>NC_089658.1:2500000-5000000 GCF_037042795.1 Molothrus aeneus | reverse complement strand
AAAGGCCAGATCACAAGATGTGGAAATTTTGAACAAACAGCAAATTGAGGAAAACAAAGCATGTGAATTACAGGCTGAAGACAGCATTTCACTTGACTTTATTCCTCATGCTCTGTGTGTAATGTTTTCTTGATAGAAAATCACATTTGCTTTTAACAGGGGCTGGATTGGAGGGGGAGGGAGAGGGGTTGGGTTGTTTGGGTTTTTTCATTTACCATCTTGAATTAATTTGCAACTCTACCTAAGTGAGCTGAAGGATGCTTTTAAAGGCCTTAAAGAACTATCATGCTGGACTGAAGAAAATTAATTTCAGCATCAAAAACCTTATTTGGTTTTATTCCTTGGTGAATGACATGGCCACAAAACGCCAGATGGTCCTGCAATATCCCTTAAGATTTTCATTAACTCCTTCTTTACTATATAAACACAACATAACATCATCTTTATGTACAAACATGTGGCTGCTTTAGGGCATCACAACACAAAATTATCTTTTTCTGCTAATTGCAGAAATTAATTTGACTTTCTTAACTGGCACCATTTCTCAATCCTCATAAGGGAAACATGAAGAAAGTTCCAATCTATGCACGTTCTTTCCTAGAGAGCACCGGAAAAAACTTAACACATAAAATATGGGCAGAGTAGCAACATCACAGACCAAAAGATACAAAAAAAAAGAAAAAATGAAAAAGAAAGCCCCCATGTCTTACATTTGTGTAGCAGTGCTGAGGATGATTTGTGTCTTCATGACTGCAGAAGACATCCGAGACTGCTGCCAAAGTACTGTCTGACAGTCAAACACAGCACTTCACACTGCAATCTTTATCACAAATCCTGGGCTCTCAACAAAACCCCTCCTGTTCAAAAGGCACCCTCAACACAAAATTTTTCTGAAGATCTCCATGTAAAATCACTAGATGCTAATTAAAACAAAGAAAACTCCTCAAACTATTGAAAGCAAAGCTTAAACCAAGTCTGCGGTTTTAATGTTCATAACACAAACACTTGGGCTATAAAGGCAGATTCACTGAAAGTAGTAAAATCTTTTACAACTACACAAAGGTAGTTTTTATGTGCAACTGACTACATTGCTTTTACCTAAGCAAATACTATTAAAATTATTATTGTATTAGTTTCCTAGGTAAATAAATTTCTTATTCTCTAGTAAATCAAGTTAATGAGTCGGTATTTTGACATTTATACTCATCAAAACAGAATGCTATAGAGCTGGACACAATCATCCTCCACAGACCCAGCAGGTATCATGAGTGCTCAAATCTCCACCGTTGAATAAGTATGTAAGAGGTATTTTCCAGTATTCAATAGGAAGTTCTACTGCTTAACACTTAATGGATTATGTTCTAAGATTGTTCCTCAGAAAGTACACAGTTCACGTGAAAAGTTACATTCTATGCAGAAGAACGCTCTTTGAAGGACACATATCTGCCTTAACAGAATTAAAAAACAATGGATGCTCAGAATAATTTATTTCTTCTTTACTTAGTCAAAATGGTTTCCCTGTTGGCTTTTTTTCCTAGGCATGACAATAGAGGAAAGATATCTTAAATAATCCAAACATTTACCTCTTGTCCTGAGAAAATCTGAGTCCTTGAACAGACAAGGCGATAAGCAGCTCTGCTACTATGAGGAAACAATTCTCCCTCCTCTTCCTTCCTCCCAAAGCAGCCTAGACGCAGACTCCTGCCACGCATCGTCTTTTCAAAATAAACACTCCAAAACTGAAACCCGACCACTCCCTCCAAACTTCCAAAACCCCAACCCGTCAGATTTCCTCGGAAATTTTTTTTCTGCCCAGACAATTCCAGAGAAGGCACTCAGCCCATGCTCAGTAGAAGCATTTCCTCCTTCTCAGAGGAGCACGGTAAACACGAAATCGTAAAGGAGAAATTCGCAACTAACAGACAGCTGGGGCCAGCCCGGTACTGCGGATCTCCCCGGCGTTTGCGAAACAGCACCTTCCTTCCTACAGCAGCCCGCTGGGGCGCGGCGGAGGGGCCCCGCCGGCCGGGGCGGTACCGCGGGCGGAGGGCACGGGCGGCACCGGGGATGGGGCCGGGACAGGAGCGGCGATGGGTCCCGCCCGCCCCGGGCCTACCTTGAGAACGGTGACGGCCCCGCCGGGGCTGTGCACCTCGAAGGCGGTGAGCTCGTCCCCCGCAGCGGCCGCGCCGGCCTCGGGCTGGTGGTAGCTGAAGCAGGCGGAGGCGATGTCCAGGTGCCCGAGGGGCAGCGGCTCCTGAGGCCCCTTGAAGTAGTAGAGGTAGCAGCGGCGGGGGTCGAACACGAACCAGCGGCTGCGGAAGCCGCGCAGGGGCCCCTTGCCCGACAGCTTCTGCAAGTACCCGCAGAGCTTGGGGGTGCCGGGGCCGGGCTGCTCCCCGGCCAGACCCTCCTCCCCCTCCGAGCCCGCCGCCGGCATCGCCGCGCTCGCCGCGGACGCAGCCCCGGGGCCGCGCAGGGAGCGGGGACGGCTCGGCCCGCGCCCGCCGCCTCTCGGGACTTGTAGTGCGGGCCCGCCCCGCCGGCCCCGGCAGCGCCGGCACCGCGCCCGCCCCGGCCGAGCGCGGCTCCTGAGCGCGGCCCCGCCGCCGCTCCCGGCCCCGAGCTCGGGCGCGGCCCTGCCCCAGGAAATCGGCCGCTGCTGACGTGGGACGGCGCTCCTCGCTCCGCGCGTCCCGGGCTCCCGTGCTGCCGGGCTCCGGCACTTTTCTGACCGAATCAAATACGGTTTTCCAAATCATACCTTGGCCTATGATCAGATTAAAACCCTTCTCTTGTAGTCTCCTGTAGTTTCCTATTCTGAATCCTATCCCTGCCCGGCATCGCAGCAGCAGCCAAAGGAGTGCGAAAATTATATGGAAAATGAAGGCACATCAGTGGGTAAAAAGCTGTATTTTACAGGGATTAGGCTTGTGAATGACTACAGACCAAACTCTTTTTTTTTTCTTTTTTTTTTTTTTTTTCCCCTGAAACGCCTAGCACGCTTTGGGCTCTAGGGAACTTCTGGTGTTAATAATAAGGAACTTCTAACATAGGAAACGACTGTGAAGACATCAGGCTACCACAGGGAGGTACACAGAACTTCATTTCTCAGGGTGTTTGGAGCACAGTATATGCGTGTTTCCTTTAAACATGCCTAATGCTCTGGCACTAATACAGAAAACAGTCTGATGTGGCATAAGCATCCAAAAATGGGAGGAGACTGTTCCATGGTTAATGACACACAGCTTTTCATTCTCACCCTTAAATACAGCAAGGAAGGTTTGCTGTCAAAATAGTTGTTGAAGCTGATATGTGCTATGGTGTTTTTATCAGTACAATGCTATTTATGAAATAGCATCTGGCTGAATTTTGACAGTTTGGAAGTTCCCATTATCCAGAAATCCTAAATTCTCCAGAGCTTCTCACTCTGTCCTCATTTCTAAATGCCTTCATGAATTTCTCATTAAAAAGTAACAGTCTCATCAGAAAATATTTTCATTCTATGGTAAAGCATATAAAGGATATAAAGCACCTGAGTATTTTTATGGTTGTCCACGAGTTCTACTTGGATGTTGGCACAAGGAACTGCAGCATTCCTCCCCTGTGGCTGTCACCTCTTGACCAGAAATGTGCCAAGTGAGGAGACAGCCAGTGTTCTGCTGGCAGGAAAACATGAGTAATTTGTTACAGAAAATGAGGTGTGGAAGTTCCCTCCCCAGTCAACTCACATGACATAAGTGGGATCTACTGAAAGATTACACATTCCAAATTAAGGCTAGACATTTTTCTTTTGGGATTCTTTTAGTAAATGTGGACAGTAAGAAGGGTTGATCCTGCTTTAATACAGGTCAATAATGTTTCTTCCACATGTAGTGCTCAGTCTCTTCTTCCCCAAATACAAAGTATTCATCATGCTCTTTGTTGCCAAGTGTCATTTGCCAGAGCATGAGTTACACAGGGGAAACACTGATTCCCTTTGGAAGCTGCCGCTTTCTTATCTCAGCCATTTAGACAAGTTGAAGTGCCCCAGCACTTATCCCTGATCTGTTACATTATCTCATCAGTGTACTGAAGTGTGGCCTTGTTCTCTGTGAGCTGAGCACCCATGACTCCTGCTGGCTATCAGTGATTACATCCTGCAGCAAATCAAAGAATCACAGGATCCCAAATCCTCAAAACTTTTGCTGTCAGTACTTCTCTTTTAAAATTTTCTGTTTAGCTTCCTTACTACTCTCATAGCAGGAGAATCCCCTAATTTCACAGCTGATTCATGTAAGCATACAGTTCCCCTTGTTGGGAAATAAGTTCCTTATTTCATGTATGCACTTTTTCACAAACAGATCCAGATGTGGACTGGCAAATAACAGCAACTTATCGCTAAGTTGTTGTTGTGAATTAAATGAAAACAATACATTTACCTGCTTTTTCCTTTCATGTCCAGGATGCATAGATGACATTCTGTTGCTAACAAATGTCTAGAAAACAACCAAAAATAGCATATCACGTTGCAAGATTTCCCTCCTGGCCAGGGGCCAGGGTCAATGAAGCTTTTGGTGTGCACAAAACTCCTAAGCATAATGCAACAGGCAAGGCAATGTTACACACAGTGGGACAGTCATTATACTCCTAAAAGGACAACAAAGCTTGTCAAACATGAAAATACTCGAAATTCCCTTTTATTCTGCTGAGGTTTTCTCTCCTAAAAGTTAACTAGTATTTTAGTTATAGCACTTTTGGCATACAAGGCAAAAAACTCCACATAAAAAAATAGAAATGTATTTACTCTCAAGAAGTTGAGACTGGTCTAACTTGTAATAAATGTAGTGACTTTATCTTATAATGAATATGGGCATTCATGGTTCCTGAGTAAGTCCACAATTATTCTTGAAAAAAGGTAAATACCCAAGAAAAAGGAAGTCTGTCATCAATATGGAGGCAGAGATGATACAGCTTGTGTCTGTGCCAGGCTCATGCTGTCATGTTTACAGAATTGCAGGAAACATGCATAAATAAAACAGCATATCTGTACTGTGCTTTTGATTAAAGGGTGATCATAGCTCCAAAATTAGAGTGGCTGAGAGCATACACTGCTTCTTTCCACAATGCCTATATAACTTACATCAAAGTTACAAGAGTTATAACATATCAATATAACCTGATAGATTTATATAACTTGATATCAAAATAACCTAAATCATTACTTTTTATATATCTATATAACCTGAATTATAGCTTTTTATACCTGTATAACCTCAATCATAAATTGTACACCTATATAACCTGATATAAATAATTTTCTGTACAATGCAATGGTTAGTATAAAATTAACTCAGTTGCTTAATGCTGAATAGAAAAAAAAAATTGATAAAAAACTCACCAGGTGGATAGCTTTAGAGATAGATAAGTACAGTACTAAGGAGAAATTGCCAAATGTAAAGCAAATTAGCCACAAAACAAAGAATTTAGGCCCGTTCAGACCAGACAGACCTAGGAACACCATAACTGCTGATGCTCTGCAGGCAAAGTTGAGAAGTTCAGATGGGAAGAAGACCTTGGAAGCATTCATCAAAGACCCCCAAACTGGGGAGGAGCAAGCACAGTGCAAAATCTTATACCCATGAGATCATACTATATAAACTAGCTCCTGTGTGTATGTGATGAAGTTTTAGTGACACAGTAAGACTAAGAAATACTGACTGTATAAATATGCCACAGCATTTGGCAAGGGTGGCTGAGTTAGGTGGAGCTATCCTCCTCACCACCAGCACTGCATTAAACAAATACCTGCTCTATAGACATTGGTCTATGGGGATTTATTTCCAGCCTATCCTTTGGGCATCACAGAAAGCAAAAATTACTGTCTCTTGTCTGATATCTTCTGACAAATAGGGATTCCATTAGAGATGAATCCCAGAGTTTTTCAGAGCTCACACAGAACATCCATTGGTCTTTTCTTTCCAGAGCAATGGAACTACAGACAACTGCCCCTCTCCATTCCTGTTCCACACAGTGTCAGCCCAAACCTGCATGCTGAGATGTGGGCTAAACTGTTACTTTTACTCCATTTTAACAAACACTTTGCAGGTTCCTGCAAAATGTTATCTATGACTGTCACTGCCAAGGTCAGTAATGTCACCCTGCTATAGCCTATGTACAGTACTTGCATATTCTATCACACATTATTTTGAAGGCTAAATGGTTTTGGCCTAGTATTATTTAAATTATTTGGAGGTGGAGAATGAGAAAAACTTTCCTAAGCTTTTTCTTTAACCAATAAACAGGCAAAGTATTTTTTCAAATGACTGTTTCTGATGCAGTCTGACATGTCATTCTACATCCCCCTGCCTCTCAGTCACCACACAGTCCATGAAGAACATCACAGTACTCACAGACTCTTTCCTTCTATGCAAGGAAGTCAGCCAAACAATTACATGGGCTGTTTTAAGTGCTAGCAATGTCTCATTTTCCAGCATTATTCTTTAAGCACTAGATGGTGCTCCATTCCTCTTGCACATTCACCATTTGTGTTCCCCTCTCAAAATGGAAAAAGATACAAGCTGTGGATAAGCAGGGAAGCTTAGCTGCACTTTCTGATTCAGTAGGAAAGATCTTATTTAACTTCAGTTAACTGTCTCATCTAACACCAGTTGACTACATGACAACATTAATACATGAGTTTACTCTTTTTTTGCTGTAATTGCACTGCATTTTAGCAAGTACTCTTCACTATGAAAAAGCAACAATATGCAATTCAGTGAATGGCAGTATTGATTTCTAGCTGGAAATCTGTAATCTGACTTGTGAAGATATCCAGGCAAGTTGGTAGTTGTGTAGAAGAGAAAGAGTCAAACTAGACCCCTTATGAATAGAAAAGCAGGAATTACTTAACTGTGGCAAGAAGCTGAGCAATCCATATGCACATAGCCCTTGGCCTGTCAGCATCCATGTGGATCCCATGGAGAACTGGGGAGCTGGAGAACTGCTACAGGGCTTGGCAGGTATGCTGAAGAGGAAAAGCAGAATTTTGAGTACTGTTATAGAGATTAAATGATTAATGGGTAAGAGATATAACCAAAGCTAATGACACAATTAATAAAACACTATTATTTCAGCAGCATACAGTGTAACTTACTTCCATTTATATAGATGTTTTCTTTATATTATTACATAAATGGATATACTTCCATGTCATACTTCATTCCTTTGGAGAACCAAATATATACATACAATGGGGGCTTACAGAAGTGTCCAGTAAAAAGAAAGATTCTGTGATCACCTGAATTTACTAGGTGATACTAGGTGATGCTAAATAGCAGTTATACAGCCCATTAGTGTCTTAAGTTGTGTTTACTTTCAGCACAACATTTCAGAGGCCCAGCCAGTTTTCTCACCTGTCAATCACACTATGGCCTTTTTCCTGACTTTCTAACTCATTTCCTGGGACACTGTAGCCTGGCTTACACCCTTCCATTGTATTAACTGCAACCATGTAACTGCATATTTTCAGTAGCTCCTAAACTTCCTTCTTTCCATGTACAGTAGCTGTGGACCACTTCCCTCCCTCCATTTACACTGTAATAGAAACCTCTTCAATGAGAGAAAAGCTCATAGCTGAAGCTTAGTGCTGATATCAGATAACTGCAGTCATGGGAATATTGAGAAACTTTCACTGTCTTGTTCCAGTTGTTTTTCCCAGGAATTGCAGGTAGGAACAAGCCCAGACAATGTGTGTGCCTCAGTGAATGGTTCTGTACTTACAGCTACAGTTTACACACAACCCCCAGTGCCACCAGCACCCACTGTTTTAATTCTTATCCAAACATGCTCTTCTTATTTCTCACCATTTTACCTTTAGTTTGAATGTCCATCTCACTGAAGGCTGATTCCTCTCCCCAGTCTTTAGATATTTAACTGAGGCTTAATGCTGCAGTGGCAAATTCCATATAATCCACAGATGGAAGGTATATTGTGAGCGAGAAATCCATTCCCTCCAGTTTCCATCTAGTGTCAATGGGAAAGCAGCAGATGATGGAGAGAAAATTATTGCAGTGTTTGAACTTAAATGAAATTAATTCCAGCCTAAATTCTTTGGACTTTTGTTGTAGACCATGAACTGCTTAACATACTTAGAGGTGTGAGCTTAAAGTAACATCAAACAGTCACATCAGCCCTTTGCAAATAAGCTTTCTTCAAATCCTTCTAATTCTTGAATTCTTAACTGTATAACAAGTCTATTCATCACTTTTCAATAAATGAACCAAATATTCTAGTAAAGGTAATTGTATTTGTCAAAGATGAATGGGATTAAAAAACCCTGCAGATGGTTAACTGAAAGACACGTATTTTTAAAAATTGAAAAAGCTATAACAGATATAATCTGAACTAAAAATAGAGAGATTCAGCCAGACTATTTGGTCTAGAATCCAGGCTACATTTGTCACATGAAAATTATTTTGCAGGAAATATCTATTGCTATTTGTTTCCGTTCAAGACAAACATTACCAGAGCAGCTTTTCCTGTGGTTTTCTGTTTTGGAACTCCTGGTTTTGGCTTTGTAGAAAGACAGGAAGCAAATGGACAACTGAGGAAATACAGCTTCAAGAGTAAGTCACACCATTTAAATCTGGAGCCAAACTCATCCAAGTCCTGCCCCACTGAGGCAGATACTGAATAGCAGTGTTATCTCAGAAAAGGTGAGGAGAAAATTATGCCCTCATATCTAGAGAATTCTCTCCTGTATCCAATGTTACCAGAATCACGTATGCCAAGTTTGCAATTGTACTTGTCTGAAAACACTGTCCATGTGTGCTCAGTCTGAGGACTGTCAGTTTATACCACCAGCACTGCATTCTGTTGTCTTTTGGGGTACTGAGGAAGGTTTCACAAAGGTGAGGGAATGGATACCGATCCTATTCAAAGCAATTAACAGCTCTAGCAATCACTTTTGTTTGGAAACTTCAGAGGCCTTCACCAAGTTAACCTCAAGCATTTACCAGAACAGCTCCCCAGTCACAAGACTGCTGTGTATTGACATAACCCAGTTATTTCCTGCATGCAACCTCTACACAAAGAAGCAGAGCTTTTGGTGAGAAAAGGAGTATCACAAGTATTGTATTCTGCCAAGAAAGTAGAAAGGAGAGAGGGCTAACAGAAGGGTGTTGGGAGAAGGCTGTTAGGAGAAATGAAAGTAAGGAGTAATGAGGACAACCAAGATGGCTTATTTACTGTCAGTGCACTGAGTGTCAACCCAGACTCTTCAGTCCCAAATGAGACACAATTCCTGAAGGAGTGCTAAATTTACCTGAGGAAAAAGGGTAGGATATGGGCAGTTCTAGTGGAGAGCTCTAATACCAAGTGGATCAAGAGACAAGAAACATCTGTTAAGAATAAAACTAAGGGATCCACTGAACAATGCAGCCTGACATGGAAGCAGAAGCAGCTCTGGCCTGGTAGTTCTGGTACAATGTTTTGGCAGGGTAATTGTACCTAATTGTACAGGTACACAGTTTGCACCTGTACTGCACAGGTTGTGCTGCTGTGGCTGTACTGCTGGGACTGAGGATACCCTCAGCACTAAGGCTTTCTGGTAGTATTTTACACCAAGGTTTGATAGTTGTTATTTCTCTGTTCAGACCTCCTCAAGGTACTGTTAGACACTTGTGTTTACAGCTGAATAAACAAGCTTCCGTAAAAGAACAGAAATAACACCCCAAAACGACCATTTTTGGGGACAAACTTAATTACACTTTATTACACTTAATTACACTAATCTTAAAGCAGACAAAATAATCATACTTAAAGTGGAATAACTCTTTAACTAAGAAAATACTCTTTCTCATAGTGTCTAGATATTCTCCTGTGCTTTTTGGCAGACTTTGGATACAAACTATACATCTTGTTCTAGTTCAGTGATGGACAAAATACAACCCTTCAGAATAAAAACACCTGCAATCATGCACCCATGAAAAAAAATACTGGGTAACACAGCAGTTTGGGCTCATCTTCTACAATCTATCTAAAATTTTGACAAAAATATCTTGTATCTTCTTGTGAACTTCAGAAAAGCTCTATTAAAAAATCTACTAGTACTCTGCACTTTGGCATTTCAACTGGATTAAAGACAGAAATGCAATGAAGAGGAATTTCTATCCTCCAGATCCCAAAGTAATGTGAGTATTCCAGAAGCACATGTAGCTATTTCCATTCTCTTTATTTGCTTTCACTGACCATGTGCATTCAAAGAAGCATCAGGCCAAAATTCCATTCTCAGTGGTACAAGCATTTGAATACTTTTTTTTTTATTTAAACAAATTCTTTTTAGCAGCTCATTATGCCTATAGATAAAAGATCATATGTCCTTGCTATGCATCACAGACAATTGTAAATCACAGGTGACAACAACCCCCCAAACTTCTATTGTGAGCTAACAAAAATCATTAAAGAAAGAACATAAATTGTTTCATGAGTTCCAAAAAGAAATAAAAAGATAATGTAGGCAGCCAGCAACTACTCCAGTGTCACTGTTAGTAGAAAAATATAAAAGAAGGATGGGTTTAAATAGAAAGGAAATCCCATTCACAAAAATGGAATCACCTATGAACTTGATTTAAAATTATTGCCAGGATTTTCTTTTCTTCCTGCCCCTATAATGGCCTTTTAGGATAAAACATTTAGAAATTGGCTACATCAGCAGTGGAGGTGATTGAAGATCGTGCTTGGGGGCAGAATAAATCATTAGATGTCCAGGGAAATGCCCTTGACTCTCTTTTCTTTGGCAAACCCTTCATTTCACCCCCTTTTAGTGAAATATAAAAGGAATTAAAGGCCACAAAGAATCACATTTGTAGATTATTGGATCAGACATCAATTAAATAATTCCACCTGTTTTAAATCTTAGATAAATAGGATAAGGAAAGGTAGAAGGTTTTGTAGGGTTCCAAATTCAGTTACTGAATCAAGCTTCCTGTGTTTCATCAGCATGCATAACCCCCTCAGCTTCATTTTCCTAAGTCAAGGTTTTTGCTAGGCTCTTCTCAGATATCAGGCTCAATTTTCCCTGCATTGTTATTCTCCACCCTACAACAGGGGAACTGCAGAAACTGTGGGTGTTCTACCCCATCTCTGCTGAAGATATGAATAAGAGTGAATCTCCAAAGGACACACTGATATTTTTAAAAGGATATAACAAATATCAGGTTTCTTCCCAGAAGGAATTTGGGAAGAAATATGAAGATACTGTTCAAAGTATTTTCTCTGGCTTTACCAGAACTTACTCTGTGAAATGCTTACTCATAACGCCAAGGGCAGTGGCATTAGTGGGAAGTCTGCAGCCTCTTTGTGTACAGAATGTCCTCATTTCAAGGAAGCAAATGAGAGGCAATGATAGCTGAGTTCTGTACAATTTTAAAGGAAATAAAAATAGAGTGAGAACTCTAATGCCTGTGTTCTTTATGAGAACTCCAATGTTCTTTGTTTATTGTAGTAAAGCCCAGACTTTCAAACAAAATGTGTCAGACACAGATGAAATGGCTAAGCAAGTTTTTTTTGCATTTTTCAGTACTCTCAGATTAGCTATTCATGTTTTAATAAGCTCTTCAAAATCAAAGGGACATACTAAAGATAATTACAATTCCTTTTCACTTATCTGTCATACAAAATTTTAATGTTTTCTTCCATTTTACATACTGTCTAATAGAGAATGAGACAGTAAAAATACTTGCAGTAAATCTGTTTTCCATCTCTGCCTGCATATTAGTATTTCTTCAGGAACAGAATAATTTCTTATTTGCAGGTTTTCTTTTTTTTTTTTTTTTATGCATTCTATGCTTGAATAACACAAAATATTATTTAAGGACCTGATCTGAAGCCTGCCTACTGAAGTGAGTAGGAGTCCTGTGGAGATTTGGCCCTCAAGGATATCTGCCTACTACAGAATTATCACAGTGAGAGAAAAACTCCTCCAAGCCAATCTGGGAGAGCGTGTGGCATTAATAACCCACTGTTTCACTTGGTGAGTTCCTCAGAATGAAAATACCTCAAAACACATTAACGTCTCTGGATACCAATTATTGCCTCTGCTTTTTCAGTGAGAGGAGATAACTGGAAATGAAAAAATTACTGAGAATTAGTCATGTGGGACTAGGTCATTTCACTAGGAATATTTACAAGTAAATTCTGCAGAAAGCCAAATTTTAAAGACGTGTAGTAAGAGGGATTAGTGAATGCAAATTCTAATGCTACTGTCATTATGAGGATGGGCAAAATTACCATAGGGAATTTTTATATACTTCCTTATCATATTTGTTCGTAACATTAGAAGAACAATAGTTATTAAAATGGCCATACAAGAGATGAAAAATTTTAAACATATGAAAGGCCTCACTGAATTTCCTGGAATTGAATTTATTTCTGTGAACATATACATCAATTAACCTATTTGTTTAGGCAGAACAGTAACAGTCTTTCAGTTTCAAACTTCTTCTAGAGGGAATTCTCTCTGAATCTACAGCTTTTTGTATGCAGAACTTTTCATCTGTATAAAGAAAAAAAAAAAGCATCATCATTTTCAGGAAACCCAAAATACCATTTTGGTTAAAATATCAATATTCTTTTTCCTCTCAGGGCCTACTAGTCCACAACGACAGTGGCCACAGCGCCAAACCAGACAAAGTTGAAGCATTTGGAGCACACTCTCATGCACCTGGAGTGACTCTTGGGGTGTCCTGTGCAGGGCCAGGAGCTGGACTCAATGATCCTGACAGGTCAACTCAGCATCTTCTGTGGTCCTCTGATTCTATAAGCAGATGTCTAAGTAAGAGATCATTTCCTTTCAGCTGGGATGGGGGGGAAATCTGGTGAATATCAATTTATTTCTAAGTGCCATTGAAGTAACCCTGAATATTAGATTGCTAATAAAAGGTTACTAATGATCCACATGAATTCACTGTCTGTGAAGTGCTGCCTCCAGAGTGATGTGAGAAACAGCCCATAACACCCATAACCAAGGGGATTAGATGCCTACAAAAAAGCTGGATCTGACTTCTGGACAGATGAATACTTTCCCAGACTAAACTGTAAACCATTTCCACCAAGTAAACAGAGTTCTACATGAGGGACCAGACCAAAGTCTTCAATTACCACCCCTTCAGCCAGCAGCTACCAATTCCCAGAGCTTGTCAGTGTGCAGAGCACAGGGCAAGCCTGATCCCTGTTGAATGGCCCAAGCTGTGATTAAGCCCACAGCAACGAGTTGCCTTGCTCCTGGCAGGCTGCCACAGCCACTGATTTCAGTGAAGAAAAGTTACAGTTAGAAAAGGAGGAGGCTGGCCTGGTGCCCACAGCCCTCTTCAGCAGAGTTAAACCACTCTGGCCTACATTTGCAGGCACATGTGGCCCCAAGCTGCCTGAGCAGGAACTGGAGAGCAGGGTACAGATGGTGCCTTGTGCTGCAGGGCTCGTGAGCATGCACCCAACAGCCACGGAGCCTGTACCTGCAGAATGGCACAAGGCGTTCAGGGCTTTGTGCATGAAAATATCTTAGCAGATCCTGACTGGAAAGAGCAGAGGGAAGGACTCTTCTACATTGCAACTGCAGAGCACCCAGGGCTGGCACAGCTGGGCTCCTCACTGCTCTTGCCAACATCAGGCAGTCAAAAGGAAAAGACAGTGGGGAATTTCACCTGGAGTTCAGATTGGAAAATGTCTTACAGACAAGGATGGCAGAACTTAGAGTTAAATAAAGGCACTGTTATCTTAAATGCTGATACTCTTTGAATTCTACCAAGAACAGTCTCCTCCTTCTCTCCACCAAAGAGAATGTGATAGTCACTCAGTGTCACTAACATCTCTACAAGACACCCAAAACTGCAAAATTATACAGACAAAAGAGGAGAACATCTGTTCATGGGTTCTGTACTTCTGTCTCAGACACTCATCTTCCTAAGCACATGAACAATGATAATTTTATTATCTTTAATGTCTTCCTCATCAAATTTCACTCCATTGTCTGTCCCAGACAAGGTGTACTGGGCAATAACATTATAAACTCTTCTTAATCTTGCTGTTATTTCAGCCCAAATTGATTTACTGGGGATTCTGAGCTCACAAGCGTAATATTTCCCATCCACAACAAAAACTCTACTCTACTTTATATTCTGTTATTTTAGAATATAATCTTAACCAATTCAAATTTTTAGAATATGAGTTGTTTACAGTTTCAGCAAGAAAGTCCCTCTTTAATTTTTAACGTACATTTCAATTTTCAGGGACTTTATTAAAACATATTTTTTTATATGCTGTTGAGAAACACAAAACTTTCTCTGTAATTATGTACAGTTTTAAAATCAGTAATTAATCACAGTTTCATATTTTTGTTTGTGGCATCATAGGTTCTATAGAGTATCCCCTATTTGAGGACATTTAAACTGTTAAATGAAGTTATGACTCGTTATGGTGGCATGGTGCCACCTTGTGAGGTTTCATCGTAAGTGCCTCTAACATGCACAAGGAGATAAAAATTAGTCCTAGGGAGAAAAGGAAAGGAGACTGTTCCTCTGTGACTGCAATAAATTGCAAGAGATTCCAACAGTGAGCCTGTTGACAAAGAAGAGCATGTGGTTATGGGTTAAGAAAAGAGCATTCAGCATATTAAGGTTACATTAAAGGGCATGAGAGGGCACAAAGAACTGCAGCAAAACCTCAAGTACTTTCCCCAACCCAGATCCAATTACAGACACGAGTTAATTCCACTGAAGTCAGCAGTTACTGGAGATTAATGTGGAAGTAATGCAAATCAGATTTTGGCCTGCAGGCTGTTGCAAATCTTGGCTTACAGTATTTCCTTAAAACAACCATCACTTAAAATAACCAAGTTATTTCTTACTTTTTGATACTGTTTTATTTACTTTCACAACTCTTTTTTTGTCCCCAAGATGCTTTAACTGTATATAAATGAGAGATCACACACACAGCTGTTTTGATTGAGGCTTTAGGTAATAGTTTTTGTTTTTCTTTGTCCATTTTTGAAAAAATATAGTAATGTCTGTTTATTTTTAACACTTTTCTGCAATTCAAAATGTATGTCCTCTTACTTTTGGGCCAAATCCAAAACTGTTTTAATCTAAACCTCTTTTACTGTTCCAGTTTCTTTCCACGTGGCCTGATAGTTCTTTTAGAGTAAGGCTGGTTGAGGAAACACTTGCTAGAGAATCTGCTAGATTGTGCCAATAATTGTACAACTGCCAAAGTCCAGCAGGTTTGGTACCTTTTGACAGGATTAAATTTGCATCCCACTGAACTACGCACTCAACAATCTTGCTGTAAGAAAACTGCTAGTTGCAAGACATCCAGCTACAGTCAACTGTGAAAGCACCAACACAAAGCTCTTCAGAACTCTATCCCTCACCTTTGCCATCAGGTGCTGGAAATACTCACCCACCACTAGGCAGTGCTGAAGGATTGAGTGCACAGACCGCTCTCAAACGCCAGGGACACACAACGTTGCTCTGGTTTTTGTTACAGGCCATGAATGTAAGTCAAAAAAATAAAGGCAGTTAGGACAGCTGCACACATCTGTATCTGTAGTATTTTGCTAGAACACATCTCTATGAACAGGAACATTTCTCCACAACGTGCCCCTGATTTATTTTTCTCTTTGTTTCTCAGCTCAGGTGGATGACTCCAAGGTCAAACGTCTGGCTGCAAGCTCCCATGTCTCCTAAGGGCTTTGTGGCATTTAGGTCAGAGAGGACCCAGGGAAACAAGACACTGAGCACTTCCAAGGCCACTCATCCTTTAAGAGCAGAGTATGATATAACCCAAGAATGACACACAGTGTCAGGAGAACAGGAATTTTAGCTAATAACAATCATAACACACAGAAGAATGTTGATGCCAAAAGGAACTGAGCTATGTCATCAGCACCAGATCCTTTTTATCTGGATAATCTGATCCCAAATCTTGCAACCTAGTATTTTACAAATACATCCTAATCATATCTTCCTACACACCTCACAAGGCTTCCAAGATTAAATGCCTGTCTTGAAATAAATTTTTATAAATTAGGATGATCCTTCAATTAAGAGGAAGTAACTTTAACATAATCTCTCTTAATGCCAATGTCTTGCAAATATTTTGAATCAGCTGATACACCTAACTTAATCTGCTCAAAATGAAAAACAGGCTTGAATCTCTTTTTACTCAATCAGAACTTAATATGAAAATTAATTTCTCTCAACTTTAACTTGGGTAAGGGAATTCAGGTTTTAATTTCTTTATCTAAACAGAAATCAGTAGGAGGAAGCATTAAAATGCTATAAACATCAATGACCATGATAGCTCTAAGATATGTATTACAAATAAATGTAAAAATTACTGTCATTTCCACTGTACAATCTTGGACATGTCTGTCCTGTATACTTTGAATATCCGAAATTTCCATTGAAACTTTTAATGTACACACATGCTGCTAGATAAATATTTCTTCTTTATTCATAGTGTGTAAATCTGAACAGCAAGCTACCCTGCAAGCTCACCACACAAGAGTTTCTGAGGTAGACAGGCATCACCACCCCTACAGAAATGATAAACAGGTTAGGTTCTCTACTTTAACAGTTTTCTATATAACACATTTCATTCTTTGAGAGATTTAACTTTACAGTAATTGGAATAATGATCAGAAAGGAAATTAGTATGTGGTCAGCCTAAAAATTCTCAAAGCACAACAGAATGCTTCAAAAGTTTTAATTGTGATGACCTTGATACAGAAGCCATGTAAGTGACAGAGCCCTTCTATTGACTGTTAGAACAATAATTAATACACATATGATTGTCTTCAGGTCCCAGTACCTAAACAATACTGGAAGTAAAAATTTTAAAAAAAAATTAAAAACCCCAAAACAACAACAACAAGAAGAAAACCCAACAAAAAGATCTAGCTGATTTCCAGCTGGAGAGGAAAGGAAAAGATAGAACTGCATTCATGCATTTTATGGGAGAGATTGCATAGCTTGTTTCAAAAGAAAATATCTTTTCATGTCCTTAATAGTAGTTCTGTGCTTCTTCAACTTCTTCAGGAGTTACAGATGACCATGTTCCTCCATTCAAGAACATTATCAGCCCACAGAATGAGTAAAATGCAGGAGCCCCTTTGAGAATAAGGACACAGTTTTAACATTTATCTTGGGAACAAATTAATCACGTACACAATTATCATATACAAAAGGCAAATATTTCAAGTTTTATAAGGACACAACAATCCATAAAATATTGGTTGAAGGTAAGGACCAAACCCAGCAGTTGCCATTTTAGTGGCTGAAAGGCAAACCTGGGCTGTGGCTGTCTTCAACACTGGGAGCTTGATCTTGACTGCAGTTCTTTCACCTCAGGTAATTTCCATGCAAGATCCCAGCTGTACAACACAGTGATAGAGGCATCTCATTATTTAAGGCCCGTGCTTTCTTTCAAATACTCTTGGAAAACACACCAAAGTTAATCTCTCAGTTTTTTTGATTTGGGGTTTTTTCACTATTAAGAGCAGTATTAAATATTCATAAATATAAAAACTCTGTGGAAATACCTTTAATAATACTCTGATTCTGACTGTTAAAAAAAAGAGGGAAAAAAAGAAATACCACAATCCAACAACCAATCATCTTCGCCAGAGTGCTTGGCCAGCAGAGAAGATAAAAATGTGTCTGTTCCAAATATCCTGTAGATCACATGATGCTTCTGTCTCTTTGTGGACCAGAATTCTTTCTGTACTTTCTGCTGAGTTCTAGGAAGCCCTCACTAGAGGACAAAAATCCCTGGAGTGCCTGAGATTCAGAAAGGTTGGACTGCCAGAACATCTTCAGATTCTTATGTGGAAAGTACTGCAAAAGAAAGAAAAAGATTAAGACATACAAACACATTTGTCACTATGCAAAAAATTTTTCTTTAAGCACAAAAAGGAAGGTGTGTGAAAAAAAAATTACTTCCTTCTTTTGTGCTTTGAGAAGATTCAAATTTCATGGGAGAAAATTCCATCTTCTGAAAATGTTAGCTCAGGGGCCAAGCTCAATACTGGATTAAATCAAGTCTAAATTGCCCAATTTATTGGCTGCAGAGCTGATGCCTTGGGAAGGCTGACCTATGTTGAGGTGTGTGGTTTTGATTGTAATTCAGTCCTAGTAGTCAGTTTTAGAACGCCCCTTATTTTGTATTGCTATGGCATATTTTATTATTAATGGATTGTTCCTTTCCCCCCGTGTTGTTGGTTTTTGCCCTACTTGTCCATCTCCCCAAAGACCTGCCCTTTTGTTCCCTGTTCCTCCTCCCATTGAATGTCAATCCCTCCCCAAGCCTGCCCCTTTCTCTAGAAACTTCCCTATCAGTTTTGTATCCTTCGAGGCCCCATTGGTTTAAGTTATTCTCCTCCCCTGTAGTCCCCTATTGGTTTAAACATTGTATTCCCCGCCTTGTGTTCCACCCCCAGTTTCTCCCAGTTGGTTAAAGATTGTATCCTCCCTCCCCTGGCACCTCTGCTCATTTATAAGTTGAGGTATGACTTTGAGTCAGTGTCTTTCTGTCCCTGACCCTCCAGGGAATAAACTCCTTTGAAAACATACACAAGACCTCTTCGTGTTCTTTGTCCCTGCCCTCGGTGCAGTCCTATCCCCAACACAGTCCACCTGTGCCCTAGAGCAGCTGTGCCCTAGAGCAGCTGTGCCCTAGAGCTGCACCCCAAGATTCCACAGCTCCATGGGGGCAGCCCACTCTTGCTGTCGGTGTCAGGAGCCAGTCAGGCTGAGGAAATCCGGTACCATGGCAGACCTAGGCCAGAGGCTAGCTAAAGGATAAAGTAGGGATTTACTAAAAGATCTCAAAAGATCCACCTTGAGCAGTACAAAAGCCCAGCCAGGGCTACACTAAAGATGAACCAAAATGGACAACTGGCCACAAGGTCTCTCACTTTTATAAGTCCTGCTCCATTTGCATATTGGGGTTAATTGTCCAGTTATAGCTCTAGGTTATGGAGTCCCATCCTCCTTGTTTTTCTCTCTTCAGTCAAAATTGTTTATGCTCTTGGGCCTGAGATTTGGATTGGTTGTCCTTGGCCCCAACCTAGAGAAGGAATTGTTTTATCTCCCTACTCTGTGAAGAGAGCTTACCATCCCATAATATGAAGCTCAGAACTACACACTAAAGTAGCAGAGAATCTGAAAAATAGAAAAGCTAAAGCCTAAGGCATCAGAGCAGAGCTAAGTGTTTCCCGATGGTACTTTTGCTATGGCACAGTATTTGGGTCCTAACCAAGACAAATTAGGCAGGTAATTTTGTTTTTCTTGTTGAGCCAAAGAGATTCTGGTGGTTAGCCTCTATTTGTTCTTTAATACAGGCAAGCAGCAGGGCTTACAACTGCCACCAGGCTTCAGAAGAGCTCCCAAGCATCTCAGCAGGACAGGGAGAGACAATTTTAAGAGGGTATGCTGAAACTCCTGACTGACTGAAAAGAGATTATTATGTATTTTTGTATGTAAATTCTGTAAGTTTGTTGCCTACACTGAAAGAAAACCTTTTTGGAAGATTTGAGAGGCTGCAGACTTTCTGGATGCACACTCTTTGGATTTTGTTTTACCAAAAGAATACTCCAACTTAATTACGGCTATTAGATTTGAATCAGAAATTCACTAAAGGAAGCTTGTGGCATGTATTTGGAGGAGATAAAATTTCATATTCACCATGGTCGCTAGGAACCTTGTCTCCAGGAGTTTATTCAGTCTGGGTGACAATAAAAGATATGCTGTATAGCAGCCTGGCACACCAGCCTAAGCACTGTGACACAAAGCAGATAGTGATGCAAATAGTTTACTGGCACTAAGGTTTTTTAAATAAAAGAATTATAAATATCTTGTTCACAATTCAAGAAATGGCTAGAGACTGTATAAATCCAAGCTGTTGAAAATTTAACTCCCGTGCAGGTAATATCTAGGAGCTACAAATCCATCACATTGTATGTGAAAACATTTGAGGCATGATTCCCCAAAAAAAATCCACCCAAATCCACCTAACTGGAAATCAATTTATTAGAAAAATTTCTGGTTTTATCAGAGTGTCATTTTGGCCTTTGAAGATTCAGCTGTTTACTAAGAAGCACCTAAAATACTCTGAAAAAATACTGGCAAAAATTATTCCCTTCCACTGTTTCTTTGTTAAGCATCTCTTGCCAATTAGTCACTAGCTCTAAAATTAGTCCTTAAGAACCAATTAATCTGCATGTTGGGACAGTCTTATGAGAGATGCATTTCCTATAAGAGAGCTTCCTTTACTTCAGCATTTGGTTGGATTGGGGTCACAGAATCAACTAGTGTCTGGGCAAAGGCCCACAACAGTTTCAGAAATACTGCATTTCCAACGTTTAATGTGTTGTTTCCCTGTCTGGTTCTGGCAGTTCCCAGGTATTACTAATGCCATATTCCTCTCAAACCCCATTATCTATTGTTACAGCAGGCTTCACCCTCAGGCATTCAAATAAGCTGAAACTTCCAGGATGATTTATAAAACAATTTCCTGTGGAAAACGTAACCAGTCTTGTAGAACAGAACACTTAGCTAGTGCCAGCTCAATCTGCCAATGCTTCCATTAAACTACAAGCAGCTTCTTAATGATAACAATTTTTAGTGAAATAAAACTATTGGGATCCAATTTTCTGAACTAGTAACTGTCATTATCATTTACAGCTTAGTTCAGCTTCTGGGATAACAGCCAACTGCATAGATGTTCCCTGGTTAATGATTAACAGTGTTTTCTTCTAGTCTAGAAAAAATTCCTCAATGACAGCAGTGCAAATCAAGCAACAGACTTTACTGCATCTTCATTTGCCTGACAGCAGCACAAAGCTGGCAAAGGCTGTCTGTAGGAGATTAAACCTACGCAGGGTCATTAAATAAAGGTTTGAGAAAGGAGTGATGAGATAAGGAAAATAAGTCAACCTAGAGTGGATGAACTTCAGCTCATAGCAGGTCAAAGCCTGGATCATGGTGTCAAAGTTAATACCTGCTGTGTATGTTAAGTAGGCGTGATAATGTGACAGCTTAAAAAAACCCCAACATGTGCTTCATAACCTGAGTGCATATTGCTATTAGAATCTGGCCTTCAAAGGTTTTCCACAGAGTAAAGAAGATATTCCTCCTCAGTAACTTCAAATCTTATGCTGCTGCTGCTGATCATTTGCAGCTGAATGAAAGTTCTCAACGTTTGTCACAAGTCAGGTAAGCACTGGCCCCGCGTTAGAGAGCAGAGAGAAAAAAGTGTTCTATGGCTTTGTACAGATCACCTGCTCAAGCAATGGCAGAGGCAGGGGTAAAACCTAACTGCCTGGAATCCTACATTCCCCCTTTTATGATATGAAGAGGTGGGGACAAAAGGAAAAGAACAGAGTAAATCCTTTATTACAGATAAAAATCATCTGGGGCCTGTCAAGTTATTCAGCATTTCAGAAGGCTCTCATACCACATTGCCAGGATGGTATTCTGGGATCAGATGTTCAGAATTACTGACTGCCCATGGCTTCACAGCAAAATCCCTACAAACTGCAGTTACCCAGCATCTGCAATTGCTCACTGGCAATCATTTTCAATGTGGCTATTGCTTTGGTTCCTAGGTGTTCCATTTTCACAGTTGCTGAGCACCTGGAAGTGTAAATCATTAGACTCTTGGGCTTCCTTGAATTTAAATTCTGGAATGCATTCAACTGTGCACAAAAAGTGGAGATAAGCAAAAGCAAATGAAATTGTGACTGCCTCTGGACATTGATGGATTGGTATTTCTTCCACACATCTGCTTAAGATTTCGAATGGCCAATTTATTTTAGATGAAAGCATGTTTTTATATCTTTTTGTAATAGTAAGAAGCTAGTTCAGTTTTCCACTGGCATAGAGGGTTGGTCATCTGCTATTCAGACACTTCCTGTGCTTTGCATGCTCTGTAGTAGATTACCCAGTGAAGCTGCACAGCCCTGCCTGCCCTGTGGCTGCACACAGCCCAAGGCTATCATTTAAGACAACCATTACAGCTGAAAACTCAGAAGAAAATGAGAGGCTAGAGACAGAGCTGGAGATGAATTCACAAAGATGCAAGAAAGCATTGTTTCAGTAAATGAATAGGTAATGTTTCCAAGACTGTTATGGCACAAAGAACTGGGCTTTTTGTGGTGAGAGATCAGCTACAGGAATTGCATTCTTGTCCATGTCACAAAGTCTGTCACATGCTGGCAGGCACTGGCTCCTGCCAGAGCATGCTTGTTTAGGTTCAGTCCCAGTCAGACTTTGATGAAGCTATTGTGGCATTAAACTTAATGAATTCCATTCCAAAAGTCAAATCTCTCTTTAGAATGCAGTATTTACCCAGTATTTAAAAAATTAGAATAAGTTCCTCAGAACAGGAAGTTCAGTATTAACAAGTATGCCAGTCTGTGATGCAGTGCATACAGGAAAAATAGAACTAACAATGTCCTAAAAAAATAAAATACCTTTACAGACAAAAAGAACAGTAAACCACAGTAAGGCAGAGGTATCAAATCTTGCATGTAAATCAGTTTGGATAAAAGTAGTCTTATGACCCTGTCACTTTCTTTTCCTGCAGCTGTTAACTCTTAAAATTAAAATAGAAACCAAACTAGAGAACCTACACATTCTCAGCTCTGAGGCTTTTTTCCATTACATTCTCATTTTCCAATATAGCTTCAAAGACACATGTTGCTGAATCATAAGAAACATCAGATTCTTCAGAGGATTCTAATATTTTCTTTACATATATTTCCAGCTAAGAAATTGTTTTCTTTGTGCTGTTATCCCCACAGAAGCTGCTTTTATATAGCAACTGCCTGGGCAGAGGCTCTAAACCAGTGTTTTGGTTAGGAGGTGGAAGGAGACCCTTCTATATATCACCAGGAGCTCTTAGGCTTGAGGACTTCAGAGATGAATCCCATGACCCAGCTAAACTCCTGAACCTGAATGGAGGGGCAAGTCACGATTCCTCTGGAAGCCAGGAACGCCAAACATCAACCTTAAATATGCACATTGCCATCTTAAACCTGAAGGAGATATCTTGTCACAGACACAGATCCAAGTACATGTGTTTAAACTGAGCAACTGGACACTCAGTCTTTCAATAGTTGGTAGCCTCATCCTTTGATTTTATGGGTACTCTGCAATTTCTCTCACCTAATCTATAATACACATCCCACTTCATCCCACTTTTTACTCATCATCTTGCCCTGCTAAATAGCCAGCACTCAGTGATTTTCACTCATTTCCTCATCTTCCCAAAACATCACCTAACTGGAAAAGAAAAATAATTGTGACAGTCATTCCAATGGCTACACTGGCAAACATTCCTCTCTGCAACTTTCTCAGGAAATGACTGGACTGCATAGCATCCTCAGCTTGGAATTCTCAGTCAGCAGTTTGCAAGCCTCTACAACACAGCAGTAAAATCAGTCATGGCACAGGAAACTTCTGAAACTGCAGTTTCTACTGCATCTTCAGATCTGCCTTCAATTCTTCACATTTGATCACTGTTCTCTACCAGATTTGTAGGAGCAGCACAGCCTTTTGATTGATTAAAGGAAACCCTACCTGATCCCAGCAGCTTCTAGGATGGCAGTATAAAGATGATGTTTTCTTAGCTGGAAGTATCTGTAAACAAAATATTAGAATACCTACTGAGCTGAGCCTCACCATAATGATAATACATGTCTTGTTCTAAAGGGTTTCTGTTGATACACTTGATTAGTCAAGGAATACCTGAAATGTATAAAAGACATTCACATTGAATGTCTCCTCTCCAGAAGCTGATGTTTCTCAAGGTTCACTGGAATCATGTGCTTCTGCTTTATTGTTGAATCGCTTTTAACCGCTTTCCTCAGAAGTTTCATTCATGAAAGAAATACTATTCTGTGTTCTGCAGGACACTTTACAGTTCTTCAAAAAACACTTTCACAGCAAAGAAATCAATGTCTTTCTATGTATATTTGTAACATGTATACAGTATTTACACACATTCCTATGCAGACAGCTGGGATCCTTGCTATAGGCTTAATCCTGGCTTTAGGCTGAATTTGAGCTCATAATGGATCAAAGTATTTTCCTGAACTGCACCAAGACGGGTAGAGGAGCAGGAAAGGTGATAATTAAAAGTCATTGAGCTCTTAGTCTTAAATTAGGAGAGAACTGGAATATGCCCTGGAAAAGTAAACTGAGTTAGGTAAGAAGTCATCCCCTAGTGCGTTCTCTAGTAAAATACTTACATATGACACTTCTTGTATTAGACTGCACAGTGATATCCTAAAACATACCTGCAAGTATGCAAGAGACTCTGTTTTTCTTAAAATAATACCTGAGAAAGTCTGGTGCTTTGGAAATCATGTTTTCAAAATCTGCAAATCCTAATTTCCCATCACCATCCATGTCAGCTTCTTCTATCACCTTCTCACAAACCAGAGTGATTTCCTCCGCTGTCAGCTCTTCCCGGGTCAGCTTATTGAGGGTTTTTTCCAAGTCTGCTTTACAAATGAAGTTATCTGTGTTAAAATCTAAACAATAGAAGAACCAAAGATCACCAAGTGTACCACTCATTTACTCCAAACACGAAAAGCACACCAGAGCCCCTCCACACAGTACCATAAATCTTAAAGGCATAGATTGCTTTCAGCTCTCGGGGAGCCATTTCACTGAGCACGGAGAACATATCCACAAAGTCATTGAAGCTCAAGCTCCCCTCTCCATCTTCTGAGAAAGATGCCACAATCCTTTCTTTGAAGGGATTCTCCTGTGAAAGACACACATAGACTGGAATTTGGAAGATGAAAAAATCTGCAGACTCCTTGATAGTGAATATTTAATTGCATAGTTGGCTCTTTAAAGACATTTTTTTTCTCCCCAAAAATGCATCAAAAAACTTACATTTGTATGCTTTAGCAGGAAGTTTCAGCAGTCCTTGCTGCTGCATAGTACCACTTCTGGCCTTTTACTTTCACTGACACATGTCAATGTCCAGCCTGTGGTTGGATTGACTAAAAATTCCAGAAATTTAAATGAAATATAATCACCACTGGAGATGATCCAGAAATCATTTCTAGCACCTTAGAAT
This sequence comes from Molothrus aeneus, assembly GCF_037042795.1. Taxonomy (NCBI): domain Eukaryota; kingdom Metazoa; phylum Chordata; class Aves; order Passeriformes; family Icteridae; genus Molothrus; species Molothrus aeneus. Next base: position 4,974,869 of record NC_089658.1, on the reverse strand, counting down.
AAGACAATATTCTAAAACCATAAACACACAAGCAAGCATAACAAAACCTGCTTTATCGCTATGAAATCCAAAACAAATGTTTTTACAGTAAAAACCCATTGTCTTTCTCAGAGCTTACAAAACCCCAACACTAATTTGTAGCTGTATCAATAAAACTTGGAAAATCAGTTCAATTTAGTTGAATATGAACAGAACACAAACATCACTTAGGCTGTGAGCAGCATCTCGTGAAACCTGCGATACAGATCTCATCTGAAGCCAAGACACTGATTAACATACTGATCCATAAATATATACAACTGTGCTGGTGGCATATCAGGTTCACTATTTTTAATATGCATGCAGCATTTTGTTTGGCTTTTAAAGGAGCAGTACTGTGAAAGCTCAGAAGTTCAATCATATCTCCTTTTAATTTCTTTTTTTCCCCAGTAAATTTAATTACCTAACAGGTATTCATAAACCATCCTGTTATTTTAAATGAAATTTCAAAAACTAGCTATATTTGAGAGACAAATGACCAGAAAATGTTGTTTTTCAGTTTATTTGAATTTTTTCTTGATAATTCACACATAGAACATAAACATCTATAGAAGGCATTTTTGGCATAACTGTGGTGACTAAAACAGTAATGACCAGGCTGTTTGTATGGACAGATGAAGTAGGGACCACAGGGCCTTAGGCTCAAATGCCAGCCCAATAAAGTAGTCAATACTAAATACAAATTCTCCTGCAGGGTTGGATGACTGAAGGAATCCACAATTGGGAACAGGCCTACAGATTTCAAAGGATAGGAGATTAATGAGTTCACTGTTCAGATGAAGACAAAACCAGGGCAGATAAAACCAAATTAAATAGAATAGAAAAGAGGGATTCCTGAAAATAAAAAGCAGCCTCAAAAAACAAAAGGGTCACATCTCTCCAGAGCATGAGAATGAAAAATAACACCCCAGACCCAGGCAGATGGCTGAGAGAACCTCACTGTAAAAGGATATGTAGCGATCACTCCTGTCTCATGAATGATGTGTAGGTACAGCAGGTGTGCATCTGTGGGTACTGCTCAGGTTAAAGTATCTCACTTAAATGCCTGGAAATAGCCCTGGAGATATTAATGGAATACACATTTACCTGTTTGTGGGATTTACCTGTGGTTATACACATACACCTGTTTGTGGGATATGCACACACAGACATGCACAGAGGAACGATTGGTTCTATTGTTTCAAACTGCCAGTTTATAAATAAACCAAAGTAAGATTCATTTGGGCTGAAATATATGAAAAGGCCCACTTTCTTCCTAAAAGCACACCAAAAAATAGTGTGCTTTTTGTTTAATAATTGAGAATGCCAAACATCAGAATGGGCATCAAAAGACATTAGAAATTTATTTTTCATTTCTAAAATGTTGTATAGCTTTCTTTGGAACAAACCTGACGAGAAGTAAGTGTCATGGTAACAGTAGTAAAACTGACATCTTAGAGGCAGCATTGGGTAACAAACCAGGAGCAGACAGATGCAAATATCCTTATCAGCAGTGAATATCAAACCCAGGACTTTGTGCTTTAGAAAGGCTGGGGCAGGATCTCACTGACTCAATAAGCATATTGCAGTTGCATAAGATGAGTTATTTATTTGGCATGTCAGAGGTCTTGAAAATACAGATCAATTAAGAATGAATTCAATGAACCTAAGCATACTTCTTAAGTAACTCTTTGCCAAATGGATCGCTAAAACCAAAATGAAAAATAAAATCTTTCCTCATATTGATTTCTTTCCTTTAACTTTCTCATATTATGTGACTTCAGGCAGTATATCTGTGGCTTACACAATGGAAAGTATTAGCTTACCTTCACAGATACTTTTCACATCCTTTCTGTAATTTCATTACCTCTACTCTAAAGAGCACAGATTAGGGTTCCATCATATTTAAAGGAAGAGCCATGGGGGAAGGGAGTAAAGGGGAAAATTATATTGTTTTTTCCTAGATTGCTTTCCCATAAGCACTAATTGTTGAAAAAAATATTCCTTTTAAAACTAGAAACTTACACTTGTCTTAAAAAGCTTTTTCTGTAATCTCATGATAAAAATGAGAGGGGAGACAGAAACAATAAAGAATCGCTAGAACCGAAAACCAACTCTGCTGTTTTGCAGATTGATGTTGTTGCTGTAGTGGCTCGAGAGAATCCTAAATGTGCAATCCATCTTTGCAAAGAACGCTTCTTTTACTCAGATAATTGTGTTTCTGTGCATTTTAAAACCTTACACAGCATCTATTCCAAAATTCAGACCTTTAACAGCTTACAATAAAACACAACCATTAGTTTTCTAACAAACTGTTTGAGGGTTTACTCCTGGCATTGAGTCACCTGTTACATTCTTCTGTCCTCTGGTTTCCATCCCAGACTCTAGGAAAGTACTCTGGTGGCCTTTTGCCTTATCTGCTTTGTAGTTTGAAGAATTAATTTCAAGCATCCAATCTTATTCCCACAGGCTGACTGCATTTTGGAGATAAGAGGTTGCAAATGAAGTTCAAAGATAGGTCAAGTTAATTAAGTTGGAGATACCGGAGAGTCATTACAAAATGCAGCTTAATTTTTATATCCACAGAAACACAATGATGACTTTCCCTTTTGTATTTGAACATAAGTCCCCTTTTGTATTTGAACATATATTTAAAAGCACAAAGCAGTCTATTTTGCAGACTATTGCAAGTTAGAATCCTTTTGGATGCTTTAATCAGGACTTTTTCAGCAATGGGAAAAACTAGCCTTTCTCAAATTTCAGGATTATTCCAAAACAGAGGGGGAAAAAATTGCTATCAGACAAACATTAATATAAAAGTAGCTAAATTGTTAATTACAAAAGCTCCTTAGGAAAGACTGGTGCTTCAAAAGGGAAGCATAAGTGCGACAGCAAATTGTCCCAGGAGCAGAAAAAAGCATGTTTCTTTGCAGGGTTTCTTTCTAAATTTTCTTCTTCCTCAAAATCAATAACCTGGGTTTTATGTTTCTATGATTATATTAATGTCATCAAACTTCTCTGCAGTGCCTGCAGGGTACTATTTAAGAAATTCCTGCAGAAACCAAGGCTAAGACAGAGCTAAATTGGTACATTTATGTCTTAATGGAAAAGACCATTTTGTTCTGTCAGAAAGCAGAAGCATATTAAGTTCAACAATTACTCTTTACTGAAGTCACAACAACCGAAAAACCAAAGATTGAAGCTGTATACAGAATTGCTTAAATATTACAGAACCTACCAGCACCTCCTGGGAAGATAAGGCATTGTGACAAGAACTGATTCCTAACTATGACAGGGAAGTGTACAGACAAGGCTGCAGGGGAGGTGCAGGCCTGGGGTTTGATGCAGAGAAAACGGCCCTCTCCTAGGACACTTGATAAAGAGACTTCAGAGAAGCAAGGAGAGTGGTTGGAGTCAAGCTTTGCTCCTCCGAAGGGAGTAAAACATCCCCTCATAACCAGGAACAACTAACACAATGCAGCAAGGATGTTGAGATGAGCTGGAGGCAAAAACCGGCCAGAGCAGGGCTGGGGCTTGGGAAGATCACCCTGCCCTGGCATTACCCATTGCCCTTTACACAGAAGGCCCAGGTGTCATTGCTCAGTAAGCTCTGAACCTGAAGACTTGCTGAAATCCCATCTAAAACCTCCTCCCTAGTGCAGCTTACAACAAGGATCAGTGAAGTTCCTGTGTGAGCCAAAACGCAGGAGGCAAAAGACGGTAAAGTGAGTGAAACAAAAGTGGTTCCCCTCCAGCAGCCCTGTGCTGCCCAGCTCTGGAGAGAAGGATTGCTCTGCACTGCAGTGCCCACAGAGAGCTCACAATCTAGCAAAGAGGCAATCTGGGATGTGGGTAGGGACACCCACCACTGCTACCAACCACAGGGGTCTCTGACACCAGGTTACATTCCCATTGCAGCTCTGGGGCAATGACAGTGATAATGTGACTGAAATCAGTTTTAATTTGAAAATTAAACTTTTGCTTTCTCCCTGGTCCCACACTGAGCAGTCCATACCATGGCTACAGTTTTGCTATGTTAGTTACTGCCATCTCACAGGTGTCCAGATGCCCCAAAGTTCATTTATTAGACTGGTGCCTGTGTAACCAAGATTGCGAAAATTAGAGAACAGAGACTGCAATGAAACTGATGGAGGAAAGCAGCTCTGTTAACTTCACTGTAACGGTAGACCTAATCACCTGAAAGTACCTTCCCCTTCTTTATTTATTTATTTCTTGTCCTAACTTTCAACTTTTCAGAATCAGGAGTTAGTGAATAATTCATTATCAATTAAAGAGAATGACCATCAGCATTTTTTTCCCTTGAAACACAAAACACCTGGCTCAAAGCTTTAATGCATGAGATAAAGATCTTTCTTTATATTAGCAGAATCTAATTTAGAAAAGTGCATTATTGATTCTATCCGTTTGTCAGAACCTGCAGTGGCATTGAGCTCAACATTGCCAGTAACTAGAAATGTAATGTGTATATGAAAAAAGCCAGGTGCATTGAAATTAGCACTAATTTTATTAGAATTCAATAGACATTTAGGTCATTTATTTCTATTTTAAAAAGTAAATGTTGTCTTTGTCTTCACCTTGATGAAAATTTACCTAAGAAAACACCATCATGATTTGTTAGGCAGTCTGGTCAAGTTGCAAAGGTCAAAGATTTTTTTCTTAGTGTATGAGCTGAAGTTAGTACCTAGGTTGCTTCAAAAATAAACTCTTGATGAAAGCCTCTCTCCCCCTCACCCCCACCTGCACAGGTGCCCACAAGATGCTTCATGAGCAAGATGGACCCCAGTTTACAACAAAGATCCCAGGCATTTTAACACCTTTTAGTGTCAATGCTTTGAAAGAGTTATGGAATATCACCTAGTCTCCTCCTGCTGGGATTTTACTGGAAACAAGCTCAGTAGCTATTGAAAGCACTTTTCTCTGTGAGCTCCCAGAATTCCTGAAATAAAATGAGTGGTTTGCAATCAGTATTTCTAAGGTTCTTCCACAGACTTATAAGACCTGAGAGAGAACTTGTATAAAATTCAACACTGAGTTTGTCCTATTACTTTCATAAAGTCAAGTTCCATTACCTAGAGACATCTTCTAAAGCAGGGTGAGAAAGCGTCTCAGATTGTGGTGCCAGTAGATAGATTATGATCCATATATGATCCACACATGATTATGATTCATACATGGAAGCCTCTTGGAAGTCTGTCATTACCACCTAAGTTTGCTAAGCTAGCATGATACACTCCTGAATCTCAATCTAAATATGATCCTGTATAAAATTCTGGTTTGTATGTCAGCTTCAGTACCAGGCCTTCCATCTCAAAAGTTCTCATAGAATGAGCTGTTCCTTAAGTGTTCAATCCTCTGTCACTGAAGCCAAAAAGACTCCGTGTGATCATAATTTCTCACTTCCTTTTCTAAGCTTAGCCTTGATTGGTCACAAAGCAACTCTCAGCTGTCTGGCAGTTAAAGTCTGAGGAGTCAAAGAACTGTGCCAAAGGATTCATGTTGTGCTATCAAGATCTCAGAGATGATAACATAAACCCTAAGGAATACTGATGCCATTAGAAAAAGCATAAATATATTTTGCTGAAGAAGCCCATGCTTACTGTGAAAAAGAATTCTAAATTATTTCTCAGCTTCTTCAGAAACCCAGGCTGTCCATAGGCATCTGCTAAATCAGAGTCTGAAGAATAATTGAAGGATAAAATTTTTCCCAAGGTTTTCTATTGAATTAAAGGCTTGCATGTGTTTATTGTTTCCATTTATATGAAATGCTGGTCGAATACTTTTTAACACACATGCTTTAACAAAAAATGGTTCTTGTTCAATAAATTATATTATCCCAGAATCAAACATACAGCAAGTGTGGTAGTAAAGGAACAAAGAGTTCTGTGACCTTCAACTTTAAATCTAATTCAAATGTTTTTCACTTCATGTTGACTTAGCATTCTCTACAACTGAATGTCTAAAGCATGGCTTCTGCTTGTAAAATACCAGATATTTGAAAAAAAATACAATACTAAGGAAGAATTTCTAGATCATTAAAATTAAGTGGAAAGCCATCAATTACAAGGTTTTTATAGCATTGCTCTTAAAAAGCTTAATAATGCTTCATGCAACTATCAGATTGAGCACACAATTGTTTCCACATGATAGTAATTTATAGACATCAGTCAACTAGCTTACATGAAAAATAGACTGTGTGACAAAAAACAACATAATTCAATGAACTGTTTAAAAATAAATGCTAAAAGTCCACATTTGTCCCATTAAAACCATAAATTATTGAATTGTTGAACTGAGAATAAAAACAAATAGTGTCCCAATTTTTTTTGCACTTATTGCCTTATACCCACTGCTTCTCTCATTTGCAGTTACATGGACTGTTTCTCCAATTCCTACCATGTAATGTCCCCATGAAAATGAAAACTCCTGATAATTAAGAAAAATAATATTTATTGTGCTTAGGTAGCTGAGAAAAAAGGGCAAAACCTTTACTTTTTAATAGCAATATTCTGCACATTGATAGCAAAATTCCTACACTGAGATAAGAACTTCAGATTTCTAACCAGCTCTTCATACAGAGATTCCTGTGGATACGTGGCTTCTGGAGGGCATATACACAAAAAGCAAAGATTGCTAAATTTATTTCCTATTCATTTCCTTTAACATCTACCCTAACTATCTCTGCAAGAAAGACATTCACCTGAATATTTTCCAGGGTCTGGACCTTGAACAATAACAGGAAGGGGAAGACCTTAGCATGCCACAGCACTTCTGGATATCAATTTTTGAAAAAGGTCTGGCAGATGAGCTAGAGAAGTTAAGATACAGTTTACAAGCAGTCAAAAGTGATACCTTCAGCTCAGGCATGTTTATTATAAGCTGCATAGGTAGTTTAACATCTGGGTCCTTTGTATAGTCCATGGGCACAACATTTGGTGCCATTTCATAGTATCGGCCGTGCAACCTGTAAACAAACAGAAACAAACAGCCAATAATCAATTTGAAATAACCAATTCCATTCAGACAGTAATCACATACAAATTTGTCTTGCAGCTCTAATCATTGGTTTTAGTGCACAAGTCTGAGCCCACCAAATTGCCATCTTCCTGAAAACAAGAGGGCTTTGATGCAGCATCCAGCAGCCACATGTTTCCCGAGGTCTGTAGCTGAGCACAGTTTCGCACTGTGTGTATGCAACATTTAGGCACTGCCAGGTACGTGCACAGAAGGCCTGAACCAAGGCATGTACTGCAAAATGCAATTGTTATCATATGTGGAAGTTAAGTTTTACACCTAAACTTTTGCTTAGGACAGCAAGTGCCCCTTTGTCATGTCCTATGTATTAACACAGTGTATTCTGATCTCTCAGTAGGGCATATGTACTACTTGTATACATTATAAAGCTGTATCTTGTGACTTACTTTCCTTTTAACAAAAAGTCCTGCTTGCTCACTCGGCATACTAACAATTACCTATAGAGATTACTGTGTTTTAACAGCAGAATGTAAACAAAACAGTAATACAGGAAGAAATGCCTCAGCAACCCCTTCATTTCCCCAGCTTTACCTGCAGCAGATCCGCACCCAACTGAACTACTTCAGGTTCCTGTGTGTAAATAAACTCAAAAACTAGGGGAAAATAATCTACAGGCATCTGTTTTCTCGTTATTATGATGGGCCACAAAGAACACACAGAATGACACACAGAAACACATTTTTTCTGCATTATAGGAAACTGATGTCCTTATCCTGCACAGCAATATTTTATGCCATACTAGAAATTGGATATCCACTATCTCAGCACATTTCAGCTGCTTACCACAGCTCACCCTGACATTTCATAAATACTGTGTAATTCAAGATGCAATAGCCATTTCCCTCTCTAGCAATTGATTTCTCTGTTGTAAACGGCAGCTAAAAAGATGCTTCTAAATACAACAGAAAAAGCAACTTAAATGCACTTAAAAAGAAAAACTTAAAACAAAAATTTCAAGTCCAATGTCCATCTATGGGTTACCTACTTTTTTAAAAGCTGGAATACTGAAATGGCATTCTAGTCTTCAAGAAAATGAAGCACTCCTTATTGGCAAAACTTGACCATTGTGGACAACATTCAGAAATTCAGGAGCTGATGATCCCTACTTATTTTAACTGTCAAGATTTCCTTCTTTACTTTGGCTAATATTAGACTTGCCTCTTTATAACATGCAATATCAATGCAAAGTAAACCTGCCACATCTTGCTGACAGAATTCACTATCTTGTCCACAGAAACTGCAATCTATTTATACTGAAGTTCAGCCATACCTTTTGGCAGCTGAAAGAAGGATACAGCTCCCAACTCTAGACTGACAGAAATGTCTGGAAGGCGGGTGCTGGACACAGAAACAAGCAGGTAACTAACTGCAGATTTCAGGGCAGCTCTCATACCCTGTTTTCCTCCCAACTAACTCTCCTGTTAATTCACCAAATCAGTCAAAGATCTGTGGATGTAAGAACTTTCTATCTGAGTGGATTTCACACTAAAGCATCCAAATGAGTCTGTAGGAAGTGGCTCTGATCTAACTCCTGCAAACTAAATTACAGCAATAAAACACATCTTCCACATGCTTTTATCTGCAAGGATCCAGCAACTCTATTTGTCATAGCCTTATCACATGGCATCATTAGCATTTAAGACCATGAAAAGGGCCATAAGATTTCCCTATACCAAACATGCAGTATATTGCACTTACTCCATTATCCTTCAAAATAATAAACAAAGAACCCCAACCAATAGAACAACCACAAAAGACAGTAACACCTTTTCCTTCTGTAAGATCTTGATGCTGGAAAGTTCTTCAGGGACACTAGGTACTGTTTTATAATCAACTGGATTGCCAGTGTCAAATACTGGATTTTGCAGAAAAAAACACAGACCTGCGTCAGCATCTCAAGAAAACCACCTGTCATAAGGAACACAGCCCTCTTTGCTGAAGGTCCACCAAAACTCCCGTTCAGTTGAATAACTTATGTTGCATTGGGAGAATACTTACTTTTTGGCAAGGAAACAATACATGTCTGATCAATTACTCTGTAACATGATGTAAAGCTCAGTAGACATCAGGGTTCTTTACACCCATAATCCTCCTGCCTGTATGCAGTAATTCACTACACCTTGCAGTGTTGAGCACTATGACAAATCAGTAATCACTTCCCAAATGCTGCTCTCATTACTGACTGTTCTCTCACATCTCTCAAAAACATTAATTTCTAACTACAAACAGAGAAGAAACAAAGCTCTGGTAAAGGCTCTGATATTTCTCCTGTTTTGGAGAAGCAGAAGGCTTTTCAGGTGACCTGAATACATCAGAGCAGTTGTGACCTAGAGGAAATAAATGCTTTTTGTCCTTTTACTCAGCATGCCCTTCACAAAAGTATGTCTGAAAACAACCTCAAACCTCTTTATCTGTCCTAGACACAGAAACACTTATGTCTTGTCAGGGAGGTAATGGAAGGTTTGCAGTGCTGTCTGAACAGACAGATTTGGAAAAGCTGCCATTATCATACAAAGACCATCCTGTACATTCAGAAGCCCAAGACCAGCCTCACTGTCTTTGTAGCAATAACTACTACAGCTGTATTTCCTTTAAAAGTTTCTTCTGCATGCATGCAGAAACATTTTCCTATTCCTGGATGTGCTCTCTTTGTCAGCAGGATTCCTTACTAACATTGCATGGAAGCAGGAAATGAAAAATTGGCATTGTCTTCCCTTCCACAAATGAGAGTAGGAGGGAATGTGGTGATAAATTTAATGGCAGATTTCATTAACTGATGATGCTCTGTCCCCACAGGTACTGGTATATGTTTATACTTCATGTACAACATTCAAGGACTAAGGCTGTGATTCTGTATCATTTTAATCCAGTCTAAACCCAGACTGCTGATCTGCCCTTGCAGAAATGTGAAGCCCACCAGCTACTCATGTCCCTTGTATAAGCACTAACATTTAAGAATCTGCAGTGAGGTTCAGGAAACTGATGTGTTTGAAAATAAAGACGTTTTCACAGTTAGCTCCTTGAGGTTACTGAAGCAGTTGTGACAGCAGCAGAAGAAAATGGGGGTTTAATTCTTCTATTAAGGCAGAATAAGACTTACCCCTGTAGACAGCAGTAGTTTTAAAATCAGCTGCCCATCAACCAATGAAAACCAAAAGTGCTGTGTTCAGAAAAAAGCTCACAACACAGTTTTGTCCCCACAGCCTACTTTTGATTGATGATAACTTTCATTTTACTACTTTGGGTCTTTCACACGGCAAAAGGTAGGTCAGGGTCTGTTCCCACTTCTCAAGGGTGAAGCATCCCAGAGTCAGCAAGGATGACGCTGTGGGAATTCGCTGGATATAGTTTGGGATGTCTCCTACAACAGAGCCTCCTGCTCTACCTGAATAGATTCAAAAAAAGAGATTTCAAAGCTTACACCCTGCAGCAACCATTTAAATTCACTATTGAGCTTTGGGAGGGAGTCAGACTGTAGCCAAGGTCACCAGTGGGTGTGTTAAAACACAGAGCAGCCCTTGCTTAGCCTGGTGTGCATTCATCTCCAGCATTAAATGTAGTGACAACACATTACAGCTGGCTGAGCTGCCCTTTTAACAGGAACTCTGCACTGAAGGAATGCTGAAAACAAAAGATAAAAGCTTGCAATGGCTCATTGATTAGAAATAAGGAGAGGCCTTAAAGTGGCCTTTAGAAATGAATAAACATCTTCCCAGTTTGGGTCCCACAGCAATAGTCACTTGATTTATGCTGTAAGGGGCAAACATTTTTATTCAGCAATAGATATCCTATTTATTCCTGAGTAAAAGGGATGCATTCAAAGACTTGTACATTACACTCAAGACCATCTCAAGGAGTAAATTCTAGATTGCTCGGCAGTGTTCTGCACTGTCAGAAAAAAAATAGCAAATGGCTTAACTAGAGCAATGAAAGCAGGCAGTGAGTGCTGATGGACAGTCCCACCATGGGTTCCCAGGAGCCATGGCATGACCTGACTATACACTCATTGTACAGGATGGAACAACCTGTGCCTGCAGCAAGACCAGAAGTGCACAGCTGCTGTTCAGTTGTACTTTTGGTTATTCACTCTGGAGTCCCATACTGTTGTTATCAGATTTCTAAAGTCCATACCTCCTTGGCGTATTCTTACGGCTGCAGATCTTCACAGCACAGACTCCTTCTTCTGCATGTTGTTCTCTCTCAGTTCAGGGCTCCTCCAAGGCTCTCCCTGACTGGCTAACTCACCCCCTCTTATCCCAGTTATCTTCATTGGTCACAGCTGCAGCACAATTAAGGACATCGCAGCTGCAGCCCATCAAGGACAACCGGGACCTCCTGGGCAAAGCCTCTATACAGATATTCAGGTACAATACATTTCCTCTACTATAATTCACCACAATCAGAGCTATAGGCTCCTGTCCAGATGCCAGAGCTGAATGGAACAGCTGGAGAAGGACTTTGTGTAATACACAGAGAAGAATTCACCACTCCAGAGACCAGCAGGAGAATTGACAAGTGAACATACAGCCCTGGAAAGAGCCAGGTCTCATCAATCAGCCCTTCCAAGCACCTGAGATGGCTGGAAGTAAAAGAAGCAGCAGCATTGAAGATGAGACTGCACAGAAAGCAGGACAGAATGCAGGACAGAATGCAGGACAGAATGCACTGATGGGAACTGATTTACAACCCTTGCTACAGAGGCTGTAGCCCTGTACTGATGCAAATCAGTGAACTGCACGTGCTCTCTTGTCCTGCAGTCCTCTAATGGACAGCTGGGGAACAGAGCCAGACAGACCAAAACCTGCAGGTCTGCCACACAGGGAGAAAAAGTTGCTGTAGCTCAAAAAGAAGGAGGTTCTTTAATCTGGGGCCTTCAGGGCAACTGAAATAGCACTTGGAGGATCTCAGATTTATGCCATACTTGCACAAACTGTTTTTGGAACAATAAATGTTAAATGTTACACATGGTAATGGAGGCATAAATCCCCGCGCTGCACCAATTCCTCAGTGAATTATTGCTTCCAAAGATTGCAAGAGGTTAGAACAGTCTATTAGAGAACGTGGTATACCATGTGAAGCTGAAACCAAAACGACAGGAAACATGATACAAGGAAATTCAGTCAGAAACTGAAACCACAACTCACTGAATTGCCACAGTTTGACAAACAGATAAAGAACAAAGGACAGTGAGAAACACAAGCAGAAAGAGTTGAAAGTTGAAGGAATTCTGCTACTGATATGCCTTTCCCCTTTTATGATTTCCAGTTGAAGTTATTTTCATTGTATCAATAAAATAGAATAACTGGGCACTGAAATCAGATTTATAAGAAGGCAGCATAGTAAGATGAGAAAAAGTGGATAGATGAGTCTTCTGCTAGTTTTTAGTTAGCATGTAAAGTATTTATTCATCTTTGCAATGCAAAATGAAGCAGCACAAATTAATTTAAGAGAATACTACAAAAATATCCTCCCAAATAATCTACAGTAAAATTAAAAAAATATTGTGAGAAATGTTTTTGGCAGACAATTTATAATACATTTATTCTAAATCCAGTAATAGTTATGAAAACTCTGACTTCCAATATATGTACCCCACTGTTCCCAGACCTACATGATGCATAGTGAGTATAGATAAGAACACTTTATAAAGTTTTTCCTTCCTTGAAGTGCCACTCAAACCCCTGCTCACAGGCATCTTTCTGCTGGTGATTCCAAGAATCACAGAGTGACTGAGATTGCGAGGAACTCCTGAGATGAATTGGTGCAACCTCCTGCCCAGCAAGGGCACCTGGAGCAGGCTGCCACATTCAGATGGCTTTTGAGGATCTGCAAGGCTGGAGATTCCAAAACTTGTCTGGGCAGCCTGTTCCAGTGCTTGGTCACCCTCCCAGTGCTTTCCTGTGTTCAGCCAGAACCTCCTGTGTTTCTGTCTGTACCCACTGCCCCTTTTCCTGGCACGGGCCTCTGTCTCCTTCACAGCCTCCAGATCTCAGCTCTCTCAGCCTTTCCTCCTATGAGAGAGTCCTCAGTCCCCTATCCATCCCAATGGCCCTTTGCCAGGTGCTGGAGCAGCTGTACTGGGGAGCCCAGAACTGGACACACTACAGCAGCACTCTGGACTCCATGCAGATCAACACTGACAGGGATTCTCTCCTCTCAATCTGACTTAAATATAATACAGGAAAATTTTATGGTACAAAAATGCAGGGACTGCCTAAAGTCCTTTTTTTTTTCTTTTTCATTCATAGAAGATTCAGAAACATTTTTAACAACAAGAATGGTAACATAATTATCAAGAAGATCAAGAGTAGCTTCAGGATATATGTTCTTTGTGTATATAGTTTCTTGCCTAAAACTCAGGAAGATTCCTAAGGGTATAGAGCTACTAATTTCATTCTTTTGGCTGATGCCTTTTCCTCCAAAGCTGACAATAGGGCAATTCCCCTTTCTGCAAATAAAACTTCAAACTCTTGAAAAGAAAAACAGGAGTTGTTTTCTAACTCCTCCCTCCATTTGTGTAGCAACTTGCTCCACAGCAAGCTGCCTCCCAAGCAGTTTGCTGCATTTGCTCCCTTATAAGGAAGCTTTTCAGACACTTGAAGGGGCCACTGCTTAATTCTCTAGCAGATTTCTGATTTAAAATCCAACATTCAGCTGGATTGGCTAGAAGAGCTCCTGCCTCCTCCCCTTTCACCCATCAAGAACACGCCATGAAACAGGCAGAGAGGAGAAGGCAACAGAAGAACTATTTTTCTTTTACCAAAAGGTTCATACGTTTGCTGATGTCCCAAATGGTGCCAGCTTGGTCATTTAGTGCCATATTCCCCTGGCAGTTGTCTAACTAGGTTGAGTTACTCTCAAGTAATACAACTTGAATTGACAATTTCTATGCTTTTTGGCTAGGACAGACATCCAAAACACCTGCATCTGAGTGCTTGTATGGGTGCCAAACTGCACCAGTCTACAGGGAGAAGCAGAAACAGATGGGCTGATGAACAGTTAAGCATTATTGCTAGAGTGAAAGCTTGTCTGCCAGAAAATCAGATTTGTAAAACTGACAAAGAGAAATAATGCCTTATGAGAGACAACTCAACCATTTGTTCCCACTTACAATCACAAGAGAGGCACGTTATACAAACAGATTCATTGCTATAACTAAAGTGGTTTTTCCAACTTTTCTTCACATCATTTTTTTTTCTTTTTATTCCTGTTCCTCTCTACAGGATGTTTTCCAGGATAACAAATCTTTTTTAAATTGTGATGCCCAAAACTGGACAGTCTATTCCTACTGAGGTTGCAGTACTGCTAACTGGAATTCTCCCATTTTATAAACACTGCTGAGGCCAATACATTTTAGAAATGCATTTCTCTGTTTTTGCAAGAGCATTGTGGGGCTGGTGTTGTTAAAATGATGCTCACTTTGCTCAGATCACAATCCCCCAGCCCATTATTTTGATACACTCCATTTTGCACTTGCAAATTTTTTCTCAGTTCTTAGGACTTGAGTGTGTGAATTTTCTTTTGCTCACTTTGACTCCAGTAATTTCTCTAACATACTAAGTACTGTTGAAAAAGCTCATCTTGATCTTCATAGCATCTGCAACTCACTTCACCTCAATGTTTCTTACCATTCTCACCAATTTTCTATATTCAGGAGTATTTTGACCAAGAGTTCAGTGCACTTACACAAGTAGAAAAGGACTACTACAAATTGGAATATGTAGAAGTCTTTACCAAAACAAAGACACGTTGCAGATGCTTCTTTTCTCTGACTTACAAAAGCAGATACTGACAGGAAGATTTGCTTTTAACAAATCTGCAGTGGCTACCTCTGAGCATATATTAAGTTCTAGGCACTTACAGATTGATTGTCTACCAGTGTGTTCTGGCATCTCTCCATGCAGAAAAGTTGTGTCCTGAAGCTACACACAGTGGTCTAAATTTCCACATTCTTCTTAAGAAAACTGGGGCATGTTTTCAAAGCCCTAACACCACCAAAGCAACCAGTAACAGCTCTAAAAATTTGTCAGCTGTTCTATTAATATTTTAGATAATGTTTTGAGTCCGTGATAACATAAATATGTCTACAATAACCAACATTCTTTAATATGTTCTTGCCCTGGGCCCATGACTGAATGCTCATAGCTGTGATCAGCACTTCCAAAAATAAACCATCTTTAATCAAGACTTAGGAGTGTATTTAGGTTTTCTGGTGATAAACAGCTACCAAACAGCAGTAGTGAGCTATGGTTTCTATTTTTCTCTTTCACCAGGCACACTTGCCTCTGCTGCAGTCTTACTTTATATTTTTTCCTAGATCCATTTTCAGCATTTTGTGTTCAACTTTTCTTCACTTTAAATTAATAAGTTATACTATTTTCTAATAATTTGCACATTATCCACAGTCAGATTACTAATCAAAAAATGTGTCTTCAACCCCTCTAACCATAACCTGTATTTATGTTGACACCAAAGCCTTGCACTCTAAAGTCAGTATGTAAGTCAATCTAACAGATTACTGGTAGGGAAATGCTCTCTTCATTTTCAGTTGCATTTGCTTGCTGTGTCTCTCATGCCAGCTTTGGCTCTCATCTGATCCTTCAGAGAGCTGATTCAGCTTATTATACCAGCAGAAAATAGATTTACTGTTGTTTGGGGTTTTGATGGGCTACTTTCCCTGTAGGGACAGATAAAAACACTTAGCCCATTTCACCTAATTGCAGTCTCACACTGGTTTACATCAGTTTATAGCAATCTAAATTGAAGCTGCCACATTCATTCCTTCATCCCCACCTACACAACAGTCATTAACAGCCATGCAAATGGATGGTGAGACAGACAGGGCTTTCTTTTTTTTCTTTCTATAAGGATGCTCCTTGTTGGATCATCTCACTGAAGTTGGCAGCTGCACAAGAAATTCAGTCCAGCCTAAAGAGGACTCAACTTGCATTTCCTCCATATCAGCCCTGTGAGCATCCTGCAGGTAAATAAGTGCCCAGCAGTACTTAAATCAGCCAGTACCTGGCTGCTTAAATCAGTAAGTACTAATTAACCAGGGAGTCATAACCCATTTTATTCCTGCTCACTAAAACTTCACCTCAGACATGTAGAAACACCTCTGCATTCTACACTGATTGCATGATGTGCCCTCACTGGTATCACTGAGCAGAAAAGCAGCAAATCCCTTTCAAACAAGTCACTGGCTCAACCCTAAAACAGTCTATGATACTCACTTTAAGCTAATCACCACCTTATGACAATTATACATTATAAGTGTATCCTAAATCCAATCCTACTCTATTCTATACAATTAATGCCTGCAGAATAACAGGCTTTATCTGGTTTCCTCACAAGTCAGATAAAAACACTTAGCCCCTTCCACATGGATCACAAAGGAGAAATTTAAAAGAGTTTACTTACCGAAGGATTTCCTTCCGAGTGAAGAATGTGCAGTCCTGTTAAAGAAACAAAATATGTCATTGTACTACAGAAATATTGAAAACAACTGCAAAGAGTTATTTCTCAACCCTTTGGAAGGAAACTCAGATCTGACAGAGAAACATTAAAGATGCTGTTTGGGTGCCATCTACATTTGACTCAGAAAGGAATATACAGTGTAAAATAGCAGAAATATTTCAAGCGTAGGCCTATCAGTAAGAAGAAAGATAGTGATAGTGTGATAGTTCAGGAGGAAGAACCAGGTTGCTGAGATATTTCTCCAATGCTGAGATATTTCTCCAATGCTGAGATATTTCTCCAATTTCTGGAATGACCAGACCAGAAACAATAAAATCTAAAATAGAAGGTATATGCCAAAAGTATTCATTAAAAGAATATGGAAAACTACAAACAACAATCTGTTGTTGATGACAAAAACTGTCTTCTTACTTTAAGTATCCCCCTGCTGGAGACAACTGGAGACAATTCTTTATTTTAATAATAAAATTATGTGGTTATTTATTAGTTATTAACCCTTTTTGCTAACAATCAGTTTGCATTGTGGTCACTTTGCTGAAGGCTGCAAACTCCTCTCTTTTAGGAGCATGGATAAATGCATAGCCCCTGCCCTGAACAGCAGCAAACCATTCAGCTCTCCCTGTGCTATCACAGAACTAGAAATAACTAAAATGCAAAAGTAGAGCTTGCTGGACTTGAGAGAAGAGCATACAAGCATTCACTTGCATTCTAAATGGCTCTGTGATGTGACTGAATTGACATTGGTTTAATTCATTCAATAAATACCACTTCTATACTAGAATTCCAACACTTCACCAAAGAACCAGAATATGAGCAGTGGCAGAGTTTGCATTTCATGTCTTTCTACTTCAGTCACAAAAAAAAATATAACTTCAGGTGCTGTGAGGAAACAATAATCAGTCCCATCCCATTCAAAAACAATCCCTTAATCTCCACTCTTACCTAGTATGCATTTAATGGAAATTCTGCCCTGCATCCAAGACTAGGAACACTAGTGGTAATGAAATATTTGATAATCAGTTGAGAACACCATTCATCCATCGATTCAGAGAATATGTAAGTTGATCTTCAAGCCAGCTCCTGAGGGTGTATATATAGGGGACAAGCACCAACACAGAAAATTCTTCCTGATTACCCACTTCTCTCACAGGCCCATGTGATGTGGCAGGGCATTTGCCTAACCATTCAGCTCTTTGTAATTTCCCCCCCTTTAATGGTAAGATATTTAGAATATATCATCTTTGAAAATCAGCTTGTGACAAGACAACAGTATCAGACTTGATAAGTCATCCTTAAAGGGTACATACAGGTACTTTGTCTCTACAAGTCCTGCTCTTCAGTCAACCAGGGAAAAAGTATTTCTTTCTCAAGCTGAGACTCACTGGGGCTGAGTGCCTGCTTCTTCCAAGGAGGGGAGAAGCAAAGGATCCCTGCTGGCAGAAGCAAACAGCCCGTCTCGGGTGTCCAGGAACACAATCGCTCCCGCAGGTATCAATTATTGACCTGCCTTGCTCTCCTCCATACGAGGTGCCCAGAGCAGCAGCTCTTCCTCCAGTGGATTGTGCAGTTACAAAGCCCAGGAGGAAGCACCTTGGGAGCTGCTGACACTGATGTCACATTGTCTGCAACTGCACAAAGTGACATTGGAGCCAGCTGCTCAAGTCTTCCTTAATTCCACACAATCAACACAGTCAAACTGTCACTTAAGGATGCTTCATTTACTAAGAAAGGGCAGGTGTAATTTCACAAATAACTGTAATGCCCTCAGCAGCAATCATCTGTAATTATACAGGCTGGGGAAAAAAGCAGCCACTTAACTAGAAAGCTGACAGGAAAGCCATATACAAATGGAGACAAATATTAAAAGGAAAAGTTACCCTTTACCTTGCAGAAGTCCTGAAAAAATGCTATTGGAAGACAAATTAGGTCAGATAATGAACCATTTTTGCTGACAGTCCACACATTTTTTATATTTTATTCTGAGTTGCATCATGATGTTGACAATAAACCCTGCTGCCTGCCTGTTTTTTGATCAACAAGTTTTTTACTAATGTAACCTAAACCTAAATCCCCAGAGGTTTTGCTACTGAAACCCTCTATAGCAGAAGCAGTTGCAACTATCTATCTGACCACTGTTACTGGCAGCTCTATATCCATTACACCTGCCAATTGCATGGAATTGTCAGGGATGAAGGTTGCAAACAAAATTTAATGGTCTCACTCTTAAGAGAGATCTTAAAGCTACTCAGGTCAAAGCACCACAAACTCACTGTGACGTGGCCTATAGTCTTGATCCACCAGATGATACCAGCTATGAAACAATTTACCATAAAAAAGCCTGTCTGGTGTCAAATGGCAAGTGCAAAACCACAGCTCCATGTGACCTCTGATAGGGAAGTCCAGCCATCCCTCTTGCTTCCCCCACCCTTTTATTTCTGCCTGTTCCCTTATGCAGACTTCACCGTGATGAACAGAATAACTGCATCAGAGAACTCTGAAGGAAGGAACTAATGTGTTTGCAAATGAACCTAGCAATAATGGACACATTTTCAGCTTGGATCATTTTCTTCTAGTGACTTAGAACATAGTGTTGGCAGTGCTGGTACAAGAGACAAAGGTGAAACAAGTATCTATTGATGGCAGGAAAGGGGTGCAGGACTGGGCTAATTTTCCTTTTTTTTGAAATCACAGCCCTCAGTTGGATTAAAATCATGATGGAAAAAAGGTCTAAATAACATAATTACATTTTATAGTTGCTGGAACTTCAGCAATTTAATTCCAATTTAATTAAAGACTTTTGGCCAAAGAAACACGGAGGTGAATCATCCAATTTTCTTCTGGCTACTTCATTCATACAGAAAAATACATAATGAAGGACAATAAATAGTAAATTAACATGTTAAATTCACTCTCTCATAAGGAAAGGTGAAGGTGGCTCTGGAAAGCATTTGTCATTAATGCACATGATAACTTTGATTTTCCTGCAAGCCAGAGATATCACGGAACACATTTGCTATTTTGTGGATTGTATTTGAGTTTACTAAGAGCACAAAAAGCAACCTGTCCTGTCTGGACACTAAGATGTCTGGGAGTCCTACTAGAAAAGCAGAAACTGAATACAAAACAAATATTACCAGAGTTTTCATAATTCTTATCAGTTCAACATTACAGCAAGAATTTATCCTGGGAATTATTGCCTTTATATCTAGTGCTTCACAATGGCCTGAAAAACTTCTGCTAACAGCAGGCCCTCAGGGGCTTTAGCTTCTTGAGAACAGAGGCTTTGCCTTGACAGCTCACTGATTCCAGCCCCTGAGAACAAGCATGCACCTTTTCCAAGATCAACTCTCCTGCTCAGTCTGTCCTCATGCCCTTAATAATCCAGTAAATTACGAGTCCAACATGAGATCACTGATGGTTGTTTGGAGGTAAGATACCACTAAAACAAATCTGCAATTATCTACTTAGCATCTTGTGACAATGTGAATAAAACCAAGCAAACAGAAAATAAATTTCCCATTGCTTTCCATGAGATCATGATCTTGTATAATGGGACTTGATTCTCAAATTTAGCATTTAGATGGCTTAACTACTTCTTAAAATACTTTGCAGATAGAAGAGGCAGACAGCTGGTGTATCTAGGTTCCATGGGTAGCTTGGCTCATGGCTGGTAATTGGACTTTCTGCAAGTCACTCAGCATTGCTTGTAAAGTGCAGTTAACAGTCTCTGCTCTTAAAACTTATTTTTTATAGCAGAGCAGCATGCACATGCTGTTAGTTTCATTCTTTTATTTCCTATGTCAGATGAATGCAGATTTATGACAGAACAGACTGAAATACGGTGGTCCACCACCTTGTCCAGTCATCTGCAGGACTTGACTGCAAACTCCTTGGTTGGTTCTGCTTTGTATTGAGTTCTACAGTGATCTGAACAAAGCAAAAAAGGAGAGAGAGATGCTCTGACAATGCTGCTACTTAGCTGTCTGTAGAGTGTCCATCCAGCACACCAGGAGGTGTGGCTCCACTCAGCCCATGCCAGTTCCTGAGAGCAGCACACAGCTTATGAATGGCAACAGAGTCCAGTGAATGGGAGGTTACCAATCACCACTCCCAGAAACAAGTACTGTGCATAAAGTACAGCTCTGGAACAAAGCTAACCTCAGGGCAGGATGCAAAACATTCCTCTACAGAACAAAAACTGGAGAAATGAACAACAGAATGGAAGAATAGAAATCTACAAATATGCTGTGAAACAGTATTTCTGAAAGCCATTAAATGCATATGTCTCTTCTAAGAAAATACATATATATTCTGCTTTGTATAGGTATAGTTTCATAAGGTCAGGTTTACTTTGATCCTGGAACAGCTTAATTGGGAACTTTTATAAATACAAAAATAATATTAATCAGTCTTATAAAATCACTGCAAATTTAAAAAGCCCAGCTTCAAAGATAATGCAGACACTGTAGAGCATAGCTATCCCAGAGAGCAGCTCTTAAAAAATGCTGGCTATTAGATACTGCAGCACCTTAAAAGGTAATAGTTAAAGCAAATTACTTAAGAGGTTTCATTTTTAAAATTGCAAATGACATTTTGTACTGTGCCAAAGTACAAAATGTGTGTAAGAGCATTTAATCAAAACATCATCAAAATATCATCCTGTGAAGCAACCAAGAATCTGGTACCAGACAGAACAAATGAACTCTTATATAAGATCTATTATTAATTGTTCTAGCAATGTTTTACAAATGCAGTGCTTTTGTTCTACATTCCACACGATTAAGACTGGCATGGAGTTGTGCAAGACTGAGTCTGCAAGATATTTATGTATTTTCATCACTGTTAGTGTATATAGAGTTAACAGAGTCAATGAGTTAAAAATGCTGTTTGCCTCAGAACACCAATGAAAATTTTACCACACAGCTCATCCTTACTTGTCATCATATATACTTCACAATTACACTCCAACCAACCAAACCACCCACTGAGTTCCAGAGGGAAAAAATCTGCATCTGTAAGAACCTGTTTACATATTCATATGGCAACAGGGGAGTAAAAACAAGTCAGACATTAGCAAGGACTGAAAAAAAGGAAACTGCCAACAAAAGTAATTTTGCTCAATCTACAGATGCATCAAATGGTAACATGAAACAAGAACCTGAGCAAAGGATATTTTCACAAAAAACTTGCTCCATTATTATGCTACTTTTACTTGCACAATAACAGCAATACTGTATCAAATGAAAAATACTTTTTACAGAAGATCCTGGGGAACCTATGAATGCACTTCTTGTATTCTTGCAAAGGATTAATTTTCCAAGACCCTGGATGAAGTCTGGATGGCTTTTTAAAAGACAGCTTGATGAACCTGTTTTACTTTACAAATGGTGTTTCTTGACAGGTCATAACATAACTTGTTTAATCTGGTTTTGCATAATGCTCATGAAATATAGTTGAATTTCACTTTGAGGTCAATTTTGATAAAAGGAAAAAAGTGAGCTCTGGAATAGAGAAATTCTTGTGTAAAAGAAGAAAGTCATTACTTCACTGTACAATATTGTATTGCAATATTGCCTATAAGACTGCTAGACTGCATTAAATAATGCAGAGTAAATACCATTAATCAACAAATACAAATGGCTTGCAATAAAACCAGTAATATGCTTTATAATCTCCAGGTTCTAGAAGGGAAATAAAACAAACAAACAAACAAACAAACGGATCACTGAATTTGTACTGAATTTACATCTCTTGATTCAAGTAATCCCAGAAAAGGAAATGAGATTGACTGAACAGTGTAGGAGTTTGTCCACAACCCAAGTACAGTTTCTCTGCATTTCCTACTCAATACAATTGTTTTACAGTTAGAAATGCTGTGCATCGAGGTCAATAAATGGCTCTGAATGAATAAATAAGTTGTTTTACAGCATACTTGTATTTTCCAGTGCTTCAAGCATCTGTACACACTCAAAACACCCTAAAATTTCAGTTAATTTTCTTTTCTCAATATGAGACTTGACCTTTAAAATCTTAATTTTTAAATGTTCTTTTATTGCAATGAAACCCATCTTTCTTGCCTATCAATACTTGCCTTTTCCCTCACCAGACCTTGGTTAGATTTCACATCTTCTGTATTAAAAAGCCCTCAACAACCAAAAGCCCCATTCACAAAAAAACCCCCCAAAAAACTAAAACCCACAGGCAGAAGTCTAAGGGCATAAGAATCATAAATCCCCAGTAAAATTCCTTTTCTTAGAAGGCCAGTATTTTAAATTATGTGAATCTCTATGAGCAACCCAGTGCTAGCAAAAGCCTAATTTGCAAAACATTTCACTAATCTTTTGGAAATATAAAGAGCTGCCAACAAGAACACTATCATAATAACAGGTAATATGATCTTAATAGCAGGTGTTAGGACAAGGTGTTAGCCTGGAAAGCTGAAAATTTATTTTCTTTACTTTGCCTCTACCTACTTGAATTTAAAAAACAAACAAACAAACCAACCTACCTGAATGGTTAAGTATTATCAAGTTCTATCACAGGTCTCTTGTACAAAGAGTTTCAACTGGCTACCAGTCTTAATGAAGAGCATCTAAAAATTGTCCATTGAAAACACTGAGGTGTATATATCCTGTGGGTGACCACAGATACAATTCTTGGATATAAAGTCAAAAGTTCTGCTAACAACTGGCTTTTCAATATGACAATTTACATGCAAAAAAGGTGCATACATAGGCTTTTCAGAAAGTTTTGGATAAATCAAACAATTTGATTTCTTTTATTTCATTAGTATCACACTAATGACCTGAGATTTATGTATGCCAGCTTTTCAAGCAGGTGATTTTTCTGCAGCTTAATCTTCACTCTAAAGCTGAAGCCACTGGCATAGGTTTTACCATACTTTAGGCACATGAACTTCTCACTTTTTCACCTCATAGTGTATTTTATGGAACAAGCACATAAAACACAATGAATTTTTTTTTAATTATAAACATTTTCCACCTGAAACAATATTAGGTGCTATGAGCTCAAAGCAATTTGTACAAAAGACAGAAATAATAGAAGGTACAACCAGATAATACAATGTCCAGAAACAGATTTCAATAAGGAAATTGTAAGTCTAACCATGAGGTGAGTGAGGTTTTGAACAGTCTACCAATAGGAACTGTGAGGAAGTAAAAAAAAAAAGAACAACCAAGATATATTTTACAAAAAAGATTGACACTTTTCCTTCTGAAGGCTGATACTATGAACACTGTACTACTGTTCATAGTATCACTGGACCACTGTTGTAAGGAGTACAGAACTAACTCACAGACACATAAATTCACAAGAAACTGCTTTAGGGGAAAAAAAAAAAGACTCAATGATCAATTTATAAAAGCAATTTATATGTAGATGTCTTCCTGGCCACTGGGGTACAGATGTGCACAACAGACTGTTGCAAAGTGGACTGTGGTACACAGTGTTTTACTTTGGTCCATGGTTTAGAGGCCCTGGTAACTCAGCTGCTGGCTCAAGACATGAAAAACCTGCATGAAAAAAATTAAGGAAACATTGGCCCATTCTTCCTTTTGCTATTCTGAAGAAATTCCACAAATGAGAAGATGGCAGGTAAGACGGCAAATTCCAAGCCAAACAGCTCCAGGTACAAAGTGCCATCTCCCCCAGGATGGTGTGGAGAGGCAAGAGCTCTCTGTGTGGGTGGCTCCAGCAGTCAGCCCAGGATCTTTTTGTTTAAAAGATTGGAGAGAGATGCAAAACTAATAAATCAGAGGCAAATCACCATCAAAATTATGTCTTTATCTGATTCTTCACAGCATGAGGCTAATGCTCCTTCCTGACAAATTCTGCAGGCTAGTTATTGTCCTGAAACCTGTTATTTTATGGTACTTGCCAAACGTAGTCAAAAATTGTCTAGCTCTACACTAATGAACTGCAAGTCTGCCTGTAACAGAGAAATCCCAAAGGCGACTCAATCCACTGGGCCAAACTCCTGCCAGGCTTTGAGATCAATTACCCAGCATTATGAAAGGCAGGGGCTGCAAAAGCCATTAGAGAGAGGCAATTTCTACATGAAGAGCACTGAATTAGGGATGACATTTCAGCTCTTGCATTTGCCAGTTTATGTCAAGAGGATAACATTAATTACATTTGGATTTTGTTTTGTTTCACTGCAGTTGTGCTCTGTTTTGTGTTCACTTCTATTGTTAGTAGGAAGACTTGTGCTTTACAGATCTTTGATTTCTCTCTCGCTTCTCCAGCAGGGATGCAAAAAAGCTTTTTTGGATCTTGGACTGTTAAGTCTAAGATCATTAATTTAGATTAATACATTACAGACTGCTGGGGAGAAGTGTGACAAAGTGGAAATTAAGAAGGTCCACTGTCACATTTCCTACAATGACAAAAAACCCCACTAGGTATTTATAAAAGCATTTAGTTTATGCCTTACTTTCAGTGTGGGATAACGGTTGAAAGCATTTTATCATTTACACCTGGCCTCACTCCATGGCTCAATATTTACACCTCTGACAAGTCCACGTTAGCAATGACTTGAAATAAAATTAGTGACTAAAATAATAGATTCTACTTCAATAGTTTTAATCAAAGATCACAAAGGTAAAATGTTATTAAGTTACCCAGTCCTTTAAGGGTCAGCATCTGTCCCTTGGTTATCACAAGATAAACTAAATCTTGATTTCCTGTGCTGCTAATTCAATGTCTATCACTTCATGTAGGAGAACAGAGCAATGCAGCCAGCCCTGTCTGCCTCTCTTAATAAGGGGTCAGCTGCCTCCTTCTTGAGCACACTTCTACTCAATGCTTTGCTTCACTGTATTTTCAGAAACTTGTTCAAGATGCCCACTGTGCAGGCAGCTTCCTGAAATCCATTTCAGTGAGATTTGCAGTGTGATGAAACATGACTAAAAATAGTGGATCCTTTTTTTTCTTTTTACCCTATTTAAAAGCAGTTTATGCAATGTTAAGTAAATAAACAAGTACCAAATTACCCCTGACATGAAATGCCCACTTACTTACAATAAGGTAAGAAACTGCTTTCCAGGAGTGGATACAAGTATAGCAACACCTATTCTGGAATTACACTAAGCATATTTCTCTGACTTATCCTTAGGAGAAGTGAATTTAGACAAAATCTATTTCATTCATTTCTGCTCTATTGTCAGCAAAAGGCATTAGGGAGAGAAGGGCTACACTATTGTCAAGCTAGTCACAATCTTTATTCTGCTTCCTAGTTCAGACACTGAGGATGTGACCGTTCTCCCTCTATACAGAGAGGGAATTAAATGAATATATTCAACAACCCAGCCTTAGAATATTACTACAGCTGCTGGAAGGAACAGTAGAATATATACATGCAGGTTAGAAAGAAAGTCTTCAATTATATTGGAAAAAACCACTCCCCAAACCAAACAAAAACCCAAATCATAAACATACGTAGATTAGTCCCTTTCATCCCCGAATGCAAACCAAGATATCTTACCTGGTAGGCATCTAGCTGTTCATCAGTAAATATTGTTTGCTTATTGCCCATCTTAAATGAGGAATTCTTCCTCTCGGCAAATGCATCCCATTAGAAGTAGCTGGATTCCTCTGTATTGTAGGCATTTAGAGCACGTATACTCCGTGAGTGTGCTGAAAAAATCCCAGAGCCTGCATTGAACTGGTTTGGATTGCACCTGCCCAGTGAGGAAGGACACAGTCTGGGAAATCTTTCCAAAGGCTTGACTGGAGTGTGCCAGGAAGGAAAGTGCTAAAATCACAGGCAGGTGTCGTGCAAAACCAGGGATACCAATCTGCCCCTTTTCAGATGCTTTTCTAAGAGGCATACGGAGCTTTTATAACCCAAGCCCCGAGCAGCCGCTCCCAGCAGAACGCAGCTCTCCTGCCTCGGGGTCTCGCTCAGGGCGCTCCTCACGGCACCTCCAGGTTTTGGAGCAGCTCTGCGTCAGCCGGTGGCGCTGGCCAGCGCAGCCGTGTTGCCGGGCTCCCCAGCCAGCCTGGGAACAGCGGAGCGCACGGGCAGAGCCCAGGCGGCTCCGAGAGCTGCCCTGCCTGCCCCGGGCTGCCCGGGGAGCGCGGCTGGGCGCAGCCCCACCGAGTCCTCACGGCCCCGCTGCCGCGGGAAACACTCGTGTCTGCCCCGTGCCCAGCGAGGATGGGAGTTCACCCCCAAGGCACCAAACTGCCGGTTACAGCACTGAGCACAAGGACTCCTTCGCACAGGAACTACATTTTAAAAAGTCAGCAAGATTAAAGTAGTTAAACAGACGCCATCCTCCCTCCTTAGGCTCAAGCAAGCACAGCTGGGAAGGAAAAACCTCTACCACAGCCTAAAGCAACAGCAGAAAGTGCCAGTAGAGGGCTCTACCTCTGGTGTGTTTTAGCGCACCACAACCCTACTGACGGGAAAGTAAAAAAAATAAAAGAGTATCTATGAGAAGCAGACAGACAAAATCATATTATCTAACATCTGCAGAATGATAAGCTCTTATAACAACAGCAGGAAGAAGTCTGAGTGAGAAAGGATGGCAACGGGAAAGAAGGACCCATTATAAGCTCACTTTCCATTCAGGAACATTGGAACAGAACAGGGTAAAATTTCCAACTTCTCTATTTGTAGTCTGCCAATGGTCATTATTCCCTCATCAAGACAGCAAGTTTAATAAAAACACCCAGAGAATTATCGTGTGCTTTTCACTACAGCTTCTAATGATCCTGGCCTGATAGCAGGATTGGATAATAGGAGTTCACTTTACCTTGGCATGTAACAACATTTAAAAGTAATAGTGAAAGCTTGTAGATACAAGTAAAATATTGTATACATACTAAAAACATCCTATGAATTGTGTTGGATATGTAGTAAAAACATTCTAAAAAGTGCTGAACCACAGATTGTTGTAAGAGATAGCTTATTCAAATTATAAGATTTAGAAATGCAGGTTTGATTAGCTGCAAACCAGCACTGCCCTGAGCAACAAAAATTACAAGGTATATCCCATATACAAAATAAATGCCTTGGGATGAGGATGTAGGCAATAAGACTTATTAGCAATAAGCAAACATCAGATTTGTAACATCAAAGAATGCATTCTAGCAATAGAGCATATTGCAGCAGAGTTTCAAAATAAGAAGGAAGAAGCTACAGTAGTAAGGAAAATACAAACAGAATGATTTACCATCAGACCAAGACAGCAGCAATCATCTGTTCAAATACCAGACAGTTGTACTGACTGTCACATGGCAAAACCAATCTCTGTTTTCCCAGCCACTAGTGCTTTTTTTCTCTTTTTCCCTGGTGTGTAGTGGCATTGAGTTCCTATTCTGTTCCAAAAAGTTCTCCACAGGTAAGTAAGAATATTAAAAATTATTTTAAAAAATCTGCAAAATACAGGATTTCAATTTTTTTTAATAAAAAAACCAATCTATAAGGGCCCCTTGAGTCTAAGAACTTGCACTGTTCTGAAAGTTCTTACCTGTCCTGAACTCTGAATGAGCTCCATCATTGGCTTTAGTGGTTATACATATAATTAAGCATGGTTAATATCTCTGATCTGATGCTACTAAAATGCAAGAGATAACAGCTGCTCTCAATCAGACCAGGCCAATACTTAGGCAAGTGATTTGCATGAAATGGCATTCCATTCACAGCCACCTACTTCAAGCTGCCCATCTATGCAAATCAGATTAAGTATAAATGGCCAAATTACCTCTAATGTCATTATACAGAAGTTAATCATCAGCAGGGGTGGATATGGTTCAGTATCTTTTCATCTTGTGATTCTGTATGCTTAACAACATTCCTACAGTGAAAAGCTGACATCCCATCTCTTTGGTTTTCACCTGGTTTTATATCCCTGGCTGCTTCCCCTGTACCCTAGATGCCAAACACATCAGAAAGTCTCTATCTTTTGAATCAAAACAACAGCAGTAAAATAGCAGCAGAGCTTAATGGAAAGCATCAACCAGGTAAGGCTTACCTGTGGTTCCAGTGTAGGCCAGAGGATTCAGATAGAAGTGTTAACCAGCTAGATCTTCTCAAGCCTATCACAGAGCTAACTACATCTCAATGCACAATTACCTTGCTGTGCCAATTGGGTACAATTTAAAGACAGTATAATACACAAAGCCTTTTTCACTCCTATTTGTTTGTACGTGTCAAAGTTCAGATGATCTTCCAGTTTACTCTTCTGGACTTTTTCTATCTGTTCCTATTTATCAAAGATTAGCTTATTTGCCAGTTGAGTGCTAACCAAACTTACTGCCAGCATGTTGCTGCAACAAATCTATCGTTTTCAATGTGCACAGCAAGAACTGACCTTAAATACTACCAGCAGCACTACATTTCACTATATTTCAGTTTTTAAAAAACTGTTTGCCAAATTGAGTGGTTTTAAGCTATTAGAAATAGATAACAAACATCTTGCAATAGGTTGCAGATAAAGTTTTGTAAGGGGGACTATATCTAGAATAGTCTTGCCATGTTACTGCCCATTGTACCAGACACAATGGTTAAATAGCCCCTGCTCATTTGCTTTAGAAGTTTAAATCCCAGAGCAGGGAATACACTGTTACTCACACACCCCAGTGCAGAACTGGACAGCAAGATGTGTAGTATTGTCAGTGTAGTATTGCCAGCTGCCATGGCCTCAGCTGACCACAGCTGCAGGAGTTTGTTTCCACAGCCACAGCTCAGGCAATGGGACGTGCCAGGCTGGCAGCTCCACACAGCCTTTGGGGCAAATTTCTCTGCTCTGAAGTGCTGCAAGCCCTGGCTGTCACAACAGGTGACTGATCTGATTTATTAGGAGAGGTGTAAGTTCAATGGCCTCCAACAGACAGGTCAGAGTACCTTAAGTTGCCTCAGTAAATTATGCAGTGAGAATGCAAAGGTGGTTTAAGTATAAACTCCAATCCTTCACCAAAGGAGGTTCAAGCTGCTCTGAACAAACCACTTTAGCACAAGAGGATCCACACAGAGTTTTAACAATCACATTGCATATCTGCTGCTTTCACTTATTGGTTTGCTACAGCTTTTAGAAGGGGAGAAAGGAACCTAAGAAATTTCATGCCCATTACACCAAGTATTCCAACAACTTCCCTCTCACACAGATGTTTCCGTGCAGAATAACTGTTCATAAAGAACAGTTACTCTGTTAGCAAAAACAACAGTTTTGATTCAGAGGGGCTGCCTGTACATTGATTCTGTTGTTACTTTGCACAAGTCCCTAGGGCCCAATGCAGGTGTGAGTAACTGTGATCACTACCTGCAATGGGAGAAGTTCTATTCTCCACTGATGCTGTAAAAATCCCCCCTGAGTTTTTGGGATTTGTTTTATTACTGGAAAGCTATTCAAAATTCTGTTTGCATAAAATAAATAAAAAATAATAACACTCACCTTATACAGCTGCTGTGGAGCTAAAAAAAGAAAGTTCCTTAAAGATGCTACAGAGCCAGAAAACAACACAACTGCACGAACTATAAATAAAAAGTGAACTGTAAATACACAGTTATAAAAACCTAAAATATGTGTAAAATTACAGTTTTTGCTACTGCAATGGGTTAAAAAGTTGCTTTTCCAACACATGGTGGATGGGAGGATGCTCAGAGCTCTGTCTGAGGAATGAACAAACAGCTTGAGAAACAGGCAAAACTCACGTCTCTCAAACAAGAGAGAGCTGCCGACTTTGCTATGAGGAGCAGGAACTTTCTAGGGAGTTTTAATGCTAAAGAAAGTAAACAAAAGGGAAAACCTTGTGTGAAAATGTGTTGGATTTACGATCTTATCTATCTAGCTTAAAAATACCCCTCGTTAGAAAAGAGAGGTTTCTGAGTGCATTTTGTTAAGCCTAATTTATCCATAATAAATAGAAATTACCTTTGTTTTTTTAAAAGGTATTTTATGCAAGACAGTGTCTTGCCTCAGGGACAAAATAATAAATGAAATGGTTGCCTTAGTAGGCTAAATGTAATATAATGAATTTCCCCATAGGGAGTGACAATATAGTGATCACTAGGAGAAAGACAGTATTGTTGTCTCCTCACAGGCATTATTTTCATAAGCAAAATAACTACTCATGGGTTTATTATTGCCTCGTGCATCCCTTCTCGGAACAGATCCAAACCAGCCACTGTTAACGCCTTATTACTGTAGCATTATTATAGTAACACCCACAAGACACAGACAAATGGGTGTTGAAAATGTGTAAAAGAATTCTCCACAATACCGCCCCTTCCCCCACTTTTCAATCCAAGTGCAACTTAACAATGTAGATGCAGATACAGTCACAAACACAAGAAAGCAACATGAATATATCTGTTCGCTATGTATATAGTTACCAATACCGAGCCAAGTAACTGGAAAGGCTGCTAATAATCTTCTAATTCTGTCACCAAAAACTGGTACGAAATTAGTCTGAGACAAACCTCAAATTTTAATGTTGCCGAGTTTAAAAAGGTAGACGTTTTTAAAAGCGGCCATTCCCAGAGGTACGAGCTCAAACTGCCTTACTTCTAGCCTTAGCTCTAGCTCGGTGCTTTGCTCTCCAGAAGGCCGCGGCTCTCCCGCCGCCCCCAGCGCGAGTGCCCGGCCCATGCGCCGCCCCGGGCGCGCCGGTCCCGCGGCTCCGTGAGGCGCCTCCGGGCCCCCGCCGCTCCTCCAACTGACACAGAATCAGCTTTTAAAAATAACGAAACAAGTTGTTATTATTATTAACCTCAGAAATGAGGGCAAAAAGAAGTCTTAAATTGTCGCGATTTCAACAGCTTTGTTTTTAACACTTTAAGTACATGGGCCTAGGAGGCTTCTGAAAAATCTGGCGTCTTTCTTAACAACTTTTTTCCCATAAACGACCCGCATCCTCCGGCGGCACCAGGCCGTCCGCCTCGGCGCCTCCCGCACCGGCAGCCCCCCGAGAGCACCTCCACCGGGCCGCGGGATAAGGGCCGGAGAGGAGGCTCGGACCGCCTCAGGCAGCGGCGGGCGAGAGCCGAGGGGCCGGAGAGGAGGCTCGGACCGCCTCAGGCAGCGGCGGGCGAGAGCCGAGGGGCCGGAGAGGAGCTCGGACCGCCTCAGGCAGCGGCGGGCGAGAGCCGAGGGGCCGGAGAGGAGGCTCGGACCGCCTCAGGCAGCGGCGGGCGAGAGCCGAGGGGCCGGAGAGGAGGCTCGGACCGCCTCAGGGGGCCGCGGGCAAGAGCCGAGGGGCCGGAGAGGAGGCTCGGACCGCCTCAGGCAGCGGCGGGCGAGAGCCGAGGGGCCGGAGAGGAGGCTCGGACCGCCTCAGGGGGCCGCGGGCAAGAGCCGAGGGGCCGGAGAGGAGGCTCGGACCGCCTCAGGCAGCGGCGGGCGAGAGCCGAGGGACCGGAGAGGAGGCCCGGACCGCCTCAGGCATCGGCGGGCAGGAGCTGAGGGGCCGCGTGGATGCCGCAGCGGCGGTCCCGGGGCGGGACTTCGCGGAGCGGGGCGGGGCCGCCGCTCCCCGCGCGCCGGTTCCGGTTTAGCGGCGGGCGCGGAGCTCTCGGGCCTTGGCAGCCGCGGTGCCCGGGAGCGTCATGGCCGCGGCCGCGTGGATGCCCACGGTAGGCAGGGGGACGGGCTGGACCCTAATCCGCGGCGCCCGGGACGCGCCCGGAGCTTGGTGGCGCCTGAGGCACGGCCGCCCGGCCGCAAGGTCGCAGTGCTGCCGGGCCCTGGCAGCGCTCCGAGGGGGAATGGCCGCGGGGCTCGGGCCGAATGGCGGCCCCGCGGCGCTCGCGGGTTCTCTCCTTCCTCCT
Source organism: Molothrus aeneus (assembly GCF_037042795.1). NCBI lineage: Eukaryota > Metazoa > Chordata > Aves > Passeriformes > Icteridae > Molothrus > Molothrus aeneus. The sequence goes on along the minus strand of NC_089658.1, from coordinate 4,942,528 downwards.
CCCCCCTCCCCGGGACGGCGGCGGGAAGGGGCCGTGGGGGCCGTTATTCGAGCGGGCCGGGCCGGGGGGGCGCCGCACCATCCTTCGGAGCGGCCTGCGGAGAGGTCGCGCCGTAGAGGTCACAGCAGCGGCGGGACCACCGCGGCTGCGGGCAGCTACCGATGCGCGCGGGGCAGACAGCACAGCCTGGAACGCCATTGCCGCAAAGAGCCCGCGGGACCGGGCACTGCAGAGCCGGCGGGGCAGAACTGTACCGGGCTCTGGCTGGCCACTTTCTGGTCCCCCCGCCTGTCCTCTGGGATTTCCAGCTCTGAACCATTCTGAAACGCAGGCCTTATCCCGGGGATGTCACGGAAATACGGGTTTTTGCCTTGAGTAAATGAAATTTATTTTGTACCTTTAAATAACAGCCTGCTTGAGTCAAAGTCATTGGGGCCGCCCCATTTAACCTTATCTGCTAAAGTAAGGAAGAACTCTTAAGAGCTAATCATGACACGTGACTTTAAGGTCAGAATGGATCAGTTTTCCTTGGGTGGATTCTTTGTTGGTGTTACCAATGTTGAACTTCAATATAATGTACTAGGCCCGTGATTTCTGACAAGACAGACTGTGCCCTTTCCAGGGCTACTCTGGAATGTGAATCCTGATTCTTTGTGCAGGAACTGTACCATGAGAACACCCTGTACAGTCAGCCTCACATTTTCATTTGATTGCTCTGCCTTCATCCTCAACCATAGGGCCTGCTTTGGTAAACTCTGCTTGCCTGTTGCAGTGACCTTGTACATCTCATGTGGGGCTACAAGTAAAAATAGATCTAGCTTAGATTACTTCTCCCCCAGTGTTCATTGCAATACTATAATTATATTATTTTATAATATATTAATTTATTATCGTTACAATATGAGAATTGTATTATTTCTAGTTGTTTCTCTTGGTGCCAACATAGTTTGTTCCTTTTGCTACACACCATTCTGTCAGTAAAGAAATAACAAATGCAGGTGGGACAGGAGAGGAATGCAAATTGTCAAAGTCATTTCTAGCCTGATAGCTGCAGACAGCCTGCATATGTGAGTATGGCAGAATTGAAGTAGGGTGAGCAGTTAGAAGTCTTCTAGCTCTTAAGTCCCAGAGGCATCAATAATCCTAGAGAGGTTAAGATTGGGAGGCCGTGATTTTTCTGCAGAGTGGGGATTTTGTCCATGGTGCTCAGCTGGGCAAGAGCCCAAGCTTCGATACCATCCCAGTTTTGAAGCTTAATGCCAGTTCAGAATACTCAGAAAATGTAATTCTTTAACTGTGATGTGTAGACTTGTTGGTATGGTGAATTTTGTCTTCAATGTGCATTTCAGTTCCACTTTTAAAAAAACATCAGGCATGCAGAAGGCAACAGTACAACACCTACAGGTATAAAAGGTAGAAGAACAAAATTCACCACAGTTTGAATGGAAGAAGTGACACTAAAATGTAAAGTAGTTTTGGAAACATCACCTAAAATGTGTAAAGATACTGTCCAGTGAAGCGTTTGGTTTTTCACTTTGCTTTCCGCATGTCTTTGTCCTTAGCATATGATGTATTTAGTTAGAGTTGCTGCTTTCCTGCATGTTTGCTTCCAACATCATGTGTGAGAGGACTGCAGGTGGGGTGCAGGGGCCCCCAGGCAGGCCAGGAGCATGGGGCAAAGCACGGCTGTCCTGGGCTCACCTTGTGCTAAGAATACCCACAAGGCGTTGCTGCTCTGAGTGTTCGACTGCAACTTGGCAAAGCACTGCGTACTCTGGTTTCATTTGGATTTTTATACTAGTTTGAGATAGGAGATTTAAAGCAATATCACTTTAAAAAGAAGATTTGCTGCAATGTTGGTAAACTTGTAAAATCCCGTTTGTGCAGTAAAAGAGCATCTTTTTGCTTTGGATTTTTGCAGGTTTCTCGATTGCTAGGTGCTTTCAAAAGCCAAAAAAAGGTGACCAGAAGTTTTGGTAATGCTGTGAGTATAATAGTCCCATTTTTTTCTTTTAAGAAGTTTCTCAATAAGCAGGTTTGGAAATTTTTAAGATCACTGTTGTTATTCTTACGTTTCCAAAAAATAAGGGTCAAACAAGTGAACATGCGTGCTCTTAATGCCATCCTGGATTTATATCAGTTAATCATTGTCATTGGCAATTGTACATCAATGTGAGAATATAAAAGGCTCTAGCAAAAAATAGAAGTGGTGTGGAAAGTTTTCACAAAATACAGACATAAGTCAGTCTTCTGGAATTCATCTGGGAATGAGCAAATATATATTGGGCAAAGCAGAAAGATTGTTGAGAAGCTTCTCATTTTCTTTCTTTTGCAGACTTCCCTCTAGGCACTAGATTTACTTTACTGCTGCTTTTAGAACTCCTTGCATCTAAAATTCTGCCTTTTCAAGGTCCTCTTTAAACTATCTTAGACGTTGTGAATTTCCCTGTAGATGTTTTACCTTCTTCTTTGTGTATGTGTTTGAAGTGCCCATGGGCCTTCTTTTTGGTGAAGACAGGAGCAGGGCTCAGCACTCTTAAGCAGGACTTAATCTTAAAGAGGAACTGTGGCTTTTAGAGGAACTTATCTAACATGATAAGTTTTGTAGAACAGCAGGTACAAAGAGAAAGAAACTGAAGGGTCACTTATACAGTATAAGAATCAGAATGTGAGGCACCCCTGGTTCTAGTGAAAACACAACAGTTTCAGGCTCAGGTGGAGCCCTGCAGTGCTGACAGACAGCACTATACTGTTCTCAAGGCATTTCATCAGTGACAGCTTGCTCAGCTGCAGTGTTCTTTTATCTGAAGCTCTGGGTTTTTTGTTGTGCACAGTGAATTTCTTTGGCTCAAAAGTTAAAAAATCAGTCTGTCAATACATACTGAAGTTCTGGCCTGTGAGTTGATTCTGCTGGGGGTTTTTCAAATAATGTATGTGAGCTGCCTTTTCTGTAGGTAATAATGAGCCCATAAAAGCTGTTGGATCTCTTTAAATAAAACAAAATGAGCTGGAGCACATACTCTTAGAACAGTGATCATAATTTATGTTTTCTTCAAAGAAGAATACATTCTTCCCCTTCTATTTTTTGAGCCTCAGCTGTGCATTCTTTTACTTGTTTGATAATGATAAAAGAAACAAAATTGAGGACATTATGAGAGGTAAATAAGTTGGTATTGTTTAAAATGGGTCTGAGATTTTTAGGAGGTCACTTGAGAAGTTTAGCCTGGCATGACCTTTTTTTTAAGTTGAATGTATCTTTTCATACGTGTAATCATTTCTAGCATGTGTCAGTATCATGCAGCATGTTGATAATATTGTAGACATATGTGGAACAGAGCCATAACTAGGTAATACAACTTGCTCTCCAGATTTCCAGAGGAAAGCAAGCTATATTAATTAATTTCAAGTAGTACTGAGCAGGAATCTGCCTTTCACATTCAGCCTCTGTTGTGAAATAGGAATAGGTAGTAGGTGAATTTTTAAACATTTCTCTCAAAACATTTGTACACTCCCTTGGAAAACAAGCCAGTCCTTCTCCTGTCCAGGACTGCTGTTCTTCATAGTGAATATTTGGTAAAGGAAAATTTATTTTGTTTTCTAATAGTTACTTGGTTCCTACAACACATGAAGATGTTTTCTATGTAGAAAACAAACATTCATTTGTTGTATACTGATATTTCTTTACCTAGGTACAAACAGTAACTTTAATCCCAGGAGATGGCATAGGACCTGAGATTTCTGCTGCTGTCATGAAGATCTTTGATGCTGCCAAAGTAAGTCATATTTTCTTGCTATAAGCATTGCAAATTGAACTACAGCAAAAAAATATTAATTAGGCATATTTTAAAAAGCTTAAAATTCTCTTTTAAGAGATTAAGTCATATTTAAGCTATTAAAACTTCTTTCCAATAGAAAGAGTTTGAAGCTTCAGCTAATAAATGACAGGAATGTGATAGCAAGGCACGCCTTGAAAGTGACAGAGCTGACAGAGGAGTAAAGACTTGAGAGCAAATGCTGTGTTTGATTTTTGGAAACACGAACTCGGTGTCATGTGAAATCACCTTGTTGATGTAGTAATCCTGAGCAACTGACAGAGGATGTTCTTTCATTTATTATGACTTCAAGTGCAGGTCAAAAGTGTGTGTGAAAGGATTGGCTCATTTTAGCAATCCAGTTGCTGTGCTGCTAAACACATTCACTTCAGCGAGATGAAAACTTACTGTATCCAACAACTTTCCCCTACCTATCTGAGAAACTTCACTAGAGCTTGTCAAGTTTCCTTGAAAGGAAATAGAGCTCTTCAGGCAAGATGCCTGTTAAATTGTTCCACATTAGTAACAGTATCCAGGCATATTCCCTTTGTATTACAACTATCCAACATGGATTTGAAAACGTGAAGTTTCTTTATTGATGTATCTTTTCTTTTGTGGTTGTTCCTGATGAAATGAACGGGTGGCAGCCTGTCTCCACTTAGAGTCCTGTGGTGAATGCAAATTCAGAAAGCATTGTGGAGCATGTGCAGATTTTCAGTGAGATAACAGATACATATCTATGTCATACACAGTCTTCCAGTCAGTGGGGATGATGAGTCCTCAATGAATTCAGCTTTAAAATGTTGTCCCTTGTATACAAGGAACTCAATAGCTCTGAAACCTTTAAAAAAATAGCACTTGTGTATATGACATCTAGGGTGCCATTGTGGTATTCACATTTATGATGATTTGCTCACACTATTTAATTTCCACTTACTTACTTACATTTTTCAAAAATTACTTTAGTTCAAACCCTCACTCACCAGAGAAAATACTGTTTAGAAAGGCCTGGTCAAAATTCCTTACACACCTTCTTGTGACAGTTAAAACTTGAAGCAAAGTTATGACATGAAAGTTAACATAGATTGTGTGTGTTTAGGCACCTATTCAGTGGGAAGAGAGGAATGTTACGGCTATCCAAGGACCAGGAGGGAAGTGGATGATACCCCCAGAAGCCAAAGAATCCATGGATAAAAACAAAATGGGATTAAAAGGTATTTTAGGGGTTAATACACAGATATTAAATACTTTTGTGTTTCTCATGAGTTTGATGTAAAGCTAGAGTAGCACAATAAAATAGGGGAGAGCCTGGCAGGTGGTTGTCTGTAATCTTGGAGCAGTCCTCACAGGAAAGGTTCCTGCAATTTCCAAGCCGTTAGTTTGACAGTTATTGCAGTTGAAATTGGGTACATAACAACCTTTGGACTCTCTACAGAAGGCATTCCTAAGATACACAACAGTATGCAATAACTACATTACTAATGAACAGTACCTTTGTATGTTTTAATGAATACATTTTGTAAAATCTGTTCCATGTAAGGCTCACTGTTTGGCCTTTACCCCACTGATGAATGTGCCTGTGCAGTAGTTGACAGAACAGAGAATTCGCATGGCATTGCAGCATAAGGGTTAAACAGGAGTTTGGAGATCCTCTGTAGGAGTCCAACCTTACCTATAGTTTCCGCTCTCAGATCCATGGAGGGGTTTATTTTCTTGTTCATCTTCGTGTACCTTTTTTCCTCTAGGGCCTCTGAAGACCCCAATTGCTGCAGGGCACCCATCAATGAATCTGCTGCTGCGTAAAACCTTTGACCTCTACGCCAACGTGCGTCCGTGCGTGTCCATCGAGGGCTACAAGACGCCCTACACGGACGTGAACATCGTCACCATCCGCGAGAACACCGAGGGCGAGTACAGCGGCATCGAGCACGTGGTGGGTGCTGCCTCTGCTGCCGCTGTGCTTCAGCACTCTCAGGGCCTTTCTGGGTCACTGCCACCCTGAGATTGTTAAAAGTCTCTTTTCCCAGCCTGGGCGCTTGGAGAATGAGTCTGAGCTCTTCATTTCTCAGTCTCAAGGTTGTTTATTGTTTCTTATCTATAAAAAATTTTCTCCTGTCCTGCCGAGGTCTGTCCAGCAGGACAGTTCCAGGCACTCTGCCTGCCCCCAGGGTGGTGTTATGTCTTTATACTGAAAACTACGTGTACAATGTTTACAATTACTTTCCAATACCCATCACCTATGTTAGACAGTGAGCTTCTACTCTAAACCAATCTGTGAGTGCCAACATCACAGCAGAAGATGGAGGCCAAGAAGAAAGAGAAAGGCTGGACATGCCCAATTCCCTCCATCTTGCCTCCTGAACCCCCATAACAGAAACCCCAAAATCTACTTTTCCACCCCCTGATAACTTCACTAATATTCTACTTAAACTATTGTGGCTTGCTGATCTTCATGTAAGGTTGGGTCATAATCAAACCCACAGGTGTTTTGGGCTCCGTGCCAGGGCTTCTGAGCCCCCTGGCAGGGGTCCTGGCCATCCTGGACAGCCAGAGGGATATCCTGGGTTCCCACACAGAACTGCTAACTTTGCCCATCTCACTGGGGTTCAGTAGAATTTTTTTTTTTACATTTGGCACCCATAAAAAAGTTTCTCCATTGTGAAATGCATTCTGCCTCACTCAGAATTCTGCTGCTTGGTTCCAAATGGGAAGAATGAACTTGCACTGCTGATGCATTTCCTGTCTTTCAGATTGTTGATGGGGTAGTGCAAAGCATCAAGCTGATCACAGAGGAAGCCAGCAAGCGCATTGCAGAGTTTGCTTTTGAGTATGCCAGAAACAATCAGAGAAGCCACGTGACTGCTGTGCACAAGGCAAATATCATGTATGTTGACACTTACTTTGAGAAAAACAAAAAGAAAATCCGCAAAAATTTAATCATAAATAACTGCTTAAGTCTTATTCAAATGTGAAACTTCTGCTGATGGCACTCGGAGTCAGTAAAATGGGAAAATTTCAAGTAAATGCCTCCTAAGAAAAATGGGCAATACTGATGCTTTGGTAATTGTGTACCAATGTTCTTATTAGCAAGTTTGTAGTAATCCTTCCTCCCAAACCTGTTATTTTAGAAACTTTTAAACAGCGAAAATTAATTTTAAAACTGAGGATGAAAGTGGCTGGTGTCTTTTGCAGTTGCCACACCACTTAAAACTGACCTGAGTCATAACACATGTGATATTATGTGACATCACCTTCACAAATTCACTAAGCCTTTCATAAATGAATGTAAGTCCTTCTGAGAATTAATGTATGCTGTTAAAACTACTGATACAGAAATATTTTAGGAGGGATAAATAGTCACAAATCAAGTCTTTGAATTCTAATTAAACCCCTGTTGCATGCAGTTTTCTTTATCTCCAGTAATGCTTCCTTATAATAACTGCAATATTCTCTTGCTTGTCTAATTGCAGGAGAATGTCTGATGGGCTTTTCTTGAGAAAATGCAGGGAGGCAGCAGAAAACTGTAAAGATATTAAATTTAATGAAATGTATCTGGATACTGTATGTCTGAATGTGAGTATTTATGTTTTAGTTGTGATTATTTTTATTTTTTTTTTTAGTTTAAATTCTTAACCTGAATGAAAATATACTTCCTTCTAGATGGTTCAAGATCCATCTCAATTTGATGTGCTTGTTATGCCAAACTTGTATGGTGACATCCTCAGGTATGGAGATTTTCCTTTAAACCCCCAACATGTAAAATACTGATACTTTCCCAACAATCACTGAGGTCATATGCAAGTCAGATCGTCTTATGCACTTAGACTTCTTAACAGACATTAACTGCTTCAATTACTAATATACTAATGGGAGGGGCTGTATGATGAGAATGTACTTTTTATTTTAAAAAATCTGTTTCTGCTTATGGAGGCTGTGAATATTGTTCAGATGGTACAGACAGAAATTTCTCCAAATGTGTGAAGAATATAATGGCTTACATTGAAATAGAGAATGAATGCCTGGTTAGATATTGGAGAAAAACTTTCTCATCCTCAGCACTAATAAAGATTGTGTAGGGTTCTGTGGGACTATAATGTACACAGGCAGCTCATCATACATTTAAATCAGTCTGTATAGTCACTGAAGAACTAAATGTGTGGCCTCTTAATATTCTGCCAGCTCTTGCTTTATGTATTACTTTTTCTTACTGTCAAATTAAATTTTATATTTGAATAACATTAATACTAGAGGTTCTTTGTGTCTTGAAGGCAAAACCTATCAGCACACATTTTCCATCTGTAAAATTATTTGGTAAATTCCATTAAACACCTGTAAAATGAAGTGTTTAAATCTAGACTATTAAGTGTATTATGTAAAATAGTTTCTTCTCACACCTCTAAGGAGAGATTGAGAAAAGATCCTGAACTGGAATTTTTATTTACAAGTTTGACTATTCACATGTTAGAATCCATCTCCTGGTTTTGTACAGATAATAAATTTAAAGGTAACTTAAGTATAAGAAGAAATGGTTCTTAAGCTTCTCTTAAAACAGCACTCTCTCTGTGATAAGGCTGTGCACGCTAAGAAAAATCAGATTTCTGACTAATGCCTCTTGTTTTAAGAATTGGTGGAGGTGTGCACAGGCCCCTCACAGCAGCTCTTACTGTGTATTAACTAAGAGAGATCAAATCAGAGGAGTGTCATCATCAATACCCTTTCAGACAGTTCATTATCAACCATTTTAAAGTTCTCATAGAAAGTCCATAAAAATTTCATCATTCTAAAAATTTTCAATAAATTTGAGTCTGTTCTTGAAGAGGACACTGCCACCACTGGGTGAGGTCTCACCTGCTGCTCTAAAAGTATGAACAAAATGCCAGGTATATTCCTTAGACTGAATAGGTAGAAGACAATCTCTTCTCTTTAAGCATTAAATATTTAGAGTGACAAATGCAGACTGTATTCAGTTTTTCCCCAGGCTCTTTGTAACTTAAGTGGTTTATTTTTAGCTTAAAATATTGTTCTGCAAAGTCATCCAAAATTTTCTCCTTGTTAGTCCTAAGCTAAGGACTAACTTAGCTTAGTTTGTAGGCAATAATTGGATGTGAATGGATGTGAAACAGAGTTTTAAGAGCTTTGTTAATCAGTGTGTTCAGCTTGGGGCTTACAGTATGATGACAAAAGGCACAGTTGGTTTGTTGTTCCCCATGGTAATTCTGGTGGAAACCAAATGCAGATTGCTTATATCTGATGATCTGCTACTGGCAGACTTGTGACCTGCAGGCTGTTGAATAAAGAGGGGAAAAGCTAGTCTGGTGTCACTTGGAAAACGTTCCTTAGGCTGCACACAGTACACCACAAAACCACCAGTAATCCACCTACCTGAGCAAAATTCCTCCACATTTTTGGAAGGAATTTACATATGAAAAGTAGTTCTGGGCCCCTTCAGAGGAAGTAGGATTTTTGTATAGTTACAGGGAACTGTACATAATTAGTTTTTGAGACTTCTATACATATGCTGTGCTTCTAGTACTTCTTGTTTTGCCTGTGTCTTATCAGCTTTATTCTAGTATTTAGAATTTCCTTTTAGTTTTCCTTTATTACATTATCTTCTGCTAAGTTCTAAGAATTTTCCAATGTTCTGATGGGGTACAGGTGGCTAACAGCATCTGCTCTTTTTCCTTATTATTCTCAGACTGTACAGGTGTATAAATTAAGTTATAGTTGCAGTTGATTGATAAACAAAAATATTTTAATACCTTGCAGAGAGGAAACCATATATGGAAAAACTCATGGATTCTTTAATATGGTGGTTGTTTTTTTTTCAGTGACTTGTGTGCTGGACTCATTGGGGGTCTTGGAGTAACACCCAGCGGAAACATTGGCGCCAACGGCGTGGCCATTTTTGAATCCGTAAGTTCTTGTTACACACAAAGGGAGATCAGTGATAGCTTTGTCTCAGCTTGAGAATCTAAACTTTTCCATGCCATACAATGTGGCTGACATTTATCTAACAAAGATCTTCCTAGAACTCTTTTTTACTGTGAAGATACTCAAGCTTTACCCTGAGAGACTGGTTCAAGTAAATATTCCATGTATGTTTTTTGCATATCCATTTTTGGCCGATACTTTATTTTCCCACTTTTTCATATGATAAATACATTCTATGAAATAGAACTTGATGGGCTCAATTTAAAGGTATTAGGTGACCTAGTTTTCCCTTTCTGACGTCTTTGAACTGAATTGTTTTGAGCCTTGGTATCTCCTTTCCACTGACTGAATCACAGCAAAGTAAGTCCTGTTTTAACATGAAGACCTGTGGCTGAGGTTGCTTGCACAATTGCCTAGGACATTTTAATCAGCCCTAATGACATAACAGATAGGTTTACTCTCATTTCTAGGTTCATGGAACAGCACCAGACATTGCAGGAAAAGACATGGCAAATCCAACTGCCCTCCTTCTGAGTGCTGTGATGATGCTGCGCCACATGGGAATGCACAAACACGCCTCCAAGATTGAGTCAGCTTGCTTCGATACAATTAAAGATGGAAAGGTAACGTGTGGGTGTGCAAATAAATGCACTGAATTAAAATCATATCCTATCAAAGCAAGAATTAACATGGAAGATTCACACCAGGGTGGGGGATGGCCTGCTGAGCTAGCCTGTTGCATGAGCAGTGCCACTGTCCTCGGACAGTAATTCTGTTATCTTTGGTGATATTAAATAGCCCTGCAGTAATAAGGGGACAGGCTGTAGCATTCCTTTTGTCTCAGCAATGCCCGTCTTAGATTTCCACAGCTTTATGAACTCCAGAATAGTGAACTGGATGGCTGCTTTTCAAGAAGGGGATCAGAGTTTTAAGCAACTCTTAGCATTTCACTTATAAAGTTTATGAAACCTACAAAGCATATGTATTAACATCTGGATCCTGAAGTGAAGGACACTCATTTGCCTTTCCCAGGCTTCATCATCCACTTTGTTTATAGCATTTCAGTACTGACTGTAATACTTCTGTTTCTGTTTTTTCAGCTCAATTATTTTCTTCTTTCATTCTTACGGCTGTCACTCATTTTTGACTAGAAAAGAACAATTTTTATCCAGTATTAACTTTTTTCTCTGAGAATTGTATATGTTTCTCTTTGGAAGAGAGTGTCTTCAGATTAAGGACTCGGGATACTGGGGGGAGAGGGGACTTATGCTCTGAAACATGACAAATTTGTGGTCTTACCATTATTGGTTCACTCTTCTAAATTCATGTCCATCTCTTGAAAACATAGTTGTCAAGATTTTGAAGATTGCAGTTAAAGAGGATTAGCTAGTCATGCTGGTTCATTTATTTTAGGCAGGACCATGAGAAGCTGCTTTGTAATTAAAAGTAACAAGAATGCTGAAACCAAAAGTTGTCATCATTTTGTAAGTTTGCAGCTATCTTGCTGTATGTAGGAGCCAGTTAAAATCTAAACTTACAACTGAATAAAGAGGTGCTCCTGTAAAGTTCCCACTCACTGCTCTGGAAATGATATCCTCCATCAGCAGGTCAGTAATTCCATGGAAGATAACAGTCCAAGTTTCATGACATGGCTACTTACAATGTTACAATTATATGCTCACAATGGAGACAATCTTTTAATTGAAAAGCCCCATAATGCAATTTAAATTACAAGATCCTAAAATAGTAACCATGATTGCTTCTCTTGCTTGTTATTCCTTCCTTCCCCTCAAAAAGTTAATTAAGATATGTGTGTATGGGAGGGAAACTAATAATTTTAATTATCTCCTAGAGTGCTTTAATCTAGCTAGGTTGGAGTAATGTAATGGAGTAATGCAAGTAATGTTGCCCACTTTTTAATTTTTATTTTACTGTTTTCATGATGCCAGACAGGAGCTGTACTTGATGAAAGAGATTTTGAACTATATTTCCTCTCTCTTAAATAAGTGAAGCAAATTTTGAGAATTGTTAACATGCAGCACTAAGAGTTATGTGTGCTTGTTCTGCATGGGTTTCGTTAAAAAAAGACCAAATATTTCTGAATTACTCTCAATTACTTGTCCTTGTGCTGAGCCTTCATATATGAATTTTACTTCCAAAGGAGAAACTTCTTACTGAAATGTAAATACTTAATCATTAATTACACCATTAAAGCACTTTGTAGAGCTTTGACCACACACACTTTATTCCTGTAGTTAGGATAAAACCATGTTAAAATCACATTCAAATCTGGTAATGTTATAAGTACTATATAGATACTCAGGTTTTCTCTCCCTGCACGGTCCTTTTTGACAAAGTCTCTATGGGATTCAGAACTCAAACTTGATGTATTCCTGCTCACCTTATTTACCATCCATAGACAACATATCATGAGAACATACAGAATTGTTCAGAGACAAGACTGGCCCCATAATACATTTCAGTAACGTTATGTTTTTCTTTCTTTCTTTCAGGTCTTGACAAAAGACTTGGGAGGCAATGCCAAGTGTTCGGAATTCACAGAGGAGATCTGCCGCCGAGTACAGGACAAAGACTAAACCTCCTCCTGCTGCTGCTGAGGACTCTGGAAGGACATGTCACACACAGAGTACAATATATGTAACCTGATATCCACATGCATAGAGTTTGCTTATCTCCTGAGAGCAAACTTTTTAGCTGAGGCCTCTCCATTAATAAATCTAGTCCAAATGGCTACAAATGATGCTTGTGCCTGCTTTCGGTGGACTTTTCCAAGTGCTTTGTTTTATTTATTTTTTTCTATCTGGTGAACATTTTTATGTAAGTGAATTCCTTTATTGGCACTGTAACTGTCTAATATTTCAATTAGAGAGTTTTACTTTCCACATAGAAAAATGACGCAAACAAACCAGTAACGGATTAGTGAAATATAAATGCACCTTAATGTTTAAAACCTACTTTATTGATCTTGTTGAAATTAAAAAGATAGGTTTTCAGCCTAAGAGTAGCACAAGATGATCTTCATGCACAGAAACGGGTATGAAATAACTTAAAATAGCAATTTTGTGTTAGAAGCAACAAGAAAACCACTTTAATACTCTGGTGATTCATGAAATACAGCCCTGCCCACAAAAGGCATGAATTAAGAAATACTAAATTCTAGAGATTTAATCTATTTCTGTATTTAAACAAACTTACAACCATTAACAAGGGGTGAAAATTAATGCTGAAGTTATTTTCCAAATCTATATACCAAAATAATTCTTACAAGTTTTCCTCTCTGAAACACACTTTACAATATAGTTCTAATGAGGGCAAACAATACAAAATTACTTCCACCATATACTGTGAGAGGAAAGTATTAACTTTACAAATTTACACTAAACATTTCATGACTTCGGCTGGAATGCTTTTTGTGTTGTAGTTTCTGCCCAGTCTGCTCAGTGTGTCGTGCTGTATTGACTAGTAATTTTATTCTAGAAACTGAATGTAAGAGACAAGTCCTAAATGGATTAAGACAGATCAGCGGTTTGGCTCTGGTGCCTATGTTCCAGAAATACATTTCATCCCTATTCAAGGGGATCTGAATCTATTTTTTCCTTGCTTACTAAGCTTAATGGATGCAAAAGCAACTCGTTGCCCTCCCTTCGCCTCCCCATCAGATGCAGATTGTCACTCGAGTCATTCTGATCTGTAACTATCAAGGTATTGCTGCCATTCTTGCACCTGACAAGTAAATATGTATTTTCATACTTGTTAGTATAGCACAGGATTATCCCTCCTGCCAGAAGCAGGCTTCTTACAGCTTCATTTTATTAATAGAAAGCAACTAAGTGGAGTAATATCTAGTACGACTGTTTAGGGCTGGTTGTTTCAGAAGTAAAACAACTTTGGAGTAACAACTTCTTGTGTCACTCTCTAAAGTAAGCATCCCAGCTTTTTTATACAGTCTGACAACATGCTGGAGGAGATTTATTCCTCCCACACTCAGCTTTTTGTGAATAGGGCAACATTTCTTTCTGTGTTTTCCCAGCTGCTGCTTCCTTGTTTCCTTCAGATTAATATTGTTAAAGAAATTCTGAATTACCATTGCGCACAAAATGGGGAAGAATAAACTTTTCAAAGTCCTATTGCTCGTTTTGTTTTTATAATCCTAGGCTGCTGTTTTGTCTTATATATTGAGCTGATTATTGGTACTTGCAACAAATCTTAGGTCTGTAAGATGTGTGAGATTGGTAATGGAACGTTTATGGAAACCTTATCCTGTTCTGCATCATTTCTTTGTCTCAATAATGGGCTGTGGCCTGCCTTGCCTGTGTGAGCTACTAGAGCTGTCTGCCAGAGATCACTTACAGCACACCCTTTAGACAACTTCATGCCAAGCATTTCCTTCTCATAATATGATTTATTTTGCATATGGGTAAGAAGAAATGTAGCCCATGTCTGTCAGAATTAGTGCAGTGTGAATACTGGAACATACAGATACACGCTTGACAAACACTGCTCAAAGAATAACACTGTAAACAATTTTAAAGAAGTTTCTGTAATAGCATTTTAATGTGAGAGCTCCTGTAGTTATTCCTTTGTGCCTTTCAGTCTTAGGAAGCTATTCCCCTACTTCTGATTATTTGTTTTTATGAGAAATAATAATGCTAATTCCAACATGGACTTAAGAAGCAAACTGCTATGTTCACAGAAGTGTGAATTCTAGGCATTACAGAAACAAGAATGTCTTCAGGTTCTGAAATGTGTTAGTGAACAAGAAAGTGTTCTCTGGGAAGGGAAAAAATATCCCAGCCCTTTTGATTTTTTAAAATTTTTTTAATAATTATCACTGGAGTGGTATGACAGTTTCATTAGGTAGTAATGCTATCTAGCTAAATATATCATGAGCTGCAGGAAACATCCTGTAGAACAAAAGAAAAAAATAAAAAATGGAAGACTGTATAAAAAACTTGTTATGTTTCAATCTAGAGGATTTAGTTATATCTGCTTTATACAACACAGAAAGATGTTTTAGTCATTAAGGTCATAAAGTAAAAGCAGTATTAGAGAATGGACACACTGTAGAAAAATGCTTCTGTAAAAAGAGGACAAATGATCAGGTGAGTATCAGGAACAATTAAATTGACAGCAGCTTTCAAGTGGTTTGGTTCAATAGACTACAAACTTAAAGCAAAAATCTTTGTTAATGCTTTTGATGAGAAGATACTTCCTTTTGTTCACAGATCTTTCTTAATGCTTGGAGGAAACACTTTTTATTCTTTATAAAAGGAGTCTACTTCATTTCGGTATTTCTCGAGCACAGCGAGTCGCTTCAGCTTCATTGTGGGACCTTAAAAGAGGGAGAATCAATTCCAGAAATAGGAACAAAAATTCCTACTCAGTTTGAGCTTTGGTGCCTGAGTTTTTTATTGAAGAGCCTGTTGGGAAGAACATGCCTCCCTCTCAGCACAGATAAATGCTAAAAGTGAGAAGTAAGTGTGATACATGAGGTTGCCTCCACGTTAAGCATGAGGACTTCAAAGGGAGCTGCAGATAAAGTGGTAACTGGCTACTGTTTTTTTGCTAAAAATACGTTTTTGGAAGCTTTTAAATGATTCCCAGTTTATTCAAAGAGCCTGGTAATGTGCTTTGGGCTCCATTATCAGGCTTTCACTATCTTGCTGCTTTTTTTTGTTTTCTTTTAAGGAGAAACTTTTGATGCCTTAAGTTTTAGCTTTTATGTTTTCCAGATCAGGACTGCTTTAGTGTATAGCTCTCGAACTCCACAGCCTATCAGCTACTGTTCTCCCACTTTATTCAGAAAAAACAGTTTCTCTCTAGGCCTGAAACCCAAGGCTACCTTATTTTCACAGGCCCTGAAACATGTAAACTACAGTGAAGTGGGGGGGAGGCAGGGGGCAAACTAGGGGAATGAGACTCCACTGCCCGAAGCTGTAACTGGACATTAACCTCCAAAATGCAAACAGACCAAACAACATGTGATGGTTGTCCATCTTGGGTGTAGTCTCTGTGACACTCCTGCACTTTTATTGAAAGGCCTTCACAAAATACATCTTGTGAAGGCCTTTCAATAAAAACCTATCCTTTCTCTTTTAACTCTGTCTAGCCTCTGTTCTAGGTAGCCATTCCAGGCATCACTTTCAGTATTATTACAGGAAGTTATTAATACTTTAATGCATATGGAATTTACCAAAATTGCTTAATTACCCCAAACAATCTGACATTTAAGAGCTCTACATGCAAATGAGCACAGATACATAAATGTGTGCACAGCAAAACCTCCAATTTTTGTATTCCTTACCACACACTGCATAACCACTTTTTCTTCCTCTACTGAATATTCTTAGATTAGCAGCCTTTTAACTTTGTGTACCTCAAGATAAAACAGTAAGTCTTACCTAGTTCTCCCCCAGAAATGGAAAAATCTCTTGGCAGGATGATCCATTTCTGAATGCAGTGAACCCTGTTGGTAGCAGTGCTGTTGACTCTGTCGATTCCCTCCTGGATGGCTCTGTAGATCGCCTCGTCTCTTGTAGCCACAATCTCGGACACTTTGGTGGCTTTACTACCACTCCTGTGGCAGAAGTCTCTGGCTTGCTCTGTGAGAATGTCAGTAGGGTCAGATGTATCTGGGTCCAGCACACTCTAAAATATCAAATGAAGTGAATCATTAAACATTCGCTCTTAAAAGGCATTAACAGGTTCTCTGACCAGGCCCTCCCCCTTGGGAAGAAGGCTCAGGATAAACACACAAACATTCTGTAAGCCTTAAAAAGCAGAAACACCTACAGATCATAAAGGGCTTTACTTTCCACTTGGCTACCAATGTAAATATTTTCGGCTTATATGCAGATGTCATGAACAGACTTAAAACGTGTGAATGAATTAGGCCACAGAGTCCATCTCTGACCTTGAATTTCTGCCATATTTTCCAAATGACTCCATTGTTACAAGGAAACATTTAGCTCATGTTCAATGGAATTATTATGGTGTAATGTAAACAGCTTGAGATAGAACTGTCCCTAGACTTCTTAAATTACTATTTCTATTGTACCTGAAGATAGAGAGTATCAGTCATAGAGGTAAACAACTTCAAAACACCTAAGTGGCATTCACTAGGTATGTTCACACAACTGAATTGCAAATGTTTCAGGAGAACAGTGATTTCTCAATTGAAGCTTATACCACAACAAGACTATTAATTATTTTGTTCCACAGTCATCATTCTTGTGTTATAAAAATAACAAATTGCAGAGAAATGTTTCTGTTGGAAGGTTTCTGAGTTTGCCCATAACAGAAACATTTGTTGGTTTTGCTCATGTGTAAGCATAAAAGATATTGTTGTTCTGTAACAAAGACTTCTCAACCTCCCAGCACTTCCTATATAAAAATTTGCATTTAAATAGAAAATAGCTCTTATTGTACCTGTAGGAGAAACAGCAGTAAATATGTGGATGTTTAGCAGACCAGGTAACCCTAGGTTTAGACCCAGCAGGATTTGTCTGTAGTTGCTACATATTTTTTCCCACTGCTAGTATCTTCCTATCTAATTTTAGGTCTTTTTACAAATGGTTCAAAATTATTATTCTTTTGTTAGATTCAGGTGTGTAACTTCACTGAAGGCAGTATTAAAACTGGTTTACCTTTAGGGTCAGGAACATTGACAAAAACTTCTTCTTATCTCCAATCACCATAGCATTACTAACAATTGGAAGTTCTTTTTTAACAGCATCTTCAATTGGAATTGGAGGCACGTTTTCACCTCCAGCTGTAATAATTAAATCTAGGTAAAAAAAGAAAGGCTATTAGTTGCATTCAAATAAATTCCAGAGATCAGGCTGATGTCTGCCTCAACCTGCTCTTCTTATTCTGACATAAAAAATATGAGGTCTTTTTTCCAAGATAATATTTTTCAAATACCACAAATCCTATTAATTATCTTCAAAACAAAAATGCTACTATTTTTCAAATGTGTGCTCAAGTTCTCAGCTGTCCCTCAGTATATTTGCTCCAGATATTTTTTACATTATCCAGTAACAGCTTATTCTCAAGGGACTGTTACATAACTGGAATTTTTCTTTGAGAGATCATCTCTTCCAAATTAGCATAGGATTCAACCACTATTCTATTATTGCTATCTCACCAAAAAGCAAGTTCATTGTTCATTGTTATCGTGATTAAAACCAATTCTTGAATCCACCAAGAGGGGTCAGACAAAAATAAGTTACTACTGGAGGAAGGCTTGATAAAAACAACATTTGTCCTGAAGTGTAATATATATATTCCATGAAATTATTACAAACTTGAGTATTCTCTAAGTAAATTGCAATTTTTTGTTTTTGTTATATTGGTGACTTCCAGTTGTGCTCAAATAATTGTCTTTGCAGCAGTTCAGAACACGCTTCAACAAATAACAGAGACAGGCTTTTATAAGTCTAACTTTTCCTTTCATTCCACCCTCCTTTTGTAATAGTCTTGTCTTTGTCTCAGATCCTCTACCAATGTCTCTGGCCCTTAGTTTTTCATTGTCCTTATTTGGACTTGGATTTCAAACTTCAGTGAAACTGGACATATGGTTATTTTATCTCAGATTGTCTACCTATCCTGTCATTTACAGTAACTGCTGTTAAGCAATCCAGCCAGATATAAGAGAAACACAAATGTTATGAATTGAGACAAGGGGTTGTTACTGCTGTGCTAAAGGAAAATGAATCAGACAAGAAAAGTTAAAATCAAGACAGCTGCATTTGGTGCAGGCTATTAATACTACCAACTTCAGTCCTGATTCCTAGCAGGACATGATGCCACCTGTGACGAATTCACTCATCTGTGTTATCTCCCTAGTGATTCATCTGAAGTTCTAAGATGATATTTACTCAATTCTTAAATCCTCCTCAGTTACATCGTGCCTGTGACCAATCCCACTGTGTGAATATGTACCATGAGGAAAGCCTCCAAGTCAGCAATGACTAGTCTCAGTCTCATGAGCCTCCAGCCAGTGTCCTGTGGTAACACCTCAGTGCATTGCTTCAGCTGGAGCTTTCCCTTCTGCTCTCCAGCTTCAGCTCTGGTCTCTGTAAACACTTAATCTAAGACACCAGAGGAAGCAACCTCTGACCTACAGCACCAATTTCTCTGTAGCAGAGGGTGCCTCTCCTTCCCCCCTAAACATTCTAATGTGCAATTAAGACACTGGCAAGATTCAGAGGGAGACTGGACAGCTTAATGATATCATTCAAATCAAACATGACACATTAAACCTGTGTTGGTAGTTTATATTTCTAATTGTAATTAATACTGAGTAAAGGTGTGGGAGATGAAAAGCCTGGTTGTAGGAACTGAATTATCTCCACCTACTACAGACTAGAGGGATACCTTCCCTGAACACAGAGCACACTGTGGTTTTCTCATAGCAAAGTTTATTTTACCTTCCTGTTAGGGCAATGCTGCTGGTATTAGAGGAAAGACACTTCATTAGATGGACTACAACTGAGAGATGACTGAATAGTGCTGAACATTTACCATAAACAGAGAGCAAGGTTTTGCCTATTACCTTTAATTCTTCCAGTGACATAGAGAAAGCCATCCTTGTCTAGCTTTCCTAAATCTCCAGAATGCAGCCACCCCTCCTCATCAAAGGCTTCTTTTGTTCTGTCTTCCATATTTAAATAACCCATGAAAACAGTCCTTCCCCAGAAACAGATTTCTCCATTGCCTTCTGTATCTTTGTCCACCAGTTTCACTCTGCATCCAGGTGCTGGTTTACCACAGCTACCAGAGAAGAGCAGAAAAACCCCACAAGTATCACAGAAACATCAAACATAATACTGGTAAGGTGGCCAACATGCCAAATCCCTGAAACTGTCAAAGTATCCATGACTGCAATCATCACCATGCTGTAGCTGTCCAACGGCCAGGGAATACTCCTTCATTAGGGTGGATTTGTCAGGGTGTCTGAGCACTTTCTGGCAGTCTGTCTTGGCCTGTGCTTGCTGCTTTCCCCCCCTGTATCTGCAGGCATAAAAGCATTTTTGGTTTTGAGGTCTTGCATTCCTCCCTTGGGCAAGGGCTAGGGTTCATGTCAGATGTAGTCACTGTGTTTGGCTACAATGCTGCAACTCAGTTTCAGTGCTCCTGGCACAGTGTGCTGTGGAGTCAACCTGCTCAAATTCTGACCTGGAAATTACTCTGACTCCCAAAGTCACAACAGAGTGGCAATGCACTTGGAAAATAAAATAAGCTGCAGTATCTTTGCTGAGCTTAATAAATCCTTTTTTCATAGATAAAATGAAACAGATTGTATTTTAAAAATAGTAATAAAAGCAAAATTACCTGTGCTGCCTGTAAATGTAAGGCCCAGACAGGCAATGTGGGCCTGTGGTCTCACTCATCCCATAGGCCTCATACAGGGTGATGTTCAGACCCAAGAAGAAATACAGTGTTTCTGTATTGAGAGGAGCAGCACCAGAAAAGTGCTTCTGACAGGAAGAGAGCCCCAGTGCACTACGGATTTTTGCAAGCACTAAGTAGTCTGCTAATCTTGTCCAGAGCTGCTTTAGATCACTGCTGAGTACAAAATACACAAGTAAGTCAGAGCAACCAAGGAAGTTTTCAAAACACAATCAGGCACAGATTTTGTTTGGACATGTATTTGTCATTTGGTTTTGGGTGTTGACAGCAGTTAGAACCTAAGTAAGGTGACACATTCTTCCTTTCATTTATTTGGTGTTTCTCCTACCTTTGGATCTTTCCTACCTCCAACTCTTTAGGTATCTGAATTCAACAAATACAAAGAATCTATAAAAACATATTTTATACAACACAGCTCTTGTATACCTGATTTTTTATCAGTTAAATGTGTCTCTGAGAACCTACACCACTCAAATCTGAAATTTGCAAGATCTATCTGAGAAACTGAATGATAAGACGAGCAAAGGAATATCATGGAATGATATTTTGGAATACCATTCTGCATAAGAAATTTCCCCCACTTCATTGTAAAACAATTCATATCAATAACAATTGATAACTACACCCTCCCCCCTGCACCCTATTTGCTGTGTTGCCAAGCCAGATTTTACCCACTTATACAAAGAGTCTCACTGAGGCTTCATGGTTTATTACAAGCAAATTGCTACTTTCAGGTTGCTGGAAATCTCACTCATTGTACAACACACCTGTTTGAGCCGTTCAGGTTCCTCTCTAAGCTAAGTGACATAGCCCAGGAAAGCATTTTCTTCTTCATAAATCCTGACTGAGCAGAAGCATCCTTTAACTTCTCCATGATTTTCTCCCATACTCGGGGAACTCCCATGTGAGATGTTGGCTGCACTTCTTTTAGTGTGTTGATCAAGCTGCCCTGTTATAATAATGAAATAATTTCAACAAAAGGCACATAGCAGAGAGAAGGAGTTTTGGTGAAGTAAAACCTGAATGTTTCATTTTGTAGAACATCACTAAATATGTAGAAGATAAAAAAGGGCTGGCTGAGCTCACTTCAGTCACCCATAGGCACTAATATGTGTCAGTCTGACACACTGGGGGAGGTACATACACAAGGAGAAAACCACACATGGTTAGTTCCTCCAGCATCCCTTTTCTCCAATAACTGCTTATCCTTCTTTTGCCTTAAAAGAACCTTATGAACATGAATTATATATTTTAATTAGAATCTAGAGCACTGGGTCACAAATACAATGAGCTTTATTTTTCCATAACTTTTACAACAATGGACTCTCAATCTTCATCCTCTACAACTTTTCAAATATCATATTCTCTCCTTGGGATGTTTTTTTAAGAGAAAGAAGTGCAATCTTAATTAGATGTAATGTAAGACAAGGTACCTTTAGAGCATCTGGCTCAGCAAAGTAAACTTGCTCTCCCCATTTGATTCCAGTCCACAGGTCATAGATCTGTGCAGCTATGTGGCTGAGTGGGAGATAACTGACTATGGACTCCTGCTGGACCTCTGCAGGTTGCATACCTCCTGCTTTGCTGCAATGGGCTGATGTCCAAGTTATCTGTTTAAATAAATAATACAACACATTAGGTATGGTAGGGATTTTGGTTTGGGTTATTCTCCTTTCTTCCTCTTAACACAAACTTGTTATCCTCTTGCTATGCTAATGAAACTGAGAAAAATCTGTGCTCACGGACAGACATTGCAGTATTGACCACACAGCAGTCTGTCAGTTCCCTGGGGACACTGCCAAAAGCCAGATTACCTTTGCAGCAATACAGAAGAGCAGATAACATAAGTAAATACAGCATTTGTACTGCCTGACTGGGCTGTGAATGCTAGCAGCTGCCCATGCCCTAGTGACACACTCAGCCAGGCAGCCATGGGCTGGATGGATGACAAACAAATTGATCTGTCCCTTCCTTTCCACCTCTCCATCTTTGCAGGCTTTTTATTAAACTGGCACCTTCCACCAGTGCTGTATCTGCAAGTTAGAAAAGGAACAATAAATACTCAGTGATCAGCGAGCTCAAAGGACAATTTAGAATCAGCCACAAGCTCATTGCCTGGTACTGATCATCCCCTGGCTAAGCACTCAGGAGGAAGATAGCAGCTGTACTCTATTCCTCTGGAAGCCTCTGGGATATTCACTGCAGTGGTTCCCAAGTGACACATACACACCCACCCCTCTCATGAGAGGCAGCACATACATGAATAGTTTTGAAGTTGTGTTGCTTGACTTAGTGAACCTGGATGATGTTTCCCCCTCCTTCTTCCTATTTCCCATTTGATCTCAGAAGATGCAATTCAAGGATGCTAAATATGCATATGCATTCTTCATCATCAGAACATAGCATATGGAAGACACATAAATATACGTGATGGTGTGAGAGACAATGGAGAAGATATATGTGCACAAAAATAACAACCAAAACAAACAACACCCCCCAAAAAAACCAAACAAGAAAATGCCAAGCAACAAAAAGAAACAGCTCTTTCTCAGACAAGTCTGTAATCTAAACTGGGTAGTGCAGGATACAGAAATGAGAGTATTCAAGATGGCAGAGTACAGACATAAACAACATGTATTCCTGTTATCACAGCACATTCCTTTGTAAAAAATTAGAAGGTGCAAGTGTAGGCTTGGCCTAAGGAAATAGAGATTTTCAAGAGAGGGTTTTAAAGAGCAGTGTGCTGCCAGGCCAGGCCATCCAAGTTTAGGTGGCAGCACTGGACAAGCAGCTAAGGGAGACTCACACAGTAGGAAGAACAGGATGTCTTTAAGATGTGTCTGTATTCATTGCTTCTACTTCAAGCTTCACAGTACACAGGCACACTCACAGCAGATCTGGGAGGGTCATGCAGGACTGATTCAGCACTGCTTTTGCACATGAACGGTGGCAAACATCTTTGACTAAAGAAGGCAGCAGCAAAGCTACAGGCATGGCATGCTTTCCACTGTTTGTCAACATAAAAATAGCCTGTTTGTGATCAGCAGCCAAGAATAGTTTGGCAGCTGGCATGGAAATGACACCAGACTCCTTTGATATAAAAGAGCATAGATTTGTAACATCAAGTCAGTCTTTTTGTCTCCCAAGTTCATTATGTTCTGCTTCCAGGTACTAGTGCACTAATTCCCTACATCTGGGTGAATCGCTGTTTCCACATTGTGCATGTCTGCAATAATTTCTGCTTTAAGGGGTGAGGTCTCAACTTAGACCATCCCTTTGCACAGATTCTCTATGTATTCAGAAAGGTTTCCTACCACCTTCCACTCCTGCTCAGACACCAAACACATATCTTTCCAAGCAAACCTCTGTGGAAAGTCCTTTTAGCAAACAACTCTGCTTTTGTCTATAACTGGAAATTTTCTGTTTGCAACAACACAGGTAGGGTTACTGTCAGCACCAGCACTGAGCACTGGAGCTGTATTATCCTCCAGTGACAGACACAGAAACCTGCACACAAGTCCAGGAACAAAAAGCACCAAAGTAAAAAATCCACACATCCACCTCCAATTTTAATAAAATCTGCAAAAGCAGTCCATCAGGCTGTTTTGATAGTAGCTGGCTGATGTGTATGATTTCCTCATTTCACAGTGACCTATGACATTCACTTGAGAGACTTTATGGCAATCTGTGAACTATATTTATGAATTCATGCATTAGATCTCACAAGAAATACAGTGAATAAAAATTTCATATTCATAAAGAACTGTTCAACTTTGTGAAGGGCTGTTTGAATGGAGTTTCATTCTTTACCTTGTTTGTACTTTACCAGAAACAGCTGACTGCCCTTTGCTTTGCAGTACCCTATCCATGCTGTAAAAGCAAAAGCATTTCAGGCCTCTAGGATGTACCAGCCATCTCAAACCACAGGAATAAATATCCCCACACTTTGCTGTTCCTCTGCTACAGGAGCCTAAAGTACCTACGTTGTCATGACTCAGCATGGCTCCTTTTGGCTTCCCAGTTGTTCCGGAGGTGTAGATCAGAACACAGCACTGATTTGGCTTTTGGGAGTTAATAATGTCATCCAAAGTACTGTCAGAGATGTCACCTCCCAGCTCCAGAAACTCTTCCATCTAGAACATGGAACAGAAAATACAGCATACCAAATGACTTCCTACAAATTGACATGGTACTGCACCTTTCCTGTCTCAAAAATGTTAGAACATCTCAGTGCCTTGTTCTGAAAACATGTCCAAGGCAAGTTTCCCCAGACCTTGGCTATGGAAGAAATATGGTGAGTCTATCTTAGAGCTTAATGTGTGAATTGCAAACAGACTATCTAAAATTGTGCTGTCATGAATCTTTTTAATGTCTAAGAAGGAATAGTAATACTGTTCCTCCTCCAACGTGGGTACTATGAATAAGTCACAGAGGCTAAAACTCTATTACATTCTCACACTGTAAGAATGATTTTGAGTATTAAAGGAATCTGGATGCATCATTTTTAAGAGTACACTTGTGACAGCCCATCTATCATGCATTGTACACTATATAAATATAACTATAAAGCAATTGAATGAAAGCTTCTTTGCAAAAGCATCATTATCTAGATGTGTGAATGTTTGCCCAAATTATGTGCTCTTTTATAGGAAAAAATATGATGATGCTGGTCACAACTTCCATTCAAATTTGACTCACTAGAGTGAGATAAAACTTTTATGACACTGGACTTTTGTGCCACACAAATTGGCCTAGAAGAATCCTGAACCTGCTCCTCTGTATTATATGGGTTGCTCCCCAATACTTCTGTTGCACACCCCAATATGCTCTTAAGTGTAGCATTGATTGCAATGCTAATTGGAAACTAGAGTATCACAGAATTTTTAAAGAAAATTGATAACCAAAAGGTCAGTTTCCCATTGCAATCATGTGATTCATACTGTTCTACAGAAGTGTAATATTTAAATGCAAGGTGCAGTACCTTCATTTTTCAGCAATTTCTTGGAGCTATATCTAGGACCACAAAGCAGTAATGGGGATGATGAGAAAACAGAGGTAAAAAAGGAGAGCCTCTGCTTGAGGGTAGTTAATATCTTCTTTCAGACATCTGGCATTGCCCTGGGCTACTAAGATTACAATAGTCAGTGTCTGTGGCACCTTAATCGCCTTTTCTTGGGTGGCAAGGCTGTCCCAAGGATTATTCATCAGTTTTATACTTTCTTCCAACAAACCACATCTCTGAAAAGAGAGGCACTGCACAGCTCTGTAGCAAGTCAGGGATTTGTCACATTCTATTGCTTCCCCACAAGAATGTGGCTGCTTCAATTTCACAAGCTCCTGGAAAGCCTGGTGGTGTGAAGGACGTAATTGTTTGTATGTCACTGAGCAGTTGTTCCTGCTCTCCTGACCATACTGTATTCTCACAGTGGAATGCACTGATCACTGAGAATCTGTTGCACAGGCTTTGTTTACTGAGCAGCACCTGCAACAGATGGTGTTGGCATGCCAGCATGTGTGGAAGGTACAGAAACAGTCACACCACACTCCTGACTCTGCATTTGCCTTCTGGAAGCACGCACTGCTCAGCCAGCTCTGCTCCTGCCGCCGCTCATCGCACGGCACAAATCCCTCTCATCAAACACCGCGTGGGCGGGGGGTTTGCTCTGCATCACACCTCAGCAACAATCATCTCTGCCTCTGGTATCTGAGCTCTCATTTTTCCTTTAGATGACATAAACTATGGCACCTGTCAGACACGCACAGCTACCCTGCTCGTCTGAGAAAATGTCCAACATGACACCTGAACACTGAACCAGTGTTTAAAAATACAGCAATTCTTACACATTTAGATTTCAGTAAGTGCAAGTTGTTCAAGAATTAAATGCTAGCACCAAGTCTTTTTAAATAGTAAGATCACCTTTGTATTAACATTTTTATTGTACAAGATGCAAGGCATGCTCTATATCAGTATGTATAGTATTGGAACAGTAACAATTTATTATTAAGTTATATGCAAGACAAAAAAGGCACAGAAGACTTTTTTCTTGTTTGATTATCAAAATTGCAAGTATTTTAAAGTGTTTCTATGCTGTTCACTGTTCATTATATTTTTATATACTGAATACAGTGTTTTTCTCTTCAATATGTATTTTCAACAGCTGAAGTTTTTCAGCCTAAAATCTGATCTGTAGTCCAGTTAAAATACTGGATTTTTAAAAAAATTACCAAATTCACAGGCACCAGGGAGCAACTTTTTTTTTAACCATTTGAGAATACACATTCCCACTTAAAGCCTACAGGTGTTTAAATAACCCAGTCAAGTTAAAAATTAGGAGGACATGAGACAGACAGTAAAGCAAGGTAGCTCTTTTCTTAAATGTGAAGTATCAAAGGTAATTTGAACAGAAAAAGCTGATAAAGCTTTTGAATGTGTTTGCTGGAACACAGCAATGCATTCTAAAGGCAGATAATCCCAGTAAAAATGTATCAAATAAATAACAGCCCACATATTTACTGTACTACATGGGTGTGACCCCATGCATTATTTGGTTATGCCTCTGTTCTAGTATTCACTCACCGTGTACAAATTTGGATGTCTCTCTGCAATGGAGTCCTTATAAAGCACCACGGCCTTCAAGTGGGGCAACCGATTCCAGATCTGTTGCATTTTTTAAAACAAAGTTATTTATTACTCATATCTTATGTGGCCTTTTATCCACTCTAATGCTGCCAAAACTGTAATGGGTTGACAGGCACAAAAACCTCCCATTTCCCTTCACCTCCAAATAATCTCCCCTAAACTCATCACCAACCAGCTCAACTAGAGGCAGGGGAGAGGGAAGGGAACTACAGAGTCCACACAGACTACACAGTCTGCTTCAGGAAATCTAGTTTCAGTCAAAAGGTTTAAAAAATGAAAAATAGACCAGAAATGGCTCCTCAGCATCCTTTCTCATAATGCACAAAAGGGCACATAAAGGAACAGTGCAGGCCAAGCTAGGAGCTGACCCAGGCCTGTGATTACCAATAAAGTCCGACAGCAAAAAGTGATGTTCAAGTGCTAAAAAAAGTTCTACTTCCTTAAGGAAAAAAATCAAAGGAAGCTGTATGCACATTGTAAAGATAAATAAAAATATAAAGCTGCAGGCTTACAGGCAGACAGCAGTGGCTGCTGCTTTCAGCAGCTCTTTGTGTGCTTTGCATGGCCTATAGGAAACATTGATTTCACTGAATTCTGTGAGACCCCATGCCTCACAGACACCTTTCAATTAATCACATTTTGAACTGAATTTTGACAATACAAAAGCAGTGGCTTGATGGTAGCCAGTATGTACATATTATTAGATGTTATTATTTCAGTCTTGGGTTCCAGAAAAAAAGTTTCAAAAAAACCTTCTGCTGGATAAAGCAGTGCTGGCCAGAGCTCTCCTTTTCTACATAATGTGTATGAACCAAACCCCTTGAGTTGTTCCACTTGGATTCTTCTCCCCATGTCCACAACAGCATAGTCTGGTATTGTGTCAATGACACTGCAAGAAGGCTTATCTGACTGTGTATTTTTATAGAATACTTACAAAAATCTCTCTTCCTCCATATTGCATATATAACACAACTACAAAATACAAAGTAATTAATGAACAATTTATATTAAATACATTTGAAAAAAACCTGCATATTTTCTCTCTTGCAGGTATGTGGTCTTGGCAGAAAGCTCCATCATGGAGGGCCCTCCTCCTTCAGCAAACAGTGCCATTTGGTGCAAGTTTGATGAATCCACAGGCTTCCCTCAACATCTGACAGACAGACAAGCCCTTCTCAAGAGCTGCCTGTGCTCCTCTCCCAAGTCACCTTGCCATCACATTGGTCTTTCCATCTGGCACAGTTGCTGAAAGGCAGGCTCAGCTGCCCAAGAGTTCTGTCAAAATTGAGACTGTTCACTTAAGGAGGATCCTGCTTGCTCACTAAGCTCTGTCTCATGTAAACCAAAGTGCAGTAAACTCAAGAGCCTATGGCTGATATTACAAGCAGGAAAAGATGATACCTTGGAAAGAGAAAATTCTGAACACTGACATCCTTAATATTTAAATTGACAGACCTTTACAAACCCACATCAGCATAATCTCTTCCATTCAAGTGGATGGTGTTTTTCCAAACAGAATCAGGTGGTGACAGTAAAAGTATGGGATCAAAATGTGGGTTTTTTCAGGTAAACCTGCAGGGAACCATCCAGTGAGTTCTCTGCTGGAGCCACAGACACTGCAGAGGGTCAGAGCCACCAATGAGCTCTGACACCAGATACCAGATCTCTGAGTAACAACACACACTTCACAAAGAAAGGTTTCATGATACAGAGAGTGTACATGGTATTTGGTACCAACACAGCATTGAGAAATGAAAAATTGTGGCTTTTCAGTAATCATTCAGCCACCTTGTTACCTGCATTATCTTGTCCAGCTGTTTCTGATTTTCCACAACCATGATATCAGTCTTGCTGTCATGGGCAATGTAGTGACAAGCCTCTGGAGAATTGGTTGTATATATTCCTGTGACAATTCCTCTGCATCAAAAATTTATATATATAAATATATATGAATATATAAAAATATATAAAAATATGTATATATGTATAAGAACATACACTTATATGCAGACACACACATACACATGCACGTAGTATCAAAAGAGAATAATAATCAAAGATCAGATGAAACCTGAAGGAGTATGAAGATGTGGAAGCAAACAGCAGGACAGCTCTAATGTTTGTTTCAGATATACATGAATCTCTGATTTATGCTCATTGCAAAAAGTAATCTCTATTCAGTAGAAGATGCTGGGACTCAGTGTCTTAACTCACTTAAGGTTACACAGGAGTTAGCTCAGGAAGTGGTAAAAAAATCCTCACTTATGTCCTCTTTTTGTTCAAGCTGTACACAGATACCAATTTGGATTCCATTGGTACAGAACAGCTTAAGAAGTAAAATCCAAATTAACAGGTATCAGGACAGAAGAAATCAGGGTAGTTAATATTCATATGTTACATCATCTGTTTGAATATATCTTACTGTAGATAATCATTAATATTGTATTATTATCATTAATATAAAACTGGGATTCTCATCTATTTCCCACATCCCACATTGATAAGATCCTGTACAACAGCTTCTGTGTGACTGTCATGCTTAAGCCTGTGGCAAACTGGATCCATTTATGAGTGTCTGAACTATTTGGGATGCAAGACTCCAGCAGGTTGCTGAAAGTGTCCATCAGTAGCAACACAACTTCCAAGATATGATACAAAATACTGACTTGATACATTCCCAGACCTAGCAAAATAGAAATCCCCAAATCCCCCTCAAAAATTAACTCCCCCCACAAAAAATCTTACCCAGCAAAAACAGCTCCAACAGCTGAGATGAACCATTCTGGAGAATTAAATCCAAGGATTGCTACGCTATGGAATCGTTCAAGACCAAGCTTAAAAATAATATACAGAAGATTATATAATATAGGCCCACTGGAGAGAAACATACACACAAATATAAACCATGAAAACTTTTGATTTATTATCACAGTACTGACAAGGCACGTGAAAGCATGTTTTGGTATCC
Organism: Molothrus aeneus; assembly: GCF_037042795.1. Taxonomy (NCBI): domain Eukaryota; kingdom Metazoa; phylum Chordata; class Aves; order Passeriformes; family Icteridae; genus Molothrus; species Molothrus aeneus. The sequence goes on along the minus strand of NC_089658.1, from coordinate 4,912,743 downwards.
ATAGCAAACCTGGTATTTATAAGCAATTAACAGGATGTGAATTTTCCACTACCTTCTCCTGTCTGCTTGAACTCTGCTGCCCAGAAAGTCCCAAGACCCAGAATATTTCAATATGAACAAGAGCATAATGAATACTAATATTACCCTATATTTAGAATGTTTTAAAGATTGTCTTTATCTCACCAAATTCATGATAGTCGTTTTCCCCTATTTTTTTTTTAATCTTAAGGCCACTGAGCTCTTCTGAGCTCTGCACCCAAGTCCCAGTGCAACACAGCACCTCCTCACTGGCGGTCAAGGCTCCCTGACAGCAGTGTTACCTCTGACCAAAAGTCATTTTCATCATTATCATTTCAATAAAGAATATTGAATACTGATCTTCAAGTAATACAAAAACCTTCTTATATATTGTGGAGTTTGGGGTTGGGTTTATTTTATTAATTTGTTTTTTAGGTTTTTAAAGGACACAAAAGGATTAAAGGCATTGGTTTTGTTTCCTGCACCTACCTTCAAGAAGCTCTTGGCCGCTTTCCTAGAGAGGCAGTAATATTCTGAAAAAGTTATTTTCTCCCATTTTCCATTCTTTTTGCTGGCCAAAGCATTAAGGGATCCATATTTTTCCAGGCTTTCCTTGAACATCTGATGAACTGTTATGGGAGTCTGTGGGCATGAGTTATCTATTCTCAGTCTGACTCTGCCATCAGCAAAAGAAGTCCACAGAGATTCTGGAAGGTAAAGCACCATTGTCAGGGTAATCTGCAATTGAAAAATACCATGTGACTGTGTACCAGAAGACAAGAGGATTGAATAAAGACTCCAGGACTAAGCACAACTCTGGCACGCCCCAGCTCTTGAGAGAAGGGTTTTCCAATTTTCTTATTATCAAATATACCACGTAGAAAGAGAAATCTTTATTTCTTGTACTTCATTCTGCATCTTGACTGAAAGTGCCATACAGAATTATGTTGATGATGTGTGTTGCAGGCACAGCCCCAGTTCCAGCTGAATCTGTTTGCCTGTGCTCAGCTCTGCACTCCCCCTTGTGCCAATGGAGCAGCTGGTGAATCAGAAGGCTGAAGAGATCCAAGATACGAAACCTCCGGCCCGGTTCAGTATCCGAGCTCCTTGTCCATGTGACACCTCTTCCCTCCCTCCTGCCCCTCCAGCTATTCTCCCTCATCCTCTCCCTGTTCCTCACTACTTCCCACAGTTTCTCCCTTGGTCATCTGTCCCATGTTCTAATGTGTCCATTCCACTCACTCCTGTCTTGCCCTGGTTCGATGGTTCCATTTTTCATCTTCTGTTCTTGTCTTCCTCACTCTGTCTTTATACCATCCACTTTTTTTCTCCCTGTTATTTTTTTCTGCCCTTCTTTGACAGGACAAAGATGCAGAGCACCAACAAATGTCACTTGGCTCTCACCACTGGTGCCAAGGACTGGGACAGTCCCTGGCACTCACAAGAAATGTCTGCCTCAAAGATTGTCCTTGGCTCTTGCAAACCCTGCAAGAGGCTGAGTATGAACACACTGCTTAGAGGATCTAGGGGTTATAAGGTGGCAAAATTCAGGTGAATTCTCACAAGGAAAGCACAAACCCTCCCATGACTCCCCCATCAAACAGTTCCCATACTTATGAACAAAACAGTACAAGAACATTTTTAAGAATTTTTTCCTTAGACGTACTTTCATAAATGAAGCAGTATTTTTAGCATAGGCATAAAAATGGATATATTCTACAATGAGCTGGTGAAAAAATTTCAGACCAAAGTGCTTGGGTTTGTAAGAATTAAGAGTAACAGAAACCAGTACTTTTTGTAATTCCTAATACAAGTTAATAAGCATAATTGTATTTTACTACACCTATGGAAAGCAAAAACTGCAAAGCAAGCTCAGTTAGTATCAGTGCTGTTTCCTGCTACCTCAGTGGCTGAAAAAGAGCAGTTTTGGAGTGTTCAAAAGTACAACATGCATCACACCCCTCTCCAATGCTATTCTAGATGCTTCAGAGGTCTGGGAACTGCCTCTCTGAGCACTTGTGGCAATACAGGAACACATCAGCCATAGCTGGATCCACACCAGTGCTTTAGAACACACTTGCAGCCTGCACCAAGAGCAAACTACTGCAAGCTCACAAACATTTCATTCCATTCCTGCTCCTGGCTGGCAGATTTGCATTGTTCTCTTGACAAACAGAAGGTGCTAATGACAACAATAAGTACAAATTAAGCTGCACCTTCATTTTCTCATGTGTAAATGGTACATAATGATTTTCAAAACATAGGGGCGGAGCTGTGCTTAGGTCCCTGGAGAAAGGGCATCATAAATCCAGACAGTTTAGAAACAAATAGCTGTGAAGGAGTTTAAGTAATAGCCAGACTTTATCAAAGTGTAAGCAGTAGCACCCAATTAATACTTTATGAGTTGAGGAGGCAAAGCAGCTGTTTCTGCACTTCACCCCAAAGCAGGTGTGAAAAGCATGAGAGGTAAGACCTGTCAGAGACAGAAGCTATTGTTAATCCAAATGTTTACTGTATGCAGTGACACACCAAAGCCCAGATGAAAAATGATACATATAGATGTTCTGGCTTCCAAAACAAAGGTATCAGGGATTGCAGGTGTGCTTGGACACAGGTAGGTGACTGCTCTGTTCAAAACAAAGTCACAGCACACAGAGCTAAAATACAACATTCTGGTCGATATATTAAAAACATTCCTGAATAAAGACGTTCCTCTCTTGAAGGAAACAGAAAATATTAGCAACATTACTACAATAACATTACAGAAGTTGCATTAATAGTGTCTTTTCACTTCACATGTCAGCAAACAACAGCACAGCTCCCAGAGAATAATGAAAATCAATCAAATCCCTGAAATATCTATACATAGAAACCAAAAAATGTACTTGAAAACTGGGTTTCCTTTTGTTTTCCTTATGCAGGTTTTTCTGCTGTTAAAAAGGCATCTTTGATTCATATCAAAGACAAGGAACAGAATCACTTTCAGAGACTCTGTGCATCACCTTCTTAATACTCCAGATACAGTGCAAACAAATACAAACCTGAATGCCCGTTCAGTGTCTGCTTTTGCATGTATTTGCAGGTAGAACTTAAATCTCAAAACAGTTCTGAAATCTCAATAAGCCAAATAATTCTAAAAATCTAATTTGTCATTCCCAGAGTTAGTAAAAAAACCCAGAACATGAACAATACATTCCTTTGTCAGTTTGCAGAGGGATTTTGAGCAGAGGGCTCATTCTTCATAGAAAGTGCCTGGTAAGGAATGCCTGGCTAAATCCTAAATGCATCAATTATAAATGTTGGGAGAAGCAAAACAGGTGTTCTGCCTCAGTAGCATCTGAAAGTTAAACTGCAATGTCTAGGCTGGAAATCAACTCAGTACTTCCTGAAACCAAAGTGGAGATCAGAATAAAACCCCTCAATATACACTCTTAGCATTGGTATGTTATACAACTGTAGCTTCACAGAGTACAAGGACAAAACCCAGCACTCCAGCTCAAAGCACTTGATGCCACTGAAAGTTTTCCATATGCAAGCAAAGAGTAGTTCTTTTCCTCTTTCTTCCACTTGCTCCTGCTACCTGCATTATACTTCATACTCAAAATGCTTTTTCATCCACTACTATGTGACCTTGGCTCATGTCCTTCACATGAATTCTGAAGGTCAGAGATGTTGCAAAAAGATTTCTGCTTAAAGAAGGCTATATTGTCAGATAAGAACAGAGATTTGATTCAGGTAATAAAATCTGGACTGTCACTGTTTGAGGCTCTGGAAGGACATTTTTTTCCCTATGTCATTCTCCTCCAAGGCCAAAAAGTCCATAACCAGACTTCATTTTCCATGTTTCACTGCCTTCCCTGCTGAAGGAAGAGACAGCTCAGGGTAGTCTCATCCATTAGTTATAACAGGATCATTGTACTGCAGCCTGTCTTGGGAATTGTTCTAAGAAAAGCTGATCTAAATACCTGGGATTTCAGATGGGCAGTTTTCCTGCCAAGATGGGAACTAAAGTGTAAATTTTCAACAAGAAACTTAACAGGAGGAAAAACCTAGTTAAGAACCCCTTAAAATACACACTTGCAGTTTTCAACTGATCTTTCACAATACAATCCTAAACTTATGAACCGTTTACATGTGAATACTGTGTACAAAGTACATTTGTTATTCAAGTATTTTATACCAAGTTTGAAATTACACACAACATAGAACACATTACACATTTTGTGGTTTTTAACAGCCAGTTTATTCCTTCCACCATGTAAAATGGGAAGTTCTGACATGGTACAAACCCAGATATGAAAAATTACTTCAAACAGACAAACAAATAATTTTTTTTTTCCCCATGTATAATCAGTCTGGCTGAAACTGCTGGACCTCTGGGATATATGAAGGATCAAGAGAAATACACTAATCCTACAGCTTAAAGCTAATATCATTAGTGAAACCTTCTCTCTGTTCGCTACCTGACCTGCAAGTATTCTGGTGACTGCCAGAAAGGATTTGAGAATGTAAATGAATTCAGGTGTTTATGGAAGAACAGCTCTGAGAGTCAGATACAATGCAAAAGACCCAAGGTCACCTTTCAGACAGATAAACAGACAGCCTGATTGTGGAATGGCCCTGCTGCATGATCTGAGCAACTCCAAGTGATATTCCATAGAAATGCCCTGCGAAGCAAGAAGTAAACCAGTAATTTAACTTCTGCTTGAAAATTAATCAGAATTAACTCACAAAACAGGGTCTTGATTATATGCCAGATGCAGCAAAACATCACTCTGCCCTAATGACAAGAGAAGGAATTCAGCTCTCTGCTGGAGGCATTCCTGTCAGTCATCATCCAAGATTCCACAGCTATGACGCCATCACATTCTGCTGAAAACAGAAATACACCATTCCTCCTCTCACCCACTATTTTTCACTTTTCTTCAAGATGACTGTGACCCTGAAAGATTAACTTCATTTTAGTAAGAGCTGGAGCTGAATAAACACTGTTTAGAGTCTGCAAGCTCGGTATCTGTGTCAAACTTCTCCTTGTGCCAATAAACAGATTAAACAAAGGTACAGAACTTTGGAATTTCAAGAGAACCTGAAAGTCTCAGCCAGCCCAAACACATAGTGATTCTTCTAATAAAACACACAAACTAGATCCTGTGGCTTGTCTTGCCACAGCTGGGGGAAGAAAAGGGTTTTCTGTTATATGACCAGTTTTCCACAATAAACAAATAATTTTACCCTCTCTAACAGAAAAGACAGTAAATAGAGGAAATATTTTTAAATTAGCCAAAACACACAAAAATATTTCAATTAATGGAAACTTCTACTTTTTCCACTGCAGGAAAAGGGAACAATTATTAATTACAATAAAACATTCTCTTCCTCACATCAGTAAACTCCTACAGTGTGGACCAGAGAAATGAGATATCCTCCAAAGAATGCCTCCATGAGCTGACATGGAGGGAGTGGTGCACCAGGACAAGTACAAAATAAGCCTCCTAACAATACTGACGCTTCTAAAACTGATTATGATGCACCAAAATGAAAGCGTGTGCAGGGTGTAATCAGGAGGAAACATCACTACAGAAACATTGCCCAGGCATGCAGGAATGGAAAGTCAAAACTCAGAATTGAAATTGGTGAGTAATGTGAAAAGTCACAAGAAGGGCTTTTACAGGTACAGTGGCAACCAGAGGGAGAACCAGTGATACTGTGGCCAACTCACTGACATGAGCCATCCAAAGGGCTGATGCTCTCAGTGCCTTCTTCACCTGGTATTTACTGGCAAGGTCAGGCTTCCTGAGCTTCCATGCCTAGTGGAAGGTGAGATGTTTTACCTACAGCAGCAGAATATCAAAGTAGGGACCACTTACACAAACTGCACACACACAAGAGTTGATGGGACCAGATGGGTTCCTTCAGAGTGGACACTGAGAAACCAGGTCAAAGCCATCCCAAGGCTGCTCTCTGTCATCTTTGAGAAAGCACAGCAATCTGGTGAGGTCCCCATCACAAGAAGAAAGGTAAATGCCACACCTGTCTTCAAAGAGCAGAAGAAAGAGGATGCAGAAAACTAAGAGCCAATCAGCCTCACCTCAGTCCATGGAAATGCTATAGAACAAAAAACTCTCCTAGAAATCATTTTGAGCTATAAAATGGTGACTGAAACCAGCTAGAATGGCCACCCTTAACTTGGCCCTGTACATATAACCCACCTGCCTTCCACGATGAGTTGACTAGCTCTGACAGTGAGAGCAGCAGCACATTGCTTACTCTACTTTTAACAAGGTCTTTGACAACTTCTGCATGGCCCAGCATCCTTGGAAGGTTTGAATCAGCTGCAATTGGAGGAACAGGTATATAAAATATTGACTGGACAAGTAGTCTTTAAGAAGAGTGGTCAGCAATTCTGAGTCTTCTTAGCAGTCAATATCAAGTGACATTCTTCAGGGGTTACTTGTGAGAATGACACTGTACAATGATGGCACTCTTGTCCTGGACAATATAATGCACCCTCACCAGTGAGCAAACTTGAGGAAGTGATGGACACCACAAAAGGCAAGGAGGCCATCTGGATGGACCTCAGCACACTGGAAGAATGGGCTGACACAACCTGAAGCTTGAAAAGGGTGAAGCCAGGTCTTGCACTCTGGGAAGGACAGCCCCATGGCACAGCATGGGCCGGATGCCAGCTGGCTCAGCAGGAAAACCCCCATGGTTCTGCTGAACAGGTTGGCTGTGAGTCAGATGTCTGCCCCAATGGAGATGAAGGCTAACTACACCCCTGGCTGCACTGGCAAGATTAAGCCAGCAGACCAAGGAAAGGGATTCTTTCCCCCTGCTCAGTGGCCCTGAGGCTGCCCCTGAGACAGTGTCCAAGAGAGAGATCCTGACAAGCAAACTGGCACAAGCCCAAAAAAGGGACTCCTGGGCAGTCAGGGGTCTGGAGCACACCACATACAAGAAGCCCTGCAGGAACTGTGTTTCTCCAGCCTGGAGAAGATAAAAAATGAATCTACCTGCAGTTTGTCAAAGACTGAAGCAGGTACTATGAGGAAAACAGATTTTTCTCAGAGGCACACAGCAGAAGGACAAGAAGCAATTGACATGAGCTGCAGCAAGGAAAATTCTTGCTGGATCAAGAATTTCACAATGTAGGTGACTCAGCCTAAGAAGAGGTATTGAGAAGCCATACAATTTCCCTGGAGGTTTTCAAAACTCAGCTGAACAAAGCCACAAGGCTTCCTATGAGCAGAAAGATGTCCTAGTTGCCCTCCAGTGGTCTTTTCTGACATAAATTATTTTGTTGATTCCATCAGTATAAAACCAGCATGGATGAGTTCTCTTCTAAGTTCACACTGGTTTAAAGTCAATATAATGCGTGCTGCCAACAGTAAAGGTACTCTGGATTTACATATGCATTAGAAAACCCCCAAATCCTGCTTCCACAGGAATGAGCTTCTATACATTGGTAGAAAGGAATGGGGAAAAAATTATAGAATAACCTGTGGTCCTCATTAGATAAATCTGAGGTTGCAGAATGTATCAATGATAAAGTGAGGAAGTCAGTTCTGAACAACTAGAAGACATCAGAATCTCCTCCTTTTCTCTTTATATACAATGTAGACCTCCTGCAACCAGTCACTGAACTTTCTTCTCATGAAAGATCTTCTGGGAGGAGTTTTTGAAATTCAGTCCTCACTTCACCACTCAGCATCTGCATAGCAGTATGATGTTTCCAAGTTAAACACTGCTTCCCATTTAAATGGATAACAAGTAGGGCCACAGATTCCCAAGGTCAAATAGAAGACAAAGTCTAACAAATTGCGAGCTCCTGATTCATCAACTAGAAACATATCTAAGCACCAATAAAGGAACTGCTTAATTAAAATGGATAAGGCGTGACCTGTGTTTGCAGGAAAATTATGATGGAACAGCTGAAATGGCTTCTATCCTTAGCTTTCACCTCACCTTTGGGGAGAGGCTGTGGTCACCCCTGCAGGAGTGGCTGAGTGCCATGTGCATTCCTGCTGGAGCACTGCTTTACAGCCCAGCTTACTTCTCTAAACTGCAGCAACCTCTGGGAGAGAAGCAGGTAGGGAGCTGGCAGCATTAACCACTGTCCCAGATAAATGCTTAGGAAAATAGGTCAGAGCCTTCACAGGCACACAAGCACTCTGCAGAATCAGTCTCAGTGACAATCTCCATAGAGAACGTGTAGCTCGAACAGTACAGTAAGAGACCTTGTAAATTTGAAAACAGGAGTTTGGTAATGCCTTTATTCATCCACATTTATTTCCTGCTCACTGAAAGCATATACCTATCAGTTCACTTCTTGGAAAGAACCTACTGTGTATCAAAGACCTGCCTATTGAAAAGTAACTATATATCCATACAGATAAATATTTATACACAGTATAAAGTCTGCATGCAAGATTCCTACATAGATCAGATAGCTATGTGCTCACTGCTTCAGTTTTCTCCTAGAACAAATGTTTTGTTGTAATGAGCACATAGATACCAATAGCAGCCTCTCCAAGGCAACAGGAAACTCTCTTAGGGCTGCAACCTTCCAAAGAATCTCAGAAAGTTCTGCTAGCAAACCTCCTTTAAGCCACATGGTAGCAGCTCAGGCAAGCCATTCAGCACTGCAGCTGGATTCAATGACACCAGTGTGCACATGCTCTGATGCAACACAGAACTGACCAAAGCACAGATATTCCTTTAAAGCCTCCAGTCATTACACAGCACACCAAATCCTCCCCAGGTGACAGCTGGTGAGTAGGCTGTGATGCCAAAGGTAACACAACAATTTGCATGATTCTCAATAAGATCAAGCTATTTTTAATTTTTATCTAGTCATCATTTCAAATACAGACAAACACTGGCAGAAGCACATGCAAATTTTCAGGCAACTCCTGAAGAATTTTCAGCTGCCCTGACTCACTTCAGTTTTAATTTTGTCTTTCATTAACGCATTGAGAAATTGTCGGTCAAAACCTGCTAGAATAGACATAAAAATTACATTAAAAAAAACCAAACCAAAACAAAACAAAAAAACTAAGAAGAGCTCAAATTTCCAAGGATCATCTTTTACATATTTACCTGCTGGCTCTATGCCTTCACCCTGGGTCTCCTCCAAATGAGGCAGCAGATCCCTGCAGACAGTCTCTGCATCTGTAAAAGTTCTAAAAGCAAATAGAACTATTAAGATGTTATCCAGGAGCATTAGCAGGATCTACTACAATCAACATACAAATATGCAAAACAGATATCAAAAAGTAAACAAAAACACAGATTGCAAGCACTTTGAAATACAAGCAGGTGGAATTGGAAAGTTCAGGGCTATCAAATACATTTTGACTCTTGCACACTCCACTATGACCCAGTGCAATGGAAATGCCTCGCCCTAAGAATGACATTCTTTATTTCACACTTTTGGTAAAAACATCATGGAATGTACCAGATGAAGACACTAACTTTGAACTTCCACAAAGAGGCCATGAACCATCCAAGTATGAAGCATGAGTTACCAATCTTAACCCTGATCATACTGACACTGCTACTATAACAACACCTTGTAAATTGTCACTGTTGGTACCTGATGAAGCTCTGAAGTCAGGGCTTTTTTTTTAGGCCAGGAAGAGAAGGAAATTTTAACAATACTACTACTACTACTACTACTAATAATAATAATAAAGTTTCTCAACAATGTCACCAACACAACAAATTATCATTAACACATGAATGAAATTAACTTCTCCTAAAAGTAAACAGACCAAGTTTAAAGTACAAGTACAAACTCTAACCCAAAAAGTCTGTAAGGTGACAGACTGCTAAAAATTCCATGTGCAAAATACCTTAACAATAAGCATTTAGAAATTACCAAATATAGCGATGCACTACAGATTATGCAAGAATAGCAGCATAAAGATTTTTTTAATTTAGCTAGTTTCATTTCATAGAACAAATGGTGGGAATCAGAAGGCCTGAGAGGCTAAGAAGAAGCTAGAACTTCCTTCATTCTTTCTCCATACATACAACAGAAGAGTCCTGAGTGAAGCTTCCTGAGGAAGGAAGTCCTTCCCCCCACAGTGTAAGAAATTAACTCAAAATGTAGAAAAAAAAGCTGAAACAATACCCCTCACAGCTTTCAAATAAATGCAACCTCAAAAGCAGTTTTTACACAGTGATGACAGGGAGCAAACAGCAGGACCAAATACTACATCAGGCACTATTTCCCATTTCATATTAACAACCACACTTGTAAAACACTTATATATGTGGGACACTCCTAGAATTTATTATTGTCACAAAAGCCTTGAGCAAGCTGTATCTCCCTTACAATAATGCAGCAGGCAGTGTAACTCTTCACCCCTCAGGAGTGACAACCACAGTTCTTTTCCTGCCTCAGGTACCCTCAGAGCAGGGCACAGGTCACAAAAGCAGCTGAAGGAAAACAAGGAGTCATCACTAATCTTGCCTGTGAGGATACTTCCTCTCTTGTTAATGGCATAATGGCATGAAACATGAAAGGGCTTGCCTGATAAGCAAAATGAGGATCTGAAAATAGTCACTGGCTTGGTGAAGGCAGATGCTGATGAGAAACTGAGTAATTTAAATATAGAAGGGGATTATCCCACGTTTTGAAAGGTAAGCCTGTGTTTGATATGTGGAAGAAATGGTGACTTAATGAAGTGGGATTGCAAAGATAGAACGAAAGACCAGGAAGATCTATTTGGGAATAAAACCAAAAATCCTCATCTGAAATAACTTAAGAACATATGGAAGTCTGCCATCTCAAAACACTTGATATAATTCTTTATTCTTTTCCTATTTTAAAGAAAAACTATATTTGATGTTTAACAATTCAGTGGAACCTTTTCCTTTAAATATCTTGTGAATAAAAAAGCTTTTTATTATTTCACAAAACAAATAATCTGAAATCTTGGTCCAAAGATAACCAAAACTTTTTTGATGAAAACAAACAGCAGAAAAGCCTTCTGAATAAAACAACTCTGATTAGTAATGTATCCAAAGAGCCTCATTTGATGCTACTCAAAACCTTAATAAACATTAGTAATGACTTTTCCCAGATTAATATCTCTTTAGATTGCTTTATTCTTACCTATTATAGGACACTGGTTCAGTTTACATTATATTCTCTTTATAGAAAAACAGCCAACCAACATTTGAACTTCTGGACTTCCTCTGGTAATGCTTCAAGGTGAAAAACTTCCATGAGGATCCCTACACATTCAGTACCTTTGTGAGTGTTAAAGTTGGTAACACTCCATGCTACACAGTTCTTACCTGTCCCCATGAATCAGGCAGCTCATTTGAGAGGGAGGTTTTTTGCCCTGAAAGTACAATTAAGACATTTTCTCTTCCAACAACAACTTCTGTGTATATTCAGAACCATTGCTTCTGAGTGAAAGAATGTGGCTTTGATGACTTTACTTTAACCTTTTATTAGGAGTTATTCCTTTAAAAATTAAGTAAATATCCAAGAATGGTTATGGTATCTGGAATTGTTCTAGACTGAACTGAGCAGAATTTGGTGGGGCTGCCTGATCAAGAGTTTAGTCAGCATAAATTGCAGCAAGGAGAAAAGGCACTGCAGAACCATGGCATGGTGCCAAGATGCCCCAGCAAAACCAAAATGCTTCGGAGATCTGGACTTTGGCTCTTAAATTTTTTATTAAGACTGAGGTTCTGCATAAATTATTCAGTGTTATTAGTACAGGGCCAGCATCTTCCAAAATCCAACTACCAGTTTAAAGGTGGACTTTCTGCATCTGGTTTCTGCAAGTTTACAATTCCAAAGATAATAAGCAAAAACCTCTACAAATCACAGAGAGCTTGAATTCAACAGTAGGGGTCACTTGAACAAGTCAATTAGCACAAACTGAGATAGAGTTCCAAAACACTGACCAGCTAGAACTAACCAAAGCATATTTCTGTAGAACTCCACTAGCATGGGTGTTTTTTGAATGACAGTATTTCCTGGTGTAATTTGGGCTTTAATTTCAAGGTATTGCTCCAGCAAACATGACCTCATCTGCTGCCTGAATTCAACACTCTGCTCTCACCTGAGACAGCTCAGGCTGGCTGGTTTATCCAGAGCTCTGGGGCAAAGCCCAACACTGCCCACCCCACCCACAGCTCCCACCACTCCCCTGTGCCCCCTGGATGCTATTCCACACCGAAGCTGTTCTCACACACCAGGCCAACCTGAAAAGCAAGATTCTGAACATTCTCTGTTAACAAAGGGAGAGCTTCCTTTCCCTCTGTGTTTCCATGACTGTAACAGCTCCAGTGAGATTTGTCTTTGCAACCCCGGAAGCAATGTGTGTGTGAGGTAAAATAATGACTGATGTTACTGACAGCCCTTCCTGCTGGGTGTGAGTCACCAGAGGAGAAGCATCCAAGCTGGATTTGCTGTCATAGCAATTACTGGTTTGATCTGAGTGTATTCGATAGCAACCACTGAATACAGTATCACTGCTTATTGTAACTACAGAAACTAAATGCCACAGCTAAATCTCTGCTTTTATCATTACAAAATGAGTGCTCTTTTGCTAATTGCACACTAGAAAAACTGTTTGTTCTGTTACCATAATGATGCTTAGTGATTAATGGCACTACTTACCGTGATACTCATTTCCATATTTTTTCATTGTTGTTTTAAGGGACTTTGGAATTAGCCTTTCCCTTCCACAGGCTCTGTTTCCTGTTCTGGGAATTAGAATTTCTGCTTAAACCTCACACTCTAGGCCAGATACAGATATTTGCTGTCATCTAAATTGTTTCCTCATAGTAAAATCTGGTGAAAATACAAACAATAAAACTGAAGAGAGTCTACTAAGTCAGTCTTTAATATGATAATAAACCATTTTCCTCTTTGGAAAAAACATTTTCTAGAAACTCACACTTGAATAAGCCTTACAGAATACACTGAGTGTCCTGTATAATTAGGTTGTAGCTTTTCTCTCAAATTTAAAAACTATGAAATTAATGTTCTAGGATACATTTTGGCCTTGTTTCTGCAGACTGATTTCTACTACCACAAACTGCACCAAGAGAATATGAACACTGTTATGCAGCCATCATATTATTATGAAATTTAAGGGGAACCTATTCATTAAACAGATTACGTATGGGAGCAAATAAAAAGACATCTCATTCTCTTGGTATTCCCATTCCCTATCCTATTCCTGTTCAACTCCTGTAATCTTGTCAATGTTAAGTTTTTACCAGTCAGCTCTCTACAGGAATTATCAAAAATTTAAAAGATCAGCCTTTCTAGAGAGAGAGAGAGACTTTCTATAAAGTTGCAAAAATAAGCCATTTAACAAATAATTACATACATGAATTCTTAATACATTATTCAGGACAGGGTATTCCTTTAGCTGTCAGAATATTTACTCAGAACCCTCTATGCACACACAGCAAGCCAAAGTACTTTTACATTTGGAAATCACATTGACAACTGCTCACAAAGAAGACTCAAACATTTTTTGGTCATAAAACCAGTGGGTAGTTCAGACCACACATTCACTCAGAGGCACACTCTGAGCTTCCAGACCTGTGCTGTCAGATTCACAAGGAAGATATCATCTCCTCCTCCCTTTCTTGGTATTCCTGTTGCAGAGGCTTCTTCATTACACAGCTTTTCCACTCCCACCCTGCTCCTGGGTACTGTTGTACCACATGTGAGATCACCATGCAGCAAAATATTTTTATTAATAATTATTCTTATTCTGGTTTAATGGATGAGACATAGTCACTATTGAAGATGCTGCATTCATTATGGGATAAGCTGAGGTTGTGATGTGATGCCTCTGTTTAGAAGAACAGTAAGTTCAAGGTGCAAAGCTCTGGCTGTGGTCAACTATGTTACTGCAGCTCAGGTCCACTTAACTTCCAAAGCTTTTATTATAAAACTTGCACAATTTTTCTGCTTTTGCCCTCTCAAAAGAAATTATCCTGCAGATTGTCTGCAACAGAGAACACAGCCAGTAGGGAGGGAAAGCTCAGTTACAGTGGCTGCAGAGTGCATACGATTTCTCTGACCCTTAGATGATTTTTCCAAAAAGCAATCCCGTTCAACTTCTCCTGGGGATGCTCTGACAGCACTGCTTCCAGACTCAGTGGCTCTCAGGAAAGCTCAGTGCTGCTCTGCTCTCACTGTGATGATCCAAAGCAGTGCAGCTCCTTCCTCTGCCTTGCTGCTCCTCTGGGCATATCACCTACAGGCTCACCAGAGACTGCATTCACATGGCAGTGGCCATGTTACTTCATACTTCTTACAACAAAGTCCCCACCTTTTAATTAAACTCCCTTCTTTGCTTGCCTTGCCCAAAGAAATATTTTGTAAGACCCAGGTGTTTATCTTAGGGAGCAATGTGTGCAGATCCCCATTTGCACAAGCATTTTTTTCTCAAACACTTCTTTGTTGAACTGGTTTTCCTAACTATTAAATATCAATCCTATTCAATAAACACAAAAAAATAGGCTGAAGTGGAAAATATGCCTTTTTCCAAGACAGAACTTCTTCATAAATTTTGATTTTATCTTTTACTACTTGCTTCTCTTGGGGACAACTTCGTGAATTCCTTCTCTAAACTCTTGCAGCTCGGTGGCTTGATTATTTAAGGAATCCACTATAAAGTGGAAGATAAAACATCCTTCTTCTAATCAAGTGTCCATCTTGTGCTGTTTCAGTCTTGGTGACAAGTGTCCTAAATATTGATCTCTGTTCCAACACTGAGGAATTCCCCCCTCCAAGCTTTTGCTGCATGTTCTCCAGGCCAACCCAGCTATACACATTCCACCAGCCTTACTCTGCATTAGAGTTGCTTTGGGGAGTGTTTTGGGTCTACATCTGCACATTCTTAAAAATTTTTCATTGGGTGTTAGACATTTTCAACAGCTCATTGGGACATTTGAATTCAAGAGAGAATCATTAAGTATTCATCTGCCAACTCTTCTGGCAGCAAAAAGCAATGGCTTAAATTACCTTTGGGTAACCTCTGAAAACTGTAATGATTCTGGTATTTTGCCTAGAGACTTCACAAACTAAATATCTTCATCTGGATCCCATTCATGAAAAATCCTTTCCCAAATCCCCATGTATCCTATAAGAGACCAAAATACCAAATCCAGTATTTTAAAACAGAACTCTAGGGACTGATTGTAGAAATGAGGACATTTCGACAATGTGACAAAGACAATAAATTCAGAATCACAGATCTGACCTAGAGTTCTAGACAAAGACAGTAAAGTCACTCTGACTTAAATCAACATAGCACCACAGCTTTGATAGATTGGCAGCTAAAGAAATTGGCACAGAAACAGCCAAGAAAATACTCTATCTCCAGACTCTGAGGTGCTGCCAACTGTTAGCCAAGATGTTCTGAAGATGTTTTCTCATTTTTTACAACATAAGGGAAAAAAACCCCACAGTAATGACACACCACATTAGTTCTTTAAACCCTCATTTTCTGTAATGAAACATTTTTCCTATAATGAGTAGAGAGTCTCAGGAAGTCCCCATGGCCCTTTACAGGACACTGCTGTCTATTATGACTGGTCATCTTATTTACTAATTACTCTTCTATTCAAATGAGGGCAATATTAGAATACATTCCTTATTAATTCTATTTAAAAGTTCCCCTTTGCCCTTGAAGAACAGGTTAGATTTAGCTGTTAATTGGTTTCCATGCCCTCATGAGATTTAAAAACAGGGCCATAGATCAGCCCAGATATGTTCCTATTCTTGCAAAAAGGCTCAGCTGATTCAACAATTGCTTTGATTTTCCCAGTGCACAAGAAACCACTCTTTGTCAAATTACTCACACAACTTCTTCTCTCACAAAGATATATTTAAAAGCTAAACAAATGCTGAATAAAGAACAAAATACTAGTGATAAACAGCTGAGATCTATTTTACCATATAACACAGCTGGCACACACCTTCTAGTAAAACCTATTTCTTTACTTGCAAAAAATAGCACTGAAGCATTTTATTCTTGTTAGGAATAAACATCCTCAAAAATCAGGTCATTTATTTTGGTGAGCAGAGCAGTTTTCAGGATAGCTGAGAACTTCATGGCCGAATGGGAAGAAATAAACAATGTAACGAGCCCTTTTTCTTCTGCCCCAAAAAGGCTCTATTCAGCAATTGGGAGCATACTACAACCCTGCCCTGACCTTGGGACAGATTTTCTGGCTCTGTCCTCCCCTGCGCAGCAAAAGCCCAGACCTGAAGCAGAAATCTCCCAGTGTCTGTCTCTGAATGGCTATTTGCAGGGAATGTAGCAAAGTTAGGTCACACAGAACTCATTATTTCATCTCTGCCTCATTTTTAAGGTCATACTGATTCGATTTCAGCCTTATAAAAGATCTTCCTTTCCTATTTCCATTTGATACAATTTCATTTTCTTTGTCTAGTCCTTTCTACTTGGAATCCTACTTCCAGCATACTAAAAAAGGGACAGAAGTTTGCTACCTAACTTCAAACCACACCAGGTAAACAACAGCATTTAATGCAACAGCACAAACATGGCAACATGCACTGGCATCTTCAAAACCACAGATGTTTTATGCCAAAGACTTTGAATGCATCAACAGTATTTTGAGTTCTAGGGTCTGATATTCTTCCATCAGAAATTCAGTAAAAACCCAAATGCTAAACGTATTTCTAATACAGGAACCTTAAACTTCCTGTTTGCAGTGGATGCAAACCATTATACTTTTAAATTCCTCTTTAGCTTTTTTCTTTTATAAAGAAAATTTTAAAAAAATTAAAATCTGAGTTAAGTATGTGACAAATAGAAGCATGCATGGACTAAAATAGAGGCATTATTACTAACTTAGCAAAATCCTAACTTTCATGAGTTGGAGTGTATGCATACCTATATAGATCACAAGTCAAATAATGGTTTATGATCTTTGGACAGATTAAACCAAAAAAATGACAATTCTACTACTTAACTACATTGGGATTCCAGACACAACAACAATACATTCAAAAGTTTTCAAAGATTTCTTAAACTTCTTCCTGTCCTGAAAGCCTTAAGTCTTTGGATTGCTCCTCATGATTCTTATCCAGGATTACAAAGTCCAGAACAGAAGAAACCATTATGGCAGAAATTATCCCAACCAATCTTTTACCTGAAAGGATCAAACAAATCTTCCAAGAGACATAACATGCAAGTTATTCCCTAAATAAATGTGAAGTTAGATATAACTTAACAGAAGGCTAAATTCAGTCTCTGGAAATGGATATTAGTCCTTAGCAATACTGACAAACTTCTAACAATCAGAAGCTAAAATATTTTCCATGAGATGTCTTGTTCTAATCCTAAATACTTCCAAAAACTCTAGAGATGGGGAGATTGTCTCTTAGGAGATACCATTCCAGTGATAGATCAACAGGTAGAAGAAACAACATGTTCTTTTTGTGCTGCCTAGGACAGAAAGGAGGAAACAGCACCCAGCAGGATCATTTTTGTAAAAGGTAACATAAACATCAAAATACACTCCTCTAAAACTCACTTGCCCACTCCCACCTCTAAGAGTTGGGTTACCTGGTTAAGCTCTGCTGCCTTTGACAGGAAGAAGATGGTCTGTCACAAAGATCAATTATTACCTGAGGATTACCCCCCCAAATCCAGAAGAGAAGAGGCTAAATAGCCTCTGTGCTAGAAAATAAACATTATACATGTGTATCCTATATGCCAATAAGATACAAGCAACATATTACCTACTCAATGATGCTAGTAGGTTTAAAGTCAAAGTAGGATTTAGCAAAGGAGAATAAACCTATTTATAATCTTCATTAACAATTTTCTCTTATTCTAGCCTCAAAAGATACTCCTTATTCTTCATTAGATAGTAGAGATACCAGGAAAAATTCTTGTGCATCTGCACAGTAGCACAAGAGAAGCTGGGAAAAATCAGTATATGAGTTTGTTAAAATAAATGCTCAAGCTACTTTACCCATTTTCACAGCTTCCTGAAACATTCCTTGCATTTTCAGTCTGCAGTTGTGTTGTGAGAGTCTCGCCACTGTTAGGCATGCTGACAAACCCTGCAAAGCTGGTCACAAATATGCTGAAGAACTGTGCAGATCAGGCATAAATGAGCTACTTGGAGAACCAAAGAAACCAACAGTAACTGGTTATTTGTTAGAAAAAAACACCACGTAATGCAAGAGGAGGAGTCTACTGCTACAAAAGCTATTTCTTTCTGATTTTAACATGCTTGAAATGTCGCAGTGCCTGTGAGCTGCTTACTGTTAAACTTTCTTTTTAATTCACTTTTCTTTAATTATCCATGAGAAGAATTTTAATGAGTTCACAATGCTTTAAGATGCAAATCTTTTCTTTTGCCAAGATTTCCACAAATTCATTCACGCAAGTTGAAGCAATCCTAATTTTACTAAGTCTAGTTTCGAAAAAGAACATTCAATGAAGCTATTTTCTTAAAGAAAACACAGATTAATTACATTAGGAAATGCCTTCAAGTCAACTCAACCTATGAAACCCAGCACTGCAACAGCTAAGCACCTCCTCCAGCACCACAACTACAGCAGCACTTCCTGCACCTCACCAGAGCAGGTCTATGGTATAATATGGAAGTTTCTACACATGACTGAACAAATGACTTCAGGATGTAAGAGAGACCAGTTCAGCTATTTAGGCTACTTCTATACTGGTAAACTAAACAAAATCCAGAGAATGGCTCAAGCCACCCACTGTGAGCACCTTCCCTGGCATGGTTCTGTATGAACTGGCACTTGCCTGGGACAATGCAGGGCAGAGGCTGTCACTGGAGGTGATATTAATGACCACCCTGTCTGGAGGAGGAAGAGATGCAAGCCATGCTGTGCCACGGCCTTCAGAGCCAGAGAACATCATCTAAAATGTTTTACTTAATGGTACAAAGAGAGCCATAGTGACTAGGAGTATCTAAGATAACAAATATTAACTTTGTAGAAAGTGTGGATTTTATTCCAGAGTGCCTTGCACCATATCCAAACATATAATTGTAGACAATGCAACTTGAAATGAAAGAAAACTTTTAAGTGAGGTTCTAACAGATCGATTCTCAACACCAGAAACTTGATTTGAAAACATCTGAACACAAAATGGGGGTATTTCAATGGTAAAAATTTGTCATCACATGCAGCAAAACTCTATTTGTCAGGATTGATTTAGCTCTTTCATTTTGGGATAATTCTCCAAACCCTTTGTTCAACAATTCTCTGCAGAAAGCCACAAGGTCTCTTCCTTGCAACCAACTTTCCAGTAACATAATAAAGAAAACTCTGCTGCAAGAAAACCCTCCTTTTTCTTCTTCAGGTCATCTAAAGTGTTTTAGATGCTATATGAAGGAAACCAATTAGAGAACTGCTAATCACCTTGACTGAGTTGCATCTTGGGTGTTTAGTGGCTGGGTAACAGGCTGGTCTCCTGGAAGGAAATGGCTGCTCATTCTCCAAGTCTTGTACTTTCAGTGAATAAACAGATAACCTCAAATTTATGTGTCTTCATTGATGAAGGATTTTTTTGTTTTGTTTTTCCTATTATTTTCCTTAAACTTGCTGATGGTTAACAAATTATTTTGACACAATCAAGCATTCTCCAGTGGCAGATCACTCCTCCAGTAACAAGGGCAGCTTGTTACTGCTAGAAGGGAAGCCAGACTGTGAAGTAAGGGGAATTTATCCGTGGGAATTGGTGGAGAAGAGTTGCTTTGGATTCTCTATTGTGTGACTGTAAGAGAAAACTCACATCATTGTGATAAACTGTGTTCCCTGCAACCATCAGCCACGGTCTTGTCACTTGAACAACAGGCTCATGAATGTCAGGCTGTAATAGTTTGACACAGAACCTGCCTTTGCAGTTCTGGTACATTTCTAGGTTGACTTTCAGTTTCATGAAATAAATCCTAACAAATGAGGCCAGCAACTCACATGTAACTTACTTACAGCAGAAAAAACCTTCATCTTGAAATGGTTTTTACATGTTGCACCTTACAAGATGGTACAATCCTTTTCTTTTATGCCTAAATCTACCTGCATGCAAGTTGCACAAGCCTGCACTAGACCCAGACAGAATATTTGTGCTGGGATGGGCTGCTTTTTGCAGCTACAGGATAAGATTTCTGGGCGTTGACAGGCTCACTAAGCAATAAAGGAATATAAAAGCCAAATAAAGTTCACATTCTTTGCTCTGCAATTAGGACTGATATCTTTCAGAAATTTGCAGCCTCAGAGTTGAAGACACTGTCACTACAATTTGCACAGTCACAAGATCCCAAACAGAAATATCAGAGAGGCCAAACCAAAGCCAAGTTGTTCCTAAGGCCCAACAGTGACCAACAGCACTGCAAGGCAAACCAGCCTTGGTGTGGGTGGAGCATGCTTGGGACAGGATGTTTCAGGTTTAATTCACAGTAAGACTATGGAAAAAACTACCCAGGGCTCTGTACTCCCCCATCTATTTACTTGTAAGGCAAGACAGTGAATGTTTCTATGTACCATAAAACCTGTATTTACTTAAAATGAACAGAGGGGTGGACTAATTCTGGATGCTCCTTGCTAGTCATCCCAGTTAGTTTAAGCAACTGTACGACAGGGCCCCTTTTTTAGTCATATAACTGGTAACAAATAGTGTCAAACAATACTTTTTGTGCAAACATTAAACTGGTAGTCCTATTGTTCCTCCCATCTTCCAGCACTGAATCCAAATTAAATCATCAAAAGCCTTACCTCACAACCACTACCAGCAGAACACCTCATGACCTTTATTCAAAGCCTGTTCCAAAGGCTTTGTTACATTTCTTTACCTAAATTGCACCACTTCTAATATTTTTTTATTATTTCATATCAGTTTTCCTAGAGCCTGTCAGCTTTTCAACTTGCTACTAATTGCAGCCCTCTGCCTGCTATGTTCTGTTAACTACATTACTGTGATTATCTACAGCTTTTTTTCCTACTTTCTCATAAAATTAAAAATTTAATTCAGTGTCTAAAACATTTTAGCTAAAGTAAAAAAAAAAATTAAACTCCACAGATCTACTAAATGAGAGTAGTTTTCGGGGTTTATGCAAAATTCTAAATCCAAACATGCCTTCAAATATGACAATGTCAAAGCCTCCACTAAATCTTACTAAACAAGGGAGTCTAAACACACACCTTAAGGATCAACCAATTTATGCTACCTTGGGCCAAGGAGATGATGCTGAGGGCAGATTCCAGAATGAAAAGCTTCAGGCAAGCAACAGCTTTTTAAACTTACATATGCTTTTTATACTAATTTATTTCTAATGCAGGAATTCAGATTAGACAAACCTGTGACTGTTAGTTACTCATTACACACTACCCTAAAATAGCTCAAAACAAATGCCACCATTTACATTTTTCCTGGAGATACCAATCTTTTACTTTCCATCTATAGTAAAAAGATTTTTCGAACAGTTTGTTGCTATAGAAAATATCCTTTTCATATCATTATTATGGGCCCACGGCCATTAAAAGTTCATTAAATGAAACTGTCACACTTTATTGTTTAACATACATTTTTAATAAGACTAAAAATCATAGCTTAAAAATATTATTTAAAGGATATTTCCCCAAGAAGTTTGTAGAAATTGTGCTAACTTTTGAGATCTGGATGCTTGAAAGAATCCAGCTCAGCACAAAGAAAAGTCTGCTGTGATTCTAATTTCACCTTATAGAGGAAATACTGAAGCTCTTTAAGCAGATTTAGTGTGACTGAAAAGAGACAATCCCTCAGATTCTTGACTTTTTTTCCCTGGTGTTTGCAATAAAAAGGTTTTTTTGATACTTTACAAAAATCAAGGGTGCTGCAAGAAGCTGCAGTTCAGCAGATTGTTCTCTTACCTGTGTCTCCAGGATCCTGCTTTCAATGAGAAATAGCAATACAGCCAGATAAAAAAATGCAAACAAGCAGATTCAAGCAGTGATTTATATAATGGGATTAAAAGATAAATGCATCATTCTTGTAGGATATAAAGATGCTGCATGGTCCCAAGGTCAGGGGGGAAGCAGTTTTAACTCCTGTTTTGGGCTAACCTGTTTCAGAACCAGAGTCCTCTGGTGGCTAAATGAAACAGGCTCCAGATCTAATGACTCCCCATTCCCAGTCCATTCTTGCCTCCCTGCAGAGAACAGAAATTCTCTGCTTGTTTTCCTCTTGACACCCACACGCAAATTTGATACTGGGCAAGTAAAAAGCAACAAGGTGATTCACGTTACATGTGGCAGGAGGGAAGAAAGGGAAAGAACAGTAAAAGAAATCAGTTGTTCATCTGAAAAATGGGTAAGGAACTGCTGGTTAGCAACAACCACAAACTTTAGGAGGCAAGGTGTGCACCAGAAGAACCAGAGTTGGGCACATACACCCTTGATCACCAGGCTGGTTGAGTACAGGAACCACGACTGTAATTGCTGAGAAATATGTCTGCATGTGTAAAGGCTGTATCACATTTATACTGATCATGACAAAACCATCTGCTGAGGATTCTAACTCTGTTCCATAAATAAATTATTGATACATAGGAAGTGTCTTGCTTCACACAGCTGTAGGACTGTATTCTCCTCAGGTACCAGAATGACTGCATCACTCAGACAAGAGTGATGTAGGACATGCACATGATGGTGCAAAAAATATCCATTGGCTGGTATCTCCTCTTTTTATAATGTCAAACACCAACCCTCACTACTTTTCCCACTAATTCTTTGAATAAATAATGATTTGATTGCACCAACTGGAACCAAAGATGGAGAAAACAAATACTGCATATGAAGTTAAACATAACCTGATAGGTCTCCCTAATAAAATGAAAGTAAATGACATAGGAGGCTCAATCCTCTTAAGCAAAGATCCAAACCAGCCAAGTTTTTGGCCGTTATTACAAGTAACAAATGTTAACAGTAAGAAACCATCCACCAGTGTGAGTTCTTATTATATTTACCAGTATCTACATATACCTACAGGAGGATTTCTACTCACAGAAATTATATACTCTTTTTATGACATACTAAAGATGGAGCTCTAAAATTCATTATGTGCTTTGAAAGCTTCTCATCTACTAAAGCATTCAGCTACTACAAAGCTATAAGCTGATTTATTGTTTCTTCTTAAAAGGAAATATTATGTTCAGAACAACAGATTATAGCTAATTTATCTTTAAGGTAGAGACCATTATGAGAATGAACCTTTTCTTTGCCTTAAAAAGGAGATATTTAGTTCTTGGCCTACAAGTTTACAGAATAACTTACCATAAATATTTCTAGAGAAGAGTTTCTGGATTTACTTGTCAATATAATTTCACAATTGCAAAACATAGTTCAGCTGCTGATAATTATGCTTGGAGAAAATAATAATTACCAACACTGATTTCTTTCTTGTGGTTTTGAACTGTTCCTTTCATTGATATTTTCTGTTGATTTCCTGTAATTAGCTCCCCCTTCTTCAGTAAATTTACATGCTGAATATAAGTAGATTGTATTAATTCAATCTTCTAATAGTATTTACCTGAAATACAGTAGGAAGTTCATTATAGTGGCACCAGAGCTCTAAACGATGACAAATTTTCATTCAGATCCCTCCCTCTTTTTCTTTTTTCCCATTTCCCACTGTTAGACAACACAACAGGGCCCTTTCCTTCAGTCATCCTGACTCTTTACCTGGGCTGTGCTTGGCAGGGCAGGGCACTAGAACCTTTGGGCTATCATAATCACAGGAGATGCTCTGCTTTCATAAAACTCTTCCCAGGAATAAGGAACTGTTTCCTGGAATAAAAAAGCAGCTTGTAAACATTCCTACTCAACTCAAGTTTGAGCAAAATCTGTTCTCAGTTCATGCAGCTTTTCTGTATTTTTCACTTGGGATTTTTCAGTATTAAGTTGCCATCTTCTAGGAAAACATGCAATTGCTCAGATCCACACAAGTACCAGTTATCTCCTTTCCCCTGAGCAGTAAATAATTATTTGAGGACCTTTGGTCACCTGGAGGAAGATGGAAACTATCCCAGCTTCCAAGTCTGCTCCAGGCAGGCTGGCTTGAGGAAAAGGCAAATAACAGATACAGGGCAGGGGTACAACATTAGCCCAATTAATTAAAAATTGAAAAAATACTGAGGAACAAGGCATCAGGAAAGCCTTCTATTAATTAACCAGAAAAAGGTCTAACACACAGCATGGGGCAGGTTGTACCATGGTGCTCGCCAGCCTCTCACAGGGTAGGGAGAGAAACGGGCGCCCACTGAGGCGGCTGCCATGAGGGGCCCTCAGGAGGGACCCCTCACCCCCACCAGGCCCACAGTATTTTAGATTTGTCTAAAGCTGACAGTGGTAGAAGCTTTCTAATTTAGACTCAACAGACTGTGTCCACAATACAAAGATATAAAATTTCGGGTAGTTTTTTACTGAGACAGCCGCCATGAGGGGCCCCTCACCTCTGCCGGGCCCACGGTGCTTTAGGTTTGTCTAGAGCTGACACAGGTCGAAGCTTTCTAAATTAGACTCAACAGACTGTGTCTACAACACAAAGATATAAAATTTCAGGTTGTTTTTAATATATTTTAGCTCCATAAAATAGCCACATTTTAACCATAATGGAAAGCACATCTAAAGCTTCCATATAATAAAATTATTATTTTGGAACTTTTATTGAAAAATAGTATTACCTAGAAATCTAAAAGCAATAAAGAAGAGGAAAGAATCGACGTGCATTACCACATTAGCATAGATAATAATTTACAGCTTCCATGCGATGCTAACTCCTGGTACCCCATTGCCCGAGTACAGTTTGTGCGAGCTGTACTCAGGGAATACCGGGCACGGCTCCAGGGGAGCCTCAGCCGTACAGCCCGAGCGATTGAACTCAGCGGGGCCACTCAGCCAGAGCACCCCAATTTAAATACGGAGCGCCAGACCCGGGCCCGGCCCAAGGCTCCTCCCACCGCGCGCCCCGCCGGTGACGTCACGCGCCGCCGTTCTAGACCGTTCCAGCCCCGTGACGTCACGCGCGGCGTCATTCCAGAAGATTCGGCCGGGGCTCCTATAAAGCCTGCGGAAGAGGCGGAGCTGCCGGATCGGGGAGCGGGCGGTGGTAGTGGCGGCGTTTTGTGCAGCGGAGTAACCGCAGCGGTGAGCGCGGCCTATGGGCCCTCGGTAGGGCGCTGGGCGGGATAAGCTGAGGGTAACCCGAAGGTAACGTGCCGCGTCCTCCCACAGGCACCCACCATGGTGAAGGAGACGGAGTACTACGACATCCTGCAGGTGAAGCCCAATGCCTCCTCCGAGGAGATCAAGCGCGCCTACCGCAAGCTGGCGCTGAAGTACCACCCCGACAAGAACCCCAGTGAGGGCGAGCGGGTACGTGGGGTCGGGGCCGGGGCTCGGCCGAGGCCTGTGGGCCACCACCTACCCACCGTGAGGCAGCCGTGCTCCAGGCGATACCTACGGGCCTTGCGTGGGGCAGGCCCCGTCCGGCTCTCCGGCGGGCCGGGGCCGAGCCGGGCTCACCGCGGGCCCCGTCCGGCTCTCCGGCGGGCCGGGGCCGAGCCGGGCTCACCGCGGGCCCCGTCCGGCTCTCCGGCGGGCCGGGGCCGAGCCGGGCTCACCGCGGGCCCCGTCCGGCTCTCCGGCGGGCCGGGGCCGAGCCGGGCTCATCACTTGGTGCCGCCAGGCCGCGCAATGGGCGGCCCTGCCGGGAGAACCGGAGGCTGGCGTAGGGCCGGCCGCGGAAGCACCGCGGGTCCCCCACAGACAGGCCGTTGTTACAGCCAGTGTGCACTAAGTCCCAGCTCAAATTCTGCTTTTCCCCTCCTGGAGCGCAGTGTCCATATGTGAAGGCTCCCCTTCTTCCAGGTCTCTGTTCAGATCTGTGAGTCTGGTAGCAGGCCTGTGGCAAAGGGGATGCAGCGTTTCTTTTTTTTTTGGATGTGGCATATACTGGTTTCCCTGTAGTTACGGTGGAAGATCGTCCTTAGAGGAGCTGGTTAAAACAGGCAAAGCTGGAAGGCTTTCTAGTGTGCCAGTGGCCGCTGTTCTGTCAGACGTTTAAAAGGCTGGTAGTGGATCCGGCTGCCAGCACTGTTGTGCTGGATGGGTTTTCTTCAGAAAAAATCCTAATGCAGATGTCCAAGGTAACTATACCCGGGAAATCACTGGGCTGTGCGTGGGTGGACTGCTTACAAGAGAGCTAGTTTACATGCTATCAGCACAGACCTGCTCAGCTGCCTGTGTTGACTTGGATGATAAACGAGCACCACAATTGGAGAACTAAGGAAAACGTGAATGATGGAATTGTTTATCTAAAAGCTGGCTTACTAATACATTAATATAGGAATAGAAGGTCCATATTTACCTTATGTTAGTCTCTAGAATACTAATTTACAGAACTTAAACAGTGGCATAGTCAAAGGCAATCTTTTCTGCTGTTAGTTTTTTAGTCAACCTTTTCTGCTTTTATTTTGAGCCTGCTTTTTTTGCTTACACCACTTTACATGGCCATGAGTAAATGAAATTTTAAAATTGAAGTGGTCATTCTAGTAATAGCAAGTTCTTTTTAAAAATTCAGTTGGTAATCTTAGTAATAGGAAATTCTTCATAGCTATTTAAGAAAATTCCTTAATTGTTTTGATTTGTATCTAAGTCCTTGTGTTTGTGATGAGTAAGCAACACCCTTGTCTGGTCACATAAATCTCTGCTGTAGCTGGATGTACCAGCTCAGCAGGCATGGAGGATCCCTGTGTAGCTCTAGGCTGACTAGCACTGCTGTGGCCATGAGGAGTTGGGCACCTGCAGGACTTCAGGGACAGCACCATATTCCTTTCTAAGTGGATTTGTTAGAGGTTATAATGGTTGTTGCAACTACCACAATCAGCAAAATGTAGTTGTTGTATACTTGTAAGGTGGATGTGACTGAATTAAGCCCACTTAAAACATGGGAGGAGGGGGGAGAGGGAGGAAAGGGGTGGTTTTCCTGGACAAAAGTGTACTATTATAGTCTGTTACCTAGGGAGTTTCCTTTGGAAACAAATGCTACAAGAGGGTGTTGTAGTGGCTCGATCTGTAGATGGAGTTGTATATGAGAGGGCTACTTTTCCTTTTGGTCATAGTTGTTCAGAGCTTCTTTTTTCTTTTTAGTTTAAACTTATATCCCAGGCATATGAAGTTCTGTCGGACCCAAAGAAAAGGGACCTCTATGACCAGGGTGGGGAGCAGGCTATTAAAGAAGGAGGCCTGAGTGGCGGCAGCTTCTCTTCACCCATGGACATCTTTGACATGTTCTTTGGTGGTGGAGGCCGAATGAATAGAGAGAGAAGAGGTACACAGTTCTAAACAAGTTCTAGAAACTCTAACCATGCACTTAAGCATAAAACACCTGTGCTATGGTACTGCTGTTCTGCTGAGTGCACATAGTGTGGATATTACTTGTTGCAACAATAGAATAAGTAAACTATGATTTTTCGAGTTACTCTAGCATTAAGAGTCTAATAAAGTAGATAACGTGGCTTAGCCATAGCCATCTTTCTGCTAAGTTCTATTTATTTTTTGTTGAAGGGGGAATGGGTAGTCTGTAGGGGAGGGGAAAACATCAATAAGTCAGCAGTTGATTTAGACCTGTTTAAGTTACCTTTTTTCCAAATCTGTGCCTCACTTGCTCATGTTTTTGGGCAATTTGCTTCAAAGGACACCATCAACTTAAACTTCAGTAATTTTAAATCCCATTAAAATACTGGGAGAAATTACATGAAACTGAGTACAGTGTGCTACCAAAAGCATGATATGATTTTTGTCTTTTCCAAGCCCAATGCCTGTTAAAGGAGCAAGTAGTAACTTGCTGTAAAATCACTGAAATTATGCTATGAAGTGGCATGGAAATTCATAGGTAGGCATAAATAGCAACTTCTAAATTGACTAATTGAAGCTGGTAGTGTCCTTGCATCTTGCTGTTTCAGTTAAGCTTATAAAATTAGGAGTAGGGATAGGGTGGCTTTGATGATGCTTTGCTTAATTACAGCTCAACCTTTATGTTCGGAAATAAATGGGTGGAGCTTAGCCGAAGCTGATGGAATTGCACATGCTTTTAAGGGGGCTGAATTGTGTTCAAAGTTTGGAATGAACTCTGCATTTCTTCAGTAAGACTGTGCATGAACATTTGTCTTCACAGGAGCTGAACAAGTATTAATATTTTCCTTTTTTTTTCTGAAGGCAAAAATGTGGTGCACCAGTTAGGTGTATCTCTTGAAGACCTCTATAATGGCATTACAAGGAAACTGGCACTGCAAAAGAATGTTATTTGTGCAAAGTGTGAAGGTAAAAAAAACACAAGTAGTGGTTTCAAATCCCTCTTCAAGTTGTTTGTGTGGCTTGTCTGAGGCTGAGAAGAAAGTCTGAAGGCTTTCTTACTTTTCTGTGTCTTTATTCTTTGCCTGATCCCTGGAAGTCTGCCAGGGCGTTTAATTCTTACTTACGCTTATTCAAAAGTAAGTCTCTCGACAGTGTTACAAAGTGATTGTTCTAATTGCAAACTAAAACTCACTGAGTTGCAGTTAGGGGGACCTAAATTAAAATTATCTTCACCCAGAACTTGGATGTAAATGTTTATTCTGTAAAACTTCTTTAATTGCTGCAGGTGGAAGACTAGCTTGTGTTACGCTACTAATTTTACAGTTACTAAGTACTCCCTAGACTGGTCCTCTTTGAGGTAAATTTTAATAAGGTCTTATATCTTAGTACTCTGTTAAATGTTTCATAAGCAGATTCTTTTCCAAGTATTAATGGAATGTTTATGTCTTGAATTTGGTATGCTGACAGTTCCTTGGAAACCAGGAGTTACTGGGGGGGGGTGGGCAGAGGCTAATACAATTAGCTGGATAAACATTTTGTTTGTAGAAACCTCCAGCTTGTGAGGTATGTTTTGTGATGGCAGCTAAATTCCATTACTGAACTACTCTTAAGTTACCCTAAACATGCTCTTGAAGTCAGTGAGTTCCAGCCTGACTACTGTAGTTTTTTTGAGACTGAGATGCAATTTAATTCTTTTGTCAAAGGTTATGGCGGAAAGAGAGGGGCAGTAGAAAAATGTCCTGTGTGTAAAGGAAGAGGGATGCAAGTTATAGTTCAGCAGATTGGACCTGGCATGGTGCAGCAAATCCAAACTGTGTGCCCAGAATGCAAAGGCCAAGGTGAAAGAATAAATCCAAAAGACAGATGTGACAACTGCAATGGCTGTAAGGTTGTAAGAGAGAAAAAGATCATAGAAGTTCATGTTGATAAAGGTAAGAACTGTATATTTGTATTGGTTCCCAAATAATAGTCAATAATAGTCTATAGTTCTGCAGAGAATAAATGGGTTTCTTTTCTTCAGGTATGAAAGATGGTCAGAAGATAGTATTTCATGGAGAAGGTGACCAGGAGCCTGATTTGGAACCTGGTGATGTTATAATTGTGCTTGACCAAAAGGACCACAGTGTCTTTCAGAGACGAGGGCATGACTTAATCACAAAAATGAGAATTCAACTCTCAGAGGCTTTATGTGGTTTCAGAAAGACAATTGAAACTCTGGACAACAGAGTTCTTGTCATATCTACTAGGCCAGGTAGGTCATCAAGAGTACTAATACTATGTAAACTACTTGGTTTAATTATTCCTGGACTGGAGTTTTGGGGGGGAGATTGTTCTATTTGGGTTGTTTTTTTTTCTAACCATATGATGCAACAGGTTAATGAGGCAGTCACTTAATTTAGTTGTTGTTGTTATTCTTTCTAAAACATGCAGAGTTATACCTAAAGCTGTCAAATAACTCTTAATAAACTTCAGCCCCGGCTGGTGGATATCCAGGAAGATATTAAAGAGGAAAGAATCTTAATTCTACTAAATTATCTGTTCATTCAGCCTGAAGGCTGTGCCAAGAAAAGCTGATTTCTCTTATAGCAGGGGAAATAGTCTAAATGGCCTTAGTTGTGTGCAGCTTGGGTTTAGGTCTTTGCTGTGAACTGATTACAATCTCCCTGAGGTGCCATGAGAACACAGTGGCTGTGAAATGCCTATCCCATCACAGCAGCCCACTTACAGCTCTTGCCTCCATAGGTGAAGTGATAAAACACGGTGACCTAAAATGTATCTACAACGAAGGGATGCCTGTCTACAAATCTCCAATGGACAAAGGCAGCCTGATCATACAATTTTTGGTAAGCTGCATGCTTTTCTGTAGCCAATATACTCATGTTTGCACATGAATAAATGCTCATTTTAAAAAATATGTAAAATTGTAGGTCCAGTTTCCAGAGCACTACTGGCTTCCAAGGGAGAAACTGTCTCTGCTGGAGGCTCTGCTTCCTTCACGAGAAGATGTTATGGTTACAGATGAGATGGATCAGGTAGACCTTGAAGATTTTGATCCAAATGAGCAAACCTACCGTAACAGTGCAGGAGAAGCCTATGAAGAAGATGAGGAGGGTCCAAGAACAGGAGTACAATGTCAGGCATCTTAAAGCAAGGTGGAGCGGATGTCATCTAAGATGTAAATTTTCACAATGAAAACTGCATGGCTGTAATAGCCACTGCTTGTGGTTTTTGTGTTCAGCAAATTGAGT
This sequence comes from Molothrus aeneus, assembly GCF_037042795.1. NCBI lineage: Eukaryota > Metazoa > Chordata > Aves > Passeriformes > Icteridae > Molothrus > Molothrus aeneus. The sequence continues at coordinate 4,882,083 of NC_089658.1, read as the reverse complement.
TGCTGCGCTGTCAGTATCACCTTTTTGTAACTAATTTATATTGTGTTCTTGTAGTCTTTCTATATAAAGCAAATGTCATACAGCTGAGAACCAAGTTGGTATGCATTTTCCTTGCTGTGAAGGTTCTCAATTTATTCACCTGTGCTATTTCTATAAGACTTTGGCAATATCAGTAGAGGCTAAGTGGAGTGTCTTATGTAAATACTTTCATACTGGAAAATTAATTTCATAGAATAAAAACATAGCAGAATAACTTCTAATAAATAGTACTTCACCTTTTCTCCTGCTTCTCTTGTACTTTCTAAGCCATTCTGGAAGCCCCTTTATTTAAACAAGTTCTTCTAAGCTCAGGCTCCTGTCATCTAGTCTAGATTCTTTGTGTTAGTTGCACCACTCATACCTGTCTCATTTTGTATTTCAGAAGCATTTTGTGCATGCCCTCCTCTCTGCCTCATAGCCCTCTTCTGTGTTTTGTGGGTTTACAGTAGCATTCCTTCAGCTGCTTCTCTTGTGTGTGACCTAAAGTTACAAGCTGTCCTCTAATGTGTTACATACTAGCAAATACTTGCAAATAAAAGTTTGACCTTTCAGAAGCTCAAGCTTTGTATTTCAGCCTTCCCTAGAAAGGGTTTTTACTTCCTAGGCATTGTATACTTGTGCCTTAACTAAAATGAATAAACCAAAACCACTTGCACTGGGGTATACTGCTGCTGTTTTGTAACATACATGGTATCACAGTACAGGATCCCATTAAAGCCTTTTTTCCATTTTACCTATTTGCTGGTAGTTGTTTGTAATAAGTCAGGGTTAGAAACCAGTGGTCCCCTTTAGTGAAATGAAACCATGATGTGTGATCTGTGTCCATGTACCACACAATTGTTGAAACAGGTGTTCAGCTTAAGTGATCCTCTTGCACGCAGTCATTTCCCATGTCTATAACACAGCCTCAGTCATTTTCCTTCTGCTAAAATAAGCTGCTGTAATACTTAGGCCACGGTTTCCAGCTCTGGTCTATTTATGTTTAAAGGCAGGGGTGATTAACTGAGCAGTTACTTCACCCATGACTACCTATTTCCAAAAATACTTTTTTCCCAAGAATTAGACACAAGGACTTAGAGCTGTAGCTTTTATTTTAAAAAAGTAAGACTTTCTCTTGTGCTGAGCAAAATCAAAATTACATCTGGTTTTGCAGATCAGTATGAATGCTTTTATCATACTAAAAAATTACATAGGACAGTAGCAGTCCCTTGAAACTGCTCCAAGAGATTTACTGAAGCATCTTAGTCAAGACATTTAAACTGGACAGTCATAAATATGAATTTCTTGGTCATCACCAACAGACACAATTTTGGACCCACTTCCGTTGTATTTCACTCCCCAAACCTGTAAATAAGACATGCAAATTTATCCAGAGAGGAAAAAGAATCTTTACAGCAGTAATATTTATTACAAGGAGTAGAGGAAAGATTATTGAAAAGTCCCCTAATTAGAACTGGTGTAGTTGTGGCTTCTGCTTCAGCAGCAGCTGCGGCCGCCGAAGCAGAGCAGGACACTGCCCTCTAGGAGCCTGCCGAGCTCCTACAGCCACTCCCACTGACTGTGCCTCGCCCTGGCCAGAGATACTCGGGCAGGGCTCAAAAGTGTTTGCCCCAGTTGGCATAAATAACCCAAACATTTTCACTCCTGCCCACCCTGCAGCCCTTTCTGAAAACAGTACTGTACAGTGCAGGAAAGGAAGAGAGACTGAAGAACGACTGGCTTTATCCTTGAGCTCTTTCAGAGAACCATTTACCTACCAGTACAAAACTTAGAAGAATTCAGGTCACTGTGATCTAAGACAGTTACACAAGCTCTTACCTGACACCCATCTCCATCAGAATGACATCAGGAAGGATGAAGGCTACCCAGCACGTTAATGTGAAATGCAGAATGGGTGTGTTGACAACAGTATGTTTTGGGTAATCTTGTACACTATTTTGCATTAGTACCCAAACCCAGCATTCCCAGTAACTAACAGATCTCTGTTTGCCACAGACTGAGATCATACACAATAGCTAAAACCACAGGGGAAAGCAAGTCCCACCTGGTACTTCAATATTAAAACCCCCACAACATATAGGTAACTGAAAAGAAGTTACCAGCAAGAATGTACTACAGAAGAAAACATTCAAATAAAATCTGAATGAATATCCTTTGTTTCTTGTTCAGTGGTCCATTAAAATAAAACACCAGTCTATTTATCACCTAAGATTTGGACAAAGAGTAAATGGGTAGAAACCTAACTCCTTCCCTCACAGGTAGCTATCACTGAACAATACATTTAAAACCCACAGTATTACAGACACTGAAGGAGGAAAAACTCCCAAGTTTTCAGGCTGCTTTCAAGCATCTGTTTAAGTAATTCTGTCCTTTTAAATAAGTATTTCCACCCTTACACATGCTGTGTTAGTCACAGAAATAAGTAAAACCAGAGACAAAGGTAACAGAGTCTGCTGAGGCTTAGGCCACTCAGGATTGCCTTTTTTGGGCCTAAAAAATGTTAATGACTTGGAAGAGATCAGCATATACACCTGGGAGTACTAGTTCAATATTAAGTGCTAAATAACCATAACTTCTAAAATTTCCAATTTCATTATAGCAGGCTAAAGCTGCATTACTGCAAGGCTGGGGCTGCAGCACCAAGGTGAAGCACAAATGTGCTGAACTTCACAAGCTCTCCTGGGAACGTGGTGACTCAGGGAATAGCAGCCATACCTGATCTTGGTGGTCAAAGAAAGTGTGGACACAGGTCCTTGTTCCAGCATCCCAAACCTTCACACTTTTATCAGATGAACTGAAAGAAAAATAACACTGATTAATGTTTTAATTAATATATTAACTAAAGTTTAATGCAAACATTAAAGGGTCCCAGATGGTAGACATAAGAAACCCTCTCACCCATCAAATACAGGGATGAAGTAGCAAAGGACTGCATCTTCTGCGAGGTTCCACTACCTTTAAAATAAATTTACTGTTCCAACATCTGCAATGTGAAAATGAAAACTCCCATTTTGGCCAAAAAATTCTTTGAGGCAAGTTCTTTGGATAAGGAAATTCCTGTTACATATACTTGGTCCCCTAGCTGCCTCAGCTTTTTTAAGAATTAATACTAAAATTCAAGCAGATTAATGTACTACTACTTTAAGTTGTAATTCTTGATTCAAGAGCAATTTTTCAGCTATTTAGAATCAAACTGCCTTAGGTTAGGTGTTTTTCACTTATCAGGAACTACATTGCAATGGGAAGACTTAGTAAAATGCTCTCTCTACAGCTGGTATCATATCACAGATTGGCTCGAGCCCTTAAATTTTATGTTATTTCATTACAGATCCCACTGCAATTTGTACACATTTTTTTTTCAGTAATCAAAAACAATTAAAAATCCTCAATACCTGGAAACAAAATGGGTATCATCAGGACAAAATGCTACATTTAAAACCCAGGATCCGTGACCACTTAATGTGCCAGCCAAGTTTGCATGTTGCCTGTGGAAAGAACAAGTTAGCATTTGCTTTGTGAATTCCAGGGAAAAAGCAGCAGGAATATACTCTAGCTAGTGCAATCAAGAATGGTTCAGTGGAAGGTGACTTCTGGACATTTGTTCATCCAAGCTGAACTGGTGTTACAGCAGATTCTGTTTATCCATTTCAAATAGTTAACATAAAAAGAAGTCACTAAGAAGATGGACTGAAGGACAAAGAGTTTCACCAAAGCCAAAGCAATGCAGGTTTAGCGGGTGAAGACCACTGAAGCAGGGCCATTTCCTCCCCAGGGTCTTCCAAGGTATTGCAAGATGCAAGAGAAATAGGTTATAAATATAATTTCCTGTGTACAGAACAGATGTTTAGGAGAGGTGAACACAAGCTCACAGGACAGATACACAGAAGAATTAGCTTACTGCCTACAGGCAAATATGAAGAAAGTAATTTGTTTTCAATTTACAGCTTTCTTCTACCTCTACACTTTCAAAAACTATCTAAGGATGTAGTATTTTATGATTTAAGATTATTTATTACATAAAAAGTCACCAAAGGCTGAAAGGAATTCTGGAGAGCGGAGGGTTTGCTCTATGTTTCACAGTATCAGCCTCTCTAAGCAGTTGCTGTTGAGGTCCCCACTCACACGTCGTAGATTTTGATGTAGCCGTCGTCGGAGGCAGTGACGAGTAGCTGGGAGTCAGGGGAGAAGGTCAGCGAGCGGATGGGCATGGCATGGCCTGCAGGGACAGGGACACAGAGCAGGACTGGCACTCCTCCCACTGACACAGCGCCCAGCAAGCTACAACAGCTCTGCCTGCTCAGACACAGCAGCCTCTGAAGCCTCTTTCTCCCTAGAGGCTTCTTCGCACAATGGAAAATGGAAACAGACAGCAATTCTCAACTGTGAATGTTAAGGCATGTCTGCAACACAAAGACTATCTAGTTTCTTTCAGCTGTGCATCTCTATTAGAAATCATGTCATATTTTATAGAATGATTGCACATTTAAGTGGTTGGGGTTTGCTTACAACTGGGCAGAAACTGCATGAACATTAAAAGCCCATTTATCTGTTAGAAAAAAAAAATGCATGCGTTCTACAACATAAAATGTTCAGTTACTTTTTAGACCAGCAAAAAATTGCTTTAGAACAAATAACACAAGAAAAAGAAAAATCATGTGCAGGGCAGCACACATTTGGCTTGGCTTCATTCCCTTGTACTTTTCTGCAATACAAGGAGCTCCAATTTAAGAATTCAGTTAAGCATTACTGACTGTATCTTTTAAAAAAGGCATTTATGATGCAAGCCTGAGTTTACAGTTTGCCTCTAATATTTTAAGTGGTTTAGGTTAGAGCACACTAAGTAACTAAATACTGTCTAATGGACAAATATGTCAACTCACTTTTGCCATGGTTGTTGTAGCTTATTCTGACTTGCATTATATCCTTTAATTTTGTCAGAAATGAGGTCAGAATTAGGTACTGCAAATAACCAAACCATACCTTCTAGCGTATGCAGAAGTTTTCCAGTTGCAATATCAAAAATATTGATAATGCCATCTATTGCTCCACTGGCCAAGTACTTTCCATCTGGACTCTGTAATAAAACACAAAAAGTGTGATTCAACATCTGTGTGTATTTATGCTGTGTAAGCCCTGACATTCCCTTGGCAACTTTTCACAAATAGTCATCTATGCGGGATACCTGGGCTCCAAAAATCCTGAAGGCTATAAACAAGATCCAAATATATTTTCCAGATGTGCAGGGGGAAATGTCACACAATTTGTATTTGGAACTATGGCTGTCACCTAGTATTATTGCAGAGATAAACTGATGGATGGAAACAAAAATACCTATTTAAAACATATTACAGCAATAGCAATTTCTCATAAGCAATTATCAATTGTGCTTCTTACATATGCAATGCTAAGGATGAACTTTCCTCTGGTGTCTAGAGAATATTCTTTCTTTCCAGTTTCAACACCGAAAATATTTACTTTCCCCACGTGACTTCCTGTTGCAAGGTACTGGGAATCAGGTGAAAAAGCCAGGGACCAAGCATCAACTGTATTAAAAAATAAAAACCAGTTAGCTGGATCCTGTTCTTGGTTCTTATTCAACAGTGTCAGTCCTGTATGGATCTGTCTAGATGTGTAACCCCCTAAGAATGTACAAGCTCATCAAGTTACCCCTTCTATGTAACTAATGGAGCATATCTTGAGCTATTTATTTACATTTAGTAAAAGATTACATTTCTAGTAAGACCCTAAGCTTATGAGACCCTCACATAACAATAAATTTAGACTTTAAGATTGCATCAGTTAAGTGGAAATTCTTACTTTTTTCCCGGAACCAAAAGATTGAAACTACTGAAAAAAGCAACACAAGTATGTAGCAAAGCACAGAAGATGAAAGTACAGGAGAAATGCAGATATACAAAATGTAACACAGATAACATTCCTGCAATTGAATGTAAAAACCCATCATTTTTCAGAGCAGTGCAATGTATTTATCTGGCACAATGTAATTTACAGGTTTTTCTCCTAAAAGTTAAATATTAATTGCCTAAAACACTGCAAGATTATTCTTAAATTTGTGAGTCCCAGTGGACTCATGAAATACTTGGAATAAGACCTTGGGCCCTGAATTCCAGCTTGGAGAACATCAGCATTGTTACCATTGATAGCTGTTTTGACTTGCTTGCTCAGGATTGGACATGCTGGATAAAAAAGGATCAGATGCACGGCTCAAATTCACTGCAGTGTTAGGAAGAACATTCAGAGCTCCTTTGTACATACATTTGAATAAGCACTTGAATTATTTCTTCCAAATGTAACCCTAACCCTTTACCAATGCATGTGTAAGAGAAGCTTCTGCTTTATGCATACAGCAAAAAGCCTACTATGTGTACCTGAGAAAGCACAAGTAGTGTGTAAAAATAAATGGAAAATTGTCTGATGCTGCTTTGTGTCGAGTTCATAAAACCTTAAAGACTTCTGCAAATACAGGAAAGATTAAACCCCCCAAAGACCTTAATGCCCTCAGGCACCCCAATGCCCCAGTATTTGCCAGGAAGAGTCACACTGGTCCCCTGCAGAGCCAGCTCAGCACTGGTGTCTTACCAGGACCAGCATCTATGGACTTGATCTGCTTGCCAGTCTCTAAGTCCCAGAGGCGAATGTGGGCGTCCAGGGAGCTGGAGGCTGCAATGGCACCCGTGTGGCTGATGTCCACAGACACCACCCCCAGCTGGTGCCCCTCCAGAGTCCACTGCAGATCCAGCTTTTCATCGTTCCTTCCATGCAAGGGAAAGGAAAGGCTCGTTGGGAACAGCTGGGGGGGCTGAACATCCCCAGCCTCACACAAAACAAACAATCCACATTCCTCCCTTTGTTCAACACAAGGCAACCCGAGTTCTCCCATGAAATGTGAAGGGCTACACACAAACTCTCTGTACTTAAAGAACTGACAAATCAATAATTTACCATATTCCTGTCAAGCAGGTACTTCATCCTAAATTTGGAAGACATCCCACCAAAAAATGTCCATCACACACCAGTCTGTGGGTGCTCAGAGCTGACCTGTGAGCTCAGCACAAAGTACCATGACTGACATCTTCACAGCCACCCCACCCAAGCTAAACCTACCACTGAAGTGAAGCACATCCTTCACACTGCTTTGCCTAGGAGACAATAACTTCTTTGCAAAAGCACACTTCCATAAGGATTATCAGGATCTTTTTTTCAATAAAAAAGGAAGATGTGATTTCCTCTTTCTCGCTATTCCCATTATTTCTTTCACAATACACATCTCCAAATGCACTGTCTCATCAAAAGATGCATTTCTCATTCTTTGGTTTAGAAGTACATTAAGTATTCTCTGAAATGCATTTTCAAAAGGATTCTCTTTTTTTTTTAATGAAGGCACACCAGAATACCACCACTCCAAGAGAAAGCACACACCAATGGAGATACACTTGCTCAAAGAAGGAGCCATTTTTCTAACATCCCTGCAGATTGTGGAAATTCAAGACTGCTCCACACAGACCATTTCTAAGGCCTAACACAGATTAATATGGGGCACTTACCACTTCCAGACCTTTACCAGATCATCCAAAGAGCCAGAAATCACTGTTTCAGAACCATCATTTTTATTTTTGCCCCAAGCAACAGACCAAATGGCATCATCGTGAGCTAAAAAAGAATATAAGCACATTAATTAAAAAATAAGTATTTTCTCTTGATAGAAGATCACAACTGGTTTTGGTAATGCTGAACTGGCTAGCTGCAATGTTGGCAATAGACCCTGCCCTGCTCCTCAGGTCGACTGAGCGCTCTGAGAGCCTTGTCACCGTCTTGTTTGTTCCAAAATATGCAATGCGTTGTGTGAGCAGCGTCAATGTTGAAAAAGCAGCACAGCTACCTCTGAGTTACTCAGATTTATGCCCAATATAAACATAACCAGGTCTCCTCACACGGATACCTGCCATTGTCAACTTTACACCATCCCAGAACACCAACATTGCTCAATACCCGTTAGCGTTTGCTCACCTTGCTCTTGCTTGAAGAGAATACCGTACTAGAAAGAAAAAATAATTACTATTACACATGAGCAGCCTATACACATATATATACATACACATACGCACACCTGAAGCCAGCAATTAGCTAAGCTAACGCTGTGTTTTTAATTACCTGTGTGGTCATGTCTTTCTGAAAACAATCCCGAGGGGAGCGCGCCGAGAGCAGCCGGACACAGCTCCCGCCGCCGTCGCGCCGTGATGACCTCGGAACCACCGAGAGCGCCGCTCCCCGCGCCCTCCGGCCCCGCGCCTCTGCCGCCGCCCTGTGGCCGGGAGGCACAGCAGGACACATCCCGCCGGCGGAAACGGCCCCGCGTCCTGCCCGTCAGCGCCCTCAGGGGCAGCGGCACCGAGCCCCCGGCCCCGCGTCCTGCCCGTCAGCGCCCTCAGGGGCAGCGGCACCGAGCCCCCGGCCCCGCGTCCTGCCCGTCAGCGCCCTCAGGGGCAGCGGCACCGAGCCCCCGGCGCCGCGTCCTGCCCCTCAGCGCCCTCGGGGACAGCGGCACCGAGCCCCCGGCCCCGCGTCCTGCCCGTCAGCGCCCTCGGGGGCAGCGGCACCGAGCCCCCGGCGCCGCGTCCCGCAGTGGCGTCCCACAGTTTACATCTTCATCGCCGCCTCTCACTCATCCCCTCACACAGACCCACAGGACAGGCGGGCGCGGGGCCGGCGCCATCGCTGTGGGCAGCCCTCAGATGTTGGGTGTGTGGTAGCGGTGGCAGCGGTGCCCTGCGGTGCTGCCATGGCAGTGCTGGTGTGAGCTGTGGGGTGCGGTCAGGTCCGCCGGCCCAGCCGTATAGAAGCTCCTGAGGGAAGGCTGGGCTGGCTGCCGCTTGTCTGAGGTGTGCAGGAGGCGAGGGCCAGGCTGAGCACAGCACTGCCCGACCCCGCGCTCCTTGGGCTGCAGAACTGCCCATGGCTCTTACCACGGCACAGAAGGCTTTAACTTCACAGAATCACAGAATCACAGAGTCATTAAGGTTGGAAGGGACCTGCAAGATGATCAAATCCAGCCTAAGTTAACCACCTTGTCAACTAGGCCAGAGCATGAAGTGCCACACCTGATCATTGCTCGAACACTTCAGGGATGGTGATTCCACCACCTCCCTGGGCAGCTCATTCCAATGCCTGACCACCTTTTCTGTGAAGAAATTCTTCCTGATGTCCAGCCTGAACCTCCTTTGACACAACTTGTGGCTGTTTCTCTGGTCATTTCACTTGTTTCCTGGGAGAAGAGCCTGATCCCCACCTAGCTGCACCCTTCTGTCAGGGAGTTACAGAGAGCGAGAAGGTCCCCCCGAGCCTCCTCCGGGCTGAGCCCCCACAGGGCCCTCAGCCACTCCTTGTGCTCCAGAAAGGAAGTTTCCCTGCCAATCATCTGTGTCAGATAAAAAAAAAAAAAGGTATGACTTTTCTTTTGGAAGCTGAAGTTTCTCAAGTTGCTGTCTCTGCTTGAGTTAAAAGTACAAAAAATGTCAGAATTTAAGTTCAGGAGAATTAATCAGATTCCCTGAGGCTTAAAACTAAAGACAAAGGATCAGTGGTCTTTCACAGCTCTTAATCAGTTTTCATATGTACGCAAAGCTCTTTGAGATCAATAGAACTTGTCTGAGTAAGCAGAGTAACAACCAAAACAGGAATTCTGAATGTGTCTTAACACAGTTCTGCAGTCAAGAATGAAAATCTGGGTAAAACTCTTACACATGATTACAGACTTTTACATATAATTACAGAATCCTTAGTTCTCTGATTAGGTTGAGCTTTGAGAAGATTTTAAGGCATAGAGCTGTAATGTCTTGAATTTCAGAAATCCTCATTTTCTCGTTTGTAGTGACGCAATGGTAAACATTCTCCAAAAGTAAAAGAAGTTATTCTATTTCTTGCCAGGGTTCTTCTACGAATTCTTTCATTTAAATGTGCACTTAAAATGTACTATTTTCACCTTATGTTCAAATAATCAAGCTTGGTCTTGCAGCTCTGTATAGAGTACTGCAGGACTGTAACATAATCTTTGACAGACAAAGTGTTTCTAATCCCTCCAGAGGTTTCAAAGTTCTCTCTGTGCACTGGTATTTACTCTGTACAGTGAACACCTTAGGCCTTCATGGGAAAAGATTGTTCCTGTTCTCCTGTGAGAGGTCAGACTGAGATTGTGGGTTATTTCCTACATCACTTATGACACAAATCTGTATCTGATAGAGTGAAAGCTGATTAGATGCTGCATCAAGAGGATAATCTGAAGCAAAGTGTGGCACATGTTTGATTTACAGATAAATTGCCTCTGTGGAATAGTAACTGAGAGCAGGGTTCTATATGTCTGTCCTTGTTGGGGAGCACTGTGTCAGTATGGGTATTTCAGCCCTAATCACAACAATGTCTTGGGAGTGCCTCTGGGTTCGAATAACAGCTTTTAAAACAGTGTTACAGGGAAGAAACCTGACATATTAAAATGATCATTGTGATCACCCTCATATTGTGCTTACACATAGAAGTGAATTAGGTCATGACTTTGGATGCCACATGAACATTGCAAAAGGCACTTCCTAGCCCAAAGTTCAGTTGCAGAGAACACGTTGGGAGCAGGACAATTTAAGAACACAGGCTGAATGCCATTGTGGCCTGGTATTACAACCCCAGTTCACATCAGGGTTCACAGTTCAACACCAGCCTCACACACAAGATGGATGCCAAGTAAGCTTTGATTCATTAAGGTCCTGAAGACACAGGAACTTCCATAGAACAGGAAGGCTAGATCATTAACTGGGAGCTCCAGCTCTGCAGGTACATGAGCACTGCAGCATTCAAGTACCAGACATGTCAGCTTCTCTCCCTGCTCCACACTAAATAATTCATTTCCTAGTGGGTTTGAGGAAGATGAGAATGGTATTTAAGTTATGTGGTGGTGTTTGCCAAAGTGAGTAATACAGGCATATGCATTTTTGTGGTTACTACTGTCAGGCCATCTCAGTTTAGAAAAGCGACTGTGTATTACAACTGTGCCCGCAGAGAGCTGGATTCAATCCCAGGCTTCTTTCAGGACTGATCCATCCAAACCCAGTTTTGGGTTTGTTTTTCCATCTTAGGGTTCAGTGTAGGATTGGTCACCCACAGGTGCTGCAGGAACAAAGGGCGACTTGTGACAGAGTGTGGAGCCTGTGTGCAGATTTATATTTTTTTTAATGATTTATATATATTTTTATATGTGTGTATATCTATATCTATATCTATATCTATATCTATATCTATATCTATATCTATATCTATATGCATACCATCTTCCTGTTGTGGGGCAGCAGCAGCAAGAGCATCTCCATCCTCTTTCCAGGAGGTTGGCATTCACAGTCAAACATTTCACATCCTTCTGGTGTTCTGGGGACTCTGAACAGTTGTGGCAGGAGCAAAGAATCCTCTGCTTCTGTTGCTGTGTCCCGAGGAAACCATCAAGGGACTGTGTTCCTGGGAGTGAATTGGAATGGCATTTGCACTGTTTGCTCATTCATTTCAGATCTCTGACTGCTCCACCAAGTCACTCAGAGTATCTACAGCTTTTTGTATAGCATGTGTCAGTATTGTAGTGCATTAGCATTGGTTGAGGCAAAAGACAAGAGCCACAGAAAATTGAGTCTTAATACAGTCTTCAGTTCCACTTTTGAAACAAGTCCAGTTCTTTACATGCAAATTTGATGAACTTTCAGCTTTTGTTGGTTTTCCTCTGCTCACTTATTTCTTTGTTATATCTTTTTGTCAGCTGCTATCCCCTTTCTTTCCTTTTCTTGCAACTCCATATGCTTTTTCACTGATAGGTTTCTCTTTGATGGTCCCAAGCAGCTGAATTGGGATCTGGAGTCAAGTATAAACTTTCCTGAAGTTTGAAGAGTTTCAAACAAAAGCTTTGCTTTAAAAAAACTCTTGTCTCATTTTGAAAAACATTCATTGTAAGGGCACTGCATGTTGCAAGTGGTGGCACCGAACCCAGCCATCATACCTATAGGATATAGAGTTGGAACTACAGTCACAACTGTAGTCCAAGGGCTGGCCAAAACAGGGAAATGATATAATGGAAAAGCTCTTCTTCAAGAATCTGAAACCAAGACCAAATATTAATGACATTCTTGCCCTATGAGTTAAGGAAGGATCGTTATCCCGTTTCACAGATGGGTGAAATCTGAAGCAAGGTGACGAATTTAGTCAGTGGTAGATCGAAGAATGGAACCCGTTTCTCAGCCTCTTGGTATGTGCTCTAGCTCAGTGTGTATCTACACACTGACATTGCTTTGAGTTTGCATTTCAATATTACATTGTTTTGCTAATGAGAAAGGAAGTATTTCAATGTATTTATTCAACAAGCAAGGAAAAGTACTTGGGACGGACACAAATGAAAAGGAGACTCAGCCTAACAGGAATGAAAACAGTACTTAGCACTTGCAGGAACAAATCTTTCTCTGGCTGGCACTATGCAGTTTCAGCCCAAGGTGTCCTGGTCGCCTTCTGGTCAGGGGAAAGCTTAGCCTGGAGAGCACTTTCCTTCAGAAGGGATCAGGTTCCTTTGGAGTGGATAAGGTGGACAGTGAGAGTAGAGTGAATGAGCAACTGCTTTTAGGAAGAAAAGAAGAAAATAAAACAGTTAATTAAACAAATAAATCCTAAAAACTAGACCCTCTTCCCCACAGAAGGAACCTCATCCCCACTGTCATCTGCAGAGAAGCCAGAATGGTCAGATGTAATTACAGGCCTTTTAACCTCCTGCTTATGGTATGTATAGGCCAAAGAGAACCTTTCAGAGTACAGTTGTTTTGAAAAGAATAATGAAATAAGCAAAAAAAAAAAAAAAAAGAGCAGAAGTAATTGTTCTTCATGAGAGATTTTCTAATGAAAAATTGGTCTGTGCTTGATGATAACTGAACCCAGATGGTTTTTTCTAGCTCTCTTCTCTTTCTCCCGGTGAGAAGACTTCAGTTCTTCATTCATTTATTTACTTTATCAGAATTATAATATTTTATTCTTTATTTTATTCTCTCACACAGTTTTCTTTTTTTAAGGAGCAAGAGGTGGATCAGAGAGAATTTCTCAGACCTTAACATGAGCCTGAAATGTTGGATATATAGAATATATAGTTGCATATAGAATGCAACTACGATAAAAGAAACATCTGGTGCTCATTTGTCAGGATTGAAATAAGGCCCTTTAAAACATCGTGCATGTAGTTGGGACTGACTTACAGAAGGCACAAAGTTTCAACCCATACATCAAGTCTAGCAGTAAAACTTTTTTCTCCAGGATGATGAATTTCACATGTTTTACCAAAATTAATGCATGTCCCTTGCTATTGTAGTTTCAGATATATATGACAGCTAGGGATGACTGATGACCTTATGCACCAAAACTGAACCACTTGAGCTCTAGGAAGACACTTTTGGCTGTCAATTAATAATTGGCTATTTAGTTGTGAGCTAAGTATTTACCACATAATCTAAGGCTCTCTTCTAAGTCTGGCTGTGTCCTTTTTACTTTGGTATCCATACATAATGTGTGATAGAAGGCTCTTCTGTGCCATCCTCAGGCCCCAAGTGCCAGTGAATGTCTGCAGTCACTGCCTGTGTCAAGTGTGATGCTGCTCTCACAAAGCAGCAGGAGGAAGGCATGGAGGATGCTCTGCACTTCTCCACCCAGAATGCTGGCTCTGCTTGCATCTGGGTCACTTGAGCTTATGATGAGTGGTAGTAAAGACAAGAGAAAGCACCTTTTTTTTTTCTTTTTCTGATCCATACAGATAATGGCTTGAATAGGCTGATGAACTGGGAGACAGAGAGGAGGGAAGGGTTTTCCTTCATCTGCTGTGTAACATTCTCTGCCTGACCAAGCTGTTTACAATTCACTAAGGATGAAATGAAGGCACCATGGATCCAGTCTCTGGATGTGTTATTTGCTTCACTGTAAAATGCTATTAACTTTATTCTTCTTAGAGACTCTCTTTCGAAATTGATAATCCACTTAGCTGCTAAAATTGGCTTTTAGACAATTTTTTTGCTGGAATGGGGATCCAGAAACTGGCCTGGCAATGTGGCTCCTTTGTTACATCAAGAGTCTTTTTTATATGATAAACTTTTACAGGATCAAATGTTGAGGACACAACTCTGGCTTTTTAGAATAATTAGTAAGAAAAACCAGGAAGAAAATCCTTCATTTGTTGGCAGTAGATGCTAAGACTGTTCATAATAATTACCTCCAATACTCTCAAAAACTTTCAGTTGTGTTTACTAATTATTTGTTCTTACGTATTTTTGTGTCACCATTTGGAATATATTTACATAAATAGGTACTTAGATCTTCAGTGCTTGGTGTCCATTTGCATGGCTTGCTGGCAGATGGACTGTATGGATACACTTGGCTCAACCAGACAATTACTTTGCCACTTATCTTCATGTCACTGCCCTGCTTTGTTATTGCAGCCTTCAATGCCACTTCTGTCTTCATCAACACTGTCTCATTCATGCTGTTTGCTTTGATGACTTTGCTGGGCAACCTCTTTCGTGTCCTTGTCTCCTTGTGAGAGAGGCTTTTTCTTCTTCAGTTTGCCTGTCTGGCTCACCAACCCCTGTGAATCAAATTGATGGTATTAACCTTACACAGAGGAGTTGTGCTGCAGGATAAATGCCAGTGCTCTGCAAGCTCTGGCTCCATGGGAGTCAGAGGGAGAAGGACTAAGTATGGCACATCATAAAGCATTATGATTATGTTCAGCTACCTCTGGATGAGATGCTTGACTCAAACCATACAAGTTGGTTAAATCACTGTGTTGTTGCTGGCTGTGAGAGCCCATTTTACAGTGGTGATTCAACATTCTGCTCCTGCACAGCAAGACCATGTGTTCATGTCTGATGGATTTTACTGGGTCCTGAACACATGTTCAAATCTCTACTGAACAGGTTCCATAAATACCTCATATAAAAATGCTAGACACTTTTGTGAGTTCCCATCATAAGTACTTCATTCACATTTGACATTGTATCAGTGATGGGTGTTTCATAGAATGAAAAAAAATTTCAGACATGTAATGAGGTGATTGTTTGACTGCTTTGGTCCACCTATGTTTAGTGATGTGTTACTGACATTAGCAGAAATATGGCATGAGGAAATAAGAGATTTTGTATGTAAGGTAATTGTCTTCTGGGTTTCAAGCTTTCTAAGTCAGACATAGAACCAAAAAAAAAAAAAAAAAGAGAGGAAAAACAATTCCTGATTTCTGTGAACTTCAGATTAATTGCATGACTGGAGAATTGTTGCTGAGATCACATAACACTGTACTAGAAATTGGATGCTGTGATACCAGGAAATCTTCATTTCTTTGTGTTTTCTGGGGCAAGAAAACCTTCCCTTTTACACTTCTGATATTTGAGTTAATTTATGCAGTGGCACCTGGAACCCTGTGCTTTTTGATTTTTCAGGTTTGGTGGTTTGGAAATGCTATCTAAAATGCAAGTGTCCCTTCGAAACTGAGGTTGCAAATTCTCAAAAACCATGTTGGGAAACTGCTGAGGAAAGGCTTGCTTGCAGAGATTGATGCATTGAAAATACTGAGAGTGCAATTTTCCCTGTGGTGTCTTGGCCCTTGAGGGTAGACTCAGAGGTACTAAGAGTGAGGAACCCCTAAATGTGTTCATCATATGACATTTGACAAGTGCTAGTGAAGTGGCTTTTTTGGTGCACAGGAGTCAGTGCTTTCCATGCTCAGCTGAAAGAGAACAACGAATTTAAGCAGCTGCACTAAGCTCTGTTAGCATCTGTGACCCACTTAGCTGCAGCTCTTGGTGCTGCCTAATGGAGGGAAGTCATGCACATCTCAGTAATGACACCTAGGCCAGAGCTGATCCTGCATGAAAACAATTACACACTGACCCCTGCACTTCCGAGGTCAGGAAGGGAGTGAGCTTTTAGGCCCTTGCAAGGCACCACCAGATTCCATAAAGTGCAGTCAGTAGCTCTCATTTATTAGTCTCAGTTAGTGTGTTGTTGAAAGGCAGAGATTTAGCAGGTTATTGTTTGAAGTGCTACAGTCAGCATAGGAATTACTGGGATATTTTGAATTTGAGTGCCACCACTGGATGTTCCTGTGACATGCAATGATCACAGCAGGGGTGAATGGGACTCGTCCAAGCCCCTAACTGGCAGCAAAAGCTCTATCACAGGGCTTTGAACACCAAGCAAGGTGGTAGTAAAAATATGTGAGTGTTGGCCAGCATAGCATTGACTAGTCAGTCTAGTGCAAACAGACAACACAAACACAGTGTTAGAAAGTAGAGAACTAGAGTTTTGGCCCAGACAAGGGACAGCAGTGGTCCTGTCTGGACTGACAGAAAGTGGAGGGGTTTGTCTGGCTCTTTTGTACTCTGGCACTGCTGAACTGGGTACACACAAATGTGCTTCAGTCCTGATCCAGCACAGTATTTAAGCATGCACTAAGTGTTTTAGCATTGAAATACAAATATTTGGAATCATGATGTTTAAGTTGCTGGTTCCCAGTCTTAATTACAGGAGATGAAGATAATAGAAGCCTTCTCCCATCTCCTCAGTGAAGATTGTCTCAGTGAAGGTTGTTGCACAAGTCATGAAGAATTTGTTTTAAGGAAATATTTTAGACTGATGTTTTGCCTAGGTCAGATTTGTCAGTTCCTGAGATGGGATTGCTCCTAGTAGAGTCTCCATACATTTTGATAAAAGATGTGTGTGCTATGGGGCCCTCTCTGAGAAGAGTCATTTTTCAATATAAAAGGTGCTCTATCAAACATCAGAAGAGAAAATGGAAAATTCAGCTTCACAGCTGGTGGTCTAAACATTGGCACATGATCCTCTGCAGCAGTTTTAGATTTTGAAAAGCAGCTTTTCCAGCACGTGTTTAGAATTGGAATAATTTACAATGTGAAGAAAAAACAAATTACAGATTTCTAGTGTAAGTATGAAGGACCAGTCGTCTCTTGTTTCCTTATACTGCTTCCTGTGCCAGGTTTTGTTTTCTGAGAAACCAAGCAAGGCTCAGGAAAAGGCCTCATCTGGGAGAGAAGTGCACAAAAGCTAAAGGACACTCAGTAATGTGAGCTGGACTCTGATACCCTTTGGAGCCCCAAGCTCTGCATAGCCAGAATCTGCTCATCCTCTTGAGCCCGTGTGTGGCAGGGTGGTAAACCTGGCTCCTGTTTGTCCCCAGGGCAATGGCAACTGTTGGCCAGTGATGCTGCATTGTGTATTCACCTCTTCTGAGCAAATCACAGCAAGAACAGCCTCTTTTCCAGAGATGGGAAGTTCTTGGGTTTATTGCATGTGGTAATAAAAACATATTATAGTAACTGCTGATAAGGTGCTGATTTAAAGACATGCAGACTGTATGTCATGGTCTCGGTGGACAGTTTTACCCTAGAGAGACTGAACAAAAGCAAAAGTGTTTTTGATTGCCTTGAGTAATAATCATCTTGAATTTGAGAGCTAGATTTCTGCCAAATGGGCAAATCCAGTTTTCAGCAGTGAGTTTGCCTTTGAGGATTTACATTGTCTAGCTCCTGCAAGAAAATATCAGCTTGCTAAGTAAACACAATCCCCTTTGCTTTGCCATCTCTGCATTGCTGTCTGCATAAATTCATTTTGTTATTGCTAGTCTGTTGGGTTTTTTTCTTTTTGTATGAATCCGGTCACTTTCCAGTCTCCTTGCATTAGAGCATGGTAGCAATATCCAATGTGACAGTTCCCCAAATGTTTCAGTGGTTTCAAGAGGGAGGTGTGAGGCAGCAGAGGAAGGCTCTGCCCCTGAAGGAGTTTAATCTATTGGAAAACAGAGTCTCAAGTCCTTCCAGGCTCTTCATTGACTGATTTTTCAGCAAACTGCTGAAAACTTAATTGGACTATGTTTTAATTGGTAAAGAGGTCTGGGAGGCAGTGCATAAGCAAAGGAGAAAACGAGCAGGGAGAGCTGAGATACACAGCAAGTTAGAGTGGAAAAGACCATCCTGAACTTTTTCAGACTGCGACATTGTGCAAGAAGAAAGGAAACAGCCCCTGTCTACTTCTTTCTTTACCTGCTTCTCTGTGGTGAAATCCAGCTAGTGCAAGCCTTGTAAACCTCTTTGCTGAGGCAAGAGGAGACAAACTGGGCAGTATGGGCAGGTACTGGGCTCCAGGGAACCAGAACTTTGCCACATTTATTGGTGGAGAGGAAGGTAGGAGGGAAAGGCAGAGGAGTGCTCTCTGCTACATGATATTGCTGCTTCTTGCTCTCCATGAACTGATGGTGCTGCATACATGGTGGCTGGGGAATGTGTTTACCCCTTTTCCAGAGTTTCCTTCATCCCCCTCTACTCTTTCAGGTAATTACTTACAAAAGATGAGAAATCCCTGTGTTTCCTAGAGGATCCTGCCCTAATGCAATCTAATCAAGACAACAAATTTTTTTTGTATCATGCCAAACTCCTCACGTGAACAGCTATAACCTTTCCTTTTTAGAGTGGCTATATTTTGTTTTCATCTCTGATGAAACCAATCTCCATGTCCTGTGTTCTGAAACATTATCTGTGTACTGAATTCTGATCAGAAGTGTTTTATCCTGTCATTGCAATGCATTCAAGGCAAACACACATAGTCAGAAAAATTATTGCCATAGGCATAGTGCTTGTGGTTTATAGTAAATAGTACTGATACTCTCTTGAAAAATTGTTATAATGAAAAACATTGATATGAGAGGTCCAGAAATGTGGAAGTGGCATCCCTTTGTATCCTCTGTGAGGCTGTATGTGATAAAGGATTCATGTGGAGAGTAAATAAAGTCTGCACCACAAGACAGTAAACATTGCAAAAAAAAAGAACTCTAAGCATATACCTGAAAAAGGAAGAACAGACTTGAGGATTCAGAATGAATCCAAGGACCCCACTCTAGTAGGTGATTGTAGATTTCTTCTGAAGGTCTCTGTAAAGGGCAGCGTCCCCTTGATGTTTCTGATTCCCCACTATTTCAAGGGAGATACATCCTGTGTGTAGCTCTAGTTGTTCAGTTGTATTTGTAGGTAGAAGTGACCTTGTAAAATTAGTGCAAAATTAATAACAGCTTGTAATTATCAAAGCATATTTATTGAAATAAATCTCTTCTCTTACATATCTCTGAGTAATGTAATTTCCCCCTATAATTTCAGTTGGAATCACTATACCTGTTCCTTGTGAGGTCTTTTTTCATTAAGGCCTCACAACCAGCTTAAGTTCAAGCTAGCCAAAAAGAACTCATTATCTTCCCTATGTTTTTCCCAGTCACTGAGGAAAACACAATAATTCAATGTATTTCTCAGGTCTGTTTCTAGACTTAGACTTCATTTTTGACTTGCCTCATTCCTGTGTTTTTATCAGAGATTGTCTCCGTAACGTCTCTATGATAATGAGAGCCACAGGGCTAAACTTTCATCCTGGGACTTGAGTCTCTGCTGCTGTAATATACTTTTCTTTCTCTTGATGATTTGGATTGTTCTATCCACAATTCTCCTATCATAATTCTGACTCATGTGCACAGACTCACTTGCTTTTGTAACTGTATCTTGCTAAGCATAAGCTCCTTGTCTTCACTCTCAAGACTGTTCCTAGCTACAAACGCTGGCCCTTTCATCATCTGGCACTCAGTACAATGGGTTCTGCAATAATCCTGTAACAATGGGCTGGAGTCTGCTTCTCTTTTTCACATGCAAGAGTCCATTACTCCTGAAGCAGCCTCTTTGGTTTCACTGGGCACACTTGAG
This sequence comes from Molothrus aeneus, assembly GCF_037042795.1. Lineage (NCBI taxonomy): Eukaryota > Metazoa > Chordata > Aves > Passeriformes > Icteridae > Molothrus > Molothrus aeneus. The sequence continues at coordinate 4,862,224 of NC_089658.1, read as the reverse complement.
AGATTGCAGACAGCCCAGCCTGAGTCTGTCGGGTAGGAAGATCTGCTCTGAATTATTATTATTAAATAATAAATAATCTCCAGATGAAATAATTGGATCCATGTCAAAATCAGTATCCTTTGAAACAGTCAAGTAACAAGAACAGATGTATCAGCATGTTAGCATGCATTAGAAGTGAGGTAAATAGATGCCTGTGCATGAATGCCCCAACTGTTGTAACATCCATCAGCTCATGGTTTGTAACAACCAGGGTAAGAAAACTGTGAATAATTAACATAATTAAATAAACTCAAATGCAATCAGAACTATAATACTGCACCATTAGCAAGTTTAGAAAGTTTTCTGAGACAGTTATAGTGCCTTGCTCAACCAATAAGATGATTTATTACTCTTTGATCTTTCAGTGCCCAGGGCTACCCTCTTTGCAGTTAATAGCAGTCATTCTTGGTAATGATGAAACTGTTTTAGAATAAGCATTAATGGAGACTTAATTAAATATCATTAAATAAACTAGAAATATCTCTTGTGGTCACAGAGAAACATGCAGTCACAGAGAGATGATTTGATTTAACAGTTTCAGTGAACAAAACAGCTCCTTTCAAGTCCAAGATTTAGACTTTCCTAGAGTAGCAGCTGAGATTCAGTGCCATGATGAAGAATAGCACTTCTCTGTTTTGTTTGTCTCTTTTCTAGTGTGTCTTTCCAAAGAGGTCCTTCTGTGTGTATTATGCTTTATCAGAAAGTTAGCACTTGACTGCTTTGGAGTGGATAATAACTAAAAACTTGGAGATTAATATAGTTTATTTTTAAAATGTTGTAGGGTGAAAAACATGTTTTATGTAGACTCTGATGTAAAAAAGTATTCTAAAACTCTGAAAGTGGCATAAATAAGTAGTTTCCTGCTTTTCCTTATCTTTCCCTAGGAGTAGATTCCCCCATTTTCAATTGCTTTAGGAGTGTATTCATATCAATGTGGCTTTCTAAGCTTTTGAAAAATTTTATTTGTGTATGAATGTGACATGCATTTAATGGAAGTGATAGCAAAAGGCTGGATTTTCATAATGTTCCAGATAAAACAGTGCCTTTTCTTAAAAGCTTGTGTAACAGTGAAGTCACCAGTTCACAGAACAGGTAAGGTTGGAAAGCACTACAATGGGTCTGGTCCAACTTCCCTGCTCAGGCAGGGTCATTCTAGAGAATATTGTACAGGATTGCATTCAGATGGATTTTTAATATCTCCAGTGAGGGACATCAATCCGTCTCATAGATAAAGTTTTATTATTCTGTTGTGCACTGTTCTGTGTGGTAGGGAGAAATGGTGAGGAGGTGCTGTTTACAAAAGTGTTTATATGTGAAAGACATAAATTTGGGGTTTTGTCAGATGAAGTTCTTAGATATCAGTACAGTGACATCCATTCTGATATGAGTTAATCTTCATAGAACTGATCCAAGTGGTAGAGAAATAATGATTTCCTAAAGCAGCAGATCATATTAGCATCTGCAGGGAAAGTCTGTGTTTCTGCCACTTCTTCATGCAGAGCTTTATGCCACAGGGGTTCCTCTACAAGTGTGAAGTGCAGTAGTCTCATCTTTTTTTTCTATTTTTGCCTGACCCAGAGGCTTATTCTGACATTGTACTTTCATGTGAAGATGGGGATATAACAAGGAGTTTTAAATTTTAATTTCCTTTTTTTTTTTCTTACTAAATCCAACTCTGACATCTCACTTAAAAGTGTGAGCTTGCTTTCATGCTATTGCTGAAAATAGGCACCCTAGTGAGATATAGCTGGCAGAAAACCAAATCAATTGAAAGCAATGAATTTAAAACTGAAGTAGGTGCAGCAGGGAGTCCTCTTGCAAGTCTGTGGTTTTGTTACTACTTCTCTTATTTTTTTAATGTTTTTCTCTGTACTGTTTATTTGGTAAAGATATAAAAGGGATGTGGAACACCTGAATGCTGTGACACTGCTCCTGCATGCTCATGGGTGACCATAGTGAACATGCATAGTCCTGGCTAAGATTTTCCCTCCCATCTCCAAACTGAAACTAACCCTACAGGGCTGAGCTGCCTCCAGAGAGGATTTGAGCAAAGCACCAGAATTTACTGGAGCCAACAGTTCCCAGAGTAAATGAGTTGTAAAGAACATCAGAATAATGCCCTCTCTGCTTCTCTACATTTACAGGAATTTACAAGAAAATCACAGACAGGTATGATTTGTTTTCTTAGTTTGTGTCACCTCTAAATTGTATCAGCTTTGTGCAAGCATAATAGTCAGATAGGCAGTAATAAAGCATTTAATTCCCACAGTAGCATTCTTTTAAGTTGCAGACAAAGGGACGTGATTTTTCTTCATAATCTTCTGATAAGATTCCAAATATCAGTTATTTCTTTTTGTCCCACAAGTGAAACAATTAGCCTGGGGGAGATGCCAAGAACTTAAAAACTATTTCAATGTGTTGGTTTGTACGCCTGATGGCTTTGTGAAGTTATTGTTTCCAATACTCCCATCATCTTTCTACACATGCACATATTCCTCATATTCTCATCACTACAGCATTACATGGTGTCTAGAGGTCATAGAGTCAGTCCAGCACAGCTACTCCAAAACAAGCAGTGGTATCATGAGTAAATGACCTTCTTTTTTCTATTGTTGTCAGTGCCCAAGGCCAGGAAATGAAAGGTTTTAACTTATTCTGAAATGAGGGTTGCTGATGTGCTGCTGCTGGGCTGTGACAAGCAGAAATAAACAGGCTTCTGGATATAATAGTCAGGACTGTCATGCACTTAATTACTGCTATATGAGCTCTAGCTGACCTCACACACTATTTACATTGCATTTTTGGTACACATTTAGAATCAGGACACCATGCTGTAGATCTTTTTTTCCAGTTTACTGGTGGGTTTTTTCTGAAGAGCTAAAATCTGTGCCCAAAAATTAAAAAAAAAAATTAAAAATCAAGTTTTACAGATCCTGCAAGGTACTGAGGGCTTTTAGTTCTTGCCTCAGGAGGCATACATTGGGTACAACTTCAGTTAGAATCCCACATAGGTAGTCAGCTGTCAGTCTGTCTTTTCAGTCTATCACTTATCCTTCCTGCTCCCATCTCACTTTTCATTGCTATTGTGAGTCTGTTTGTATTTAACACGGTGGCCTACCTACTCTTCTTGTCACATGTAATTAGTGTCACAGCATCCACAGGAAGGAATGACATTTTGGAGCTGACTGAACAGACTGCTTCCCTCATCAAGATCATACAATATTACTGGTCAAATACCCATTTCTTGCCTTTTTTCCAAGGTTGGGGACTCCATGTGAAAGGTGTGCCAGCTGAGCTGGGCACAGAGGTCATTTCAGATGTGGCAGAGAATGGCTTAAGCCATTAATACATTACATGTATTTGTGGGGTTTCCTCCTGCCCAGAGTGACATGTGGTGGGGCACACTGTATCTAGCCAGTGTCACACCCCTCACTGCATGTGAGTATGGTATAACCAAGCCTTTAGAACTGTCAGATAAAACAGAATTTGAAACCTTTAGCCAGCAGCAAACTATGTTTTCACAGTCTAAAAACCATGAGAAGCACATTAGAGATTGTTGTGAAAATATATTCTGTCTAATCACAGCTACAGGCAGTGTCTTTCAGAAGCAAGAAATAAATCATCAGAATGAAGGTCCTATTTAACAGCAGAAAGTCAGGAGTTTATATGGTGTTTACCTTCAAAGGGATGGTAAACTTTTTTCTCATTCTTATAATTTTTCTTATGAGTGAAGTGTTTCATTATTAAGTCCATGATGTTTAGCCCACATCCTAAAGGCAAATACTGCTTCTAGAGCTGGGACATCTCAAAATCATAAGCAGCAAGGTATTGTTCTTTTGCAGGGAGGTTTGTTTGTTTGAAAAGACCAACAAACCTGTCATGTATATAACATTGGACAAAGATAACTGTAGCTGCTGTCACAATCTGTCCCTGTGTGCTGGTCTGGAGAGTGTGAGTCCATTGTGCCTGAAACAAGGTGCTGAATCCTATCCAGTTCTTAGTTCCCTCCTTTGATCAAGGCTTCTGCTCCTCAGTTTCTTGCTTTGCAGGTACAGCTCCCATATGTGGCACTTGGAAGCAGAGGTATTTGGTGTCCCATAGGCTGCTTAGGCATTCTGCCACCTCTGCCACACCTGTGCTGCACCTATGCCAGAGTCCACTGAAACCTGTAATGGATCAAGTCCTTACTGGACAGTGAGTTCCAATTCCTGGAGCACAAGAAGCTCCTGAATACAGTTTAATTACCTTGATATTATTCACTTCTCCTGCTGTTTTAGATCACAGACAGCCCTCCCAGTAAGCTTGCTTCTGATACTGGAACATCTCTTTGTTCACAAAAGTAGCCTCCATTACTCTTTAAGTTGGTTGGTCTGTATTCATTACTGCAATTTCAGAAACAAATCCAAAAAAACATTAGAGAGACCCCATTCAAAGTCAGTGATATTATGACAGAACCCCTCCTGTTCCAGAATGGAAGATGCATTCATCTTAGTGGCTTTCTGTCATAGCTCATTAAGCAAAATCAAAATTAATCAATACACCGCAATTTCTTCATTTCCAGCTGGGATAATCTGAAGTTGTGTCTCTGACATATGGGCTCCATTTCTCTTTAGAGATTCTGCTTAGGCTTGTATAGAGATTTAACAGCTTGGGTCCCAGATATGCACATTGATTTGTTTCTACCAAGAAAATAGCATTCACCATTGTTTATGAATGGAAAAATGTAGGCAGAATCACATCTGTAGTATATGACATAATGGCGACTTTAATCTTGGGAGGGCTTCTTAAATGCAACATTAGAGAACAGTGCATAGTTGAAAAAGATGAGTGTTGTCTGTGGTCATCGGCCCTTTTATGATTTAGGTCTGGTTGTTTACATGGAACTATTCAATCTTTTTCTTTAGTTGTAGACTATTGCTTTAAAAATGTGCATGCAATGACATTTTTGCTTTTATAAACTATCTGCCCAGTCACAAACACTCTAAATGTTATAAAAACCAATGCCTTTCTTTTTCTTTTCTAAAGGGATAATCTCTTGTATGGCTGGAAAGCCATACCCATCCCAACAGTCTGGTGGCAGAAATTGAGTTCAGATGAGGAGAGTGCTCTTTAGTCAGTGACCCACAGTAATTAATGGTAAAAAGGAAGTGTTTAACTTTTTGCTCTAGAAATTTGTGGTTGGGCATTGCTGTTTCGGTTTCTGGCATGGAAAGATGTTGCTGTTCTTTGCAAAATAAACCAATACTACATTAAAATAAAAATTTTAATATCCCTGCAGTTTCACTGTGGTCCCTTTTTCTGTCAGCTCTTCTGAAAAGTAAAGAGATTGCATCAGCACAACCAAGTGTAAAGTTTAGCAATTCCCTTTTAACAGTGTACCTTATGTAATGAACTTTCTATTTGTCAGCTTTTCTGAAAACACCCTCCTGGAATTCAACTGTAGTATTTCACCTAGCCTTACTTTGAGAGTTGATGTCTCGAAATTACTTGCCATAACATCCTGTCCCTCTGCCATGTCTCTGCTGTTCACATTATTGATGGGAGATGCTCGTAGGAAGCCGCTCCAGGCTGAGTGCATCTGGGATACAGATGGAGGAGCTGGGACACGGAGCGTGCTCTGCACTAGGTGGTGCTGCTGGCAGGAACTGCAGCCTCCTCCGGGAACCAGCGCACTTACTGCCACCACCTTGGAAATAAGAGGGGTTCAAACAGGTTTTCAAATGTAGAGAATTGATTTCCTAGATAATTCGCTTTTTAATGGCCTCTTGTGAGGGAGGGGCTCTTGGGAAAAGTGAGACAAATGCTGTAGAAAGTGACTTATTTGTACTAATGGGCAGCATGAATATGGTCTGCTGTTACTGGGAGGCTGAAGCTCATCCTAATATGCCCCTATGTCTTGGCTAGAATTTCTGTTTTTCAAGGATGTATTATAGAAGGATCTCGTAGATCCTAAATCCTAAACTTAGAAGCCTAATTACAGCATCTTCTTTTGAGAAATTTGTTCACACTTTCCAAATTTGATTGCTTTTGGCTATTAATTGAAGTATATAGTGAGGGACATAAGTAAAAATATTGCAATTCCTAGGAATGCTGAGTACCCTCTCTTTTGACTGACATTAGTTCAAATTATTTTTAATTCTGAGGACTGAGGTTCTTTTATTTCGATGCCTCATGATATAGTTTGCTACAAATTTCATCATCCAAGTTTGAAAACTGTGGCCATAATCACTTAGGTCCCAAGAGATGACCCCTCTAATTTTAATAGGCGAGGAAGTGGCTTGAGTTATCTTGATGCTTTCCAGATAATGTTTAGACAAAGAATGTCTACATTATTCTTTTTCAGTCAGAAATCTGCAGATCTAGTACTAGGGAGGAAGCCTGGAAAACAATGACCTCCTTGTCAGGGACTCTGGTTTCGGTTGGGAACGGTCACTTGGCCTGTTCAGTTAATAAGCCCCAGAAACCTTCTGAATTAGAAAGAGCAAAGGATGTTAGTTTAGAAGGTCAGAGGGTTAACAATAGAAAGAGCAGTTGTACTCAAGGTCATTTTCTGAGCAAAGTTTAGCAGGACAAAACAAAGCTGGGAGAAGAATTGATAGGAGTTAGAACACCTACAGCTTACATATTTCTGGATCTCATCTTCTCATAGTATAAATTGTCGCGTCTTCTTTGAAACTAGTACAGTTACAGCTGTTTGTATTGGTAAGAACTAGCTCAAATGCTTAGACTTATTTTTGCTTCAAAATAAGCTGATGAAAAGCCTTTCAAAGACATTTGGAATTTTAAATTGAATTAATGGATAAGACCCTTATTTCCTGGTTCTAATTTATGTGGAATGCTAAATACTCTGTTTTGCTAGGAAAAGGAAAATGAAGTTTCTTCATCTTCTTTTTGTCTGCCAGATATAGTGGAAAGCTTTTGAATTTAGCACGTACACAAAGGTCAGGGCACCAGAGTAAAACCTCTGGTTGTGCAAATGGCACGGCCTCTATAGCTTCAGGACATGGCCCTGTTGGGAGTTCAGTCCAGACCTAAATGAGAATATATTCCTTTGAATTCACTCATTCTTCTTCTGGACATTTGGAAAAAATGCCATGGTCCTCTATCCCTGGAGACGAAGGTCCTTTAAGAATCTCTAATGACCACACATCAGCTCGGTCCATCTGCCCGACTAAGTCAGTCTTAATAGACCTGCATTGTCTTCAGAGAGCTGCCACAGTTTGATTACTTTTCTATTGACAGCTATGGCTTTATTAATGCCTTTTGTTCAAGAAAAGGAGACTTGCTGGGTTCCTGACAGCCTCTATGAAAATCCCTGGTTTCAAATGTCGTGGTAACCCCTTTATGAAAAAGAAACAACTCTTCTGCATTAGTCATTATAGGGAGCATTTCCAATTTAACAACTTCAGCAATGTCATGGGCTGAAATAGCAAAGCAAGGCTGTGACACCCAGAGCACTGCTCTCACTTTTCTAGCATTGTTCAGATTTTTGTAGTGACCACATGGGGAAACTACCAGACATAGCTCAAAGGAAAGGTTGGGTTTTGAGACTGCTTTATCACATGTACCCTTTGCCTGACTGAAGCGCACATTTGGAGACATCAAATAAATACATCCTATGAGCTATTTCCTTAAAAGTTTCTGATAGGGGAACAGGATCTATGCTCCTGACTGTTGGACATACCTATGAAGGACGCTTTGGCTTGGAGCTGACTTGATTTTATCTCCTAGAGGTTTATGTAGACCAATGTATCCCAACTTCAGGAGCCTAGGACACTCCTGCCTCAGATCCTCTTCTCTCCTGGCTTAGTCCTTGTCTTAGGTTGCCTGTGAGCAGGTGCAGTAACTCCACTGCTTAAAGAGATGTTTGTTATCTTGTCTGAAGTGAAAGTATTGTGCTGAAGTATTGTGAAGTATTGTGCCAAAATTAGTCAAATCAGTCTGAATAGCTTCCTTCAGCTAAAGAAAAGGAAAGTTGAGGAAAGAGAAAGGAACGCTAATGTCTTATTTACTAGTTTGTGAAAAAAACCTATTGGGACTTTCCACGACCTTCATTTAGAGAGCCATCCTTGACTAAGAGTTCCACAAAAAAACCCATTTAAACATGTGTAATGCACTCACAGAGGACGACTTTCACCTCAGGCCATAGATTCTGAAATCAATAAATCCTTGGTTTAGTTTTTTCTTTCTGAATAGCATTGTTGGCTCAATAAAACAGAAAGCTCTGTTTAATCATGTGAATAGATTTTTTTGCTTCCTGTTCATACAATACTGTATTTTAAAATTGGCAGATTGTTAATGTTGCTTCTAAGCTGTCACTTTCTGCCATGTTGCTTTGTCTGAACCAGAGGGGCTTGGGGATTGATGATTCCCATTCAGCTGCCAAGCCACAGGCAGAATCTGACTTCCAGGAGGCAGGAATTGTTCAAGGCAGCTGGTGGTAGCTGGGCAGTTTGGACAGAAGGTAATGTCACTAACATTCCTCACACTCTTGGTCAATGGCCAAATTTGATATGTTACAAATGCTCAAATGTATGTTAAAAGGTCCAGCTACTGAAAATCTATATTGGATATTGGTTATTCAGTATGGCCCTTCTACAAAATTATTTAACAGTTTGTAAGTCGTTTTCCAAAACTGTTTCCAAAAATTCTGAATTAGTTTATATTACAGACAGAACAATAGTCTGAGGTGGAGTGATCTTGATTTTCCTCTTTCCTGATATTTGTGGCTTTATTCTGGTGCCTGCCCAGGAAAACACATTCATGAGCACCTTTAAAGCACAGTTCATGGTGATTGTGTTACTACATTGCTACCACGCATTGCTGGATCAGGATCAAGTTGCTCAGTAGTCTGCAGAATTAATGCCCAAGTGAAACCACAGTCAAACTCCCTTTGTTTTCAGAGTCAGAGAAGCAAATTCTACTTTGGTTAAGGAAACAATTCTCAATTTTATCGTATCCTTGTAGCACATCAGAAGATAGAGCAGGTGGCCAGCTTAAAGCCTGATTGTGGGAAAGAACAGAGATCAACTAGTTCCCCATGAAAGGGACTATTACAGGGAAGGAATTAAGATCATCATATCTATTTTTCTTACTGAACATAAAACTGGCAAAAACTGTACTGTTTGGCCCTAACAATGCAAGAATTCATTTACTTTCCCATGAGTTAGGTCTCAAAAGTGAAAAGGATAGCTTGACATTGGAAGTCTCTCTAGCATTTCAGTTTGGGAATAATCAGTATTCTTTCAACTTAATAAGAATGCAGTAGAATATACGGTGCAACACTGCAGAAATGCTGTTGATGTTGCACACATCATATTACATTTCACCTATTGTCATGCTAGAGGCCCATTGTAAATTAATTTGGCAGATAAATTTACGATGGCAATTTGCCTTCCAGTTGTACAATTTATTCATGTCAGAAATAATTTATTATATTGTCCCTTAAACCAATCTTTTTTTTTTTTTCCTTTTTTTTTTTTTTCTTCCTAGGGTACCACCTTAGTAAATAAAATCTATTGTTTACACTGAGCCTTGTGTGACTTCACAGTGGTCAGTGAATAACCTCAAGGGGATAGTTTTGGTCACATTACTGGTCACTTATTTGTATAGATGATGGAGTACCCTGGTCCCATCTGTACATATATTACTTTCCTTTGTCTTAGAGGCACTGCTGGAAAGATTAATTAGGTCCATCTGTAGGAAAGGATCAGCCTTAAGGGATTCAGGTAAATAAAATAAATGCCAAGGGGAAAAAGTGCTGAGAGGCATGTTTTGAAAATCAAACTGGTTTTCATAACATTAATGGGGAAATTACATACAGAAGGAGATTGAAAGAAAAGTAAAACTGTCATTTAGTCTGGGTTATTTCAGCATGACCTGATAAACATCTCCTATTGCTGCTGTGGTAGGAAAAAGGATCTATGAAGTGGGCTAAATTAAAAGTCCATGGGCAACATTCTCAGCTAATATAAATCAGTATAACTTTCTGATCTTCACTTTATAACAGTAGAGACTTGAGTCATGTCTGCCAGAGTGATGTTATTTCTGTCCTTCATTTGAGGGATCCAATATGCAGTAAACTGATCCTAATTCACATTCTGTCTTAATTTTTTTATTATAGCAGTGCTATATACCTTATGGGTTCTTACATCACACCTCTGTTTTCCTTTCCTTTAAGCTTCTTTCCATATTTTCTTCCTTGTTTTTCCTTCCCTCTCCTTCAAGCAGTTCAGCATGCAAATGAGTCTCATAGCATTGAGCTAACTGATATGATCACAGCTTGTAAAATAGAAACTCAGCTCTTACTGACTTTTATAACGTTTATTAGTTTATATATAATAAATTGGTGTAACTGGTGCATAAACCATGTGAAATTTGTTGCCATTTAAGTTACACCTCACTCTGTTGCCTGCCAGCCTAAGTGGGGATTTGTGTTCCGCCATGCAATGGGATTACAATCCACAATGTTTTCATGAAACACCACATGGAAAAACAGGAAGATAATTTTTCTCACTAAGCTTTAGCTGTCTTAAGGGACATAAATACTAGAGATGTTTTGCTTTTAAACTTTTGTTGAAGCAAAGTTAGGTTCCTTTTTACTTTGGAGTTTAACTCATTGTGACTTCTAAATTAATTAGTAAAGCCAGAGAAACATGAAGGCTTATTTTTGAGAACAAGAAGAAAACCATAAATTATTTCAAAGAAAAGAGAAGCAGCATGCAGAAAGGATACAAAAAGAAGTGTAACTCAGAGATTAAGGGGGGAACAACTGTTGGTTATCAGTTCAACTACCGTGTGTACATGAAGAACTATGGGGGAGAGGGAAGTCATTGGCTCTGGAAATGCACAAGCTTGTCTCCTGCCTGTGCTGCAAGAGTGGACCCTCACTCTCAGAGGGGAGCAACTTCTTGTGGAGTTGAACTTTGAAGTCTAATTCTGAATAGTTGCTAAGTCTGCATTATGCAGTGCTGGAAGGAAACTGCCTCTCTGTATGAATAAGGTCTGAATGTGTACACATTGCCACAGAGAGGCAGTTAGACACTCTAGAGTGTAACTGGGCTTTTGTTTTAGAAACTGCATTGTGTAGGTAGAGCAGTGCTCATGGTATTTAGGTAAGATTGTAATGTAAATAAAAATGTAATTTAATATCTCTATATTTAGGATAAATAGCTCCATGTGTTGCCATTGCAGAATAGAGCCTTTATTGACTGAAGGCAGTTCTTCCTTTCCAGCCTGATCCATGAAGGGTATTTTGAAGGCTCCCTCTTGGTCCTGATGGAACAGGTCAATGGCCACAGTGCAACACCTAGAATACGTGTCCTGCATCTTAGAGACACTCTCTCAGGTCACATCTGCTGGAATAGTTCCTGTTTGTATCAGCAGGTCAGCAAACAAAAGATTTGTTTGATTTCCTTTAAACAAGAAATTGTCCTTCCTTAAAATCTTCTGAGCCGATTTATTTTCTCATGTAGAGATAGGAGTTCCCATCTGGTTTCTGCTGCTCATACTCATTGTCATAGGTAGCTAAGGACTTTGTCCTGCAAAGAGTGAGCCATAACACTTCCCCTGGGCTCCAGGTGTGCACATTCTGCAGGATTCTGGAAGCAAAGCATGTAGCATGTTTTCAGTTGTGCAGTTGGGAAGTTGAAACTGAGGGTCTGAGCAGGGTTTTCTTCAGTGTTTGTTCCTCAGTGTATGTGTTTGTTGGGCCTGCAGCCTTACATTTGAAATCTTAAACCTACTTGCAATAGGAAATTGTTTGTGTGTCTTTTTTTTTTTTTAGAAGTGTTTTTCTTTGAGGGGATTTGAAATTTTAAACAAAGTATTTCAGATGGAGATGAATTTATTGTCATTTACGAAAACAACTGAAGGATGCTTTGTGCTCTGGTTTTTGTTTTGGGTTTGTATTGCTCTGTTTCTCTTTTTAGACAAACCCTGTTATTGAAAACATATATTCCTCTCTGAAATGTTCATTTCCTGGAAAAAACCCAGATTTTTCATTAAAATATTTCCGTTAAAGAGCTATGCCAGGTCTCCAGGGTGTTCTTCTGGAAAGGCAGAAACAAAAATCAGTAGAAAAAGAGTGACAATCAAGAGACAAATACTTGGTTCTGCTCTATGGTTCTTACTCAGGTGAAATTCTTCCTGGAATAAAAAATGAGAGAAAATTTCAGCATATATAGAATCCTGCCTAACATACTAAAGTAACTCCCAGAACTATTCATTTTCCAGGAGCAAACACATTTTATACATAATTCAAGTAACCTTCGTGTTCATTTTACAGAATCTAACAAGTGAAGAATGATTGTGAATGTACCGTGAAGTTTGTTCAGCAAAGGTTTTCCTATAATTAAAATACATCTGGCTCTGTTCTGTGTGGGAAATCACAGGCCTTTGAATGTTTTGACTATTTCCTTATGCACAATAGCAGCAGAAAAACTCCATATGCCTTAACCTGTCAAATTCTGTTCTATTTTATCATGTGGATAAATCAGCTGCGATAAGGAACTTTAATCTAGCATCTTTGACCTGAAACTGTGGGATCCAAAGCAAAGACAATGGAAATGGTCATGGAAAGGCTCAGAACAGCACTCTAATCTTCAGCACACTGGTGCTGATTTAAGGAAGTGGGGAAGTGCTTTAGGCGCTGTGTATCTCTTTGTCCTTCGCCCTTCTCGAAGGGAAGGCTCGGCTCAGGGCAGTGACAGCTTCCTTACAGCAGTTCCCTGTCCTGGGACGTGTTCTGCTCCCTGCCACCCCTTGGACCCGCTGGCTGTCGCAGTGAGCAGTGCAGGGGGCAGGCTGGCAGCGGGAAGGGCCGTGCGTGCAGGGCTCGGGTGAGGTGTGATGGGCTGCTGTGCCTCGGCCCCGCCGTGCTGGGCTCAGCCCAGGTGAGCCTGGAGAGACCGGCGCCTGGCTGGATAGCCCTCGGCCTTCCCTGCCTGCTTCTGGGGCTTTTCATCAGGTCCTCACTGTACACCTCATTTGTCGCACAAGTGGCAATCGGGCTCTCGTTCTTGGGCAGCCCCAGGAGGGGCAGCTGTGGAGCCTGCAAGGCAGGCGGCAAACGGTGATGGACGGAGAGGGCAGGAAGGATGGATGGATGGATGGATGGATGGATGGATGGATGGATGGATGGATGGATGGATGGATGGATGGATGGCCATGACTGGGAGGGGGCCGGCTCTCTGGCGGTGTGATGCTGGCCCGAGGGAAGGGGTGGGGGGCCGGGTGGGTGTGCCCGGCTCTCCCTGCCGCTGCCGCCGCGGTCCGCCCCACTCACAAGGTGCCTGAGCCGGAGAGCGAGCAGCAGCGCCGCGTCCCCGCCGCCCTCCGCAGCGCCCGACCCGCCATGCCCAACTTCGCCGGCACTTGGAAGATGAAGAGCAGCGAGAATTTCGACGAGCTGCTCAAGGCGCTGGGTGAGTGGCGGGGGAGCCGGGCAGCGGGCCGTGTCCCGCGGGAGGGGACACGAGGCGGCAGCTGCGGCCGCGCTCCGGTGCCCGGTGTCTCCGGGAGAGCTCCGCGCGTCGGCCGCAGGCAGGAGAGTCTCCCGCCGGTGCGGGGCATGGCTCAGAGCCCTACCCGCGAAGGGGCGGTCGAGGCACGGAGCGGTCCCCGCCTCGCCGGCGGTCCTGCCCGAGGAGTTGGGCTGCCGCTGGCCCGGCGTTCTGCCGCGGGGATCGCTGCGAGAGCCCGCGTGTGCCGCCGGCCGTGCGGAGCCTGCCCGAGCGCCGCCGCTGCCCAGCGCCGCAGCTGTGCCGGGGGCTACGCGCGGTGCCCCGCCGCTCGCCCCGCTCCCTGATCTGTATGATGCTGGGCGAGGTCGGTCCAGGGCACCGCTGGCGACTTCAAGCTGTTTCCTCCCCGCTTCGCCCAGGTGTCAATGCCATGCTCAGGAAAGTGGCCGTGGCAGCCGCCTCCAAACCCCATGTGGAGATCCGCCAGGACGGGGACCAGTTCTACATCAAAACTTCCACTACTGTCCGCACCACTGAGATCAACTTCAAAATCGGGGAGAGCTTTGAGGAGGAGACGGTGGATGGACGGAAGTGCAGGGTAGGAGGAGAGCTGGGGCATGTGCATGTGTGTGGGGGGTGTGTGTGTTACCAGGTTCTTTTTAGATGGGACAAACACATCTGCCGCTCGTGTCCCCGGACAGTGGCATTGCTGCCCTCCACCCTCTTCTTGAAGCACTCTTGGGGGTTCTTGATGGTCACCACTTCCCTTGTCCCTCTTTTGGGATAAAACTGAAATCTCAAGACAACAGGACATGAAAGGTCCCGAAAGCAGAGTTCAGGTATCTGGTTTCCAGCTTGTCAGGGTTTAGTTCTCTTTTTGCTTTCCTCTCCCCTGAAGACCTGAGCTGCAGTGAAAGCTCTCCCCAGCTTCTGTCCCTGACACAAACATGGGAAATGGTGGAGCAAGAGAGACCTCAAGAGTCAGGATTTAGTGCACAAATCTGACATAGCTTTTGTCTTAGATTGAATCAGATGAGTTCTCAAGCAGGACCACTTGAGAGTTGGTCCTTGGTTGGTTGAGGTTGAAATTCTCTTTCACACTCTTGCCATGTGCATATGTCCAGTTTACTGATAGATAACTCTTTAACAGTGTAAGACAGGCCTTTCAGTGTTACACCAGACACAGTCACACCATCTTCTTGGGCAGAAGTGCATTAGACGCATTCCCTGGAGTGTTTTGGGCTTGATTCTGTGTGTGAGACCCTGCTCCTCTATCTCTGTAACCACTTCTGTGGCTGTGGAGGGGGATTTAAGTCGGCAGCATCTGACACCAGGTTCTTGCTGGTGTAGATATGTGGGATCTGAGATTTGGGGAGCTGGGCTGTGGTCATAGCTGCCCTTTGAAAACCATTATTGAAGGCATGGGTTAGTTATGCTTTCTTCAGACAGTTTACTCTCATAATTATAAAGGAGTGTGTATAAGTGTACATAAAACTCTTATAAAAGAAGTACAAATAAAGATTATCAGAAGGTAGTCTCAAATGAGGATCCAGTTTCAAAAGTATCCAGTGTTGGTAAAATAATCTACTTTCCAAAACATGATCTCTCCTAATTCTTGGGTCAGCTTTTGAGACCGTCTTTATCACTAAAAATTCAGAGCTTACTGTCTTCAGTGCAATTGTGTCAACATAAACTTATGAAACAAGAAGCAGATTCTGGGAATCGGTGAATATTTAGAACATCCACTTGCTCTCTAGGATGAGTTATCATATATTTAACAGTTTGTCCAGGAAATGTTGCAGGCTTTGTTAATTTATCTTGTTCGACAAAAGTGTCTTCATACATAATGCATACACAATAAATGTGACCCGCTTTCTAGAGGAGGATTTATTGCTGAAGATGGAAAAAAATAATGAGGCTGTAAGCTATGAAAGTTGGAAAAACCTGAAAGAAATGGGTTTTGTGAAGAAGTAAATTTTTTCCATGTGTTGTGAAATTATTTATAGTCCACTCTCAGGAATAAGTTGTACTGCTGTGTGTATATAACCAAGATGTGGCCACAGAGCAGAAACTGACAGATAATAAAATAATACTCCAGAATGTAGTTTGCAGTATCTGGCAAAACTGCTGACTGGTGATAGATTTTGGTATACTTTATGGGGTGGAGGGTTTTGGACTGCCAACTAACTTGATCCATTGTTTGTGCAGACAAAGACGGCATCATATATGGTTGTACTTCAAGGCACAGCTTCTATAAGTGCCATTTGAGATGGCTTGTTGGTTTATAAAATCTATTGTTTTGAAAAATATTTTAAAAGTAAACAGCTAATTTTTAATCAAAGTAAAGGGTTTTTCCCTTGGAAAGTCTTGGAAGTGTTAACTTGAATTTAGGCATAGATACGCACACGTGCATATGTACATGTATATAATCACAGACTAATAAATGTCTCCCCTGTGTAGTTATAAAGTGATTACTTGAACATTTATTACAGGGCATCCTTCTGCACAGCTGTTCCATTGCACTGTGGAGTTCAGTGCTCAAGTGAAAAGCAACAGTCAGGGCTTGCCTGTTTGTGAAAGTTTAACAAAATCATGTCGTTTCGGGGTCTTTTATTTTTCAGTGGTTTCATAGTTGTTATTCAAATGCTTTGAAAAATGCCCAAGGGTATTTCAATCCTCAGACTCACAACCTTAAAAAAGTAATGTCACAAACACTTGAATTCTGACAACATTTTTTAAAATTTAGCTGTGATTTATTCTAGTTTGTTAGCTCAATATCTTTAATACACAGTTAACTTGGCACAGTGCCATAGAGCAGGAAAGATTGTAAGTGACAAATACTGCATTATTTATGACTACAACTTGATATATACAATTGTTTATGCTTTTACTCTTAGGGGACTCTGTAGTGATAAATAACATGTCAGATCAAATCATTTTTACAAAGATGATTGGGAATGTAGACGCTGCATTTGCATGCTCCTAAATTACACTTTCCAACATCAAGCATTTGATGGAAACTGAGTGTCTTCACACTGAAAAGACACATTTGCAATTACTTTGTTACTAATATATTCCTCTTTCCAAAATGCCCCATCACACCTTAATTTTTATTTCACCACTTTCCACTGATTATTTTTTTTCCTCTGCCTTTGACTATCTATGTGTTGCTCCTTTAGTGGAGCAATTATTCTCACTACTGCTCATTGTTGTTTCTGTCTCATGCTGCTGGGGAATATAATTAATGTATTTCCTAATGGTTTTCTTGCCTGCAGAGTTTGGCCACTTGGGAGAATGAAAACAAGATCTACTGCAAACAAACTCTTATTGAGGGAGAAGGTCCCAAAACATACTGGACTAGAGAATTAGCTAATGATGAACTGATTTTGGTAAGAACCTTGAACTCCCTCAATATGTGCACCATATTATCAGGTTTTTTTGTTACCATATAGTATGAGTTATTATTTTTCCTTACTTAAATCCATCTGGAAGACTACCATTGTTATAATCCTCTACCTTACAATTAATACATTGCTTTTTTTCCCCTTTCTTTTTTATTTTTTTTAAAGCAAATGGATATATATGCATGTTCTGACTTGCATTTGATTGTTAAAACTTTCACCATACTAGTACTGGTAGAATAATCACAAGTTGGCCACTTCTGCTCTGTAAGTTCACAATTCACATCATCAAAGAATTTGCTTGATTTATTGCAGATTTTCTCTGGTAAAAGTGAGATCAAGGCATTTGACCTCATTTCTGGAGAATCTTCTTTTTAGGCATGTGCATAATACTTCTTCTTATCTATGGTCACATGGCATATAGCAGGAAAGATATGGATGTTGTTAGTATGCTCTAATCCCTCCTGTTCATGAAAAATATGTCATTTCCTCCCATATCTCTGCCATCTTCCCCACTTCCCTGATCTGAGTCAGACTGAGAATTACTTTCATGGGTTTCTTAGAAATAGAGATTTGCACATTTGCTGTCAGCCAATATCCCCCCAGTGGTGTGTAAGCTTCCATCTGGCAGCAGGGTGACCGTGGGCATTCAGAGCAGCACCTCTGCAACCGCCTGGCCGTGCCCAGCCTCAGTCACACACGGTTTGTTTATTCAGATTGTGCTTTGTTAATTCAATTAATACTCTAACTTCTGTTCGAGTCCTCTTTGCTGCACCTTTCCTCAGCAGTCGCTCCAGATTAATTTACCAGTATCCACATCTGAGTAAAGACACAGTAGCACAGTTCAGCTCGAGTTCAGAATCATTTTATTGCACATGTTCTAACTAGTGAATTCTGGATAAATAGTTGATTAGACTGTTATGCCTCATCAGTTTGGACATGGAAGACGGGTTCCTGGAGTGGTGGGTAAGAAAACATCAAAGCAGGGAGGTTTTATTTCTAACTATCACACTAACTAAAACTCTGCACTTTAAAAAACAAACAGCCTTCCAAGTATTTCTCTAAAGCAGATGGAGTTCTGTTTTTAAGATTGTATCTGAAACAAAAACAGGACCCAAACCTAACCAAGCATAAACAAAAAGCTTCTAAGGTGTTAATATTATTCCAGACATCTTGGAACTGTTCACCCACATGAGGACATGTGCTGTTAGTGAAATCACACTGGTTTCTAATGAATGAATACTCCAGTGCTGCATAATTTCTTCTGACTCAACCACTGGAATGCTTTATTTTATCACAAAACTTTAGGAGGCAAAGTACTTTGATCTCTTCTTTGCATCTTTAGATGAAATGCAGTGGACAAAATATATTCTCTAACTAAAAGTTATTCCTAGAACTTTTCCAGCTTTCTAACAATACATTTCTGTAGTTTATTATTTAAGCAGCTGTTAAATAAGGTGCACTGCTCTGAGCAAAGCAAGAAAGCCGCTTATAATACAATTGCCTCCTGCTAGCAGCAATGTGAACTTACCCTGCTGGGGAGGAATAATGAACCTGGATAAGAAACTAGAGGGATTCAAAGATTTAAAGCCATCTAACCTTTTTTCTTGTTAAATACAGTCTGTTGAACTTTTGTGAATTAATTATTTTTCCAATTAGGATATAAATTAGAACAACTTGCTTCTTATAAAAATATTTCCTTTTATAGGAACTCAGAACTTTCAATATGTTGGTTTCCTGGTTAATTTCCTTACCATTAGAATATACATATTTCTTTTAATCTGTGTATGTGTAGATTCAACTTCCAGTCATTGCATATTGTGTATAAAAGAACCTAAATAATATGCCTAGAATTTGTAATTGCAAATACTTCTCTTAACACCACTGATCAAGCCACCTCTCAGAAGAACTTTGTGGTTGTGAAGCTAAACCACTGGAAGACCTCGAGTCCTTCAATGTAAAGAAAGCTTTCATTGAATCATTATTTGAGTGCTTTTTAAGCCTGTCCAATTTACACATTTCCCTCCTAAACTAAGAAAACCCGAATGGCATGTACTGTTTTGCTAGCAATCTAGCACCTGATGTTACAGTGATTTCCTCTCCTTACTCCTATCTAAAATGGTCCTGATTTATTTGCAAGGGCTTTGTTAACACTTTTCTGGTTTCCATTTCCCCAGACTGATCCCCTTCCCATCTCAGGCGAGCTGGAATTACATTCATTGGCTGTAATGTGTGATTTTACTGTGGCCATTATGAAAATTTGGTATTTGTTTCCAAGTGATCCAGATCATTCTCTCTTCACTTTTACTATTCAATATGATACACAGTTTCATTCTCCTACCTCTTTGAGCATAGTGACCTCTTTTGCTTTATAAAGTATTATGACAATAATTCATCCTCAGGACAAGCATTTTCAAGCCCTCATGGCATTTGATGGGACTGAATGCACAGATCTTTTAAATATGTGGGTTGACGTTCAAGATCTGACAGCCGAAAACTCAGTAATGAGGTGTTTCTGGGAGTAATGGTGGTGTGAGACCTCTGGTCCTTTGCAGAAGCTGAAATGGCCCTTCTGGGAAAAAAAAAAAAAGAAAAGAAAAAAAAAGTTGAAAATTAAACCTTCTGGGAGGCAACAAAAAGTTCTACTGGTTGGAGAGAGACAGAAGAGGAGAAGCTACATTTTCTTGTCTGTGGCCCCTCATTTTAAAGCCCCAGAACATTCCTTCAGAGAATTGTGCTTTAGAAGGGAAACTATTTGAAGGGGTTGGCTGAGGTGTGTTCAGCAGCTGTAAAAGGGAACAAGGTAAGAATAAGAGCCCTTATGAGAAGACTCTATTGATCTTGTGCCCATCCACTATGTTTGGGTTTTTCATCACTCCAGTGAACAAAGATTCGACATTAGATTATTTTATTTTATGCTTGGCAAATTTCCTTGGATCTGAGTCTGCAAACCCCCACTTATATCTTACTTCTTCAAAACCAAGATTGCAATGAGAAGAAGAGATCTCTGTATTCTTGTTCTTTTACAACCCTTCGTCAGTCATCAACCACTTTAAAATGTTTGTGTGTTACAGATGAAACTTAAATTGATTTCTTTCTTCTCCCACCCTCAGAGCTTTCTTAGGGATCTTTAGGACCTGAAATTAATTCTCATTCACTTTTGCTGTCCATATTGCTTCAAATATTTAACAATTTAATATTTAATAATTTAACAATTCCCATCTTCACACTTCTCAAATCTCCCTGCTTACGCAAGAAATGTTATCTGTTCATTTGCTCTCTCTGATATGCTTCAGTAAGGCTCTGCTTCTGTTTCTCTATCCAAAAAATTCTTTCTAGAAGTCTTGAGACTCCTTATTTGCTATTAGATGCAGTTGCAGAAGAAATCAAGAAAAGTCTTACCCAGTTTGAAAGAAGTTTCAAGAAAGAATGTAAACTGTGTTAGACTTAAGCATGAATTGAAGAAAGGCTTGGGGTGACAGGCAGGGGGTAAGAAATTAGTTTTACTCTGTTAGCATTGGCTCCATAAATGTTGGATCTTTGCCACATAATTTTGATCTAAAATGCTGCATTGCTTAGGGGATCTATTTGATTATAGTATTTTCCTAGTGTAAGACTATATTTTTCTCTCCAACACAGCATTATTAAATAAAATGCATTTATTAGCCCACATAATAAAAAAAATCAGTGTTTAATTGCCATGACTACCACAGAGCTAAAATAGAAACCATATTACTCTATAATTATCAATCTTTCTTGCATCCTGGCAGAAGAATTCCTTGTTCTTCAAAGATATTTCCTTGGAGTAAAATGATGGTCTTGCAAGTCACATCATGTCCTCTGGTACACAGATGCTGAGAACACACTATTTAGTTAGCAAAGGTTTTCTTTGCCTTCAGTTGCCTTCAGTTCTCCTTAGCTCCTTGCAGCATGGAGAATAAAATGGCTCATATTAGTAGATAAATAGTATTGGGCTCATACAATGACAGATGTAGGCCTGAAGTCCTGTTAGAAAAAAAATTCTTTCAGCTAAGGAAGGGGAGGATCAAGTTCTGCATTATAAAAAGATGGTCTGAAAACTAGAACATTGATCTAAAACTAGAACACTGCAACATCTTTTATCAGAGCTGTTTATTCAAATCTCATCTGATGCACTTGCTGGGATTTCAGCTCTGCACTTTTAAAATTACTGAACAATGTAGATTAAAATTACATGGAATGTGCAAGCAATGGAGGGTGGAAAGGGTAGTTCCCCACCGAAGTCTACATTTATTTGTCTTGACTGCATCTTTATATTGTATTGTACTTTGGGATTGTAATGCATACACAGAATCAGGATATCTGTATTTACAACTCTACATTCATAAACTATACTTGGATTAGCATTTGAGCAATCAAGATCGGAATATAACACAAAAAATATATATTTCTTTTATTTGTTTGAAAATTATGGCCTGGAATGAAGTGCCTTTTCTTCCCTTTATTGTACTCACAATGTTTTTGTTGTGGCTGTGTGTTTTCGTCAGGGACATTAATGAGCTATCAATCACTTATGTAAGTCAGCAGAACAAAAGATCTGCTCTTTGCAAAGTTGAAGGATACTGCTTACAAATATCAGCTATTCAAATGAGATACATTTAAATTCAAACCTTAGGTGCATTGCTGCTTTCACAGCTGCTCATGCCTCTATCGATTTAAGTTTAATTTGTAACACACAAACGTTCTAAAGTGGATGATTACTGAAGAGGGGCTTTAAAAACAGCCTCTGAGCACATTTTACACAGTTCACCTATCACACAGGGGTTCTCAGAATCAATTGTAGCAAGGGTCAAAGATCAGAACATTGGTGGGGGTTCAAGCATGGTTTCTATTCTACATTCCCTCCTCAGAAAAATCATGCCACCGTTGATTAAAACTAGTGAACTGTGGAGCCTAGATGAGCGAGCGAACATTTTTAAAATTATTTTGCTGACTTCTGAAATTTTTAATACTATGTGAGAAGGGTCAATGCAGATTTGGAAAGAGATTTTGCAGCGGAATGGTGAAATGTGTGATGTGCCTAAGCCTTGTATCAAACCGTGTCAAACTACTTAAGTGTTTAACTTTTCCATAACTTTTGGAGAGTGATCTTAAATAAGATCAATTCTCAAAAGAAGGGTCTAGTCATATCAAGCTCAGAATGAGGGGGTTGCTGCTGTTCCCATTAGAGCAGCCTTGACAGAAGTTCAGAAACCTCTAATAATGCATGCATGTGTGTTGCATGGGCCTAATGCTTTAATTTACTCTTTGCCATGAGCAGATTTACAAGGGGGCTTAGGGATCTACAGCCCCTGCTCATTACTACAGCCCTGTCTGGATCACATCCCAAACAAAAAAAGAAGCCAAAGCCCTTTGCATTTTGGCTGCACCCGATCCTGAATGCATCCTTTTGTAATATCACTTGTAGCTTAGATGTTCTCTGTGCCCTGGCTTTCAGCTACACCTGGGACATACCATTGTCTCAGACCTGTGTCATTCATTTGCTGTATAATATAGCAGTGCTCAAACACAAATACTGACATTTAGGCCCCTTGAGAACTTGCCTAATTCTGCATGGTGCTATCAGTTGATATCCTGAGGAACATGAGGTTTTGAATGGGTGATTTGCTATTAATAGACAAGTTTGAAAGTGGGGGCCGCACATTCAGTGACTATGGCCTTGTAAGGATCAACCTCTTTCTTAAAATTTTGTGGGAGTCAGGAGGAGAATGGAAATAGGCAACAAGCCTTTGTTGTGAAGATTTATATCTTTATTTTAGATAACATGGAAGTGTGCACATGGACAAAGCCTTTTCTGAGGACTCATTTAAGTAATACCTTCTTTTCTCCATCAGTTTGCTGATGGATTCTGTCTTCCTTTTGTAAGTTGCCTCTGCATTTTGATCAGTCATGAGCAGATAAAGGGATTTTTGCATACACTGACAGAAGTGATCTTTCCCAGGTGATTGTTTCAAAGACACTCTTCCTTATACTGTGTGCTCCACTTACCACAAAGCGTCCTCAGCAAATATTTATAAAGAAGGCCTTCAAAAAGGAGATTTGCTCCTACAGAAATATATTACTGCCCTGTAATTCTCTTTTAATCTCTCATGATGTCAGTGGTCATCAGATTTTGAGTGAACTGAGAGAGGTCAATTTATTGGATTATCCCCTGCAGAGGGCTTTGTTTGCAGTGTGCTTTTGGACTCTTAGCTACAGATTATGACAAGCTAAGTGAAGAAAACAATTCTGTAATTTGCAGTCATTGCACATTTAAAATCCTATTTTAGATTTAGATAGAAGCCTTGCCTTGTAGGATTTTATGAGATAAGTGGGACCTTTCCAAGCTGATGAGAAGGTGGTGTTTGAAAATCCTGCATCTTCCTGTTACAGCTGAATTACATTTTGGTAGCATTGCACTTTTTTCAGTTGCTCTGATGAAACTACAAGACCAAATAGCCAGGATTGCTGATTCTCTTTATATTTGGAAGTTCTACTGCTTTGGGTCATGGAAATCTTTAAAGTCTGCCTATTGGGACAGGAACTATCACTTCTTTTGAGTCTAGAAGTAAAACCATAGACACTAAACTGCTTTATCCTACCATTGAATACCAGGATTTAACTGTGAAGAGCAGAGGAATAGCACCCTTTGGATTTGGATCCTCCCCTGACCTTGGGCCCAGCTGTACATTAGACATTTCTGTGAGTTACCACAAGAAAAAGAATGCAGCAAGTTTGAACATATTCCTCCTTGCTTGCTTTAGTAACACTGAGAGGAGTTTTATGAACAAATGATAGTGAGTCATGATAAGATAGGAAAACACCTTTTGTGAAAGTCCACATTGAAACCTGTACATTACTGTGATAATAAAGCCCTTTATGTGCTTCAATTACGTTGCTAATCATCTAAATGTGTATAAAGTATGAAATGCAAGTGCTAAAAAATGCAGTTTCTTCCTGAAACAGGTCAGAGGCCACATAACCTAAGCTGGGTCTTCAAGGAAAGGATGTCTAGGTCGTTTGAGAAGTGCACAGTGATGTTGTAACTGTGCTTTGCCTTATTTCTATCTCTTTGCAATCCATATTCAAAGACATTATTGTGTTAATTTATAGTGGTTTTACAGACTCTGAGAATGGTGGGTTGTGGAGTCCTTGTGTGTAGCAACTGATTTTTTAAAATTTGGATTCCCTGAAAATGCCCATATTTTCTGCACTTCATTTTTGTCCACAGTAATTTGAATGTAGTCCTTTGCCTGAAATTTTCAGAAGTCCAGAAGTCTAGCTGGAGCTGGATGCTGGAAGTACAAAGTGAGGAGCCTGTGTCCTGTGTCACAAACACGCTGTGACTCTCTGTGGTGCTGCTACTCACCCATACTACTGAGCTTTTGCAGAAAGTCTTATGTCTTTTTTCTTCCTCCACAAGTTTTAGTCTTTGTTTCCACACTCCATCCTGTAAATCTTCCAAGGAAGCTGCCAGTCAGCCTACACTGATGTCTTAGGAGCAAGCTCTGCCCAGGAGCACAATCTTAGAACTGAGCACTGCAATTTCAGAAGCTCGGATCTACAGTGGCTCCCTTGCAGTATGAATCACATCTATTTCCATCTACTCTTCCCTGCAGTGTTCCTTCTCAATAGAACTGCTGAGCTGTTCTGGGAATAACTGCTGTTGCTTAGCTTTAGGGGAAGGAGTTTCTCTCTTAACTTGCCTGGAAGAGCAGACATAAATTTGTCAGGGAGGTTAGATGAGTTTTGGCTGCAGCCTTTCTCATTAAATTGACTGATGTGACATCCATCCCCACCTCACGACGTGGCTGCATGGCTGTGCAGCTCCAGCTCTCACACTGGGGCTGTGCCAGCTCTGGAAGAACACTACACAGGAATTGTTTTACTACTGTTTATGATTTGTGTTGAAGTAGCAGCAGGGCACCCAAGGCTCCCTGTGCTTAGCAGTGCCTGAGTGTGAAAGACAATCACTGTTGCAGGGATCTTACAGTCTCCACACAAAACCTTGAGCCCTGGATGGTCTTGACTCTTACTTCCTCTCTCTGGCAAAACTCCTGCTGAAATAATTTTGCCTTTGTGGATAATTTGGAAATGTTGAAGGAAGCCATAATAAGGGTATTTGCAGCTGGTGCTGTGAACATTAGAGAACTACCCACATCTTTTAATGTTCATTTTCAGATGTATTAATGTAAAATCTAAAAATATATATTAAGCACTGATATGATATTAATATGCATAAAAACAAAGTCTGTATCTCCAAAATACTAACAGACTTGTGTCCCCAACAAAGTGAACAAAGTATAAGCCAGAGTCAGTTTTAAAGCCAAGTCTTTTCAAATTATTGGCCAAAACAGGTGTAGAAAGCATTAAGACAAATAGCCCAGCTGAATTTTCATAATGCACTGAGGTAGTTCTTAATGCATGCTTTTCAGTGAGACCTTGGCAGTGACCACAGCCAGACATCCCAACTGAGACCTTGTTAGTGCTGAGCTCAAAACCTTCTGTCTGCATAGCTGAATGTGAAGAAGTTTTTTGCAGTCTCTATTTCCTCACTCTTGCCCCTATTGTCTCCTTCTTGCTTCATTGCTCAAAGTTTAGCCTGCCAGACCTGAAATTACATACAAACACTTGGGGATTCGGGTGGCTTTCTCAGACAGCCCCACAATCACTGTCCTGCCTACATGTTCTTATAACTGTAGGGCATTCCAGATCCTTCTCATGGCTAACAAACTCACTGGTTAAGGGCACAGTGTCCTGAAGGAAGGTTGTCATTGACACTACCCGCACTCCAGCCTGGAAGAGAGGCTTTGGTATCCCAGGAGGAGCTGTCAGCTGCTTGCAGCAGCACTCTGTTTACAGGTGTACATTCTCCTGCTCTCCATCTTTCCTCCACTGACTTCATTTGCCTGCTTGGATTTATATCTGCAAATATCAAAGAATACCTTTGGAACATGCCATCTGAATTCCACCCTCAGCATTTCTAGTTCAAAGTGCCGCAACTGTTTCTAAATATAACAACAGTACATTCCAAATTCACTTTATTTTCTCATGTTTATTTATCAATTCATGCCAAGAAACTACAGAAAAAGAGAATTTATGCATCATTTATCATTCTGACAAAATCCACCCTGCCTTGAAAAACAGGTCATTTACATTGCATTCCTCTTTCAAAATGATTTCTTTCTTTACTCTCATCTGTCAAAAGACATAAGAAAAAGTATTTCTGCTGTGGAACTAGTTACTTTAGTAAAAATAACACTTTGAAATGGTGTTAAATATTTGCTGGTTCTATCTCTTTTGATTGATTTTTATTTCTTTTCCAGACCTTTGGTGCTGATGATGTTGTGTGCACAAGAATTTATGTAAGAGAATAAAAGCATCAATTTACTTGTCATCTGGGATGAAGTGGAGAACTGTGAAAACCCCCAGTGCAACGAGTATCTGTGTGTGCTGTTACTAAGGCAGTGTTGTATGTGATCATGTGTGCTAGATCTGAACCCAGATCCTCTGTTAAGTGTATTTTGCTTTCAGTTTTCATTTCAGACACTATTCCTCTCCACTTTTATGCCATCAATTTTCATGTCTGCTTTGTATTTTGTAGTTGTCACTTGCTATGGTTTCCTCGGTTATTAAACGTATTGGGCATAACTCACAGCGGTTTGGGGGTGTTTTTAATTGAAAACCCAGCAGTGCTTTGGTTAGGACTGAAGCACTTTTTACCCCCTGCTGAAGTCAGTGTGGAGTTTCCCTGCTGTTGGCAGGTCCTGTGCTCTCAGGGAACACCTCCTAGGGCAACACCAAGGGATGGAGAGCAAGTGGATGGCAAGGCCTTTCAAAGGCCTTGAACCCAGAGCTCTGCTTCTTTCCTTCTTTCTGTCTTCTCTCCTTCTTCCCCCTCTCTCTCTCTTGTCCTCTCTTCCTCCCTGTTCAGGAATAATTCATGTATGCTGTGATTGCTGGGACTGGGGTTAAGCTGAACCAGACAAGACAAGGTGAGATCTTTCCCCTTTCCTGCTACAGGACAAATAACATTGTGATCATGACTAATACTCATTGTCATCACACCCAAGCACCTCAGGCCTGATCAGAGAGCCAGAAGAATCGGACAGACTTTCCTTGTTTTGGTCATAAAAATATAAAGCTGAGGAATGCTGCTTTTCTCCTACCTTCTCACCTGTGACAAAGAGAATTTCCAATGGCTTCATTCCCCCTCCATGTTACAATTCTCACTTCTGGTGATTCAACCTTTAATTCTTTGAGCAACTAAGTGTTTCACAAACCAGGGCCATAGTTCAAGAATTAAAAACCCACCACATTTAATGTATTTATTCTGGCTCAGAGTTCTGGCTGCAGCACTATCAAGTATTAGATTCAAGCTGAGCAGACATTCCACTAATGAACCAGATAATCTTCAGTTCTTCAGCCTTGGAAGTGTCTGGAGATTGAGACTAGGAGCACTACTTATTTCACTGCAATATCCAATATTATCTGACCAGCTTTTATCTTTTCAAGAGTAATTTTTCTGCTCCATGTCACACAGTAATATAAGATTTTTAAGAGGTCCAGTGTTAGCAGAATATATGCCCTGTTCACTGGATTCTGCTCACTACTCACAAGAGGAAAATAGGACCAAAACTTGCTCATCTTGGGACATTCATGAAAAATTACTCTGTCTCTTCATCCCTCACGTAGCTATGCAGAGAAACCCCCTTTGATAGGATTGCTGAACTGCCATGAAGAAATCAGCCAGCTGTTCTGTTTATTGCAATGTGGCCTACAGAAGCACAAGAGGAGAGAAACATACAATGTTTTCTGTCTCCTCTGCTCTGACAGGTCATGCTTGCTTTCTCTGCCATCAGCACTCAAGATACCATATTGCAGCTGAAAGGAGCAATCTGAAAGGAGGTTTCTTTTCTTCCACACTCTAACCTTAAGCCAAATCCTGTTTCTGAGACCTTGGTTCTATTGGTATCAATTAAATAGAGTGCATGCTGGCCAACACTGAGGCAGGGGCTAAAATTAGTTCATTGAGGTTTGGAAGAAGATAGAAAATAAAGATAGATCCCTGTCTTCCTCCCTCTTGTTTTCATTCTTACGCTACCCCCCTGTAAGAACAAAACCAAGAGGGAGGAAGACAGGGATCTATCTTTATTTTCTATCATCTTTTAAGATTCAAATTAAAATAGTTGGTGTTTTGTTATAAACAAGTTCCACTTCAGGAGTATCTGGATCTGTTTGTACAATCAGCTGTGCCAAAGGGACTCCACAAAAAAGTGCCAGGCTTTGAGCTCGCTCAAAGCTGCTCAGGGATGCAGACAAGACTGTCTTGCCACATCAAGGCTGAGCAGTCAATAACACTGTGTTGCAGGGCATGTTGGCACAAGTCATATCCCAGAGCACCAGGAGCCCACCAACACCACAAAGGCTTTGCCTCCACCACCAAAAAGTTGTGTGCTGGATGTAGAGGATGGTACAAGCTGAAGAGGCAAGTAGTAGAGACAAAGCCAGTGAGTAGCATGGCTGTTTTGCCATTCCAAGAAAAAATGCCACTCTTAGCAATTACCTTTTCCACCTGTGTCTAAAACAGCCCTAATGCACAGCTTGTGAGGGTTCAGCAAGGTATTGGCATGGGCCTCAAACTGTCTAAAGCCAGTGAGTGCATTTAATAGAAGCAGCGATTTCTATGTTTCATTTCTAGGAAGGCTCAAGCTAAGCTGTTGTGCTGCTCAAGCAAATGTCCTTCAGAAAACTTTCCCAAAGTTTCCCAAAAACTGGAAAATCCCAAGGCAGGTTTCCATCCAGTTGGCAACTACTATTCAAGTAGTAAAGCATGAGCTATGTAACAAGCTTGTAGGAGTTATGATTAAAAACAGGGTCTGGAGATGTGAGCAACCCTGAATAACTTTGGAATTTTCTTCTTACAGGCTTGAAGCTGCTCTCCTAAGCTTCATTTGCAGTCTGGCACGACAGAAGTTCCTTTCTTTAATAATTTCAGTGTGGAAGCTTTACCACTTGATTGACTTTTGTGAAGTTATAATAAACTTACTAGTGCATGGGTAAATTCCTATGAACAGAGACTAGAATTGGTCCAGGGTGTTAGTTTTATGGCTCATTATTGAAAGTGCAAAGGCCAAATTGCATTTTGTGAGTCCTCTTGGATTTAAAAGCCTTCAAATCTAGGCAGTAAAGGATTTGGAGTGAATTTATTGGCCGAAAGCCTTGCAGTTGTCTCCTGCTTTTTTTTTTTTTCATTGCTGAGATTAAGCTCCTTTGGGAACACGGATGTTGAATAATGCCATGGCAGCCAACAGAGACAGTGTTATCCAATTTTTGTGTAAAAAGTAATGAATTCACATGCACACACATACCCCTAGATGAGGTGATGGAAGCAGAGTAGAGTTACTGTATCGTGTTGCATCCACAAAAATTAAGTTTCATGATGTCTGAGTGTTGAATGGCTGCTTAGCAGAACGGGGTTCTGAAAGCTTCAGATTGCTGCTCTCTGCACACAGGAGGGAGGGACTTTTGTAGGCAAAGGTGCCTATAAAACCAAAGGACAATGGAGCACCTAAGGGTTACATAAGTGGTTTGCTGATTAGTTGATAGCATGTAGATGTCTGAAAAAGGCCCCAGGGATTTCACAGATATTGTCTTCCAGATTCCAGACACTGTCTGTGGCTCAGTTCAGTTGCTCAAGCAGGGACAGAGCCTGGCTCACAGTTACGTGTATCAGTGGGCAAGCAGAAGCTTCCCCTCATGCTTCTGTGTTCTAAGCAACACTTGTGTCACTTGGGCTGGAAACCCTCTGTGGTTCTAAGCACTGACTGGTGACAAACACGGCCCACCTCCATCTGGATGGCTGCTGATTGACCACTGGATGCATAAACACCAACCCCCCATCTGCTGTCTTGCACATCCCTGTGCCCTACAAGCCAAACTCCTGAGCTCTGCAGGATGATGCTGATGGCCAAAGGACTTCTGACTGTAGAAATGAGTGCATGAGGGAACTTTCCTTGTGAGTATTACATACTGCTGTTTATGTTTGAGAGCATTTCTCCACAAAAAGGCAGCAGAATGCAGCCAGCTAAGAAGGTGAAAAGTCTTCCTCCTTGCAGTTTAAAGGCTTTGTCTTGCCATTGTCTGAACAGTCCTTGAATGGATACAGTACAAGGGAGTATTCAGTATTATGCCTAAACATAACTTTCTACAGCTGTTTTAGATATCCTCTGTATCCAAGACATCTGCACAAAGCAGGATCTTCAGGGGAGCTGTACCTTTTTTTGGAAGGACAGCAGGAGACCAGGGACAAAGCCTGAGGACATCACAACTGGGGTGGCTGTGACTGGGCAAGAGACTGCCAGCCCCTGTCCCTGCAGGCTTGGGACTGAGCACTGCCCAGGCCATGCTGATAAGCAACTGCTACAGCGAGACAAAGAAAGGGTTCTAGGGGTATCTGCAACAACGTGGCACATGGGGAACATCTCACAACAACAATTCTAGCCCACATGAGTGGAACACTAGGATCCAGTGGCCATGTTCTCTGCCCTAAGGCAAGAAGAGTTCATTTTAGGATTTTCCTTTCATTTTCTATACTTTATTCTTAAGCTGCTTTCATAAAACATTTATTGTTTTTCTTCAGGAAAAATAAACATCCTAACCAGTAAACAGATCAGACCGTGAAGTTGGAATCAAAATAATCCACAGTGGGAGACTCAAAATACAAAAAAAGTTCTTAGCAGGAATGTGACACTGCATTGAATAGTTCAGTTCACAGATATCTGTCTCACCAGCTCTTCTTTGTGGATCGGAGCTGTCCCACTGTGTGCTCTATGCTCTGAGGACCTAGTGCTGCTTTAGCTCAAGTGATCGCTTCTTGCACACTGAGTGCAAAGAGAACATTTCTGCTAACAGGAAGCCCCAAATCCCACATGGCTACAGAATTCAGAGTCTTTGAATATTTTTAAAATACATGCTCTCTGAGCACTGCCATCTCAGAAGTGGGACAATCTGATGCTCTGCCAACGTGATTTGTGGCAGGCACACAGTTCTTTGGCCGTGTTCTCAGAACAAAGAGCAACAAGGCAGCTAAACTCTTTTACAAGCTCGAGGAAGATTTGCCATTAGAATTTGCCGTATGGTCACATACTGCAGCCAGAAAAGATGGTGAGGCTTGAAATGGTTTCTGCAGCAGACAATACCACAGTCTTCTGCCAGATACTGCTCTCTCCTGCAAAAACCAGTGCCTCATGAGGAGAGGCAGTTCAGTTTCTCAAGCAGAAAGGATGTGACAGCCTAGGTGACTGTCTGAACTACAGATTTCTTAAAAGCCCTGCAGATAAGTATCTCAACGTTCATCTTCAAGGATGTTCATGTGGAGCTGGAGGACTGATTTCATCATAAGTCTGATGAGTTCACAGAAAGTTTTCAAGGTGCTGAAGCTTTCATTCTAAGTAGCTGCTGGTGCTGGGAGATAAAGGTGCAATTGGAGTTGTAGTGTTCTTACAGAAATGCAGATAGGAATTGCTGTAATGGGTCAGTGTAAAGGTCCTCTCTCCTCCAGAATTTAGTGCCTAAGACTCTTCCCTGAGACTTCTGGGAGCTTACATATCAAAGTTAGACAGATCTTTTGAGCACTAATATATAGTCCATGTCAGTGCTGAGATTCTGCTGCTTTTAAGATGCTGATGATTGCTGAAACTATTGCTTTCCATTTCTCTTGCTGTAGCTGGGAGATTTTTAAATTGTTCCATATGTGGAAGTTTGTGTAGAACTGACACTATGCCATAATGATGTGTGGTGAGTCTGGAACATCTAAATAACAATATTAATTTGTATGATCCTCCGTAGGGTGTGCCAGGACATCAGCAATGACTGCAGTGAGAAAGCCTGTCTCTGAAGTAAGCACCTAATAACTCTTTTTGCAGGAGTTTTTAACACTGAGGTTAGGCATGTGGCAAGGCTAGAGACTGGGAACATATTGCAGTTATTACGGAGCTTGAAGTCCAAGTTCCTTTTAAGAAACGTCACTAGTAATGTGTTTTAATCAGAAGTATTTTAGTGAAGTAAATTGGAAGCATCTGGACCTGACTGGTATCCTGTTCTTTCAAGTATGATTTACTCCATAATTCTTTTAATGAACTGGATATCGATACTATCTGATGAACAGGAAGAATAAACAGCAAGGATCTGTAATGTTTTCCATTACAGGTTATACATTTCCAGTACAGGTTATACAGAAATGTTGCTGTTGTTGATTTTGTTGCAGCAACAAAATAAATCTTCCCTACAGGTCATAGGGCAGCTATGGGAATGGTCAGAGTGCTGTAAAAAGATCTTTTTCAGGGATAGAGCTTTCTTCCTTGCCATTGTTTAAGTAATAGGAGAATTAGTTAATCCACTGGTTTGCTGCCAATGTTTCATCCTGCTGGAAAAATATCTAAGAATGTACTCCAGGACTTGGGATGGGGGAAACCTTGCAATGTTTCTCCTGACCTCATAGTCAGGGTCCCAAGTGGTATGGGCACAAAACTGTGTTTTCAAGAAAGGGAAGGAGGAGGCAAGAGAGGTGTAGTGTGTGTTTGTCTGTGTGTGAAATAGCCATCATGCCACAGGACCTGATTTTCACACAGCTCTAGTAGCCCTAGCTAATGATGAACACAGTGCTTGCTTGCTTTTCTTTCAGTTTATTGGAAAGTGACCCATTTTGTTCAAAAGTTATTCACTTCTCTCTGACTGAAAGATAGAGAGATGGCATGGCTGAAAGACCTCCTCCCAGTCTTGAGAAGCCAGGCTGAAATACAATGAGACATGTACAGGTGACACAGTTTTAGTGACAGAAGGAACACTGGACACTCCTGCAGGTAGGGTGAATGGTGCTATGAAATGAATCATTCCATATCTTCCCAAAGCCTTTTGATTTTGCCATGGGGGTTGATACTGTGGCACACAAAATTTTTCATGTGAACACAAATAGCTCTTTCCCCTCTCACCAGAGCTGGTACTTAGTAGGTTAGTATGTCAGTGGGGAACATTCTGCATTGTATATCAAAGTCTAATAAATCTCAAATATAATACTTGGAACCATAGAAGGATCTCAGCATAAAGCCCTGTGTCTGTTCCAAGATAGGGAGGAGGAGAGAAAGAGAATTTATAACTTTTTCTATAACTTTTTTCCTTCTTGATTTTGGCTGAGAAACAAGATTTAAGAAAGGGTTTGGATACTTGGCCATACTTAAAAGCCTGGGAAGAGCTTCTTTGTAGGCTTTTTAACTTACAAGCATTTGAACAAATTGCTGTATAGCTCCCTAAACTGTTTGACATTTGCTCTTGTTAGGGCAAATTACGGTTACATCTACTTCTGACCCGGATATTTTTTGAAAGCCTAAGTTGCTTTCTACTAAGTTTGAACAATTGCATGTGCTAAATGCTTGTAATAAGTGCAGTGGCCTGTTAAATTAAGCCTGAATTTATTCAGAATATGTTAATTTTATGAATACTTTTGAATAAGTAATTATCATTTTGCCTGAAGCCTGTCATTTGGATGCTGCAATAATTAGGGTGCCCATTAGCCAGATTTCATCATCTAATAACACAAAGTAAATACAGAGGGAAATTGAGGAGAAAAAGTTGAAGAAGAAGATATTGGGATAAGAATTTAAAATATATTTCTCTATAAGCAAGACAGGAGTTAACTGTTAAGTTTCTGGAGCTGATTCAAGAGAGCCCCAGTGCCAGCGTTCCTCTGGCAGGCAGCAGCCGTCACAGCTGGGTGGCTGGAGGCAGAGGCAGCCCGTGGGGATGGCAGGGGGCCACCACTCTTTGTCCTGGAAACAGCACCAGCCTCTAATGGCAGCCCCACAACATCCAGCTGGTGAAGAGAACAGTTCACATAGCTGGTCCTAAACAGGAGATCAAGGAAAAGATAAGAACCTACAAACACCACGGTGCTCAGCAGCTGGGAATAGTGTGAATCTCCCCCTCACTCAGCAGTCCTGGAGGCACATAATCACCCTGTTACACTGCACTCTGGGCAGCAATTTTAAACTTAGTCCTATGAAATCACATTGTTGCTTTGCAAGAATTTTATTACCATAGTTACCCACATATATGTAAAGGTGCTTAATAAAATGAGTTTTCTCTCTGTAGTTTGGACAGATATTCCCAGTGGAGTCCACTGAGTTTCTGCACTGTCCAGAGTTTAAGAGATGGAAGGAGCTAGCTGGCTTTGGAGGGTTATCCATGGCAACAAAATGTGAGAAGGGCTCATGGAGCAACAGGGATGCAATACACAAAGCCAGTGCCATTCAGCAGCCTGAAATTCACTTTTGGTCAAGGAAGCAGCTCTTGCTCCTCCTCTGCCCCGGCCTGAACAGAGTCAAGATGTGCCCTTCAGACTGAGTCAAGGAATAAGGCTCAGGAATGGAGGAAATGACAGGAAGGTGAATGGTCAGGAATTGCAGCCATGAACAGAAGGCGTTTGTGTGGAATACACTTTTATCCCTTCAAAATAGATGCAAGGGTGTCCTTTCAAAGTCCATTTGGAGAGTGCCAGCTGCATTTCTAACTCTAAAAATAGCAACAGTGCTTTTTCTTATATGTGACTTTAAGGCATCATTTGTCCTATATTGGTATAACTACTGTCTTCTCATGCATAGTGTTGCAAGAATAGCCAGAAGGCATTCAGCCTGCATGAGCCTTCACCAGAGATGTTTTCTCCACAACACATGGCAAAGTCCTCTATTGTTTCTGGGAATCTTTGTAGCTTGGATGCATTATTCTGCTGTCTTGTCTTCCATGTGCATGGTAAACTGGGCATTCTTGTCTATTGTTTTACGAAACTGTGGCTAAGAAAATGAAATGGCCTTTTATTTTATTTAGGCAGCAAAGTGATTTATGAAAAAACACATCCACTTCCCTGATGGAAAGTCCATGTGTGCTTTAGGCCCCCAAATGGACTGGGCTGAGGCCATGCCTTTGCCATAGTTGTTACCATTGGTATTACTGGAGTGCACAGGAGGACAGAGCCCCTCTACTGCCCCCAACTCCACTGTGCTATATGCTGAACAAAGATGGTTTGAGGCCCTCCTAAGCTTCAGCCTTTGTAAACACTCCGGGACAATAGTCCTGGGGACAGAAAGACACACCCCTCTTCCCCATGGGGTTCAAATGATCCACACAGAGGTTGCATCTCTTGAATTTCAGCAGTGAGCTGGACGGAAGGGAGGGGGATTTAAGCAGCACAGAAAGAAATCATTCACACAGCCTTGCTTCAGTGCCTCCCCTCTCAGCTCTCCCCAGAGCAAAGCCTTTCTCCAGAGCCACACCATTTTCACTTCACCAGGTTTTTGGCCTCAGTCTGTGTCTGGGAAACATTGCCCCATCTGTTGGGGGGTTGTGTGTCTCAGGCAACTCTCACTTGCATGAAATGAAGCTGTGCTCAGCTTTATCTGCAGTTACAGCTGGGTGCATCCACCTTAGTTGGGCAGCCATTGGCTGAGGTTGGCTGAGCCTCTTGGCTTCATCTGGTGAGAGGTAAATGACTGAAAGGATGAAAACAGGTTTTTTAATTGCCAAGTCACTTGAATCAATAGGGAACTCTGCATGCTACTATGTGTGGTCTCCATGGACCCCATATGAAAGATGAAGGCAGCTGTGACTGTGCTTCATCACCCTTGCCTCAATCAATAGCTACCAGCTTTTTAAGGTCCCAAAAGGTGTGAGTAAATCTCTGCTGCACAAAGTTAGCGTTTCCTAGCATATAGCCCATTGTCCTGACTGAAAGGATCTAAAAGCCCTTATTCTGTGAGG
The DNA here is from genome assembly GCF_037042795.1 of Molothrus aeneus. Classification (NCBI taxonomy): domain Eukaryota; kingdom Metazoa; phylum Chordata; class Aves; order Passeriformes; family Icteridae; genus Molothrus; species Molothrus aeneus. The sequence continues at coordinate 4,826,493 of NC_089658.1, read as the reverse complement.
GTTAATGACCAGATGTCCCTGCAAGGAGCCCCATCAGCCCTGGGCCTCAGTGCCAGAAATTACTACAGCTGATTTCAGTTCCCTTTGCATCCATGTTGCAGCTTGGGTGGCAGTGTGAAGCACTTCACTTGGGTAAAGGAGCCTGTGGGTGCAGGGATAATCCCAGTGATGTCCTGGGAGAGGACTGGAAAGAGACTGGTGGTATTCTATTATGTTGCTCCTAGTCTATGAGAGGATGCTTCAGAGGGATGCAAACTCAAACCCTTCCACACCTGAGGGTGTGCAAGTGCATGGTTCAAGTCCATAAGTGTAGCACTTTCTCTGCAGCAGTCCCTCTTATGGAGTGAGTGCTTGTGTAAATGTGACAGTGCCAGCAAAGTCTTAATCAGACTGTCCCCTTGTAATAGCAAGGCTTTAATAATGCCTGAACAGGACAATTGCACTGTCTGTGTAAAAACAATAAGGACAAGTTTATGGACTGCAGCAGTAGATGCTTCAGCACCTTTAACAGGAAGGGAATGGGCACTGTACTTTGGAGAAATAAACAAAGAAAAAGTTGCCTCATAGGATGTAGGTATATGACACATTTAGGAGACTAATATTGATCCATCATTCTCAAAGGGCCATTTCAATGTCACCATTTTCATGCAGAAATCTAGCAGTACATTCTTTAACTTAAAAGAGCTCTCAGAGTAGCTGCCTTTCTTGTACTTTTCTTTCACTCTGTCTCATTGTTGATCCCAGAGCTCTGGAGGCTGTGAGGATGCTTCACTTCAAGGAAAACACTGACACTGGTATCCTGCTCTCCACATGGTGTATTATTGACAGTACAACTGGATAGGAAATTTAGTTAGCACAGTATAACCAGGGTATGTGGTAATTACTGGTGCATCATTATTAGTCTTATGGCATGTTTTTAAAGTTATTAATTAAAGCTTTTATCTTCCTTTGCACATTTAGAATTTTGAAAAAAATATTCGATACCATTAATAAATCTTTAGTCCTTGTAGCCAGCAGCAGCTTAGCTTTTGGAGAAAGAAAAGCCCTGGAAGTGTTCCTTCCAGGCAGTTGTGCCTTGCAGGTGAGCCTGTGTGTAAGGACAGATCATTAAGGACTTGCTGCTCTGGGATGGAGGCAGAAATAAACTTACATATGCACGGAATATGGAGCACAGATCAATCCAGCCTTGATTCAGTCTGAGTGCAAGATTAGTTTCTTTTGAAATGCCATCAGAAAGCATTTGCTCAAAATGTAGGTCACAGCAACAAAGGCTGTGGGAGGGATTGACTGAAGGCAAAAGGAGTGAAGCTGAAATTGCCTATGTTCAACAGCTGTCTAAGTCTAAGCCAGATGTTTGCAACATTAAATATTCTGTGGCAACAGAGGTTTGTAGCAATGTAGACCCTATAGTGGAAAGAAATTGAATTGTGCATTTCTGTAAGTCCACACAGTGACTTCATAACTCTCTTACTTGTGCTATTGCTAAAAGTCTCTGTTTCTCTTCATGCTAAAAGTGTGCCAAACACTCATTTTCACAGCTAGCTCATGTTATGTTTTTTCTAGTGCCTTACTTCCTTGCCCTGAATAAAATAATTGTTCTTTGAGCTCAGTACCTGAACCAAACATTGAAAGAGATTAAGATGACCAGCCAGTACCTGAACCAAACATTGAAAGAGATTAAGATGATCAGCAGATGATGTGAAACAGAAAATGCAGCTAGACTCACTCCACATAAACAAATATTTTGAGGTGCACTGCTCAGGCAAACTGATTAGTTTGCCAGCTGTAGGTAGAGCTACAGAGGAAATTAAAAAGGTGGAGTATGCTGAAAACTGCAGAGGGAAAGAAACTGCAGCAGGGTACACTGATTCATAATGCTGCAGGGGAAGAATGAGGTTTAGACATGAATCTGCTGGGTTTTAGGATTCTTGCTTCTTTGAGAGACAGTCTGTCTGTGAGACACTTTCTATACTGTCATGCCAGCAGTGGAGCGGAAACTTCTTTTTTTAACAGGCAGGAGGAGGGGGGAAAGCTCTGCATAAAGCCCAAGCTCCCATAAGTGGAAAATATCATATGTACCTTTTTAAAATCCTTCAGGATGCAGCTGCAGATAATGAAGACAAATGATTCCTTCAAAATAAAGATAATAATGGAAACAGGCTATGCCTAGAATTCACCTCAGCTTTAGATTCTGATGGCAACAAAGGTAAGAGTATAAAGGAGCCTATTAATACAGTAAGAGCCAGAAACAGACAAAAACTGCAAGGATGAAGGGTTACTTAAAATCTCCAAGAGATGTATACAAAAGAGTCTGAGGCAGGAAATCATCACTGAGATCATGAAAGCATGAACAGTCATGATGAATAAAGAAATGCTTTATGACCTACCTTTATTTGCAGATAGAAGGAGTAGCATCTCTAGTGCCCTCTGCAAAATTAGATATTTCAGCAAACAGCATTAAGTGGAAAACAGTAAGAATGTTTTCAGAAACACATTTCTTTTTGTCAAGAAACGTCAGTCAGGCCCCAAACTTCTATCAGCAAGGAAGATTAACTATGAAAACTCAGTAGGTTTAGGGTGGTATTTCTACTGAAAAAGCAGCCAATTACAGAAAACATCCCAGTAATTTTGGCACTCAACAGTATTACAAGAGACACAGGAAAGTTTGTTCCAAATTCCTCTTCCTGTTTATGTGATGCCATGAGCTTCATTCAGATGATATAGAAAATGCCTGCTTTTGGTAAGAGCTTTTTGGCAGCCTGGAGATTCTCCTAATCCCTGAAAGTGATGAAAAGGTGTGAGAGAAAGAAATCTAAACTATATGCACTTCTAAAACAGAATACTGGTCACCTTATCAGTTCACACTTAATGCTATCTGATAACACAGCAAGGCTGGAGTGTCTTTTTGTGTTACTTCCTCTGATTTTTAAGAAAATTTGGGACATAATTTAAATTAAACTAAATAGAAAAAAACCCCCATATTTTCAGCCAAAAAGGGAACTGAGAAAATTCAAGGATGGGGTGAACCATCTGGGGAAGTAGGAAGCCTGGTTCATTTCTGTGGAACTCCTCACAGCATTCCTGGATGATTCCTGCCTGAGCCCTGGTGAACCCTGAGCAGCAGGGCAGGCCTGTTCTATGTACAAAACATACCAAGCTGTCACTAAGGTCTGGTAAGAACAAGGCTGTAGGTGTAAGGGACACGCACCATTGGAATAGCTGTACTTAGAGATCAGTGCTGAAAGAGCAGCTGGCAGCTTGTATTAATAGGGTTTAATCTGTTATCCAAGGAGAAGGTCCATATATCACAGGAGCCTGTGACCTCCCAGAGGGAGACCGACTGCTAACTTCACTAGGATGGCTTAGAAATTAGGCCCTTCAAGGCCTCTCCTCTACTGATTCATCATTTTAATCATTTACTTTTGAGAATCTATTTCACACTTGACCTTCAAACCTCAGCCTGCACCTTTTTAAATTTGCCCTGTTAGCTCTCTTAGACTTTCACACATTTGCAAAAACCCCCAGAGTCACAGTATCACCCATCTTTAGAAAACCTGCCTGTACCCAGCGGTCTCTGACACGCAGGGCAGTGCTGTGGAGGCAGAAGGGCCGTGCCACCGCTCCTGATGGTCACTGGTACTCTGAGCTCCCTGCCAGCTCTCAGATGCTGAGGCCATAGCAGCAGGAGCAGTCTCTGTTCCATGTGCACGGTCCATATTACAGTGGGCTCTGGGACTGGAGGCAGCAGTACATTTCTGCTAAACAGAAAAATACTGCTACTAAGAGAAGAAAGACTTTCAACTGTGATTAACATTTTATTGCCTGGGCGGTAGGTATCAAAGGACTTTTTGGCTCTTTTGGAGCCACTTCAGTCCAGTTGGATTAAGATCAGCACAGCTGTTCCCCAACTGACTTTAAAAATGCTTCCAGTAAATGCCACTTCCTGCTGTTGCTGTCCCTCCTTCTGGAAGCTGCATCATCCTGCTTAGCTTAGCTCAAATGCCTGCTCTTCTACTCCCTCCTGCCCCTCCTCTTCCTCCTCCTTCCCTGTGTGTTTGCTTTAGACCCAACAGTCTCCATCCCCATATCCCCTGCACTTCCCAGCAACAACCTTCAGCACAACAGTGATGAGTGGGATGGTGGGGGTTACTAGTAAGGAAATGGAATTGCCCACAAGAACAAGTGGGGCTGTGAGTGTGAGAGATGCCAGGTTACTCCTGCTCTGCTCTCCCCTCTGCACTGGGCTTGGGCACCAGGACTGGATGTTCTCCTTGGCTCTGCCTGCACTGATAGACAGTGAACTCTGCTGGAGCCAGCCAACCCCCTGTGTGCCAGGGAGGTGCTCAGCAGAGGCAGGACAGCTATTTCCTTGGACATGCCATGTGGAGATGAAACTTTCAGATAGTGAGGACTGTAAAACCAGCAATAACAGGTGTTTCTACTTCTGCTGTGGACAAAGGGGTGCAGAAATCTCTGGTAGCAAAGTAGGGATGAAGAGGGGCAGGAAGACTCTAACTGCACTTGGAAGAGAGTGCAAATCGAAAAGAAAATAGTTCAGAGTGTCTGTGCAGAAGAAGCCAGGCCAGCAGAACTGGAGCAGTTTCTCTTCTGTTAAAGAACTGCAGATGGGTGATCCCAGTGGGATGCTGAACAACAGAGTGACAGAAGTAGGGTTCAGAGTTGTCTAAGCTCCCTTGATATCTCTCTAATGCGCTGCTGTGCTCTAGCCTGGATTTCACTCCATCCCTAGGATGCAGATGCCATCTGCAGGAGCCACTCGATCCAGACTCCTACAAGCTACAATAGCTGTGAAGATTTAATTCTAATAGTCAAAGAGATGACAGAAGAGAGACTCCATCTGCCTCCCTGCCTGCACCCCAGGAAGGAAGCACAGCCCCTTTTTGTGGAGAGAATTGCCATGGTGGGTGGCATGAAAACCACCTCTCTCTGCCAGGGTCCAGGGGTGAGGGAGATTAGTTTGCTCAGGCACCCTGCCTATTTTAGGGTGTAAGTTGAAAGTCTCTCCTTGTACAGCTGAGGGCTTCCCACCTCCAGAAGAAGTGTGTTTGACAGTATTTAGGCAGAAAGGTTGGGGTTGTCTGCTCCTACAGCAGATTTCTATCCCAGTATACCTCATAGGTCTGTGGGACTCGTACCCAGTGCTGACTTGAGGACCATTTTCTCAGACAGAGGATACAATTCCTAGCTCACACTGTTGGCAGTTTGTAGGAAGGAGGGGTATGGTTTTGAGTGGTCATTAGCTTCAGGAGTTGGGGATTATCTTGCTAAAAGCCTCAAACACTTCACTATATTAAGAAGTCCTGAGTACACCTCCACCACCTCTCTGTCCTTTGGGTCACAATGACTGAGCTCAAAGCACAACTTGCTGCAAGCCACATCCCAGGTCTCCAGAAGACAAACACAGGAAGTGGCTTGTCCTGCTGTGGAACTTTCCATGGATGACTGAGGACTGTCAGTGTGGATGAGCTGTCATCATATTAGAAGCAGTTAATAGCAATCAGCAGTTAAAAGGAGTTTTAACACCATCCATACTTCCCTTATGCACTAGGGAATTGCAGTGCCTGGTGCTGAAGGGTGTTACTTAATGATTGTTCTTGCCAACTGTCACTAAATCCCCCAAATTTCTTTCTTGTGGTGGGGGTTACTAGTAAGGAAATGGAATTGCCCACAAGAACAAGTGGGGCTGTATGCAGCGTGTTCCTGCTGCCATCCCTCTCTGAGGGATGCACCCAACAGTGGTGCCCAGCATTCCACCTCTACTCCAAACCTCGTCTCCGCGTCACCTTCATCCCTGCAGGTGTGAGAAAAGCCCCTAGTGGTACTTGCCTAATGGAGCTTTCTCCTGCAATGAGTGAGGAAAGAAAGCAATTTGGCTCCCCAGGGCGTGTATGAGCACATGGCAGGTGACCACTACCTTCCTGAGAAGGAAAACAATTGTTCCCAGAGGCCAGCAGTGCCTGAGCTTGCAAAAAATCCTGAAGTAAGAAAGCTGAACTGTGCCTCCCATCTCCCTTTCCAGCAGCGTTGAGGAAAGAAGGCAACAGATGCCATCCATTTAAAACAAGCATGTCAGTAACAACCACAGCCTGAACCAAACCAGATGTGATCTCTAGGGCTGTTAAGCCTGATACTGCACAGACTGCTCTAAGAGCTGGGCAGTGTAGCTTGAGGCTCCCCAGTTGCTTGTTGCACTTCCTGAAATGAAGACCTCAGGCTCACAACTCAGAGTTCAATTGATCTGCCATCAGCACAAAAGAGTCCTTCTTCTTCCTGACATCTCTGGGAAAAGACTTTGCACTCACTTAGACTCTGTTGAGTAACTAGAAAAGGCAATTTTTCAAGCTCCCTAATGATACAGGAGGCCCAACAGTGCTGCAACCTGAAAATAGGTGCCTGGTTTCAGATTAGCAAAGGTTCACCACCCTATTCCTCTATTACATGATGTAATTGGAAGTAAGCATGTTTACTGAATTTCACTTTTGGTACTAATGAACTCTTCACAGCAAGGCTGTTCTCCCAAACACAGTTTCTGCAGGATCTTGTACACAAGCACTTCTCTCACATGTGAAAATCATCTTGAACACCTTTCCTCCACCTGGAGAATAAAATGTACTGAGCTCAAGTAATAAATTTTGAAAAGCAGCTTCCATGATACTTGAACCTGTTCATACACCCAACCTTAGAACAGTTCATGTGCTATCTTTAGATATTCATGAGACAGCATTATCATCTGATTTACTAAGAGTCTGCTGAATGCTAGGGAGGGACTTTTAGAGAGGTGTTAGAGTTGTGTACTTCTGTTTAAATGCAGCTCTAGTAAGAAAAGACTGATTTTTAATTTGTGTCAGCATTTTACTTGAAAAATTATGACAGCAACTTGAATTGCCAGCAGTGAATCAATTAGTAAACACCAGTCTGAGATAACAAATATTCCAGATATGAGAAATTCTAGGTAGTGTTATTTCTTAGTGGAACCTTAGCATGAGTAAGGAACCTGACTTTTAGTGTCTTTCATGACATGTGCTCAGACAGCACAGCCTTGTTGCCATACCCCTGTGTCAAGAAGAAAGGTTTTTTCCTCTGGCAGTTATGAATCTACCTACTTTGACATAAGGGACAAAAAAGCAAAGCTTACATTCATATTCTTGAAGATAACATGGTAGCACTGAGGATACTGTATTCAAAAAAATTAATCTACAGAAACAAATATTGTATCTCAGGCCATATGGTGTCAAAACTAAATATTCAGTCATGTTCTTACTGAAGTATCCAGTCTGCCATGTTCTCAGTTTACAGCCTAATTCCTGTGGCTTTGCTGCTGTGGCACAAGACACAGGAGAATGTGACCACTTGATTTTCTTCTTACAAATTGTGCAATCTGAATTTTACAAACGCTTCCTTTCAGTTTCTTACTGAAATGTGACAATGTCAAAACATCTTTGTGATCTTTTCAATCAGCTGCCCCAACTTTGACTATGCATAGATTGCTGTGTGTCTTACCCGCTCTGTACCTTCACCTATGGATTTTAGACTCGATTGGACTGACCTAAATTTCTTAAGTAAATATTCTAAAGAGGTTTCCCAAATTTTCTTTCTAAACCTCATGCATTCATTCAGTTGCAATAAAACCAGGCTGCTGTGTTATTTTTTCCATCGATGGGTAGTTATGAACAGTTTTATTCCCTTCTTCTAAAGATCTCTCACTGCCTCACAAGAACAGTGTAAGGTTTAGTGCAGCTGAGCTTCAAGTACAGCAGTCATATGGAAGCCAGGATTAGAAGTGATTTTATTCAAAGGGCTGTACTTCAAACTCCTGAATCAACCTGCTTCTCCTGCAGAGGAATGGATGCTGTGGATGCTGTCTGGTTGTCACTGCTATTGCCTTTCATCTGTCTTTATTGGGAAAACGGAGGAAGACAAAAGAAGGGCACAACTAGAAAAGTGTCTTGCACTGCACTGGGTTCTCTCTGGCTCGCTGTGGTCTCTTCTGTGTGACAGTGCTGTGGAACACAGACCTGAGAGCAATATTTAGCTCAGCTTTTTCCACAGCAAAACTGCTTTCTCTGTTTGAAGCCTGAAATATGGTGAACAGCAGTATTGAAATTCTCTCTATGGAGTGACTGCCTTTCACACAAGTAGCACAACGTAATTCCCTCTACTCACATTCTCTTCTTCACTAAGACACTGCTTAGCCTGCTTCTGTCAGCTCTAATTACAAACCAGCAATACCCATCCCCGCTTTCTTCTGGATAAGCTCTCCCTTGAATTTGACTTATTTCAGGATGTTGGATGCCAGCTGGGAAATGGAAAATACATTCTGGAAACTGCAAAACCATCTTTCTTCCTAGACAGTTACACATTTCCTTAAGGGACTTAATTCTAGAAGAATCACATAAAAAATAGCAGAACAGTGCAGTAGCTCAGGTGGTAATAAGCAAAAAGAAAGAAAATTTTCAGTATAAATTGAAAGCCAAACATTGTGTTAAAACCAAATATATATGCAATTTGCCTTCCAGTAATCTGTCTGGTGTGTAGGAAGGGCACAAACCTCTAAATATTTGGGGTTAAAGGATTTTACATGTGAGCAAGAAATACTCCATGCTCCCTAAAATTCCTTTCCCTGGATGTACCTGACACACTGAGGTCAGCCAGCAAAGGGAGATAACCACCAGCTGTTTATTCACTGGCATCCTGAGGACTGAGCCCTGCAAGACTGGGGTGTCTTTGGCAAAGGAAAACAACCAGTGAGTGATGGTGCAGCACACCCCTGGAGATGCTTCTTGTCGGAATTTGTCACGAGACAGAGCTCCAGCATTTGTCTGCCAACACTTCACTTGCTTGTCACCACAGCTGCCAGCACCAGCCCCAGACACTCCTGCCCGGTTTCCATGGAGCTCACGTGTGGCCAGCATGAGAAGCAGCCTCGTGTGCTGGGGCGAGGGTCTGGGCTGGGTTCTGTCATGGGAAAGGACTGCACTGATCCAGCAAGGGTAAACTACCCCTGAGATGTCACACATGAGTGATCTCTTCAAAGACATTCAGCTTTGGGCACCCTGAACGTGCTTTACACAGCGAAATTTGGGGAGCCTCTCTAGACACATCTTGGCCACATTCTCCACCACCTTTCCACCCATCCCATTCCCTCTTCCTGCAGTCTTGTCAGAGATAGGTCAGGCATCATTGCAACATGGAACGGGGAAAAAGTGGCCAGAATTGGGGTTGCTCATGCAGTTTTGAGCATAACTATTGCAATCAGTGTGTCAAGTCCCTCTGTCACTATTCAGGAAGGCAATGACAGTTTAGGTCAAAAGAGACACAGACATAAAGGAAAATGGAGTGATTAGAGGCTGAGATGGAGACATCTTTTTGGTAATCTTCTTTTCTGCCTGAGCCTGGTGATGAGTTCTGGCTGCATTAGTGTCTAAACCCCAGGTATTATCTATGTCTTACAGCCTGGAGAAATGACTATTGCTTGACTCATTCACCACTGGGAGTGTGGCCTCATGTACTACTACTGCTGTGCTAAAGATGAAGACAAAAATAAAATTCCACCATCCAGCAAAGAAAAAAAGCCTCTTATTTAAGAGAAAGAAAAGAAGAAAGATACGCAAAGGAAAAATTCCTGTGAAGGAATCTAGCATCAGAGACTAAAAGCCAGAGCCAGGTCAGGCCCAGCTGTAGAAGACTGAGCACACGCCTTTCTGCCCTCAGTGAGGGCTGTGGTAATATTCCTGCCCTGCACTAGGACCCATCTCATGGAGATTTCTAACGGCGTGCCCTGAGACAGGTGTGATAGCACGTGTTTACTTCCTTGAGGACAACACTTTGCCTTCGGAGCAGTGCGAGGCGGGAGCGCCATGAGCTGTGCCGTGTTCCGAGGGCTTCTGCTGGGCCTGCAGGGCTCCGCTGGGCCCGCTCCGGACAGCGCCGGCTGCCCTGCCCTTAGTGCCCGCTGCCCACAGCCCCGGCTGCCCTGCCCTTAGTGCCCGCTGCCCACAGCCCCGGCTGCCCTGCCCTGCCCTTAGTGCCCGCTGCCCACAGCCCCGGCTGCCCTGCCCTTAGTGCCCGCTGCCCACAGCCCCAGCTGCCCTGCCCTGCCCTTAGTGCCCGCTGCCCACAGCCCCGGCTGCCCTGCCCTTAGTGCCCGCTGCCCACAGCCCCGGCTGCCCTGCCCTGCCCTTAGTGCCCGCTGCCCACAGCCCCGGCTGCCCTGCCCTTAGTGCAGCTGCGGGCAGCGCCCGAGCTGCTGAAGCAGCTGCGGAGGGGCCACGGGGGCTGGAGCAGCTCCCCTGTGGAGCCGGGCTGGGAAAGCCGCGGCCGTGGAGCCCGGGAAAGAGAAGGTTGTGTGGGAGCTCGCAACGCATTCGAGTACCTGAAAGGGCCCTACAGGGAAGGTGGGCAAGAGCTATGGTGATGGGACAAGGGGCAATGGGTACAAATTGAAAGGGGGAAATTTAGATGAGATTAGGAAGACATTCATTACTGTGAGGGTGGTGAGGCATGGAACATGCTGTCCAGGGACGCTGCGTATGCCTCATCCCAGAAAGCGTTCAACATCAGGTCGGATGGAGTTTAAAATGCAGCGTATGATCCTTAGGGCCCACTGCACCCCTCAGCGTCTCACGCTGCGCTGGGCTGCGGAGCCCCTGCGCTGCGGAACGGCGCCCGGGGAGGGGTCAGGCCCGGCCCCGGGGGCGCCGCCCGCCCGCGCCCGGGCCCGCGCTGCGCCACCAGGCGGCGCCACCGCGCGGGCCTGCGGCCCCGTCCCCAGCATGGCCCCGCCCCCAACACGGCCTCGCCCTCAGAGTGGCCACGCCCCATCGTGGTCCCGCCCCCGGCGCATCCTGACCGGCAGCTCCGCCCGCGGGCTCGTCATTGCTATCGCGAGAGCAGGGGCTGCCCGCTCCTGGCTACTTCCGCCCTCTCCGCCAAGCCTCGCGTGATCTCGTGCCCCTTCCTCCCGGGCAGCGTGCTCGCAGTCTCGCGAGAGCGGGGCGTGCTGCGACTGCGGGGCGGGGCGCGGGGTGCAGTCTCGCGAGAGCCGCGGGAGGGCGGGGCGCGGTGTAGTCTCGCGAGAGCTGCGGGGCCGCCGGCGCTCCCCGGCCCGCTCCCTCACGCTGACATGGTCGCCGGCGATGGACCCTCCCAGGACAGGTCGGTCAACTGCGGGGACGGAGCCGCCCCGCCCGCCGGGACACAGCGGCCCGGACACGGCCTCGCCCTCTTGGCCGCCGAACGGCGCTGTCCCAGGCCGCGGGAGTCCCTCCGGGGGAGAGCGGCCCCGTCCCCGCCCCGCTGTCCGCTCCCTCCCGGGGGTTATTTATTCCGAGCACCCAATGGTTGCTACGAGGTTTATTTTTATGTCTTGTTCCCTTGACGTTGGCTTGGCAGTCAATGCTTTGTGCTTCCTGCTGTATGAAAAGCCGTGTCTCTTATCTGCGCTGGTGAGGTGTCTTATCCTGTGTGTAGATGGCAGACTGAGACAACAAAGGTCAGGTGTGTTCGGGCTGTGCTGGCGACCTGCATTGACCTATATGTATTTACTATTAGCGATGCTTTTAAAGTTCGCCTTAGTCACACATCTACATCATGAGATGTCTCAATCCATTTAGAAACCTTTCCATGTTGCATCTAATTACAGTCTAGAGGAACGTTATTTCTGATGGAATCAGAAGTAAAATCTCTTTTTGTGAGTCCTCGGTCAGTGCTGAAACGACCCTTTGTTTTGTGGCTGTAACTTTGTTTGTTTCGTCCCGCAGGAAGCCCTTACCAGCCCGCCATTGAAGCTTTGGAAAGCCACCCAGAGAAAAAGTTTTACAATGTGTCGAAGCTCGGAGGCGCCAAGTATGGTACGATGCTCTCCGGGGGTGATCGGGGTGGTGCCAGCAGCCACTGCACCACTGGTGCCCTGCGGTGCCAGGAGATGCGGTTGGGAATTCCTAATGGATGTCTTTGGAGGCTGATTATATCCCAATTTCTTAGTGCTTTATGGAGTTTGCAGGGGTAATACTTGTAAGTTTTTTTTACCGAGGGAGAAAGTACAGGTGTTTCTGCAGTTTTCAACAGTATTCCAAATCAGAAGAATTACTCAGTTTTGGAAAAAAAATGAAGTGATAAAGAACTCCTATTTAATGCTTCAAAAATAAATACAGCTTTCCCTGTATTTCTGTGCAGCTTCATGGTGTTCTGGCTTCCCCTCCCCAGCAGCCTCCCATAGTGGGTGACTGTTTGCCAGAACATGGCTCCTGCTGCAGGCTGAGGTTTTGTGGTGCTCACGCTGTTGCTTAATCTCAGTTTGTCATTAGTATGCGGTGGCTGTCTGTGCCAGGGGACCTTCCTTGGGTCCCTGTGTCCCAGTGCCTTTCACAATGTTGCACGTGTGCTGGGAGGGGAGTCCACGCAGGGGAGGGAGCTTTGCTCAGTGCCAGCTGGAACAGCCTTTAGTCTTGCAGGTAATCAAAGCATGCTGGCATTGTTTTCTCCCTTTGTCTTCATGTTAAACTGAAATACTTACATGGGCTACTTAGTAGCCTTACTTAGTTATGCCTTCCTTAGTAAAGGATTTGGAATATTTTTTTCAGTTTTGCAAGGTCTGAATTCTTCTGTATTCACAGAATTTGTAGTGTGCTTCTTGAATAAAAAAAAAATCAGTGGATATTTCCCTTTAAGCCCATATTTGACCACAATTATTAACTTCATGTTGTTTAAAGAGAAGAGAGAGAGGGGCACAGTGTCTGCTGAAACTGTGCAAGAGCTGTGTGCTCTTGCAAATTTCCCCTGCTCGTAGTAACAAAGTCAGTCTTTCAGATAAGCACACATGGAGGAAACAGTGCTTCTGCTGGTGGGTTGGTCCAGGAGGAGCAGTGCTGTGCTAGTAACAAGACTAGGCAGTGCTACAGCAGTTTTGTGAAAAGCCTCATGACAGGAGTGGAAATAAAACAACAATAAACAACTTCCTGCTAAAATGTGCCACAAAGCTTGCAGCAGCAGTGGGTGTTCCTGAACATATTCTCAGGAGTCTAAACAGACTGCACTGAGAGGGTCTTTGTCTTTCAATAGAAACTTCTGTGCAGAAGCTGGAAGCCTCATGTCAACTTTAAGGTAGCAAAATACTAAATAACATCTAGACACAGTCTGGGACAGCACTGGTAGCAAATTGAGCATCTGGAATTGCTCACTGCATTTGTTGCTAGAACAGTTTGAGTTTTACCTTTCTGGCTGTAATTTGATATTAATTGCCAGCTGATATTAGTCAGATTACTGATGAAAATGTTAATTGGTTTAGTTATCAGTTTTCTAGTGTTTTAAGACTTACGGGGAAAATGAGAAGAGTTCAGAAGGATTTAGGGCAGACAGACATGTGGAGATTTAGAGCAGGCTCTTGCTGGGGCTGGAGCTCATGTGGGGAAACTTCCATGGTTAAGCTGTGGCAGTGTGGGAGGACAGAGATTGCACTGCCTGCCATGATGCTGTGCTTAACCTGTGAGCTGCTTTTCCCTTGTGCCCAGCCCTGCTGTCCCTTCCTGCAGCCTGGGGCATTGCTGAGCCCGGCCTCCCCTGGGCTGCAGTGCCCGGGAGGTGCCAACCCGGCCCGTCTCTGCCCGGCCCGTCTCTGCCCGGCCCGTCTCTGCCCGGCCCAGCTCTGCCCGGCCCGTCTCTGCCGGGCCCAGCTCTGCCCGGCCCAGCTCTGCCCGGCCCGTCTCTGCCCGGCCCAGCTCTGCCCGGCCCGGCTCTGCCCGGCCCAGCTCTGCCCGGCCCGTCTCTGCCCGGCCCGGCTCTGCCCGGCCCGGCTCTGCCCAGCCCGGCTCTGCCCGGCCCGGCTCTGCCCGGCCCGGCTCTGCCCGGCCCGGCTCTGCCCAGCCCAGCTCTGCCCGGTCCAGCTCTGCCCGGCCCGGCTCTGCCCGGTCCGGCTCTGCCCGGCCCGGCTCTGCCCGGCCCAGCTCTGCCCGGCCCGGCTCTGCCCGGCCCAGCTCTGCCCGCAGCTCCTGTGGCTCAGGCAGTCCCGGGGGGCCCTGTGATCTCATTGCTGGAGCTGTCCTGTTCCCTGGAAGCCCCAAAGTGCAGATGGGAGCTGCTGGTGCCTCATGGAGAGAAGCAGCTGCTTCTCCAGAGCTGGTGCTAAGCAGCCCCTGGGGCAGTGAGATTTGTAACCCACAAGAAAGCAAACAAGTTCTTCTCTGGGAATCTGGCTTTTAAATCAAGGGAGTGGTGGCATGAAGGTTCATGAGACCTTTTGGATGACATCTTTATACCCAAATAGTTTATTAAGTTTATTCAAATCTTAAACTCAAAATAGTGACTTGTCTAATTGGACAACAGTGGATATTATCTCAGAAAGACAGAGAGAGAACAGAGTCAGCAAGTTCTATATTAGTAGTTTGTGAACAAACCACTGGATTAGGTTGAGACCACCAATTTTTTTTAATTTTATTAAAGCCTGAACTTAATTGTTTCACCTTCCTTCAGCTAACTTTTCTTAGGATTTCTCACTGTTGTTACGAAGCTAGCTGCCTGCTTGAATTATGCTGAAAATAGTGGGATTGGAGGGACAAATGTCAATCAATCTTGATTTTTTTTTTTCTTTAGTGGTTATTTTGTTTTGTTTGCAGTTGGGGAGATTTTTCTCTTCCCTCTTATTTAATTCTCATTTCCATTTCCCCTTTTTTTCTGTGAAGGAAACTGCTGCTTGTCTGTACCTTGATTCATATCAGTAGCAAACTAACTCAAGCTGTATTTAATGAAATGTTCTTTATATTTTAGGGAGTGTGTTAATTTTAATTGGGGTGCAGAATAGTTTCTTGTCTTTGTATCACTGTTAGTTGAAAATAATATTCTGGCATTGGTTGCTTTGGCTTGGTATCTTGAGTTACAGAATGGCAAAATTTAGTTAAAATGGTTTTCAGTATTCCAGTAGTTGTTGCTTTTGTCCTGCTCTCATCAATAATCCAGGTCTATACTCCTTGCATCTCTCCCCTGCCGGGCTAACATCCCTTATTGTCACTGTCTGACCAGTGTGCACAAGCCACTGCCTTCTCCCATTAGAATCCCATAGCACAACTCATCAATGTGCACATTTTGCAACTCTCTGTTCCATATTGTGTAGGGAAGATCAAACCCAAAGGCAACTGGAAAAACAGGCTCCTGAACCTCTCATCCTTCCAAACCCTCGAAAAGTGGAATTCCTCAGAAATGTGAGCTTGTAATTTTAAAAACCTGTGTAAGCTGCAAGCTCATGGTGTCTGTCCCTTGCCTCACCCCAGATACTCTGCCTTACTCCATCCGAGTGCTGTTTGAGTCCAGTGTCCGGAACTGCGATGGCTTCTTGGTGAAAGAAACGGATGCTATGAACATCTTGGACTGGAAAACGAAACAGAACCATGTTGAAGTGCCCTTCTGTCCTGCCAGAGTTGTTCTTCAAGACTTCACGTAAGTATGTGGGTGTGTGCAAAACCCCCAGAAGAACCTGTGCAAACTCACTGAGTTTGTGTTGAATTCTTTGGCATGAGAATAAATCACACTTCCCCTCTTGATACCCAGGTAGAAACCTGTGCACTGCCCCTGCTGTGCAGTAGACTTCTCATCATAATTCTATATGATGCAAGGGTAGGAGTTGTTCCTAGGGTACTCTGGCTTCAGGACAGATTGGCGAGGCTGAAACTGCTGGCCTGCAAGGAGCACTTTACAGGATAAGAGCCAGAATACAAATGGAAATGGTGATGTTTTGGCTGTAGCCACATGGTTGACAGTTCACACTGTTCTGTCACTGACAGTTCTTCCTTGAGATAACTGAAGATTAGATATTGCTTACTCCACAATGACTAATCCAGGTGAATCCATGAATAATACTTATATAGAAAAAGCAGCTCTTCAGATGTTAAATTCGTTAGTTATTTGACTATGGCATAGCTGAAAGGGCAGTCCTTCAGCAATCTGCAAATATTCAATTTAAGCTGTCTTGCTGACTCTGTATATTTATTGAGATAATTAAAAAAGGAATTATGATGATAATAAAAATGAGGTAACATTTGCTTAGCAGGCAAAGCCAATAAGATTTACATGCTACTGTGTTCTATAAACGTTGCCTCTGTTTTATACAGCAATACAAATATTGTGAAATGCTACAAGCTTCAGAAATAGCTCTGTCAGACAAATGATACAGGCTGAGGTGTTAAATGTATAGCACGAGCTTTGATTGCATGGCAAGGGTCTGTTGTAAAGGTAAGGAGTATCCAGAGATCGCTTCTGTACTGAAGTACCATCACACCTGAGAAGCAAAGCAAGACACAAGAGAAGTGTGGTTATCTTTGAGATGGTCCCATGTTCTTCTTTGGTACATTGCCTTCAGACACACTGTTGCTCGTTGAGAGGGTGTACCAACTCCATGACTTCAAAAATGGTCCAAGTCCTTTAAACTTGAGAGAATAATAGGTGTATTTTCTGAAATAGGATATAGCTACTTCTAGACTTGGATAAAATGAAAAAGAAGTTTGTGCCACTCAGTGAGTTAGTGTCCATGATGTTTTACTATTTTGTTTTTCTGTCCGTCAGTGGAATTCCAGCAATGGTGGATTTTGCTGCCATGAGGGAAGCTGTGAGAAATGCTGGAGGAGATCCAGGGAAGGTCAATCCTGCCTGCCCAACTGATCTCACTGTTGACCATTCTCTGCAGATTGATTTCAGCAAATGGTAATGGACTTTTTGTTTTTTTTATTTTTACAAGCCTTAACATTTTTGTCTGGCACTGAAGTGTGGATTCATTCAGGTGTTGTTACTATCCCATCAAATCATTTGCCATACGTGGATCCCTAAAACAAGATGTGGTGGTATATGAAAATGGGCTGGATAAAAATGGATAAGCACTCTTGAGGGAGAGAAAGAATGTTTGTGAGGCCTTAAGGGTGAAGCTGACTGATAATCCAAATTCTGGGCAAGATTTTGCTGAAATAACGGGATCTGGCATGGTTTCCAGAAAATAGCGTGTATCAAGAGAATGAGGCAGAGGGCGTTTGTTGTTTTGCTTTGCTCTGATTTTATTGTTCAAGTTAAACAGAACTTTGTTTCCAAACGTGGCTGCCTTGTCACAGCTCCAGAGAAGGGGCCTGCTATTCTACTGGGCATTTTGAAAGACTGTCATTGCTGCCCATGGCTTGTGACTGGTCTGGGTTTTTATGGGCTTTGCTTTAACACCAGATAAATGAGGCTATGGATATTTTCAGAGAGAGAAGTATACTTGGAGAAGTCTGGAAAAGTAAGGGGACTGGAAAGCTACCAGCATGGTTTTCTTTGTCTGACAGGCAGTGATGTGATGAATACAGCCTGGGGCTGCCTTTGCTAGAAACATAAATACTGCACAAGAGGAAAAGCTTGGAGCTTTTGTTTAGTGTTTGCTGAAGTAAATACTAAATATTGCAGCCTCCCTTCACCTTCTCCCCTGCCTCTCAATTGTGGAGCCTTCCAAAACCCATGCAGAATTGCATAAACTGTTCAGGCTCTTTGGAAATTTTAAAAGTTCATGGAGAAAAAGCCTGTGGTCAAAGGATATGGATGTGTGAGTCATTTCTGTCAACCTTCCAAATACTCACAGGGTTTCAGTTTGCTGAGTGTCAGAAGAGCAAGAAACTGCAGATGATCTGTTGTCCTGCATATGTGTCGTGTCAGTTCTGTGCTCTGTCCGTTCCTGTGTCCAGAGGGACAGCTGATTCCTTTGCAATTAGGCCAGCCTAAAATTATCAGGCAGACCAAGTGTTGGCAAGAGGTCTCCGCGTGCTGCTTTGTAATGATAAATCCGGCCTCTGGAGCATCCCTTTGGAGAGCTGTGGGGGCTCAGCAGCTGCTGGCCTGTGATAAGAAACCCTTGGCTGCAGGGTGGTTTGTGCTGCTTTTATAGAGAGCTCCCATCTGTGGGTCGCAGCCTGGCAGGCTGCAGTGGGATTTAGACAAGGTATCTGCTGAGGCCAGGCAATACCCTGCACTGGGGATAACTGAGGATCTGGCTGTGCTACTGAGGCAGAAGGAAGCAGTGGCTTTAATTGCAATTTTGTGATTTAATAATTACGGAGAGAGGTGAAAGTCATTCGTTTTTCACAATAAGCTTTTTTTGCTCTCCTGCAGAGACCCAATGTTGCACTAATAGAAGGTAGTGTGCTATGTGGACTTTATTTTTAAAAAAAAAACTGGCTTTTCTCTCTTACTTCTGACTGGCTTGAATAGTGTATACAATTTATCTGTGCCTTCAAGAATTTGTATAAAAAGCCTAATTATGATCAGATTATGTTTATTCCTTGAGAAAGCTTTGCCTGCAATCATTCCTCTGTGGTTTTAATAGAACATGTACAGCACTGTCTTTAAAAAAGGAAATAAATTCAGTCTACCATTTGTATGAGACTCTACCCACAACTTCCAAGTCTAAAACTCCGAGTTCAGCCTTTAGAATGCTTTTTAGAAAGATTTCTGGTCTGTTGTGAACAAATGGAAGGAGTTGTTTGGTGTTAATCTTTCAGACAGTCCAGTTCTGTTCACTTCTTACCACACCACACTACATTACTTAACTAAGTTTATCCAGCGACAGTTTACTTTGCAACAGGGTTGTAATAAAATAATTCTCTTTTTTCAGATACTGTTCTATAATCTGTTGAAGGGATTGCAAAAAACACAAGTGGGGGGGGCGCGGGGTGTGCGCACAAAGAAGCAGCTTGGCAGCGTCTCAGTGGATGCCGTGTTTGATGTTGCAGTGCAATCCAGAACGCTCCCAACCCCGGCGGGGGCGAGCAGAAGCCGCTGGCCAGGCTGTCCCCGCTGAAGCCGCCGCTGCGGAAGCCGCCCCCGTGCCGGGGCCACAGCGGCTGCCGGGGCTCGTGCGGCGCGGGCGAGGCCGGCCGCAGCCCGGGGCCCTTCCCTGCGCAGATCGAGAACACGCCCATCCTCTGCCCCTTCCACCTGCAGCCTGTGCCTGAGTAAGAAAGCATCTTTGCTAAATTGCCTTGTACCTTTGTGTTGTGGAACGGTGCCTGTGACAGTGCCGGGAAATGGGATTTTTTTTTTATAAACATCCTTCTGTAGTTTTCACCTATGCCATAGATAAGTTGTTTCAGTATCTAGAACTAGGTCAGATGTAGCAGATAAAAATTAGTCTACAAATTTTGCTTTTTACACTCTGCAGATGGCCACCTATTGACTCATGGCTGTGACTTTTAAATTAAATATTACCACTTCTCTCATTGCTTTACAACAACAACTAAGCATAGGAGTAATTCTCAGTTTGTTGCAAAGCAAGGCTGATTGAGTAACTCAATGAAGCATTAATTAGTCTCTAAAAGTAACTCATTGATTTTTGTAATAACTTTTCAGAAGTCTCTTGCTCTTAAAGAACTAGGAGCTAGCCTGGACATCATCCCCCAGCCTGTACAGGATCTCGCAGTTGATCTGTCACTGATTTGAAATTCAGTAAATATCCTGCCTGTGTAGTAGCCCAGGGGAGCCTCGTGTCTGTGCCTCTCCCAGATTTCTGTGTTATTAACAGGTAGTTGTGCACTGTTCCACCCGTGCCAATTAGGTGTAATTGTTCTTCAGCTGCTGCCTCTTTGTCTGATGGGCTGTTGAGATCCCTATCTGCCTGTGCTGGACAGGTGTACAATGAAAGAGCTGATCAGATCTGTATCCCACAGAGATACTGTGTGAATGCTGTGGTATTGTTGTGGATGTGGAGATGTTCCTGCTCAGTACAGGTGCAGGAGTGCAGGAGCAGTGATGTTTCCAGCAGCACTGGTGTTTGGCAGCACACCAGCAGTGGGGTTTATGCAGCTGCAGGGTGAACCCTCGGGGCTTGGTGAAGCAGGAGAGGTGCTGGCCTCCTGCAGAGAAGAAAGGGAAGGGTCATGACTTCCAAGTGAAGTACACTTCTGAGAATTGAGGACTTCCTGGTATAAAGCAAGTGTGTTCCCTTCCTTGTTCAGCTGCTCAAAGCAGAGGTTATTCCTCTTAAGCTATGGATTACAACAAATATCAGTATCTTAATAAATAACACATACAGAGAAAAGATAGTTCATTTTATGAGACTGTACCGATGAGTACTTGTGAAGAAAAACTTGTGGCTTGGAGGGAAATACAAAAATGAAGGATAGTTAGAATTGAACTAGTGACCATCTTGGTTCTTTAATGGATGGAGTTTTGAGATGTGCAGCCTGTGAGTTAACTGCTAGGGAGCAAAAGCTTCTGTGTACTGTAGTACATGCTTGGAATAGATCTCTCCAAGTACTTTTGAGATCACACACTTTAGATGAACCATACCTAGAATAAACAGGTTCTCAGACACAGCACATATGAAATTAGCTATATCTCATTGTTTACAGAAAGTTTGCTCCAGGGAAGCAATTGTCTTTGTTCTAATAAACCTCTTCAAAGAGTCCTGCAGGCTTAAATAAGTCTTTCATCAAACAAACTAAAGCTACAACTTGTTCTTCTGTAATTTGAAATAAATTATAACAGTACTTGTAAACTTGTTTTCTTTCTAGGCCTGAGACAGTATTGAAAAATCAAGAGATGGAATTTGGCAGAAATAGAGAGAGGCTTCAATTTTTTAAGGTATGTCTGTGTACCTGCAAGCTTTGTGGTTTGGGCTTTTTTAAGAGTCATTTGTCCACCAGTATTCAGGTTTAGATGATAAATTAAATCATTGGGAAGTGTCAGGTTTTCAAATCTGAAATTAAACAAGAAAAGAAAATTGGCTTTCTAACTTGAAAAAGTTTACTCTGATTTGGTTCTTGTCAGTGGGGATTTATGAAGCACTGGTGTTTTTAATGCCTTTCATGAGCTCAGTACCTTAGGTCACAGTGAGTTTCTGGCTGAAAGGGTTCTTTATCCATAACTGTGTTAACAAAATTGCTGAAGTTGGAAGTGTTGAGTGGAGACCAGTGTTCAGACATGGCTGCTCTCAAACTGGGCAGCAGAAGTCCTGTGGTGAACATCAGCTTCTCTGCTGCTGGGCAGGGCTCTGCAACATTCCTATTTGATCCTTATCTGTTTTGGTTTTGGAATTCACTTCAATGATCTAGAACTCTTTTCATGGATGTGGACTAGAGGTTTCTTTCTGAAAGTTGCAAATTAGCTTTTACATTATTAAAGAAGGAAATGGCCAGGCTGAACCTTGTTAGAAGTTTCAACTCTATTAAATGTACCATCCTGAGTTTGCAAGCAGTTTCACCCTGGAGTGTCAAACCTAAACTCAGTTCTGCCATAAATATAAATTCTGCTATAGATACAAGTGCTTAGGTTTGAAAGGGGCATGAATTACTGATTCCAGTCTCCAGAGGAATTCAGTGAAAGCTTTTGTTGATGATCAAGAATGTATCCAAGGAGATGACATACCTCTGTTTGACAAAGGGACAAAAGCCACTTGGGTAAATAGCAAGGACTCTTTTATTGTGTCTTCATTTTGTCTTTTTAGTTATGTTCTAAGAATTGAATAAAGCTTTGAAAAAAAATGCAACTCTTTTATTCTCCTTTTGGAAAAATTACAGTGGAGTTCAAAAGTTTTTGAGAATGTTTCCATAATTCCACCTGAGACTGGAACAGCTCATCAAGTGAACTTGGAATATTTGTCCCGAGTGGTTTTTGATGTGAAAGATTTCCTGCATCCTGATAGCGTGGTTGGCACAGACTCGCACACAACCATGGTAAATGGCTTGGGTATCTTGGGCTGGGGTAAGTATGCTCAGAACTTCATTGCTCTTGGAAAGGCAACTAAAGCTTCACTAAAAAATATTTCTTCCCACTGGGTGTTTGTATCTCAAGCATAACAGACTGTCTTTAATTATTGTTCTGAATCTTTTTTGTCTTCAAGTAATCTTGAATAGCATTTCTTTCCATTGAGAATTGTAAAGAATCCCTTGTAATTTAAAGAGAAAACAAACAAAAACCAGCTGATATTCAAATAGGTGCTGTTTGTACAGCTGAAATTTGTGTGAAGGTTTCTTTTCTCACAGAAGATTAGTTTTAGATACAAAATATTTTCTGGTTGACTGTGATGTTTAACTTGAGCAATAGTCTTGCTTGATTTTATTTTTGATGTGCAAATGTTTAATGGAACTTGTAAATTTCTTGCTGTGTCCTTGTTGGAAATGGAGCACTGCCCTTCATTTGGGAGAGAAAAGCAGCAATGTGTTTATTGCCATGAGTCGTTAGGCTTTCTATAAAGGGGTTTATTATTTTCTGGGACCTGAGCGCACGGAGTGCAGGCTGCTGAAGGTGTGACAAGCCGTGTCCCACTGTCCCTGCAGGCGTCGGGGGCATCGAGACGGAAGCGGTGATGCTGGGAATGCCGCTCACGCTCCCCCTGCCGGAGGTGGTGGGCTGTGAGCTCACAGGCACGGTCAGCCCCTTTGCCACATCCATAGACATCGTTCTCAGCATTACAAAGGTAGGAGTTCAATGCCTTTTCAAACAAAAGAGGAGACATTAATGGAAGTACTACCAGTGTTGCTTGAGAAATGAATTAAATGAGAGGAGTGTTTTTAGTATACCTTTAATTGTGGCAGTGCAGAAAGATACAAATAATCTCTAACTATTTCTATTTGCTAGTCCTCTGAAGTGGGGGTTTTTTTCTTTCCCCTCTATAGTGATTTCCTTATAGACCCTCTTTAACTAAAAATAATTCATACTATTTATTTTTTCAAACATAGGCATCAGGGTTTCAAATGCTTGTGACTTGTGAATTGTGACAAACGCAGCTTGCACTGTACATCTTCATATACCAAGTATTGTGTGTTCTTTCCTACAGCATCTTAGACAAGCTGATGTCGCTGGAAAATTTGTTGAGTTTTTTGGGAGTGGTGTTTCCCAACTGTCCGTAGCAGACCGAACCACAATAGCAAATATGTGTCCTGAATATGGTGCTATTCTGAGTTTTTTCCCTGTTGATAATGTGACATTGAAGCACTTAAAGCATGCAGGTAAATGTTAAACTAAAGCAAGGATTTGTTGTAATTGTGATTTTCAGTTGTGGTAATGTATGTTTTTTACTCTGCAGAAAAACCCAGTGCAAGAACTATTGAGTTTTTGCTTAAAGCTCCTTAATTCTTACGTGGTGCTTTTCTGCAGAGTTCTGATGTGGATTTAACATGTAATTAGAATTGTGCTTGAGGTTTGTGTCCAGTCTAATGCCTGATTTACCAACATGATACTGCTTTTCAGCATCCAGAGTCCTGGTTTTTGGAAGCATATGTAAGCCTATAAATATACTAAGGAAGTTCTCACTTATTTTGAAATATGTATGGAATATAACTCTTCTTGATTTGAAATGAGTCCCATAACCACCTGGAGATTCCCTACAAAATCAAAACTAGAAATAAGTGAAACTGCAGAACAAATCTGAACACATCTCTGATTTTTCCCAGTGGTTTATGTTTCCCTTTGAAGTGCATGATTTCACTGGCATCTCAAGCTCAGCAAGGAGGATGTCAGTTCCTTATCAAGCTACTGCAAACAGGAAACCACAGATGCCAAAAAAAGCTCATTCATGAGTGAGACTTTCTGAGATGAAACCTGTCCGTTTCAAATAAGAGTTAAATGCTTTCAATAGCAAATGTTTTTGTCTGATCAGTGCAGAGCAGATGAATGGGTTTGGAAGAGTAGCCAGCAGTACTGCCTATTGTCAGCTAAGCACAGGGTCTGTACTAGACAAGGAAGCCCTAACACAGAAAAGCCTTATGGACTTCAGGGACACAACTGTCAATTTAGTAAGTTACCACTGCTAGAGTTGGAATAGCTTATTTTATTCCTTGACATAAGAAGACAAGATAATTTAGGAAAAAATGTAATGATTTATAAATGTTTTAATTTGTGTGTCATTCTTGAATAGAAGTTGGGATATGGAAATGGTGTACTTGAAAAAAAAAAGTACTTTGAATATTACACTTAAAACAATCTGAGTATCTGTAAGTTGTGTGATTTATTTTATTTATGTCTTTAATGTGACTTCTCTCATGTTTGACATGACCTTCCTTAGGTTTTGATAAGGCCAAGCTTGAAGTCACTGAAGCATATCTTAAAGCTGTGAAGTTATTTAGAAATGATGAGAGTTCTTCCAGAGAGCCTGAGTATTCCCAGGTATGCTTGAAAGACATTGTTTGATTCTCATAAATAACTACTGATGATTTCACAGTCTTATCTCCCACTGTAACTTTCATTGCTTTCAGCAAAGTTGTTTTTATTAACTCAGAGTTTTGAGAAAGCAGAGTTTGTAAAACATAGAGGGGGTGGGGATAAGAAGGGAACATTGCATGGTAACATTATGTCAGTACAGATACTGAATTCCAGTCATCCCAAGGACTGTGAATGGTAGAAAAGTTATGGATAATGTTAAAATATTTGGAATAAGAGGAATGGGCTCTTGAGTGAGTGGTGTTGAAAATGGAATCCCAGAGTTCTAGATGTCTGAGAGCATTCAAATTTGGAGCAAGAGTTCCTGGATGTCTTGGGAATATATTCCATGCACTGCTGGGCTGGGGTTGGTAATGCCTGCACTTTGTGTTTCTTGGTTTCTTTAGGTAGTGCAAGTTAGTCTAAGTTCTATAATTCCATATGTCAGTGGCCCCAAGAGATCCCAAGATAGAGTGGCTGTTAATAACATGAAAAGTGACTTCCAAGCCTGCTTAAATGAAAAGGTTTGTATTGCTGATGCTTGCTTCAAAAGGTATTTCCTATCATTCACATGAATAAATATTGTGTTAGCTATTCCTTGTGTACCTACTGAGCCCTCCTTATTGCTACACAACTGCTTATCCAGGGTGTTCTGGTCTTGCTTGACAGGCATCCCAAGAGTAAATCATAGGTGTGTTTGGCAGGAACGTGAGCTTCCCAAAGTCCTTAATTTCACAGTTTAGATTGCTAGGGAGAAGGAACTTTAGGTAGTCCATAGTGTGAGCTTAGCAAACATTTTCACTTTTTCAGGGTGTTTTTTAAACAGTTTTATATTACTTAATTTCTGAAATAGACTTTATCCTAGGAAGACTCATCACTCCTTAAAGGAGATGCAAGAAGACTGCCAAGATTTGTAGCTGAGTGTTCTGAGTTCTTACATTAGCAAATGATTTTTCTTACAGCTTAATTTGTCTTCACAGAGTGAATGTTTTTACTCTGAAGGTACTGGTTTTGGTTAGGGATATCCATGGGTATCTGAAGAGTGCAGCTAATAAAGGAATGTACCTTCATTTCATTTCTCATTAATGTTCAAGACTTACAGCAGTATTAGAAACAGCTTCTAATGAGGCCTGTGGTCCTGTGGCTCAGTTGTGCTGGAGGGAGATCATAGCTGATGGTGGAAGAGAAAGGGTGAGGTTGAAAGGGGACTCTGGAGGGTGTTTGAGTGCTGAAGAGCACTCAGGTGAGTGTGGAAAATGCTAATGGACCTTCTCTGGTTTAGTTACCACCCTCTTACAATTAAAATCTTGGACATGCTTCTAATTCATGAACAAATTGTGTAGATTTAGACATGTATTCCTAAGGAGATGTTCTTCCATATATGCAAGGAAGTGAGCTGTGGAACAGCCACACACAGACTGACCTTTGTTCACAACTGTTGCAAAGTTAAAGCAGTTGTGAGGGAAAAAGGCTGAGACCCTTGTACAGGCAGAGGGACATGAACTGACAGCTGCTTTTAAAATCATGTAGGAGTTCCTAGTGGCACAGCTGTGTATTATTTCAAAACCAGTGTTCACTTGGTCTTGCTGTAATGTCATCCTTTTTGTACTGTAACAACTGCTAACTTGAATTTTTGTCATCCAGTCTGGTGTTAAAGGGTTTCAGATTGCAGCTGAGAAGCAGAATGACATTGTGCCTGTTCAGTATGAAGGAAATGAATACAAGCTGTCCCACGGCTGCGTTGTCATTGCTGCAGTCATCAGCTGTACAAACAATTGCAATCCATCTGTCATGCTTGCTGCAGGTATGTTGGGACCAGACAGCTCAGCATCTTCATGGTGCTCCCATGCTTCACAGCCCTCACCTTCACTTTTGTAGGCTCTCTTTACAGGTTTGAAACTGCAGACTTGTAGCCTTAGCTTGTAGTTTCTGGCTAGGTTATGTAGGGAAAGTTGCTTTTCCATAATACAATCTAAGTTTGTCCCCTAAAGCAGTATTAAGGAGAGCAATTATAAAATCTTTACACTTGGTAGTAAGACAGCAAGTGACCAGTTCTAGGGCTCCTGTCAGTGCACAGTGCCATAGCTGATGCAGGAGGTGGGCTTTAGCTTCAAGCCTGTCCTGGATCATGAGCTGTCATCCCCAGCCAGCACAGAAACTCTGGATTGCTGAGCAGTTCTTCTGTCATTGCTTGGGGGTATCTGCCACACCTTCACAAGCTGCAGATGGTTTTGCTGGAACAGCTCATCTGTCAGACCTTGCTCTCCTCTTTTTAAGATCCTCTGTGGCCAAGGTGAGCTTCCCCTTAGGGCTGTGTGGCCTGTCAGGGAGGCTGAATGGATTGGCACTGTGAGCTAGAACATGGTAAAGAGATTTGTCTTAGAGAAAGTAAAATGGGTGTCTACCTGCCAGGAATGGGAATAAAATCATGGTATTGTTATGCATTTATTCAGGCCAGTGAGTGCTTGAATAGTTTAATAAACTGAAAGTTGTCTAATCCTCTGGGGATTTTTATGCTTAATTTAACTAAGGTAGAACCATACAGATGTCCTATGAAGGGATACAAAAATCATAATCTGTGTCCTTTTTTCCTTTTTGTTTGGTAGGACTGCTGGCCAAAAAAGCTGTTGAGGCTGGCCTCGTGGTGAAGCCCTACATCAGAACAAGTTTATCACCTGGCAGTGGCATGGTCACACATTACCTCAGTTCCAGTGGAGTATTGCCATACCTCAGCAAGCTTGGGTGAGTCTGGCCAGGTGCTGCATACAGGGCTTGGATGGGCTGATAAATAGGATTGCTGTTCATTTGGGGCTGGCTAATTCCTAACTTCAGAGATTGCTCTTTTGCTTCCTTGCTGACTTAAAATTATTCTGCTTCATTGTATTCCCACTTCAAAATTTATGATATGTAGCTGTAATACATCAGAGCTGTTTTTCCAGTCACAAATTACTTCATTTTAAGTGACTTACAGGACAGGATGTACTTGATGCTGTATTTTAAAAGTGGAAGCTGGATGCAAATTTGTCAGGACAGTCTGTATTTGTCTTCTCTTATCGTTGCTGCTGTCAGGGGTTGTTTAGTTAATGGTTTTGGTTACTCTGTAGCAGTGACAGAATATTTTCAATATTCTGTAACAGTGCCCAGCTGTGGTTTGCATCAGTGACATGTAGTGCCTGTTGTTCATTTTCTAAAAAATCTTAATTATCAAGGGACAAAAAAATTTTTGGAGATTGTTAATAAAAGAAAAAGCAGTTATGTTAATGGGTTCCCCATGACCATGTGTGACTTGATTGGTTTTTCCCATGCAGGTTTGAGGTTGTTGGTTATGGGTGTTCCACCTGTGTTGGGAACACGGCCCCTTTGCCAGAAGCCATCAGGAATGCAATAAAACAGGTAAAGTTCTGGCTGGCTTGTTGAACACAGAAATATATTTCTCACCCAGTTAAGCAGTCAAGAAATACAGTAATCCAGGCAAAGTACACTTCATTTTTGCTTTGGGCTTAACATGATATTGTTGGTGTATTTACTTGTTAGAGGGAGATCATGCCAATTCATTGCTGTGTAAAATAAATGTAATTAGTGGTATTTCTAAAATACAGTTATAAATTACAAGATAAATTCATACAATCTAATCTTGCAGAGGATGCAATGTGTAGATTTTGTACCATAAGTGGAGGGTTTTAAAGAGCCATTTGCTTGAATAATTTTAACCAGCACTTTCTAAACAGCTACAGCTTTTTCTCTTCTGAAGCAGAAGAAAAATAAATAAACGGCAGGAGAGGAATTGAATGAAGTGACAGGAGAGCACATCAGAGGGTTACAAAAGAAAATGAGAAAGAAGGGTAGTGAGAGAGAGCAAAATACCTTTCAGTTGTTGCGTTGGAGTAAATATTTGAAGTGCAATGCTAAAAGCACATCTGACTTAGTCAATAGAAATAGCATAAGCTGTTGAAGTACTCCAAGCTCTGGAGCAGTATGTGTGGGTCTGCCTTTCAGGGAGATCTCATTGCCTGTGGGGTGTTGTCTGGCACCAAGAACTTTGAGGGCCGCTTGTGTGACTGTGTCCGTGCCAACTACCTGGCGTCCCCTCCGCTGGTCGTGGCCTACGCCATCGCGGGCACTGTGCACATAGACTTTGACACGGAGCCCTTGGGTGAGTGTTTTCCTACAGCTTCTGCTTCTGCAGCTGCTGCACATGGGCACAGATTTCTGCACATGACTCCAGCACCCAGAGCCAATACAATTGAAGAGAAAGCGCAGCCATATTTGGTTTGCTCGTGGCTAAAGCAAAGCATTCACTTAACTGATCAAATTCTTTGCCTATCTGGTACCATCTCTGCAGGCCTGAATATATACACATCTATATTCTAACACAAGTCTCAAGTCTAATAGTTCATTCTTCCAAACTACTGTTGTGTTTAAAATCTTACTCAGGCACTGGCTTTAATGGCAAAAGTATTTACTTACGAGATATTTGGCCCACAAGACAAGAACTTCACACAGTGGAGGAAGAGCGTGTGATATCATCCATGTTTAAGGAATTGAAAGAAAAGATGGAGGTAAGAGTGGTCTGTTCTACATAATTTAAATGTTGCATTTCATTGTAGCTTTAAGATCTTGCAGTTGCATGTGGTTGGTTTGCCATTTATTTGTTAGAGTAATGGAGGACTTAACTGAAATGGGTACTTGTATTTAAAAGCAATTCCTAAGTAATACCCAGTGATGTAACCTGTAATACGTAATAGAAAATTATTTACTAAATAATAGTAATTAATAAAATCACCAGTATGTCTTTAGTTTTTGACTGTAAAAATACAATAAACTAACTTCTGTTCTTTATTAATTTTCTTTCTTGTAGAAAGGAAACAAACGATGGAATTTACTGGAAGCACCAGAGTCGATTTTATTTCCCTGGGATTTAAAATCTACTTATATTAGATGTCCTTCCTTTTTTGATAAACTTGTAAGTTGAGTGGATCTATCTACTAGATTATATGCATTGCATTTAAGTAAAGGAATAGCTATTACAGCAAAGCTTCAATGTTAAACTAACAAATTTAATTATTGCTCATATTTCTCAGTCTTTTAAATATTTGTGTCTCTGGAATGAGTGGGGCCTGTCCATCCAGGGGCCTTCCTATACTGCAGATATGTTTTATGTCTCTAGTTCCTGGAAGAAACTGTTGAATGTTCCTTTGGTTCCCTTCTGTTGTTGTTCCCTCCCACCCTGCCAGGCCAAAGAAGCAGCTCCCCCCCGGGCGGTTGAGAACGCGCACGTGCTGCTGTTCCTGGGGGACTCTGTCACCACGGATCACATTTCCCCTGCTGGGAGCATTGCCAGGAGCAGTGCTGCTGCCAAGTACCTGACCAGCAAAGGGTGAGCCCTGCTGAATAATTGACCAGCATTGCCCCCTTCTCTAGAAAGGCCTGTCTGCAGAAAGGGGAGGCTGCATGTGGAAAAGCAAAATACTTAATGTTAATAAATATGCTGGTAATGGTTGGAGGATTAGTAAGGTGCGTTGTTTCCTAGAGCAGTCTCCCCATAATTCTTCTGTAAGTACCACACTGCTTGCAGCACTTCATAAAAAATTGTAGAAAATTAATTTCAAATTGCGGCTTTCCTCGTGAATAACCTAGCAGTGATTTGCACATCATTCATGATTTATGATAATTACATTTGTTGGAGGCCCAGTTCTTTACATCTACCACTGAAGACTTCGATATGTTGCAATAATTATTAGAAAAAAATCATAATATCCTTTTAAATCAGTTCATCTTTAACTGATTTCTTTCAATTTTCTTTTTATTTCAGACTCACACCTCGTGAATTCAAC
Organism: Molothrus aeneus; assembly: GCF_037042795.1. Lineage (NCBI taxonomy): Eukaryota > Metazoa > Chordata > Aves > Passeriformes > Icteridae > Molothrus > Molothrus aeneus. The sequence goes on along the minus strand of NC_089658.1, from coordinate 4,796,503 downwards.
TCTTATGGGGCTCGAAGAGGTAATGATGCTGTGATGACAAGAGGTACCTTTGCAAATATCAAGCTTCTGAATAAGTTCATAGGAAAACCAGCTCCTAAAACAATTCACTTCCCATCAGGACAAACGGTAGGAATATATTTGTGTGCACAACTAGTCTGGAATGGGGAGTGCAGGTTTAGAACTCACTCAAAATGTGTCATTTTATCATTCCACAGCTAGATGTGTTTGAAGCAGCAGAGCTGTACCAGAAGGAAGGCATTCCTGTCATTATTCTAGCAGGAAAGAAGTATGGACTGGGTAGCTCAAGAGACTGGGCTGCAAAAGGGCCTTTTCTACTGGTACTGCTGGTTTGTTTGGGTTTGGGGGTGGTTTTGTTTTTTCTGGAAATACCTAAAAACACATTGTATGATCTCTTTGTTAGAATCTTCATGGGAGAGAATCACTAGTCAGGATAGGTCAGAATTTCCTCATGATGTCATTTACTGTCTTGCATACCAGACTTTGAGACAAATCAGGCATTTGTCTATGCTGACCTCTGTTTGGTCTCTGTGGGGTGTTCAGTATCTCATTGTTGGAGGATTTCCACTAATAATGAGAATATATTCCAAGTCAGCCATTGATTCATGTCCTGTTAACCCCAGCATGGTCACTGTCTGTAACAAACTCCATTTCACACTGCATGGGCCTGCTCTGGCTTGTTTGCTTCCATCTAGCTGGGAAACTACTAAATGATGTTACCAAGGTACTTAAAGGACTCTGTGCAAAGCACTCTCTCTTCTCTTGAGTTTGAATTGTGACATGTTGGACATAATCTGTGTTTGAAGGTTCCTGCTGTGTTTCACTCTGCTTGTCTCTTTGCAGGGTGTTAAAGCTGTCCTAGCTGAGAGCTATGAGAAGGTTCACAGGAGTCAGCTGATTGGAATTGGCATTGCTCCACTTCAGTTTCGTCCTGGGGAAAATCCAAGTACTCTGGGACTCACTGGCAGAGAGCAATTTTCTATATTGTTCCCTCCAGACTTGTTGCCCAGAATGACGTTGGATATTAAGGTATCTTTGCAATATTTTAAATGTCTCTGTTGAATGTTCTGATGCAGAGAAAAAACCCTTAATTCTGATGATAGAAAGCAAAGCAAGAAAAGACAGAACTTAATTCTCTTGGAAGGTAAGCTTATAGTCCTGCCTGAAGTTTGTCATGGCTGTTGGAGTTTCCCAGAGTAGATATACACGTGTTCTTTGTACACAACTTTGTATGCAGCCTGATATTCTTGATCATTCTGAGTGGTATTTTGCCCCTCATGGGCTTGGTCTTAGGGTAGAATTGAGTTTGTCTCTCATAAGTGTGATGATTTGAGAGAGGCTTCAGCTCTCCAGGCTCTGTAAACAAGCCCATCACACAATTTGTGCCATGCTCCCATCTGCACCACAGCAAGCCTGCCTTCCATCTCTGCAGGCTTGGGGCACATCAGAGGGCTGAATTCACTTGTGTTCAACAAAACTTGGGGTTAGAATGTTGACTGAGAAATAAGCAAGGGGAAGTGAAAGCAAAGCTTAATTGGTTTCTCTTTTTTGCTTTTGTTTTGAAGACAAGCACTGGAAAAGTATTCAGCGTGATTGCCTTGTTTGAAAACAATATGGAGATAACTTTATACAAGAATGGTGGAAGTCTAAACTTTGTGGCTCGAAGATTCTTATAGTAGCTACTGACTCTCTGGGTACCCTACATAACTGGTAACTCAGCAAATGCCTTGTGTGAACCCAGGAATCTGTACTGTGGAACTGCAAACAGTCCTAGTGTGCTCAAAGTTACTTCGTCCATGGATGTAAAAGATTGTGAATCATTGTAACTGCAACGAGATCCTTTCTGATTTTAAATAATATTCTAATGGTGCTATTAAACATTGCTAAAATCAACATGTGTATTGTGACAAGAGAGCTGTAAGTATGGAGGGGATGTTTTATCAGACCATTTTGTAAATAAACTATGCGAAATTGAAACTGATTGTGCTGAAGATTATTATGTAAGAAGATTTTCTGCAGTTGTTTCCACTCATTTTTTGCACCTGTAAATCTGTGTACTGCTGTTTGTTGGTTTAAGAGTAGCAGATGGCATGGAATTTTAAAGACCAAACAGTTTTTTTATTTTCCTCAACCAGAGCTTAAAAAAGATACTGAGTTTTCAGTTTCTTGAGGTTATGGGCTGAACAAAAAGCAGTCCACATGAGGCCCATGGTATCCTGTATCTCAGATGTTGACCTCCTTACCTTTATGGGATTATATTTCCTCTGGATCCAGATTTAAACTGCTCAAACTATGAAATATGTGAAATTCTGTGTGCTTAGAAATATGGGAAATATTTCTGCATTTAAAACCAAATCTCCCAGTTGTTTCATTCATGCAGGTTAAGCCATGTTTCTTCATGCCCTTCAATTGAAGTTTGTCACATCTCCTTCAAGGGACGCACTTGTCATTTGTGACATCTGTTTTTATTGTGCTCTCTGCAATATCATCAGAGAAAGTACCTCCTTGTAATGTTTTAACCTTTAAAGCCTTTTAAAACATTTGCTAGGGCTGTTTAAATTCCTCTGCTTTAAATCCAACCTGTCTAATACATTACACGTGTCAGACGTTCAAGATGGCCACGCTGCCTTGGAGTGCTTTCTCCCGTGCTGGCAGCTCCCAGCTCTTAGAGAGCATCCCCTTCTGAGGAGGAGAAACTGAACAAACCTGGCTCTCATGGCACTGCAGTAGCTGTGGCTGGAATTGTCAGCCCCTGTTCATAGCCCATATTGGCAGGAGCTGCAGCATGGCTTGTGCTCCCACTTCACAGACCTTTGGTCCTGTCTGAGCTGTGCAAGTGAGTGCAGCTCCAGCAGGCTCTTCCTGTGCTCCTGTCTTGAAAAGCTTCATAACTCCACTTACAGTTTGTGTAGAGTTTAATGTCTGCTGGAGAACAAAACTGCAATACTTGCCTATAAATTGTCAAGATTTTTCTTTAAGGATTTTTGTTGTTGATAAATGTCTTAAATATCAAAACATTCAAGAGGACTATATTAGCTTTATTTACGTGTACTTTTAATTTATAACCAGATACTGAAATAGTTGACTTGTGAACTAACAGATGAACTGTTCAAATCTTTAAATAGTATGTTTGACATTCTTTTAAAAAAGCCCCGAACCCAAAGTATCCCAAACCTCTTGCATAATTATATCAATACAGTGTATTAATTTTTTGACAGTTCAAAAGCCAAACTAATTTGATTGACATAAATTTGATATTTATTTTTCTGTTTTGTTAGACAAAGTTCACTAAAGTTTGAAGTTCTGTATAATCTGTTTTTATATTTCACTAGTTTTATGTGATTTTCTTTTAGGTAAGATGAAAACCATTCCGGTGACTCCTACCACTCCTAAGGGGGGATAAATCAATGAGTATTACATTCAACTGAATGCTGAATGATTCCTGTTCTGTGGTACACTTCCATTATTCTATCCAGAGTGACTGGGCAGATCCTACTTCTTGTACTACAGTGTCTAATACTATTTTATCCCAGCTCAAAGGTATATTCTTGATTTAATTCAAGGAAATGTTACTGGGGAGAAAATGGAAATTTAGTGCTGGTACATAATGGTGCCTCATGCAGATAATACAACTGCAACTCCATGCCTATTTACTAATGCTTGAAGGAAACACAGCCCCCTGCCCTTTCTCCATGCTTCAGGAGCCAGGAATCCAAGCCATGTCAAGGCAGATTGAAGAGGTGGAGTACAATTTCAGGGTATGTGACTTACCTGCAAGTTGTCATCAGTAAAGCAAGTCAGTTCTTTTTAGAGAAACAGGCGCCTTCATTACCTTAGCAGCTGCTTTGATTCTGCTGCACTAATGTCTTGTAGTCCACGAGAGAGAAGTTCTGAGCTGTGCCTGGGCACAGGGGCTGCTCAGCTGGAGGCTCCTATTATTGCTGCAGCAGGTGTAGCTCTCCACAAGGCCAAGTCTGGCATCTCCAGGGTGTGCAGGCTGGCTCCTACCCTTGGGCCCGTTCCCTGTGGGGTGGGGGTGCCCTGTGGGACAGCTCTGCCCATGCACCATCTGCTGTGAGCCCTGGGAACAGCCCTGCTCCCTGTCCTCTGTGCAGAGTGCAGCTCAGGAGGCCAGCAGCCAAGGAAACATTTAACTCTGGACACTGCTGGGACCCTGAGGGCCATAGGTGGGCAGGAGCCCTCTGGCAGGGGCAGGGCCTAGGACAGTGAGCATTGCTGTGCTCACACACCAAATGTTCACTTAGACCTCTCTTTAGTATCCTGAAGTGTAGGAGGATGTGTACCTGTTTGAGAAGTGACTCGGTGTGTTAGATGTATTTAACCTAGACCTCCCTCCATTTGGATTTGGGGGAGAATCTTGCTGAAATTTTTGTAAATGTTTTCTCTTCTTGCTTCCCTCTTCCTCCCCATCCCAAACTACAAAGCTTTGGGATAGTGTTGATGTTTATACATTTTACAACTAAGTATAAGGACAAGAAGCTATGTATATTAATCCTATTTAAGCAACTGCAAATCATTGTCTGCTGTTTAAAGCCAACAGAACAGTCTGTTTTAAGTTCAAAGTATTGCATAGATATATCTTAAGTTCAATTGATGAAAATTGTGCATACAATGTTACCAATGTTGTAAATTATTTTTAATAAAGAAAATTGTATGACAGTTCTTGTATGTTACTGTCTATTTTGAATAGATAGTAAGGAATACTCTTAAAAGGGTCCTGTGTGTGAAGGGGCAGGGTGAATAAAGAAGGGATAATATTGTGTATTAGATCATGATGCATGTTCCATTTACTTGTTAGGAGTGAGCTTGGGCTCACAAAGCACAAAGCATGCTTAGCTGGTGTAGAAGGATGTTCTCTGGCTTAGCTGTGCTCCAGACACCACTCTGGATGTTATATCAAATGCTTTTTTAATAACTTTTTGTAGGGGGATACAGTATGGGTAAATGAAGATGGTATAGAATGTAATCTCATCCCCTAAAGAGTTGCAGCTGATATAATTTCCAAAGGTTAGGAGCAGGCCTGATGTTAACAGGCCACACCTGTAGCCAATAAGAACAGTGGTATAAAAGAGTGGATTGGTGGGCTCTGGAGTCAGATGGCTGCTGCAAGGACCAGGAACAGTCAGTGCCTAGAGGAGCTGCCTGTGGGAGACATTGAGGAGGTAAGAAACTCTGGTGATATGGAATCCTTGCACTATAATGATAATAGAATTCTTGCTATGTAAGACAGCAACTTTTTCTTTCCCCTCTGAAAAATGTCTCATTTAGAATCTAGATGAAATCTTGCATTAAAGCAAGCTGTTGGCCAAGGTTACAACTCTGATAAGATCCTCAGAAGTGATTTGGGGATGTCCACCACTAACCTACTTCAGTCCTCACTCTCAGCACAGGCATTAGACTGGAATTCAATGCGTGGATGCTAAGTTATTCAAGTCTATCTTTCTTCAGATAATAAGACAGGCCAAAGTACAACCTTCAAGCTCTGCCTTGCCTCACAGCCACAGTGAGCTTCCCCCAGAGTACCAGGCAGGCAGGAGAAGCACAGAAGTTTATGGGTCTTTGCTTTTGCAGTTCAATCTCGCAACTGAAGCAAGAGTAAGGAGTACAGCTCTGCAAAGTGCATTGTAATCTTGTTTGCAGAGCTCAGGAGTGCATTTCTGTAACCAGCTATGTTAAACACAGCAAGAATGCTTCCCAATGAGCTAAAGCTTCAGGGCCTCAGAATTCAGGAGAGGGAACCCTAAATATTTTACAGAGCTCTATTCTTTGTGGGAAAAACCCCTTTCAATTTTGTGTCCCTAATGTTACAAACAATACTGAAATTTTGTGATAGAGGATTTTTAACTGATTTACTTAAGATGCTTTAGGTGTTGTTGTTTGGGTTTTGGGGAGAGGGGGTTTGTTGGGTGTCTTCAGCATGTCTTTCCTAAATTCCCTTTTCTTCAGGTTCCTAATTCTGTCATAGCAGGACATCAACTACAGCAGATTACCTTTTTTTCATTAGGAGTTTCAGAAGATATTTCTATATTAATCTTAAGGTTTGTCATTATTTTCATTAAGGGTCAAATTTTCTAGGACTAGACCTATTGTTCCAGTAAAAGCTTTCTCTGGGACAGCCTAAAGAACATCCTGAGCAAGATGCCTCAGGTTTGTTATATATATTTATACGTGGTCTTCAGTCTAAGCATTTGGCAGAGATTTAGATGTGGTGTGATGATAAAAGGGTTTAAAGAAAAGAATAAAACGGACGTCTTCCCTCCTGCCCGCTGCGGGCGCAGGGTTTTTTAAGTGTTTCGCCTTTGTGACAGGAAGTCGTAGCTTCCCTCCCCTCTCGTGCCGCGGGCAAACAAAGCCCACGGCCTGGGGCAGCGCTCCGGCGCCGCGGGGAGGCTCCGGCGCCGCTGCTCGCGGCCGGGAGGCGCCGCCGGCCCCGGGCGCAGCGCGGGAGCCCCGGGCGCGCTCGGAGCGGGCGCAGCCCCGCGTTCCGCGGAGCCCGGGGCGCTCCGGAGCCAGCGGGGCAGGCAGGGGCCGGGCCCCCGGCTGCTGACGGCGGCTTCTGCAGCTCCTCGGCCTCCCCGGGCTGGGCAAAGGTTGGCGCGGCTCCCAACGAGTCCAAGGGTTGCGCTCGTCTGGGGAGGCTCGAGATTCCTGCAGCTGGGCAGGCGAGAGACGAGCGAGCGTCTGCAGGTTTGTGCTGCCTTTCTTAGCACTGGAATTTGGAAGGCCGTGACCAAGCAGAAAGATTTAATCTGCTTTAACGTTATGATTTACTAAATTAATTCTTGCCTTTTGCAGGCACAAATTGAAGACCCTCTGATCAGAGATTCAGCAACTCTGCTCCTGAGGGAGACATTCCTACCTATCAACAATACCAGGTTAGGCTGCTGCTAGAAATGAGAATAAAAGCTTTCCTTTATGTCTGCTCTTCAGAACGGATTGAGTGCATCTCTCTAGCAGTCTTTCTGTGGAGGGGTTGCAGCCTAAGTATTTGATAAGCTATGATGTCAGAAACCTGAGCTGGCACAGGGGGTTGGTTTTCTTTGCTTGTTTAATAAATGAAGGAAAGTCTTCTCCAGTAGCTGAATGCATTTTGTTGCAGTAATTACTGCTTCTGGTGTCAGAATACAGATCAGATCATCCAGCTTTTCTTTTTCTCCTAGAGACACAATGTCTTCTGGAAATGACTGTCAACCCCAGACCTTGACCAAACCCACTTTTGATGAGAGAGAGGCAGCTGAATTGGTTGACAGGGTGTTTGGATTGAAGGTATCTTGGATCAGGTCACTCCCCAGCTATGATGATCAGAACTTCCATGTGCGTGTCTCAGCTGAAGGTGCTGATGAGTATGTCCTCAAAATCACCAATTCAGAAGACAGCCAGGAGCCTGACCTCATTGAAGTGCAGACCCAGGCCATGATGTTTCTCAGTGCTGAAGGCTTCCCTTCAGCTACTCCTTATCTGACAAAAGATGGTAACATAATGTCTCTGGAATCGGGAGGTGAGCCACTGTGGGCACCTTTCCTGCCCCGCTCTCACCCTTAGCTCGCCATGTGGCAGACTGTATGTATGCTAAAGGGAACTCTGGGCTTGTGTTTGAATACTAGGGATATGCATCAGGTGACCTGTATTCCAGCCATAATAGTCCAAAGTTAAAATACCAGAAGCAAAGTAACTGAGAGAGAGTAATAATTAACTAGGAAAACACTTGGGAAAACACTTCAGCTTAAGGAATTGGAGAAAACGTTTATCTGACGTGTCCGCACACAGGAAAAGTTAAAAATGCCTCATTGACTACATGCTGCTTGAAATTATTTGCCTTCAGAGAGGTGTAAAATACAGTTCTAGCCCATCTCTGAAGCCAGAATAAGTTGCTTTAATAGTGCTTGGAAGAAAAATTGTGTTGGCATTTAGCTTTTACTGTCACTGTAACTTCTGAACAACATTTGGGATTCCTGAGGCCTGTTCTGCTGCAAAACTATGTGGGTGTGTGCGGGCACTGGAGCAACCCTGCTTGGTGCTGAGTTTTTCTCAGCATAGATTTTTTTAAAGTGTCTTAAGGTTTGTACATTATTACACAACATTCTGGTAAATCAAATCTTTGCATTTTTATAAGCTACATCTGACAACTTCTACACTGGGATAGACCTTTTTTGCCTCTTGCATTAACTGTTACTCAGGACACAGCAGAGTGACTGACTGCATCTCTCCTTGTCAGGTACTGGACTTGGGAGCAAGAAGTTCATGGTCAGACTGCTGACTTACCTGCCAGGTACACCAGTAGCAAAAATCACTACTAATGCTCAGATTCTGTATGAGATTGGGAGGCTTGCTGCCAGCGTGGATAAAGTGCTCTCAGAGGTGAGTTCTCATGCTCTAGCCTCACACTTCTCTCTCAATCCATGTCTCTGCAGCATTTGCTCACGTGCTTGCTGCCAGCTTTCAGACCTGCAAAATGCAAGTTGGTGACTGCAGATGTCAGTGACTCATGGCTCAGGTGCCAGCCTCCAAGCTGGCTAAAGCCTTTCCCCCAGTACATGGCAAGTGACGTGGTACTGGTGATCCTTCTGCAATGCATTTTTGTACCACGAATAGGGAGATAAAGAGTTCTTTTTATATATGCAAAGCTCACCTGTTAATGTTTCAAACCTGGCAAATAAAGGAGAATGAACCCTAGGGTGTTCAAATTAGAAGAACAGAACACCAAGCTTGTTTTAAAGGATTTTTGTGTAGTGCTCGACTGGCTGATTATTATTTTGAATTCCTTTTGACTTGCTAACTTCTCTTCATTAGCACTATGACCATTTCACATTAGTACCCTCCCTACAGTGCCAGCAGAGATCTGTGACACTTCTCATTTGCACCACTTCCACTCAGTCTTGATGCAAACGAAGTTCTTTACTCTGTAGTTACACAGGATAATAAAGCTGATTAATCAGCCAGTACTGAGTTTGATGCATGAAAGACCTCATATTACTTATTAACCTTTCATTAACCTTTCCTTCTCATGTTCAGGCTACCAGCTTCAGACAGTTATGAAATGTGAATTGCCAGTTCTACTAAGCACATTCTTAAATTACAAGAGCATTTTCAATTGTGAAAGATAACTTACTGTTGCCTTCTGACACACTGGTCACACTCTTAAAATGTGATTAAAACAAGTTAGTCTCAAAATATGCTGTGACTGATCCTGCTAAGGAGGAAGTAGTTAATGAGAAGAAATTCTGATAGAAAAGGCTCTTTATTCCCTTAACACATGGATTATCATCCACCAAGGTGGTTTAGGCTTGGTCTTGTTCTGTACTTGTTCATACACCATCAACTTTTGACTGTCATTTAGTGACCTTTAAGAGCCTTAATTTCAAACATAGTTATTGTAGTCTTTTTCTTAAAAGGAAGCCAGCTTTGTGGGAAGTTGTGGTTTTTTTTAATTTTCCTTATGCAGTGATGCAGTCTGGCCCAGAGGTCACCTTAATAAGCATTTGAGGAGTCCAAGATAAGCATGGGGTGTGTAGTGGGAGAGATGCTTTTCCTCTTTGAATGTCACTTTCCAAACCATCCCTTCCATTTGCTAGGGAGAGAGGGGTTAAGGACCTTGTATGTTTAAAGTAGTGAGGCCTGGATGTACAAAAGCAAATTTTCATAAGCATAAAGCCATGGTCAGTGTCTCCATAAACTGCTGTGCTCCGGATTTTCCACACACCAGCTGTTCCTAAGGCTTGTCCTCCAAAGGTCCCACGTTTAAAAGCACAGAGTGTGCCTGCTCCCAGCATGCTGGCAGGTTTTGTGTCTCTGGTGCTCCCACAGCTTTCTGCAGCACCAGCTGTGTAGGCTGAGCTCTGCCAGAGCGGGACTCTGGCCTTGGCAGGGGCTCAAAGTTGCTACTCTTACATCACCCTATGGACAGTTAACAGCGTTTTTACATTATTGAAATGACAAATGACTTTAGGTAACCTTTGTACCTAAAATATGGGGGGAAACCATCCAGGCTGTATGTAGATAATAAAATGCTTGCTTTAATCATTCTTCAGGTTATTCTTGATATAAAACAACAGTCCAACTCATGGTACTTTTCAGTGAGTCTTTTTAGAAACCTCTTAAAATTAATAGGGGTTTTGAATCAAGCCCTTTAATCATATAGTCTGCAATTTTTCTTATGCCTATATTATTGTGTGCTTTTTCCAAAGAAATTCCAGCATCCATCAGTAAAAAGTCTGCATCGAGGTCAGTTCATTTGGAATCTGGCAAATGTTCCTCTTCTAGATCAGTACATTTATGCCTTGGGCCAGAACAAGTACCGTGCAGTGGTGGAGCAAGTTATTGAGCAGTTCAAAGGCAAAGTAATACCCAAGCTAAGCAGTTTCCGAGCCTGTGAGTATTTTATTCTCATTGTAATTATGTTGAACTGAGACACAGACATTTCATACAGGAGTATGGCTCTGTAGAGAAGGAAAACAAAAACAGCAAAAAAAGTAAATCTCTTTTCCCTAGCCTAGACATGGACACAGCAGTAAGCCAAGAGGAATGTTCTGTCCAGTCAGGGTCAGTTCTTTATTTTTCTGATGAGTTTCCTCCCAGTTAAGTTTATGATTTTCATGCTGTTATATCAGCTGACTAAATATATATGGAGTACAGTGCTACCTTTCATAAAGGCCCAAATAAGTACTTAATCCAAAATTTGGAATTCAAATGCCATTGATATTGATGATGATGTTCTATAGTTTGTGAACACGCAGTGCATTGCAGATCACAGCAGCCTGGAGCACCATCCCCTAACGCTCCCTCTTGTCCTCTGCTGTCGGTCATCTGGCAGCACAGCAGAGCTTCACAGGAAGCAGTAAAGGTGTGACAGGCAGCACTTGATGCTGCAGGGGACTAGTGTGGTTTTGTAGCCGAGTGTTAGTTTGACATGCATCTTCCCAAAGCTGTTTCAGCTGTTTAATAATTATGAAATACTGTTTCTATTTCTTCTGTGTTTAGGTATCAATCATGGAGACCTTAATGACCACAACATTCTAGTAGACTCCTGTTCTGCTTCCCTGGAGAATCCCCAGTACAGAGTGTCTGGCATCCTGGACTTCAGCGACATGAGTTATGGATATTACGTGTTTGAGGTTGCGATAGCCATCATGTACATGATGATTGAGAGCCCAGACCCTCTGAGTGTTGGGGGACATGTTCTCGCAGGGTTTGAGAGCATCCTGCCGCTCACTGCTGAGGAGAGAGGTGCCCTCTTTCTCCTGGTGAGTGGGAGGTTTGCACAGTCCCTCGTCATCGCTGCGCACACAGCTCTTCTGTACCCAGAGAACAAGGAGTACCTCACAATCACGGCAAAAACTGGCTGGAAACACTTAATGACAATGTTCGAGGTGGGCCAGGAAGCTGTGGAGAAGAAGTGGTTTGAGACTGCCCAGGTGTACATGCACCACGCACCTGCCCTGTAGGTCCGCGGCTGCTGCGGTACCGGGGGTGACACCGCACTGAATAAAGCAATAAAGGCGGCGCTGTCTGAGCTGGATGGGGCGCGTCCGGGGGCAGGGCAGGACCCCGGGAGAGAAAACCATTACCGCCCCCACGGCGGGTACAGGGGCCTGGCCATTACCGCCCTCACAGCGGGGGGAGGGTATACGTGACCATTTTGCACCCTCATGGCAGGAGCCGAACTCTTTCCCGCCCTCACGGCAGGGGTGCAGTGTGACCGTTACCGGCCCTCACGCCGGGGTGCGGTGTGACCGTTACCGGCCCTCACGGCAGGGTTGTGCTGTGCCCATTACCGGCCCTCACGCCGGGGTGCGGTGTGACCGTTACCGGCCCTCGCACGGCGGGCGGGGCCGTTTCCCGCCCCTTTCGGCGGAGCCCGGCCACCCGCACGTGACACTGCGGGCTGCACGCGCCAGCGCCGCCCCCGGCGGCAGGAAAGGGCACAGGCCCCGCCCCAGGCTGGCACGCGTTACCGCGCAGGCGCGGCGGCCATTTCCGACGCGGCGGTGAAGGTTCGGGCGCGGCCGCAGCGCCCGGTTCTTGCCCGCCGGCTGGGCCTCGCCGCCCCCCGCCCGGCCCAGCGGTTGCCTCCGGCCCGCCGTGAGTGAGGACGGGCGGCGGGTGGGCGGTGGGGCGCGGGACGCATCTCTGTGCGGCGCGGGAGGCGGTGCGGCCTTCGCGTTCTGCGTTCACCCTCGCGCTGAGGATGACTGTGCAGTGCGGGCGCGGGTGGCAGCGCCCCCTGGGGCCGTGCCGGGTGCGCTCGGTGCCGGTTCCCGGTTCACGTGCCCTGTGCTCTCTTGCAGGCCCGGTGCCGGTTCCCGTGCCCCGTGCTCTCCTGCCGGCGCGCTGCCCTCTGCCCCTGGCGCGTCCCCAGCACCATGGTGAGTGAGCCGCCTTCCCCGGTGCTTTGCTGGGCCGCGGGTGCTGCCGAGTCACGGCCCGGGCGGGGGCGGCGGTCACACTGCAGGGGCCGGGCTGTGGGCGCCAGTGACCAGCCCGAGGTCACCGAATGGCTGGGTCTGTTATATAGGGGCTTTATGGCGTTGGTGACAAGAGACTGGTGATACTTACTGAGCTATTCCTTTTACAGTCTCGAAGATATGACTCCAGAACTACCATATTTTCTCCGGAAGGTATTTTTTTAACCCGACACTTTCAAGTCAACTCTGACTGTTCTGTCTTCTCAAAACTATCAAAACACTTGCACAAAGGGGGTTGTTAGTAGCATGTTTCTCTCTGAATATGAATTACAGGTATCATATTTGCCTACACCCAGTTCTGTATGGACAGCAAGGGTCCAAAGTGGACACTTTCAAATTCATTCTGATTGAAGCAATAATGAGACTGAGTCCCATTAGTGAATAGTATCATGTGCCATGTTTTTGAAATAACCATTTATCTCTTATTTGAGCGTGGTTAGATTTTGTCACTGTCCCCTGAGAATGGATAATGTCCTGCGGGTGCAATCATGCCTTTCCTTGTTATTCTTGCACATGCTGAAACAAGTACGTACAAGCCACGTTTTCTTACTTCTTAGTTGGGAAGAACCCAAGAAATCCAGTATAAAATATTTTCTTTGTTTATTTAAAATTTGTCTTGGGTTATTCTACTGCAGCACAGAGTTCTTTAATTTTTTTGGTTTTTTTAATAGAAGGGGTTTTTTTTTACAGAAAGGTGGGTTGTTTTTTTTTTTTTATAGAAAAGTTTTTTTTCTCCAGTGGCCATGTCCAGTATTACCTTATTTTCCTTCTTTGATTCCTTCCTCCTTTTCAGCCAATTAATTTACAATTGACTGGTAAGAGACTGAAGAAGTAGATGGGACAATGAGCACTTGTCAAATTCTTGTAACTTTCAGTCACCTTGGTTGGTCTTGTTCAGTGTCATTTTTTGATGACAGGAGTTGCAATCCTTCCCCAGGTCGCCTGTACCAGGTTGAGTATGCCATGGAGGCCATTGGCCACGCGGGCACTTGCCTGGGAATTCTAGCAAACGATGGAGTCCTGCTGGCAGCAGAGCGGCGCAACATTCACAAGCTTCTCGATGAAGTGTTTTTCTCAGAGAAAATATACAAACTTAATGAGTAAGTTGAAATGGTGATTATATGTCCTGTGATGTTATTAACAGCAAAGTGCTGATTAGCACATAACCTGGTCTTATTTTATTTGAAGTGTTAATAATCTTTTTGTTTGGTGTTTTAGACAAGTATGACTATTCTGTCGTTGTTCACTTTAGTAGTTCCCCTTCTAAAGTAGAAGTATTGCTGGGTTTTTTTGTATCTCCATGAGAATTTTCTAGGTGGAATACCCTGTTTGTTGGTACTACACCATACAAGGTAATGGTACTGTAGCAGTTAAGAAAACTGGGAAGTCTCAGCTTTACAAAATACCATTGGAGGGCAGAATAAGGAGTGCATACAAAAATTACCCTGCTATTTCAGCTCCTTTTCCACATCTGTTTTTCTTTGGTGGCTCAAAAAGTCTGAGGTAACTGGGTAAAATGTGCCTTAGGCTTCTTTGCCACAGTTATAGCAAAGATGAAATGTCTGTCTATTACCATTTTCATTCTAGCTTCTGGAAGTTAAATTTGTGATGTCAGAGCAAAGAGTTGTATGGATTATGCTTTTTTGTTACAAGGGAGGTAGAGCTTCATCCTTGACAAAAGCTGCAAAGGAATACATAGTTTTCTATCCTGTCTGCCTCCCATTCCATGTTGATCTTGAAAGCACCTGGAATGGCAGGAAGTACTGGATTTTCAAGGAGGCAGTGTAACAGCACACTGGAGTAGTCACCTAGAACGGCCCTTCCATCTTTTGGAAAATTCCTAATTTCAAAATCTTTTTTTTTTGTAGCAAAAGGTTTGTAGCATACCAGATTGAGCTAAAGAGACACTAAATTAAGATCCAACAAAACAATCAAGGATTGAAGTGCTTATTTTTGTTAGGGCCCTACCAAGACCTTGAAGTTTCACAGATGCCACGTGTCAGCCAGCGGCTCCCACTGCAGGCCTGTCACGTCTGTGTGCCTCCTTCAGTGTTGAGGTGTGCTGTGGCAGGTGGCCTCCTGAGAGACACCTGTACACATGTGCCTAATGGCTCTTGTAAATCCCCTCAGAACTTAATCATCCTTGGCATGACCCTCTTCTCAGAACTGTATGTATAACTGACATACTGACTTGCTGACTTTGGCTGTCCACCTCTGCTCTTAGCAAACGGTTACTGATATTTTTGGTGCACCCTGAAGGTAGGAACTGATGAACCCATTTTGTATGGCAGCTGTGTAGCTTTGATGAGAAAAGCCCAACAGCAGCTGCTCTGCTTGAACCTCTATATGAAGATGTGAGTTGGTTGGTTGGTTGGAGATTGACAGGAATTCAGTTAATTTGTATGCTTTTCTTGCAGGGATATGGCGTGCAGCGTTGCAGGAATAACTTCAGATGCCAATGTTCTAACAAATGAGCTGAGGCTGATTGCACAGAGGTAGGTCTGCTGACAGCTAACATGGTTTTACTCACCTGTGCTGCCACATTCAGCTCTCTATGCATTAGATCAGAATGAACATGCATTTAGTAGATCAGAAATAGGCTGAAATAGAACAGCTAGATCACAGATACTCTTAACTTGGGAACTTGTTTCCTCTTAAATGTTGTGCAGGATATGATCAGCAAAACAACTTTTGAAAACTGTTTTTTTTCCTCTTTGATATTAGGTATTTGTTACAGTATCAAGAGCCCATTCCTTGTGAACAACTAGTAACAGCTCTGTGTGATATCAAGCAGGCTTATACACAGTTTGGAGGTAATGAAGTGTGATGAATCATTGTGTTACTAAATGTCTCAAGAACAATTCTCTTACATAATGTGAAGGATCTAAGTCTGTGGACAGTTCTACTGAATTCTCTGAAAAACTTTTACTCAGGAAAAAAATAGCCTAATTTAAGAGGGAATGGGTAGTCATGGTTACTGTTTTTTGCTTCTGAGGCTTCTACTTTTTATGGCTTGGGAAATTGATGGCTGAGATGCTGGCTCATTGCATAGAATGCCTTGGGTGCTCTTGCATTTAATGAATGCCATCAAAAGACCAGCTGAGAATTGTTTAGGCAACCTTTCAACATTTCGGGCCCATCCAGCATAATGACACAATGAATGAAAAACAAGGCTGTGTGTAGGGGTATCAGTGGCTCAAGCAACATGTTAGAAAATGATATTGTAAGTAGTGTTCCTTAGTATGTGAACTGATGATTCTGTTGTTTTATTGTTTTACATATATGTAGTGAGAATTACCTTTTAAACTACCTGGCTTTTGACATTGCTTAGTTAAATGCTTTAACAGCTAAGCTACATACTTGAAATACTACATTTGGATTTAAAGTCCTGAGATAGTAAATTACAATTTGTGGAGACACAAATGAACTGCTTTAAAGGTTAAATGGAATAAACCTCTGCTGCCTTCCCCCCCATGACTTAGAAGGAAATGCTGGCGTGCTTATCTCAAGCAACAGAAGTGCAGAACTGTGTTAAATCCTAGTTCACAGGAATAGATTGAAAAATGAAATCAAAGAAAATAATTGTAACTCGTGACCAATCTTGTTACTAAATTTAGGTTGCTAATAGCCTTCTTTTCAACAGGAAAACGTCCTTTTGGTGTTTCATTGCTCTATATTGGCTGGGATAAGCATTACGGATTTCAGCTGTACCAAAGTGATCCTAGTGGAAATTATGGAGGGTGGAAAGCCACATGCATTGGGAATAATAGTGCTGTAAGTTCTGTTTTTTTCTTCTCAAAAAGACAAGTTAAAAGGTGTAAATTGTAGTGTATTAATTAAGCTGAGTTGTTGATTATTAATGCAGGAGAGATTCACAGGTAACGGTAGGAATGCTGCTGTTAACTCATGTGTTAGTATTATCTGGCAAAACCCCACACCCTGGCTGTGTGGTTGACTGCCCAAAGTTTTAATTTCTGTGAAATTTACAGGCAGCTGTGTCAATGCTGAAGCAAGACTACAAAGAAGGGGAAATGACCTTAAAGACTGCCCTGGCATTGGCCATTAAGGTTCTAAACAAGACCATGGATGTCAGCAAGCTCTCTGCTGAGAAAGGTGAGCGTTCTCGACACAGGATGGCACCTTCTGCTTAAACAAAGGGAGTGCTGAGTGCACATATTCCAGGTGTGGCTCACTGGAGTGTTAGTTGTCACAAGAAAGTGTTTTCAGAAGATGCAGCAGTTCTCAGCCTTAGCCTGAGAGGCATTCAGCTAGCTTAGTGCAGGCTGCTGGGCCGTGTTGGCCAGCTCCAGAGGCTAGGCTGCAGCTTGGGGATTGGAATGCCTGCGTGTCTGGGAGCAGAGCCCTGAGAGGAGCTGCCCTGCTGCTGTGCTGTGCTGTGCTGTGCTGTGCTGCAGCAGGGAGCTGGGGGTGATGCCTGCAGCCAGGCTGCCTGGCACACGGAGCTTTGGAGCCTTCTGCCTCACTGTCACTTGTAATCTCAAACCTTGCCCTGCTGATGATTGCTCTGCCTAAACGCTGCTGTCTGTTCCATGTGTTTCAGTTGAAATTGCAACACTGACAAGAGAGAACGGAAAGACAGTAATAAGGGTTCTGAAGCAAAAGGAGGTGGAACAATTGATAAAACAACATGAGGAGGAGGAAGCAAAAGCTGAACGTGAAAAGAAGGAGAAAGAACAAAAAGAGAAGGATAAATAGAATATGAAATCAAGTGTTCTCTAGATAATAAAGGACCTGCTTCAGCAAAAGATAATCTGGATTTTTGTGCTGTAGAAGCCTTGCAGCTATGCCATGGAGGACCCAGAAGTACTTTTGATGAACCAGGTCCTTAGTCATCATTTAGATAATTAGTTTACTGCTCCTTACATTGACCAATAATTGCTTTAATTCTTGAACACTCTTTCTTTCATCTTCTATTTTTTATTATGGAATAAAATTTAAGAAGAATAGTGATGGGTGTCTTTATTTCCTCAGTAATGCCTGGATATGCACAGTCTTGAGGAATTTAATTGCTTTAAACCATTAAAACAAGGTATATGCTAGTTGGTAAAGAACAAATATGGTGTTAGAATTGTTAGAATTTTGTGTGTATGTGTGGGTTTTCCTTTAAAGGTAGTGAAAAGAGCTCCTAAGTTTGAAAAGTCATTTCACAAATACAGAATTAAAGTGTGCTGGCATGCCAAGTTTTAGTTTTGGCCTATTTTGTTCTATAGCAGGCTCTGTCAAACTGATGGTCTTGCAAGCAGTAGTGTTTTAAAAATGCCCTGTAGGAAATGTGTTCAGTTTATCATAGCCTTCACAAGTGCATGTGTTTTCTAAGGAATTAATCATACAACACTAGTTATATTCACACAAACTAGAAAGACATTTTGCAAAGGCCATGTGAAAATGCTTTATCTTGTCAAAGTACAAATAGGTAAGTAAAATAGTGCATGATTTTTAGGCCATGTTGACTACTTCACATTTTATCCTGAAAGGAAATGAAGATGTTTTATGTTTAGTTGAGTGTTACTGATACTTCCCCAGTGAATTTGATTCCTTTCTCTGACACACCAGTCAAAAAAACTACCCAGTTAACCACCAATTAATTGTGCATTAATTAGGAATCAGTCCTTTTTGTCCAGCTTGCCCCTCTACTGAAGGCAAAAAAGTATGATGGTCAGATGAGCAAAAATCTCTTTTACTTCTGAAAACAAAAGTGATCAGGAGTGAACAAAAGAAATAAAAAGTTACTGAAAATTGCTGTGCACCCAATTCAGATATCAAAAGCAAAGCGAAAAGCCTGAGTGCTTAAAAGTGAGGCCTTGCTGAATTTCAAACGATAACAGCAGTGATCCAGCCCATTTGTGCCCACCCTGGATTGTATTGATCTTGTAAGGTTGGTTTGGTTTTCTTACCCCAAAGGATAACTGATGTATACAGGATTTAATATGACCATTTAAAGAAACAGGGTGAATCCATCCAGTGTTTTGTTGGTTTAATCCATCTCAGACATTTTTGACTAAAATGTACTTTGTCAACATGGCCAGAAATGACCCTTCCTCCTGACTAAACCCATTTTTGAATTCACTGCTGGAAGAGTCACTGTGGAGAACAGAGGGAAGGAATCTGACTCAAGATGTCTGTGCTGCAGCTTGTGTAGTTGTCCTGCACTCCCTCTGGCAGCCTCTGTTCAGAGAGGGGGGAGGCTGTGGGCCCTCTGCAGGACCTGCTTGGTCATTCTCTAAGCCTTGGTGCAGCCCAATTGCTTTAGTCTTTAGCACTGAACTTGGACAGCACTTTGTTAATACGCAAATCTGATAGCTGATGAAAGTTCTACTGACTTATTTACACCTTGTGCAACAGTAGGTCTTCCAAATAACAATACAGGAATGCTATTTCATGTAACAAGTCCTGAGTAGTTGCAGACAACATGCAATGGGTAATATTTAATCTCCATTATAAAGGATTGTATAAATACCTCAAGCTCTATTTTATGTAAAAATTCAGTGCTCAATCTTTCTATTTTTTGATACCATGAATGCAATATATCAGCATCTTTTGCAGATTTCTGGATTGCTGATGATGGTTATACAAGTACTTGGAAAATGCTCTAAAAGCAGCAATGCCAAAATGGGAGTTTTTTCTCACTTCTCAAAGATTACTTGCAACAATATGTGATAGATTCCAGCAATGCTTTCTGTCTTCTGGGAAAGTGTTAGTGCATCTGAGATTGTGTTCATCAGTGTATATAGTTCATAAAAGGCAGTTTGTTTAGTGTAATAGTGTAAGTATTATCAGGTATCTTAGAATATAGACTTAGTAAAATATTTTTCTTAGAAGCATTCTTTTCTAAAAAAATGGGGATAACTCAAATATGCATATTTTGGTTGAAAGAATTGCCAATATCATTTTCTTGCCAAACATGGCATCATTTGCTGGTAAAGGAGAACTTTTTAGATACTGTAATAATAAAAAGTTGGAATGACTTTAATAAATGTATTGAAGCATTGTAATAAGTTTTAAAAGATCTATTTATTTAAAGGTTTTGTTTGCACAAAGTGGAAGAAATATTGTCTAATACTTCTTGAGTATAATCTTTGAACAGTAATCACCAGTTTAATTTAAAAAACCATCATCTCTCCTGAGTGCCATTAATAGCTGATTGTGAGCTGAGCCTCAGTACTGCCTTGGAATAGGCAAGTAACTCTAGCTGGCAGTCATGTCCAAGATGTACAGCCAAGTTCTCCTAACCAAAATTTAATTTGGGATTAGTTTCTGCATTTGAGCCTAGGGCAGTAAGCAGATGCTGGAGATCTTTCTTTATTAGAATCTTCCTGAGCCATCTGGACACTAATGCAAGTTTCTTTCCTGTTCTTCCTAGAAATAAGAGCAGTGTTTGACTGCATTGGCCTGTTGTATTGATTCTGGCTTTGTGTGTTAAAAAAAAAAATTAAAAAAAAATCACCACCAACTGTGCCTTTTCTGGGAGTGGTTTGGGGATAAGTCGTAAGAACAGAAAAATGATTCTGGCGATACATTTGAGGTATCTTTGCTAATCAAAATGATCTTCCTGTTCTTTGTATGTTTTTTTTGGTGTACGTAGTGTTTACATAGAGTTTACAGTGTAATACATAAGTATTTAAAATATTTAGCTATTGCTGTGGATTTAATGTTATTTTAAAACAAGATATTCATGTGGTGCTGTGGAAGGTGACAGATTTTTCCAGTTAGGTAAAAGTATTTACTTAATATTGTTTGCATAATAGGATGTTTGTAAACTTAAAAAACTGGTTAGCTTATATCTCACTTGAGTGCATGATAGAACTTGTTAGGGCAAATATGCAAATATTCACAAATAGATTGTCCTAAGAAATTGTAATGTGGTTTGTTATTCTAAGTAGTTTAAGAGATAATGAAACTACTGCTTCTCCAATAATTACCTGTGGTGTCCCTTGCATCTGTCAGTGTTTAAAAATAGTTAGCTTGTTTTCTAGGTGACTGTATTCTGTTCAAATAAAGTCAAATTAACTTCCAAGACTGCTTCTTATATGACCTCCTTTAGGTATGCTTCCCTCTTCATCCAAATATTTTACTTGTCAGTTACAAAAGCACCTGAATTAAGAGACAACAAAAAACTCCTGATGTTAAATTTGACAGCTGCTTCTGGTTTCGTATGTATTTCCAAGGTAATTATTTATTCTTTCTCTTCATAACCTTAAATAAGGAAAATTTAAATAAAATGTATGAAAATCTAATAAAATGTGTTGTGAAAATGAATATAATTATTGAAAGGTGTTCAGTGGTTTCAGAGGCCTCAGGACTGAGATACATGGATAACACTGCTCAGTATACAAGACATGTAAGTCCAAGAAGCTGGTGCACTCAAATACTTCATACATGAGAGAAATTGTTTCGTTTTAGACTGGTGGAGATCCTAAGACTTATTTAAATGTCTTTCATTTTCTTTAAAGAGTGTTTCCTGCTATGTTCTTCTGTAGTAAAAATGATCCTAATTTTCAAGTTTTAATTGCAGTTATCTCTACTACAATATGAAAAGCCACTGAAGTTTACCCAATCTGGATCTAAGAGTACCATTCACTGGCTTTAATCTGGAGAAAATTCAGCTTCACAAAGTTTTTAGAACATTTCTCATTTTACAAATAGAATTGAGCAGCTGGCTATTTTTATCCGGGTTTAATTTGGCATTTGGCTTTCCAGTTAAACTACTCTTCAGTGCACAGTAAAAGCTGCCATCAGCCAATTTATTGCAGATTCTCAGAGTGTACTTTAGCAGGGACCTTCAGATGTCACCTCCTGCTGACAAGGGTCCTTTGGAAGACAGCATTACTCATGTAATTGTTTAGGCTTTCACTTATTGGTAAATAGTAAACTTAATATGCTGCTGATACTATTGACATTCTGCTCCAAGTTCAAAGCAGCAGGAAAAAACATCTACTTATTTATAACTAGTGTTTTCTAAACCAGTAATAATACAACATAATTAACATGTGCCAGATGATGCTATATAAAATATTTAGCAAAATGTTAGGCATGTAACCCAGACAGTTTAATCCTTTTATATCCCACAGCATCTGTTTTGCCTAGTTAGGACCCAGCTGCACACAAATCCACAGTTATGTAATAAAACCAGTTTCCTATGTCCTGCACGTTCTAGTGGCAGCCATGTTCAACATTGGTAACAACACACTATGGCTCTAAAATGCAGCAGCTGCACTGCTCAGAAATACAGATTTTACCTGATAATCTCATGTTAGGAACACCAGGTGCAGTGTGGTAGTGAACCAGCTTCCATCAAAACTACAGAGTTGCAATTTCAGTACAAATATTGCCCAGTAATTCTTGAAGCACTCAGAAAATAGCAGAACTAGAGTGTCACCAAAAAAAAAAAAAAAAAAAAAGTGAGTGTTTTTGCCCTGTTTTGGGCTAAAATATATTTTTCATTTACTATAAAATCTTGAGTTGACAACTGCATATACATTAAGCATTTCAAAATAAGAGCATGCTGCATCCTTTACACAAATATTTTGACTGTATAAGATATGCCATATACAAATGGATTCTTAATATATAAAATGACCATATTTACTGCAGAGCATTCAAATCAATACAGCCTGTCACTAGAAGTGTGCTGGAAGAAACTCCTGTGTAAGCAGCCTTTTGTGTGTGCTTGTACAGCCTGCACAGACGTGCACAACCCAAATATGGCTGCAGGAAAAGATAGTACAGAAAAACATGGGTCTAAAAATTAAGAAAGGGATTGAAATGCTCCAGTATTCTGTTTTGGTCATTGAAAAGATTCACTGTTTACACAGAGACATGCAGTTTTTCTGTAAAATCAACAACATGATTAATGCAATTGCTGTTTGGGTAGGGCTCATTTTAGAAAGGTATAAAGTTGCTAAAATTATTTGAGTTAAATAAGGACTATTCTCCTGAGGAATGCGGTGTCTAGCACTTTTCACGTACAAGCTGATAAACACAGTAAAGTCATTTAGCCCTTCCACGTCTTTTCTCTCTATGAAATACTAAACACTGTCTTAGATGTAAAAAATGTGTTATTGCCAGCTGCTTCTATTTTTTTGGCAATGTGTACACTATAAATTTCCATTAAGATGATTTAGGAAAAATCACTGATTAAATTTCACAATGTGTGTGTTGGAAGTTGTCTTTTGTAATAGATTTTATTTATCTGATACAGAAAAAAGTGGTGTTTTGTACAGAGTATTTATTATATATGTTGTATATCTGTAATATATCTAAAGATGTGGAAATATCCTACGTCTTTTTTGCTTGCATTAGTTTATCTATCTTAGATTAAAAGTTCCAAAATATTCTAAATTAGAAACTTAAAAAAATCGTACTGATTTAGAAACTTACAAAAAAAAAAAAAAAACAAAAAACCCTACAGAGTGTTTCAAATGCAATGGAAATTAAATATTTTTTTTTCGCCAGAAGTCACTTACACTCGCACCCTCCCAACAGCACAGTGCAGACGCAGCCGGCGTTGCCCGGGTGGCTGTGCCGGGGTTATCGAGCGCTGGTGCTGCAGCAGCCGCAGCCGCCGCTCGGGACAGCGGCCCCGGCCGCGCACCTGCTCAGCCCCGCCAGGAGCCGCTCCCGGGCGGCGGGACGGGCACGGGGACCGAACCTGAGGGCGCAGCGCTGCCGCCTCCTCCCCGCGGTACTGCCAGCAGCTCCTCCGACCGCACCGGCTCCCGCGCGGGGCTGAGAGCGGCTCCCGAGGCCGGGGGCGGCCGGCGGCGGCGCCGGGCCCGCGCGGTCCGAGGCTCCCGCCCCCCGCGCCTCCTCACGGCCCCTGCGGGGCGGGGCCAGCGCCGCCCGGCCCCAGCGGCTCCCGGCTCCCGGCTCCCGCCGCGGGGCTCGGAGCGAGCGGGGGCCGTGCCCTAAGCCATGGCCGGGTGCGGAGCGTGGCTGTGCTGCGGCCGCCCTCCGGCCGTGCTCCTCCTCACCTGGCTCTGCGCGCCCCTGCTCGGCCAGCCCGGAGCCTCACACGCGGGTAAGGCGGCTCGGGGCGGCCCCAGGGGGTGAGGGTCGGCCGCTGGGAAGAAGAGTGAGGGGTGAAAAGCGCTCTGGTGAGGAGCCAGGAGAGTGGCTGAGGGGAGGGCTCGGCCGGCCGGGGGTTCCGAGCCCTCCTGGCGCTGTGTGGGGCCGCCGGGGACGGAGCGGGCGGTACCGTGGCCCGGGGGTCTGCGGGCGCCGCTGCCCTGCCCGGCTGGAAGCGCGGGCAGAGGGAGCGGCCCGTGAGGGGACGGGGTGAGGCGGGATTGTGCGGGGGGAAGCTGTCGGAGATGGGGCTCTCTGCGCAGCAGCTTCGTTTTCCGCGCCGTCAACTTTTTCCCGGCCGAGGTTAAGGTAAGGCAGGTGCCGGGTGCGGTGGCGGCTGCTGAGGGAGGATCGCGGGGCTGCGCTGGCTTTAGGAGAACAAGCGGGACCTGCGGGGAGCGCTGTCAAACGGGCTCACCAGGGCTGCCCCCTCGCAGGAGAGGGGGAAAATGTCTGTGCTAAACTATAGCTTTTCAGATGCATTATCAGTCCTGAATGCCTCACATTTCCTTACATTACATACACTTCCTAAATGTGCATATGTATAACGCTTTATAGATCTCAGCTGCTATAGCTTTCAGGTTTTTGTCTGCTCACTTTCTGAGAGGAGGTGCAGTTGTAGGTTTGTGATGCATGCTCTGCATCTGGTACAGAGGTCAACTTGCAGAATATGTTTTAATAACTGTAATTTCGCATACGGATGTGTCTGCACATGAAAACAACCCTCTTAAGTATTTATAACACAACTGTCTTTAGTTTAGTCGTGCATCATTTCTTTGACTTCAAAAGAGGCAGTCTCATAATTTAATCAGGATTTAACTTTCCGAGTTGAAGGATGTAAAATAGCATGTGAAGCTGGAGTGTTTATAGAATTACACAAAGATTAAAGGAGCAAAATCACCTCTCTTCCGCAGATTTATTTAGAAACAGTTGTTCCAAAATGTTGCGCTGATATAATTTGTGAGTACATTCCCAAGAGTCTTGCAGAATGTCTTGAAACCATAACCACAACAATTAAAGGCAGACAGAAAATTAATGAAAGATAAATTTGAACGTTTTTTTATATTAACTGAAAATTGAAAAAGCGATTGTAAATATAGTTTATGGAAAGTTGATTGTACCAACATCTAAGTTTTATTTCAGCCTACAAATACTCAGTCTGTTATTGCTGAATGTGATTTAAAAGACTATTCTTTGTCCCAACATTTGGAAAAGTAGTGTTTTTCCTGTTCCTCATGACAGAAGATGCAAAATCATTATGTTACATTATATGATTTATAGGACTGCATGGAATTACCTGCAGTCAGGATAAACCAGGTTTTGCCTTTTGGCACAAGCCAGCAGTTTTGACTTCACTGAGAATTGGTTTTATACAGTGTGGCTAAAGTTTCTTTTCATAACTTGTTTTTTCTAAAATAAAATGAAATTTGCTATAAGAGTGCTTATAAATTAATTTAGTGTTTCCTTCAGTTAATAGTGAACCAATATTTTATCTTGGCTAACTCTGAATTGTCAGGAGAAAATACTTGCTGATTTAAAATACAGTCAAAGTATGTTTTGTGCTTGCTCTGAATTTTCAGCTAACAAGTGAGACTTGAATACCCAAATGGAGCTGAGGTTAACAACAACCTCTAGCCCAGCCCTCCTGTGCTGTGCTGCAGACCTGTGATGGTGTTTCCCTGGCACTTCATGCACCCAGGCATTTTCCACTCAGTTTAACAGATCAAATCCTTCTCCCTCCCCAACAGAAAGCTGCAAACCTTCCTGCCTGTATGGGTTTCTTGTGATTTTTCTCTTAAAATATTTTGTGCTTTCCTTAGTGGTTCTTAAGGGGATAAATGTGAGCCTTGATTCGTGGAGAAGTGCCTGTGTTGATTTGTAGAAGGAACTGTGGAAGGAAATACTTGCATAGTTTCCCACTTTTTAGAATGCTAAAACCCAGGGTTTCTGTAATATTATAGGTTTTGAAATCTCCTCATCTGGTTTTGAGCAATGTAGCTGATTTCTGTGAGCTGTAGGATTCTGTGTTCCAGTGTATCCAAGACTGGAATGGAGCTGAGTGGGCAAAACACTGCTGAGGCAGAAGGTAAGGCTGGTGCCCAAAGTCTGCAGCGCCCAGGGCTGCACTGGCAGCTGGTGAGAATGAGAAGCCCTGGCCTGTTTCTTATTTCCATAAGGGAACTTTTCCATAAGTTTTACGTACATTTCAGATTTATGTTTAATTCCATGACACGTAGCCTCTACATTTATAAATGGTTTTACTTACCAGATTCTACATACTTGTTCTTCCTTGTGCTATCTGCACTTCTGTACAGCCTTTTTGCTGCTTGATTTCAGCATTCCTCAATGCTGACTTCACATCCATCTTTGGTGTCAGCAATCAGTGAAAATGATGGAATGATTGAAAATGGTACAAAGAGAGATGCCAAAATCCTGGATCTGTTACAGGAACGTCCTCCTGCCGTCAGCAGGACAGGATTTTCCCTGACATGCAGCACCTTTTCCTGTGGCCTGGCTGTTGGGCAGGGAGGAGGATCCCAGTTCTGGCTGTGGGAGCTGAGTGGAGCACGCTGGTGTCAGTGAGCGGGGCAGGAAGGGCTGGGGCAGGCACAGGCTGCAGGTACAGCTGCAGGTCACTGTCACTGTCACTGCTGTGCCAGCCGTGTCTCTAGGGAGGTCTGAAGCTCTTTGGCATGGGGTGTGGACTTGCCCTCGAATCCATAGCACGGGCGCTCAGAAAGGAATGGTTGGTGGTTCAATTAGCTCTTAATCTAAAGACTGACTGTCAGTTCACATCTATTTCTTGGTGAGTTTACAAACTACATGGCAGTCTCTTATGGTTATTAGCCAAACTTGTACGTGTATTCAGAAATATGTGCCATAATTATACCTTGTTGCTAAGCTGTTAGGGAGTAGTTTCATTCTCCTTTACAACCATCAAGTTGTACCTTTAACATTTTAAATTTGAATTGAATGTGAGAAACACCTTCCCTACTTTCTGTGAGCAGCTCTTGTACCTCTGTGCATATTGGTAAGTACTAAGCAGTATTGCAGTTCCAAGTTCCTCACAGTTTCATGTCCAATATATGTCATTTTATTTTGCTCCTGGTTGGCTGGAGGTTGATGTGCTAGGTAAGAGAGAAGGCACAAATCTTCCCAGTAACTTTAATCCACCTTTTCCATGCTTGTCAGTGTGGTGATAGGGTTTACCTTTATTTTTTAAACAGGGGAAGAGAAGATAATTCTGGAAAGTTCAGAATGTAATCATTGGCTTTTCTGACTTCTATTCAGTAAATAGAATAAAGTTAGTATTGCTGCTTTAACTTACAGACATCCTAGTTAAGATGATTGTGATCTTTCTAAATGCTTGCTGTTAATTAAACGCTTGACTGTGATTGGATTCTGGGCAATTGCTAATGCATAGAAGGAAAAGTAGGCCAAAAAATTAAAGACCATGCAGGAAGTATGACTCATGATCCTTTTCAAAGGGTCAGAGGAATCAGTATAAAATAAAACTTCAATTTAATACATTACACCTGTCTTTTCTACCTAATGAAGTAACGATGGGAGATCATCTCATTAAATATACTAGAGTACTGAAGGCAGGGATTCTGTATATATTCCTTCACCTTCCAGATTTCCAAGGAAATTATTAGTTGTAGTATCTAGCAGTTAGATTTGTGGATAAGTTTGTGTTATAATACCCCAGAGTTAAAGAATGTAATGTTAACTGCAAAGTATGGATGTTTTGCAATGTTTACTGTCCTTAGTAGTGTGGGTTTGTTTTTTTGGGTTTTTTTTTTTCTGTAATGGTATATGATTAAAAATATGCATAAGTAATATATATTACTTCTGAATATCCATGTTAACATTAATTCTAATGTTAACATTACACTTCTAGAAAATGACCCTTTCCCTTTCCCCATGGGCCTCCTTTTGCACCCAGTAGTGATGTAAAGAAAACCTGAAATCATTAACACTCAATTCTGTCAATTAGAAAATGATTTGAGTTACACTGTTTAAATTAGAAAATGCTTTGAACTGTGCTGTTTAATGTATAATGATACAGTGTTACACTGCACTGCCAATCTGTCTCTTAGACTCTTCATCTAAGGAAGTGCAGAGGAATACAGAGTTCAAAGAAAGCTTGTTATTTGGAGAAGCATGGACTGTGGTGTTCCCTATTTAAAAACAAAGATTTATGAAAATATGTCTAGAATCAAGCCTGTAACACTAAGTATTTCACTGGTAATTCTTATAAAAGGAATAATGTTGCTAAATCATGTTAAGATGCTAGGAAATTTAATCCCATAATGGTACAGTAAATTACAAAAGTGTTATTCTTTTGTAAAACCCATCTTTTGTTTCTTATCTACAACATTTAAAAAGTTAGCCATTAGCAGCCCATGTGAAATTATGACTTGAGAATGTTATCAAGATAAATAGACATGTACATGTTTCATCATGCTACTCATGCATCTGAGGCCCATGTGATGTTTCACCCTATTTTCTAAATAGTTCTTCCAAAGTACTTTAATAAAAAAGTTTGTTAAACACCTATGGAGGAAATGGTGGAACCCAATTTTTAAATACAATGTTTTCAAGGTCAAGTGTTTCATTAGAATTTTTACATAGCCTTTGTCAAAAGCGTTCTCCAGCTACTTCAGAGTTTAAAAAAATTGAATCATTAGTCTGCTTTGTGCATAAACATTTGTTTCCTTTGTGCAGAATTAAAATTTAGGCCATCCAACCTCATATGTGATTTAGGTGTGTTGTTTTGGGGTTTTTTTGTTGCTAAATGTGGACTTACACTGAGGGGCAGTGAGAAGAATTGAAGGTGCAAATAATAAAGAAAACATTGGGAGTTGTCATTGGGAGTTGCCACTGAACAGTGCAGAGAGCCACCTTTGATTTAAGCTGCAGAGGTTCCCTGGCCTCAATAGAAATGAAACCACACAAATACAGGCCAGCTTAGAACTGCCCTTCAAAGGCTACAGATCTTTTAAGTATTTTTTAGTACTCTGAGCTGCTGGCAGGGGGAGTGTTGCCATAATCTCTTGCCATCTGATTTAGTATGAGATTGTACTCTGAGTTGTTTGTTTGCTAATCTTGCTAGTCACAGGTTTTAACCTCTTTCTGTTTTTCTCCAGCCAGCAGAGGTACTCTGCTGCCTTAAGCCACTAAGACTGTTCTACTTGTTTTCCTCTCTTTACATTTTTTCCACTTGTCACCAGCTCTTCACAATTTTTTATTGATGTTAATACAAGGAGTAACTAAGAATCACAGCCCCTTGTTGTAATCTTAAAATCATAGATACATGGAAAAGAGATATAAAACATATGCAGTCTGTGTAACAAATTATTTGAATGGCCATGTTAAATAAAATGTACAGGGTAGGGGTGATTACTTATTTTGTTTTTGCCAAGTCTTAATATACTCTTACCATTCCCAGCTCCTCATGGAGCTCTCCTTTGTTAAAGAAGTCTTTTCTAGACCAGTTTGCCCCAACGTATTAATAAAGAGAATAAACTAGAAATATTGAAAAGTGTGGATACATCTGTGATCAGATAAAGAAAGAAAGAAATAATTGAACTGTATTGTTAGTAAATAATGGTCATTGTAATAGATCAGTGAGTATACTATAGGTCTGAGTATAAAATGCTTGAAAAATAATCTAAGTATATAAAGCAGTAAAGGAACATATCCCCTTTTATATATATAAAGGAACATATCCCCTTTTAGCATAGCAGAGGAGATGCTGTGTTTTAAGAGAAGCTTCATCTGGAAACAACATGTACCCTGAAGATGCTCTATTGTTGCACAGGAGGTTGTCTTACAGGAGCACAGAAATGGTGAAAGTGCAACTTTGCCTCTGCATTGCTTCAAGGTCAATTAATTGAGAGATAATACCCAGCTGCATAGTCAGTCTTAAATTCAGTTGAGAGTTGTAACTGGAGGAGGGAAATGTAATTAATGCTAATATAAAAATCAAGTATTTATGAAATATTAGGCTGAAATATACACAAAACCATTCATAATTCAGGAAATAGGGATATAGAAATAGAGAAATTAAGTTGTGTCTTCAGGAAGCATTCTTTTGGATGTCTGTAAAATGTAGGCCTTGGCAAATCTGGCTATAGTTACAAATAGGAAAAATTCCTTGGCTAATGAGGATATACTGAACCAGTTAAATATATTTTTGGCACTTGTACATTTACAAGGTAACTTGTACATGTGCAACATTCTCTTGCTGGATCC
Organism: Molothrus aeneus; assembly: GCF_037042795.1. Classification (NCBI taxonomy): domain Eukaryota; kingdom Metazoa; phylum Chordata; class Aves; order Passeriformes; family Icteridae; genus Molothrus; species Molothrus aeneus. Next base: position 4,766,660 of record NC_089658.1, on the reverse strand, counting down.
TTTTTGCCAGCAATTCTTCTGTCCTGTGAGTTTTTCTGTATCTGCCTGAGCTATCTCAGTGGTACAGTCTAAGTTGCCCATCAGTTCTTTGCACATGCCACAAGTCAGAAAGATTTGTATTTTGAAACAGAAGGGTGACCTGTCTTAAAACCCAAATGTTGATTCAGCCCACAGCAAGAACCATTCAGCAGCACATTAGGGTAGGGTAAGACTTGTAGGAAAAAGTGTGGTGGTGTTGTTCACAGGGGTCTAAGGAAGAGAGAAGAGATGAGGATCTGACTCCATGTTTCAGAAGGCTTGATTTATTATTTTATGATATATATATTATATTAAAACTATACTAAAAGAATAGAAGAAAGGATTTCATCAGAAGGCGAGCTAAGAATAGAAAAAGAATGGAATGATAACAAAGGCTCTGTCTCAGACAGAGAGTCTGAGCCAGCTGACTGTGATTGGCCATTAATTAGAAACAACCACATGAGACCAATCACAGATGCACCTGTTGCATTCCACAGCAGCAGATAACCATTGGTTACATTTTGTTCCTGAGGCCTCTCAGCTTCTCAGGAGAAAAAATCCTAAGGAAAGGATTTTTCATAAAATGTGTCTGTGACAAAAAAGGGGTCCTGCTGCTCCCACTGTGCTGATCCTGTTTCTTAAGCTACATTCTGCTTTTGCTGCTACTATGACACTTCAGAGAAATCTGCTTAGTGTGTAAAATAATAATATTTCTACTGGGCTGCCCCACAGCTGCAGTGCCAAGGGCAGGGACCTGCCTTGCTGAGCTCTGCAGTGCTTTGGCTGTTTTCACCAAAGGACCTGTACATGGAGCCTTTTGCAGCACAGCAGTCACACTGCAATGAACACAAGGGAACTTAAAACTTGGGCTGCCCATCTTAGTTTGTCTGGGCTGCAGTGGCTGCAGTCACGTGGGACTGGGTTGGGTCAGTTCAAATTAATGGCTTGAGTGGTGTCAGCCAGGCCTCTGCCACAAATGCCAAGTGGTGGAAGGGTTCCTCAATCTCTGAGGTAGCTTTAGCCAGTTTGGTGGGAATGAGAACTGCTGCCCTATGCAGGTGTGACCCTACCTGGTGTACAGTGTAGTCAGCCAGGCAAGTCTAAAATCCCAGTCCTCTTCAGTGTCTATGAATTGCTGATTTATTGAATGTTGATGGTAATGAACTTCAAGTAGACATTATTTATGCTGCCTCTAATTGATACTGTGTTTCCTTTAGCTTATTTTTTGAGAAAGATTAGATACTACCAATGTTTTTTCTGCTTGTATCGTTCCTAGTTGATCTACTTCTGTTATGTTGACTAAATTCACCTCCTCTCCAAACAGAGTAATGTTAATCTTTTAAATCTCTCCTTGTATGGATGACTGTCTCTGGTTTTAATCTGTTTATGTCATTCTCTGGTGATTTTCTGCTTCTGATACATCTTTTTTTAGATGGATGCTGTTAGTAAGCACATGATTTCTAGAGAAGTTGTGCCATAGATTTATGTAATAGAATAATATTTTAGATCTGCATTTAAAAGAGATGGTGGTGAGCTCCTTTCTTTTGTTCATGCTGTCCCTTAAACTGATGATAACAGTTGCTAGGTCTTTTTTAGCAATAGCTCCCTTTTAAATTTCATTGGTAAGTAGTAAAAATCTTTATCTAGAACATGTCAGTATTTTCTGGTGGTCATTCTAACTTATGTCTGGGCATTGGAGACCCTTCCATGTAAGGTGATGTGTGTAGTTTGTGCTTCTCGAGGCAGCAGCCATCTTCAGGTCTATCACAACACCTTTGAAAGCTGTTCTTACTCAAGTTATTTAGCTAGACTCTGATCTTCCCTTTTTTCCTCCCCTCTCGCTCCATCTTCCCCAAAATGACCCCTTGAGAGCTATGAAGAAGAACTAGAAAGGTGCATCCTAGGCAGTGTAACATTAGAATGGGTAGAGAGTCAACTGGTAAATAGTTTGGCATATGCATCTAAGATAGAAAACAGCGTGAGGGAAAGTGCTCTACAAGTGCAGCAAAATTTATACATGGTAAATGTGCCCAAACATAGAAGAAATACATGAAACAAAGAGACTGAAGTTTCAAACTGGATTACAAGTTATGCAGTATGCTACAGGTGTGTGATGTGGATGTAGGTTGACAGAATTTCAGTCCCTCATAGATCAGCTTTCTGGTTTAGAGGAGTGCCATAGTTGCATGGCATTGGGTAAATGATGTAAGAGCTTTTTGCCTGCTGAGATTATCTTAATGTTCTTGAGTCATCAATTTTAGAAGTGTGATAATGGTATGAGGATGCCAATAAAACCAGGTAACTTTATAAAATTCTACTTCCATGACCTTGGGCATGCTTCTAGAGAGAAGGGGATGAGATGAGAAATTGAACTCTGCATAAAAAAAGCTGTAACTGTTTGGACATAAGAATGCAGATGTACACTGCTCATTTGAATCAATGTTAATAATTTTTTTTTTTAAATACAGCTGTATCTGAACCTTCTTTTATTGCTAAAAGTGAAGATCGTTTGTTTAAGCATTTATTTGAAGACTATCAAAGATGGGTTCGTCCAGTGGAACGTTTGAATGACACAATAAAAATCAAGTTTGGCCTTGCAATCTCTCAGCTAGTAGATGTGGTATGTATAGTAAATAAGTTTTTTTTTTTTCCCAGTAACTTTAAAAGGAGCATAATTTCATGTGAAATAATTGTGCCTGTTAAACACAATAGATTAAGCATCTTAAATTATTATCTGTGTAATAAAAAATGCCCTGTAGATGAATATATAATGTTCTCATATAAACATATTTAGTGATTAGGATGCTTTCAGCAGTGTGTTTTGTATTTTAAGTTACAGACCTCTGTGAACTAAAGCAGCTATTTCCTATGGATAGATTATTTTTTGTGATATATGCTTTATTTTACAGGATGAAAAAAATCAATTGATGACAACAAATGTATGGTTGAAACAGGTATGTGTAAATATTGATGAAAATTTCTGAAGCTTTATAACTGCAAATCAACATTTAGGAGAAACTTTTCTAGTTAATTGTATATTCAAAAAACTTAGCTCTTGCAAGAAATTTTATTTCACATAGTATCTTTATAGAATGGCCCTGGAAGTGCTTTAAAGGATTAATTGTGACAAACCTCTTAAGAAAACCATAACAAGGTCAATAAAAATTCACCAGATTAAAAGTAATATGATATGGCATTGCATGACAATTTAATATACCAAGGTGTACATAACCAACCATAAATTGCTGCTCCAGCAGGAAAGTTTTTATTCAAAGATTTTATTAAGAAAAGTATGGCTGGTGTATTCTTCTGTATAATATTTATGAGATCTTTTTCCTGTGGGATATTTGAAATTATTTGATATACATTACTGTAGAATTCCAGTTTCAAAGTTAAATATGCTTGCTAGAAGGAAATACTTTTTTCTCTTAAGATTATTTGGGTTTGGGCAGGAAAAAGCCTCAGAGTCCTGTACTAAACTTAATTGCCACTATTTACTCAGGTAATGCTGCTCACAAATCATTCTTGATTTAACTTAAAAGAATCTTTGCAGATGCTGGGTATACTTACTAGCTTATGGAATTATTTTTGTTTGGGCTAATTCCTTTCTGTTTGTTTATTTGATTTTTTTCCTTTTGCTTCCCAGTTTTTTCTTTTCAGTAACTGTAATTTTAGGCCAAGTTTTTATTTTTTAGGAAAACTTTGAGATTAGTCAGCAAATATGAGATGGCCATGTGGGCTGATGATTCTTTGTGTCCTCTTTAATAGTTTCTGCAGGTCTTCTTGAAGTTGAACCAGTTTTAAAAGTTGGAGCCTGATGGGGTTTTTTTGTATAATGAAAATGTTGAAATTGTTTCTGATTAGCTTCCAGTCATTGGTATTCATCCAGAACAAGCTTTTTTTCAAATTTAATTTATACAATCAAATTACATTATAATAGCTCTTACTTATAAATGCATGCTCTGAAAAAGGAACATCATATCTTAAGTTCTGTACAGAAACATTGTCAAGCAGCTCTTATAACAGAAAACAAATACTGAATGAGTTAACTACATGCCTGTTCAGCAACTTCATTGTTTTATGCAGATTTTAGTTCAGTTTGATTGTTGTTAATTGCCCTGTTATCTATGTTCATCTGGTATCACCCTGCTGAAATCCACTTCCCAATAATACTGATTTTTACATCTCACATATCCACAGGAATGGATAGATGTGAAATTGAGGTGGAATCCTGAAGACTATGCAGGAATAACATCTATCCGTGTCCCATCAGATTCTATTTGGATTCCAGATATTGTGCTGTATGACAAGTAAGGTTTGAATCTTTTCATGCAAAATGCATTTCCTTCATAAAACCTGCTTCTAGGAGGCTCATTGGATAGACATAATGTGTACATTTAGTGGGCTGAAGAACCTGTGGAAGAACTTGCCTCTGAATGCAAATAGACTTTGTTGCCATGTTAAGTGCTCAGATGTTTTGCTTTACTTCTGAATGGAATTTCTAGTCCCTTTGAAAAGGTTATTTCCGTTTTGTTGTGTGAACTTTTTTCTTTATTGGAGAAAAATATCTTGCACATTGCTGGGTATAAATAGTGTAGTGTGATGGAAGTAACTAATTATGCTGTTGTAGGTCATATTCAGCATGGAATTAAAGTCAGGTACATTTAACTGTAAGGGGAGGGTTGGATTGGTTTTGACTTTTTTATTTTGAAAATTAACAGATTTCAGAAACAAGAACTTTTGAATTAACCTTTGTGCACAACCCAGGTGCACATACAGTGCTTTTACATTTCCAGACTTGTTGAGTCAGGAAAAAAGGCTGTGATTGTAAATTCAAGTTTGGGCACAAGTATGATTTTACCTGTTTAGTGACTCTTTTTCTTCAATAATTATGGTTTGGCTGAATTTAAAAGTACTTATTCTGTCTTACTAATAGAGACACCAGAGCTGAGTCCTGCTTTTAAAGAGCAGCATTTTACAATGTTTTCATAAGTCATTGGGACCCTAGAAAGTTGCACAGATCTTTTCAGGACTTGAAAATATTCTTCAGTCTTCCAAAGCTCTTTACCTATGTTAGCTTCTGATTTGAGGGGAAAAAGTTGACTATGAAGACAATACAAAATTTTGGCTATCAAGGGATAGACAGCTGAAATGACAATAACAAAGCATAATTTGTTCTTTAAATACATCCCCACAGCCCATTGTAATTGCCTGTAATTTATCTCTTCTTTCAGTGCAGATGGACGTTTTGAGGGAACATCTACAAAAACTGTGGTAAAATATGATGGCACCATTGCTTGGACTCCACCAGCAAACTACAAAAGTTCTTGTACCATTGATGTAACATTCTTCCCCTTTGACCTTCAAAATTGCTCAATGAAATTTGGTTCCTGGACTTATGATGGCTCACAGGTTGATCTAATTCTTGAAGATTATGATGTTGACAAAAGAGATTTTTTTGATAACGGAGAATGGGAAATAGTGACTGCAACAGGGAGCAAAGGAAACAGGACTGATGGATGCTGCTGGTATCCTTTTGTTACATATTCATTTATAATTAGACGTTTGCCACTTTTTTACACTTTGTTTCTCATTATTCCTTGTATTGGGCTTTCATTTCTAACTGTCCTTGTCTTCTATCTTCCTTCAAATGAAGGTGAAAAAATTTCACTCTGCACTTCAGTACTGGTATCTTTGACTGTTTTTCTTCTTGTTATTGAAGAAATTATTCCATCATCTTCTAAAGTTATCCCTCTGATAGGAGAGTACCTGGTGTTCACGATGATATTTGTGACCTTGTCCATTGTGATCACTGTCTTTGCCATCAACATCCACCACCGCTCCTCGTCCACACACAACGCCATGGCGCCCTGGGTTCGCAAGATCTTCCTGCACAAGCTGCCCAAGCTGCTCTGCATGAGAAGCCATGTGGATAGGTACTTTGCTCAGAAGGAGGAAACAGCCACTGTGAATGGATCAGAATCATCCAGGAACACCTTGGAAGCAGCTCTGGATTCCATCCGTTATATTACGAGGCACGTGATGAAGGAGAATGAGGTCCGTGAGGTGGGTGTGTTAGTCCTGCTGCCCTGATTTTGTACAAGTGCAAATTAGGAAACTCAAGGGCTTTACTGGGCAGTTGCATATTAAAGATGTGCTACAGATTTCCAGCTTTTGTACTTCACTGAAAGTTGTGTAGTTATTTCCACTGGAAAAAAAAGTGCAAATATGGTACAATACTGAGACTATTTGGCTGATACAGTGCAGTATTTGGGGTTTTCAAAAGTCTTTTGCTGTTTTCTATTAGTTCTTATCAATAGTTACACATTGTGAGACACTTGTCTGTGACAAGAGCATGTACTGTAACTGTTCCCTACAGCACTGCTGAGATGACAGGAGAAGGAGCTCTTTTTCACTTTAATGTTGTACCCAAAAGTCTATCTTGAAAAATGCATTTGCCTTATATTTTTCAAATAAATACTGCCAAGGCTTATCTTGCAGCTTTTGATTTCAAATAAAAACAGTTTGAATGCTGTAACTTGTATTAATTTAAATACAGGCTATAGCCATATGTTGGCCATTTTGTGCTCAGATGAAACATGGATTCAATGACTTCCTAAGTGTTCTCTTCTATCCTTACTATTATTTGTCTCTAAGTTTTATCAAAAGATGTCAGAGGCTTTTTTTCAGTGTCAGAGTGCATTTGCACTCTGAATTATCCTTCATGGATGTTTACAACATTTGTGTAAGAGCATTAGAAATCTGTTTTCTTTACATGCTCTTTAATCTAGCACCATTGGTACATCAGAGATTTAAATGCTATTTCCAGTCTGATGTAGAAGTTTGTAGAAATATAGAAGTTTGTGGTGTACTGTCTGTTCCTGATGGCAAAGGCTGAGGTTCTTTCAGTCTGGGAATTGCTGTCTTCAGAAGGCTCTGGTTGCTGAGAGAGTGTTCTCCCCTAGGAGACTAGGAGTAATGTGCCTTCCTCTGATGTGCCTTCTCAGGACTTGATTCTGACAGTGTCACAAGGGATGTGGCCTAGATTTTAAATAAATGTATCTGCTGTACTGTTAAAGCAGCATCTGCATTGTATGAACAACAAAATAGAATAGTTTGCTATTAAATACATAATTTCCTGTAAATTAAGGGTTCACTGTGAGAGACAAGTAGTAAGTATTTTGTTTTCCAAGTGTAATGTTGTTACTATAAACCTTGGAAATTAATATACAGCTGACTGGGGATTCAGTTGTTTTATTATTACTGGGCTCCAGAGAATGCAAGCTTTAACTGTAAAAGTTCTTAATAAACACTAGACAGCTGGTGCTATTGTAGCCTTACATCTTAGGAAGCATTAGGCTTGGGAAACATGGATAGCTCCAGTTCAAATGCAAGACAATTGTTTGGCAGGGTTTTAATTTGCTTGCACAATTATATCTGCAATACTTGCAAAACTGTGTATAGATATGAATAATTTTATCAAAAAAGAAAAAGTAGTCTTGAAACTACTGTGAGTATTCTCCCCAGTGTATAATTCTTTGCAGCTTTCAGCAATTGTTTGTAACACAACAGCTGCTCTGTACTAACAATTTTTAAAAAATTTTTTATTTACTACTTGGGAGGCTTGGTTTTGGTTTTCTGGTTAGTTTTTTGGTTTGGGTTGGTGGTTTTGGTTGTTAGGAGGTTTTTAAAACTTTTGCTTTCAACTCCTACTTGGGAATTCCATTATGATGTCATGTGCCATGTATCCTGCAGTATGTTAGAAAATGGCAGGCCAGTCTCATCTCTATAGATGAGGATGTTTGGTGCTTCTCGGGATCAATTTCTGCATCAAAATCTACATAGCTTATCCATCTTCACAGAGGGAAGCTTGCTTCAGTTCTAACTCCCAGTATAATTATAAAACATTGCTCCAGAGGGTTTTCCCAGGGACATGGTTGGAAAAAGCCTATCTTGAAATAATGAAGAATTGCAGGATTTGGTGCTGTGTTTTTACCTGTTCTTGCACACACTGACCAACTCATGTGCTCTCTGTGTTTTAGGTTGTTGAAGACTGGAAATACATTGCTCAGGTGCTTGATCGAATGTTCTTATGGGCTTTTCTTCTGGTTTCAATAATTGGATCACTTGTGTTATTTATTCCTGTTATTCATAAATGGGCAAGTATAATAGTCCCTACCCATATAGGCAGTACAAATGCATAAAATATTTTTGGAGCTGTGTCCTACTGATCTGGCTCTAAGTTTTGCAGTACCTCTGTTTCCATGCATGTTCTTTCTAGGCATGTTTCTGGTAGAGTGAAAAAAAAAAATCCAGAACTAGAAAATTAGGTTTATCTTAAAGCATGGCATTCCCAGGACACACAGAAGTCAGTCTGCTTATTGCCAGTCTACTGAGTTACTGCCAAGCCAGGTCAGAATTAAAAGAACCTTTTCTAGCCATGGTATGTATGATTTATCAAAAAAGAAGACTCTGACACCTACTGTGATAGAGAAGGATTTCAAATTTTTAATGATCATCACTGTAGTCCAATTATTAAATTACTATATAAATCGTTATACTGAATATTAAATATTTGCAGTTACACAGTAGAGTTGCTTATTTCAATTTAGTATACAAAGGTGAATTTTCATCAGTTCTCTTCAGTGTGTTGTAGAAGTCTGAAATTTCACCAGAATAATTTAAAATAATATAAGTTAAACTTCCTGTATACATAATATACAACTAAGAACAGCAATTTGGCCATGTTTGGCCTTTATAAAATTTCAGTGCAATTTGCTGCTAAATTTTAAAGCTTGTTAATTCTGTGATACCAACATGAGCATTTAATAAGCCTTAAAAAGCCTAAAGCATGTGTGTATATTGATATCTCCATCAGCTTTGGAAAGGAAGCCAAAGGCAGTTAACTCACTTCCCAAGGAGCATAAGTATTCTAAGGGGCTGGAACATTCAGATTTCTTCAGTCTTGATGAAGAATTTGATATAGTGTGAGTTTGCAGAAATGTTCATTATTTCCTGTGTCCGGATGTTTCTCAGAATTTAGATTTTAAGCACAGGCAGAAGGAATTTGTGGAGCATCTTTCCGAAGGAAATGGGTTATAAATTACTATGCTGTGGAACCAAATGGAGATGATAAATGATTTTCACATTTGTTTAATTGAACTTGAGAGCTGCCTTGGATTAGTTCTTTCACTTTAAAAACCATATGTAACTCTAAGCAGCAAGGACTTAGAGTTTTCTGAAAATCTTTTTTCCTAAGATCATTGAAAATGAACTTGCAATTTTTCAATTATTCCACTAAAATGCATTCTTTACACTGATTCCAATGCCACCTTTCTTCCTTTCTTAATAGTTTTATTTCTGGAAAAGACTCTAAAATAGTTGGGTGTTTTCCTACACTAAAGTTTTTTCAGTGGTTTTTGTAATATAATTGCATCCTGTAGGCCTAATACAGGAGCAGAGCAGGCTAGAGCAAATCTTAGGAAGTTTTTGTTTGCATGAATTACTACATGAATAATAACATGCTTAGGTGAGAAGTTTTAATGTAAACTGTGATATCTTCAATAATTTTTTTATAGTGATTATAAATTTGAACAATGGATACATATTTCTCCCGGATCTCCTTTAGAAAATCCCTGCACTAATTATAATAATGAATAATATAAATATAATAGTGATTACTCATGTCATAATTTATATATAACTGAATATTTATTTCAAACTGTTTTAATCTGCAGGACACTCTTGGTTTTGTGTAGTTTTTAAAGGCTCCCAGGTAGGGAAATGATATCAGGCAGACCTTTTTTTTCTTACTTTTTTTTTTTTATTTAATAATAGCAGTTAGGGAATTACTCTTCTTCAGTTACACAATTACATCTGATATTGGATATCCATTTTTCCTCTATTCCCATCATAACTTTCAAGGTGAATTTGCAAAGATTATCTGTTTTAATTGATTAATATAAGAGCTTTAACTTCTCAGGATTACTGAGGTTAAACAATGCATCAATGACTTTCTCTGTGTGCAAGTTGCAGAAATACTTCAGATAGCTTGTTTCCTCTTCAAATACAACATTTCTTTTTAAAGTCTTCCATAGGGTTTGAATTACTGAAATTCACTCTTACCTATAGAGAAAGCAAGTGAGTACTTCTGTAGATTATATATATATCTTATTTTTTTTAACTCTCCATTTCATCTCTTTCCCCTTGTTAAATGATGTCTCCAGGCTGCCCAGTTACATCATGATGGGCAGCAAGCACATTGTCCAGTGGAGTCACTCTCTTTATTATAGTAGCTCACAGTTTTTGCAAATGCATGAATTTCTTTTAGGGACTTCTAGTCTGATCATGATAGATTCAGGTAACACAGCTGACACTGGAATCCTTGGGGTCTTCTGCTTATCAGGTGTGTCTGAAACAAGAGAATGTTACTATACTCAGAAGCATGGACTTTTACTTCTGTAACTTACTGCTGAATGTATTGAACTGTAGGTAATACTACCTTATATAGATCTCTGTCACTCACTCAAAATAAATGAAAAAAAGGCACAATTTTCAACAGTTTGATTCTCTTTATTTTCATAAACGTTACATCACTTGATACACTGTATTTCCACAAAGTTTTTGGTTTGGTACAGAGAGAACAGTTCGTATTTTTACAAAATATGATCTGATGACAGTGTTTTGTTGCATTCTTTATTCATGCTCTTTAAATAATCTGCAGTTACTGATTTAAAAAAAAAAAGAGAGAATATATATGCCTAAGCAACAATTTTAGCACACTTTACAGGACTATTTTTGTCTACCTGCCTTACCTTGGCATAAAACACTTCACTACAGCAGGATGCCTCTGTATCCAAACTATCCTATCTGAGTATTTTGATCCTTTGCATCACTTGCAGACTGTCTTATTGTGTGTTTTACTTGTACACAATTCTGAACATCATTAGGTCTGAGCAGGTTTTTTTTTCTGACAGCCTTCACATACGTTGCAGTCTGGGGATACACAGAGTTTGCTTTATGGCTGCTTTATTACCACCATCTATTATTTACCTATTTGTTCTCCTTTTCTACTAAACCCCTCCTCAGTCCTTTCTTGCACTGTGTGGGTCAGTTTGTACAGTAGGTGGCAATGCCTGCACTCCAGCTGTTTGGTACTTGTGCTTCCCACCCTTCTGTCCTTGAGAGGGTATTCATGGAACTCCCTGTGAACTCCTTCCAGAAGATCCTGGCATGCTCTGAGGAAGCTTGGGACCAGACTACAAAACAAACCTAACAGCCCAAAGCATTCGACTCATCGTGACTTTCCAAATACTCGTGTAATTTTCCATTTCTTTATTAACCCCTTCTTAAATCACTCCTATAAAGTTTAACATACTGCCTCCATCTTCTCCAGTGATTGCAGGAAGTAGCTGTAAAGCATAGCTTGTATCACTTTGAGATTAGCTGTCATAAAGGTTCCAAATTCCTTTTTCTGCATTTTGAACAAAGCTGCCTTGGTCAAGTGAAGGTGAAGCCAAGAGAGATCCTTGTTCTACTACATGGAAGAGACAGGAGGTGCTGGGAAAGGGATGCAGAGTTGATTGGCAGTTTTATTTGATTTGACAATGTTTTAGTTAATTTTTACATTTCATCTCCAGCCATCAGAGGTTGTAAAAACAATCCTGCTGTTCCTAGAATACATACCAGGATGAAAACCCATAGAAAAATACGATCAATTACCATGGCAACATATTTCCAATCATCCTGAATCTGAAAAGAAAAAAAAGAATAGCAAGTTGGCATGTTTATTAGGTGAATAAGTTGCATTAGCAGTAATACCGTTTCATAAAAGAAGCACAGTTTTTTCTGTATGTAGATATCCTTATGAATACACAGCTTACACATCTGTTTTCACTGACAAATTCATCTTGAAGAAGCTTTATTTGAATATGCTCTTTGGAGCAAAGCCAAAAGCTGCTGCTTCAAATCCAAAAGGTTTTTCACCAAGACACTGGACTTGAGGAGACACAGCTTCTCTATTCCAAAAATGAAAGTGTAAAACTTTACATTCTTAGATGAACATGTTTGTCCAGAAAATGTTACTGAAACAGACTGTTCCTCTGTTCCTACTGGCCTTTAGGTAGTATGTAAAAAGCAAAGATTAATTGGTATATAATTATTTGGTACTTTGTTATGTAGTACTGAAATTTGACCATTTTCATGCATGATGTAAAATGCATCTCTACCTTTCATGTAAAGAGGGAACCACATTTCAAAAAACCCCTGATTTTTCTAATTTTCTTTTTTTACAGTGAATTTTATAGCAAGAGTGATAATGAAGTATTATATATGTTATATATTATTAGTTACTCAGTGATCATTTTTAGTTACTATTGAGATTACAATTCTTTTTTTTTGTTTGTTTGTTTTTCTTCAAGAATGATAAGAAATTAATTTGTTGGTTTTGAAACTTGTTCTTTTTAGCTTAGAACTTGTTTGTTAAGGGAAACTTAAAAACCCAAAACAACCTTTATTTTCTGTACCAACTAAATCTAAACCTAAATAGATTTCTGATTTAAGTATAAACAAAGTGAAGTTAGAATGAAGTGCTATAGTTTGGGGATGTAAAAACTGTGATGGTGTGGCTACTGCTCATAGTATGTTTGAGGAATATGGTAGAAAAAAACCTTTTCATTTTTTTTCTCCTTTATTGTATTAAAATGCAGCTTTATGAAAGATGCCAGTCCCTGTCTTGCAGCAGTTGCCTCATTTAGCTACAGCACTTTGCAGCAGCAACAGAGTGAGCACCATCATCACAGTGAGGGACATTCACTCTAGATTTCTATTGTTGATGGTAAGCTGTGGGAGGGAGAATGTAACTTTCTACAGGCCATAGGGTCAGCAAATTCCACTATTAAGATTATAACTTGGAAAATCCTAACTTAAACTCTCATGGGATGGATGCTTTGGTGTGTTCCCTTTAATGTGCCTCACTCGGTATATATATTGTCAATAAAGAGATCACTGTGCAGCAGAGCTGCTTCTCAATTATATAAGTTCAAAATTGCACATATTTGTAATACAGCTTGTGTAATTTACTTGCAAAGAATAATGGTTTCTTTTATCTTCTTTGTCTGTTTGTTTGAGATCTTTTTCTTACCAAACACTCTAATGGCAAAAGGTATCTGCAGTTTGAGTAACAGTAAAATATGTTCTTACCTCTTTTGCTTCATTCTGCATTTTCATATTTTCTGCAATGTATTTCACACTTTCAATAGCATCTCTCATTTCTGGTGACAGAACTGAAAATGAAAGCATAGGATCTACAGACTCAGAGCTTGAACTTCTAGTGAGATTGCCACTGAAATCCGAGAACTTGGTGCGCTGATACTGACAGCAGCTGCAGGCCATATCTTGACAAGCAAAGCCATCTTTGCAGCATTTGCTCTCAGAGCCGTTGATGCAATTTAAGTTTGAAAACTCAGAAGTGAATAATGGTTTTGGCTTCTGATTACTCTCTTCATCACTGGCGGGCCTTGTCATGAACATGATCCGGGGAAGTAAGTTCAGGAAAATGGTTCTCACCCACACGGGCATTGTGTGTGTCTTGGGTGTTCTGTAGTGCACATTCAGTACAAATACTGTAATGACAATCGATAGAGTTACAAATATCATGGTGAAAAGGAGGTATTCCCCAATAAGGGGAATTACCAGGGAAGTAGAAGGTATGGTTTCTGTGATAACAAGAAGGAACACTGTTAAAGAGAGAAGCACTGATATGCAGAGTGTCACCTTCTCACCACAGTCTGAGGGCAAATAGAAAACTAATACAGTCAGAAAAGAAATCAGCAGACAGGGAATAATCATATTGATAGTGTAAAATAAAGGTAAACGCCTGATGTAAAGAGAATATGTGATGTCTGGATATATCTCTTCGCAGCAGTTGTATTTGATGTCATGTTTATACCCAGGAGCTTTAATTATAGCCCATTCTCCACTCTCCCAGTAATCTTTCAGGTTCATTGTCGAGCCAATTAGAACTAAATCAATTTTGGCTTTGTCGTAAGACCAGGAACCAAACTTCATGGTGCAGTTCTGATAATCAAATGGGAAGTAGGTTACATCTATTTTACATGAACTTTTAAATATAGCTGGAGGTATCCAGGTCACATCACCCGTGTATTTTAAAAGGGCCTTTGTCTTGTCATCAACCTGGAAATCCCCAACTGCACTGTAAAGCAAGTAAAAATAGCAAAAATTAGAATTATCTACTCCAGGTAGTTTCATACATTCAGATCATATACATGAACTCTTTAATCTTTTTTGGCAAAGTCAGCCATTACTTGTTTACTTGGAGCTGAATTGCTCATGCAAGACTGACTAAGTGACCATCATAAATTTGCGTGGTTAAACTGAAACAAACAGCTCTATAAACTCACCAGGAGGAGCTGAAAGCAAATATTCTCCCTTATTAATAGCATGGCTTGGTGCAATCAATATTCAAAATGGTAAATAACAGTCTGACTAGATGAGTCTTGTAGGGCCTTTCCAACTGAATTATTTAATTCTATTCTATTCTAGATTGATCAAGAACATCAGAACTCAAGGGGTGATAAGAATATTACTGGTATTTCCACCTCTTCCATGGACAGAGCAGGTAGTAACTATGGAAGGAGGGATTAGGGTTGGGGTGTATCTTTGCATAAGGAGGGTATTTAGTAAGAGGTTAAGTCCTACTTTGCTAACTTATATGATCCAGTTAAGTATATGAAAAAGTAAAATTAAAGGGTAATTTGAAGTTTTAAGGCCCCAGTTAGGAAAGGATGGCATCACTATTGATCCATAGGCCTGAGTTTTGGATCTGTGTAGCTGAGTGTATTTCTATGAGAATTGCATTCTTACAGATCCATTTAGTTATGGTTTGGCTCTTTACAGTCTCAGAAACTGACATCTAAAGTAAGCTTTATCTGTGGCTTTTATTTATCAAAGGTGTCAAATTGTGAATTTGACTGCTAAAAAGCTAGAATTTGCATTCCTTTCAGTTAAAGTTGTGACTTGCAGGGGCTTGTGAAAGCGAAAAGCCAAGTTCACTTTGGCCTGCTCACTTGCAGCTCCAGATTAGAGCTGGCTCCTGCCCAGGGATGCTGACATAGCTGGCATGAAGGTGAGAACAGCAGCGGGGGGATGCAGGACACATGTGTGTTGAAAAGCAGCTTTTCAGTGCATTCAGTGAACTTGCTGCTGATTTTTTTAGAGCTGGTAACATCACCCCTCTCTCCCTGAATTAAGAAGTTAAATACGCAAGAGCCTTACTTGTTATATAAAACAATATCTGGCTTCCAGATCTGGCCAGATGGAACTCGGATGAATTCAGCACCTCCATAGTCTGCTGGATTCCACCGAAGCTTGTAATCATTCCAGATCTAATTATGGTAGAAATGAGTCCATGTTAGGTTTGTGAAGAAATGAAATTCAGTGGACTAGATCTGAACCAAGTGCTGTCATATCACTTCTTGGGTTGATTTATTTTGGATACTACAGTGTTTAGATATTTCTTTAACAAACACATATGTGTGCTGTTTGTTCATATGCAGATTGTAGGGGGGCCTAGATATCTAGATGTTATATACGTATATGACTTAAATATATGTGGCTGTCCCAGGAATGCCTACTTAGTAGCTGGAACAAGCTGAAAGAAGGAATAAGACACTCTCTTTTCAGAGAGTGTAGGATTGTAATAATAACTTTGATCTCAAAAAAACAGGTTTCAATGGGACAGTGGAAACAAGTTCCTGGAGGCTGGTGGCACAAGTTGTGAGCATCAATTGAGGGTCAGAGAGAGCTCCAGCGTGTTATGGCTCAGGTAACGGCCTTTGTCATTAGCACTTGTTAAACCCCATTATAATGAACTTGAGTATCAAGCTAAAGGTGGGAACTAAGTTGGTTACTAGGCTGACTGCAACAGTGAGCAACTGCATTTTTAAAAAGCCTTTTTAACATGAAGTACACATTTTTCATTTGTTGTGACTTTACGGGAGCTAACCAGCACCAAGTGGCGCTGTGCGCGACCTCCGAGCCGAGGTGCTTCCTTTGCGTTGTCTGCCAAGGCAGCGATTTGGAATTTCTAGAGCAAAAATCTTGTATTTAGCGACTGCAGCAAGTGTAGCAGCCTTGCTCTCCTCCTGTCTCGTCCCGTCCCGTCCCTTCCCTCCCCGTCCCCGCTGCTCCCGTTCTGTCCCCGCCTGCCGGGCGGGGCGGCGGCCGCTGGGGGGCAGCAGCGCCCCGGGGAACGGCTCCGGCGACGCCAGCGGCGCGGAGCGAGGCAGCCGGGTCTGCTCTCCCGGCCTCCTGTGCAGGGCTGCTGTCCCGAGATCCTCCCTAATGATGCTCTCCTGGCCTCCTGTCCAGGGCGGTTGTCCCGGGATGCGTCTGTGCCCCGAAGGAGCAGAGCCTGGCGCCGACCCCGCAGGCCGGACGGCTCTTGCGGCCCCGGCGGAGCGGGGAACACTCCCACCCCGGAGGGGCAGTGAGCTGGTGCCCTCTGGGCTGTCACTGAGCGCTACTTACGTGCTTCAGCCACAAGTTGGTTTCCATTATCTGGTTGACCTCGTCCTGGAAAAGAGAGGTGTGTCGGGAGGAGCGCCGGCCCTGCCGCGTTGCCCGGCGGGGCGGTACTCACCACCTTCACCAGCTGCGACATGGACACCTCGAACTGGATGATGACGGGGTCCGAGACGTTCTTGACGGGGCGCACGAACTGGTTGTAGCTCTCGAAGAGGGCCGCGTAGAGCCGGTGCTCGGCCTCGGAGCCGCCGCAGCCTGCGGAGGGCACGGGGTGAGCTCGGGGCCAGCCCCGTGCGGGCAGGGCTGTCCCGGTACGGCCCTGGCTGCTCCCAGCCCCGAGCGGGGCAGGGCTGTCCCGGTTCTGCCCTGGCTGCTCCCAGCCCCGTGCGGGGCAGGGCTGTCCCGGTACGGCCCTGGCTGCTCCCAGCCCCGAGCGGGGCAGGGCTGTCCCGGTACGGCCCTGGCTGCTCCCAGCCCCGAGCGGGGCAGGGCTGTCCCGGTACGGCCCTGGCTGCTCCCAGCCCCGAGCGGGGCAGGGCTGTCCCGGTACTGCCCTGGCTGCTCCCAGCCCCGAGCGGGGCAGGGCTGTCCCGGTACGGCCCTGGCTGCTCCCAGCCCCGAGCGGGGCAGGGCTGTCCCGGTACGGCCCTGGCTGCTCCCAGCCCCGTGCGGGCAGGGCTGTCCCGGTACGGCCCTGGCTGCTCGGCAGCGCTGGGCAGAGCCCCAGCCCCTCCTGAGCGGGCAGCACTGTGCCATGGGGCATTCGCTTGGACTGCGAGGAGAGCAGTGAAAGGTGATGCTACGGCACAGGTTTTCTAACACACGTCTGCAAATGAGTTTTAAAAAAACAGTTTCGGGGAATTACTGAGGAACTTGGGATGCAAAAGCCCTTTCCCCTCACAGTCCCAGTCTCCCAAACCTGGCAAAGCCACAGGGATGTGGAGCAGAGGAAAGTGTAGCCCAACAGACCAGGCCTCTGGTAAGGGGCAAGAAGCCTTGCAGTAGAAAACGAGAAGTTTGCTTTCTAGTCTGAGTCATGATTGCATGAGTACAGGGAGGATAATGAGGATAATGGCCTGCTTCTTGAAATATATTTTTAAAAGGATCAAAATTTGATTAACTGTTACATTCAAAGACTTTTCAGCACACTCGAAGAAATCTGCTATTTACCCCTTTATTATTCTAAGTAGTTTTTATTTATAATAGATTCCTGTTGTCCTTTTGCCACTCATAAATTCAGTTCATCCTACCCTGTGGCCAAGAAAAAAGCTGCAAACTGAAATTCTTAAAAAACAAGGTACTTGACCTGTTTCAGGATGAGGTGTGAGAACCTGTAATTCACACTGCAATTTTACTATCAATCTAGGCAATAACCATCCTGACACTATTAGAAGTCAGTGGCCTTTTATTTTTTAGGGGGCTATCTCTTAAACTCTCTTCTGGACAACACATGCTCATGAATTCCAACTGAAACACCAGAAAAATCGTTTTGTCATTAATGTCATTATGCAAATTTGACAGAGGCACAAACTGAAGTCTGTCGAACATATTCTACAGTTCCTTTGAAACAGAAATATGGATATATATGAAATATGAATATTTGCAAGGACACATTTATTTTCTGCCTGTTTTTAGTAGAAAAAGAGAGGAGGCAGAATTATCTGCAGGTGACAGACTACACAAAGCAGGTGTTACTTCTGAATCTCTGAGACCTCACCTCTCCTTAAGACAAGGGTTCCCCTCATGTTAAACTATTCAGCTAAAAGGTCTTTTGTTTGCTTTTGGTTTTGTTTGGTTGATTTTAACCCCTTGTGCCTTTTCTTGTTCACTTGGAGTACAATTTTGTTTTCAGATTAGTGAAATCATTCAAGTCAATTTGCTAACTAAAAAATGAACACTTTTAAACTGCCAGTCTTGCCCATATTACTTCTTGATATCTTCTATCTCTTAGATTGAGATTTCCTGGAATAAATACCCCCCAGTCTTTTAGGTAAATAATTTTAAATCTAGATCTTAACAACTATTATAGTCAATCCCAAACTGCCAGCCTTTTTACAGGTACCAGCACTCTAATTAAATCTAGCATCCGCTGTTTCTAGAGAAGAAACAGTGCATTCATGTGGGGTTTTTTTGTTTAACTATTTTGTGCTTTCCCTATCTGCAGAGAGATGTGCTGTTTGCAGCACATACTTAAAGCTCTTTAATGTTGTCACTTTCTTATCTTCTCTGCAATATGTGAAACCACACCTTTATGTGTGAGGTGCTTTTCCTTCATGTTAAAATGGCTTTATGTGTCCTGTTTGGCATTTTCAATCAGGACTACTTAACTACTTTGCAAGGATAAACTTAAACACCCCCCCCCCCCCACTGAACAACAAGCTATGTAACAGAAAGAGCTGTACCACAATTCTGTACATTTGCTCCTTAGGTTGGAGAGCGCTTCTGCACTTCTTAAAAACAATTTGCACCAAAACCATCTCCTGCTCCCCTTTCCACCATCAAAGAATAACAGATTAAGGATCACTCTTCCCCTGCCTTCACCATCAAAGATTAACAGATTAAGGATCACTCACCTTGACAGAGAAAGCAAACAGCAGCAGTTAGAAGGAGAGTGTTCAGGCTCTCCATGGTGTTGTGAATTACTGCCTGTGGACAGAGGCTGTTGAGGATGAGCTGCACTGCCAGGACTGTAGGAGCACAGGCAGCAGGGAGGGCTCGGCTCCCTCGATGCATGAAATGCCTGCGAGCAGCAGGCGGCAGGACCCTGAGCACAGCTCTGCGCACTGAGCTCCCATTAGCTTTGCTATGCTGCCCCCTTTCAAGCTACCCAGGCTGTCAGAGCTTTGGGAACGGCAAATAAAGTGCAGGAAAAACAGATGTTATTGTAGGCAAAGAGCAGTCTTCTGGCACAGATAGTGGGTGAGAGTCCTTAAAATGGTGCATAAATGAGCTCGGTAATCTGACAACACTGAAGAGTTTTCCAGCCAGCTGCTATACAGGATCCTTATCTATCAGAAGATCATGCCAATCTGCTAGGGGAAGTTTAATTAATACAAATCTTGTAATTGAATTGTTCTGAAATGAATATCAACATTAGGGATGCCTGATTTAGCAGTGAACTGAGATCATGGGACCTGATTTCCAATTAGGCTGTTGACGTTTTTTCCCTGCTTGTGTCTCATCTCGCAAGAGGATGTGCTGGGTGCCTGACCATGTGAAAAGGATGTGCTGTTCCCAAGAGTAATTAAAGGCATGTGCAATTGGTGGGATCTGTGCCCAGAGTGGTAAACAGCAGCTGGGATCTGGCAAGAATCGGGGGGCTTTGAACGGAAATCAGACTTGACCAAACCCTTGAGAATAACTGTCTTTGGACCATTCCTATTTTGTAGATTAGAAAGGTGAAATTTGAGAAGAGGAATATGAGCACAGGATCCCAACTTCATCCCACAAGACCTTATTGTTCGTGAGAAAGGACACTAGAAGGAAGGAGGAGCTGTTTGAAGTTCCATAAAATCATGATTTGCAAAGTGAGGCATTTCCTAGGTGCCCATCAGCTTTCTTGTTAACTTACAGGTCACCTTTTGCACTGCCCTCCCTATCTGAAATGGCCAGGTGATGCAAGGCTTGTGCAGTGGCTGTTGCATGCATCTGTGTGAAAGGAAGAAGAGGGGAGACAACAATATGGGATTCTGCCCCCAGTTTTAGAACTGTTGGGAAGGAAGCCCTGAGGGACAAGGGCTGCAGCTATAGGTGCTTCACTGTCTGCCCTTAGGGAAGGGTAAGCAATGACCCTGTTTGGTGCTGTGTTCAGAGGTAGCAGTGGGAGAAAGAGTACCAGACTGGGTTCAGTTCTTGGCACTGAGCTTGTTTATCCTGTTAGCCCTATCTCTCGGAGCATCATCATTCACTTTGTCGCCAGACACATGCTCTTATGATAATTTCTGTAATTCTGTTAGCGTGGAGGAAATAGGCTTTACTGTCCATTTGATTTTATTTATTTTTTCTTTCCAGAGGACTCAGCTGCTTGGTCTTTTAGCTTAACCCTTTGTGGATACTTTTGGTTTTGCATTTCCAGGGCATTGAGGCTAAATGGTTTGCCTTTCTGTCTCCCTGCTATAAGCAGCATTATAACTGAGAATTTTGTTTGTTCTTTTTAATCCCAACTAGAAATGAGTTAAAGCTTCAAAGATCAGACCATAATTGGTGCTCTCTAAAAGTCAATGTTTAACCTGAATAATTTGGAAACACCGATCTGCAGAGGAAGCGAAGAGCCATAGCATCAAGAGATATAGATATTTTAGCTTAATTTGCCTAGTTACTGACATTTTCAGTGGTGTTTTATGGCACAGATATTTTGTTTCTAACATCCCATGCTGTATCTCCTGGTGAAATCAGCTAGAATTGTGGTAGAATTTTTTTTAGGACTGAGGAGGGTGATATGATGAGAACATGTCACCAGACTGCATTGCAGAAGAAGAATTTGTATGGGTAGGGGGAAGCTGATCTACCAGGAAGATCTGCAGTAGCAACCTATGAAGCCTTTGTTCTTTAACAAACATGCTGCTATTAGAGGGGTTTTGCTAAGATTTGTTAAGATCAAACCTTAATCAATTCAGGTGAGGAAGAAAAGAACATTTTCCATCTTTGGTCTAGGGTATTGATGCTCCCAGTTGTTCCCAGTTTGCTTGCTGTTGTTCCCAGTTTGCTGTGGCTGCAGGGGTGCAGAAAGAGTCCCCAGTAAACTCATCTGAGTGCAGGTGGTGAGTGGTGGTGTTGGAATTTCTACATGTTCCGATGGAAGGCAAGATTGGTTCAGGATTAAAGAGTTTTGTAATAGTAGGGAACGGAGAGAAACCAAACAGAGATTTCTCCTCACTTGTAGGGAAACAAAGACTGGTTGCACAATACCACTGAAAAATTTTAGTGAAATATTCATATTTGCCTGCAAGAAGACATTTTTGATATTTCCTTTTCTCCTGTCTTTTAGTTTTAAAATCTTACCAAAAAATAAAAGCAGAAAACCCTGTAATTCTTTGACAAGTTAAACTGGGAGCAGTTCTATCTATTATGTAGGTGGTGCTGTCGAGAGTTAGGCAAAAATAGGATTTGCCAATCGGAAAATGCAGTTTTAGGAGGTCAGTTTTTTCAGAATTTTAGGAGTTTGGGTGAAATTTTTCATTCTGAAGTTTGCTATGGGTTAAATTAGATCTGGAAAAGCTAAACCTACAGAGGTGGTTCCCAAGAACAAAATTAGGAAAGAATATATTGCTTCATTCATGATTAAAAAGGAGTAAGCTGGCCACAGTGTATGAAAAGCACCAGAGCCCACCATTTCCTGGATGAGGAGCTCTGGTTCTGCAGGGATCTCCCTGGGGCCAGGGATGTGCCTCTTGAAAGCTTTTTCTGGGTTTGTCAAGTCTGAGGACTTCATCTGCCTGGACTCTGTGATAGCTGCTAACTGAGCTGCCAAATCCTTTCTAAAACTTTTGTCCATGCTGAGGATAATTTAGCTGAAGGCTGCAGTTACAGAGCCAAGCATTATCAGTCTTTACTGCTCATAGAGATGAGGCCAGTTCTGAGATGGGAGCACCTGGGGCCTCATTTCAGCTGCATTCAGGCAGTGAGGGGGAGGATAGGAGGGAGCTGGGTAGGAGAGTAATGGGGGTAAGAGTGGGACAGAGCCCAAAGTGCTGTTGATGCTGGCTGAAAACAACAGAAAGGGATCTGTGCTCTGCACAGGCCTGTGTCACTCAGGGGGGCTGCAGCTGCTTTGCTGCATCCATGGCTGCTTGGCTGGGCGAGTCCCTCTCCCTCCTGCCCTGAGGGAGTGTGCAGCAGCTCTGGCAGCATCTAAGTCTGCACTGCCTCTTTCAGAGTCCCTGTTCAGCATTAGTTTGATATTTAAAGGGCCTTCACCTTTACACTGCCTGCACAGTGCTGGCAGCTTCTCTGGCTTCCCAGGTGCCTTCTCTGTAAGCAGAAAAAGCTGTTCAGCAGCTGGGGCATGTGTGCACCTGTGGCTGGGATGTAACCTAACATACAGCAGCATCTCCTTGCCTGGGGAAGGCAGCCCTCTGCTCCTGGGGCTGTCCGTGCCCCATCTCACCTCACAGCTGTGGTTACAGCTGCCTGCAGAGCAGCAGCTCTGCTCTCCAGGTCTGAAAAGGAGAAGAAAACATTTGAGGTGGGCAAATCCCGTTTGACCCATTTAAACTTTACACCACCCAGCGGTCACCATGGGAGTGACTATGGGAGTGTCCAGAATAGTTCATGTTTGGGGAGATGGCCAGGGAGCTGCCCCCCATGTGCCAGCAGGATCTGGTGATCCCAGGGTGTACCTGCATCACTGGGGCAGGCAGTCCTACAGTTATCCCTCACCTCCCTGCCCTGTCTGTGTGAGCGACACAGTGCTTAGAGGAAGGGGAACGGAAGGGAGGGTGACAGTGTGAACCCTTCCTCCTTCTGCTGTGGGGCTGAAGACAGCCTCACCCACCACACTTGTGATACTTTTCCCCATCTGTCCTGAATTGCCAAACAAATTATATTCCATTTGCCATCTGTATGGCAGTTCTCTTCTGTTAAATGGGCAGTTTTCCTTATCTCTTCCACACCCACTCCTCCCTTTCACTGCATGTGGAACACTGCATGGCTAATAAGAACTACAGCATCCCATTGGGAGATGTGAGCCCAGAGGGAGGAGCCAAGCATTCCTAACAGGATATAATCCTGAGATTCTGGAACACCAGCACAGCTTTTCTCCTCTGGATTTCCCAGAGGAACAGCAGCTGCCTCTTCCACTGCATCGTCAGAGGAAGAGACTGCACCTTCCTCCAGGATCCCTGCTCCAACAGAACCACACCTGACCCTCCAGGAGGGCTGCAGCCACAATTCCAATGGGACTGCTACCAACACCCTGACCCACAGGGTGTCAGGCTGTGTTCTGACTCTGTCAGTGTTACTTTGGTTATTGCATTGTTCATTTTAGCTTTTTATTTTCTTCCCTTGTAAAGAACTGTTATTCCTGCTCCCATATATTTTGCCTGCAAGCCCCTTAGTTTAAAATTTATGGCAATTAGGAGGGAGGGGGTTTACATTTTCCATTTCAGAGGAGGCTCCTGCCTTCCTTAGCACACACCTGGCTTTCCAAACCAAGACACCATATTCTCACACTGTGGGGCACCTGGCCCTGCTGAAGTGCTCAGGCCCCAGGGGACCCTCCCAGGCCTCAGGGATGGGGTGTTCAGCCACAGGTTGGGAGGGAGTGAATGCAGCCCTGCAGCTGCTCAGAGAAATTGCAAAGGTGTGAATGCACAGCTAAATCTTTGTACTTATCTGAGGCTGCCTGGGAATGGCAATCTAGGTAGAAATGTATCTTGGTCTTGATGAAGGCAGGTAGGGCTGGAACTGTCTTCAGCTGTGGCTTGTTGAAGAACACAGGTTTAGGTGTCAACTAATTCCCCTGGGACAGGTGAGCCTCAAA
Organism: Molothrus aeneus; assembly: GCF_037042795.1. NCBI lineage: Eukaryota > Metazoa > Chordata > Aves > Passeriformes > Icteridae > Molothrus > Molothrus aeneus. The sequence goes on along the minus strand of NC_089658.1, from coordinate 4,742,617 downwards.
TCCCCTTCACAAGTAATAGTGGATTTCAAGTTTGTTTACCAGGTGTTAGTTGTACTTACCAATGGTGATACAATTGTTGTGTGTCCTCACAGCACCCCAAGGCAAAACTGAGATTGGTCTCACTTGAAAAGTGCAAGGAGCCCACTTTTCTTTTTACAGGTTACCTGGAACAAACTGTGGTGGGATTGTCCTGTGATGGGGGTCTAGGGCCTCAATCTGTCCTTTGCCAAAAAACTTTAAGACTCTGTGTGCTTCCCTAGCTGATTTGTTGAGGGTTATACTTAAATCCACATTAAAATCTGTCCAGAAAAACCACAGGTCTGTGTGTGTTCACCTGTCCTCTCATTCTTGCTGCCTTTCACCACTGTCTTCTCCCATTGCTTTCCTGTGCTCGTAGCCTTAGACTCATTAAAGTGTGTTTGTGCCCCAGACACATGAGCTGTTAAACCTGCAGGGAATTTGAGGACTAAATCTATATAAAGGAAAATTTTATGTTTTATTTCTATGTCATCACCAAACAGAGTATTATATACATGTTTGTTTATCATACATTAATTTGGCCTTTGTTGATCCATCAGGTACCAGAGATGGCAAGCTGAGAAACCTTTCAGTGGCTACTTCAGAAGTGTTTCTGTTTCTCAGTTCAGATGTAAGTATCAAACCCACTTGCAAAGCTCTTTATAAATCAGACACAAATAACTTTGATGCATTTGAAGAAAGTAAATTTCACAGCAGTACCTTCTTTGTCATAGGGAAATTGCAGTATTCTAAGGAAAGAAAATAGCCTTCCTAAGGCAATGTATTTAAAATACATAATAATAATATGATGATGATGCCAGGATGACATCTTGTACAGCAAAAATCTTTCACTGTAATGTTCAGACTTCAAATAATTGAAAAAAGGGCAAGATATCACCAGAAGTACTGGACTCACTGAAAAAAAAATAGTTTTTTATTTGTTTTGGTTTTTTTTCCTATCCCAGTAAGTCAAGTTCTATGTTCCTTTTCCCTACTCTAAGGGATGTAAGTGCAACTCACTTGGCACCTTTGTGGAGTTAACAAAGGGGAACTGAGAGCAGAATGAGACCAAATGTCTGTGTAAGTATTGACATTTAAAATAATAGCTAAGGGTTTATGGCAGCAGTGTGGTTTTGAAAAAGTGGTTGCAGAAATAATCCAACAGTCCCCAGGACACAAACAAGGACAAATATCCAGAGAAACAGCCTGTCCACTACCATGGCAACATACTTCCAATCTTCAATGACCTGGAAGAAAAAGCCAATTAAAGATATTAGTAATTTGTCATATTCTTTTGGTCTTCCTCTCGCTAATGCTGAGTTTTTGTTTATCAAAATAAAAGGAAACTGATCTCAAGGTTCAGGGAATAAACTGGCTTTAGGCTTGGTAAGGGATTTTTCTCGTACAACACATCTGAGCAGTGGAGAAAAATACAGTAAATATTTCTTAGCTTTCTTGGATACATCAGATACTGAGTGTGGCTGCCTGGTGTGGTGCCAGCCCTGAAGGACCCACACTATAATCCAATAAAGGAATTTTTTTTTCTTCAATTTTAGTTTGTAAATGCTATTAATCTGAGTGGGCAAAAATAGATGGTGTTTACTGCTGTTAAACAAGGTTAGCTTCAGAGTTCTTTTCTTATCAGCAGTCATCTTATTCATGGGGTTTAATGCATATTAATACTGTTGCTTTTATTAAAATGCCTTTTTGCCCTGCATGTGTTGCCTGTGAAAGTCATGGCCTTAGATTCTGTCTCAGACTGAAGTGACCAATTGGGCTGTTATTGTAAAGGGGAAATATATCAATCTTCATTTGCATCTCATGAATAATTTTTCGTCTTTCATTCATTCTGGTTACACAGGGGATGTCTTCACATCAGTGACTTTATCATCCTTGTCAGTTGAATAATGTCTGATATTAGACCATTACATATTTTTCCTTCAGTGCACACTTTTAATTCCCACTGCTGCTAATGGGAATTGAATGCTTCTGCAATCAGACCATATAAATGTATATGAACAGTTGTTATCAGACCATTGTGATGAGGCAAGGAAGCAGAGAATAAAGTTATGAATCTTGAAAAATTGTATGTAATATCAGAGGACCCTATGTGAAAAGTAGTAAGTGGATTTTCAATATATAAAATGCCCTTGAAAATTGTTCTTACTACCAAGTGAAAGATTGTAGATCCTTTAGTGTGTAATAGTCCTTGCAAGAATTTCTGAGCTACTAGAAAACCTTTTCCTGCACTAAGAAGTCGGCTTCTCTTGAGTCAGTTTCAATGTTTACAAGCTCATGTCTAATGTTAATAGCTGAACTTCTTTATTTATATTGACAGTAATTTCAGTTAATAGAAAACATGAACTACTTAGCAGCATGCTCCTCTAGGGACTGCTGCAAGATCAGAAACCAGACTTTATTTAATCTGTTGGCTGAGGGAGGGGAAGAACAACAGGAATAGAGAACCTGGATCTCACTGTGGTCTGGATTAGAGAGAGGACAATGGTAAGTATGAGGATGATTTTTCCCAACTGTGGGCGCTTGTCTAAATAAAACCTGTGACCCTGAATTTTCCAAGCATTATTCACAGTGTTTCTATCAACTCTATTGTGCTAGCTACAGGCCTGTGAGCAGGGCAGGGGAATAGAGCAGCAGCAAGGCTTAAATAAAGTATTTCTCCTAACCAGTAATGAGTCTGGTATATCTATAAATAATGAAAGAAGTGTCAGCTCTGTTGAGGTTCTTAATCCTACCCATGGTGTTTGCCATATAGAGGGAGCTGTCTTAGTCTAGAGAAGGTGTTTGCAAAGGGCTTCTACCAATTTTGCTAAATTCTCCTTCTGTGCATTCATTAGGTAAATGAATGCATGAACTGCAGGAACATTGTTTCTGGTTAGCTTGGCCTGGCCATGGATCGAATCACAGTCTTACTGATTCACAATGGTGAAAAATGGTCTATTTCTAACCTGGAACTGAATATTGTTTTCTTCCCCTGCCAATCACCACTTGAATGTGACAACAAAGCTTTTTTAAGAGTGTTTCATGACTTACTGAGCAATCAGCAAACTCTTTTTGTAGAAATAGCCATGTTATTTATCAGGAGACTATTTGCAGTTATCAAATTACTTTTCATTAGTGGCATAAATTATTTCCTCTTATGAGCTATATCTAGAATCTCTCTAAAATCTTGACAATAGCTAGAGAGTTCAAAAATGCTTTCTGAGGAATAGCATGTTACAGAGGAGGACAGAAGATGAAGTTTGGAAGGGCAGGGATTTCTCATTTTTACTTACACTCTGGTCGTTGTCATCGCTTTTCATGTGCTCTGCTATAAAACTGACTCCATCAATTGCTTCTCGCACTTCAGGAGAAAACTTCACACCTGTTCTTAACCTAAAATCTCGATGACTGCTCACATTGTCTGGTGTCTCAGAGACTTTCATATCATATCTTTTGGCAGAAGCTGTATTCAAAAAATAGGTAGAGTTCTTGTAGAAGTCAGATTGCTCCATACAAGGATTCTCTGCTTTTGTCTTTTTGCAGTTGCATGGCTTTTGCCGTGGAGAATTATTTTCTGGGCGCTTCATGAACAGGTAGGCCGGGAGCCTTTCAAGGAAAACCAGCTTTACCCAAGGGGGCATAGTGTGAGTACTTGGAGATCTGTGGTGGACATTGAGCACACAGACACTGGTAACTATTGAGAAGGTCACCAGCACCATTGTAAACATGAGATACTTGCCAATCAGTGGAACATCTAGAGATGTTGGAGGGACAATTTTGGAGATCAGCAGCAAGAACACAGTCAAGGCAAGCAACACAGATATGCATAAAGTCATTTTTTCACCACAGTCTGAAGGCAAGTAGAATACTAGGATGGCTAAGGATGTAATTAGCACACAAGGAATGATAAGATTGATGGTATAAAAAAGTGGTTTCCTTTTAATAATGAAGTCATATGTCACATCAACATAATTGGGGTCCAGAGGGTTTACAGTCCTTCTTCCTGGGAGTGCTACAATGTCCCACTCTCCGCTTGGTGTGAAGTCGTCCATGCTCGCCGTGGAAGTCTTAAGCACCATATCAATTTCTGTGTGGTCGTAGGTCCAGGAGCGGAACTTGAGGGTGCAGTTTTGTTGGTCAAATGGGAAATGCTTCACCTCAATCTTGCAGGCACTCTTGTAAATGGCCGGTGGCAGCCAGCGAATGCTTCCGTTGTTCAATACAATGGCATTTGTGTACAGCGAGACCTCGTAGGTGCCGTCCGCACTAATGAGAGGAGAAAAGAGAAAGGGGAGGAAGTGGTAAAATATTAGGAGGAAAACCAGTTCAAAACAGAAAAGGTCTGACATTCTTGATCTTGTGGGCCCCAGTTCTGAGAATCAAAGCTTAGTAATACTATTATTCTGAAATCTATGCTGTAGGGAGCTATAACTTGATAGGGAGATTAATGTATGCATTCCTCCCAATGAGAGAGTTGATTTTTGGTCCAATACTTACAGAAAAAACCTTATAAAATTATTATTCAGTACCAAATACACACCTCTGTTTTATCCAAAGAAATCAATGTGTTTTGTAAATGTTTGCTCACATAATTAAAGCTTCCTACATCTCTGAAGGCTAAGCAAAAATAAGTTCATCCCATGTGAAAACAGAGATACCTTCGGTTTGGAGTGTAGCCACTGCTAAGAACACAGAGCAACACTCCTAAATGACTTGGACAAGGAAATAAGGATGAGCTGCATTAGTTAGAAATGCAGGGAGAGTGTAGGCAGAGGAAATGTAATTATATAGCTTATTTATTGCATCACTCCAGTTAATGTTTACTTATTACAAAACCAGAACAGACAAGCCACAGCGTTCTTAGTGCCCACAAATAATCTTGGCTTTGTATCTCTTCCTGAATTTCCAGCAGGGGAGTCTTCTATGTTCTGATGGGCCTTTTAACTTAGGGAGAAGATCATTATCAGTCAGAAGTATCTTCTCTTGCCCAACAGTGTGGGCCAACAAGGTTGAGCTGTTTAAGCCCTTAAGTATCCTGGGGTAGTGTTTGTTGACAAGGCATCATGGAAAATAGTTCTTTCAGTGCTAAGGGTGATTTTTTTTTTCCCTAAGCAGGGAAATGCTACAAATATCTAAGGCTTGGCACATGTGTCTGAATCAGTTAGGTTTGACTCTGGAAAGGGCTCACCTGGGTGAGGCAGTGAGAGCCTGGCACTGAACTGAGACCTTTGCAGCTAATTCATGCAGAGTGAAACAACCAGATGTGGAAGTGAGTGGCTACAGCCACTAATAGGGGTCATTAGTTCATTGCCAATAAGATAACTATTTTTTGAGAAATGAATTGTGTCTTAGTTCTGACATATCTGTACTCCCAGAGTTACCTTTGCCATCATGCCATGCCATGTGCTGGGCAGAATCCTGGGCTGGGAGTATGTGAGTTCTGGTGCTGACTGTCCTGTCTCAGTGGTGGGAAGAGGCTGGGCTGCACTCCCAGAGCCCTCTGCACAGGCCCCAGACAGAGCTGTGGGCATGGGGACATGCTTTGTGTTTTCCTGAGCCCCTCAAACTGACTGATGCCTGTGAAACTCTGCTCCATCAGCAGGAAGTTACATGGAGCTGTCCTTTAGCTAAAATTTAATTGAAGCTTTGTACTAATGTAGAAATCCAATACAGTGAGGCTTGTTCCTGTGCATTTAAGAAACCTTTTGAAAATATTCCTTTCTATTTTTACAAACTATTAAACGGTATCACTTGGCCAGTAGCAAAAAGAAGCAGAGGGCAGAGGCACAATTTACCAGAACAAGCTTTGAGCAGGCAGACTATATCCTAATCCACTGGCTGAATTATTTTGTGACTCATACATTAGATTTAAGTGCTCATCAAATCTGGTTTCCAGTAGTAGGATTCCAAGGACTTAACTCAGTTATATATAAACCTCCTGGGTTTCCCATCTGTATATGTTCATAAATCATCGTGTGTTCATGAATTCATTGGTTTTCAAAGTATTATAAAAGTATAAATTTTGATAATTTAAAAAAAAAAATCATCCACTTCAAGGTTTTGCTAGAGACTTAAACCAAAGCAGAACAAAATTGTCAGTTCCTTTGTTTGAAAGAGGAACTAGGTATGATATTTTTCTCAGTACTATAAAGCAACAGGGTCAAATGTTGACAGATTTGTTGTGTATTCATAGAATGGGTTTTTTCAATGCTTTATGAAAATGGAATATAACTTGGGTTTTCTACATGAATACGAACTCCTGGAGTTATGGTATGTGTGAACTTTGTAACAGATTTGTGTCCTGGGGTCTGTGATAGAAGAAGGAGTGGGGAAGAAGAAAACAAAACTATATCTCAGCCCCTTGGATGTCTGATAAAATTCCAGATGTCTTCTTGCAACTGCACTTATACCTACAATTTATTCTTTCCATACAGTCTATTTTCATATAAATCTGTCTTAGTTGTGAGCCTTGGCATGAATCCTGTGCTGTAACTGCTCATGCTGCAGACATCTTCCAGCTCTGCTGGAATTTCTTTAACCAGAGTGCTGATGATGAAAATTATCTTTGAGCCCAGTAGCCCAGTCAGATACACTTGCTACTATCTAAAAGTGACAACATTCAGTTTTAAAATTTTACCAGACCTGCTTCATCGTTTCTGATGTTTGTTCCTTGGTTAAAATTTTGTCTGTGTAAACTGCAACAGTTTTACTTACTTATTGTAAAGGACAATGTCTGGTAACCAGATGTGTTTTGCAGGTATTCTCAGCTTATTTATTCCTTCATAGTCAGAGGGCTTCCAAGCCAGCCGATAATCAATCCACTCCTAAGAGAAGAATTGGACAGCAGTGATGGGAGTGTCCAGAGCAGCACTAACAAAATAATCATGTGATGGAGTGAGAGCAGTTGGATTTGTGGTTTGCAAGAGCCATTTCTCTGTGGCTTTGTTACCTGGTTCAGCCAGACGTTCGTAGTCATGATCTGCTCTCGTTCATTCTGCAGGGAAAAAACAGAGACAAAAAGTGGCCTCTAAAATGTTTCACTTCATTGCAGTAATAAGATTTATTCAGTGGGTTTTTAAGCATGATTTTGTCTAGTGTATTTCAAGACAGTTTCTCTGAGGTACAATGGCCAGTCTTGTACACATACTAATGATAAGTAGTAACCCCATAAATGTAGAATTCCAAATGCCTTTTAACAAGAACAGTTATGGCAGGAGTGAGTGCAGTTATTTGGAAACAATAACCACCACTTTGCTAAGCTGGTTTCCCATCCCACCCCACCCCACTTCTCCACCCTTGATTTGAAACAGAAGGGACAGTTGACCATCGGGGAGGCCTATATGAGGTTGTGTGAGGTTGGTGTAAGGTTTGCCATGTATACCATGTCTCTAGACAGCAGTCCAGAAGAGAAACCTCTCTGTAGAAGATCTGTCAGGAGGATTTCTGCAGGAAAATGAGTTAATTCTCTGATCCTGAAGATGCTTGAGATTGTTGGAGTCTACAAGATGCCTAATTTTGTTCTACTCAAAGAGTGAGGCTATAGAGGGATAAGGACTAAGCTGTGCTGGTCTTGGTCTTTGCCCATTCATCCACCTTGCTTAGGTTGTTGATCACCAGGGCCTCTGGAACAAGACACCTCCCTTTTTATGCCCAGAATCTGCAGTCTGGGGGGACACTGTGCTCATGGTGTAGTGCAGGATGTAAGGTGTCCTGTCTGTGTCCAGATGGAGCTCCCCAGGAGAGAGAGCACTTAACTAGAATCATCTGGTATGCATGGCATTGAATCCTGAGTGTATATGTATATACATCTCTGACTATCTATATATATTATATCCAGTCTGCATGGGTGTATGAAACCTCAGCTATTTGTACAGTTTCCCTTACAGTCCAACAGAGTCTTTCTCATTTCCTCTTGAATTTCAGAATATACATTTTTTATGTCTCTAAAAGTTTGCAGCAGTCCAGTCACTAGCCCTTACACAAATTCTGACAGGAGGCAGTCATCTGTATCTTCTCTGTCTCTCTCAGGGAGAGCAGCAGAGTTGAAAGCCCAGTTCAGGAAATTATTCCCACTTATATACTGGCTCTTGTTGTCACTGCAGTTAATGCTAACCTCTCTTAGTAAAGATGTGTTTATACCTTGTAATAACTGTCAAACACATACTAACCTTGTGGGTGAAAGTGTCTTATAGACCCACTGAAGTAATTGTTATTGAATATGAGGAGTTGCTTTCATGAGGATTATTTTAACCATGTTAAGCTATTCCAGCCAGAACTAATGTGTGTTTTTCTTTACAACATTCCAGTGTTCTTTATTAATATGCCTGATATGTCATGTGATTTGGATGTGGCTTTGTAGCTTGTTTTCAGGCCATTGAAGCACTTCAGTAGAAGATGGATTAGCATTCCCCTGATGGTGGATAGTGTGCACTGTCCAGGATAGGTCTGACCTGGGGGAACTTACAGTAGCTGTACTGAAATCAGTGGAATGATTTTGAATTTTAGCTAGATGGAATTCTATTGGATGAAGGTCTGGCCCCAGTCCTTCAAAGCTTAGGCATAGACTGATTTTCCCATTGTAGCTCCATTGTGAGGTCTAAAACCAGTAAATTGTGTGTATGGGCTCTGCCTATTAATAGTGTTACACAAATGAGAAAAGAGCAGAGATGTAGCAATGCCAGTATAACTATTAATTCGAGTGCTGTGCAGGTAGTACTGAATGTCAAGGCATAGCCTAGTTTGAACTTACCACACTGATAAGCTGTGCCAGGGAAACCTGCAGTTCTATGGATACCAGCTGGGAGGAGTTGACAGCTGGTCGAATTAACTTATTGTACCTGTCAGGACTCAGTAGGTGGTTCATTAGTTTTTCTTCAGCATCTGCTGCCATGCTTCCTGTAAAGCATCACAAAACAGGATTATGGAAGGGACACTAAAGTGACATGAGGTAGGGCTCACAGAATATCTGTGCATCAGATCGTCTTTGGGAAATAATGACAGCTTTTGATTTTCTAAAGACTTGTGTGAACAGGAGGATACAGGGCTTGCACTGATATCTGTTCTACTGAAGTTGGCTGTTTCACAGAGCACAGATCAAAGCAGATCCCTTTCAGGGTTTTTTGCAATAAAATGTGAATCTCAAATTGGTAGATACTTTTGGGATTACACTCAGAAATAGAAGCTGGGAGCAAACCACCCTCTTGATTGCAGGGGAAGAATTATTCTATGATCCAAAGAGGGGGGTCCAGCTGTGACTTCTCTGTCTAGTGCTGTAGGAGACAGAGTTGCAGTTACAAATACAAATTTAAAGACTCTATGTAGAGAAAACCAAGGGATAAGCTTTAGGAGTCATAAAGGATTTTTAAATGACTGGGGACTCTCTAGTAGCTAGTGATGTTTCTGTTTCAAAATTTGAAAACCCTAGGCAGTATGTTAGACTTACTTTATGTGGAAGTAAAACCTGTTTTGTGGACCAGCACAAATACTGTAAATCTTTGCCAAAGCTGGAGTCCAGTGACTACAAAATACAGTATCTACAGGTTACTATCAAACAAGCCTGAACATTGCCTGTGGAGCAGAGCAGCTTCTGGCACAACCCCAGGGTCATTTATTCTGTTCTCATGTGTGCTTTTTAAAGTCACTCCAGTGGACTTTCAAACCACTGTTGACCACCTGGCCATACTGATGAGCAAGGTCCTGATGACATCCTGCTGACAGAACTGAGCCAGAGACACTGTGCTCTGTGTTGGGCAGGTCTGGGTTGTGATGCTGATGAAATTACTGTGCCAGTGAAAGCAGGTTCCAATACAATGGATAGAATACCTCTTCCATACCTTCCAAAGGTCACCTAATCCAGCTCACCTAATTCACACCTAGACGTTGCAGAAATGAGGGCAGTGTCCTTAGAGCATACATGCTTCATTATTTCCCAAAGCAATTTCACACAGTAAAAAACACTGGCTATGCAAGTATTTTAAATTTGTGGTACATTAATTTGTTTTGGGGTTTTTTTATGTTGCAGCATATCCATGAAATCTGGGGAAAGGCAGACACCAAAAGGTCAGGATCAAATAAGCAGCCAAAGTTTGTGTGCATGTCTAGAAGGTGCCACATTTCCTTGTGAACTGGGCTGCAAGTTGATAGGCTGAACAAGTCTCTCTTTAAACTTGAAATTCTTCTGAATCCAACCTGGGTTCAGAACCTAAATACCCTAAGACCTTCTTGGTTCTGATCCAGTGAGAAAGTGGAGTGAGGTAAAAGGAAAGATTATCAAACAGAGATTTCACATCTAAGAACAACTTCTACTCAAGCTTTGTGGAAAGCTTGAGGTAAACACCAGGCTTAATTTAATTCTTGTAAGACCAGCATAGGCTGTGGTCTGGTAGCCCAAATTCTCCACCTATACTTAACTATAACATTGTTCTTCAGAATAGGCTTTTCAAATACTTTCCAAGGCATTTGGAAAAACAAATTTAGATGAATGTATCTGTGTTTGTTGGGTCAGTTTGTTTTTTGATTTATACTTGCTTTGTACCTCCCTTCGAGTCATTATAAAAGCCCTATACCATGTGATATTTTAATATGACATTTGTTCTCAATGCAAGGTGCCTAATCAAAAGCTTATCAAGCTAGAGCTATGCTGAATCTTGCTAAGCTTCAGATTCTGGGGTGGTTTTCTTGTGTGTAGCAATCAAGGAAAAGCTAAATTTGATACTGTGAAGAAAAGAGGGCCGTGCTCTAGGAATGAATCTTGTGGTTATAAGAATAGGTTAGAAATCCTGTGGTAGTTCAAGAGAGAATCCTTGTTAAAATTTTTTTATTGTGTTCTTTGGTGGAGTTTTATGTTAGGTTTATTTATAGTAGATTTTTTTAGTAGACATTCCTACTGTTGCATATGTAAGTGATGTAAACATATGGCTATAATTCAAATATAAATAAATTGTCAGTTGGTTTGTTTCATTCAGTGGTCACTGAATACTGTTAGCAAAGATGTGAATTCTTGTTTGAATTGTTAACTGTGTTTTCACTGCATTGCTGCCTTTGTCTGTGGATATTCCAGCACAGAGAGTATTTGCTAAATGGGGAGTAAGGAGTAGGAACTGCAGAATATTTGCAGAAAGCTAATTCTGGATTTGTCATTAGTTTTTACTCTGAAACCTGCTTTTAGCAATCATAGTCGTCTGGTCTGCAAATCCAAACATGGTGTGGAGTCTGCATATCTGATGAGAACAGCTCAGATTTCCAAGTACTGACTGTTAATAAACTTTGTGTGGATTAATGGCAACCATGACTTTAGTTATAACAAATATTTATTCAACAATGAATCCCTTTGAGAAATTATTATCTGCTCTTAGTGAAGGCATTCCTTCACTAGGGATAATCCTTTATAAAATTCCAGCCTTTGTAACTTAGTAATCAGAAATAAAGGGGCTGCTGTCACCTGTATCATACACCACTAGATGTCAGCCCTGCACTGCCTTAAAACCTGTTAAAACCGATCCCAGTAAATACTGGCGAGAAATGAGTGTTTGTTGTCTAATTTTTACAGCCTACTTTCCATTAACAATCTACTTATAAACCAGATGGCAACTAATGAGAACAAAATTACCAGGCATCCAGTTTCATCTTTATGTGCACTGTGTGTCAGTAGCCAGGCCTTTGAAACGTCTCTTGTTCCTCTCAGGGTGGGAAGAAATGGAAGTGCAGTTTTCCCCACAAACTGTTGGTTTTGTTGTTTTTGGGTTTTTTTTCCAAATAGCAGTAATCACCAGAGATAGTGCAGACGGTAGACTGATGCTTTTAGACAAATTATTTTAACAACAATGATCAAGCAGTCCTAATTTGGGAGTGGAGCATCTTTGTGTACTGAAAGCAGTAATAAATAAAGCCCATTGGGGTGAATCCTGAGCTGTGGAAATGATTTTGGCTTCACTGAACACGCTGCACATCTGCTCTGTGACAAGGAGAGCAATCACCACATACCTTGCAGTACACATTCCTCAGTAAGTTTGTTTTCTCTGTGGGACTATGAGCATTTAAAAAATTGCACCAAGATGCTTCCAATTTCACAGCAAAAGAAACTAAACCACTGCTGTGGAGACTTTCCTTTTTACATAGTCTAATTTAAATACATAAAATGAAATAACTAGACATCCTGTTTGATTCCAGCATAATAACAAATTCATTGGAGTGATTTCCACAGAAAAGAATAAGGAGCAGTGCTGAGAGATACAGGGAAGTTCACTGTTATTACTGTCTACATTTCAAAATGTAACATAAGACATATTTCTAGTGTTTCTCTGAACTCAGTTCTCATAATAAATGTTGAAATAATATTTGTTTAGAAGTAGCACTGTAGCATGTGTTACCATTTTAATCCTTTACTCTCTCACACATAAGTGACATACCAAGTTCCCATCTGTAATTAGTAAAGAACAAGTAAGAAGCAGCAATAAAGCAGTCCCATTATCTTTGAAATTACTTCATCATGTTGTTACTTCTCAACATACTCTGAAGCAAAAAGATTTTCATAACCTCCTAGAAGAACACATGCTGATTTGAACTATTTTTGTTCCAATGGAAGTAGCAGTGAATTTACTGTATTTTAAAGGTTTTTAATTTTTACACTGCAATTAATGCAAATAAAAAAGGAAATACTCAGGGGTTTAGAAATGTATAATTTAAAAATCTGAAGTGGGCCCTCACTCTCCTTTTGTCACAAAGCAGATGTTTTCTGAAGTTGCCTTTCAGAGATGGAAGAAACATAACAAGTGTGGAATGAATAGACAAAAATGGGAAGTGTGTGATCTGAGGATCTTGGTTTAGTTTCAGCCAGTTTCTCTCAGAGCACTTCAGAGGAGCCTCTCCATGGGAAGAAGTTCCCATGCTAAATGCACTATTTCATGCTGCTGTCAGGCTGTTGTATTGGCTAAAACATATCCAAGAAATCCTGACAGACTGAGGGAAATGTTCTTGTATAAAAGGCATAACTATTATATTTTTTGTGGCATATATTTACATATGACAACTTAATTTAAACTGTTTCCATTCTAAAAATTAGGAAGTGTGAACTTTGCAAAATATTGGAACTTGAGAAAATAATGGTAGAAGGATGAGATCTGTCATATTTACGGATCATGTTATGGTTCATTTTTTCACCTTCAGTACAATATGCTGCTTTTCCTATCACAGATGATCCTGGGAGCATCTAAAGGGATATTATTTAGTCATTATCACTGTCATGTCCTACAGTTATGTAATTTTATATCCAACCTCTCTGTCCATATTCGTCGTAGTGCATGTGCTGATACCAAACAAGCCCAAAACAGCACTAAAATAATCAATTTTATACATCCTCTTAAAGCCAGCAGCCTCCTGAGGCAATGGTTATGAATTGTCTGTGAGCTCATGCCACTGCCCTGCCTGTTACCCCCAAAAGCTCTGACTGTTCTGAAACTGTAGGAGAAAGAAAAGGTCACTTACCGTTCAGACAAAAGGAGCCCACCACAAAGAGAACAAGGCTGTACATTTTCCTCATGGCAGTAAGAAGAAGTGGATTCCTGTTCTTCAGCTTAGACAGCTGGCAATAGGCTCTGTTGGCAGAGATGCACAGGCAAGAGATGTAGAAGCAAACCTGAATCTTGGAGGTATGAAATGCCTGGAAAGAGACAGACAGTAGGACCTGACAGAAGCGTTCTGCAAAGTGCAATTTTCGTGAGCATAGTGGTCCCTCCCCCTTTGCAGCTGTTTAAAGAGCTTTGTGAAGAGGAAAAGCAAATAAGAAGAGTGAACATAATGTGATAATGTTGAAAAAGAGGAAATGAAAGAGCAAGCTAAGGGACATGATGTGCAAAACACAACTGCTTAATTCTTGCTACTAGATAACATTTAAAAGGCTTTCTGATTAATGAGTGCAGTGGGTGAGAATAGCTGTGTGGGAAGAACTGGTTAAACTTCGTGCCATAAAACCTCTTAGTGTCAATAAATTATAGCCCCAGCAGAGGGTTATTTTCTGTGTCAAGACAGAAAGTTTAGTACCTACTGCCAACCCTTTTTGACTCCAAGCCCACACATGTGATTTCTTTAAACTAGAGCTCCAAAAAGTTTTTGGGAGCACTGAGAGAGGAACAGAAAACTTGTTGTCATTTGCATGTGATAGGATTTTTAAAAGAAAGCTAAAGCAATATGTGGTGAAGTAGCAGTAGGGATAAAGACATTCCAGAGGAGCATTTAGAGAAATTCTGTGGAATTCATCTTTAGAGCTAAAGGGTTTAGCAGACTATAGAGTGTCATGTGTTTTGGGACTTACAATGGGAAGATTTGTGTAGAAGGAGGGGGCAAGAAGACCTTATGAGCTCTTTGCAAGCACTGTAGGACAGGCCATGGGATATATACCCCATGGGATAGAAAACAAACCAAACTAATTTTGATCCCCTGTAACATAACTTTTCTATATGTACATGTAATCAATTTTGTTTAGAGGTGCATTTATTGTATTTATGCTGTGCAAATATCTCAGATGATAAAAAGTTCTGTGGATTATATAGTGGAATTGATGGTTGATGACTTCTGTGTACTCAAAAAAATTTCTCAGCACACTGTTGCCTTATTGTTAAACATCCCAACATTAATGTGCTGGGTTTGTTGCAGATCTTTATTAGTAAATTGAGCCTTGAATCAGGGGTCACCTGATACCAGGTGCAAGTTCCAGCCTTTATTTTCAGTCTTTTTTTCTGCTTTCATCACCCCCTTTTTTTTTTATTCACTATCAATTAGCTAGAATTGGTTTAAATTGGGACTGTTTAGCCTGGAGAAGAAAAGGCTCTGGAGACCTTAATGTGGCCTTTGATACTTAAAGGGGCTTATAACAAAGAGAAGGACAGATGTTTCAATAGGACTAGGGACGATGTTTTTAAACTAAAAGAAGTGGATTCAGTCTAAACATAAGGAATTAATTTTTTACAATGAGGATGTTGAAACACTGGAACTGGTTGCCCACAGAACTGGTAGATGGTAGAGGCCCCATCCAAGGAAATCAAACCAGACTGGACAAGAGTCTGAGCAATTTGGTCCAGTTGAAGATGTCCCTGCTCATTGCAGGGCAGAGTTGGACAAGATGATCTTTAAAGATCCCTTCCAACTGAAATTATTCTATGATTCTAAATAGTGTGGGACCTAAGAGGGATTGTGAATGGTTTCAGTAAGACAGAACAGTCACGGTGAGGAAATCTAGTTGACTTTAAAAAAACAGTGCAGTCCTAGTAAGTACCTGTAAATAGATTAACTGCATGAAAGTATAACACTCTTTCTGTTTTTCTGATGTTTAATCAACAGCATGTAAAAAGAGACTATAGAAAATTCTTCTCTTGCAACAGTCAAAAAACCTAGGAGGTGTGTCCCAAGTAAAGTCTTTATCCTGAGCCTTCCACTTTGTGCTTCTCACGACAGTGTGCTTGTCAGGTACCTTGTCAGAGGCTTGTACATCAGAGACCTGGCTCCACTCCTGAGCCTGCTGGGCAAGATTGTCTCTCCTAATGTACAGGGAATTGCTTTCACAGAGCTGAACCTTCACTTAATAAGGGTGTGTTTGAGCAAAGCACCAGTGTGATGGGGAAGAAAGACTGCATCTGTTTCTCTGTTGTTACATTCTGATATCTGACCTGTTTCTCCCCAAAGGCAAATCTTCCATCTGCCAACGCAGCCTCTGTGCTTTGCAGTGGCTGTAGAAGGAACAGATGTGTGGTCCCTGAAGTCACCGTGCTTGTGCCATCTTACACTGCTCGGTGTTGAGAGCTGAGTAGCAGTTCAGGGTATAGCAAAACAGCCTGGGGTTGCTTCTCCAAAGCAGTGGAGCCTCACAGAGCCAAAGGGTCACAGACCATGCGCTGATTGCTCGGGTTATCCTGCTGGAGCTGAGGTGGAAGGGAGGAATTACCACAGCTGGTTTTCACACACCTCCCTTTGCCGTCCCCTTTCAGTCGTTCATGCCGATAGAGCACTCAAGGTCTTCCTTCACCACTCGTGCTCTGCTATTGTTTTCCCCACAGTGATGCTGCAGGATTCCATTTGTTCATTAAGCTAAGGTCCCGAAATGAAATGCCTTTTTATCAGACATTAGCATATGTGCTATTGTGGATTTGCATGTTAATGCACTGTGAAAGCGTGGGAATGGCACGGCAGGGAGCCATCCCTGAACTGGCCGGGGTTGCTGCTGGTGATGCTTTGCATGCCGTAGGTATTAGAGCTCTCAGATGCATCAGGAATGCAAGACGTTCAAGTGTCCCGGGAAACTGGCAGTCCCCTTCTGGGGATTTATCGGGGTGATTTCCAGCTGCTGTTTGCATTAGGAAAGAATCAGTCAGAAATGCTGGAGATTTCGATTTCAAAGTGGAAGCAACCTAGGGTAGAGCCAGCTTCCTTAATGACACAAGTACAGGTACAGGGAGTTTGCTACAAAAATAAATGCTCTGGGTGGAAGGGCACAGTTATTTTCAATTAGTTGTGATGCTGAAATGAAGTTTCAGAAAACATAGAACTGACTTAATGTTGCACTAACAGAACAGCTGTCACTTTCTAGTTGAAAATTACTACAGAAAATATCAACTAATGGCAATTTTTCCCCCCTAGCCCCTTTTAGGTGTGAAGGTATTGATATCTGCCAAAGTCCTGGCTCATGTCATCAGCAGCAAGGCTTACATTGCTTTCTGTTTGGTTGAAAAATAGAACTTCTGCAAATACCCAGAGGGTTCTGCAGGTAAAATCCTGGTTTTCCCTACTCACCACTACCTAGATGAGCTCATTAGAACAGCTGTACTGGAGCTGACGTTTTGCATTTCTGGAATTTTTTTCATTACAAGTGCACTTACAGTCCTATTAGAAAAGTGGGATGCCTCAGTCATTCTGGTGCTGATGTTTTTGGGTTAAACTGTACTGCTGCAGCTTCATTTCACAGTGCTGTAGTGTAGCCCGCTTTAAAATCTGCAAGGCAAAACAAACCTGTGGCACTGTAGTTCCAGTAACTGTCAGCTGGATGAGCTTAGCTAGGTCCTCACAACTGTTAGTAGAAATTAGTGGGAAGGGCAAGGGTATGTGAAACATTTAGTCTTCTGTAATCTAAAGCTTTGGAATTTAGGAAGCTTTTTTTGGATTAGTAGATGCTTTATACTGGAGAACTAGTTTTCATCCAGAGGCTTACTCCACAGTGATGGACTGTGTCTATGTGGGTAATTGTGTCATAAAATCTGTGACCCACAGCATTCATAGATGCATTTGCCTTCCCAGATGGGTTCTAACCATTTTGTACAGATATTTGTAATAAGCTGCCTTCAGGCAACACAAAACACCATCAAGATTTTGCAAAGGGCGGTGCAAAACAGCTGTGGATGATACCAAATTATCAGGTAAATAACACTCCTTTAGGGTTACAAATGATGATACTCTATGTTATCCCATCAGAATCTGCTCCAAACCCCAAAAAGTTCCAGAGAATTGCCACTCATAGCATGGGATGATGTTACTAACAGGAATGACTCAGTAGCAATGGATGCAATTCCACCTTTCATGGTGAAAATGCAAATTATTATGGATAACTTAAAAGCCACCTTTCTGCTCTGGAATATGCCTGATGGCAGACAAGTCACTCCTCAAAGCCAGTGCTTTCCTTTTCTGGTTAATTTTGGAACTTGTTACCATGTATTTGTGAGCTACAGGTGTGTTGTGTTGGTAGAGTACTTAGGCAATAATACTAAGCCTCTATCACTCACTGATTACTTTCACCATTTTAACCTTCAAAGTGCACAAGTGTAACAAGTCCAGAGAGCTCTCCAAAGAGTGCAGAAGCATCAGCTGGAGGTGGTTATGCTATTTTGGAGCTGGTATTCTTATTTTTATTAGTCTTCTTTTGCTTCCTCTTACTTGCTTTGAGATTTACTGCAGGAAAACCTGCTGAGTGCCCAATACAGGACTGGCCAACAGTCATGCATTCTTTGAAAACATTGGAAATGAAGCTGTAGC
Organism: Molothrus aeneus; assembly: GCF_037042795.1. Taxonomy (NCBI): domain Eukaryota; kingdom Metazoa; phylum Chordata; class Aves; order Passeriformes; family Icteridae; genus Molothrus; species Molothrus aeneus. The sequence continues at coordinate 4,724,587 of NC_089658.1, read as the reverse complement.
CTTTCTTGCAATGCCTGTATTTTGTATGAAGTTAATTAAAAGGAGCTAAATATTTGCACATCTTTGGCAATATCAATGTATTCTATATACAGCATAAGCATTTTTGTGTATTCTCACTTTCTGAAGTAAAAACTCTAAATGTAGATTCCAGGAGTAGGAAACAATATCTTAAGTTTATCTATCTTGCTACATTATTCTAAATAAGAATCTGTTCTTGTTTACCCGCCAAATCAGTGTAGTTGCTGTGCAGTTTCCAGCTTTGGTGTAACCACACAGTGTACTACATCTCTTGGTAAGGTCCATTTATAAGTTTTTAGTATTCACAGTCTTTTCCAGATTCAGTAGAATTGCCTTTTTTAATCCTCATCACTTTCTTTATTATCAAAGCCTAAGAATCAGTTACTAAGGATTTATTTCCAGCTTTTTTAGTATTTACACCTTTCTACTGAAATATGTGGAAAACCCTATAGCAAAAACCTACAGCAAAAACTTATTTATCATGGGTATCAAAAATTGTAATGCATATAACATTGCTGTGAAATACAACATCATTATCCCAAAAGTAAAGAGTGAGCAGCCTGTGCTAAGGCAAATGCACAGTCAACTATGCAGATTGAAATTTTAGTACCATTTACTACTGTGTTTTTCTGCAGTAATTGGTAAGCTATTGAGAAAAGCTCTACTGTCTAGCAAAAGTAGATGCTATGAATAAATCAAACATGATATTTTCAAGCTGTTGTGAATTTATTGTTGCAGGGCCAGACCTGCACATCTGCTTGGACTGTAGAGTGATGTGAGTTTTATCCACGAGGCTGGCAAATTTTGTACTGGCCAGACTTGTATTAGAAGGGTAACTTTTTTGGCAGTAAAATGATTTTCCTTCTCAAGATGTCTCTCTGTGCTGCAGGATGTTAATAGCAATAGATAAGTACATACCTGGTCATCTGGAAAAGCCAGCAGTGCTGTGGTGCAGAACACATTCACTGCAAAATTGGGAAGAGTTTTACTTGAATTCTAACCACTGCTCTTCAGTGAGACAGAGCTGCTCACTGCTACCTCCTTCCTTGCTTTCATGTTGGGCCCCTGCCAGGGTAGTAATGGCTCTTCTGTACACTGGGCTTTTAGGATGAGACATGGGCATTTGTGGATTAATCTCCTGTTACTGAGATCACTTGTGTGCCAGGAAAAAATAAACTGTCAACTGTTTGTGGCACAGTGCAAAGGTTTCTCTCTTGCACCCATGGTGGAGGGAATCATAACTTCTGTATCTGCACATCCCTTCAAATGGAGGAGGAGGAGGAGAAGAGTCAAGGACAGCTGTACTGTTTGAGCTTGACCTTTTTATTTAGAACTGCTACATTTCAAAATGAGAAAATAGAAAAAGTGCACTGAGAAAAGAGGGCTTTAGGATACAAGACTCAGAGCCAAAAGAATGGGCTTTGCTCTCAGCTCTACCACCAGTCTGTGGGGCTGTGTTTAGAGAAGTACCATCCTTGCTCAGTGCTTCATTGTCCCCAGGTGTAAAGCAAAGATAACAATTTTCAAAGAATTAACTAATGTTTGTAAAGAGCTTGGATGGCAAGGAATGAAAAAGAATCATGAAAAGAGAGGGAAGCTGTGTAGTAATTTGGCTTTCACACTTCTACTACTAAAGAGGCTTTTGCTTTCCTTAACAAGCAAATGAAATGGACACTGGGCTTGTCTGTCATGAAGTTAATTTGGTGTCTCTAAACTGATTAATTAAACATGTTAAGTGTAAAGAAATGTGGCTGAAAGAGATTAGCAGGGCATGTGGTTCTGTGGGAGGCCATTGAACATGAAATTACATAAAATTTTCAGTGTGAGAGACTTTCATTAAGGTCACTTGAAAGTGTTTGGGTACAAGTCAGATTGTTCCTGCTGCACTGCAGAGAAGGATGGAACTGAAAACACTGGTGGAAAAGGTCTCACTCTCACAGAGAGGCAGGCAGGTACAGCCTTAATTTCTGTCTAGAGAGAAGCTCCAAAATTAATTCTTTAAATTTAGGGCTTTTGTACCCTCTCAGTTTGGGAAACAGAAGGCACTGGGAGAATTGAAACCCAGAGGTCTGATACAGAGCATGTAGCTGGGAGATGCATCTCCATGTTGGATGCAGAGAGGGTAGTGGTGCAGAGCTGGAGTGGAAGTGTAAGCAGGATCTTTTTTTAATTCTGTGCACAGCCAGGTACAGGACAGGAGCAGGGAGTGCTGCCAGTCATGGTGATGGCAAGCACAGAGCTGGCCACCAGGAAGGCAGCCCTGGCAAGGGAGGTTTCATACAATGCCCTGGGCACCAAAGGATCCACAGCCAGTCCAATGGATCTGCTGTGCTGACCTGCACTGGCCACTCATGCTGTGCCTTGGGGTTTGGGAGGGCACAGGCTGCTGTCCCTGTGAGCAGCTGGAGCCATGCTGTGTGGGGACAGCAGCTGTGCCTGCTCCTGCCAGCCCTTGCAGGCTCCTTGCCTGGCCCAGCCTTGCTGGCAGAAGTGGAGACGTGTAGGAGCAGAAACAGCAGATGGCAAGCAAGAGCTTGGCTGCTGGTGCATACAGGGCAGTGATGGAAGCATAATAAAGGGATATTATGCAGGATAATGAAGCAATGCCCAGGTCATGGATTTGAGAATTCAGTATTTCTATCTCAAGTAACAAAAAAAAATTATAAAGTCATATGTCTGACAACGTGTTGGATTTTTTATTTTTTTTTGTGGTTGTATCACTTGATCTAGTAAAAGATTCTATTACTGCCTGCAAACTTTGCAATGTATAGAACTTGTGAACCTGCCATGTAACCACTAGCATTTCCTCTGCCCTTCCTTCAACTGTGGTATACTAAGAAAAATTAAAAGAAGAGGAAGCTGTGGGGGTATAGAATGTAAGAAAATAAAGATAGTGCAGAAGGCAGTCTCACACCTGAGGAGTTGCAGCTGTACCAATCACCAAAGATTAGGAACAGGCCTGCCCTTAATAGGCCACAGCTGTGTCCAATAAGAAGATGAGTGCTACAAAAGAGTGGGGTAGCTGGGTGAGGAGGGAGTTGGAGTTTGTTGGCTGTGCTGTGAGGAAGGAGGAGTCAGTGCTGTGAGGAGCTGCCCATGAGAAATCACTGGGGAGGTATGGGACCTTTGCAATAAGGTGACAACAGGAAGCCATTTAGAAAAACACTCTAATTGCATATTCATTATTTTTCAAAGCTGAAAATAGAGCTCCTTAGTTTGCTAGATAATACCCCAATCTCTGAGTATTATACATCAATATACATTTGATGGAGAGACATGAGTATCTAAACACAGGCACTTCTAATTGATGGGGTTTTTTTTGTAATTTAGAGCAAGAATCTGAAGTAAATTTTTAAGTATATAAAGCTTTTGAAGCTCCATCAGTGCCCCAAATTTAAGGTTTTTTTCTTTTGCCTTACCCCTCATACCACAGCAGAATTTGTTATTCCAAGTCAAAGGAATCACTTCCTTCTGTCTCTTCACATTTGGCTTTTGTGAGTTTCTTTAATGCCTCTGGTTCTATCATCTGCACTATGTGGAAAGCAGTAATTTGTGCTGACATCATCTAACTGCCCTGAAGAAAAAAATATGTTGCATATCACCAAGGAAAAGGAAATATTTATCCATAATTTAGGGCAGTAATGGGGTTTAACTCACAAAGTCTCATAGCATCTCACATACTGACAGATTCTACTATCATTAGCAATGTCTTGGGTTGCTGTTGTATGGATTTAATCAGTTATGACTGAAAGGAAATCATTACAAGGGCCTCTGTCTTGTAACCACTTCTGGGTACTTTATTATCCTTTGTAGCAGTTATGCTTATGAGAACTCGGGAGATTTTTCCAAGCAGGGAAACCCACACAAATTGTTGATGTTTGAGGGGGCTGGTAGCAGCGAGGTGCTGGTGCTGCATAAAAAGCTGACTCCTCCTCCCCAGCCACAAACTCCTGTGACAGCCCAGATTGATGGATGGACATTTGTTGGTTATTTATAGTTCTTAACCTGCCAGGGCTGTGCTGCTGGCCCTGCCCAACACACCAGCGTGCCAAGCAGGCAGCTGCAGTGCCCGAGGGGGGCACACTCCTCTCTGTGTGCTGTCCCTAAGCCACACAGAGCTCACTCACCCAGGCAGCTCCACCCTGCAGCGTCTGTGACCTTATCCTCACCTTCCATGTGCACCTCATGGCTTTTGTGGCTTTTCTCAGTGGGTGGAAGTCATGGTATACAACATAGAAGGCAATATGTTGCCTCTAGTTTAAGAAACTGTGTTTCTGTTTGAAGAGATGAGGTGTCTGATTGAGCAGTAAAACATTTGATTCAGCAGGTAACAGATCTGACTCACTGGCTCATTTATTTGTTTCCTAAGTAGTCATATAAAGTGATTAACAAAGCATCTGGCTTACTACATATTCTGGTTTTCTTTTTTTTAATCCTGTATAATTAACTTATGTGTGTCTGTGTGATTCCTCTCCTCTCTAGCAGTCCATAAAATCTCTGTCAAATTGGGTTTGGGACATGTCTACCCCAGTGTGTGGTCAAAAACAATAGTGGCCCTGTTGTCACATACAACTCAACAGCAGTCACTCTGAATGTGGCCATGAGCTAAATATAAACATGGCATACATTTGCTTGTCAGTGAAGGTGGTGTATTTTTAGAATTCAACTGGAACCTTACAATTTCTTATATGTGTTTGAGAGGCTTCAGAGGCGACTGTGTCTTCCACAGCCAAAAACCTATTTTGAGTTCTACCCAGTGCAGTCTGTATTCCATCTGCTCCTTATTTATGGCACTCTGAAGCATGCCAGCATGCAAGGGGACAGAAGCCATCCTGTTTTGACTAGGCTGGAACCGTGTCTGTGGTATTCTTGTTACAGTCTCATTTGAGGCAGTAGGAGTAATTGATTCAGTGGGACTGGCACAAAACCAGACAGATCAGGTCAGATCAACACTGAACTAATTTTGTGAGGATTTCTCTTGATGAAAATGTTTTTAAAAATACTTTGTGTTGTCATCATTCCAATCAAAATGTTCTGGTTTTGACTAAGTTGTAAATATTGCAGGCACTGATCTGGAGATACCCTGAGGTGAAATGCTTCTGTCTCTGATTGCCACTTTCCTAGAGTTTTAAAAATACTGACATTCCTCTTTTTAAAATTCTTTTCATTTAAATGTCCACTTTCCACTGGGAGCAGGAAGATGCTTGGTTTGAAGCACGTGCACTCATTTGAAATTCTGAGCTAGGCTGGATATTTCTGCCTGCCCCTACCTTGTGTCTGACAGATGTGTCCTGACTTCTTATGCTTCATGTGACTCTTTTCTGCCTAAATACCATTTTGTTAAGATTTCAGTTAGTTCTAAGAGCAATTAATTTTTATAACAGCTGTTGGTGAGGAATTTTCACCTGAAGACAGCTGCTGAATGTGAGCACCTGAGAGAAAGCTGAATCCTTTGTCATTGGAGCTGAGAGGTTTGTCCAAAGGAGAACCTCCTCCCAATGACCTGGGTTTCTTTATCCCTGCACTTTGAGAGGATTATGTCTCCGAGGCTGCTGGCATTGAAACACAGAGGTAAAGAAGTCTTAAAATGTGCCACGAAAGCAGTTGGAAGTCAAGATGCTGGAAAACAGCTTCTTCAGGGTTCAGTTCCACTGGCTGAGGAAGGGGGACAAACTGCTCAGAGAGTTTAAAATGCTCAATTTCTTTATAAAGGCTAAATGTGTTGGGACAAAGAAATTTGAATTGCTATTTGTTAAAGATTTATCATCATCCTTTAGTGTATGGGAATGGCTAATAAAGAGGCCACAGGCCTTTCTTAGTGTCTTTAGCAACATCAAGGGAAGATACATTTTATCAAAGCTATCATCCCAAGATCCAAAAACTTCTCTTTCAGATGAATCCCTTGGGTTTTGCCTAATTCTTGCAAGAAAAAGCTCTTTTTTAACATGCAAAATTTATGATCCCCTTATAATCAAACTGTCTTGTGTTTCTCTGAGCCTAGTGGCTCTTTCAGGGTTGGGCTACCAACACTGGGATCAGGGAGGCTGCAGAAAGGGAGTGATTGGCACAGGAGAGCAGAAATGTGTGGATTATGAAGATACAAATATCTGTGCTGGGAATGAAATTGGATTTTCAAGCGATCAGGATTTCCCCACTGCTTTCAAAGCAGATCTCTAGGGGTTTGTTAGCTGGAGCTGAGGGGAGAGGGAAGAAGGAGCTGTTCATTAGTGAACAAGGCTTTCAAGAGGTGGCTTTGGGAAAATCATGATGTATGGAACTGCTCTCTGCTTACAGAGGAATCAGAGAAATTGTTCTAGACTTTGTCACCAGCTGGGTCCCTTGGTGAAACAGTTTCAGAGAAGGGTGATCATGAGGGAGCACAGAATATTTGCATAATATGTATTAGCTTTTTTTTTCCTCTCTCCTTACATTCTTCTCTGTCTGACTGAAGTCAGCTGCTGTGTGGTGGGTAGGAGGAGATATCACATCCCCCAGCTTTCCCAAGTTCTGCCTCTGCCAGCTTATGTTCAAAGGACTCTCCTGCCTGATGTCTTACTTCCCACTACCCATCCCATGTCTGAGTGAGTTCCCTTGCCAGGGACACCTCCAAAGCTGCAGCAGTAGAGTTGATCTGAGCACACACACCATTGGTGTGGAGTGCTGCTTGCTTTAAACCAAGAGCCAGGCTGTTTATATTCCAGCTATACCCTCCAAAGCACAGCTGTACTGGAAATGTCAGTGCAGCCCATTTGTCCTGGCTCTTGTATGGTGTTTGAGCAGAGGGGAGCATGAATGTGAGCCTGTAGGAAACTGCAGATCCCACAGGTCTTTTTCTGCCTTATGCTTTGCCAAGTAATTATTGAGGTTTATGTTGGCTTCAGTGCTTTTTAAAAAAATTATCTTCAGGGTGTTTCATATTACCTTATTGTATACACTTGCAAAATACTTCAATTAAAGCAGATTAGTATTTTATTAATATGATTTGTACAGGCTGTTTTCAGGCAGCTGCAATAAAAAGAGATGGAATTTCATAGAAGAGAGATTCCAGAGGATAAACAACTCCCAGCTGGAAAGGCTATGCCTGATACTTCACTTTACATTGCAGTCTTCACAAAAGATAGCTTTGAACTAACTAGGAACCACACTCCAAAACTAGAGATACTCTGGAGTGCATCTGTGTGAATGTGTGGTAAGTGCTGGAAAGGATGCTGTGCTTTTAAATCCACTTGAAGGGCTGCTGTACCACCTGCTCGTGCTTACTGCCATCAGGAGCACTTTGAGAGACAGGGATCTAAACCAGAAGTAGAGAGGATTTGGAGCTTGTGCTTAGAGCCCTGCAATGCCAGGAGTCAGACAGGTGTCTGAGAAGACAGGTTCCACCAAACTGCAGCAGCCAGCTTGTCAAGACAAGGAGGACACTTGTGTAGGTGAGAGCTGGAAGCACTGACTGAATACCAGAATGCCTGGGGGATGTCTGTGTGTACCCACGGGAGAATCCTTTGTCTGCTGTCTGTCAACTCTTCAAAGTATCAGAAAACTTACACACTGCTTTGCCTAAGGTCATGCAAAGAATTAAGGCTCTCTGACCCCCACAGTAGGTGGTGGGGGTTTTATATAGAGTAAGATAAGTATTTTATTTGGAGTTAGCACCCAACTACATACAGTGTTATGTTGTGTTGTGCCATAATTTAAGCAGCTTCTACTGCCTAAAAACACCAAGAAACCCCAGAAACTCGGTACCTAGCCTTATTCTCTTTAATTGCTTGAATCATTCAAGAATTGGTTGCAGTCATGAATAGGTCTGACCCAGGAATTTCAGAACTGCCTGAAAATGGAGTCTGGTTTGCAAGGCTGTTTGTAGTACAGGTCCCCTGATTAATCAAGATGAGTATATTGGCATTTCACTCTGCTGGTGGTTGCCTGTCTGCAGAGGTATTGGAGTGGTTGGAGGCCTTGCCCTTCTGGTGAGCACAGCTTTAATCAGCTGTGAAGTTCCAAGGCAACTGGGGCCCACTGGGCAGGAGTGTGACATGAATAAGAGCTCTTGTTTTACCAGGAAGCAAGGCTTTGACTATAAAGCACGAAGTCACTACCCAGAGGAGTTAAGGAGATGGGCCTTTCCTTGTTTTATTTGATTTTTATTTGTAGGGTGTTTTTTCATATTAGGATGGTAGTAACATTGAATCTTCCCAACCCCTCTGATTTTGCTCCTTTAAATATCTCACAATTTGTTAATCCCATTGTTTTTATGAATTAACTATTCACAAGACCTCTTTTACTATTGAGTTTCTAGAGACATTTTTTTCCTTCTCTAACTTAACTTTTTGCACCCTCTTACTCCTTCCTTGCCTTTACCCACCTCCTCCTCTTTTGCTTAACACATCAGCTGGTTCTTCTTCCAATTTTATCACAGCACTGAGGGACTGGCAAGTTGGCAAATGCATGAAACCACTTCACTGGTGGTTGTTGCTATGTTTGCCAGTACCAGCTGGAGAACTAAGTGCTGGTAAGCCAGATACAGCCTAATTTCACTGAACTTCCTATTACTGTGAGATCCAAAGCACCCATTGCTTTCTGTGCATCAGCTGGTTCCTTTGTTATGGCTCTGGGAGCTCCACTCAAGCTGGTTTGTGCACACAGGGTAGAGAAGAGGGGTGGTGGAACCAAGGGTGGTCACCTGTCATGTTCTGCTGGCACAGAATTACAGGGAAATGTTCTGTGGGAGCTTTTCCCTTTTATTACTCACCTGCAGATTTACAAGTGTTCTTGTAAAGGAGGATGGGTTCAGAAAGCAGCAGGTGCAGCAACTGGTAGCTTTCCACATGAGGAAGGCTGAATTTTACTTTGCTTTACTAGCAGTGATTTCTTCCCCCTCTGAGATCAGTTATGCCATTTCTGCAGACCCAGGTCCTAACCTGTGTACAATCAGCATCACCTTAATCAGGTGGCATGAAAAATGAGTGCTCTAAGTCTGGCAAAAAGATATTAGAATTCCTGGTTACTTATTGCTCACTGTTTAAATACTCAGTATTTATATTAGTTTAAATAATTTAAAAAAGGGAAGTCGTATTTAATTTTTACTTCTCTCACCACTTAGAGAACCATTTGGCTCCATCTCTGGGTTCTGGCAGAGGGAATGTTCTGGTGACTGCAGCATAGCAATAGTTGATTACTTTTGTCAGGCAAACAGCAAATATCCCAACTCCTGAGGCCAGGCCAGCTGTGTATTCTTCTAGAGGGATTGCTGTTCCTGTACAGCTCCCAGGGGACATGGAATTGAGCTGACTCCTTGGGTTGTGTGCTTCTGGGGGAGATATACAATGAGCTTCTCCTGGTTGGCTCATGAGTGTGCACATTATTTTGGGGATTTTTTTTTTAATCTTGCAGCAATTAAAAAATCAAAGTAATCTACCATATTAAAAAAGATGATTAACTGGCTAGGTCTTATTTTTGATAATTTACTTAAGTCATCTACTTAGCAGGAAGATGGTAGCAACCAAAATGTGAGACAGTTCTTAATGATTTTTTTTTTCTATATCCAGGAGTTTTATCCTAGAAGCATAAGAATTCTTTATAACTGAATGCAACAGGGAATGGAGCTGGTTCAGATCATTCCTTGGTCTTTCATGAAGAGCATTTGGAGTAAGCCTGAGCCTTGCTGAAATCACTGGCGCAGGAACCAGCAGTCGGGGAGGAGAGCCATGGAAAGAAATCTTGGTTTTGCCCAAGATGTAGGTTTGTGTGTGATGTTTCCTATGGTTCCCCTCATGCCTTTTCTTTCTTCATGGAGAGCTCAGCAGGGGGATTGGCTCTGTGGCACACAGAGCTCTGGTTTGTCTAGGTTCAATCCATTCCTCATTCTCCACAATTTCTGTGTGCTTGAACAAGTCCCTCAGCTTCTCCCTGCTTCCTCACTGGGATGTTGAGAGGATAAGTGACAAAGCTGGAGGCTGCTAAATCCTATGTTAACAGGGATCATATACATGCACTATATAATGTCTTTATGTGAATTTTACCCATTCAGCTTGATTCATGTGCCAGTTGAGCTTCACTTCACCCAGAATATTCCATTGCTTTAGAATTGTTTCTAAAAATTGCTCTAGTGTAGTCTGCCTTAGGCTAGATTTATGCAAACAACACTTGCTTAAGACCAAAAAGAGCTATTTGCAGCAGCTTGAATAACAAACCAATGGACTAAAAACTAAGTTGTTTTGTATTTGAGGAGAATAGAAGTTCCAAATCCCAGTCTCACTGGGTTTATTGACAGAAGCTTTTGCCATCCTTTCCTGAATCTATTCTGTCAGGATGTGATTGTTTTCTAACAGAAAAATTCACAAATACAGGCGAAGGAATGGAAAAAGAAGTCTGAATTCTGGGCAGTATACTTTTCAATTATATTTTTGGATGCCTGCTTTGGTAAAGGCCAATTATTTTGCTCTACATGATTGAGCTAAACTGACAGAAAAGAGAGATAATTAATTCTAGTAAGGTGAAGATACCCAGTAGGTTGCAGTATACAGAGCATGAAAAGTGCATCTATGCATAGAAGTTCCTGAGTCTGAATCTTTGTGCAGTCAGCCTCTTAGTAGGTCAATTAGCACCTTACTCTATTTGGGCCATAATAATCAACTGGCCTCTACAGAAATTGGGAGTGACATTCAGTGCATGTCTCCATCAGACATTTATGAGTTCATTACCAGCATAATAATGCAGCAGAGCTCACACTGAGCATCATGACCTCTGAGTAATACCTAGATGCAAACATTTTGGCAAATAGTTATGGATTTCAGACTTAGGAAAAGAGGACATTTTTGATTCCACTCCTTTCTTCTGTGCTTGAAAGGCTTGTATAGGTGGGTACAGCAGGGAAAGCTCCTGCTGAGACCTCCTCAGTCTGAGCAGGAGCATTCAGCACCTGAAGTCCCAGGTTGTCCCCTTTGAAGGTGGAGCTGCCTAGGAAGTCTGGACAAGACCATCATTTTGTTTATCCAGGTCACTGGAAATATATTTTGAGGCCTCTTTTTTTGGATTTGTCATCACACAGTGTCTTTGTTTTAGGGTCTGAGAGAGATGTGTAGTAAAAGACATACTTTGGATTTTTGTCAGCCAGTGAGGTCATTCTTGGGGAGCACAGAGAAATACATGACCCTGTTGTGTACACAGGAGAGTGAGGTGGCTGGGGAAGTTACCTTGGTTTTGCTTAGGCAGTTCTTGGCCAGGGCTAGGTAAGCATGAATTATAGCTCAAAATGAGTCCAGCCATGCTTCTAGAGAAGGGGTGGTTTGGTTTTTCTTCAGTACTTTCCATGTTCTAGCAGGACAAAGTCAGGGAAGCCTTTCTGGGCCTGTACATTCTCCAAGCACCCCTCCTTGTTAGACTCTTCTCTATTTCTCCTGGCACAGCCTTTTAAAGCCATCACCATGCTGCACTTGGAGCAGAATTATCTCTGCTATAGTCTCCCTGAGGTCAGTGAAAATATGAGACTGAATTTCTGGAAATGGATTTTCTGTCCAATCTGCCTATATTCATTTCTTCCTCTTGCCTTTGTCCATGAGCTCACTCAAAACCAGCGTGGTTCAGTTGGGAGTATTCTGGGACACTGGATTTGTGCAGCAGATGCCATGGAAGGCACTTAATGCTGGATAGATTGTTTTCTCTAACCAGTGTGTACATTAAGTACTAGGCTAAATCCTTTTGGATTAGAGAAGTGAGAGAAAAAGAGACTATTTCTACAGGGAATTTTCCTTCCATGCCCCTGATTTTTGTGTATTTACAATATTGCTCTGAACTGGAATCACTGTATTTGGCACGCTTGATCTTTTCAATCTATTCCAATTATTAAGATTTGAAGTAGCATCCCAAAAAAAGTGCTGATTCCTTCAGGATGACACTAAGGAGTCAGCCCAGCACTTTGTCACAGCTCCCTTTGCCAGCATGCTAAGTGCTATTTATGTCCTTCCCAAGTCCTGGCTGGAGAAGAAATACAGCAGGCAGGAATCTGCAGGCAGACCTCACATGAGCCCTGGTGTTCTCATTCACATGCTGTGTGTCCTGTAATTGCAACAATGTCTTGGACACAAATGAGCTGGCATTCCCAAAACCAGCCTTCTGTAGTGCTCATTCAGATATTTCTGCCTTTCCCCTTAGGAAAAATCTTGTTCTTTTGCAAGAACTAAGGACACATCAAAGGTACAAAAATGCACTGGGCTTGAGGCCCAGTTCTACCTTTGCAAAAAAGAGTTTATTCTGAAATGTAGGATTGGTCCCTGGCTGACAAGGAGTATTAGTACAGAGTGTCAGGCCAAGTCTCTTCTATTACCTTTTTCCATATCAGTAAAATCCCAGGAGAACTACAACAATTGCTACAATTTCTAATTAACTTTTTAACCAGAAAGAAATACTGCTATTGAGTAATAAGATACAGGCTTGTGAGTTTACTTTGCTGAGAGTTTATTTAGCTTATTTATTTAGCTCTCCTCTCTATTTCTCCTTCTTTTCTAAACAGTTCTGACAGGGGCTTCAGCTGAGATCTGATGTGGGCACTGTGCAGCATCCTGCACGAGCTGCAGGATCAGGAGTGAGTCTGTCCTTTCAAGTTCAGTTCAGCTGAGGCTGGAAGCAGTGTAAAAGCAACGTGTTTGCCTGCAGAGAGGATGGAAAGTGGGGTTGGTATCATGCTTCACTGCTTGCCCTCAGCTGAGACACAGCTCAGACTCTCATTTCACAGCTGCAGGGTGAGCACAGAAACAACAGCTCCTACAGGAAGGAGCAGAGAAACATAAAGTGTTAGGGCAAAAGCCATTGTGTCCAGAGACATGGATTGAAATCTCCAAAGAATATCATCTATCTCTGGTCTTTACTCCACACACTCAAATAGACCCAGATGTGCACGTGCACTCACTGGGAGCCTTGATGCATGAATAAAAGGGAAAAAAAATCAATATGTTGCCCACATTAGGAAGATAATGATGGGTTATACCTCTAGTCCTGGGATCAGCTCTCTAGTGTGCAGTGAGCAGAGCTGTTTCTGCTTTAGAGCAGTAAAAGCTATTAATATTTAAATATATGTCTTTTCTGTTCCACTCTTGCTGAAGATGTGCTGTTACAGATCATGCTATCCTAGAGACCAGTAGGAAAATAGACACACTGAGTGTCATGTTCATGTCTTTTTTTTAAATTCAGTTTCTTTGTCTTTCCTATCCCAGCATTGCTGGTAGAACTGCAATGCTGTCCTTGTAAAAATTCTGGGATGGAAGAAAAGGAATTGATATCAGATAATGTTATATCTCTGTCTGTTGCCTGTTTGCCAGAACTCCCTACTGTCTGGATTGCAAAATTCATTTCTGCATAGCAAATGCAGAATCAAAGCAAAGGGGTTTTGAAAGTACATCCTCATGGATTTGGGCTCCTTCCTTGCTCTAATAATAGGTTTATTTAAGAAGTCACTGCCGATTTCAGGACATTTGGGACTTGCAGGATATTGAATGAAAAGTCAGTGAGTAATGGGACTAGAGAGATTTACTCACTCTACAAAAGCATTTAGGTATTCAAACACTGTCCTACTTGAAGACAATGGAAGGTGTTGCAAAAATGAATGGTGTCTGGCCCTGCAGGGATGCTGGCACCAGGCTCTAGGTAAGTCAATGAGCCCATTTATAACCAGCACTATAAAATAGTTACCAAAAAGTCCCTCATGAATGATGTGCACTTTTTTGCTTATAGTGATCTGTAGCAGTACTGTCATAATGGGGAGGACTGTCTGTACACTACAGATCTTACCCCCTTCATAAATACAGAAACTGATGAAGAAACTCAAGTGACTCACTCCAAACTCTCTGAAATGTACAAATACCAACAGTGACTTCATTTATGAAGGCCAAGAACTGGCTAACTGGCTGTTAGGAGTAAGCACATTAGTTTTGTGTGGGATCAGATGAAGAAGCAGACAGGAGGTTAAGGAACTGGAAGATTTTGTCTGTCAGTTCCTAAGGCAGAGCAGGGCACACAGAGCAGAAGAGGAGTCACTCTGCACAGGAGGGATCTGCTATGGGCTTTCTGTGTGTGGGAGCCTTGTAGTGTCTCCAGGGGCAGTGGTTGAAGACACTACACTTAAAACCTGATCTAAAGACCACAGAAATCACCATAAAGATTGTACTTGCCTTCAGTTGTTTCCTCTTATGCAGGAATAGAGATTTCTCAACAGTACCAATAAACTGAGGTGCTGCATTCCTGGATAATTGCACCTGGCCAATATTGGCCTTCTGTGTCTGAAACCTCTGCAGCAGTGTTACCTCCTGGTGGCTTCAGGCACTGCCTTGGGCTTTCCTTGGCCAGGTATGAGTTCCCAGGGGGATGAAGTGACTGTTTGGCTGCCTCCTCATGCCAGCTCAGTCCTGTCACATCCCTGTAGCCACCCTGTCACTGTGTTGCAAGGGTGCAGCAGCAGGGAGGGATGCTCAGCAAACAGGGCTTACTCTGCTGCTGTACCAGGCAAGGAAATGAATTTGCTTCATCCTGAATTGAATTAGTTGCTCTTTACACAATAACTGATTATTCTCCTTAAATCATCAGGCTTTTTAAACTTTTAAACACAGCCCATGGGGCAGGGCACAGCCCATGGGCATTCCCCAGGTGGGGACACCCAGGGCCAGGGCAATGCTGGCTTCTGCCTGCTGTGAGGAACAGTGATAACTGCTCAGCAATTTCTGCCATCACAGCTCAGCTCTATGCAGAGGGTGGAAAATAGATAAATAAATAATCAATTATATTTTTTTAAACATAATCCCACCAAAAATGTGACTAGGGAAAGGTGACTGGTAATTAAAACATGGATAAGAACAATCGTGCTTGAGCAAACAAAGGTCCTGACATCCAAATTCCTGATCTCTGCTGATGGTTTAGTAATACACAGAATGCTTAGAGAAGAATCAGAGAAACAGATTGATGATCAAAACTCAGACTTCTGCTAAAAACACCCTCATGTTTTCTGTTTATGTGCTTTTTTTTTTAAGAATTCCAGACATATCTGCCTTTTTACTGCCTGTGAGTATCAAACACTTTCATAAACCCATTCATGATGACTCTCATATTACTTTATTTAGGGATGATGAGTGTTCTATTAAGAAGTATATTTAGTTAGCACAGTTTTACCCTTGTGTGTATTACAGTTTTTTAAGACTATTGAATTTGAATGCTTCTTCAGCATTCTTTCTGTAACTCCTTGCAGTCACATTTAGATTTAATTGCCTGAAATAACTTTCTATCTTTATCAAACCAATCAAGCAAGTTTCTTATTCAAGTCACTTAATTGTGTGTGTGTGACTGCGAGGCAATTTATCTTTGAGACAGACACTTGGAATGTGTGTATGTTTTGAATACAAATACAGATTTTCATGCTGTTGTTATTCTGCTAATGATGGCACGGCATTGCTAATTTTTTTTTCCAGATTTAAAAGTCTAAATAAAATGACAAAGGCTTAAGTCCAGGCCTTTAAAACTATGACTATGCCTGAGGATAATGAGGAGAGTAACCTCCTGTGTCCATTATCAAACTTCACAGGTGTGCACAGGAACCACACAAGCTACTCAAACTCTCAATTTCTGTTCTTGTTAGTTAATGCTGTTCTTGCATTTAGAGATGAGTGCATATTTCCTCTGGAAATTAGGGAACAATGCTGAAAACATATTTATTTTAGATATTTAAGGACAGAAATTAAATTGCAGTATTGCTTTTTACATCCATAACTTTAGGTTACTATAATTCAATATGTGCAAGTAATCTAAATATAGTAAATCCTGCTGATTGTGGCAGTAGGAGGGGTTTTGGTAGCAGTTGATAATATAGTTGCTCTATAAGTATTTATACTAGTAAAATTTATCCAAAGGATCAAACCAGTGCTGGGAGAGCAATCACAAATGAACCTCACAGGGTAAACTTGAAATTTTTAATTCTTTATGAATTGTAAAAAAAAGAAAAGGCTTGTTTAAATCATGAGGAAAGTGAAGTCTCCTCTCCATAAAGATGCAATAAAATGTGAGTAATAAAGCATTAATAATTCCTATTTCCTCGTGGACTATGACCTTGAAATGCTTTCACGAAGTACAGGGGTTGGATGAAAAAGGCAAACTCTTTGGAGTATGAATGCCCTTAAAGAGTACTAAAGGCTCTTACAGAAGGAAACAACCAATATAAAAGCAAGAAACCTGGATGGAAGGATGCCCCTTGTGGTTTATAGCCACCTGTGGGTGCTGTGGGATGCTCAGATAGGAATCCTGGGAGCAGCCATCCATCCAGTCATTTGTTTCACGTGAAGGAATGCACTCCAGACATGGCACCTTGTACCCCAAACACTCCTGAGTTTGTTTGGTATGAAGTAATTGGCTTTGCCACAAGGGAAGTCTCTGAATGCTGAGCAGCTCCTGCTGGTAAAAAGCTGCTTTGTTCTTCCCTGGGGGCTGTGCTTGAAGGGCTGTGCCACTCTGGGGCTGTGGGGTAGGGCTGGGTCATCCCTACATGACAGGAGTTTGTGCCCCTGGGGGAGTTATCTGAAGCTGAAATTTGCATATATAAATGTTTATTTTATATATATATTATATAAATTATATTTTATTTTCATATATATATAAAATATAATATCTTTTTGCATTGTGAGTGAGGTTGTGACCTGAACAAACCCAGGAAGGGTTCCTTGTGATCATTAAGTTCTTTTTCACTTGATGTGAGAACAAATCCATTTTCTAGGCTATGAAGTTAATTCCCTAAGTCACTGTCTCTGCTTTGTCCTTTTCAATTACTGCATTTGAAAGTCAGTGGCTATATTAAATAAACTCCTATTAAAGGGGTTTGGAATATCTCCCTTCTAGCACATCCCTGGGGAAATAATTTGAGAAAAATAGAGAGAAGATGACTTGGCAGCACTAATTCACCATTAGCTGCCAATTATATTTGTGGATGGTCAATATCATACCTGAAATAATGCAGGATGACTCAATTATTTGCTTCATGATGCTGGCCTGTTTCCCTTTTTGGTTAGCCCTCCTAAGAGCATAAAACAAGGAGAGAAGACAGGAAGATACTGGCCAGCTCCTGTTATGGTTTGGGGTTTTTTTTAACATTGAATGCTTTACCTTAAGAAGTGGGACTTGATTGTGCCCCTCAGGCCTGGTGCAGGCAAACCACAGGCATTGCCCATCCAGAGGCCTTTTGACCCACATGAGACAGGGTTTGTAGATGTTGCTTTTAGCAGTGATGGCAGAGTGGCAGTGAGCCAAGGGAAACTCATCACTATTTATCCACAGGACCTCACCTGACCTGCTCCTGCGTGTGCAGGACTGTGAGCAGCTAAGCTTGCTTGGCTGCACAGAGCCATGGTTTAGTAGTCAGTGTAAATAAGAACAGGATTAAATTATCACTGTGACATGGCCCTGGCCACAGTTCATTCTCAGGGCTGAACTTCATGTCAGCTCACTCTCAGGGCAGACGTGCACTTGGCAGTGCATTAAGCTCAAGGGACAAACCAGCTGTGACCTGGGCACTGCCTCTCCCTGTGCCAGGAGCCCAGGGGCACAAAGCAGCAGCAGCAGGCAGCAATCCTTGGCCTGAAAGGGCACTGGGAGGCAAAACTGAACAGGACCTGCCTTGAAATGCCTGAAAGGGCAGTGGGAGGCAAAACTGAACAGGACCTGGCTGGAAGTGCAGGAGGAGGAAGGCAGTGGTTTGGGAGCAGATTTGTGTGCTGCTCCCTCTGGGGAATGTCAGTCCACATGGGCAGGGCAGGCAGCAGGGAAAGCAAATGTCTCAAGAATGGCAGCTTGATCCACTGCCAACTGCTTGGCATTTTAGATGGCAGGCCAGGGAGTTTCAGTGGGAAAATCAGAGGTTCCTTTCATATGGACTTTCACTGCGTATCTTAGTTAAGAATACAAACGTTTTTCTTCATTTCTATGGAAGAGTTCAGAGTTTTCAGCTGGCTGAACATAAGAACATTTAAGTCACATAATCTTTTACAAAGGTAGTTACATGAGTGCTCACCCTGGTATCTAGAGCTGTGCTTTATGGAGCTGATGGCCACAGGATTAAAATGAATGTTTTAATTTTGTCCATAAATATGAAAGAGCTGTCTTACTCAATTATTGTATTCATACTATGACTCTGTTAATTTTCCTTTTTGCCAGATGTGAACAGAGCAGACCACCCCTGTTTTTCACTTGTGTAATAAGAGGCAGTGAGAAATGCACTAATGTTTCTTTTTGCATTACTGGTCTGAATATTGGGTGTTTATCCAGTAGCTTTTCATGTAACTACTCGTTTATTAGTCTGATTCAGTTGCAGTTTCTTTGTGTGTATCATAAAAAGGGTCACTTGAGACATGCAGAAGAGAGAACTTAAGTAATTTCAGATAATTCAGCAGCTCCCTAATCCTGATAGCTTTAATCATTTCATGATTAAAGGATTTTAGCTTCTATTATTTTTTCTTTGTACTGTATCTGTGTTATGAAAAAAAAGTCATAGAAATAGTAGAGAAAACAAATAGACATGTAATAACTTAAAGTTTATTGAGTATAGAAAGATGTGTGATACATTTCCAGTGGTGAATTTTTACAGGAGCAAATGCAAATTTTCCAGGTGTATTTCCAGGTAAGTTTTCCAGGTATATATGGAAGATATTGGTTATATGAAAAAAAAAATTCATTCAGAAATTGCATGTAAGGTGTTTAGTTTAACCCACACATGACCAGCTGAAGGAGGATTATGCAGTGAGCAATAGCCCTTCAGGACTGCTTCAGCAGAGTCAGGACACCATTGTAGAACTGGCTTGGGTTTGCAGCATGATTTTGGGCACACTGCCTCCACCCCAACAGCTTTTATTTCCCCTTCCACCTTGGCTATATCTTTTCTATTTAGGATGTAGATGCATTATGAGTCAGATTCCCTTTGATGAAGTGCTTTTGCTGTGCAGTCATGATCTCTACTTCTGAAATAATATTTCATTAAATCTGCCTGGGTGACAAGGCTCTCTCAGACTTCTAATTTAGGAGCCATTTGAAACAAGTGGATCTTTTTTTTTTTCCCAGTGTCAATGATTTTTTAATTGGAGCTGAATTTTCAATGCAATCAGAGAAATATTGATTTGCTTTGGGATGTTGTCTCCTCCTTATGGTGTATTAATGCTGCTGAAGTAACTACAGGTGACTGAGGTTCCCCAGACAGGGGCTCTGAACCCTGCTATGAGGATGAGTACCAAGTAGCTCCTGAGCTTTAGATGCAGGGGAGGCTGGTGGTGTTTGTTTTCCCCTGAGCAATTTAGAGTTACTGTTAACAAAGATCCTAAAGGGATGGTGAAAAAAATGCCATTGTCAGCTATGTGTTGTGCTGGTTTGGTCAGGGGCTGTTGGAGGGGAAGGCACTTACTAATGAGCAGTGGAAGGAGAAGCAAACAGAGGGTGCTCTCTCCATTCTTAAAATCAGGTCAGTCCTCATTAGGCAGCATTTTCGTATGCCACATAACAGGTAACTCCAGAGTGCAATATATCTTCTCTGAATATAAATGGACTTGTGTTAGTTCTGTGGATGTGAGAACCTACAGTGGACTGCACTCTTATTTTAGCACTAATGTTTGCCCAGCTCCTGCAAAATGCTGGTCATTAACTCGTTGGAGAAGTTTATGACATGTCTTTGATTTACTGTCTCAAGCACTGCAATCCTGATTAGGTTTTGCAACAAATATGTGCAAATTATGCTCTGAGTGTTTCAAATGGCATTTCCATGCTTATAGCTCCTGGCTGCTAATCAACATGCAGAAATGCCCTTACATTTAAAAAGCTTTGGCCAGCTTCACCAGAACGACTTGCTAAGAGCAAACTGCAACATTAAAGCTTCATTTCACTGGAGCTGCAGGCTTTCACATGCCCATTCAGCCTTGGAATGACCCTTCAGAGTTGGAGCTGCACCTGCTCCTGAGATGCAGACACTTCATCTTGTGCTAGCTTTGTTCATGCAGTTCACTTGAGAGCAAACCCTTGGAGTGATCTTGAGAAGTGAAATGTCAGTGAGGCTGGGGTCCTTTTGCTTTGAAGCCAGTAGCAATAGAGTTATCATCTAATGTGTTTGTCTTCCTGTGTATTTGTTTGTTTGGGGTTTTTTTAAAATAGTTAGTTAAAAAAAAAAGTGAAAAAAAGGTTAAAAATAAAAGTGAGGTTTTGATTACACTTGGGAGGCTTCGAATCTCATCTGCCAGCCCTTTTGACCACATTTGGTCACTTAATAAAGAGAGAGCATATCGTCATTAAAGAAAAAAATCCCACTTACAGATTCAAATATTTCTTTACTGTCAAAATACCAGTTTAAAAACCTCAGGACCCAAATATATAGGCTTGATAAAATTTTTAGTTTCAAAATACCCTGCAGCTCTACATCAACTTCTCACAGACCTGTACAGAAAAGACCACAAATAATTGAGTTGTAAATAAATCTGGATTGGCTACTGACATTAAAATATTGGTCTATAATTTACAACTTCCAGTGTGCAGTCAGTCCATAGTAATTTGAGAGCATGAATTATAGTGTTACGATTTGTTCCAGCTTTCCTTCTGGAGACATGGTTGAGAGGAAACTGTACTAGCCCTAAGTTATTGTTCTGTCATTCATTCATTTCAATGTCTGACTGAAATATTTTATATTGTTATATTTACCAAGGCACCATGTCTCAAAACAGCCACCTGAAAATAAGAAATTAAGTAGGGAAATACAGAAGGAGAAATGAATCTTCTCTCAAAAGCCCAAGGCTGAAAACATTTGAGCACTCACAGGAGAGTTCTCTGCACTGCTGGTTGGTGCAGCAGCTCTTGGATGCCCTGGCTGAGAATTGGGCATGTCTGTGCTGGGCCTGCACTCACACATGTGCAAAGTGTTCTTCCCTCAGCTTTTTTCTTAGAATCCTCAGCCTTGTGCTCACAGTTTGTGATGCTGCCTCAGGGCTTCCCTCCTAGCAGATTCTCAGGCACAGGGAAGGCAGAAAGAGGCATAAAAGCCCAGGCAGGTCCCTATTGATGAAGTTGCTGCTGCTGCTATTGCATTTGTTTGTCAAGTGCCAGTAGATTTCTTGATGCTGTGCAGAGGGAGGTTGATGTTTCCTGTTGGCTTGAGTTTAAAATCTGAAAGTGCCACTTCTGTGAGCAGAACAGCCTTTGTTGATGCTTTCAGCTGTTATTTGCACTCACAGTAACAGCAAAAACCATTGCAGCATCTGATCCTACCAAGCAACTGGATACTAACACATTGCAACACTGAGGAAAAGACAACTTATGGACATGATATTAGTGTGCTTTTTTAACTTGGGGCTGATCTGAAAGCATTTTCCTGTGATGTATTTGACATGAACAGTTTGGAAGAAGAGAAAGTAATGCTGGATTTGAGTAGAGGTGAGAGCTGGAGCATGGGGCATGAAAGGAAGTGAATGATAAGAGGACAGCTTTGGAAGAAAGCTGGAGAGGCTTGTTTTACAGAAGAAAGAGGGTCATAATTAATATATGACCTATAGGCAGGCCCATGGAATAAAGGAAATAATGTAAAGTTAGAATTGTTAAAGGAGGGAGCTGAGCCTTTATGCTTCTTTGTGCCTTTGAGAAATATCTTGCTTCATGAGTATTGGATTCCTTCCAGAAAGAATAATTCTGTTACCCCCAAAGCCTCAGCTGTGCCTGCACTGCTGTGGTGCCATGTGAAGCTATGGCTGCCCTGCTCTGTGGCTCTGCAGCAGCAGCACCAGCAATTCTTTGGCCCACAAGATCCTTCCTTTGGTTCTGGGACATTCCCAACAGCTCTGTAAATAATGCATCAGGACTGTTCATCTTCATCACAGCAGACACAGTGGAAAGACACTTGAGGAAACAGGAAACTTGCTATTTTTTCTCTAGATCTTTCTAAATACTTCTGAGACTCATATGAATGTTGCTTCTCCTGTGTGTACATAGACATTAAGGTGGGGAATGGAGCTGATTATGTGTCAGCCTGGGAAGGGTCTCATCTGATTTCACCCAACTGCTGCTGTGTTAGGTCCTGTGCAGTCCTGTGAGATGAAAACAGAGTAAGCAAAGGATGGCATTAAATCAATTGTAATGGCCTTTACTGGGCTTTTAAGAGCTTGGGAACAGATTTTCTGCAGTGTAATTCAGCTAAATTTTACACAATATGTTTGCAAATGATTTACTCCTTTTTGCTCCAGGACTTGGAAATCACATCCTAGGGTCCTGCTCCAGTACATATTAGTGTACCGTCATTCCAAGCTGGACAGTTTATATCTGCAGACAGCTTCTCTGCATTAGCTTCATTAAAAAACCCCCCACACAACAGCAACAAGAACAACACCAAAAGAAAAGAAAAAAAAAAGGAAAACAAAACCAACCAACCAACCAAAAAAACCCCCTAATACTTTCAAAAAATGTAGTAAATGTAGAACTGTGTATTATCAGGTAGTACTCTTACTATTTTTCACAGCAGCCTTCATTCGAATGTCTTCTGAATATGCTTTTTCTGAGACTACTATAAAGCAAGGTGCAGAATATGATATTAATTATACATGTAGGGAGAATCTGAAAAACTGAAGAGTGTGGGCCTTGCCCTGTGACACCCCAGGGTGTGTTCAGCTGTGGGTGAGCCAGAGGCTCTGGATGCAGTGTTGAGTGTAATCCTGGTTGTGCAGTGACCTCTAGAGCTGGAGGGATGACAGAGGCTGCTCTGAACTCTCTGCTGCTCTCTGACTGGCATCTGCAAGTGCAACCCACATGTCAAAACCAATCTGCCTAACTGGTGCAGAGAAACCCAAGGGCTTCCAGAAAAAGTTAAACTTGTAACAACCTGTCCCCATTTTGTTATGAATGACAGTCATGAGATAGCTTACATGTGCCAGTGACATCAGTGTAGTAAAAATACCACAGATACATTCTTGACAAAACCCAACAAAGGAAACCTAAAAATGTACAATGATGGCAAGCTTCTGTATGTTCAACATAGAATTCCAAGCACAATTATTTCCAGAAGTTTAGCTGTGGGTGATTTTATTTGAAATTATTTCTACTTATTGCTCAGTTTTCTTTGTTATGACTTCTTTTATTTCCTATGCAAAGGTTCTAGATCATGTCTTCTGGTGGGGATGAGTGCTGATGAAAATGGAGATTTGTCAAACAGAAAATCCCCTGTCCAGAGGTGATTGTTGTTATATACACCATGCCACACTGTTAGGTTTTAAATGGTTTAAAATCAGAGCCCTGTTGCACTGAGTGTATTCTCTGGAACATCCTCCCCACTCCAAGGAGCATCCATTTATAGTGTCCCACGTGGGGCCACCAGCTGGTGAAGGAAGAGTATTCTTCTTTCTCTGCAAGTTGGGCAGTGAGCAGCTTGGCCAGATCTTGCAGGAAGGCTGGGCCAAATACAGTTTTAAATCCAGCTGGTAATCTGCATTGGAGTTGG
Organism: Molothrus aeneus; assembly: GCF_037042795.1. NCBI lineage: Eukaryota > Metazoa > Chordata > Aves > Passeriformes > Icteridae > Molothrus > Molothrus aeneus. The sequence goes on along the minus strand of NC_089658.1, from coordinate 4,701,099 downwards.
TAACCTCAGCTTTGTCCTTCTTCTCTTTCAAACACTAGGTTTGAAATTCTCCAGAATTACAAAGTTGGTGTAAATGAAGCCAGGAAAGATTAATGAGATCCTCAAAGGTTTTAGCAGAATTTCCACCATATCCAAGTGAAGTGTAATTATGTTATGCTTGTGGAATAAGCTTCTCTGTTCCAGGCTAACATAGTCACATAGACCCTGGTTACAGAAAAAAGAGTGTAAGGAGTGTTACAAGGAATCCCTGCAGTAATGGTCTGACTTTCCTGTACCATTACTTCAAGCTGTTCTGTCCTCTCAGCCCTCCCTTCTGTCAAAGGGCCTGGTGATGTTTAGCCACAAATATGCTTCTCCTAATAGGTGTGTTGCCTAAAACTTGATTTTTGCTTCCTCTTTTCTTGTTATCTGATCCATTTTGCATGGTGCTAGTGGCACCTTGGTGCCTTTCCCCATTTCACCATAGACAGAAAAGCAGGCAATCTTTCTGACAGTTCAGCTGCAATAGAAGCTGGGGTTACAGCCAAGTGCAGGCGGTGCTGCCAGGGCAGCCATGGGACAGCTCAGGCCGTGGCGAAGGCTCTGAGCTGGGGCTGCCACACCTGGCCCAGCCTACTGTGCTCAGACACTTGTGCCTGTCAGACATTAGCTCTGAGCAGCTGCTTCCTAACATCTTTCAAATCTCTTTGGAACAAAGCCTGGAAGTTCAGCAGCAGAGACGTGAATGGCAACCCTGCTGTTCTGTGCTTCTCTCTGAATGAGTAAAACCCAGTCATGATATGCTGTTAATTAGCACTGACAGAGGGACAAGGAAAGTGTCCCTGTGGGACATTTATTCATCAAGTGAAAACATTCCCCCATTCTGCAGATGGAGTAGCTGAGGTGTGTGGCAGGGTGTGTGCCATGGGTGCTGTACAATCAATGGGCACCACAGAATCCCAAAAGGCCCCAGACTGTGGGTTACTTCCCCAAGAGCAGCCCTGTGAGCTTTGTAAGGTTCACAGGATGCTATGGAGTCAGCCTGTTTTTTTTCTTTCCAAAACCAGAATAATTACTGTTTCAACACAAACACTAACTGGTTTTTTGCTTCCAATCATATTTGCTTAAAAACATTTTGTAAAAAACAAAAGGAGTAGCAAAATAGAAATCAAAGGTGTTACTTGACATGTATCAAATATTACCTACTTCTGCAGGGCTCCAAGCATGCTCAGCACAGCTCTCAATGTTTCATTCCCTAGAATGAAAACAGCATATTTTTCACAGAGCAAATATAGCAAAAGTAAGCAAGAAAAGGGTCTGGTGAAGCAAATGCTTGGTATAGTCAAGGGCTCAATTATGCATCAGTGGATTCAATTTACAGAGTAGAGAGCATCAGTCTTGGACAAAGTCAGTCTCCCACACAAAGCACTAAAGTACACGCTGACAGAATGAATTAAGTAGAGTGCTAGCCAGAAGTCACTTCTTCCAAAAGGTAATTTGATTCACTCCTACAGAAATTAGACTCCAGAAGTGGAATATTTACATCTCTTGCTTGAAATCATTTGGAACATGCAGAAAAAATCCCAACCACACATGTTTATTGTTGGGTGGCTTGTTTTGGGGTGAAAACTTTTCCTTGGATACAAGTGTATGTCTTCAGAAGTAACTGAGTGAGCAGACACCCCTGCACACTTGGTTTACAGAATATTGGACTATGTGAGTGATAAATTTTTCCCCAGATGTGTTTTGATACAAGTGAGCAGTTTTGTGACATTTGGGTAATGCAGGTGGTATGTAGGAGTAAAGAGCATCACAAGCCATCTTTATCTGCTTCTCTTCATTACAGGGCCAAGAAAATCTTATTTGTGAGAGTGATCAAGTTGGTCCTTTTATTCTTGGTACTATGTACACCGCTTTAATGCACAGCATCAAGCATCACAAATTATAAAAGAACAGTGTTGAAGGCTCAGAATGAGGTCAGTTGTGTTTCTGTTTGCTTTTGTGTGACAATAAAAGCTCTTGTATGACTGTGCTCTGCCTACATGTGACCCTAGGAAACCAATACACCTTATCCTCTGTTGTTGCAGACAACCAAATCCTGGCTTTCAAGCATTCCTCTATGGGCTTGTGCATCTGAACTGGTTAGGTTTGTTCCCATTACTCCTGTTGGAAGGAGGATTGTCTTCCAGAACTACCTGTCAGATTTGGAGATTTTTGCTTTTCTATTTGAATGCATCAATGCAGAATGCAGCATGCATTCAAGCAGCCAAAACTAGAAGATTTTTCCTTCATATGCAGAGGGCTAGAGAGTTGCAATCAAACTGCCTTAGCCCTTCAGTTTGACCAGGGCCTTGAAGTTCCATCTCAGACCCTGGATGATTGGTTTGCTGCCAAAAGAAGGGAAACTTTGCATTTATCTCTGGTGTGTTGTGCTAGAAAAGCTGCCATCAGTTTCTATTAACTGACACAGAGCTGAGAAGACACAGAGTGAGTTGTCCTGAAGGACTCTGTGTTCTGTGACCTTTCCTAAGCCTCCCCACCCATATATAAAAGGCTTGGAGATGGTTTGGATAGTCTCCAAAACACAGTGCCTCATCATCTTCTACCCCTAGCTTCATTCCACTAATGAGTTAGCAGCTCCACCTGAGGTTGGTAACAATGTGTTGGCATCAGACCTTATTCTTCTGTGGCCTGAGCAATCTGCCTGGTCCATGGTCTGAGGGTCAGGCTCTTGCAGAGAGCTGTACACTGTGTTTTGTAGCTATTTTTCACTCTGTTGTTGGCAGGGCCCCAGGCTACTGTGGCTTACTCCGTTGACTCTTTCACTTGCATTTTCAATTTTCTTTCATGAAAGCTCAATCTATCACAGCAGCCTTTCCACTGGCCATTAATTCTCACTGCCTGGCTGATTGACTGGGCTCCCATGCTGCATCACTTTGGAAGTTAATAGGATTACTAGAAATGCAAGAAACAGCTCATATGGTGACTTTAAAAAAATGCAAAAGGAAGGAAGGAGGTGATAGCCAATTTGTCAGGATTCATACAGTGAGGGAGTTCACCTCCTCTGAGTTACCCAAAATTGCATTTGACTGGTGGCAGCCTTAATGGACCAATTGTCATTTTGATTGACAACTCTACAGCAGAGTCTAGTGAAGGTGGTATAAATTAAATGAAGTTGCAATGACATTGGTGGCTCAGGGCTGTCAGCAGGGTACATCCAAACTGCAGAGCCAGTGTGGGCCCAATGGCAGCAATGGCACCCTGGGCTGGGTGCCTGCCTGCAGGGAGGGCTGGCAGGGCTCACTCTGGGTGCTCAGTCTGCTCTGCAGGCAGCAGAACATCTCTGGGGGTCCTGCACTGTGCAGACAGGCCTGGGAGGCAAACTGAGCATCCTGTGATACAGCCCATTTGCTGGCTTACACTGACAACATAGAAGCACAGTGAAAGATAAGGATTTACTGGGATACAAGCCACATTTTAGTCTACACAGCAGTCTAAAGCACTCTTCACGCTGTGTTCTTTGCCTTTAGATTAACAAACTTAAAAGCTGTGTAAATGGCAGGTGTATTTCCCATTACTTTTCTCTTCTGATTGGCAATTGTAGTTTGCATCAATTTTTTTACTGGATACTGAGGAAAACTGAGAAGCAGAGAAGGCTTACATGTCTTCTACCTGGGATTGAAAAGAACCTTATTATTGAACTTCCCTTTAACTCCTCCTTCTCCCAGTGTCCCATTTCTTCTTTCCCCTACCTGTAAAAGCAGGCTTGGGTACTGTATGGTTACTGGTGCTCTCTACCTGGTTCATTCTGTTAGGAGCCTGAAGAAGGTAATGTAGGGGGATAGAATATAAGTAAATAAAGGTAGTATAGAAAGTAGTTTTATCCCCTAAAGAGTTGCAGCTGGGTTAATTAGTAAAGATTAGGAGCAGGCCTGACTTTAACAGGCCACAGCTGTAGCAAATAAGAAGAATGAAGAAGAATGTTATAAAAGAGTGGAGTGGTTGGTTGAGGGGAACTGGAGTCAGATGGCTGCTGCGAGGACAAGGAAGAGTCAGTGCTTAGAGGAGCTGCCTACGAGAAACATCAAGGAGGTATGAAACTCTAGCAATGTGGAACCTTTGCAATGTAATGACAACAGAACCTCTGTAATGTAATGACAACAAGGTAAAAAGTGGGGAGGTGGTCTCCGAGGAGGGTATCTGTGAAGTGGTTGTAAATTGAAGAAACTACAAACTCCTGCAGGTTTGACAAGAGTGATAGTGCCTCCTGTTATATTTGTCTGCCATAAGGTTCTTCCTAACATTTTAGGTACTCAAAATATTCAAGCATTTCTGTTTTCTTTTTCTAACTCTGTGTACTGTAGTTCTCTCACAAGGCAAGAATTTCTTTAGAACCTGGTCTTCAGCTGCTGAATTGGTGTTGGTTTGGTTTTCTTTGCTTGGGTTATAATCTTGTTTGAAGTGATTGTGGGGCTCGGTATTGCTGACAAGAATTTGGATGTGGTACACAGTCCACATCAAACTTCCCTGTGGCAAACTGTTGAGTGTTCGTGTCCTTTTGGTAACACTGGCATTAAGGCCAAAGAGTAAAGCTGAAAGACAAAATTGCTAACAGCCCAACAGGGATGTGGCTCTGTTGGGAGGTTCAAAGGGAGCCATTTGGGCAAGGAAAGCACCATCTTCTTGTCTTCTGTTGGGAGTAAACCAAGGAAGAATTGCCACTGCCTTCTTTTCCTCACAAAACCATTCAGCAGCTGAATTTTTGATGGAGGGGAGAGAAGATCGATTATTTCTTTCTCAGCCTTTACTGTCAAGGCAAGTGTTCTCTCAAGTTAGCATTACTTTCCTTTCTGCACCTGCAGGATGTGTTGCCATCAGCTTTTACATCAGTAAGGCTGCTCTAATTCTTTCCTTCTGATTTTATGAAAACAGTTACTTGTGATCCCTATGCTGTAAGTCGTGCAATTCCGAAGGCAGCAGTATGTGTGAGATTTCCCACAGCCACAGGAACAGAACTGTTTCCAGATCCATCTCTTTGTGTAACTCCACATGCCAGTCCCAGAGGGAGTGCAAGCTCCTGAAATTGTGTATCCTCACATGTAAGAAGAAAAGTGCTCATGAGGATGACAGGTGCAGTTTGAATATGTAGATAAGCAGAACTTCTAAGACTGATAGTGGTGGGGGATAATTTGAGAACTGAATAGAACATTCCTCTCAGAACAGCACTTTCAGACTCTCTAAATGCATAGGTTTTCATACCGGGAACAAAGTCTGTAGGCAAAAATATGTTGGTTTATATTTTTACAAATACATATGTATGACAAATTGATAGTTGTGAAGTTCATAATTAGTCAAATTGGAATCAGATTGCCTTTTATCAGATTGGTTTCCTATGCAGGAATAAGCTTTTCTGATTTAATCCTGTGCACACACACTGGGGACAGTTGCCTGTGTATAAACAAGATAGCTAAAATGCCAAAGTTCTGTGTGAGAAAAAGGCTCACACTCCATTTTGAAAATTGTTCTTGTTTCAGTGGCAGTGCAGCCAGTCAGGCAGTTCTCGTGTAGATCCCCAGAGCTTTTCTTTTCCCCTTGGGTTTGTTAGCTAAATGCACTGAGGTAAATACAAACAAACCTCATCTGCTGGAGTAGTAATAAGTCAGCAAATGTCATCTTTTACCATGCACAGCACTCATAGGAACCCTGTTCTTTTTGTTTATGGATAGGCAGAAAAGGATGGGTTTAGAAAAAATGCATCAGCTCTAAGGAAGTGAGAGAATCAAACACAGATGCTGAAACTGAGCTTCATTAATATTTTTGTTAGGCTAAAGAGGCTGCATGTAGAAGTTTATATAGTTTCAGGGCAAAATGAGGTTTGTATGGTCTTCTTTTACACAGAGCAAAAGAGTGAGCTTTTAGTCTCATAAAGTTAACAATAAAGAGGAAAGAAAAGCTAAATCTCCAGGGGGGCACATAGTGTGTGTTTGCTGTCTGCAGACACGTGCATCGAGCTGAACAGGTCTCAGAGGCACAGTTCAAAGAAAAAAGGGCTACCACAGCTGTGCAGGTGGTGTGGGGTGATGCATTCCCTTTACACACTGATTTTTCACAACTGCGTTGGAGGGGGAGGAAAATTCACGTGGGCGAACCTAACTTTGCAAGGAAAAAAATGAGCAATCCTTCTAAACTGAAACAAGTTATCTACTCAAAGCAATAGCTGCTAGTCCAAGCCAAGCATGGAAATGACATGAGAGATTCAGAGATAGTCTGACATTGACATTTCTCCTGTGGACCAGACCTAAGTGGGGGGTGTAGGTGCCCGTCAGCCCCGGCTGTGTCTGCAGTGCAGGAGACCTCACAGCAGCTGGCACAGAGCAGAGCTGGTGATGCCAGAGCTTGGCACAGCCCCTCAGCCACATGCTCAGCTACAGGCAGGGCTGGAGCTGCTCTGTGCATTCTCCCAGACAGCAGCTGCAGCCTGAGCACTGCAAACCCAGCTGGCAGTTGGACAGTGTTTCCTTCCACTGCTCCGTGTTTCTTTTGTATTTAATTTATGTTGTCCTTAAGGACTAATTTCACTGCCAAGGGAGTCTGTCTGAGGAACCTTCATATGGAAACCCCTAACAGAAAGGCAGGTATTTAACCAGTGTCTGACCACAGCACCAGTCTTGGGAATGCATCACATTTTGATTTCTGAACCATTTCTGTCCCTTGAAAATGGATGGGGTTTTATTTAGTGTTGTGGATTTTAACTTTCTTGGACTCTCATAATCCAGAAACCAATGGAGTTTACTTTTTTTTTTTTTAAATAAACGAAGGAAGTGATAACTGTGTTTGCCTTCCATTTGGTTATGGAGTGGGAAGCAGCTGCAGATCTGAATACAGAATTCTAACTTCACTGCTGCTGATGATTGTATTATGTCTGGACATGCAAGTCTTGCAGATTTTGTATCTGCAGAGCTTCTGGAAATACTCTAATGACATTTCATTATTTTCTTTTTGCCTCCTTGGCCTTATGAAATATATAGTGTAATAGTGTAAGAGAATTTTAAAAGGGTGCATAGTACTTATTAAATATCTCCAAAGACTTGTAGAAAAACAGTTCACCTTGACAATGAAGGTTACTTCTACCAAGAAAAATGTATTTGTTTTTAAAGCTGACAAAGTGATTTCTTGGTGTCTGATTTATGGTGATGACCTGTACTTTGAGTTGCTCTTTGTCTGTATACCTGTGTGGGGTTTTTTATAAGAATCTTGACATTTTTCTGAAATGAAAGAAGAGTTATGTAAGAAGGGAATTTTTGTGCTTTACTTCTTTGGTCAAAAAAATAACATGGACAAATCTGTTTCTTGTCAAATACTGGGAATTTCTAAGAGCCCTCAAACTCTGCTCTCCTGAAAACAGCAACAGTGAAGAATTTCATATTTAGAAAATAGTACAGTAAAAGGAGTTTTCCAGTCATGACACATGCTAATAATATCTTGTATGGTTTTGAGCAATTCCTCGTGAGGTCCTGAATCATGTAATAAAACCATTCACTAGGAATAATAGTACTAAAGATCTAAAGAGTTTATGAGCCATCTAAAAATCTGTGTCCACTTCAATACCCAGTTTAACTGAGCCTCAGGGAATGCTGGAAGGTTTTAGCTCAGTAGATGACAGGTCCTAGAAAAGAAACTGTTGGAGACCTAAAAGCACTGAAGGTCCCAGATGGGCCAGAAGTGACTGGAATGGTTCCTGTTGGCTCATCTAATGGAAATAGTTGTTCTCAGGCAGATTTTGCTCTTTCTGCCCCTGATTTAAATTGAGAACTTCACTCAAATGGAAGGAGAGCAGGTGAGCTGAAAATGAGGCCTCATGGATTTACTCTGCAACCACTCTCTGTTTTTCTGGCAGCATTGTGAAGCTCAAGGCACAGTGGCTGCCTGCAGGCTGCCTTTGCTGCACTGGGGCTCCTGTTCCTGATCCTGGGTGCTGCACATCTGCTGCAGGAGCACCCCCTGACTGCATTCCTGCTCCTGTCTCACACCATGCAGGTCCTGCCTCTAGGTTCAGTGAACTGTGCTCAAGTCTGTCTTTGGGAGCAAGACCTGGACACTGCCTGGAGCTTCTTTAGGTTCAGCCAGCCTTGGGGAGCAGCTGCAGTTAACTGGCACCCAGCTGCTCCTGGCACAGGGGAAAGAGTCACAGAGCAGTTCTAGTCATTCAAAAATGAAATCATCCCAGGAGATTCTGCTTCTCAAAAACTTCAGAGTAGCAAGCAGCTGGATCCCTGACTCCTGGGAAATACAGTTTCTGCTGTCCTTGTGTCACTGGGGCAGGACAGGGAAGAATCTATCACTTCACTAAGGCCATTCCCTTAACTGTCATTGTTTCCATGTCCAGTGCTTCTAAATCTGCCTTTTGTTCCCACAGTAGCTCAGATTAGCAGTGCCTTCCTTTAGGGAGCTTTTTAATTGCAAAAATAAATTTCTGGTTTGCTATTTTTGCTGCAGATATAACATAAGCAGAAAATGATGGGGTTTGCATGCCTGGAGTGAGACTTAACTTAAAAATTGCATTTAATTACACAAAGAAAATCCCAAATTCCATTTTGCCTGCCCAGATAGGAAAGTGCTTTTGTTAATTCTAGTAATTATTACATCTTTTATTAGCCTATCAGTTTCATGCAATCTGGTCTTTCCTATTTTACTCCACAAACTCTATAAGGGATAGAAAAAGAGGCATGGTTAAATCTTGTGCTTGAGTGGAAATTATTTACGTGTGCATGTTCTCCCTCCCACCTGATCTCCCACTTTTTTTTAATCTGAATTGCAATGTGACTGTTCTCACTTCTGCTAAAGTCAAGCAAAATGCTGCTGTTGGCCTCTCTGTGCACTCAGGGTAGGAATGGTCTATGGTCACAGGGTAGTAATGGTCTTCTTCCACAAAGAAGAAAGGGTTTTGTTCTGTTGTGTCAAAATCTCCCCTTGGCCATAAGAATCAGGGAAAATAGCACTAGCAGCATTTCTGGATGGGTGATCTGTGGCCACATCAGCTGAATGTGTCCTGATAAGCTTCTCCATGGCCCCAGTCACTCCTACAGCTCTTTCCTCCTTGTCCCTCTTTCCCTCCCTTTCTCACTTCAGAATGGGAGACTTCAAAGCACTTAAACTGTGCCTCCTGTGGGTGGAGAATAGGGTCAAGTTTTTAAGATCCCTTCATCCAAGAGCAAGGGAGTCCTGTCTGGGGGAGAGGAGTTTCCTGGGACACCTTGGGTGTGTGAACTCAGCTGTGGTGTGGAGCCCTGGGGCTGTGCTGGCAGTGAGGACCCTGCCAGCTCTGCTTTGCCTGGGAGAGGCCTCTGCCTGCAGCTTAGGGCAGGGATCCTTGTTCTCAGCTCCTCTGACTGCCTGTGCACGTGTTCCCAGGCAGGAGCTGAGGGCCCTGTGGTGCCTCAAGTAGAGGCTGCAGTTTCTCTTTGACTTGGACCAGGCTTCTGTGATGCTTCCCTCACAATTTTCCATTCCTGACAATCCGTTTGGTCTGCTCTGAGCTCACCACCCTGCCATGCTCCAGGGTTTCCATTGCCTTCACTGAAGCTGTTCTGACCACACTCACCTGAGGGGAGAGGGCTCAGTGGCACCAAAGTGGCTCAGTAGGATTGTCAGGTTTGCTCCAGGGTTCTGAGAACAGGACAACATGACCAGAACCCCTTCAGACTGTAAAGATGCTTATCTGCTGCTATCTGTACCTGCCCTGTCAGCAGGCAGGCAAAGACACTGCACTTCTTTCTCACATGCAGGCTTGGTCCCAAGTCCAGGTTTTGCTTCTCTCTTTTGCACAATTTCTGAAATATCCAGAGGCAGCTGCCAGAACCTAGATCTCCTTAAGGGGTAAATTACTTTGTCCCTATTTTGTTCCTCATCATGTCCTGAAATATCCTGTTCCTTTCTGATTTGTGTTGCTGTCATCTTCTTTGTCAGATCTGTGTTGTTGTCACCTTATCTACTTCTATTCTGAATAACCTGAGAGAAGTTAAAGAAAGTGGATTTTCATTCTTATATTTTTATGTAGCAGTTCCAGCGAGTGTTCAGTAGAGCACTTCTGTATCAAAAATAGGCAGGAATATGAGCAATAAATAGCAAAGCTCATTAATGCTATGTGTTCTTTTACTATGAGAATTCTGTCTCCTAATTATTTTTCCTTCTTCAGAGTCAATTAGCTTAATGTGGTAACAGGAATTTATGATGGTGCTGCCAAACTGTATGTGTCTCAATCTCCATGGATTCCCAGCGTGACTTTTTGTTATGCACTGAGCAGTGACAGATGTGTGACACTGAAAATATTATTCAGACCTCTTCCCCTTTTCTCTATCTTTGGGCCAGGATCAGTTTAAGAAAACACACGAGCTAGCAATAACAGTACATGAATTTGTCCTTTCTTGGTCCTGCAGAGATTCTTGTGTGTTCTGGTGTTCAGATGCAAACAGGTCCATTGAACTTGTCTGGACTGAGCAGAGATAAGGAAAAACATGGGAGTAAATCCTGCAGGACTGGGACCTTAAACCTGAGCAGGACACAAGGATACAGCAGGGGTATAGCCCAGCCTAACCTGGGCTCAGTGTTTCTGAGTGCAGGCTGCTTTACAGGAAATTATGACACATCCATGATGCTCCTCCCAGCTCCAAATCATCTGGAGGCAGTTCTGTAGTGACAAATATTTTTCCTAATCTTCTTCCAGCCTGGGTTCTAATGACTGGGATCTGAGATTGGGCATGAGGTTTTGAACAGACACAGCACTTACTCTGCAGATTGCTGGGCCTGTGATACTGATAGATGTTATTATTTTGGCTGTGCTGCACTGTCAGCACTTCCCATACCACAGATTTTTGTATTATGACCAAGATGTGCAGTGCCAGCTGAAACTGTTGGCAGCTGAATGGGACACATTTGTGATTTTTGGCACTTGTTCATGATGATTTGGGGTTGGGTTTGAGCATTCCAGCTGACCTTCTCAGTACAATATTCAGCTGAGACATTATTTGCAATTTTAAACTTTACATTCAAGATTTTTTCTTCTTTTTTAATGAAATAGTGACTACTCAGAAAGCTCAGAGCTGGTGTCTGAAGCTATCTGGGATGTCTAGAGGAGAACATTGAATGTAATGACTTGCAGGATTTGTGACAAGGACTGTGCTTGAGTAAACTTGTCATCCAGGGAGGGCATTATTTATTTTTGCATATCTTCTTGGGTTATGTCTTAGTGTATATATTGTATACACATAGAAAATTCTCCCAGAAAGAGTTTGGAAGAGCAAACCTTTGTTCTGGAATAACCATTCAAGCTTCAATTGTGTTTTCTATTTATACACTTGCTGCAGATGTTTTATATTAAAATGCCCAAAGCATTTTCTTAGCAACATTTACAATGCTGTCCTCTCAGGTCTTTGCAAATGTTCTTTATCTTTATTGATAGTGCTGCATCTGGGCATAAGCTACATTTTATGGTTGGATGGAAGATTGTTATCTGGGCATTTATCATTTCACACAAATCTTCTCTCTCTGTAATCAGTGAAGTGAATGTAGCTTTTACAGGCACTGCTTTGTATTAGCACCTCCACCCCCTTATAGCATTTCAAAGAACAGTTGTCCCAATTCTGCTCTGTTTTGGGCCAGTGGAGGGTCCTGATACATTAACTGAAAGCTCATCTGAGACCAGAAAGAGGTATAAGAATTAGGTTTGTTTTGAGCTCTGTCCTTCTAGCCCTTCCCTCCACAGTGGCTTTAGCCTGGGTTTATCTTTGAAAAAAAAATATACAAACAACAGATATAGAGTGTGTTTTATCATATAATCATTTTAGAGGATCCCAGCACTGAAGAGGAGAGGAGATTATTTCAAGGATTAGTCAAAGGGTGAATGTTAAGCTAATGGAAAACTAGGATGAATATCGGGGAAAAAAATATTCTTGCTACTGCAGTCCAGTGGGACAGAGAAGAAATGGAAGGACTATTGATTGGCTTATTTTAAAAGGTCTCAGAATGTATTACATCAATAACAATCTTTCCTTGGTTAAATCATCCAAACATTATTTGTCTAATCAGACTGAAGAAATATGTAAATACAGCATTTATTCCATCTGCATTAGGACCTGGCACAAATGTCCACCCACTTTTGGAAAAGTACTGACATGTGAATGCACGCTTAGACAAAACATCTCTTTAGAAGTGATATTGGATTAGGCTCTGAGCCCTGAGGTGGTTCATGAACAGTTGTGAGTGCTGTCCTGCAGACCATCCTTTCACAAGGGTGCTTTGCCCTGGCAGCACCAGCTCTGCTCTGAGCTTTGCTGCCTTTCTGTGCTGCTCTCCTTCCCTGTGGACTGCAGGGCTGGGACTCAGTCCATGTCCAGCCATGTGCCCACCTCTTGTGTTCACAGGGTTCCCCAGGAAGGAATGATGAATCTGATTCCATGTTCTCAGAAGGCTAATTTATTATTTTAAGATACTAAAATATATATAATATACTAAATGATATAAAAGAATACTAAACCAAACTAAAGAATACAGACAGGATACAGACAGAAGCCTATAAAGATAAAGATGAAAACTCATTACTCTTTCCACAGCCCTGACACAGCTTGACCCTGATTGGTCATTAAGTCAAAACAATTCACATGAAACCAATGAAACAACCACCAGTTGGATAAACGATCTCCAAACACATTCCAAAGCAGCAAAACACAGGAGAAGCAAATGAGATAATATTGTTTTCCTTTTTCTCTGAGGCATCTCAGTTTCCCAGGAGAATAAGCCTGGGCAAGGGGATTTTTCCAGAAAATATGATGGTGGCACCCACCTCACACAAATGGGATTTGCTGTGCTCAGGTGCCATCATCCACTGCAGAGCAGACACTGCAATGGTAACACTTGGGCAGGCCCAGAACAACCAGGTGCAAAAGTGTGTGGCTTGCATGTTGCTGGGCTTTACTGCCTGTAATACAGCATTCATTCAAATTCCAGTCTTTAATTCCTTGTGTCCTTTTGAAAAGCTGTACAAGCTGTATTAAAACTGTTCCATTTTCTTTGTGATTTCATCTTCAGAGGAAGCTTGTTATCGTTTCATTCTAAAAGATCATCAGTGGGTCTCTGCTGCATTGCACTAAAGTTGTTTTTACATTGTAATCTTATATCATAATGGGATTGTAATGACTTTGCTAATAGACATGCAGGATGCAAATTGTCTGTTTCTCAAATTTATAATATTTTTGGTAGAAGGAGCAGAATAATGGAATCATCAAGAGGGTTTTGAAAAGTTCCTTCTCTGTTTTTCTCTGTCTGTGTGCTTGTGCTTACAACATGAGATCACTGAGACAGTATTAGGAAACGAGATTTAGTGTCACTTTACAGGAGCTGCGTATTTGATAGGCAGTGTAATTTGTGGAGCAGTGGTCTCATCCTAAATGGAAATCCAAATGGAATTATGAGCACTCTTGAACTTTCAAAATTGTACACTTAATGATGATGGAGATTAATTTTATTGTCTGTGCTTCGTGGCTGAAGCTGCAGGGTTGGAAGTAAGCATTAAAATTTGATGAAAGATATTTTCCCATGGGGAAGCTCTGTTTCTGATACTGACCAGTCATCTAGATTTGGCCCTAGATGGATTTTTTAGAGCAAGTACAAGGTTGATGGGTTGGAGGTAAGTAGAGAGGGTTGTTAGAAAAATGACAGTGGCTAGAGACCACCAGGAGTGCCTTGTGCCAGTGTGCTGGCCTACTGCTTTTAGAATATCTATGCTGGATGTGCCTGTAGCTGCAGAGTAGCTAAATATGATGTTTTTCTGGCATTTATAGGGGCTAGCTACTCCTATCTACTGTGAGGTAGGTAATCCTCTAGTCTAGTTTATGCTTTGTCTAAATCATAATTTCTGTAAGGAGCTCTCACTCATATCACACTTAATGGGATTAAAGAACCATGTGACTTCAATGTGTTAAAATCACATTAAGTGATTCCTTACCATGAATTTCGACAGATATTCCCTGTAGCCATTTCTGTGTGAAAGTTGTGTATTGGTTCTCCTTGGAACTCCCATGCTAGTTGTAAATTTTGGGGTTTTTCCCTTTCTTCTGTTTATATTTATCAGCTTTGGCTGACAGCAGCAGCTGCCAATGCTCTCTGTCCTTGTAAGGCTATTCAGGTGGAAAAGAAATTGTGCTTTCTTTAGTTCCAGTGTCATTTGACTTTCCCACAGTTACAAGGATTTCCAGGAGATTTGTTTCTTCTGCTTCTCTCTATGCCAAGGACTGCAAAGGTGATATTTTTTCTTTGGCTCAAGTCTTTCTATTTATTGTGTGCTTGAAACTTGTAAGAGAGTTGCTAGAACATTCTTCTGTCACCGGTGATACTGGCCAAGTGCCTGAGGTGTGCTGAAACCTGGCTAGTAAATATCCTAAACTTTGCTTGTTAAATGCACATTTAACAATTTGAATTTAACAATTTGGCAGCTCTTCAAGTTCCAGAGCCACTCTCTGGACACAGCTACAAAGCTGTGGCTGCAGGTAGAAAGAACAAGTAACACAATAATGAGCGAGGCTGGGCTTTTCAGTGCCTTTGTTTCTAGAGCTACCAGAAAAGCTTGATCATTAAATAAACAAATTGTATTAAAAGGAGAGGAAGGCCAGGAATGTTTTGATTAAAACTTTCTCATTGCAAAGTATTACAGCTGTACCTGACTAGAAACATTTCAGTTTGGTCAAAATCTGTCAGGAAATTTCTCAGGCACAAGACAGAAATTATTATAAAAGCAAGCAATAATTAGAATTAAATTTTCAATCATGAAGTGTTTGGGCTCAAGATCTTTGTGTTTTAAGAGCAGATATTTAATCTTTCTCTCTCAGATTCCCAGTCTCAGCAACTACTTTTGCAACAGAAATGGTGATTTGAGTGACTGTAATAGATTAACTGCCTGCCTTGCTGTGGGAGTGGTACAGTTTATAGTGCATTTCAGAACTGACTAAAAGGGAGGGATCTCTCAGAGGAAATTTGTACAACATTCCAGAATCCATCAGAATCAAAGGATTCAGAATCAAAGGTCCAAATTTCCTAGGTCTCATGTTGCTAAAATTTCTTCAGAATTAGAATCAGTAGACTCCATTGGGACAACATATCATTACCTCCATGTGATAATTACCTGTACAATATCTATAACATTCATCAGAATAAATGTCTGGTATTTAAGTTTCTGATTGGAAGAGTTAAGAGAGAGTGACAATTAGAAAAGTATATGTACCTGGGGATTGGAACAAGATTTTCTTTCTTAAGAGAGTTAGAAAACCCTTTTCTTTCTTTTGGCTATCATGAGATCATCTTCCACTCATGGCAAACAAACATTCTCCTCAATGCTTTAGATAGATAGATAGAGGCTTGAGTAATACTTGTAGCAAATATTTCTGAGGTGCATTTTATTAAAAAAAACAAACAAGCCAGAATAAAAAACTCACCAAAAATCCAAACCACATCCACCCATGCAGTTTGCCTTCCTGGCTGCATGCTGTGCTTGTTCCAAGCCCAATTTATGAAAGAGCAAATACAGCATGCTCAGCAAGAACCCAAGAGGACCATTTTACCTGTGACCTCTACTTCCACTTGTAGATGCAACAATTGAAATAACAATTGCTGCTAAATTGCAGTGACTTTGGCAATGCTGGGGTCTGTAAGATATTTGTGCTTCTGGCTTGACCTTTCCACAAAGGGCTGAACCTGAAAAGCATTATCATCACAACCCACCCCATATTAACCTCCCAATAAACTTGAGAGGAACTGTTTTGTCAGCTGGAGTTTGTGCCTGCAGCACTCAATACTGAGCCATTTTCTGCTTGCAAATGTCAGCAGTTCCAGCTTATCTGTTACAATGCTTCATTGAATTCAAACTACTCTCATGAAGTACGAAAATACAAATTTCTTTTCAATGTGAAGTAGACCATCTGTTCAGTGTTCCAACTTCTCACTCCTTGGAATGTTTAAATAGTGTCACAGATGAGTCATAAAAGTGTGTTGGTTCATGCACTCAGTTCTATCAAGTGTATTAGTATTCATGGTTTTCTTAACACTCCTGCACCTTAAAAATGGAGCTGCTTGAATTTCAGTTCAGCTGTCAGTCAAGCCAATACTCCCATGCTGATGTAGTGATGAGCTCAAGTAAGAGATCAAAACGTGGAATGCTATTTAAAAAATTTTGGTGAGTTCACTTCTTGCACAGTGCTAGAGAAGCTGAGTGTGCATTAGATCCCTTGGAGAGTGCAGATGCAGCTGTGTTTGGTCCTGCAGCCTGTTCCAAGGGCTTTCAGGAGAGCACAGAGGCGCCTGAGCCAGACACAGAGAGAGGCTCACCCAGGGGGAGCCACATGTGAATGTTGAATGGGAGGAGACAAAGGGAGCAGCCAGCAGAAACAGCTGAGAAGGAAAGTTTCAGTGAGGGTCGAGTGTGGGTACAGCCAAAGCTTCCTGGTCCAGCTCAGTTCTCTCCCAGGTTTGGGGAGGTGTGTCCTGGATGTTAAAGAGCCCAATCCTACAGGCTCAGCCCAGAGCTCCTTTCAGTTCTTCCCTGTGGCTGGGGGTAGGACTGTGCACTGGCAGCTCTCAGGTACTGGGCAGCTCTTATGGAGCTCTGCAGTGCCAGGCAAGTGTGAAAAATGCCTATTTTATGATTGGCTTTTCACAAATATTCAAATGAATATTATATGTGTTGTGTTAGAAAGTAATGCTGTATTAATTCTCTTAAATAGTGTGTTAAATATAGTTTTAGGTTATAAAAAATGTTAAAATAGAAACTATGCTATGTAGGATACTTTTTTTAAAGAAAGGACTCCCAGCGAGATAGCAGCCACAGGTCACCTAAATCTTTCAGAAAAAAAGAATTTATTGCCCTCTTATCAGAAGAAACAAAGTTTTTCCCACCTCGAAGGCACTGTTAGGACTCAGAGGGAAAAGTTGACGCTGACCAGACAGAATCCTGTATTTGAATGGAATTTATGCATCATGTATGGGGTGTATGAATATGCCACAGGCTGTTGTTTTTAAGGGTTAATCCTTTGTTAAGGTGTGTCCTTTTTTGGGCTTGTGCTGCCCAGAAAAAGGTACCCAGACATCCGTAACTCTTTGTTTCTATTGTCTCATATTGTCCTAATCCAAATTGTCCAAATTATTATTACTCTAATTGTATTACTATTTTTATAACCATTTTATTACTATTAAACTTTTAAAATTTTAAAAACAAGTGATTGGCATTTTTCACAGAAGTGAGCTGGAAACCTGCCCTGCACCATGGCCTGCAGCACCAACGTGTGCCTGAAAGCAGCACTGGCCCAGCAGGGAGGGAGGGAGGCTGCTGTGCCCAGCTCAGAAACTTCTGTGTGCTCCTCCTTCTGGAAAAATGAACAGTGTGCAGATCTGTGGCAGTCCTGTGAGAGCAGGCAGATGCATGTAAAGAGCTGTGAATAAGCATAAAGGTGAGGAGTACTGACACTGCTGTTCCCTGAAGAAATGATGTGGAATGAAAGTGCAGCATGAGTCTTACTGGATTTGACATGGTGCTCACACACCACACTGCAGATGCAGCTCAGTTTGAGCCATGTGTGGCAGGGTATTATCTTTTTGCATTCAAGTCTTACATTTATCAGAAGTATTTGATGCAATGAGATTCATTTCTCTCTTTCAATTACTTTAGTATTTTGCTCTTGCTCATTCTAACCTTCCCCCACCTTTTTTTGTGCAAAATATAAACCCATGACTATTTTCTACAGCATAGGATCATAATTGAAATTTTTGCATGTGGAGCAAGGTTTCCATGTTCATGGTTTAAATGAAAAAAGCTGTATAATTGCCATCCCTGACATATTCCAGGCCAGCTTGGATGGGGCTTGAAGCAACCTGGTCTTAGTGGAAGGTGTCCCTGCCATGGCAAGGTGTCGGATCTAGGTTACCTATAAGGTCTCTTACAACCCAAACTATCCCCTGACTCTATGTTTCTATACTCTGAATATTTATAACTTAAAGTTGAGTAAAATCATGAGAGATTTTGCCTTGCTCAAGCTGGATTCCATTGGCTAGGGAGGTGTCATTCCCAGCTAACCCAGAGGAAAACAGAGCCACACAAGGTTTCATGTACTCCAACTGCACACAGATTTTGTGTTCTTTTAGCCTGAGCATAACTCAGGCATAATCTCCTACTGGGTAAGTTCAAAATAAAAATAACAGTTCTAAATAGCAGAGCTTCTTTTGCAAGGTGGCTGAGTGAAGAGTCATGTTACATTAAGAGCATGATCACTGCAACTGATTACTTCATACAGGGTGTTTGCCAGCCTGTCTCCTGTGTAATCATGAAGAATGCATTGAGTTCAGAATAGCTGCACATAAGTACGTTGTGAAAAAGTCTGGGAGACAACTGAAAGTTCCTCTCGTGATTGGTAGTGTTGGTAGTGTGGAGAAAAATGGCCAAAGCTATCAGAAAAATGTTCTCTTTTCATTATGTATTCCAGAAGATACAGACCTGCATCCCAAAAATTCTTCAAAATATTTGGATAGAAAATGGGCACAAGTAGTAACACTTGCTAGTGCTGGAGTTAATGGACTTAGTCCAGGCAAACACCAACCCATGGTATTGTCTGAAGTGCATTGCTGTGTTTTGTTGCAGAAATGAGTCAAGGAAGTAGCTGTGGTTGTGAAATACTGAGTATTCCATGGGAGTAATTCATGTTTGTCTTTTTTGGAGAAAACTCTTCTGAAGTCATAACCTACACATGTGTATTCCCTGGTTCTCAGGCAGACTGAAGCACTTTGGCTTTGTCCAAAGCCCTGAAGAATAAATACCCTCACTGTCAGTTTGCTCTACTCTGCCTGGGTAAGACAAAACCAATAGACTGTTCAGTGAACTTAAGGAATTTGGAATTGCACCAGGAGAAGGAGCAACAGCTACTTTCCTTGTTCACATAAATCTATGCCAAGGTGCTCAGGCACAGAGCTGTCCCTTTAAAACCCTGTGCATGACATTGGATTTCCTATAGGATTCTATTGGGTTTAACATCCACGTGTTTCATGGGGTGGGGGCTGGAGACAGGGACAACACACACCCCCATGTCCCTGTGGCAAAGAGAATTTATTCCTGCAGCCCCTCTTTATAAAGGAGTTTGAAAAGCCCAGTCTGATGGATCATTGGTCTGATCTTTGACACTGCCCAGCTCCCAGAGCAGTGGGATGTCTGCAGCTGAGGGTGGAATGGAATTGGCTGAGGTTCCTGTCACCCAGCCCAGGGCTGGTTTATGGAGCCAGCTGCATTTCTTGTTTATAGCCAAATTAACTGCCTATTACGAGCCAGCTTGTACAGGAACAGGATTCTACCTTTAAAAAAAATTTCCAGTTTCTTTCTTCCATAATTCCTTTTCTTTTTTTTTTTTTAAATGCACCAAGTCTTCTAAATGGCAAAAATTTCTTTTTTCATTTCTCTCTCGTCGTCTGTTGGCATTTCCATTTGTTAAAGGTTTTTAAGAAGGGTCAGTTGAGTTGGTTTAGTTTTACCAAAAATTTAGTAAACATAAAGAAACAATCTTTCTATTAATGCAGTCATATTGCTGTCAAAACCAGAGAGGGAAAACACTCTAAAATCTTGTATTTACAATTTTGCCTTAAGCAACTGTGGTTTGCAATGAAAACTCAAAACATTTTGCAGGAAACCTTGTTTGTGTTTGACAAACATGTAATAGGCATTTTTCTCCAGATGTCTTTAATTTTGAATATTTCTAAATCCTTTCAAACTTGCACTGCTTTCCAAGTTGCTGCTGTAAATACTCAGTGTACACCTTCCTTCCAGAAATGCTGAATGGGGACACAAGAAGGTTTTTAGCTATTTCCTTGAGGGAGGATGGTGGTGTAAGAGCACTGTTGCATTGGCAGTTACCCTTGGATCAATAGGGAGGATCAGAAAGGAGCTCCAGGCCTACTTCTAAGTTTGTGTTTAGTATTTGCTCCAGATTAGCTGCATTACAAAACCTTTAGTTTTTAGTGACCTGGTGGTTTGACCTTGTTCTCTGTCTGTTAGCTATAACCAGCAGTCACCTCATGGGCAAAAATGCACATTGCAAACCTCTTCATCCAGAGATGTCCTAGAAAAGTCTGCCTGTTTTAACTCCTGTTCTGACCCAGGTAAAGCAGAGCTCTAGAGATATGCTGTATTTTGTCCTGCATCTTGGGGTAGGTTATTGGCAGATGAGGCAACAATTATCACTATCTTCTCTGGTCATGTGAACCTCATGTGGGGAGGTCCACAACAGGAAAAAGAATATGAGGGTTATTGCAACAGGTAGATTAACTGTGGGGTTATTGCTGCAGGATTGCAGATGCCCAAGACTTCCAGGAGCAAGTTTGTGAAAAAGATATTCATATTCTCTAGGCACCGCTAACTACCTCAAACCCAGTGTCTTAGGTTGGAAATGCAAGGTGTGGCTGGGGGTGTGTATTCTATTGCCATCTGTTACAGGTGAGGCAGTTCTCTTCTCTTCATGGGGCAGTTTTCTTTATCTCTTCCATGACCCATCCTCCCTCCAGGAAATCTCTTCTGTTCATGGCCAGTGAGTGTCCCTGCTTGGCTGATAAAATTCCATCATCCCATTGGGAGATGCTGTGCCCAGGGGAGGAGCCAAGCATTCCTGCCTGGATACAATCTGAGGTTTGGGACAGCACAGCAGCCTTTGCCCACTGCATTGCCAGAGGAGCAGCTTTCTGCTGGCCTGCATTGCCAGAGGGAGAGCAGGCCCATCCACAGCACCTCTGGAACTTCCTGGATCCCTGCTCCAGCAGAACTGCAGCTGGCACTGCAGGAGGGCTGAGCCACCATGGAATGGGACTGTGCCCCCACCCTGACACACAGGGTGCCAGGGCCTGTTCTGACTCTGGCAGGGTTGTTCTGTATTACTGCACTTTTTTTAGAGGTTTTTTTCATAATAAAGAACTGTTATTCCAACTCCCATATCTTTACCAAAGAGCCCCTTAATTTCAAAACTATAATAATTCAAAAAGAAGGGGTTTATATTTTCCATTTCAAGAGAGGCTCCTGCTTTCCTTAGCAGACACCTGTCTTTTCAAACCAAGACACCCAGGAGGTCTCTGAGCTGCAGCCTGTAGAAGGGTATTTAGGGCTGCTACTTCGTCTCTTGTCTTCCTCCTGGAGCATCTAGAGATCCAGGATTGTGAGGCCAGAGGTTTATTTAGTCCAACTCTATATGGCTAGACCTTGCATACTCTCAGCTAGAAGGTGAGAAATGAATTTGTTTGTAAATGTACCTAATTGACCTCTGAAGACTGTGCCTCATAAAAGGCACATGAGATGCATGAATGAGATG
This sequence comes from Molothrus aeneus, assembly GCF_037042795.1. Lineage (NCBI taxonomy): Eukaryota > Metazoa > Chordata > Aves > Passeriformes > Icteridae > Molothrus > Molothrus aeneus. The sequence continues at coordinate 4,679,746 of NC_089658.1, read as the reverse complement.
CATTATCATGTCTGTACCACACAGCACAACCTCCCTGTCCCTACTGAGCCTGCTCTGTGGAACATCAGGCTGCAGTTTTGAGTGCTGGCAGTTTGGCACCTCTCATGAACACCAGATGAATTTTTAAAGTGAAGAAGAGCTGAACCATTGCCAGTAAGTTATAAGGCTGGTGAAGGAACATGAGACTGGGGAGGAGATTGCACAAAAAGAGCAGTAAGTGAGAGATTCTTCTGGACAAGATTTGTGCTCTGAGCTGTATTAACTGCACTGAACTGGAATGTGTTAAATAATTGAGAGGAGATGGAGGCCCTCTCCAAGCAGCACAGAACCCCAGGGAGTGGTAAATAATGAATACAATTTTTCTGCTGTTAGTGGGATGACTCATCACTCACTGTCTGTTTTAAGCACCTGCTGCAGGGGTTGGAGGAGGACTGGGCCTCTTAAACCTGTATTGCAAGGAAAAAGCAGCTCTTGGCTGCTACTAGCTCATTCCTTTATCCACCTGTCTATAAAAGATATCAGCAGCAATTACTGATAGAGGGAGCCTAAACAAGGAGGACAAATTGTCCTACTGTGTTGTTTGGCAGTGGAGAATCTTGACCTACAAGTTATTGTTTGGCTTTCCTAAAACCAGGAAAACTGGAAGGTGGCAGCTGACACAAAGATCTCCAGAACTGTCTTGGAGTTTCTGCTGACAGGCACCAAGGGCTTCCCTGTGCACAAAAGCCCAGCAAAGTTCTGAGACGGAGCCATTCTGTCAAGGGAAAGCCCAGAATCACTGACCCAGACACCAACTGCTCTGTGTGCATTGCTAGTGGCACCAGCAAAAACCTGATACTGTGTCCCATCGTTTGTCCATTTGACCAAGCCCAGAATAGTCAAATGTGAGGTCTTCAGCTTCCTCCCCCAACTCTGACATGTGGAAAACCAGAAGCCATTTCCAGCTGATATTTCCACAGGTGATGTCACTGTCTGAGTTTGTGTCAGTTCCACTGTGCAGGTTTAGGAGTAGATCAGAATTTCTTAGCAGTAGCTGTAAAACCATATTTTGTTGTAGTAACAGAATGGTGTTGCAGGATGCCCAGCCCAAAGAACAGGTCACAGTGTTCCCTCTTTCATGCACCCATGTCCTTTGCTTCCCTGTTGCTGAGTGTCTGTCTTTGCTCACAAATGAAGAAAATGAGTGGAACTGACCTTTTCTCTCAGAGGTCTTTGGAGCCAAGAAGAGGCTAGAAAAAAGAAACCTGTCCCTCTGCTTGGATGCTATTTTCTCCCACAGGTAAATGATGGAAATCCCACTGTAAATCATGGAAAAAAGCTTAGCAGACTTAGCACTGTGGGAAAACTAAGGCCATATTTTGATATTGTGGTGGCTAACAGCTGGCCTGAAGACCTCACAGTAATAATTAATCCCCATTTTATAACTGAAAGACTAAATTGTACAAGTTCCTTGATGATATAATCTGAGTAGAGAGCAGGCATTAGCTGGCTGGAGCAGTGGGTTCAGCAATGGGGATGGACCCTCAGCCCTGTGTGAGGCAGAAAGTGCTGCTGGGCACAAACCTTGCTGGGCTGTGGCTGTGTCACATTCCTGCCTCTGACACCACAGTGACATTTTGGAAACAAGTTTACCTGTGTTTGGACTTCCAAAGACAGGTATGAGTACACCCACTGACCTGGTTGTCATAGCTATGTTTTCACCTGTGATTAATTTGATCCCCAGCTAATCACATATGCCTGAAAGCAGGATCTGACCTATTGCCTGAAATTCTTGAAAAGAGATGGTAGGCAGTGCCTGGTGGCATGCTGGGAGAACACAACTGTGCTGCTTCACACTTACCTGTAGGAGGGAATTTTCTTTCAAACAAAGCGATCAAATTCAGTGTCACAAACTTTCCATTTGAGAGCTCATATTCTTGCATACAACAAGAAGTTGTTCTGGATTAACTGGTTCATTAGTGATGTGAGATAAAAGTAAAGAATAATAATTCCTATTTCCTAAAAGTCCAAACCCAGTAATTGGCAGATACAGCTGTAGCACTGATTCTCAATTGCTGAGATGCAGGAAATCTTCCTTTTGCTAATCAGACTACTCTTAACTTAGAGTACCTCCTATCCTCTACTGACTGTTCTGGCTGTTTTACTGATGGAGAACCTATCAGCTGATGAGTGAAAAGTCACAGTTTCAGAGTTTTTGAACTGAGATGTTAAAAAAATCTCTTGTGTGAGATTTGGGACATATTTCTATCTGTTTTGGGATCAGATTCTTATTCCTATTTTCTAGTAGTGGCCTCTTCAACCTATGAGAAATTTGGGATTTTTGTAGTGTTTTTTTAAGTGCCATTCTCTGTGGCCCTGTTCTTCTTTTTTATCCAGGAACTGTTGTCTTCTTGCTAGTAGGAGTGCCACCACTTCACACCAATATCCTGCCTCTCTTTTCACATCCAACACTGTTCCATATTTATAACCACTACTTATTGCTACAAGTATTTTTCTCTGACATGTATCTGTTTAACCAAGGGCATTGATCTCCCTGTTTAATCCTCCTTTTTCTGCAAAAACATTTTCTTCTTCCTTTTTAAGGAGGTGAAAACAAAAACTTTTTTAGGTCATTGAGAAACTTAGAACAGCCACCAGTATTTATTAGCTAGATGATTTCAGTGACTACACTGTCTGTCCTCTATCCACAACTGTGTGTATCACATTAGTTGTCTGCCTCTTAAGTGAATTTAATGACTGTAATGTGCACATTCATTTGCTTTTAGACATTCCAATGAACAGTCTTATTTGTTATGAATTCTGCCCTTGACACACCCTTTGAGAGCACTTCTTGAGCCTCACCATCCTCATGCTGGGCACAGCCTCAGACAATAGCTCAGCTCTGCTTTTGTGCTTCCCATTGTGCTGCAGTTGTGTCTAGAAACCACACCTGTGATCTTGAATGAGTTTGTTGTAAGAAGAAACCCTTGTTCTGCAGAGCTCTGAGTCTAAAGAGAGGAGCCAGATGACAGGTGGAAAGGAGAGGGAGGCACCAGCAGGCTCTGTGACTTGCTTGACCTCCTGTGGCAGTTGTGAGGTGCCATGTGCAGGGTGTGTGACAGAGCTGGGACAGCCATCCAGCTGTCTGTGTCCCCATGGCTTTGGCACAGCTTCTAGACCAGCCAGTCTCCAAAGAATCAGGTAGTGAGACCTTACCAAGAGTCCAACAGCGCAGTGTGGGTGTTAATCAAAGCAATGCAACTGTTTATCAGCCCAGGAAAAAGGATCAGGAACGAGTATCTAATCTGTAGAGCCTTTATGTCTGAAATGGGATTGCTAGGGATTATTTATAGTGGCTTTTTTACAGGGCAGTCATCATGGAGAAATTGTGGAAATATCAGAAGTGATGCTTCTACTTCTGTAAAGTATAAGATCATTCCCAGAGGGAGTGGTTTCTGGGAAGACAGCAGTGAAGTTCCAGAAAGATGTCTGTGAAATGAAATAGCCTGTCTGGGGATCAGCTGTGCTGCTCCTGCTAAGTCATAGGATCTCAGCAAGAATATTCTTTGACCAAAGCAGGAAATACTCAGCATTCTTTTTAGGCTTCCAACTCTGTACCCAACAGTGCAGGTCAAGCACAGGAGTGAACAAGCTCAGGTAGGAAAGTCAAAATCCACAAAAAGATGGAATAGCTTCTTTTAGAAGGGGAAGATTTGAGGAGACTTTTGCTTTCATCAGCTTTCCCTTTGCCTGGTTTACATACAAGCGTCATAGTCCTGGGTGTGTGAGACTGTGTAATATCAAGAGTACACTTCAGATACTGTGGTATTTCTATTCACCTTGGTTCCTATTCCTAGAGACATGCCTGGAGATCATCAGCTGAGGAGTTTAATTTACAAAACCAGTGTTTTGCAATGCTGACAAAGACATGGCCAGTACCTGGTAAGGAACTGTGAGTTAAACTACTTAGGGCAGTTATTCTTCTGTTGTTAGCCTGTTAGGGAAAGGGTAATGTGGCAAGGAAATCCTAAGAAAGTTGGTCAGAGATATTGCTTTGGATATTTCAATATTGCTTTGAATACTGTTTTTCTAACAGTGTTTTGTTAGCGTGCCAATATCCAAAACCTATCTTAAATCTAGTTACAAGGCATTTTCTTACCATCCCGTTGATTTGCTACACTATAAACCAGATTTTATATCAAACTAAGCACTTGCAAACAGCTGCTTATCAGAGGCTGTGCTCAGGGCTGCTGGTACAAGGCAACCCAAGATTGAAGGTACCTTGATGCTGCAGCAAGAGGGGTGTGCCTGGTGCAAGCTGCAAGGATGCACTCTTGTGGCAAAGAGGTGCCGTACAGGGAACAGGAGGAGTTGAAAGCACCTTCTGTTTATTAGGAAAGTGAAGACTTTCATACTCAAATAAAATGAAGAAATTATCAGCTATACTAGGGAATTTTCACTACAGCATCAGTGTTTTGTATTAGTTCTCATTATGTTTTCTCTGCTGGAGGGTAGATTTGTACTTCTGTTTTCTGAACTTCTGATAAGCAGGTGCTATTCAGCATGCCTCAGTGTTTGTTCCCCTGGGCACATATTTGTAGCTGCCTTGCCAGAACTGTTTGTCTGTGTGGCTTAGAGGAGAGGAGCTGTGCAAGGGCAGAACTGGGGGAGCACAGGCAGCTGTGTCCCTGAGGAGCCCCCCCTGCCTCAGTGAGCCTGCACCCCATGGAACCCTGGCCCTGCTGCCTTGGCTCTGCAGACATAAACCCATCATGGCTGAGGCATGCAGGATTGTCTCCCACTCCTGCCTTAAAGCACTTCCAAGGTCAGATGGGGAGGGTGCCAGGAGAGGATGGTGGCTGTGGATGCTGTGTTAACCCCAGAGCAGCAAGGTTGGAACCATGGCAAGGGCTGTGTGTGTGGAAAACCCTGTGCCTGGCCAAGAACTAGCCAAGGGGAACCAGGAGTTTATTGAGGTGAACTGCTGGAAGACTTTAAGCATATTTTAAAGGTGCTTAGGTGCCTGATGATATGGATGGAGTTTTGATCTTCCCCAGAGAACCTAACTGGAGACTATTTTCAGTCTTTCCTATATTGGCAGTGGTTAGAGAGATGGGGAGGCTGAGTGGTGATCAGAAGCCACATTTACTGTGGACTACATATGCTTATATACTGTTCTAGAAAGGCTAGTAATTTTTTACTACAATGATTAGGTTAATCATCACATAAACAAACTTATACATTTTGCAACATCTCTTGCTTGCAGAAGTTGATTCAATCTTCTTTTCCTGTCAGCCAGTCTTGGTTCAATCTTCAGCCAGTCCTGATTCAATCCTCAAAGCTCTGTTTGTTCTTGACAAGGGATCCTGATTATGAGATCTCTTATGCTAAGAGATCCAATGTATTCTCTGTCTCGTGTGCCCCAATATTCCTCTTGGAAACTTTGTTCCTTCTCTGTAGGTCACAGATGATCATGTGTTTTTTCTCTGCCACTGGTTACCTAAGTTGTGTGCTCAGAGAGGTTCTTTTTGAACTGTTTGCTGGTGTACAGCTGGTAAGTGTTTAGCATGAGTCTCCCATGTCCACCTCTGTCATTTAGGAGCCCTGTTTCTACAAACAGATGTGTCTTACAAGAGTGGAGGAAGCTGGAGATATTTGCATACTGTTTATGTAAGGTAGCACTGACAAAACCCACTTGAAATGCTATTATGTCATTGATAGAGTGTTTTCCAAATATTTCTTATCAAGTTCTGCAAAATAAACCATAGTCAATCAGCAACTAAATCAGTAATGCAAAAGGTTAATAGCAAACAAAAGTGAAGAACATTGTAGCAGACTGCCAAGCAGTTGGCTCCATTCTGAGTGTGACAGATGGGTGGCAGGTACCAAAGCCAACATTGCATGTGCAGAGGAAAACACAGTCTGTAACACTGCCTCACTTCTCACAGAGCCTCTGAGGATGAGTGGCTCTCTCTGTTTCCCAAAAGGCCCAAAGCCACCCTGGCAAAGTTACTTAGAGTAGGACTGTGCAGGACCTGCCCTCAGGCAGTGCCATCCCGAGTGTCAGATGGCTCAGGAATGACCCAGTGCAGAGCAGGGAGCTCCCAGGGCTGCCAGACCTGTTCCTGCAGGGATCTGGGCACCTTCTCACCTGTGTGGCCCCTGGAGTTCATGTGCATAACTGAGTGAGAGGGCAAGGGGCTGGGACTAACACTGAGGCCATCTGGACCTCTGTGGATGTGCAGAGGGCCCAGCTGGAGCACAAAGCCACTGGATGTTTGGTCAGGAACTGAAGTAGGTGATGTTGAAGATTCCAGTTTAACAGATAATGTGAATTATTCCTATGAAGTCCTTCTTATTTTGAGATTTAAGATACAAGCATATACAAGATAGGAACATAAGGTTGATCAGGACAGATTTGAAGAGTTTCCAGTGTTTCCAGTTGAAAATGGGGTGGGAAAAGTGAAATAAATGGAAATTAAAAGAGAAAGAAGTCATGGATAAATATTGAGCAACACTGTTTCTCCAAACTGAGTTTTTCCCCTGTGAAAATGTGCTAGTTTAATAAAATGGAATAGACTAGTTTTGGAACATTAATGTGAGCATACTTTCCTTTTACACTAAATTGTAACCACTGTCAATGGATCTGCACTGAAAACTGTTCATCAAACCATCCTGTGCTGCACTCAGATGGTAAAACTCCATCACAGCTCTGTCTGGCTATCATACAGAATTAACTCCCTGCTTGACTTCAGCCTGAGACAAATTAAATACTGGCAAACAGGTGAAGGCTTTATGAACCTCAGCAAAATAGATTTCTATGTGCTTTTTCAGAATACAAAGTACATTATAGATTCTCAGGAACACTAAAATTACCAGAAGCATTTAATCCCATACTATAAATACCATGTGGTTTTGCCAAGACACTGAATAGTAAAATTAGCATGACTTAAATTAATAAGTTGTCTCGAAATAGAACACTTTGCTTGAACTTAGTAGTTCAGTTTAATTTGAGGAATATTTTCTGAACTTGTACATCAGCTCAGTAGGAGAAAAAAATAACCATGGCAACATATAAGGAATTATCTCTGAATGTCCTTTGAATGTTCTGATCTCCTCTGAATGAATACTGACCCATAGTAGCTCCTGTGTTATCATAAGAATGCTCCAGGTTTGCCTGAGTGTCACTGGTTTCTTGTGGAGATACCTGCCAAAGAGTGTAGTGTCTGCACAGCCTTCTGAGAAAGAGCCATGCTGTCTAAAGAATATTAAGAATTATTTTCTCCCCTTCTGCCTCAAAAGATTTGTAGATGTAATTTCTTTTTTTTACTCAAGTTTTACAGATTTTCAGAAAATTTCAGATTCCTAGGGCACAGGGGATTTGGAGGGCAGAAATGTCCCTGTAATTAACCAGCTCGATAGCTATCCATCCATCCATCCATCCATCCATCCATCCATCCATCCATCCATCCCTGTGGCCCGTGGGATGGGTCTGGCCCCTCCCCTGCTTCCGAGGGCCCTGCCGAGGGTCAGGCTCGCGATGTGCTTCCAAAAGTGTTCCTCTGTCTCCATCTTCTGGTCAGCCCTTTGGCACTGCCTGCACGTCCTGCTGCACACAGAAAGTGTGCATTTATCAACGTGAGAAATGGCCTTCTCTGGTGGAGCCATGAGCAGGCCCTTTCCCTCTTGTTCCTGCTGCTTTCCCTCTTCTTCCTGCTGCTTTCCCTCTTGTATCCTGCAGCTTTCCCTGGCTTGCAAAGAACAGCCTGTACCTGATGGAGATGGCACTTGGCTGAGGAGGTGTGTGAAAAGCTGCTGATATTAACCACCAAGTCTGCTCACAGACATGAAAGTCACAAAAAATACTATGAGCTCCATGCCCGTGTAGATAGAAGCTCTGCATATCCTGGATGGTTTTTCTTAAAGCAGCTCTTCTGTAAAAGGTGACAGATATTAGCACCAAGGAGTGTCACAAGGTGTTATAGATGGATAATGAGATGATTGGCTCTTGCAATTAAGGGCTAACTATTGTGTGAATATTAGGAGAAGCTTTAATGATGTACGGTTATGTTATTGTGGTTTAGATGTCCTCTGTTCTCCTCATAGTTCCCTTTCCCCCCTGTATTGTTGCCATCAGACAGCCAGGGCTGTCTAGCACAGGTAAAGGAAGGCTGCACAGGTGTCCCTTGCATGGGGCAGGTGGGAATGGAAAAGCCTGGGGGTGCTTAGGGGGTGGGCATGGCAACATCTGACCTCCAACCCAGTTACAAAGCAGTCTCCATTGATAAATAGCACAGAAGAGCTGACAGACAGACTTTGGGAAGGGCCAGGGCTGGTTGATGCCACCCCCAAGGGTATAAAAGACTGAGCACCCATCTTGAAGATGAGCTGGCTGCATGGTATGCATGAGGGGCAGTTCCCAGCACTGCAGCTTTTTCCTAATGTAGTCCTTTGTTGTCTTTTTGTTAAGGTTTAATAAACCTCTTAAAATTTTCAAAGTCAGCAGCTGTCTCTAACAAAAGGAATTGCTCTGAAATTGCTCCCACCAAGGGCCATGGAGCTTCCTGAGCCTCAGCTCTCAGGTACAGCCTCTTGGATCAGATCAGGGTCCAGAGGAGCAGCTTGAGCTGCTGGGACAGAAAAGCTCAAAGAAGGTGCCCCTCCTTGGAGGGTTGCAGATCTTACCTTTGGGGATTGAAGCCCATAACTGGTTAAACCAACAGAAGTAAAACTAAAGATCTGTAAACAATAGAACTAGTTATTGTTTACCAGGGGGAAAAATCCAAAATTTCTGGCTTTCCTGCCTTGATGACTACATACTTTTTTTCCCATCCTAAAAGGAGCAATGCATTACCCAGTTTGGGTTTCTAAAAATGTTAGGCAGAAGTTGATCACTGACTTCTTATGCTCATTTAACCTACATAGCCATATATAATTTAATCAATAGAGATGAAATTGTGTTTCTTCAGCTGATTTTGAAATTGCCATAGACAGTGATAGGCTGATGACTTGTGCTCTTTTATTATAGACAGAGAATATATTTTCTTCAGATAACTAGGCATAGGAAATTTGAAATGTATTCACTTTTTTCAAAAAGTCAAAGGAGTTCTTGGTCCTGCACATCCCCCTGCTGGCTGTTTTAAGTGGATTATAATCACATTTTCCTGGATTTTTTTTAGTGTTTTCCTCTTCTGTGTTGTGTGTGAAAAGCCCACACAAACAACAGGGAAAACTGACTGACAGCCTTGGGGAAACAGTGAAACTCTGCAAAATGCTGCCAGGCACACAGAGCAAACTGACTGAAACACCAGGAAAAAACCAATTATTTTTAGTCACTAGATGTTATAAGAGCAGCCTAAAGGATTCTAACAGATGTGAGATTTTTGAAACAAGATGGTATCCTCAACACAGATGATGCTGTACTGTGAAAGGTTGAGTGTAAATGCTGCTTCTAAATTCACCATGACTGATGTGGTCCACTGGAAATTTCAAAACATCAGAGGGTGATATAGACTCCAGAAGGTCTTTCTTTGGAAGAGGGAGCTATCTTTGGCTCCCTTTCCTGGATGGGAACTCTAAGGTGGAGTTCCACAACTGAAGCAATGTAGAATTCACTGCCTCTGGGCACACCACCCTTTCAAAGTAGGCCTTGTGCTTCTCATGAGCCAAAGCCTTTGTAAACAACCTCCAAAGGGATTTTAAACCAAACCAGCTGACAAAACGTGGTACCAGGACCAGCAGGAATGGTGGAGGGCTAAGGTGGCCAGAGGCAGCCTGGAGAGCTCAGTGCTGCACCCCTGTTCCATCTGCTCCCCTGCAGCTATGCCTGGCACATTTGGGGCACCCTGTCTGGGGGCACTGGGATCTGGGGCTGGCTGACCCTCCTTATCTGAAGAAGGCAGAGAGGAGACCTGGGGCCTGGGCTGCAGCCCAGCAGCTTAAGAATTTTCTTATGTAGGTGCCATCCTGGTATGAAGAAAACTTCAGGAACCCAGCTTCAGGTTATGTGTTCTCAGCTAAATCCCATCTGAGCTGTGTGAGCTGCAAAAGTCAAATTAGAAATTCAGACAGATGGGAACCCCTCAAAAAATGTATGCTATTTTGTTTCCTGGAAGGATTTTGACAAGTTGTTTAAAGCTGTGCAGCTTACTACCTATCTCTGCCTGATCTTTGAGACATAATTCAAAATAAACTTATTAAAGGTTTGTGTTTCAGCAGCGGAAATGCAGAGTTGCCTTTTTGCATTTCTAGTGACAACATCAGCAGCAGATAGCAACAAACAGCTGAAAATCTCTGTTTAGGTCAGTGCCTGACCCCCATAGTGGGATGTATGCATGTGATGACTACTCTTGAGTATGAAAACCTACCTCTTCTAGCTCCTCTAGTGCATGTGCAGCACCAGCCTTTAGTGCTTGGTGAGGCTGCTGGCAGCAAACCTTGAGCAGAGACTGGGCAGTTGCATTTTACACTGTGAAGGTCTCATGGAATGCTGCAGGCATCAGGAAGAAGTAATTGCTTCTGCATAGGTATCCACAGCTGCTAAAAACCCTTTATCTCCCCAATGTGGCAAGTCCATGAAATATGTGATTCAGAAGAGAGATTGGTGGATGAGTAAGTCTGAAGTTCAAGCATTTGCCTCATAGCAGGTTAACAAAACTTCTAAAAGGCTGTGGCATTTCAGTTGGGGTTTTTAATTGCAGCCAACAACAAAAGCTCCATGCCCCCTAAAAAAATGTGTGCAGGCTTGTCTTCCCCACAGTCCCTGAAGCAGGGCAGGGAGAGGCTGACCTGAGAGATTTGTTTCTTCTGGACCTGGAGTAAAGTAAGGCATTGAGAGAGATTTTCTGTGGCTCCTGAGAATGCTTCTAATCTACCCCAGTGAGCAGGGCAGGAATCTGATGGCTGTAGCTACAGCCACACCCTTGCACAAGGATTCTGTTCTCAGCTGCCCTGGGAGCTGCAGAGCTCCTGGCACCTGCAGCACAGGGCTGGGGGCCATGGCACCAACAGGAACAGGAGGACTGGAGCCCAGCTTGTCCCAGTGCTGGCTGCAGCTTGGCATGGAGGTGAAATGGGCCCTCCTGGTCACGTTGCTGAGGCTGCTCTGGGAGGGGCCTTTCTGGCTACTGCTGAATTGGAGTGAGAGCTCCCTGTCTTTGGCTCCTGCTCTGCTGTCCCTCACGGTACATCCTGCTCTGCCAATGTGACTGCACACACAGTCACTCCCTAACCTAGTTCTGTCAGAATGATGCAGGTTAGGTTGGCTATTTTTTTAATATGGGAAAAGTAGCCTCAAGGCCAGGTTCTCTTGCTCAACTTCTATTACAGTAATAGCATGCAACATTCATATTGTGCTCTGCTGGAGTGTGTGTGATCAGCTTGTGATTTGACTTAATAGCTCTGTAAATAAAAGAAACACAGAACAAAAAGCATGATAGTCCTCAGAAATCCAGCTGATTCCTGGAAGAGTTAACTCATTTAGAAACCTTTTAGTGGGCCATATTGATTACATGGATGTGTTCAGAGCAGCTGTGGATATTGCAGTAACAATGAACTGAAGCAGTTTATCAGCACATCAATTATTTTACTGGTATAAAAAGGAGCTTTAATTGGACTAATGATGATGGGCTCAATCTTATGTTGAAGCTATCTGGCTATCACAAAATTATCTCTCAATGAGCTCATCTGTTTTGCAAGGAAGAAGCTCATAATCTCATGGGATGGAAGATGTTTTGGCTATTTATAGTCACTGATTTTATTTGCAGGGGATATCATGACTTCACAAGTGCAGTGGCACTAATCTCCCTGGTAAAGGATTTATCCTAATCTAAAGGGAGCTGTTTGCTACAAAGCCAGCCATGTACTTAAAAGGGCCATTGAACACTTTTGAAACACTGGCAGTCATTTGCCTGTAAAAGCAGCAGGTGAATCAGTGTGTCCTGAATGCACAGCAGCCCAGAGCCAGGCTGCTCTGTGAAAATGAGGCAGTGAGACAGAGGAGAAGCTATTCCTACCCAAAATGGCTGAACTGCTGAGATGAATTGGGCAACAGCACATGAGCAGCTGAGAACGTGCTGCAGCCTTCTGGCTGCTGGGGACATGCAGGGGTGGGTTTAGGCACTCTCAGTTAAGGAGCAGGCTGCTGTTCTTACACCAAGGACAGGGAGAGAGTTTGCTTTTTCTCAGGTATTTCCTACCCTGTTCAAACCAGCTCGTCAGAGCTAGCTTTTAGCACTAAGTCATAGGGAATTACTTTTGGCACCTGCTCCCAAGGGATGGAAATACCTCTCTGGTTATGTTTGCAGAGATCACTGAGGACCATGGAGGTAGCTGGAGTATATCTCCAAGAGATCAAACATGTTCCCTACTGAGACAAATGGAGAATAAGTTAATCAGCAAGCAGGGTGGAAGTGGAGTTTCTGCAGAGCTCAGGGCTGAGAGGAGCAGTGAGCCAGCAGAGATCACTGCTGGGCTGGAGGAGGGAGACTGTGACTGCTGGGACCAGGCTTTGGTTAACAATTCCACAGCTCCAGCCTTCAACAGGATGTGGAGCCAACCCCAGGGCAGGCTGGGGTGCAGGAAACCATGTCAGAGCTGTGAAGGGAGGGAGTGTGGGTGCACAGCACCTGCTGCTTTTACCAGGCACTTCATTTCTTGCACTGCTGCTGCAGTATCCTCAGCCACCAGCAAGCCCCTGGGCTGCAGCTGTGCCTGAAAGGACAGTGCAGCCCCAAGTCTGAATTTATTTTTTCTTCTTGAAATCTGCAGGAATAGAGTGCACTTCATTCACTTTCTGCCTGGTCTGCTGAGGCCTGCCCTTGCTGGTTGTGGGCTCAGTGATTCCACAAAGATGAGCAGATTTGTACACAAGGTATGTGCAGGATAAACTAGGACCACATCAGTGGAAAAGCCAGATGTGTCTTCCTTTAAATCATAATCCTTCATGTAATATCACACTTAGTTGTCATAGAAACCATGGCATCACTAAGACTTGCAGCTCTTGATCCTGCAAAACAGTTGAGCATTTGCTTTTAATATAAAGTATGTGCTTACATTCCAACTGTTTCTGTGGCACTGCTTGTATGCCTAGAACAAAGCCTACACTTTATTTTTTTTCCTGTGTGAGAGTGATGTGGCTCAGTAAAACCTCCTGGTTTCTTTGGTTAAGCACAAACAGTATGCATGTTTCACAATCAGAAAAATTACTAGCACAGGAATGGTCTAAAGAGAGTCCAATCAGAACTTTTAAAAAGATGTGTTGGCAATTGAATGCTTGATTAGATCACATCACTGTCTCTGCTTCTGCGGCCTGAAAAAGCATTAGAATAATGCTTTTCACAATTTCTTCCAGCAGTTAGGACAGTGCACAACTCTTAATTCTACTGACTGTGTAAGGAGAATTTTTTTTCAATGAGTCTAGAACATATAGAAGTTCAATCATAATTTCTTACAGAAACATTCATGCTCCCAAATTAAATAACCTATTTATTGTAGCTGTTCATGAAGCATTTTGTATTTTTCTTTGGAAACTCAGTTTCTGATTTAAATGTTTAACACTTTCTTTGTTAATTTTAAGGCACATTTTAGCATTTAAAGTGCTGAGGAAAGTATGAAAATATCCCTTGTGTCTCCAAGAAAACAACAAGAAAAGTTTGAAGTTCTGGGAGTTTTAAAACATCTTTTAGCTGGGTCTTTGAGCAGGTGTCCATGTTGAATATTCAATTCTGTTGCAAATGTGTTTCAATGATATTTCACTCATTTACATTAACATGATATTTCACTAATTTACATTAACTACAGTATTTCCCCCCAGATCACACTACAAATGAAATGTTTGGGATGCCTTTTCAGGGACTAAATGTTCCCCTGCAGACAAGGCCTCATTCCAGGCTTGCTGGGCTCAATGGGCAGGTTTCCACTGGAGCTCAGAGGGTTCTTTATCTGAATTGGGTGGTTTATAGTTCATATTTGGTCTCATGATAAAGATGAGGTATTGCTTTGACCAATTTCAGCACTTGATAACTGGGCCTACCCACATCTGTTACAGCTGTTCTATATAAAGTTGCACATTTACATTTGTGCCAAGGAAACCTGTTCTGTAGAACTTCAGTAGGTTGAGGTGGTAGCAACTCCACAGTAAATTCAGTGCATTTGTAATGCTTCCTGTCAGCAGAAATAAAAAAGCAGCAATATCCCAAAGGCATCAGCTTTTGTGGAAATTAAAGCAGAAGGTTAATAAAGGTGGCTGAGTCAGAACTCTCTTCCAATTCAGGGGATGTTTGTGGACAAATCTTCCTGCTATTTACTGAGCTCCACCAGCTGGTAAATGACTGTGTATTTCTAAAAGCCCTTCTTGTAAAAAGTTTAAATTTTGTGAGTGGAAAAAAGGTTTAAAAATGTTCCTGACTAATCTCCTTGCCTGGAGAAGAAGGTATCAGCGTTTGTATGACTGCAAAGGTAAATTGATGAGCATGCTGTTGATTCTGCTGATTTCAGAGTACCTGGACAAAAAGAATCTCATCCATAGAAGCATTTTATGAAATAGCATGATTCACACCAAAAAATGAGTAAGAATTATATATGGTCAGCCATATTCACCAGCAGACCCACAAAGGGAAAGTTCTCCAGATTAGTTGTTAATAATACTGTATAAAAACAAGATAGGGAAAGGGAACAGTAAGCTACTTTTCTATTTTATACTTACAGGGCTTAAGTTGATTTTTACACAGCTCCTCTTGAGTCTAAGAATTCGTAGTACTCCCGAGTGTTCGCTGAAGTCCATCGGAGGTGATGGACAAAATGCGACTGACCGTCCCGAAGGCGTGAAATCAATTTCGGAGCACGGAGGAGCGCCAGTGCCCTCCTGCATCGCCCGTGGCTGTGGGCGCTGTGTGCCCGTTCTTCCACCCGCCGGGCCGGGCCGGGAGGGAACCGCCCGTCAGGGGGCGCCGTGCGAGCGCAACGCGGCCGTGAGGGGAGAGCTCGGGACAGAGGGACACCGGGACGGAAGGATACTGGGACATGGGGACACCGGGACATCGGGCAGTTCCTGGCACACCCGGGACGCAGCGGGGACACCAGGACATCGGGCAGCTCCTGGGCACACCCGGCACACCGGAACGGGGCAGCTCCGGGGCACGCCCGGCACACCGGGAGCGGGCACAGCGGGACCCCGGCAGGGGCAGTGCCCCACGGCCGGCGCTGCCCCGCACTCCGCTTGCTCCAGCCCGCCTCGGCACTGGAAAACCGCAGCCCTTTCCCTTGGCCTTCCCTGCTGTGCTCACCTTGGGCCGCCCTTGGCCCGCTTTGGTGGCAGCTCTTTTGCCCTATGGCGCTGCATCCTCCAGGTAGCAATCCTTCCAGGGTCTCTTATGTCAGAGCGGCAGGAATCTTTGGGCCAACATTCAGCTCATGTTTTCCTCTTCCTGGCTTAATTTAACTTTCCTTGCTTCTTCTCTGCACCAGAACAAAATAATCCCTTACACAGTGCTCTCAGCCTGCAGATTTGGGGAGCCAGAACATAAAGGCAGGCCTGTGCTACAACTCGCTGTACTTTTGGTTATGTGATACAACCATGTACTAATGAAGGGAGGGGATGATAAAGGTCCTTTAGCTCCTTCCCTCCAGCCCTGTTCCTCTCCCCCTGTCCCTGTGGGAAGACAGTGTATTTCTATTTGACTATTCCCTAGTTAAAACTGTTTATATGAGACTGGTTCTTCAAGCCAGCTAAATCTCCCAGATTTATCTCAGCGGATAGTGGACAAGTTAAGACTCTTGTCTAGGAAAAAAAAAAAACCACCTTGGTGAGTACATTGCCATACTACATTCTTGCAGGTGTCACACAGATGTTGTTCTGAGGTTGCTCAGTTGTGCCTGGAGCTAAAGCGAGTGCAAGCCAGGGCTAGGATTGGGGTGTGTAAAGGAGTATCTAATGGACATTGGCTGCATCAGAGAATCTAGCTCTGGAGTTTAATGCTATTAGAAATCACATCAGAAATCTGTCCTCCAAGTCCCACACTCTGCTGTGGTTTTTGATAATTTTCTGCCAAGATGACAGTTGCAGTGTTCCAGGTAAAGAGCACAATAGAATGTACCAAGCAGGGTAAATTCTGAAACCAGTGACAGCATCTGCTCTGCCTCCCCGAGCCAAACCAGGCTGTAACTGTGGGTGGAAATATGGAGAATCCTATGGAAAGTAAGAAGTGTGGAGGCATGGGAAGGAATTGGGAAGGTGTGTGGGGGGTGTTATAGAATGGGCCCAAGTGAGATCCAGTGTGATGGTGATATAAAAATGCAATCTATAGGAGAGCAGGAATCACTAGGTTTGTGGCTTTATAGATCAAGGACATGATTTTTTAAATTGATTTTTCTGCACCTGTTGTAATTATTTTTTTTTCCTCATTGCTATTCAAATGTCTCTCTCTGTCATCTGATAATTTCATCAATTACAGTCTCTTCTAAATCACACTGAAATTCTTGATCTGAACTCTAACACAGCACTACCATGATCCATTTTAAACACATTAAGTACCTTTTCCTGCTGAGTTATTTGCTATTTTTATTCCTTATTCACAATTCTTAAGCCAGTTCTCAAATTATGTGGGTGCTGTTATATCAAAAGAAACGTGAATTAGTTATATTCAGAATTCTGTGATTCAGTCTTCCAAATGTTGGTTTAAGGCCAAGTATGTTGGTTCTGTTACTTTCCTTTTACTCACTGATACTGTAAATCTATATGAAGTTCCCTTCCTTATAAACTCCAGAGCACATATAACTGCTTGAATCTGTTATCCTTCACCTGTTTCAGCAGCTTTTTGTGCTTAGAATTTGTTTCTAGCAGGAGAAGAGTCAGATTTACAGAAAGTAATTGCTATGTCATTCTTTTTCTGAGGTTTGGTCTTACCTGAGAAAAGATGACTTCAAGTCAGCTTTATAATGGAAAAAAATCTTATATTTTCTGTCCTTCTTTCACCAGTAAAGGTAAATGGCTTAGATTTCCAGATGTACTTCACTACCTTTTTTTTTGGAGGGGGGAGGGGGTTGTGGGTTTGTTGGTTGGTTTTGTGGTTTTGTGTTGTTGTTGTTGGGTATTTTTGGGGTTTTTGGTTTTGGGGTTTTTTGTTTGTTTTTTGTTTTTTTTTACAGTGTTGTATCTACAAAACTGAAGCAATCTACAGTGTTGTATCTACCAAACTCAATTTTGTGCATATGATATTTTAAATTTGGCAGATTATGTAAAAATACTGGGGCTTGGTAGATCTTGACTTGTGGCCTGTGGACACTTGTGATTTCTAAATCAGGAAATGGTTGAAAACACTGGTTTAGCTCCCCAGTCTGTCCTTGCCCTCATATCAAATGAGGCTGCATCCTCTCACACCTGGTTTGGTGTGACACTGGTAAGGCAGCACTTGAGTCCCTGGAGGGTTTGAACAGGGACAGTACTGTCCCAGGCATAACTCTGGTCCCCAAAATCGAAACCTGCCTACAAAAAGAGATAAAAGTAAATGAGAAGCTGTGGATGGTAGGGTTGCTGAGATGCATTTGATCTCTCTTTTCCATGCTTGGTGATGTGGTTGCAGAATCTGGAGCAAAAACTCTGACCTGCCCTGTTCACCTCACTGTCTGCCAACTCAGATGCCCTGTGCTGATATTTTAAATGTAGACAAAGTTAACTGCCTATCAAAATAAGAAATCAAAATGGGCATGGAGGGGCTGAGTATTCAGCTGTGGCTATGATTGCATCTCAGCCCTGCACTTGAGCTGGGGGTCTGGCTGTTCCCTTGCCTCCCAATCCAGTTAGAAATGTATTTAGCAGGACTGAGCCTGGCATCCGACCTGGGCTTCTGAACATCCCTTTTAGGCTCTGAGAGGGCAAGGGAAGATGAGCTTGATGAGCCTTGTAAGGCTTCTGAGCCTGTGGATCCCAAGGAAAGGGTGCAGGTCCTAGGGAGTCAGGGGAAGGTTGCTCTGTTCTGAACAGTTCCATGCAACTACTTCTTCCCTCACCTAGCTGGGTTTGGAAAAATGATGCCACATTTTCCTTTTTTCTCTAGATTGTTCATTTATTTTATCAAATGGAATGCCTCAGATATGGCTGTATGGTTCCTTATTGCTTTCAGAGATGTGTTTTTAATCTGTTTTCAGGAAGATGTGTGAGCCATTAAGGAGAGGACTAGGTGTGTTCTCTCACTGTATGCTCAAGGAGTTTGATTTCTGATGTCTATACAAAGAGGATTTTAATCCCCATCTGCAGCATTGCAAGACTCTGATTAGCATGGCTTGGCTTTCCTGGGGCACCTTTCTTCTAATAAATTAACTCCCACAACTTTCATATAGAACAAGAACATATCATTGACCTTGCTTTGCAGACACCATCCAGCTTTTGACAGTTCAGAAATATTCACTGTTCAGCCAGGGATGTAAGTACAGCCAGAACTACACAGAAATCCACAAACAGTAGTGTGATCTCCACCAACAGGCTACTGCTGTTTCCTGTATAGGACTACAAACACTCCTCAGTGGGTGAGCCAAAGCACTCCAAAGAAGGGACCTAAATTACTTCATTGCTGAAGTCATCCTGGGTAAAATCATGCAACTTGTTTTTTTTTTTAATGTTAAATTCATGGCCATGGTATTTAAGTGCCTGCAGACATCTCTTTGACACCTAGTACTGAACATCTGGGCAACAGTATACCCCTGTCTGTCCCAAGCTGCTCTAGGATGGATTGGTTTTGGAATGCCATTCCTGAACTGCTGGAAGGGAAATTGGTGTCTGAGGGCCTAATCAATCTCTCACCCACTGCACACGATGCTTCTTGAAACTGGCCATTTAATCAGCTTTCATGCACTGATGTATGTTTTTTTCTCAATGCTTTGAAGGTGACTTCATTATTGAAGCAATGACACTGTTGCTGTGAGCTCAGAATGGTGTGAAAGCCTGGCTTTGGCAAGCAGGACAGCTTGACTTGTATTTTGGTAAAGCAGGATCCTCTTGACTCCTTCTGCCTTTGTCCAAGGTTTCAGGTAGGGTCCCTCTCTTGTCCTTCTCTTTATGGGTGTCAGGTATTATTTGTCTTTTCTAGTCTTAGGTCCTGCTGTTATCTGTGAAAAAGTTCAAGAGTCTCTCTGGGAATCAACTATTATCAAACTGCATCATCCATCAGTAAAATCAATTTACACTTCCTCCCATCTCATTAACTTTATCCTTTACTTTCTCTGTCTGCTGAGGTTCAGGGATACAAAAGATCTGGGCCTTCCCTATTTCTGAAATGGCAGTTCCTTTTTGGTGCCTGACATTTCTTTTGGGAAGGTGACATCAGAATTAGACAGAAAGACCCCTTTCTAAGTGCTAGGCTGTAAATGAGAAAAGTGAGATCAAAAAAACAAAACTATAAACTACTCTCAGAGAAGCAAATCAATCCTCTGCTAGGTACACTCAACTGAATGTACAGGAGCTTCATTCAGGGGTAAAGCTGGAAATACAGCAGACATGGAAAAGACATTCACAGGAAGAAAAGGACTAACACAAACTGAAATTCATTTGTGCTCTGGAATATCCTTTCTTTAGACAGACAATTATTGCTTTCATCAAAGCCCATTCATCCTATATTGTACTTCATTTCCTTCTTAATGGCTCATTCTGAGCTCATCTTTCCTTCAGTTCCCGTTGCCCCTTGCTGCTGGTCTTTTGTCCTGCCAGGGACATGCCTATCTGATCTGTTGGAAACAGGGCTGGCAGTAAATGCTGAGGGGAAGGACAACTTTGGTCTGAACTGTTCGTCTTCTTGTTCTACCCACGAATGCAATGAGGAATCTGCTGGGTTTTTTCTGAAAGTTTCAGTTGAAGATTCTTACGAAATTTCCTATATTTAAATAAAAAGGAGGAAAAAGAAACAAAGTTTATGAAGGTATATTATCTTCAAAACAGGGTTTTGGCCAAAGTTCAGCCCCTGGGAGAGGTAACTTAGCTGTATGATAGAGAAAGGTAATTGTGATGTTGAAGATGCAGGTTAGAAAACAATGGTGCTTACAGGCAATATAGATCAAGGAATTTAAGAGCAACTGTAACTACTGGAATCTGATAGAATGTTCCTGGGGGCTGTACCAAGATTCACGACCTTTATTAACCTGAGATGTCAGGTCCTGCCCTGTGTACAATCATTTTGGTCTTTGGGAAACTCTGGGCTTTCCTGAATCACCTTATGACCAACATGAGATTCATGTCAATGTCCCATGGCAAGTCCTGAAGAAAGAAACAGGATGAGTCACACATGTCTGACAGCTCTTCACACCTCTGAAGCAGTCTCTGAATTCCAGAAGAGGAGACAGCCCCAATGTGTTCTCAAGGTCTTATCACAGAAACTAATTCAGCTTGCACAATGCCTACTAAATACTGAGAAAGGCAGGAGAATTCAGAGGAGTGGTGGCTGTGCAGCTGCATGTTACTTCTTGAAGCCTGCAACAAAAAGGCAGATGGAATGAGCTGGGGAAAGTTCTAGACCAGGTTTGCAGAACACACTTGGCCAATTAAACAATTTGTTTGTCCTGCCAGGTGCTCAGAAGACAGTGTGGCAGGGTGTCCTCTCAGCCAGCACATCCACACATCTCAGCTGTGCAGCTGCCAAAAAAAGTGTGGTGTCCCAGTCAGTGGAGAGGCAGAGGAGAGGGAAGGTAGATGAGGAGACGAGGAGGATGGAAGAGCAGAGGGAGTGATAGAGGCAGGTCTGGTAAGGTATGACAGAAGGTGCAGTTTGAACTTGCTAAGCCTACTCACCTAACTGCTGCAATGAGGCATTCCAGGCCAAAATCCTATTGTACAAGGGAAATTGGGCTGAGTCACCAAATTCATTCCTCTGCTGTTTCATGCATCACACCATGCAATGCCTGACAAAGTCTGCTTTGTTTGGTTTTGTCTCTGGGGTTCCCACAGGGAGGCTACCAGGTCCTCCCTTTCTAATAGGTATAGTCATTTTCTGCTGCTTATTTATAGCTAGTTTGTCCCTGTACTGAAACCATCCCTTATCTCTCAAAGTTCTTTGCCCTGCCTGTTGATGTATTGACACACAACAGTTATATCCACTCTGGCTTCACTTTGCAGGCTATGCAGTCAAAACAATATCTCAGCCTTTCTAGAGGAGCTGAGTTGCATACACTGGATAATCACAGTCTTTCATATAACAGCTAAAAAATCCTGTGGACTTTCTGATATCTTTCATTCAGAGTATTTAACCAGTGTCAATCCTTCCTGAGTCCTTTTGCAGCAAAGCATGTTCTTTGCAGCTCTCTTTGCTGGAAGGGTAGGAATCTGAAGCCCACAAATCAGTCAGACTTCCATATGCTTGGAGCTGGGCATGTGCGTAACTGTTTTTCTGGATCAAGATTAGAGTTCTCACCACTTGACAAGATTCAGCTTGTGGTTTGTGAAGTGCTGCCAGTTTGACTGGAATTAAAGATCTATAAAAAAATATCAATTTTAAAAAAGGCAATCCCCTGTTTCAGGTTTATGTGTGTACTGCATTAATTAATACCTGGTTGGGAAACATGAAGGACACGGCGCAACAACATTGCTTGTATCACACTTCTCACCACGTGAGAGCCACTCCATATTCCCAAAGAACTGACAACTATCTCTGTGCAAAATCAAGAGGGGAAGGGACAGATAAAGGTGCAGAGATGGTATTTCCAGTGTCAGGAAATACCTTGGTCTCTGAATGTAGGGAGTATTCACTTCACCACGGATGCTTTCATGCATCGTGATGCTTTTTCTGGGGATAAAAATGTTGTACAAACAATTATAGGGGAGCTTAAATGGAGTAGAAGCAATTTTTCTTGGCCTCTGTTTGCTGATTTCCAGCCTGCAGTGACTGACAGCAGATTTTATGGGTATGGATGAGCCAGAAACGTCAGGACAGGAATTCCTGGCTTAAGTCGACTGACCCCGAGGAGTACTGAAGGACTGACGGGACTCTGAGATGACAAGCGCAAACCCAATGCTGCAGATTTTTCTCAGCAAAACAGAAGTGCGGTGAGGAAGCAATACCGCGTGCCCTTCCGCAGGGCTGAGCGGTGGGAGAGGAGGAGCAGCAGGGCTGAGCGGTCCCTGCGGTTCGGCAGGGGGACCGGAGGGCTGCGAGCCGGGGGCAGGAGGCAGTGCCCGGGCAGGGCTGGGGCGGGCGGGCAGCGCCAGCACGTGCTGCGGGTCAGCCCTGCCGGGCCAGGGGACCCGGGCGGCGGCCCCGGGGGAGGAGCGGGGCGCGGGCCGGCCCCGGTGCGCGTGTCCCGGGCGCGGGGCCGGGCTAGAGGGAGGAGGGCAGGGCGAGGGCGGGGCGGTTAGCGCGGCTGGCCCGGCCCGCCGGGGAGGAAGGAAGGGAAGGGGAGCGGGCTGCGCTGTTGCCCTTTTAAGCGAGCGAGCGGGCGCCGGAGGCCGGTACAAAGGGAGCTCCGCCGTGCCCCGCCGGCTGGGGCTGCCCCGGCCCCGCCATCTTCCGCCCCGCAGGCGCGGCCGGGGCCAGGGTCGGGCCGGCTGAGTCGGAGGGAGGCGGCGGCAGCGCAGGCCCGGGCCCGGAGATGAGGCCAGGATGTCGGTGTCAGGGCTCAAGGCCGAGCTGAAGTTCCTCGAGTCCATCTTCGACAAGGACCACGAGCGCTTCCGCATCGTCTCCTGGAAGCTGGACGAGCTCCACTGCCAGTTTGTGCTCCTGCCGCCGCCGCCGGGCTCCAGCCCACAGCCGCCGCCGCCGCTCACCATCCACTGCAACATCACGGTGCGGGGGCCGCGCGGGGCGGGGAGGGCCGGGCACGGCCCGCCCTCGCCATTGTCCGCGGGGCGCGGGGAGGGGGCGCAGCCCCGCCGGGGTGACTCAGCACGGGGGGGCCGCTCTTCAGGGGCTCCGGGCGCCCTCCCCGCTGCCACCATAACAAAAGTTACAGGGGCGGGCGGCCCCGGCCTCTCCTCGCGCGCGGCGGGGGCTCCTCCGGGGGACCCAGGCACGGGAGAAGGACGCGGGCCGGGGCCGCCGCCGCCGCTTTGGGGCCGGGAGCCGCGAGCCGGAACAAAGGGCGGCCGGGCCCGGGGCAGCGGGCACAGAGCCCCGGGGCGGCGGCGGGGGGGAACAGAGGGGCCCCGCTGCCCGGCCCGGCCCTGCGGCGGCTCGCGGGTCGCCGGTAGCGCCGTGCGCGGAGCCCGGAGCAGGCGGCGGGCGGGCGCTTTACCGAGTGCGCCACACGGCCGCGGCCTGGGGCGGGCCCGGCCTCCCCCGCGGGGCAGCCCGAGGCGGCCGCAGCCACGGGAAACTTGTCGGTGTCGCCGTCGTGGCGGGGTAAGGCAGAGCCCCCGCTCTGCCGCCGAAGGGCCGCTTTATCATAACGGGGCGTTTAAACTTGTCGGGGCTGCGAGCAGCCGTGTCCGAGCTGAGGGTCTGCTGCCTGCCGAGGGCTTTGAAGGTTCTCCCGTCTGCGGGTTTTATTTCCCCTTAAATTCGTTTGGCTTAATATTTTTTATATGACTGGAAGAGAAGCTGAATAAAACGTTCACTGTTGTGTGACGTGGTAACAATCCTCTGGTTCTTTAAAAGTTTAAGGCCTAAACTTGCAGAAGGATCTGAATATGTTGGCATCTGTGACTCATGTACAGGAAAGTGCTGGAGGTTCATTTTTGTTGGGTTGGTTGCAGTTCTAGGTGAATTTAAATGCCTTATCAAGATTCAACTGAACAGTGACATATTGAAACACTTCAGGTGAAAATAGCACGTTTGTGTTTAAGGAAGCAGATTCTGCTGCCTTTTTTTGTCTTTGTATGAAAGTTTTAAACACCGTGGTGGTCAAAACATTAATGTAAATGCAAATATTTTAGTACTGAAAGATGAAAATGTGTGTGCAAACCAGGCAAGTCTAATTATAATCATGACCAGATTCTTACTTGCCTTAAAGTACCTTTATTAAATTAAAGGTGAATTGTTAAGTAGATCTTTCAGTTTTCACAGTTAACTGTTATGAAAAGTTGCTTCTGTGGTCATGGGACAGGTCTTTGTTTTACTGGGTACTTGTAAGACATAAAATTCTGGGGGTTTATGGTAAAATAAACAAGAAACGTTGGTGTTCTTGTTTCCAGACATGACCCATCTGATGATGAATTGTGTGACTTCCTATAAATATTTTTTATTCAGTAGAGGGTGTTCCATTGCACAGAAATTTGGCTTTTTGTTTCCACACAACATGATCTATTTCATGAGTCTCGCTCTAAACAAAAAATGAAAGGTCTGATGATTGTGCACCCTTGGTTGCCAGTTGAATTTGATGAGTTATTTCTTCTTTGTCAAGTCACAGCTGCCAGGTTAAGCCAGCAGTAAGACCTGAAGTTGTGCTCAGGGTTTGTGCTGTGGTGTTTATCTACTTCTGGGACTGCTTTCATTGCAATTACTTCTAATAGGAATTCTTACTGCAAAGAAATAACCCACCTTAGCTGTAGGCCTTTGGTTGAGGTGAGCAGGCAAGAAACCACTTAGATCACTGTTGTCATGTTTGTGTTAATGAGGAAACAGTGTCTGCAGTCTGCTGTTAGAGTCACCTGTCCCAAAGGTCAGCAGCTCTCTCACACGCCATTAGACTTGTGGCATATGAACTTGAGAAAGAACAGGAGAAGTGCTCTTTGAAACCTCTGAGCTGACACTTCTGCTTTGATGAAAGGCTGTGTCTGAGCTTCTTGAAAGTTCTGCTTACAGTTGTCTGTGAGCAGCTTGGTGCTTTCTGATGTTGACTAATTTCTTGCTCTTCAAGGCAGGTGGCTACTTTCCCCATCTGTTAAAAATAAATGGGATCGGACAACCTGAGATACAGACGTGGCTCCCTTGAAACAAATGGGCAGCAGGTGATAGAGCCGAGAAGAGCAAGCTCATCTCTGGGCTTCCATCCTAGTTCTTTGACATACATTTTAGAATTCTCTAGTGTCACAAAAGTGAATTTTTTTTCTCCCCCTTCCCACTGAATGGAGTCCCTTGGCCCTGACTCCTGATTGCCTCCAGATGTTTTTGTGGATACTGTAAACTAGAAGAGCCTAAGTCTTTTTTTACTGTGCTTCAGTGGCTCTGCAGGTACTGAGGGAACTGGGACTTCAAATAGCAGTAGTAGCATGCAAAGACTGGTAAGGCTATAAAGTTACAGGATGGAGAAATATCTGGTAGGGAAGGAAGCTTTCAGTAGCTAAAAAGTTATCTGATAACTAAGCTGGCTCTGAAATTCCCAACAAATCTTTTTTTCTCTCCAGCCTAGAGGGAAGAGGAAATATTCCTCTGGAGATGTGAGGGAGCATATATGCTAGGAACTGTGTAGGTGTCCACAAGTTTTCTAGACTAAAATTCAGAGTTTGAGAAGTCTGCCCCTGGCATTTCTCACTGAGATGATTTGTTGATTGTCCCTGTAGTATAAGTCTGTAGAACTGTCAAAGTTCAGTATTGGCTATAGCATCTCAGGGACACTGTACCTGTGACTCTGAACACTGCTAGAAATTAAAACAAGATACATTTTACTTGATAGCTCCTCTGTTTATAGAGTGGCAGCCAAACTTTGTCCAAGTCTGTCCTTCACTATTTCTGGTAGTGACCTGTATTAGAGCTTACATGGTTAATCAGATTATTTTAAAAGAGGCACTTAAGGGTGGAGTCATCCCTGTCAGAAATATTGCTGCTTATTCCTGAGAACTGTCCAATTATTGAACTTGTTCAGGCTGTGTACTTTCACATTCCCATTTTGTTATGCCAACAGCAGTGTCTCCATTTGAGGTTTTATTTCTGTTTTCCTCAGGTTTCCATTTTAGTTAACAGCTCTATTCCAGTTGATCAAGTTCAATAAACCTTGTCCTGTTCCTCATGTGTTTTGAAATAGTATCAAGCCTATGGCCTTACTTAGAGGAGGTGTTTATTGATCATGACTTTAGGGAAGTGTCCTTCAATACAATCTCTGGCTTCAGTTTGGTACCTTATCAGACTTAGGTCATAGAATTACAAAGGGTGTGTTAGAATTATTCCACACTGAAGTTTGGATTGCTGTAAAACATTTTGTATTTTTTGTCATCTCTTCAAAGAGAAACAGCATATTAATACTTCTCCACCCATATGCAAAATTCCTGTTGAAATTCTGTATCCTCAAGTGACCCTTGCAGGTAGAATGGGGGTTTGTGCCAATTCCATGTGGGAGCAGGTTTGCCCTAAACGGATCCAGGGCTGTGATGTACAGTGATATCCTTCATACTTCAGCAATTCAGTTCAGGTGATGTGGCTGACTCAGTAAACTCCTGCTTCTCTGTTGGAAAGAAGCATCTTCTGCTTCTGCTGAAAAATACCCTGCTGCTAAATCAGAGTTAGAAGCTGCTATGAAAGACTTGAAAAGGTTGCTGCCTACAGATAACTGCAGTTAATGGGAGAAGACTTTATTTTCCCTTAAAACCAGAATGGATGAAAAGATATTACCTGTGAAGCTTTTGACAAGTTGGGTGTATAACAGAGAGTGAGTATATTGGAACCTGGGACAGTTCTTCAGAGACAGATTTTCATATTGAAGTCCCTCCTAGCTAGTTCCTATACAGCTGGTAACCTTTCTAACAGGTTATTTATTTGTACACAGAACTAATCACATAATGAAGGAGGCATTCTGTTCCAACCATGGGTTTTTATTTTTTATTTTTGTACATCATTAGGCATTCTGTAGTGAGGTTGAGACCTTTGTCTTGCAGCATGTGGATGTCAGGACTGTATAAAAGCATACACAGCTTTATCTTGATAACATGTACTTTTTAGCTAGGGTTAGATATACTTGCTGATTTTTAAAAAGGCACTCATGCAACTATTATCAAACATAACATGCAATAGAATTGACCAGTATTGTTTTATTTAGCAGACCAAAATTAAGCTAAAAAAATTACTAAAAGATTAGTGAGGGCTTTAGTTTCTCCTTTTATGTCAAAACTGTAATTGGAAAAATAATATTGAAAAAAGGAGTAGGAATCTTTTGTGTCTGGAAGACAAGACCTTTCTGATGCCACAGTCTGGTTGTGTGATGTGCAAAAGGCTGTAACCAGTACTTCAGGACTTAAAGGATGGTTCTTCCCTACAAGGTATGAAGTGCTCCTAAAATATCCTAGGAAGCCACAGTGGTGGGCTTCAAATAGAAATGCTGGCATATCCTGAGGTCTTAATGCACAGTAAATTGTGCTCTTTTCCGGTGGGTTGCTCGCAAGTTAATGACAGTAACATCAGAACTGGGATTGTTGTGGTCCTTGAAAGAGCTCTCTGTGCACTTTGATAATGAAAGAAGTTTTGTAGAAAGAATTACATTCTTTTCACTCAACATCCTTCCTCCTGTGAGGTGTTCAGGAGGTTTTGTCTATTGGCGCCTTATTGATATCCTCAACATGTACTGAAAATTGGAATTTTTAGTAAGAACAAAGTGTGATGGTAATAGTGCTGTTTCTTGCAGACCAACAGAGGCTGTGTGCCTTGTGGCTGAAATTGAGTTTGCTGCATTAAGGACCTGGCTGGCATGTAAAATTCTTATGTTGATCTGAACTGTTTCCCAGTCTGGTTTAGCTGCACAAACATCTGTCCTGTCACAGGAGGGGCACAGCACTGAGTGGGAGCTGCTGCATCCAGCAGTGCTGGCAGAGCCCACGGTGGCACTTGGGACTGGCCTCTCCTGGGTGCAGTGCCTGGGGTGGCACCAGTGCCTGGGGTGGCACCAGTGCCTGTGTTCTTACCAGTGGCACCAGTGGCAGCTGGACCTGACTTAACTGCAAGGCGTTTGTTTACTTGAAAAATCTGACTCTTTCCTGGAGACTGCAAGATGCAAAGATAGAGACACCTCTCTAAATAGCATTATTATTAGACAAGAAAAAGAGGAGGTGAAGTTTCTTGATAGGAACAAATGTTTGTAGAAGTTGATTAACAGAAATTACTGCTATTTTAGTTATGCCTCAGTGTGGACTACTGTTCAGTACTGTCAGGTTGTTTGCCTTTATGTAGTTGTGAAAGGTTGTAAATGCCTGAATTCTTGGCTGGAGTATTAGGGTGTTTTTTTTTTTTTTCATATAAATGGTAATATCCCTTTTTTTAAGAGACATGATAGTTGATGATTTAGTATGTGTTCTACTGTGTTTCTTCAGCTACAAGCTATGTAGAAGAAGCAAAAATGACCTTTCACCAGCTCCTAGAAGGCAACTGGAAAATTAAATGACTGATTAAAGTAAGAAGATGCTATTTAGCATGTAGCTCTTCCATCAGTCTGCCTGTATGCAGTACACTTGAAGCTAATATGATCACAGTAGTTCTGAGTTGATCTCTGGTGGAATCAAGCATACCAGTATGTCTTACTTATGTCTTGTGTCCAGCTGTAATCTCTAAGCATGGTATAAAAATAATGACCTTACATGTGGGGATTTTTTTTTATCTCTTGCTTACAAGACATCTCGGTGTACTAAGTGCTGTAAAAGAGCTAATACGTTGTTTCTGAGGATTTAGTATGAACTGTATTCTCCTTTCTCTCAGACCTTATAATCTTTTGTCCCCTTACAGCAAAAGAATTCAATGCAGTTGGAGATCTTGCAGTGGCTTCTTCAGTGTGTATTCAGGAGGGCAGGAGCATAAGCTCTGTCAGAACTTGTATAGTGGCATTAGAAAAAAATCAAAGCGTTCCTGAGCAGTGGTGTTCAAGATACCACAGGCTTCCTTGAATTTTTGAAGTAGGAAATAACTGTGGTAAGAGTTGTGGTATTAAACTTATTAATGGTAAACGCTGGTTGAGCTCCGTGGTGCTGAAATTTTGCATGTGGGGGACCAAGTTCCATCCAAGTGGCTGTAATCTGGAGGCCTGTGGCTGAGCAGCATCAGGGCAGCTGTGTACATGTTACTGTGGGAGGAGAGCTGGGCAGTGGCAGCTGGAATGCTCTCAGGGGTCAGGGGCAGCAGGACCTCCCTCAGCCAAGGATGAGAATAAAAAATTCTTCTGCCTGCAGGTGTGTCTGGAGTACAGCAATTTTGCAAAGGGAAAAGGTGGAAAAGAGGAAGATGGCTCTCAGAGAGGTGAAGGTGCACAGATAGAAGGTGATACTGAGTGGTTTGAACACTTAAAGGATGTAAATTCCTGAGGTTAGAAGAAGGGGAAGCCTGGATCTTTTGGGTGACAATAGAGGTGATACCAGAATTTGCTTACTGTGGGATAACTGTGTACTGTGATAGAGGTGAGGGCAGGTCTGCAAGAAAACTTTCTGGAGTTAAGCTGGTGAGAGAGGGATATGTCACAACTTACTTATAACCAGTTCTTCTGTTCTAGCCATACTAGAAGCCATTTCTTGTTACTCTGGCTTTGTGACACTCATGCTAATGATAACTGGCCTGTATAGTTGCAGAAGTAGGTAATTAATAACTCTTGATGATTAGAATGTGTTGATAATTTGTTTCATGTAACTAGACTTCCTGCAGGAATTTGGACACATCAGATTCTATGCTGGTAGTAAAGAGTGTTGCAGAATCAGGTATTTTGTAAATCTGTCTCTTGAGCCCATGTGTGTAGCTGCTCTTGGGTAAAGCACTGCCAGCTTGAGTGTGTGTGTAATGTGTGCATTAAAGAGAACCCCTTGTGTCTGAGGGCTCCCAAACAACCAGCCTCTGACAACTGGCAAGCTGAGGGTACGAGCACACAGTGGGGTTTTGTGCGTGAGGAGCCGGACAGCTTCATCCTGCTGCTGTAAGGTGCTGTAATAAAAACCTGGACATAGTCTCAGGTCTACAGACATGGTCCCAGTAAGCAAGTCACTTAGTCTTCAGCAGTGCTGTGTGCTTTGCTCAGTTTTGAGTGTGGAGGATGTTTAACTTTATTTGTTGCTGTTAACATTGGCAGAGCAATGTTCCTTAACTCCCTTAGGCTGGCCCTCTGCGATAGTGTACATATTCAGAGACTGCTTGCTTCCCCAGAACAACTGACTTGCTGTGCTGTTAATGCAATCCTGTAGTCTTGAGTTGTGTTTGAGCAGCAGTTCAGTAACATTTGGTGGATTTTTAGTTTGGGTCTGGACAAAAGTGTTAGGAGTGTTTGGGGTTTTTTCTGTGAATTTCCTTGAGTGGAGAGATTACATGCTGCATTAGGATGATGTGGAGAGTAAAATGCTGCTTCACAGTGATAAACAGTAACTGTGTTTTGTCAGAAAAGTGCATTTTTTTTTCCTTTTATGCTCCAAATTCGTGCTGTAATTCTGTGTAGTTTTGTTCCACTGGACAAGTACCCTCCTGCCTTTTGCTTGGTATGGAGTGAGAATGAGGTTGTGGCAGCTGATAAGAGAATCTGATAAACCTGTTTTTTCCAGGGTTATGTGCAATTTCATGTATGGGAATTGGCTGTTGGGACATTTTGCATAGATTAAGTAATTTGAAGAACAGCTGGCCATAAAAACTTGACCACAAGAAATGTAAGAATTATAATGCTACATTTGCATTGATATTTGTGACCATTTGAAGTGACGTTCTGTGCCTTTTCTACTTTGGTTGTAGATGTTTTGGCTTCTTATCAGGTAGCAATGTTCTGAGCAGTGAGAGATGTGTGTA
This sequence comes from Molothrus aeneus, assembly GCF_037042795.1. Taxonomy (NCBI): domain Eukaryota; kingdom Metazoa; phylum Chordata; class Aves; order Passeriformes; family Icteridae; genus Molothrus; species Molothrus aeneus. The sequence continues at coordinate 4,649,183 of NC_089658.1, read as the reverse complement.
CCTGGACAGAGAGATATGGAAGTAAAACACTCAAGTATCTTAGATTATTCCACAAACTCTGAAGTTACTGGCCTCTTGTATTTGTCTGTTTGAAAGCAGCAGTTGCTGAAGTTTTCAGGAATTTTTTTTTTCCTCAAAGTGTCATTTTCTGTCCTGGGTGTATAAAAAATTTAAGAAGTTAAAGATTCCTTAATAATTTCAAGAGAATTCTTTGAGCTTGGGTTGAACCGGAAATTAGTGCAGATGAAGAAGCAGATGACAAACTGCTTGGATTTTGGAATAATTTGTACACAAGTGAATTGCCTTTTGCTACTTCCTTAGGTCTGTGGTGGTTGTCAGTGAAGACTGGCAGATGCTGCTGAATCTGTGTATTGCAAAAAGTCTTCCATGATCTAACTCAGTTGATTCAGATCCATGCTGTGGTCCCTGTGCACTCGTGCAGAAGGTGGCTGGAGAAGCTGCAGTGTGAGAGTAGCACACGTGTGCCTGTGGCACCTGATGTGACAGCAGGGCACTGGCTTTGCTCTCAGAGGGGATCTCCATAACCATTCTGTATGCTCACAGCAAACCTCTCCTCCTGGTTACTTTTGTGGTAGCCTTCTGCAATCGATGGAATTTGTCTGTACAGAGAACTGTATTTTTGTTTGGGACAATTTGTGGTTGCAGAGTGAATCTTAGTGGCATCCACAGAGTTACGGTTTGTTATGGTCTTTCTGCTCCATGAGGCACGTACCTTTGACCCTGTCATCTCTAGCATGGCTGTATTAATTGACATGAACAATTCTAGAGCAAGGTCCTGTGCTCCACTTGCCTCCTTCCCTGGAGAGTGTGTGGGAGAGGCCAGCTGTGACCCCGTCGGTTGTGTGGGTTTAATGTGCTCCTGAAGGTGTTGGCTTCTGCAGCACTGAGCGTATTAGCAGAACTGACATAGAACAGGATTAGGGGATTCTTTCACCTTCTTCTGCAAAGGTGCAGGGTGATTAAGCTCCTGCAATCCCAGGGATCCTACCAAAGGGTGATGCTTCACCTGGGGTTGTCGTGTATAGGCTCTAGCTGTCAATACAGCCATTAAATTTGAGAGTAGAATTGCAGTAATTTTGTATGTTGTAGACAGATGTGTATTTCAGACAGCTGAACTTGGTGCCTTACTAAGTGCAGGATTTATAACAAGTGTTCTCACTGAACTGAGGCTGTCAGGCTTTAGGGAGGGTGGAAGAAAAGCAAAGCAATACAGGCTGGCTTTTGGGCAAGTGAATAGCATGTTTTATATGATTTTAAAATTCAAGAAAAAAGCAAGTTCCTCTTGTTGGGTAGTGATGTTTAAAATTCACTTTGCTTCCTTGCTACCAAAAATACTAAATTTAATTTTAAACCCTCCATTGCAAACACTTTTCTTAGATTTTAGAACTCAGGATCACTGACATATTCAATTCTCTAAGAAATTGCAAATTTTTCATATCTAAAAGTGCAAATGTTAGAGTATTGTAGTGTTCAATGACTTGATCTACACAACACAGCAAATGGTGGTGACTGAATGTTGGAAAGTAAAAATTTGGGGGGTTTAAGTAACAGGAGGTTTCTGGGAAATAGTTTGACTTGGATTACTTTCAATGAGAGTGATTCTTCATGCTTTCTTCTTTCTTAATTATTATAAAGGATTGGTTGAGAGGGCAGATGACAATCTGCTGGCTTTTAAAGGTTCTTAAGCCTGTGGATTTCACTGGCACTTGAGCTGCTAGTGATAGAAAATGCTTGCTGCTTCTTAAGCTGCCTTTGGAAAATTTGGCCTCTAATAATGGGAAACAATCTGTCAGTTGTGTAATCACAACTAATGCTGTTTTAAGTAGCTGTAAGTACTAGTGTTTTATGGTCACCAAGCTAAACTTTAGCTTTAAGAATATCTTCTGAAATCCTGATATTTTTGTTAATATTAACTCTGTGGGTTTTTTCCTCTAAAGGCAGCTTGATACAGGTGGAAAAATAAGTGGTAAATAATTGACTAACAATTGCAAATAACATGTACTAAAGTGTACCTAATTGTTGTTTATTCTTCAGTATTTATTGAATGTTTGTGTAGGATGTATATGAGACCCTTAATAAAGATCTGATTCTGCTGTTTAATTAAATGGACAAAGTTGGAAAGCCATCTGTGATTTGTAATCAATTATTTGGCACGTGTTTATAGCTGCAAATGTATTCACCTTGAGAAGATTGTATTAGGCTTCTGAGATGTCTTGTTCCATTAGGATTTACTTCATTACCAAGATCTGGGGGAGCAAGAATGGTCTCTTTCCAGCCTTCTCTGAGTATTTAAGCTGGTTAAAAGACCTGCTTTTTGTAAGTAAAGGAGGGTGAAAAAAATTTTGGGACTGAGAAAATGAATATTAGACGGACTGTTAAAAAATTACTTAAGTTTTGATTGTATCTGGTATGAAAAGAATAGAACTGGGTTCTGTCTATGATGGGGATTTTGTGAAAACTAACAGAAAAGAAACAAAGCCGGTTGAAATTTATTCAGACAGTATGCTAAGGATTTTTAAAAGAAACCACCCCCACACTTTTTTCCATCTAGTATTATTGGGAAATTAAAGAAAATAAGGAACTGTCACCACGTCATCATGATTTTAAATCATGATGCTGTAGCCATGTGTTTAAATGTATGTTCCTGCCATTTAGCTGTGATAAAATGGCTCAGTTGTGTACAAGGAGAGATGATTACTCTTTTGCCTTGCAGCAAACTGCAAGTACAGGTTGTTCTAATGTGAAGACTCAGAGGAAGTTGTTTTGTTTTGATTTAGCAACATCAGAATTCTAAAAGTATTGTAGTAATTTAGAAATGTCTCATTTAAAAGTCTCCTACTGATGTCAAAATTGTGTCACTGTAGCTTTAGAAAGCAGGCTGAAGATTATGTAACATGGCAAGGAAACAGCCTTATTGTTAAGGATGAGAAAGCTTAGATAGGATATACTTAGATGACAGATCCTGCCCAGGAAAAGCTGTCTTAATGTGTGTGTTCCTGGAATCTTCTGTCACATTTTGCTGCTTTATTTATTTTTTTTCCCTTTGGTTAGCAAAATTATTAAATGTAAGTAGAGCTCTTACAGAGGGTGTAATGGAATGTCTGAACAGTGAGATCCCGTGTGTATTCTTCTAACACAGTGGTTTTTCTAAATGATTTTGATCAGTTTTGAAATTGCTCCCATGGCAGGAGTGCAGGGCTTTATTCCCTTTGTATTTTGTGTGTTTATTAGCGGGCTAAATTCTTTCACCGCGTTCTGTCACAGAAGCGTTTGCGTTCACAAAGCTCCCAGTCTGTCCCGGTGCTGATACAAAGAGTCTCTAGAAGTGATGATGCCATGAATTGTGATTGTATCTGTGCTGCTGTAAACATCCTGCCTTTGTCCTGCCGTGCAGGGAGGTGTGATGTCACTGCTGTCCTGTCACTGCTGTGCCCACGGCCCTGCCTGGGCAATGAGCCCCTGCCCTCGCTTGTGGAGAGCAGCAAAAAAGCAGCAGTTACATAAAACATCTCCAGTGCTGAATATGGGGAGAGCTGTGCAGCTGAGAGAGATTATGGAGACAAAATCACTGCATGGCAGCTCTCTAATGAAAGGCTCACAGTTATGGGGCTTTTTAGCCACTGACAATTAATAGTAAAATAACTGCTATTTCAGGGTTCCTCTCATGAAATGTCTTTGAGAAGCCTGTGTTCCTTACATGGCACAACAGCTCAAACCCACCTCTTACCTCTGTAGCATACAGATACAGAAAAAAAAGCTGCCTTAATTCTCTCAACAGAATTAGCTCATGTGAAGTTCAGTTGTTTGACCTTACAAGCCACAAGCTTAGCTGTAAGTTGCCTGCTGTGGCTATTACAAACTCATGAGCCTTTTTATATCTCAAGTTCAGAATGTTTGAAGTTCATGTGTGAATTCTGTATTTCAAAATATAGTGACTCATATCCGCATGGAAATCAGCTGTTCCAAAAATATGGATTGCTTACAGATCTAAAGAAACTTAATTCCATTTATATTTTTAAATTAAATGAATATATTTATTGGTAAGTGTGAAGAATTAAGCATGGCAACAAAACAGAAGTTTAATTGAATTTGTATTTTAATATTAATCATCTGTTGTGAAAAAGTTGGAATGTGCAATTAAGTAATCATATGCCAGAAATCTAAAACTTGAAGTATTTTCTGATACAGCTGAGTAAATGTGCTTGCAGTGTTAAAGAGGAGCCTTTCTGAGAAGTGCACTCTTTCATTCATGTTTCAAAAGCTAGATCAGACTAAAAATTGGAATGGTTAATAATTTTTAGGACACAGTCATTCATGTATGCTACACACACTAATAATCCAGGCAGTATTGAGTCCTTGTAGGTTTTCTCACCTGCAGGAGGGGAGGGCAGGGCTTGTTTTCAGGGCACGAAAGGGAGGGAGTGTAAACCGTGAGTAAGAGCTGTCACTCGGAGCAGGAGGCAGCAGCACATTCGAGTAGCCACTGCAGTGTATTTCAACTCCTAGTGGGATTGTGTGATCATCAGATCTGCACTGTCAGTCATGTCCCTGGCTGATGACAGACTTGCTGCAAGTGTTTTGGAGGAGTATTGAGCTAGGCCCCCAGACTGGAACAGATACTGGTCGCAGTAAGGAGTGTCCTACTGTGGGGTTGTTCCTTAAATTCTTCAGGGGGAGAAATAAAATTGTCAGAAAAAAGGAATATAGACAGGGAAGAGTTGAGTTCCACTTCCTAAGCAGTCTTTGGATTCCAGATACAGTTTAGGAGAGAGGATTAGCAGGTGTTTGTCTTCTATAAATCTTTGCAATTAATAACATAATTTTTAAAATGAACTGGGCTAACATAATTTAAAAAATGCTTGGTTTTAAAAAAAAAAGGCCAAAAATACCTCTTAGCAGAATGGTGCATGCATGCACAACCCAAATGTGACTGTATCTGGAGAATATTTTTATTCTGTTGAGTCTGAGGATTTTAAAGAAATAGATGGCTTGGTGAATCTTGAAAGGGATGTTGCATGCTCTTTGTATTTCTTGATGGGAATGTTGGTGTAATCTAAAGTCATGGTAGTAGTGTTTACCCCACTGCCTTTCTCTTAACTTTGTGAGCTGGACAGAGAAGTTTGGGTCTCAAGAGCAGCTGGGTGAAGCAAGTATTCAGGCAGTGGGGCCACAGTAGCAGAGATTCCCTTGTGCTGTTCCCCCTGCACATCCAGATCAGTGTGCAGTGGGAAGGGCTTGAGGTGAGAAGGCTGCACCAGTGCAGAAGACTTCACAAGCAGGTTGCATGTTATTAAAAACGAGTGAGATGTTATCAGTACAAAACCTGAAATATCTTTAATGAAGTTTAGCTCCTAAAAATAACAGTTTAGAAACCCAGTGGCAATGGGGAATTCAGCCTTGTTTCTCCCACAGACATAGTGGTTAATCTGTTCAGTGAAACTGAGGAGAAAATACATTTTTCTGAAGCCCTGTGTTATGTAAAGGAGGAAGGTGATTAAACCACATCGGTAAGCCGGCCTTAGCTGTAAATCTTGGCAAGCTGGACTTTCCTGATAGGTCCTTGAGATGTCAGGCCTTAGTTAATCAAGAATAGATACTCAGAGGTCTCTGCTTTGTGGGGGAACAGCACAAGGGAATCTCTGCTAACTGTGGCCCCACTGCCTGAGTACTTGTTCCACCCAGCTGTTCTTGAGACCCAAACTTCTCTGTCCAGCTCACGAAGTTAAAAGAAAGGCAGTGGGGTAAACACTACTGCCATGCCTTTAGATTACACCAACATTCCCATCAAGAAATACAAAGAGCAAGTGAAGGATAGTATAGTGTGCTTTGAAGTGAAGATGAAAGATGTGTTTTTGCATAAAGATACTGGGAATATCAAGTATTCCTTTAAGGAATTTTTAGCTGTGAATTAGAAAAAAAAAATATACGTAAACTTGAGGGGATTGAACTTGTTAAAAAATAAGTTTATGTAGAGGCTTCAGTTTACAGGTGGGATTTTAGACCTCTCTATCTAGAACTTCTCTGGAGTATGGTGTCAGTCTGTTTTGCCAAAGCTGGTGCCCTTTAGTCATGTGGCTTTGTTTATGGGGTTCAGCACTTCAGATAGAAGGTCAATTAGGAAATATGCTTTAATTAAAGCCAGTTCTGACATGCTTTCTTCATGTATTTTTCTCATTTTCAAACCTTGCCTGTTAACTGTTGAAGAATGAAGCATAATTTATTGTCTCTGGAATGAGAAAGATGCATTTTTTCCCTTTTCAACTGCAGTGAGGGAAATGAATGAAAATTCCCTCATTATTTTGTAAGACCCGGGGATATGAAGATAATATCTGGGTGATAAAACTGAGGTTCAGCAATTTGTCCTCACTACTGAAATTTAATTGAAAGAGTGAGAAGTGGAGAATGCCTTTAATAACTAAAGCAAAACAAGTAAAATCCACACACATCAATGATGTGAAGGGACACTTACTGTTGAGTTGGAAACTACATGGTATTTTCCATCCTCACAATCTTACCAAACCTGTGTGAGGAGAAAACTTCAGTTGGTTTTTAGAATGTCTGAGCAAGAGCCAAGGACTTTGTGTTTACCTTTCTGTAGCAGGGCTCTGCCAAGCACCTTTGGAAGGGCTGCATGCTCTGGCACCCATGAGCAGCTGTGGCTCCCATCTCTTCCACGGGTTCCATGTGCCCAAACCATGGCTTGTTGTGGAAAATGGAGCACACTGGTAATCCTGTGAGCCCATTTGGTGTCACCTGGCTGTGTCCTGGCACCTGCCTGCCAGCTGTGGGACTCTGGATGGAATGGAGTTACTCTGTGAGCTCTCCTGGATTCAGGGTATTGCATGAGAGATCTTCAACAGTGGAACGTCCTCAATGAGCCTTGGTGGTGCAAAGATAAAATGGTACATTTTATCTGTCATTAAACTGTGATCTACCAGTTAAACTGTCCTCCAGAGTAGGGCATTTAAGGTGCATTGCCTTTGGCTGAGGGTCGGTGCCTGAAGAGTTTCAATAATCCTGTTTGAGGAGGAAATCTAAAGACACCAACTTTTATCACTTTGACAACTTTTCTTTGCAGGAAGCTGTGTTTTTATGAAAAATCAGTATCAGTTTTATTCTTTGACATGTACTACTTGTGATTCCATTTTTTGCTAATTATCACCCATACCACATTCTTAAATTTCTCCCTCCTGCCCTACCTGCCCCCAAGGTTTTAAACATTTCAGCACTGTTTCTTATGCATATCCATCATCTGAGAGACAAAAATAGGTTGAAATACTAGAAGAACCAGTTGGCTGGATTTCTTTCAATTTCTTTTGCATTAGCTAAAAATGTGGTGTTAAAAGCTTCTGTGTTACCTGACATAGAATAAGATTAAAGGCGATTTTAATGCTAGTGTTATGAAATTTTGGGGGTAAATGATTTTTAAAGCTTTGGGATTTTTTCCTTATTTGTTGGGTCTTGTGTTTTGTTTTTTGGTTTTTTTTAAACAGGAATCTTACCCCTCTTCATCACCAATATGGTTTGTAGAATCAGATGACCCAAACCTGACTTCAGTCTTAGAGCGTTTAGAAGATATTAAGAAGAGCAATACTCTGGTGAGTGAAGTATTTTGGTTATTTTGGACATTTATTTGGGATTGTGTGCTTACTTGGCTTTGTCACATTAACAAGTTCAGTTTTAGGGTTATTTGGGGGATTTTATAAACACAACTTTCTCTTCCAAAAAGCTTAGGAGCCAAAAGTAATCCAAAAGATTTGAGGCAAGAAGAAAAAGATAACTTCTTTTAGTGAGTAAGCTTTTAAGTAATGTTTCAGTCCCAGTAATTAGTGTGATGTTTTCTGAAAATAATTTAACAGTGAAGTGGATGAAAATGTTAAAACTGCTGAATAAGAGAGCTGTTGTAGAGTTTTCTTTGCACAGAAATCAATTGCAGAGGCAAAACTTTGTACTCTTGAGAATGTATATTCTCCAAACCATTACTCTAATACCAAGGATTCTTGGTTTCTTTAACCTTTCCTTCTTTCAAAGGAAACTTGACCTGAGAGCTTCTAATTCATCAGAATGTTTCTTAGGTACTGATACATTTAAGCAGTGTTGTGACTTTGGACAATTGCTAAAGGAAATCTTTGTATACAGATTCTGATGGCTGTTTTGTAGCTCAGAAAACTCTCAAGCATTGTATCTTACTTAAATACCATTTCATGTAGTGATGGGAGCTCAGAGGAGAGGCACATTAATATAAAATTAATTTCCTAGTCTCTCTAGGAAACTGCCCTTGAATAGAGCTTGGAAATAAATTTCAGTACAAATGCAGTTTGTGCCTCAAAAAGGGGTATTGCAGCATACTGATAAACTCAGGTGATCTTTATTAATAGATGATATTAACATTTTGTGTTTATTTTGGTGGACATGAATGCAATACGTACTAAACAAATCAGAATACTGCTTATTGAATGGATTATGTGCTTAGTATTTGTCTGGTTTGGGAAAAATTTGGAATGTTCTTTCTGCAGAAAACCCACTACTTATGTATGTTGGGATCATGTTCATCTAGGATACCCAGCCTTATGTAAAAATGTACAAGTGTCTTTTTCTGAAGATAGGTTGCATCTGAAGATAGGATGCATTTGACTTCTAGCAAAAATAATTAGGAAACCAATAAAAGTGAGTCTTTGTGGGCCTTGCCATAATTAAAAACAATTGTAAAGGGACGTTAGGGCTTTCATGCATTTTGTTGGATCTGATTGCACAACATTTACATCTCTGTATTTTCTACTTCAATTTGACTGAACTACATTCAGGAGAATATTATAAATCTTAGTCTTTAAGCTCTGCCTGGAAAGGGGCAGTAGCAGAAAATCTGGCTAAATGAGCTTTTTGCTTAAAGACACTTTTCAGAAGATTGTGCAGCTTGAAGCTGGTGTGGCTGATATTCAGGTTCTGAACGAGGTATTTCCTGTGCGCAACGGCCTGCAAGAGGCTGGAAAGCTTTGTTGTAAACATGCAAGGGACTGTGCTGAATTGCATATGCACACGGACTGCTTATGTAGCTGGTAAGAAAACAGCTTCTGCTATCAAGATTGTACTTGCCCATGTAAAAAAGCTGCTGGGTTGATGTAATAGACACCTGTGATGGCCCATTGGTTTCTCAGGAATCCACCCTGCTTAGTGCTGTGCCAAGGTGAAGGCAGATGGGAGTGGCTGAGGAGACAAATACTTGCACTACAAAATCTGATTTCTTTTTTTGCTCCAAAGACATGGCTTGTGACTTTTTAATTTGGTTTTTTTTTTTCCCCTTCAACTCTTCCCCATAGAACTCCCTCCCTTTCAATGGCATGGAGCACTCACACAGAGACTTTTTGCAGCAAAGAAGGGATAGAGGAGTACAAATCCAAAGGCTTCTAATTTATCACAGTCTCATAAAAATTCACTTAGTTTAATTTAGAATAATCTAGAATGTTTCAAACTACCTTTCATTTAATTTACTGCAGGTAAAGGATCATTAGTGCCATGTTGCTCTAAACTCAGAGTTACTGGAGCAGTCAAATTTTGAATGGAAGAAGGCATAGGACTCTTGCAGGAGCTCAGCTGTGCTAAAAGCAGTGCTAGCACATGTACCCTGCTTTAGCCTTTGGTATTCTACTGCCCTTTCTACCTGCTTTGTAATATGGGACAGGTGTCAGCTCTTGGGAAACTGAAGAATATGCTCTTCAGGCATAAATGTTTGACATGTGGAAGCCTTGTCATTTGACATGGTAACACAAAAACTGATTTATGATGTTGAAATCCTACATGTGTTTCCTGGAAAATCTTCTGTGGGTCTGAAACTGTGCTAATTACCTTGCACCAGCATGTTGCTTTTACTATGAAAATTCATCCAAACACTAAAAATGTTGAAAGATGATTAAGAATGTGATCAGCAGGGATATCCTCAGGTTTGGGCAGCTTAGCTGCTTGGTTGTCAATGTCAGGCAAGTTTCAGTCAGCAGATGAAGAGGCTACAGAGTTCTTTCAGCCCCTGGTGTCTCCTGAATTTCCTTCTGAAAATCAGCCATGCTTTAGATTTCCTAAGTGTGGAACTGCCATCTGCCTTCTAGTGGCTGTGCTATGCAAAAGAGAAATCTTACTGTGATTTCCCTTGTTCTGTTTAATATGATGGAAGTTACATGATGTGAGTCTGAAGCCTCAAACCTTATTTCATGAGATGTTAACTATAACTCTACACTATTTAGAGGTTTGCTTTTTAAAGAGAATAGGGAAATGGGCTGAAATTCAGAGAGGCAGCTTTAATTCTCACACTCTAGACCTTACATTTGCATGAAAGATGTCAAAAGTAAGTACACAATTCCTGGCATAAGTATGTTTACAGCTTGGGTAAGCTGCTGTCTTGAAATACACTGCTTCTGTGCTAATATTTTAGATTCAGTCCCACATGGAGGCATTTCAGGGAAGAATGTCTCCTGCAAACTCCCAGTGTGGCAGCAGCTATTTCTGCAGTGGGAGTGGAGGAGACAAAATGCAGGAATCAGCTTTGCTTTGGTCTGAAGCTGCCCAAGGCTGCAGAGTGTGGGGGAGGCCAGGCCAGGTACTGTCACTGGCACCTGATAACCCAGTAGTGGCCATACTCCAAGTGACAATTACTGCTTCCCTCTGTTCCCATTTGTATCCTTCTTCAGCACTTTCTCAGTGGTAGGCTAAGATTTATTGATGCATTTATTTTTATATAGATATTGTGGGTGTAGGTAGAGACACACAGAATAATGAAGTCTTTTTATGCTTAAACTGTACTTCTTAAATTCATTTTTCTTCGTAATCAGGAAACAGGATGTTTCATAGTGAGCCCAGCAGGATATTAATACCATCAAAGGTATCCTAAAATTGTTAATGCTTTCATACTACATTAGGAAGAAATCTTCATACATAAAAAAGCTTCCTAGTGTGGGCTAGGAATTTTTCAGAAAAAATTGTTTTAAACTGTTTTCAAATGTGCAGGACATTAAGATAGGAAACACAGTTCCAAGAGGTGTTTGTGTTCTGAACCAGCATTATTGTGTCCAAAAGAACCACCAACTTCTCAGAACTCCTGAAGCATTAAAAATTATAGAGGCTGTGTATTCTAATGGTGTATTTTTTGTTATTTTGATACTAATTATAATCATTTTAACAAATTTAGAAGTGTGTTGTGTTTGGTCACTTGAGGGTTTCCTTTCTGCAGGCTATTCACATCACTCCTTTACCCTGTGGGTTAGGAGCTCTGGTTACTGTTTACTCTGTGCTCTAGGCTGTTTGTATTCCAGGGCACCTCCTGGTGTGCTGATAGCTCACTTTTCTGTAGTAGCCTCCAAGTGTGTGTGTTAAGCATTCATTTTACAGTAGTCAAGCCTGTGAAGTTACCCTGGAAATACATTTAAATTATTAATACATGACAGAAATCTGCTCTCCCTTTTGATAGTCTGTTCATGTACATACCAACACATACCAAATCTTGCTTAGAGCACAGGGCTGGATCAGATGTCTTCCAGACGTGACTTTCAGCTCAAATTACCCTGTGATTTTTCATACAGATGAGCAGAGGATAAGGGATAACAGTGATGGTGAGTGACCCATGGCAGAAAGGTCAATGGTATTAAATTAATTCCTGTGGAGGAAAAATGTAGCAATAAGGAAAAAGGGTGGAAAGGTTGTACAGACAGGATCAGCTTCTTGCTCTGCCACCGCCTTTGCAAATTGTAGACACTGATTGCAAATAAAGCAGCTGATCTATAAAAATGAACTGCAGTATGAGTTGCATTAAGGTAACCCTGCAGTGTAGAATCCTGCCAGGGAAGGGGATCCCTGCTCTCAGCAGGTCTCTGCCTTCCCCTTCATGATGAAATGTGCTTGTGTGCTGAAGCACACCAGAACTGATCTACCACAAGGCTGATAAGTGCCACAGAGCAGAGTGATCTGTGGTGCAGTGGAAATGAGGTGGTGAAGAGCTGTTGGAGGCCCTTGTCAGGCACAGCTGTAACTCAGCCCAGGCTGTGCCAGCACCTTGTTGTTTTGAGGGTGCTCCTGTTCCTTGCTTGTGGTGCTGTGCTCAGAAGCAAGGGAAGCTCACAGTGTGGTAGGTCCTGGCTGCAGAAATCCCTTCTGAATTCCAGTTCAGCTGACAGGACTATTTGTGGGGAGGAGGGGGACTGAAGGAAGCAGGGCAGCAGTTCTTAACTCTCCAGTCCTTACTGTTTCTCTGTCAAGGCACATCTAATACCCTATTCATCTGCTTTTCCAGGGCAGTGCTAATTGACCAGCCCAATGGTGGCAGTCTTCCCTCACTGCTTAGATTTATTTTTGTATGATTCATAGAAGATTTAAACAAATTATTGGCTCTGTGAGAAAAGTTACAGCTCCTGGAATTGTATGGTTTATGCTCCAGCTCTCCATGAGGCAATGTTTGTGCAGAGACAAAGTTTCTCAACAAAATGTATAGCAGTGCAATTCTAAGTATCTTGCACTTACTGAAAATAATAGTTCTAAGACCTGTGGTTCTATCTGGCAACCAACTTTTTGATTCATTAACCTGATTCCTGTCTGCTAAACAATTTCATTATGTTCTGGATACCTGAGAAGCTTCCAACGAGTGTAGAGTCTTGGTGCTGATGAGAAATGTGATTGTTACAAGAAGGGTTTTTGCCAAAACCTATCGTGTCTCATGGATATACCCCTAAGAAATGTGGTGCTGGTGCCTCAGTCCTTTAGGTGATACCTGCTTTATTTCTCAGTTAGGTTGATTATCTGCTTTATTTTGGGGTTGGGTTGACTATCATGAATGATGCAGAAGCATTGGTGTGATAGTGTTCTAATGCAGGCTGGTACCTCAGTTCATGGCCTCAGATGGATAAATAACATTCCTATGGAGCACAATGTTGAATTCTGCTGCAGAAGGGAAAAGCACTGAAGCTTTCAGATAGCATAAGGGCAACATTTTCCTGTCACTGCTAGTGATTAGGGCTTGGAAATGAGCTCTTAACCCTGGACAGACTGAATTTTTCACTTCCAGTGAGGTAAGGTGAGAGCATTTAAACTGGCCAATGGCAAGGCTTTAGACAAGTATTTTGGAGTGTGTGTGCAGAAATGCCTGTCTTGCATGCTGCCCTCGACAAGTGGCAGGACAAATTCTCCTTGGTTTTGGGAAGAAAAGTCCATAAATGGATGTATGATTTCTGCAAGCTTCATCTAGGTTAGTATTTTGCAACTGATGAGATGTTGACCCTTTTACAAATAGATTTTGCAGTCCTTTTTTTTGTTTTCCTGACATAGCTGTGCAAAGACCTTGGAAAGGTAGGAAATGCAGTAGTATAATCTTTATATCTTGGCCTTAGCTAGGAATCTGAGGCTGCCTACAGAAAGTGAAGAGCTGTAGAAATCATCTTCATTAGTGTGATGATCAAAGAGCAAACTTAATGTTTTTTTCTGCCTTACATTAGTGAGTGTGAGGTGGTGCATAGTTTGCAGTTAACAGAGCACAATCAGTGGAACAGGCTGGAAACACAAATCAGAGATAGTAACAGATTGTGCCTCACCCTGACACAAGATACAGCAAGCAGAGTGCCTGGGCTCCAGCTCAGAGCCCTCCTGGCTCCTGGGACTTGGACAGGGTTGGTCTTGCTTCTGCTGCCTCACTGGTGTGCCCTGTGAAGGAATTCAGGGCATGGAAAACCAGACTGTTCCTCCTTGGTTATTTAAGCTGGGAAATGGGAATAGGCTATTTTATCTCATGGAATGTGACCATTTGCTTATTCCATAGTGATGTGTGGCTCAGACACCTATGCTTGGAATAGATGATGCTGTCAGACCAAAAATGTTTTTTCTGCTCATGGCTTTCTTCTTATACATAGGAAGATGAATGGGAGTCATTGCTAACTTGCCATGTCCTTGAGTTTCTGTTGTGGGGACTTTACTACAAAGATTGCAGAAGATATTTTATTCCAGCCTTAGCAGAGTTAAATGCTGTACACTGACTTCAAGTTCAATATCAATGTGTGAAGAAAATTCGAAATATATTTCTCTGTGCTTTGGTTTAAATGAACTTAACCATGTGTTTTTGTTGTTTTTAGCTTCTTCAGCAGCTGAAGCGATTAATATGTGACCTCTGCAGATTATATAATCTTCCTCAGCATCCAGATGTTGAAATGTTAGATCAGCCATTGCCAGCTGGACAGGTAAATCAAAAAAGCTTTGGACACCTTCTTATGCCAATAAAGGAATTGTTTTTTTAACTCCAAGAAATAAGATAATGGGAAAGATTGAACCTTGTGTAAACCAGAACTGAGATACGAAGCACTTTTGCATTACGGTGTCTTCAATCTGAATTTTATTTACAAAATCCATTTACTAATGGTGTGATAATATTACCCAGTTCCCTTTGAAGTTTCTGTATCACTGCAAGGTGTGTATGTGATACCAGTGCTGTCAAGTTTAATTCCCTCCTTAACACTATTCAAGCCAATCTCTGTGCACTTGGAGTGCTTCCCAAAGTTACTTTTTCTGAAATATTTGGCTCTTTGTGGAAGAGTATGTGTTTCACAGTGTGCAATTGGATGAACTACTGTTGATGTTTTCCTTCTTCAGTCCCTTGCAGAGACATGGGATATCAAGGCCATATGTTACTTTGGGTAGGGAGGTACCTTGCTTATTTCTTGTGCACTTGAAAAATTAAGGATTGTGAAGGCCTGAGGTGGTCTTCTTAACCAAAATGTTTTGTATTGTGTTGAAAACAGAACTGGTAACTGACAGTAGCTGTTCTTTTCTGTTTTTTAATAAGATTATGGGATCTTCTTTTGTTTATACACATTAAGATGACATGATTGCTAAAATACTCCTTTAGATTAACAGATGCTTTCCTGTGGTGACAGTGCTATAGTAATGACAAATAACTTGCTTAATTTTTGGTCACATTGTAATCCTATAGGTAGGTCCTTTTTCTGAGCCACCCACTCAGCAGTGCAGCTGTAAGGCAATGGGCTGTGCTATTAGGGTGTAGCTTTGTGAGGGGTCTCACATGTGCTGTGAAATTCAAAAACAAACTCATGGAAGGTTTCTTAGCCAGAAATGTCAGACAATTTCAAGTGAAATAAGAGGGGTCTTAGTAACTCTGACCAAAGACATATCTGCTCCCATATATTGTCTAGAGCAGTGTCATTACTTTGGCAAAGGAAGAGTGAGCAGAGGACAAGCATATCAGAATACTCCTGAGTATTTCTGCAGCTCAGAGTTCCTGAGCTTGGAGTGGTATCCTGAAAGAGAGTCATAAAAATTAACTCAGTGCATTGTTTTGCTATTTCCTCAAACAGGCTAATAGCAATGGCTACATGATGATACTAGTGGCTGCATGGCAGTTCCAGGTAGTGAGAAAAAGAATCCATTAGGTTCTGGAGGTCTAAAGTTGATTGAGTTTTTTCTTTCTAGGGGTGTAGCTTGTAGATAGATTCTAGTCAGAGCCATGATCTGATTTCATGCTTAAGGGATGGTGGGTTGTAACCCACTTGATGTGTTTGTTGCATTTGACAGTGTTCAGAATAGGATGTTCCTTATCTGAATTTAAAGCTTCTACTTACAACTTAATTGGAATTAATTGAGACATTCGATTTATTTTTGCTTCGTGAAAAAGTCTCTTCAGTGTCATATACCAGGAAATCATCTTTATGCATCTTACCCTTATCTGCAAAGGACGGAAGTTTGACATGTAACTTTTGCATTTACTGCTTCTCTTTGAGAGTAGACTTGCTGATTTTGAAAGCAAGGAAAGTATGCAAAATTTATGCAGACCTTTCATTGTTGTATTGCAGAATGGAACAACAGAAGAAGTTACATCAGAGGAGGAGGAGGAAGATGATATGGGTGAAGTATGTCTATATATGAGATTGTTTTCCTAATCTAGTAGAATTTTGTCATTTTGCCTTGCAATGTCTGGCTAATAATTAAACCAAACTGTAACATGTAACCTCCCTGGAGTTCAACAGAAAAGATAATTAAAATTTGGATGTTTACCTGAATGTCAGCTTTCCCTTCAACCAGAAACCTAGTGAAATTTTCTTCTTAAACCTAGATCTCAGCTGTGAGGTACTTGGATACAGAGAATTGGACATCTGTTTGTGCTTTAGTCAGACAATACATAACATTGTGTGCCAAATCAGTAAGTTTTTGCATTGTTAACTCCTATTTCAAGCAGCATGTGAACTGGCTCTGATATAGTTGGAAGTGCCTCCCAGACTGAAGCAGACTTGCTAAGAGTAAATCAGTTTGCTGACTCATTAAATGGGTGAACTAGTTTTTGACTGTAATAAATTGAAGGGACTGGAAGGACATCGAAGCAGACACACTAAACTTTTATGTCCATCTCTGGCAACATGGTGCTCTCTTTAATGAGCTTTTTAGTTGTAAGAATCACCCTTTTTGCTTGCATCTGCTGCATTGTAGAATAGCTCTGAGATTCTTGCTTTCTACACTACTATAGACTGCCTTATTATAGTAGAACTGTTCTGACTTCTTCAGATTTAGATATTTAAGGTTTAGTAAGAATGAACAACTCTCTCTGAATAAATGATCTTCCTATAGAAAATATCAATGCTACTGAGTTCTTAAATTAATTTGTAGCAGCCTTTCTTATGCCATATTTAGCCTGATCCAGACTACGTTTGCTGGAGCTTGTGTTTTTCCTTAAAGGTGCTGTGTCCCATGTCCTGCTGGCACAAGGCTCTGGTTGCTTGCAGACTGCTAGAGTAGCCTTTTGCATTCTGTTTGGGTTACTTTGTAAAAAAGAGAAATGGTCTGCCATTATTTATCAGCTGTCAGGGGGCATTGTGTGTGGCAGTGATATCTGTAACCTGTAATCTAGTCCAAGTTCTAGATGGAGAAGCAGTTTTCAATTCCTCAGCTCTGTCATTGGAGAAACATGAGCATTTTGAAGAATACTCAGTCTGAAGTCTGTTACAGCTGAAGGAAACAGAGTTATCAGATGCACCCAGGTGCATTTCCTGTTACATAGGACATCTTTGAATGTGGGTTTTTCTGCCATGCAAACTGATTGTGCATGGAGAGCAGCCCCAGGTGTGCCAGAGCTCTGCATACTGGAGTGTATCTGGTAGTTGTGTAACCAGAATCTGCTGGTGTGGCTGCTGCAGTGCTTCCCTTCTCGTGTCAAGGTATTTACATGCTTCCCCTCCTCTCCACAGGCAGCATTTGAGTCACCTTCAGGCAATTGTCTGAAGCTCAGAATGCTTCTCTGCCACAAAGATAAGCCCATCTCAGGATACAGAGTGGAGGGGTTTTAGTGCCTTGGTCTAGAACGTAGAACTGAAGTGTTGGCTTGGGTGATCAGAATGCTTGACCACAGAATTTTGTCTTATGTCCTGATTCCAAAATTACTTTATCTAATCTCTAGCTGAAATGTTAGCCTTGAATAAAGTACACATAGTTTTCTAATATTTAACTTTCTTGAAGGGTTGTTGTAGCCCTGCCAGACAGGTTAATCACAGCTTGTGAGAAGTGCAATATAGCTAGGATTCTAATTGCAAAAGGGCCTTTTAGAAACATCTTGGAGCCACCCTACCTTGGGGTACTTTTGGATTCTCTAGTCCAGTTTGCTGCCCACTTCAGTGAGCTAATTCTCTACAGTCTTATCTTCTTGCAGAGGCAGTACTTGTTTCTGTGACCAGAAATGTGTTGTGAATTTGGGTTTCATTTCTATTATGAAGGTTCCCTTTATTTCCAGTGGTTATGTTGGCTGAGGGTGAAGTTAGAACAAAATAGAAATGGCATCCAACAATCACAAATCTGTAGTGCTGTGCAGTATGTGACTTTATCCCACATGCCTTTGGAGAGGGTTTCATTGAATGAAGAGCACAGGACAGTTATTTACAGTTAACTTCTCTCTCTCTTTCATAGGACATTGAAGATCTGGATCACTATGATATGAAGGAGGAGGAACCAGTTGATGGGAAGAAATCTGAGGATGAAGGCATTGAAAAAGAGAACCTTGCAATCTTAGAAAAAATCAGAAAAAATCAAAGGCAAGATCACTTAAATGTGAGTTAATGATTCCATGCTTCTTCTTTGCAATACTTCTGACTTTGAAACAGAGATGGTTTTCTGCAAAGAAAGCCCACTCCTATACACCTAGACATAAATTAACCTGTAGCTGACTGTTTACCTGCTCATCTCCAGAGGTACCCATGGGTTATCCCTCTATTTCTTGCTTGGTGCCTTTGTTACAAGCATTAGCTCTCCTTGCAGAATCAGCAGAATGCCTCCAGGCTTTGAGCTTGACTTTTGTTGCTGAACCCTTATTTAAGTAAAAAACTAAAGCCATAATTAAAATTGCCTGTGTTAAAAGTCACGGGTGACTTAAAATACTTGGCAAACCTGTGCTTTAAATCAATTTTATGCATGAGTTTATTTTTAAGTAATAGCTGTGCCACCTGGAAGTTACTGAAGGGTGGTGGATTGTTGTGCAGTTTTTTTATTGCCATGCATAAAGTCAAGGGCCTTCAGCAGCTCTGCAGCTTTGTTGTCAGTTTTCTGAGTGATCTTACCAGCAGGCAGTTGTAGAAAAGGTGCTTGTTCTCCAGAGGCTTAGAAACGTTCTGTCCCAAGTGCCAGGCTCCAGAGAGGCTTCTACTTCTCAGAGGTGCATGTAGGAGGGTGTGATGATGTCATACAACCTTAATTTTATTTACCCTGACTCCCAAAGAAATCAAAGCTTTTGTTTCATAGAGGCTTATAAAGTATAAAACATGAAATTTAATACCTCTGTTTGTGATCTGCTTCATCCACAGGATTTTAAAATTTTCACACCTAAACCTGATTGGCATTTCAGGGTTTAAAAGCAGGTAAACATCAGGTCCCAAACTGCTTTGGCTGTATAGTCAAGTCCTGTTTTGAGACTTGAGTAACCATAAGCACAACAGTCACTTACTGGTTTTGTTTAAACTTGAATGTTCACAGTTTGAGACGATGCCTAGTGAGGTTTTGTGTGTTTCTGTGTGTATAACTCAAACTCCTAATACTAAGGAGTCTTTAGTTGTTAAAGAAAATATAACCTCTTGCATCCTGAAAGGCATGGCCTGCTTTACAATCATCTAAAATGTGGCAGAACAGAAAAAAGGTTTTTGTGGTGTCAGCATTCTTCCTTGGTGCAGAAAGCCTCTTAAAACTGGCAGATTTTCTTTTGCTATCTATTCTTTTCCTATTTGGCCAATACTGCCTTTCCTTTTGCTTTTTCCCTCCACATTTAGTGGAGCTGCAATGAACACTGCTGGTTTTCTGTTTGACAACAGCAGATTCAACTTACATAATAGCTGTTTCTCATGCCAGGACACTCTCGTTGATGCTGGTGCATAAACAAGGTCAGCTGAGTGCAGGGAACAGGGTATTCAACTGCTGCTGAGGAACTGTGGTATTTTTGTGGGTCACCAGAAATAGCTGTGCTGCTGAAATAATTTCTCCAAGGACTTGTGGAAGTTTACTCCTAGGTGCTGGAGAACCAAAAGCTGTAGCTGTGCTACTGACCTAGGAAAGAGCTATCCCAGCAGCACTTTATTGGTCCTCCATGCTGCCAAAACAGGGGGCTTCTGATAGAATGTGTTAACCATGCTCTAAGAGCAGTTGTTTGCTGAGTGTCCTAACACAAAGCAAAATTTAAATCTGTACAGCCCCCACAGCTGGGTTTCTTAGAGGACACTATGAGTTTGACAAACCTAAATGCAGTGGCTAAACTAGTGTGGTTTTTTAGCCCTTTGGGATACTTTGTTTCCTCAGCAGAGGCCAGTAAAACAAACCCATGCCATTTACATGCTGCTTGTTGGAAAAGGGAATGTGCAGCATAAACCAGGGCTTTGACTGGTGCCCAGTGCAGCCAGAAGACTTTTCATTTCCTTTCCATGTTCTTTGGCCCAAGTCCATGGGCTGTCCTCTCTCCCTTGGCTGCAGTGCAGGCTGGAGTTACAGATCATGCTCAAGGCTTGTTCATGGGAAAGCAGTGCATGCACTCCCATTGTCATTTATTCCTCATAGGTTAATGACATTTTTCTGCTTTTTAAGATGTTGTCATAGGAGTTTTTAGTGTTTATGTGTGTTGTACAAGTTAAGAATGTGTATTTACTAATTTTGTAAATGAGTTCTGTCTTTGGCAGTATCCTTAATCCTATTCTTCTTGCTGGCATCAGGAAATAAATTTGGCTTTTGGTACAGTATGTAACTTGGAGCAAGAATTAATCCTCCTCTTAAAATTGTAATAACTTTAAAGAACCACTTGCTTACCTGTAGTTAAATAGGTCTTTGAACTGGAATCATTAACTTCAAATATTTAACAACTTGCTGCTGCTTGCTTTTCAGAGGTCTCTCCCCACATAGTCATTTCAGAGACTAATGCCTTTCTTATTTAGATTATGCTATTAGCTTTTCCTGTTTCATGCTGAGGAGTTTAAGCACTTCCCTTTAGAAGTCTCCAATGTCTGTACTTTCATCTTCAGATTTTATGAAATCTGAGGTGTCATTTCTATTTTTAGTCTAATCCTTGAAGGAAGTATGAAACTACTTTAACTTCTAGGAATGATTGTGCTTCTGCACAAATATAGGGAAAGTTCAGTAACAAATGGAACTTATGTTCTTTAGCTCTTTTTGAGTTACTTTAGATTTCAGTTTATTATCTTGGAGAAGTTTTCCTGTTTTGTTTCAGCAGGTGATTTTTGGTCTTGTGGCTAAATCTTCTGAAATTTATTGAGTGAAGAGGTTTCCTGTAGTGTTCTGATGTGTTCACAGTATTTTTGTGATCAGACAGAAAACACTCAGATCATTGGATAAAAAACTGCAGCGAGCTGCACCTCCTATCCCCTATAACTTGAGGGGGGAGAGCAGGCTGTGGGTGCATTTTGAGGGTTGGAAGGGGAAAAGGAGCCCCTGATGTCTCTGTGGCCTTAGTACAGCAGGGCAATGGCAAGTGCTGGTGTGACTGCACCACGAGGTTCCTGTTTCCAACAGTGGCTCATCCTTGGGGGGAAGAGTTTGAGAGCAGGACAGGCCTGTAGTGGTGCATCTCATGAATATTTTTCATGTCCAGCAGTTTTGGCTGGGAGAATTCCTGCATCAGGCCTTTCTGTTATGTGCAGCTCTCAGCAGCTGGCGTGTTGTCAGCATAGATGTGTGCCTCTTGCAGCAGGGATTTCTCCAGCTTACCTGCTCATTGTTCTGGAGAGCCACAACATAGTACAGGATGGGATGATTAAGTGAGACTTTTTGTGCCTATTTGATTACTTATTGGGAAAAAGAATCACTTGGGTCTGGTCCTGCAGCTCATTTAACTACTTCAGATAAAATGGCTTTGCCTTCCTGCTCTTGGCATCAGCCCCATGTGACAGATACCCATCAGATCCCATGATTGACCGCTTACGTCTGAGGCAGTTGCAACTATAAATCTTACTGTCACAATTTGAGAAATGGGAACTTTATCTCCCTTGGAGTGTCAAGTCCCACTTTTCCAGAAGGATAATGTTATTTATATCTGGGTTCAGTCTTTGAAATTATAACTTACGTGTACTGAGTTATGGAAAAAGTTTTTAATTTTAGTATCACTGTAGTCAAAACTGACCTCGATGCTCTGTGTGGTGCAGTGGTGGGATGCAAGTCGTGCTCTCTTCTAAACTGCATTTTACAGAGGCTCCAAAACCCACAAGTGACACCAGAATAAAGACGTGCTTCAGAGCACTGGTGTTTGCCATTAGGCTTCCCATCAGGTTTAGCTGTTACCTTCCTCTTCAAGTTCCTCCAAGGATAGTTCAGAGCACATAAAAAAAGCCCCTGTGCTAAACTCCTTAAGTTAAGCTTGCTATCCTCTTTCTCCTGATTGTAGATTACTGGTTTACAGTCCACGGATTCTTTAGAGCAGCAAGTGTAACTACATTTACTGCTGCTATATAAGGGGTGAGCAGCCCAACCAGAAACCCTTGGGGGAAAAAGGGTGAAGACAAAGACAGAGTGTGCTGAGGCTTGCTTACACACACTACAGCCAACTCCTTTAATACCACCTCATTTATCAGCTGTTATAATGGAAGTCAGGGGGATGTGGGTGTGTTAAGCTTTGGTTTTTAAATGTCTCCAGTACAGAAGATACTTAAATTTTCATTTGCCAAGATGAACTTCCAACATTATATATATAGAAATTCAGTAGTTTAATTGGATGAAAATAGAGATGCAAAGAGAGACGTAGTTTTCCACAGGATGTCTTTGACCATCTAACTTGTTCTTAAATTGCCTGTATTTATAGGTTGACAATCTGTAAAGTGTATGAAAATTCCTTCTTTTAGTAAGAAGTACAGTGGAAGGGGCAAGAATCTGCACAGCTCTGCTCAGAAGAAAACCAAAGTCTTGACACTTGTCTATGAAATGTCTTTCCTACAGACTCAACATATTGAGGAGTCCTAATGTTAATGCTCACAAAGCACAGCAACTATACAAAGAATGGTGATGAACACTGCTGTGTTAACTGGTTAAGTGTAATGCTTCCTTTTCAGCTAATCTGTAGATAGTAGTAATATGCAGATATTGCATATAAACAACATTTTTCCATGAAATTTCATGTACTTGATGTTTGAGAAATCCCTTCTTTGTCTGAAACTGCTCCATAGAGAGGAGCAGAGTAAGTAGAGAAATTAATTTGTCTGAAGCCTTGTTTGTATGTAGCTTTTGTTTTATCAGATGAAAGGAGATGCCTGTTATTTGCATGTTTAATAACAAGGTTCATCCTTCATACCGGTCTGTTAAGAAAAACTAGTGGAATTTCAGAAATCTGCATAATTAAATCCAAAGGTGTATGAAAATGAATAGCCTTGAAAGAAAAGTCTACAGATTCTAGTGTGAAGCTAAGTGTATTATTTGATATTATTGGACAGAGAAGACAGGACTATATGGAGGCTTTACCATCAAGTAACTGTTACTGATACTTAATTTTTATTAAGAAATAATTTGGTTTTACAATTAAGACCTTGTAGAATATAAAACATCACTGTGGACTTCAGGCAAACAGGGAGGATGTTTTGGGTATTAGGTAATGATCACAGCTGCTTCATGTTCTTCCAGAAATAGTTTTCTGACACTTGTGTCCAAAAAGGATATGTTTATAGGTGTTCATAGTGTCTGGAAGGAAACTGAAAAAAATAAGAATCTTTGAATTTTTAGATGGAGTAAAAAAGCAGCCTCATCAACTTACTTATTTAGTACTTGATAGAGACAGGCTGAATTATCCTAGGTGGGTCTTTTTTATTTGGTAGTGGGGCAGTTTTCTTTTTTGTCATGGTTTCTCCCCCCAGCCATGCTTATGAGCTCCATATGTTAGCCTGTATTTCAGTGACAGTGACTGAAGAACAGGAGCAGAAGGGAACTGCAAAGGTCCAGTGGAATAATAATGGAATAATCTGCCTTTTGGAAACAGACTGATGGTGAAAGCCCAAGTGCCACAGGGCCAGGGTTTGGGGTGGTAACTACCTTAGCTCATTTGGAGTCCTTGTTCCTATTCTGTATTTTAAATCTTATAATGCTAACTTTTATCTCTCTGTTTTTCAAAACTCTTGAACCTGAAGTGGTATTTTGGGTGGGATATATAAGCAGAGTAATCACATAACATAGGAAAATTGGTTTGAGTTTCTCTCACTTTGAGGTGCTGAGAAGTACAGAGCTGAACTCTAAAAGAACAGAACAGATTTTGCCATAGTTGCATAAATCACAAGAACTATGACAAGTCACAAGAAATATTTTGTATTTTAAGGTTTACATACCTTTGTCTTCCTCTGTGTAGATGTTGATTTTTTTTCACTCAATTGCAATAAATATTGCTTTTGTTCCACGTTTTCTAAATTCACTGCTTGGTCTTATTCCTCAGGAAGCTGCTGTTCTAGAGTGGATACTTACCAACTCCTGGACCTTTTTCAATGACCAAATAAAAATATACCTCTGAGAAAGCAATAATACCTTATGTGTAGAAGCTCACTCTCAGGATTAGGCTTACTTTTCTTCTCAGTGTGTAAAAGCAGGATGTAAAATTAAATATTTCACTCTGAGATGTACTGTGCATCCATCTTGGAAATTAAATTGCCAAAGATTTAGCTCCTTTACAGAAAAATGCCTGTTGTACCTTGATTAAAAGTTTGTATCACCTACAGCATTTAGTAGTATATATTAATGTTCTTTAGATGGAGGGCCTTGTTTCTTTGGAGTAGACTTTGCTCACCAGAATATTTAACTTTTCAGAAACCCAATTCTCCTACAGAAATTAATATATTGTTAATACCTTCTAGTTAGTAATGTAAAGTTGTTTGTAAATACTACTTTTCACTTATTTGGAGTCTTTTTTGTTTATTTCAGGGTGCAGTCTCTGGGTCAGTTCAGGCTTCAGATCGACTTATGAAAGAACTCAGGGATATATATAGATCACAGAGTTATAAAACAGGTAAATGCCTCAGATTTCCCTCTTTAAAATATACTTTAAATGAATTCTCTTGGGAAACACTTGCTGTTAACTTCTCTGTGTTTTGTTGTCCTGTGTCTGTATATAAGTGCATGTTTATGTGTGCACATATGTAAAAATACATAGATACATTATGTATACTCTTATTACATAAAGTAGTTTATTTGTGGAGAAAAGTCAGAACATACATTCCTTGCAATAATGATGTGAATTACAGTGGAAAACAAGCTTGTATTTTAAATTAGTTTGAGTAATGAGCAGTGATTATCTTGAGGTAGTGGATGGCTGTTGCATTTATTCCTTATAGGAATAAGCTCAGCAAAGGATTCAGCAAATTGAATTGCCTGAGTGTTACTGTATGAGAAATAGAAATTACATGGATTTTGGGCAAGTTGTATTCCTCCAGGTCAAATAGAAAACTCCATCACTGTAGCCAGGTGTCAGACCCTGGTGCAGGCCAGGGTGAGAACAGGAGGAATGCCTAATTAGGGAGTCAGTATAAACTTAAATACATTCTCATTTTTCTGGACTTCTGTCCATATTTATTTCTAGTGGACTTAAACCTCACTTGATGATGCCATTTTAATCATGTGTAAAAGAACAGAGGTGAAGAGACAATAGGTTCCTGTTTTGATTTGTCATATTTAACTTTTAGGTCAATTGTTTCATGTGTGGACATGCTGGGGACAGTGGTAAAATGTCTGGGGTATAAATTTGATGAGGTGACCTAGTGTTGATCCAATGCAGCCTCCTTCTTTTAGCTTTGTTACAACTGAGTGCTTGCCAGTGTGGCCCAATGACCCCTGTCTGGGAAGGGATGGATTAGTGGGTCTAGGGAGGAGCTGGAAGCAGGTCTGTGTGAAGTCATGGGGGATGCCTTACTGCCCGGTTTTGACCTTCAGGGTTTGTTTTGGTGGTCAGAGCTAAGGCTGGCTCTAACAAACCAGACTGTGAAGAGTGCTGTGGGGTGCTCAGTCATGTGGTGGTACCACTGGGGTCAGCCAGGGGCCCCTGGCTGGCTGTGGTTTGAGGGGAGGGCTTAGACTCTCCAATAATGCCATTTCTTGGCTTTAGATAAGCAAGACTTAATGAGTCGCAAAAGACTGATCTTGGTGTAGGAAAGCGTACTCTGACTTATGAGGAAGAGCAAATCTTGCTAAACTCTACAGAAGGATGAGGTTCTAAAGGGTGGGGGCAGTAACTTAGAGCTTATGACTTTGGAAATATGTAAAAACCCTGCAGCTGGATGCCTCATGTTGATCTCTAAAACATGGTAATGAAGTAGTGTCAAGTGGAGGTTGACACTACAAAGATGATGGCAATTCTGCTTTGAAACACCGTCCTACTGACACATTTATTACATTGTGCCAGTAAATTGATGCTGTTTGTTATAAAACCTGCCTGGATTAATTCCTTATGGTTTCATTTATTCTTCGACCTTGAGTAAATTTATGTTCTTGGTTCTTTACTGTGCACAAAACTCCTGCTTTCATAGCCTAGTTCTGCCTTTTGTTAGGTAACTGTCACCATGTGCACAGGCTGTGGCAGGTAATTGGCTTTTTAATGTCATTTTTGTTAGAGTACTTGCCCCATGGTCTATTTTACCCTAAATTTAATTTCTTCCTACTAGTGCACAAAGGGAACCATTGTGAAACTCCCAGGTTCTTGTAACTGTTGCAAGGTAATTTAATGCTGTTTTCATTTCTTTGTAAGACAAGCCAGAAAGGCTAAGGCTGATTTTTTGTTAGGTAAGGATTACTTTATTTAGTTTTCATGAGGTTAATATTTTTAGGACTGACTGTAGAACACTGGGAGTTCTGAAGTGAATAATACTTGTAGCAATAGTATTTTAATTTTTTTTCTTTTCTCTTGGACTGTTTTATAAAAAAGTACTATTAAAAGACAGTGGCCTCAACTCTAGCTGTGCATTCAAGGTGGTATCTATTTTAGAAATTAATTTCCTTTATCAAATGAAGCAGTGCTGGTGGAGTTCAAGCAAAAGATTACAAACTTGCCCTCAACAGCAAAGTTGCTTATCTACCTGGGAAATCTAGGGGAAGAATTGTCCTTAAAGAAACAGAAAATAATTTTCTTATGAGCTGACAGAAGCAAAAAATACTCCAGAAAATTAAGATACTCTGTTGTGAATTAGTTTCATTAGCGTGTTCAGATAATGGGAGCCATAAGTCCTGTAAAACAAGATTATCTCATTTCCACATATCAGATTGGAGATTCACAAATGACTTAATGTAATTTAAGGGATTGGGAAAGGAGGGCAAGAAACAAAGAATTTGGGGACATTAAATGAAATCTTTTCTGTTCATATTTTTAGCATCTGTTTTATTCAGATACAGTTCATATGGACCTCAATTCCCTGGTTTTATCCAAGGACTCTGTGGGATTTACTTTTTAAGATAGTAATGTTGCCCTAAGTAAGATGTTGCCTCTGTTTTGAAATGAATTGTTTTTCTTTCTACATTTCAATTTCTTACTTTTTTGCTTGCTTCACGGTTCTGTGGGTTTCTTTATACTTGATCACCTTTGAGTAATAAAAACCCCACCCCACCTTGTATTTAGCAAGAGGAACCTACCTTGATTCCTTTCCTAAATTAAGGACTTGTCCTTATTTTAAAACTGCTGTTAGTAAGTTAAATTATTAAATTATTTTAAATTATTATTGAAATTATTTTTGACAGGAACCTTTTTTCTCTCACTGTCAAAATTACAAAAAAACCACATAAATTCCTTCCAAGTAACATCCCCTTGATTATTCAGAAAACCCCAAACACCCTCCCTCAGCTTTGGATGGTGTTAAGTAGCTTCTGTATCAAGCCCTGGGGTCCCCTTGCTGCTGCTCCTGAGGAGACACAGATGCTGTTTGGCTCAGAACGTGGCTGCCTGAGGCTGCTGGAGTGTCTTGCACTGGTGTTCTGTCTCTGAGAACCCTCCTGCAGTAGATGCAGTACAGCCCGTGGGGGTACAGCTCTTCCTGCTGGGGAAGCTGGCAAAGTGTCTGGGCCTTGGAGCTGGAGTGGGACAGGAACTGTGGCTGAGAACAGGAGGCTCAGGATGATGGGAGGAGGGCAGGAGTGGGGCTGAAGGCTTAGTGAGTGGACAAAGGGCTGGAAGGTTGTCAGGGTCTCCAGCTGCTCACAGTGACCCTGGGATTCGTTAGAAAGTCTCTTTGCCCAGCTCGGCGGTTGAAGAAGGAGTCAGGGCTCTTCATTTCTCAGTCTCAAGGTTGTTTATTGTATCTTATCTATAAAATTCTTTCTCCTGTCCTGCCAAGGTCAGCTCAGCAGGACAGACAGAGGCACTCTGCCTGCCCCCAGGGTGGTGTTATGTCTTTATACTAAAAACTACCTGTACAATGTTTACAGTTACTTCCCAATACCCATCACCTATGTTAGACAGTGAGCTTCTACTCTAAACCAATCCAAAAGTGCCAACATCACAGCAGAAGATGGAGGCCAAGAAGAAGAAGGAGAAAGGCTGGGCACACCCAGTTCCCTCCATCTTGCCTCCTGAACCTCCATACCAAAAACCCCAAAATCTGCTTTTTCACCCCATGATAACTTCACTATTATTCTGCCTAAACTGTTGTGGCTTGCAGATCTTCATCTAAGGTTGGTGACTTGCTCCACGGGTCATAATCAAACCCACAGGTGTTTTGGGCTGTGTGCCAGGGTCTCTGTGCCCCCTGGCAGGGGTCTTGGCTGCTCAGGACAGCCAGAGGGATGCCCTGGGTTCCCATAGAAAGTCTCTTGTGATCTTCCATTGTTGAGCACGGTGTCAGGAGCCTTACTGTAACTTACTGCCTTCTCTGTAATAAGTATTGTTTGCTCCCACTTGGATGCAGGTGGAGGAAAATATTGTGGATGCAATCGTGGAATAGATTTGTCATTAATGGGAGTTGACAATGAGCAGAGTTCTGAATGTCAACTCTTTTGTTATTACATCAGAGCAGTACAAATTTAAATCCTTACAGTTTGTGACTTACACTAAGGTCAGTTCAGAAAATAGTGTCCTTGGATCTGGGGAATTGGAAAAAGGCCTTAATAGCTCCTTTGGTTGCTCCTCAAACAGAGATGCTGTGTCCCTGTAGCTACTGATTAAAAGGGACGTGGATAGCACAGTGAGTATGTGTTCAGGCCTACATTTTTATTCTAGACATAGAAAAATGAGAAATTGTGCTCTTGGCTGCAGTACCCACTTGTTAGTGGCACTCAGAAAGGAGAACCAAGCATGGGTGCTTTAACCTGTGTGGCAAGTTTTGAAATGCTGTAGAAATTATGGTGTCTGGACAGCTTGAAATGTCACATGTACTCCAAGTACTAATGCTTATAAGCTTCAACTGTAAGATTATTTTTATGCTAGAATAATAAAACTCAGAAATTACTATCCCCCATTCCTTGGGAAGAATGTGGTGACTGCAATGTGGTGGTTGTATTGCCTTCAGAAATTCTAGGCAAATTCCTGATTTGTATATGGCTTCCAAATAATTAGGTCAGCAACAAGGATGTTGTTAAATATTAGGCCAGGTAACAAGTTTAATAATAGTGGGTTAGTCTATATGCATGAATATTCTGTGAAAGAGGAAGTTTAATTTCTGTACATGACTGATACCATGCTCTAAATCTTGCTGGGTGGTTAAAGATTTATTGCTTTTTCCAGAGCTGATTGTGAATTTATGCAGAGAGGAAGCTTTGAATGTACAAGAAAATGGCAGATAATTTCCATCCTTCCCTGGGAAATGAATTGCACAACTGCTGTTTAACATGCTTAAAACAACCAGGCCACTGAAAGTCAACAGCTGGCTCCCACAGACCACTCCATTCTTTAGATGCATCTTTCTGGCTTCCTCAGTCATGTTGGGAATGTGCTTCATCCACTGCTCTATCTCCTTTTTGTTGGGTTTCTACTGCATACACTGCCCTGTGTGCTGTCCTGGTCTGTCTGTACTGATGAGAACCTGGGAAACACTGCTGCACACTCACACTGTGTTGTGAAATGTCTAAAAACATGTTGGTGGTGTACTGGGTGTAAAATACAGTGAGTAATAAGCAAGCTGGAGTTGTTGGTGTGGAAGGTTTGAAGGTGAAATGGTTAAGTATCAGAAAAACAAGTGATTAATGTGGAATTTTTTAATAGAAGTGAAAACACTTTTTCCTTGTAGCTCCTCAGAAGTGCATCTGCTACTGGAGGAAGGATGTGCCTCAGTATCCTGCCCATTGCTTACACCTGCTGACAGTATTCAAATTTAAAACAAAAAATGATTTTGCTAAGTTTTCTATCTACACTTTTAGTGCATAATTAATTCTATCTAATATTTCTACAGGGATATATTCAGTGGAACTGGTAAATGACAGCTTGTATGAATGGCATGTTAAGCTTCTCAAGTAAGTTAATAAAGTTTTTACGTGTTCTGTACAATCTTGTTTTAGTATTGCTGGAGAGATTCTTTTGATAAATGAGTATCTCTAGCCATAGTATATAAATCACCATTGCATTATGTGCCATAGCATATAATCACCATTACTGTAGTAGTACAGTAAGAGTAATTGTAGCCACTAAATAGTGGCTGTAATTCTGATACATAGAAACATCTAGAGATAGACCAGTAGTGATTGAGCTGGCAAAAAGACAGACCTGCTTTTCTCTGCCAGTGCTATATGTATTGCATTAAGTGTCATTACTATTCAATTCTAAAACTGCTCCAAAAGATGCAGCCTTAAATGATGAACATTCTTTTCAAGAATTTTTGCATTGATTTTATTTTTGTTTTGAATGACAGGGAAATCCAGCTTCTAGCTGCACTTAAGATGTGGGAAAGAACATAACTGAGTGTCATTAGTAGTTTATTTCTATTAGTTGTTTATTTCTATTAGTTGTTTATTTCTGTTCAGTTAAACAGACACACAGGACTGAGACTTGTAGCTATCACAAAAATGTGAATTATATAATACTATGTACCTTGTCTTCTGTCATTGCCTAGTATTCCAAGTGAAAAGCAGTACATAACTCACCTTCTTACATCCATAGTCCTGTAACTTTAATCCTAGAGGTGTTAGAGTGGAATTATTCCTGGTAACAGGATCATCTGCTGGCATCCCTGTACACTACCCTAAAGGAAGGAGGAGCCTACCCAGGCTGTGCTGGGTGGCTGCAGCAGCTGGCAGCGGATGGAAGAGCTTCCATGGGTTCAGAGATGTCCTGGGGGAGAAGGACAGAGGCTGTTTCAGCACAGTAGTTGACCTGCGTGTAGGAATTGTTGCCTTGCGCAACCTGGGTCACCAGCTGCTGAAATAGTTTTGTTTCCTTCTTAGTGTAATCATGGGCATGTAGAGGTTTTGAGGCTGAAAGTGGCAGGAATGACACATCAGAGAAATCTGTGTCACGTTATTGGAGGCCTTTCCTATTGAGTGTGTCTGTAACCAAGTGCTCAAACCATGTCCAGTGATTTGAAATCTCTGTTCAAGTGATGTGAACAGGTCTCATTTTCTGCCTTCAGAAAAGAGGAAATGGAGTACATGCAGCAAATGCCTTCCAGAATGTCTAAGAAAAGAATTGTGTTTGTTTATTGCAGCAAATAGTGTCTGGAAACAAATGCACTATGTGCAGAGTAGCTGAGGGGTAGATGTTCAGGGGAAAGAGCCCATGTGAGGAAGGAACAGTATTGTTACTTAGAACAAATCCCTTTGAACTGGCACAGCAAAAGCCATGGCTTGAAATGAGAGGTTCCTAAGCACTGGAAGATTTTTTTCTGAAATAACTTCACACTGGTAGGATGGGGACTACCTGCCCAAGAAGTTCTGAAATGAGATCTTACAACTTTGTAGTTTCAGCTGTAGTAGGGGATTAGGTTTAAGGGCCTTTCAGTCCCTTTAACATCTGCTTTGGCTTGCTGCAGGTGTTTTTGACTAGTCTCTTCTATTTAAAAGCAGATGAGGTGTCAGATTAACCCAGTAGGGTCTGCATTAATGGCCAGGCTGCTAACCACCAGCATTTTGGAACAAACAGTTGCTGAAATTCTGCTGAGCTTAAGCTGCTGGCTTTAGTACTTCTGCTGATGCAGATTACTTTTAACAGCTGATGCAGAATTACAATTACATATTCCATAAAGGATTCACTAACTATGTGCTGAAAACTAAATGACTACAGTCTTCCTGTTTTTCTCCCCTCTTATTTGAACACAACTGAACTGAAGAGAATTAAAATTGCTCTTTTCAAATAAACAGCTTATTTTGTGCTATGTTTAAGCAACACTTGATAGCGTTGGGAATGTTGTAGCAAGCTTTTATGCTGATCTTGTGGCAAAGTTTTTACTTCGTAAAAGGAGCAAGAATTTCCTACATTTCACCCTGAACTGCAATTTCTAAACTACAATTACATAAAGAAAGTATTTAAGAGGAACCACTGTTTTACAGGTATTGAAAATATTAACTTGATCCATGGTCTCCCCCCTGCTGCTTTTACAGGGTTGATCCTGATAGCCCACTGCATAGTGATCTTCAGGTCTTAAAAGAAAAAGAAGGTGTAGAATACATTTTACTCAACTTCTCTTTTAAGGTAAGTGTCTGTAAGACAAAAAGCTGCAGTTAAATTTGAGGCTTACTATAGAAAATTACTGAAATGACCTTCAGCTATTACTTGGGTAATAATGGATCTGTGGTCTAAAAAAAAGGGTGGAAAAAGAAAACTAACTTTTAAGTTAATCTCTGAAGCTTCCCAAAAAAAGCTTTTTAGCCAATACTATGGAAAGTGAATTTTTACACAACTGAAAAATTGTAGTACTTCAGATCTGATTTGACAAATAAGGCTATTGAAATACTTTCTGTTTGGGAAGCAATGTCCCAGTATTTTCCTTAACCTGTTTTTTTTATTTTTCTTCCCAGGATAACTTCCCTTTTGATCCTCCCTTTGTGCGAGTGGTGTCTCCTGTGCTCACGGGAGGGTAGGTTTGAGCTGCCCTGCAGAAATTGTGCTTTGTGGTAAAAATGTTACAACCTGAAAAACTCTGTGCCTGCCATATGTGGAAGAACTGACCTCTGGGGGGGGTTAACATTGCTCTTCCTTCTCCTCTTGTAGGGTGCTTTGGGTTGGTGCTTTGAATGGGTCTTGATCCCTGGGTTGCCTTAAGTTTGCTGTAAAGTCTTACCTGTCTCTCTTGCTGGTAGCACTGCCATAATGTTTTTGTTTTAAAATCCCTCAAATGCTAATCCAAAACCACAAAATTTCATTGAAAACATGCTCCAAATGTCATCTAAAGCATGTTTGAAGTGCTGTCTGTTGGACTTGTATAAATCCATTGGAAGACAATTAAATTCACCTGCCAAGACTTTCATGCATCTCCTGGTGACAGGAAATGATACTTGTTTTTGAAAATGCAGTCTGTGATAGCTGGTGCTGGTTCTTATGTGATTTGAATTGTTGTGTATTCTTTAATTCAGTAAATGGTTAGTGCAGTTAAATAGGGTTCCTGAGGGGTGCTGCTATCTCAAAATTTAACAGGCAGACCCAAACACCAGAAAATTAATTGGATTCTAATTTGATTGTAGTCAGACTTCTTTTTAGAATGAAAAAAGGATGGCTTTTCAGTGGTCATTTCCCTCTGAATGTCATATGGATCTATGAGGTATAAATGTCTTGATCATAGAGGAGAATACATTTTGGCAGTGGTAAATTCTCTTCCCTCAGTCCAGGTTTTGTCATGCTCAGGTGTTCTGCTGAGTCCCAGTAAGCACAATAGATAAAGTATTTTTGAAATTTAAAAAAGGTATTTACATAGAAAGAGCAAGAAAAGATCTGGTTATCTCATGTTATTTATAAGTGCACCTGCATTGTTTGAAATGGTGTTGAACTTGTTTACACAATTGAATGTTGTTTTCTTTTAGCTACACATCTGTACCATGTATATGTAGAGTAGCCATAAAAAGTAACTTCCCTTTTTCCATGGTCTCTGCAGTTTTGCAGAGTAGCTCAGTCAGTGGTTTAAACTAAGTCTAGTTAGCAAACAGCTTTTTTGTCTCACTATGCTAATTTTCTTTGCCCAGGTATGACATGGCTAACTAGTTACAATATATTACTGGTTAAAGGGCATTTCAGCTTTATGAACAAAGAATTGAACAAACAAGCTGGCAAGAGCTTAAAGTGCTGTGAGCCCTTGTACCTTTTTACTAACTGCTGATGGCAAGTATATTTTCTTTCACATTTGTTTCTAGGTATGTCCTAGGTGGAGGTGCATTATGCATGGAACTTCTTACTAAACAGGTGAATATGAGCTCTGTTATCTGGGTAATAAAACGTGCCTGAAAATAATGAAAATAGGTGCCTCTCTTGAGTTGAAGAATCCCTGTGTGGAATAAATTACACATTCCAAAGGAAACATAGTGGAATTAAACCTCAGTCCCACAAGATTTGCCTCACTGATCTTGTTTGGGATCTTTTCTGCCTTGGATAGCTTACAGGAGATGTGAGGAAGAGGAGGCAGTGTGAGCAGGTCAGCTTGGAGCTCTCAGAATCTCTGTGAGGAAGGCAGCGTGGGGAGCGAGCTCTGGGGAGCAAGACAAGTTGTTTTCTTCTCTAGAAGCCTCTTCAACTGCATAAAGTCAGCTCTGGAGAAGTGAGGAATACAGATGATTGTAGTCATAGATGATTTGTGCAGACAGAGTGATTTTCTCTTTAAAATAAGTAAATTAATGAAGTAACTTACTTGCAGGCTCTGGCAGAAACTCTTGTGAGCTCTGGAAGGTAAAGCAATGCCAGAGATGAGCAGAATTCTTACAACTTACTGAGCTGACTTCATTAGAGATCAGTCTTTTCTACTTCTTGGAAAAAGGAGTTGTAATTTCTGTTGTGATATTGCTGAAAATATGTCAATGGTGTAAGGATGGAGATTTTTCTGTTCCTGTCTTGCTGTATTTTGGAAATATAATTCAGTCTTTTAATTCTTCTAAGAATTCTTAGTACTAGGACTGTATATAATTCTACAGATTTTCTTTGGAAAATAAATGTTAACTGAAAATTAGTAATTGGATCTGGAATGCAGGAAAAAAAAAATCCCAAAGCATGTGTTCCAAAACAGATTTGCAAGGTGAGTACAAGAAGTGAGTACATGTTGTATGTTAGCATTCCTTTCCTTCTCCAGGGCTGGAGCAGTGCCTACTCAATAGAATCAGTCATCATGCAGATCAATGCCACTTTAGTCAAAGGAAAAGCCAGAGTACAGTTTGGAGCCAATAAGGTAAATGTGCTGTGGTTCTCAACTACACAAATCACTGCTGGGCTTCCATTTACTTGCTGGCTTGCTTAGAAGGTGCTTAGTGACAGAATTGCAAATATATATATGCATTTCAAATTGTCTGGGGACTCTCTAAGTATTTTATTGGCAATTAAATATTTTTTATGTAATTACAAGCATATGAGGTAGATAAAGCCTTGGGATGGGCAGGGTAGGCTTTTGCTATCCTTGTATTGGC
Organism: Molothrus aeneus; assembly: GCF_037042795.1. Lineage (NCBI taxonomy): Eukaryota > Metazoa > Chordata > Aves > Passeriformes > Icteridae > Molothrus > Molothrus aeneus. The sequence goes on along the minus strand of NC_089658.1, from coordinate 4,614,185 downwards.
AAGGGAGGGGAGGGAAGGACAATTAGAATCGGGAGGATTTGGAATTTCTGGCTCTAAGAAGGGAATCTTGAAAGCCAGGAATGTTCTAACATTGTGCATGGACTTTATTTTTAAGCCCACTGTAGAATTTCCTTGTTAGAACTAGTTTTGAGTCTTGCATGTCTAGATGCAGGTTTTTATATGAGTTTTTTTCTCCTTTCAGAATCAATATAATCTAGCAAGAGCACAGCAGTCCTATAAGTCACTAGTACAAATACATGAGAAAAATGGTATGTATATTCTTGCCTCTTTGTTCTTGTCTGCACAGCACCCTGGGAATTGGTGTTTGCCACAGAGAAACTTGAAGTGACAAAGTGTCTTATTTTGGCTTGGGAAAACCATAAATGTTTCTTCCTTCTTTTTTTCTTGCACTAGAAAAACAGTAGTGCTTAAAGAACTTGACTGAGATCATTGCAACTTTTCCAGTTTACTTGAATGTTGTCTGTGTTCCTGCTGCTTTTGAGAGGCAGCTGCATTTCATGTTCATCCAGTCGATTTAGGAACCTCATTGTTACTGTAGCTTTAGGGACTCTTCATATTGGCAGAGTATCTGCTGGGAGTTTATCCCTTTCCCTGGAAGATTTTGTTTCAATGTGTCAAGAACCTATGTGGAATATTAATGAAGAGAGAAAGTGGGGAAAAAGACCTGAAACTGAAAAATACAAGTCCAAGTGAGGTGTACTAGCTGGGAAAGTGTACAATAGCATAGGTAAACACCTGTTTCAGTGTGGGCTTTTTTACTCTAAAGTCTCTCTCCTGCATAAAACAAGTGTACAAGTGCTTCAGGTATAATTGAATTTGTTGTGGCAGTATGAGAAGCCCGAGGCTTTGGAAGGTTTAAGTAGCTTACATGTTACATAAAGGTAGTCAGCAGAACTGGTACTCTGGTCCTGTGATGAGGGAGTCAGTGCAGTTACACTTCTGTGATGTTCAGGGCTCTGGGTTGGACACAGTGTCCTCCAGGAATTGATGTTATTGTGAAAGTGTTTGTGTGACTGCAGTGAGCACCTCAATTTCCCTGCTGCTAACACGGGACAGAACACCTGTACTCTTGGGAGGGAGATCAAAGATCATGACTTTAACATCATCTCCAGTTTTACAGTGTTTTGATCTTGCCGTTCACTGAACCTTTTGCTCTTTTTGTTTGCTACAAAAGCCAGCGTGGCTGCTTACTTGTATGTGCTACAAGTGATCAGTGCTGCCTCAGGAGCTGAACACAAAGCATTCACAGTACTCACTGCTGCTGTGAAGGATGTCTTAAGCTTAGAGCTGCTATGTGCTCTCTGGGCCAGCACAAATAGGCCTTGTAGTCACTGTACACACATTTAAAGGAAATGTTACAAGAGGGGCTGGGAGAATTTAGATTGGAGCTCTGGAGGTTACTAGAAAAAGCAGTGCACACGTGATCAGGTATGATTCAGCTGTTAAACTTGCCAAATTATGTCAGGAGACCAGTTATTCAATGGCCATTTCTGAGCTTATTCCTACAGTAAGATTGGCAGAAGTAGGATAAACCATTTGGTTGCTTGTGCATGCCTAACTCTACACAAAATGGGATTTATATAAGTGTCCCAGTGCAGTCATGTTTGTATGTCTATGTTTTAAGTAGCTTGAGGACTTGGGGATTTTACCTCTCTTCTGTTAAGTTTGGTTAGAGCAATGTTCCTCCTTCAGCAGCTTCCCCTTGTTGGTGTTGAGCTTGTCCAGCTCAGGATAGCTGCTGTTCACAAATCTGCGTGTGCACACCCAAATACCAGGGCAGATCCTGGAATGTGCCACATGGTTTGTCTCCCACTGCTGACTTACTCACATTTAGGGCACTAAGTAAGGGTGCTCAGCTCGTGCTGAGCTTGGCCTGCCCCAAGAGGGAAGGACTGAGCCAGGTTCCATCTCCCAGGTGAAGAGTAGGATGGTCTGGACACAGCAGCGTTGGTACCTAACATGTCTCTGTTCTCCACAGGCTGGTACACTCCTCCAAAAGAAGATGGCTAATGCTGAGGACTGTTGTATACCTGGACCAATGTCAACAAAACAAGCTCTTTTTTATGTTTTCCAACACAGACTCAAGCTATGAGTGCCCCTATAACAGCTGTACTGAGGACTTTAGCTATTAGATAAGTTAGTGGATAATCTGTCAACTGACACGTACAGTATAAGTTACAGCCTTACCATTCCGCTCTTCTTAGGCATCTGGACTGAGCAGTTTGGGCCTTTACCATATTTGTTCTTATGGATTAGGCAGATTTGGGCCACGCCCTCCCTTCTCCCTTTTTTTATTTGAAAGCATAAACTCTCCCTGCAGCAGGCTATCAACTTACTAAAGATCATACAATAGGAGTGAGTTGTTCACACACTTCTGTGTATTTCTTACTTTTTGCAAAATGCAGACTGCAGAGACTTGCATTGTATTGTTTCATTTAAAGCCAAGAAGTTTAATACATTGTTTAATACTGTTTTAGGAAATGTCAGTTCTTGCAAATCACAGTAGTTTTTCTGGTCTAAAATGACAGCGTTTGTAGTATTTTCCAAATTAATGATATAGGAAAAACACATGTATGTTAAGTCATTAAACATTTTTCATGGCTGTATGAGAATATGAACTGTTTATTGGAAAAGATGCTCTTTGTTTAGATTATTTTAATTTTTTTTTTGTTTGGTTTTTTCCTTTTTATTTTGTTTTGGTTTTTTGTTTTTATGCAGAGCAAGGCTGTGCCAATAAAACCTTGTAACTAGTCACTTCCACTGGGGCGTCAGAACTTGCTGGGCTGTTCCTGCTACTTGTTGGCTCAACCTCCTTAACAAGAAGAGCCACAGTATGAAGCTTGAAGTTATTTAAAATACTAAAAACCGTTTTAGGTGTTCCATTTTATTAACGGGCTGTTGCAATCATTTCTAAACTAATGAACTTATAAAGTGATTGGCACAAATTGAGATGAAAGTCCATGAATGAAAAATTTTTATATAAAACCTACAATAAAGTACAAAAACATGTCATCCAATTCAGAGGCATAAGAAATGCTGCCATAGTCATGACGGTGGTTTTGTTATTGAAAGACTAATGGGAACTGTTCTTTATTAGGAGATGAGTCTGGGTCTGTGTACTTACACAATTCCATTGCCTTACCAGAATCGACTCTTATTTTGGTTGTAGTACTAGTCCTTAGGCCTGTGCACTCCTCGGGGCCGAGCGAAGGGTGTGTTCCATGGATTAAGCACTTTCAGAAGTGCAGAAGCATGTTTTTATGGGGTTTTTTTTAGTTGACTATCGAACTTGTGCTCTTTTCTCTATCAGGCGCCCGCGGGTCCTTGTGCATTTGTTTCTAGATCCAGTTTTTAGCTCGAAAGAAACGACCTGGGCGAGCTTTGGCGGCGCTCCCGGTGCCCGGTGCGCGCTGTTCGCGGGCCGAGCGCCGGGGCTGTGCCGCTGGCCGGGCACGGCGGGGCTGCGGCGGCCCCGGCCTCCGCCCTGCGGCGCACGCTTCGGTTTGGGTTCCATTTCTTCTGGCAGAGTTCCTTGGCAATGTACAGTAATTTGTAAACTTGCATCAAGTTTATGAATAAAAAGCATTTTACGAAGCGCTGTGTCCGTGCTGGGGCCCGGGGCGCGAGGGAAGGGGGGAGGTGAGAGCGGGACGGGTCCTCCCCGCCGCCAGGCGGCGCCACTATCGGGGTTTGTGCCCGCTCGCGCTGACCGGAAGTTGCCTCAGGTGCGGAGGCGCGCGGGTGACGCAGGGCAGCGGGGCCGGGGAGGCGGAGGGGCCATGGAATCCGCGGCGAAGGGCAGCTACGTCCTCGCCAACCTCGCCGAGGTGGTGGAGCGTGTCCTCGGCTTCCTGCCCACCAAGGCGCTGCTGCGCGCCGCCTGGTAAGGGCTGGGGCCGTGGGGTGGGCGGTGGCCGGCTCCGGTTGGCGGGGGCGGTGCGGCCGACGCGGTGTGTCCGTGTTGTGTTGCAGCGTATGCCGGCTATGGAGGGAGTGTGCCCGGCGGACGCTGCGGACGCGGCAGCGAATCGCGTGGGTGTCGGCGCTGGAGCCGGGCCCCGCCGAGAACCACGCGCTGGTGCGCGCGCTGGCCCGCGAGCTCGAGGTGAGGGGCGGCTGAGGGGGCGCGAGGGGCGAGGACTCGGCGCCTTCGTTTAAATCGCTGAACGCGCTTCTTCCAACCTCCCGGCAAAAGGGACGTGTTCGGAGGCGTAGGTGGTTTTGACAGTTCAAATGTTGCGTGTTAATACACCGATCAAAACGCCGAGGATTTGCAGTTCAGGACACATCTGTTCATCGCGACAATCTTGTTAAAAGGTTAACCCTCTTAGGCTGGGAGACACTGAGTAAACACATCAGGATTAATCTGCCTGGCAGGATTTATTTTCAGTATTAACCTGGTGCTGGGCCTTCACTACACAAAAGATTCATGTCGGGGTCTTCCGCAGTAGACAGGCCTCAGCAGATCAGTGTTAAACCAACTGGGACAAGAAGCGCCTCCACACTGTTTCCCAGCATCAGCGCTGGTGAACAGTAGATGCCAACAACCATGAATGCAAGGAGTTTAGACAGTGCTAAAAGAAGGAGTAGAGTCATGGACCAGTCTACTGAGCTGTTCTCGCTTCTGTGAGGTTTGGGCCAGCTTCCTGCCTGTCGGCAGAAGTTCCTCTGGGCACTTCTGAGGCTATTGAGAGGTTATGTGCTGGCTGACAGGAGCCTGGTGAGGGGGGAGGGGACCGACGTGGGTTGGCGGTGGAGCAGGAGCAGTTTCTCCTCCGTTTCTGCCCCCAGTTTCCCTCCACTCTGCCCTGTCTTATGTACTCCTCCACCCGTGTCTTTGCAGAAGGTGCACGTGCTGCCCCAGACCGTGCTCTACATCGCTGATGCAGAGACCTTCAGCGGGCACGAGGAGTGTCACGAGCAAAAGAAAGGTAAAGCCTGCACCTAACTCACTTCCATTTAAAGATACGCTGGGATGTAAGCAGAGCACAGTCAGCTGAGGGGGAATTCTCTGTGGTTTGGTTTCAGTGGAAAGGAAATGTTTTGCAGAAACCGTGACTGCGTAGTATTGCATTTGAGGTAGGGAGCAGCTCACAGATCTTTGTTAACGTGCACAGATGGGTTCCTTTCCCTTCTGTGGAGGACGCTGTGTGTGTTTGCCTGCCGGCAGCTCTGTGCTCTCAGGGAGCAGCACAGACCAGCGTGCTGTTACCAGGGCGGCCACTGATGGGCAGCATTGGTTAAACAGGACGGGGTTGGCTGTGGGATTTGCTCAGAACGCACTTTTACTGCTCTCTGATGGTTTTTTGGGTTTTTTTTTTTTTTTTTTTTTTTTTGTTTCTTCTTATTTTAACAGCCAGAAAAAGAAACAGTAAAGAAACAGCTCTCGCACTTGAAAAGTTGTTGCCAAAGCGATGTCAGGTTCTTGGACTGGTCACCCCAGGGATTGTAGGTAGGAGCAAAATGTGTGGGTTTTGAGAGGTCAGCTTGAAGGTGTCATCTCCATTGTTCAGCACTGGCTTCAATTTTAAGGTGTTCAGTGTTGCTGCTAAGTGACGTGGAGCTTACTTCATGTATTGCAGTTATCATTAAAAGGGTTAATTTAATTGGGCAGGCAGCTTTCCCTGGAACCTTAATGTACTTATTGAATGTTGCTTGGATTTATGGATACATTTCAGTCATATTGTGACTAACTGTAGAGGGCATCCTGGTACACATGCCTGTTTGTAATGGTCTAGCAGGAGGCATATGCAGTAACTGGAAAATTCACGGCCTCCTATGGCAGGATTTTTCTCATGCTTCACTTTTATCATTAGAAATTTGGTTTTTTATAGTTTCTCACCTTAAATTCACTTTCCACATTATAAGTAAGGTATTTGATTGTTGTCACTACCATATTTTAATAGTACACTCCCAATTTTTGTGTCAGTTTTGCTTTATACTGTCATCACATGCTTATTGGATACCTTAAAAACTTGAGTATGTCTGTGTGCCTGCAGAAGTTGACAGGAAAGCTTCTATTGCACTGTTCTTGTTTTCCTAATGTTTTTATTTGATGTGCCTGGGGAGATATGTGTAAATATATCCATGTCTCCATGTCAAAACTGACTTCAGTGGGATCAATAGCCAGCAGGACCTACACGTTTCATCTTTCCAAAACATTAACAAAAAAATCACAGTTTTCAGTTAGATAAATTGTTATAGAAATAGATTATCATGTTTAATATCACCTGAGCTGTTCAACCTCTTTCTGCCTGTGTCATGTAAATGAATGTATTAGAATCTCTGAACACAAGATTCTTGGTTTTGTCTCTGTAGTTACTCCAATGGGTTCAAGCAGCAATCAACCTCAAGAAATTGAAGAGGGTGAAGCTGGGTTTGCTCTGTTGTTTCCCAAAATTGATGGGGTGAAAATTCATACCTTTCATTTTTCTAAAGACGTGAAGAACAGGGTCTTTGATGAAAGCAAGTTTGCTGAAGCAGGTATGTCGTTTTCTCTCCTTTATGTGGGCTTTTTGTGAGATGCTGCTCTCTGAGGTGCCACTGGAGTTCTGAGTAGAACCAGCAGCTTCTGCACTGGCTCCAAGAGCTTCTGTGGGGCTCCAGCTGGTGACTGTGCATCTCTGCTCCTCCCAGTCCCTGGAGCAGTAAGGAGAAGTTATCCCGAGTATCGGTTTCCAGTTCCTTCAGTTACATTTTAAGTGGAGCTGTTCAGAGGGAGGTGTGATGTAATATTTGAGGAGAAACTAGAATGGTTGGACTTCAGAGTTCAGGATTTAAAAATAAGGGGATCAGTGTTGGCTTTTGTTTGTAGGTCTGAAGAATAACCCAGATCTCCGTGTTGTTCTTCTGTTTGGCTACAACTCCTGGAAGACTGGAGCTACTCGATTTCTTCATCAAATAGTCAATCCATTGAATGAGAAAAGTATCATCCTGGCTGGAGGACAAGTGGAGAGCTTTACATCACTGACCTCTGAGACGTAGGTATTTTTTTCAAGGTAAATGATGAAAAAGATTTAATGTGAGAGAAACATTGCAGATCCATAGCCTTCTAGTTATATTGAAAATCCCCTTTACCAGTAGGAAAATAACAATTTCTTAAAGGGGAAAAATGCCACAACTACTACACTGTGATGTAGCCAGAAAAGCTGGAAGCTTGGTATGGCTGTGTTACAGTTTGGATTCTGGAAACCCAGCTAGGAGAAACCCAATGGAAAGGCGATTTCTAGCTTCAGATACCTTTGTGTGTTTATTGCAGTCAGCATTTCATCTCTGGAGTGCAGGTAAATGAGTGCCTGTTGTGACAGAGCCCAGGATGTGAACATGTGTGTGTGTATGTGCCTCAGTTTGGCTCACAGCACGGAGCAGTAGCTGCACACACACAGCAAGGCTGTGCCCCAGGAGCTCACCTGATGTGCCCTGGCTGCTGGAGGACGTGGCATTCCGTCCTGTGGAGCCATGCCCATAGCTCCTCTCGTCCCACCGCGGGTCTGGAGTCCATACTAATATCAACGTGTTCCTTGCATCTGATTTGCCATCAATCTGGGCCATTGCCCCAGATAAGAGAGCTGACCTTAAGTAAAGTCCCTGCAGATAAAAGTTAAGTATGTAACTACTTGACCCTGTGTGTCCTGGCCAACCAATTTAAAGCAACATGAATCCAAAACCTTTACTGACTGCTGCCCTGCTTTACTGTATAAGTCCTCAGTGCCTTTGCTTGTCCAGAGTTTAACTGATGTTTTAGTTGAATTGCAGAGCTGTGACATACACAAACTACTGAGTTTGGAATGAGTGAAACAAGTTTATGGTCAATACCTAGTAATGGATATGGAAGGTTTCTTTGTGAAAGGTTGCTACACAAAAGCATTGCTAAAATATGAAGTCTTTGATTTGCTTTTTAACTTTGGCTGGTATCAGAATCACTGCAATGTCAGCTGCTTTGCACCCAGGGCTGCTGCAGCAGCAGTTCAGTCTGCTGAGGAGTGGTTCCCCCAGAACGCTCTAACTCGGTGCCGTTGCCTTTCAGTAACCACGCCCAGCCTGGTGACGCCTGCGGTGTGGTTGGGTTGGCTTTCAGCGGCCCCCAGATCCAGAGTGCCACTGTCCTGCTAGACCAGGATGTGGCTGATGAGAGGACAGCAGAAGCAGCCATGCAGCGTCTCAAAGCAGCGAACATCCCCGAGCACAACACCATTGGCTTCATGTTTGCCTGCGTCGGCAGAGGATATCGGCATTACAAAACCAAAAGGAATATGGAAGCAGATGCATTTAGGAAGTTCTTTCCAAATGTGCCCCTCTTTGGCTTTTTCGGACATGGGGAAATAGGATGTGATCGAATAGTTACTGGGAATTTCGTGTTAAGAGAATGTAATGACATAAAGGATGACCTGCTTCATGGTTATACTACTGTTATGACTCTTATTCACCTTGGTTCAACTAAAGCAAACCAAGCATAAGTAAGGTTTAATGCTTCAGTGAGCTGTTTGTTTCATTCCAGAGAGCTGAGAAGTCTGGAAGAATGGACATCTTGCAGTCAAAGCCCCTTCCAAAACATAAACATCATTTTGGTAATGTTATTGAGTCTTGTAGTTGCAATAGAGTTTACTGTAATATCTGTGAGAAAGCCTTGCATTTTTTGTAATCCCCTGTACACATCAGAATTGCAGGAAATTATATTTGATGGAATTCTGCATTTGAAGAAAGCCTCTTTCTTCCAAAATGAAAATGGTTTCCACAAATGGTAGAATATGCTGAATTGGAAGGGACCCATCAGGATCGTTGAGTCCAACTCATGGCCCTGAACAGGACACCCCAAGAATCCCACCAAGTGCCTGAGAGTGTTGTCCAAACTCTTCTTGAGCTCAGGCAGGGCTGGTGCTCTGACTGCTTTCCTGGGGAGCCTGTTCCAGTGTCCAGCCACGCTGGGTGAAAAACTTTTTCCTGATATCCAACCTAAACCTCTCTGACTCAGCTTCATGCCACTTCCTCGAGTTCTGGCACTGGTCATGAGAGTAAAGAGATATTGATGACCACAGTGAGGTCTCCCCTCAGTCTCCTTTCCTCCAGGCTGAGCAAACCAAGTGTCCTCAGCCCCTCCTCATAAGGCTTCCCCTCCAGATCCTTCACTTCCTCATGGCATTCCTCTGGACCCCTCTAAACTTGATGCCTTTTTTATACAGCGGTGCCCAGAACTGCCCCAGCACTGGAGACTGCCCCAGAGCAGGACAGTCCCTCCCTGGCCTGGCTGGCGGTGCTGGGCCTGATGCCCCAGGACATGATTGGCCCTCCTGGGTGCCAGGGCACGGCTGGCTCAGAGCCAGCTTGCCACTGACCCCAGCTCCCCTCCCAGAGCTGCCCTCCACCCTCCTGCTCCCCATTCCATACACACAACCAGGGCTGCCCTGTCCAGGTGCAGAATCCAGCACTTGCCACTGTTACATTTCATGTGGTTGGTGATTGCTCTTTGTCAATGTCTCTGCAGGACCTCTGTCCTTTAGAGAGTTGACAGCTCCTCCCAATTTAGTGTCAGTGGCAAACCCAAACCCAAATGTAGAAAGAAACTACTTTGATGTGCTCTATTTATGCATATAAAGCACTCTAGAAAAACTACTGATGCATTTAATCTACCATTTCCTGGATTTTATTTCTAGAGAGATGCTGAACTTTCCCAGAGTCCTATTTACAAAACTGAAGTTTTACTAGATAAAATCAATTAAAATCTTTAGAGAAAAGTAAACAAAGTACTTGTTAAATAAAGGTAGAAGTATGTCTAAGTAACTTGCCTTCTATTCTTAGAGAAAAATCTTTTATTTAAAGATGTTGTCCAGCTAAGAGTTCAGCTGGGCTCACCACCTTGAACTGAATTGCAGTTGCTCAACTGTGTGGCTCAGAATATAGTGGTTGCCTCTTCTCCTGTAGTGTGATTACAATCTGTTAAATCCAGAGTGCTTAGAAATAAGTCTATCTATCTTTGAATTTCTACAGGAAGTTTTTTGCTCTTAAATTTGGAATTGTGGGACACACAAGATCTGGCTATATTATATTTATATAGAGACTTTAAGTAAGACTTGTGCTTCTGCATGTTTTTCCCATGCTTTTACATCAGTGACCTGTTTTGATTGCTGCAGCTGGCATGCAGTACCAAGTAAGTAAATTCAGCATAGTCTCAGTATAGCTAGTAATATATTTGCTGCTTTTTAAATTCTTTCCTCCCTTTTATTTTCATGTAGTAATAGAATGACAAGAAAATAAGATCGATTTTGCACCATATCACCAGATTTCTAAATGCTAAATCAAGCAGCTGGCCCATTTTCAGTGTAGTAAAAAGAAAATACCTGTATGTTGTACAACAAAGTAAAAAGTTTTGCTTTAAATGTACCAAGGAAAACTTCAGTTACCAGCTTTATTCCCATGTCTAGTTAAAACTTTTCCTGCACTTGGCCTAGCAAGCTTTAGTAGGGGTGTATCTGTCCTGAGCATTAACTGTTGTGTCAGTTGAGCACAGACAGCACTTCCCCATGGCTGTACTGATTGATGATGGGTTTTTTTAATTAGAAGATAGAATGAGCTGTGAACTCCCAGTGGCCACCTGTGGATGGAAGATTAGTAAGTGTGGGTGTGACGTGGACAACATTCAGTTCATTTAGAGGGAAATGTATCTGGAAATAGAGTGTGGTTCAATTTTCAGAGAAGCCCCTTGCTGGGAGGTGACTGTGTTATTTCAGTATAACCAGAATGTCACATTTGGCCCTTTGTGTGTGCCTAAGGTTCATGTTTAACGGGACAGAAAGGAAATGTTTCATTTCTCTGATGCAGATAGGATTCCTGGTGCTGCAGCCATGCTGAGCAGCCTGGGAGGGTTAACTGGGTGCTGTGTTAGAGCAGTTGAAGGGTGATCAACCACATGTCCTCAATAAAGACTCTGCCAGAAGGTCAGAGAAGTTGATGCTGAGCTCAGACAGTGGCACAGCTAAACCAGAAGCACAGAGTGGTCTGCAGGGGACACTCAGCAGGTCCTGTAGCTGAGAAAGCTTCAGAGATAAACCTAGTGCAGGGTGGGGGGCTCTGCATCAGAATCCAGGAATCCTTGTCTCCAGCATCAGGAAGTGTGGAGATGAATACCCTGGAGCCATGCGCATAGCTGGAACCACTAGAATGACTGTCCCAGGCCACATCATGCCTTCCATGTGACAGGGAAATGGTCTAAGTGATAAAATTGCAACATCTGTGATTAAAGTGTTTTGCTATCCAGATTCATTTTGCCTCCATGCTGTTATTTGCTCTTCAACCACAACAACCCCTGAGAGAACCCCAAATATATTTACTTACAAAATGCATGTACCAAAAGGCAGAGATAATTGATAGAAAGTTTTGCAGTGTCAAAATTTATACTTCTGTCTCTTCAAAGAAGCAAGCATGAGGTTTTAAAGTGGGTAAAGTTACTTAAATGAGTATTCAGCTATTGAGGCAAATGTAAATAGCAGGACTACTCAAAAGATTTTCTCTACACCTATGGTTTTATACATCTTCAGATTGTTTCTTTCAGAGATAAGAAATCTGTTCTGAATCTTCTCTCCTTTCAATTAATGAATTTTCTCAGCTAATCTTCCCTTCAATACAACCTTATAAATCCCATATAATGACCTGCTTGGTAATGTGCCATTATGGGAACATACCTGATTTTTTGCTGGTTTCTGCCTCCAGTGCTAGAAATAAGTTGAAAATAAAACCAGTTCTGTTCAGTTCACATTTTCTATGCCTCTGACTAACCAGACATTCTCTTTGTGTTTTGAAGGCAAAAAGAAAAGACATGGACCATGGCAGATGGCCTCTTTTTGTCTGAGTAAGAGAATCCTGTAAGGGACCAAAATGTGGTATACAATGTATTAGTGTGATCAACAGATGCTTATGTGAATAAAAGAAAATCTTTGGAGAGGGCAGCATTTTGTTCAGCCAAAATACCTGTCTCAATAATATTTTGTGTCAGAAATTGACCTGCCAAACGAAATTCTGATTTCTGCTATCTGAAATGTCAGCTGGAATATTCAAGGTAAAATTTAAATTTCCCTCAGTAGTGAGATTTTCAGAAGAAAGCCAGACAAAATTAAAAACCATCAAGGAAGATTGATGTTAGTCTTGCTTAATATTAGGAATGTACACCAAACTCTGCCTAAAAAATTTTAACCGTTACCAATCTCTTTTCTTAATATTTCCCTTTAATTCTAATTCAAATAGTGTGCCAGGAACCTGGGCAATAAACTACCAATGGTACCTCGTGCTGATGTTGTGTTACAATAAAAGAAAAAAAAATAAGAAAAGTAAGTATTAGCTGGGAGAAAGGTGGGGTTTTTCCCCCTACATCTGGTAAGGGTATCTGAAACAAGCCAAATTCTGGACATGTATCACAAATATCAATTTTGAAGCTATTGAATCAAGATAGGCTTCAGCTCCTCTGGGGAAATCCTGTGAAAAATGAAAAAGCCCTATCAAAAATTCATATCACCTCACACTAAAATCCTGTGATATCTCATATTCTCTGTGCAGTGAAAAAAAAATTGTACTTTATTTATTTCCCATGTAGTAAAACCCAAGATTATCTCATGCATCTAGCTGTGCATTATTGAAAAGCATAAAAAACCTCACAGAATTCAAACATAAATTATAGTGATTTCTGTATAATTGACAGTTTTAAAAGTACATAGAAACTCCATTAAGTGCAACTGTTTAAGTCTTAGATGTCTTCTCCAATATGTCAGCCTCCTGTTTCAGTCAACTTTCTTCTCTCATCTTGCTTATCATGTCACCCTCTACAATTTAAGATTCTTAGGGTTGCTCTGCATGTTCTTTCTCCACCATTCTTCCACTCTAATGCTTTAGGCTGTTGTTATTTCTGAAAAATAAAACATGTGACTTTTAATAACAAAAACTTCCTCCCCCACTTGCCTTGTGGAGTCCAGTCATTTAATTTTAAACTGTACTCACTGTTGCAGCCATTGCTGCTTGTAGTTTCAGCTAGGTTGGCACCACACTCTGAAGAACTTGTCCTTGGAATAGAAACTTTCCTGACCATAAAAAACAAAAAGGAAACAACAGAGAGAGAGAGAGAGAAATACACACAGAGGGAAAAATGTTATCAGGGAAGAGACAAATTAATAGAATGATTTTTCCATTGGAAAAAGAGTCATGGATTTTCTCCAATTACTTTCTAATTAACTCATTGCTTTTGAGAATCATGTGTTTGAGGGAGAAGAACAGAGATCAGAGGGCAGTACAGCCTTTGGAATTACATGGCTTCCCTCCTGAAGGGAACTGTCTGATTTCTTAGGTCTTTATTTAAAAAATTGGTAAATAGCACACAATTATTTATTAATTCTCATAGTGTTTGGAAATGATGTGAAATTTTCCACACTTTGTTGAAGAGAAGCAAATCTTGTAAATGGAGCTGATCATTTGCTGTCTAGTTCCCTTTCTTTTAATAGTAATCAGACATCTGCTCTCTTGAGAAGAGTCATGAGCTATTTTCTGTTGTGTCCAGTTTGTGTCCTGTGGTGATGGAACTCCTCCACAAAGTCTGTTGTCTTGGACAGCTTAAATGGCTTTGTTCCTAGACCCTGTTGTTTTGGCTGGCTCAGTTCTTGTTCATCAATATTACACTTACTTTACAGGTCATTTGGCATTTTAGCATGCACTCACAGTGAAATAGAGAAATTAATTGCAGATTTATTTTGGTTTTTCCTAGGGTTTGCTCTATTCCTCTGAGCTATATGTGTGGCATTTAGGCTTATCTAAGCTTTTAAAGAAAAGCTGGCTTATGTGGCATCTCTTCTCATCACCTTTCTTATTCTTCTTCCAGTAACCCTGGCAAAATATGTTTCTGGAGGAAGAAGACCAGATGGACCTGGTGTGATAGGTGAATTGCTGGAAGCAGAATATGCCATTTGTTCCTCAGTAGCAGTGTAATAATAGCAGGGGTTTTTGTACACTTCCCTGTTTTGCCCATGTCAGAAGGACAGGCTTTATCAGCACTGCTTGTTGGAGAGGCTGGGGGGTTGTTTCAAGATGGAGAGCAGCTAGATCTGAGTTTGCCCTGCCTCCATGTGCTCTGCAGACTGGAAAAAATAAATCATCAGCTGATAAAAATGTGATGACTCAGTTAAATGCAAAAGGAGAATTATTTCCCACTGTTCAGCCAGAGCTTTCATGTGCAGCGCTACTCTTTCATGGATTACTTTCACTGTAAGTTATGATTTAGTTTTATAAGCAGACACAACCTCCACCCTTGTATGTTGAATGGATTTGTTTCTAGGGAGCATGAAATGCACTTGAACATGCTTGGTCCTCAAATCTGCCCCAAACAGCCTGAGAGAAAGAAAACTTGGAAAGGAGGGAGGTACGGTGATACAGACAAGAAAATAGAGAAAACTGAGCACTGAGTTCTATATTCCAAATGATTTGATGTATAATTTTAGGAATTCAGTTTCCTTGTCCTGAACTTCAGTTAGTATCTCCTCTTCTGCACCCCTCCAGATTACATTACTGTTCATACTAAAACCCCACTAGAACCCTCTGCTGGAAGAGCCATGGCAATGCTCACTAACACGGTATCAGGAAAAAGCCTTTCTGCTCTCTGACTGTGGATCAAATGTCTTTGTTAATGAAGTGGAGCAGTGGAAACTTTAGCAAAGTATGTCTGTTAGCATTTTAAACTTAACATGTTTAAAATGTTACATGTTAAAACTAATATGCTGTCAGTAGACCAAGTCAAAGGTGATGCAAACTCTCATAACCCTTATAAGCCTCCACCCTCTCCTAAGGTAGAGGTGATAGATGAAGTTTGAGAAAAAAGTGGGGATTAATGGCAGCTCTTAGCAATAATGCTCATTCACTCAGCTGAAAAGAGGGGAGTACATTAAAGTATCCACTTGAGACTCCTCATGTGTTGGTTGCTTCAGCCAAGAGATAAGGACTTAGAGATGTAAAGTGTTTCATTTATAGATGAGTTCTCTTGCAGATGACCATCCTACATCAGCCTCTGAAGTGTAAAGGTAAGAAAATTTTAGCCAGTTAGGTTCTTTAATCTGTACTAAAGAGGTTCATAATGGTTTTATGAGATTTCCCACATTAGTCTGGTGTGTAAGATGGAGTTCAAGGACAACTGTGTTATAACTGAGTTGTTGCCCTTTTTATTTTGCTAATAAAGAGGCACTACTACTTGTTCTGCCAGTCAGGTAAAGCGTGAGTAAAGAGAAGTTGATTTTCTAACTATCTAATAAAAGAATTTTCACAGACCTGTCATTGCTATCACTCCAAGCTTCTGTATTTGGACCATAAAACTCAATAGATTGTCTCCAGCTTTCCCCTAATTTTACTGTATGTGAAAGAAAAGGGATCTTTTAACACATTACTCTCTGAAGATTTTTTTTTCCTTTTCTCAGAGACAATTTTACTTCTAAAGAAATACTGTCTGTATCTCTATGAGACTTGAATGTATTTTTCTTAAGTTAGTTTAAGCTGTATTTTGTTCTAATAAGTTTATAGTAATTTGCAAATATTTTTTAGCAAACAACTGCTGTGGCATTCCATGGCTAAGCAAAATTAATTAAATTAAAATTGCTAATGTGGGGGGTATCCTTTACAACAAGGGATTTTTTTATACCAACTGTTTTATCAAATGCTCTCTATCTCTTCTAAATACATTCAGCTGTGGGAGAAGCTGGCATTCAGTGGGTTTCCATGACAGCAGCTGAGGTAAAACTAGACCAGCTATTCCAAAGGTCGCTCATTGAAAGCACAGATCAGAAAAGTTGATTTGGCAATGTGACCATGGGAGCACAAAGAACAGAATTGCAAGAACCTTTGGTTATCATAACCTAGGAGAAATGCAGTATAGGAGGAAAGAAAAGATTCTGCAAGTCTGTGATGGTAAAGAATTACAGGGGCTGTAAGTTGCCTTGTAGAGAGACACAGAGATGCATAAACACATATTACTGGTATATGGCAAAATGAGTTCTTACAAAAAGTGCTGTACTCTAAAAATAAAGAGGGGACACAAGTGCATTGCACAGGTGCAAAATAGGGCATTGCAAGTGAAGATGATGAGTTAGTTTGGGTTTGGTGATATATGTACAGCATCAAATAGTGGCCTCAATCCCAGTAAATCAAGTCCTAATATACCTAAAATGCTACTAAAACCAACCCTGCAGCACTTGCTGTCTGGCACTGATGTTAGCCTTCTACTCAAACCTGGATCATCCTGGACAGATTAGTAAGCTCTCTGAGTTGTCCTAAATGCTAGTAAACATCTACCTGGAAGTATTCTTCAATGCCATTCTTTCCTTAGTATTTTTCCTTTTTAGACTGGGAGTGGTAGAAGAATTAGGAGCTAGTGGCACCAGCTGCTTCAGTTACCAATTCAGTAGGAACAGTTTCTGATCCTTTGTTAATTTACCACTACTTCTCCGTCTTTGGACAACAGAAGGCAGACTAATGTTTTAAAATGTTAGCACTAACTCTAGATGGACTGCAGAATCTCAGATAGGGGTGTATTATGGGTGTTTTTTACAAAGCAGCTGTAAGTAAGAGCTTAGAAATGAGAAAACTTCAAGCCAGGAAGTAAATATTACAAGCAACAAGTTGAGACATCCCCATTCATTATGCTGAATAACCATACAACCTTATGGATAATTCATTACATACTTTTACATTCAAATAATTAGTACATGATTACCAGAAGACATTTCTACTTGATTGAATAGCTTCAGCCTTATGAATCACTTTTACCTGCAAAGGAAGTAGAATGCTCCAATTACAAGAACTCCTAGAAGAAGAAGGGAAGCCAAGAAAGCTGCAAACAGGTCACCTTTTGTTTGGGATTTGATGCTGGGCAGCAAAACTTCCTCACAACGAGCTCCTGTGTAATTCTCAATACACCTGGGAAACCAAGTTGTATTTGGATTAGATGGCAGCTTGTCATCTACAATGAAAAGCACAAAAGGCTTCTTCTGGCTAGAGAACTTGTTATGACTCAATTCAAAGGTTATATTTGCTTCACAGCAAGTTTTCTTACAGAATTTCCTCTCACCTTGTATTTCTGGAACAAAGGGACTTAGGCATGTTGGGCATCAAGTTGACATTCTGATCCATCCTGCTTTTATATATTAAGTTTAATGTACTCATCACTGACAGATTTAATTAATTAAGCCTACTTCTTTAGTGTTAACTCTGTTCACACAGTAGTCATGCTTGCTTTTCCCTGTTTCAGGTACCTTTCTGGCTTCCTTTGTTGAAAATAGTAGTGTCAGCTAAAGAGATCAAGGAAATGAGAATTCATTGAGGCACAGTACAGCTTAAACTGCAGAAATAGTTGATGCAGTGTAATAATTCATGCCAGAACATGCTACATGCTTGGTGAATAACCCCCTCTTGGACAGACCTACGTAGAAGTCTTCTCTACTCTGCTTATTTTATGTGTTGAGCTTCTGAAAACCTCTCCTGAAGAAAGGATTAAAACAAATATGGTATTTTACCATGGTAAAATGGTATGATATTTAAGTAAAAATAAATAAAATTAATGGCTTAGTAATTAATATTCAGCCAAAAATAGGTAGGTTGAAGTTAAACTAATCTTAATTTATTATGTATTTTGCACTTATTCTGTTAAGTTTTTTTAAGGAATTGATTTCATTACAGAAAATGGGAAGCACTTCTTTCAATATCTAGATTCTGTGTGTATTTTTAATATATGTAAATTTGCTTCTCTCTATTTGTATTACTAAAGATCTTGCTCCTTCTTGCTATTTCTGGCACTGAAGTCATAATAATCTGTGACATAAGCAATTTCAGACTCCAGCTGAGAAAAATGGGCTAAACTCTGCAACATACTTGAAGTTCTCAACTGCCATTGGCAGCTGCAAGGTATAATTTCAGATGAGGGGTAAGAAGGTGGAGAGGGGAGGAACTGCCAAAAAAGAAGAATGTTTAGCATATCTAACTAAGACCAAAGGATCCCTGTGAGTTTTCTGACATGATGCCTGATGTGACTCCCACTACACTTTCTGTAGGTTATGGACCAGTATTTCAGTACTGCTGGCCTCAACCACTGCACAGAGAGTTACTACCCTTTTATTTTAATTCTTTGTCTTTGGAAGTATAATAGAAGATTTAGGCACTAAAAAAAGACAGCTAATTATCATCATATATTAAAGCTCTGCAACTGATCAAACAGACAGCATTTACTAAGGACAATCTGAGGCTTTTCAAAGTCATGATGTTTCACTGCTGGGAGAAGCAAGGGTAGGCAGACTGCTCTGATTGCTTGAGATAATGTTCCAGATATTTATTCTAAGTGTAGTGGCTTTTCAGTGGCCTATTTCTGAAATACTGTAGAATACTTTAAGAATAGAAGTGTGGTTTGAGTGGGGCATTGTTCTCTAGCAAGTGAGAGAGAAATGCTTTGGAGAGCTGAATAGAGTAGCAGGGAAAGAAAATGGAATAAGAAATTCATAGGAGTATTCTTGAATAGCAATGAAAACTGGAGAATAATGCAAGGCTAAAATGATACCGGAAGAAAAAAAATAGGTTTGGCATCAAATTAAGGCTCATGGAAAAGTTCTAAAGTGTAAAGGGAGTAGTCAGTAGCCTAAAGAGCAGAATATAGCAGGAGGAAGACAAGACAGTCACAGCTGCAGAGAGCTGCACAGAGAGAGGATCAGGTAAAGGGTAAGGGTTACTGAACTGCTGTGATGCAGGAGAGGGAGTTGGTGTGAACAGTGCATGGGAGCTGTATTCATGTGCTGCAAAGACAGGAGGAAAAGAATTGGGAATGTGTTGACAGCACAGCAAAAGGGTCACTGAGATCACAGCACTTCCTACAAAACAGAAAACAGAGCCAGATGCTTAAGGTAGTCACAAGTCTTTAAGAGGGAAAAGAGCTTGAAGGCCTAAGATGGTAAGGGGAAAACTATAGTGATATGAATGCAAGGTTATAGGAAGAAGAAAAAAGCCTATACTAAAGAAGCACATGCCAAACTTAAGACATCCTAGATGCTGAACCTTTTAATTCTGCATGGTTGTAACAAAACCAAGTTGTAGAAATATGACTAGCTGGTTTGCCAGTATCTGTTTAACTGTGAGCAATGCATTAGGGATTACCAAACTACCCATCCACTTTCTCTAAACTTGCTGGAAGTTATTCCATGCTACCTAGAAAATGCTGTCATATAACCTAAAAATTATGTGGGTTTTCATAGAAACAGGAAAATTAAGATGAAGTGGTTTTGGGTTACATTTTAATAATAAAATTATAGCTAATGTGACCAAGCTGTGCTACAGTTATGGCATTTCTGAAAATCCAGATGTTCAAATATTGGTTTGACCAAGCTTTTATGAAGTCACCTTTCCTGATGTACAAACAGGTAAAGGCCTATGTTAAAGATAGAAGCAACTGATGCTTTAAGACAACCAGGAAAGGTTTCTTCTGCAAGTCCTTTGCTAAAATAGGTGAGAAAGAAACTAAGCAGACTTCAGTAATTAGCAGTGGAATTCTCTCAGACCTGCTTATCCTGTTGCACTGGGAAATCTCCAATAATTTCAGAGGAGTTACACATGCAGTGACTGCAAGCAAGACAGAAACAGTCTCTAAGCAGCATGTGGGCTGTGAACATAACCCAGAAGGATGATGTCTGTGCAGCCTCAGTCTTAATGTGCACACCTCAGAAGCCAGGGGCAGCTCTGTTTGTCCTGTTTATAAGGATGCCCAAAGCAGCACACCAGTTAAAAGCAGCTGTTGACACGACAGGCACTGCTGCACCTGCACCTGAATGAGTTGGGGCAAACCCCAGAGGAGCCTGGGGCAGGCTGTAGCAAGGGGGAGTTGCACTCACTGTGTTTGTGTCACCTGCAGGCTGTTAACCTGCTGCTGCTGCTGCTGCACATGGCCCTTTCAATGGCCCTGCTATGCAGCATTCCAGAGCTGATTTTTAAAATGGAAAAAAGGTCTTTCCCCCTCTAAGAAAATTGAATTTCTAATTCAGAGTTGAAAGACAGCAGAGTTCAATGTTTGAGGAAAATCTGTGACTAAAACCTCCCATTTTCAGCTGGCATCCAGATTTCTGCTCTCCTAGATGGCTGCACACACGTGCACACACACCCACACCTCATGTCAGATGAGATAAACCAGCCTTAAATGTTGTATACAAATTTCCTATAGGAGCTCCAGACAAAACACCAGCATATGGAAAGAAATCCATAGAATCTTTCAGCACAGGGTACTAATCACATCACAAGGTGAAAGAAAATGCACTGCATTGGATAAGATGTCAGGAGATGACCAGCAGGTGTGCAATTACATTGATCCTTTACAATCTGATTAGTAACTAAAGCATAACAGCCTTGCAGTAACAGGGGCATCACTGCTTTCAGATGCTGCTTGTTGGACACTGCAGTGATCCTATGGCACTGGGATTTAGCAAGAAGGTGAAGTTTCTTTCTTTACCTGACTCTAAGGTGGGCATCATAAGGAAGTATCTAACAGACTGTAAAAGCAGGAAGTAGAATTTCAGTCAAATATGCAGATTCTCACTGCTTTGCACTATACTGCCAGGGTGTTGACTTTACTTTTAGTCTTCCTTTAGTCAGAAAAATTTTGGATACTTATTGGTATAAAAACTATTTCCATGTAAATACAAAGCTCTGAGCAGAAAAAGATAAGAAATTATCTGCTTGTCAATGCAATTCAGATTACATGGCTGATAACTTCAAAATCAACATAATCTTCAGTCTGTAGCTGACTCCTAAAAGTTGTCCTAATACATGCAGTCTAAGAACATCTAGTAAGTATGAAAAATAATTTAGAGCCAAAGTGAATAAGCAGTGGCAAAGTTAATTGGACAACTAAGCAACTCTTTAAAAAAGCTTTGCATTTAGAGAAGTTTCAAAACTGTTACTCTCTAGACACTGAGAGTAAAATCAAATGCTCCTACTGGAGAGAAGTTGAAAGAATGGGTTATTCTTCTCTAAAAGAAAGGCTTAATCTCCCCTCCCTTAGCTATGTGTTTATATGGGAAGGTTTCCCTATCTGGCAGTTATATAAATTTGGATTGGTAAGAGTTTTCAAACACATAAGAGAGTGTTGCATTTTATATCTTATGTCCCATTAAAAAGAAATCCTAATTACTGACTCTTTTTAGCTATACTTTTAGTGTGTATTCTAACTTTCATTCCTACCTTCCAAGACAAAAGCAGAACTGAAAAATACTAATTGGTCAGTTTGTTTTCAAAAGAACCTGAGGTACATTAAAGTGTATTTTTGGAGGCAGAGAAAGAAGAAAAGCTCAGATGACTGGGAAGTTCCCTGGCAACTTGTAGGGTGTATATTCTGAAGGCTGAAAGCACAGCAAGTGTGTGACTTGTGGGGATGTCTGAAAGGGGAATTACTGTGGGAAAGGTGGAGGAGAGATTCCATTGGGATGGAAGCAAAGGATGGGAAAAAGGAAGAGATATCCCTGAAGATGCACAGGCATTTCAGGGAGGAGATTTGCAAGGCCTGCCTGTGTCTCTTGCAGTTCTTAGCTCTGGGCAGAGTAGGATCCCTGTCCCAAAATGAGAGCATTCACTGTTAATTTCTGTGTGTACTGCCCTCTGAAGCAGAGCTCTGTGCATGTTGTCTTATACCATCTGTATTTTGTTTGAAATACAGAAAGAATGCTCTCAGAAATCTGCCAAGTATAAGAAAAAAATGGGAGTACCAGAGCTTCCCCTCAGAAACCAAAATCTTCACTTAATTCTGCAGTGCATTAATTGGTGATTATGGGACAGCTGTGCATCAGGTGCTGAGGCAAACAGCTTTCTGCCTTGTGTTTTATGATGCACCTGAGGCAGCTGCTTTTCCATCCTCCTCTGTCCTGCTGCCTGTTTATTTAGTTCATTTGAGTGTTCCTGGGTTTGAAGCTCATCTGGTTTATGGTTACAGGTGTGCCTTTTACTGCTGAGAACATGAACTCTTTGTGGGGAAAGCATGAGGGAAGATGGCAGCTGAGCAACCTCATGTTTTAACACATCAGCTGTGTTTAAAATCTGCTACTGTTGCACATGGAGGGGGTCAATTAATGTTCAACAGATATTAAATCTCTGCCTTGTATGTATCTATTTGTGATTGATAAAAACCCCCTGAAATTCCAAAGGTAAACAGCAGCTCTTCATTTTTAGCATGCTACAAAGCACATCTTTCTAAAGAATGATGCATTTTTCTTAGTCACATGGTGAAATTACTTCCAATGATGTTCCACAGGGTGATCTGGACTAACTCTGCTGAGCACAACACAAATGTGCTACCAAGCACCACGTCAAGGCACATGTGTTTTAAGGTAGTTTTACAGTTTGCTAGTCTGTTCTTTCTCCATCTCCTCCTTTTAATTAACAATCATTCAGCCCTTGAGTCTAAAAGTGCTTTGAGTTTCCTTTCAGTAGGACATGACCATTTGAGAGCACTGGGGAGCTTTGGGTGGGATTTGGCAGAAACCTTAATCAAAGAAACTGCGCAACTGTGTGACAATGCAGTCATGAAGTTCCAAAGCACCAAATATTTTCTGAATTCTGCTGAATAGTGATGCATTTTTTCTGTTGTTTCTATTCACATCACTGCTGATTACTAAGATATCTGTGTGTAAACAAAACCTTTCTCATCTATAATTAGCCTTCTCTGACTGATTAAGGAACATGCTTAGAATGAGGATGTGCTTAAATAGAATGCTGCTATTTAAACCCATCTAACTTCATAATCAACCACTAGATACAGAAAAAAATAGTTGATAACTTAAATGCAATAAGATTGCCTGAATATAACAAAAATGCTCTTAAGATGTTACTTTTCTGTTTCAGCAGATTATAAAATCCTAAAGTACCTGAATTGAAAATTACTTCATTTGGAGCTGTTAAGGTGGAAATGATCTATGCTGACTGGTTTGTGCTCCTGAAGAATGAATTTTTCTGAGTATTTGTTACTTCATATTTATAGTTATTGCATTGAATACATATTTCTTGTTACACAGTCCAGTAGTAGTTGAGAGGGTGCTTTGAAATTGTGTAGCAGCTGCTCTTCAGTTTAACCATGCATTTTTCATTTATGTACAATAATACAGGATTCCTTCTAGGAAAAAAAACATATGTATTTCAAAATGTTTTATTTTTTTTGTGTAGAATTCATTTTATATTGCATAAGCTTGCAAGGTTTAGCACATAGAATAAATCATCAGACAGCACTTCAGAGCTTTAATCTCACTTCTGGATCTGATTCATTGTGACACTGAACAATGACAGTGATATGCTGTGTATATTTTTCAGTGAGCATTTACCACAAAATTGCCTCTTTTCTCCCTGTCTAAGTAAATGAGTTTACATGCTTGAATTTAAGTATTTAGATTGAACTGTCCCAAACAAAAGAAAGTAATATTTTAGTTAAGCATTTGGGAAAAGATGTTGTTTGCTTCTTCAACTGTTTTATCCAGTTATCATTAGTTATAGCTCAAGACAGAAGAGGGAACAAAAGTTGCCATAGAGGAAAAAAGATAATATCCTTAAGTGTATCTAATATTTGTCTGAATGCCTATTTTTTTGTTAAGCAAAGCCATTAAATCAACCATAATTTATTTTGATGAATAACTCAGAATTAGTAAATGCAGGACTCTGAAAAGTGACGGTTTTATTTAGCATCTTATCTCTTGTTAAACCAGAGAATAAAAAGATAGGGCAGTATTTATGCAGGACATGTATCCACATGCAAAACCAGGAAATGCATCTTTTCCAGTTTGCTACGTGGGCTTCAGCAGGAAGAATGGTTCTGTTATGGAGTGCTGTGAGAAGTATCTCTGTTTGCTGCCTTGATGTTTCTTTATCAAGTAGTCTTTGGCTGTCACTATAAAGCTGCTCTTTGAGTATTTCAGCATGATTCGAAGAACACAGTAAGTCTTGAATTACATTCTTTTTTCCCCTCTTAAAAGATTATATTATTTTTTGTGTCTCTGCATTTTGATCAGGTCAGGCCATTTTATATTATAAAAATTTTTGCAATGTGATTAACTTGTAAGAAAAACTGTACTTTGCCTTTCTGAATGCCTTTCCCACAGTCTATATTCCATGAGGCAAAGGCTATTTTGTTCTTTCTGTATTGTAATAAGGAAATATGGCTCTAATTATAGATATAATCCTGAATGCATATAACTGAATATTGTTCCACCTGCCAAGCAAGTATACACATTTCTTTTTCTCATATCACCATGTCTCTGTAAACTAGGTAAGTAATAGGTCATTGGTATTTAGAAGTGATTCCTTAAAGAAGGAAAATGGAGAAACAGTCTTTAGACAGCTACTGTCCAATACTTAGACACACAAACTTCAGTTTCACTGACCTGCAGAATGGACTGGATACAGTAGGAATCATATAACAAATCCCTCCATTTAGACAAAAAGATCCATAACTGGTGCCACAGAGTTCTTCATGATCTTAAAAATAAGACCAAAAGAAACACTGAGAAAAAAAGACTTCAAACCAAAAAAACCACAAAGACAAACTACCACACAAATGAAATCAGCCTATGAGCAAAAAAGGTACAGGTCTTGCCTTCCAGGCCAGCAACACAGAGCACTGTTTTGCTGAACAGTTTCATGTAACAATATGGAGAAAAGATCACAAATTTATCACCATATCAGATGTGAAACAGATAAATTGGATGAATAAATCAAACTTTCTCTTGCAGTGAGAAATTCTCCATTACTTCCTTTGCCCTTCATGAGCACTCAGACAGTGAGTCCAGTGGTTCACCCCATGACCTAGGTGCAGTCTGGTTTCTCCTGTTGCAGAGGCACAAACCCCCTTAACTGAACTGGCTCCAGCAATAGAGTCAGTCAGTGCAGAGGCACCCAGTGCCAGGTAAGGGCCAGGACATTGTGAGGCTGCTCTGGGCTGCACTAAAGCTGCAATGGGACCTTGGGACACTCCTGGGCTTCCCCACCCCAATTCTCAATTTCTCAATGGCCAAACCAGGGCACAGCCTGCAGCACTCACTTATGTACAGGACTGCTGGCTACAATATCATTTCCACAGATCTCAAAAAGGCTTTTTTCTAACTCAGTAGGCTTCTTAGATGAATTCTTAATGTGTTAAACATAACTAGGCATTCTGATAACACCCCAAATACAGGACACTAATGTTGGCACTTGCAGCAGCACTTGTCCATTTTGTGCTTAAAAAGCTCATCTAACTGTACCACTTCATTCTTCCTGAAAGCAGTCTAAATTTGGAAGTTGGACTGAATATATTTATGACACATTTAATGCATCACTAACTCATTTCATATATATGTATCTAATATTTTATATATTTCTTCTATCTTATGAAACCACAGTATCTCAATCAAAACAAAAATAGAGCAGTCTTCTGACATCACAGGGGTGATAGTCATGTGTTGCCTCACACTTTAGGTGTTCTTGCTGTTATTTCTCTCAGAAGTTCTGAAAACCAGAATTTTGCTGTGTCACTATTTATGTATAGAAGACATGTTCTATACATAACAGAGTTAAGAGGAATCAAGATTTTAGTTTTCTTATTTGTCCTTCAAGAAAAAGAGTTAGGGTTCCCCTTTATTCATGCAGAAAAATAAAAAGTAAGAAGTGTGGCTGTAAGACACTCTACCCTAGAGAGACCTTCTACAACTTATCTAAAATAAGTCAGGCTTTTCTAAGAGAGGCAGAAATGCTCAGCTACTTCTACTTCTGTGCAAAAAATCATTGTGCATCCTGCTATCCTCTAGACCAGCTCTACCAATTTTACTCTCCCTCCTTCTCCTACATTCTTCCCTTTCTATGACATCATATTGATGCAGAAGTGTGAGGAAGTCCTTACATTATTTTGAGATGAAGACAGTTATACCCCAGGGCCCAAGAGGAATTCAGTTTCATGTTCCTGTTACTGAAGTGCCAGCATCCAAATGGTAACTGGACCTTCTTGCCTGTGTGCAGATAAATTAGGAAGCTGGAGGAGGGGAGAAGAAAGGCTGCAAAGATTGTTCATGTTTGACCTTGTTGCACAGAAATGTGTGCTCTGTCCTACCTTGTTAGAAGTTAAATGGAAATTTATTTTAACTCTGAAGCTTTCTGTGCTTGTCTGCTGGCAATTCATTTACTGCAAGTTCACAATTAAAAGACTTTAAAAATTATTTTGTATGGGTAACTGTACAATTGCAATAGGAATACAATGGGAATGGGAGAAAACAAGGAGGTTTTTAAACAAGAACTACACCTTAGCTGATTTTCATTCTATTCAAACATAACAGTGGACCTCCTGTGAGAGTTTAATTCAGTTGAAGGCTACATCCTTCCTTAAATCAAGAGAGGGCACTGAACACATCAACAGTGTATCAGAATATCTATACAATTTTAAGAATCAAGTGAGAAAAACAAAACTCCCAACTCTGACCTGCTCTCAACTCTGTTAAGTGTCTGAGGGAGTTAACTGTTGAAATTCTAGCAGACAGAAAAGGAAGATGATAGAAGGTGGGCCCTGCAGAAAAATCCTTTTGAACAGCTCACAGAAAGGTTTCAAAGGAATTCTCATGAGAATTAATGAGAATTTGTTAGCCTCCTTAAACTCCTGCCTCGTTGCTTCTATTTCTTCATCTTTATGCAGAAACAGACCTGCCTCACACTGGCACAGGGGCAGAGCACTGAAGAATGCTGAATGCCTCCAGTCATTCATGCCTTGGAACATCTGGGAGAATGAACACTGCTAAGGTGTGATCTTTGTATCAAGGACCAGCTCTGCAGCCCAACCAGGCATTTCTGCTCTGGCAAAATACCTCAGGCACTTTCTCTTAGGTCTATTAGAGAAAAGTGAGAGAGGTGGAGAGAGAGAACAAAAAGTGCCTAGGAAGTCTTTGAAATCTTTTTGATTGTAATTACAGACAATTTTTCTATAGGCTATTTCTTTCTAGAAATAGACTTTTCTTCCAATACTAAGGGGAAAATGGTAACCTTAATTTCAGCAGTAATGAGAAACTTGAAGAAATGTCTATGTCCACCTTGATCAGGTACCCCTTTTTTCCATCCAGTTGTGCTTTTCATTAATTCTATTTTGTGTTTTAATACTTTTCTAGTGATTAGTAAAACTATCTGAGTAGCACAGTATAATGTAGATGTTAGAATTATGAAAGACAATCAAAGAAATTCAGGAAGCTTTAACACCAAGAAAAAATATAACTAACAAATTGTAATTTGCTACAACACAATAATAGGTATTATTGTACTCCACACCTGTGATATTGAAATGCAGTAGCTTGCTGCAAATTTCAAAGTTACAGTTCTGTATTTGTAGACAGGAAAGTGTGAAAGCACCAGTTTACCCCTTTAAATCAATAGTCAATGATGCAAAAGAGTATACTGGAGAATCAGATGGGGTTCAATACAAGCCAAAACCCAATTACATTAGCATTGGTGAATGTGTTATGATTTTTCATGAGGTAAGTCAATACATTATATTAATCTAAAAATGCAAATTGTATGCTTTGAAAGTCAAATGTATACTACAGTCAGACTCCATGATGAAGATAGAGACGAGATGATGGGCAATTAAAAAAATACAAAAGATTTAGCTTTAAAATTAATAATACTCTATCAATCTATGTTGAACATAACATATAAGTATTTTGATACCATCCTCTAATGAGAGATTTAAGAGAAGTAGGATTCAAAAGCTTCTTTAAAAAATTGGATTTTGGTGGTAGAAGTGAAGAGGAATAAAATGAGGTTGTTCTTTCTAATGCTAGACTGAATACTTAAAACTGACTGAGGTAATAGCAGCCTCTAAATACACTTATACTTAATTATTCTTTTTGAGGACATGCAGGTATCCTGGTTTCAGCTGGGAAAGAGTTAATTTTCTTCCTAGTAGCTGGTACAGTGCTGTGTCCCTAAACTGTCTCGTCTGTTTGTATTTAAACTTTTGTAACCTGACTGTCCTGACTTTAAAAAACAACCAAATGCAGGCTCAATATCATCTTAACCCCAAAGAGCCAGCCAGCCTTGATAATCCACATGTAGACTCAGCTGTCTTGCCTAGTCCAGAGGCTACAATACTGGACTGCTAACACAAAAAAGGGAGAGAGAGGAGTGGGAAATGTCAGCAGAAGGTAAAAGGGGGCTGATGCATGCTCACTTGTAAGCAGCTTTACACTGCACACTAACCAGTCCCACATTGAAATATTAGTATTGATCAGAGCAAACATCTCCTTACAGGATTTGTACCACTGGCTGGTAAACTCTGGTGAGGGATGGCATCTCTGCAGAGCAGTTGTGACAGTCCCAGTGGCAGCTATCAAAATCAATGCCATTTCAGTGAATTCCAATTATTTAGATGTATGTATCCAAATAAAGACTTGGCTGAAGTTACCTGTTCGCATATTATTCCCACAACAATTTTTGTTCTTGGTCAGAGGCAACAGCACCTAAAGACAAACATGTAAATTAAGCATATAATTTTTGAAGCTGGTGTCTTTTTCCCCTGAAGAAATAGCTATTGGAATGCAACTTTCAGTGTTTCTGCTAAGACATCCATTGCACTCTGACAGTAATGCACTGTTATATGTAAGTTCCATTAATTCACAGTTAATGGCAAACATTCAAGTCTGCTGTCAAGTTCAGTGAATCCCTGAAGGCAGAATAAAACTAAATTCAGACTAAAGCATGTTTAAACAATGAATACCTTTTAAAAACTGCCATGCTTATTCAGAATTGTAATATCTGATGCATTTAGGCAGTCTGATTGATTCTGGCCAGCTAAATAGATTGACAGTTGCACCTTGAAAGACAGTGCACACAACTGAACCATTCCTCAGACTGCTAATTAGTCAGGTAAGATCTTGGTGGTAGAGCTCTTCCATTCCACAAACAAGAACTTTCTAATTTGTCATTTCTCAGAGTCAATAGGTGTTTCACTTGAGTGTCCCTCATGTCTGGATGTCAGGTGAAATTGTAATATAAGCTGTGAATTTATCAAACTTGTACAATGATTTTTTAAATCTTCAATAGAAACCCTCTGCCTGGACAGAAACCAGTGTTCACTTGACATCGCTAAAAGAATCTTATTCTGTAGACATGCCAACTCTATAACCATCTATCCTAGCTATCTTCTGTTTTCTGTTATATAGCCAAGATTTACTGTACCAAATAGGCTACTGAATAAGTCTAACATAATAGATCCTTTTGTCATGTTTGCTTTCTGTCTTCAGAGTGTATGCAAAGTAAATACTTAAGCAAACTGTCCTATATTGGAAGAAAGATTTTTTTTTTTAACCATTAAATGATCAAGTAAACCATCAGCTTTATGATAAATAGTTGCCTATACTGCAGCTTTAACTAACAGCTGACTTTCTGTAGAGGCCCATTTCAAAAGGTGTAATGCATTTGTACTTACTTTATAAGCAGCTGGTTCTTGTTTTCATGGGACCTCTCGTGGCTTCTCTAGCTTTTTAACTGTCCTGTCCATCCAAGACAATGACAACTGGCAGCTCCCTGTGACACTGGGCTGTAACAGCAAGGTCCCCACCCAAAGGTGGCTCACAGCTCCACTTTGCTCTGTGTACAGAAGCAAGAACAATTAACACAGCATGTGGCACTTCAGAACTAAAATCTTTTCAAAAGAAATAAATCAGGAGATTCACTTTTCTAGCAGTCAAGATCTGGATTCTATATGTGCTGTTAAAAAGGTTTCCAGTTTACATTCAGTGCAGTGGGGTGAAGTTACAACAAAGACAAACACATGTATAGGGGCCAAGGACAGAATAGGGTAACACCCCTCATGCTCACAGCAATACTTGCATATTCTTCTAGGGTTACCAGTACTAGAGTTTATTGCTGAATTCAAAATACTCACAAAATGTAGTACATGTAAATTGTACCATACATATATTTCACACTGGCATCAAAAATCTGATTTAAATTAACTAGCTCCTGCACTAGATTTAATTAGGAAATGAATCCTTGAATTGACAAAACAGCTTGAGTTTTGCTACTGCCAAAAGGAGATCTCACATTTCCTCTCCTTCATCTGACAGTCAGTATGTACCTCAGGACCTCTGGTGCTGCTCCTGGTCTAAGTTCAATTTTTTCAGAAGATGCTTAAATCCAATGATCTGGCAGAAAATCCCTTAGGGCAAGCTGATGGTTTTCTACTGCATCAGTGTGTTAAATGGATGTGCTCTGCAGCTCATCAGCTCTTGGGACTAGGACTAATTGTTCCATGTAAGACAAATTGTTTATAAGCTGAGTGTAGAGAGCAAGACAGCTTGAGGAAGGCTGTGGGACTGCTAATCATTTCTTTTCAAACTCTGTTGCCTGTGTATTCAAGGAAATAGGGGGTGACAAAGGGAGGGAGTGAAAATACTTCCCTGCCACTGTGAAAGCATAACGTTATGTTTTAATTCTGATAGTAAGTATCACAATATGGGTCTAAAGATGTTTTTTTGAAAAGGTGCTGCTGACAGTATTCACAGCTTTGACTTTTTTAAGATTGAAAAGTACATAATTAGGTAATGATGTATTTCGATGTTTTTCTCTGAGGTGTTGCACTCTGAACAGAAGTTCAAGATGTATCAGTGTTCTAAAAAGAATGGACTCTCTATCTCATTAGATAATAAGATGATATATTTAAAGAAAAGAAAGCACTGCAGCAGAAATCGTTGCTAAATTTGATTGTAACTCACGTCTGTGTGTGCACTGAGTTCATACTAGAAACACAAAGATCATCTGTGCACCTTTCTTGCACTTTCCAAACTGAGTCTTCCTCTAATGCAGATATAGCCTATGCTCACAGAAACTAAAAATCCAATTGTATGAATGCTCAAATGTTTATCTTCCATGTATCTTGGGAGTTTGTGAAATGTTACCTTGTATATCTAGTTAAGAGCATTTTAATCTGAAATTTAAAATATAGCCTGTTTTGCTCTGTGCCAGCTTGTTGAAAAATCTTATCAGTTCTACCCTTTTCCCCTCATCTTTGTCATCTGAAGCAATGCTAAGAATAGTAATGCATTGTTTGAAATGCTTGTACATGAAAGTTGGGTCACCTGTGTATACTGAGATATACTGAAACAAGTCTGGAACTCGTTAGATTTGTCT
The DNA here is from genome assembly GCF_037042795.1 of Molothrus aeneus. NCBI lineage: Eukaryota > Metazoa > Chordata > Aves > Passeriformes > Icteridae > Molothrus > Molothrus aeneus. The sequence goes on along the minus strand of NC_089658.1, from coordinate 4,583,003 downwards.
TTAAATGAACCTGTGCGCTTTGCTCCCCATCTATTTAAATCACAATCTGTATTGCCTCTTGGTTTTGTGTACTTTTACTGGTTAGCTGGCCTTAGCATCCACAGTACCTGTAAGTCTTAATGAGCATAGGCAGATAAAATCAAGCACTGAATAATGATTTGTGCTTTGGTTTATGGATCTTTGCTATTCAAACACTCTTAAAATTAATCTCTATATAAACGCTCCCCCAAATTAAAGAAGATGGTTTCAGTCATGTGGCTATTTCAAATACACATTGTTTGTACATTCAGATTAAGTTGCACCTTACAGCTGTCTTTGAGAATGGGATTTTACTGCATTATGTATTCTTTCTAAAAATCAAAAAAGGTAAAATCTCATTCTGCCCCAATATTGAGCTCAAATATTTGGTCATGAAAATAATGAAGGGGAAAAATTTTAAAACTGCTTATTATGCTGATTAAATAGAAATTTCCTTCTGAGATGACCTTGATACCTGTCAAGCAGTCAGTAGTCCACACCTCATACTTTCTACAAGAGCTAGGAACTGTCCTGAAGTCTTGTTAAAAGCAGTCTGTTTTTTCTCACCTAGGTATAACTTCTCATACCTTCAGTGCCTGAAGCTCATAACTGATCTGAGCACAGAAAATCATCAGGCATCAAAAAAAAAATCCATCAAACTGCCTGAAACTGAGGCCTTGTGAAGGCTGGCCTAGAACAGAGGATAGATGGAGTTGAAGGGATTTATTAAAAGGCCTCCATGGATCCACCTTGGGCAGCACAAGAGCCCAGCCAGGCCTGCACCCAAGGTGAGCCAAAATGGACAACTGGTCACAAGGGCTCTCACTTTTATAAGTCCTGCTCCATTTGCATATTGGGGTTAATTGTCCAGTTATAGCTCTAGGTTATGGAGTCCCATCCTCCTTGTTTTTCTCTCTTCAGTCCATGTTGTTTATGCTCTTGGGCCTGAGATTTAGGTGGTTGTCCTTGGTCCCAAGCTAGGAAAGGAATTGTTTTGTCTCCCTACTCTGTGAGGAGAGATCACCATCCCTTAGTATCAAGCTCAGAACTACACACTAAAGCAGTACAGAATCTGAAAAATAGAAAAGCTAAAACCTAAGGCATCAAAACAAATAAAGATCTATATAAGGAAGAATTCCAGGTAAGATCTTATAACAAATATGTATAAGAACAATGTTTTACTCAAATTTATACACTGGAAGTTTCTTTTAGGTTGGGATAACCACAATATCAGGAAATTCAGACAAAAGACATGAAGCTAAAGCAGATGACAAATAGCTGACAAATCTCAACGTGCTTTGGTTGACAGGGTAATTTCTTTGGACACAGTTCTTCAAAATTCTTTCCACTGCAGTTTTCTGAAATGACAACAAATGGCTGAGTCCTCTTATCTTAGAAATCCCTACAGCAAATATTTAGGTTTACATTTTCATTTTTATCCACTAAAGTATGTCTAGGATTAACGATATACTAAAACAGGGGTAAAGCTCTCATCATGGTGTTGAAATTGAAATTTGAGACATTACAGTGAATTTCAGGGAAAACTTCCCATTGCCAAAATTTCCTAAGCAGCTTGCAAACAACTGCAAATTTCCATCTGCAACCCCAGTTTTATTGTATGAGATATTCATACAGACATTGGCAAAGCCACGAAGTTGAGGCTTCTGTCCAATGTAACTACTGTAGTCACACCACAGATTTGTAATTTTGAGATGGAGATTCCAGTTTCAAGCCTGTGTGTGCTTATGTGAGGGGAATTATTAAATTTTACAAGACCCTTGAATTCAAAAAAATCACTATCAGTCCTGGAAAACAACCCCCACCACTATTCTATCATTCTGTGTGCTTACTGATTTCTTCTGTGGCACTTTTGCTTCCAAGTTTCATCCCTAACTCTTGTAAGAAATCAACTGAAATGAATGCAACTTGAAGTTTGTCTCTGCATGGTTAATTTTTACTCATACCTCAGTGGCAGATGTAGTGTCCCTTATAATGTCAGCTCTCAAATGTCAATAATTTCGGATCCAGTAATCAGAACTCAAAAATCCATATTACAGGCTAATATACAAGGAGACAGTTTAGCACATGGTGACACAATAAAATAGACCAGTGCCACTTCAATAATCTTGAGTTATTAGGAATGTATGTCATAAGAGCTTGATATTTACCTGGCAGCCATCAAGAATCAAGTGTAACTAGTCTTCATAATAATGATTTTGATTTTTTAAGATTCATCCAGCACTAATAGCTGGTTGATGCTAATATCAGCTGTTCCAAAACACAGGGGAGATAATTGTCAGAACTTGAATTTCAGTCTCTATCATTTTGACCATTTAAAACACCTAAAATAAAAGCACTAAAGAAGTTCTTAACCTTGGGGTATTTTACTTCATTTTTTTTGTGCATTTAATTTTGTATTGAGTTAATTTGTTCTACTTAAACCACGGCTTACCACAGCAAACGGGTATTCTTAACTCTGCTGGTGTAATCTTTCTCAGACATGCACAGGACAATCTGCTGAATCAACGTAATCCCTAATCCGCATGCTGGAATCCTGCAGCTGCTCGCTCCGGTGCCGTTATGTAATCCCGGCCTCCAGGGCCGGGGCACAGCGGGGCGAGCGCGGCGCTCCGGGCGCTCCCCTCGGGCCGGGCCGGGCCGGGCCGGGCGCGGCGCGGGGGTCGCGGCGCTGCCGCGGGGGCGGGGCCGGGGGCTCGCGGCTCGTAGTACTCCAGCGCGCGCCACCCGCCGCCGCGATTGGCCCGGCCGCGCCCGCGTGACGCGCGGCGGACGCGCGCGCGCCCCCTCCGCTCCCGCGGACCGACCCCGCGCGTCGGCCCCGCGTTTCCAAGGCGACCCGGCAGGAACGGCGGGAGGCGCGCGCGGGATCGCGCGCGGGCGGTCCCCGGGTTCCTCCCCGCGCGGCCGCCGGTCCCGCGCGGGGCGCGCGCCGGGCGCTGGCGGCGCGGGTGCCGCGGGCAGCAGGTACGTGCGGGGAGCCCCGGGGACGGAGGCGCGAGCGGGGAGCCCCGGTCCGCGCCGTGCCCCGGCGCGGGCAGCGGGTCTCGGCCGTGCTCGAGCCGCGGGACCGTACCGCGCTCCAGCGCGGGCGGCGGGTCCGTGCCGTGCCCCGTCGCGGCCGTGCGCGGCTCGGGAATCCCGGTCCCTCCGCCTCCCGGGGCCGCCGCGCGCCCCGCCGTCCCCGGGGTCGGGCTGGGCGGTCCGGCGAGCTCCCCGCGCCGCGGCGGCGGGGGCCGCGCTGGCGGGTGAGCCCCTCCGCGGCGGACAAAGTTTGGCGGCGGGCGCCGCCTCCCGCCAACTTGCCGGCGGTGGGGCCGGGGGCCCGAGGGCGCCGTGCCGCGGGCCGGCCTGCGGCGGGGCCCGAGCCCCCTCACGCGGGGTCAGCCGAGCCGCCGCCCGGCCGGGGCGGTGCGAGGGTCGCTCCGCCTGTACTGCGGGGCCGGAGCTGCGTTCGGCGGGGCCGGGGGGGCTCTGGGCGCTGAGGGGCGCCTCACGCATCGCGGCCCGGCCCGCGCGCCTCCGGACGGGCCCGGCCGGACAACTTCGGATATGCGGATCCCGAATACGAACAGCCCCGGTAATGCCTGAGCGGGAAAGTTGCTTTTATTGTGTGTGTATGTGTGTGTGTGTGTGTGTGTGTGTGTGTGTGTGCAAACCCACCTAACGGTGGTGCCTCAGCAGTGTCTTCACGCAAGAGTACTCTGTATCTGTAAGGTGCTGCATTGCTTCTTGCAAACCCCCTGTCCTGGAGTAGCATCATTGCTTGCCCCAACGAGAAAAGGAATAATAGTGTCTTTTCTGGGGTCGAAATCCAGTTAGAGTGTTCTTTACTAGGGAATTTTCGGTTTGCCTTCCTTAATGTGTAATAAACAGGCCTTTTTGTTAGATTTGTACAGATGAAATCTAAATTGTGGGGACTGATGAGCTGTAATGGGACAGCATGTCAGAGTAACTTTTCTTAAAAACAGTAGTATGTGAACATGCATGGTTTCAAAGACTGTTAGCATTCTGAAGTTAGGAAAAGGCTCTGCTAAGCGTATCTCCAGAATTTCTTGGTTCTTAGATGAAAGTTTTAAGAGCAAACCGATGTACAAGCTCTGTATTAGAGCATGCACCTGACACCAGTTGTAACAGCTGCAGAAGATTTTATGTGTAAAAGAAGTAAAATGTGTAATGGTGTGGGGGTATTTACAGCTGTGAATGCAATCAGCAGAGAAGGCTCGTTTGTTGGAACGCAGGGCACCCCTCTCAGGCACATAGTCAGAAACTGCTGCTTTGCTATGTGACTCTTAGGAATCCTGCTATTTTTGCAACACTTATTACTGGAATTTGAACAAAGGAGGGGTAAGCAGCCTCTGTACTTTTAACATGCTGTAATAACATTACTAACCAAGTGTGGATTAGATGAAACAGTACTGATAATAATTTTTGATAGCTCCTGTGAAGATGCTGAGAGTTCCTGCAGGACACTTGTAAAAGGGTTTTTGCTACCACAGTCACGTTAGCTGGGGGTTATAAATTAGACTGTACAAAATAGTAGCACATAGGTGCTTTGCAAGGAGATACTGCAATTAGCATTGTGCACCAGGTATCTTGTATGGTAAAATGTGTGTCTTGATGCTGCAAACAATGTCTGTCTTGTGAGGCAGAATACTCTGTGCAGAGAAGGAGAGGAATACTTCTCATTTACAGAGGATGCAGAATAAGAAGCAAGTGTGTGCTGCTTGAAACGTGTCATGGTTCCTAAATGCTGGGAAGAGTGTGCCCACAGTCAGCGAGGGGATGGTGTGAGTGAGGAGCCCATTCCCGAAGCAATGCATGTGTGTACTCATCTTACTCATTCCTCTGGGTTTCTGAACAAAGTGGAGTTTTTGCAGCTCTGTCCTGATGCAAAAGTGTTTAGGGCAAGATGCTGTTTTCGCCTGAAGGGTGAAAAGAGGTGGAAGTTGCATACAAATTGAGATGTGGTTATCAGGTAGTAATTGTGCTAAAGACAGCAGTGGACAGCAGGGATGTGAAGCAAGAGTACACATCTGCTATTTCAGCCACAAAACTGGAGTAGTAGGTACGATAAAGATCTGAACTCGCACTGGTTTATGAAAAGGCCGGTAAGAAAATTAAGATGTGAGCTACGTATGCTTGCAGTGTGAGTACAAGTGCAAGCCTGCTACTCAGCTGAAGTATTTTCAGATCTTGACTGACAGCATAAATGCAGAACATAACAGTAGCTGTCTCCCCTCTCACTGTGCCTGTTCCCAAAGGTTAGTTGGATGTAAGTGTGATTACAGTTCTGAAGGTGCCCTGTACAAGATGCTTACAGCTCATTATGCTCTCCTGGCCCCCAGTGCTGTTCCACCAGGTGGGTTCAGTGGTGGCTCCCCCAAACCTGGCTACCTGCAGCTTGCTGTTTGTCTCTGCTGGGCTCTCACTGCGGAGCCTGAGGCTGCAGTGGTGTTGCATCACAGGGGGACAGGACTCACAACATCTCCAGCAGGATGGAGCTCATGGTTACCCTGTTCCTGCACGTGATCAGCTCCACACTGGAGGAGAAGCTGCACTGCCCTGCGAGATCCTGACACGACTAAAATTTACCTGTATCATCAGGATTCGTGTAAATTAGTTGCATTACCTGGCAATAGCACAAGAATTAATTGAATTGTGTTACACAGGACAAAACTGCATCTTTTATCAGAGCAGCAAACGGGGTGTTACTTCAATCACAGTGGTGCTCAGCTAAACTGCTTCCTGGACAATGGGATTAACAAACAGAAAAAATACTTTATCCCTATGAGCAGAACCAATATTGACATAGGAGACCAAGCTGGAGTCCTTTCTGCTGCATGGGTTAACATCTAAAGTGTCCAATAAGTGCCATTTGCAGAATCTACATTTCTAGTTGGTGTATGAGAGGAGGACTGAGGTTTAATTCCTCCTTTTCCTCTCCTCACTGGTTCTAGACTGATTGTGTATGCTGCTGAAGGGTATTTGCCACACTCTTGTTAGGTTCAGTAGTAGGAGGATAAGTCTGGAATAATCACTGGTGTTGGAAAATGGGGAGTTTTGAATTTTTTGACTTGTAAAAAATTTCTGAACTTTTGGGACTATTTTTGAAGTAGGTGGATATGAGCATACTTGGTGAAATTCCATTTTCAAGAGAAGAGGAGTAAAAAAATAGTAAAAGGTTGGCTTCTTACTGCTTTGGGGTAGAACTTTGCTGTTGTTCATTCTTTGGCTCTAGAGGTTTCTGTCCAAGGTGAATTGATGTGGAGGGATAGAATGTAAGAAAATATAGTGAAGAAGGTAGTGTCACACCTGAGGAGTTGCAGCTGTACCAATCACCAAAGATTAGGAACAGGCCTGCCCTTAATAGGCCACAGCTGTGTCCAATAAGAAGATGAGTGCTACAAAAGAGTGGGGTAGCTGGGTGAGGAGGGAGATGGAGTTTGTTGGCTGTGCTGTGAAGGGAGATGGAGTTTGTTGGCTGTGCTGTGAAGGGAGATGGAGTTTGTTGGCTGTGCTGTGAAGAAGGAGGAATCAGTGCTGTGAGGAACTGCCCATGAGAAATCAGTGAGAAGGTGTGGGACTTTTGAAATACAATGACAACAAATTGAAACCTTTTTTCCTCCAGATTTGTAGCTGGTGTGTTGTGGGCAGCAGCAGGGTCACCTCAGTCTGTCATATTTCAGCCCACCCATTTGCTGGGCGTAGAATTTGGTGTGGCAAGTTGATGTATTAGGGTTTAATTCTTAATTTTGTTACAAGGTCCCAGTGAAACCTGTTGCCTCCATGTAATCCCATTGAAATCACTGGGTTTGCGTGAATAGAGTGAAGTCAGGCCTTGTAAATTCAAATAGCAGTGGAGGCTTTCTGATGATACTTGTCAATAATGTTTATCAAGTAAGCATCATAAAATGCAACATCAGCTCATTTCTTGGTTTATTCCTCTGTCTCACTTGCATTTTATTATGTTCTAGAGTTCAGCATTGCTTTGACGTGTTTCAACCAAAATTTCTTTGGGGCATTTTTTGTATCTTTCCTTAGATCTGTAAAGCAGTGTGTGTGCCTATAGCATTACACACAAATAAAAGTGCCTTTGGAAATGAATGTTCAAATCCATTGGTTGCAGTGCTAGACCTGTAAATCAGCAAATACCTGAATTAGGGTTGTGCAGCTACAGTTCTGTGTTCTGAGCCACCCTGCTCGGTGAATGAGGCAGTGATTTGCAGGAAGAGTGGTATGTGATCTTCATAGTTGAGAGGAGGATTAATGCAAATGGAGCTGAAGTAATAGGCTGTTCTAAACATGGTGCTTCTGAATTTTCAAGAGCTTTACTTTCAGCCCAAATAACCTTCTTGCAAATTAGTTTCTAACGTGGAACCTCTTGGTATTGGGAGGCTTAGCCACTTTTGTGTGTTTGTTTGGTTTGGGTTTCATTTTGTAAAATTACACTACATGGAGGTATAAACTTCCCTTGTTGACTTTAAAAAAATCCCTAAATGGGATTTGAGCCTTCAGTGGCGATTTCTAATTCGGGTAATTCCCTTATTTCATGAGGTTGTTACTGGATGAATGGAGAAAGGACCTTTGGGTCTGTGCTTTGTGCAGGGGAACAAGAGGTGAAGTCTGACCTGTTTCATCCTCCTTTGTGCTCTGTGTCCTGCCTCAGCAGCCTGCAGTGCTCCCAGCACGCTTGCCTCTGTTCTCTCAGAGGTACCAGGTGCCCAGCCCTTTGCACAGGGAGTTTGTGTCCATTTGGATTGGCTTTTGAGAGGCCACCCTTTTTAATACTTGATTAAAAAAGCAAGCAGGCATAGGAAAACAGTTCAGTTTAACTTGAATGGATTGCTGTGAGACAAAGATCATCTCTGCTGCTCAGGGAACTTCAAAGGCTGCCTGCAGACGAGGCAAGTGTCAGAGCTTCTCAAAAAAGTTGTGAAAGTCTTTGTAGTGGAAAGTGTTATGTGTCTGATATTTAAGTGTGCCTACCAGGTTTTTCCACTAATAGAAAATGAAAATTCGGGCATAAAAATAGCAAAATACAAGTTTTATTGAAGTTAGTGAGACCTTTACTGTTGAATTATTTTATAATTCTTCCTTCAATGCTTTTGTTCAAATTTATTGAATTACTTCTTACAGAAAAGTGATTATTTGGACTACCAGTCAATTTAGCTGATGGCACAAATGTAAAGAAAGCTCTTCTTTGAGTGAACTAAAGAGCTCCTGTCTGTCTGTAATAATTAAAGTTAGCAAACATACAGGATGTAAACATGAGGCATGTGGTGTGTCTCAGCAAGCAGTGCATAATTTTTCTCTGTATGTAATAGCTGCCTGCATTTTACAACCCAGATGTAGTAAATAATTGCATTTTTATCTGGAATGATAAAAGTAGACAGCTTTGAAAGCAGTTTTTAACAGGAGAGGGAGATACAGTCAAAGTTCACGTGTTAATTGCACAAGTGTATTAAAAAAAAAGCCAATCTGAACGATTTTTCTTGCATATATTTGTTGCTTTTCTTCTGCTACCGGCTGCCACATCCAGAAATCTGAATGCTCTCTTTTTTTTTTTTTCAGTCATAAGAGGAAGGACTTTTGGAGCAGGGGCAGTAGTGTAATTAAATAGATATGTTTAACTTGGAAAGGTGTTATTTTTAGAACTAGCTCAAAAGGGCAGGTACTCCTTGGAGACATTCTAATATGGCCAGATTGTCTCCTCCAACTAAAGAGCAGTACAGGACATGGACAGCAGCAAGGTTTACTTAAAAGTTTTTGATGCATGTTATCTCTGGGCAAAAAAAAAAAAATAAATTGAGAGGAGGCTGCAGAGTGGGTAGAACTTGTGAGCCTCTGGGCTCTTGGTGCTTCATTCGAGTGCAGGCTCCAGAGAGAAGCCCTTGTTCCCTTCCTTTCTCAGGGCCATGCTGCTGCTGGTTCCCTTCCCCACGGGGCGGCAGCTGCTCAGGGTGCCTGGATCGCTGCTCCCCTGAATTCACATCCTCACCTCTCAGGAGCAGGGGAGTGAGTTGGTGCTTGCTCCTGGTAGGAAGGGATGTGTGCATGAATTAATGGGCACACTGCAGAGATATTTTTCTCCCTACTCTCTGTTCTTTTTTTGTGGTTCTGTTTGCTCACTTTTCCACCTCTGAGCAAAGGGGAGCATATGGCAGTGTGCTGTCCATCTGGTTGCCACTTACTGTGAAATCATTATGCAGGCAAATTTGGCCCCATCTTGAATTTCTTAGGTAGGAGAAACTGTTACTAGAATGACAGCTGAAGTGTTTCTACTGAGCTGGAAATGTGAATTACAAAGGGCTCTTTCTGAATATTTTCAATCTTCTACATTAAATAAACCCCAACTTGTGCTATGCTAGTATTTAAAGCAAATAAGGCTGGGATCCTCATTGTGTGAGCAGTAGACTCTTCAAGTACAGATAAAAGACAGGTCCTGTCCCAGAGGATCTGCAGTCTAAATACATTTTAATGAGAATATAGTGAATGGTGATAGGTGCTTAGGAGCCCCCTAGTTACAGAGATAATACTGCATAAAATTCCATTGGCATCTTTGCATCCTAGCACAAGCTTGTCACATAGTCTCTTGAAATGCATAGCAGATGTTAATTCAGGTCTGTGCATTTTGGGGATACCCAGGTATTTCTTGTTTACCTGCATATCAAGGATCAACAGTGGTAAAAAAAAGTCTTACTGTCTTTGGCACCATAAGCACCATGTAAGTTTTTGTTATCACATTTCACATTGCAAACATTGAAATAGTAATAACCTAGCTTTCCTCTAGTTATCTAAAGAAATACCACTGAAAAAAACCACCTAGGTGATGATGTTTATGCTGTAATATTCTCATACCTTATCTGCAGACAAGAGTACCTGTGAAAGCAGTTTTTAAATTCAGTTTATTTTACAGTTAGGAAGGTTAACTTTTGTACATCTTCTATTGCGTGAGTCAAGAGCTTGTTTTTCGTGTAGCCCCATGGAAAAGCCTATATTTTTTTAAATTGGAACAGCTGGCTGCACAAGTAGAAGATCAGTCAAAAGAAAGTAATTTATCTGAAACAATCTTCCTTGCTCTTTAGATCAGGGATCCTGACTTTGGATTATTACATGCATATTTATTATATAGTACTGCTGCAGTGATTCCACTGTGATATCAAAGTGCTTGTGGACTGGAAAGAAGAGTTTTTTTCTTTGTGGAGGGCAGTGGCTAGAGTTTCTTCACTGCATTCTTTAAAGTTTTCATTTTGTTTTGAATAGAAGTGCAGTCAAGTTTTTAAATATTGTAAGTATTGAGATTTTTTGCCTTTTTTCCTCCAAGAGCCTATTTAAAGGATTATAGATAGCTTTCTGAAAAACTTTTGTTCTGTACTGCATCATACAATGGGAAAAGTTCATTTTAAGTTTCAAAAAAAAAAAAATTCCAAAGTTTGAGATTTGCTCCAAAGGAACTGTTTTTGAGCAGATATTCTCTGCATTAATATGTCTTCCAAGTATTTTAAAATGGGAATTCAACCCTCAGTACACAGCAGTAAAACTGGGCTGACAGTGGGGATTCAGAGTAGATTTGGGGAGGAGGAAATATTTCATGGCTTCTGTTGGATCTGGGGGAGAGCTGTGGCCTCTGTGCTGCTGATCCGCAGCCAAGCCCCTGCTGGAGCAGCACTGGGGCAGCCAGCTCTGCTAAAACCCTGCTGAGCTGCACCTTGCGCTGCCTTGGTGAATGGCTTGTGCCCTGCAGAACTTTTTTTCCAGTTCAAAAGAAGAAGAAAATAAGGATGCCTAGCACAGAAAAATTCAAAGCTTTTCTTTTAGGCCCATTTCTGTAGCTCAGAGCATCAGAGGGTACTTCCTGAGTAGTAGTTGGGGTTTTTAAATGCATGGTGTCATATGACTTGTATTGAAGTTTTCTGAAATATATTTTATTTCAAAGTTCGTTGTGGCATAAATCTGTGATGAATCTAAATGTTACATGCTGAGTGAGATTCATGGGCATATTCACCAAACTTGTCTCCCTGCTATTGTTTTTTAATGTGAAAATGAGAAAGAATTCCTTTAGTAGCTTGCTTCTCATGAGATAGAAGTAACTGGTAAGGCAGTTTCTCTCTGCTTTGGAAGTCAGAATAGTCACCATAGTGACTCCTGAGACTGACATTTGAAAAAGATTATATTTAGTTAAAGATTCTAAAGAGTTTGAGTTTAATGATACTGGCCATCTTCCTGCATCTATTATTCTGCTGTAGAAAAAGAAGTAACTGTTGAGCAGGTAAAGAGCCATGGTTCTAGCTAAGGAAGAGACTATGACAGTTGTCTTGAAGTGCTGCTTTTAGGCTGGTACCCAGGCTTCATATCCTGCCAGAAGGCAGGAGTTTTGATGTGTAAAGGTATTGAAGGTATATGAAGGTATTCTTTGAAATGCTGGGAAGGCCTGGAGTGCCATGCAAAGGGTTCCCTCCAGAGCCCAAGGAATAGGAGCTCAGGGATTGTTTCAGCCCTTTGAATCTCGAGCTATGGACTGTCCAGTTGTAAGGGCGATGTTTGGTTTATTTTTTAATTGCATTCTCTTTTGATTAAAAATGCTCAGCAGCAGCTCCCTAGTGCTTTTCTGAAATTTGGGAGTGATGGCAAGAAACTTGGATTTTTTTCCATTAGCAGTTGGGTATTTTACCCAATCTGACTGCAGCACTTCATTCTGAAGCATAGATAGGCTTGTTGCTTTTGAAGAACTTCTTTCAGTATAAGATGATTTCCTTTTTCAGGGGGAAAGGACTGCAGCCCAAGTAGGTGGTAGCCTGCCAAGGCCCAAATCTGAAAGCACTGGGTATAGTGAACTAGCAAGCAAAGACTAATTGGTTATTTGTTTGAAGCATTTGCAAATGCAGCCAGGTCTCTGAGTGCCTGGGTGACTGCTGGGATGTGAGTGATGTTTGCTGGGTTAAATGAAGTAAGTGCATCTCTAGTGGGAGAGAAAGGCTCCACAGTCTCATCTAAAAGCACTGTAAACTCTTGGCTTCCACGGGCTGCCTTGATGGAGAGATTTCATGGGCTGAGTGAACAGTGAAGTCAGCCAGCTTTCTTCTGCTTCATGCCTCCAGAGAAGGATTAAGGTACATGGGACAAATTGACTGGGAAATACAGGTTTGCACAGTGCATTTTGTCAAGAGAGGGAGGACTTTATACCCCAGTGCCTGTGTATTTCACAAGCTTTAAAAATCACTTCTAAACATACTCCCTTATTGTTGGTGGCTGTGTGGGGCAGGAGCTTTCTCTTCTGGTGATGTCTAATGAAATGAAATACTTATCTTGGTTATCATGCTATCATAAGGCAATAGTAAGTGTTGTTTCCTAGAATGAAGGTAGAAAAAAGGGAAGGCCAGTGTTCAAGATATGAAGTTATAAAATGGAGGATTCGATATTGCAAGAAAAACTGATGACAGTGGTACTTTCCTTCCCTAGATGGACATCTGAGCTTGGGGCTTTTACTGGTTGTGTTTAAATGGTTTAGCAAAGCACTTCAGTCTGAAAAAGGCTGTTTTTCTCTTAGTTTCACTGAGTATATAAGGCATACTGCATGAACAACATTTGGCAGAAGAGAAGCAGAATGTATCTGAAACCTTTAATTATATATTGTAGGCAGCACTGTCTAGGTCAGAAGGCACCATATTATCAAATAACATATTACAAGTATTCAGAACTTGCACAGTAGCTTGATTATTCAGTGAATAATTGGTCTTTGTTAAGCAGATAATGGTACTGTTTGCATTCAGAGCCTAGATTGGAAGTATATGATATAGAATATTTGTATTTTAAATCATCTGTTATCCAGCTGATGTAAGAACTAAATAGAACACAGTTCAGTAAAAGCTTCTAGGATGCTAGACTGCCTCTTCTGCTGTGCATGTCTCACTGACTGTATCATACCTGCAGTTCTGAAGGCATTAAAGAGATTTTGTTTTGGTTTATTGAATTTAATTTTGTATGGGTGTTTGCAGCAATGCTTGGGACCATATAGACTGTTTAAACACAGACAGTATTAAAAACAAACCAAACAGAAAATGCCCAGAAGAATAAACAGTTTGGAAGCTTTCTGACCTGCTGGTGGGCAGGAAGGGAAGTAGACCAAGAGTATGATTACAGGCAAATAGGATTTATGAGAGAAATGCCATGTCTTTGTGTGTCACACACACCACACCTTATTTTGCTTATCTAGAGGAGAGAGTATTTCTGCTGCATGAATATTTACTTAGGCTTTTTAATCCTTAACGATCCCAAGGTGTAATACGAAATTATTGACTGCAGTGTCAATAGCTGGTAATTTTTATGAGTATGTCAGAATATGAGCTCAAGTAAGTTTGCAGGTTCCTTGGGCACTCATTTCTGTAAGCTTATGCTTGGAGGTGACTGTCAGCTTGGGAGGATCCCCAGTGCTACAGTACCCTGTGTTGTACAGGCTGGGGAGCAGGTGGTGGTGAACAGACCTTGCTCCTCTGGGTTTTGTCTTACTTTCTTTTTCCCAAGATGGAGTTTAAAAGAAAAGCAGTAAGGTGATAAAATTACTGCCTTAAAGGACAACAAAAGTGATCAAACCCACCCAAAGTAATGGGTTTTTTATAAAGTGCAGTGTAGTCAGCTAATCAAAACACATATTCTCTATCTGTGGCTGTTTAGCCTGCAGAAGATCAGCCTGCCTTGCAGTAGGGAAGTTGTATTTTCCATATGAGCTGAATACCCATTTGAGCTGTGATCAGCACTCTGCCTTCCCTAAGGAGATGGCAGTGATGGTAGCATTTATCATACATAAAGGAATCTGTCTTGCTCTATATATCTGCTAAAAGACATGTGAAAAATAGAGACCAAGGCAGCAGCATCCATGATCTCAGTAACTCCTCAGACAACAAGACTGATGGTGAGCTAAGGAAATCACTTCTCCCCTGCTCACCTGAGCCCCATATTTAGCCACAGCAATAATTTTGGGTTGGGTTGATTTAGAAGCCTGTCTGTAAAGGAATCTGCTAGCAGAATATTGGCTGAAGGGTTTGTGTAGTGCATGAAGCTGTTGACCTGTGCTGCAGACACGTGAACCTCCGGGTGAAAACAAATTCTTGTTCACAGCAGAAATTGAGTACCTGGCTAGAGCACTGTGGCTTACATTGAAAATGGTTACTTGAAAATTCAGTGGCCTAGTGGGCAAGAGTTGGAATTTTGGTGCTCAAGGAGAAATTGTAGTGCATACAATTGTTTTACTAAAAGCAAGGAGTTTGTCTGGCTTATTTAGGATTGAAGAAATCACAGAATGTAATGCATGTCCTGCTATCATCAAGCAGCCCTGTGTCTGAAGCAGAGACATAAAACCAAGGGCAAAAGTTCTGTTCAGGGAAAGAAAGACAGAGCAGAGTTAAGTTGCAGAGCACTTTTTTTCATGGAAAAGCACTGAATATTAGAATTTTGCTTTAGTCCTCTGCTCTGTAACATGCTAGCAGAAATGATGGATCGGTGACTCTTCTGACTTGGCAAGATTAGGGCTGCTCCCTGGAAAATGCAGCAGAAGAGCCTCAGAGGCTGCTCTGGGTATGCTCACAGATTGGTGAGCCTTTGCAAGGAGGGGAGAGACAAAGGACTTGCAAGCCAAGATCAAAATAAAAAATGGTGTATAAAAGGTGCCATACATGACCTGTTTTTCAATTTCTCTGCTAAGGGCAATGAAGCTGCATGGTATGCAATTTCTAACGATTTTTCCTTGTATCAAGCTAAACATTCCATTCATTTTTCTCTCTAAGGACTGAGCTATGAGCATTCTTGTGATTCCAGCAAGGGCAGGTCTCTGTGTAGCAGCAGCATGCTGGACCAAGCTGCTTCCCTTGTGCCTGTCGTGGTGTGTGGTGTCAAAGGTGTTAAAGTTGCTAATTGTTAATTTAAAATCCAGATGAAAGGATGGATGACAACATTTGTATGTCCAAAGCTAGAGTTTGTGTATCCCCTGTGCAAGGAGTATGGAGTGTTTTCAAGCTTAGGTTTTTGTCAGTTTTGATCGTTTTGTGTTTGTTTTGGTGCATGGATAAGCGTGTTTAAATTAGTTTTCATCTTTTTTCTGAGATATAGTTTTGCATTTCTATAATAATTTATAACTGATTGTTCTAAGTTATATATTATACAACTGAACTGTTAGAGGAAATCATTCAGGCATGGGTTTTTAATGAAATAAGATTTAGTAACACTGTTCACAATTACAATTTATTTACCTAGAAAGTCCTACTAAGTTTTATCCTTAAATAAGCAGGTAAGCACTCTGTCCCTTCTCCAGGCTGACAAAGTGAGTAGGTGGGGTTAAGAAAAGCATTTCAGCCACGTGGACTTCTTGTCATTATCTGTAATGTGTGTATGCACATGTGGATCCTGTAATTTTTCTGCCTTCAGAGCTCTCATTAAGTTCATCCTGCTGCAGAGCTTCAAGTTTGATTTGTACTTTCCACCAAGTTGGCTTTGGGATAGCCTCTTATCCCATTGATTTGCTGTGATATTTTTATGCTAACTCTAGCAAAAGGAGATGTTTAAGGAGAAATATTTAAAGAATTTGAAATGTGCTTTTCATCTTCTGGACACAAGCTGGTACAACAAAGGGGAGAAAAGTCAGCATAATGTGACCAGCTATAAGTTGTCAGTGGAGCAGAGTTTGAGAACATCTGGACTGTGAAACACACCTCTTGAACTTTCATTGATTGGTTCCTTGGGCTGCCAGCCAGGAAGTGTATTTTTAGATACTTGCAGCAAATTTTATTGCATGTGAGTGAATGCCAGATCCATACTTCGTCAGCTGCTGGTTTTCAGTAAGCAGGGAGAATGGATTTGGGTTTAAGTTAAATAGTTAATTCTGTGCTGCATTGCAGAGTGCAGTTTGTACAGCTGTACCTGGGCAATGGCAACTAGTCACAAAGCCCAGCACAAACTGTGGTAATCCTGAGTGCTAATTCAGAGAGAAAACTATTAGCCTGGACACAGTAAAGCAATTTTTTCTTTCACTTAGCCATGGCCTCTGGAAGCAGAGATGGGAAAAAATGTGTCTGTGTGTTTTGTTTTTATGGCTCACCATATTTTTTTTTCCCAGAACAAAGGGAGGCATAGTAATTTAATGGAAAATGAATGGGTTGACTCCTTACATGAGTGAAATGTGATGCTGCAGTTACATAGCACACTGGAGTACAGCTATTCCTTGGGATTTTGAAAGGAGGCACGTTCTTGTTAATAGCAGGAGAAAATAGTTCTGCCCTGCAGCTGTGTGCTCTGCCTGCAGCAGTGGGCAGGCAGTGGTGAAATGTGAGTAAAGGGTGGGGATGCCTGAACTGATCTCATCTCAGTGGTTGCCTTGGTCCCATGCATTCCTGAAGGATTCTGCTCTTGGTTGAGGGTGAACTCTGGTTTGGCCTGCCTGTGTTTTTGCCCTTTGGATGCTGCCTGATACTACTTCTGAGTGGCATCACACTTCCTTTGGACATCTCTGTGTTTTGTGCTCTATAGAAGAGTGTTTCCAATATTACTGCCTCTTGAAATGACTTGTTAATGGAATATCTTCCATTCAAGACAAATTTTCCTATCCTGAAGCACTCCCTGTTTCTCATGCTGTCTGTCCTGCAGTTTCTCTCTGTTAGCCTCAGTGTGGTAGGTCCATTAAAGCAGCCTCTCTTGATAAGGTGTATAATCTATGCTTGTTCAGAGCAGTGTGATCTTACTACTGCAAACAATGCCTCACTTTAGATTAAGTACTTTGGACCAGGGGTTATTTCACTTTAAAAACCACATTCTAAATCATCTAATGTGTCTCTAAGTAGCATGTGAATAACTGAAGTATGGGCTATAACTTTCTTGTGTTAATTTCTGGGTTTCATTTCTGTTCATTTAAAAACCAGAGGATTCTGTTGTCCTTTCCCATCTTGGGCTGCAGTGGAGTTTGCAGTGGATTTTGGCAGCTCTCACTGAGAGCAGATGCCTGGGACCATTTGAAAGCTTTCTGCCCTCCACTGTTCAAGTGTTGTGAGCTCTACCGTTCATAACCTGTCAATTGTCAACGTTGTTTTAAAAGTGTATGTTGATAGTGAGAAGAATTATACAAGAGAATGTTTTACCAAGGACAGGTGTTTTGGAGCTATGAAGATGAGAAATGAAGGCTCACAAGATATTGCCCCTTTAAATCCTGTAAATCTTTGCAGCAGATTGTCTCATTTCTAGTGCTTGTTTTTGCAGTGACAGGTGCAGTAAATCTCTCACCTGATGCCAGTATCATCTTAATACCTCACAGATATTCTTGGTTTATTGGAAAATTTGTATGGATTTGGATTTTTATATTTCTGATTGAAATAAGATTTCAAAAGCAATTAATTTTATTTTTGGAATATTTTCATATGTATCTTAAAAAAACTCAAAAACCTACACTTACAACACTTGAGGTTTTTCCTTCTATTGGAAAGTGGCAGGATTTTTATCAACAGAATGCTAGATCAACGGTCAGAAACTTGAATACTAATCCAGATATTAGCATCTGTTTCCTATGTGGTCTTGTGCTTTGTGTTTAGTTAGGAAGTATGTTTTCAGTAGTTTATTTAAATTCTATGGAAAGTGCTGGGGAGTCTTCAGCTGAGTTTGATAGATTGTTTAGCAGATAATAGTTGGTTTGGAGGGGTTAGTGCAATGGTGATACACAAATTATTTCTGAAAATTTTCAGAGCTGTTTCACGAGCTTTTAATGATCTTAATCCAGAAAGCTAATACAGATGTAGCTTCTTTGCTCTCATCTGTTTTTAGCATGTTTTTGAGTTTCTTATATCCTAAAAATGTTTAGTGAATATACTGGTAAAGTAGTTTGGTTTGGTTTTTTTTATTTTTAATAAAGATGAATTGATAAATCTTAACAAAAATTTCTGTTTGCAGCTGCAACAGTCACGGTTCTGTTACAAGCAGGTGACTGGTACGTGTTACAGGTTGAAGAGCAAAAATGTGTTTTATTTATATCTTGACATTTGTTTACTGTTCTGGGGCTTGCATTGCAGTATGGATCTGTTGCATAACCTTTGCCTGAAAAGCATCCTTTTATCTGCTCAGTGTATTAGACAGAACCTCCTTATTGGAAATGGGTCATGGGACTTGAGGTACTAAATAAGATACAGGTGCAGTAGAGCTGGGGAGGGTGGCAGGATGGCCTTGGGTCACACAGTGGCCAAAGCTTTTCTGCCTGTGTGCTGCCACTGAATAGTGAAGGACAGAGGACAAAGGTTTTTTTGTGGGGCAAGTGGCTGGGGTCTCCCAGCCACATTGGGAAGACTCTGTTTTCTTTATGATCTCCTGTTCTGATGAAAATAGTCACTAAACAAAGCTTTTTAAGACATGTGTTTTATACACTGCCTGTGCTGAGCCCTAGGGTAGCGGAGTTTGTTGCATAAGCGTCCATTGTACATTTCTCCAGCAGATACTGTGCTAGAAGTGTTCACAGAAAATTATTGTGGCTCCTTTCATAGATATTTGTTATAATTATTTAATACACTGGCAAAAGCCACTGAAGTCTGATTTGAAGTTAGTGCCAGGCATTTTAAATGAGAATAACTTTTCTCCATCATCTCCCTAACTGCAATTGAACGACTCTGGCTGTATATTGAAAGAGAAGCCTAGGAATTAACATGCATGACTTTTAATTGAAAATACGTGAGAGGTTTGTATATGCTATTTGTTTCTTCCCATTTTGCTATGATGTAGTAAGTGTTGGGTAGAACAGTTACTCCAAAGTTTACTTGTGGAATTGCTGCAGAGGCTGAGGGCAGGTCCCTTTCTGTGCCAGTCCCTGCCCTGAACTTTCTGGCTGTTGTCAGTGGCAGCAGGAGCTTGCTGGGGCAGAACCTCTGGGATTCCTGGGGACGCTTGAGGATGACCAGCTCCCAGGCAGGGATCCATGCTAAATGCATCAGTTTGCTTTCCCTTATCATTGTGTCTTATAACTACAGTTCCTCTAAATTTATTCCCAAAACTTTTCTAAGGCAGGAAAGTTCTCTTTTTTTGTTGGTTGGTTGGTTTTTTCCTCTCTCCTCATTCTTTTCCCCCTCCATAAAGGAAGAACTGGCGTCCAGCAGCCATGGTCTGGTCCTGTGGAGGCACCTGCTGTGGTTTCAGGCACCGAAGTCCAAGCAGCTGAGACAGTGTCAGAGCATTAACACTTCTCTTTGAACCATGGTGCATATTATATCTGCCTGTAAGATATCACTGTTCTTACTGCTCTGGGCCACTCTTGCTCATGTTTTTCTGGGGCTGTAGTTTTACCACGTGTCTTTAAGGCTGTGGTTCAAAGTGCATTGCAGAAGCCTGAGGGAATACTGAGGTAAATTTTATATTTTATTTTAAATTTAAATTTATTTTAAATTTATTTTAAATTTAAATTTTATTTTTTATATTTATTTTAAATTTTATATTATCCCAGAGTACCATCCTCATTGCTTCACAACATGGGTTTCTTAGTATGTTAGCAGTAGCACCAAATCAGTGTCCCACAGGAAAAGCTGGTTCTAGGCTCAGAGTTTTGAATCACAATAAGATCAATTTCCTAGTGAATAGTGAACTTTGTGAGCCTTTAGCAATTGAGAAGTTGATTTTAAGTTTATCTTGATGCTATCAGTGGAAGAGCACAAGCTGACAGTTCTCCCCTCTAAATCAAAGGGAGTGCATGGGTGGGTGTTCCTGCATCTTCTTTGAAATTTATTCAGTAGCTTGTGATACTCTGCATTTCCTCATGTGACAAGAATATCAGTCCTCTCTGTTCTTGCAGAGTTTGAAAAAGATGAGTGCTGGGCAGGGATGGTGATGTTAGGTATTCTTGAGAGGGGAAAAAGATAATTTGGACATTTTTACTTTCCATGTGTGGTTTGTTTTATTACCAGTAGCTGAATGCAGTTCAATACGTATTTATATGAATAAGCAAATAGCTTCATTCTGAAGGAATTCTGCATGCCTGTGTAGATCAAATGCTTTTTAACATTTTCAGAAAGTACTTCTCTTGCATACTTCACTGATCCTTTTTGTATTCCATACAAAATAACTAAGGAATCGATTACTTCTAGTAAAAAAGAGCCCTTGCTTCCTATCCCTTTTCCAGCTCCAGTGGGAAGAACTGTTGCCTTATCTGTTCAGTTTGCAGTGGTCAGACTAGGCAGGCTCCAAACATCTGCTGGCCACGGGTGTGTTCAGACTCAGAGCTGAGGGGAAGGCACACTGTGCTGCAGGGAGAATCCCTGGCCATGTGTGTGTGTGTGTCCCTGTGACACAGACTCAGAGCTGAGGGGAGGGCACACTGTGCTGCAGGGAGAATCCCTGGCCATGTGTGTGTGTGTGTCCCTATGACACAGAGCTGAGGGGAAGGCACACTGTGCTGCAGGGGGATCCCTGGCCATGTGTGTGTGTGTGTCCCTATGACACAGAGCTGAGGGGAAGGCACACTGTGCTGCAGGGGGATCCCTGGCCATGTGTGTGTGTGTGTCCCTGTGACACAGACTCAGAGCTGAGGGGAAGGCACACTGTGCTGCAGGGGGATCCCTGGCACTGTGTGTGTGTGTGTGTGTGTCCCTGTGACACAGACTCAGAGCTGAGGGGAAGGCACACTGTGCTGCAGGGGGATCCCTGGCACTGTGTGTGTGTGTGTGTGTGTCCCTGTGACACAGACTCAGAGCTGAGGGGAAGGCACACTGTGCTGCAGGGGGATCCCTGGCACTGTGTGTGTGTGTGTGTGTGTCCCTGTGACACAGACTCAGAGCTGAGGGGAAGGCACACTGTGCTGCAGGGAGAATCCCTGGCCATGTGTGTGTGTGTGTCCCTGTGACACAGACTCAGAGCTGAGGGGAAGGCACACTGTGCTGCAGGGAGAATCCCTGGCTCTGTGTGTGTGTGTGTCCCTGTGACACAGAGCTGAGGGGAAGGCACACTGTGCTGCAGGGGGATCCCTGGCACTGTGTGTGTGTGTGTCCCTATGACACAGAGCTGAGGGGAAGGCACACTGTGCTGCAGGGGGATCCCTGGCACTGTGTGTGTGTGTGTGTGTGTGTGTCCCTGTGACACAGACTCAGAGCTGAGGGGAGGGCACGCTCTCACACTCTGCTGCAGGGGAAATCTGCCCCAGCTGACAGGGCTGCACTGGGTGGCCTTGGCTCCAAGTGCTTCACAGGACTGCCTGGGCTGGGCCTGCTTGCTCACAGCTTGGACCCAGTGTCTCAGCATCAGTACTTTGTGGCAAAAAGCTGGCCTGTAATTTGCAGTAAGTGCATTCCATCACCTGCTGAGGGAAGCAGGGTGACCTGGTTAAATGCACCAGACATATATTAAATAATGGCTGTCAGTACTCTGCGTGCTGGAATAAGGTGGTTAAATCTTGCATTTTAGGCTCCTGGTGATCAGGAAAGACTGTGACAGCCAAAAGCAGTACAGCTGTTGTGTCCTCATACCTCTGTGAGATAACTTGCCTCTGAAGTACAAGACAGATGAGAATTCAAGAGATTTAGTGTGTTTTTAGAGTGGAGTTTGTCCTGTGTACATCACCAGGATTAAATGCTGCAACTGTTTGTAAATTTGCATTCAAAACAGCTGGGTTGGTTGTTTCCAAAAGCTGAATTACAAAGCATAACACTGTCCAAGAGAAGAACAATAAATTTCACATCTATGGGCTAATTGTTATATACTTGCTTTTAAGATACACAGTAAAGCCATAAATTCATATAAATTTATTGCATTTTGTCTGGAGGGTTGCCCATAATACTTTCCAGGAGTGACAAAACAGATATTTCTCACAAATATATTTGTGATTCAGTTAGTTCTTAGAATGAAATCTTTGGTTCCAGAGGTTTGTTTTGATTTGTCTAATAACTGGATTTAGTATCAGTCTAGTTAGGTTTCTTTTGATTCTGTACTGCTAATTATGTGAAAACCAGAATTGGTCTAAAGAACTTACTTCTCACTCTGTTTCCTAGCTAGAAACATAATATTTATGGGCCTCACAGAGTTGTAATTGGCAAGATGCATTGAAATCCTCAGCTTCAAGAGATGCCAACAATTTCTTATGAGATTTTTCTCTGTACTTTCTGCCATTCTTATTGTAGTGTTGTGAATCTTCTGTATTTTCACTGACCTTACGTTCTCTAGAAAGCTAGAGGATACTTCTGAAATTTCTAAAGGCCTTTAATTCCAGAGTCCGTGAGGCCCAGGATCTGAAGAAAATTAAATTTGATAGCTTGAGGAAGAGTCTTAAGGTTAAAGGCCAATGGCTGAAAGACAATCTCAAAGTTACATTAATCTAAGAGTACGATCAGAAACTCAGGGAAGAGTTAAGCTCCAAGTAAGATGGGCTATATGGCTGATGAAAGTTAAAATGTAGTGAGTTTTGTCTGTTCTTCTGACAGCTGGTGACAGACACTGGTGACTAAGACAGATTGCCCTGAACTGACACACACCTCTTACTCAGGGTGTCTCAAGGATTTGTGTTATTCTGCTGCTGTTAAAAGCCTGGGTGAATTTCCAGCTCTGTCCAAATAAAATTTGCTGTTGGATTCAAATGGACCTATGTTCTTCCCTCAAAAGCCATCAATGGGCTGCAAAAATTAGGTCCATGTGTGATAAACTCAAATCTAGTCAGAGATTACCTGCCAGGTCTCTAAATAGACCTAAAAACATTAATTCTGGCATGTTCAAAAGGGTACATATTTTTTTCTACACTATTCTAGAGAGCAGCTAGACTGATCTTTCTTGGCTTGAAAACAAAAAGATGTGGCTGCAGGTTTCTGGGTTGGCTTTTCACTGCGCTTCCAGGGGAGTGGGGAAAAAAAGAACTAAAAACAACATCCAAGGGTTGACTCTTGACAGACAAAGCAAACCAAACTGCTTTGAAACTAAATTGGTACTTGATTTGTTTCCAGTAGTAACAGTTTGGTTTAATGCAGCTTGACTGGGTTAGTGGCATTCCCAGAAATGCAGTTGTTTTTAGCCAAGGAAATATAAACCCAACTTTGGGGTTCAGATGGGGGGGTGTGGATGTGTTTTTTTGTTTGAGGGGGTTTGTTTGTTTCTTTGTTATGAGAAACAGAATTTGCAACATAAAAAGGTCATGGTTTGTGGGGGGAGTGCCTGTGTTATGAATTTGTCCAAACGATCATTGGACTATATGCTGAGTCCATTTAGTTTCCCAGAGCAGACAAAGTCAGATGTTTTCAGTCCAGTGGAGCTGTTGATGCCAGGCTCCTTCCTATCAGCAAGTGCAGTGGCACATTTCAAATGCAAACTGATCCTGAGCTGCCAGGGCTGAGCCCAGGGCAGCATCCGCAGGCGCCCGAGCCCGCGGTGTCCCTTCCATCCCTGTGCTGAGCTGAGCACAGGACTCATCCATCTCCCTGGAGCCCTGGCTGGCCCAGGTGCTGCTCTCTGTGTGCAGGTTTAACCTCCCATTCCAGCCTAAGTCCCCCAGCTGCAGCTGTGGGCAGAGCAGGGGATGCTCAGGGGCGCAGGGAAGTGCTGGGAGCCCTGTGCCCAGTCCTGCTGGGGAACAGCCTGCTTAGGGCTCTCCCTTTCTCAGGAGGCCCACATGGGAAGGCCAGACAAATCTGTGAAGGGACCTTTTAGCTATGTGGCTGTTCTCTGGCCTCGAGAACCCTGTGGTATTCTTTTTCCCCAGGGGAAACCCTGTGGGGATTTTTTTCTACCACATGCAGGAACTATAGATAACTGTGAGGATCACCAATTTATTACAGCTAAATACAAGCAGTTTGTAAAATGGAAAGGGAAATGGCATGCTTGGAATTACTCCAGAGAAAGAGATCAAATGAATAATCTGGCTGAAGGAATGCCTTTTATGTATTGAGGAGCTAAGAGCAAGCGTGCTATTTGAAAAGCCTTTGTGGATGGACAAGTTTTGCACATCTTTGAGATCCATACTGCTCTCAGTATTTGCCTTACTATTAAACTTCCTCAAGCAGAAGGCCCTCAGTGCAGAGAGCACCTTTTCTTTGCCCCATGGCATCTTCTGAACTAGCAGCACTGTGAGTTGCTGCAGTACCTGCCAGACCTGTGCCTTTTCTGGAGAATGTTGGGAGTGTGTGAGCGCCATGAATTCCAGCAGTGCCGGTGTGCACCATGTAGCACAAACTGAATGAGAGCCCAGAGCAGCTGTGGGCAGCTCTTGTCTTGAAAGTCTGTTGATGCTGGAGCAGTTGCAGGTCACAGAACCTGTCTGGAGACCTGCTGCACAATCCCTGCCTCCTCCCCAGCTTCCATGTGTAGAGAGAGAGAGCACAAGGAAGAAGCCTGAGTGGAGTCTTTTTATAACCTTCCAAAACAGAGCAGCTCCTCCTGTTTCTTTTGGTCTGGAAGTGCCATGTGCTGCACACCGGCAAGCTCCTTGGAAGAGGCTGGGCTTGACTGGGCTCTCCTCAGATCTGTTTTGGATTAATGCTCCTCTAAAGCCTTGGTTCCAGTTACTCTTATTTGTTCTGTACTCCAGATTTGCAGTACTGAAATGTTCAGGATTCAGCCAATGATCTTGTTGCATTTGTGATGAGATTATTAACTGTGCACAAGATAATTTTTCTCTCTTTTGGCCCATCTAGACTTCTCTCTAGAAAGTGAGAGTCCACTTAGGATTAATAAGGGTTTTTAGTTACATAGTTACATGCTGTTTTTTTTTCCTTGAAGTGTTCTGCTTAATTTCAGCATAGAGGTTGATTCCACAAGGGAATAGAATTATTACTGCATGAGCAAGTGCAAATCTGCCATTTCCTAATTTGTGAATGCCTGATTTTTTTTTTTTCCCAATCTAAATACCTTTCCTGCAATGGAGGAGTTTTTCCTTCTTTTTTTTTTAATGTGGTAAATTAAAAAACTTTGCTGTCAATCCCTCCATGAAAAAGATGCAAAATTCAAATGTCCCTTCTTCCTTGAAATAAAAAGCTCTTTCTCTTGTGCCTCTTTTCTTTTGGACACTGCATAGGAATGTTAAAGATTAAGGAAGTTATTTGCCTTTTGTTTTCTGTGTGGCATCTCTGCATTCATAATTTTTTGACAAATCTAATACCTCATCGAATTCTTGTCTTACATAAAGCATTTTGGAAGGTCAGTTTAATCAAAAGAATTTTTTTTAATCTCATAGCCTGTGATTTTTCCTGTTGGGGGAAAAAGAAGAACCAATTTTGTTTAACCCAAAGTAAAGCAAGGAAGTGCAGGAACCATGCTGGCAATTTTGTCACTTTTTCCCCTTCAGACGTACAAGTTGCTGGATTCCTGAAGGGAACAGTTTTGGCATATGTGACCAATTCAACTTTCTAAATGCAGATGATTGGAGCCAATTAAAATTCTCAGGACAAAAACAGTTGTGATCCCAGGGGGCCTGGGAATTTCAGTTCTTGGAGAAATGCAGCTTGCAGTAGTGGCAATGAGTGATCACATCAGGTTTGTGGTGATGCTCAGGACGATATCCATGGTGTCAGTCACCAAAAAACCTGGCTTGGCTAATTCCCAAGGGCTCAATGTGTAAATCACTCTTGCAATTTCACTTTGAAAGCATCGGGGGTAATGTCTGTTTAGGTGTGTCCCCTACTCTTCTTACTCTTATTTCAGATTATTCCTTTTCTTCCTGTTTTTCTGATAGCTCCTGACATCTCTGGGATTGCCCAGCTGGCACATGAGTAGCCATCATTGGCATTTAGGCTTCAAAGTGTATCAGGCTTTCAATCTCTAGACTGAGATAAGAATGTAACTTGTTTGCACAAAGGAGGCAAAATTCTGTTTCTTGATGTGGACAAAATTCAGAGTAAAAAGCTCCAGTGAGACACAAAAGGGAGAAAAACCCCCAGAGCAGCCCTCTTCCTCCTCTGCACCCCTGCCTGAGTCTCTTCAGTGATTTTATGCTGCATGTTTGCTCCAGTTGGATATTGCCAATGGCTAGGGCTCTGCACATCATCTTGGACTATTTCTGATCTAAAGTCTTTCTGCTTTGTGTGCTTTGTTTCTTTGGCTGTGCACAGTGCCTTGACCTGCACTCTCACTTTTGCTGGCACAGCTATTTTTGAGCTGTACTATGACCTGTATCAGAGAAGCCATCCTGCTTTTTTTTTTTTTCTTTGACGGATGGGTTGTGGGCAGAGGAAGGAGATGGAGCTGGTGAGAGCACAAAACTCCCCCTTGCAGCAACAGCAGTGTCTCCTTGAGTGGGGCCTGTGGCATTTCCTTTGAATGCAAACTCTGAGCCTGTCCAGCTGTCTAAGCTGCTATTGGGGGACTTATTACAAGAACATGTCAGAATTTGGTTTTGTAGCTTTGTAAGGGCACAAACTTGGATGCTTCAGTTAGCATCTGAATTTTGTACAGGAGCTTACAGATTCATGATGCTACGCCTCAGAACATGAGCAAGTGCAGCAAACAGCTCTGAATCATGTCTTGACTTCAGCTCAGCTGAATAGGGTACAAGTTAGTGGGGACTTTGGTGCAAAAGGCTTAAATTAAATAATCTTCCTACTCCCCACCCCCAATTGGGCCCACTACATTGTGACACGTGTTTTGTAAGACTGTGCTTGAATCAATGCTAAAAGCCATGGTTTTCATGCACCAGTGGAGTATAGATTTTTATTTTTTTAAAGTTTGCTATTGGAGTTTTGTTTTTTGTTTTAGCTTAGTGTATGTATGCCATGTGCTATGCTTTAGCATATACTTTCCAAACTCTGTTCTATGCTTTTTGTTGTTTCAGCGAGATTTTATCTCCTGTTAGCAAGCTCCTGCCAAGGTGTGGTGACTGACAATAGAAGATCGATGTAAACATTAACAAATGAACTGGGGCAGGATGTGGCTGGGCAAGGCCAGCAGCAGAACCTTTGCTCCAGTGCAGGGCATGACCCAGAGCCTGCACAGCAGGAGCTGGGGGCAGGTGTTTGCCAGGGCCCTGCACAGGAGAGGGAACAGCACAGCCAGCCCAAAAGCACCTGACAGCAGCCTTAGGAGCACTGGCATGGATAGTGAGGGTGCACAGAGCAGAGCTGAAGGGCTTGCAAGGCAAGGACAGCACTTGGAAGCATTTTGAAGATGTTGCCTCAGAAAGAGCTCAGGGGTTGGGCTCCAACTCCCTTCATTGCTTAAGAGGGTGAGGAGCTGTGATCCCACACGTTTGAAGCTGGGCTACCAGTTGCAAACTTACATGGTTCCCATCAGATTGCAGTGTCCTCTTGGTACACACGAGGTGTCAGTCATTTAGTGCACTGAATGTTTCTGGTTTTTACACTGCTTGAAAGCTTGCACTAGAAACTAGTGGGACAATTCTTTCCTTTCTGTCAGAATTCCCTTCTGAACTGTTTCTGTTAAACTCTGGAGACTGCTCCTGCTGCACCATCTCACCTGGAAAACCACGAACAAGCAGAATTGCTGAGCTCTCAGGGGTTGGGCATTGCCCGTGCTCACGTGGCAGCTCAGCAAGTGCTGTGTGCTGCCTACTCTCAATTCTGCAAAGTGGGGAAAAAAGCCAGAAACTCTGGACCTGTTAGTAATTCCATCAGAGGAGACTGTGAGAGATGAGGCATTTTTGTCTACTGAACATTGAGTATATTAGGCGGGGAAAGGGCTGCATGGAAAAATTTTCACTCAGGTGATGAATGGAATACCCAAAAGTTGCTCTTTGTTGGCAGGGAGAAGAGCAATGTCATTCCACTTTGCCTACAGGAAAATCCTGTAGGAATGCAAGCAGGAGATAAGTTTAAAAGAATACAATTTCCCTGCTGATCCCTGCTGCCTTTAAGCACAAGTCAGTTGCAAAGAAATTTCTTGTGGAAGTTTCAAGTTGTTTATGTTGCTCTGAAATGTGAATTTTTTAAAGGAAGTTAAAAACAGATGAGGTGAAGTGGACGGTAAAAAAAATGTTTTTGCAGAATACCAGTATATGTTAAGATACTTCTTTCTGTTGCTTGCATAAAGCCTGGAAAGAAGCATGAATCACAGTAATCCATTTAGGAGATAGATACATATACACAACCTATTACATCTCTTTTGTCTTCTTACTGCACTTCCTGCCTTGTCTCCTGAGTTCCCCAGATCAGCTAATCCGTCAGGAATTTCCCCAGCAGTTACTCACGTTTGGCACTCTGAGTTGCAGGAGGGCTCCAGGAGCTCGGTCCCCGTCTCTCCCTGTGGCTGTCCCGGCCCGCGGAGCTGCCGGGGGCACGGAGCGATCCCCGGGCTGGAGCTGGACTCTGCTCCCTGCACAGGAGCTGCTCCTTCAGCCCGGCTCTGCCTGCAGCGCTGCCGCTCCGGCAGGAGGGGCTGGCCTGCCCTGGGGCTGCTGCCTCTGCCCCCAGCCGGGTCCCGTGCACAGTAAAGCCATAAATTCATCTGAATTTCTTGCATTTTCCCTGGAGGGTTGCCCATGATACTTTCCAGGAGTGACAAAACAGATATTTTTCACAAATATATTTGTGATTCAGTTAGTTCTTAGAATGAAATCTTTGGTTCCAGAGGTTTGTTTTGATTTGTCTAATAACTGGATTTAGTACCAGTCTAGTTAGGTTTCTTTTGATTCTGTACTGCTAATTATGTGAAAACCAGAATTGGTCTAAAGAACTTACTTCTCACTCTGTTTCCTAGCTAGAAACATAATATTTATGGGCCTCACAGAGTTGTAATTGGCAAGATGCATTGAAATCCTCAGCTTCAAGAGATGCCAACAATTTCTTATGAGATTTTTCTCTGCACTTTCTGCCATTCTTATTGTAGTGTTGTGAATCTTCTGTATTTTCACTGACGTTACGTTCTCTAGAAAACCAGAGGATACTTCTGAAATTTCTAAAGGCCTTTAATTCCAGAATCCGTGAGGCCCAGAAAATTAAATTTGATAGCTTGAGGAAGAGTCTTAAGGTTGAAGGCCAATGGCTGAAAGACAATCTCAAAGTTACATGCCAAGCTGGAAACACAGTTCTGAGCTGGAAAACACTCTTCTGTTTGACTGCAAATGTGCTCCAGCTTTGGGAAAGCAAGAGAAGGGAGGGACAAATATTTCATGTTTGTGTCCTGGTCCATTCCCCAGAATCTTAGGATTAATCTAAAAAATAAGATTTCTTACAACCTAGAGGTACAGTTTGTGTCACTGCTTTCTTTTCTAAGTCCCCTTTGGACGTGAGATTGGGGTTACCAGCACTGTGCTGTGTCTCCTGAACAAATGGTGAGGTTCTACTGGGTTAAGAAGCTTCCACATGTACATTTGCCTGTCTGTCCTCTGAGGCCAGTTTCCATCAGTTTTATTCCCATTTCCTAAATCAGCTGGATCCCCATGTACTTTTTGCTCTCCAGGCCTGCAAATGCAGTTAGAGCAGGATTCTCAGTTTTCTGACTCTCAGAAGACAGGTGCACAGTATCTCATGCCTTGACCATTTTCTCATGCTGAGTGCTTAGAAGAACTGATTTGGGTGAAATTTTTCATTCAGAATTGTTTGGGGTTGTTTTGTGTTGTAAAAATGTCGACTGAAAGTGAGATATTAGGGAGCTAACATTGTGAAACAAGTCTGAGTCTTGTAGTTTTGCTGTGCTGGTAGATGCAAGAGTCTGCATCAGAAAGCTCTGTGTGATTGAAATATTCATAAATTTAGGCAAATGTTTCAGTATTTTGCTGCCTTAGGGGGTATAGTAAATGAAATAATTTAAGGTGTACAAAGACCAGGGAATAGATTCCCATTGATACTTGAATGGATATGAAATCAAGTTTCTTCTGTGTTAGCAAAGCTTTATCTGAAAAACATTTCCTTCTTACTCTGTCTTTAAAAGTATTACAAGATTGTAGATAAATGGAAGGCTTGTGTCTTTTTAAAGTATGTGTAGTCTTTTGTTTTAAAGTTGTCCTCTTCATATGAAGTTAAGTTTTTGGCTTACTTATCTACCTGAGGAGGGTGATCACAGTGTAGAACTTTTTTTCTTGCATCTTTTCCAGGCACATTATCTGGAAAACGTGAAAATGCATTGGCTACATTTTGCATTTTTGTAAAATTACAAAACATGAAATAAAGCCTTGGAAATGGCTCTACAAAAGATGTAAGTTCAGTTTTACTTTTTTGTATGAAGTGATTGTTAAGCATCTTAATGTAGCTACATTTGTATGTCTCCACTGTAAATACTTGACTAACAATTCAGCCTGTAAGTGACTCTAGGGTAAAGTTTAGTATAAGAGCATTTTTCATGATCATTGGTGTTATTGTAAGTAATTCCAATTTGCCAATATTTATTTCTGTGTAATCAAAATTAGAGTCTGTTTTTATGTTGCTTTAAAAAATTCTGTAGCATCTAATCTTCACAATAGCTTCACAAGGTCTTTCATGATTTTTAAGAGCTTTGGTTTGTTGTGTGGTATTCCTTGTTTTTCCTGCTTCCAAAACCTGTGTATCAGTAGGTTTCATTCTCACAGGCTTGTCCACTTTTTCTCTGGTGGCCATGCATTGCTCCAGGTACAGGACAAGTGGAGATTTTGCCTTTTCCAAATGTGTTACTGGGTTTTGTTGATCAGAATACTATCCTGATAACAGCCCGTCTAGAATGTTTGATGACATGATTTGAGTTTTGGAAGAGACTTCCTAAGATAGCAAAGTGAGTCAGGAACAGTTCCAACTGGAAAATGGAGAGCAAACCCCCAAACTTCATTGACAATATTAATGCTTATGTCTAGAGCATGTAAAAAATTGTCTTCCAATAGAATTTACCCTCCTGAAGCTGTGAGCTTTCTCTGAAAATCCCCTTCCCCCTCTGATCTTGGTTATTTTTTCAACAACTTAGTGGATTGAAACAAGACCTGTGTTCTTATGGAATTATATATGTGTCAGTGTGTAAAAGTAAATGCACTGTAACTTTACAGCTTCCATAATATGGAGGAATTAACCTGGAATAAAAATACTTATAAAAGAATCATGGGGGGGAACTAACCTATTAATCACATTTGCAACATGACAACAGAAGTCAGTTGTAGCCCTTTGGATTTCTTTCAGCTGTGTTTCAGATAACCTTGTTTTGCTTCTCACAGAGACCTAATCTTGCAAAGCTAGACCCTTAATGCAGAGCAGCTGGAAGTAGTTAAACATTGGAAACACTGCTGATTTGGTTGCATCTTCCAACATGACCAATCCTCAGTAAGTACCATGTGATACAAATGACTTTCAATGAAAGGGAACAGGCTGCTACCTGGAGGACAATGATGTGACATCCTGGAGGTTTTGTGTTTGTCTAAAGATTGTGAGTTAGCAGAAACTACATGGATGATGCTGTAAGCATATCTGATGTGCATTACTAACAGCAGTGGCTGTTATTTTCAGATCTGTTTGGTTTTCTTTTCAATCAGATCAGGCTTTATTTGTCATATAGTTTTGTCTAAGAATACAGAAACTCAATAGTGTTGGGGGAGGGAAGGTTGCACCAACCCATTTCCTGTTTCTTTTATACTACTGGAAATTGGATCATTGCATGCTCTTTCATGCAAAACTGAACCAGCTTGGACTCACAAAGGTACATGTCCACAGGATGGCATTAAAGGGGAAAAGCAAAGAAAATTCTTGCTAAAATTAGCTTTTACCTCTGGGTTTCTGATTTCAGAATCAGAAGATTCTTGTTGACAGAAGAATACAGTTCTGTTGGAAATTAAAGAATCTCATTACTTTCCATTATTAGTTAGACATGAATAAAATAAAAGCTTTTAGGTAATTCAGGTAGTACTTCCTTTTACCTTCTTTTTCTGTCACAGTATGACACAGCTGCAGCCTTTCCCTGCCAAATACTCTACACATAACAGCATTTTACTTTCTTGGTAATTCTGGCAGCAGTTAGTTCCTTTTAATTCAAGAATAATGTCTTCCATCTGAAAGAATTAGTCTAATGGTAAGACTCAGATCAGTGGAAACTTTCAGCATAGAACTTTAGTTCCTTCATCCACATCCCTAAATGATATCCTTATACAAGATGTACCAGTTAAGTGATCTTCTAAAGTAGCCTCTTATTTTTGGGGAAAAAAAAGGAACTGCCAACCAGGTTGCTTAAATTGCTGGAAGATTTTAATAAGCTTCTTTAAAATAAAATGCAATTTTTGCAGTCAAATAATACAGCGTGCTAAGAACTTTTTAACCATATCCCTGTAGAAAAAGAGTATCTTTACACCTGCTGTAGACCTCTGACAGTACCCTGAGATTTCTTCCAAAGTTACCAGGCTCCCCTAGAAGAAAGCTGGAAAAGTTTGTGCTTGCACATCCTTGGAATAAGCCAAGTCATCCTGTGCATGCACTAATGCTAACAGATAAAATTCCTACAGAAGTAGTATCTTGTTCTAAATGTGGGAGACATACACATTGTCAGACTGTTTTTAGCTGCATGGAGTTCCCATTATTTAGAGTGGGCTGCTGTAAGAATACCTGATCAGATTTAGAAGCTGTACATAAGGTTACTTAAGATAATCTTTACGGAGGAGGCCAGAATTCTCCTGAATCACTGTTCCCTTTCAGTACTGTTTTGAAATAACTTGTGACAGAATGATCCTTTTTAGGTGAGTGTAACAAAGCTGCCATCTTTCAAAACTGTTTGAATCAGTATTCAAATCTGCTGGAAGAGGGGTCTGATTGCACCTAGTAGCTCACAGTTGGTTTGTATATAGTAATTAAAAAGCCTGGCTATTCACTGCTCACCAATGTAACTTGGAAAGCAGTGAGTTTTTAGTTGGCATAGTTAACATGCCTTCTTTCTGTTTTGCATAAATATTTTCCTTTTGGGCTCGTGCATTTTTTCTCTATTTGTTTATACACAGCCATTTCTTTTTAGTGCTTCTGAAGCAGATTCAGCAGAGTGAAAGTTGCTCTCCTGTGTGAGGTTTCTGTTGATTACAGTGAGATCTACTGAAGTTTGGAGAGATTTGACCTTCCTCTTTAATGACAACACCTCCTCAATGACGTTGCAGAGGCCTTTTAAGTTGTTGGCTCTTTAGGATTCCATGAAGTTCTTGTCTCTAACTGTCTTTTACTTGCTTGTTCATTTCTATTTCTTTCTGTGTGTATGTGTGTTTATTACATTTCCAGGCCCACAATTGAAGGCAGTGTTTCAGAAGTTGAGATCATTTCCCAACAAGTGGAAGAAGAGACCAAAAGCATTGCTCCTGTGCAGCTTGTTAATTTTGCTTATCGAGATCTACCTTTAGCTGCACTTGATCTGTCCGTGGCTGGGTCCCAGCTTTTGCCAAATTTGGATGAGGAGTACCAAAGAGAAGGGTAAGTACAGAGGGCAGATTTTTGTCATGTACTTTTAGGTTACAGGACTTTCATGGCCTGTTAAACAGCAAACCTTAAGCTGGAGAAGTGCAGCCGGTTGTCCTTAAACTCTATGTAAAATTATTGTCACAGGAGGGAAGAGACCTTTTCTGATATCACTAATTTGGGCTGGTTCAGAGCCGTTTTATCTTTATCTTTTTAAGTGGTTCATAGGTACTCTTTGACCACAGTCAGGAAGCTTTATCTCAGGAAGAAACAGATGAAATACCTGGCCTGTCAGATAAGCAGAATGGTCTGGTGAAAGCTCCTTGAGAAAGGCGTTTGAGGATGCTGAGAGTTGGCTGCTGTGACTCTTGGACATAACTGTACATCTCCTGACTGAGAGATAAAGTCTGGTGCTGCTGATTCCAGGACAGAGAGTGTACTTGCCCCCCAGTAACGTGAATTATGTCATTTGCTAATGTGAGAATGTTGTCTTTGGTACTGTACACAGTATATACATACTGCTCCCTTTTTCATAGAAAGGTGGTTCCAGGTTCATTGCAATAAAAGATCCTAAACAGTTCATAGCATGTGCCCAAACATAGCCCAGTGTCAGATTATGTAGCGCTGATGTCCTACAGGACATTAGAAGTCACCCTTATGCCTGGTTCAGGCTTGAAGTGGCTGTAGGTGGACTGCTGTACTACATTCTTTATGAAAGATTTGGGTCAGCTGGAGAGAATCCAGAGGAAGGCAGTGAGAATGATTAGAGGCTCAGAAAACCTGCTGTGGAGTACTGATTGAAATAACTGTGTTTCACATGACAGAGAGACTTCGAGGGAGCTTCCAAGAGCCTTCAGTGAGGAAGGGAGCAGCCTGGTACTGATCTCCATGATGTGTAGGACAAGAAGTAAAAAGCTTGAATTGCAGCAGAGAGCAGTGAGGGCAGCAAAGGGCTGGTGTGTGTGGGAAGGAGGGGGATAGAGCTACAATTGCTGGGTTGCTGATCAGGAAGGTGCATTTGCCAGGAATGGTAACACTGTGTTTAACATCCCTCGGGACAGAAATGGGCTGGGCACTGGGGCCTGCCCTCCCTGCTTCTGTGCCTGCTGTTCCCCTGGGTGCCACACTGAGCACAGAGCTACTCCACTGTCACTGAGGTCCGGGGACAGCCCTTCCCAGTGAGCCATGGAGAATGCTCACTGCTCAAGACTTTGAAAGGCTTTATATAAGGCTCCATTTATTAACAGCTCAGTACGTTTCAACCTGTGCTCTGTAATCAGCAGAGACCTGCTTGATCTGAGCTCAGCAGGTATTCTGGGGGGTACTCAGGAAGCAAGATGTGGGGATGGCTCTTGCCTTTAATTGCTTTCCAAATTGGACTTTATGAGACTTCTCCAAAGGGCTGTTACTCCAAACAAGGGGAAATACATTTCGAGTGGGTTATATAAGTACGCTACAACTGTAACATAAAACACCCTGCATAGCAAAAGAGGCACTTGAAAATTAATTTAAGTATGCAGGTGTAATCCTCAGGCTATTTTGGTGCTGAGTCAGTACCAGTTTAGTTCAAATATGCATTTTTATAGATTTTTGTGATCTGAAACTCAATTCTTCACTGTGCCATAGGGCACAGGTCTCTCACTAGAACCATTTGAGAAGCTTTGCAGTCTTAAACATGGAAAGAGGCTTGTTATTCTTTTCCTCAGCAGAGATCTCTCCCTTCACTTAGACTTCTTTTGTGGTTTTGTCAGTCTGAATGGAAATAAGCAGGTGCCCTCCACACCTCCCAGCTGTAGAGCACATTCTCTGAATAAAGTTCAGAGCTTAAGTTTGGACATACCAATGCATTTTGGCTAAATGTGTTTCAGCTGCCTTGTGGGAATGGTGGCTTCTTCCTTTCAGAAGCATCCATGACAACTGATGCCCTGAGAAATTCAGGAGCAGAGCTGGGCTTCATAAGCCCAGCAGCAAAGTGAAATACTAACCCTGTGCCACCTCCTGGCTTGGTTGGGAATATTGTCTGGTTTTATGGATGTGGTGTCATTTCTTAACCATGGCCTTGTTCATTGTGAATGGCTCCAATCCCAGTGAGGAGGAGGTGGGGCAGGTCAGATCAGTTTGATCCAGCCACATCTGCCTTAGGTGCAAAGAGGGGGATGTGGGGAGGGCAGCACAAAAGGTGGCAGAAAATGGCAAAAATCCCTGTAGTTTCTGCCAGCATCCATCTTGGTAACTGGGGCTCTGTTACCCCAGTGCTGCTGTGCAGAGTGCAGGTGGAGATACTCTGGGTATTCACCAGTAAGTCTCCATTTCCTCTCTCAGAAGAGACTTCAGGCTAGGCATGAAGGAGAGGGCAGGAAGGAGTCTCCTGATTTAATGGTGATGCTCTGTGCACCCCAAGGAACACACAAGGTTTTCCTCAACCTTTTCTTCTTTAAGGCTACAAGGTGTTCAGGGTCCAAGCACAAATTTGACCTGGTTGCTCCCTGAGGGAGCTTTTTGTTTCATCTGAGGGAATATTTCTCTTAATAAAGCTGATATTAATAGGTGATCAGGAATAGGTGGGTCATGACCCTCATTGTGTGCCTGGAAACTCTCATTAGCATGGCATCACACTAGCTACCCCTCCAACAAGAAAAGAAAGAAATGAGAAGGAAAAGGAAAAAGAAAGTAAGTTATGGTCTGTCTTTAACTTGTTAGACAGACTGTGTCTAAGCTGCCATTCCTGTGGCTTTAATACTGGAATAAAGCCTTACTTTGTGCAGTTTGAGAGGTCTTTGCCTTTTCATATCAAATTCTCAGGGCAGTCAGTTCCTGTCTGTTGCTGTTGTTGAAGGCATTTTGTGGACATTTAGATGACAATGCTGATCCCTGTGCTAAGCAAGAAAGGAAGGACTGCAGGTTAGAGGCAAGTCATGCCTGTCCCTGATGTACACCTGTAGGTAGTGAAAGGGTAATCAGGCAAGAAAAACCTTTCTGCTCTACCTGAAACTCTCAAACAAAATACAAAGTGTGTTGTCCTGAATTTACTGGAGAGGCTGTGGTTGAATTGAACTCAGTTTGCATGAAAAGAATATGCCAGCATTTCTTTAAGGAGTCTAATCACCCAGAAAGGTGAGATGATTTTTAAATATTAAGATTGCTTTAAATGCCACTCTTAGGGTTTTTTTTTTTCCAATCAAGTATTCTGTTTTTCAAAAAATAGTTTCTCTCTTCTGCTTTTTTTGCATCAAGTCCAATAAAAGTGATGGATAATTGCAGAAAAATTGACAAAATGCAGAAAGTAATACATGGAGAAGGAAAAGCTCTCCTTCCTATATTTTATATAAGTTCCAGTTAATAGGTATCAATCACAATAAATGATAAAAAATTGACAGATAGTTGCACTACAGAGTGTATTTTATTGTGTGAATATGCAGATAGACAATCAGCCTCTCTCTTGATGAAGATCTGTGTTTATTGGAGTTGAGAAACAAGGGGGAGAGGATGTACGCCAACTTTTTAATTATTTGTTTTATTTGTTTTAAATTGCAGCTCTTGAGTTTTAATGTTAAACATTTGAAACATGAAAGTGTTTTCAAATCCTGTGTTTTACATCAAAACTGTAAAGTTTGTGAGTTCACAGTTAATGCAACTCATTTGACATTAGCTGTAAATAGGCTGTTGTAATTTAATAATTTATGATCATCTGTTCATAGCCTTAGATTTGTATGGTCACAGCTAGAAAGTGCATTAAACAGTGGGAATATCAAAGAAAACCATAAGGGGAGAGAGAGAAAGGAAGGGAAACCAAAACTGAACAGGAGTTTACAGAGATGCAGGAGTTAACACAGAGAAGAGTGGGGAGCTCCCATTTTGAACTGGTTACAAGATTCTGCTGGTAAATGTATTCACCCATCCTGGGGGGAAAAAAGTCTGTTCCTTCAGTCTGTCTTCTGTAATTGTACCAAGTAGGTGCTGTTATTTTGCTTTTCAGATTAATCTTTCAGATGTTACTTTGATTTTTTTGAGGTATTTTACTTGTGCTTTCTACAAAACTTAAAGATGCTTTATCTAAAAGATCAAGTTATCACATTTCTCTTGTTTTCCACTTTTCTTGTCTTTATCTGGTGGTGTAATTAAAAACAGTCCATTTTCTGAAAAGTTTTCTGCACCTCTGCAGATCTTGGATCTGGAATAATTGTGAATAATGAGGTCCAAGCCCAAGATAAATGCAAGGGTTTTGGAGGGCACAACTATTTCATGTAGCAAGTAAGCTCCTACTTACAAAAGCGAGTTGTAATTTAGTTTTAGCTGCCAGTCATAGTCTGAATCCAGAAAGATAGTGCAAAATCCTACCATGAGGATGCAGTGAATGAGACTGTAGTGCTGATCTGTTCTTTGTGCAGCACTTTATCACTGCTGCTCTCGGTGCTGTGGTCCAAAACAGACCTGCACTGCAGCAGAAAAGGAGCAGTCAGCTCAACAGAACCTCTGAGGTGCCCAGCTCTTCAGTAGAGAAAACATGAAATTTTGGGCTATGTTAGAGGTGTTCAGTGATTTAGAAATTTCTGTTTCTGTACAGCCTTTCAAGTGTTTCTCTTGGTAAATTTTGTTTTCCAGAGTAGCTCATTACTGTGTTTATCCCAGTGCCTCAGTGCTTTGAGTGTGTCCCTCCATGTCTTTTATCAATTGGTAGAGAGAGCAGTACTGTAAGTAAGACAAAGAATTAATTTTCTAGCTCAGTGATTTTAGGAGTTTTTTGGTTTGGAGATTTTTCTGTATTTTTCCAACAGAACTTGCTTTTCCCAGACAGTTTTTGAGGATAGAAATGTAGCATTTGTAGCCCACAAATCATTGTTTTCAAAGCTCTTTATTGGAGACTGGAAATGACGTGAGTCTAATTTGTCTGGCTTGACAGTGGAATTAATTGTCTAAATTGGGGAAGATATGACTTAGGGCAAATATTGAAATATGGATAAGCCATAGGACAAAGAGGAAATGTGGAAAAGAGGACTATTTGTCTGGAAGGCAGGTCTGTAAAATAAAACCAGCTAAATGCTGAGCAGCAGTGTAAAAGCAAATCAGATCTTAGGATTGCTTAGGAAAAGAGCAGAGAATAAGAGGCTGTTGTTGTGCCTCTCTATATATCCAAGCTTTTTGCATGTCTTGAACATGAGTGCAGTTCTGATCTGTCAGAAAGAATATGGTAGCTATAAAAGAACTGGAAAAGAATCAAAGAAAAGCAGTGATCAAAGATGTGATACATCTTCCATTGGAGATTAATGTAAACTAGGACTCTGCAGGCTTGGTAAGAGAAGGCTGATTGAGATTTGATTGATAATACAAAGTCTGTGACACATAGAGGTTAAAATAGGTTTGACACCCACACCCCCCCCTCCCAGTACAGTCTCTAAGGTACATTAATAGATTAAAGCCCAGTTCCAAAGAAACAAGAAGAGTTTGCTCTTGGCACAGAGGGCAGTAGATGCCTGAAGCTACTTTCTGAAGGATGTGTGGCTGAGAGCAGCTTATCCCCACAAGGGGAGATTGAACAAGTTTGTGGAAGAGAAAGTCACTGAAGTTCACTAAATACAGCCTGAGAAAACACATCTGTCTCAGGAAGTGACGAAATGGAAAAGAGTTGGATTCTGTGAGAATGTTAAGGGGAAGGATTTATATGTTTGCTGTGTTCTGAGACATCTGCTCGTGACCACTGTTGGAGACAGGGTGCCAAGCCTTGGTTCAGTATATTCTAGTATGGCTGTTCCCATGTTTCTTAAAGGAAGTTTTTGAGGCTGATGTCTTATTTGATGTTATATTTATATATATGCACTAAAGATTTTAGCATAAAAAGGCAAAATCTAACAAGCAATTTTCTAGTGAGAGGAGTAAAAGGCCAGGTAATCGCTGGATGTCAGTGAGCAAATGGTGTGATACACACCTATAAAGAAAGCACAAATGATCCTAGAAAGCTTCAAGTACTTCAAATAGAGCTGGGAAGCATTCATGTAATTAATTAATTAAGCCTATTGTAAAATATTATCTCCTGCTCCAGTTGTCTGTATTCACATGCAGAAGAGGCTGCTAGGATAGTCACAGAGGCTGAGTGTTCCACAAAAAGCATGGGCTTTAATTGAATTACACACGTGGCTGCCATTACTGTGTGCAGTGCCTCGTGGACAGGCTGCCAGCTGGGGAAAAGACCTCCTCAAGCAAAGAATAAAATTGGCACAAGAATGAGTGTGTATCAACTGGCCTTGGGTGAGCTTGGGGAGAAAAATGGGCAAATCTCTCTTGCCATTTGAGCAGCAGAGTTTTGCAGGAGTCTTCCAAGAAGTCTTCCATGGGGTTTGAAATAGTACAAGTTTTAGGGGTAAAAAGATGAGAGTGTTGTCAATATTTAAAGTTCTGTAGTTAAAGCAGGCTGGTAGAAGTCCATAAGAGAGGTGCAGAGCTGTGTGTGTTCCTTGGAGTTCCTGCTCCAGGGCCCAGCTGCTCCCTGCTCCGAGGCTCTGCTGTCTGTGTTGGCTCAGCCACATTTTGGTTTGTTATTTAGCCTGTGTTCCTGCCACTTCCTGACCATGGCCTTTCTGCTCCTTCAGATAGCAATTTGGATCTCATCCATCCTTCTGTTTTCTGATCATAACCATCTTGTGAGGTGCAAACACTTGCTGTTTAGCCAAAAGAAAGAAAGCAAAAAAAAAAGACAGGGTAAGGTATAATGCAGACTTTGGGGTATTTGTTTACAATACCAGAAAATAGAAACAGTGACAGCTGTTAGCAGCTTGAAAATACTGTTTGTAGTGGTTCCTTACCAGACAAATATGTTCAACCTTTACCAGTTTTGCCTTATGTTCTGTATTTCCCAAGCTGTTTATTACTAAGGCTAGCAGGATGATGACAGATTGGGTTTGGATGAAGCCATGTGTGAAAGTATCTTTAAAAAAAACTACCCCTGGTAAAATTCCACTAAATATATTTTAATGTCTCAGAACAGAGCTTTACAGCTCAATGTCACCAACAATTAAAAATTTCCTGTGCTAGTATGTTTACTTACTTCATCCAGGCATTGCAGGAAAGGTAAATGGTATTTCTGCTGTAGAGACAAATTAGCTGAAATACCTGATTGACCTGTTTGAAATCATGCAGGAATGTTTTCCAAAGTCACACTTGTGTGTGAATTCAAGCAAACACAGTCAGGACACCAATAGAATGTGTGCTTATTCTCTGAACAGAATAGGGGACTTTTTTTGCTAGTTTGTGGATTTTTGGCAATTTTGGTTTTTTTGTTTGGTTTGGGGTTTTTTGTCTGAAGTGAGGGGAAAAAGGTCTTTTACTTATCTATGGTTAGTATGAAATCTCTTCATAAATTTATGAGCTGTGTAAGTTATATTTTGGTTTGTTGGGTTTTTTGAAAATTCTGTGTAGCTGCCTTTCTAATCTGAGCTTAAAATTTCAAGTGTAGCTTTGCAGTGTCACAGGTGAAATGGCCAGAATTTGGAAGGTAAGTTCAAACCCACACTAATTCTGGTAGGGGTTTGTTTTTCTCCAAACCCAGATTTCTCTGAATAGATGAGCCCTTGCCCATCAGAGGGGGGAGAGAGAGGCTCCCCTGCTAGAAGAGGTTGCAGAGGTGAGGTGTGTGTGTGTTAGGGGTCAGGGTGCTTGTTAATGTGCCAGCCTGCAGACAGGGCTGTGCAGGTGATAGCAAACTCACCTTGGTGTAGCAAGTTAGATACAGAACTGAAGGTGGTTCTCTAGTGCTTAAATGTCAAATCCTTTTGTGTCTTTGAAATCAATTTATATATTTTATGAGTATGGTAGAGGTGGAAATGAGCACATGAGCTGCACTTCACCTCTTAAGCTGATTACTTTATCAGTTGTAAACTGGTAGTTTCATTCAGAAGCTTTTTAGAATTGCTGTTAATAATATTGAGTATTAATGCTGAACAGACAAAATGATGCCATGTTATTTAGGATTCTATAAGTAACTAGCAGCTTGAGTAATAATTATCATGGTTATGTGTATTGTATGCTAAGTATTACAGTTGATTTATTCTTACTGGTGCATTTGGTATATTTCAAAATCTTGACTTTGCAGAGCTTTTAGAGATAGGTACTTGGGCCCTCTACTGATGATTCTGTGAATAGGAAAAGCTGCCCTGCAATATTAAAATACTGGCATAATGGGCCTTTTGGAAAAGGGAACATGAATGTAAGCAGAGACTAGAACTAAAGCCTGTTCTGTTTAAACAGAGCTATCCCCCTGATTGTTTTTAGAAATATCTAAAAAAACTTCAGCCCTAAGCCTAAAATCATAGTTGCATTAAAAACAAATGACCCTGTTTTGAGATATGTAAAATAAAACCCATTAAAAGATCAAGCAGGCAAAAAGGCCCCTATCCCAATGCCTTTTTTTTTTGCCTTATGTTTTTACACAGCCTATTTGAAATCTATTGCATTCTGTATTCAGGCTGGAGCCATAACCAAGTTTAACCTAAGGGCAAGGTGCTGATAGTAACACTTGTCAAATCTTCTCTCAAGCTTTGAGAGTCAATTGAGGAGGTCTTTTGCAGTCAGGCAATCAGGCAATCTGACTATAAGTGTTGTTGATGTGCTTAATTCTGAGAAGCTGCTTGAAAGTGTCAAGTCTCTGAGCACTGCTTGGCATCGCTTTCTCCCTCATTTGTGAGTATGTCAGAGAACATTTTGTGATGTTTTTCCAAGTGTTTGATTATAGTGTGAGTTACTGAGTCTAGAGCTGTTTATTAGGAATTGATCAGTATCACCATATCTTCTTGTAAACCTCTGATTTCTGTGTTGTGATATTTTAGTCAGACAGTGGGGTTACTGCACCACACTTGCAGCTTTTTAAACCCTGGCTAATAAATCATGTCAGCTTTTCATTACCTAATGTGTATTTATTGTGCTTTGAAAATCTGAAGTGTCAGGAACTTTGTGAGGTGAGCCAGTACAGGAACCTTGCAGAACAGTGTGATGAGAGGTGATGTGATACTGAGGTGGGAGGAGTTAGGAGATGAACAGAACCGGGATGGACTTTATGCATCTGAAGTCCATGCTACTGTTATTCCTATTACCAGTACTCCTAAAAAAAAATTTAGCAGCCCTCTTGTAAATGTGTATCTGCATTAGCACAACAGTAGTGCAGCGTTTACTGCTTCACCAACTTCCCTCCTGAGTTCTGCTCCTCAGAGCTCAGCTTCCTCACAGCTTCCTGCATCCTGCCTAAACCTTATTTTTCCACCGAAAAAGGGTCACCTCATCCAAACCAGGCTTGGGAGTGGTCCCTGGTGCATGCTGTCCCCCAAACTTTGACAAGGTAATTCTTGGCCTGATCCACAAACAGGCTGATGAGAGCTGGACAAATAACCAAGTGAGAGAGCCTGGCCAGAGGCCGGACACTGCCAGGCTGTTGTGTGCCTTTGCTGCTGTCAGGTGTAGCTGTGCAGTCACTGAGCTGCTGCTTTGGTGTTTCCCAGATTCCTGTTGTTCTTTTCCTTGATGTCATGGACTGATTGTTGCATCCCAGATTTGGCAGCCCTTATCAGATCTGTCTCACAGTAGAGCAGGGATAAAGGTGCATGGCCAGAAAATTCAGTAGCAGAGAAGTTATTTTAAAAAACTCTTTAGCTTCTAAACAGCAGAGTCCTGCTGTGCCTTGGTACTCACTGGTAAATGAATGCAGCATGTGTGTCAAAATAAGAGCACATGAGAACTAGTGAGACAGGAGGAAAGCAGAAATGTGTGTATGGTAATTAGGGCTGCATGACTCAGTACACTGAAGGCACTTGGACACCAATGCAGTCCAGAGCTGAGGAGGTCCCAGGCTGAAGGTTTTTCTTACATTTCTCTCAGTAAAAGAATCCAGTGAAAGTGAACTTTGCAGTCTTTGTGCATTATTGCTGAGTGTATCCATAACAGCAGAACTTAAAATTTTGAGTTCACTGCTCTTTAGCTCTTTTCCTTTTTCACTTCTTCTTCTTTTCTTTTCTTGTTTTTCCCTTAATTTTATTTCCTTAGATCTAACTGGCTAAAACCGTGCTGTGGGAGACGAGCAGCTGTGTGGCAGGTATTTTTGCTCAGTGCAAGTCTCAACAGTTTCCTGGTAGCCTGTGTAGTATTGGTGGTGATTCTTCTGACTCTGGAGCTCCTAATAGATATAAAGCTTCTCCAGTGTGAGTAGGAGGATTTTTTTAATTTTGATTTTTTTAATTTTTGGTTGGTTTTTTTTTAATTTTGATGAAATAAAGGCTTAACTTGCTGGGAGGTTTTTGAAGGGGGAGGACGTTGGGAATGTTTTTTCCCTACCATTTAAATGATTGCTAGGCTAGGTAAGAAATGTGTTTTTGTGGAATCCTGGTATAGTGAAGTCAGTCTCTTCTTTATTATTCTGACCAAAGCTGGGTCAAATAACAATTTCAGTACAGGACAAATTTTCAAAGATTACAAGCAGAGTGTACATGCAGAGATTTACATGTATTGTCAGTAGTACTTGCAAAGTTCTGTCCTTTACAGACATGTTATACATGCACAGGAGAAAAATCTGTGCATCATTAATCTCTGATACCCATCACATGTGGAGAGACAAAAGTGATGCACATACAAAAATAAATAGGGTACTTGATGTTAACCTCTTATTAATTACTTCTGCTCGAAATTTCAGCCTTCTAGCTTGTAATGCACTGAAATGAGACAGATTTTCATTCTACTTTGCTAACACACTGTGAATCAAATCATGGCTTAAATGGAGTTTTGCTTTATCTGAATTCACTCTACACGGGTTCCACAATGGAAATTTTAATGCTGCTGTTTTGCTTCTTAATTCATCTTTTTTCCCCCTACTCTTCTTTTCCTCCATTGCACCCTTTTTTTTTCTTTTTTTTCTCTTTTTCATTTATGATATGAAGTTGACATGACCACAGACACCACCAACACTTTCCTCTAAGCTAAATGTTGAGGAGCAGCCTCTAGTATCTTCATGCAATCTCAGATGTGTTGAAATGGCAGCTGGGGTTCAGACAATCCCATAAATGCAAGAGTACTTAGCACAAAAGAGTGCCTGGTGTCTCCTGTGGCAGCTTTAAAATGAGCAAACCAAATTTTTATTCTGTTGAAGTCCTTTTACTGTTGGAATTTGTTCAACTGATGATAGCGGCATAAAGATTCAGGTGTTGCAGTTGTATTGAGATGACTTCAAGGGACTTCATTGGTAATTGCAGCCATTTCTTAAACTCTGTGAGATGGATGTGAATGACTGTGTGTCATTCCATGCTGTTGCTCCCCATTTCCACCCATCTGTCCATACTGCACACACTGTTTGGGGCATGGCCACTCCCTTACAGCTGTTACTTTCTCTGTTCTCTGGTCACTCACCATTTTTGGATGAGGAAGCCCAGGATTTGGACAAGTCTGCCACTTTGAAAAAAGTCAGGAATGTGAATTATGGGTATAAAGCCTTAAGGAAGAAGCTTTCAACAGTACTTACTGAGGTGTCACATCTTTCTGTTTAT
The DNA here is from genome assembly GCF_037042795.1 of Molothrus aeneus. Taxonomy (NCBI): domain Eukaryota; kingdom Metazoa; phylum Chordata; class Aves; order Passeriformes; family Icteridae; genus Molothrus; species Molothrus aeneus. Next base: position 4,538,203 of record NC_089658.1, on the reverse strand, counting down.
GTAGAGAATTTTCACTTCCTGTAAAGACAAAGGGTTTTTAAAAGACTATTGATTTCTCTGAGTTTTAACAGTTTTGGTTACTCTCCTCTGGAAGCAATCATTTTCTCACCATTTATTTTCTGAAGACCCTTCTAAGGAAGGCTTTACTTTAGGAATCATTGCTCCCCTGTGTGTCCGGTGCATATGACCCTGCTGAAGGCTCTGCAGCTTACACCTTGTGCATGACCTGCAGGTGTTTGGTTGAGCCAGGTGACTTCATGGTTCAGAGGTGGCCCCTGGCACCAGGAAGGATTTTCTCAGGTCCATTCCACTTGTGTTACTCCTTTACATTTTAGCTAATGAATCCTGCCATGAGGCTTTTTGCCTTCCCAAGTTTGAATACCTTCTATGTTGTTTTAAATCAGATAAAGGCTGTCTCAGTGAGGCTGATCTAAGTATTCTGGTTGTGCCTTGTAAGGGATGTGTGTCGTTTACACTGAGGTTTTGAAAAGCTATTAGCCCATAACTATTTTTCTCAAAAATGTAATTACAGTTTCAAAGGGTTCCTTATTCTTTATAAAACCATGCAGTGCATTAGGATACCTTACAGCACATCACTGCCAGTTCTGTCCTTAATAACAACTGCTAATCCATGCTATAGACGGTAATTACTTAGGAAGCCTCCCTTTATTAGAAGAAATCCAAACCTACCAACTGGAAAAAAAAACACAGCAAAAGAAACCTGGTGTTTTCTTTGGCTGTGGCATTTTTAGAGTATAGCTTTTCTATTCTCTATACATTTTTAGAGTATAGCTTTTCTATCCTCTATACATTTTTAGAGTATAGCTTTTCTATTCTCTGTACATTTTTAGAGTATAGCTTTTCTATTCTCTGTACATTTTTAGAGTATAGCTTTTCTCTCCTGCTTTCTGTGCAGTCTTTGGTTGCATGATCACTTCTCCCATGCACAAAGCTGGTGGTTTCATAGGTCGACACCACATTTACAAATTGTAGGACACACACGTGAAAACATCAGAGACCTTTTAGGGTATTTTAGCACAAAGTGTATTCATACTGGAATTAGAAACCCCGGAAAGCAAGGGACATATAACACGTGTTTTGTTTTAGGTCTGTGTTCTGTAATCAGGATTTCTAGGTCTGTCTTCAAAGCTGCTCACTTGCAATAACAAAATAACATCACATTACCTTGTGATGTTCTGTGAAAGCAGAAATAGATGAGTATTAATTCACTTGCACCTCATTTTAAAAATTAAAAAAAAAAAATCTTATGGCAGGTTCCAGTGCCTCAGGAATACAGACCATGCTATCCATTCCTCATCTTCAGCAGTTTTGGGGAAAAGGAGTTGGGGAAATGATGGTGGTACCACCCTTGTTTTGCAGTCGATGCATGGGTAGAAGGCAGCAGCCCTTCCTAAGCAGTGTGGGGCTGAGGGGCTGTGCCCTGGCCGTGCCTGGCAGAGCTCTGGCTGTACCCAGCTGTGCCCAGCTGTGTCCCGGCAGAGCCCTGGCTGTGCCCAGCTGTGTCCCGGCAGAGCCCTGGCTGTGCCCAGCTGTGTCCCGGCAGAGCCCTGGCTGTACCCAGCTGTGCCCAGCTGTGTCCCGGCAGAGCCCTGGCTGTGCCCAGCTGTGTCCCGGCAGAGCCCTGGCTGTGCCCAGCTGTGTCCCGGCAGAGCCCTGGCTGTGCCCAGCTGTGTCCCGGCAGAGCCCTGGCTGTGCCCAGCTGTGTCCCGGCAGAGCTGTGGCTGTACCCAGCTGTGCCCAGCTGTGCCCCGGCAGAGCCCTGGCTGTACCCAGCTGTGCCCAGCTGTGCCCAGCAGAGCCCTGGCTGTACCCAGCTGTGCCCAGCTGTGTCCCGGCAGAGCCCTGGCTGTACCCAGCTGTGCCCAGCTGTGTCCCGGCAGAGCCCTGGCTGTGCCCAGCTGTGTCCCGACAGAGCCGTGCAAAGGAAACGCCTCCGGGCCGCAGCAGAGCCTCAGCCCCGCGGGGTCAGGGCTTGCCCGAAGCAGCAGCATCACACACACCCTGCAATGTGCATCTGCCAGGAAATCGGGAACAGCATCCCCTGAGAGCAGGTGCTGCTGCTCCGAGCTCCTGCAGTGCTCGCTCGGGGTTTGGCAGGAGGAGTGTTCCCCCCAGATTCCTGGTTGCTGAATGTTTGTGTCGCCAGGGGGCAGCTGGAGCCTTGTCTGTCAGTCGAGCCCTGTTGGAAAAACTGCATCTCAAGGGTTTCCCGTTCTTCAGGCTGCCCGATAGAGAAGTGCCTTAGGAAACTTTATTCTGTTGTATTGTATTCTGCCCATTTGTTTCACCTTTAAGTAGTTCCTCTGCTGCCACGCAGCAAATGCTCTCATCAAGCCCCAAAAGAGCTTCAGCAGTGGGGGGGTTCCAGTGGCAGGGCATACTCAGTTTTATTTGTATCCTGATTTCTTCCTACATCCTTTTCCTCTCCTTCCCATATTAATCGATTCTGATTTTAAAATAAAATTCTGCATTTATTATGTGCCCAGTATGTTCTTGGGAAATCATTAAGTCTGCTGCAGCCCTGCACCTCTGTGCACACAGCCACTGCTTGCCTTACACAGTCATCCCCTGACACTGCAAGCCTGCACAGACTGCTCTGCTGTGGAGATGCTAGACTCACAAATACCCTGCAGGAAGGGAGAGAGTGTTTGCTCTCCATTCCCTTAGCCCAAACTTGGGAGCATGTGGGAGTAGGAATCACCAGCAGCTCAGTTAGTGGACCCTGTCAACCTTCTGCATTTTTCTGTCAGCATGAAATGTCTTTTGAAGCCCATTTTGAGGATTAGTTTTTAAGCACCTGTTCCTGATAAATACTGATCATCTGAGATGAATTGTCAAAGACTGAACACAAGGAATAATGTGGGGATAGCAGAGCATTTTGTTTCCTTACTGAGTCCTAGATCTGGATTTTTAGGTACACAGGAATTAGTCACACATCTCGTACTGGGGTGAGAACATGAAGCAGTGGCAGAGCATCAAAGACCTGAACTGTGTCTGCCATTGCTAACCAGCAGCAGGATCTGTTAAAGCTCCAGTGAAGAGCTGCTAACATGGTGAATGAAGGTGAGCAGCTGGCAGGGCTGGAGTTCCATGTCCATTGCATCCCATCCTCTTTCTGGTACTTCATTGCAAAATCTGACAAAGCAAGCTTTACCATATGTAACTTGTGGCCGTACTAATTATGCTAAACTTAAGTTGCACTCTGCTACTGTAATGACCCTTCCTTGTATTATGTTAATTGCAGTTTCAAGTGCTTCCCAGTTTGCAGGAGTAATTCACTGGATCAGCCTAGTCATCCTCTCTGTTTTCTTTTCAGAGGTATGTATAACCAAAGTCTTTCACCACATTATGTTGTCACTGGAATTTGCAAGAGTTTTACAGGAGTTTGACTGCAAATAATGTAGCACAGTGTATTTTGAGGAAAAAAACCAATAAAAGTGTACTGTTGCTGCCTCTACTTAGCAAACTAAAAGGTGTTATTTAAATTAGCACTGTATGTCAGGTAAGGCAACGTGGAAGGGAAGATACTGCCTTAAAAATTATAATTGGTAAGGTGCAGAAAGAAATAATTACCCCTGAATCTACAGGCACACTGGACAGGATAGTTTGATCCATTTGTTACCAGTGTCACTGGGTATAAAGTATAGGATTTGATGAAGATGAAGATGTGTTCTTCAAGAATAAAGATCCATGGGAGTTTTGTACAAAAAGATCTGTTTTGAGAATGGAGTTATCTCCTCTCACAATTTATTAAGGTAGTTTAGATATTCTAGGTTGCTGCATGTAGACCTAGCCAGAGAATGAAACAAATGGTGAATTTCTTTGCCAAAATGTTTATGAATGTATGCACTGGAAAAGGTTCTAGTCATGATGTAACAAATGACCAAACTGGGATAATCTGCCTTTGAGCTTTCAGCTTTGTTCCAGAAAAAAATCATTGGTATTGAGACATTTGGACTGCTCCTGAAATATTCCAGAATGCTTTTATTGCTATTTTTCAGGTTTTAATATGTTACTTGTCACAATAACATGTTTTATGTTTATTAATTGGAATACAACTTGGACTTAAAATATTTTAAAATATATTTTCAGGTTCCACAGGAGAAAATATAATCCAGAGAGGTTTGTTAATGATTTTGTTCTGTAGAAAGTTTAGATAGTTACTAGGTGAAGGTTACAAAAAAAACAATAATCAAAAAACAAAGCTATGATATCTGCAAATTATTTACTGGACCACTTGTATTGAATTCATACTCATCACATATGATTGGTAATTTCCATGGTGCTCCTAATGAAAAACATTTACATGTAGCATTTTGTATTTCTTAGCAGGGTTTTTTAGCTGGTGCTGTCAGTGGGTGCTCTCTGAGGGGGCTTTGTGATGCAGGCAGGGATCTCACTCTGCATCCCAGCCTTCTGCTGCACGTACACAGAGAGGTCCCATTACTGGCCCCATCCTTTGAAAGTGGTGCTGGGCTGGAGGTTACCTGTAAAATGACTAAAAATAATCTCTAAACAATTAAAAGAATTTGTAGTCTTTCCTTTGGGAATGAGGATAATTCACAAAGGCTCAGATTTGCTCGATGGTGTCCATTCCCTTCAAAGAAATACTTTCCTCTCCCCTCCAGAATCTTTCCTCAGTGGGGATTAGCACCCTGGAGCTCCCTGTGATCCTGAGCTTCCCAGCAGGATCAGCTTGTAGCTGCTGCTGGCAGCATGGCAGCACAGCCACGTTCCCCCCTTGGCTTTCTGCAGCTGCTCTCACCAGAAGCCTCTCCTGTGCTCCATCCCTGCTGCTGCAGTCTGCAGCTCTGGCTTCATTCCCTGCCCCACCACACTCTGCTCACACCTGGGGCAGTGTCTTCTCCTGTGGCCCTCCCTGAGTGCTCAGCTGCTCCTGGGCTGGTTGTGGCACTGCAGACACTCCCTGAGGCCAGGGCTCATCTGGCTCAAGGAAGGAATTGGTTGTTTCAGTTCTACTGGGACAGGGTACCCTCCAAAGTGGTTGAACTTGTTCAGAAGTATTTTTCAGGAAAAGAGTAACAGAAGTGTTTCACAGAGCCCAAACAGTTTCCCTGACTCACCATGCTCATTTTGGATCTGCATTGGCTTTTCTGTCTTTACCAGATATTTGGAACTACTTTGTCTACGTGCTGTTCTCATTTATTATAAACTTATCACTCACTTCATTATCTACTTCTGTCTTCCAAAGTAGCTTCCTTCAGCTATTTGATTATGGTTTGAATTTAGATCAAAGAACAATGAGGCCACAAGACAGCCATGTGAGGTGCACAGGCCAGGGTAGATTTTTGGATAGGGGTTCATTTGGCAGCTCAGAGATAGAGATGGCTCCACAGAGCAGCTGGATGGGCTTCAGAGACCACCAGTGTGGGAAAGAGTTCAAGTGTACCTTTCCTGCTGGGTTTGCTGGGGTTGGTCTTATGCCAGGTTGAGTTCATACTGAATTGTGTCTTAAGAGAGCAAAAACAGAGGGTAAAATTTTCTGTCATCCAAATAATTTTTTTCCAAGAGGTTACAAAATACTGCAAAAATTGCAAATGGCTTTTCCCCCTGAGATTTTAATTTTATTTTCTCCTTTGGTCCCTTCAGGTTGTTTTTTTTTTTCCCCTCTGATTCCCATACCATGAGTCAGCTGTTTTTGGGATCATTTGTTGAGATGATCATATGTTACAGTGAGTGATTGTTCATGCCAGGATGATATTCCAGAGATCACCAGGTTTAATTAGTTTACCTGGCTATAACAGGCAACTGCTGGGGATTGAGGAGCCCTTCAGTCCTTGCTTTTCAACTCAAAGCAAGGATTCAAGGTTTCCATAGCAAGTACCCTGTTATGAGTTTGAATGTTTAGTGTTTATTCTGTAATTTGGTTCCTTTTAGTTGTAAATATGGGTATGCAATTCTTCAGGAGGACCTCAACTTAACAAACAAAGTTGTCAAATACTTGTTAAGACCCATAAAACTTTCAGCACAAAATCTGAATGTTTTAGAAGAATACAACTGATTAAAGGTGGTGCTCTCAAAGCATTACAAGTAATTGCAGTGCAGTTGAAGTTAAACAGCCACTGGCTTTCTGCTTGGTTAAAATGAGGGGGCTGAACATGCCAGCAGCTGGCAAATGCCACCAGAACAGCTGCCAGCAGAGCTGAGTAGCTGCTCTCACAGCATCTTCCTGCTTTCCCTAGGCTTGTCTTACAGCCACAAGCCTTAAAGGTACTTTGTTCATTTTATACTGTCACTGTCTGTGACTTTCCAGCATTAAAATCATATTCAAGTGAAGTGCACATCAGCTTTGCTTTTTTCCAAGTATTTGAACAGGATTTCCTACTGGTTTGTCTCTGTTTACATACATCACTGTGATTTGTCTGTGCACCATATGTTACCCAGACATTAAGACAGAAGAGGAGAAGGAGGCACTGGGGGGAAATCCCAGTATCAGCAGCAGGGCAAGGCTGGGGTTGTACCCTCTCCAGAGGGCAAACTCAGCCTTGGTATTGTTGGTTGAGAAAAGGAGATGGGGAATGTCTCAGAGTTTTGGTAAGTGGACTAAAGTCTGCTCTGGGCAGTTCTATCCCATTGCCACAATTGCCTGGTTCTGTGGCTGTTGTTCAGCTCTGCTTTCCCACTGGGACTGATGAGACTATGCAAGAAGGGAGTTCCTGGTATCAGCTGTGTGCCCTGCCCTGTGTGCCCTGCCCTGTGTGCCACAGCCAGCCCAGCTCTCAGGCATTCTGCTGAAGGGAAGCACCTGAGGGTTCCCTGGGAGGAACCAAGTTTGTGTTCTCAGTCAGGCAAGCACCCAGTTGCAGCTTTCTTCTGGCAACTGTGGCCAAGAAGTGAACTCTCAGATTTAGTGGGGTGGGTCTGGGCTCCCAGCTGATAAACAATCTGTTTCATTGCTGTGGCTCACAGTAGGAAAAACTCCAAGGCTTTCCTCATCCTGTATATTTAAAGGAAGTGTTCCTAGTTACCTGCCATTTTTCTGTTTGTTAATAGCAGCCCTTGAAAGGAATAAAACCTCCAAAGGGAGACTCTGCTGTTAAGGTTCTGTTAAAAAAGAAAAACATCCTAAATGACAAAACTAAATAAAAACATCTTTCCCTTAAGAAACACATAATTTACATTAGAGAAACTTGGCTGTGTTACTTTTGTTATATTATTTGTGAGCTTCAAAGAGCTGAGTGGGAAGATAATAATCTACCATTAATTTTCTGTAAGCTGTGGTTTCTCTTCTGTGGGTTTACTTTTATTCCATGTACATACAACTTTTCTTATGGTGCATAAATTCACTTCATTGCTGTAAGTTTTGTTTTCTAAATGGAGTGAGTAGTGGGGTCTAGGAACATGGATACAGATTTTATATATTAATACGATTTATAAAGGTAAATTTAGGCTTCTTTCTTTGCTAGTGTGTATGAAATAAATTTTAATATACTGGGAAATTTCTTTACTAAGTAATTTTCTGACCTCACAAAGAAGTAGTTACCATGGAAACTGGTCCCATAAAGTTCTGGGAATCTTGCTGGACATGTGCTTGAATGCCAGTCTGCCCATTTCATTTCCAGTAATATACCTGACTTACAGTGTGCTGTGTCAGTGCTTCACCTGTGCTTTCATCTCCTGACAGTGGCAGTGCAGCAGGTCCTACCCCGCTTGTTTCAGAGAGAACTGTTAGTGCTTGTGTGACCATGCCCAGAGGGAGCTTGTGATGCAGGGCTGCCTAAGCCCAGTTCCCTGGCCACTCTGCACCTGTGGTGGGGTCTCTGGGGGCCATTCCCATGCCTGAAAAGCCCTTTCAAATCTAGACAGAATTGTCAGTTGAAAATTCATTGCTTTTCCCTGTATGCCAAGAATTAAGATTGTGAGAGTATTGGGAGAACACAAGAAGAAATAGAAGTGCAGAGGTTGTGCAAAGGTGCATTTGGGTATGTGATGTACAGGTGAGAGAGAAGCCAGTGTGTTTGTGTCTGCTCATGGGAATTTGGCAGGGAATGCTTTCTGTGGCACCAGGAGCTGATGGAGCCCAGCAGTTCCAGCCAGGACGTGGGGTTGGGTTGTACTGGGCAATGGTGGCTGTAGTTTCAGAGCCTTGGTTGAAGAGGAGCTGTGTGAGGAGGGTGCCTGTGCCCTGGAAGCAGGAGGATGTGTTTGTTTACGTGTGCCAGCACGTTCCTCTGGGCTCTGCTGGCCTGGGCACAGCGTGTGCTGGCACAGCTCGTGCAGTAGCTCAGTACAGGCACACCAGGAGTTGGCAAAAGGGGCTTCTTCTGAGGACTGCATGAGCTAAAGCCTCTGGGAGTGACCCAGATGAGAGGGGTTATAAATTACAGATTGGGTACAAGGTGTTCTGGGAAAGCTTTCAATAATTATTTCATCTTATGAGATACATGCAAAAGGCAAAAGCTTAATTGACAGAGTTTCTGGAGCCCCTGTGACAGAGAATGGAAGGGAGGCAGGAAGGAAGGAAGGACAGACAGACGTCCCTTCCAGCCACCTCCATCCTGTCTCTCTCCTGCCCAAGCTGTGCCCCATCATGAAATGCAGAGGTGCTCTCCTCTCTCCTTTGCCTGGTGCTGCTGGGCCAAGGTCCCTCCTGTGCTGCCTCCTGCTGATTTCACCCTACAGAGGGATTGGACTCAGTGACTCATTGAGCAGTAAATTGAATATTAACTGTGCAAGCAGAAAAGTACTTAAAATTACTTAATGTACCATGCAGTCAGCTGACAAATGCAGATTGTGGGAATTCACACAGCTGGCTCAGCAAAGGACTTGGCCAAGTTTCCCTACAAAATTAGAGAGAGAACCTGCAGCATTTAAACCTCACTGCAGACAGTTACTGTCGTGCAAACAATTCTGTATAACCAGGAGACTTTGTCAGTTTTGAAATTGGATTTCTGTCTGAAAAATGATTTAAAATTTTGTCTGGGTTTACTTTAGCTTAAAGAAATTAACACAGCTGTTCAGTCATTTGCCTTTTATTAGTGCACATTAATAAATTAGCTTTAGCAGAAGAAAAATGTAGAAGAAAAAATATATGTGTTAAGGACTTTCTAATTAAAACTTTCTTTTTCAAGTACAAAAAAATCCAATCTGGCAGTACTTTCCTTTAACAGAAAGTGCTCCCATTGATACTTAATGTTTTTTTCAAATCTGTATTCAAAAGTGCAGAATGCCTGTGGTGTAATGCAAAACTGTTTTTGTGTATTTGTACATGCCTGCACATCAGTAGGAAACAGTGGTGCTACCCCAGTTTTTCTCATTTTCTTGTAGATTTTTGTACTTAAAAATGGTAGAATTGTGACTAACATTGGTTTTGTCTGTGATGAATGTTTTACAGTTGCAGTTCTCTTCTAATTCATGTGCATTTTTCAGTTTGGTCCTTGAACAGTAGCTAGGAAGTTTCCTGGATTATTAATTTCTGTCTCTGTGTTTTTTCAGATTCTGCTACAGGTCCTCATTTTTAAAGTTCTGTACAGGGGCAGTGTACAATCAAATGCAATATGTATGTATTTGTATGAAACGTATTTTTGATTGCTTTGCAAAAAATGCTAAAATGTTATATATAAGAAATACCAATGCTTTCATTTGCTGTCAAAGCATTTCTTATACTAAGCAATCAAGGAGGTGCCCAGTAAATCCAAATTCCTTTGGTTCCACCTTTTCTGGGTGAGAGCAGTGGATGTTCTCCCTGCCATGGGCACACAGAGGCAGAGTGGGGACAGCCAGGGCTGGCTTGGAGCTGTACTGGCACAGGGGTGGCCAGGCTGGGGCTCACTCAGGTCACCAAGGGCAGAGTGCCTTTCCTGCCTCCTGGCACTTCAGTGGGGATGGGTGTGAGGAGTGACAGTGCTGATGCACAGCTTGAAGAGCCTCCATGCAGAATAAATGTTTTCTAAGCTTACCCCCAGTTGTGCCCAGCTCTGGGGTGGGAGGAGCTGGCTTATCCCACCCTTACACTCACCTTCCTGCAGTGTCTGCTCGGGCTCAGAGCCAAGGTGCTGATCATCTGGGCATGTTGTGCTGGACAGCAACACCCAATCCTGCATTAAATGTCTGCCAAGTGGGCTTCCAGTCACTGCTGGCTTGTGCTGATTCACAGCAGCAGAGTGGCAATGAAAACATTTGTGGTAGCTTCCAGCCCTTGGAACTGCTCACACCCGTTAAGGTGGCAGTAGCACAGTCTGATTGAAATGCTGCAGTCAGGAATTAAAAAGGCAGGAAGGAAAAGACCTTTTTACATTCCCTCACCAGGCCGATGCTAAATCATCTTTAGGGTTGTGAGGCAGTGTTTCTGTTTCCTTTGTGCAGATATGCCTCATTTCGGTGAAAATACCTTTGTGCACACCTGTCCAAAGGAAGGAAGACTTTCACCCTCAGTTTCTGTAATGCTGTCAAGTGCTCAGCCATCCTGTGTTAGTTGCTTATTCACCTGGCACTTTGTAAGTCCTGCCAGAGCAGAGCCTGAGCTGTGCTCTCAGCAGGGTGGCTGTAGGAGAGGTGGTGCCCCAGGAAGGCTCTGCCTGTCCTCAGGTGTTTACCCATGGCTGCCTGCTGTGGAACCTCTATGGACCCCAGGTGACTGCTACAGCTGAACTGACAGGCTCACAGGTCACTTGTACTTGAGCCTTTTGTGCAGCTCCTGGGTGGGGAATGAGGGAGGTGCTGGCAGAAGAGCTGGGATGCTTTTCCTGGCAGAATTCAGCTCAGGAGCTGAGCTGTGCTGCAGGAGTGCCTTGGCTGCTCAGCAGCACGTGTGCTTAGACCTTGTGCCTGTGTCAGGTCACGTTGTGCTGGCCAGTCTGGGGTCATTAAGGGGCTTGAGCACCAGCTATTGTGCATCTCTTCCTCCACATAATAAACAAACCTTGAGGTTTATTTATAGGTTATTATGGAGAGAGCCTTACTCCCATGCTGCATTTGTCAAGTGCTTTGGAAGTACAGTGTTTTTAGGAGTACAGACTGGCAGCATTGGTGGATCTTGCTGTCTCTGTGGAGTATCATCATTTCTTGTAGAGGAAAGAGGATGCTGCATTTTGTCTTCTGGCTCATGCCTCCCTTTCTCAGCCAGCCTTGGCCTGTGCCTCTGCATCCCCCATTTCTGAGGTGTTGGCTGCTTCACTTTCCTGCCCCTTGGTGCTGTGGGACTGGGCTCTGGGAGCACCATCTGCCCCACAGCAGCAGTGTCCCCCTGGCTGAGCAGGGGAAGTGCTGTTATCCAAGTCTGCAGTGCAGGAGAATGGGGCACAGTCATCCCAGCCAGCTGGGGCACTTGGAGAGTGGCAGAGCCATGCACAGGAGCACAGAACAATTCTGTGTTGTTCTGCAATTAGGTACTGCTGGTGTGTTTGGCATCAGTTCAGAGCTGCTTGGGATTTGAGATTTGGAGTTGTAGTGAAGAGGAGATACATGTATTCATCAGAGTCACTTTTTTCTGTGCAGTTCTGGGCATGGTTACCCCTGACATACAGGCTTGCTGAGCACTAAGTCATTATGCTGCTCCTCAATGGAGAAAGTAACAGTTTGGTGGCCCTTGTAAGGCTTCAGCTGCAGATTCCTCATGTCTGTCAAAATCTGACCTTGTTGTTGCTGTTGGCAGGAAACATCCCTACCAATTAGGCTTTTATGTCAATTCAATATCAATTGCAAGTTAACTGATGGATTTTTTCTTTTATTGTGTCTTCTGAAAGCCAAATGAAAAATTGGGAAAGGTGCCATTGGATTTTAAATAAGAATTCACCATTGGTTCATTCTGTTTTTTTTCTTTATTCCCCTTTTTTAGCTGTTGAGGCTACTTATTGCTGTTTTGCTTCTCAGAGATATTTTTCTCCCTTATCCCATGACTTTCTGGGATCTTACAATAAAGCAACTGCCTTCAACTGCAGTAAAGAGCATCTGCTCTTCATGCTGAGGAAATGTCAGTACCTTTAGGCATCAGGACAGGACAGGGCCTCTTCTCTTAGAAAATCAGTAAGCACTGGCATATCAAAGATGGCCAGAAAAGAGAATTTTCCCCCATTCTGACTGAGGGAGCCCCATGGTGGATCTTACATAGGCTTGGGTCAGGAGGCTGGGGAGGGTTGGTAATCTAAATCACACAAATCTGAAAGCAGCATTTTAGGAAGATGGAAAGACTGATGAGCATTTGAACTTGGAACTTGTTTGTGGAGGTTTTGTTAAGTCAATATACTGGTTGGGAAGCAATATCTGCTTTTTAAATATAGAAGTTTAGCCATTTCTAGAAGCTGATTATTATTTAGAAGAAATGTATAATTCTTAAATAAGACAAAAATTATTCCCTAAATAGGTAAAGGACTAAATGTTTATCTAAGACTGCAATAACATTCATAATCTTTTTTCCCCCTAATCTATTTTACTAGACTGTTTTGAGGATTGTGGTCCTTGGCATATGGGATTACATTGAAAACAAAATAGAGGTAAGCTCTCTCTCTTGGTACTGTTTTCCAGGCAGCCCCAGTAAGACCATGAAGAACTGCTTTAGATGGCTTTGTTATTAACCTGTGCAATACAGTATCTTTTAAGGCAGATAAATACACATATTCTTTTCATTATGTGCATTATCAATAGCTGAGTGCTGCAGTCCCTTTTTCTGTGAGAGACTCAGAAGATTGCAATATTTGAAAATATTTTATGAAGGGAGGGATTTTGGTCTTCTTGCTCTTTGTGTGACTTTTGTTGTTAGAGCTGTGCTGGTCTGACAATACTGCTACCCTGAAATGTAAAAACTGCCACCTGAGTTTTATATCCCCATTGCCATAATTGAGTTGAAATTAGTTGAGTTAGTGGAAGAATTGCATGTAGTTTCCTAGTAGTAAATACTAGTTTGGCAAAACCCCCATTTTTATTATGAAATTGTTTTGATAAACACTGTAATTACTGCCTCAAACTAAAAATTATGTAGAATGTATATACTCTTGTAGAGAAAGAAAAGGAAATTCGTGCGTAATAAATAATACATAATCCTGATTTGAGCAGAAATCTGGAGATCAGGAAAATTAAAAGCTCTTTCTTGATACTACCTCATAAACCACTACTGTGCAGGAAGAACCAGAAGACAATCTGGGTGTTTTTGGAGCATAATCAGTATAGAGACTTGCATATTTTGTAATGAAGTTGTAAATATTTTAACTTGTTTTGCTAAAAAAATAAATGAAACTTAAATAGTTGATTCAGGGTTTCTTATTACTGAGGCTAAATGGAGCAGTTTCTGAGAATTCATCTTGGTAATTTGCAATAGTGATACTTTTACTGCCCATTGAGTGGCTGCAGTAAGTATTTCTTTTCAATACACTGAATTGTTACACACAGTTCTGAATATGTAGTTCTCACAAAAATCTGTGCCCTGCCTCTATGCAAACAGTTAATCAGTGGGCCTTGGCAGCAGGGGAGGCTTTCAGCAGGAATGAGAACATGGTGCTCTGTTCTGCTCTGCTGGGCCAGTGTGGGACAGGCACAGCACTGCTGCCACTGTGCCCTGGAACACATTTGCTGGCTCATTTCTGTCTAATGCTTTGCACAATTGCTTGTTCTGATCTAATCCCAGTGCAGCCAGTGTCACATGAATCATTCAGAGCAGTCCCAATTGTCAGACTCCTCACAAGCTCCTGCCCCATGGAAGTGAGAGCAGCCTTTCTGTCGGGGTGCACAGCCCTCCCCACACGTGTGGTGTAGCCAGGACATGGCCAAGAGCCATCAAATCTCTTGGCTCCATCTTTTTCTGCTTGTCTTCTTGATCTCTTCATTCAGACAATAAGATCTATGGGCAGGGACTGCCTTTTCTTTAGATGACATTATGCCAAGTAACAGGTAATAAATACCAGTGATGATAAAACTCTTTGGCTGCAATAACATTTAGACTATCATTTCTCCTTGGGGATTTTGGCCAGTATTTCCAAATACCTTTCTCTCCCCCCTCCCTTCCATCACAGTTTATCTCTCCTCACCTCATAAAAAGCACTGAGGAATTCTGTTGTGCTACCCAGAAAGGATGCAGCCTTTCTGTGGCTTGGCCACCTCTCATGTCCCTTTCAAAGAGGTACATAATTGCATTTCTTTTGGACAAAGAGAGACTCCTTCCAGGTTTCAAAGAGGAATGGCAGGGATATGATTTTAAGGAAAGGTTTTAAAAGCTGATTTCTCTCCAGGTGTTTGATGGTGCTGTCATAATCTTGTCCTTGGCACCAATGGTGGCCTCAACAGTGGCCAACGGCCCCAGCAGCCCGTGGGATGCCATCAGCCTTATCATCACTCTGAGGATATGGAGAGTGAAGAGGATCATTGATGGTGAGTGGGGACTCACTTGTGACTGCAACATCACCTGCCAGGCTGGGGAAAAGAGGTTTTAAAAATACAGGAAGATTGCTTGCTACCACTGTTCCTGTCATTGTCCTTTCTCTTGCATTTTGCTAGCACTGAACAGAAGAGAGTTATGGCTCCCATGGAGGAGAGTAGGTCTGGAGATCATGGCTCTATCTCCTGCTCTCTAGGAGCCTTTATAATTTATTGATTGGTTTTCCTGTTAGGCAGCTTCCTATCCCCTGTCCTGTAAAGTAAATGTCCTTACCTGCTTTATGTCTCTTGCCACCAGTTGTCATTCCTGTTTCTGCAAAATAATTGATTCTCTGCTTTGCTGGTATTTGCTGCACCCTCCTCATAACCATACAGCCAGCTCTGTCTTGGGACTTTCTTTTCTCAGTTTTTGTCAGTAAATAAGTTTTATGTGGGATTCCAGGAGGATTTTCTTGCCCTGGGGATTCCCAGCAGGAGTTGCTCTCTGCATGCTGTACATCCTGGAAATAAAGTGCATATTGGTGGTGTTTTGCAGAAACCTCTGTGGGGATTTGCCAGGGGAGATGAAAAGTCTCCAGCAAGTCAAGGTTGCAGAGAGCAGAGTCTGGACTTCAGTGTAGATTACTGTGTGCTCAGCAGCTTCAGGCAGCTTAGGGAAAAGAAATTAATGAATGGCCATTTTGCTCATGTGTGAAAAATCAGAGTTAAGTTGTTATTTTGGGTTTAAATGTCCAGGAAACTTCATATTCAGAGTTCAGAAGAGGTCAGAGCCCTCTGATTGAAGCATAAAAGAAAATT
Organism: Molothrus aeneus; assembly: GCF_037042795.1. Taxonomy (NCBI): domain Eukaryota; kingdom Metazoa; phylum Chordata; class Aves; order Passeriformes; family Icteridae; genus Molothrus; species Molothrus aeneus. The sequence goes on along the minus strand of NC_089658.1, from coordinate 4,523,059 downwards.
GCAGGATTTTGTGTAGCTTCAGAAAACATTAATTGCAGTATGTATTGACCAGCTTTCCTGATCAGTGTGAGTTTGCCATAGTTAAGTCAGGAGAGTCAGGAGCAAAATTTCTAGAGCCATTCAGAAAACGTACTGAAAACTGGGCTGTAGCTTGAAAAGCCATAGAAGATAAATGCCCTTTTTGTTTCTTCAAAATATCTTTCTTGGTCTGCTGTGTTCATTAAGAACTGATGCCTTACCACAAAGTCTAGGAATTAAATTCTAGGTTAGGGCTGTGGAATAGTTCTTTTCCTGAGGGAACTGTGCTGTCAAGGTTTAGAGGGTATGGGACCGACTCTAAAGAGAAAATCCTCCTATCCAGTATTCAGGAAATCTGTGGTAAACCCTGGGGAAGAGCTGTACTAGTATGGAATCTGGGAAGAGCAGGCAGCATGCATTTCAGTTCAGCCAGGCAGATGGAGGTCTGACCCTGCATTTCCTATGATAGAAATCCTTCCCTGAAAAATGTACTCTAGTGCTGCTTCTATTGGAAATACTCTGGTTCTCCAGATGCATGGGAAAGGGATGATGTTCTTTGGCCTGTAAAGGTTTTCTTCCTGATAAAAAACCAAATCACAGCTGGGTTGTTTTAAGTGTTATTTGTGTTTTCCAGCCTATGTCCTTCCAGTGAAAGTGGAGATGGAGATGATGATTCAGCAATATGAGAAGGCAAAAGTTATTCAAGATGAGCAGCTGGAAAGACTAACCCAGATCTGCCAAGAACAAGGGGTAAAGTTCATTTCTGTCTTTATTTACACATATCTTGCCAAGGCAAGTCAAACAGCTCATGTACTTCGCTGCAGGCTGAGCTTTGAGAAGTACCACTGGGACTTGTGCTGGGGGTGACAGGTCTCAGGGCTAAGGAAGCTTTAGCTGCAGCCAGGATATTGTCAGCATGGTATTTGTCAAACAGCAGTCAGCTGCCTCTGCTGCTGGGCTTGTGTTTTCAGAGGTGAGGAAAACAAATGTGAGCAGCAGAAAATAAATGGTTCCAGTATGTCATTTGTTAAATGAGAATAGCTAGCTTGACGTAGTACTAACATACAAAAGCCATTGTTGGAGACTGCAGCTAGCATTCCCAGGAAAAGGATGTGCAGTTTAAAGAAATGAATTTCCCTGCTTTAAATGCAAGAGGTGGCTTCCCTGTAGGTCAGTCAGAGACTCCTGGCAAGCTCAGAATGTTGCAGTAGAAGCTTCTAGTTCCTGGAAGCAAGTCAAGATTTAAGACTCTTCCCAGACCCCCAAATGTTCAGTGATTCAGTCTAGAGGTAAGGGAAGGTGAAGTTTGAAATATCACAAGTGAATATATTTTACATGAAAAAGGTGTAAAACCATTTTTGGGGCAATGAGCCAGGAGTTTTTGCCATTTGTCTTATGCAAATGAGTTCTTGACTAACTTGCTTTAAAGTAGAAAGCAGGGATGGATGTTGAGGCTTGAGATAAGTGAGTGTTGAGGTGACCATCAGACCACAACAGGATGATCCCCAGGTGATTTACTTCTTGTTTCAGTGAAAGGGGAACTATGACATATGGTCCAAATAAATCCTGGAGATTTCTAGCTTCAACTACCATTCCTGGCTTGTGGCAGGTACTTTTGAAATACAAAACCATCAATATTTGGGTCCCCAAACGTATTTTAAGTTTAGGTCCAGATCTCCTGGATGTCAGCCTAGGGTTCTGCAATGAACTGCTGCTGGTGGTGAGTTGCTTTGTCTGTGTGATGCATTAGGGAGAGCTATAGACACTGTGTCATTTCATAATGCTGCTTTTGAGTCACTCATATTAACCATAACAAGTTCTAAACCTAAGGTTGGCTTCTGTCAAAAATTAGTAAGTGCCAACTGTGTTATCTTGGGTGGCAAAACTGCTGCCCTCTTCATAACACCTTTGCACAATGATACTTGGTGATTTGGGTTCTGTCAAGGTTGTGGAATTGCCAGGTAAATGGTATATACCCCATTTTACCAGGGAGAGAAATCAGTGATTTCTTGAGTCCCAGTGCAGTATTTTGTCTGTCAGACCATATTAAAGGTCTTGACAATCATGAATTGTAAAACATTGGTTTTTAGGAACTTTGCTATACAGCCAGATAACACTCTCAATCTCTAAACAATTTTTGATGTTATAGTTTTATAGTCTGATCCCAGCTGGGGTTCAGGAGCAGCTCTTGCTGCTCTTCATTCTGAGCCAGGTACTCCTGAATGTCTGACCAGAATCACCCTAAATCTGAGCTCTGATGGTCACAACCTGCACAGCAAGCAAAGAAATGCTGCACTGGGAGAGGAGTCAATCTGAGAAAACAGAGCAGGTTCTCTTGCAGCTTTCAAGTGTCATCTGCTATGGAAAAATACAGTCTATAGAAAGATGACAGCATGCTAAATCCCTCTTACTGGCCTGACCTGCTGCCAAACAACTGTCTCAGCTGTATAATATCAGGTAAATGTACTAATTTGCTGCAGTTAGTAACATAAGACATTGACAGGAGTACTGCATCCTTTATTTGTAAATTATTAGCTTCATAATTCAGTCAAGAAAAAGTTGTCAGCATTATAATATTCCCATTAATATGCTGTTGTGTACAGCATCTGATGGGGAAAATGGCTCCTAATGGTATTTAATGTCTAAATTTCTGCCAGGTTTTTGCTTTTTCGTTTGATCATCTTTCCTGAGCTTTCCAAAGGATTGCTGGTTCCTGGTGTTTCCTTGTGCTTGTCTGTTTGGGGAAGGTTTGCCTGCAGAAGGCTGTGCCAGGAGGGTTCCAGGCTGCCCTGTGCCTGTGGTGCCAGCGGTGCCAGGGCAGGGGGTGCTGGGGCAGACAGGTCACCCTGGTTCCCTGCAGCCCAGCAGGGACTCACCCTGGGCTGCACCTTTGTGACCACACTGGCATTAATAATTGCATTTATTCAGTAGTTACAGGTGGGGCTGAGAACATTCCTGCTGGAAAGGTTTCCCAGCACTTCCTTTGCTGAGGGTTTGGTTTCTTACTGCTTTGCTGCTGCTCAGGCAATTGGGGTTAGAATTCTCAGGCTCTGGCTTATTCTGCAGAAGAAATGATCTTGAAAGTTTCAAGCAAAGTATTAATTATTTTGTTAGAGGAATTGGGAAAAATAGTTAGCCTGTTTTGCTTGGGATTTAAAACAAAAATAATTGGTGGCTGGTTTTCTGAGAAGTCCCATGCTGATTTGAAGGTGGTGCTTAATGCTAGGCAGACAAAACCAGGATTTCTGTTTTAAAAATTAAAAGCAGGAAAGATACAACTTCCCTTCATCTTTTTGAATTCTCTTTCTTTTGTCAGTTGTGGGTTTTTTGACCAGTGATGGTGTATCACAGCTATAAAGTACATTTCCATTCCTGACTGACATTGGAGATGTACTTTTGCAAACGTGTTGCTCTTTCCACATGTTGCTTTTTGGCTAGCTGTACATCTGAAAAACAGAATATATTTATAAATTAAACTTGCACAGATCACCACTTTGTTCTCTGTAGTACCCCACTGCAGCTGTTTGAATAGTTTGCTTTTTATTTATTCTCCATTGGCCAAAAGAAGAAGTTATTAAACAGGAATGGAGCACGAGGGATTTCTAAAAATGAGTAAAGGTAAAAGGAAAAGTCTCACTGCAGTCACTGTCAAGAATATGCAGAGTATATTGCTGATGGTTTTGCTTTATTGGAATAACTTAAATTGCAAAACAAAGTTCCAAAGTTTCTTTACCTACAAATTCCAGTCAGAGAAGATTGCTCTTTTTCTCTGGAATCACCTGTAAAGGAATTTCCATTTGTGATAATGGATATACTTACCTGATCTTTTCTGCTCAGCTTTCAGAAGAGTCATCCAGCTGAACACAGCCCAGCCAGGAGTATGTGCTTATCCTTGTAACACCAGAGCTCCTTTTCTGTCAGTTCCTGCAGAACTGGGGTTTTCAGCATTCTTACCAGTGCAGCAACTATGGGAGCTGTAATTCCTTTTTTTATCTTGGAATATAATTTGTACAACAGCTGCCAGTTTAATGACAGGGCTATTTAGGTGGTAAAATTACCTATCAGAGAAATAACGTATGCTATCCTCTCACAATAATTTTAATTTATTTCTAACTACCAGTCATTTGCTTGGTGGATGGAAGGCAGCCAAGGTCATCCTGTGTTTTATTCTACACATAAATCATTAGTTTGCAACTGTCTCCTGATTTTTATTGTTACCAACAATGGCTAAACTAATGGAAATAAACATTGGATTGTATCCCAGTGGTAGATGAGTTTTAGGGCAGGGCATTCTGTACAGACAGCACTAATAGAATTGAGCAAAGTTATTGCTCCTGCATTAGACACAAATAAGCTTCTAAAATGTTCATTGATCTCTCAGAAACTATGTCAGTCCTAGTCTGTTGTTAGACCATTAAAGGGGAATACTCCATGATTCACTGCTAAGTCTCTTTTCAAGACTTACATGTGTATTATAAAATATCAGCTAGGATGGGTGGCCCACTTAATAAAACCAGGCATGTGAAAGGAGGTGTTATCTAGAGCTCCAGGTAGGTCTGTCAATTGACCTGCTTAGAAATAATCACCTAAGGCATCATTAGAGTGAGGAGGTGCTCAGGAGTGCCCCATAATTATTTCTGGTTTGTTTCCTGACAAAATATTGCCAGGCTTGTGCTGCAAGAGGACATGTAACAGATTTTGAAAATGGTAAGTTTAAATTTCCCACTGATGAATTTTCTCTTCATGCCAGACAATCTAGTTACTCATTCTTCTATAAAGTGTTCTGTATCTCCATTTGTCTTGGTAATAAGTGTATTTTCACATCAGCCACATTTATTATTGCACCTTTGTTGCTGTCTCCAGCTCCATCGTGCTGGGTGTACCCAGACAGTTCTCAGAGGTGCACGGTGACAGTACACAAGCATGGCATGGGCAAACTTCCTGTGAAATCCAAGAACAAAACATTTCCATTGTGAGAATGGGCAAGCACTGCAGCATCTTGCCAGGGAGGTGGTGCTGTGTACACATAGCCTGGAGATAGGCAGAATTTGAGAGGACAGGCTTTCAGCAACCTGAGCTAAATGGAGCTGCTTTAAGCAAGGTGTTGGATGGCCCTCCCAGTTCCATTGCAATTTTGATTATGCTGGGATTCTATGAAGTTTTCAAAAATACTTTTTCCATTACAGACTATGTTGGAACTTAGTGGTGAATACCCACCAGAAGCTACCAAAGTAGGTGTAGTTAAGGAACATGAATGTCCTGCGTGTCAGGAGGTGCTTTACCTTTGTCTCCTTGGTCACAAGTTATCTTCTACACAACAGCATTTCTTTGCTCACTGGCTCTCTTTGAGATTTGCAAGGTTCTTCCACAGAACTGATACCTATGAGTTAATTTAAGCAAATCAAAGCATGTGTTGAAATTTATATGCTTTTTTTTTTGTCATCTGATGATATGTACAGTGTGCTCCTGCCCTACAGGCTGAGGAGAGGATGGTGTACCTGAAGTACAGACCATGGTTTCCTCAGTCCACCTGTGCTGCTCCAGGTCTCTGCTCAGATTGCTACATCAGCTCCTACTGCAAAAAGAAATTTGACATGTTACCTTGGCCCAGAATTTTACCTTAAAAAGACTGTTACACATACCTCCTAATGATTTATTTTAGCTCCTCTGGACTGCCTGAATGCAGTCAGAGCAATCTCATTAGCTCTTGTACACATTAGAACTGCTTGAGGTCAGTGTGCAATATAATCTTCAGTAGATAGAAGCACCTACAGCCCAATTTAATTTGCTCATGCAGCCTCTCACTGCATTTCACCTGTAAGGAACACACCCTTAGAATTAACCTTTGCCTTAGGGGCTCCTGGATTCCAGCACCTGCAGGATCCTGGGATAATGCTTAGGAAACAATTCCTACCCAACCAATTCTCTCTGTAGATCCCTTATGAACAAAAACTTTTTCTCGTTTGTGGCAGAGGCCATCGGTACCCAGATTCGTGTCTGTAGCAGGGTGACACTGGCACCCAGATTTGGTATCTGTGAGAGGCTGACACCAGTGCCTGTGACAGGGTGACACTGGCACCCAGATTTGGTATCTATGAGACGGTGACTCCAGTGCCCAGTTCAGTGCCTGCCACACCAGTGCCTCAGTCCTGTGGCTGTGACAGGGTGACACTGGAGCCCAGTTCGGTCCCCGTGCCCGCTGTGTGCCCGCGGTTGGTGGCGCGGCTGCAGTTCCCGCTGCGCTCGGCAGGTGGCAGCAGCGCCGCGCGGCGGGCCCGTGTCCCCGGGTCAGAGCCGAGCGCGGCCCTCACGGCTGTGCCCGGAACCGCTGCCGGCCCTGCGGCCTGAGGGCTGGCAGGACCCTGGCAGTACCCTGGCAGTACCCTGGCAATAACCTGGCAGTACCCTGGCAGTACCCTGGCAGTACCCTGGCAGTACCCTGGCAATAGCCTGGCAGTACCCTGGCAGTACCCTGGCAATAGCCTGGCAGTACCCTGGCAATAACCTGGCAATAGCCTGGCAGTACCCTGGCAATACCCTGGCAGTACCCTGGCAGTACCCTGGCAATAGCCTGGCAGTACCCTGGCAGTACCCTGGCAATAGCCTGGCAGTACCCTGGCAATACCCTGGCAGTACCCTGGCAGTACCCTGGCAGTACCCTGGCAGTACCCTGGCAATAGCCTGGCAGTACCCTGGCAATAGCCTGGCAGTACCCTGGCAATAACCTGGCAATAGCCTGGCAGTACCCTGGCAATACCCTGGCAGTACCCTGGCAGTACCCTGGCAATAGCCTGGCAGTACCCTGGCAGTACCCTGGCAATAGCCTGGCAGTACCCTGGCAATAACCTGGCAATAGCCTGGCAGTACCCTGGCAATACCCTGGCAGTACCCTGGCAGTACCCTGGCAATAGCCTGGCAGTACCCTGGCAGTACCCTGGCAGTACCCTGGCAATACCCTGGCAGTACCCTGGCAATACCCTGGCAATACCCTGGCAATACCCTGGCAGTACCCTGGCAATACCCTGGCAGTACCCTGGCAGTACCCTGGCAATAGCCTGGCAGTACCCTGGCAGTACCCTGGCAGTACCCTGGCAATACCCTGGCAGTACCCTGGCAGTACCCTGGCAATACCCTGGCAGTACCCTGGCAGTACCCTGGCAGTACCCTGGCAGTACCCTGTGCTGTTTGGAAATGCTCACTCCGTCCCAGGAGCTGTGAGTACACAGGAGTCTGGGCTCTCCCCGTTTCTCCTTCACACCTGTATAACGCACTGAGGCGTTCAGGTTCTGATTGTTACAATGCTCAGCAAACCTTGTAAATGCTGAAGCTCCTTGAATTGGATCTGATGCAGATTGTTATTGAGCTGACTTTTAGCTAGTTCTGTCTGTCTGTGTTAAAAAACACCTGCCAAATTTTTTGTCTTGCATGAAAAAAGGAAATCGTACCATACCTCTAGGCCAGAATTAAGCATTTCAATGACAGTTATTTCTTTTTCTGACACCTGTGAATGTTTTTGGGGGGTGAAATGTAGAAAAACAGAAATTATGTTTAAGCTAGACAACATGAAAAAAATCACCAAATTTCTTTTTTGGCTAATTTGTTTGAGTGCATTTCTTCCATTAAACCAAAGGGGTGTCTGAAAGGGTATCTTTCTCTCTTTAAAGGTGGAATGTAAGGTATTCCTTGTGATTCCTTGTTTTGTTTTCAAGTAAAGGATAAAACCTGAAATTCTCTATGTTCATATTGGCACAAGCACCTTGAGGTTCAGGATGCTTCAGGCTGGCTGGGAACAGAGTTAGCAGTGCCAGTTCTTCCTAGCAATAGGTTAAGACAATAACAAGAATCTGCCATGGAGGCTTCATTGCAGGAAATCAGAGAGCAGGGCAGGATTTTGCATTTGCTGATTCCACCTGACTCCTGACTGCCACTGCCAGAAGATCTTTGGTTAAAAGCAGTGAGCACTTGCAGCCAGCTGTTTGCAGCTGGACTGCAGATGGAGGAAAAGCTGTGTGCTTTGTTAGAGCCCTGGATTAGCTGCTTTAATGGGATCTGGAAAGCTTGAGCTGCCCTTTGGCTTTCTAGATTTGAGTTTTGCAATAGGCCTTCCAGTTAGTGTAGTTCCTTCCCAGCTGCTCTGGAAAGCAGATAGTGTCCAGGTGTGGCAAACTGTAATCCCTTTTCCTTTCCTGAATCTGTGGAAATTCTGTCTGGTTTCCCCTCCCTGTGTTTGCACCACGTCTGACTGCAGGGGAAGAAATGGGGTGTGGTGATGGCTTCCAAAATCTGCCAGTGAAGCAGATCTGAGTCACATCTGAGGCTGAGGCACAGCCAGGTGCACTCAGCCAGGGCTGTTCCACAGCAGTTTTCCAGCATGGAGGTGCCAGTTCCATGTGTGCTGTGGATGTGCTGTGGCACTGCTGTGTCCTCCTGCTCTGCCGTGGCTCTGCAGGCCCTGAGCCAGGGGAGGCTCAGCAATGCCACATTTGAGTGTTTGCCTGTTACCTCATTTGTGTTTCCCTCTCCAACTCTAGAATTAGACATGACTTGGTCACTGCTGTACTACTGATTTTAAAGAGTTACTCTTTTAAAGAGAAACTCTTCCTTGCAGCCCCACAGCTGTGCTGTGTGGCACAGGGAGTTTTTTCCTGCTTGTATAAGGGTTTAAAGGGTCTCTGCAGCCTCTCAAAACAAACTGGTTTTCTTCTTGCATTGTAGAAGATACTGGCCATCAAAAACAAAATCTGCTGTATTCCTCAGTCAAATTGTACCTGGTAGCTTCTTGTTTTCAGGTGTCTGCTTTATAACACCAGTCATGAGCAAATCCCCTTGTGGCTGCAGAAGTTCTTTAACATGTTTGAGAGGAATGGCCAGAAAAGTGGCAACCTTCCTCAGGGTTTTCTGCACACTGCTGAGTACAGAAGATTTCAAGTCAGGAGAGGGACTGTAGGAAGAGGACTGTGGTATCCTCCCCTTGTCTGATTAGCGAGGGAGGACCATTCTGGGTGCTGCTCAGAGAACCTCCCCTCCACTGGAAGCCTCATTACAAAGTCTGGTTAGGGATATTTGTCATGAACCTAACTCCCTAAATGCCTGTTAAAAGTGGTCTCTTGCTATAAAGGTTACATGAGGTTTGCAGTAAGAATTGTTAAAATTGTCCAAAATTACCTTCAGGACACAGCTGTGCAGAACAGGAGCAGCATGAGGCAGTCATTGTCTTTGGATATGTGAGCAATGGTCTGGCTCGCCTTGGCTCTGGGAGAGCAGCACCAGCTTGGACTCATGTCCTGGCTCAACCCCAGTGTTTGTTTTACCAGACCTGCAGTGTTCAGGGATGAGTAACAGATCCCCAGCTGTAGCATTTCAGCTTCTGGCTGTGCTCACATGACAGACACGGTTTGTGGTGTTGTTTTTTCCTCTAGTTTGAAATCAGGCAGCTGAGGGCGCACCTTGCTCAGCAGGACTTGGACCTGGCTGCAGAGAGAGAGGCTGCCCTGCAGGTCCCACACGTGCTGAACAAGCAGAGCAGCAAGAGGTACAAGGTGGTGGCCACCGAAGACTCGGACGACGAAGGCACCGAGAACATCTCTGAGCTGCGACCTGCACGAGGTGAGAGCACAGCTGAGCCTGCACAGGGGGATCCCACTGAACCCCTTCACTCCTGCAGGGATTCATTGCTGCATCTGCTCTCAAGTGGCAGGAGTTGTTGTATTTGGAAGAGGGTTCTAAACAGAGCCAAAGAAATGGCTACGATGCACCTTCCCAGTGTCCTCATGGTCACATCCATCAAACACTGGAGGAGCAGCAGCCAAATGAAAGTTGGCCAAAGGATAATCACTCACAGGTAAAAGCAAGGATATTGGTAAGAACATTGAAAAACAGTTTAGCCTTTGGCCACTTGCCTTTCTGTGGTTTGGAGAGGACTCCTGCATCAGCTGTGGGGCTTGCCTTGCCTGGAGGCTGTGCTCTCAGCAGTTCCCTAAAGCTGCCAGTGTTGGGCAGGGCAGCACTGGTGCCAGGCAAGGAGGGAAGGGCAGTGTGGGCATCCTGCTTGCATGTCTGAGTGCCACAGGGCCGTGGTGAGAGCACTCTGCTGCCCAGGGTGTCTGTTGGGCAGCTCTGTGCTTCAGGGATAACAGCACTTACATCTGCTTGGATCACATTCTATTATGTAAGTGCTGGACCTGATTTTTTTTCTGGAAAAGACAAAGCTCCTTTCCTGTGATTCATCAGCCCTTCTCCTGCTTTAATGTAATATTCCAGAGGAGACAACACTTTCTGCCTTAGTGCTGTGTTAGTATTCCTTGGGCATCTTAGCTTAATTATTGTGGATCTGTTGGAATACAAAGTTTGCACAGTATCTTTATGTCGGTCAAACTCTTTAGAATTGAAGGCACAGATACTTTAAAAGCTGTTAGACATTTTCAAATTATAATCCTTTCCTTTCTCTACAGAATAGTGAAAGCATGTAGAAAATTGTTTTGTTTTTTTCCACTTTATAATATCTAAGCACTAACTACAGTAAAGCCATTAATTATTCCTGATATGAAATTGTATTTAAAAGCAGACAGTTGAACAGACTGACCCCTAAAATGCATTTCCCTCTTTTTTGTAGTATTTCAGAGGTTTCCCCAGTGGATAGATTATAATTTATGCATGTGTTCCTTGCGGGTTACGTTTGGAACTGAAGAGTGTTGTGCACACTGTAAGGAGGTTTGCTGAAATTTTAGTGCTGTGGAGGTTGGTCTAAAAATTCTTCTGTTCAAGGTATTCCTTCCAACATCCAGGTTAACAGAATTACTCATTATTCATGGCTTCCTGTAAAATGCTGCCCACACTTGCAACAAAGTAAACTCCCAATCTTCAGGATTGATTTCTGCACTTAGGTTACATGATTAGAGGGATTTGTGCTTTTCACTGATAAAAAAGACATTGAGCAAATAAGAAAACATGGATTGCTTTACTTATTGGGTCAGGTGCAGTTATGTTATATTTAAACATTTATACTGAATTTGCAGAATAAATTTCCAGTTCCTGGAGATCATCTAAAAGTACCAGAGGTAATGTTTCTTGTGCCCTGTATTATATATTGCATACAAAGTCTTTGTAGATGCCTTGAGTGCTTGTTTTCAGAACCTAAATTAGGGTGACAGTATTTGAACAAGTAGTTTCTGTGGAATGAGGCAGGCACTGGACAGGAGAAATTCCCTGTGTTCTGCAGCAGTCTGTGATAGTCTGGCATCCCTTGGGGCCCAAGTCAGAGTGCCTGAGACACCCCAGAGCAGCAATGGTGTTCAGAGTGCACAGCCCAGGGCACAGGCAGTCCAGGCAGAGGATTTCACACGGCATCTGGGATTATTTTGCAGTGCTGGCTCAGGGATTGCTTCTGTGTAACTTGGGAATCTCAGCTCACAGCTGGAGAAGGCAGTAAGGATCCTGGGCCAGCCCTGCCTCATTGTTCTCCCTCCCCACCTCGACTGGGGCTTTTCTTCTCCAGCTCTCTGGCACCAGCTTTTATTCCCAGTGATGGGCTGGCAGTGGCTGCAGCAGCTTCCACCATGCTCCCTTTGCCATGCTGGCAGTATCTGCTCATTCTGCACCCTCCTGAGCAGTGCAGGTGTCAGCCAGAGCTGCCTGTGCTGTGCCAGGGGGCAGCAGGGCATGGCTGAAGGTGCCTCCATGTCCTCTGGGTGGGATCTCCCATCTCCCCATCTGCTGGGGCATGTGAAATATCAGAGATGTGGCTCTGCAGAGCACAGGCTGACAAGACAATTCCTGTGCTCTCCTGCAGTCACACTGGCTGTGCTGCCTTCAGGGCTTCCCACACCACTTGCTCTGCCTGGAACTTCAGCCACCAATGTTTTAACCTTTGGGTCAAGGGTTATATTTTGCAAGTTACCCTCCCTGTGTGTCAGACCACATCAGGGATTGCTTTGCAACCCTTTTCTCTAAGCTGTGTTGTTCATCCTTAAAGATTCCAGAGTGAGGGCTGCAGCTAATCATCCTGAGTGCCACTTGGCACTTGTGAGCTCTGGAACATACCTGCCATGGCCTGTTGCCCTGCTAGGGAGAGGAGAAATGAGGGACCAGGTCACCTCACTGTGGAGAGGGAGGCACAGTTCAAAGCCACCATTCAGCTGTTTGGCAGAACACGCTCTGATGTGCTGTTCTTTTATGCTCTGGCAGAACATTAGCCCTACATACAACACCTGAGGCTGGGGGATGGAATGGAATGCCTGTGTTTTTGCCAAATGAAACTTTGTCAGCCTTCAAAAAAATCACTGTCTTCAGAGAGCTCTGAATTCTGCCAAACCAGCAAGCTTGAGTTGGCTAGAGAACATACTGCATGAGAAAATGGGATATTCCATCTCAGGCTAATCTTATTTCCCCCATCTGTATTGAACAATGGAAACATTCAGTGCAGAATTCTTCACCATGAAGGGCTGATGGAATGAGAAGGCATTGAGACTTTTTACTCATTTCCCTACCTGGAAGTTTTATGGGACAGTGCATAAGTTAAAGCTCCTCAGGGGCAGCTGTAGCTTGTCTCTGGTATTTACACAGGATTTTGTGCAACCATTTACCACAGCATTCAGTAAAGTCAGTCAGGTAACCCCAGTATCACATGGTACGTGCAGCACCTCTGCAAATTTGTGTAAGGATACACAGTGACCTGCCCCAGGAGAGCTCTGTGTGTGCTGGCTGATCTGGGAGTTTTCAATTCCATGTTTTCACCCAGATTTCCCTGCAGCAGATCTCCTGCTCTTTGTATTTAAAGTGCCTTAATTGCAGGTACAAGACTGGGAGAAGCAAGAGCTCTGGTCAGATGGACAGTGGGCTCTGAAGGAGTCCCTTAACTCCCCAGCTTACATTTCATGCCTCCTCCTGAAGGCCAGTCCTGTGCTCATTCTGGGAACCATGAGCTGGTTGCTGCCTCCCACTTCTGTCTCTGCAGTGCAGTTCACCAAGAGACCTCCTGACACAGCAGGAATAACACTGTGGGCAATGTATGGATATATGGTGTTTCCTAATTAATATGGTAAAGAAGCAGGAATATTTTTCACCTTTAATTTACTTTGAATTGAGGTTTTAATTCTCTTGCCAAGAATTTTATCTCCAGACCAGACAAATGTGAAGGCTGAAAGAGCTTTCAGCCTGCAGGTCAAAGGGTACCAGTATCAGCAGCAGGAAACAAACAGACCCCAGAGAAGGGCAGGGCTGGAGGAGCTGCAAACCAGGGCAGAGCTCTGACACTGGCTGCACTCTCAGAGCACTTCAGCTCTGTTTGTGAAGAGCTTGGGCTGAAAGCTGCTGCCTGTGAGTGCACAGCAGCATCGCTAATGATGTTCAGGAGCATTGTGGTCAGCCTTTCTCTGAGAGCAGGGAAATACCCTGAGTGCTCCTTTCTTCTTCCCAGAGATGGTTGCCATTTCACATAATGGCAAATATCATCCTATCTATTAATCTCTAAATTATAAAGGAAGTTCTAAATGATAAAGCAGTTCCTACCCCATACAGTATGTAACTGGTCATGGTGAGAATAACAGCTAATGTTTTCTTGCTCTGCACAAATCATTTTTAGTGTTTGGTATACAAAGTTCCAGGCTTCAGGGAATGCCAGGTTCACAGTGCCCCCTCTAGCCATTAATACTTCCTTCCAAAATTTATTATTCTTTAATCTGTCCCATAACATATGAATTAGAGTCCCTAGTGGAAATTCCTCATTTTCCTGCATATATCATTTTGGTTTTTGAAATTCTACAGTACTGCCATATTGTAAGATTAACATACCACCCTTCTATTCCTTGGAGCAAGAACCGGAACTTCGCATCGCCAAAAACCTTTTTTCACTATTCTGAGTAAAATTTCCATTTTTATGGGGTTAGCAGTAAGTCTTTTGCTTTGGGGGACTGCTGCAATTTATGATCATGCTTTAAAGAAAAGTAAAGTTTGCCCTCCCTGTAGGTACCCGCTGTTTTGTAAGTGAAGAAAGTAGGATATTGGGAGGAGAGCATGAAAACTTGTGGAGCTTCAGAGGGCTTCCCTTAGCATTATTCATAAGCTGTCTGAGAAGGCAAAGCAGGGCACTGGGAAGGATTTTGTCAGTTGTTCCTTGCAAGGCAGTCTATGCTGGTTGGATGCTTTTAAACTCTGAGCCAGTTCCTTTGGTGATCATCTGTTAGTGCTCTAAAAGAACCCTGTTAGTGCAAAACAATAGATAAAAAATAATTTATGGTTATTTTCAAATGCTGAAATGTATCTACTTTGAAGTCTACTCCTGGAAGTGGAGTATCTAAGTGCACACCACTTCAGCTTGACTTCTCTCTAGGTGCCTCTTCCAGGCTTTGTGGTTCTCTGTGCACTGACCAGCCAGGCAGGAACCAAAGGAATTAAACCTTGAGCAACACTTAGAGAAATGTGTGTGCAGTTAGTGGAGTCAGGCTCTTGTATTTCACAGTCACCAAATGGGTGGGGTGGAAACTGCTCACTCCCAGAAGGGGTGAGCCTGCAGTCACGGCTGTGAGGGTGAAGTTGTCTCTCATCATTAGTGTGAGGAGGTGTGAAGACATTGCTGACAGGTAGAGGAGCACAGAACTGGAATGCTTTGCACTGTCCAAGCAGGCAGCCTTTCAGCAGGATCCCTTTCATGAGCAGATGGTGCTCCCCTGACAGCAGCGATTGCTCTGCCCTCTGCTGCCCTGCCAGACGCCTACTTCTCAAGTGATACAAGTCTTTTCCTAATTCTCAGATTACATTTATTTGTTACCAGTTTACAACAGTTTGTTCTTGAATCCTTTTGCTTATTTTTTTCTTATCTTGATGATTGTTTTGGTGGCAGCCATATTCTTCCTTAGCTTTGTATTGCAGACTTGGCCAATGTTGCTGTTTCATAGAGACAAACCCAGGTTCCTCTGAGTTTGCTTCAGGCTGACTGTACTGAGCCAGCTCAGATGTGGCTCTGCTGACCCATACTCAGGGAACAAGGTTGGGAAGAGCACTGGGAGTCCCCCAGGCCATGCTGTGCCCCCCTGACACAGAGCTGTGCTGCATCCCAGCCCTGCTCCAGCCAGCTCACAGTGCTCTTGCTGCATCATCTGCTCAAGTGAGGCCCAAAGTCCCCCATTTGTTGTCAGGATTCTGGGTTTCTATCCCAGCAGCATCTGCTGATAATGGAGCCTGTTGCATATCCCCGGTTTCCTTCTGCACAATGACTTTGACCACAGAATGATTTCTTACTTAGAACCAGGCTGAAGCTGTGGCTCTGTTTTCTCTGCAAGCTGACTTTACAGTTGCTCTCAAGATGGAATATCCATGTGCCCAGGCATCCATCCAGCCTCTGCAGGGACTGGATGTGTGTGTGAATTGAACAGTGGTGTGACTACTGCAGCTTGCAGTAATGTAGCAATCTGTCTTAAACCAAAGGCAGGGGAAGTCTCCTGGAAAGTGCCAGCTGGCTGCTCTTGGTTCCTGTTGAAACAGATGAAAGATCTGTTTCTTTAGAAACCTCCTAGTAAAGACTCTTTTCTGGGAGGAAGTTGGGGTGAGACATTACTCTGAGGACTCACTTCCTCAGTGGGAGGCTGCACAGCAGAAAAAAGAACCTTCCAGTTCAGAAAATTCAGCTTGGAGAGACAGAAGGCAGTACAACCAATGGCAATGAAAATATGAAATAGAATACTCTAATCATGAAATATTTCTAAATAAAACCCCCTTTTTAAGGCCTTTTCTTGTATGCAGGGGAGTTGCAGATCACTCATGAAGGCATTGATGAAACAATTAAAGATCACTGTTGAGGCATTACAGAACTGAAAGAGCTCTGCCTTGGGTGGAATGTCATTGATATATTTCACCAAATTTATGAGGTTTTTATGGGGCCGAGAGAGAGAGATTGCAATGTTGTCTCTTGGGTCAGATGAGATTATATGGCACTGTACTCTAAGTAGTTTAGTACTCCCTGAGCCATTGCAGTGTGTGTTTGGAGTCCTGCAGGAAAAGAACAAGCAGATAACTTGGAAACCTTCATCAGACAAAATCCAGTGCTTGTCAGACAGATCCTGACTGAGAGCCCCACGTTTTTTCAATAACTGGGATTTGGGCAGCAGGCAGAGCTGGGCCTGCCCTGCAGTGAGCAGCCTTGCAGGGGAGGCTGGGTTTATGTCAGATGGGGCAGAGTCTGAGCAGCCTTGCAGTCAGACATTCCCTCCTGGGGGTGGGAGTTCTGATGCTGTTGGAGTCAGCCCCACTGTCCCTTTGTGGTGTCTGCTGCCTCCCCCTTGGAGCTGTCAGCCCACACTGCTTGAGCAAACTCTGCTGTGGGCTGCAGAGAGCAGCCTGCTCTGCTCCTTCCTTCCTTCCCCTGCTCTGCAGAACTCTCAGCTGAATCCCTCCCCAGGCTCTCACTGCCCCCATGCTCCCCCTCTGCAGGAGGGTTGTAGATAAATCCTTGTTCACCACAGGGTTTCACATGGGGAAAGCTGCCACACTCTTCCTTCTCAGCTCACACCTTCTGGAACTTCATCACATTGGAGGAGATGGATTTATTTCTAGGAAAGGAGAAAAATTAAATCTGGATCCTGGATATTCCAAGGTGGTAGAAATAAAATAAAATTTTTAAAAGAAGGATTTAAAAAAACCCCATGGAAATTGTGAAAATTAAGTACTTCTTAAGACAACTTCCTTTCTGCAGCTGAAACTGGACTAGATTGACAGCAGAAAAACTGTGTAGAGTGTAAATAATACAAGTGCTCAGCCCCTTGTGTAAAAGCTGGTGTTCCCTGCTTGCTCCTACAAACCCCCTGCGTGCCACCAGCTGATCCTGATCCCATGGGAGCCCCACTCCGAGCAGGGACTTCGTCTGGGAACCCCCACAATCCCTTCAGCAGTGGTCTGTGGTGCTGTGCACAACTGTGGCTTTGGGGGTACATTTTATATGCACAGATGGATGCTTTCAGTTGGGTATTTGTTGCATTGTTTTGAACTTCTTTTTTCAGCAATGTAGAATATAATGGGAGATAACTGGAATTGTTCATAACCTTCAATGCCCAAAGCAGCTGAGACTCTCATATGACTCAGATGAGTTTGTTAATTGTCAGTTTGCTTTAATGTAATGATTCAGAAACTTAATCTGTTGTTGAAATATTTATTCTGCTGCTGTTATTCCATTACTCTTCGTTGGTGTTTATTGTAAGAGAAACTACTTAAGGTTGAATATATGTATTTTATATTTACATACACATGCATACACAGATATATTTATACATATATTTTTAATTTATAGCTAAGTAGATCAGCACTGGTGAGCAATAAGATTAATAAAGCCATCACAAAATAACATTAAAGTAGGCAGCTGGGAGCTCCCCCAGTGTTGTGTGCCAGTGGTCAACACAGGGCCAGGCCAGGCCAGCTCAGAGGGAGCAGGGGCAGGGCGTTTCTGGAGCTCCTCTCCTGGTGTTTGGCAGTGCCCACTGCTGCCATGCAGAGCAGCCTGGTTCTCTGCTGGCTCGGCTTGGACACAGCTGCTGTGTTTGGGAGCAGTGCCCTGGGACATCCTGTCAGCAGAGTGTGCAGTCCCAAGGGAGCCTTGGTTTGAGCATTGTCTTTGAGACACAAAAAGCAGGTGAGTGACTTCTCCAAGCATTTCCTCTCTTTGATGCAAAGTGTCTTGGCTTTTGGAGAGACTGTACTGGGAGCACCCAAGTACAAGTGTGCTGTTTTCATTTGTGTGCTTAGAACTGGGCTCCAAGATGCTGAAAGTGCCCTGCCAGAAGTGCAGCTCCAGAGGCATTCTCTGAACCAGAACCCGTGTCTGTAGCTGGCAGATTTGGTGGCACTGAGAGTATCAATTATGCACGACTGAAATGAAGTGTATTTTAGTAGCAGATAGCTGAAAAGCCTTGCAATGTACTCCTACTTCAGTGGCATTGCCCTGAGCTACTCTGAGGCCTCTTTTTTAAACTCAGACATTAGCACAAAGCACACCTCTGACTGCAGGCATTTAAAGATCAACAAGGGCCGAAAAAGCTTTTAAGATCCAATGAAACCAGGAAAACAACGACATTTCCTTTCAGTGTCAGGTTAGATTGCCTTCTTATGAGTGCAGCTATTTCAGGTACAGAGTGCTTGGTGGTTTGGGTCTTGTTGTGTGAGGAAAGTGTTCCCCAGAAAACATCTGTTTCTTTCACCTGCAAACCGCAATGTGCTGTGATGAGGCAGGACTGTAGCCACAGAGACCCAGGGGATGAAGGAAATCTGGCTCAAAGGGATGAGCACGGCTTTCTGAAACATGGTATCAAAAAGAGCACTTAAAAGGAGAGAGTGCTTTTAGAGCACAGATACACCACAAATTGGGCAGGTCAGGTTGCCTGGAAGCCTGAGTTGTCTGGGCCTGCTGATACTGTTTCTTAGCAGCACTGTTTGCCTTCAGAACAAGAGAACTTTATGGTTTTTTCCACAATGGTAAAATGTTCTGCTTTTCCATAAGATAACAGTAAACCCCCTGTCATCTGTAGCATCTAAAATCTGTACATGCAATGGAGCTGCTGCTTTCCATTCTGTGGTCACATCTTCATTTTTAACTCGCTGCTGAAGTTCAGGTGTAGCTCTCATGCATGTACTAGAGGTTTAGTATTACACCCTTAATTAGTAAAACTATTTATAGTAGGTTTTAAGCCAACAGATAGTGTAATGTTAATATTATGTTGTATACTTATATGCATGTATTATATACGCCAAAATAACTCTTCATTCATGGAAAAGAAGTGACATTATATTTGAAGGTAGGGAATTGCACATTAAAATCATACATGGTGCCTCCCTTTCTCCTGTGGGGAAGGAGGTGACTTGGGGATGTCAGTGTGCAGCAGCAATGGCTCTGTCTGTGCTGGTGCCCTTGGTTCAGCCTGTCGGGAAAAATCCAGGTTTATCTGTGTGCCCTGGCTGGGACAGGAGGCCCCTGCAGACCAGGGAAAGGCCAGTGTTGTGTTTGTTTGCACAGAGTGAGGGGAAATGGCCAGCTCTGTGTCAGCCTCTGGAAAGATCACAGAGCACCTTTCCTTTGGAGCCCAAAGTGCCTCATTCCCAGGCTGGTGCTGCAGAGGACTGTGACAAAGGATAATCCAGTCCTTGTGCTGGCTGCAGCCACAGCGTGGATGGGGTGTGATGCACACAGGCCTTGTAGCCTAAAATCCAGAGCAGATGGCTCTGGGCATGCAGGGAGAGGAAAGCTTTCTGTGGGGTGGGATTCAGCCATGTAATGAAATAAATGCTCTTCTAAGGGCTGCTTTTCTGTTCTTTCAGAGGATGACATGAATAATTACATCAGTCGATACTACAACGAGCCCAGCAGTGGTGAGTGTTGCTTACAAACACAAACATGAGTGCTATGTTTGCATTGCATTGTGTGCTGTAAACCAGGTGAGACTGGGCAGTGCTGTAGATCTGTCCTGGAAATGAAACCCACCACGGAGTCTTCTGGTTTGGTCCCTGGAAGTGTGTGCCAACAGTCATTCTCTGAAAGGCCCGAGTTTGCTCTTGCAAACTTGTGTATTTAACTCAGGATAGTTGGGAGATCTGGGAGGGGTTAATTCCCTGTAGCTGGGCTGTCCAGCTCACAGAGCACTTCAAATGGATCTGAGAATGAACAGTAGGGACAAAATAAATGAAGAGAAAAGAAGTGGGGAGACAGCTTAGCCCAGCACCATGCTGGGAACCTTTCAGAAAGGTTAAACGGAATGGTGGGAAACCTCAGCAGCTGGGCCTGACCCGAGAGCAGCCTTCAAATGGATGTTCCTGGCAGGAGTCCTGCTGGCAGGGGGGCTCTGCCCAGCCCTGCTGGGCAGCACAGGGGGCTCTGCCCGTGCTGGGGGCTCTGCACAGCCCTGCTGGGCAGCACAGGGGGCTCTGCCCGTGCTGGGGGCTCTGCACAGCCCTGCTGGGGCTGGCCGTGGTCTGGCTGCTGGCAGGGGGGGCTGAGGAAGGCAGGCTCTGACAGGTGGGGTATGAATATAACATTTTGTATATATATTAAAAATGTGTGTGTGCTTAAATATAATGTGTTATAACTGTGTATCTCCACATACACATCCCCATATATATTATACAGAGTTATAGGAAAGAAAACAATGTGTGTGTGCCTGCATATGCATGTACATAGAATATACACAAGGTATGTGCGTGTATATATACATAAGTAGAGTGTGTTACATACTTTATATATAGTATGCATACATAGTGGAATATAGGCATATATAGATATATTTCTCTATATAAGGATATGCCTAGTATATATATAATGTATGTGTATGCATATAAATCTATACTGTGTTCTATATATCCATAGATATAGTTATACATATCTGTATACACACACAAACCCAGATACATATACATGGATAAAGATGTAAGTAAACATACATGTTTCTACATGTATGTATATAATGTATCATATATGTCTCTCCAAACATACACACATCCCCATATGGGTATTATGTAAGCAGATTTATACACATATGAAGGTATTTTTGATTTTGTGTCTGCATATAGGTGGAGCTTTATCTAAATATAAAGACATGGGAAAGACTGTGTCTCTGTACATACTGAGATATTTTATTAGAATGCATATATTAAATGTAGAAAGGAGTGTGAGAGGTGGTCAGAATATATGTGTATATATTATAGAAATACATGTGTATATATTACAGGAATGAAAATATCTCTCTGTATAATGTATTGTATATCTTTAATCCTGTATATAAATGGAAATAGATTCATATGGAACTGAGGCTACATAAATACTAACCAGAAGGGAGTGTGAGTGTCTGGTTGTACGCCCAGCTGGCATTCAGTGGGATCCAGGCAGGCTGGAGAGGGGGGCTCCTGAACACTCCCAGTGCTCAGCAGGGCAAAGGGGAAGCCTGGCCCTGTCCCTGGGCACTCCCCAGCACGAGCCATGGCTGGGGATCGAGAGCAGCCCTGAGGAAAGGACCTGGAGATGCCTGCCCTGCTCTGCCCCACCTACAGAGCTGGCCCTGACAGGATCAGCATCAGCTCAGCCCCACCGGCAGCGCTGACCCAGCAGTAGGACCTGGAGCTGCTGCAGCGACTCCGAGACTCCGGAGCTGCCCTGGGTCAGGCTGGCAGCACTGAGGGGATGATGAGGCCCTGGCACAGCCCTGTGGCAGTGCCCAGGGTCAGGCTGAGCACCCTGGGATGGTGAAGGTGTCCCTGCCATGGCAGGGGTGGCACTGGGTGGGCTGGGAGGCACCATTCGGTGACTCTATGAGCACATGGATATTGTATTGAATACCTACACTGTATCACTGGGCAGATAGATGTGCTTGCTGAGGATGGCTTCTGTGTGTGTTCATAGATCAGGATATGTGCATATGAATATGGCTGCAGTATGGTCCCGTGTATTTAAAGATCTGTAAAGGCATTTGTACATGTTTGTGTCTATAGATTCCTGTTTTATATGCATTACATTTATATGTGTGTGCATATGGAGCTGTAATGTATGATGTATCTCTAGCCACATGCATACATGCAGAGCTGTGTGCTTGGATGGGACTGTGTAGTCTGTATATACATACATGCAGTCTGTACACAGTCCATATAAAGGTACTTGCAGTGTGGTATAATGTCTATCCCATATATATGGGGATAGATGCATATTTATACATGTGTGAGAGAAACTGTATATTCATATTTTATATATCTTAGGTCATATAGGGGGTGTGAATGGCTATATACATATATTTTTAATATGTATCATATCTGTGACATAAATATGGATCCGTCTTTGTGTATCAAGTATATATATTATATTATTAATTATATCCCCATATATATAAATTCCCCACATAGACACAAAGGGGAAAAAATGTCCATATATTTTATTTTAAAACATAATTATATCTGTTTTAGAAGTGTGTATAAGACTTTCTGCATATACATCTCTTTTTAATCTATTTTATGCATGTTATTATATCTTACATATAAAAATATACTTGTTTTTCTATAATTATATAAGCACATAGAATTTTATATATAGGCTTATCCTACATCTGTATAAATGTATAGAAGCTATTTATGCATATATATGCAGACAGATACAAAGACAGGTAAAGATCTGTGTACTACTTTAGTACTTTGTATATGTATAAATATAAGTAAAGATACATATATAGATACAGGGAGAGATATATGTGGGAGAGCCTGTTTAAATATGTGTATGGTTTATACATTAGAAAGGACATGAGTGTGTATATATAGAGACATATGTATTATATATAGAATATGTGTACATATGTAGATATATTATGAAGGGGGAACATTGAGAAACACATGCATAGAGATATTCCCTCTAAAAATATGGATGTCTATATATAAAGCTGTGTATATGGGTATATAAAGTCTGTACATGTGTGTGTGTGAGAGACAAAGCCTTTGAATCCATAGACACATGAATTATATAGAGAGCTATTTAAAAAATGTACACACGTGCATATAGAGGTATAAAGTATTGGTTTTATTCGTGTCTATCCCTCCACACACATCCCCAAGCTCTACAGGACTATGTATAAAGATGTATGAATCTATACATAGCTGTAGGGTATGTAAAAAGGGAAAGGTGTGAGACCATTTCTGTGCAAATGCATATATACATAATGTGTATGTGTGTGTGTGTGTGTGTGTGTGTGTGTTCACATATAGCAATGATGTATTTCATGTTTGTATCCCTGTATATATACATTCCACATATGTGTATGTAAGCATTACAGATGTATATATTGTATCCTATGTATGGGGTAGATACACACATATATTCCCCCAGCTCTGTGGATAAATGAATATATAAATTTGGGGGGGACACCCTGTATATATCTATGTATTTTATTTTGTGTGTATGTGTATACAGAGAGATATATATATATACACAGGTTTATAGATGTGTTTATATACTGTGTTTATATACACAGTACTGTTTATAGATGTATATCCCCCTGCTATACATTGAGAAACATTAAAAGGGGGAGGTAATAGAATTTTATATGTATAATATGTATCATTGGTGTTAAGTATAATGTACAATATATGTATATCCTTATAGCTGCAGTCACTGTGTATGTACACACAAATTTATAGGTGTGTATAGGTATGTGTGTATGAACATACACTTACAGATGTGGGGATTTGTGTTCTAGGTAA
Source organism: Molothrus aeneus (assembly GCF_037042795.1). Classification (NCBI taxonomy): domain Eukaryota; kingdom Metazoa; phylum Chordata; class Aves; order Passeriformes; family Icteridae; genus Molothrus; species Molothrus aeneus. The sequence goes on along the minus strand of NC_089658.1, from coordinate 4,499,839 downwards.
GGAGAGCAGAGGGAGTACTGTGTGTTCCATGTACCAAAAGTCCATATGCATGTATGCTGTATTTTACAGGGGACTCTTCATCCATGTACACACTGCCTGTATGTCTACAGAATGATTGTGTGCGAGAGACTCTGTGTGTTGTCTATATATATATATGTATGTACACATATATATATATATACACACATATATATGTATATATATACACATATATATGTATATATATACACATATATATGTATATATATGTATATATATGTAGTGAGCAGGTATATATAGGCATATCCTATTTATTTACAGATGTATGTGTATATATACACAGGTCCCTTGATATTAACCTCCATTATACAAATAGCAATAAAGATATATCTAAGTTCTCACATAAAGTTACAATGTATTTTTAATATATATTTGTATATAAATACATGCATCTTATAAATAAATATACACAGAGAGGTGGGATCTTTGTTATTTAGTAATAAATAATTCTATATATTTAAGGTGTGAGTTATGTATTAGAGCGTATATGTGTGTGTGTATATACACGTGTGTGTGTATGTAAAATACTCTGTATGGAGCTCATGTATGCACATACTGCCCATATCTGTCTGGAGACATCTAAGGATTATGTGTATAAAAAGGGAGAGGGGGAGACAGACTGTATGTGTGTAGCAGTGTGTCCTACAGCACATGTATGATGTGCATGTATGTACAGGTGTACAGCACTGTTGATGTTTGTGGATTTCCCTCTGTACCTCTGAATTCCTGTGTCTCTCTCTAACACGGTGTGTGTCTGTACACGCATCTCACTGGCTGTGGGCAGCTCCTGTTCCAGGGAACGTGTGTGTCTGGGTGTGCAGGTGTGGCTGCAGTGCATATCCTGATCTGTACACTGTCCCTGTATGTACACACAGTGACAAGCCTGTGCATTTCTGCACAAAGGTCAGGCTGTGCAGCTGCCAGTGACAACCGGATGGAATTCAAGAGGGGACTACACAGTGCATCTGTAAAATGGCTGCATAGCATAGGAATGATGTATTGTTATGGGGGGACCCTGCTCTACAGTGTGTGTGTGCATGTATATGCAGCCTATTATTGTGGATATTTATATTTATAAATAGTATATTTTGATATATATATTGTGTATAATATATATATTATACACACAGTCCCCATATCTCCATGGAGAAGTCTATGCAGGTATGTTATAAGGATTTAAACTGGGGCAGGCCCATCTATGTAGGTGCATATTGTAGTACACATAGATGTATATCCCTATGTACACATCCCCATAATAAATTTTGCTGTCTGTAAAAGGGTGTTTGTATATAATTTAAAACATAATATGAAGGTTGGAGGTGTCATGTAGAGCTATACATGTGTTACATGTATATCTTATCTTATTTGATACATGTTAGATATATGTTCCTGTATATACATTCCAGATTTTTATATATACACCATAAGACATAAATAGTCATACACAAAGGTAAGTATACATGTGTGTAATTGTATACATTCTATTTAAAGTGTAACAATTACATTTTCAAAGGGGGACAACAACTGTTCTACAGCTAGTACCTCTATATGTTTTTATTTATCTATGCCTAGATGTACACACACACACACACAGCTATGTATGCAGAAAATGTACATATGTATGTATAGGTCTAATGTATTACATATAGGGCTTGTGTGTGTATATATATATATATATATATATATGTATATGTATATGTGTGTATATGTGTATATATGTATATGTATATGTATATATATGTGTGTGTGTGTGTGTGCACAGATACAGCTCTTCCCCCTATCTGTATGCTTTATATATAAAGATTAGGTATGTATAAAATTAAGTGGGTGAGACTGTGTAGATACACCTCTGTATTATATATGTGTGTGTCTACACATGGTTAGAGAGGTATATGGTATTATATATTGATATGTATGTCTAGATCCCCATAACATACTTGGAAAGATGTAAAAAGATACATGGGTGTATATTTTATTTATTTACTTATTTACATAGATGTACATATCAAAAGACTAAAAGGGGGAGGGGTTGTTCATGTATAGGTAAAATATATTCTGTATGTCTCTATAACTGTGTTCCCCAGCCATACACACACAGTGAGAAATCTATGTATTTATATTTAAAGGTAAGTATACTTGTGAGTGAAAGCACAAGTGTTTTCAATTAATAGATAATGCTATGTATTTAAAGGGAAGGCAGGTATTATTGGTCTATATATTATATGTATATGCACTGTCATATATGGACCTCCATATAGTCTAAAGATGTGTATATAAATAAAAAAATATATCAATAAAATATGTCCATGAAGTTCTGGCGTGGTCTGCCCAGGGAGGTGGTGGAGTCACCATCCCTGGATGTGTTTAACAAAGCCTGGATGTGGTGCCAGGGTTTATTTGAGGTGTTTGGGCTGGGTGGACTCGATGATCTTGAAGGTCTCTGCCAGCCTGGTGATTCTGTGATAAATAGCAATGTAAATACAGAGATAGATGGGGTCATCTACAGGTATCATGTTCTACATATATCTCTAGCCAATGAATATACATACAGAGAAGTATGTACACATTTCTGTAGAAAGGTAGAGGGGTTGTATATATTTTATTTAGTGGTAGACAGCTGTCTGCCTTTCAAGGGGACACTGTATCTTGTGTGTGTATAACAGAAGGTCTGTGTACAATGTATTGCATATGGGGCTCATACAAACATAATTCCTCATCTCTGTATCTACAGGCTGTGTGTATATGAAATGGGGTGGGGAGGGGGTGAGAGCCTTCATCTCTGCACCTGTGTATTGTATGTAACAAATGTGTGTGTTCATGTACGTATATGCAGGTATGTGGCATTAGGTATGGCTGTGTATCCCTCGCTGCCTGTGCAGCCCCAGCATAGATACAGGAGATACATAAAAGGCATGTGTGCCTAAGTTAAAGACTGGCTCAGGAGAGGGGGGCTGTTATTGTGTGGGTATAAATGTGCATTTTTATCTGTATATCCCTGTGGGGACACACCCACGTACAGAAAAATGAGTACAATTTGGGGGGGGTTGCATGCTGTGCAGCAGTAGCTAATTCCAGGTATTTAAGGGAGGCACTATGGCCCATAGGCACCTATTGCCTGTCCATGTACAGGCAGGCAAAATGGATGTGCAGTTTCTTATGCACATGTACACACCAGCTGTGTGACTAAAGCTCTAGGGGTTGGTGTATTTACACACACAGATCTAGGCATACAGTGCATCTCTATGAACAAACACAGAGAGCTGGGGATAGAGAAAAGGGCCGCCTTGCTGAGTATCTGTATATGACATATACACATGTATGGCTCAGAGGGGTCTGTGTGCTACATGGGTGTCTCAGATGGCTGTGTGTCCATCACTGTAGGTACAGAGTGTTGCACATGGCCTCGCTCTCAGCCCCTGCCCACAGGCCTCTCAGCCCCTCTGTGCTCTGTCCCTGCAGACAGCGGAGTCCCCGAGGCCGCCATCTGCGTGGTGACCACGGCCGCCATCGACGTGCACCGGCCCAACATCTCCTCGGAGCTGTTCACGGTGGAGGTGCCGCTGCGCCTGGGCAGCACCGGGACCTCGGCCAGCCTCACGTCGGGCAGCGCCTCTCGCTCCACGGCCAGCTCGGGCACGCGGGGCTGCAGCGAGAGCAGCCCGACCCTGGGCTCGTCCCCGGACTGCAGCGCGGCCTGCGAGGAGCCCCGGGCCGCGATGGCGCCCGCCCGGCAGCGCGCGGTGCAGGAGCTGCTCTCGTCCCTGTCGGAGGAGGCGTGCCTGGCGCAGAAGGGGCTGGATCCCGTCAACCTGAAGCTGCCCAGCCCGGCCGGCTCGGTGGGGGCCAGCCCCGACCTGGGCCACCGGCTCGGCGTCTACAACCGCAGGAACCAAGAGAGCCTTGATGTCTTCCAGCTCAAGCCGCTCCTCGACTGCCCCCAGGGTGCCCCAACGATCGAGGAGAAGTACGGGGCGCTGGGGGCCCCAGAGCCACGGCTGGGCAGGGTTCCCGAGGCATAGAGCCCGCCTGGGACAATGGGGACTCCTGTGGGGACACGCTCACCACGCTGGCCATGAGGCTGCCACAGCTGAGGTGGCGGTGCTGAAGACACCTGTGGCATCTGCTGCGATGGCCACCAGCCTAGGGCGAGGCCAGCAGCGCCTCTGCTCCCCTGTGCCTGTGTGCACACGACCTACCTGCCCTGCCACCAGCTCTGGGCCAGCTGGGACCTACAGTGGCCATCTGGGAACAATGGACCTTCCAGCAGTCTTAGGGCAGTATGGACCCACAGGGCCTGGAGGGACAAACAGACTGGGCCGGGAACACCGTGGAACTCCCACCGGTCCAGGGCCAGCACGAGCCCCATGGTGCCAGAGGCAGGACAGAGCTGCTGGACAGCTTGGGCCCAGCCTGACCCTGCCCAGGGGCTGAGCGTGACTGGGAGGGGTGTGGAGATGGGAATAAACACTGACAAACACATGCAGCCTCCTGCCTTGTATTGCTCTTGCCTTCTTCTCTTACCTGCTTTCCCTGTCTTGCTTTCTTCCACCCCACCACTCCATGTGCCATGCAACTGACCACCAAAAAAACCCCAACACGAAAAACAACCATCCCAACACCGCAGTGACCGACCCCACCTCTTTCCAGTAAAATCCTTTATTTGCCCTTACTCCACAGTGCCAGGTCCCGTCACCAGCACTCACTTCTTCTTCAGGAGCTTCGTCATCTCTGGCACCGCCTGCAAACACCAGTGCCAGGGTAGTGCATGTTCCCCTCTGACCCCCACAAACTGACCCTGTGCAGTTCCCAGCCCTGCACTTACACTGCCCACCCTCCCACCCAGCACAGCACTCCAGGCTCACAGCACTCCCCACTTCTCTCCTGCTGAATAAAGCCTCTTAATTATTTAAGAGAGCTACATTTCCATTAGGTGGAAATAATGCATTCGTACAAAATTTATTAAGGAAATTGTCTACATGGTGTTTCTTCAGAATGTGACTTTGTCTCTGGCTCACAAAGAGGCCCGTGCTCACCACGGAGCCAGCGGGCATTATTTCAGGAATGGCATTAAGTGCTGGCAGAGTTTCTGCCCATGCCTCCACAGAGCCACTCCCGCCCTTCACACGTGTGGCCACACACAGGCACTGGGACAGGGCTGGCTCGGAGCTCCAGAGGGAGCTGCAAGCTCCTCCTGGGCCTCAGTCAGAGAGGCAGCAAGCCCAGGCAGAAATAATCACACCTCCTGCCAACTCTCTACTTCCAAACTTTATGAAGCTTAAAAATACATGCAAGCACCTATGTGTGGTTATTTCCAAAGTGGTTCAACCTCAGGAAACCAGAACTGAGGGAACTGAGGCAGGCTGGCTGTGACACCCCCCAACACAACCTACCTGCAGGGATTTGATTTTAAGCATGCAAATCATGACATCAGAAAGCAAATCTTTAAACAACAAACACCCTCACACAGACGTGGTTAACACTCAAGGGATTATATTACATAAGCCCCTGTCAGCTCTCCCAAAGTTACCCTTACATGAAGTTTAGCCTCACCTGAAATAAGTCTGCTACCAGTCCATAGTCTGCCACTTGGAAAATTGGAGCTTCTGGATCCTTGTTAATAGCAACAATGGTCTGCAAGGAAAGTTAAAGCACCATATGAAATCTAGATATTGATCATCCTCTGGGGCTGGATTACAGGGCCAGGTCTTAGCCAGGAAATGGGCTATATTTCTCTCCAAGTCCCCAGAAGCAGAAGATTTATCTGGGCATTTAATATTTTTCCATCTCAAAAACAAGCACCTCCTTCCCTCCACATACATCACAATCCCCCTGAAAAAAACCCACAAACCCTTCCTTCCCTGCTCAGCATACACATCTCTTCTATCCTTCCCTGTAGAAAAGCCTAGAAAAAAATTACTACAAAGGATTATCTGCACATTCTAAGCTGCAGCACTGCAGAACTAACCTGGAGGCAGCATTTACAACAAGCACAATAAAGCCCTGCCCAAAGGCCTCTGTAGTTACAATGGGACAGCATTTAGTTTGTCACACAGTAGAAAACAGCACAACAAATCCCAACACAATGATCCAGAAAACAACAGTTTAAACCCTGCCCTACACTGAATCATCCTGAACTGCCTGTGACAGCTCCCAGCAAGATCAGCATGGCTGGGTGTCCCCACCAAAATGTGCAGCAGGCTGGGGAGCCCTCTGCAGAGGAAGGGAAAGGAAGCCTGAAGCAAAGCCAGCAGCTCCCAGAAGGAGCCTTTCACCAACCAGGGGCCTGGAGCACAGACTGGGGCAGTGCCAGAGGGACAATGGCTGGGGACAGCTGTGACCCAACAGGCAGCTGAGGTCCTGACTGCCACACCCAGGGAACCACGACTCCCTGCTCTGTTCTACTCCCTCCACTGAAAATCCAACAAAATTAATGGCTTGGGAAGCAGGGGCCTAGTGGCAGTAACTCAAAGAGAAACATTGACAAATCCTGTGGTTTTAGGCCCCCAGCAATGTTATTTCTTGGCCATTTGTCCCCTGAGAGTCCCTGCAGAGGACCCCACCACAAATGCAAGCGGGCAGTACCCAGAGCACTGCCCTGCCCTATGGCCAAGGACGTGCAAGTGCTGCAGCAATGCTGCCCTTGAAATGTTCTCCCCAGAGCTCTCCTCTGTTACAGTTTTACTTCAGTTACCCCTCTTTGCAAATGCAAGGCTCCCAGACAAGCTGCAGAGCAGGGAGCAAATCCAGGCTGTGATCCCTGAGCAAAGCCTTTCTCTGAGCCTTCTGAGGCCCTGCCATCCCTTGCAGAACCATCCACAGGGGCTGATGCTGAAGCCCAGCCAAGGCCAGCACCACAGGGGCTGCCAGCTCTGTCCTTATCACAAAAATAATTAACAAATTGCTTGCAAAACTGTCTGAAGCTTTGGTTTGGCAGCTTAGTCCTTCCTCTGCCTCCTTTAGCTGAAATAACTTCAGTATGATTTGGGTCCCTACCTCATTGCTGACTCGGGTGAGCAGCAAAAGCACCACCCTGCTCACAACAGAACTTTGTGAGTTAAATCTGAGTAAGAAAAGACAGGGGAACTCTCATGAGGGAATTAGAAATAAGGAAAGAAAGCAACAACAATTCTTCAGGTCTCCTCAAAAGCTGCATTTTCTACCTTGCTGTAAAAGAACAAATAAATTATACATCTCACTTGGTAGAAAGCATCCAACTGCTTTGGAAAACATATCCTGAAGTGTGCAAGTTCACAATGCCAGATAATTCAGAGTGCTGAGGGAGGACAGGGGACGCTCTAGAGAGCTCCCATGGCTGCAGAATTCTTTGTTTGGGAAAACTGGATCCTCTCCATAACTACCCCACCTAAATGCCTTAGCTGAAAGGAAGACAGAACACATTCCAAATACCAGTAACTAAATCTGAATTTTACAACAGACACATCAGCTTACGCTAAAAAACTCAGATATGGGAGAAGTTGAAGGGTTAAATAAGCATCTCATATCAATGAATTTCTGTCATTATTTGTTATAGCAGAATACCTCAAAATATCAAAGATGCCTTTGGAAAAGCCATAAAAGCAGAGGTTTTGCTGTGACAGTACAGGTTAATATCACTGCTCAGTGTTTTTGTAACAAAAGAAATTCTGGATCTTCAAGTCAGAGGTTCCCAGTGCTGCCGGCAGTCTGAAGTGAGCTAAGGTAGCAGATAAACACAGAGAGGGTCACATCAAGTCCATGCAGCTTCCAATATGCAGGGCTGGAGACTGAACTGCTGCAAACAAAGCTCCAAACAAAGCCACCTGTGGCCCAGCAGTGCCAGAGGAGCCCAGGTGGCCGTGGCAGCAGTGCTGTGCCTGGACTCTCCCTCTGCTGCACTGCAAGCAGGAATGTGGCAGAAACTGTGGCAGTGCTGGTCACCAGAACCCTTGGGAATACACTGCCACAATTCCCACTTCTCAAGAGACACCTTCACCTCTGCCCATCACACACCCTTAACATCTTGAATTTTGGTTGTTTTTTTCTCCAGTGCATCAACTAATGCTAACACCACTCAGGTCCCTGCTTTTAGAAAGCTTATCATTTCCCCCCCAAAATATTTATATAATACATGAGGAAAAAAAATGGTAAGAAAGCAGAGATCATCCTTCCACTCAGGCTGGTTTTGAGGACAATTACCAGTCACAAACTCCCTGGTTAAATACAAGAAACTACCTGAAAAGTTTTGAAGCCCTCCTCCTCAGCTTTATAAACTATTCAAAACTGTGGCTTGGTTAATTTCATTGTCTGAAAATAGAAAAAAAGCCACACAGCCTTTTTAAAAAATTTCTCTGGGAGGCAGGACCTCCAGTTTTTGATGTCTGCCATTTGATAGTATCAATCAGCAGGTAACTCTGCTCCTCTTTTCAAACACTGCACTGTGGGCCAAACTGGCAATTCCAATTTTGGATTATTTGCTTTGGCAGCTAATGAGTTAAACCTTTTAAAGTTTTACTGCCATTTTATTGCAGGTTTCCATTTGAATGGCTAAATGCAGGAATGTCAGAGACATCTTTTACTTTATGGAATAGTAAGTTCATAATTCAAATTGTGCATTGTTATGCATGAATTAATATGTCATAGTCTGGAATTAAGGCAAATGGAACTATTGTATAGAATTCAGGCATATGTGCTTGGGGTGGGTTTTTTTTAAACAAAGTCAATTAGCTGCTTCCACTGATCACTGTGGGTTGTAGTGCAAAGGTTTTGCTACTGCATGAGATGTTTTGCCACAGGATCTTTTTTTGTCAAAGTGTTTTAAAGTACTAAAGTACTGATGCAAAAGCAAGGGAGTCAGCTCACTTCCTTCCTCAAAAATCTCTTCTAGTGCATCCACCTTCACATACCTTGCTGTCTTTCATTCCAGCCAAGTGTTGGATTGCTCCAGATATTCCCACAGCAATGTAAAGTTCCTAGGAAAAAACAAGAGACAGACATTTTTGGTCTCCATACCACAGACTCACTAAGCTCTCACAAACCTTAACCCTAACAATTACATGCAGCAGTTCTTACATTACAGTAGTTTCCAGTACTAAAGGAGCTGATGGTTGGTTCCCTCCCCACCTGGGGATGCAATGTGACTGCAAAAGGAGAATCCCAAAGGAGCAAAGACAGATTAGGGGAAAATAATAAACAAAGTCTGCATCAAAAACATCTGCCATGCTCAGCTAAAGGCCAGGGCAGTCCATGTTCTCCACCACCCTGGAGATTCCCAGTGCAAATATTAGGGAAGAGAACCTACAGATGGATAATGCAGCTGCCTGAAGAGCAAAGCAGGGCTCTTCAGAGCCCCTCAGAGCCTTTACCTCAGACAGAATGCTCAAAGCTGAAATGGAGGTGTTAGGCCTTTAAATGTCTCCCTTTAGAGCAGGATAAACCTTTGAGGTTTGGTGCCCTGCACATCTGCAGTTTGTGTTCCTCACCAGCCCTCCCAAAGCCTCCCTGCCCACTCCCACACAGGATGGGTACAGAGGGCACACCAGCCACACCAACAGCTCTACATTTTGGGGATCCACTTTCACATCTCCAAAGAGCCTTACAGTCAAAAGAGATTGCAATTTATAGGTAAATAAATCTGAGTCAGCTGTTTTATTCACAGCTGAAAACTACTACTTCTCTTTGGGCTGAAAGTCATCCATTCTATCATCCACCCAAAACCAAGGGTATTTCAGGGCCCTGACAGTTCTTCCAGTCAGAGCTGAACTCTTCAGCTAAGTAATATTACAGAAGCAAACTAAGGAAAGTACCTTTCACCAACTCATTCAGTAACAGAAAATTAACACATCAATTTAGTTAGTGGCTCCTCTACCAAAAGCAGTCAAAAGTTGGTACTTCACATGTGCTTAGAAAAGACACAGCCCCAAATACTAACATAATTTCTCTTTTAAAAATACCAAGGGTATTCCATATCTAAGAAAATATAAATCTAATTTAATTCAATAAATAATATTGGGAGGCCACAGGGAGGGTAAGAGGATCAAAACCAATCTTAGCACTGTGCAGCTGAAACTGCCTTACAGTTATGTGGCTTTCAGCATGGCAGAGCCAAGCCCAGCTGTGGGACAGGCACAGAGCTACACAGGAGTGGCAAACCAAGGTGTTCAAACACAGACCCACAGAGGCTTCTGCCACACAGGCCTCAGAGTCAGTACAGCAATGAAAGAAAAAAATGCTTTCTCTTGTTTCTCCAACCACAGATTCTGCTCACTATGGTTTTGTAAAATAGGAATAGATAAATGAAATTTATGAAGTTCTTCTGTATTTTTATAGAAAAACTCTCTAGCGTAAAAACTGAAGGGGAGGGGAAATAAAGCAGAAACGAAGTATTTCCTATCAAAAAGGCTTCCTTTGAATCATGGAATCTAGTCCATGTCCTTCCACAAAACCACACAGCTGGTGAACACACTCAGAAACTCCTTGGCCTCACAGGCTTTTACCAAGTGGATTACTATTGGAGGTCAATCCATTTTAACCACAGCTGCAATGTAACCTAATATGTCCACATTAGAACTCATGGTAAGAATGCGATATTTTAATTATACCAAATAAGAGAACAGATGTTTCAGGAGAAATTATTCTAACATCATGCTGTCTTTAATACAAGCTCTTTTTAAAGACACATTACTGTAATTTGATTTTTTTAGAGCAATTCATTAAGTGCCAGTCATCCAGACTACCAGATACTCTTATCAGTCTGCTTAACATTGTGAAGTTCAATCTTTGGAAAGAATCCAGCTAACCAGGAGCCAGATGCCTATGAATATATTCTATTAAAATATCTAGGAAAGACAAGGATGTTTCATTAAAAGGACATTTGTAAATCACCAGGCTTGTCTAAAAGCCCTTATTATGCATCTAGGCCATGGCCTTCCAGGTTATGTGCTCTGGGCTCCCTGGTTCAGACAAGTGGTGCTGCCAGCCAGCTCTAACCCTGACAGGAGATCACCTCAGCAGTGTTTTCATGGAGAGAACACACAGGACAGCAGGTTCTTAGCAACACTTCTGTGCTGTCAAAGGGACAGCACTGCTTAAATCTTAGTTTTAATCTATTCTGCAGTTCAGTAGGAGGGACCCAAAGGACCCACAATGTCTAAATGATAAAGCTTCAGGACTGTTCACTGCTGTCCTGAGGAGAATTCAACTGGTCATCCAGAGATGACATAAAGCATTGAGAAATTCAAATCTTTATTTCTTTTCAGAGTAACAACCTTGTTCTGATGCTTTCCCTGAAATAACTTCTGTCAGGCCTTTTGCTGAGTCCTGCCATTGCAGTGTCAGAGTTCCAAGTCCCAGGTCAGGACTGTAGCCCCAGGCCCTGTGAAGCATGTGAGGAAGGGAAGCAGAAAGGAGCTGGGTAGCCCAGGGCAGAGTCCCTTGCAGAGGGTGCTGGGCCGTGGCAGCACAGGACAGGCTCTGCAAGGAGCTCCTCCTCTGGGCAGGACACCCAGGCAAGGCACAGAGCAGATGAACCCAAGGCTGGGTCACACCTCTCAGGAGCCAGATACGGCTTTACACCAATGTCAAATTCCAGCTTTTTGGAAGCCTGGAAGTTGCTCTAATTACTGCTGCCAGGCAGCTGATCCACAGCCCCCAGCTACAGGCACTTAGAGCAAAGTCCAGGCCATGGAGCAGCATTTGTCAACTCCCCAGAGCTGGGCACAGGCAGATTTCCACTGAAGGGCTGCTGCCAGCACTGTGCCACACGAGAACAGGCAGCAAAACAGCACACACACATTGCAGAGCAAAGGCTTCACAGCACTCTGAACACATGAGTGCCAAGAGCAACTGAAGTCAAGGAAGTAAACGTTTTGGTGGTATATGGACATGACATCAGCTTAGAAAATGGTCTTGGCTCTCAGTAACTTCATTTCACATAGGAAATACTGTACAAACATCACAGCCATGCCACAAATATTTTTATGAAGTCGCTGGCAGACATCAGCATGGGGAAGGGACACCAGAGGAGAGAGCAGATGGAACAGGGAACACACTGCACAGGACACTGAATGCACCAACCAGGCAAGACTCTGCAAAGCAGAGCACAGGGAGGCACCATGAGGAGGGACCAACACTCCAGATGTGCTGCTGGGGGGGCTCAGTACATCAGGAGATGGGAAGCAGCCACGAGGCTTCTCCCAGGCCCACAGCAGCAGCCCAAGGTGTCTCTGGCAGCCCAGAGGCCAAGGGGCTCCATCTGTCCTGCCACATGTCCTGCACAGTGCTGGTGGCAGGCAGGACCCTCACAGAGACCTCCAAGTTTATTAGCACAGACTTACATCACAGCCACCCTAAAAAACCCCACAACTCCCAACTCCCAAACTGATCCTATTCAAAGGCAAGATTCCAAATCAAAAATCCACTTTCTCAGTTGCTAAAGTATTAATCTAGACTTATATTTTTCCAACAGAAATGACTGTAGTATGTCTTAGAGTCATTACATGCTAATCATTAAAATGAATTAAAAAATCCTCCTTGGCCATTCCCTAAACTCTGTTTCTGCTTCAGACATACCCAATTTATTCACTGGCAGACTTCACATGCACCCATCTGCACATCTGGCCCCAGAATCCATACAGCCAGGTACCTGCTGTTTGGACAAATGCACAGAGTGCTGCATGTGGATGATTGCAATTACCAAAATACCAATGCAGTTATTTTCCTGTGCATACAGACTCCTGCAATTATTTATAGAATAATTTGTGGCATGTGATATTACTTTGCTTATACTTATGAGAATATTTCAATATGCCTTAGGCTGTTAAGGGACATTTGCTCAAGAGAACTACAAGAACAGTTTTTATTTCAACTCCAGAGCCCTTGAATGGTGCTGTGAGAGCCCACAGGGCAGCCACAGGTGCCCATAAGCTGAGGTAGCTACTTTGCAAGCATGCTGTCAACTGCTATTGATTTTTATGACAATTTTTGAATTATGCTGAAAACCTCCAACACACACGAATTTATCATCCTACCAATGGCATGCTTTTAAACAGGCCACTTTAATAAACCCCTCTGGATACACACTATTTTTAAAGGCAGCTCAGATATTTTATTTTCTTTGCAAGAGTGAAAGGACAATGAAATTAGAAAGAAATCTTTGCGATCAAAATTGCTTTGTACAAGAGATTCCTTCCAATTACAAGCTATTAGGCCAATAAAATACTTTCTGGCTTGACAGTAGTTCATGCCTGTTCCACTGTACCTCACACACTTCTGCAGGATTGCAGCTTTGGTGCAGCTGAACCCACTCCATGCAGGAAGCACACATCACTAAACCAGAGCCCAACTGCAGCTTCTTTTCCACTTTAAGAACCTTTGATCAGCCAAGCTGTGTAATTACTCTTAAGCATGGCTAGGGTGTCTGCTGGAGTGCAGGGCCATACAGCATTTTTTTCCCTCTCTCTCCAGGGAAAAGCACATCAATTGCTTTCAGCTAAATGCACTCACATATGAATATTTTAGTACAATTTAATGTTTCTGCACCAACCCCAAAGGAGCAGAGCATCAATTTGTGAACATAGTTTTCTTGGAGTTAAAAGCTACACTGGATAATGCAGGATGAAAGGGGTTGTCAATCCTTAGCTTTTTAGCAAGTCAGAGAAAGACAGTCTGTAAATTCAGTCCCAGCTGCATACAAACAGCTCTCTAAAGTTTGCCACCATAAAGCTACTTTTCAACAACAGTGAATTGTCAGAGGAGATATTCCAAAAACAATTTCCCAAGCACAGTTGGTTTTCCCAATGCTATTCCCATCTGCCACCTACCTAACAGCCCCAACCATTTATCCCATGCAAAGTGCACCTGCTGGCCTGTTAATAACACCCACAAACCTGATGGACAAATAACACATTCCTACAAAGCTGAAGAGAGCAGACATTATGTACCATGCTTTTCAAGAGGGAAACTTTGCTATCTCAATATTCACTTGTATGTGCAGCAAATGAGGAAGTAATTAAGATCTTATCAAAGAGTAGAACTTTTTTTAAGGAAGTACAATCCAGACAAGAGGAGTGACAATTCTCATGATGCCAAGTGAACTAATTAGTTTGTTCTGTTGTTAGTAATTTTAGGTAAGGGCCAGAGAACAAAAAAAAAAAGAAAAATACTAGAATAAAATATCCCCTGTTTCACTTTCCTTATGCTTCCTCATAAGAGAGTGAAGGGAAACAGCAGATAAGCTAATCTGAACAAGCAAAGGATCCCTAAGAAAATGCTGGGAAGGAAGTAACACTCAAGGACAGTTAGCATTCACTTATTACAAAGAAATAGAAAATACAGGAATGGTGTAAATGATGTGATACTGTGCCTCTCCCTGCCTGCTCCTCCCAAAGCACGATGACTACTACACTAAGTGCTAAAAGCCACTCACTGCAGTGAAAGGGATGCTCAGGAAAGTACTGGGGGCACAGAGAGGCTCAGAAAGGATCCCATCCTCTTCTAGAAGAGGGGGAGCAACAAGAATTCCAGCATTCTTACACAGCTTTGGTGCCTTTCCAGTGAACCAACATCTCAGTCCTCAGTGTCTCACCTGAAGCTGCACCTCTCCCATGCCTCTTTTCCTCTCATTATTACTGTCAACTCCTGACAGTTGTAAACTGCCTCCCTTGTGAAGTTCCTTCTGTCTCTTACAGCCAGAGAGCTCCTCCAGCACAAAGCTGAAGCACTGAAGCCAAGCAGTTTCCTCCTGGCCACCACATCAGACCCACACTGAGCTCCCCTCTACCTTGCCCACAGGAGCCTTCTCAGTGCATGCACCCACCTTCTGTGCATCAGGTCACATTCTAGCACAGTCATTTCATCCAGTGGCAATTATTGCTACATCACATATTTCCTAACTTGTGCCTTCCTGAATCTTCCACCTCAGTTTCTTGCCATCTATTAGTGTTTTGCACCCAATGTTGAAAGTAACAAGACAGCAGCAACTGAACACTTAAAATAAAAAATTAAAAAAGAAAGTACTTTTGCCAGCTAGGAAATCCTACAGCAGAAACTAAGGCAGTTCTAGAGTTAGACCCTGAAAGAGAACCAATTTTAGAAGAATGAAGATTTAGACTCTGCAGAGATTGAATCAGAAGGACACCTTTCAGACAGCAGCTAATCCTTCACAAGGGCAGAGGATAACAAAATACACACACACTTGCCAAGAAAAGCACCTCTCAGTGTCACTGAGATTCTGGCTGTTCTCTGGGGATAAGAAGCTGAGTGTGAGATAACCCCAGTACAAGCCCACCTTCCTTCAAAACCTGAGGGAAGAATATAATTCATCAGAGCAGGCTGCAAGGGCAAGCCTAGGAAAGCATGGGACAGTTTGGGCATTCAGGGACAGCAGCTGCAGGGCACTGCAGTGCAGCACTGCCCACCTGCAGCGTGGACACTGCACAACAAGTGCCCAGGTCCCAGCCATGCCCAGCATCTCCAATTTCCACACCCAGCTGGCTCAGTGGCACTGCTGGACCCCAGCAGGGACCCTCAGCCCCCCACTCCTCCTGCCCAGTCCCACAGAAGGCAGCAGAGGTTTAGAGCAGTTCCTTGCCTTTTCTCACAAGTCAGAGTTTATTGTTTGCTTGAATATCAGACAAACTGCACAAGTTCCTGAGAAAGATTACACACTGCTTTGCATGTTAGAAATCTGCTAATTATGCCTTGGGTAAGGAAAGCTAATACTGAACTAGTAAATGAAGCATTCATGTTCCATTTCCAAGTTTTAATTGACTGAAAAAAACCACTTTTCATCCATCCATCCATCCATCCATCCATCCATCCATCCATCCATCCATCCATCCATCCATCCATCCATCCATCCATCCATCCATCCATCCATCCATCCCCACACCTGTTTTGTTTTTCTTTCTTTCTTTATGAGCATGAGAGAAAGAACTGGGAAGATTTTTACTGGGGAAGGTAACACCCCTGACTATTTGAAATTTCTTATCTAAAAACAGCAGTTACTCTGAGGTAATTGTGGTAGGCTTGATTTCTGTAGGGAATTTAGTATTTTCTAAATACTAAATTTTCTGGATACACTTAACTAATATTTAGTAGTAAACACTAATAGGAAGGATATTTTTATCCAAAACCAGCTACTTTTAACATTCTTACAAGTGCTTTTTCCTTGAACAGAAAATACATACAGTACTTAACCTGAGAATCAAATTTCATTTTTCTGCAGAACACCTGCATATAAGAAATAGTAGGAAAAACTGGCTTCTAATTGTAAAAAATATGCTAAAATGGCTGTCACTGATTAAAGACACTGAATTTACTAAATTGCTTTTTTTAATTAGGAAGAAAACATTTTATATTTTAATATATCCACTTCTAAAAATTTCCTTCCATCTCATCAAATAATACAAATCAGCCTTCTCTTTCATAAGACACAATGTTCAAATAGGAGCCTCAATCACCTGAAAGCAAGAGGTTAAAAAAAAGGTACTAACAGAAACAAAAATAATACACTGAATATTTTAACAACTGGATTAAAACCGTACAAAAGAAAAATTGCCAAAGATCCAGTCAAACCCAACAATATGCCTAAACACCAACATGATCAACACCTTGAAGTTTAGGTGTCCAAGGTTACTTTGGAAGAGCAGATGTGCTGTGCAGAAGCAGGGCTCAAACAGCCACAAGGTGAAATCTGTGCTCTTTAATTACCTGCATTCTCCCATCACTTCAGTGCAATGAACTCCAGTTGCTCCTGGAGTGGCAGGGTTTGTGTTTAACACCTCAGCCCTTTGGAAAGCTGCTGTGCCTGTGAGTTCCTGGCTTCTGTGAAGCACTGTCTGAGCTGCACTCTCAAAAACTGAAGCCAGTCACAGAATTATGAAGGAGCAATGACCAAGGCTACCCTTCCTTCCCCACATGCACAGCTGAAGGAACCAGCAGCCCTCTCAGACAGTTCTGCTATGTTCTCACCCAGGGATGAGCACAAACACCCCAGCAGGCAACCAAAGAGCAGCAGAAGCACCTCCCCTCTTGCTGAGCTTGGAACTAACCCTTGTCCCTCTGCAGTCTCAAGCTGACCCAGTTCCAGAGTCCTGGAAAACAATGCATTCCACTCCTCCTCTGAGACTGGGCAGGCTATTAATAGAGTGCCAGAGCACACTCTGAGATACTTTCCCAGCAGAAGCTGCACAGGAGAACAAGCGTGCCTCAGACTCCAGAGCTTCTTGGATCTGAGACTCTTCCCCTGCTCAAAACCCACACGCCCAGAGGGCACACACACACCATGTCAACTCAGAACTGAACACAAAACTCAGCTCTCAGCCGCTCCACCTGCCCAGTGTCCAAAGCTGCTTTGCAATTCCCCAGACAGAATATCAGAATATCACAAGGTCTCCCTGAACTGACACCGAGCACGGCTCACGCAGGGAGAAAGCATCTTCTGAGAGCTGCTAAAATAGCCAGTGCCATCCTGACCTGACCAAAAGAGCTCAGTTCTTCAAGTCAACTCTATTTTCCACTTCTAGTTGAAGTACCAAAAAGATGGTGAAGTAGAATTAGGAATCTTAAATTAAGATTTTGCAGCTTTCAACTGCTTCATATTTAAGATGCCTACCCAACACACAGAAAAATGAAAACCTCTAGTAAGCAACTCTGTGGGCTTAATATCAATTCAACTTGCACTTCCATTACAATTAACATTCCATATTTTCTATATTTCTAAGGCACTGAATGCTATCCTTGCATGTATTTTAAGATCCACACTAAATATCTGAAATTTGAAAGAAGAGGCATGTAATTTCCAGTACTCAGCACAACTCACTATTTAACAAACACTTGTTAAGAAGTGAGATGAGAGAAAAATGCATCAGCCTGCAGACAAATAGAGCACCACACACGTGTGCCAGTTCAGATCATTTATGACACCAAGTTTAACATTCATTCATTACTCCTGACTAAAGGCTATTTAACAATCCTCTAGAAGAGGACAATGACAACACTGATGTGATCCTATGATGTGGCTTTATGTTCTTACTACTCTCACATGTTGCTATGGGCCATCTGTGGCAAAATACAGCATTGTATCATCATCAAAAACCAGCCTTTTTTGTTTCAACATAATTGTTTATATGCCCTTGACTCTGGAAAGAATGTTCATTGTTGAGCCTTAATACACAAACCAGAGCTGAGCTGTCTTCAAATTAATATTCTCCACCTCATTAATGGATATTTAGGTAGAAAAGAACTAAGGATAGTTAGTCCCATCTCATGCCCTTTCAAAATACACATTTTAAATGACACTTAGCTTATACCCTGGTAAGCAGAGAGAGTTGGGGTTGCATTTATAATCCACAGAACCTCCCAATTTCCTTACACAGCAGAGGTTAATATCGCTGCAATCAAGATTTTGGAATGACCTTAATCTTATCAATAGGTCTGCTTCTCAGAAGGAGTGTTTTGTAGCAGTTGGTCATCACATAGATTTACAGGTTTAAACACAAGCACGTCTGTGAATAGCTCAACTCAGGCCCACAGGGTCATCATCAGATGGCCTCTGATGAGGACTTCCAAAAAAGTAGCAAACATCCCTATCCACAACTCAAGACAGAAGAAATCAGAAGCATGGAACATCTTGTTCCATGAAAATCAAGAAAATCCAGCAGACAGAGCTGACAACAGAATCACAATTTCCTGTCTTTGACATCGAAGTATTACTCTGTCCTGCTGGATTTATTACTAGAAAAATAATGGTCATGGCTTCAATTGCTTAAATTTGCAGCAAGGGCAAAGGCAAAACATTTCAGGATCCTATCAAGGTTTTGAACTTGCATGGCTTTTTAGTATTATTTAAATTGTTGTGAGTTGGTAAATGCAGCAATTGAAATACAATGAGTTTTCCTACTAAGTTTCAGCTCTGTCTTCCCTTCTGGTCTCATTAAGCCACTAACAAGTAAAAAGCTGCTCCTGGGTGCCTTCTGTGCCATACACAAAGAGCTCCTTACTGAGAGGCAAAACCTTTACTCCAGTAAAGGAGCTCAGGGTACCCCTGACAGACCTTCACATCTCATGTGGGCTCTGCCCCACCAGGTGAGCTACACTTGTACCTTCCTGTTCACAAACACTCAAATGTGCTACACTTGTACCTTCCTGTTCACAAACACTCAAATGTGCTACACTTATACCTTCCTGTTCACAAACACTCAAATGTGCTACACTTGTACCTTCCTGTTCACAAACACTCAAATGTGCTACACTTGTACCTTCCTGTTCACAAACACTCAAATGTGCTACACTTGTACCTTCCTGTTCACAAACACTTAAATGTGCTACATTTGTATCTTCCTGTTCACAAACACTCAAATGTGCTACACTTGTACCTTCCTGTTCACAAACACTCAAATGTGCTACACTTGTACCTTCCTGTTCACAAACACTCAAATGTGCTACACTTGTACCTTCCTGTTCACAAACACTCAAATGTGCCTCATCTGGCTGGCTCCAGCTTTTCTTGCATGTCCTTGGGTCATAAAGAACAATGAAAGAAGTCTCAGACTTCTCCAGGACAGAAAGGCCCACACAGACACAAAAATCAGTTCCCTGTGATAAAGGGATGCAGAAATAGCAGAAAAATATGTGCAGCATGCTATTGCCCAATACTGAGCCATTCAGAGAACGTCCTTGGTATTCTACAGCAGCCAGTCTGCAGATTATTCCTTTCTTAAATTTCTTGCACTTTCATTTCTTACAAAAATTTTGCTTTGACTGTACTGCAATAATTCAGTGACACTTACTAAAAGTTTCTTAATAATCATCACCTGAAAAAACCCAGAACACCCAATTGCAAGAGATCAAGCCACGGACTGATGTAATTTTGAGTATACATCAGTAATGACATCTCTTAGCATATCAATGCCAGCTGCTAGGAAGCTAAGGAAGGTTCAGGCAGCTATGAAAGAATGCAGCATGCAAACCCCTGAGAAAGCTGTGTTAGAACACATCCCATTCACCCAAAGCACAGGTTTCCATCCCAGCTCGCTTCTGTCATTTTGTAAACGCACCATCAAGTGACAGCATCACAGTGGGCACACTGATGTTCCTGTCAGGCCTGGAATTAAGACTCAGCTCATCTCTAAGTGCTTGCTCTGAAGGAAAATGCATGCTAGAAACCATCCCAGCCCTAGGATGAGAGATATTTCCATACTTACTGGTGCTACTATTTTGCCCGTCTGTCCGACCTGCAAGTCATTAGGAACAAAGCCAGCATCAACAGCTGCACGGGAAGCTCCAACTGGTTGAAAGAAAATATTTTCAATGTTTTCTTTTAAAATACTTGCAAGCCAAATTTATATCACCATAAAAGCCCATGTATTTTACTGAAGAGTCCCACACTCTAAGGGCACATATTTAAAAACCTCCCTCTTAAAAGCTCTTATGGTAATCCCTCTCTATACCACTAGCTAAAAACATCCAAATACTAAGTGCTAATGCACTTCATAAGCAACAGGAAATCCCTACTCCCAGCCCAAAGGGCCATATATTTAAACCAAGGATTTCAATCTGGCATATTTCCATGATTTTTTTTCTTGTTGCTTTGTCAAAAGAAGATTTTCCCATAAATGCCTTCCCAAAATGTTCCTTCAAGTCTGAATGCAACATATGTGCTATCTTGTATTGCTGTGAATCTCAAAAATCAGGCGTGGTAAAGAAAAATATCACAGTAAACTCAAAAATTCCATATGGACATTTAGTTAGCAAAAACACCACTTTAAAAACAAGCCAATCATGTAAATGCTAAAATTAATGGAATTAAAACATTAGAGCAAACAGTTTCTCCTTCTTTCCCAGCCTTTATAGAAAAAACTTCACTGAGATATTGTATATAGTTGATTTTCTCCTGTTAATACAAAAGCACAGCAAAAGGGCAGAGCCACTCAAACTACAACAATGTGAGTGGGATTCTGTATAGAAGCACTAGAAAAGGATGTATGCAGAGAGTATTAGCTCTTCAAAATGAGCTATGACAACTTCACTTTTTGTTTGCAAGCTTCTGTTCTGGAGATTTGAGAAGCACAGGGAATATTACAGGTTAATATTTTGCTTCATACACAGGCATTTAAGTATTATTGATCAAACTTTATCTATTACTAAACTAAGAGCATTTTAACCATTTGATAGAGATATGAAAATAAAAGACTTAAGATGAATTCTGGTTTTAATGTGACCTGTTTAAATATAATAAACAGGGTTTAAAAAAAAGGAGGAAAACAAGTTTACCTGCAGCATGCAACTGATCCGCAAGTTCGTACAACAACTTAAAATTTTCACCACTCTTCAAGCCCCTCCCTTAAAAGTTAAGAACAAAAGAAGATCAAGAAAGAACACATTTTTTTAAGATTTTTTTTTGGCCTATGTAAACTTTCTGTATGAATATTAGCATTTGCAAAGACTCAAAGATATGGCTGCACAGGGTATTTCTGGATACATTACTAACCAATATTTAATATTTGGAGATTTAGCTTTTGTCTTTGCCATTAGTATTTCATATGTATAAACCAACACCACTCTGTCTTGTTTACTTCCTGAACACAGCACCATCAAGGTCATTCTCCAAAACCAGGGAAACAGAATTTTTTTAACTAATTTGTGCTCCCTCTGCTGGCTTCAGGAACAAAACACTGTAGTGGGATTAGTAAGAAATCATTTTAGCTGTAAGCATACAGTAAAAATCACAGTCCATCACTTGATACCTAAGGAGCAGAATACAATCAATACACATTTTAAAATCATTAAGGTCATTACATAATAATGTTCAGACTGACTGAAATTATCAGCAGTAATTTTGATACATGATAAATTTTGATACATGAAAAAACATTATAAATTTCCATCTAAAAAACAATTCATATTGCTAAAATTTTAAAGAGGCTCATCAAATATGAAAATGTTCTAACAAAGCCTCCCAGCATATGCTAAACTCATGTATTACCTCTTTACACAATATACACGTTGGGTGCTTCCCCAGTAGCTCCCATGGAGTATTTGAGAATTACATCAGAATTTCTTTTTTTTCCTAATGTATCCCATTACAGACACGATTTACCAAGAGGTCCCATCAGTGCAGTGCAGCATCAGTCAGTTTCTCTGTGATCACTCACCCCCTGACACGACCACCTTGGCACTGGTGAGCTCCGGCCGGTCGCTCTTCGTCAGCTTCTGCTCGATCCACTCCGAGATGCCCACGGGCGGCAGGGGCGTCACTGCATCCACCACATCAGCAAACCCCACAAGGAAAAGGAAAAGGCATGTGTTTGCAAGCTGAAACCTGAGCTCAAGCTTGTATTTTCAAGCTGAAACCTGAGCTCAAGCCCAATTCAGAGTTCCTCTAGAACCAATTCTGCCGTGAGCTTTTGCAGTTGCTGCTGGCACGGAGGAACGAGCCTCGTTCACCAGCTGTGTTCAGGGAACTACAGTCCAAACTGCACCACGAGGAATTCTGTTGTGTTCAGGGAACTACAGTCCAAACTGCACCATGAGGAATTCTGTTGTGTTCAGGGAACTACAGTCCAAACTGCACCACGAGGAATTCTGTTGTGTTCAGGGAACTACAGTCCAAACTGCACCACGAGGAATTCTGTTGTGTTCAGGGAACTACAGTCCAAACTGCACCATGAGGAATTCTGCTGTGTTCAGGGAACTACAGTCCAAACTGAACCACAAGGAATTCTGTTGTGTTCAGGGAACTACAGTACCAACTTCACCCCAAGGAATCCTGCTCTACAGGTGCCACACACTGATACCAGCCCAGCACAACAAGTGTGAGCCTCAGTGTCACAGGCAGACAAGTCCAGCAGCACAACACATTCAGGAACGTTTGACTCCTGCCACCCACAGATGTCAGGAAATACAAGATGGGTCACAGGCAAGGACTAAGCCACAAAACAAAAAGGCTCACAGTGAAAAACAGCAGAGGTCACCAAAATGGAACAGATTACCCAGAGTAGTTGTGAAGTCTCCACCTGTGGACATTCTCAAAGCCTGACTGGACACAGTCCTGGGCAACCTGCTCCATGGGGCTGGACTAGATGATCTCTAGAGATCCCTTCCAACCTCTATTACTTTGTCATTCTTGACTGGATTTCTCAATTATCCAAGCTACACTGGCTTCATTAAATTGTAAATTAAACTGATATGGTTAAAACTGATCTAAAACTCTCTATTCTCAAATCAATTTAAACTGCCACTAATTTAGCTTGATGATGTAATGACCGATCTCAATTGCAATATGATTAAACCAAAACTTCTATTTTTGCTCAGTCTTGTTTTGAAAACCAATCTGGTTATTCAAACAGCTATGACTTGTCCTTCCTTAAAGTTTCAAGACTGCAGTGGCAGACGTTTAGGCAGCGAGTGGAACAAGCACGGATTTCAGCACAGATCATCTCCATTTCTGGCCAAAGAAAAGGAAGTAACTGTGCAGATAATCTCTATCTTCTCTTATCAGACATCACTAAAAAGTGCAAGCACCTGTGATTAAAAATACAAAGCCTACATGGTGACAATCACTTTGCTTTGACAAATCCTTCTACAAAGCATCACCAGGCAGTGAGCAAAACGAACTCTATTAAACAAAACAACAGCAGCCTAGAACAAATACTCACACTTTTCTACACTGGCACTGCCACCACTCGCTGGTGCAGCCTCAAATGAAGTTCCCCGTACAGTAAACACTTTGACTGCTTCATCACACTGCACAGTGCAGATAATATTTCCTAAAAAAAGGGACATTAAAAATTTAAAGATTATCAGACATATTATGCTTTAAAAAAACCCCAAAAATTAATATCAAAACCACATTAGCAGTTGTACTAGAATATGCAACATTCACCAAGGTACTTCCCAAAAATGCAGTTTTAGATGACTAAATCTTAGCACTTAATAAATAGAGATTAAAAATACTTTCACTGATGTTTTAGCCCTGTGTTTCTAAAGTATAAATACAAATCCTCTATTTTTAAAGGATACAAAGCATTCAAATTATCTCTTATGAATGAGATTTTAAATTTCAGAAGGGATGAAAAAACAACTTTGAAAATGCCATTCTTACACATAAAGAATGTCTATAATTCAAAGTAGACCTTTTATCCTGTTGCATGAATTCATCAGAACTGAAGACAATGAGGCCTCCCCCATGTATCTGTGGGACTGTGTTTCTCTCTATAATATAATACAATACTTCACACTGGAGGCTACAGGGAATGCTAAAAGAAAAATTGCTGCAACATTCATAAACATTCAACTATTCATAAACAAAGTCATCTCGAAACTGTGAATTACTGGAAAGTAACTTAAAGTGCAGCACTAAACCACATTCCAGGAGCATAACTCAAAATGTAATACCCTGCTGGTACATGGGGTACAACTTTACAGCAAAATTAAGAAACACAAGCTAATAAACTAATATCTAAAATAAAACACAGTGTCAGCCAAGCATTAGAGAAACAAGACTGAAAAAATAATTACAAATTAAGGTAATTAAATATTAGAAATAATTCATTCAATGTCTTCGTAATTAGAAAAAATAACCCTGTGGTATCTTAAATCAGAGCTAATGCTAGTCCTATTAAATAAAGCTGGACAATTAACCTGATGTCTTATGCTTTCCAGAACCTGATCAGAAGGGCATAAACAAACACAGGACATGGAAAGGATGGGATCAAATTCTGTTCCTTAAGGTGACAGACATGGGTCTGACATGCTTCCACCAAAGCCCTTGGAATTACCTCCTTTCTCACACAGGGAGCATCCTGCCCATCCTCAGGCTTCATTTTTTATGAATTACAGCAATTGAGATTGTAAAGGGAAAATTCCTATCATATTCCAAGGTTTTAACATTAGGATCATGTAGAAAAATTAGCACTACTGGGTTCTTCATTGGACAAATACCACACAGCTTTTGTGACTACCCACCTGCATAGATAGTTCTCACAAAAGTATCTGGGGACTTAATTTCAATAATGTCAGAAACAGGGGCAACATCAAGCTTGCCAGCCACTCTGGGAATAAGATTCTAGAAATTAAGAGATGAAAAGTTAGCAAAGTAAGCTAACTAAAATGTCCACAGTCAGTAAAAGAACACTGCTGACCTGATTTCGTATAATGCTGTCTCTGAGACATATAGAACTAAGATTTTTGAAGGGCTACTCATGTAGCCTTAGCAGCCAAATAAAACCCCATTACTGTAATAACATTAGACATTTTATGAGACTTACTGTAAGTAAACCTGTAATTCAATATCTTAATTTAGGAGACTTATTTGCTTCAAATATTCTAAAACTGAATATAGATGCCACTTACTCAGAAAATTGACAGTTATGGATTGTTGAGCTCTTGGCACTTCAAAGGAAAAAAAATGGTGCTTTTGGAAGTTTGATGCCAGAAATTATAGGAAAAAAACCCTGCACTCTTCCCTCCAGAGCAAAACAAAAAAATAAATTTAATATTAAAGTATATATTCTCTTGCTCCAAAACTTACTCTAGAAAATTACTTAGCACCTTTAGGAGTGGGAAAAAGGATAAAAAGAGCAGCAGAAATTATGAAGAAATCAATGATAAGATGATTATTTGCTTTTTGTCTGCCTCCTAATCTGGTACAAGAAAAAAAGGCCCAGGTCTGAAATCTTCACTCACATGAAGCACTCAAAAATGGCAGTGTAAGCAAAAGCCATTAACTCCTATGACACTGCAGTTAAAAAAAAAAGAAAATTAAAAAAAAAACATTTAAAACCTAAGGCTTAATTTCTCCTAGCAAAAACACAAGCATATGGATTGCTATTGATTGGAAGTGAAAGCAGGCAGATGGAAGGCCGATGTCTACTCGTCCTACAGCGGCAAGATTTCTGCAAGATCCTTTTCCTCTCATTTACTGCACCACAATGCTGCCCAGATTCTTAGTACCGAGGCTCTTCATGTACTTACAAACACATTAAAAAAAAAGTTTTGAAAAATAAAAATTGTCTTTTCATTACAAACCATCCTGGCTGGAACTTAGCTCTGCATTATTTATATATGTTTACAGACATTTTAATGCACGTGACTTATATCACAGATGCAAATCCCACTCCAAAAAAAAGTTTGCTTCCAATAGGTTTGCCCACTCTCATTTCAACATGCAAATAACAGATTTTTCATCCCAATTTGGTGTGCTTTTCCTTACAATTTTCATGCTTTCAGATCACTTAATCTGGTTTGCCTTATTGCACATTTTGCCTTGTGTCCATAGGATTGGCTGGTTACCACAGATTATTTCTTCTACACTATTTTTTTCACATCAGCTCATAAAAGAACTCAAACATGAATCATGAAATCTAACTAAGACTTCTTAAGCAAACAATTGTAAAATAGTTTGCAAATGCAGAACTGTGCATGGCTGATCTCTCTCAGGCCTTAGATTCACACTCTTACATACAACAGTGTCTGTCTCTTTTCTCTACAAAAACTTTTTGATGCTCTTTGATCTACTCACCTTCCCAAAGGCAGATGCTCCAGCACAAATGTGGGTGTAATTGAATTTTTTATGAGTTTCCACAATCAAGGGAGTCAGCTCCTCTGAGAATAAAAATACATTGCTCAGAATTTACAACCATCCTATTTCCAGTCACAAACACAAATACATAAATAAATTTCTTTTGTGAATAGGTAAGAACAACTCTCACCTGCTAGAAATCCCTTGTACACATCATGCTGAGCCACGAGAACTTTTGCAACACCCTGCACTTTGCTGAGTTCTGATGCTACCTGTGATTACAAGTAAATTATTATTAGTTTGTGTTTTAACAGGCACCACAAACATGTAACAAGGGAGTCCCCACTGCTCACAGTCTATAGATTCATAAAACCAGAACCAAAAGTACATGAATTTCAAAATCAGAACAGATCTGAACAGAATAAAATGCAGGTCTTCTGATCCACACCACAGCTCCTTATGGGATCATGAAAATGAATTTGTCAATCAGAGAACTATGGAGCAAATCAGCCTCAGGAAAACTTGCCTCAACCTTGCCTCCTGCATGCAGGGCTCCACAGCAATCCCAGCACTTCTTACAGCAGCCAGCAACAGCCACACTGGAGGATTATTGCTCAGTATTCCAATACAATCACCAAGAAACAAACCCTACTTTAAGTTCAGTCAGTAACTACCATACAAACAAATACAAATGTACAATGCTGTTACGATTTTTGTCCAAATTCTAGGAGCAACCCTTTGTTTGCATCTGACTTTTTGCCCACTGAAGCAATGTGTATTTTCAATTTATATTTATGCATTTTTTTCATTTGAATTGGCACAAGTGAAGTTTAAATGATAAAAGGGTTACTACAGATCAGAGAGAAGAGGACTGACAGCAAGGTCTGGAGACCACATGCATCGTCCAGAAACAGAGTAGTTTTACTGAGTTTGATGAGTATCAGTTTACCCTCAAAAATTAACAAAAGGAAATCAAGAAAAAATCCCTAGTAGCTGCTGCAGAATATCTGTTTGAGTCACTGGCTCTTAAATAAAAATCTCTAAACCTTCATTTTTTATAAAATATTTTTCCCACCATAACACACAGACTCCATATATTTAGCATTAAAAAAAACAAACAAAAAATTCACAATCATTTTTCTCCTACATAGAATAAGGAAAATTAAAGACACACATGTCAGGCAATTATGTTTTTTTTTCTTTTTAATTTTCTTGATTTAGACAAATATTTGCTTCTTCTCCACCTCAAACACCTGAATAGCTACTGATGTTTCTCCACCTATTTGTGAATAAGCTGCTCTAAGTATGCCTTCTTCATGAGCTACTACATGTTGCTTTCAAAATAACAGTGCATAAACAGTATGTAAATATTAGGCATAGTTTTTTGTGCTTCTACTGCTCACACAACACAAAGTCATGTTGGAGTAAAAGTGCCACTAATGTACCAACTACATTGTCTCTAGAATTGGCACATCAAAATTACACTAAAAATGCACAGCTAATGTACAAGGAACTTTTTACATACGTGATCTGTGTGATGCAGTCAAGAAGCACTAAATTCAGAATTTCAGGTTGCAAACACTCTCTGCACAACTAGAGATTGGTTAGTAACAGCAACTTGCTCAAAAGCCCAATTTATCACTGTTGTTTCACTTCTGCTGGTTTCCATTTAAACAAGCAAAAGCTTCTTTCCAAATTCTTAGCACTGCAATGTTTGTCATTTAAACTTTACAGAGATAGATCTTGTTTTCAAAGTGAATTGTCCTTTAGTCCCATAAAAATTTGCTTGCTCAGGCATGTAACAGCCATTATTGATACCGTCCCCTGTGAAATGAAATCTATATCCGTATTTTCTCTTTAGAAGAGAAGCAGTTCCAAGTGCAGGACTTTTCTGGCAGATTAGCAACTCCTGGCACGGTTTCTCCTGACTACAGATTATTTTTCAGGCTGCTTGAGACGCTGCCAAGTGTTGTTTCACTGCATCTTTATTTCATTGGTATGAAAATAGCATTTCCTACCTTGTCACAGCTGGTACCAGCCACCAGACAGGAGACCTCCCCTCCCAAGCCCTTAGCTGCAGTGATGGTGTTGAGGGTGATGCCTGACAGGGACTCATTGTTGTGCTCTGCCACCACCAAGGTGCTCTGCGACCTCCGCAGCACCGACGCCTGCAAAGCAAGGGAGAAACTTGCATTGAAATAAAAACCAGTGGGAAACTTGGCTTTGAAATAAAAACCTGCTCCTCTGGGCATCCAAGGCTTCAGGGAAATTCATCACTCATACAAGTCGTAAAACACTGCTAGGCTCATTCTAGATAATTTTTATTATTAAAGAGAATCCATAGGGTGATACAAAAAGGAAAGGACAAACCCACTTGACTTCAGCTTGTCTGTAACATGCTGTGCTTAAACTGAAACTCCACAGGAAAATACTGAACAAAACTAAGAAAAAACATTTTAACACATTACATTCAAGCTCAGTTGATCAACTTAACCAAGTGCCTTAAAGACTGAGGATTAGACAAGGAAATAAACAGTTGCAAATAAATGTTTACTTGGTTTTCTAGGGTGTTCTCTGGCAGCGTTTTATTAGAAGTTTTAAACAAAATCTAGCTACAGAACCCACTTTTATATTTAGGGGCAAAATTTTATGCAGTGGCTGAATGAAAATTAAGCAGGAGCGGCTGACAGCCTGAAAACACACTAGGAGAAATCTTCACAGGCATCAGGTTCACTTTTCCCTCTTTTCCTTCAAAACATTTGAGCACTTAGTCTACCACCACAATTTAATGGTCCTTAAATAACAGCTTTGACCAATTCACCATTCATACACAAACTTGAGCTTCTAAAGCAAAAATGAAAGAAACAAAAAAAAGGCAAAAAACTGTCATAAAACCAAAGCAAATTATTCTAAATTCTGGGACCTTTCTCTCTAATATTCAGGTGTGAAAAGCCTTATTCCTCCAAGACTAATACTAGAGTAGAGAAAACATTTTGGATAGGAACAGGAAAATTGTCCCTCAAGTGTTTGTTTACCCCACATAAAGCCCCACTGAAGACTTGAGCGATGATCAGTGTAGGATGGAGGAACACGTGCAAAACCAAGTAAATTCATTAATATAACCAAGGAACAAATACTAACACAACCCTGAAGATGCACAGCCAAACACGACTTTTTAAAATTTACATTCAAACCCCATCTCCCCTCATGCCAAACACGCACTTGCCTACAACTTCAAATATAAAAAGCTTCAGAAAATATGAGAGGCTAAAATTTGCATCTGGACTTCAACCCCACAAAGCCTACCAACAAACTGAATTTCAAACACAGAAAGCAAATCCCAAGGACTTCCCTGAAGCTAATCACAGTGCACAAATAAAAAAATACAAAGATAAGTTTTTGCAGAATCTGGATCATAATTTGTCCTTCTGATTAAAACAATAAGGATTCTTGTAGAAGTGCTCTGCATTTAATCTCTTATGCTTAAGGTTAAGCATAATGCTTATGCTTGCTGTCATTAAATAGTCTAAGCTCCTTTGAAACCAATTGCCAGTAACAAAATATTTACTGCCACTATAGATCAGAGGCTGTATTTTTGATTATGTTTCACACATCATCTGCAATAAAAGTTATGAAATTTTAGTCACCATTTGAAGAATAAATCCATGCCTTTGTGGCAAAAAGCCCACTCTCCAATGATTTACAGTTGTGTCATGGGGTAAAATGGACCATACTCCTGGAAAATCCTCAAGTTTTCAAATTTCCAAATGGAGACACATGCATTTTAAACACACATTTATTTCTGCCTATATTATCATTTTTTCCCTAAATAGCACAATCATTCTGTCAAACTATTCTAGAATAAACTGAGAAATAATTGGTTTTTAACCAAAAATAATATGAGCAATAGAAGTTGCTTAAGCAGGCTATTACAGCATTAATCAGGTATTATTTCTAAACCAATAATCCCACATTTTATATTTGTAGGAATATACACAATATGCACACCAGAAGGTTACTTCATGGATGACATTTCTGAACATAAAGACAAGGCCAGATTCAAAATAAATTTAAAGTCACATTATATATTATGGGTAAAAATCTAGATGACAAACGAGATTTCTATGTGAGTCTGAATTTTATATACTAGGACATATTAAATAATTTTCTCTATAAACAAAACCAAACCAAACTGACTTTTGTTTGTTATAATAAGGAATCTGCAGTAAAACCAGAGGGTAATTCATCCAGTCATATGGTCCTGAAAACTAAGAAGCTGCAATGAGTCAATGATAGGACAAGTGGTTATTTTGATGCAGTTACTGCCCAGCTGCACGTGTGGAGAACAGCCCATCACTTCACTGCCATCACTGCTGCTCTTGGGCAGGATGCCTAAATAAAATAGGAAGGTAGAGAATAAACCTAACCAGCTGGCAGCAAGGAAAGAAAGCACAAGAAATAAGACACACAGATCAATCAAGCTGTTGAAAATAATGCCTTAAGAAGGAATAGCACTCAGTGCTTGTGTCACAGAAGGTTCCTGGTGAAAACCAAGCTCTGGAAAATGAGGCTACCCACAGAAATCACCTCCAGATAAACATCCCACCAACTTGGGCACCTGAGTAGCTTCTGCACCATGACAGCAGGTAATGACATCCCAGCCACAGGGAGGTAGAACTGGGAAGTTTCTTTTCCTCAAGTTTAGGTACAAATCACACAAATCACAGCTACACACCTTATGTTTCCTCTACAGCAGAAACATCTGCACCTCCTCTCTGGTGGAAACTCTGGACAGTGACTCAGTTTATACCAAAACATTTGTGAATGAAAATCACCCAGAATTTCCAACTTCCCCTTCCCTCCCCAGTATTTACTGTAGAGCAAACTTGGCCTCTGACATCCAGATGTCTAAAAGTTGCTAAGATTAACTCAGATGTGCAGTAGTGATCAATTAAGCCACTTGCAAAATAGCCACAGGTTCACTGTACTGATTGTCTCAAGTTTCCCCAAAGCACCGTGCTGCTACCCACTGAGGAACCCATTAACATCTCCCAACCAGAGCACAAAAAACTCCAAGTACAATATCTGGATTTCTAGACTGCAGACAAAATACCAGATATTGGTCCCTGCTACTGTCCCAGTGTAACATCAGCAATGTGGGCACATCCAGTACATGTGCAAAGGTGAAGCCAACAGCACACACAGCCAGGCACCCACTGAATGGGCACAGGTGATCTGCTGTCCACACAAAGCCACTGCAAACTGAGCATCTCTGCCAGCACACAGACAGGCTTCCTGAACAGCACACGTGCCCAGCACCTCTTACATACAGATTTTCTGCTTGTATGCTAAAAACCAGCTGCACCAAGAGCTTGAAAACCCAGAGAGAAGTGTGGTAAACCCGTGCTGGCTGCCTGGGGAGATGGGTGTGCAGCAGCCGTGGCCTCTGCTGGCAGCCTGCTCCAAGGACACTCATTGACACCGGGACTGGGAAAGCAGCTCCAACCAAAACATGTGGCAGGCACAGCAACACAAGATGAGTCAGCCAAAAAGTTGTTCCAAGAAATGCCAGAGATGCAGCAGGTGAATTCTACATGGCCCCATGCTCCAAATATGCATCAATAAGAAACAGGGTGCTAGAAACTTCACGTGGGAAAATGAAGGCTGTTTCTCTTTAGAAGAGCCACTGGAAGTTACAGGAACAAAACCAAAACAGACATTCACAAGGCAGAGCACCAAACAACCGGACCTAAAAGGTATCTCTAGAGCTGATTTTCTTAGCTGTAAAAGCAAACTGGCCAGAACATAAAATTTTAAAACTGCTTATTAGGAATTGTGGATCTCATGGAGAGCCATTAACACAGAGCAAACTTCCCAAGAAAGAACTCCAGAAACTAGGAACTGGGGTATTACTAAAGATAAAGGCTACATTCCTAAAACACAAAGCAATGCCTAATTCTATTAAGACACAATCTTGTAGCTGTAAAACTTTAACTAAATAAATCTGGTAAACTCAGAGAGAGAAGGAAACTCAAGCATATACTTCTAGAACCTCTCTAAAGACCTGGCTACAAAAGAGGTCTAAAAGACAGCTCTATAACTCCAGGAAACACTAAAGGCATCTGAATTCAAAAGGACCTATAACTGCAGCAAAGAACAGTGATAAAAAAATAAAACCACTTTGCAAAAACGATTTGACAATCATAATAAAGATTTAATATTACAAAGGGATTGAAGCAGCAAGAGAAAGATGAAACACAGTAAACTTTTCCAAATACACCCCTTGCAAACCAATACTCAAAATCAACAAAGCTATTTTGAAATACAACACTGTATTTCAACACAGGGAAGTCCCTAAATCGCTTATTCCCACCTCTGCACCAAGTTTTTGTGCACTTGCAGTCTCATTCCTCCTTAGTACTCCCATCTTTAAGTTGCACAAAAATTCAATTTTCCTTCCTGCTCGTACTTCACAGGTTTCTCTCATCTTTTTCTCTAAACTCCACTCACTCTTGAGCTATGTCAGCAGGGCTAAACTTTTCACTTTAGAATAGTAAACAAAAACAAACTGTGAGTTTGTTTCACTTCTGTCACAGACTACATTGTTACACATACACTGAAGATGCACAGGATGTTTTACTGGCTTTATTTTATAAAGTTACTAGTTTAGATGTGTATGGCTGAAAACCAAGCAGCTGAACTCACACATCCAGGCTATGGAACTGAACTGTGCAGTGAGCATGTGAGTACTATTTACACAGCAGTACCATGATTCAGAGATCATTGAGACCTTTGCTCTACAAAGCCTGCAGCGTAACAACAACTGAAACATGCCCATGATTACAACAGTAAGAATTTTCTGCTAATTCAATCATGTCTGACCTCTCCACCTTTGCTCATCTTTTAAGAGATTTTTATCACCTGAAGCCATTTAATATATGCATAACTACTATTTTAGAGCTGTACTGAACTGCAGTACGTGTAAAAGCCTTGAAGAGCTCAAAAAGAGACTTGCAAGACTTAAAGTTGTTTACAAGGGCTATTTATACACAGTTCTAGTGGAGGGGGCATCTCCTAGTGCACAGTAAGAGATTGAACAGATATTCGGGGACATCTCATCAATCATCTACCCCAATTAACCTTGAGTTCACCTAGACCTTGGTAACACAGCCACGCTGACACACCAAGCAGCAAATGGCCTTCAACAGCCCAGTACTCCTCCCAGCTGAGCAATATGAAGGTCAAACCGGAGAAGCAACAGGTGCTTTGCATTAGCTTCATGCACAGGTTGTGACAATTAAGGCAATCACATTTCTGCACAGGTGTGACTGAAAAACGGTGGATTAACTACAATACTGCAGAAAGCCTCTCATTGAGCCACTAATATTCTTCTAGTACTCTTAAGAGTTTACAGTAACAAACTTTAGAAGTCTTCTCCACCTGTTGCTCAGCTTGTCCTGCTCAAGGGTGGATACGAGCGAACACTGCCAGAAGTTCAGGTTTTCCCTGACACCTACGTTAGCTTTCCACACGGGACAGCAGTCCGCAACTCCTGCCTGCCGGGACCGCTGGAAGGCCTCGTGGAACACCCTTTATCCACTCGGAAACTTTATTTTTAACAGACGGAGTGGGAGGGGAGTCCAGCCGAGAAGTCCGAGCCCGGCGGCGCGGGGCGCTCGCCTCTCAGAGACCCCCTCGACCACCGCTGCCGGGCGGGAGGAGCTCGGCCCGCGCCCCGCCCCGCGCCCCCTTCGCCCCACAGGGCAGGGCCCGCCCGGCCGGGGCGGCGGGAAGACCCCGCTCGGTGCGCGGCCCGGGGCTCGCCCCGCACTCACCGCCCGCCGCAGCCGCTGCGCCGCCACCGCCCGCAACATGGTTCCGCCAGCCCGCACCGCGCCGCTCTCGCGAGAGCCAGGCCGGCCCCGCCCCGCCGCCCCATTGGACCGAGCGCCGGGCCAATGCGCGGCAGCGGCGGCGCGGCCGGAACGGAGCGGAGAGCGCGGAGCGCAGCGCGCTGAGCCCCGCACGGTCGGCACCGTCCGGCTGTCTCTCCGAGCCGCCCGCTGACACTCGCACTGCCGACTGCGTTCCCTCGCACTAATGGCTGTGTCCCCCAGCACCGCCCGCTGTCCCCCCGCACAGCTGGCTGGCCCCTGCACCGCTCCCCGGTACAGCCGGCCCTGTCCCGCGGCCCGGCTGGCTGTATCCGCCCGCTCCGCACAGGTCCGGGCCCTGCCGGAGGGCAAGAGCGAAGTTGCCGCTGCCGTAGGGGGCCCGTCCCGCTCCCGCGGAGCGCCTCGAGGGGAGCGGACCCCTTCCAGCCCAAACTGACCTGGTACCAGCGCCGGCCTCCTCCGGCCGCCTTTGCGCGGTTCCACTGCACTGCTTCCGCAAAGGGTTACAGCCTTGAAAGAGAAGAAAACATCAGAGAGCAGAGTTATGCCTTCAAATGCCGGTGCTCCTTGCCAGATCCTATCCTAAGCCAATGAAATGTGCCTTGCGAAGAGAAAGGAGAAGCCTTATTTAATTTACGGCTGTGGAGGCAACAGCAGCCGGGGAGACTCCAGCCCCCGCCGGTGGCTGCCCGTGCGCTGCCAGATCCCCCCGGCCGCGCTCCCCGCACCGCGGGCGCAGCAAAGGCAGGAGGGATAATGTAGGGACGGAGTGCGTGGCACGCTCGAAAGGCCAGATGTCACCGTGCTTCCCAAATGTCGCGCCCCACCACCTGTCCAAACCACACCTAAACTTCAGTCAGGTACCACGAGCCCTGGATGGCATCCTCTGACCACGACAGATTTCTGGCTGCCTCACCCACACCCCTGTGCTTGGCCCCAAGCAACATTAGGCAATAGCTCATGAGCTCTGAATAATTTATAGATCTATTTTATTATTATTCTGATTTCCCAGAACCAAGGCAAGACATCTTGTGCCTGCCCCTTACATGGCAGCAGGGTGCTCCAGGGACCAGACTGAGACTTGCTGGTTTTCCATACGTCTGTACTTTTTTCTGGGTGGTAAGGATAGGGATTTAAAAATCAATGAAGCAAAATGTTTCAGGCCAAATTCACTATGAATTCACAAATTCATAGCTGTGTGCTATGGCTCTCTGAAAACCTGATGTCCTGGAGAAGCTGGCAGGAGCTGCCACAATGGAGCAACTGGTCCTGCCAGCCCAGGAGCCCCAAGCACACATGGATTTGGGATGCTCCAGGATGGAATGCCCATCACAGAAATCACAGGATAGTGAGCCACTAATGCAGTTTCTTCCTTCCCATCCTGAAGTGTAAAAGAACCCCAAACATCCCCCCTCACCCCCAGCAATTATGGCCATTGGATTGTTCCTCCAAGAATCAGCGGTGATCTTCAGCACATCAGTGATTTGTTCTGCATTGCTGGGTCGCTGCATAAGAAGGCAAAAGGCAGACTGATCAAAAATGCTCTTCGACTTTGCCACAGTCTTGGCACTGAATCACCTTTTAAATTTATTCTGCCATGTGATTTTCACATCAGATGCCAAAAAGTGCTGCTTTACAGCAAATGGTAACCAGGTCCAGCAACTCAAGCATCTAAATGGACAATTTACTTCGTCTCAAATGTCTCTAGAATAGAGGAAAAGCAGCTGTCCTGCATATTACAGCTCCCTGGCCCCAGAGCAGAACCTTAACTCCTCAAGCCCCAAAGGAGGGCTGTGAAGGGAAGAGCTAAAGGAGGTGGCAAACCTCCTTCGGGGCCTGTGCCTGATTATAAGGATTAAAGTAGCTCCAGGGCTGCTCTGACTTCTGCCTGGTCTGGCTCCACCCTTCAGTCCCAAAAAAAAGGAAGAAAACAAAATGAGTATTTGGAGCTGCCTGTGCATCGTCTGGTCTGTGCAAATGACCAAGTGATAAAACTAAATTGTTTAAATGAGGATGAGGGGGGAAATGGTTTTGCAGAAACCACAGTACCCTGGGAGGGGTTTAAAAAGAGGATTAATATTTGCTGTGGCTCTTTATCACCAGTTTGAATGATGGTTAAGGTGCAGTGTAACTCTTCAGAGATGCGGAGTTTTATACAGCGTAGAAATCCCTACCTGCACCCTAGGTAATCCAACAAATCAACAGCAAAGGCAAAATAAGAACATCCTAGGCATCCTTAATTTGCCCATTATGTCTTTTTAATTGGGGTGTTTTACTCATTAAAAGCATGGCATGTAATTTCATAATCCTATTTTAGGCTCCAAAACTAAGCTTCCAACCTGCACATCTCATGCAGATGAAATCTTTACAACAAACATACACCTAAAAACCCCAGACCACAAGAATAAACAAAATTATCTCGTTCAAGTTGGGGCTTTACTGCCTCACACTAAAACAAAAGTGAGCTGCTATCAAAATGAACAAAATGCATCATAGCCAATAATAAATTGATCCATTTGCTGTGTGTCTGGCTTCATAGCACACACATCATATTTTCATGAGCAGGGTGATATTGCTGCTCTTCAGGTCAGATTTTAAGGGGTAGCATCACCAATTCAGAGACATGACAGACTTTTTATTATATTTTCTGTTTATAATTTTGATTCAAATCCTCAGCAACACTTCAGATGCACAAATCCTTATTGAAACTGGCTTGATGCGGATTATAGCCTGAAGCACAAAGGAAGTCTTTATCACTTATGGCCAGTGTTTTAGGAGCTTATAACTGTAATCAGGTAGGGATTATATCAGCATGATCCATACAAGCTGAACGATGGCAAAAAGCTTTTTTCTATTTGACCTTCCCATGACAATAACAGAAATGGAAAACATGCAACAAACAGATGCCGCTGAAGTAGAATCACTGTCCACTGCAGGCAGAAATTACTACTTTGTATTTTGAAAGAAAAATTAGTCATTAATTAGTGGAAGCAGATCCTTGTATGGTGCATTGTTATCCAGGATTATTTCATTAGGATCTGCTGACCTAATTTCTGCATTGGAAAGAGAATTACATTTTTTCACACTATTGGGATTGGGGAAAACAAAAAATAATAACATAGATTATTCAAACTTTTAAAAATATGGTTGCAAACAAGGAGAGGTACCTGTATTGATACGTCTACAGAAGCCAAATGAAACAAGGACCATTACAAATATGTAATGATGTCTTCCCTGGAATCGGATTTTGGTTTTCTTAAAATACATAATTCCTAATTAAAACATATGGAATCCAGCTAATACAGCCTCATGACTAAGGGATTTAGTGAAGAGCAGGAATTTTTTTTTATTACTGCTACAATGGTCCCTCTGTCACAGGTCATCCTTAGCTTACTGCTCCTGCAATCACCCTGGGGATAGCTGACTCAGATAAATTAAAAGAGCTTCATTTGGGAAGCTTCCCCAGCACACGAAAGGATTCGCCTCCTAATCTGTCAAAATCCAATAACGTTAAAGCAACTGCAACCTGCTGACAGCTCAGCAGGGCCCCAAACCAATGGGCAGGACCCACAGCCCAGCCCCGGACAGGACTAACACCCACCTGGGAAGCAGCAGCAGCAGAGGTTTCTGCTGCTGAAATATTTTGTGCCCAAGTGCTGTGAGCTCACAGGGTCCGAGTGGTTCAGCCACCCCAGGATGTTGCCAGTGACCCCTCACCTCCTCAGAGGCTGCACACAAGGAGGGACGTGTGTCCCCAGAGCCCTGTCCTCTGCCCCTCATCAGCACTGGCACAAAGGCTCCTCTCCACATGTCTGACATTGAAGGTCCTTGCTAAGAGCCCACCACAGGTGTGCTTAGTGCTCTGCTCAGATCACCTTCCAGCCACTCACCTGCATGGCTCAGAGCAGCAGCTGCTCTTTCATGAGGCCTTATGGAAGCCTGGGAAGGGGGCAATGCCACAAGCCCTGTTTACAAAGTGCAGGACAGAGGAAAGAGCTCCCCCAAAGCTACCCCATAGCAGGGACATCTTCTAATACTGAGCCTACAAAGCCACAGACAGGTATTTTCTCTTTTTTATGAACTACTCTCCCTCGCTAATAATCTCCATGTGCCAGTCAAGTAAGCAGGAAGCCTGGGAGTAACATCAGTTTGCATATTCCTAAAGAACAAGATCACCCAAGAAGTTCAAGAAACCCTTTCTACCAAGCTCACAGGCAAGATGGGACCCTCATAACCTTCTGAAAGCAAAGGCTCAGGTTACCTTGGAAGGCAACTTGTCCTGCCCAGGAGTGATGCTGGTTTGTGGAGGACAAGAGAAACAATGCTGGTGAGAAGAGCTCTGCTGCCCTCCCAGTGCAGACAGCTGGATGGGGTTTTAAGACCTGCCAACCTCCTTCTGCCATGCAGCTCACCTTGTTGTTAATGATAGATATGTGTAAAATTCTCTGACAGGTTGTACCAGCAATATTTTTAAAGGGGTAGCTGTGGTTTTTTGCCATTACACTGCTGGTAAGGAATCCAGATGCCACTGCATTCCCACTCACACCAGCCCAAGCCGTTCCTGCAGCAGCAGGAACAGTCACTCCAGGGGAAAAACTCTTTCCCCGTCTCTAAGGACTTTTCAAGGAAAGTTGCTTTTTCCTTTTTTCTTTCTGTTTCAGCTCAGTCAATAGCACTTTTGTGTAAGCACAGAGCTGCAGCAGGCCTTGTTTTCAGTGTTTTGGAACCTGCTTGATTTTTGCTATTTTTATTGATGTTTTATTGCAGAGCCCATTAGGGAGGAGAACCTTCTGGTGAGTTACCTGCCACTTATAGCACCTGGTGACAAGGGCTAATGTACCTCCTGCTTGCCCTGTCACAAAGTCTAAGATGAAGTCTACAAAGTCTGCAATTTACCCATTGCCTTTAATCCTGCAGATAACAGCATAACGAGATCCACTGTCTGGGGGCTGAACCTAAACTATACACTTAGGTGTCCATTCCAGTGAAAGTAGGATGGATGGATGTGAGAGCAAGGCAGCCTCTCCTGCACTGGCAGGTGACACCAAGACCAGATGCATCTCTGGAACAGATGACTGAGGTCAACCATAAATTAACAGGCTCATTTTGAGGGAGGAAAGAATAATTCTGTGTCCAATTGCATGGTCTGATATGAAGGAGACCAGAGGAGATGGGCCAATAAGTCTTTTCTGCACTCATGAACTTTCTGAATCTTTCTTATCCGGAGGGGAAAAATGGCAAGGGCTCCCTTTGCCATGTTACCATGGCTGACTCTTAATCACTAGCAGGGCTGGCAGTAGCTGTTGTGCAACACCACTTTCCCCAGCACTGGGCCCTGTTCCCCTGCAATGCTCCCAACCCCTGCTGGTCTCAGAAGAATTGAGCCCAAAGCTCCACATAGCAATTCAAATGCATCACCAGACATTAGGCCACCGGGTTAACCACTGTTTAATTTCGTCACATTTGTTTGTGAGTTATGTACGTGCCTTTCTTTTGTCAACATCTCCTTTTAGAAAGGATATTGATTTTGTTTTCAAAGGCTCTCGAAAATAAAATGAATGACTACATTCTAAGGAAGAGTCATTTTCTCAACAGCTGTAAATAATTTATTGTTCGCAACCCACCCAGATCAAAAGATACTTCATCAACTGATGTGGCAAAATCTGGTGCAAGCTGCATTTCTATTATCTCAGATCCAATTAACCATTTGGAGCAGACTAAAACATAACTAGATCAATCCAGAATCAGATTAATATCCAATCCATAATCACATTAATCACAATCTGTCCATAATTAGCCATCAGATAATCCCATTGGACAGGAGGTGACATGCAGTATCCCATTATCTCATTAATTATCTATTTTCAGTATCAGACATTGTGCCTAAACACAAGGAAATGTTTTTAAAGGAAAATGGATAGGGAATTCTCATTTTGCTACATCTTCCCCATTGAAGCTCCCAGTGTCTCAGTCTTGGAGTTTTACAACATTTCTTTGTTTTGCCGTATTCTGCTAGGACCAAGGGAGGTTTTTTGAGAGACATCGTCTTTTTAATAAAATATGACTATCTTAGGAAGATGGATAAATGAAACATTTGTTTCATGTGAAGAAGTTTGTGAAAGAAAGAAAACTCTTCATCAAAGGTTTTAATGGTAACATGATAACAATAGCTTTGCAATGCTAAATCTTATTGCAGATGGTTCCTGTCCTTTTTTGTAATGTAAGTGAAATTGCGTTCCATCTGTTTTAATTTTATAATGGACTTAATCCACGGTTGGCTCTGAAAGAATCAGCATTTACTGCCTTTGCAATCTGCTGCAAACAAAAAAAAAAAATTGTTACCGTTTCCCCCTTCTAGAGGGAACTTGTACATCTATTTGGGAGCAAACCCCAGAGCTGCTCTGTAGAGAGCAGGGAGCACCCTTAGGCAGCCTCAGCCCGTGGCCAGCAGCCCCTGCCAGCTCTCACACCAAACCCGACTGGAGCTGCTGCAAAAGAGGCTGGAATCTCTGGGCACTGGGTGGAGGAGAGCGAGGAGGAATCAGTGTGGCAGGAGAGATTGCTCTTGGCTTTGACCAGAAAATGCTTCCAGCACTTCCAAGTCACCTGAATGCAGGGGTCTAGAGGTGCCTCCTGGACTGAATTATTCCATGATTTCATGATGTGCTTTCCCTTACCCTCCCTCACCAATTATTGTACAATTAACCTGTTTGTAAAACATGCGGTATCAAGCTGGTTCAATGCCTCATGGCATTACCTGTAGTCATTTTAAAGCTTTTTGTATTTCATAGAGGAGATGCAGGGCTTTCAACACTTTTCTAGCAAGTACTTTTTTTGGCTTTTCTACTAAACTGCCTGTGCAGCACTGCTACCCTGTTCCTACCTGCCTTGTTGTGAAGTGAGTCCAGTCCAATCACACCTGCCTGGTGTGAGCACATTGCTCTGTTCAGATACAGGTGTGACTGCAGCACAGCTTTGCATAGGTTTGGAAAAGTTTGGTTGGCTCAGCTGTAACTTTACAAATTCCTAAACTGGTGGGAGGTTTGGGAGAGAAGACAGGATCCTGCCCTCGAGTGGGAAAAGGGTGATGCAACACAGACCATCCCTGCCAAGCTGCTGTATTCTCAGACATGTCTCATTCTCCTATCACTCTGACATTTTTGCATTTTATTGTTAACACATGCAGATACTGACTCACCCAGGAATCTGAATTCTGGCTCAGGCTGAAGTCACCTTCCTGTACCTTCTTTTCTGCAGGTGTCCAGGCATGGACCTGTGGTGCCCCACAGTGCTGCAGAGGTTCCCATCCCCTATCCCTCAGGGTGACCCCAGTTTGAAGAACTGACCACACTTTTCCAATTGCCTTCGTAACTCTCACCCTGCACCCAGCTCTGCCACTGGCCAGCGAGCCAC
Organism: Molothrus aeneus; assembly: GCF_037042795.1. Classification (NCBI taxonomy): domain Eukaryota; kingdom Metazoa; phylum Chordata; class Aves; order Passeriformes; family Icteridae; genus Molothrus; species Molothrus aeneus. The sequence goes on along the minus strand of NC_089658.1, from coordinate 4,457,995 downwards.
GCTAGCGGCAGGCAGCAGTCAGACCACAACCCCCAGCAGGGTACACAGGCAGGGAACACATGGGCTCACCCTGCCCTGAGGATGTCACTGCTGCACCGCTCCTCTGCACCTTCGCACACGCAGGAGCAGGCAGGGATACCAAAATCCCTTGGAGACATGCGTGCCAGCTGAAGCGGGTGCTTCAAATGCCATCCACCCTCCTTTCCCCCGCAGCTATCATACAAATTTAAGAGCTTGCTTTCAGCATTTGGGGCCCTCAAAGGGGTAAGCAGGGGCTGTGACCAGGCTGGGAGAGCGGGTCAAATAGTGAAGCACTTTAGCCAGAGTCCTCTCCCCCTCCCCAGCTTCTGGGGCTTCATACCTGCAGGGTGCCTGTCTCGCACAAGAGACAAGTGCTTCAGCTGGAAACCCATCCCGCCTCCCTCCTCTGAGGAAAATGAGCGCAGCCTGCCCTTCCTGAGCCAACATCCAAAGTCACCAGGTCCTCCCCAAGCCATACAGGTTGGCAAATGTCTGTCAAATTCCACGTATAAAATTCAAAAGGTGATTGCATGGGGGTGAAGGAAAGGACCAAAGCCCCAAGACAGCAGCAATCCCAATTCCAGCATATTTAAGCTTTCCTGGACCTTAAGAGGCACTCGTGTTGCTGTGTTGCAAAGTCTTTGGGAATTTAACACTGAGTCAAAGGCCACGGACGTGCTCTCCCTATTTTTCTGCTAACGCACGGGAAGCCCATGGTGACTGGGGGGAAAGAAGGAAGAAAAAAGAACAGAAGGAAGAAAAAAGCAACAGGAGAGGTTCGGCTGCCGGAACAGCATGGAACCAGGTGCATGAAAATGCGGTAAAATACTATTTTTCTCCTCTAATTTCAACTCGTCACGGGGCTGCTGCCCGGGACGGCCGCCCGACGATGCGGTCGGTTCTGTTCGGGTCCGTTGGGGCGGCTCTCCCGCACGCGGGTCTCAGCAGGGAACTGCTCCGCGGGTGCGCAGCGTTGAGCCGGCGGCCAGCGCGCAGCCCCTTCCCGTCTGCCGCGGAGATGCTCCTCTGCGCAGCGCCGGAACTGTCCCGCCGAGCCCGCCTGCGGGCACCTGCCAGCGGCACGCCGAAACGCGGGGGAAAGAACAACGAAATAAAATGCAAAAGAGACGAGAAAGAGAAGGAAGAGGGAAATTAAAGGAGAAAAAAAATAGGCGAACTAAAAGTCAAGAAGAATAACAGGGAAAACAGAGGAGGGAAAAAAGCTACAATGCATCTCCTTCTCCTCGGGCTGCCGATGCCGCCGTTCCCCGTGCGCGCAGGGCCGAGGCACAGCACGGCGGGCGGGGCAGAGAGGGTCCCGCGGCGGCCCGGGGCGCGGGGCGCGGGGGAGCTTCTCCCGCGGGGCGCGGGGCCGCGCGTCCCGTCAGTGCCGGCGTCGTGCGGCTCCGGGCCGGGTCCCGCGGGGCGTGCGCCCCGCTCCGCGCCCGCCGCGCGCCCATTGTTCGGCACCGCCAATCCGCGGGCTCTCCCCGCGGCCGCCAATCGCCTCCGGGGGCCGCGCGGTGAGGTCAGCGCCTCTGCGCGCTGACATCACGGCGCGGCCCGGCGGGGCGGGCCCGGGGGGGCGGGCGCGGCCCCCGCCCCGCGCCGCGCGGGTAGTGGTGGAGCGGCGGCTCCGCATCCCGCATCGCTGCCGGTGCGCAGGGGGCCGCCCGCATGGTGGACATCCTCCTCCCGCGGCCGCTCCCGGGCGCCATGGGGGAGCCCTCCAAGAGTAAGTGCGCGCAGCTCAGCGAAACGCGGGGCCAGGGCGGGCGGGCGGGCGCGGGACCCTGCGGGTCGAGCTCCGCGCCGCCGTTGCCGTCGGGGGGACTGGCGGCCCGCGGGCGCGCTGACAGCGCCGGGAAGGGCCGCGGCCCCACGGCGGGCGCGGGCGGCTGCGGGCTCGGCCCGCGTCAACTCCGGTGCCGCTATTCCCGTTCGTGCCCAGCGCTTCCCGGCCCCTCTGTCCTTTCTGCTGTCCGCGCCGCTGAGCTCATTTCTTTCGACTGTTTCCATTTCTTTCTCTGCTGCCCTCTGCTCTTCCTTTATTTCTTTCTTTCTTTGGTCGTGTTACCGTTTTTCTTTCTTTATTTTTTTCGTGTTTGTTTGTCTTTTTTTAAATTTCTCTTTTCGTTTTTAAAAACAATTATTTTCTTTCTGTTCTTGTTTAGTTTTATTTCTCTTTCTGTCTCTTTGATTCCATGTCTCTTACGGTTACAATTTGTCCATATTCCCATTTTAACCGTCTCTGGGTTTTCGATGCTTTTGTATCTCCTTCCGTCATTCTGTTTTAATTTCTTTTTCCTTCTTTCTTTCCTTTCTTCTTTATTTGTTTCTTTCCTTATTTCTTTCAAGTTTTCCTCAGCCGTTGTTTTATTGTTTTTGTATCTCTGCTTTTATTTTCCTTTTCCAAAATTCTACTTTTACGTCTCTGTCTTTCTGCATTTATTTGCCTTGCTCAAGCTTCTGTCTTTTTTTTTCTTTCTTTCTTTCTTTTTTTTTCCTTTTTCCTGACCGTATTAATTTGTCTCCTTTCATGTTTCCATCCTTTCTGTCCGTGTGTCTGTCTTTATTTCTCTTTCTTTCTATTTTGGAATAAAACCAAAACAAATCAGAATAAGAAAAAAGGATGAAGTGTAAAAAAGAAAAAGTGCTTTTCCCTAATTGCTGACCTCTGCTCTGGCACTGCTGGCTCTGACCGTACCCCGCTCGCTCCCGGCAGGGCGGCCGGGGCTGGCCCTGTGCGCGGGCTGCGGGGGCCGCATCCAGGACCCCTTCCTGCTGCGGGTGTCGCCGGACCTGGAGTGGCACGTCGCCTGCCTCAAGTGCGCCGAGTGCGGGCAGCCCCTCGATGAGACCTGCACATGCTTCCTGCGCGACGGCAAGGCCTACTGCAAACGGGATTACAGCAGGTGACCCCGAATGCGCCGGCGCTCGTTAGACAAAAAAATAACCTAGACCCGGAAAAGCACAAAAGCCCCTTAAACTCCCCGAATTTCCCCCAACGAAAGCCCGACTCTGGGCCGCTGCCCGCCCCCGCGGCACCGCCTGGAGCCGTCCCGACGGTGCGGCCGCGGGCCCTGACGGCGCGTCGCGTCCCCGCAGGCTCTTCGGCATCAAGTGCGCCCAGTGCCGGGCGGCGTTCAGCAGCAGCGACCTGGTGATGCGCGCCCGCGACCACGTCTACCACCTGGAGTGCTTCCGCTGCGCCGCCTGCGGCCGCCAGCTCCTGCCCGGCGACCAGTTCTGCCTGCGGGAGCGCGACCTGCTCTGCCGCGCCGACCACGGGCCGCCCCCCGACGGCGCCGCCGCCCGCGGACCGCGCAGCCCCGCGCTGCCGCCGGCCGCCGCCGCGCACCTCGCAGGTACCGGCTCCCCGGCGGGGCGGGCGGCGGGGCGGGGAGGGTGTCGGGAGGGCTGCGGCGGGCGAGCGGGCGGCGGCGCTGACGGTGCGCGCCCTCCCCGCCCGTCGCAGAGCCGGTGCCCGGGCGGCCGCCCGCCCCGCGGCCGCCGGCGCACAAGGCGGCGGAGAAGACCACCCGCGTGCGGACGGTGCTGAACGAGAAGCAGCTGCACACGCTGCGGACCTGCTACGCCGCCAACCCGCGCCCCGACGCCCTGATGAAGGAGCAGCTCGTGGAAATGACGGGGCTCAGTCCCCGCGTCATCCGCGTCTGGTTCCAGAACAAGCGCTGCAAGGACAAGAAAAAGTCCATTCTCATGAAGCAGCTCCAGCAGCAGCAGCACAGCGACAAGACGGTGAGCGCCCGCCCTCCCCGGCGGGGAGGGAGATGTGGGTGGGGGGCTCGGGCGGCAGTCGCGCTGAATCCCCGTGTGCCCGCAGAGCCTGCAGGGCCTCACCGGGACTCCGCTCGTGGCCGGCAGCCCCATCCGCCACGAGAGCGCCGTGCAGGGCACCGCCGTGGAGGTCCAGACCTACCAGCCGCCCTGGAAGGCGCTCAGCGAGTTCGCCCTGCAGAGCGACCTGGAGCAGCCCGCCGCCTTCCAGCAGCTGGTGAGCCGCGCCGGGCCGTCCGTCGGGCCGCAAGGGACGGGCAGATGCCGGCCCGCCGGGCCCGGGTGCTGAGGGAGGGGGACGGGGCAGGGGGCGACCGCGCGAGGCCCTCACCGCCGCTGCTCCCCCAGGTCTCCTTCTCCGAGTCCGGCTCCTTGGGCACCTCCTCCGGCAGCGACGTGACCTCGCTGTCCTCCCAGCTCCCCGACACCCCCAACAGCATGGTACCCAGCCCGGCCGAGACGTGAAGCGGCCGGTCCGCCCCGCCGCGGGACCTCCGCATGCCTGCGCTCCCTGCATGAGACACCCGGCCCCGGGCCGCTCCCAGAGCGCCGGACAAACGCCTTTGTTTTTTAATTATTCTTATTTAAAAACAAACAAAAAATATGTTACTGTCGGCCAAAAAAGCACCGGGATCCTCGCTGCCTTCACCAGACCGGAGAGAGAGCCCTCGCCCTGGTTTTTTCGTGGTTTTGGTTTGGTTTTTTCCTGCCCTGCGGATTTCGGTGTTTCTTTTCCCCAAAGAAACTCGGATTTCCCCGCCGAAGCCCGGCACAGTGACAGGCTTCCTCGCCCGCTGTTTGAGCTGGGGACGGTTTTTCTTTCCTTTTTGAAAGGGAAAAATAAATAGTAAAACCAAAATCTACAAAATGGGGAGAGACTCCTCCGGCGTGCGGCCGCGGAGCTGGCCTGGACCTTCCTCCGCGGAGCCGCGCCATCCAGCCTCATCTCACACCGATGCCTCACTCGGGCCACGCTGCCCGACCCCCCACGATCGCTGGAAAAAAGGGACACGGAAACGAGACTTTTTAACGGGAAAACCAGTACTAATAATGTTAAGTTATCAATGGACGAAGGACGGATTGTTTGCGCCTTTAACGATCAAAAGTAAGTTATTGTTATTTATTGTCAGAGTCAGCGGTTGAATAGTGGGATTAAATATTTTGGACTTAATAAAAAAAAAAGAAAAAAGAAAACAAAAATGGTTTTAAACGAAAAAACCAAAAACGAACTAAAAAACGTCGCGAAAGGGAGGCGAAGGGGCACACCAGGCGCGGAGCGGCGCGGCCATACGGATCGGGAGCGGAACAGAGCGGGTCGGGACGGGCACAGCGCCGGCTTCTCCCGCACGGCCTCACCGCACCGCGCTAATCGGCTTTCAGAACCGGGGCCGCTTATTTATAGCCGGGGAGGCGGAGCGCAGGTTTCCCTTTCGGAGTAGCCCCCAGGCTCGCCCGGCCGTGTCCGCACCTGCCGCGGTGCGGGGCCGCCTCGCCTCCTCCCGGGGGTGGCGGGGCTGGGCGGCGGCGCTCCCCCGGGCCGGTGAGGCGAGCCCTACCTTCCCGCGCCTCCATCCCCCCGTCCAGACCCAGGCGGCGACTCCTTATCTGCCTCTGGCATCACCTGGGAGCGCGGCAGGGCCGCTGCAGCTCCCGCGCCCTCCCCCTTACCCGCGCGGGACTGCTCAGGGCCAGCTCCCCGTGGGACCGCAGGCCCGGCCAAGCTCAAGCCACGGGGAGCCGCTCCCTTATCCCATCCCTGGGCAGCGGGGCGAGAGCCGGGCCCTACCGGAGCCCTCCGGGTTGCAGGGGATGGGCAGCGCAGCGCCGCGGCCGCTCCACTACCCCGACAGACTGCGGAGAGGGGTGCAGGGACCGGGCTCCCAGGGCGAGCTGCCGTCGGGGGGCACGGAGCGGCGCGGGCTGCGGGGCCGCCTCAGCCCGGGGCTGTCCTGCACCGCCGGGACGAGCAATCTCCCGGCTAGGGACAGGTGGGGATGGGCATCCTGCCGCCCTCCCAGCCTCGCCGCGAGGCCCCCGCCGTTACCTGGCTCCGTCCGGGTCGGGCTGGAGCTCGGCGCGTTCTCCCGGGGCCGGGCTGGAGCTCGGCGCGTGGCTCGCCTCAGGCCCGCGCCGGGCCGGGCCGGGCAGCTATGGGCGGCGCTGGGGCCGCCGAGAAGGGACCGTTCCGCTGCCGGTGGCGATCACGGTGCTGGTCCTCGCTCCGGCACCGGTCGCGGTCCCCGTCCTGCCCGGGTCGTGCTCCCGGTGCCCGCGGGCCGGGATCGGCGGCGGCCCCGGCGCAGCGCAGCCGGGGCGCCGGGAGCCCCCTCAGCGCCTCCGCGCGCCCCCTCAGCGCCGCCGCGCGCGGGAGCGGCCCCGGGCGGAGCCGGCGCGCGGAGCCCCCGCCGCGCACGGAGCCCAGAGGGCACCGCGGGCCCCGCTCGAGTCCAAGCGAGACGTTAAAAATGCATGAGCTCTAAAATATCTGTCCTAGGTGACGTGTCCTCAATCACCCAAAAAAATATAAGCAAACTTTCCCCGGGGCCAGATCTGACGAATTACTTTGATTTGATTCCGATTGACTCTTGATTACCGAGAAAAACATCTTATGAGTGTTTTTTTCTCTCTTTCTGAACCGTGTTGCTTATGGTAACTCAAACATACTGATGATTTTAACACAGGAATCACACAAGACAGAATAAGTTATTTTATTACAAGATATATAGAACATATTTTCTCTGTTTGCAACCTTATTTCAGCAGTTCTGCAGTGCAAGTCCCACCACAGGGCAGAAAACACCAAAAATCATGACATTGGATACAAGAACGAAATAAACTCAAATTATCAAAATTACAAAACAGAACTTGGAAGTATCTACAGTACTTATATAAATAGTGCAAATTATATATCTATAGGATAAGTATTTAGAGTATCAAAACCATTTTGGAACAGCGTTTTAAAGAAGGTAGTCAGCAGGAACTGGTCAGTGTGACGATGTTAGGGATTTAAAAGCTAAATACAACTCTTATTTTTTCAAGAAGAACTGTCGAGCTTCTTCCCAGGACTGCCGGGGGAATCTGTTGGAGAGCTCAAGATAATCTTGAGAACTGAAAAATTTTTCTGTTGAAGAAAGAACATAAAATTACCAAGTTATTCCCTCTTAAGATAAGATGGCAGTAAAACAAGAATAATGAATGTGCAGCCAATTTAAGTGATTTACTCCCCTCCCCCTATCCAAATCTCCTCAGACCGTGGGGTGACACTTCTGTGGAGCTCATGGCATCTATGCTTGCCTTTAAGAATGGGAGCAGAGGCTCTGATGAGCAAAGGCTTCCATTTGTTAGCTGCTCAGGCTCTCTGCCCTGTGCAGAGGAACATTTTACATCTTTGCCCACTTCATGTTCTTGGGCACACCACTCAGCCTCCTTACACTCTGGGCAGCCTCATTTTCTGCTCAGCAGTTTCTTTTTTTTACAAAGGGCTGCAGAAGAGTTGTGTTCCTGACTGCCCAGAGCTCAGGGCACAAATGCAGCTTTCACTCCTGAGAGTGTGCAGTGACGTGGACAGGACTGCACTGTGCCAGGTTTGAGGGTCTGACCCTCCACGCAGCACCCAACTGTGAAGTTTGTGCTTTCAGGTTTTATTCCCATCAGTGTTACTATTCCCATTTTTTGGGGGGACACCATCCTTTACGTTCAAGTGATAGAAGAGATAAAAATAATCCTGCCTACACTATTACTAAGTTAACTTTTTTGCAACTGGGGAATGTTTAGAAATCACACTCACACGTTACCACATTTTTGTTTAAAAGTTCCTCCAGTTTGAATAGTGAAAATAAAAAGCAAATTTTCTACTTGGATTTTAGATGTTTCTTGAGAAGAATCTCATGGAAATACAATCCTGGAAAGTTGGTGCTGCAGACACTGCACGAGTCTGCTTCAGACTGAGATGGCTGATGTTGACAGTAACAATGTCCATAAAGTTACTTTCACTTTATAATTTATTTTTAAACAAAAACTTGATGCTTTAGACCTAGAACCACTCATCTCCTAGCAAATGCTGAGGAAATGGTGGTGGATTTCTACTTATGGGGAGGGAGAAATGACTGAGCGTCACATTTTATGCACAATTCTCAAGACCAGATGCCCATCGACACTTGAATTTCAGATGTGTTTAGCAAGTAACAGCCATCTCAGCCGAGAATCTTTCAAATGTTTAGCCTAGAAAGGTTGACTGCATTTAAAATAATATCTATAACTGAGGAGGGAAAAAAAAAACCCGACTCTTCTGCAAACTGACAGACTTTAAAGGACAATTACAGACAGTATTTTAGAGATTTTTGGCTCCCTGAGTGTATTGGCATGGCTGTGTAGCTTCTGCAACCTAAAACTTTTGAAGGCAGCCTTTGTGTCAGCTAATTAAATATGTACAGGTACAGTATCACATTTTAAGACACGACACCACATAGCATTGAATAAAGATTAACAGCCTGAATCCCCGACAGAGGAGCAGCAGGCTGGAACACACGGATGTGCAGGTCAGGATGTGAGGCAGGGAGCCCACCCCAAACTGTACATTTACTGTATTCCTCCTCAGCCACGCCGATTCAAGGAACTTAAATCACAGCAACTCCACATTTTGCTACCCAGTTGTTACTCTGTTACACTGCAGGGAACGTACCCCTCTGCTGAGATAACTGATTTTCCATTTGGCCTGAGCTCTGTGCAAAATCCTATGGGGGAAAACAAACAAAAAAAGACATCAGGTTTTCAGATCTTATATCTGAGGAATTAAAACAACATTTAGAAGTCTTCACAGTCATTCAAAAATACTAATACTTCATGTAATCTGTAAATGAACAAACTCTGGCTTGTTTTCTACATATCATAACACAGTACTGCCAGCACTTAAATTCTGTAATTTACAGTGGATTTTTACACATTTATTTATATCTGTTTTCAAAAAATATATTTTTAGTGAATGTCTTCTTAGGAAATAGTTATTACTGTGATTTTTATTTAGCTATTTAACCATAGCAATGTTTCTGTAAAACAAATGGTGTTTCAGACTTTTGCTCCCGACTCCAAATACACTCTTACAAAATTCATGACTGATCCCAATTTCAATGGCCGTGCTTCCCAGCAACCTGGGAGCCTGAGGCGCTATCTCCTGGGAGAAGGTGGAGGTGCTGCCCAGTGCTGCTGGCCCTGGCAGCCAGCTGTGCCCCAGCTGTGCCCCAGCTGTGCCCCAGCGCAGGGCACCACACGATCTCACTGCTGTGGGGTGTTGGGGTGCAGCATCCTCGGAGCCAGCACGGACACAGACCTGGCCTGGAACCAGCCAGCTCCCCACTACAGATCCTGTCCTTTGCTGGAGTCTCCACCCAGCAGAATACTGAAGAAGGGACTACCCGAGATAAGATACAGCACAGCAAATCGTGGATACTCCTGAATGTTTCTACTTATTCCTGCACATCTCCAAACAGAAGTAACAAAAATAAACAGGCTGATGCAAACTTCAGTTGATGGAAATAAATCTATCGGTAGGGAAAGTGCTGTAAAATGCAGAAATGCTCTTCCTTTGATTTTGGCTGCACATTTAACACACTGTATTTAAGTGTTATATTCGTACACACCACCAAACTTTTATGCAAACAGGACTTCTTTTGGCGTTCCCTGGCAAAGGAAGAATCTCATTTTCTAGTCACAGGCCAACATTTTCCAGTCTTTCCCAAACCTTTGACTGAAGCAAATGAGAGATTTGCTTGACAAACAGCAGCGAGTTGAAATAGAAGTGGAGCAGCGAGTCCCTTCTGCGTGCACGGGATCTCCGCATTCCTTGGATCCTGCCAGCACCACGCTCCGTGTGTGCGTGTGGGCAAAATACTGAAGGACCACCGAAGCCAGCAGTGACAGCACACTTCACAGCACACACAGCTCTTCCATATTTTCATAGAACACCTTTTTTTAAAAGCCTACAGGCATAGTACATGAACTTGTCATCTAGGATATAACTAACTGGAAATCGTATTAGTAACGTTGACCCTTATAAATATACTTACACTTTACTGTAGCTACTGGGGATTTTAGTGCCATTCCATCTCTTACAGAACAGAAATCAACGTAAACAACCTGAATTATTCATATAGGGAACATTCTCCTCCACTCTCCTGTTTTTTAGCTGAAAAAAACTCAAACTAAACTTGCTGCAATAACTAATAATGCATAAATTATATTTTTCAGTTTCACTATAAGAAAGGCAAAGAAGATGAATTATAGCTGTGTATTTAACCAGAAGTTCATTACTATATGGCAAATGTTTTTAATACAAAGTTCCAAACTTTTTAAAAATTGCTGTGCAATTATTTTAGAATTAAAAGGATAAAAAGTAGCTGCACTCATAAATTTGATGTTATGCAAAGACTTTTAGTAAATATTTAGTTCTTGTACTTTCTCTTTGAAATGTATGTAGTGTATTATTGGACTAGCTGTAAAGCATTAGAAAAAGGACTTTGATTAACATTTCTTTATCAACAGCAGTAACTTTCAGGTGACTGATACAGGGTTACAGACTCCCAAAAGAGTATTATTTTTAACAGTACTGTGTTTATGAAAACTACATTTATTCACTGGAAACAGCAAATAAAATGCTTGAAAACCATGAGGCAGGCAAAAAATCTGATGGATAAAACAATATATAAATTTAGACAAAGGGAAGAAAAATAACGCAAATCTTTATTCAAAACAGTATTTGTAATGACTTCGGTGGCTTACTGTCAAAAATAAAGCTTGCAAGATTAGACTGGTAACATATGTTTTGTGTATTTTCTGCATAAAATGCATACACTTACCCAGCTCCCTGTAAATCTATGGTACACAGTATACAACTGTACATTTATATGTAAACACATTAATATACTGATTTCAGATATGCTATATGGGCAAGAATTTTTTAAAAAATAAATATTTTAAAATCTACATCACATCTTCCCCGTACATCCAGAAACTTGAATGCAAACTGGAATCTGCACGAACAGTGAGAACCTGAACTACTCAGTAACCTTTGAGTGTGATAAAATGCCTCAAGTACAGGCATCATGTGTGGTTTGAGAAGAGCTGCAGAGAGTCTGGAAGCACTTGAGTGCTGTTTGCTTGTCCTAGTGCAGTGAGGATCCCCACCCTGAGAGCAAAGGCGAGCACAGCCGTACCTGGATGAAGGTGGCCAGTAAAACACAGCTCATCTCCTGCTCCAGGATGATCTTGTTCTGAGGGTTATTGTAACATGCAGCTATGAGTGAAGGGAAGAGCACTTTGATTAAACGAGGATCACTGAAATACTGGAAAGGCAACTGGCAGAGCTTCTGCAGCACCGTGGGGTGACGGCCAGACTGTACAATGATCTGAAAATACAAACAGAACAAAATTCAACCACGTGATCTATCTGTTCTTCTCTTCCTCTTAACCACCAAGGGTGCTGAAGTCATGCTAAAAAAATGAGCACGGATGAGGAGTAAGTACTAAAAATAAAGCCCATAACATTTACTTCAGATAACTTCTGTTTCAGTGTGCAAGTACTATTTTTATTGTGGAGTAATATAAAAAATACAGAGCTCTGAAAGTTCTTTTTTTCTGTATCACCCAAAAAGACAACAAACAAGCAAGGGATTAATTTACAGATTACAGTAAAATAGATAATTTAATACCTTAATTCAAAAGACAAAGAATTACAGCTCAGGGACTGTTCTAAGGTAGAGCCATGAAAGACAAAATGCCGACCCCTGCCATTTGAACGCACTTAGCACAGGGGAAAGAAAAATCCAGGATTTTAAAAACCCTCCCGAAGCTTGACCATCCTTCCTGGGGCTGGCAATTCGAGAGGACTGTGTTTCAGGGGAGATGTCTGCCACGAATTCTCAGGCACCAAAAAGAAAAGGGGATTGTGAGCTGCCCAGTGAGGAGTTTCTGTAAGGAGAGACTCAGAGAGATCCTCCCATCTGTGCTCCTTATCTCGGTTTCTATCAGTGCCATTGGCTCTAAAAGGAGAATTGTTTAGATAAATGGGACTGTTGTCATGAAGAAGGCTAAGTTTACAACTGTATACATCTGAAGAAATAAGGCAATGCTATCACTGGTCTCCTACAAAGGAACCTTTCCATTTCACTTGATATTCTTATAAAATCTTTGCCATAAACTAAAAAATGCCCAAATCGGATCTGTTCCAAGTAACCTTGATTAGACAATTACAATATGAAAGAGCTGTTTGACCCAAAGTTGGCTTTTCAGCATAGGAGGAAGCTCATATAAGGCTGGAACACTGTAAAACTGAGGGTCATGACTGTAAATTGTACTTGGAAAAACACAATTTTACAGGTACACACCCAGACAAGACTGCATTCAAATTAAAACCAGAAGGACAGAAAGAAGCAGTTGAGACTACAGGAACATAAATTACAGGGATTTACAAGTTTTCAAAGCACTTTTAACAATACCTTCAGAGCACACACTAAGTTGATAATGCAGTTCAATTTAAAAACAAGATGAACAAAATAATAGTTTGCATTTTTTTTTCAGTTCACCAGTCAAAAAAGACATTGAAAAACCTTTCAAAATACTGGTAGCAATGTCTTAATGTCCTTAAAGACAGGAGCAATTTTTAAAAGACAGCAAAAAAAGTGACAATTAAGCACACATTCAGACATTGTTTTGAGGAAAATATCACTGAAGCATTTGGATGATTCTAAACTCTCAGCTCCCACCCTGTAAGCAAGAGGTGCCCCCAAGTTTGGGAGTACTGTTGAAATTTTAAATTAACCAGAGTGGCTATTATACTGTTCTATTTTGCAGTGGTAAATTCTATAATCAGAAAAGTATTTAAAGTCAATCACAATTGCTACTAAAATAACTACAATTGGCATTTCTGATCCAGGACAGAACAAGAGAACTCTTGGTTTCTTTTTCATGGCCACCATACCTTTGATGAATAGGCAGAAGAAAATACATTTTTGGGACTTTTTATTTTTCATTTCACAGTTCACTTCCCTTACCTGTCCTAAAAATGCCATGGATAGTTAGTGAAGTCCTGCCACACTCACAGTGCAGATACCAAAATAGCTTCCACAGAATTACTATTTCATTATCTTTTTATTTTCAACAGCTTTACTACTATGATGTTATCAACATTAAAGATAGGAAGGGATATAGAGGGGTTGCTGGCTGTTTTAATCTGGTATTTATCACATGTGGAATCAATTTAATGATTTCAGCTCATTGTACTAATGCAGCTACTAAACCTGATACACTATATTATGTACTCTGAAAAAAACATGAGTCACCCCTTACTGGAAAAGAAGCCAATCAAATAAACCTGCAGCAGAGCACATATTCCTTGCTTCACTGTCAGTGGGTGGAGAAAGAGAAGGCCAGCACTTGACTTAGCAGATGAACATCAAAGAAAGCAAATGAAAAACTTACACTTCTCTTGCTTGATTTTTTTTTTTTTTTGAATGGTCACTTGGCTTAATAATCCCAGGGACTTTTGCAGGCCTGGAATATGGAATGCTCATCTTACAAACTGCTCTCATACAAGAGATACAAGCTCCTTGCTGAAATGCAGCTTGCCTCTCCTCCGCCACAGACTGGGATCCAGATGCATTTACCTAGAATTAGCTTTTCTTGTTGCTCTCTCTCTAGCCTGCAAATCAGATATGCCTGTCAAATGTAACAAGATCCTAATTAAATCACTGCACTTCTGTACAGCCAAGCATTTAAGCACCTGCTTAACTTCAGCTATGTGCCTATGTTCCATTAATATTTCCTTGTGGTTTTCTTTTTCTGAACTGAGGCCTATCAAATTAGTCCAAGCTACTGCAATTATTGTTTTTAAATCAGAGCAGGAAACTCACATTGATGTTTTCTGTATTTCTTTTTAAAACCTTGCTTATTCTCAAAATTTACACATATTCATACAACTTTATTGGTTTTGCCTGTGCTTAGCTGGAATTAATTCCAGCTTAGTTTATCTTATTTATGGCCCAACATGTACTAAATGCTGGAACAATCCTGTGAAGACCCAAACAACACACAGGTAGGAGACATAGCACATAGGTTTCTGAAATGCTATTTCACTGAATGAAGGGAGTTTTCCTTTGTGCCACCAGTCAAACTCCAGGCCCTGGTCCATCCTGGAGGTGGAGCCCCTGTTACAGAGTGGGTGAGAATTCAGGTTCAGCACAGCAGAGAGCACTGGCCCACACTGCTCTCAGTGTAAAAGCCTGCTGAGGAGAGACTGGAGCAACTCAGATGCTCACTTTCAGGACTGCAGCCTTGCCTGGTTGGTGTCTGTCTGCACGTCCAGGTCCCCCACACCACGCAGGCTGCACCCACAGCCAACTGTCCAGCACCATGAGTGATGTGGTGACCTGTGGGAACTTTCCACTGAGCAACACCTTGCAGGGCTGCCTATCAGTTATCTTCTGTCACTCCCACCACTTTATAGCCCTCTGCAGGTCCTGCTAATTGACTTAATCTCCAATAGCCAGCGGGTCAGGCTCTCTCCCCTGCCCTAGCAGCAATCCCTGCTCCTGTGTGACTCTCTGGGAAATGCACTCTGCTCTCACCAGTGCAATCACCATCCCCATCCACTGCACTGGTATTTCTGAAGTTTATCACTTAGGAAAGCATGATTCATGATTTCTGAAGTCTCTAGATGGAATCCATGTTTTCCTTACATTTACTCAGGCCAATATTCACTGTGAAGTGTATTGCTTGGCCATTTGCTGCACTTCTCACTGTGAAAGTCTGAAGCAGTATAAAAGTCAGTCTTTCAAAACAGACTCCAATGACAAAAGCCAGCAATATGCCACACAGCACTTGAGCAATAAAATAGGACAATCAGTCAAAAAAATTAAAAGCTCCATGTGGTATGAAACAGTAATAAAGTAGTGAGGGGAACTCATCATTCTCTGCAAGATAAGGCTTCCCCTGTCACTCAGGTAGGGTCTGGCTCCAGACCTGATGTGACTGCTGGAGGATATTCCAGAAGGATATTCCATCCTGGGTACTCAGTCCTTCCCTGTATGACCCCAGGACAGCAGCCTGGCACTGCTGCCACTGCTTCCTGGCACCTTGCAAAGGAGAACTTCCCAGGACTGAATGCCTTTGCTAAGGAATTAACAGACCATAAGAATCCAAAAAACTTGGGCACGATTTTCTTCTGGGTAGCAAAGGGAAACGCTGCAGCTCATTTCATTTTTCAGTCAGCTCCAAGGGCCCCAGAATTAATGTTCTGATGCTGCTGCAGGAATGAGAATCATAAAAGTGCAGCTCCTTTCCTTCCTTGCAGGGAGACAATGAGTAGCACACAGAGGGACAACTTTTGCCCAATAATTAGCAAAGGAAAGATGTTTTGCTGAACACCTCCTAATTCTATTTATATACTGCATATATATGTATTTGTTCTTCACTTCATCTTTCTCTGTATTCCTTTTATCAGTGAAAACTACCATTACTTTAAAATGCATATGTGTGTATTGTTGTCAAAGGACGGTAATAAAATCCTCATACTTAACAGGTTCCAGAACTTTGGAATGGCACAGCAATGACACAGCATGTCTCAGCAGCTACATGTCAAATCAGATGTAAAATCTTACCAATTCAACAGTTAATTTTACAGAAAACTAAAATAAGAATCTTCTTGCCTTTGAAACTGGATTTTCATAATCAGGTAACTGAGCGTACAAACAGGATTTTCATCAACAAAACTAAAATGCCATTTAGAAAGTTGAAGAATGTCTGTATGTAAAATACTGACAAATATTAGTTACATTGAAGTGAATTGATAATTCATAGATTCATATCATTCATATATTCATATGTTCTGAATAGACATGTAATGGAGATGCATGCTAGTAATTTGTCAAGAGCTAACAGTTCAATTAAACTGCCCTGTGAAGATTTATTATGGAGTAGCACTTTTGGGGACAATCTGAGTTTCTTTTTCCAAGTTGTAACTGCATTCAAAAAAGAGGAACTAACTGAATATAAAACTCTGCTTGCAATCTTCCAGAAATTTAAAGAATATTATGATCCCAGATTGTTTTCCAATGGTTCTCTGTGTGTATGTTAAATATTGTCAGATATTTTATTACAAAAAACAAAATAAAGGGTTCAGTGTCAGACCAAGAACTTTTTCACCACTTGTGTACCACACAAGGTTAGCCCAGGATTACTGCAGACTGGAAGTGCTGATTTTTAGAGCAATATTTAGTCTAGTTCTACTGGTGGATTTAGGTTTTCTTGCTTCACTTGGACATTTGCAGCTCTGTAAAAACATCATTCACGTGAGTTGTTTCTGTCAATATATACAATAAACCCACCAGAATGATCTTTTAAAGAAGCTAATTAATTTTGTAGAAGGTAGAATTAGGTAGAAGAGTAATCCAGCAGCAAACTTTTTTGTCTGTGGAAGGGCAAAACAAAGAACTGAAATGATTCACTTTGGGAAGAAACTTTGGGAGCAAAGGCACAGCTGGCAGGAGTGGCACTGCTGGGGCACATGGCAGCCACAGGGGCATGGCCAAGGCAAGAGGAGACAACACCCAGCAGCTGAGGCCTGGCAGTGCCTCCCAGCACCATTCCCAGCCAGGCCATGGGAACCATGCCTGCCTTCTGCAGCCCATCAGCTCCTTTCATCCACACAGGAAGGGGAAAATGGGCAGCAGAGAAAGGAAAAAGATTGCCAAGGAGAGAACTGAAATCTGTAGGCACAAACCCAAACGTGGAGTTTTGAACAAAACCTTACAAGCCATCCAAGTGCACTGCTCTTGTGTGACTGACTCTGCCTGAAAAACTGAAACTGAGACAAAGTTCTCCTAATGTGGATACAGGAACAAGCAGTTGGAAAGTTCAGAACTTCCTGAAGCAAAACTTTCTTTGGCTCTTGCAGACAAACCTGGCAGTGACATGGGGTGTTCCACAGGTACTCAGAAACAAATACAGTGCTTATTAGCAGGAGCTGAATTCACTTTCTAGAAAAACATCCTTCCCAATAGAATTCCCTTTCATTTTTATGAAACCAAGCATTAAAATGTGCCTTTTACTTGTCTGTGCTCTTCTGCTCTTATGTGGTTCATGTTCAGATGCAATTTTCTTAGAACAGCTCAGTTTAAAAAGTGAGTGGTTCTCTGAGGGGCACTCCCTGCCTTCTCTGCTATCTCAGATGACCTGTGCTGCCAAACTTCAACATGGCCATGACAAACATTAGCATCTTCAAATGGTACTCCCTATGGGAACCACTAATATTTCTAATCCATGGATTTTTCATTTATATAAATGCCAATTCTAATTTGTACTAACAAGTAATAACTTCATTGAACAGGAACTGTGCATCTAATTCCTGTACCAGTATTCTATCAAGCAGTTAAATCCTTTTGTTTGATGTTAGGTTATTTACAACTTTGTAAAAGAAATAAGTCTTTATATTAGTAGTGCAGAGGTTCTCTTCAAAGCTAGATCTGCATTATTTCTTTGCTTCTATATAAACAGATCTCATACTGCTAGTATTTAATCAGCAGAATATGTCACCACTTAGGCTCTTCTTCTGTTTTAAGGTCAAGCTCTTTTCTTTCCATTTTGCAAACTCCACTATTGGCAAAGCTCTGAGCAAAGAATG
Organism: Molothrus aeneus; assembly: GCF_037042795.1. NCBI lineage: Eukaryota > Metazoa > Chordata > Aves > Passeriformes > Icteridae > Molothrus > Molothrus aeneus. The sequence goes on along the minus strand of NC_089658.1, from coordinate 4,440,505 downwards.
TTCTAAATTCCTCCTGGCATTTCTCAGGAATCACAGCACTATTTCCATGCAAAAAGAAAGTTCCAGAATGCTACACTGAAATTTAGAAATAAGAATTTTGTCTATTTGAAAAATTCCAGTGTTTATTTTCTTAGTGTCACATGTAAGTCTTCAGAGGGAAGATAAGAGTGGTTCAGGAATAACATCAGCCTTCCTATAAAGCACATTCTAAGCATTGTCCTTTTAGAGCTCTATGGTTTAAGCAGATTCAAGGGTGCTCTGTGTATACATCACAGAAAAAAATTGTTGCATCAGTTTTTGTGTAACTATCCTAAGACATATGAACATTTAAGATAGGACAAGGGCCAACCACCAGGACAATGATGCACTGGAAATGTAAAAATATTTATCAAAAGTGATGCTAGTGGAAAATCTAGCAAAAGGTCATTATACAAAGCTTTTGAAAAAATGCAGCCCAAAATGACAACTAACATGTCCTCTTAGTTATAAGACAATAAATGAAGTATATGTAAGATTAAATTTAACAATAAATAAATAATATTAAACAAATATTGTAAAATATAAACTTCGTTACAATGTGATGAAAGGAAAATGGAAGCAATTCTAATATGCATTGAGGTTACTTGTGAATTTAATACTTGTCCCAAGCTCTAGGAGAAAATAATAATCCAACATCTGACCAGGAGAAGGTATTAAGGAAAAGCCTAACTTCTGGAGTGACAGCATTTTAGCATTTATTAACATAAAAATAAATATTTAAATGTGAGGTTGTTCTCACACTTTGTGTTAATGATATACTTAAGGACCCTGTTAAACCAAAGGGTATCACTGCTTTCTAGAAAATTCTAAGCTTCATTGTTTCCACAATAATGTAACAGAAGATTCGTATGTTCAAGTGTTGGCCTAATAATTTTAAATCAGAAAGTATTATTATACATCCAATGTATGAGAAATACCTATCTTCTGTCAGATAAAATTAAAAATCCATCACGACACATCTCGGATCCTCAGGGGTTATTCTGAGCCCTGAAGTGATCAGAATTAGCCTTTGTAGCCCTGCACTGTTTTTGAAGAATCATCTTCACATTCAGATAACATCCCCAGCCTCGATGATGAACCCCTTTAAACTCAGGCTGCTGCTTTGGGCACGGCTCTGCAGTCATTTACTGTGAATGAAATCCAACTGATCTGAATGAAGATGATTTAAAGGGCAGAGAAGAAACAGGACCAGTCAACAGAAGTTCAGGCAAACTGTTGGCTGAGGTTTCTGCCAGCACCCTTGGAAACTGCTAGTTTGGGTCAAAATCCCCAGAAGGTGTGAATAATTCCAACATTACAGTCTAAAACACATAAAATCTTCTTGTGTGTCTCAGAGCATTTTCTCTCTTCAAAAGCAAATATTTCCTGTCACACTCTGGAACTCTACTCACAAGTAAGCTATATAGTCTTGGAATTATTATTCCTAGCACGTTTTGTCTTATGGTTTCCACAAGAAATGTAAAGGGTTTGTCAAAGAACCCAATCATCAACTAAAAAGCTTGTGAAACACTGAGCCACTGGACATATTACAGAGCTGTCTGAGACAAAGCTTCAAAGAGAGAGCAAGAAAATGTTCTTTTCTGCCATGAAAAACAAGCTCCAATTTACCCTTTACTAAGGGGAGAGGAAGACGAGCAACATTTTCCATAGTACTCCATTAATGCATTTTGTTCTTTATGTTTCAGTATCGCTTCAAACAAGTGTGACCGGAGCTGAACACGAGCCAAGGGGCTGGAGAGACTCCTCCGGGGCTCTCGCAGGCTGCCAGCCTCGGAGCAGCATCCGAGGAAGAGCTGTCAGCTCCGGGACACAGAGCAGCCGCCGCTGCCTCGCCGTGGGGCCGGGCACAGCCACGGCGGCTCTGCGGGGCCGCGGCAGCCGAGACTTTATGAGAGAGGCACAGGGAGTTCCCTCACACATCAGGCGAGACAGACAATAGCTCGCAAGGCTGATTAAAGATTTGCAGGCTTTAGACTCTAATGTTGAAAGTGTCCGTGTGAAAAGCGGTTCCCAAGCGAAGGGCGAGCGCCGCGCTGGGTGGGAGCGGCAGCGGAGTTGCGCAAGCTCTGCCTCCGTCCGAGCCCAGCTCCGAGCGGGAACAAACTGCGGATGGAGCAGGACTACGCCAAACTCTGCGGTGTTTTCTCGATGTGGACGAAGTTCCACCGGGGATTAAGCCGAGACCACCAAACTCCTTTTATCCTGACCCAGGAGTAAGATTAGAACACGGCTGTCCGGAGGCAGCAGCAGCTCCCTCTCTTCTCTAAGCCTCAGTTAGGGACTGTATTGAAGGCTGATGAAATTACTGGCTTTTATGACATTGAGAGATAAGTTTATCCTTCCGTGTTTACAGTTTGAGAGGAAGACAGTAAGATAAATCCAAATGCATTAATTTCTCACACTAATTCCCATACACTCTCTCTTCTCCTCCAGACAGGAACGAGCAAGTCATCATGAACTGAAACTAAATACACTTTACTTCATGTTAAGTCTTTGCTCATATTAAATTACCTTCCCCACCTCCTCTCAAAAACCCCCAAAAATCCAGCATGTATTTTGGAATGTTAGAAATACAATCAGGATGTGACACATGAAATGTGCAGTCCCAAATGCTTCTGACATACTTGATTTGCTTTGTCATAGATCATTCTTTAAAAGAAAAAGTTCATCAGGAAGCTCAAACAACAACAAAGGTGTCTGACAAATTACCTAAAAGGCATCCCCACTTTTGCCTGACTGCCCAGACAGGAATGCCATCTCTCCTGAAGACATTGGTTCACTTAAGTGAATTTATGTGGCTGAGGATGTAAGGCTGTGAGAGCCAAGGCATACATTACAGAGCTGCCTTAATGTACTCAGCTCTAACTCGGGCACTTTAATCCTCAGGGGATTTCTGTTCACAAGCTCAAGTGCCTCTAAATGTGAGTCAAGACTACAACTTCACATTAATCACTCACTTGCCAAAATCAGATATTCCACAAAATTTACCAGGTATTTCTTGTTCAAACCTCTAAAGCTTTAAAACATCAGGGTGTGGGGCTTTTAAAAGAAGTTTTAATGAAAAAACCTGTAACCTCAACATGAAATCAATACTCCTAAAAATCCCTGTTTGAGAAGAAACTAATAAAATCAGAATTAAGTAAATTTAGATCTTATTTACTTACAGATAGGGATGTTAACTGCATGGTAACTACCAATTCCTGCCTCTTTGCCATATTTTCATAAAGTCCACCTACCAGATCAAAATTGTTCCAGTTCCTCCACAGCCCCAAAAGCAACATAAACGATGAAAGCTTAATGATTGCCTCTAGTAAACAACCCATATGGAAACTCTACATATTTTTATAACTTGCAAGTTTTCCTGTTGACTTCTATTTTCACAATTTTTCCATTTTAGAAGTATTTTTCTTCCTTCCCGTTAACACTAGAGAAAACTGGCTCCATCCTAAAACTCAGTATGTACTAACTCTGTCAAAACCACAAAATAATTTCTCTCCAGAAGGTCACTTTTAATCTTAAATCCCTTTGTAAGTGTTCCTTGCAGCCCAATACCTGTAACCACAGCTAGGATGTGTCATACACAGATAGATATTTGTGATACACACTGTGGGACAAAGGCTCCTGCTACTTTATGACAAAAGAAGGACTTACCACACAGGAAAAATGCTTAGAAGAAAATATGACCATAAGGCAATCATTTAACAAAAAAAGGAAAATAATCTTGGAATGAAACCTTTATTGGGGACTAACTACCAACGCTTTGGGTGCCACAAGTGAGTCCTAAATTTCAAGGTCCTTTCAGAACTATGCCTACCATACAGTATTTCTATTTCTTTACACATTATATTTTTACTTGTGATACTGCTGTGTGGTATTTTACATATTTAACATGGGAGAAATTCCCTCCCAAAATATCCTGTACTCTCACTGCTCCTTACTCCTTTACCTGGAGTTAGCAGGGATGCCTGAAACATGTTTTGCAACAAATTTTCCTGTATAGCAAGGAGTAATTTCTAGTAGGTGACTGATACTATTAAATCTAATTCCACGTGCTTCTATTTTCAGCATATGGATCATCAGATATTAACATTTCAATTATTTAGAGTTTATAGTAACAGACCTTGTTAAGGACACAAATGTCTGGGGACAGAGGGTTTGGACAGAGAAGTAAGTGAGACTTATGCAGCTGGAAGACTTCTGGGAATGAAATTCCTTCTTCAAGGACACATAGTGTACATGTAAATTTTTGAAAAACTTCTGAGAGAACTTTTTACTTCTATCTACAAGCCTATTTTTATAACAAAGTTCTGAAAAGCTGCACACACTTTTTCCTAACTCTTTCGGCAGAGATTTTATTTTGCAGTCTAGCAACTGTATCTTCTAGAAACATCCAATTCATATCTTACAAACCTTTAAAGTTGGTGGGATTCTTCTAGAGCACTCTAAATACAGTGTGTACCAAAGACTGGCAGAACAAAAGCTATTTTTATTTAAAGAAAGGCATAGCAATGCAACTTCTTTTGGAGCCTATCAGCAAGATCCTGAGTCTGAGGATCTGATTTGTGAGGACTTTCCAGATGAAAAATATTCCCTAACTGCAATGAATATGGAAAGATTTCTATTCCCAATGCAGCAATGTGAAAGAAAGCAAATCATCTGTCATTCCTGTTAATTTAATTACAGGACCACATTCAATTATTCAATATAATATGCAAATAAGGTGAGTTGACAGCACATGATAATTATATTCATTATACTAATTAAGTCAAACAATAAAAGGGAATAAAAATGTAATGAAACAGAAGGATAATTTAAATTAACAAGACTATTTTAATTAGAAACTGTAATTCTACAGTCTGATATAGTAGGGTTGGCTATTGAAAGATTGGACATTATTTTTATTACACAGTTTAGTTTTAATGTCCATCCTTGGTATCATGGGACCTGTTTTTGTATAGCAGCAGATTAAATGGTGGCCAGAACAAGAGAATCCCTTTTCCCTGCTGGTCCCTCCCGAGGAGCAGATGCCCAGTGAGGCTGTGAGCAGGGGCTGTCTGGCTCTGCAGTAAACAGAGCTCACGTGTGGATACAGAACAGACAGGGCAGCTCAGGCTCACCACTGGCTTTGCAGAGCTTCAAATATTAAAGAAACACGCCTTGCCTTCTGCAGTTTGCACTTCCATAACTGATTTATTTCTTCAGTGACAGCAGCTGCCCTGGAAAAGCTTTATGAATGTTAAAACAAAATAGGAACGAAGGAAGGGAATATTACTAATATATTATATGTGGGCAGAGTCAGCAAAATCACAGCCTTTTTAAAATAAACAGAGCAAGCACTATCAAAACACTCAGGAATGTGTTCCTCAGGAATCCATTGTCCTCAGTGCTCCTGACAGAATCACTTGGGGCTGCCCAAAGCCAGGCGTGGTGCAAACACCAAGTGGGAGCCCAGGCAGAGCCTCTGGGTGGGACCCAGCAGGAGCTGGGGGGAAATCTCAGGCTCCAAGCTGCACAAGAGAAAAGCACTTTCCTCATTCCTTCTTCATTTGCTACTCAGTTAACTCTAAAGACTTCTACAGACAGCATAACAAATGAAGCCAACCCTGTATTATATTAAATGACTGGCATATGATGCTCTTGGAAGATTTTGTTCTATGAATGTGAAATGTTTAGGAAATTGCCCTCTTATGATTTTGACTGCATAGTGGTAGTAGTTCACTTACTTAAATCACAGTACTACTACAGAAGGTCAATGCTGAGGTTGACAGGCCGTAAAATTTCTGTTTTAGAAATCTATCTATTCTCCAAACTGGGGAACTGCTTCACTTTTTTTTTTTTTTTTTTTAAGTTGCTTTATTTTCCTTCTTCCAGTATGCTGCTTTGGATATTTATCTGTTGATGTGGATAGAAAAAGGAACAACAAAAAGGGATGCTGAAAACTCCAAACTGTTTGTCCTTTTCTGTTTTGAGTATGGAAAGGAATGAAAACATACCTCCGTTTGTAATAAGAAATACAAATATACAAATGTAGAGAGGAAAGGACTTTAAACTACAAACAAATGCGTATTTGACTGCAAGAAGAACCTGAATCTGCCTTGAAATACATCATTTATGGACTCAGTTAAAGTTGATTCAAATACTAAATAGAGCTTTCTGGCTTTATAGAAATTTGTTTTCATAGCTCAAGTCTAGTGTATCTATTTTTATTACACTGTACTTGCCAGGACTTCAAGCCTACTATTTGAAAACTTTCACTGTGAGACCAATTTTTTATTTTTAGTAGGACTCCCCAGATGATCAACAAGGGAAGAAAAAATTGGAAGCTCTTAACATAATAAAAAATTCAACCATAACTGAATGAATAGAAAGCACTTCCCCCTCCATGAAAAGCAGCCTGTCTAGTAGAAGTCACAACACAAAGAGCACCTTAAAATAATGACCATAAGCAAGTCATACTGCTTTGCCTGGTAGTAAAAGAAAAATTACTTCCTTTCACTAAAAATCTTTCCCAGTATTTTTCAAGTACCTGAGTGAGGAAAGCCGCAGTTTTTCAAAATGCTTTTTTAAACAAAAAAGCCAAACCCAACTGCCTCAGTTAAAATCTTATTAACGAGGAATATTAGAAATGACATAAAAAGTTAAGCACGTCATGACATCTGACATTGGTGGCTCCAAAGCAAAGCACCCTAAAAGAGAGCTTCTAGGGTATGAGAAGGACTGACACAGCAGGGCTGTCTGCCGGAAACCCTAAACCCGACACTGAGGGCTGCAGAGGCCATCTTCAGCCCCAGGAGCACAAGCTGAAGGCTCCAGGATCCAGCTGGAAAGCCCAGCCCCAGCCCAAGGCTCCCCCCTGGGAGCTTCCTGCTGGCACTGCTGGCATGGCAGGGTGGCACTGCTGGCACTGCTGCAGGAGCCCTGTGCTGCAGGAACCCCTGTGCTGCAGGAGCCCTGTGCTGCAGGAATCCCCTGTGCTGCAGGGACCCTGTGCTGCAGGAGCCCTGTGCTGCATGAGCCCCTGTGCTGCATGAGCCCCTGTGCTGCATGAGCCCCTGTGCTGCATGAGCCCCTGTGCTGCATGAGCCCCTGTGCTGCAGGAACCCCTGTGCTGCAGGAACCCCTGTGCTGCAGGAACCCCCTGTGCTGCAGGAACCCCCTGTGCTGCAGGAACCCCCTGTGCTGCAGGAACCCCCTGTGCTGCATGAGCCCTGTGCTGCAGGAACCCTGTGCTGCATGAGCCCTGTGCTGCATGAGCCCCTGTGCTGCAGGAACCCTGTGCTGCAGGAACCCTGTGCTGCAGGAACCCCCTGTGCTGCATGAGCCCCTGTGCTGCATGAGCCCTGTGCTGCATGAGCCCTGTGCTGCAGGAACCCTGTGCTGCAGGAGCCCCTGTGCTGCAGGAACCCTGTGCTGCAGGAGCCCTGTGCTGCAGGAACCCTGTACTGCAGGAACCACTGTGCTGCAGGAACCCTGTGCTGCAGGAGCCCCCTGAGCTGCAGGAACCCCTGTGCTGCAGGAACCCCTGTGCTGCAGGAACCCCTGTGCTGCATGAGCCCCTGTGCTGCATGAGCCCCTGTGCTGCAGGAACCCCTGTGCTGCAGGAGCCCCTGTGCTGCAGGAGCCCCTGTGCTGCATGAGCCCTGTGCTGCATGCGCCCCTGTGCTGCAGGAACCCCCCGTGCTGCAGGAGCCCTGTGCTGCAGGAACCCCCTGTGCTGCAGGAACCCTGTGCTGCAGGAACCCCCTGTGCTGCAGGAGCCCTGTGCTGCAGGAACCCTGTGCTGCAGGGAACCTGTACTGCAGGAACCCCCCGTGCTGCAGGAGCCCTGTGCTGCAGGAACCCCCTGTGCTGCAGGAACCCCCTGAGCTGCAGGAAGCCCCTGTGCTGCAGGAAGCCCCTGTGCTGCAGGAAACCTCTCTGCTGCACTGCTCCTGCAGTGCCAAGTCCTGCATGCAATGAATCCCATCTGTTTGGACTTTGTTCCAGAACAGAAATCCTTGAGCTGCAGAGAGAAGATGACAGGGTTTGCTGTCACTGCTGGGGCCAGCTCGACCCTGGGGCAGCAGAGGGACTCAAAATGGCATCAGCACCACACAGGGTTAAAAATGACCACTCTGAAGTGCTGCCAACAGGCAGATCCAGATCCCGAGTGGGATTTTGGTTACACAGGGTAGGGAGGCTGCAGCATCCTCCCTCCAGCTGTGGCCAATCCCACAGAAGCATCACTGTATAATTATATAATACTTGTGACAGCACTGTCAGCTTTAAGATATTACAGTGTTCCAATTACAGCCAATAACTGTAAGAATGTTATAGAGCAGCTTTTCTCTAAAACCTTTCCTGACAAGTTTAACACTTCCTCCAGTTCATCAGCTGAACTGAGGGCACTGAGCTCCTCACCCTGAACCCCTATCCCAAAAGCTGAGCAGAACAGGGAACGAGCACACAGAGAGAACACAGTGAGTACCTTCCCAAAATGCAGCATTCACCTGAATCATACCCAACACATGGGCACTGTAATGCAGTACCTACACACTCAGAGTCAGCTTCTCATATTCCAAGAGCCAGTGCCAAGCCCTGCCCAATACACCCTGAGATGTTACAGATAAGCTGAGGAAACCATGAGATTTTTAAGACCAATAAATTTGAAATATTTTTTGAGTTTTGTGTCTGTTTTACTTTATAAGCCAGTAAGAGAGGTCACGGAGTCCAGTGGCAAAAGTGGACAACAATTAAGGAAGCTAAAGGGGAATTTTCACTGTTTCTTGAATAGGGCATTTAGTTTATGACTGAAAAGATTCATGGAGAAGAATGGCTTAGACCTGAGCACTGGCAAGCAGGGAGACAGCTACATTGGCATCCAAGGTCAAGTCTTCATGGGAGAGTAGCTTAGTTGGCTTTAAAAAGGTTTAACTTGGGTACCACAACCATCTGATTAAGCTGATGTGAAGCTAACTTAGAATTAAAAATATCAGTGGCTAAGTGTGCCTTGGCAGGGTGCAAGGCCAGTTCAAATCAATGCAATGGCAGCAGAGGAACTACAAATGGAGTTTGCTTATGGACACACAAAATCAATGTCTTTGTCTTAACAACAACTTCAGTTTCTCTTTAGCAAACACATCCGTTTGTGCTCACAGAATCCCAAGTGCTTCAAAAGCAATGCTGAGGGGATGAATTTCCTGACTAAATGAGAGATCCATGACTAAATGTGCCCTTGATAACTTCTGAGCCCCTTTTCCATTTGCCTTACCTGGTTATCTGGGTTGTTTACAGTGAAGTAGCCCACACAAATGATGACTTCGTGCAGCAATCCTTCACAGGTATGCTGAGAGCAGTACCACAGCAGGGAGCTGATAATGTGCCTGAAGGCCAGGGACAGCCCCTCAGCTCCCACAATCGACTGAAAAACACCAAGAAACAGAAATCACACTCCAGCAGCATGTTCTAGAACTTGTGCACACCAACTGCACCCTTCTGGGGTGTTTTTGCAAAGTACAGACTATGTTCTTCCTTGTGAAAGGCCACAATCAGATTTCTTTTTTCAGCTGCTTACTGTTCACAACTGGAATATAATATTAAAAGCCACAGAAGCAAGAATAAATTCAAATTTTCAAGGGACACAGAAAAAACTCGATTCTGCTTATTTGACATTCAGTGTAGCATTAGGTTGACCATTTCATTTGACATACATTACATGATCCAGGAATATTTAGTAATATCTCTTAGAAATAAGCAAAAGAAACCAAACCATCTTCATTTCTGCAACAGAGCAAAATGCATTTCTCATTAATAACTCACGCTCTGAATGGAATAAAATGATTAATAACAAATAATGACTTTTCAAACATTACAAAAAGTTAGAAACATCCAAAAGGAGAGAACAGTCAGCTGCAAACCTTCTTGGGATGTTTTTTAAAAGTAGGCAAATAGCTGTAACGTGGAGCTTCAGAATTAGATTTTATCTGTGCAGCCTACAGCCTCTATTTAATAAACATGTCAAGCAGACAGAGCGACACAGGGTCAAAGGGGAAAACTAAAGCACAAGGAATGAGCATGACAGTCTCCTAGCTCTAATGAAACAGCAATGCAGGCCTGAGAAAATCTCTTTCATTTCAGAGTTTTCTTCATTTTCTACCTTGTAGCCTGTGGTAAATATATATACATAAATCCCAGGCTGTGGCATAGTTTAGTCCTGCTGAATTCCAAATACACCCAGAAAAGCAGGATCATCCTTGACAGTGGAAGCAGGCTCAGCTGTGGATGCTTTCGATCTTGAACTTCAAGCATTCTGGTAAGTCAGTGTATTTTCAAAATTTAATGCCCAATACAGCCACCATTTACTGCTTTATGTCATGTGAATGCCATGTTCTCAGGTCCATCCTTATTTAATTAGTGCTGCCTGTGCATGCTGTGACCCAGTGCTCTGGGTTTGACCTCCTCTGATAACAACAGGTCAAAGGGCACCTGAGTTTGTGTATAAAAGTTAAACTAATTTTTCAAGGAAACTATGCTTCCTTTTTAGCCAGAATTAATATCAGCTCAGGACCCTGTGCTGTTTCTCACTACCATCTTTCAATTGTTTATACTGTCAAATTAAATGAAATATATACCCATGAGCCATCTGTGCTAATACAAACTCGAGAATACCAGACCTCTTTTGCTAATCAGAACTCCTATTCCACAGTCCTACCAATTTGTGATAAAACTATTCCTTAGAGATAATGATCACACAGGAGGCTCTTCCCTCTTCTGTCTGCCAGCCTGCCATGGCCCATGGGGTCAGTGTCCAGCAAACTGCCTCAGGTGGATGTTATTTTAAACAGTACAGAAACAAATCCCATTAATGCACGGGAAGGGAGAGCTGCTGAGCTAGCCCAGGGTGCCTGTCCATCACACACAACAGCATCCCCACAGTCCAGCAAACAGCTGGACACCTCCTGAGCAGAGCCCTGTGCCCCTGAACTGAGAGAAGCAGCTCCCACTGCTGGGGTTCTTCATGCAAGAGTTACTGACTTGAACCATTTTGGGTAGAACAGACTAACACAGACCATGGGGTTTGGAGGTTAATGCTGACTGTTTATTACAAATGCTGGGATGTAACAGCGTGGGTAGAGGGTAAATACAGACAGGGTAAGCAGGAGCTGGTGTTTTAAAACACCAGTGGTTTCTTGGGATAGCAGGGAGCAGCCCTCCAGCCAGTGGGATCTGCTACAGCTCCCCTGCCAAGTGTACCTGTTCCAGTCAAGGCTGACTCTGGCATACACCTGTAACACCTACAGCAGCACACAAACAGCCAGTCTGTCACAGACCCAGAGTGCTGAACCAAGGTCAGGAGGGAACTGCCTTGACTGACAGAAAGAAATGGAGTCAGTAGTGTGTGCAATCAAACTCCAGTCAATATCCTGCTTCTGTCCCTGCAACAAACCCTGACTGGACTGGTGCTGCAGCTGAACTCTGCTGCACACACAAGTCTTGATGCTGTTACAGATGATACCAAACGTACTGAAAGTCCATGGCAAGAAACACCAGCTGAAGGAGCCACACTAAATTCTTCACTTGTGAAAAGCTCTTGCTGAGTTTAATGCACTTCAGACGGAGAGTGTGGTACAGCACACTACAAATTACACATTAAATGGAAAAGAAAACTGTTCTGTTGAATTGTGTAAGATTGATGCTGCTAAATGTGTTTTCAAAGCAATGCCTTCTGACAAGTTTGATATTAACAATACAACTTTACTAACTTACCTGAGAAATATACCACTATTTGTATGGCAAAATCATTCATTTACCCTTGAACTCTGTTCATAGACAAAGGTAAATAGTCCTTCTCAGGACTAATTTTTTTTTTTTAGTTTAATAAAAATTATGAAAACATATTTTCCAATTTTTGGTCAACAAAATTTTACTTGGTAAAGAAATTATATCAAGTGATTATCAGTTTCAGCTGCACAATCTTAAATCAACTGGCCCCCAAAAGCACTGGAAACTATAATATGTGGTTATAATACAAGCAAATCCTTTCACATAAAATAAACTGTTATTTCGTCCTTTGGACTAAGATTTTTCTTTTTACACTTTTGGGGCTTAATAAATATAAAAAGCACTATGCTAGAAACAAGTAAAAAATAAGTTGGAAAACATAATGGATTTGATTCAGTATTCTAAATTTTCACTTTTTGGTTAAAGTCATCAGCCACAGCTATATGGCAGACATAACAACAGTTAGAAATTTCATGCCCAAAATCTAACATTTAAAAACTCCTTCAGTAACTAAGATCTTAAAGACAAAACTTAGTCCAAAGCTATAATCAATAATTAACATCATCCCACTACGAAAAGTTTTAAAACACCCGTTACCTGGAAGGCAGGCAGGTCAAGAACAGCAAAGCTATTGAAGAACCGTAAGCTCTGGATGGCCACCTGCACGGTGCTGGCAGCGTAGCTGTCCTTGGGGCTGGCAGTGCTGGGGTCGGAGCTGGTGCCGTGGAACAGGACGCAGTAGAGCATGTGCAGCACCCCCACCAGGTCCGTGGCCTGCAGAGCCGCGCTCAGCCCCGTGGGCTCCTGCCGCCCGCTGTCAAACACGCTGCAGCACCTGCCAGGGAACAGCCAGGTGACACACTGAGCTGGGAGCCAGGGCAAGCCTGATCCTGCAAGTGCCCCGAAACCACAGCACTTCCAGAAAACACTTGCAATGATTGGGGCACCGTCTCATGCTCTCTCTAATTGCAGTGCAGCTGTATCGTTCGGGATCCTGCTTCACATCCTGCCAGCGCCCAGCCTGGGGACACTGGGAGCACGGAGGGACTGCATGCAAGCCCTGCCTCGGGTCAGCAGCCTGCTCTCACCTTTGCTGCTTGCAATAGCAGCCAGCAGCAGTGGGAGAACTCCCTGGAGCCTCTCCTCTCACAGTGATGGGCTGCAGGCACTGGAACAAACTGCCTACCTAAGTAGCGAAATAAGTTACTGGGAACAGATGATCTTAATCAAACGGGTCTGCAGGAATTCAAGAATGAAGTGTGGAGCAGTAGGAAAACACACTGCTCCTGACTTCAGGCAGATGCTGTTATGGGAGAGTGCAGCAGGGCACCAAAGCACAGGGAAGCACAAACCAGCACAGCTCGTGCACACAGGAACTGGGTCCCTTTGCTGCCTTCTGGGTGTGCACATAAAATAATGGAGAAGGTTTTTGGTTATCTTGGATATCAGCACAGATAGGCAAATAACTCAGGACTGCCCTTTCCATTCTCACATCCAGACTTCCAAAAATACTTCACATAATCCTTCATGATTTTTACTACTCATGTTTTTTCACATTATTAATAATCCAGAGGATGATGCAGGACAACTACTAAGGAAGACTAAGAGTATCACTACCCTGGAGGCTAAATAATATGTGCAGGGTAGGCAACCACAAAGTGAAGTCTCAAAATAATTCAGCAAGTTTTATATTCTCTGAATTCTAATTCAAACCAATAACATAAATTACCTGAATTTCATTTTGGAAACATATTTTGTCAATACTGGTAATCAAAGGAAACACTAAAATAATAAAACACAGCAAAGAGTAACAATGAAAATATGCTACATCAAGGACTGTTTTTTACCTCATCTACTATATTTCCATCTTAAAAAAAAGAAAAAAAAAAGGAAAAAAAGAAAGGAAGTGTCAATATCAAAAGAGACTACACAGATTGAATGTATATATGATTCCTTGCTATAATTAAAAGAAAATATGACAGACTATATGAGAAAACATTATAAAAGGACAACTTAAATGAGGGTATTTTCCCCTTTTATAACTACTAAAAGCAAAGGAAATGGAAGTGAAAATCAGAACCATTTTCTAAAATAATCTCTAAGTTTGAAGACCTCAGTTTAAGAAAGCAAAGACCAGACACTCACAGGGCTCAGAATATTCCTGTTGAGCAGAATCAGGAAGGATTTCCCTTGACTAGAGCAGCTCTCAATAATCTCTCTGTATCTGTACCAGGAGCACCCTGCACTCCTCTGCTACAAACACTGGCTCCAGTGACATTTCCAACACAGATTCTAGGCAGGCTGACTAATCCTGCTTTTTACAATTGCAGACAGACTTCTTCAACAGAGAAACTAAACCATGAGCTCAGCAATGACCACGTTTTGGCAACCATCATCTTGTTCTGTCCTTTTCACTTTTCCTAGTGAAGCAAATAAAGCAGGCAAGAAAGCACCACCTTACCCAAACCAATGTCTGCCCACAAGAATTTCTGTCTGTCAGCAGCACTCCATCCCTTCCTTGGACCTCAGGGAGGGAAAGAGGCAGCGCAGGATGAGGAACCTGTTTTCCCCAGGTCCCAGAGCAGCCCTGGGCTCAGCTGAATATGACAGGGCAGTATTTGGGCTGTACAACCTGCTCTACTGGCACCCATCTGTTTCCACCACTGTCCCCTCTTTACCTTTACCTTACCAGATGATGTAAGCAGTGCTCTCATCTGAAATTAGCACTAATGAGTACAATTTCTGAATTATTTCTATTTACAGTCTGTGAATATTCAGTGCTGCTGAAAAAGCTGTTCAGTGCTGTACCCTCTGCTGCTACCCCCAGGACCAGTGTCCCAGACCCACTCCAGGGACACCTGAAGCTTTGAGGCACAAAAACCACCCCACACTGCATGAGTAGTCCACAAGCCTGTGACACAAAAATCAGATCTTTAGTAAAACACACAGTAAGAAAAAAAGCAACACAGTTGTGTCTGCTCTCCTTAAGACCCTGAGATTTACTCCACAAAGAATAAAAAGTGGAAAAAAACCCCTAGAGTTCTAAGTGTGTTTGGGTGGGGCTATGCTGCACAACAATTTATGGCAGGGCTTTGCTTTCCTTATGCCTGGAATCCATGCCCCAAATCTTCATTTTGAAGCTCTGTGGTCTCTAAGTGAGTGTGTGTGAATGGAGTCAGCAGAGACACTCCCAGAGCCATCACCTGCCTGTGCCAGCTGTGCCTTTGGAGATCCCTGCTGCAAAGTTCCAGGTGTGCTGGCACATCAGCCTGGCAGGGAGGGAGGCACAGGCCTGAGGAGGGAGAGCTGGCAGCTCTGGGACCACCCTGAGCACAGCTCTGCTCTGTCTGGGCTCCCTGGTATCCCAGGATTTATCCTGCAGGATGCAGTAGCCAAAATGTGCTAACCATCACTTAGTTACACTGGACTAACTAGAATGTTTATTGCCACACGATCACATGAGAGCACAGCTCCTCCTGCCAACCAGGATTTCCTAACTTCACTCTTAGCTTTTTCAGCTGTACAAAACAGAAAAGTACACTCACAGTCAAATGATAACCCCAAATTAATTACTGCATATGATACCTCACAGAATTTTTTCTGACTCTGTGCAATCAGAAGATTGACCAATTTTACCAAAGGTTAAAGTTAGCTTGCTTTCAACTCTCACTCCATCATTATTTTTAAACAATTCCATATGAGAAAGCTTACATTGCTGGATGAAATCCTTTTACCATTTTGTGCTGCTCTGGGGCAGAGAATGAATCAAAATATACATTAAAAAGTCAATTGTAAAATAACTAAATGCAAGCATTAGTTTTTTCACACAAAAGATGAAAAATTTTGAAGTTCGTACAGAACAAAACTGTTAAAGAGAAATTAAAAATTTGTCTGCTACATTTGATGGATTGAAGGAAATGCCAGAAAAAATTTATTTTGGATGTTGCCTGTACTACAGCTAATGTGCATGTGAACAGAACACTGGCTCCTGTTGAACTGTTGGTTCCACCACTTTAATCATAAATGTTTACAATAAAAAGGTAAAAGAAAGTTACTTGTACTTGCTATGGGCTTTAGAATGAAAAAAACCTAAATGAAATGATGTAAAATAAAGCATGAACCTCTGCCTCTACTGCTGAGTGATTTTTGTCAAGTCTGCACAACACTGGGTTTCATACATTTAGCAGATTTTTAGTTCACCTCAAAACATGAGCCCAATGAAAATTCAGTTCTGTTGGGACAGACTGAAGTAAAAACCCCCAAAACCTTCATAACATAAGATGACAATGTCACACCAGAAAATCAGACTTTACATAACTGAAGTTAAGAGATCAGATTCCTAGAGCTGCAATTCCTCTTAATTCTCCTATTTAAAGGAATTTGGTCTCTGAGTCTGTAACAGCTGCAAAAGTAAAATAGTCACTATGGACAAAACCTCTTCAATTAATTCCTGCAGGGAAGCAAGACCCACTGGATTTTTAACACTGGTTGACAGAGCTGGGAAAACAAACAAGCTTTCATAATTATTGTGACTTTAACAGTCACAATAATTATGTCTTAAATATAAATACAGAAGAACAGACAAATATTTATATTATGGTCAAACAACCTGCACTATCTTAAAAAAAAAAGGGTTTAATGAAATGCACAAATTTTCATTATGGGCTGCCACTGTGATTTTCAGCTTGGCCATCAAGGGCTTTCAGGAATTGGTATGTGATCTATGACATACAAAAAGAGTTTAAGAATTAAAAAATATGGATATATCCATCACAAGAAAGAAAGAAAGATACTAAGCAGTGTTACTTTGTTGCTTAAAATACACCACTATTTATTAAAAACAGGAATTCAATACAGCTTGATAAGAAACAGCATACTCTGCAGAACAAGTATAAAACTACAATTTCTCCAAGCTTCAATATGAGCAAACTGTTTATATCTGAAAATATATTGTTTTGAAAACTGGCTGAGCTAACAAGCAGACAAGCCCCTCTAAGGGTATACATTATAATGTTTGTATATTTGAAATATATACTCCTGATTAAAAACACTGAGTGAAATGAAAACATGACTTTCCAAGAGGCTTAGAATATAATCTGTTGGGGTTTTTTATTATTAGGATTTAAAAACTATCATCGGTACTTTTTGCTTCTAAATTATTTTATTTAGAAAGAGATGTCAAAATAAAGAGGACAAATAATAATAATAATAAAAGAAGAACAAGGAAGTATTTAGCACCTGTCAGACCTTGCTGCAATTCCCACTGTCAAGCAGGGACCGCAGTGCTGCACAGAGGTGATGAACTGAAGCCTTCCAGTAACTTCAGACCCAAGTTAGAGTGAGTTTAACAGCAAAACCAAGGTTCAGACAGGCTTACATCTGATTCCCCATGCAGCAGCCAAAACAGACATTATCTTAATGACTGCAATAAAAGTGAGCCCAGGCCACTTCCCCTTGTGCATCTGGGGCAGGACAGGCAGGGTTTCCCTGGGCCTGACCTGCATCTGCAGCTTTCTGCCTCTGCAGCTGGGAACCACAGCTTCATTAGCTGCTGACACACATTTATACACCCCACCACTGCTCTGGGATAGAACAGCAGCTATTTCATTACTGCACTGCTCTGGCACTGTCTTTTCCAGGGGTAATGAGAAAGCTTGAAGGCAATTTTTAAATAGAGAAAACAGCAAAAATTTTGAACAGCTGGTGCTCCCAAGGACCTACATAATTTGAGAGACTATTATTTGCAATATTCCCTGATGCACAGTGCAGTATCCCCCTTGGATCTGTGTTATTGCTCTCTGCTGTGCTGCCCCAGTGACTGACCCTCACCCTGCAGTGCTGCCCTGCTTCCCCCTGCTCCCTGCACTAACTCTGGGCCAGGGGGACTTTATTCACTCACACTCATGGGCAAAAGTGAAACAAGGCATTAACTCCAGCCCTCCACAGAGCAACAACTTCTGGGACAGCAGCCTTAGGTCCAGAGAATTAGGGAAAGGGGGATCTAGGCTGGATGAACTCTGGGCAGTGGAGGAGAAGACAGGAACACAAGCAGAACCTTTGCTATGCTGATTAAGGACCTGCCATGGAGATGCTCACTCAGTGCTCCCCCTGCTCTTAGGGAAGGCTGAGCTGAGGCTGCAGGGAGGCCCATGCCTTCATTAATGCTCCTTGCATTCCAGGCTGCTCATTGTTTTCTGTCCTGTGGGTACAAGCCAAGCACATTCCAGATGTGTAGTCAGGACCTGAGGGCTCAAAAGAGGCCTTGAATCTCTCATACTTACAGTGATACACTTGGAAAACAGGGCTGTCATCTTGAACATTGCTACTGGACATCTGCAATTCCACACAGATTCCAAGAGGTCTATATGGCCACACAGCATTGTTATTCCATACAAAGTGTATTTAATATTTTGATTTATTTCAGGTTAATAAAAATGTCTCTGTTCTCAATTCTGGCTACTGTTACTCCTAATGGTGAGCAAAAGTCAGTTAAGCATTACCAGGGTCACAATTTTCAAGTCTAAGTATCAAATGCCAGGTTCACCTGCTCAGCAGAGAGAGCTCAATATTCAGACCTGTTGCATTTTCTGATTTCTCCCTACAAACAATAAGGGACAATGTCCTCTTTTCAGCTCTCATACGCCTTTTTTTTAAAAAACTCATCAGGGAGGAAGGAGCTCTCACCTCCACTGTTAGCTATAGATGCAAAACAGCATCAGAAAAATGGGACTTCCAGTTGGAGGTCTCAAGTCACCCTCAATGATTCTCTCTGTGTAAGAGAAGAGGACAAAAAGTATCAAAACAAGCTTGAAACAGGATAACAAGTTATTAAGGTTTTCAACAATTGTTCTTTTATGTGTATTCCACCGTGTTTGGAAAATGTGCTATTCCATCCACAGCAAAATTTCAATTAAAAGAATCAATCAAGCATTTATTAGCCAGTATCAAAAATGATAATTTGAAAAGTAAGATCAATATCAAAGTTAAATCTTTTTTAAAGACCTTGATCATTAATGGAAAGAAAATCCCTCTCTTATAATAGGGTATGTTTATAACATATGTTCAGAATATATTCCCTTATTTCAATAACATTTTATGATTTTAAAATTGAAAATCCTCCAATTTATGCTTCTACATTAGTAAGACTTTTCTTTACTGTATCTAACTCTATGATTTTGGACTTTTTTTTCCCTACAAGTCTACCACAGTAATAAAAGAAGTCTCTTAATTCATGTCTTAAAATTTTACCATCTACATTATATCAACCACAGACCTCATTTAAAACATAATGTTGATTTATATTTATATATATATATATATATATAATTTGAGGCTATTCTCTAATAATCACTATTTTTGTGATACCTTGCCTGATGTAGAGGCACATGCAGAGAGGGACCTGGCTGAGATCTCTTCACTGCCTGCAGAATTCTTTCCATGAAGGAACTGTCCAAATACACACTGGGTGTCAATCCAGAGCTTGGTTTAGAAATACTCTGCAGAATTTGGAGTTTCATGAGATGTGCTTTTGAGGAAGGCAGGAAAGTCAGATTGACAGCTCTTCCTACCTCAGAGCTCCAGAAATGGCCCAACATACTTTGTACCCACAGGACTCGATCTTTTAATTGTTTCAAACCTGAGTTTTGAACAAGAATTTCTGGCCCTCTGGGGATATGGCAATTACAGCTGCAGTACAGTTCCCAACAATCTGGTGGGATCTGAATGCACAGGAGAAGGATCCCACAGCTCATAGGGGATTTCCCAGTTGTGCTGGGCTGGTTTGAGCCCTGGGGTGGTCCTGGTACCCCACCCAGTATTTACTGTCCTGTGTCAGCTTCCCACTGTGCCACTCACTGCTGAGTGCTGAGATCTGCACACAGCCAGACAGCAACACCACAGGGATTTCATATGGAATGACAACTTCCTGTGTGACAGGTAACAGCCTGAAAAGCTCCACTGAAAAACAAAAAAACAGATTAATTTTATATCCCCATCCTCTGGTTACCAATGAGGAGCATAAAGAAATTTCCAACCTGGAACCATCTTATATAGGAGGATATATGAAAAGAACATTTCAAAATTGCTCTTGCAACAATGGCAAAAGCCTGCCATTATTTTGGCAAAACTTCTTTTCATGCTGCAGTGAAATACTTGAAATACTTGCTGGGCTCCTCAAACCTCAGTAACAAGCTCAGCCCTTGGCTGATCAAGGGCTGGGATGCACAGAGGGCTGTGACAAGCAGGCTGCTTTGGTGCTCAAGGCTGGATCAGCTGAGCTGAGTGACAAAAGCTCACTGCAAAGGCTGCAGTGCCCCCACCCCATTCACCAGGAATGAAAGAGGCATCTGTCCTTCTCACAGAGGGGCTGCCTTTTGTGCTGCAAACAGGTCTCACACATCATGTATTACTGTAGTGTGACATATTTAACAATTCAATAAATTTGAGCTCTGTTCCTGCCACCTTAATCTGTGTTTGGCAGTACCTTTTTCCACTTAAATCACCTCCAGCACCGAGGACTGCTGTAACAAGACAGAATTACACTCTGCATACACTGCTTAAATGACAGGGGCTCAGGTGATGAAAGACATGTGATTTAAATTGCCCTTCTAATCAGTTACTTCAAGGCTTTTGATCTTGAAGTGAAAGACAACAGTTTTGAAATCTCCAGGTTCATTCCTCTCATTTCTTCTCATGCTCAAATGAACGATGTAACCTGGAATCAGGAACAACCAGCACCTTTGGATAAAATCCAGAGCATTGCTGTTTATGGATGTGGTAGGATCAGATACTTCTTGGTGTAACTGTGAAGAAAAACACTCAATCCCCCAAAATTATCCTGGTGCTGCAAAGAACAGATGCTCTTGATGGATGTATGTCTGCAGTGCTGTAATATTTTGGGGTGCAAAGATCTCTAATATTTTGATGAAGTGTGTGCCTGCTACAGAAATTGCAAATATTGTATTACTCACTCTGAGCTAGAACTATTATTCCACTAACAGAAGGGTGATATTTTTATTATTTTATTTAGTGAGTATTTGACTTCTGGCAGTGCTCTGCTGGAGTTTAAAATGCCAAGTTGGCAGTTTTCAGAAAGGGAAATTTCAGTAAGTTGGGATGGTCTCTTTGGGCTCATATTTCTTGTAGTTCTTTTTCCATGTGTTTGTGTCCCTGGCTACCAGCAACAGCTCTTACCTAAAGCTTTGTTTCTTATCCTATGTTTTATTAGCTCTACTTTTTCAATCCTAGCATCATTTTACCCTTCAGGAATGCATTGTGAAGTTCTGCCAGCCTTGATTTTTTCCTGAAATGTGTAACAGTAATGGTGTGGTAGGTTCTAGGAAGTGCAGCCCAAAGCTCTGAAATTTTGACTCCCACATGAGTGTCAAGCTGTCCTACACTGCAGACCACAGAAGTCCAGATTTGCTGGCAGGCACAAACCCTCATGCACACGTCCCACAGCCTTGGTTAGGTTACAACAACAAGCATTTTGCATTAGAAAATTCCCTGACAAATCTAGTAATAGCTTTCTTTATGGAAAATAGAGTTCCCTTACTGACAGTGGTATTTCAAAGAGCAAGAGCTGAATTGGCTGCTCTAGAGACAAATCATAGAGACAAATCAATTAACAGTTGATTTTAACCCATAATGAATTCCTCTTGAAGTCTTTGAGACTGAAGATTCAAACTATCAGTGATAAAAGGCGGTGGGGAATGATGAGTAAAGGAGGCAAAGTTTGCAATTCTGATAGGTGGCTCAGAGGAAGCAGGTTCAGTGCAAATAACTCATTACAGATTGCTGGTAAGAGGCTGAACAGAGGCGATCTCCAGCACTGTCTCTGGCCCTGTGGGTCTCACAGTTCAGGCTGGCAGCCTCAGCAGGAGGCTCCTGCCTGAGCACCACGCTCTGAGCTGCCAGAGACAGAGCACCCACCTTCCACTGAGAGCCTGGCACATCCCATTAGAGTGCACCCACCTTCCACTGAGAGCCTGGCACAGCTGGCACATCCCATGGAGCACTGCACCCACCTTCCCCTGAGAGCCTGGCACAGCTAGCACATCCCATGGAGCACTGCACCCACCTTCCACTGAGAGCCTGGCACAGCTGGCACATCCCATTAGAGTGCACCCACCTTCCCCTGAGAGCCTGGCACAGCTAGCACATCCCATTAGAGTGCACCCACCTTCCCCTGAGAGCCTGGCACATCCCATTAGAGTGCACCCACCTGGCACATCCCATTAGAGTGCACCCACCTTCCACTGAGAGCCTGGCACAGCTGGCACATCCCATTAGAGTGCACCCACCTTCCACTGAGAGCCTGGCACAGCTAGCACCTTCCATTGAGAGCCTGGCACAGCTGGCACATCCCATGGAGCAGGGCACCCACCTTCCACTGAGAGCCTGGCACAGCTGGCACATCCCATGGAGCACTGCTGTGGCACTCTGCAGGAAACTTGCTACACTGGGGTTCTCATCCACAGGGCCTTGCACAGACAGGAAACAGCAGCACAGCTTGTCCACCAGTCCTATGTTCACCACGTAACTACAATCAGAGGAAAAAGTGTATTACAAAACACAGTTCCACAACAGTTTTGGTAACTTTGCAAAAGAAGTCATTTTTGCTTCTCTGCTATCAAACCACTCAAAAAGTAGGTTATGATCACTTAAATACTCCTTCTAAAAGGGTTCAATAAAACAATTTCAATTACAATAATCTCAGATCTGGCTCTCTGGACCATCAGTAGTTTTTGTTATGAGATCTGAGAGTTGTAGGGTAATTCGTATTATATTGTACAAGAAAGATGAGTGTAAATGTTTATTTTAGCATACTGCTAGGAGGACAATGGAATTTTGCCATAGTTAGATGATTTATAATAATCTTGATAGCTCTGCAACAACACAATTTCTTTTTAGCATGAAGAGGTAAACTCTGTAGAACACACTAATTCAAGAAGACAATGATGTTATCCAGATAATGTTTTATAGCAATTCACACATCATAGCAACCACTGGCCAATTGTTGGGCTTTGTTCCCCTCTTATAAATACATATATGCAACAGCTCAGGGACTAATAGAATATTAACAACCTTCTATCAGTATAGAAGGATCAGGATCAAAAAATCTCCTCAGGACTCAATCAAATTCAATACAGAGAAAACCATGTAGTGACTTTTTTTAAAAACTGAAAACTCCCTTCTTTTTTATTAGGGTTAACCAGATCATCATTGCTGATCCTCAGATCACAACTGCTGAACTTCCTTCTTTGAATTGCTAATAGCTTGGAAACATATGTCCAAAAAATCTGCTCTTCACCCTTGTACCAAGATCTCTCTGTCCACAGCAGGTTCTCTCACACCTTGATCATTATCAACTCCACTTAAACCATGCACAGATGTATTTTTCCATGTCACTTTGCTGATATCACCTCACTTTACCTACTTTCCTTTTCTACCACAAACATCCAGCTTCTCAGACTTTAGCCCTTCTCAACCACCATATTCTGCTGACTTAGGTGAGATCAACTCTCTTTGTGGACACAAAGGTCCATTGTAATCATCTCCCTTTCTTTCCCCTCTAATTTTCTCTCTGTTTTCCTCCACTCCTAAGAAGCAGGAGAAACCTCTTGTCAAAACCAGAAGAACTGCAGTTTTACCCTGTGCTGAAAAGACATGGGGAAGCAATTGCCTTCAGACAACAACAAATGATCCCCTGTTCCTGCCCTGCCTACACCAACCCTCCTGAGATCACTGTCCCAGCAGCTGCTCCTCAAGTGCACTTGGCAGAGATGGCTCTAAGGACAGAGCTCCTGGAGAAGGGAACACCACTGGCTTTAAGTTTGCCAGACTTGACTAGACCACCCTAACTTGACCCAATAGGGAACATTATTAAATAATATTGATTCTATCAATAAAGACTATTGATTAGATAATGCTTCTCACAGAAGTACAAGTGTTTATTAAAAATAACTATTCCCTCACAACATGTCCTACAGTCTGATTTTGAAAGAACAGGGGATTTTGACACTAGAGAAGAAAACCACCTATTTTTCAGACACTGCTGTTGCTCAAAGACAGATTTCTCTGCCAATGTCCACCCTAGTGACACAAAGCTTTTGGAAGAAGTGAAGGAATTAAGAATAAAAATACACCGGATATAAAGCAAGAAGTTGAACTGCAGCATAGAAGATTTTTAAAGCTACTGAAGTACAGCAGTTAAAAACACATAAAGAAGCACAAAGATTATTAAGTGCACACTCATTGTGCAGGTAAATTTGTCTGTTCTATTTAGCAACATGAAAGGTTACTAGCATTAAGTTTCTTGCCAATTTTGATCTAAGCAATCCACCTGATCACACAGGTGATAAACAAGTTCTCCTGCATTAGTGGAATAATTCCAGGAACAGAGCTGGGTGTTAGATACATCACAGTCACAGAGAAATGCTGAGTGCTGGAAACAGCTCTGAGAAATAGGAGGGAAGAGGAATAACTAAATAAAATAGAGCTCATGCTGATAGATAGTGGCTCACAAAAAGGCACAACCTTTCTCATCAGCATTCTCTTCCCTAGCAGCATCTCCACAGTGTGACACCTGCAAACTGTGCCCACTGTCCCCCTCCTTCCCACCCACACCTGGGCACAGAGCAGCTGCTCCTCTGGCAGAGAGGAAATGGATGTGAGCTTTCAGTCTGCTGGGACTATTCCTCCCTGGCACCCGGAGACATCAGGAAGATGCATGGAGCCCTCCCTTCCTTGAGGAACTGAGCACACACACAAGTGGAATGTCAAAGCTCTCTAATCTATTGCCTCTATCTCTTTTTACCCACAGGAGCACAGCTGAAATAACCTGGCTACCCATTTGATGATACCCAGACAGCACATAGATAATTGGTGTTTATGCATCAGGTCTAATAGTCCCAAATAGGAAAAAAAAAAAAATTCAGTGCTCCTCTTTCTTTGCCCATCTTCCTAAAACTCTCACTTAATCAACTCCCCATGACATATGATACAATGACCTGGAGGTGAAAGATTCTCATTAATGACAGAATTTGTCTGTTTTTGACTGGTTTAAAATGCCCTCTCTCTTTTTTTCCTAATTGCACCATTACCTTGTCATCATGCCTTTCATTCCCCATTTATAACCAGATCCCCTAAAGTGCCTCAGGTGAGGGACCTGCTCAGATTCTCATGTCTCTCCTTATCTTGAGGGTCTGCCTGTGCTGGGCCCAGCCAGTGTCAGATGTCTGCTCAGCACAGACCTCCCACCCTCCCATTCATAAATTGTGGAATACAACATCCTGAAATTTCACACTCTATCAAAACCTGTTTGGGGAGAAGGAGAGTTACATGAGAACACAGAAGTTTTAGAGGTCACTGGTATCTATGACAACTACTTGTTTTGCTTTTCTCCTCCAGATGTCCTCTTTGTCTCCATCAGCATCACACCAGACTTTGAAACGTCTCAGGGCTCACTGTGACATGTTTTCAGTAGCATATAAAGAAGAACTGCATTTCTTCAGGGAGCTGAAGACACACTGGTGACTATTTATATGATAATTTATTGATAACTATTTATATAGCTTACCAGTGAAACTGTGCACTTTTAGCAAGTCTAGTATACTGCTGGATATGTATTAGTTTAATATATTTAAAATATATATTAATTATGTATGTACTAATATATTTAGGTTCAGCTATTAAAATGCAGCTACACGATAAGATCAGATTCTAGGAATGACTGGGTGACTTTTATAATAGGAAATGTACTTTTTTTTGACCAGCTTATATGAATGCATGCATGATATGAGAGACCACAGGCAATGGGCACACACAGTTGGCATAGAGAAGTGAGAGAAAAATATATGGAAACTAGGTCCTAGGTAATCAGGAGAGAAAATTAATGGAAAGAACACTAAAAACAAGTCCAGAAATAAAAAAAATCTTGGGTTTCTGTATTTCTTTGTCTGCAGTTTTTTGAAGAACATTTTTGATTGAGAATATAGTATTTCAGTAGTCTTCTTGACTACCCACACAAACTACTCTCACTTGTGCATCAAGGTTAAAGCAGTTTGTTCCTCTCTTAAATCAATGCAATTTGCTTTCTCTCTCATAAGGAATACTTAAAAAGTTTCATCATCTTTTTTTAAACCTGATTAGGTCTTGGACTCTGCTGCTGAAGGCTTCCACTTGTGAGGATTTACTTTTCACTTCCTGTAATATCTTCAGTGCAGTAGAGTGGTTGTTTCCATCTGGGAAGCTGGAGATGAGACATCTGAAGATCACAGCAGTTACCCTCAGAAGTCCTGTTGTTAAACCTTCAAATACCTGCTTATTTACACTTCTGCCTGCAGTAGCATTATGGTCATCTGGAACACTAACCTAAGTAAAGAGAAAAAAACACAAACAACCAGAATTCAGTAAAACTAACCAAAGATTTTAGAGAAACACTTACAAATTCGCCTAGGCCTACAGTGAAAGTAATAATAAAGTAACATTCTAGCAGTGCTGATGAACATGAAACCATTTCAGGTACAAGGTAAGGTAAAGCACATAATCCAAGCTGGACCAGAATAAATCAAGTCACAAGAAGCAAGGAAGCCAACAGCAGCAGATTATGCCATTACTATGACTGTGTTCTTATGCATGAAACATCAGCAGCGACCACTGCACTTGTCCATCAGAGGTCACCCACCTGCCAATCATGTCAGAAGCACAACACCCAAGTTCTCTCTGAGCAGACCTCAGAGGAATCTCATTTTTCTAAATCATTTCACTAGATCCCACTCCTAAAAAGGTGAAGTTGAGCTGTACAACATGTAAATCTGACGACAATCTATATGCAGGATACAGATCTGGAAGGAGATTATTACTCATGGAGAGCATAATTTTTAAAAAATTAATTTCATTTTTCCATTTCTGCAATGCAAGGTAATGAATCCAGCTGAAATCCTGCCCTGTTACCATCAAACAGTAAGTGGAGTGTGTGTGAAGTCCTGCAGTGCTCAAGGCAGACACTGGCAGCAGTCAGAGCTCGGGGCTCCTGGAACATCCCCATGGCTGATGCTGCTGGGCCAAAGCCACATCCCTCTGCTCTGCCACAGCCTGAGGGCTGCCACAGGCACCAGGGATCAATGCTGGCTGCAATGCCATTTTCCTTCCAGGTTAAAATCATTTACACTCAGAATATGCAAGCGTGGCCAGAGAAAAGCATTCCTCCTCGTACAGGAGGGATTTGGTGACACTTGGTGACAAAGAACAACATGCACATTTCTTTATTATTCATTAGCTCTGAGCCTTGTGCTGGTACTTAAAACTCATTGTAATGGCCTGTTGCTGGTGCTGAGCCAAGAGAGCAAGTGAGAAGTCTTTAGCTGCTTACTCAAGTTCAATAGGAAAAGCAATGCAACGTGGCTCCAGTACCATTTGTTGGTAATTATTAAACTAATTAATGCCTAATGACACCAATTGCTCACTGAAACAGAGGGACTGAGCTTTGCCATGTGGAAATCAACTTAAATGGGGCTTGGTGCTCAGAACACCAACTTTTAAAAACTGCTAATAAATGCTACTTACTGCTTTTTTTCACCTTAGATAAAAAATTATATGTGCTATTTTTAAAAAGATTTTATAATATCTTGCAGCAGAGCCTTTGTTTTGCTGTAATGAGCAGTACTATGAGTGGATAATGCCTGGTTTTGTCTTCCAGTTCAATGTACATAGGAGAAATATATTTTCTAAGTATATAGTCCTTAGCTATGACAGTTCATGCTTTGAAATAAAACTGCTCTTCCTAATTTGTAAAATAAATAGATCTGGCACTTACTAGAGTAATTTACTGCAGAGCTTATTTCATGTTCACTTTTTTTGGAAAATGCATGTTAATTAATATCAAGTGAGAACAAATGTGGTTTTTTACACAGTGTTATGTCCAACAACAGATAGAAGAAAATAGGTAAATTTGACAGAAAATAGGTAAATTTGAACTGAATTCCTTGAAGATTCTTCTTTTACACTAACTCAAATGAGTGACAACAGATCAGCTCTTTTACTGAAGAAATAATTAATGGGATAGTGTGAAAGTGTGTTGAGATTTATGTTCAAAATTAATTGGTGTGCTTGCAGAAGCAAAATTAATTGGGGTGCTTGCTTGTTGATTATTATATCAAGCAAGGGGGTAAGAAATCTTAAGATTTAATAGTGTAATTATGAAAGCTTTCAGGCTCTGGTTTCTTTGTGTCAATTACACAAAGAGTTAATGACATTCAGAGAAACTGTGCTGAACATGAGCTGTGAATGGGTAAATGTAACAACACTCCACATTCCTGAGGTTTAACAGTTTCTCTGACACAAATCTACAGGTGTGATTACACACTTAAATTGATTTGTTGAGTAATTAGAATAAAACATTTTTAAATCACAATGGAAGATCAGGAAATTGTAACTACTGTCCAAATATCTGACACATCCAACATCTCAATGCTACTTTAGCTTTTGTGATGGCTGGCTTTGCTGGGCCTAATCAGGAGTCCTCCTTTCTTTAAGTTGGTTCTTGAATTGGAACACTCTGGTGACCTGACACTCAGCTCTGGTACAGACCCCACACAAGTCATAAACTATTCCTTGGAGAATTCACCCTGGGCAGGGGTTCCCATGCTTGTGCAGAGCTGCCATTATCTCTTCAGCTCTGCCCAGCATCTTGGGCTTAATCCTGTAAGATGCTGCAGAATATGGCCCCAATCCAGTAAAGCACTTAGGCACGCATTTAATATAGCTGAAAATGCTCCTCTGTTCTGACTCACATCACCAAAATACCTCTGCAGATCAGAGCACATTCTCCTTCTGTGCTAACAAAAAACACCAAACAATTTCCAGTTAGCAATGCAGAGGTCCAGCACTGACAACTCATTCATATTTTTATTTCATAAAGGCATAGTCCTCCACAGCCATGAAGAATTTCAAATGTAGAGTTGGTAAACCTAAATGGAAAGACTTCAGACCTTTAGAAGCACATGATTTCTCTTCATTTGGTCAATTATTTCATATAATTCTCCCATTACCACGAGTGATTTTGTGCTTTTTGCATGTGTAGTCATTGGGCTTGCCTCAAAAACACTGAAAAGTACACCTCAGAAATCTCAGTAGGATGTCAGACTCTCTGTGCAGTAACTAGTGAACCAAAGAAATGGAAATGGCTCAGGGAGGGCATGGCCTTGAGATGGTGCAGGTGAAGGTTTCAATTCTAAATTCCCCACCCCTGAACACTTCAGCATGCCATTACCTCTTCTACTCCAGCCTTGTTTTCAGGATTTACTACTCTCCACATGGGCTTGTGTCCTGGTTTAGGGAAAATGTGGGAGAAACCTCTAAAGGGGTTTCCTCTGGAAAGCAAATTCAAGAGGCCCCTCCCCCATCTGGTTTGGGAAGAGATTTCCTTGGAGAAAAGTAGAAAAAACCTGTTTATTCAACAGGCAAAGCATTCACCAGCACAAAAGAAGAGCAATATTAAACAATAAGACTTCCTGCTGCTCTGAAGAGATGAGACACACTCAGCAAGTCCCTCTGGGGGCTGTGCTCAGCTCACTCAGTCTCTGATCAGTCCCTCTGGTGCTGGAAATGCCACAGGCCAGGCCCAGCCCGGTGGCCACAGGTGGGAGCTGTGGGTGCTCTGCTGGTGTTCAGGCCAGAGCAGGCTTGAACAGCTCTAAAGAAAAGGGAAAAAAGAAAAAAACCCCACAGTCCAGGGAACTTCTTTGCCTCAGCTAGCTAAAACTAACTAAAAGCAAAGGAGAGCTCTGTCCTGCTGTCTGTCTGTCCGCAGACAATGCAGTCCAGGAGCAGGAATGTGGAGGAGTGAGAGCAGTGTCTGCAAGCAAACTGTGCACTTCTTCTCTCCCCACTTTGCTCTCAGAACCAGTCTTAAAAGTGCAAAACTTTTTTCTGGGCAGACCAATGGGGATAGGAGCATCATAAAGTCACCCCAGGTCAGCTTGTTATTAGGGACTGAGGGAGCTGTCAGTGCCTCACAGCTGAACCCTGTGGAGACAGGTGTAATTTCAAAATGGACTGGAAAAGTCCAGCAGCACAGATGTACCTTGGATTTCACAGCTCTTGGCATCATCAGTGCTAACATGGAGCTGCCTTATTTGATGCAACACAGAAGATTAAAAAAACCTGGCCACAAGTGGTGAAGAAACTGCAATAGGATGTATACTGTCATGCTGAAGAATCCCAACTAAATGGCAGCATATTCCAGGCAAGCAGTGGAGGAGAAAAATTACTTTCCTGTGACTAGATAGCCAGATTATCTTAAACCCAGCAAAATTTCATAGGCCACTAACCTAAAATATGGTCCAAATTTAAGCACTGTATTTTGGAGAAGAAAAAAGTAACCAGCAACTGGGTTTTGATCCCTACCTCACCTAACATTCATTGCACATTCACTAATGATGTCTTAGCATTTTCAGATACTATTCCTTTAAAGATTGCCTTAAAAAATAATCACAGGGATCTGCCATGGTATCCCACAGCCAGGTATGGTTTAGGTGTATGGCTTCTCAGGTATCTTTTGGAAAGTACATGACAGCTGTCACTTGACTGGAAATAAAACCCTTAAAGTATGAAATGAACCTTCCATGCCTATAGCTCCATTAATGACTTGGTTTTGTTGGTATGAAACCTTCCAAAACACACAACTAGAAAAGCTACAATTATTGTACAACTGTTTTCTGGCTACAGTAGACAAAGAAGAGCAGACAGCAGTGAATAAAGGAAACTCCAACTCCAGGACAAGAGCTGTAGGAATGTAGGTGGGAAGGTTTGATCCATTAATCATGGAAATCAGGAAACAGCCCTGCTGTCCTCAACAGACACTGATTTAGGCATTACCAGAGCTAAGGAGGCTGAGGAAGGTAACAGGGTAAGTCAGGCTACAGAAGGTTTCCTAGCAGTGCCTCAAGGTAGGAGGCAAAGAAAGGTCTGAACAGGATACTTCAAACTATGAACCTGGACAGGCTGGATGACACACACACACACAAAAAAACCCAAACCAAAACTAAATCCACATGAAACTGGCTGGAAACAAGGTTCATACTGGATGTATTCAAGATTATATTGAAATGCTTCTCAAAACAGTACTGTTTCTGTGTTCAGCAAATATTGGTGGACTTGTTTAATAATTTGTTAAAACCTTGCAAATATACATTCTCCTTTATTACTCCTGGTATTACTTTGGGTTTTATTTTCCAACAGTAATTGGAAATACACATGACATAGGCAAAGACTGCATCACATGGCTCCTCCAACCAGGAAAAGTGGAGGCAGTTAAAAGTCTCTGGGGGTATATTTTAGTATTTTGGTATTCAGAGCTGCTCTCAGTTTGTACATTTCTTTTTTGTAAAAAAAAAAAAATAAAAAATTCAAACTTGATCTGATTTATTATATTTTCAAGAGAGAAAAATCAGGGTTAGAAAAGCAGCACTGTTTTTGGGTTTTGTACTCAAATATGCACTTCATGGAACTATGAAGATATCCCAGTTTAAGGGCCAATTCTGCATGAAGAGAACATAAGAGACTTTCTGTATAGAAAAGAAAAGTCCACTGTGGATCATGGGAAACATTAAGCTTTAATTACAGTTTTGCTGCAATTCAAGGGTAGTATTTGGCAACAGACTGAAAAGAGCTCTAAGTGCAGTAAATTTCCCTTCTGCAGTATCTGTGAGCTCTAGGTGGCCAGCTGTGCCTGAGAAATGCCCTGTGTGTCCTGCAGGAGGTGCAGCACAGAGAGCCCTGGCACAGGGGGAGCTGCTGGGGGATTCCCCAGCCAGGGGTGATTCCCCAGCCTGCCTGCCAGAGCACCCTTGCAATAAAATTGGTTTACTCACCTTTATTTACAATAGGACAACACAAATAGAAAGGTACTTTTTCTTTCAAGTTGGGTAAAGCCCAGCTGCTCTTGGGTCTGGTATGGTTACATTTCTTTGTTCTATGTTCATGTACTTATTCTAAATAACTTTAACTGGTACCATACCAAATTAATTTCCTTAATTAATTAACTTGGTTTCTTTATTTTTTCTCACATAAGCTTTTTGTGCTTCTTTACACAATTTTTGCACCCTCCTTTTTTCTCTTAATCTTTCTCATCTAACTTCTCAAGCTCTCCTTCTTTTTGTAATCTTTTCTCTTGCCCATCATCCAACTTTTTAAATTCTTTCTTTACATCCCCTGTGTTAAAAGGGAGCATTAACAAATTTAACAATTCCTGATGTGGTACCCTCAGTAAAAGTGGGTGGTGTTTTCTGCTCTCATTTTTATTACTCTCACTATTGATGCTTTCCTTGCTTGCCTCTGTGTTCTCTTTGAAGAAGAAGAATAGGTAGCTTTAGGAGGAGCAGCTGGTCTTACAGCTTCCTCTACAGGCTGAGGCAGGGGAGGTAAATTGTCACAGGACTCCCAAGCCTTATTCTTGATTGTCAACTTGAACTCTTGATTCTGACTCATCTCTCCTAATTTTATAACTTCGAATTTGTTCTTTTTAATTTATTTTTTTTTCTACTTAATCTCCAGAGTGCTGTCTGGGCCCCGGAAATCTGTCCAGGGGGGTTATTCCCAACTATTCCCCAGCTGTCCCGCCCCTTCCAGTGACACCTGACACCCCACGACAGAGCGCACAGCCCGCACTCGGGTTTGCTTTGTGTCACACAACTCGGACCCTCCTTCCAAAGTGTTCATCAACAGCCCTATGGCTTGTTGATTCTAACAGCGTCGCTTAAATTATTCAAAGTATGTACATAACTTTTCAATTAACAAACTGCTTGGCTCATGAAAATACATACACACAATTTATAAGTAAAAAAACAGGACTAAATATCTTATGATGAGCAGGTCACTATGAATTAAAAATGAGTTTTCAAATAAAATATTTAATGACATTTCAAATTAAATGAAACATTGGAAAATTAAAACTTTCACTGCTAAAGAGTCCTATTTAAGCACTTCAGCAAATCAGACTCTGGCAATGTATTGACCTGACTTAGATTCATGACACTGAAACGAGTAAGAATCAAGCACATGGTCACAACTCATTGTGGTCTACACTCTAAATATTCCTATAGGGTGAATTAAAGAAAACAATCTCAGAAAAAGATAGAATATCCACTCATAGGGTTCCTGGTACACATGCTTTTGCAGAAGTCATTGTAGAAGCAAATACATCAATTTCTACAGAGTACAGTATATACAGCCACTAAATACAAACAACAAATGAATTTTAACCTTTCAAGCCTTTATTCTTATTTACCTCCTGGTGTTCTTATACTCTAAATACTTTAACATGTTTGTGAAGCATGCAAAAATTTACAAATTAAAGAAGTTTTTTTACCTACCGTAAACTGGTGTATCAACAGGTCCATCAGAAAAGTGATCTTATTGCTAAAAAGAACATAGGTGCAGTTTTCTATGCAGTTGCTGCAGGTGAGGCTGTAAACATTTACTGTACTGCACAGTGACCTAAAAAGTCAGAAGGGAAGAAAAATTAGAATGTTACTTCCTTCCGTAAATTCAAACCAAATAAATGGCAGCATCAAAAAATAAGCTTGCAGGAATTCACATTTATTTTCTTTAAATAATACCTTAAATGAAATCAATTCAATAACTTTAAAACAGTAAAGCCATACTTATCAGAAGCCACACATTCTATGGGTACTGGACTCTCCTGTAATCAAAACTCTGACCAAAACTGACACAGAACATCAGCCAATTTCACAGCTGGATAGGTAACATTTCTCTGTGTGTGGCTACAGCTATAGAACACACTGAACCTTTCCCTGGCAGGACCTTCAAGCCCTGTGTGAAGTCCCTGACAGCAGTTCCCAGCTCAGCAGGGCCTGTGCTCAGCACAAGGGACAGGGAAGCCCAGGGAGCTGGCAAACCCAGCAGGTGCTGGCCCAGGTCCTCTGGGGCCACATTGTCCCCTCTCCTCAGAGCCTGCAGTGCTGCTGTGCAGCTCCATTGTCTCCTCAGAGCCTGCAGTGCTGTTGTGCAGCTCCATTGTCCCCTCAGAGCCTGCAGTGCTGCTCCATTGTCCCCTCAGAGCCTGCAGTGCTGCTGTGCAGCTCCATTGTCCCCTCTCCCCAGAGCCTGCAGTGCTGCTGTGCAGCTCCATTGTCCCCTCTCCTCACAGAGCCTGCAGTGCTGCTGTGCAGCTCCATTGTCCCCTCAGAGCCTGCAGTGCTGTTGTGCAGCTCCATTGTCCCCTCAGAGCCTGCAGTGCTGCTGTGCAGCTCCACTGTCCCCTCAGAGCCTGCAGTGCTGCTGTGCAGCTCCATTGTCCCCTCAGAGCCGGCAGTGCTGATGTGCAGCTCCATTATCCCCTCATAGAGCCTGCAGTGCTGCTGTGCAGCTCCACTGTCCCCTCAGAGCCTGCAGTGCTGCTGTGCAGCTCCACTGTCCCCTCAGAGCCGGCAGTGCTGATGTGCAGCTCCATTGTCCCCTCAGAGCCTGCAGTGCTGATGTGCAGCTCCATTGTCCCCTCTCCTCTCAGAGCCTGCAGTGCTGATGTGCAGCTCCATTATCCCCTCATAGAGCCTGCAGTGCTGCTGTGCAGCTCCATTGTCCCCTCAGAGCCTGCAGTGCTGCTGTGCAGCTCCATTGTCCCCTCAGAGCCTGCAGTGCTGCTGTGCAGCTCCATTGTCCCCTCTCCTCACAGAGCCTGCAGTGCTGCTGTGCAGCTCCATTGTCCCCTCAGAGCCTGCAGTGCTGCTGTGCAGCTCCATTGTCCCCTCTCCTCACAGAGCCTGCAGTGCTGCTGTGCAGCTCCATTGTCCCCTCAGAGCCTGCAGTGCTGCTGTGCAGCTCCATTGTCCCCTCTCAGAGCCTGCAGTGCTGCTGTGCAGCTCCATTTCCCCTCTCCTCAGAGCCTGCAGTGCTGCTGTGCAGCTCCATTGTCCCCTCTCCTCACAGAGCCTGCAGTGCTGCTGTGCAGCTCCATTGTCCCCTCTCCTCACAGAGCCTGCAGTGCTGCTGTGCAGCTCCATTGTCCCCTCAGAGCCTGCAGTGCTGCTGTGCAGCTCCATTGTCCCCTCAGAGCCTGCAGTGCTGCTGTGCAGCTCCATTGTCCCCTCTCAGAGCCTGCAGTGCTGCTGTGCAGCTCCATTGTCCCCTCAGAGCCTGCAGTGCTGCTGTGCAGCTCCATTGTCCCCTCTCAGAGCCTGCAGTGCTGATGTGCAGCTCCATTTCCCCTCTCCTCAGAGCCTGCAGTGCTGATGTGCAGCTCCATTTCCCCTCTCCTCAGAGCCTGCAGTGCTGCTGTGCAGCTCCAGCAGCACTGGGGAGCCCCACCTGTGCCTGGGGGAGAGGGCACAGCTTTGCAAGGGGAACAACACAAAACAGAAGCACGTGCACAACTGCTCTCTGCAGCACGGGCAGTGATTTCCATCTGCTCCAATTAAAGTGTTCTCCTCAAAACAGGCCCTGCAGGGAAGCTGGGACCAGTCCTAGAGAATATTGTCACAGAGAAGATTAATCTTACCAAAGAGAACCCTATTTCAGAATAAACAAAAAGTTTGTTTCTTGAGCTTTGTTGCATATCACAAAAGCCATCACTGTTACTTCACAAACACACATACAACACAAATGCATCATGAATACATCCAATATAAATACAGATGGCTAGGACATTCAAACTGTTTCTCTAAAGTAAACCAAAATAAAAAGAACTTTCACTTTGTTGAGTTTTTCTCAACATATGAAAAAATGTGACTAAGTTCAAACAAGCTCCAAAGAAGAAAATAAATTATGAGCACTGCTGAAAGGTCATACAAAAAGTGGGGCTGCAACAAACACCAAGTTACTGCACTGAAACCATCAAAGCTGGTATTTAACAGAACAAGCTGCAGACTAATTCAGAATACTTCTGGAGCTGAGTTTTAGGCTTTATCTTTCTCCTAAAATACTTTTTGGAACAACAAAATAATTTACACAATAAGGACTGTGGCTTTGCTGATGCTGGGCTCTTTGCTGTGGTATCTGGTCACTTAGCCTGGCTCCCCAGAGCTGAACTGGTAGCCTCTCACATACATTGTATTTTTCAGGCAAAGGAAAGCTGGAAATGCTCAGAGGCCAGAAAAAGTGGAGTAAAATTCTTTCATTTGTATGGCTGGATTGTCTTCTCTTCAGGTGGAGAATTTAGAAAATAAGTGAATGAACATTTATACTTTCCCTCCATTCCTGAGTATCACCGTATCACTAGTTATATTAATCTAACTATACTGGTAATTAATTTTACTCTACTGCCTAATTAAATCAATTTCAATCTGCAGCTTACATGACATGAAAACAATATTAAATAATTACTCATTGACCAAAGGCAGGTTGATTTTCATCTATTTCACCTAATTTTTACCCTACAAGGATAATACCTAGAGATAATTGAAGCAGGATGCTTCACGTGCATTTTTACAAATCTGTCTGCAACACTATTCTAAAGGGGATTTAGTTCCCTTCTCTCAGTAATGCTGAAAAATATTTTCATTAGGCACCTCCTTCTATCTTTCATGAAGATTATTCCCTTGTGTAGGTATGTTTAGAGGGGGAGAGAGAAGAAACTATATTGGTAGTATCTATTTTCTGTTGAGAAGATGCTTTAAATCAACTTCTGTCATTTTATCAGCTATTCTAAAATAAAGATCAGTTCTATTTAAATATAAACATTATAATTCATCCAAAGTGTCAAATATGAACTTGTAGGTTAATTCTGACAGCATTTCAGAGTTCTGAGGTGATTTAGTTAATTCACTGCAATAAATGCTTTTTGATATATGGCATTCCTAATTCCTAAGAGGATAATTTATTTTACACTTGAAAACACAAAAACTTCTCACTTCATCTAAAGACCAAGTTCCACTGTACGAATGCATCGCGCTTTTGTATTTCCCAAGTGACCCTCATGTCACAAAGAGTACTGCTGCTTCCAGAGACTCTGATAATGCCTTTGAAAAGGTGCTGGAAGCAAATGGATGTCAAATGAATTTTTCACAGCAATAAAGAGGGTTCCCTTAACTGATACTATAGGCTTGCTACCAGCAGCTCGTCTGAGCACATTCTGATCACGGCGTGCTCAGCTCTGCTGCAGCTCCACAGCCTGACTGCAATCCAGCACCACGAGTGTCACACAGAAGTGTCCCCAGGTGGTTGGCAGTGTTAAATGGCAGATTAGAGACAGCACAACTAATTTCTTTACTTTAATCTTATTAAGAGAACAACAGCTGTCAACTGTCACCATTTCTGCACAAGGCTGCCGAGACAAGCGAGGGGCTGCGAACGGCAGAGCTACAACTTTATTCACCCACACCTTCAACTGGCTGGCATGGAAAACCCAATGCACTTCCCACCCTCTTCTTCCCTTTTGGAGGAAAAGAACTGCTCTGTATTGCAAAGGTGTCATCTCCAGAGATGCCAGAGGCAGCTGAAGGGCTGGAGCAGGAGGCTCTGCAAAGCAGGTGGTTATTGATCACGGCTGTTGCTCTAAACTTTGTATCACAGCCACAAATCAGCTTTCAGCTCTGGCCCCTGCACGTTCACTCCAGCCCACGGCCAGGCTGCCCTCGGATGCAAAGCTTTCCTCCAGAGTAAATCCAATTATAAAAACCTCCTTATGGTACACAAGCTTGGAGCCAAAAAAGAAATCTGTCTTTTAACTAGACAAAAATACGCATCTGCATGTTATGTTTATTTTACACAAATATGAAGGAGGAGGAGAGGAGGATTCATTTTAATAAAGCTAGATCTCAAGAGTTTGTATATCTGCACGTGATTATTTTTTAATGTTAGCTCATCTTCATTTCCTCAATTTGCCTGATATGAACAAGTTGACAACCTTTAAACTTCTATTAAAAATACTGAGGCATTAACAATATGCAACCATGGAAAACTAATCCATGATAGTGCACCAGGATACAGAGGCAAGAACTCAACTTATGCTTTACAAAAACCAGGGCATCATCAACATACAACAATTTACCTGTTTCAAGTGTAAAGCTCTTCCCTATTCTTACAACTTCT
Organism: Molothrus aeneus; assembly: GCF_037042795.1. Lineage (NCBI taxonomy): Eukaryota > Metazoa > Chordata > Aves > Passeriformes > Icteridae > Molothrus > Molothrus aeneus. The sequence goes on along the minus strand of NC_089658.1, from coordinate 4,402,657 downwards.
CATGTTACAAATGAACATACTTTGATTATCAATGAATAACCCTAAAAGCTCAGTTTGGCAGCGCAATAATACAACTCTAAACACTATCAAATTTAGGATGTGTTAAGTCAGTAGAAAACTGCTCATTTTTAACCAGTTTGAATATTATGCAGCAGTCTGATGGGAAAGGAGATCAGTATTGGAAATTACCTGCTCAGTTGCAATGAATTAGGAAATGAAATATGACTGAAAAATGGTGCACAGTATGGCTGTAGAGTGGAATGGGTAAGGAACCATCAGGGTAAGAATATGGACTGAAACAACAATAAAACTGCATGAACAGCAACACTACAGCTTAAAAAGTGTATGCTCCTAAATGCAAGTAAAAATTACAGAGAACAACATATAAAACCAGCTCTTAGCTTAAAATAGTTCTTACTGAAAAATGTCACTTGTATCAATGCTTTCCAAAATATCATGGGGACACTAATTTCTTCTTTTTATATATGTAATTATGGTTTGAGCTTTTTTACCCTGATAATATTTGCTTTAAATATATGATGCAAGAAAGTGTATGAAAATAGAAGAAGATATATTAAACTTGACTTCAATCCCATCTTAACTTGTAAAGGACCAACATTGTTCCTTACACAATTACTGCCAATTTCTCTTTTAAAATACTCATCACTCAAGGAAGTCAAAGCATTTCCCAAATGTTAATTAAACAAACCCTACAAGCCTCATTTGTTAGCAGGTTTGTTACCAACATGTCATGGTAAATGAGCTGCACATTGCAGGGCAACCCAGGGGAGGAGACTCATCTCCTGCTCCTCATCTGAAGGCATTCAATTGCTTTGCTGTGCAGCTCCCATTTGCTTTTCTGTACAAGAAGAATATCATAGGGCTCCAAAATCTTTACAAATTCTGCTGACTCTGTCTTGTTTGGTGGAGAAGTGGACAAATCCTGGAATACTACAAAATGCTGCTTTGAGAAATAATATGGCTGGACATTAATCTTTATGTTAACACCAAAAATAAAACTTACTATAACCCACTGTTTTCTCTTCCCCTTTTCTAGTGATTTATTTGAAGGGGAGGAAAATTGCCCCAACACCAAATGTATCATCTGTCTCATAAATGTCATGTGCTCCTCACAGCATTTCCCATCCTGCTGCTCTGACTACTGAGCTGGACAGTGGTACAAAACAACAGGCATATTGTTAAATCTTCTGATAATAAAGCTTTATCTTGTAGACATGGGATTAAAGTTCTGAGCTGCACCATACAGCCAGGATTTTGGGGAAAGAGAGATGTAGATAATAGCCCATGTAATCTCCTCACCTACTTGTAAATAGCTTATCCTCATCACAAAGCAACAGACAAATTCCCAATTTAAGATGAGTACAAATGGTTAAACATTGCAAGAACCCACAAACAATCTGAAGTACAGCAGTGTCCTTTAGCAAAGCATATTTGGCTGGGGAAGACTGGAGGGCAATTCATGAAAGGTCTTCATTCAACGTCTCTCCACAGGGCTTTGCTTTGTCTTTAAACAGAGAAAATTGCCAGAGAAAACTGCTCCTTCACTAGATTCAAAGTTCAAGAAATCAGGATGCAAATGACATTTGCACAAAAGAAAGAAAAGTAACTTCAAACTTGTTTCAACGTTAAATGAGAAATGTGATCTGAATTTTCTTCCTTGTTTAAAGAATTAAACATATTCTGTGATTGTCCTTGGTTTTGAACCTCCCTTGAACACTCTGTATGTAAAAAATTTCTTAAATCCTTTCAGTGAGACCCTAGCAATACCTGTGAATACAGTTTGTGCCTGGTTCAAACTGCTCATAGCAAGTCTCACCCTCTGGAACTATTGTTGCTCTCAACAGCTGAGGTGCAGATTCTGCACAGAACATTCTTCCCCACCAAAAAGGCCACAGAAATACCAAGAGAGGAGCCTCTGCATCCCATGCAGCACGACCAAGATCCTTGGGCCACTTCCAGCTGACTCCAGACTCCCTAAGCCAGACTCTCACAGACCAAGCCTGCAAGAGCAGTTTGCTTTAGAGAGCAGGATTCTGTGTCAAATTACGTGCAAGCTGATGGATAACTTCCATACTTCCAGGTGCCTACAAACTGGAAAGTGCAATTTGCTGTGAAGTTGAATGAAATGCTGTATTTCAGGAGTGGAGCAAAGCTCTTCAGAAGATGTTTTTAACACACAATGCTGTCAGAACAGTTTACATTAATCTCTTTTCTGCCCCCGTACTTCCTTCGGAAATACAGCTAGTAGAAAATCTGTCTTAATAAAACAATGTTTAGAGAATCTTTCAAAGATGCAAAAACTCTTTTTATAATTCAGTCATGAACAGTCCCAGGAATCTGAGTGATCACTGGTCTGAAAGGGCTGTGAGATAGACAGGGACTGTCAGAGAAAGGAAAACCTCTGATCCACTGTTGGGATGTGATTTCTGTTACACAAATGTGGCTGACATGGGGCTTTATTTATCAGCACACAAACTCCTTCAAGACCTAATACATCCTCAAAATGCCTCACAAACTTCAAACACAATGTTTTCAGTAATGTAAACACAATGTTCTCAAACCTTCTCAACAAAGGTTACCAAAACAAGACTATTCTTAAAAGGAAAGAACAAAAATCAAAGATGTATGGGTTGTGCACATTCTAAGAGTTTAAAGCTCAATTTAAACGAGGCTTTATGTGGGCACACAGTGCAATCCTGTCCCTAGTGAAGTTTATCCCACACTGATGAGATCACTCAAAATTAGAGACTCTGCAGAGGAAGAAGCCCCAGGGCTGTCTGTGAGCTGCTCCCCACAGGCCCAGCTCAGGATTGCTCACCAGAGGAGCTGGCTGGACCTGCAGCAAATGCAGGAATTTTATTTATTCTCTTAGAAGTGCAAAGTCGAGATATCTAAAAATGTTTTTTCCTGAGTGGTCTTTCCTAGCACTTCACACTTATGTATGTCCCATAATGCATTATCAGCCAGTTTTCATCCAAACTCTCACACTAAATTACAGCAGTAATTACAATTACACCAATATTACAAAATATCTACAAACAAACTATGACAATGGTACATACCAGGATATCCTGGATTTGCACTAAAACCATGCCTAGTGTGCTCTGAAAGCACCTATGTGTTCTTGACTGTATAAAACCTAGAGTGAGAGATTAGGGAAAAGAGCATGCTTTTGAGGGACCAGGCTTTGCAGGAATTCTGCATAGTCACCACCTTCTTTTTTAGGGATTAGGCATTTAAACCCTTCCATTCTTCTGTTCTGTAAAGAGGAATTTCTCTAATCCACAAGAATTTTGATTTACCTGTTTGTAGGCGCCCTTTCAGCTAGCAGTATCCTCCAACTATTTAATTTTAAAAGCAGACAGATTCCTGTGAATTACAACCCTTTAAAAAGTTCCCCTGCTTCCCACTAGAGATCTCTGCAGACTAACTTCAAAAGATATGGATATCCTCCTCTGTTAAAACACAGTTTTGTCTTCTCTCTTTTTACACAATTAGCTGCTGCTCAAATATATCATAGCTCAAACTAAAACCACCAAGTTAGGAAACCAGGAGCTGAGTGGAAATGTCTTTCCCCTTCCATGACATAGAGAACAGCACAGTTTTTTGCTCTCAAGTCCCACCCAGGACTAGGAGAAGAAGAAGCAGTGAAGCAGCAGATATGAAATGAATATTCCAGTGATTCTAAATGCAGGTGAAGGACCCATCAAACTCACTTAAAGGGAACCCTGGCAGCTGCATTCAGGTTGGTGGGAGAAGTCACCATCTGAAGAACATTTTCCAGAGCAGTCAGTCCTCCTGCAGCCCGGAATGCAATTTTATCTGCTGTGTTCTGGAGAAACACAAACACAGAAGAGAACCAACAGAAATTAAAGAAATGTTTACATAAAGGGTACATCTGACACTTGTGGATTCTGTCAAAGTACAAAGTCCTTAATACATTCATTTATCATGTTGGACACCTTTGAAAAAGAGCATTTCACTGTCCATGTACAAGGAAGAGGCTTTCTAGAGCAAGAGTTGAAACTCTCAGGTGTTATGGTTTCAATTATCATATATACATACCCAGTACTACACAGGTAATACACTTGAATACCATATTTTCTGTAAGGACATAGAATTAGAGGGACTTTAATAAAGTTCACCTTTATCTGTTGCTATTACCTTTGGAGCTATGCTGCTTTGTATGATTTTAAAAATATAGACAATCTCCAGATGGGTAATTCCTCCTTTTTACAAACTTTTCCAACAGAAGACAACCTCCAGGCTTGGTTTATGAATATGCACAAAATAGCTTAGGCAGATCCCTTTTCCGAGGTATCCACCTGGAACTTGCACATACGAGAATTTTACACTTAATTACCATCCTATCATTATTGTCACAGTTTGCAAATGACTGGGGTTTTGCTGCAGCAGATCCAGTATTTTAGAACTTATACTTTTGTCCTTTCCTACAAAATTGGTTTAGTGTCCTCTGTTTACAATAAAGCAAGTAAAATCATCTTATTCTCTACTTCTAAGCTGCTAATTTTGTAGTTTTTTGGCAGTTTGTATTTGATCATTCTGATTTTATCAGTGATGATGATATACTAGTTAATAAGAAATAATTTCTTCTTTTTTCCCCCCAGCGTTGCAAGCACTTCACATATGGGGAAAAAATGGGAAATCCTCTATAAACATGATTATTACTAGTCTATAAAGAATGTATTCTACTGTAACAGACTGCATAACAGAAAAAAAACCCTAATAACTCTGACAATAAAATATTTATTTGAACAACTACAAAAATAATTAAGCAGCTGTAATATGATTTAGATGGGCAACATTTTTCCCTATGAGATCAGACACTGCACACAGAAGTACATATCTTACTTTTTATTTAAATCATGTAACTTTCTCTCCATTAAGTTTCTGTCAAGCAAACAGCTACATTGTATTTAATTTACAAGCTACAGAAAAGCTATTCACAGAAGGCAGATATTCAAAAGGGAAGCCTTTTCCACAATTAATATGAACTGCATTTAGATTTTTAGACAACCAAAAGATTTATCTTTCAAGGAATAACTGGCCTCAAATGAGTGGAAATCTGTGTGCCAACTCACCAAGCAGTTAAGAAAATCAACCAGAGATTTCCTACTGGCTAGTTGATAAGTAAAACTTCTAGCAGTTAATTTTAGCCCAGTGAGCCCAATAAGTGTGCCTTAACTGCAGAGTTATTTTTGAGTTTCACTCATATATTCGTCCTCTGTTTCCTCTTCCTCCCATCTAAAAAAATCCCAAGCCCCTGCCTCCTCCTTAAGCTCCCTTGGCTCCCAATAACACTTTCCACCAACTCCTGGTAGAGCCATAAAGAAAAGACCCAAACAGCAAAGGAACAGTCCTGCCATAAATCATCCTTATTGACTTCATGTGAGCACCTTGGCTCACAGCCACAGCTCCCAGGCCTCCTCCTGCCCTGCTCCCCCAGGGCTGCACAGCCCCAGACAGGGCCCAGGGCCTTTCTAACCCTTCCCTCTCCCTTCAGCTGACACCCCCAGGTATCAGAGAAGCTGCTGTTCGCAGAGTGCCTTTCCCTGGGACGGGCAGGGCCTGGCAGGGCAGAGAGGAGCACACAGGGAGCTCCGAGGGGGCTGTGCAGCACAGCAGCAAGGGCTCTGACACTGCTCATTTATCTGTCACTGCTCCTCCAGCTCCAAATGTGCCCAGCACTTGCCACTGCTCACTTTCCCTATTTCTCATGGGATATTATGCCACAACCTATTAGCTCTTGAGGCAAGAAGTCTTTCCTGTCATTCAGACCAAGTATGCCCTTTCTCTATTTCATCCCATTACTCTGAGTTATATCCAATTTATTGCATTCATTTTGTTTGTCCCCTCAGCAACTGCTCCATTCTTGAGCTCGTACACTGCTTCCTTTTCCTACTTGGCTTGTTTCTCAACTCCATGTTCTCTTTAAAGCTAAACCCCATCTTTTCTATTTTTTCATGTGAACTTTTCTTACCTGTGATTTTTTTTTTCCCCAGAACTCCTCTTTTTTCCAAAAGTACCCAGTAATGAAGTATCCAGAAAGGAACGTCCCCCTATCCCAGATCAGTCACTAGAGCCACTCTGAAAGAAGCAACAACATCTCCCTATTCTGAGGGGAGGTTTTCACATCTCTATTCTAAAAATATATAAATCTTTTGAAGCTGTTTCATTTCCTATGTGTTCTCCTTCCATTTCAATCTGGAGCATCACTTGCTTTATAGACAGAGTGCATAGTTCACTTTTGTTTAATACTTTACTAAAATACAAGTCTACTTGTCAAAATACAAATTTGCCTTTTAAAACCTTCTGTTACTACTACAGTTTTCTACCAAGCAGAAGGGAGTCTGTAATTTCTTCTGATTTTATATGATTTAGCTACGTGTCCTATCCCTCCTCTTTCTAGATTACTCATAAAAATTCATTAGCATTTTGATACTTAGGAATGAAAATAAATTCCTAATGATGTGCATGGAAGAGAGGGAGAAGTTTCAATAAAAGGAAGATACAACCAGCAGCAAAGCTGGGTTAGAGCCATGAGCGCTGTATTTGTTACCTGTGCTCACAGAGGTCTGGAAAACTGCCACATAGGGATACATGGCTTTTAGCACATTTAATACATTTCTCTCCAGAGATTCTTATAAGATGGAGAACTTCCAGGGCTCCTACCCCATGTCCTGGGAGGCAATGCTGATGCTGAAGTCGCTGCTGGTATCTGGCAGTGTGAACCACCTCGGTCCCCACGCGAGTGCCCAGCTCTCAGGAATGCCAGCATCAGGCACAGCTCCTGGAGCTTGGCCATGGGAGCTGAAAGCAAAATGTGCCCTGCCCACAAAGGAGCACAAGAGTCACTTCAATACCGCACTGCTGGCGTTTGCAGGGTGAACACCTGGGACTGGGGAAACCCTGGAACAAGAAATTGTCCCTGAGCCACCCGTGCCAAGGCCTCACTGAGAGCTGTTATAAAGGCATCTCCCCAGGGCTGAAACATATTGTCATTCCATCTCTGAAGCAGCCAAATCACACCAAATTCTTTTAAAATATGTCTGAATTAATTCCTACTTAAGGCATTTTTCAAATTTTAAGTATTTTTATACTCATCTAAAGAAATCTTTCTTGGGTCATAGAAATACATGAGCAAGACATTTTATCCAATTGTCTTTCTCTGAAAAATGAACTAATATCCTTGAAAAGATGATGTCCTGAAGAGTCAGCTTTGCATTAGCTGATACATATTGCAACAGGGATTCAAAAGAAGTGGACTGAGGCATCTCAGTTACTCAGAGCCCTTGCTCACATACTTTTCTTATTCAAATTGTTCCCTGCCTGAACCTGTATCAGAATGAAAGACCCTTTAAGGTAACTACAACTTTTATTCTGGTGGCACCCAAAGCTCTGAGCAGATTAGGCATCATGTGAGTATGAAAACTGATAGATCCTACAGGAAATAAGTTATAAATCCCTATTTGAAAAGAGCATAAACCGACATTGCATGGTTTTGCTGCTTGAAAGGAGCCTCCAAACTTCTAACTTGGTCTACCAAATGATTTAGCTCTCCTGTTTATGAAACCTCTTTCTTAATTTCACTGTTCTTTGAGTAGCTGCACATTTAGATTGGGAGGGTTATTCTGCAATTGATACCATGTGATTCGTGTTCCTTGAACAACAGTAAATATATAAACATGTTTTTATACATTGTTTTTAAAGTGTGTAAAAATTTGATTTGCTACATGTATTTTTCAAAATTCACAACTATTCAAATAACATTTATAAACAATTTGATTTTTAAACACAATAGGATTTCTGTGCTCTGAAGTTACCTGGTGACACAGGAGAGCAGAGACAAATGAACAAGTAGGCAAAAATTATTACTGTCATCTCTGCACTTTTTAATAGAGATGATGAGGCACAAAAACCTTGGGGAGGCTACCTAGATGTGTCATAAACATTAGGAAAACAAAAACAGAGATGCAGCTCCTGAGAGCAGCAGACACAGCACTCAAACCCAAGCCATGAAAAGAGCCTGTTTTCCCTATCCCTTCCAAGTCCATCGTTGGGAACTGCAGTGGTCATGTTTGCACAGGAGGAAAGCCAACCCAGCTGATGTGACAGGAAGCATGTATTTAATCTCTGGATCATTATAAACTTGTCATTTGAAGCCCACAGCCACTAATTTAGGCAGAACACTGCATGAATCAAGTAACTTAGTGGGAAGTGTGTGTACACTAATGCATGTGGCACAGTAAACAGAAACCGTGATAAATTAGACAAACCATGTAACCATTTTGTGGATTAATTATGAATTAAACATACTTAAAAATGTAAACTTAATCCTTATAAAAGGACAAAGAATCAAGACAGCTCCCTGCACAGTGGGCAAGCATGGCTGACTTATTTACCTACCTGTTACAACACCTTAATGGATCTGAATTTGCCTTCTCTCCTATGGCTTGAGTGACAACTGACTAATAGGATTACAGGCTCTGTTCCAATAATACAGCTCAGCTACATGCCAGCAAAAAATGACAGCCTAAACCTGAATTACATGGCCTGGGAATCCATCCAATTATTAACTAAAGTAACTGTTATTACCTAACCTAATCAAAGGAGAAGCAGCTGTTAATCTTTGGTGGCCTGCAGTGTAGTAGCGGTCAGACTGGATGGACTGTCTTTGTACTTGACTCCTCTACAGACAATAATTATGTCCTTTGTGATCAAGAAGGAAGGGCTTCCTAACCTTTCAGACAGAGGCAGCAGATGGGGAACAACTGTTTGTGTGTTCATTAACAAGATAGGGTAGATTTTATCAGGGTTTGGCATCTGTGGCACCCTCAGAAGCACCACTTACCCGAGGACACAAGTATGTTTGGCAAATTCGAAAATGAGCAGACTAAATAGAAAGTTCAATATAAAGTTTTCATCTCATTATCTGACATTTGGTACAGAAAATACACACAGCTCAAAAAGAGTGATTTACACATATGCCACATCCTATCCAACGTGGCCAACAAAGAAACACATGAAAAGGCCAACTGGCCTGTGCTGGTACTTGGCTGGCTTTTGTTGCACTCATTAAAGCAGTCACACCATGTGAACTGTGTGCTTCAGAAATGAAACCAAACTGGGGGAAAATGCTGCTGAATTTATACAAGGCAGTGGGTAACACTAAGTAACACAGAGGAAAATAAAGGCAGCACTGCTTTGCAACAGCTTTTGGGTTGTGTGTTCAATATTCCAGGAGAGAAGGGAGAGCAAAGCCTGTCCTGCACTGCTGGCACTGGCAAACACAGCACTTGCAGAGCAGCACAGGTCAGGAAATCTGTCTCACCAGAAGCACAACAGAAGTGCCACTTAGTTTATGCTGGGGAAAGTAAAAAAATGCTGAGATAACATTGTGGAAGGACCTGAATGGGAAGATGTCTGATAATACACAGGAACAACCAATATTTGGAAGCTGAAACTGAATGAATTCGGGTGAGAATAAAATGGGGGTTTTTAATGCCAGGAGTAATTAATGATGAGCATAATATACTTAGCATATATAGTCGACTCTCAATCATTTAAAGTTTTTAAATCAAACCTGAATACCTTCTAGAAAAATATTATCCCAGTTAAATCATAATTTATTAATTTGGTGCAAGAGTTATTGGGTGAAATCCAATACTGGACCAAAGTACTCCCTTCCATACATTTCTCCTGTTAAAGTATTATTATTAGTTAATAAGTAGAGCAGAATCAGAAATAATGCTGAGCTTCAACAGCTGAAATGATTTAATGCCAGCATTGCTATCTCTGCTCTATGTGACTTTAGCCCATTTTGACTATCTGAAATATTTTGAACTAACTGAAATACTCTGGTGCAGACCCTCCCTCAAAGGCAAACCTCCAAAATAAATATTTTCATGAAGACTAAAAAGGAAATTTAGAAAAAATTACTTTTCCTTCATTAACCCAAAGAAGGTTTTCTGCTGGTCCTGCAGAATGTCCAAATCAGAAGCTGATCTGGAGAGCCCGTTTGAACAGACTTCAGGAAATAAAGTATTTCAGGAGAAATTATTTCTGAATGGAACCAAATACTTTGAAACATGCTGACTTCTATTTCTGAAAGAACACACTTGTGCAACTCTATTTTAAACTGTTCATTCATGGAAGAAATAATAACTAATTAGTAAAATATAGTAAAATCCATCTTAAGAATTTTTTTCTTTCCTTTTATCTACTGTTTGAAGATTCTATCTAAAATGCCAGGGGCTAAGAAATGCAGTTCAAAGCTTGCTTAGAAAAACAAACCAGACAACTGAATATTGTGCTGGCTTCTCCTTTTTTCCTCACCTTTCCTCTCCCTTTAAACAAATTCACAAGTATGTCTACATGCACATACACACCAATGGACACATTTCTGACTGTAGAAAACCTACACTCTTTGAGTAGGTCTCCAGACTTTATACAGTGAAAATCCCTGGAGAGTACACCAAAGGAGTATTTTCTATTAAAATAAGCAATTTTCCTGCCTACAACCCTTCTCTGTAGTGAAATTAGTGTTAAAATAATCCCCCACTCCAGGTGTAAACCTCAAACGGGTTTTCAAACATAATTGAATTCACCCACAATAAAATTTCAACCACTGAATATCAATGAACAACTAGTTTAGGAGTAAAACACGAGCCAGAACTGGCTAATGTTGTTTGAATTGGAGGGAGGCATTACTCACATCAAGAAGTATCTCTTGTATTTGTATCCATTCCTTCCTCCTGCACTGCTTGTGTGTTAAAGCCCGAGCAGAGAGGCCTTGACAAACACCCCCTCCCACCTTGTCCTGCACAGCAAGGGGCACATTCTGAGCCTGAAAGGGGATTCTGGGGCCTTGGGGAAAGGCAGCTGCTGTGTCTGTGTGTCCTCAGGCAGGAGCAGAGGGTCCCTGGCACCTGGGGAAGGTGTTCCACTCCCTGCTCCAGCTCAGCCTTGCAGAGGTGCCTCTGGCTCCTGAGCCATCTGGGTGACACTGGCCTGTCACCTCCACAGCTCAGCTGTGCCAGCTGCAACTTCACAGCCTGCATTTAGCACACAGCAAGACAAATACCTAAGAACCAAAAGGGTGAAAAAGCAAGCACTTGATACAGCATTCAAATGCAATATAAAAAATGAGGCTCACCTTACTTTTTAACTGTATCAAAAATAAAAGAAGAAGAGGCATTTTGGACTATCCTCTCTGAAAGTCTACCATTGACAAGCAACCCAAAATTTGTTCAGGCCTAGGGACAATACCAATACTAAAAAATTGATTCTTAAGCCTGCCCTGAAAACACTAAGCATCCTGTGCACATAAACCTAATTTCTGTCTATGCCATCGTATACTTAACTCATTTTTCTGCTTGCTAACATCTGCCCACATTGTGAGGTCAAACCAAATTCAATAGGACTCCTTACTGACTCACTGAATGATCTAATTGAACAGGATGAGCCTTATTTACACAATCTCCTTCCAAGTTCTGCAGTGGCTTTTCAGTTTGCCAGTGAAGTCCCAGAGAAGCACCCTGTTGTACTTCTGTTGATGAGGACAGGACCCTCACAATCCTAATTGTGAAAGCCATAAAGGAAAGACAGGTAAAGGTAAACCAGGGAATTCCATGCTCTCTTTTCATCTGCTTTCAGCCATGCCAAGCAGCATTACAAGAAACACACAACATTGCTTGGGAAAGTAAGAATTACCCTCATGGATACCCTGAGAGACAGCACTGAGCACTGCAGCACTTGTGCTTATTAAAAATAAATGTCTGGTCTATTTATAAATAACAGGGTCTCTAGTAAGTGCATCAATTAGAGGAGGAAAGCAACAACAGAGCTTTAATAAGAGGAACAATAAGAGAGCTCCTGGATCTCCACAGATGGTTCCATTAGCTGAGGCTAATTTGACTTTTTCTGATTAATCACAAAAATAAAAGTTCCCAAACAGGTAAATAGAAAGCAAAATTACATAATCTTATCCTGTCCTCTCTCAACATTTATTGGACAATGAATTGCCCAGTGAGCAGGCAAGTCAGGTCTCTCTGAACACTGAATCTGACAGGTGACTGCTGAGAGCTGGCAGCCACTAGAAAGCAGTTTATTTCTGCTGAACCCAGACTGTGCAAGCCAGCCAAAGTGAAGATACTAAAATTATGTGGGAGAGGACATATGGAGAGGGAGCTGTGGCTGTTTAAAGACCTGTCATGAAGTCAAGAGCACTTAAACCCTGAACAGAGCTTTTCCCCTGATTGCCTTGGGTCCTCTCTTGTGACCAACCTCTCAGACCATGAGCCCACCTCCAGGACAGCCATAAAGGACTGTGGGGCACAGGAACAGGGTGGGTTTGTGAGGTGCTGCAACATCAGAACAGACCTCTGGGTGATGTGTTCTCAGGTCAGAAGTGATGGTCTCAAATCACTGTTGAACCTAAAAATACTTCAAAGAAAATATATGTATATATATACCATCAGACTAAATGAAACAAAAAACTTTTCTTTAGAAACCATACTAATCATTACTTTATTATGATTTCTAAACTGGCCTCTGCTATTGGCAGAAATATGCCTGGGCAGGCAGTTCTCCTCACTGAGAAAGCAGTGCCTGGGCTTTAACAACACTAAAACATAACTCTTGTCTTGTAGTGGAGGAACTTTGCATACCCTGCAATGTATAAATATCCATTATATCCATTCTGCTATGATGGATTAGCTCTAAACTGATGTAGAAGCCTGATCTGACAGCAAAAAGCCACAATTAGTACAACACTGGAAGCTGACAGCAGTTCTCAACTACACCCACTGGGCACAGAAATTAACCTCCCAATAATCTTGGAATAAGAACACTGCAGAGCTTATCTGTGAACTCAACTTGCCTTATAAATACCATTTCCAGCAAACAAGTTAAAAAATATTCTGTGACTGACCCCTAGTTACAAGTTCCTATTTATATGTTCTTCTTGGGTAAAAGGTTAATCCAGAGATTACAGAAACTCTGGGCAAAGGAATTATTGATGAGATAAAGCTGCCTTGCCCAACCTGCGGCACATGACACACACCTGACCTGTTGACTTCTTCCAGGCAGTGACAGGAAAAGGCTCTTGGGGTAGGAAATGCTGTCCACAGAGCTCCTGCTGTGCTTGCCCACTGCCTCTGTGCTGGCACTATCAGATCTGCTGCTGCAGCTGATACAGAAGAGGATTTTTCTACTCCAACAGCAGCTTGGACCATCTGCAGATAAAATGGTGCTGGCAGGACAATGCTGATAGTCCAGGCTTTGAACACTGCTGAACCTTCTTCAAGCTGTGTTTGAGTGGCTCTGTGCATCACTGGCACTCAGTGATGATCACCTAGACATTAAAATTCTCTAATTCTCACTGTTACAGTCTTTAAAGAAGCAAATTAATTTTCAGGAGGGTTACTTACACCTCATCTTTTCCAACAATTCTATCTGCTTTATCCTTTGTGGAGTTCATGCTCTGTACTTAACACTTGCACCAAAAAAAGCATAAATACAGAATTCCCTATGTTACTTTCTATATTTGCAAAATTATTAGATTTTCACTGGCAATATACAAAGTTCCAAGGGTCCAAATTCTAGTTTTAGCTGGTAAAACTTTTTAGTTTAAACTTGTTTTTTACTTTAAAAAAAAAGTTTTAAAACTTATTTTTATGCTTTGTAATTCAATACCCTTCCTAATGTTTGGATTTTGAACTTTAAATTGTTTTTAAACAGTTATAATTCAACTTTACATTTGATTAAATACTTCCCTTCATGTGACATCACTGTAGCTCTGGAACTGGCTACTGCAGGAGTATCCTGAGTTGAAAAATTAATGGATGGATTAAAATATGAATCCACTATTTGCATAGAAATACATCATATGTTTAGCTAAAATGAACCTTAAAGTTTTAACTGTTCATTGTAACAAATAAGAGTATCGATTACTTTCCCAGAGAACAAAACCTGTAAGGATGAAAGCACAGTTAAGGTGGCATGTGGGTGTTTGGTTTGTTTTTTAAAACTTTGGCTAGGAAATGCCCCCTGTCTGATAGAAAAGAAGGCTTTTTGGTGTGAACCAGTGCACTGTGCAAGAAAATCTGCACGTGGCAAAAAGCCACGGGAGAGAAAGGCAGAGGCTGCCCTGAGAGCAGCAGGGCTGCCAGGGGATGGGGAGAGGAGCAGCCTCGGGACTCTGCAGCTGATCCCAGCCCAGCTCTGGGCGTGCCCCCAGCTGCGGCACAGCTCAGCCCTTGCTCTGGCAGCGCTGCAGCCCAGCTGCAGGGCTGCTGCAGCCAGACAGACGGACAGACAGACAGCCCGACGTGCTCACCCACCCTGCCACGCCAGGGCAGCACCGACAGCCCTGCCACCCCAGAGTGCCCTCGGACTGTGGGCACACAACTGCTTCCTTTTGAAATGAGAGCTGTGCATAGCTGTGCTTCCCCTTTTGCTGCAGAATGAACTCGGTGTGAGTGCAGGTTTAGGTTTTGTCAGGATATGCAGTGATTATCCAGGTAATTCCCCTGGGCACCCACACCAGGAGACAGCTGCTGTAAGCAGCTTAGCAGGAGAAAGAGCTGTGTGATTTCCAAGCACTATGGTGTCTGAACCTGGCGTCAGAGAGAAGTTCTACTTCTAAATAGATTCATGACTTGTAAGGATTCAAAGGCTTCTGCCGGTGGTGTCCCCTAGTGGAGAGCGGCAGATGCCGAGGACACGGGGACAGGAACGGGCTGGCCCAGAGCCACCCTGCCAGGAGCAGCCCTGCTCACAAACCTGCCAGGAGCAGCCCTGCTCACAAACCTGCCAGGAGCAGCCCTGCTCACAAACCTGCCAGGCACAGCCCTGCTCACAAACCTGCTGGGTACAGCCCTGCTCACAAACCTGTCCAGGTACAGCCCTGCTCACAAACCTGCTGGCACACTGCTCACAAACCTGCCAGGAGCAGCCCTGCTCACAAACCTGCTGGGCACAGCCCTGCTCACAAACCTGCTGGGCACAGCCCTGCTCACAAACCTGCTGGGCACAGCCCTGCTCACAAACCTGCTGGGCACAGCCCTGCTCACAAACCTGCCAGTACAGCCCTGCTCACAAACCTGCCAGGTACAGCCCTGCTCACAAACCTGCTGGGCACAGCCCTGCTCACAAACCTGCCAGAAGCAGCCCTGCTCACAAACCTGCTGGCACACTGCTCATGGCTACAATAACGCCCACAGGTCAAGTTCTGAAATCCTCAGCCAGCTAAGAAATGAATTCACTGTGAGGCTCTAGAGAATAATGTCAGTTAAATTACATACAGGAACTGTGCCTCTGTGCACTTGCGTGGAGATAGGCAAGATCCCAAAATACACTGTGGGTCAAGCCACTGCTTCATGATTAAGGTAAATTCACAGTGACTGCAATTTTCACTCTTTTTCATACATAATGCTTTTTTTTTGACTTATGTAAGATGGTGAGAGATAGGATGGCAATTCTCTCTTTGAAGGCCATAGCTCTCTGCTACACTAGGAACACACAGTTCCTTGGGTGCAAATATCTGCAGCACCAAAATTCAATGTGCAAGAGCTTGGGGATCACAATTCTCACTGTATTCTTCAATATACTTTAAGCAACAATACTGAGTCTTTATAACAGAGTATTTGCTTCTCAAATCTATTTTGTCTGTATATATATGTCATATATCTGTTTATATACACATACTCACACATATACACACACAGGGCAATTTTAAATCTCTGTAGAGATATTTGAAGAACCTTATCCCATGTTCCATTTAACACCGCTTTGGTTCCATACATTAGTTCTTCAACAGTTTTCAATTTTATTGTTTCTGTTTCTGATGATGAAGAGTTTGTATTATTGGGGGGATTGTCCCTCTTCACCCTGGCTATGGTCACCATCCCCAAGGGGCCCAAGAGTTTAGAGAATAAAACATAAATACAGGGCCTGAGTGTGTTGTTAGAGCCAGCCATTTCTGACAGTCTTTACAATGGGATAAACACTGTCTGTCTACAGCCCCCATGTATTTGAAAGCTACGACAAACATTTTACTGAAATGTAAATAACTGACATCACCACTGCTCAAACAGGAGGCTGAAAAATCTCTCTAAAAATCCCAAACCCAAAAACATTGCCTGACACAAAACAAACCATTAATGGTCACTGAGAGAGCATGTCTTAGAGATCATGAGCATTGAGACCATTTTTTTAGAAAATGGATTAAACCACTGCAGTCAATTACTAGCTCATATTCACACATTTTTCAGTTACAAAATTATATCCTTCTCTAAGGAAGTATATTTTCCCCCTGGAATCTGTTTCCAGTAAGAATATTATTCTGAATTACTAATGGAAATAATCATACTTAAACTTAGCCTATTCAGAGGCAGCTGCTTCTAGATTTGCATGAAGAGAGCTGGTAAGTAACTATAAGCACTGTGGCCCAATTTATTAAAAGCCTCCTGTTTTATTTTGTGGTTCCATGTTAATTCCACACTTTAACAATTTATTTTGCACTCACTATTATTTGCTGAGATTTTTATATCACATAGAGAGCCTGAAGGAGATCAGGGACACAGCTATCCTCAAACCCATCCAAAATCACAGTAAGTTTTATGAGCAGAAGCAGTGAAATCTTCTTTGTAGGACTTTGTGCCTTGTGAGTATATGGGAGAGCCTCAGCTGTCCTGTTTGTGCTGGGCCATGGATTAAACCTGCACCCTGCTCTGCAGCCCTCTCCCAAAGCAGAGTCAGGAGAGCTGCAGACAAACCACTCACTTAAAGGAACCTTATCACTCCTCTTGTGGTGGAGATCTTTTTCAAACCAGTAATCAGCTATAAGCATCATATAAAAAGCAATTCTAGTTAAGCAGATTAACTGTAGCCCTTGAATTCCAAAAATCATGAGGTTCCTTCAGAATCCCGCTGAATCTGTGTGCCGTATTCCCAGTCAGATGGAGAACAGACACATCAAGGGCTTGTCTAAATGTCACATGTAAGTGTTGTACAAATTTAGCTGGAGTGATTTAACTGCAGTGTTTTAGCTGCAGCTGAGCCAGGTGAAAAGGCCACTGCCCACAGCTGCTGTCACCATCCCTTCAATGGCAACAGAACAAGTGTCTGCCAACCCTGCCCAGCACAGACCTATCCAAAACCACACAGGACACTTCTAACATTTAAAAGCAGGACTTTTAAAACCTGAAGACACACCCAACCCTCTATGAACAAATATTAGGAAGAACTTTAGGGAAGGGATGTTCTGTTGGCAAGTGTAAGGATGACCATCTGAGAGGCAGCAACCTCTGACCCAGGCCAGGGTCACAACCTTTAGAAATGTATGTACTTCAGTCAGGTCAGGGCCTCATGTGTATGCAGCAGACATTTTTTAATCAGTTGATCTTTTCAATCAGGGAAGTTTTAAATCAGGGAATATCACCTCTTTACATAATAGGGAAATACATGCTATAAGCATAAGCAAGTTAAAAGTGTAGCTGCAGTCCCACTAACAGGTTACACTGCTCTCAGTACCCTGTTCCTAAGAGTTCCCATCACAGGACATTTCTGTGGGACTGCTGAAGGCAGGCTCCAGCACTCACTGTGGGAAACTGTGCATCTGAAACACACAGCTACCCTCAGTGATGGATGGGGAAAATTAGTCCTTCAAGGAATGAACATGCATAAAATCAAAAGAATCATGGCAGGACAAGTGCTCTAGCCCTGCCACTTCAAACATCAGCTCCGCCTTCTGGAAGAGTTTTTCTTTTAGCATCAAAGGCCCATTCATAGGAGATCTTAAACTGAGGGTTATCAGATCTTACTAAGAGCTTGAAGAGTCCCATATGACATCTGCCAACCTCAGGCCAGGGCTTTCTGGAAATATTTGCATGCATTCTGCTGTTGTGGCTCTGTGTGTGTTTGTTTTCCTAATGTCCTTTTAAACAAAGTAGAGGTGAAAGTGAATACAGCTTCCTTCCAGGATTTCTGCCAGAAAGGGTGAGATACACAAACCCAAGGACTGCCTTCCAATAATCCAGAGCACACCCAAAGCAGCACCCCTGGTTGGACACACCTGGGGAACAGCACTCCAGGCATACACAACATCAGGAGTTGTGCTCCTTGCTCCTACCAACACGTGGCTGGAGGGGCACAAACTATTGAAAACTGGAAGCATATGGTGGTTTATGACTTTAGAGTACCTCTTATGCATATTTAATTTAAAGGCACGTGAGCCACATGTTTCATGAAGCTTAATGGCCACACTCCAAGTCAGATCCTCAAAACCTGCACTTCAATTTGCTTATTCTTCACAAATCCTTTTCCAGCATTGGACACAAAGCTCCTGCTTTTTGTAGAGCTTCATCCAACTAAGCCAATGTGGGCACATCAGGAAGTGTTTGGAGATCTAACAACCACTTGAAGCAAAGCAAAGCACATCTCTTTCATCTGTTAGCACTCAAATATGCTGGGCTGCACAGGGATCCAGCAGCAGTGAATGAGGAGCAGGTAAAGTGCTGCAATAAACAGCCAGGACTCCAAAATACACAGCGGCTAAGATGCATCTTTGCCTGAGAGAGATTTCTCAAATCTGAGTACCTAGAGGATATATAAACCTTTCAAATTGCATTAAACAAGCACTTCTTGCTGTACTAGTGGGATCACTTGGCCCCAGGTGCAGAATGTGCTGTGTCCAGCAGAGCAGGAAGGCAGAAACAAGAGCAAGTATGACCACAATAAGCATGCAGGCATGCAGCAGCCTAGAATGTTCTCACACCATGGAAGAGGTTCAGAAGTGAGAGAAAGCCTTATTCAGTACAGTGGAGCACATCAGATGAAGGCTAAGTCCAAACAGAAATTGTTAGTGTGATCTGATTGTACCTGGAGGCAAATCCCATTGAGACACGGCTGCAAATCTTTTGTGTGTGGCTTTTTCTGTGATTCAAGTTTGCATAAATATGACACCCCACCCTTTCAGGCTGTTTTAGCACAGTCATGGAATTTCTAATGAGCTGAATAGCCCTTCCTTCTGTTGAGAAATTTAATGGTATATATTTCTCTTATTTACTGTTACAAACACCAGCTCAGCAATTCATTTCATAATCTGTAAAACCAATCCTTTTTTTCCTGGTGAGCCTGAATACATAAATTTTTCTGGCAGTGCAAACTATTAACAAAAGAAAAATCCAATGTTTCACAGCATGAATGAAAAGAGGGGTTTTGGATCAATTATATTTTGTAATACTTTTGCAGGACTTCTTGTGAGTAAGAAGAATTTCTAGTAAGTGGCAAGGATCTATTGTAGTGAACCCTGTCCTCCCTCAGGGCAATTCTTTATTCAAGCCAGGCCATTAGCAAGGGTAAATCAATGTTATCAGCTCACACACACTGACAGCTTGTGTGGTTCCCACTCCCCCTTCCTCCCCCCACATTAGGTTATATTTTTATGCTCTCCAGGGAAATTCAATTAACAGTGTCAGTCTCCTCCTCTCAGTCCACCACTGACACCATCAGGGCTCTTTCAGTGCCCACTCACATGTAAGATGTGGCTGTGGATTTCTGACTCCCAGCTTAACAAGAGAATTCCCATCCCCTCCTGTAAATGGCCATGTAAGATCTGTGCTGTGAACACTGCAACAGTTACTGAAATCAATCCCTCCTGACCTTATTGATCAGGACACTCAGATAGAAAATACTTCTCCAGAGGGAGGTAAATGTTTTGGGGGAAAAACCCCAAATCAACAACAAAATAACCCACATTTATTAATACTATCAAATTTAGTTTTTAATTCCCCACTGCAGACTCAACAACTAGCAAAACCATGTAAACAATTAATGAGTAAACTTAGCTGCAATTCACATGGCATTTTAAAAAAATCTCAGCAGATGACTACTAGTAAAAAGGCTGGATACAACTCCACATTCCAAAGAACTTCCAAGGATTATTTAGATAACTTTCACACAGATTCATCTTTTCATCACAGTCATGCAACAACATGATTTCTGTATTTTGAAATCAATAAAAAATGAGTTTTTCAATAATTAATGGAAGCCCTGTGAAATGTGAAAATGGCACAAGTCTTTCAAACACACTCTTAAGCTTGATGAGCAGCTCCAAGGCTGCTGAGGAGCCCGTGCATCCCAGGCAGCCTCCAGCATTTAAAAGCATGTGCCATTAACAATTGTCTTCTCCACACTGACCAAGCTGTGAAAAGCATCAAGCAGAGCTCTCATTTTCACAAACATCAAGTCTGAACCACAATGATGCAATCTCCTCCTCAGATTTCATTAATTTGGTTTCTTCCAGAACTAATTTTCATTATGTCTTGATTACAGATAAGAAAGAGAAGTATTTTCTAGTGGTTGCAGAGAGAACAGAACATAATGTTCCGGCTGAAAACCCAAATACTGTGGTCCCAATGGAGCAAAAAAAACACATTACAAGTCAGAAAGCACTGTGGCAGCAGACTGACAATGAGGAAATAGGAAAAAAGATGCAAATGCAGTGCTATAAATTAAAAAAAAAATCCAACATTTACCATAAAGCAAAACATGCTCTGCAATCATGTCACTTTAAAAAAGTCAAAAATGTAGGAATATCCCACATACATGCACATCATACCTTCCTCCTCCAGTGAAGACCCACTGACTTTGTTGAACTCTGGCAAAACTCAACAGATTGGTGTTCCAGCAAACCTGGATCCAATTCTTTCCTCTGTTTTCTGCTAATTGGTTTGGCCCCTTATTGTAAAAGCTGTTTGTGGGTAAGCACTACAAGCTAGATGACTGAAATGACCCAGGTTAAAAACAATCCTCATGAAAATACAGGGGAAAAAAGTGAAAAGTGTTATAGCAGACACTGCTTGTTACATAGAGGTCATTTATTCTTCAACATCTCACATTAAACATTCCCAAATCCACCCTGATGAGACTTGAGGGCAGAACAATTTCTAGGTCAGTCAAAAGTCACAATACCTCTTTCTCCAGAATCCGAGAGATCTCTCCTAAAGTCCTGTCCAGACCAGGAACTTTGTGGTTCCCCAAGGAACAGCCATCCTGCATTTGGAGGTGCCTCAGAAGGTCTTTTGCTAATCTCTGTAACCTTCAACAGAAAACAAAGAGCAGTTAAAGCAAAAACTGCCTTATTAACCTACATCTTTGTAATGAACCTCAGGTACCAATGAAGGAATCATGAAAATCTATGTTAAATATTGTTATCATCCATTCTGAACAGGATGCCAAGGAGATACTGTCAGCTTGGAGTGACATTTCATTATCTACTTTTTCAAGGAAACAGCACAGCTATAGAGTGAACAGTACAGCCATAAAGGTGCTTTATGAGCTACATTTGTTTCTGCTGTTTCCCTATTCCCCTTCCACAGCTTATCATGGTAGTTTTTGCCATCCTCATTTTCAAATGGTTTCACCCTATTTAAGATGAGTAAGGGAAATGGAACAGCAGGACCACTTGGCTGATTTCTTATAGGCATCATAAAAGAAATGGCTCTTCAGGGTTATTTGAATAAGAGAAAAGCAATGGCTTTGCAGCTTACCTCAGAAAGGGCATTTTATTAACAAGGGTCAGTAATGAAGCCAAAATGCAGAGGTGGGAATGATGTAGACATACATGAGTTGGGTTTCATTTCAGTTTTACACATCTGCACCTGGGCTATTCACCTGTGCTCTGCTGCTCAGCACTGAGGGGAAACACCCAGTGCCAGGGCACAAAATACAAAATACAGCAGTGAAAAGAGCCAGAGTTTTTATCCTTCTGTGCCCAGAGTGTGAGGGTGCAGTGGGAGCAGCAAGGCAGAGGAGACAAGGCTGCTCGAGTCCCCTAGCTGCAGACTGAGAGCAGTCAGGAGGAGGTGTCACTCTGTCCCTGCCGTGGCTTTGGTGCCACTGCCTCAGTGTCCCCTCCTGCTGCCCTCAGTGACAAGGCTCAGGGCTTGCTGGACCTCTGCTTTCATCTACTGGGCACCTGCAGTGAGTGGGACAGAGCTGGTAACTGAGTAGGAGGAGTGGCAGACACTGCTGGGACTGCAAGCCTACACACAGAAGTCTAAAGGAAGGAAAAAGAGGGGAAGGGTAAGAGTGCTCATCATAAAATGGAGATGTCAGGGTTAAAGGGCCAGAAGGCATTCACAAAGTGACCACAGAGTATTGGAAAAGAAAAAGATTACATTAACCAGTCTCCCAGAAGTGAGGCAGGAGATGGAATAGCTGGAGAATGTACCACAATAGTCACACTATATTAAAAAAAAATTCCCAAAATCAGAGTATTAATTTATAGAAGAATAGGGAGTTTCCACTTAATCAAGAGACAACAGGTACTCTGTGTCTTCTCTTTGAAAAAATTAGGAGCTTCATTAATAGCTTTCAAGACATGCTGAAGATACATATATGTTCTTGAAGTACAAATAAAAATGATTTGTAGAATTTTGAGTCTTGGACTCTTATCATCTGGTCAGCTGAGCCCACTAATATACTACCAGGATTTTTGTATGACAAGAAAAATAAAAGGAGATTACATCCTGATGAGATTTTTTTTCACTGCTATTTCCTCTGTGGAAAATGAGGTTGGAGGAAACCTCTGTCTATCTTCATAAGCCACAAGCTAAAATGGGAAACAAAACTAAAAGCCAAAGCCCAAATAACTGCAGGACTTGGACAGTAAATCAAAAGACCACAGCACCAATGAGAAGTGGAACTGCTGCAGTCCACAAGCAGAGTATTTTCACAGTGGGATTTAGAATGGCTATTGCCTTGGCAATATCCTAGCACATTAAGCAAAAAATACTTTATTTCTTTGGTATATCTACCCAAATTCCACTATTAAAGCCTATATAAAGCCCACCACCCTATATTGTAACTTCATCTGACAAAAGACAGCAAGACAGGTTTCCATTTGCTTCATTTAACATCACAGGAATGGAATTCCACCAGGATTAACCACAGAGGCTGAAGAAAGGCACTTCTCTAATCTCCATCAGGCATCAGCATACAAAATGTGTAAGGTTTATCAAAACACTGCTCACAGGGACTCCAAGAGAACATCATCATTTTACACAGCCTTCAGCTGGCACAGCTAACACAGGAGTCTTTCTCTTCAGTCTGTTAAGATGCTCCATAGGTTCAGTTTCTGTCCTCACTTTAAAAACAACCTGTACAGTACTAACTCCCCAGGGAAAGCTTCCAGCTTTCCATTTCTTCTGAAAGTCTTTCTGGATACTTTTAGCAAAATTCAAACTTTCTAAGCATGTGTTCAGCATCACAGAGTAAGAAACTGGAAGAATGAATTTCCAATTCTGCCACATTAAAGAATTACCTCTTACAGCCTCATATTCTACTGCAGAGGGAGTTTTCTACCAAAACCAGTCAAAGGTGCTGTGTGATCACATGGGGAGGAGAGGGGAAATAAAACCTGCCTCCTCCCACCAGTGAGCCTTGGAGTAATTACTTAAATATCCTTCATACTGACTTCTTGGCCACGTCAGGGAAATAAGAATAATTTTTGGACTGCTTCAAAGGACTAGAAATCTATGCTAGAGGACTTGTGCTTGGATACAGAATTTGCCATGGCTACGAATGGATTTGGAAAGAGAGGGCTCTTTGTACACACTGGACTCCTGGCACACTCTTGGTATGCACCAGGGATTACTGGGACATGGCATCCACACCTGATCCAGTGATTCTGGAAAAATACCATTGAATCCAAATCCAAGCATCTCAAGACAATTAATTAGCCTTCTTTCTGTCCCCCAATTTTTACTCCTCCAATGCTTACTAAGCCATACATAGAATGATAAATAATTGAAACTTTGCTGTGCAGGATAA
Source organism: Molothrus aeneus (assembly GCF_037042795.1). Classification (NCBI taxonomy): domain Eukaryota; kingdom Metazoa; phylum Chordata; class Aves; order Passeriformes; family Icteridae; genus Molothrus; species Molothrus aeneus. The sequence continues at coordinate 4,378,777 of NC_089658.1, read as the reverse complement.
TAGAGAAAGTTAATGTTTTTTCCCATTAAATTATTTACATCTCACTTATTAAGGTTTTAGTACTCCTCACAAATGGATAATTCAGAATGCAGAAGAAGTATCAGAAGGATGTAAGGCCCTGATTTGTCTTGGAACACCACCATAATGTAAACTAATAAATTGTATGTTCAGCAAATACAAATACAGTATCTGAACTTTTTCCACTGCAAATGGCAAAACAAGGGCTATTCATATCAAAGGTTTCTAACATGGGCTAAATACTTTAAGCAGGTTTAATATATTTTATAGGCCAAAGGAAAAAGATCTGTCAGTATTTCTAGGCCACATTTCATCTCCAGAAAAATGCCAAAAAGCCTTGAAATAGCAGCATCAATGTACCCAGCATGTGGGGGTTTGACCTGATGTCTGGGCTGGGCACTGATGCCCAGGGAAGGATGGGTGTGTTTCTGAATACATTTATTTGCATTCCCATGTTAATATTTTAGCTATTTTCTGAAGAGGAAATCCACTGCCTGCCCAATCATACCCGTTACTTATCTTGTTTTTAAGTTTACCTGAATTTTATTTTATTTACACTCTAGCTCTTCTACAGTTTCCACAACATTTTGGAAATTAGATTTTGTACAAGTACTTCCAGTTTCAGAGATTGTCTGTTTTTTTTCCTCCGTAATCAGTATTTTGGTATAATATCTTATAACTGGCCTAACTGGCCTCTAAGCCTTCTATACCAGGAAAACCTACAAGGTAAGTTTATCCTGTGACTACACTGATATATTCTAATGAAGGAAAGAAAGTATTTTATCATCTAAAGGCATTTATTTTTGGGCTTCTGAAAGAACAAACTTCACACTACATTCCCATCTCGTCTGCAGCAGACTGTCACAGGAAATAATATTTCTTTTTCTACCTCTTCTTTTTGTGCTGCAGTCTGTTTCCAGGATAACAGTGGTTCCAATATCCATACTATCTGAAGTATCCCTTTACAATTAAAAACAAAAGGTAAATAAAAAGAATACATTAAAACAATTCCTTGTTATGTGAGGAGAGACTAGTTCAAATATTAGAACAAAACTTCTCCCCCTGAAACCTGCTAATTCCCTTCAGGCACAAGGCAATCTTTCATTACTTTAGTTTCCCTGTTGTATTGAAAGATGACAATTATTCTTTGCTACTTGGATATTTAACACTGAAATACATGGTCCTGCCTCTGCATTAGAAAATATTAAACAGATGCAAATAACCCTCTTGTGAAAATGTTTTCCTTCCCTTTTCAAAATGTGCTCTGATGGACACCTGAGAATGCTCCAATGGACACCTGACACACCTTTTGCCACGTTATCCCAGTACACTGGACACTAAATAATTGCTCAGATCAGTTCCCAGAGAATATGAATTAATACTACAAACCCACCAAGAGTCCACCAGACCAGCACCTACAAAATTACCTAAGTGCCAGCAGGGACCAACCAGCAAAGACACTCGAGAAAGGCAGGGAGCAACACCTGGCTTCTCCCGGTGACAATGCCCACAGTCCTTCCCTTGAATGTCCCTCTTGGCAGGTGGAACAGTTCAGACACCAAAATACTGACCCAACAAGGCAATATTTGGAATTATCCCACCCCTCTCCCTAATGCACACCATTTTTTAACAGATACTAAAAACCCAACTGTCCCAGCCATCTTTTAGAAGTCATTTCTGTGGAAGAACTCCTTAGAGTCACTGACAATCCCAGCCATGAATCAGTGCTGTACCACTGAGCAAGGGACACCCAGTGTCTATCACAGCAGGACAAAGGCTGCCAGCTTATTGCTGTTAGCGTAGTACCAGAGTGGAGCTTAGAAAGGACTTGGATCAGTGCTTCCTTAGTGCACAAGTTTTTATAAATCTGCAAACCTTCAACTAATAAGAGCCACTGAAACAGTCTATCAGTTGCATCAGCAAATCAGTGGTCTCATAATATTAAAGTGGCCTAATCTTAAAGGTGATCTAAAAAGGCTTTTTACCTGCCAAAGACTAACTCTGGTTTCTGTCTTTCTTCTGTAACAACTGACAACATGACTAAGAACTAAAATCAGATAAGAACTTGCATTCCATAAGTGGTTCTGGTTGTGAAGACACTCTCAGTTTGGGGCTAGAGAGAGGAGTAGATAAAGAAATGTGGCATAAGAAAGGAAGCATAAAAGAATTTAATTCTAAAACACATTGCTTCTGTTAAGCAAATAAATAAACCTACCAATTGTGTCCCATTTTAAATAGATTTTAAAAAGGAGCTTCTACATTTTTAAGCTCCACAGCCCACTAAGTCAAAAGATATTTTCTGTTCATTGGTACACTTCACTCCAATCTGAGTACCTCAAACCTTCCCTTGGGAAAGACAAAAACTCTTCCCATTTGTTTTGACCCAAAGATTGCATTTAGCATTCAAAGGTGTGATTTTTACCCCCTTTGTTCTGTGGTGGGACTTTACTCAGAAGCTGTGCAGATCTCCTGAGAGCTGGGCAGACTCCCAGCTGGCAGCAGCTTGCACCCAGCCAGGTCAGGCACAGCATCCCTGGCACACGGTGTCCTCTGACTGCCCACACAGCTTCTCAAGGTAACAATGCTTCCTTCAGACCTACTGCTCTTTGTTTCTTTGTGCTGACTCCTCTTCCTGCTGGCCTGGCTGAAGTAGGATCCCCTACTTTATTTTATTTACACTCTAGCTCTTCTACAGTTTCCACAACATTTTGGAATTTTTAGTTCTGTGTTTTCCTATTATTTTTCTCTATATTAAGACTAGGTTGTCCCATGTTAATAGATACAGTCTAAGCTAAAACTCTTGCCTCATAAAATTTCTTGCCCTCTCATCCTTTCTCTTACAGAAAGAGATAATACTTCCCTATTCTTCTTCCATTTTCTAATATGTGATGTGCAAAGTAAACACATTTTAACAGAAATAAATGGGCTTCTGGCTGACTCACAGACATTCCTCTATTTTAAAAGCCAGTTCAGACTTGAGGTCCCATTTTTAACCTGCTTGATTTCAAAGAAGCTCAAAAACATTTAAGCCCTCATAGCAGGTAAAAAGTTGTGTAATTTTGGAAATAACAATAACTATGGTTCCTGAAACAATATTTTAAATAATTCAGATGAAGGCAGCTGATAGAGCTCTAGGTTTTTACATGAAGGTTGCAAAGAGACCCCCCAGACTGTGATGGAAGTGAGCTGCACAGTGGCCATCACCAGCTCGCACCTGAAGGGCATGGCCCTACCAGAGGCAATAAAGGAAGAAACTAAAAAAGCAGATGGAACAGAAGATTCTGCCTGAAAGCAAATAAGCAATTAATTACATAAAGAGAAATGAAAACTGTAAATTCAGGATCAGCCAAAAGATTTGAAAACATTTAAAAAAAATTTTAAATCTGAGTTTCTCTAGCGCTACAATTGAGACAGATCTGACCAAGTTACATCACTGATAATGTCAGAATTTAACACAGAGACACAAGAGCTTATTAATATCTTCAGAGTCCAATGCAGACATTTCTATTTTCTGATGACTAGAACTTAATTTTTTATTTTCTAGCAGCAAAGAAAAGCAAAACACAAAAGCTACAAATCTGGAAGTCTCAATATACCATGAAATTCATCTTGCAAACTGAAGCGCTGATGGCCAAGAAACAAAGCCAACTCTTTCCCATGTGTTTATGCAGGTGTGCCATCTGCTGGAGATGGGTCATTTTCTTGTGTCTAACCTCAGTGATGGATTTTTATTATTTCAAAATACATCGAAGATTCAGCAGCAGTTTTCAAGCTTTTGAAAAGCCTATGTAAAATATCCTTGCATACAGGCTAGTTGCATGTACATTAAGGAGGTCTAACTGCAAGAATCTGAACTGCTTAACCACCAGCAGCTTGTACAAAATGCCACCTTCCTCAGCAGTTTAGGAGTGATGGAAACAACCACAAAACAGACAGGATCTGGTACAAGTTATTACCTCAGTCTGAAGAGGTAATATCCCCAATCTGAAAGTTGTTGCAACTCCAGGATGAGGGTTTTTGACTCCAGCTCTGGAGACCCCACAGCCCCTTGACTGATGCCACAGACTCCCTAAGCCCAGCTCCCAGCAAGGCACACACCCCCTGGGCCCACAGGGAGTGGATGTCTCAGGGACACTAAGCACAGCCCAGGCTGCATAATCCTCTTTCCTAATCTGTTTGTTTCCCCACTTCTGGCTTAGGAGTCTGTGAGGCTGGCTGTGCTTTCCTAGAGCTGCAGGGACGCAGGGAAGCTGGCAGTGAGCACCCATGGGAGCTGCCCACATCTCCCTCATGCTGCACTGACAACACTGGGTCTGCTTTCTCTAGAACCTGCCTCCAGCTGTGCCCTGTGCTCCCTCGTCCTGGTACCAAGGAGACAGCAAGCAATCACCATCCATCTTTGCCATGCCATTTGTGACACTGCAGATCTCTAGAACATAACCCCAGAAGAACTTCTCCCTATTACCACATTTTCCTCCAGCAGTAGTACTAGTTTACTTATTTCCTGATACATAAGACATACCTGAAATCATTACATATTTCCCTTTCTGCTATCTCTCAACTTTTAGCAATTGTAGCTTATCTGTTCAGAGACAAAGAACTTCACATCCTATTCAAAAGATGCAGATGACCCAGGTATTTGTACCTGATGACATTTGTTCTGTTTTTGCTTGTTTCTAAGTAATTTTACTGAAGAATTTTTATGAGCTGCTGGGTACTGAGCTCATATTTTCCAGGAACTACCTAGCCCATCTGCTAATTCAAGGCCCACACTTTTATGTGAAGATATAATTGAGTTCTGTCTTCCCCCTCCATTGGGTAGCACTCAATATACACTAGATTTCACCTGCCATTTTACTGCCTGCTCACTCACTCTCTTCAAAATTAGCATTCAGCACCAATTCTTGTCTCTACTGTGCTGAATCTCTGCATTAACATTGCACTGTCCCCTCACTGTTGGCCCTCATTTTCCAAGTCATTTGAGAATATGTTGACCATCACAAAACTGCAGAACTCTACTGGTATCCTCCCTGTCCTGCCAAGGACTGATGAAACTCCACTTCTTTTCAATTTCTTAACTGTTTTGCACTTAAACTACAGCTGTATAGTTTCTTTTAAAATCTTAGGCAATAGAACTTATCCAAATCATCTTGGAAATCCAAATATTTTGCATCTTTTCCCAACTGGTTTCAATGGAATCAGAAAACAAAAGCTGAGCAATTTCCACTTTCAAACTAAGCAGAAGGAATTTGTCAGTGATCACAGATCTTGTTTTCATCTACCATCCAGCTGTTTTCATCTGTGCCTTCTCCTTGACAATAAAAAGGTCTATTCTTAAAAAAGCCCAATGTCAGCCTAAGACAGCTGTGCATTAAAGCATCTGTGCTTCCACCACAAGTACCTTTGTTTCTAACCAAATGGAGGTCAAACATAAGATTTCCAATTCCAGAAGTGCAGCTGAATTTTCACCCATCAGTCTTAAAGTAAAAGACTGGAACCCTCTTTTTTCCAGGTAAGAAAAAGGTAAGTGTATGTTCTCTTTACCATTGCAGGATGATATAGAGGTATGATATACAGGTTAAGATATACAGTGTCTTCAGAAAAAAAGACACATTTATTGTCTTTATTGCATTTATCGAGGTCTGACCTTTTGTATCAGGGATGGATCTGTAATTCAGGATGGAAACATGTCCCAAACTGGGGGAAACCTTCCACACCTGTTCCACCAGAAATTTCAGGGGCACTTCTGTGACATACAGGGGGAAAAAGCTTATGTCTAAAATATATAGAGATAAATGCTTACTTGGCTTTAAATGGTGAATCAGACACAGCATTTTTTGCTTCCATCAAGCTCTCATATTCCTTTGCCCTGGAGGAGAAAATATTCATTATTATTGACTATTGTCTAAAGTGTACAGGATGTAAGAGCAGCAAGCAAGTTCAAACCTTTGTGTTTTTCTGCTTCATAGTACAGCACAGCATTTCTGTCAATGCTGCCCTGTCATAATCCATAATCCACTGGTGTTTAACTACTGGTCATTGGCCATTAACAATTTATGATTAACACCACTACTTTAAAATAACACCAGTACACAAAGTGTATATTTCAGTTGACTTTTCAAATGGTAGAAAATTTCACAAGTGATATATACAACTGTAGTAATCTACTGCATATTATAAAATGATTAGTGAAATAATGCGATATAATATTATGAAAAATATATAAATAATATTATTATATAAAATATAAATGACTTAGACACGTAGTGCAGACCAGATTAGTACATCAGAAGATGACAATGAACATACAAATAATTGGCTGTATTTGCAGGCAGAGAGCGTTTTTTATGTAACTACTGACTGTGGTGTAACATAATGAATGTTAGGTGAGCAGCACAGAAACACCTCCACCAAGGACTCCTTTACTGCTGGAAAGAGAAACACGACCTCTTTAGTCCCTTAAAAGTATTGTTTACACTGGCCATATGCCAAAAAGCAGGAAGAGGGAGACAAGACCTTTTTCCACTGCTTGTTTTCACTCCAGCCAGCCTGTGCCAACAGGTGAAATCTGTGAGTCATTCCTGGAGCAAGGCAAGACCCACAGCAACAATCCTGCCCCCCATTTCTAACAGCACACATGTAAAGCAAAGCTAACCCAGGCACTGCAGGGATGCAGATGCATTTCTCTCAGATACATATATTAAACCTTCTTTATATTTTCTGTTCACCCTAATGGCTCAAGTTTCCCAAAGCTACTCAGATTTTCCTTTCGTTTGCTTCGCCATTCCAACTTAAGCTCCACACAAATATTGTTACATCACCACCAGCTCTGATTTGTGGGTCATTAATAAAGCCATTAATCACAGCTGAATTTAGTATTAAACATGAAGGTGAAATTCCTTTATTAACCTTTTGCCTTCTTCACCAGAAACAACACATTTCAGCTTCTGTACAGACAAGTCAGTCAAACCTGAATTATCACCCCAAACCCCTGTTACTAAATGCACATGGCTGGAATGTGCTTTAAGTCCCCTGCAAAGCCTGGACCAAGTTCCTGCTAAGCACAGCTCTGATGCTTCCATTCAGCTTTCACCAGCCCTGCCTCTCCTGTGTCACTATCCAAACATCCTCCTGCTAGCAGCACGTACATGATAACCTCAGCTAATTTACTTATCTATATATCAGTTGTTACTGATAGCACCAGTTAAATGGCTTAGGGTTATAAATATAATTAATAAGACTAGTGAAACTTCTCAACACATCTAATATCCCACTGATCACCATTTGTCCCCTCATTCACCTCTGCCCTTCATTGCTTTGATACTGCAAGAGTGATTTAAGATCTGGAAACTCAGGAGCGTAACAGGAACCTATTTGGTTGCAGTTATTATTTTTTCCCAGTTTAAAGTATCACAGCTTCCTAGAAACTGAAATGAAGTGACATTTCAAGTGCTGAGGCATAGGGGCATTCGTTGTAACTATTTATTTTCCCAGAGAAGAGCTGCAAATATGTACTAAAACATGGTGTGCAGATAATCTGCCAACATCTATGAAACTCTAAATTAGCAACACCAAAATACCTCTGCTTTATGTTGCTACTGGACATTTTTATTAGTAAGTCCTTTGTGTCAACATCAGAAAATCTTCTGTTTAACTCTGAGTTATCTTCAAGGACAGCAAAGCCATTGAAAACTCTAGCCACCCTTTAAAAGTAAAACCAAGCTTAATGAACATGAACTTCACAGCTCCTCAATATAACTTAGATTTTGAAACTTCCACTGTATTTTTCAATAGCACACCACTATTGTAAAATGATGGCCCTTTATTACTTATTACTGTTTTATTCACAATTTTTGATGACAAATATGCTGACTCACCAGCAGTCTGACACATACAAACTCAAAATGTTCTGAAGAAATTTTTCTCCTGTTTGTGCCAACAATAAATTATTATGTCAACTTGCATTCCAGGGTCTGACAAATCTTTGCCTAAATTCAACAGAAGTCACCCTGGAGAAATAATTAAAACTGGACACACATACTGCATTAAATCAACAGGTCTTGTGAATAACTCTGCATCCTGAACATCCAGAAACCTGAAGAACATTATCCAGTTCCCATAGTGATATTCAGCAAGTGATCTGCTCATCCAAAGAGGAAAGCAGTCAGAACAATAATACACTCTAAGAGTGTTGTGGTTTTGCAGGCTGATGTGCCTGCTAGGAGTTAATGAAACATCTCACTTTACTGGAGTTCTAAAAATCTGTGCATGCTTTTTTCTCTTATTTGAAACCCTTCCTGCTTAAACAGGCAGAGAAAATGTGTAACAATGATTCTTACCTAGGTGAGAAGTATTTTTAGAGAGAAATGCAAAATATGCTACAATATTCAGCTGAGCATTAACCTGAGCTGGGACCATTCAGCCATAAGGAGTGACAGTGCCAGTTCATGGTGTAATGATGTCCTGCACATCACACTGATTTGCAGATGTCACTTTTTAGACTAAGAACAAATTGCACGTCTGACAACTCACTTTCCACTTGAAGATATTTTTAACTGTCTTCTTGTTGTGACAGGCAAAAAAAAAAGATTAAATTTAGTCATGGGATTTGACACTACAGCAGGCTGACTTCTATTTGTTGATTACTATTGATTTTCTTTGATGCTTCATTTAAAAATCAATAGCTAGAAAGAAAAATAGGCATGGTTTACACAAATTTAAACATGCTATTGTATGCTAGAAGAGGCTACAGTTTTGGCAGGGCACTGGCATCCAATTATGAGAAAAGCTCTTAACAGGTGAAACCAAGGGCTCCAGATCGATATTCAGTTTTCTTTCTCAATCAGAGAAAGTGGCCATAAATTAGGCTCATCAGTGTTATTTGCAAGACACTCCCAAAGCAAATAATTTTACATTTTTTTTCAGCCTTCCACTGCACTCACACTAGAGGACAGAAGGTAAAGTTTAGAACAAAACTTAGAAAAAAATAAAAAGAAATTGGTACTACCTGGAGTTCATCCGTGCCTTTAGTTTTTTGGCTTTCTTTTTAATTTTCTGTTTCTCCTCTCCATCTTTTAATGGTTCCACAGGAACAGAACTCTCAATCACAATGTCCACAATGTACTTTTTTAATGACAGGTGCTCCTGCAGAAAATAGGGGAATAATATTTAATGGTACAGTATGTGATGGAGATCACAGATTATCTTCCCAGGAAAAAGAACAGTGGTGAATATTTATTTGAAGATTATGAAAATTAAGCCAAATTTTTAAAAAAATCTTGGGAAAGAGATTATTTCACACTGGAGAGAACAAGCTGTGCATTTTCTAAAAAGGGAGAAAAATTATTAAAAGAAGAACAATAAATAGTGTGCCTTCTTTTCAAGAAATTGTTACCTAGCAAGTATGGACTCCAAGCTGACATCCTCTCTCTCCTCCAAGCTGCCTTTTACAGCTACAGAAAACCTGCCCTACCAACATAACTCATTACATGAAATAAGCTAGATTTGTTTTTTATGTTAATTCTTCATCAAAATCTAAAGGTGTCTTAACCTTCATTAAAATATATGGAAATGTATTTTATTCTTCACTACTTACAAGGTTACCATTTATTAATAGGACTATTACTTTTCCTCTCACATTAAAAAATTTGAATTTAGGCAAAATATTGGTAAAATTTCAGTTCCCCACAGAAGAAATGCTAAACAACCAGTTCAATGCCAGTTATTAGAACAATTTACACAATTTTTAATATACTGAGGTTTGTATCATTTTCTTACAAAATACCAAACTTATTATGAAGTACAGCCCACCACAGCTTATTAGGATCATTTATCTTTGAATATTATTATGGCCACAATCAGATGTAGCTGTTCTTTCCCTTTTGGTAAGTACCCTTAAAATTCAAAGTAAATGGTGATGTGCTACAAAAATTTATAGACAGTATTTTCCAAAAAACAACCTCTATGTTCTTTCATTGATCAGGAAAATACTGTGCCTGCTGAAAACAAAATAAATCTCAGTGAAATTTCCTGGAAAAAGAGCATTTAGTTTTTGGAAAGCAGTGCTGCATGGTATAACCTAGGAATATATATCTGGTGGAAACAGTAAATGAAATATCCATTTTAAATCACAGGAATGCAAAATGAATACTGAATTAGTAGGTCTAATTCTACTGAAAGAAATCCAATGTTATCCTCTAAGCAAATTCTAAAGGTAATGTTGACTTTCTCTTTGCTCCTCTGCCTACCTTGGCTAAGTCCCAGCACACCTGGAGAGTCTTCCTCAATGAACTGTCCACTTTGCTCAAACCATACACATTGCCACAGAATGCTATAGTGGCTTGTAAGGGAATTTTAACAGCTTTTGTAGGCATTTTCCCTGCCCTTAATGGTTTCCATTTAGTTTTAGCAAGAAGGACTTAAAAGAAAACCTTCTCAGGTACCTCCAGAGGCTGTGCCCTTGGAGCATCACTGCAATGAGTGAGTTCTCCACCAAGCTGCTGCAGTGCAGAATGAACCATCCTTGTCCTGGTAATGAACCTGCAGCTCAGTTCTGTCTCATCAAAGAGATGTATCCCTCAACACCCACTTAAAAATACCTTTTGCACTAATTTTCTTTTTAAAACCAGAAATCCAGTCCTTAGGTTCAAACTGCACAGGAAACAGGTGGGTTGGAGTTTGACAGCGTTAAGAAAAGGAAGGGCTTCCTCAGAACAGACCATGCCACTGCTGCTTTGCTACCAGCCTTCAGGGTACCTTGACATCTACTGAGCAAGGTATTTCTGAATGATTCCCATGGCATTTGGGATGAACATCCCTGCTTTCCAAAGGGTACAGGCCAGCACCTCCAGGAGCCCACCTCAGGTCTCTGCTGTGAGCAGCAGCACAGGCAACACACAAAACTAACCAGGGCTGCTACTGTGCTTCTGCATCTCCCTTCAACAGTGCAACTGGCATTCTGCTTCATCACATCTGTCACTGCCCCAAAGTGGAATAAAGTTCCCACTGCACTCTGGGATGGCCACCACACCACACCAGGGCAGCCAGGCTGCTGTGCAGCCACACCAGGGCAGCTGTGACCGTGGGGTCACACTTGTGCTGGGCACAAAGCAAGGAGACAAAGCTTTGCACCCCCCTGCACAGACACTCATCTCTTTTTTCATCATCTTATCTGTGATTAGCTGCTGACTTGAAGAGAAGTGCAGGGTTCAACAAGCACATTCATGCCCCAGGCTGTGGGGCCAGGAGAGCAGCCATGATGGTTGAACACATTTGTTCACAGGAACTCGAGCACCTCTGTGCACCACGGTTCTCAGCGTTCTCAGCTTTCACGCGGGGCACTGTGGATTAATATCAGACTTCATCCACACAGCTCATTAAAGTCAGACCAGAGTAATAATGCCTTGTGTCACAAAAACAATCTCCCTCTGAAGGTACAGATCAAAGCCTGGGATTATCACCGTGGGCAGACTGACACCATTCAGGTGTGAAACAAGAATAACAAATAGCTTGGGATTGGGTGACAACTGGCACCTGAGGAGAACTGCTGCTACATCACCCTCCAGAGCAGAGGGAAAATATTTATCAGTGTGTTTTATTGAGCTCTCACCAGTTACCTGAAAAAATTGAGGTTTTAGAATCCACTGAGTCACACTGAAGTACAGGAAGTCCAATCCTTTAAATAATTAAATTCATGAGTAATTTTACCTGCACAGCCATAGTTCACACCACAAAAATAACAACCATCAGAGCATAAAAGGGAGTAAGGCCAGTGCAGTGTTTTCAAAGCAAACTTTTGCCATCCTTTCATTTAAATAAGAATGAAACTCATCTGTTTGGGGTGAGTGTATTTCTAATAAATGTTATGCAGGATAAAGGGGTAATCAGCACACTTCTTCTCAAAGCCTTTCACTTCTTTGTAATTATTATTTTTATATAAGTAAATGCTAAATGCAGTCAGAATTTCAGAGATTAAATTAATTTATCCTCTCCCTAAAAGCATTCTGGGTTTCTTCTTATGGCAACGTGAGGGGTCATCACTGGTCTGGTCCTGCACTAGGCCAAGCACATTCTGGCCCTAAATCCTCAGATACTGGGAAACCACCAGATCTTTGGAGAATTTAGGCCATTATAAATGCAAAACATTATAAGTAGAGGCTCTTTTTTAAGGGAAGCTGCTGTCATTATGATCTGTATTCAGCCTACCAAAACTTTCCAGCGCAGTTTTAGTTTCAGCTACATCAATTTTAGCTGTGCAATTTCTCTGAAGCTCTGTTTTAAAGGCTTATGTACAATATACTAATTTTGCTAGTTCTGTCCTAACAGAACACTTTTGATCTCAGGATTAAACCAGAGCCAGCAACGATGGTCATTCTGTACTTCTGCCATCATTTTTCATACTTGCTACTCATCCTCTGAGCTGCACAGCTGAGATCAGCAACATCACAAAGTAAGGGCTCAGCTCCTGTGAAGGTGACAGAATCTGTGCCACAAAGAGCAGGCACTGCTCTGTGCTGGGATGTACAGCTGCAAGATAAAGAAACAAAACAAGAACTGAATGCTGACATGGGTTTCCTCATGGGCACCTGTGGATGTTCCTCTCTGCTCGTGTGATGATGGCTTAGTGACCCATTAGAGTAGAAATACTCCTGCTCCTTCTCTCCTGTGTTATTGCCATGCATTCTCCAAAGCTAAGAACCACTGGTAAAAATCCCAAGGTATCCTGTACCTGTCTCAGGGGGAGACCCTCAGTCTCCAGCTGAAAAAGCCATGAAGTAAAAGTAAGATAGGAAACATCCACCATGGGATATTTAATGGCATTTTGTTCAGACACATGTTGTTGTTTAAAGTTTTACAGAACACTGAAGTAATTTTTAGAACAACTGACATAAATTTCTGTAGAAGTTTCAATACTTTATTTACAAACAAGGTGATAAAGACTAGTATTATTGCCCATGTAAAACTGCAGTCATCACAAAGCAGACAGAAATTAGATTATTTACAAAAAATGTCTTTGCTATTCCTTCCTTCTCCCTCCATTCTCAACTGTTCTCACTTTTGGTCAAGTCATTGAAAATCCTGAAGCTTTCCAAATGCAACAGATGGGCCTCATCTACAAACTACATGAGAAATTGAGTTGCCAAAAGCATTAAAGCTAAAGCTAATAAGGTCACCCCTGAAGTCACATTCTTGCTGGTTATTGCCTAGTCCCCTTCAACTGCCTGAACCAGAAAATCTGCCCTGTTAGTCTGATATCTTGAAGTTCATAATTTTAGTTGACTAAGCACTTCTTATAACCAATGTTTTCTCTGTTTCTTAAATGATATGTTTACACTACAAGGATAACAGCATTATAATCAATATCCCCTGAAATAAAAGTAATTTTTTTCAGACTCCAGAACAAACATAATTGCAAAGTTTTCCATGCACAGTGCAGCAAATGCTACAGAATGCTGAAATGCTATATAGCTGAGCAGGGTCCACTTCTGCTTGGATGAGGAAAACCATACCTTAAACTGGATTCTGAACCTCAGTAATCTGTATAAAATACAGCTGCACAAGAAATTTCCCAACTGACATCCTCTCCATACAGCAGCCATTCACAAGACCAATATTCTTCAGCAGCTCTCCCTATTTAGTGTCCTAATTACAGCAGGAGCACCCATGGATCTGTCCCTGGCAGGTGAAACCTTGGATATGTATTTCTCAAACCAGAACACAACTGCAAAATTATGTTCCTACCCCATGTTTTTCACCGTGACACTTGGCTCTCTGTATTACATATAAGTTATTATTCATTTCACTACTCAGAAAATATTAATAGGAACTTTATTAAATTGTGAAGTGTGCCAAAGAGAATTCTTCCTAACAAAATTCCCTCCTTCTAAAATTAGAGGTAACCATAACACAAATACTTATTTCCTGTTCCTTTCTTTTTAAGTAAGTGTTGCCTTTTTATGAATTCTGCCTGGGGCATGCCTGCACAGGCAGGACAATATTGCAGCAAAGCCAAGAAAGAATACAAAAATAACAGGATAACCAGCCCTACAGTATTTTGGCAGTGCTGGTGCAGGGCAGCCCCAGTGCAGATGCTCTGTGTTATTTATCCCTGCTCTCCCTAAGCACAGAGTTCCCGAGCACAGGAAGGGACAGGGGGCTCTGGGATCCCTGGAGCAGGAGAAGGCAGGAGCAGCAGGGTACCCAGGGGACCAGGAGCTGCTGGCACCTGCTCCAAGCTCAGGAGGCAGCTCTGCAGGGGGATCCTTGGCCAGAGGGGCAGGGCAAGGCTGGCAGTGCCACGGCCACCCAGGGCTGCTGACCTGTGCTCCATCATTCCCAAACTCACCAAGCCACAGATCTGCAAAACCTTCCTGCCCATTGGACTCTCACCCACAAAATCCGAGCCAAAATGACCTTGCTGAATCTCAGAGCCTGTAGGTTTTTTCCCCCTCTGTTATTTTTTCATTTTCATTCCTTTCTATATTTCTGGATTCTGGCCAGAACTGAAGCAGAAGTGCCAAAATACTGTAAGGCTGGTTATTCTGTTATTTTTGTATTCTTTCCAACCTTGAATCCCCAAGTTCTGAAAGAAAAGGCATTCTTCTAAGTGTTCTAACCCAGTTCTGCAGACCAAGGCAACCTCAAAAACATCTGTCTCCAGCTTTTTATCTAAACTGAGTCTTCAGAACTTCCAAATACTTGTTATTACTTGCCCTCTCACATCAGCATTAAAATATAAACATGAGGAAGACTATAAAGAAATACTTGTAGTAGCTTATATCACATAATAATAGCTGTCATTCATTTACCATTTTTATATAGAAAATACATATATCAAACTGAGTATTTGCCATAAAGGTAATGTACATAAGGAATATATTCTAGCAAATCAATAGGTAACTATTCTGAAGCCTACATATATCTTTTGGATTTACATCTCTACCTGTTTCAAAATAAACAATAGCCTGCAACTGCAGAAAATCATTAAAAAGTGTTTTCACTATTTATTACCAATGTCAGGAATAATGGTTTCTTACTTGTGTATATAATCCCTTAAGGGATATATTTGCCAACTTTTGAAGGGTTTTTAGGGTTCACTTCTAAATCACACTACCACAGGAATATTTGTTCATGATTTTACTACATGTTCCAACAGAATTCCTCACTATCTTATTTTTTCCTCATGATCTAGGACAATATTTAATATGGAAAACAGATGCTGAAGCAGACTATGAGTTATATCAAAAGCACACTTCAATTTTAAACAATGACAGCCTGAAACACAAATGATCAGTAATTCTTCATCATGAAGAGATCAAATACTATTATAAGACCACAAGTGATGATCCACTCCAAAATATGAAGAATCATACATAACAAGGAAGGTAATCCTTATTAATAAATGTTACTAGAGGTGCCACATGTATAAGAAACAGCTTATAATGCAATGAATTTCCATATGTTATTTTCTCAAAATCAAGATTTTAATTATTCCCATTTCTATGCTAGACTGTACTTTAGAAGATGAGTTGAGAGCACTAAAAAACTTTTATTATTCATTCAAAACTGAAGAGTGACCTTTCGTTGTACAACTAGGTTTTCCTTGACATCTGGGATTTAGGTTTTTTTTTTTCCATGAGGGACTAATCCTGCTTTTTTCAGCATGCCCAAATGAAAAATTGTTTTTACTGCTGATAGTGACTGCACTTTCAGTCACCTTGCTTGTCCATGGATTCAATGACAACAGTCTGCCACTAAGATAAATAATATTCTTAATAGGAACTTTGAGTATTTCTTCAGATTTTTAATACCATTCCCACTTGGAACTCCAAAATGCAGGAACAGAAAGTGAAGTAAAGGTGTCAGTTCTGTGTGATGAGAATTCTGCATCCTGGCCATGGAAAGCATCCCTGCAGATGAGGGAGGAAGGCTGGGAGGCTCTGACTTTATCACCTGGCTGCAAGGACAGATCAAGCTGAGGGGAAGGGGGAGATCAGAGTCCAGCTGGGCCTGCCAGCAGTAGTTTCTTTTACTGGTTGTGGATATTGGAGATGCCCAAGCCAAAAACAGGAAGGGTGCAGCTGCTGGCAGTGATCTATCCCAATTAAAGGCACAGCCAAGACGCGATTAATCACAGCCATTTTTGCCAAGAAAAACAATACTTTATAATAAATTATAGGTAAGAAGCTATTGCTCTGCAAAGTACAAAAAACTAGAATTGATGTATGGGGTACTGAGAGACCTTCTGCAAGCTGCAACAAGGATCAGACTTTAGAATCATTGATTTTCATGACAATGTCTTCCAGGACAGAATTATTCACAGCAGAATGACATGGCCAGAGCTCCTGGACTGAAAGGACCACAGGTACCACAAGGTATGAAATATCCATAAACAAAAATGAACCACAGATGCCTGGCACAATTCCACTCCTCTAGCAACACAACTCTGCTCTAAAAGACATCCTTCCTTCCTCAGGAAAAAAAAAATTGAGTAAAGCCAACTCAACCAGAACCCGAGGCTTTACTGGGATGGGAAGTTCTTGTTTGCAAGTGATTTACAGATTGCTTCCCCTGAGCAACAGAGAAGAAAAATGGGCTACTGTTGGAGAACTATAATAAGATGCCAAGAAAAAAACTGAATCTACTATGAAGTCTGTGGATAAAGCAAACAGGAATATTGTTCTACATATGACCAAACCATATGCAGCACCATACAGCCCAGAAATGGCTGCAGCACCACCAGAGCTGGGCCAGGGCCATCTCCCTGAGCTGGAATGGTCATCATGGAGCAGCCAAATGCCAGGAGAGGTGAAGGCAAACACCAGGGCAAGAGCAAGGCTGGACACACTGACCCCCCTGGGGCTGCCCCTGGATCCTGCAAGTGCCCCAGGCCAGGATGGACGGGGCTTGGAGCAGCCTGGGACAGGGGAAGGTGTCCCTGCCACGGCAGGGGTGGCACTGAGGAGCTGTAAGATCCCTTCCACCCAAACCAGTCTGATTCTGTGAACACAGGTAGACATGTAACATACATCTGAATGTTCCAGAATAAAAAAGTATTAATTGTGTCTAATGGTTTTTAAAAGCCACATACCCACAGGTATAAACCTCTCCAACTCCTCTATTAGATGAAACTAAAAATGTGACCCTGCTTAGTATTGTTACTAACACTACTCTTCATTTAAATACAAGAACTTGAAAACAGTCTGATTCAGAAAGGAAAACAAAAGCATTTTTTCAATACTGCAAAGGCTAAAGCAACAAAACAGTAGTGATATATAATTTTATTGGAATGAAAACATAGTGTATTCAAAAAAAAAAATTAGCAAAATCCTGGCACCACCATGTGTCTAGACAAGAAAAATCCTTGTAGATACAGATGAGGAGCAACAAGGGTCAGACATTAAGCTATTGCCACATCTTTTTCCCCTCAGAAGTTTCCTCTGCAAGAAATAATGGAAGCAGCACACACCTCTAGGAAAACAGCTCCTTGCCCCTAAAATCTAAAAACCTTTCAGAAGTTCCAAGTGCTGTGAACAGGAGCTCTGGCTGTGGGTGGTGCTGGCTGGCACAGCACAGCTCTGCCTCGGGCTCCCAGCACCCCCAGCCTCACGGGGTTCACGGCTTTACCTGGGGCACTGCCAGCACAGGAGGCACTCTGTAAATCACAGCTGGGCACAGCTGGGCCAGGACAGCTCCCACTGCAGCCCCAGCCAGCTGGGCAGCCACACTCCACAGGGAGCTTTAGTCACTGGCCAGCAGCTTTTTTTAAAGGAACGTGTGTGGGCTCAAGCAACCAGGTCTTTATATAAATCCCCACATTTTAACGCTGTCAGTCTTCAGACAACAACCACCCCTCTACTCCATCATAGGATTATGTTTTCATTTGATCTAAATGCACCTCTTAGAAGTCCTTTGTTGCCTTTATATAATGACAAAAGAATCAGTTTTCTCTCCTGATAAGAAAAAGCACATTTTTCACATGTGCAAACAACAGTTCATTAATATTTCTCCATCCTTCTTTGGAATACATAAAATTGTAGCATGCACCTTATATAAATTAACCAAATCCTGCCCAGTTATCTACTGCATCTGGTTTTTAGAAGAGCTTTTCACTTATTAGAAACATTCATAGACCACATGGAATGACATGATTTATATTCTGAAAGTCCCTTTAAACCATGGCATTTAAAGGCCAGGAGATACAGAGAGAGCTGGGACAATGGTTCAAAGGGAGCTCTTGGGTGTATTTCTCCAAACAAACCAGGAGAGACAAGAAAGGCAAAGGCAAAAGGGAAAGCAGAGGGGCATAAAAGGGGCATAAAAATACCTAAATTGTGCCTGTAGCTCCTAAAATCTGTAGGAGCTACAAGTAGGAGAAAACACAAGGTCCTTGCAGAGACTCCTCAGCATAATGAAATCACCAGGTGTTGTCCTGTGGCTTTTGCAGGCACCTTTTCAGTGAGGCCTTTGTGCCACACAGGCTTTCATTCAGCAAAGCAATTAGTCAGGACTACCAACATACTAATTGATTCCAGTGAAGTCAATGAAAGCAAATTGCTTACACTGTTTACATCCTTTGCTGAACTAAAAGCAAGGTGGATGTTGAGAGAGGGGACGGGAAATCAATAGCACAGAAAATGGCACTGCAGAAGCAGGAGAAGCTGAGAGTTTGATGGAAGCAGCCAGGCACTTATCAGAGAGATAATGTAGGCAGCAAGCTCTTACTGCACAGCAGATAATGCTGAAAGGATGTGGGCCAGTGGGAGCTCTGAGAGCTTCAGAAATGCACTGAAGATGATTTTCAGCCTGCTGCCAGTTTTACCACCTAGGTGAATTAATGCATCTACAAGAGGCCAGACAAAAGCAAAGTTACAAAGGGAGTAACCAATGTGAACAGAACTTAATTTGCTTTTACAGGATAACACTGTTAGAAAACCAAGAGCTGTTTGCTGTAAGAGAAAGCTACAACTGTTTCAGCTGCAGATTAATAAAGCTCCAAATGAAGAAAATCCAAAAGGCTGACGTGCAATGAAGCTGCCACACAATCTGAGAATGAACTCCATGCTTTTCATTTTTGTATCTTCATTCACAGCAAAACTATTTTCTTTGCACGTTTCACATCCACAAATGAATTCCCCTTCCTGACAGTGTAATCCCAGTTGTCAGCTCCTGCACCAGACGTGCTGGAATTAAGCACAATAAGCACTTAATGCCAAACCAGTGAGACATTGCTCCAACATGAAGTCTGCTTTTACCTCTGAAAATGTCTCTAAAATTACAGAATTTATAGACATTACAGCAAAGAGAAAACCCCTAGAATACAACAGCTTCTTTTTATTTCTGGAAAGATCAACTCCTACCACCCAACTGGCCCAGAGGAACCAGTGTCCATGACCATTAAGAAGTTTTTAACTTTTTGCTTACAGTCAAATTAACCAAGAAAAATCCTTACGTTGTGAAGAAAAATTATACAATCATTTGCTTCAATCAGTTTCCAAAGCCTTGAGGAGACACCTAAATCTGAGGTACCAATATGGACAAAATTAAAGTATTTCAAATCTTGTGATTTCCCAAGTAATAGTAAAGAAATTCTATTATCAGATTAGAATTTTATAAAAGCTTTCTTTCCAGGCAGCTACCTAATATACTAAAGAGGCTGAACACAAAATGAGTCAAAGATCAAGAGTAAGTTATCTGAGGTGTCAAGTGCATAAGGTTAAAGGTGAAATTTTATTAGGTCAAAGGTGATATAAATAAAATCTTTTATGTCAAACAAGAAGGGTCACAGACAAGACATATATAACCTAAAGACATCACAGATGACAAGTAATAATTTTAAGTAGCACAAGTTTGTTCTCACTAGAGTTAGCTTCACTGACTGAAAAATTGAAACGGGTGATAAACAAGTAACTATGACTATTACAAAGCTGCCCTGGAATGTGGGTTCACTTCTGTATAAAACTTGGGAATTTTTTTCTCAAGTATCTCAAAACTTGAGAAGTTACTGAATGCTTTAGTTGTGAAGTTGGCATTAACTATGCTTGCTGAATAATGGATACACAAAGCAGATTGCTCTGGTTAGTAAAAGTGCTTTCCTCCTCTACACTGCCCAGATCTATAATGAGCATCTTACTACTGCTCTTTGAACAAAAAAAAAAAAAAGGTAATAAAAAGCAGAGAAGGCCTCAGACCTGGAAAATTTCAGGTTACAGTAATATAGCTCAGAATTTTATACTTGGACTAAGTGAAATATAGCCATGAATAATATATAAAATACCTAAGAATGGAGGCATCCATACATTGCCAGTATGCCAAATACTGTGCACCATCCTGATTAAGGATATTGGAATCTGCTATAGTAACTCTCAAGCTGTTCATTCACTTAGAATTGTTCTCTCCTTTCTCTCTTGCACTAAGCATTATTCAAGAAATAACCTTCATCTAGGTCTTAAGTTTTCATCAAATTTTTTTGCTAAGAAACCCTGGATTTAGGCACAAAAATCAGGATCTTTGTGCCCTCTAGTGGAACTTCTGTTTCCCCAGCTGGGTGCAAAGGCAGCTGTCAGTAGCTGACTGTTCTCCAGAAACTGGAACTGCTCAGCTGTCAAATGAGATGTGGAGAGCGTGGAATGCCCAGTCACAAGGAAATCCAGTCCAGTGTTCCTCCAGACTCTTCTGAGCCAGCTGCCCAGCAAGAACCACACTTCAGGCACCAGAAGTGGCCAGACAGGTACCAGCAAAGGCCAGAGAGATCCAAGAAAACATCAATCCATACCTGGGAGTGCCCACAACAGGACAGATTCTGGGAAATCTCACTGCTGGTATCTCCAGGCAAACAGGTGCAGTATGGAAATGTCTCACATATGTACACCAGCAAGGCTGGCACCTAAAATCCAAACCCAAAACCACCCAACTCCCACTAACCACTGTCCAAGAGGAAGAAAGAAACTGATAAACCAGTTTAGGTACTTTCACTACAGCTGGGAAGGGAAAGGCAGGAAAGTGCAACTCCACAAATATTTATTCCTCCAGACTACTGTGCCTCTCCAGTTATCTTTTTCTGCTTTTTCAGTGATAACCACCTCTGTGGATTCCAGTACGTCAGAGACCCAAACTCTGCAAAGCTTTTTAAAAAGGAAAACATGTTACAACCAGATGTAAGAAGCTGAAAACAAAGAGAAGATTTCAGTAAATAAAAATAGTAAAAGAACTATGAAGGAAAGTGAAAAAATCAGAACTACTGGACAGTGCCATCTGAATCAGCCTGGCTAGAAACAGATTTCCAAATACAAGTTCAATCTGAATTGGTGCTGAAGAACTGGCTTGCATGCCACTATTTCCTCCTAAAACCTGACAGATATAATACAGGGGCAGTCATAATTTTTTCTGGATGTGGCAGAACCCAAATTCTCATTAAAAAGCCCTTGACTTAATACTGTAGTTGAATTCTGGCATCAGCAACAAAAAATTACATGAGACAACTATGCAGATGTCCTTCCTACAGAGGAGTAGCCTCTTGGTAAAGTATAAAATCCTCAGTGTTTCCTCAAAATCACTCTAAATGCCAACTCTTCCAAAGAAGCTACTGAAAAACTATTATTCTTCTTAGCAACATTAATACTTCCAAAACGTTGCAAATCTTACATTTTGAAGTAATTTAGCACTACAGTTTTCAGCATGATGGACCTTGATATACAGGATAGCACACCTGCTCACCTAGAAAAGGACTAAGAGATTTTCAGCAACAAGAAGAAAAAGAAAATAGCAGGATGGTGACAACTGTAATGTATAAGATTTTTAGGATGAAAAGATAAATGTAGTGTCATGAAAATGCCTTTGATTAACAGAAAAGCAATTAGCCACATTTTATAAAGAATCAACTTCAAATGGCAATTGCCTGCAGTATGTCAATGCACTGTTTCCTTCATTGCTTTTCATGGGCAGTCTGCTATGATCCCCATGCTAACAGAAACAGTTTTGTTCAACTCCTTTTCCAAGACTTTCATAGGCTGCTCAGCTGAATGGCATTTAAAACCACGAGTAATACAGAAAAAATAGCAGAAAATTTACCACTTCTTCATCTGAAAGCTCTCGTCCCTGTATGCTACTGTTTTCTCTCACAGCTTGTTGGTGTTTTTTCCCTTTAATATGGCTGAAAAGATACACTTCTGATGAAATCTGTAATGATAATAATTTAATAGTTATTTTTCCTTTGCAAATTCAATAATATATAAATAACAGTACTTTAAATGTAATATAAACATGCTAATTTGTCAGGGGTATGTTCAGAAATTCAAGTACAGTACTTTACTCCTCAAGCTAATTTACATAAACATCTTTTATGCAAGACTTAACAATAAATTACAGAATGATTTGCTAGCCAGCAGTGTAATAATAGATAAAAAAATAAGTTAGGCTCTGCTCTCATTTTCACTTCAATCTAATTTTATATATTGGAGTTTCATTCTGAAATGCAACATCAGTGAGTACACAAGACTCCAGCCTGCTGAGCCTGACTTTCTGTTCCAGCACTGCCTGAGGTGATCCCATGCAATCTTGCCTAATGCAGCAATTACAGAGAAATAATGCTCAGTGGCATGTAAGGCCCTGATAATGCACAGCCTCTGCAGAGCACTGACAGAGTTATCAGTAGGAGATCTCCCAGCTCTGGCCCAGTGGCTGTGTGGCTTCTCTCCCCCACCGTTCCTGGGACAGGGAGGGCAGCACAAGCAGAGAGCCCCAGCTGAGGTTGGGACACTGCCAAGCAATGTCCTTGGCTTCCAACAGAGACCAAAAAATCAGACACCAAAGGGAGAGAGGAGACAAAGAGAACACTCCTTTTCCTGTCCAACACTTTCAAGTGTCCAACCAAACTCAATTCAAGAACTTCTTGAGCTTGATGTGGTTTCTCTGTGAATTTCAGTCCAACTACACTTAACTAATCAGCTCCTGAACTCACAGGAAATTCAAATACCCACAGAATCTTACAACAAGGTGTTCCCAGCTCAGCTGCCTGCTATGTAAAGGATCACATTCTTGACTTTGCTTTAATCTATCTTTAAACTACCTTCTTCCATCTGATGCTCCTGAGTTCTTGCTTCTCTCAGCAGACAGCCAATAACTGAGCACTGCCCAGAGTCTCCATTCTACCCACAACTCTACAGCTCTTTTAAATCTTCCCTAACCCACCTGACTCATGGACAGAAGAATAAGATGCACTTTTTACAAAAGCAGAGCAGGGATACAGTAAATGTGCAAGTGAGTGAAGCAGATCTTGTAGCTTCATGCCTTGAGTTTGTCCTGCAATTCCAGCAGTGTCCCCTCTGCCCAACTCACCGTGACATTGCACAATGAGCACTGCTTCTTTCGCTCATAGGGTGTGAGCTTGGGTGCATAGTCAGTATTAGCATGTCTTCCACTACTGAGTTCAGCTGCTTTCTCTTTTCTCTGCTCAATTTGTTCCATGTGCCTTCTAATACTTTCATCATGCTGAATGGAAAATAAACAAAGCAACGAAGAGAAAACACATTGAATGACAGCAAATGGAATTGAACTGTGCAAAGAAATATTGATGTCTTTTTCAACTAATGTGTCTGTTTATACCTTCAGCTGAATCTTCTTCTGCAGTTCTTCCATGGCTTCTTGCTGAGCTGCAGTAAGAGCTGCCAGCCTCTCTTCTCGATCTCTAACCAAAGGATAGTAAGTACAGGGAGAATTTGTATCAGTGTAAAGCATTAATAATACTGACACATTTATGTCTGGAATGCAGAACAAGAAAACCCAAAAATGAAGTTGAAGATGGTTCAGTAGAAAAGAAAAACAACAAAAAACAACTTAGAGAATATGGATGTTTTCATTTGAAAGACTTAATCAAGACAAACACTTGAACCTTGTAGCAGAACCAGGATCACAGCTCAGTCCCAATCAGAGCACTGGCTATCAGAGTGATAGTCAAGAAGATGCCACAAAAGAGTGATGACTGTGACACCCTGTCACTGCTTGCATTCTTCAGCCAAGGGCTGCAGTCACTGAATCAAAGGGGAAGAGCAGATGACACAGTGAAAAGCCCCCTTTGCAACACTCAGGGCAGTGCTCTATAAAATGTTCATTGGTACAAATTTAAATACAGAAACTCCCAGAGAAAACTCTGACCAACAGTATCACCCTGTTGAAGAGATTTAGATTTTTTTTCTAAGGAAGAACAAGGGGTGTAACTTGACTTGTAACCATGACCATTAAGGAGAAACCCACAGGTAGAAGTTTCATCAAGACCAACTTCCCAGTGGTCAGTAAGCCAAGGGAGCAACTAAATCCTGAAGGGGAAGAAAGTCAGCTACTCATGCTGTTTATACAAACAAAATTTGTAAAATGTGGTGGGAGAGAAGCCTGGCAGCTCTAAAGACATGATGAAGGCTCTGGGTAAAACTGAGCTATGCAGGAGTCAACCAAAGCCACCAGCCATCTTTTCAAAAAGCATTCCAAAATTAAAGCAGCCTGAGTGCCAAAACTAGAGAGCCTGACATAAGGACTATTATCCAAACAGCAATGGATTTTGTCATGTGTGGATTCCTGTTTGTCTGGGTTTTTAAACAGAAATCTGATAGAAAGAAACAAGATCAGTTCCATAAATGTAGAAGTAACATTTTTAAAACAAAAAGCCACAGGAAATATAAAAGTGGATAGGAAAGAAGGAAACAGAGGAAGTAAATCAAATGATAAACACTAAAAATTGTTCTTTCAGAGAGAAAAAGTGAATGAACTCTTCCAATCACTGTGTGTGTGGGAAGGGTGGGGAGGAGATTTTGAGTGAGAAGCATTAGGTACTTTATGTGTTATCACCCCTGAGGTACAGAAAGGAAAACTGAACTACAAGCTTATTTTAGTTGTTTCTTTCAGTCTGCATTTTTACATATTTGTTTAATGCTACAAACTACAACAGATTATCACCATTTCATAGTTTGGGCTAATAATGTTTTGTCTTTGAAACAAAATTTTCAAGTTCCCATTTATAGAGCATCAACACAACTCCTGCACAAGCCTTTCTGAAAAGCATTCTTTTTCCATAGTTAGGATACTTTTTACAGTTTTATGATTTCTATTGACAAGAACAACATTTTCTGTAATGTGGATTTCAACTCTCTGGAATATAAAATACTTTGAAATTACAACTAAAGCTTTACTGGAAACAAGTTAAGGGCAGAGGGGCTTTTGAAGTCAGTTTTAAGTACACTATTCCATTCATACAGATGTTTTAATCACCCACAGATGCACATGGTAAAGCTTATACTCAAGAAACTTTAACCAGATATTGCAAAAATTGCTCATTCCAGCCAGTATTAAATCTTCAGGATACAAGCCAAATCCTAGCTGCAGGAAAAAAAACCCAACAAAACACCCAATGATACCTCCAAGGTTCCACCAAAACACACTGCAGTCCAGGACAGAAGGGACAGCACAGCCAGATTCCTGTCAAGCTGAGCTCCAAACCCAGGACCCC
Source organism: Molothrus aeneus (assembly GCF_037042795.1). NCBI lineage: Eukaryota > Metazoa > Chordata > Aves > Passeriformes > Icteridae > Molothrus > Molothrus aeneus. The sequence goes on along the minus strand of NC_089658.1, from coordinate 4,353,264 downwards.
GAGTCCCCCCCTCACTCTGTTATGGTATAGAAACCTCAGAACTGTTATTAGGGGATGTAATGACTGACAGAGCAGAATCACCACATTTTAAGGCACCATATGCATTCTTTCCTACTCTTTCCCAAAATTATCAAAAAAAAAAAAAAAAAGAAAGGAAAAGAAAAAAAGAAAAAAATGTCTCATGTAATCAGTATCTGGCAAAGAAAACAAAAGAAAAACAAGTGCAAGCACAGTACTGCCATATCAAGTACAAAGGGTTTAAAAACTGAGTGTTAGAGCAACAAACACAGAGATTTGCTGACACACAATAGCAACAGAAGGCAAATGGAAACTGCTTCTCCTTACAAGTCATAAGGAAATTAATGGGGTGCAACAAAGGGATGGGGCAGATTTAACACTGATTAAACTCAAAGAGCAAGGAATTTTCTGCTTGAAGATTTTCAACAGGATCTAACTGTAGAAGGCTTTAGCCATTTGGTTACTTTGAGGGTTTCCTCAAATTGCAGAAAGATATAGAAACCTCACACATGCAGGGTCTATCTTCCAAAACAGCATAACCAAATTCCCCATTAGTCCCAATCTTCCTCAAGTATTTGCAAATGAGTGTAAGATCCTGAAGGATCCCTTCCAACTCACTCAACCTCAGGTGATTTGGGCTCAATACAATGAGGAAAGGTCCATGAAGTCCCAGCAAAGGCTACAGATCCTGCCCAGAATTCATTACACTTCTAATGGAAAGCTGACTCTCTTTATGATGTCGCTCAGGACTTCAGAAGATGAAAGGGATCAATGCATTTCTGAATATTTTACTTGGGGGAAAAAAATCCTCTTTGTGACAATTTTGAAGAAAACAAGCCATGACATTAAAAATGTATCAAGAACCATTAGCAAACACCCATCATAGAAAAGACCTTAACTTTTCCCAAGGTTTTAAGGAATGCTTGTGGCAGGGGAACTGCAGGAAAAGAGGGAGAAATAGGAGGTGAATATAAAGAGAATTTGGTAAATTAAACAAGTAGAATATATCAGACTGCATCAGACTGGAAAGTAAACCTGTCTTGCACACCAACATTCATTCTCCCTGCACCTCAAAAGGAAGAGAGAGAAGAGTCCATGTGAAGTCCCCTTTATGAACTTTTAATTATGGGCAAAACTATAACTATAACTATATTCTGCTGCCTATAGTTCACAGGCAGCAGAATTAATGAAGCCTGATTTCCTGGCTGTGTGCTTCACAAATGTCATCTTTGGTGTCTACAACAATGTGAAATCAAATTGATGCCAGTAAGTCCAAAAGTTTCTGGAGAGCGGAGGAAATGGAGAACATGGGTACATAACTCTTGTTTCCTTTAAAAACTAAGGTGAAATATGAAAAAGGCAAATTATTACAAGGTCCTGTCTGCAATAAAACTAAGAAGAATATAATAAAATACAGCCTTACAGCTTATATTGTGCATGTATGTAAGGAATACAAAAACATAATGCAGAATTTATGATGACTGACCTGATTTCTTCTGTCAAGCCATTCATCAAGCATCCCTATTAATGATACTTTTGAAAATCCTAAGTCTGACAGCCCAGGAAGGTACTGCTGTTGCAGAGAAGGTGCAGTTTGCTGGGGAGGATAACGGTGAAGGGAACCAAAGAAACAATTGCAAAGTTACCTGGCTCTCTCCCGTGCTGCATCTTCTCGTGCCTTTTCCTTCTCTTGCCTCTGCTGTTCAATCCGTGCTTCCTGCTCCTTCCTCTTCATCAGCAGCTCCTCCACCCGGGCCTGCCGCTCCGCTTCCAGGGCTCTCTTGCGCTCCTAGCCAGGGAAAAGAGAATTCTCATTGCTCTTTTACTCATGAAACACACAGGAATTAAGAGAAGCTGCACTTGAACACAAAGCTGTATTTCACTGTGCCCTGCAGCTGCAGACCTGCCCTACCTGAACTGCCTCGTCCCGTGCCTGCTTCTCCTCCTGCCTGCGCTGCCGCTCCTCCTGCAGCTCGTTCAGGCGCTGCTCGTACTCCTTCAGTTTGTTCAGCACGTCGTGCCGCTTGTTCTGAGCCTCCAGGGTGTTTATAAAAGCAATTTCATTGACCTGAAAACAATCAGAAAGGGTAAGAAAAGACCCAAGAAGTTGAAATAGATTTCATCTTGGGGAATTTCATCTATTTGTTAACTATTCATTTGATAATTAAACCGGTGGGACATTTCTCCAGAATGAGTTGGAAAATCATCAACTTGAGGATAAGTCTTTAGGTTTTGTAATGATTTTTTATTGTTTTGTTTGCTTTAACCAAGACAGCCCATGGAATATAAAAAGAAAATTTGAATTGTATCGGAGAAACAAGAAACTTTGGGTAAAATACAGAAAATTTCTCTCAATTCCTGTCAGCATCGAGACTTCATCAGTCCATTCTCTCAGTCACAAAATGTGTAATATTAAAACCCAGATGGATGAATCAGTAAAATACACAAGTGCTAGTAGAATCCAACAGGGCTTTTGAGCTAACTTTAAATACCTGTCAGCTTACTGATCAAAAAAGTGTAAGTATACATAGTATGAATAAGAAAAAACCAAACAGGCTCATAGTCTAATATTTCTTATCCATATAGCCTGTTTCATGAACATATATTATGTTTTTCAACCACAGGACAGTGCAATACATAAGAACAAAAAAAAATTAGTAAGAAAAGGTTAGCTCAAAAGAACTTCAATGTGTACACTAAATAAAACAGGTAAAGAGAACACATATGGCACAGACAAAAACAGATCATGAAAAAGGGTGGTAGGATTATGTTTGTAATTCTGTTTACTGACTGGAATCCATTTACAGGATGGCTTTTACAGGTCAGTAAACAAGCAAGCACTGGGAATTTAGATAACCAACTGGGCAGCAACAGTCACCATGGTCTGCAGCTACCCTACCCATCAGCTATTTCTCTAAAGCCTTCTGGCCCAATTAACCTTGATTTCCAGAAAACAAGAACCTCATGAGCCAGCAGATCCCACACAGTTAAACACACAATATTTGAAACATCTGCTTATCTGGGGAACTATGGCAAGTGTGATTTAGTTAGTACAATTACAGAAGTCACACTGGTGTAATGGAATAGTAATCAATGTATGGCAGACTGAATTAGGTAGTCTAGAAACCCTTTTAATCCAAGAGAGAAACAGCAACTAAGTAAGAAAGTGCAATCAGTTTTGCTGTGCTTATCTTGAAACACAAATGAACAGCTGCATCAATCACAGCTGAGATACATGCTCATCATATAATGAAACAGTTCCAAGGAGATGCATGTATCTTCACCTAGGAAAAACAGATTTTAAAATAAAATACTTCATTTTTCTTTTATGCTGCTTTTGGCTGGAATAGAGTTAATTCTCTTTGCAGTAGCTAGGATGGGACTATGTTTTGGATTTGTGCTGGAAACTATGCTGACAACACAGGGATCTTTTAATTACTGTTGAGCAGGGCTTGCACAGCATCAAGGCCAAGGGACCAAAGGGATATCTGAGACCACAAGACATCAGTGCAGCAACAAAACTGGGGAGAGGTTGGTGTGGGGACACTGCTCAGGGACTGGCAATTGTTTCTTTTGGCATCACTTGTCTTTCTTTATCGTTTCTCTCTCTTTGTTATATTCCTTTTTCTTTGAACTGATTTTTCCCCATCCAGTTATTAAACTGTTTCTGTATCAACTCATGAGATTTCTTACCTTTACACTTCTGATTCTCTCTTCCTCCCCCAGTCCCATGGGACAGGAGGCAGAATAAGTGTGTGGTTGTGTGGTGCTTAGCTGCAAGCTGGGGTTAAACCACTAAAAATTTCATCAAAGTACTATGAAGGAAGCAAACGAAAAAGCATCCATCTAGTGACTGCCTTATGGAATTATGTATTAAGTCAGAAGAGCACTAAATATACTTAATTTAGAATAGCTGCCACATACTAACTGCAGGTCTCTGTCTATTCCCAGCTGCTCAACAACATCAGTGGTACAAAACACAGCAACACAACTACTGTTTAAGGACACAGAATGCTGGATCTAGAATGGCTTTTTAACAAATGAGAAGAAAAATGAGCTCCCCCATGGAGCTGGAAAAGCAGAGAATTGATCATCAGATCTTCTAGTCCTTCCAGGAGGACTAGGTATCACCAAAAATGCTGCCACACTCTGTGAGGAACAAAAGCAGCAAGATAATGATCAGCTCTTTCTTTCAACCCATCTTTTCTCCCACAACAACCCACCATGATGTCTAACAACAGCTAATTAATTTTAAGTTGTTTTAGAGAAAAGTGCACCATTTAGGCATCAGCATTCATCTGCCTCATGGCTCACAGTGTTCATATCTAAACTGCACTGTCCTTCACAAACTACTTCAAAGCACTCTGAGTACAACATTTACAAAAGCATAGCTATTATATAGTTCCTTTGAAAACAAAGTCACCCACCTTAGCTTCTTCCTCTTGTGCTTTTTTCACAATTGCTTGTAGCTGCACTTCACGTTTGAATTCTGCATGGAGTAACTTCTCCTCCATCATCCTGCGCCTTTGATCTAACAATTCTTCTTTCCATTTCCTCACATCTTTCTCCTACACACAAGGAGTCAAGTCATTACTAACACAACCTCTGACAATAGGGCCTGAATCTTCTAATCCTTGAAGCTTTCTTCACAGTAATAAAGTATTTTCATGCCCTACACAAAGCCTGCCTTAAGTTTAATTCGAAGTACACTGCTTCAGTTTGGTGAGTTTTTACCATTTCTGTTGAATACATGCAACACATTTCTCCTCCTGTCATACCTTCCCTGAATCTGAGATTGTTGCCTATAAAACAGTCAAGAAGTTCATGATTTGAAATAATGCTTTCTTTAATTGCTGTGATGCACAAGTCAGCTGTGAAAACTATGTAAACTCAGATGCAGATGACAACTTCATTTCCACTAGACAACTTCATTTCACCATTAGTTTGAATCTCTAATATGTCTACTATGTGGAAAAAAATCCTTTCCTGCTAGGCAGCAGAGCAGCCCTTTATCTCACAGAAAACTTACCCTCTCCATTAATTTCTGAAGCTTCAGTGTCTTTTCTTCACGTAACTTTTCTCTCAGCTGTTGAGCTTTCATTTGTTTCTCCTCATGCTTCTTTTTGGATTCTGCTATTGTTCTTTTAATAAAACCAAAGAAGAGTAAAATCAAGTTAGACAATATTAACTGACAGTGCAGCAAACATTTCTATGCCATTTCACTAAGAGAAAACAAATAGGCCACTGGAGGGCAATTATTTCCTGTAAATGTGAATACTGTTCTTCTAGACTTCTTTAGTTAGCGGACAATGAAGTACGAGCCTACTCATGAAAAAATACAGATTTCTGTAGCACTTTCCACCCAGAGACTCAAGCAGAGCAGATTTGGGAAGAGTTTCCAGCAGCCATGAGTTAGGCTGCCTGTTTTCCCTGGCTGAGCCAGGCAGGCTCCAAGGGCAGCACCTCTTGCGTGAGGGTGAGGAGAGTTTCTCGTGCATGTGGATGCCGTGGCCGGGGGGACGCGCGGGCTCCTCCTCCACTCGGTCTCCCCAGGAGTTGCTCTGGCGCCACGACTCACGAGCTGCACAGGTACAAACAAAGGTGGGGTGTCACAGACATGGTTTAGGAAAAATCCTTTCCTTAGGATTTTTTCTCCTGAGGCCTCAGAAATGAAATGTAAACAATGATTATCTGCTGTGTGGAATGCAACAGGTGCATCTGTGATTGGTGTCCTGTGGTTGTTTTTGATTAATGGCCAATCACAGTCAGCTGTCTCAGACTCTCTGGTCAGTCACAAGATTTCATTATCATTCCATTCTTTTCCTTTCCTTGCTAGCCTTCTGATGAAATCCTTTCTTCTATTCTTTTAGTATAGTTTTAATATAATATTTATCATAAAATAATAAATCAGCCTTCTGAAACATGGAGTCAGATCCTCATCTCTTCCCTCGTCCTGGGACCCCTCCGAACACCACCACAGTGGGGATAATTTAAACACACTTTTCTACAAGAAATGCCAATAATAAGGATTAGTCTCTCTAGTTCTCTCTCAGATGGGTTTCCTTGGGCCAGGGTGCAAATACAGACTGAAGCATCTTTAATACCTGTCCTTTTTTAATGCTTAATGATTTTATTACACTTTTATCCAGATGATAATATAAATCTGGATTAAAAACCATAAAATTCTAATAGAGAGATGCAGAAAGAGAACTGAAGAACAATGAGACACAGAGACAGTCTGAACACAAAGTCCATCTTTCCTCAGGAAACAACAGAGAAGATAACATTATTTGGAATGTGTTGGGCAAACTTCTTAATTGGCCATGAATAAAACAGGCATTTTTCGAAATTTTAGATTTCCATGTAAGCACAGTAATATACAAAAATTTACCTTCATAATCTGCCAGAACATCATTCCAGTCCATAGACAAGCCACAGAAGGATATGCTTCCATTGCCCATATTAGCCTGAAATTTAATATGAACCAGAGAGTAAAAACATAAACTTTAACTCACAGGTGCACACACATTAAACAGTGCCAACTTAGCAATATTCAGCAATGTTTCCAAACAGAACTGGCCTCCCCAAAGGTCAATGCTGTTCCCACTCTGACAGTAAAAATGAAGACTTTTGCTTCATCTACTCTTCCACAGCAGCAATGAATGTAAGAAATGTCAGCTCCCCCTGTTTTGCACCCAGAAATCAGCAGCAGGACACTGACTGTAAGCTCAGAGGGCTCTGCACCACTCAGCAGCCCAGTGCTGCTGACTTTAGTAAGACTAAATATCCCTCAGTATGGGACAATTATTACATGGCACATGTCAAACAGGTTACTGCAATGCCAAAAAAACCACTAAAAATTCTATATTCATTCTCCACTGACAACACAGCTTTAACAGGGTACAGTACAATGAACTGGACACTCACAGAGAAGTCACTGTCATTGTCAGTCTCGATGTTAATGTCATTGTTCTCCTCTGCCTCAATCTCTCTGGTTAACTGCTCCTCCTCTGCAATAGCACTGGCAATGGCTTCTTCATTGGCCTTCTCCAGCCGATCTGCCAACTCCTCCTTCTTAGCCAGGACTTCTGCCATGGACTGGAGCAAACATGACACCAGAAAAATAACCAAAATCAGTAGCAGGACAAAAAGGAGGATTCTACATAGTTAACATGAATTCTATGGTATTTTGTTCAACTTCTCTTTACTTACATTTTTTTTTATTGATATATTTTGTCAAAGTAGCTGAAAATACAAACCCCACTAAAAAGTGTTAGCAACTATTAATTCACTTAGTAACTACATGGAACACAAAATTAATTATTCACATAATTTAAAAACTTCTTCTGCCAACACTGTCATTAAAAGCACAAAGACAGTTCTCCTGCAATTACTGCTTTAAATACTTACTCTTAGGGACTAAGCAAGGCATACTCTGAGACATGAGTGCATGCCATGCTGCCACCTCTACAAAAGTAACCGTGCCCCAAAGTATTATTTAAAGATGGACATTATCTGCATGAACTGTATCTGGAAATTTCACCATAGTTAATATAATGGAATCTCAGGCTGTACTTGATTTCCAACATGAATGAGAAAAGAGTGGGGCAAAAATGTAAGCCTGGAGATGCTGATTGTGTTTCCTTCTTTAGTGTCCAGCATTAACTAGACCACTTCCACTCCAGTACCAGACAGTGCACCACAATACACAAACTGGGGTTTAAAGCAGGCTAATCTGGGGCAGTAAAACCCTTCCAAGAGACACAGATCCCACCAACCTGGCAGCATCCTGAACTGCTAAGAACTAAGCATCTCAAACAATGTTAGTGGCTGAGATGCTTGAAATCTGTTCTAAAAGCAAACAGGTACTTGGCTTGGAAATTACCTAGCATGACTCCAGTTTGCAAAAGTTTAAGGGAAAGTGATTTACAGGAAAACTTCTGCAAATCAGAATTTTAATCTAGTTTCTGACAAAACAAAACCAAACCGAAATGAACACAACCCCCTAAAAACCCAAAACAAAGCACCTGAAAGTATAACCTGGGTTTTATGTAACATTACTGTAACTCTCCACTCAGAGAATCCCAGTGAAGCAGACACACCCTGAGACCTGCAGAATTCTCCAGACAGGAAATGATATTCTTTTTGGGAAACCAGATAAAAACAGAAAACTGACTTCATGCTTTTTGCTTTAAGAATGGCATTCCTCCAAATTGCTTGTTGTAAAGGAAGACCCAGCAGAGCAGCTCAGCAAGACTTAAAAGGCAGAGGTCTGACTCTGTTTCTAACAGAATTTTGATATCCCATGTGTTTCCAGTTTGAATGATGAGCAAAACTGAAGTAAGACTTTAATGAGAGCGTGACTTAAAATGACTGCTAGTGGAAGGAAATGAAAAATTAGCACAAACATTATTAAAATAAGTAATGAGAGAAAAGATCTATTTATTCCAAGTAACACACTTCTATCTTTCTAGTTTAAGTTCTGAAACTTTACCAGAATTAAATTTTACAAGAAAAGTATCTGTGCAACAATTTATTTTTCCTACAGTAGGTACCTCATAGATTTTTCTACAGTTTTTACATAAGGCTAACAGCAAACACTGTGCAACACAGACTGAGAAAATTAAGGCTTAGATTTATTATTCACTCACAAATCTTATGAGGTTTCTTACCAATCTGGCAGCACTCACATTTGAAATATCTGCAGGATCCATTTCAGTTTCAGATTTAGCTTTTTCTGTTTGATGCCAGTCTGCACAGCCAGTGCTCTGGGGGGAAGCCTCATTCATCTGCAGAGTTTTTGAACTGCAGTCAGTGCTGCTGAGAACTGGAGGCATCTCAGGAGCTGGTTCTAAGGAATCCCCTTGCAATGCTGTGCCAGTGCTCCCATTGGCTTCCGAGGCTGGGAACTAACAAGAGGCATTTGCAAAATTAACAAAATGGAACATACTGATTTTTAAAGTCAAATTTTAAGGAAATAACTGGCAACAACAGTGAGTGATGCAAATAACTTCACTTATTTCAGGTGCTCATTACCTTGCAAAAGTTGGAACTTTCTACCTGAAATGTATGTATGAGATGTGTTGAATGTTGACTTGCTGGAAAACATGGAAAAGCTGTCCACAGCACCATAATTTTAATTAGCTTCTTAAGCTGACATCCTACTGCATTCCCATAAATGTAACTGAAATAACCATTATTTGAACAGCCTTTCCCGATCTGGTAAGTTCACAAAAGCTCTAGCAAACACCACCTTTAGAAAATGCTCTGAAGAAAAGTTGCAAGATTTAAGGTTAGAAAACAGTTCAAAATGATGGACTGACCTGAGTCTTCTCAGTAAGGGGACCCTCAGAGTGATGCAAAGGATCCTTCTGTACCAGCTCTGTGCTTTCAGATGCAGCACTGCCAGTGACTGAGCTCCCATGCTTGTTTTCTGCTGGTGGTGAAATGACATTTTCTTTGTCACTGTCACCTCTGGACTTGAGTGATTCTGCAGCTGCAGGAGCTTTTGCTGCCAGAGCAGTGGAGCGAGATCGAACGGGCCTCCCACGCTGCACCGTCTCCCAGCCCTCTGCGTCCTTCCGATCTACGGGAGAAAAACACCCCCACCCTCAGACAGGAACACTTCTAAACAAAGCACTAGAAACAACTGCTTTGTTACAGTATTACACAAGCTGTGGGAGAAAGATATTCTCTCTAAAAATCAATACCAAAAAAATCAATGAGATATTCTTCAGCAAAGCTTTTTACTTGAAGGAATGCTATTGGTATTACAGACACAGACAACTCCATTCACGGGACACGTTCTGTTACTGCAGAGTGAAGCAGCTCAGGCACAAAAAGGTGTGGGAAATGGCAAGGTGTACCTAAGCTTGCCATGTGTTTCCTTGCTATTTCATGAGATGGTAAAGCACAACAAAGCAACAGCATCTGCTCTTCTCTGCAGCAACAGTAACGTTAGAGGCCTTTTGTGGAAGTGCAAGTACAGACAAAATAGCACAACTTAGCATGGAAGGCAGAAATGTGGCTCACTATCCTTACTATTCTGCCAGTGCTTTCTTTACATCTTTTTCTATTTGTTTCACTCTGGTAACAAAAATATACTAACTGGTGTCAGCTTTTAGAAAATTGCTTTTCCTGGATTCCAGGAAATAGCAAAATATTGCTAGACTAGGACTGCAAGCTGAAGGAGAAAATAGAAAAGCAGTTTTCTTCAATTACTTTGATTTCTATATAGCTGTTACATACAACTTTCTAAACAATATTTCTGATGTTGTTAAGTACTTGAAAACCATTTAAAGTTACATTTGTCTGCCTGAAGCATCAGGTCCCAGGTGTGACCAGATTTCAAGGTGAACTCCTTCTCCATACCTAACATTTTTGTGGCCAGCAATTAATAGCAGCATGTAATTTCCCACACATCTTGAAAGAACCATAAGTGATTTTTTGAAGCCTGACAGTACAACTCAGAAGTGTGAAAGGTAAGCTCAGGCCTGTCTATTTGCTGAACAAAAATTCTTGCAAAAAACTCAAGAACTAACTATGTATATATTGTCCAACATACTGGAAAAAGCTGCTTTCAAGACTGTTCACATGAAAAGAGGAGAAGGGTGTAGGAGATGATTTTTACTTGGAGGAGTAGAGATGCAAAAAATCCCAACACTGTTTTAAGGTAATAATCTAGAATAAAACTTGTATAAACAATTAATTCTCTGGGTGTTTCTAAAGCTTTTACTAACAAAGATAGTCATACAGCTCAGGCAGAAAGATCAGAGCTGGAGCTCAAACGTGAAAGTTTAACACATGACCTGGATTAAACAGCCTTTAGGTGCACTTGAACTGCTGTCCAACAGCAGCAGTAACCAGAAAACTGGAAATGAGCCAAACCCAGAACTGATGGCACGTTTATCCTTCGCTGCCCTTGGCATCCAGCATTTTACAAACACTGCTATTTAACTGTGAGGTGCTTTTAACATCTCAGGATGAAACACAGCAGCCTGGCCCAACAGCTGGTGTAACTCCTGAGTTACCAGGGAATTTGACAGGACTGTAGTGGAATTTATCTTTGCTGAGCAGCTCATGCAACAGCTGGTTTTACATAACTATGTAACTGTTCACAAACCTCAATGATAGATACCAAAAAATAATTTGGTATTTTACTGTTGAGACAGTTTCAGTCTAGAAAAATTACTGTGTATTTTTAAGTAAACAAAATTCCCAAACTGTCAGAGTGAATATGGCTGATCTCTTCAGCTCACTGCTGGTACCAGAGTCTGCAAAAAGCCTTTCTGTGTTCCTTCTCCTCACGTGCATTTGCACACATTTCAGTGTGTCCCACTGACAAGAATAGCAGTCAAAAAAACACCAATTAAATTTTCCTTTACCACAGACTTCCCACTTGACCCCTGGAGGCAACTTTGGCCTTCTTTAATTTCTTCATCTTCATATAGAAAAAATATCATCTCCAGGACATGGTGATTGGAACATATTGCCCTCCCAGGGACAATCTTAACTGCAGCCATTCTCCAGGGAACAGGGTTTAATTCCCCAGGAATCACAACCAGATTTACTGCAGAAAGCTCCCAGCCTGTGCAGCACCTGGCTCTGCACCCTGTGGGACAAGGACTGCCCAGGCACTTTGTCTCCCACCCCACCCATTTTGGTAACCAATGGGACCACGAAGACTCTGCTGTATCTGGCTTAGGACCCAATCTGGCCAAGAAATTTCTCTGGCAAGTAACAGCAGAGATTGGTCTGAAGAACTGCTAAAATCAACCAAAAAACCACCACTGCTTTACTGCAGCAACTTTTGGGTTGCAAGTCTTTCTGCTTGTCATTTGCAAAACAAGATTGTTGAAACACTTCCCTGCTATTTGTTCTGAAAATTGAAGTCACCTTTTACATAAAAGCATCTTTTCTACATTAAAAGGATCAGAAGATACCCTTTTGTTGTATCTACTACCTAAACATAATTTTACTAACATCTAGATAATAAGATATATTAATCATATAAATGTATCTTAATAATCATACTAGTATCTTTTACTAATATCTACTAAAGCTTATTCTACCAAAAAAGAATATTCTTGCCTGTCTTGCCTAGTTGTTCTTTGTCTCGTGGCATATTTCTTAGTAGTCTAAAATGACAGAATGAATCAGAATAAAATTATTCAGAGCATAGAAAAACCATAATCACACTTACTAAAGTAAGAACAAATCTTTTCATAAAAGCCACACATGTTCAATTTTTAATTTGCATTTGTTCACTGTCAGATTCATATTTATTACCCAAGACTCAACCAAGCATTTTAACAGCACAGAAATACTTGCATTTGAAAGAATATTGTTTGGTGACTTCTTTAAAGACAAAGCAGTTTTTAATTCATGGATGTATTCAGACTCCTGACCTACCTGGAGCCAGTTTAACAGTGTGATGCCACCTGACAATTGCAGTGCACCAGAAGATTCTGTTCATTTTAATTCACCAAGCAGTTCAGGATTCAGTCACTTCCAGGCACATTTTTAAATAAGAGTTTGCAAAGCTAATATGTTTATTGACATTAGATCACATCTAATGAGAGACAAAGTTAATACTCAGTGAGGCACCAATCTTCCTCCATGGTTTTTCCCCTCTGTGTGGAATTCTTATAGCCCAGTAGCCATCTCCACAGCCTACATATCACATGCTGGGTTTGATTACTCCCAGAGCTTTGTGAATGAATAATTCATGTGCCTGCCCTGATCATTCTCTAGTTTCATGTGAACTTGGCTGTCCCTGCCTGCTCTTGTGTTACATGGATGTGACAAGCCTGTCTATCATCCATCTGTCATCTCGGGGCCCTCCAGCCTCCAGGCTCTTGGCAAGTTGCTCCATCTGGAAGACCTGGCCAAGGAGCTCACTGGAAACACCACACACAGAAATCCAGGCACCTGTGTGCAAGCTCCTGGGGGTTCCACCTCAGGAGATGCACAGTGCCTCTAAAAAATTTACTCACCGGTGACTTCCTGCCCAAACCCCCACATAAATAAACTTCAGCCCCATCTGAGCCAAACCAGGACAGCTGCCTGAGAGGGCTGGACATCCTGCAAGGTCTCCAGTCTTAGGTACATTACAGAGGACATCTATTCACAGCTATGGACATGAGCAATTCATCCAAGAAAGACGATAATGATAGTAATAACAACAAAAACCAACCAGATTCAAGTATGGCAGCAGAAAAAAAAATTTAGTGCTTTTGAGAAGTTCACATGTTCTAGACTGTTCTTTGTCCTAAATCCTGTAATAACATTATTTTAATTGTAAGCACCTATTCCATTTCTAATACACACTCTAAACTTGTATAATTCATCTCACCTTTTACCACAAGCACCAGGGAATTCATGAACAGAAATTGCTCAGACAGTAAGAAGAGATTACATTTCATATTGTAAAAAACACTCAAGCATGAAAGACAATTTTTTAAAATTCATTAAAATATTGAGGGTAACAGTAAGTTTAATGAGGGAAATGAGATAAGATGATTGAACCTCATTTAATTATGCATTCAGAAAAAGAAAGATTAAAGAACTATATGGAAAAATAATGCATTTTCTTTCTCCCTAAGGGCTTACTTAGTTAAATTTGGAAATTGCATCAACCATGAAACAGATACAGTATCATACCACTCATCCTCATCAGAAAACCATTGTGAGACCTAATGATAACGTTGTTGGAAATCACTGGAGAAAAAGTGTCTGGGAAAATCCTGTGGCTGCAAGCCCCAGCTGGGCTCTGGGTGGGCAAGGGAGCATTACAAGAGGTGGGGGAACCCTTCCCCCAAGGCCCACATGTCCCAAACAGCTGTTTGGGGAGTGCATTAGCTGGGCAAGGGCAGAGCAGATACACGAGCCTCAGAGCTGCTCCAATAATGCATGTGAAGAGCCCCTGTGGCTCCCTTCACATAAACTCCACAGATTTTCTTCTGTTTTCATCAGTGGGGATAGTTGGATCTTACCAAAGTGATTCCACCTCCCACACACAGGACAACATGCTCCCACAGAGAACTTGATTTGTTAAAAACATAACAATTCAACCACCAGCAAATCACTGAAAAAATTCTCCAATGCTCAATGTCAGCAATTAGGGATTCCTAAGAATAAACAAAGTCTAGAGGAATGACTGTTGTTTCTTAAAATGAAATGTTTCAAGTCTGGATTGCATCCTCCATTTGATTTGAAGATTCCTGAACACTTGTAGCCAGTACTACATGACCTAAGGGGCTTCTCTCTTTTTGGAGCTCATCAGCTGAAAGCAACATTCAATAAAACAGCGCACAAGACTGATTCTTCAGCCCTCTAAAAGCCTCTGAAAGTAACAAAGTATTTTGTTTTCCTCTTAGTCCCTTAAAATACATTATCCATATTGAAATACAGATCACTTTTATTCCCTGTGTAGATAACAACGTTCTCCCTATGCACAAGAACACCTAATAAAGGAATTAAGCAACAGCTTGGAGCCCTCTCACTCTATTACGAGCGACAACCACCAGAAAAAGCTTTTGTTACAAGCAACTTCAACCACTGGTTTATCTCAAAAGTGCAATTACACATCAAGTACAGTGCTGAAAACTCAGCCACACAGCTCCTGCTCTCTAAGCAGCTCACTGCAACTGTACACAGGCAGCAGCCATGGATCCCCCTTGCAACCAGCACCCTTGGAGTATGGCTGTGATGGTTCTGCTCTGAGCAGAGGAACCCACTCCTGAACTCATTCAGAGTACATGCCAGACCCCTGGACAAGGTGTTCTACTTCCATGATATGCCACAAGTCTGCAAGTCACCATACAGAGCTTCTACTACTCCTAGGTTGAAAATACAACTATCTTAAATTGATACATGCACTTCCTGAAACTTTAAAAAAAAAAAAAAGGCAGTAAACGCAGTGAACTTTTAATTTTCTTTCAGAATATCCATTTCTACATCCTGCCTGATGGTTTTGCAGAAAGTCATCTGAGACCACACATGAAGAAAATAAATGAAAAAGAATGCATTTCTGAAGACAATCTCAGGGATCCAGCGCAAAGAAACTGATTTTATAAACAAATGGTAGTTTTCTATGTCTGCAACTAAATCAATCTTTTCTAGAACAAAAGATCCTGAATCAAGCATTCTCCAAAGAGCATCTTTAGAAAAAAAATTCATAACTAAATGTGGTAACTCTTGTCTTCCAAAAAAAGCCTCAATTGTTACTTCAGCATAGTTCTAATAGCATGTTCTTCCAGGACACATAAAACTATCTTGAGCTCTTCCCAGATTCCTGGACATGCATTACTCTTGATATTGTTAAGCCATCCCAACTTGCAGTCAGTTCGATTGGCAGTTTGTGACCTAAGACCTTTTGCTTCTTGGGATGTTATAAACTGGTTTTAGCAGATCAAATTCTAGTTTGTGAAAATACAGCAGAATTTTATCTTCACATGAAAACCCACTTTTGGCTCAAACTTTAACTATCGCAATAAAAGGCTGCACGAATCTTTTATCTCCACACTGAATTTAAACACTGTACTTTGCAAAACTAGGTTTAATTTTGCTTAGAACACAGATCATCACATTCTGAATTCACTTCATCCCACAGAGTTTGTGAAAATAACTGAGGCCACTGAAGGGGACTTGCCATTTTTCCGCAGTGCCTTCTGTGCAGGAGGTGCCAGGCAGGCTTGTGCTGTTGCCAGCTCAGGATTGGCAGCTTTAGTTCCATGGTTGGCTTTTACCTTATCGGCCCAACTTACTCCAGAGGGAGCCAGGCGTGTTGCAGAAATTGTCACTGCAGGGTTCCTAAATGAAAGTCACAGCTCTTTTTAGTGTCTGGTCAAGTAACAGAATGCTTTGTTAGAAAGCTTTATCAGAGTCTCAGAGACCATCAGAACAGTGCTGAACAGAACAACCTCTCCTTTGGCAAACTCTCCAGCTTGCAGCAATTTACACTGAAAAGTTGTGTAATTTGCTCAACTAATTGCTGTTTTTAATAAACAAGATTAAATTTAATTGTTGTAATACTAATTTCTGAAGGCATTAATGTTTTTGGCAACCAAAGCAATGCATCATAAATTCTACATACTAAGTCTTGAAAAATACTCCTGTCATTTCAAGCCTGGCATTTGACCATTTAGTACTCCCAATTCCTTTTCATGACAAATAATGAACAGATTTTCCTACTCATCTTCCACATAAGTGATTTTATTTATCACACCCTTCTTGTTAATCTCTTCTCCAAATTCTTTTGGTTTTGCATCGATGCTGTTGGATACCTCTGATTGTCCCTGTTTCTAGTTTCTGTACTTTTCCTACTTTTTCTACACTGCTTTGGGGAAGATGTGAAGATGACTACAGGTATGAATCATGAATTTCTACAGAGGTACACCACTACCTGCTCTTCTATCCCCTATTCCTTTCCTAGTAACTCCTAGCATTCTGCCAAAAAATTCTGTAGCACCAAGTATGTCTCAGCCCTTATTTTCCATCCTATTTTCTCTCTCACACGCAAAATATTGTAGCCCTATGGGGTTGCCTTGCTTTGAGACACACACTAAGAAGAAAAAGATTTGCAAGTGTGAAGGACAGAAAACTCATCTTGCTGTTCCTTGCTCTAACACACAGTTTCTCATCATGTTCCTGTGATTGTGAATAAAACAGCTCCAGCAGCAACAGCAACAGGTTATTACAGCCAAATAAGGCTTGGCTGAAAGACTAATTGTGCTGAGCTGTTGTGTTCTAATAAAAATAAAAATAAAAGAGCATTGATTTCCACCAGATTCAAGTGTTTCATTTGAGTGCTTGTGCATATTTTCTCCTCACCACCAGGCATTTCAGCAGACACCTCTCAGGTGTTGTCAGGTAAGAATCAACAGATTCACCTACACAGGGCCTACACCAAACACACTTTGTAGTATTTTTGTAGAAATACCTGATTTTCAGAGAGCTCAGTCCTCAGAGGTGCTGACCAAACAGTCCAGTGTCACATCTCTGCTGAGGACAATGCAAGCACTCAGGAAACTGGGCAGTGTGTTCCTGAGATCCCAACAAACCTGAAGGTTGTTGTTTTTCAGCGCATGCTCTGAGAAAGATTTCAACTGCACACATCTGTGCTCTCCAGACTGAGACAGAGCCAGGCAGTGCTGCTCTAAATCTATGCACATTTTTGTTGGACTGCTTTCAGACAGTTTCATTTCAACAAGTAAAAGATGCTTTACTGTAGTATACAACATGCTCTACATTTGAACTAGTATCAGTTTTGCCACTCATCATCAGAACCATCATAATCTCACTTTACACTCACTCTTTCTGACCTGTATTTACTTGTGCTCATTCAGCTGGCCATTCACATTGCATGCACTGGCCATTTTAAAATCCAGTTACAGACATTCTGACCTTTGTTTTGTAGAGAGAAGAGAGTACTAAACAGATCACATGAAATACACTGACAGTATTTTATCTTCAGGTCTTTGTAATGACCAGTAATTAAATGTATTACAAAGTCAGGAAAAAGTAAGTCCTTGATAGGATTTTCCTTTAGAGATCATGGGCTCTTTTTAGGAATGCAAAAAATTGCTTATATGATTTAATAACAAGAAAACAATAGATTGGTTACTACAGAAAAATAGTGCATTCATGAGCTTTGCTTCAAATTAATCTTTATTTTAGCTTCAATAAACTTCTTAGTTGGTTTCATACCCAAAATTTAAACTCCTTCGAGCATTTGATGTCACACTAATCCTGTCTGTGGAGGGGCTTGGGATCACATGGCGTCCTGGAGACATTTTCTTTACTTCCCAAGCCAGGGAAGTTGGTCTGCAAACCCAGGAAAGAAAAGTTTAAAAGTACAATTCACAATAACTCTTCCTTTATCATCTTAAAGCAAAGCTAGAACCAACAAATGCTCAGTATAGTAACAAATCCTGCTGAATTGAATCATTCATCTTAGCAATTGTTTCTACACTAACTACAAACCCTATCAGCCAGACCCATATCCAAAATAATGTCTCTTCTCAAGATTACAATGTTTATTTCAAATTCCAGTATAGAGCAAAGCATCAAACCAACCATTCAAAAGGAAAAGATGAGGGAAGGACTGAAACATCCTCTACTTCTAAGTGACAGTGACAATGCACATAAAATGTCCTCACACCCACTTTGTCCAAAAGGAAAATTGGTTCTATTTGCTGAAGCTCTGCTAGAAAATGAAGTTTACTGTGAACTTTACTCTCACTGTAGATTAAAAAAATATAAATCTAATTACCTGCTTTGAGCATCAGCTTTTTCTAGCTTCTCCTGTAGTTGTATCCAATCAATCAATGCTTTGAAGTCCCTTACATAGTTATCAAGCATCATCAGGACTTCCTGAAAAGCAACCATCACATCAATCTTTCTATTTAAAAACAATCCCCCACCCCAATAAAGGACCTGAAAAGAAAGAAGGACATTTACTATTTAGCTTTCTCATTAAAAATGAACCCAGGAAAACCCCTGAAAACAAGAAGGCACAGATAATTAAGATTTTTATGTGAACAACCATTAAAACATTTATCCTAAAAAAAAAGTGCACATTCTTCAAGGTCTGTGTCAGCATCAATGTATAAGGACAAAAGAGCAAAATTTGCAGGAAAATAATTCTTAACACACATAAGGACACCTGTTTCATTATTTATGCCCCTTTTTCAGTCAGTTATCTTCTGAAATATGCTGAACATACATCACCAAGAAAGCAAAACTGCATAAAACCTAACAGGCCTGTGGAAAACTAAAAATATCACAGTTAATCTGTTTGTGAAGTAAAAGCAGACAAAACTACACAAAGGCAGCAGCATCAGAACCTAGGTGGGATTAAAACCGACACTGTCAGAAACTATGTGGGCATGCTGGGGATTTACTCAGAATATGCAAAACCTTGATGAAGCAGTTTGAATCTGGAACCACATGTTGGTCTCCAACAAATAAAATGAACTGTTACAAAAGGACACATCAATTAACTTCACACTACACCAGGAAGAAAATCACAGACAAAATGGCAGTGGCTGAAGAGACTTGTTTCTGATTAAAACAACCTGAACTTTGAGAAATTTTGACTGTGTCTACTGATGCCCAGTTGGCACAAATGTGTGAGTGTGGTGCCTATGGTATGGTCAGATTACATCCAGAAACAAGGAAAAATTCAAGGTAAATTGCCTCTACTCAGTTAATGGCACCAGTTTTTCAGTGCAAGGCAGAGCAAAACATAATATCATGGAACTCTCACTTGTGTTACCTGGGCAAACACAGCCATCTGCTGCCACTGGCAGGGAAAGGAGCAATTCTTTATATTCCACACAGGAACTCAAAAATCATTGACTGACCATGACAAAACACAGACCTAAGGCACCTCCTCAGCAAAGCTGAATATCACCAACACAGCACATGAATGGCCCTCTCAGGGACAGAGTGTGAGCTCATGGCAGTCAGAAAGAGCAGCTTTCATAACTACTCTATCCCAGACAAGAAAAATGTGTCCTGTACTCTGTGGTGACAACGTGCTGAAAAGAATCAAAATCCATGAATGAAGTTTCAATATGAAACTTCAATGAGCTTCACATGCAGAATGTAAAGTACAGACATAATTTTATGGTATAAGGAAAAACACTAATGACAAAATGCTGCTGTTTCACAAGTTCTTTACTATGCCAAAGTCAGTCCTGCTGGTAATAAGACAGATTTTCTGCTCAAAGTGAGTAATTATTACTTAGAAATTTTGGGAACAATTACAAATAAGAAGGTATTGGTTCTTAAGTGTATAACTACAAATTTTAACAGCAAAACCTTTGACACCAAAACCAATAAAAACACTCTCCTACAGTCCAGGTAACTAATGCACATTTTTGCAATATCAATCCCATACATATTTACTTTTAATTGTCCATCTAACAGAAAAAAGGCCTCTAACACATGAAAAATGTTTTTTCATATAAAATCATATGGATTAATATTCATTTTGTTTAACGTTGAAATTCAGCTTCAGTTTTGACATGAGCATCCTTTTAACTACTCCTTATGACACACACATAGCATATGCTGGTTGCTGTAAGGGAAAGGCACCAGAGTCAGACACCAGGGAGGGAAATCAAACAGAATCCCACTGCTGATGCAGAAGTTCCTCTTTGTTTTGAAATATTCCCCAAAAATGCTAACAGAAATCTTTCTTACAAAGCAGTTGGTTTACAGCACGAAAATAATTAAGTCTGCTACAAGAAATGAAAAACTCAAGTGTCTCAACCAGTTCTCTTTTTTTGTTCCACTAATAAAATTTCAGCTTTCTAATCCAATTCATGTCCATTTAGGTTAGCCCATGCTAAGTTGTGCTGACTGTGACTAACAATGAGAGCATAGAAACCAAAATTTAATTCTGAATAATTTATTTTTCAAGTCAGCCACTTACATATTCCTCAGGAAGGAAAAAAAAAGAATTAACGTGAATATGAGTTATATTTCTGAAGTTAGCTAGCACAGGAAAAACCACAATAAATGGTTTAACCTATTTTAAGGAATGTTTAGCTCCACACTATCAGAAATGATCAGAGCAGACCCATGCAGCTGTAACCCGAGCCATGTTTTATGAACAAGGGAATACAAACAAGACAAGCAGCTGGAGCGGCCCCACACTCACTGATGCACATCTCTCTCCCTAAAGCCATGAGGGCCATTTTGTCAAGCAGGATGGAGCAGAACAAAAGTGGCTCAGAAAGCGCCGTTGCAGGCATGCAGATAACTCCATATAGATGTCCAGCTAAAATTACCAATTAGCTCCCCGATGGGCTGCAGCGGCTTCGATTGGTGTGCGAGGGAGCCGCGGCTGGCGCGGGGCAGGCGGGCCGGCGCCGTCCCTTTGTCCTGTGACACAGGATCCCGCCGGGGCCCCGAGCCAGCCCCGCTACCTGCGGCACTCCCTCAGCCCTGCCGAGCCAGGCAAGCTGCACCACCCGAGAAGCTGCTGACAAAAAGGAACCTCCGTGGGCCGCTGTGCTGCGGCCGCACTGGAGTCAGAACCGTTCCATAGCTCATGATTTCTCAAGGTCACATCCATCCTGGACGGTTTTTAAAGACAGTTTGAGCTGAGTAGAAAGCAATACTGCTGAAAACAACCCTTCAAGGAAAATCAGCGACATGAGACTCAAACCAGACACAATGTAACTCCTGTTACCTTCTCTCTGTTCTCATCAGTTCTCTGATCACCAGTTCTGCATGTTTCTTTTTTGTTTTCCCTTCTTTTCTCCAGCTTTAATTGATCACTCTGCTTGCCATGTATTTATCTCAAAGTAGGACCTCTAGTCTCTTCAACAGGGTGATTGTCGGGACCCAGGGCATCCCTCTGGCTGTCCTGAGCAGCCAAGACCCCAGCCAGGGGGCTCAGAGACCCTGGCACGCAGCCCAAAACACCTGTGGGTTTGATTATGACCCGTGGAGCAAATCACCAACCTTAGATGAAGATCTGCAAGCCACAACAGTTTAGGTAGAGTAATAGTGAAGTTATCATGGGGTGAAAAAGCAGATTTTGGGGTTTTTGGTATGGAGGTTCAGGAGGCAAGATGGAGGGATCTGAGTGTGTCCAGCCTTTCTCCTTCTTCTTCTTGACCTCCATCTTCTGCTGTGATGTTGGCACTTTTGGATTGGTTTAGAGTAGAAGCTCACTGTCTAACATAGGTGATGGGTATTGGGAAGTAATTGTAAACATTGTACACGTAGTTTTTAGTATAAAGACATAACACCACCCTGGGGGCAGGCAGAGTGCCTCTGTCTGTCCTGCTGAGCTGACCTCAGCAGGAAAAAGAATTTTATAGATAAGAAACAATGAACACCCTTGAGACCGAGAAATGAAGAGCCCTGACTCCTTCTTCGACCGCCGGGCTGGGCAAAGAGACTTTCTAACGTATCCCAGGGTCACTGTGAGCAGCTGGAGACCCTGACAGGTGATCCTATAAATGACTTTGTAACCAACAAAGATCTTCAAGAGTAGCTGCTACATGGGAACAATCCTCAGTCAGGTCTCAGGCCCTAGATAGGCCCATTGAAATCCCATTTTACGGAATGGAAGTGCACTTCAGAAAGCCCTCAACCACTTTGAAATGTCCTTTCATGCATTTATTCTCCATTCTCAAAAAAGGAAGAGGCAAACAGGGAAGTACCAAAGACTGTAGGATTTTAAGGTTACTCCAACCCAAAACAGTAGCACATGAATCAGGGAAATTAATTCAGTCACCACATTTGTACTTTAGCTTATTAGCCAAGCTAGAAATATGGGTTCTATTTTACAAACCATGGCTACTATCACTATTGCACTTTATGCTGTTTCATTATCTATACTGAATATTTTAGTTTGTTTTTACCAAAATAAACTCCAAAATAAGCTTTTACCAAAATAAACTCTTTTTTATACTGGAGCATGCTTTTAGCACACAAACGAAGTTCCTTCCTTCTTTTTTAAATGTATGTTTTCAAGGTTAACTGGGTGTTTCAGTAATTTGACACAAAAATTGCTTCCAAAAATTCCTTGTAGCCTTTTCATACAGTTGAATTACAGATAATTAAAGCCAGCTCTGGGGTTGGTTCAACCAACATGATTGTCAAAGTGACTCTTACAGCTTTGGGAAAGGATGAAGGGAAGCAGCTCCTCTAGACAAAGGACTCTCCTTATATCAACTTCAGCATGTGACAAACAATATTTTAAGCAAGCACATGGTCTCCTAGACCCAAGTGTTAAATGCAGCACATCTGGCCTCAGCTGCTCCTCACTGATGCACCTTGAACATGGCAGCCACAATCCCCTGCCTGACAAGGATGTGCCCCAAGGCACCACCACCATTTCCAAAGGAAATTTTCTCCAGAAGAATTAATGCAGTGGCACATGCAAGGACTCAATCACACCAAACTTAAATACACACACACACATATACACTTAGATGTCTGGTGCAAAGGATGGAGAGGCAGGAAAAGGAATACTCAGGCTAAAAGACATGCTGGCTTTTCTGAACAGATCTGAATAGATCTCCATTTTGAAAGACCTCATCCCTTTTTATCTGTAACACTGAATGCTTGATCATGAACCCATTTTCCTGTCCTCCTCTGTTGACTCATCCATGGAAAATGACAATGAATGAAAAGGTAAATGCCCATAAAGAGGCAGCAGCTCACAGAGATTTTCATTGGGCACAGACTGCCCAGTGAACACAGCCATAAGCTATTTCTTTAGGAAGATATTTAGTCCTGTTAAATATCCCCAAATTCAGAACTAGAAGGTGTATTTTGTGAGTGCTACATGGCTTGGATGCTTTGTGTGGAAAGGTGTAATGAACTCCTTGCCTTGCACTCCTGTGCCACATTCCAGCTGCAGTACTGCCTGTCCCAATGCCAGCAATGGCTCAGCTGCATGAGCAGGGCTCTCAGGCTGCACAGAGAGAGTCAAAGCTGTGGAATTTGCAGACCTAGGCCCAAAAGCAGCCCTCAGAGAGGCTCCTCCCTGCTCCTGGGAGGCCTCAATCAACTCAAGCCCTCTACAGACATCCCCTGACCCAAAGGCCTTAACCAAAATTGATTCAATGGGTTCTTTCACTGAGGAATGTCATGCAACGTGTCTAAACTTTTAATGAAATCTTTAGCCATCTCTTCACCTTGTGCTGTTTGTGAGGAGCAGAACAACAGAACTCCACTGCTGAATTTTCCATTTTGTAAGAGGGAATAAGAATCTCAAGCAAAATTAAACTGTTTTCACGGAACCAGACTGATTTAAGAAAGTATCTGTAAGCTTCAGAAACAAGAAAAGGCCAAAAGCTTCCAGAAACACACCAGAAACTAATGTTAGGTGAAAAGGTAAGAGATTGTACAAGCTCTAAGTAATGCTAAACAGCAATGTAAAAAGAATATAGAACTAAATTTTTAAATTATAAAATTCAGCTCCTTTGAAAGGAAAAGAACAGTTGTGTAGACATGGATTCTTACACAGCTGAAGCTGTTAATTCATTCTAGGAGGAAGAAACCTCCAAAATTAAGTTAAAGGCAGTTTATACTTGCTGTATCATTAGTTGTTGGATCCAGTTGCTCAAACTCTATCAATAAGGGGTTTATCTAAGTGTGTAGTGTTTCTGTTCATATATACATACACACACACACATATATATAAATACAAAGTTGCTGAGACACCTGAAAACACCAGAGAAGAACAGCAGCTGAAGACATCTGCTGCATTAACCAAAACTGACTACAGAAACTGCCTTCTACCCAGCTACAGATCTTCTGGTCTTAATACCTTTTATTACACAGCAGGAGATTTAAAGGCATTACCATTTCTGCTCTGCCTACACTTGCCACCCAAACCTAGAAAATAGTCATATAAATACACAAAATATTCATATAAACACACAAAACCCCAGCTAATATAGAGAATATCCAAACAATTTGCATTTCAAATGTTGAAGGTTACAGCCATATCTACTAGGACATATTTAATCTTTTATCACTATTGCACAAGCTGATTTATGTACAGTGAGATGATGCTTTAACTTGACAACTCTTCCTTTATTTCAGAAATAATTCAACCATGTTGATTACACCTTTCCACACAAAGCATCCAAGCCATATCTATATATCTACATACATGATTTGAGAGTTCTCAGTTCCAAATCAATAGCAGAATACCAACTTCAGCAGAGCCCAAGGCTGAGAAAATACACACAAGCACTGATCCTCTTACACACATTGCCACTGTTTGGATCCTCACCACAACCCTTCTGTCTGCAGTTTCAACCACAAACAGCCACCAGAGCCCTCTGCCACCGGGGACCATCAAACATCTTCAGTGACAACACGATCGATAAAACTGCAACAGCTCCTAGGACAGGGGACAGCAAAAGGCACAAAATACCAAAAAATCCCAACTAATACTTTTCTACCAGGTTGAACAGAAGGTATAAAATGCCAGAAGTTGTCATGTTTCATTTTCACAATGGGTCTTCTTAGAAGACAACTTTTACACAACTACAATGGTTAAATGGAATAGCACCTGCCCACTTGACCGAGACAGAAATTTAAAGGGTCAAAATTAAGGAAGTTTTTGATAATGTGAATTTATCTTAATTGAAAGGATTTTTCAAAATACCACTTAAAAATGAAGGAAAGGTTAGCAGTAGGACCATTTTGGTTTCTTATTTAATATTATTTCCTACCTACAGTCAAAATGGGAGAAACTGGACTGTCTGTCAAAACCATCATAAAATAATGACAAATAATAGAATTTATAGAAGAGAAACATTAGTAAAAATTCTTTGCAAGACTAAGCAGTTTCACACTTCATAACTTAATTAACAGAAATGATAGTAATTTATCAAAAGAATAGTCATAATTTAACAGTAACCTGTAAAAGAAAATCCCAGAGAAAAGACCAGAGCACACATATTCCAGCTGCTTAGGTGAGGCACACTTGTGCTGAGAAAAAAAACTTTTTGAAAGGTAAGAGTAATATGAACATTACATAAGTTTCACAGCATTTGACACTGGACTGCCCTGTTTGCTCATTGTTGGTTTTTTTCACCTCTGTTTTGCAAACAAGGACCCTGATCCACACAGATACATACATCATTGTCAAGAGTCTGCTGAAATGAAGACTTTTCACTCAGGCTACGTCGTGTCCCCATCCTAAAGCAGATCAAGCAGCCCGATTAAAATGTTGAACGATATCTAACCCCCAAAAGATGTGATAATGACACAAAACGCTTCTGTTCTTCCAGTCACAAAAGTTTAAAATGCTAATTTAATTACAGTGCAAGGTTGGCTGACTTTCTTAAACCAAAAAATTCTACAGAAAGTTTCCTGAGCAGGAAGACAGTTCAGTAACAAAATGTTAAATTGTGTTAGACCAGAGATTTGGAAGCCTCTGAGCTACTGTTCAGTTCTCAAAGCTGCTTTCAATGAAATGTATTTGTACACTAATCTCAATAGCAATTTGGCTGTGTCTGATTACAGCAGAGAATGAGATGCATAGGATAAGAAAAAAAGTTTACTTAAATTGATATATGAATTTTTTTACAGTGATTAGATAATCATTTCCAGAATGTGTTGAGTTTCCAGCCACGTTTAATATGAAAACAAAGTCATCTCTTTAACATTTCTTTTATAATGTATTCTGACTTCTCTTAATGCTTGTGATAAATTCCATTGCCAAAGCATGAGTGATTTTTATTAAATGACAAGGGTATTTCTAAAGATCTACTAGAAAATCACAATAAAATGTGAACCAGATGCACAAGCTATTACAAATCCAGGTTATTTGAAACTGGAAGTGTCTTACAGTGACATCCCAACCAGACATTGCTTACACTCGACCACCAATCACTTTTTTAACAAAGGGAGAATGAGAAGAGTGATAACTATCACTGCAGAAAAAGGGAGCAGAGTGTAATTAAGCCACTTAACAGCAAGCAAATGAATGTGAAGAAGGCTGAACTACAACAGTGCCACCTACAGTAAAGGACATTACTGGGAAAAAGAAATCAATCAGTGCTTAGTCACAAAAATAACAAAATCAGAACTCAATTAACAAAATCTGATTTCACCAAACAGCTGAGCTCTAATAATATCATGTACAACATGACAAGTTTTATATAATTTAAAAATTAGTCCTTGCTCAAGATGAAAGCATTTTCCTAAATATGAATACATATATCCTCAGCTTTCTTATCTAAAAGCCTATACAAAATGCAAATGAAGCTCTAATTCCTCATTTACCTCTTTTGCAAAATATAAAAAAGCCAGACAGAAGGCAGATAGGCAAAGGGCAGCTGGGGCATTACCTTGCACTCCACCACACTCTGGTCTGACTCACAGGTGACGTAGATCTCATCGACCGCCCGCCGCAGGTTGTCGAACAGGAAGGCCCAGTAGCGAGCCCGCAGATCCACCTTCCGAGGCTGCCTGGCTTTCGTTGGGCTTTTGTCAAAGTTCTTGTCTCCAGCTCCTGCTGCTGTTAATTTACAGTCCAAGGAACTGTTCTGAAAGCAAGAAGGTACAAGGGGAAAGGAGAACAACAAACAGAAGTGTGGTAAGGAGTTGGGTCTCTGTGCAACACACCTTTCATCAACCTATTGAAACACCTGGTAAACAAGAACATTTTCACTGAAGATCACCACATCATTGCACTCACTTGAGGTTTTTAACACACACTTTCTTAAATATAGGCAGCACTTATGATCAACTAGATTCTGTTTCTTTGACAGTTATCATATTTGCATTCCACAACAGTATGAGATACTCTGCCTCTCAGCACACTGGAAAGATCCATTTTCTAATTACATATCCTGTATTACTTTTTCTGACAGATGTGTATATCCAGAGGTGAAAATAGCATTTTACTAAAACATAACAGCAATATTACACCACAGAGAAATTCTATTACCAAGACATTACATATGATGTGATTGTTTTTAAACCCTCATGGTAAAACGTGTTAATGCCACTGAAATGCACCCTAAACCACAGATTTAAATGACCCAGTACTGCTTTGCTGCACAGGTGCAGGGGACAGCCAACATGTATGGAAACCCAGGGCACCAGAAATATTTCTGTGTCTGCTCTGGGGTGTCCTGATCCCCAGGGGAGCACTGACTTTGACCCTCATTCATGGAGAAAGTTTCCTAGACTTCAAGATAGACTGGAATCCACAAAAGTGTGGAATAGATTATAGAGAGCAGGGTATATATCACTTGGTGAGATAATTAGGTTTTTGGATTTTTAAAATGTGAACCAGAGGGTTGTGGATGGAAGCAAGATGGAGGGCACAGGGTGCTGTCCTGGGTTTCTTCTTCTTCTTGCTTCTTCTTCCTTCTTCTTCATGGGTTTGGGTGGCATTTTGTAATTGGACAGAAAAGTCTGCATTGGGGGCTCTTTGGGATCAGTTACTGGGTTAAAAGGGAAAATAATCTAGGTGTCAGCTCTTAATTGGATAGTTTAGTCTTAAAAGCCCTTGTACCAAGAGATTATTGGCCATTTTGTGCCTTCTAATGAAAAGCTGAACTCACAGTAGTGAGACTGTTTTACTGATAAGAAATAAACACTTGAGTCCAAACACAAATTACTGTCTCAAGTGTCTTCAATCCAGACCCAGAAAAACCAATGACTGGTACCCCCACAAACATGCTAAATGGAATGGGTGTGCAGGACATTCCAAAGAGTTCTGAAACACACCTATTTGGCTAAAAATACCAAATCACTACTTGGTTCTGTGACACTGCCCTTATTAAACCTAAACTTCTCTCCCACAGAAGAAAACAAGCTGTAAAAGGCTGCTACCATAAGCTTGTGCATTCCATATCCAGTGGACCAGCACCCTCAGTGAACAGCAGGTGACACCCAGCTGTGTGCTATGTCCTGATGGAGCTATCAGCTACCTGTTAAGGTAGTCTGGTTTGGGTGGGCTTTTTACATTCATGTATTTAATAGCACCTTTAATGTAGTTTTGATGCACTGCTCCACTGAGGCATGTATCTGCAGCACATCAATTCCTACTGGAGTACTCTTGCAGGGGTTAATGCAAAGTCCCACTGTAAATGCTCTACTTTGGGGACTGAATAAGAACAGCTGAAACTGACCCCACACAGGACAGTACATAGTAATACAAATTTATAATTAGAATATCCAATCACTAACTAGAAACATTGTAATTTTCAAAACAATTGGCCAGGATTCAAGCCTTTTTGTCCTGTACCACACACCATCAAACAAATTCCACTTTGCACTTAGGGAGGGAGACACAGTGCCTCAGAGTGGTTATGCTCTCATCTGCTTTTGTGGTGAGATGCTAATTTTTCTGTAAGTTGCAGAAGAATGGGCACCTGATTTACTACAATCACACCAACATCTTGGCTACCCTTACATATATCTCCAAGTGCTTCAACTGTACTCCAGATGAACCCCAGTTAATGTATGCATGAGAGTCATGCTCAGAAAGATGCATGGCATAAACAACCAATGAAAAGCAATTTCAGAAGGGTTTCATATTTTTTCTTCCATTACATAAGTCACCTTTTAAAAAACTGCTAGGAAAAACGATGCTCCTAGGCTGAGGCCTTGTGTAAAAACATTTAAAGCAAAGCTTATATTCTGGCTAATTTATAGCTCCTTGAAACTACTGTTTATAATGAAGCAAGCACAACTACAGAATCATAAATAGCTACATTAAAATAACAGTGTTACCTATTGCTGTCTGTATTTATAAAATGGGACCTCAGGAAAGTGATTAGGTTTACAGTCATTCAGATAATACTGCTGATAAAAAAGGATCAGTTGTTTTGGAATGGGAAACATGCATAATTCCCACTCTGAAAGACACATGTCCAAACCTATCTTTAATGTCATGGAATATGTTTTGATATTTAGCAATAAATGTTATCCATCTGCTGTATTTGGCACCCATTTATCTTTTCTCTTATATATCAGCCAAATTTTAATGAGAAAAACACCTTGTGTAGGCTCTGTAAGCCACAGCAGTTCCATCATTATCCTGTAAGCAGACTTTCAGGGTCTCAGTAAAACCCAAGCAACATTTACTGCTACCAGTGTTCCAGCAGAACACCTTTGAAAGGATAAAACCTTCTAACCTACCTGATTTCTTGTAGACACTATCACACAAGCAGGTTAGCATTAAATCAGAAAAAGTATTTTAACTTGCAGCAACAGTTCAAACCTTCAAGTGCAGAAGATGCAAAGCTGATGTACCTTTGAAGTTAACAGACACAGAAACACCACTTCTTACATCCCAAGTAACCCAGCACGGACAATGAAAGTGATATTAAATTAAATCTCTTGGTGTTTTTTAATTTGTTTTTTTTTTTCTCCTAATAGTTTCAGTAATCTCAGGAATTGTGGAAAGCATGCAATGTATATTTAAACTCCTGGGATGCCAAAATTTATTGAATGTATATTTGCCAGCACCCTACTGAAAGGAAGATGAGGTTGGTAAGATCATATGAAACAGCTCTTGTAAGTTTATTTTCTTGAGATTAGTGGCCCATTTATATGTAAAGGAAAATTAAATGTGAAAGCTCAACAAAACTAAGCCAAAAAAGAAAAAGCCACCAATTACAGCAGAATCCAGTGTCTGAAAAGCAGCAGAAATGAAGGTGCTGAATGCCAAATTGAGATGCCAAGCTGCACAGACACTCAGCAGTGCTCAAACCTCAACTGAGCCACCAGGAATGCACTGTGTCAGTGACAGGAGCTTCAGCACAACAATCCCACCCTGAGTAGCAACCAAGCAGTCTCCTGAAAACTCAGGGTTCACCTAACCCCCAGGTGAGACAGAACCCAAAGTACACATTGCCCTCCACCTCCCTCTTCTGGGGGCACACCCTGAGAGGGAGCCCCAGGCACACCAGGGACACCCCCTGCCTCACCAAGGGAGCCCCAGTGACACCAGGGACACCCCCTGCCACACCAAGGGAACACCAGGGACACCCCCTGCCTCACCAAATGAGCCCCAGGGACACCCCCTGCCTCACCAAGTGAACCCCAGGGACACCCCCTGCCTCACCAAGGGAACACCAGGGACACCCCCTGACACACCAAGGGAGCCCCAGTGACACCCCCTGCCACACCAAGGGAACAGCAGGGACACCCCCTGCCACACCAAGGGAACACCAGGGACACCCCCTGCCACACCAAGGGAACCCCAGGGACACCCCCTGCCACACCAAGGGAACACCAGGGACACCCCCTGCCTCACCAAGGGAACACCAGGGACACCAGGGACACCCCCTGCCACACCAAGGGAGCCCCAGTGACACCCCCTGCCACACCAAGGGAACACCAGGGACACCCCCTGCCACACCAAGGGAACCCCAGGGACACCCCCTGCCACACCAAGGGAACACCAGGGACACCCCCTGCCACACCAAGGGAATACCAGGGACACCAGTGACACCCCCTGTCACACCTAGGGAACCCCAGGGACACCCCCTGCCTCACCAAGGGAACCCCAGGGACACCCCCTGCCTCACCAAGGGAGCACCAGGGACACCCCCTGCCTCATCAAGGGAACACCAGGGACACCCCCTGCCACACCAAGGGAACACCAGGGACACCAGTGACACCCCCTGTCACACCTAGGGAACCCCAGTGACACCCCCTGCCACACCAAGGGAACCCCAGGGACACTCCCTGCCTCACCAAGGGAACCCCAGGGACACCAGTGACACCCCCTGCCTCACCAAGGGAAGCAGCACACACCATGTCTGTAATGCAGCACTGTGTGAGCAGGGAACACAGATGCCAAACTGCACTGGGAAAGCAATGCCTGGGTTTGAAAGATGCAAATACATCTCTATGGAAGCAGAACATTTTTATTTTTTTCAAAAAATAACATCTTCCATATGCTTTATTACCAAATTCTGACAGGCTGCCTCAAAACATTAAATGGCTAAAGCTGTACTAATGGCTAAATCCATAAATCAAAGAAAAACAGTGGTTAAAAATATTAAACATGAGGAAAGATTAAGGTATTACTTTATTAATGTAATAAAGGTTGTCATTCACAGAGGGAAAAAAAAACTGAATAAAAATAGGAGTGGTGTCTTCTTTACAATTCTCAGTCAAATTTGCTCTCCAGTCCTAACTCTTAGAAATTTTACTCACCTGGACTCTTCTCCAAATTAAGATATACTGACTTGAGCCACTGACACATAAGGTCAAGAAATTTCCTTTAACTAGAAACTGGGAAGAAAGGCAGCCCCTGTATAAGCAGTGTATTACAGCAAGACTATCCTATATCATTTTATTGAACAGCACTTTCTTTCAAATAACTTCAATGCCAATAAGTCATGTGTGCAGAGGCAGGGAAGTGCCAAAAGGAAAGGCTGAGCAAGATAACCTAAATTCTGGCAATTTTAACTTCTCAATACTTGACTTTGAAATTCATATGCTTTGAAAAGACAATGTATGCACAGTTTTAGAAAAGCATTAATCAGCCACCAATATACCAGTGATCTAACAGAAAAAACCAGTGTTATGTCATCTATTTTATGTCACAGTAAGAAATGAGCAGATACCTGTTTTGCAGTCTTGTGTGTTCCTTGAGTCACCCTTTTTGTTTTTCCACCAGATTGCCATTTCGATTTTCCTGTGGGAGAAGCAACTGTTTTAATCAACAATAATGATTTTAATTAAATAGAGCACTCTAAAATGCACATATCTCATCTTGCAGTGTACTGAGAGGGGCACAATTTCTGAGTTAAGAGGTTTGGCAAATTTTATATTCAAAATATATATTCCACTGTTTAGAATGTGGATAATGCCAGAAAACACTAGAGAATGAAAAAAATACAAGAAAGGCAAAACACACAGGCTTTATTAAACAAAGGTAAGCTTTGAGTTCTCAGTGCCTCTAAAAATCATAAAATTACAATCTACATGTCAAACATGATACTAGTTTTCTATATAAATTTTAAGAAGTCTGCTTTTGATTGATTGCTCCACCAGCTATTACAGAATTCAAACAAGAAATACATTAATTAGGAAAACTAAATGTAATGATTTAGTTCTTCTGGAGCTGTTCTGACAAGAAAGATGGGAAAAAACAGAACTTAGGTCAGGATTTAGTTCATCAACATTTAGATAGCCAAAGGAAGAGAGAAAAACATTCAGAGAACACAAGTCCTTCTCCTTTAGACATGAAATCCCTTCTCAAACATACCTGTCTTCCTCCACTGTTTATACAAAGTAACTTGAGCAACTGTGCTTCCAAAATCAGTTTAAATTCCCAGTCAGAGGGGGTGATTCCAGGTTATTCTCAGTGCTGCACTGGTGGCACTTAACTGATTCAGAGTTATCTTTGCATAGAAAAATCTGTGTTAGCCTAGACCAACCTGATCTGTGTGCACTTAATCTTTGAGATTTGCTATAGGGTAATGTAAAAAGAATTATTCCTCCAAGTATCTAAACTTGCTCAACACAAAACTCATAGGATCCAGTTACCAAAAATGTAAGCAAGTTAAGACAAAACAGTAACTACGGCCAGAGTTTTCTCTAGCAAAGATTACATCCAAAGAGAAGTTTCAAGATTATTTAGCTGGATGAAGCCAAGCAAAGCAATGCATTAGTTGAATATAGTCCTTCCTAGACCATGGAGATATTCTTAAATTTCAGAATTGTCCAGTTGAGTTTTTAACAGATGAGGCCAAATTCCCAAATGCAGCCCAGCTGTTTTACATTGCTCTGGTTATGTAAAGTAGCTGCAAACCTGTCTTAATCAAGCAGTGGTACAGATGGTTTGCACAGCTGGTTTGGATCATTGGCTATTCCAGGCAACAAGGCTTTTCATTTAAAACAAATTAAAAATGATTTGCTTGGTAATTCATTTTTAAAATGCTACATTAGCCAAAAAACAGGTATAAACTAATATATTGAACTCAATTTAGCAGCATTGAGGAAAAAAAAAATCATTCAGGTACTACCTGTATAAAACCTTCCTAGTCACTAAAAAGCTTGAACTGGGGAATATTCCATGGTAGACTTCTGATAACAGAAATATTTCAATCACCCAAATCTCTCTTCTGATGTGATTTACATTCTGCAAAGACAAGGTTTTGAAGGCAATGGCATACAGGACTTGCACAGTGAAAAGGTTTGCCACAAGTAAGGGTTTACTGAAATAAAAAGGGGCAGAGAACACATCAAGTTGCAGACTTTTTAGATTCTATAAAATCCAGAATAACAATCCATCATCTAAGATCTGTGAAATGTCTGAACAAGTCCCTTCTAAAGACAAAAGCAAGTTTCCAGGCACTTCCTATATGGGGCAGACATTTAGATGCACAATAGCAGGTTTTGCAAACTCAATATAGTGTGGGACAAGGACTAACTTTTTCTTAAGGTGTGTAGGCCAGAAAACTTTGCATTTCAGCAGCAGCCACATTTTCAAGCTTTCTTGTTCATTACTTTACAATAATGGCTCTGGTAATGAGAAGATTATTTCTCCTTTTGTCTCTCTATACTCCCAAGCAGTGGCAGCACTGCCCAATGGCTGTTTGTATGTGCAGTGTAACTGGTGTGTAACTGGTGTGTAGCTACACCATGCTGGCTTTGCTAAGAGAGGCACAGACTTCACTGACACCTGAAAGGCACCCCCTGCTAGCAGCTGACTGAATTGTAAGGAGAGAACAATTGTGCCCCAAAATCATCTCCTTTAGCTATTAAGTTGCCCATGTGAAATATATAAAGTATCAAAGTTCTGCAGCATTGGAGGAGCTACAGCCATATTTTACACTAGAAGTCCATTTCCTCCCTGTCTGGTGTTTAAATATGAAGCACACAGGGCTTATGATTTGTGAATCTTCCTGTCCAAAAAGCAGAGGTGCCAATACCTGCCAAAAACCCCCACTGATAACCTATTTTCAAAAGCTATCTTTTACCTAACAACCTCAACAACCATCCTGTTCACCTCCCTCTTTTGGATACTTTTACTGGTATGGGAAATGTGGGAACTGCCTTCACATTTAGGAGTTAATTGCTGCCTTTATTTCTGTCCTGGCTATGGCAGAAATCAACTGCGTATGTTGGTTCAATGTCTTTGACACTGTTCATCATCACACCCTCAGCAGAAATGGTAATTTTATACTGAGGAACCATACTGAAGTTTCTAATTGTATTTTGAACCACATCTTTTAAAAGTTTGTGCAGCAGCAGTAGATGCTATTTTTCTAACTGTACTGTGCTAAGGACCTTGTTGTTGTTCTATTTCTGGAGTCTTATACTGTTGTTATCAGATTCCTAAAGTCCCATACCTCTTCGGCATGTTCTTACAGCTGCAGATCTTCACAGCACAGACTCCTTCTTCTGCATGTTGTCCTTTCTCAACTCAGGGCTCTTTCAAGGCTCTCCCTGACTGGCTACCCCACCCCCTTTTATCCCAGTTATCTTCATTGGTCACAGCTGCAGCTCAATTAAGGACAACCGGGACTTTCTGGGGCAAAGCCTCTAGACAGATATTCAAGTACAATAGGTGCATTTTGCTAGGACTCAAAGGCTACCTCTACTATAGTTCTTCCTTTTTTTACTTGTTAACAGTTGTACAGATATTCAAGTACAATACACATATTTTTCTATGACTCAAAGGCTATGTACAACACACATAGCTCTTTGCTCAAAGGCCATACTCTTTCACAGCTCCTTGACTCAAAGGCTATGTTACACATATTTTTCTATGACTCAAAGGCTATGTACAACACACATATTTCTCCATGACTCAAAGGCCACCTCTACTATAGGACCTGGAGAAATGACTGCCTTCAAGGATGGATATAACCAAAATTCTTCGTGTTTTCCCACCTCTAAATTAAATTACAGCAATATATTTTGCACAAAATTTATTTTATGCATTACCGTCAGGGTCTCACCCAGAATACAGTGGCCCTGTATTCACCTACCTGCACTAGACTGGATTGCCCATTTGTTCCAGTGAAATTCAAGGTTTGGGACTGATGAGCCTTAAAGAGTCCCCTTCCCTCCACACCGCATTCTGCCAGGGCCCCTCAGACCCTGCTGCAAGGGCTCACCCCAATGTGTGCACTCAGGACTCTCACAGTGCCTCACGTGGCCAAAGAGAGACAAAGTTCATCACTTTGATCACAACCCACAAAACTTCTTATCTGCAGCAGTTGCTTGCTAAAACAGTGGAATATGCTGCAAGTTCCCCAGAGTGTGCCAGGTACCTTTCAACCACTAAAATATGTCTCTTTACCCTGAAATGCTTAATCTGCAAATGAATTCTGTATGGCAAGAGCCCAAGGGATTTTAAACAAATAGGGAATAGGAAGAGAACAGTCACAAATACCAGATTTTCCAATTTTTCTACACATCTCAAAGTTCCAGAGATATCTTCCCATCTATTAACATTTACATGTCAAGCCTCTGCAATTTTTTAACTGTTGCTAATATAATACCTAAGATTTTGTAATAAAATTTGTGTGTAGTTGCTTATCTGCATTCAGTGCCTCAAACTTAATTCTAAGCATGTGAAATAATCACAAAAGAAAAAATTCTGAAACCCTCCATTGGAATTATCACAGCCTTCCAAGGTGGGCAAAAGCAATGTGACTGCAATTGGTGACTGCTGGCTGCAGGTTTGGAATACAAATTCCATTCTGGAAACAGAATACCAGAAGAGTGAATATTTCTGTTTCAAGACTCCTCCAAGAAACCAAGCTGAAAATAGGGTTGATTAGTTTATCCAACAGAATCTGCTGTGTACTACTGAATTCTATGAAGGAGTATTTGAATGTCAATGGTTGGAAAGTGTTACAGTCACTCTCCTAGAGCATCCCCACCGTGCCTGGGATTTGGTCATGGCATTGATCTGTATTCATAATTAGAATTTCAGATCTGACATAACTGGGGTGCACACTGCTCCAAAACACACAACAGACCTATCACCTGCCATTCCAGAAATCTCTTTCCTTTTTAAGGAAATACTGCTTACTGGCTGGAACTATGTATGGAATCAGAAGGTTTTGATTTCTCTTTTATGTATGTATGCTATATAAAATACACAAGTCTTTCAGAGCAAGAGGAAAAAAATGGGAAGAAGAACAAAGCACACAATTTTTAAAGGAAATAGAAAAAGGATACAAATGGAAAAGGTGAATTCAGCATTTTAATTAATCAATCCTCTATAAAACCCTCTATAACCCTAGTAATAAAAAGTGCTTATACCTTCACTGTGTCTGGAAAAAAAATCTCATTATGAATAACAGTTTATAATTTAAAATGTTAAATCACACACTGGTGCTGCCAAATCAATACCTCTGAACATTATGAGCAGAAGAAACTGCCCAAACACAAAATTCTGCTTTGTACAGGAGAGTGGCAGGATTGGCCCAGGCACCCTGAACCTTTGGCCTGATTTACACAACCCTTGAACAAGTTAGAAGTGTCCTAATCCATAATATTGCTGTGTCATCCCTCAGGGACACAGCACCTATGGAAGGATCAGTAAAAAATGAACCAGAGCTCACCATAAACACCCCCACACCAGGCAAGGGTCAAGAGATAAAGGATCTGCCTCTGCCAGGCTTTCACTAACCACAAGTTCCTTTTCACAGGGAAACTTTCCATCAGGCAATAATCATCAGATCCTTTGCATTGTGCAAAAAGGTCAGCTTATAATTTAAGAAATATTAAAAAGAAAGCCCCACTGACTAAGTTTTAAAACTACAATGGGGCTAATATGACCAAAAGAAGGGAATGAATACAGCTACTTGGACTTTAATTACTGTACATAACTACTATTTAATGAAAGCTAAAAATTTACTTTTACATTCATTTATCATGGTTTAGCAGAATTTGTTAGAGCAAACATTAATCTACAACTCACAGACATTTTTAAGGAAAAAGCATTCAAGTTTCTAAAATAATATTACAAGCAAGGTAGTATTCAAAAATAACAGCCTCTTTACACAGAAAGTGAATCAACTCACAACTTGCTCAAAAATACTACTGGAAATACACTGCATGTTCCCTTACCTCACACACATTACTATCACCACCTTCCCCAGAAGTGTCATTTGGAAACTGGAAATACTTTGGGCCCCAGTTCTACTCTGCTTAAAGACAGTTTCAACTTTGCATCAGGCATAGGGTGAATTATCTTGCACCTTAAGACATAACATTTGTTAGAAATATCTTTTCCAGTGGCAGAATCACAGAGCAGCTGAGGTTGGAAGGAGCCTCTAGAGATGGTTTAACTCAACCTCCAGGCTGCCCAGAGCTATGTCCAGGGAGGTTTTGAGCATCTCCAAGGAAGATGATGCCCACAGTTTTTCAAGGCAACTGGTTCCCATGTTCAACCATCTTCACAGCATAAAAAAATTTACTTTTAGACACTTAAAAGCAGCAGCACCTGGACAGGGACATGCAGCTACAAAAATATTTGAGATGAAGTTCTCAAAACCAGCATTCAGACATCTGGAACAGTTTGAGTAGGATAAAAATAAAAGTCAATTCCTGGCTCCTTAAGTCATCATACCACAAGAGAGTATTAAAACAGTAATAAAACTGTTCTGAGGACTTGCATTAGGGAAAGCTGTCCCCACATATCCCCTTCTTTAGAGAGAAGTCTTCATTGGCATTTACCAAAGCTGAAATGATCCCAAAAGAAACTTCCAAATTTCTTTGTTTTAGAACACAGAGAGCAATTTGTTAGATTGTTCTAAGTCATCCCTACAATTCTGAATTCCCCAGTTACAAGAGAGCACTTTAGGACAACATCATTGTGTTACACAACTATCTTGACAATATCAGCAGAAGAAAACAGTCTTAGATGTCACTTGCAGATAAATTAAAACAGTTTTTAATCTGCCACTGGAGGTTTTACAAAGTGATCTGCCAACTACAAGGCACATTTTGTAAAAAAACTTCTAAATTACACTATGTATGCTAAACAGAACATCTTTAAATAGAGAAATTTTACATAAGGAAAATATTTCCAGATGAGGAACTCCAGATGACAGAGGGATGGAAGTGCAAAGACTGGGAAGACTATTAAACACATACCATCATCTTCCTTGTTTTCCAGTGGGACACTCCAGGCAATCAGGTTCCTTGCTGTCCGTCCCTCTTCTGCCACTATTTTCCTCACTTTGTCATGGCTGTTGGAGCGTTGGAAAGAAGCCTGAAAACAAGAAATACATCCATGGGCACAAAAGAAAGAGAAATCTTTGGTTTGACATGTTGATTTCATCCAGTATGTGGCTACACCATCCAATGTGGGGTGCACAGCTGCTGAATTTTCCTCAAATATTTGAAACAGGTGGATGCATTCATTTTCATTGCCATTCTTCTGCACAGAAGCAGATTTACTCAGCAGCATAGCATGGGAGTAACTACCCAGCCCTCAGGGTGGGTACCTTTAGACCACATCACTTTCATTTAACTGCTTGACAATGCTGCTGGGACATCACAGCAGACTTCACAAATGTTTTAATTACCCTGTGTCAATTAGAACTAATTATACAAGCTAAAGGCAGCAGAGACCAAATACATGTGTTGGCTGATGGGTGAGAGCCTGGAGAAAGGCATGAGCTGTATGGGAAGCATCTGAAGCATGACTAAAATCCCAGCTCTCTCACTGAGAAGAACCTAGAAAGTATTTCCTGGCAACTGTGATGGGCTGTTACTGCAAAGCTGCAACCACTCAAAGACAGAATAAGAGACACTGGGGATGCCCTTCATTTACTAATAAACACAGTTCTTTGCACTGGGGACATGCACCATCACAAGACACTTGAAACCAAGTACATTAGGAAGTATTTGTATAACTGACAGATGTCAATCAGATAAAATCTTGCCTCTTCTACAGTGCAGGAGAGTTAATCCTCAGACAACAACTTGCAACAAAGCCCAAGGATGTACAGTGATGATACAGTTATGTGCCATGATAGCACAAACTGCTGACCACGTTAGCTTTAAACACTGGCCAACTTAACCATGAAGAAGTTAAACAAACCTAATTATTTTAGACTGATTTTCTGTAGAACTAATCAGGAGGTACATTTTTCCTCTTTTCATTTTTACCATCATATAGCTCAAGCCTGCAACCACTTCTACATCTTTAGAAAGAAAATACAGTAAAGTTACACTAAAAACAAATATAGAAGATGAGTGGCTAGAATTTTTTAAGGCAGCAGGAAACATAACACAAATGAGAAAGTCCTTTTCTTTAATGCTAATCTAATAGTTTTTAACTTGGGTTTTTCTCATCCAGATGTCCTCAGTTGCCTTTTTGGAAGGCACAGTGTGCCATCTAGTGCTTCACAGACCCGCCCAGACACACGACCAGGCAACACAACAGAGGAAAAATAGCACTGCTGAATCTGTGAAGTTTTGGAAAACAGAGCAAAATTACATACCTTGGCCCAAAGCAACTCAAATAAAGCACATAAAACCCCCAGAACCTGTACAGAACTGGCTCCAATCTATCCTTATTCTATAAAACTAATTGCCTATTCTTGCTAGGAGTTTTTAGTAAGCATGACCATTTCTGCTGCAGCAAGTTTGGTTTGGGTTTTTAATCCCTTGTTGCTTAATGAAGTGAGTCTAAAACTTTGCATTAGTCCACAACAAACTAACTTCCCAAATTATTTATTTTTATACAGGCCAGAAAAGCCTAAAAGGAAACAATAAGTATCTCATCATGACATTTCAAGGTATTTTGTATAATGAAACTAGAGCCTAACTTAAAATTCTGATCTCTGTAACCTGGATGAGTCAAAAGGGAGGCCCAAGCAGGAGTCAGCAATGAACAGGCAGTTGTGAGAATCACCGTGCCAAGGGCAGGAGGGGCTAGGAACAGCCTTTCCATTTGACAAGAGCTCACTGCAGTCCCCTCCCTCACACACTGACCCCTGGCTTTGACTGAATCCCTGCTGTTTTCTACTCAGCTGTCCAAAGGAGTTTCCTTCTGCTCTGCATACAATCAGGCCTCAGGCCAAAGGAGGGACAGAAACAGCTCAGCCTTAAACAGCAAATGCTTCTTATTTAGTCTGTGCTACTTGTCATGGGTATAAATACTAAAGGACCTTTTATGAGGATTCTTTTAAAATGATGCTCATAGATATAAATACACTGATGCAAACAAACCGAGCAGTTTCATCCACTGCATTCCCAAAGTCATTCAGCTCTAAGCTCAGCCCCTTCCAGGAACACCACACTGTTGAGTGTGACCAAACACTGAGGTCTTACACCACAGCACAGCTTGGATAAAAGCAGCTTAAAATGGGAGCCAGCTGAAAAAGAATAAATGCAAAAATCCCCCCATACTAACACAACTAGAAATGATGCAAAACAGAAGTAATGCTCAGATTTATTCTACTGTAAAATTCCTTTTTGAAGGTTCCTCTCTACAGTATTAATGAATAACATTTATTAAGCTCCTAGAATCAATACTTTCATAGAAGGTACAAATGAACTGATTTATTAATTAATCCCAACATGAAAAATTAGTTTTTCTTGCTGTTGAAAAAATACCATACAGTGTAATAGCTACTGAATGTCTTACCATCATGTTATAGCCTTCCTCTGCATCAACAGGCTCACTTATTACATTTTTGGATGACCCCATTGAGTTTTCATACCTGTGTCAAAAAAAATGCAATTAATAATTTTACCTTAAACCACTTTTAAAACTACTTTTAACTTGTTGGCAGCATTTAGGTCATGTACATCAGATGAGCACAGTAAGGTTGTCAGAAGATAATTTTATTTGTAAATTGTGTTTGTGCAAAGTGTTTGCATTGTTCCTTATTAAAAACAGCCAAAAGTCCAAGGAGAAAACAAAAAGAGACTGACACTACGGAAAAATGTAATTTTCTATGTGGTTAGACAGTAAACAGTACAAAGACTATCAAAACTTTCAAACAAATCATTGCATGGACTGCTCTACAGCAGTGATGCAAGTAGAATCATCTTTCCTGTGACAGAGAACTGGGCAAGTTGGTGATCAATTCAGAAAGAAAAACAGATCAGAGATGCACTAACAATCAGCATCAGCTAATTAATGATGAAGTAAAATAAAACTGAAACTTCTGTTCTTATGTAACTATAAGATGTGAAGGCTCCTGTACAAGTCAGCTCGGGCAGAGTCAACACTTTATGCAGCTGTAACACAGAACCATTGCCACAAATGAAGAAAGTCCACAGGGGCAAATATTTATAGGTTTATCAAGAATTTCCAGAACAGTGTTAACAATTCTGAAATAAAGTTAAATCCTTGGCTTTAAGGTTAATAAATTCTAAACAGCTGAGTGCAGTCTATTTTGAGTGCAGTCTAATCTTACTTATCTGAAGAATCAGACACTAAAAGGAAATTAAAGACACTTCTAAATTATTCAAAATCAGGTAAAAAGACAATATTAACCTTTAATCAGATCCAAAGTCAGATTCTGTTGGCCTTTACCATGAATGACACTGCTTTAGCAGACTGTTCACCTGTTGTCACATTACATAAAGAGCTGAATTTTCTATAAGGATTTAGCCCAGCCTGTGCCAACAAGCCCACGGATCTCTGTATGCCTTAAGACAACCTACTAAACCCATACAAACCAAAATGTAATGCAGTTGGATGAAGGGAGTTTTTGAAAACAGAGATTGTATTTCTGCATCACTTCAACCATCAGAACAGACCCACCACGGAGTCTTCAAACACTGAAGCATCTTAGAAAACATCTCTTGTACACCAAACTTGATTGTAATCGAGGGATAATAAAAGCTCATTAAACTGACATATATATTTGAAGAGAGAATACGAGGATCCATGTATTCTCCCAGTAGCGCAGTTCATTTGCAAATAATGCAGAAATAAGAATCTGTATTTAGAGAACTGCACAGAGAAGACAGACCCTGAGTACACTGCGAGACCTTCCGTGCTGTCAGCCGTGATTTTGTCCCTGACAGCAAAGGAAGAGCACGGCTTTACACTAGGAACGACATTAGCAGTTTCTAAGGCGCAAACAGTCATACAGCATGTGGCATTTGACACGGGTTCACAGCGAATTTCCTCAGCACGGCTGCATCTCCCCCCACACACAACTCCCGCTCTGGACAGGTGGGCCTGTACAGCCTAAAGGACCGGCGGGGTCCCAAGCACCGGGACCCCCCTCAGGCTGAGTCCGAGTCTCCCCACGGGCGGTGCGGGAACGCCGCGAGGGGCTGGCTTAGACGGACAGCCCGTTTCTCCCTCAAGGCACGGCCTGACCCACACCCACCGCTCCCGGTCGCCTGTAGCAACCAGGCTATCCGTGCCCCGTCTAGCCGGGCCGTGTGGCGGAGCCGCCCGCCGGGGCTGTGGGGCCGAGGGGGGGTGAGGCGGGCCCGCCGCCATCTTGCCCGCGCCTCCCGCGCGCTGCCCGCTCGCGCCGGGCCCGCGCGCCGGCCACTCACGCTCTCCGCCGCGCCGCGCCGTCCCGCCCGCGCGCGTCCCGCCGCGCTGACGTCATCGCACCCCGCCGCCACCGCCCGCCCGCCCGCAGCCGTGCCGGCCCCGCCCGCCCGGCCCGCGCATGCGCGGCTCCTGCCGGTGAGGCGGTGCCCTCACCTGGCCCCACACCTTCCACCCGCCCCGCCCGGCCATGCCCGGCCCGCGCCCGTGAGGCGGTGCCCTCACCTGGCTGCACACCTGGCCCCACACCTTCCACCCGCCCCGCCCGGCCATGCCCGGCCCGCGCCGGTGAGGCGGTGCCCTCACCTGGCTGCACACCTGGCCCCACACCTTCCACCCGCTCCGCGCCGGTGCAAGCGGTGCCCTCACCTTGCCCGCGCCTCGCCCCACCCTGAGGGAGCCACTGAGGAGGTTCCCGCGTCCCCTCGGGCAAGGCCAAGCTCGGGGCTGCCCTCAGCCCCTGAGGAAACGCTGGGGTGCGGTCACAGAATCGATCTGCTTCGGAAAGGCCTCTGAGACCACTGAGTCCTATCTATGACCGAAGACCACCTTGTCACCTAGACCACGGCACCAAATGCCATGGCTAGTCTTTCCTTAAACACCTCCAGGGACAGTGGCTCCATCACCTCCCTGGGCAGCCTGTTCCAATGTCTAATCACTGTTTCTGTGAAGAAATTCCTGCAGATGTCCGACCTAAATCTCCACTGGTGCAGTTTGAAGCCATTCCTTCTCATCCTGTCACCATTGCCTGGGAGGAGAGACCAACCCTTACCTCCTGTCCCCCCGGGGCGCTGCTCCTGGTGCTCCAGACCCTTCCCCAGCTCTGTTCCCTCCTCTGGACACGCTGGAGCCCTTCCATGTCTTCCTTGTTGTGAGGGGCCCCCATGTGAGCCCAGGGTGTGAGGAGTGGCCTCAGCAGTGCCCAGCACAGGGGGATGGAGGTCACTGCCCTGCTCCTGCTGCCACAGCGCTGCTGGTACTGCCCAGGGGCCAGCAGCCTTCTTGCCCACCTGGGCTCATGTTCAGCTGCTGTCAGCCTGACATGTGACTGTGCCAGTGCGATCACTGAGTCATGGCAGTCAGCCCCTCAGCATCCAGCCCCTCC
The DNA here is from genome assembly GCF_037042795.1 of Molothrus aeneus. Taxonomy (NCBI): domain Eukaryota; kingdom Metazoa; phylum Chordata; class Aves; order Passeriformes; family Icteridae; genus Molothrus; species Molothrus aeneus. The sequence goes on along the minus strand of NC_089658.1, from coordinate 4,309,171 downwards.
CCACTGCTGGGAGCAGAGAAAAAGTGAACAGTAAATAACTGTGTGCAGTACATGGGGTACAGGTATAACACAGGCACCTAATCCTGGGGTGTAACACTGAAGGGTGGTTTGGGCTACTGTGTCCAGCTTGCCCACCTGGGCTGCCAGCCTTCCTCATGGGATCTGAGGCCTGGGAAATGTGATTTGTGAGGAAACACTGGACAAGTGGAATCTAATAAGACAAAAGGGGACGTGGTAGGAGTGTTCAAGCATGTAAAAGCATGATGTGAAGAGAATAATCTGTTTCCTTCTGTGTGACAGGAATAGCAAGAAGAAAGAGGCCTAAATGATAACTTGGGCAGCTCAGGCTGTCATCTCTAAAACATTAAAAGTCCTGCAAGGATGGCAATAGATGGCTTGGGAGATCATACACACTTCAGTTGGACCTGCAGCAGCAACAGCACCTCTCAGAAATGATACATCACTTACCCAGGACTCAGAGCAGAGAGCTGAGCCATGAAGGTCCCATCCAAATCCCTCACAGTGCCATCCTGTGATAATGCACTTATTATTTATCAGCTGCCTCCTCGGTGTGTGGCTAAGTGCCCTGATACTGTGTTGCATCAAATCCTGCTGTTCTGGTTTGATACCAAATCAGATACAGCATCAGAAGAATCTCCTCTCATAACCTATTTCCTCAGATATTAATAACTGCACTAAATGCAAAGAACTAGAAAAACAGGCCAGTAATGTCTGCAGAGTATAAAATACTTTCTACAAAGTCTTATGAAACAATTGGAACATTCAAGAAGTTATATGTGGGTACTACCAAAGCAAATTACTGTCACTTTGAAATCCAAACACAGGGTATTTAAATGTGATGATCTTTATAAATTGCTGCTCAGTTTTTTCCCTTATTTAAACCTAAAATCAACAACTTTTATAATGGAAAAAGGAAGGATAATCTTTGCATGCAGGTCTTAGATAAACCATCTCCTGCAGTTTAAAATGTTGATGTGATAATAACAAAATATGTCAAAATGGAAGCCTATCTAAATAAAGCTACTGTCAATCAATTCTGACAGTGTATAAATGACATACATTAGAATAAAATTAAGTAAGGCTTATTCAAGTCAAGCAGTGATTTATAAAACTGAAATGTAGAAATGTCAAAAACTTACAGTGAACACCAGATGGATAACTTGACTTGTTAGAAATAACTGCTCAGGAACTGGTGCTTGTGCTGCTGGACAGCTGCTCTCATGCTGACAGTCCAACAGACCCAATTTACACTTGCAGATCTCACAGAGAAGTTGTGTTGAACATGATCTTCTAACATTCTCTTTTTCTTTGTGACCAAAAGAAGGGCTCCAAATAGATTTTGTGACACACTGCATGTGATTTGGCTTGAGGGAAGGGCAGATTTTCCAGAAAAGTCAGGAAGTTCACCACATAAAAAAGTTTTTATATAGCATGACTGATATTCTGATTTAAAAATAGCTTCACTATTTTTAAATACTCCTTACAATAGTGATGCATTTGCTATGCAAGTGGTTAAAATAATGGAGGGAACAGAAAAACCTCTCTCTTTTCCCCCCCTGCATTCATACCAGAATGGTCTTGAATTTTATTACAAAACTAGTCTAACTGTGTGCTGGAAAGGGTCTGTTGTATTTTGACATGGAGAAGAATATGATTTTCTCTGTTTTTTTCTCTGATTCTTTTGCTTTTTCTCTGTTTTTTTTTTCCTATTGTATGGGATATAATGAATTTCCTAATAATAATAATAAATAATAATAATAAATAATAATAATAAATGTGGTCTTGCTGGTTGTGTAGGCACTGAAATGTCCATTCTGATACACTTGTCAAACCTTGAGATACACAGCAAAGAGGGTTTTTGTAGTGTTAGTAATGCATCAGACAAAGAAAACAAAGCATCCTGAGTGCTATTTCAGAAACTAATCAAATCATATTTCTGACTTGATTGCTCATAGGATTTGCTTTGTCTACACATGCCGCAAGTAGTAGGACTTAATTCACATTTTGTACATGTGATTTATTAAATAGTGATGGGAAATTTGACATTTAAACCAATAAAAGATATTAGACTTAACTCACTATTAGATTTTTTAATGGAAAGACATTTCTTATACAGGCAGGAAATTGCAATAACACATTTACTGATTTATTGCAATATTTTACTCTCGGATCTTCAAAATGAACTGTCGTAGCTCTTCACAGTTAATAGAATTGGGGGTGAACTGGGATCAGTCTATCGCTGTCCCCATGGAAGGGACTGGACAGTGCAGCAATTTCCATTACCTTGTGGCTCTGCCTAAACAATGGTGTTCATGGAAACACAGGTAGCTTAATCTCACCTCTTTCTGGCTAAAGGAGAAATTTTGAAAATACTCTTGTATTGAAAGGAGAAAAAACCAAATCTAACAATGGTCCCACATAAATCTCAACCCAGTAACAATGATTAATTTGACCGCAGTGGGGTTGGGATCAGAGCAATCCCAATTTCATGTGACAGCTGTTAGGAATGATATTCTTGGGGAGGCCCCTGCTCATTTACACGATGTATTTTCAGTTTGTCTGAGTGGTCAATGAGGTTAAATTTATTTTACAGCTTTCTATTATCTGTGTTGAACAGTTATTAAAACTTGTATTGATCCAGTTATTAATAACTCTTACAAAGCCTTGCTTCCCTTTCTCTTTGCCTCAGAAACGTTACTTGTGAGTTGCGACCTTAAGCAAGACTAATGCTTGTTCCTTTTTGGTATAAAGCTTTCACACACTTTGTTTCCTGATCATCTTCCCCTTGCAGGGTTTGTTGATGCTTGCCTGAAATTCTGGTAATCATAGAATCACAGAATATGTGATTCTTAAAGATGGGCTGAGACAGAGGGGACCCATCAGGATCATCCAGCCCAACTCTGTGTCCTGTGCAGGGCATCTCGAATAGTCACTCCTACCATGTCCAAACGCTCCTCGACCTCAGTCAGACCGTGGTAAATCACTTCAAGTCTGACAGGCCTCACTGATGTTTAACAGTTGGATAATTCTCAGTATATCCTGATGCTATTTGGTACCTTTCGCTGGTCGACCAGAAAAGCCTAGGCGAGAGAGGCCCTTTCCTGTTCCCGAATCGCTGCCACTGCGCGCAAGTGACACCTCCGCCCGCGGGCCCGACCCTCCGCCCGCGGGCCCGACCCTCCGCCCGCGGGCCCGACCCTCCGCCCGCGGGCCCGACCCTCCGCCCGCGGGCCCGACCCTCCGCCCGCGGGCCCCGCCCGCCCCCGGCCCTCTCCCCGCCCCTCGCCGCGGATCGCTCTGGGCGGGCGGCGCGATGCGGCCGGTGCTGCTGGCGCTGGGCCTGGCGCTGGCGCTGGCAGCGGCGAGCGGGCAGCACCGCGCCGAGTACGACCGGGAGGCGCTGCTCGGCGGGCAGGTGGGCCGGGGGCGGGCGGGGCCGGCCGCCGCTCCGGCGGGGCCGCGGGGCGGGCGCGCTCCCCGGGCCGGGCCGGGCCGGGCCGGGCCGCTGACGGGGCGTGTTGCTGTGCCGCAGGAGGAAGCGGAGGAGTACGCGCGGCTCAGCCCGGAGGAGCAGCAGCGGCGGCTGAGGAACATCGTGAAGAAAATCGACGCGGACGCGGACGGGCTGCTCAGCGAGGGTAACGGCGGGGGCCGGGCGGGCCGGGTTGCTCCGGGAGGAGAACGCGCTCTACCCGTGACACAGCCCGTGGCTCTTGGGCTGGGGAGAATCCCTGTGGAAAACCTCACGATCCCTTGCACAGTGAGTTAGAAACACTGACAGGCTCATACAGAGGCTACCTCTGTGCCTAAGGTTTCTGTTTGACTCCAGAAGAGACCACTGAGAGGGGACCTCACTGATATGTGTAAATACCTAAAGGAAGGGTGCCAAGAGGATGGAGCCAGGCTCTGCTCAGTGGTGCCAACTACTTGGACAGGAGGCAATGAACAGAAACTCATGCTCAGGAAATTCCACCGCAATATGAGAAGAACTTCTTTCCTGTACAGAGATTGTGCATTGGCACAGAGTGCCCAGAGAGGTTGTGGAGTCTCCCTCACTGGAGGTACTCAAGAACCTTCTGGACACAATCCTGTGCCATGTGCTCTGGGATGACCCTGCTTCAGCAGGGAGGGTGGACCAGATGACCCACCGTGCTTACTTCCAACCTGACTCGTTCTGTGATGGAAGGAATGTGGCCAGCAAGAGTTAGTGTAGGTCAGAGCAGTATCGAGTTGAAGGTACCTCCTTTGCACTTGTACCTGCATCTTGCATGTCTGAAGCTACTTGGAATCAAGTGGGTTTCCATGTTTGTCATCCTGTTTTGTGCAAATCAGAGAGCAGGTGTAAGATGGAAAGAAAGTACTGCAGCCATAACACTACATATGCAGCCATAACACTGCATAGGTGTGCTTCAATACCTGATGACACCAAGTGACATTGAAGGATCATATTGCATCATAGAACAGTATCAAATGGCTCTTCAGACAGGTTTTTGTCAGTCAGATTTAGGAGCTCCATAGTAAACTCAGGTCCTCTCAGTACATCATTATGATAATCTAAATTTAATTTTAAACTTCATTATGAACAGTTTTTTTTGCTCTGCTGCGATTTTGACAAAAAAGTCTCTTGTGTGCTCACACAAAGCAAGCAGAATCCTTGGTCAAATGCCAGAACATTATTTCATTAAAATGACATTAAACATGCAGGAAGCTTTGTAGGTGAGAGAACAAAATGCAGTTTTAAAGACAAGATCGAGTGTCTTTTGAATGCTTTACAATTTATACACTGAATTTAATCAACTGCACCCTTATTTCAGTGTTCCTGCATGGACTGTGTAGAGGTGAGATAGTCTGTAGCTTCAGTGGATGGCTAATTCCAGTCATACACCACAAGCAGCTCACAACATGAAGGCTTTAAGGAAAAAGGTCTGTATAAAAGTTTAGGAATTCCAGCCATACTCGGTGCTCATGGTGTATTTACTGCATCTGATTCTCAGTCTAATGAAAACTTGCCTTCCTTTCACTTCCCAAAGGTAAAACTCACAGTGGAATGTGTTTTTACAGTAAGAAACTTACAGTACTGAAGCTTTTTGAGCTCAGTTATTCCTCAGTGTATTGCAAAACTCTTGAGAACATCTCCCTTACTAGTGCCTCCATTTGGAGGCTGACAGTGAGAGAAGATGAAATATATTAATGCTGCTTCTCTAATGTTGGAATATTAAGTTTTTCTGATTCATGGCACTGGATATTATGTGGTCACATGGCTGTGCCTCACACCTTAAGTGCTGGGAAAGAAACCATTAATTAATGGTGCCCATCTTTAAGAAATGTTGCAGTTTCTTGTAAGGCAGTGCTGGTTTGTGCACAAGCCTTGCTGGCACACACACCTCTGCGTGTTCAGTCAATTCACAGACTCTGTTAGCAAGCTGGTCCCTTTGCTAATATAAATTCAGTACTCAAAATGTATTTTAAAAAATCCCTTGTTGCTTTTCAAGGATATTTAAATAAACCTAATAAAGTTGTATTGATGCCTCTGCCAAGAAGGAGAGGATAAGATACTTTAGTATTTAATAAATGCTGTAAGATTTTTCTGCGTCAAAGTAGTGATTTCTATAGGACTCCTTTTTAGTCATCATGACTCTTCAGAGCAGGATTTCAGTTGAGTTAATTAGGATGTATAATTTTTGCAATGCAGAGGGAGATGTTTTTCCCTTCCAGGCACCTGAAAATAACTGAGAGATACTGGGAGAATATGTTCTCCCAATCTTCTCTAAATGAAGTAACTTTAATGTATTTCTGTCAGTTCATTGGTATATTAAGTTTTATTTCTTTTAGCTACATTTGTATAAAAACAGGCAGCTAAAAAACCTTTCCAAACTATGTGAGGCTTGATTTCAGCCCCAAGTAAAGGGAAAGTAGCACTACAAAAGTAGTTAATATTTTATTTTGGGTAATTAAGGCAATGACACAAAATAAAGTGGTTTTTATTTCAGTTTGTGAATTTTTCAAAAGAAACCCCAGAGTGATGGGAACAATGGTTTTTTGGGATACCAAATTAGATTTAGAGTTGTCCGTTTAAACCATACTCAGCATCATTTTCATAAAGCTCAGGAGAAAAAAGAAATGAGAAATGATGCTATACTGTTGATTTCCTTCAGATTAGAAAAGACAAGGCCACATAACCATTAACAAACCCCCTGAAGTCTGTAGCTGTGATCTATTCCCTCATTCAGTTACCTTGGGAAAAGCCACAGCGTGGAGCAAACAGACTGGTTTGCTTCAAGTAACCTCTTGCCTGTATGCTTTCATCTGAATTGCAAAGTGTATTTCAGACAGAATAGATCTGTGTCATCTTCACAATTTTTATGGTGCAGATGATTCTGATTCTCTTTCTTTTGTTATATTTTTAATGTTTTCCACAGATGAGCTGAGCTCCTGGATACAGCAGTCTTTTAAGCATTATGTTACACAAGAAGCTAAGCAGCACTTCAGTGACTATGACAAAGATGGTGATGGACTGGTGTCCTGGAAGGAGTACAACTTGCAAATGTATGATCGTGTCATTGATTTTGATGAGAACACTGTCCTGGAGGATCAAGAAGAAGAATCATTTCGCCAGGTAAAATGTTTCAGCAGCAGCTCCTGTAAGCTGCTGGCCAAAGGCAGCAATATTTGTTTATTGTGACAGAACAAGATGGGTAGAGAAAGCAGAGCAGCTGGCATATGGTTAACATGTTATGCTATCTGAGATAGGGGAGTAATTAAAGGAAAGTAGTGGAGTATTAAAGCTGCTACTGACAAAATAAAGACACAGTGAAATGGTACCTCCTGAGTGTATTTTGCTGGCTGAGTGGAGCATAAGTCTATTGACAGTCTTACAGCAGAGCATGGTCTCCAGCCACCATCTTAAACCCAGGGTGCAATCCATTGGGTCAGGTCTGCAGCCTGACAGAGTCCTGCCCTCAGCAGGGGCCAGCACCACTGGGGCTGGAGCAGAAGGAAGCTCTTTAACCCCTTGGTTGCACTGTTTCAGCCATTCTTTCAGTTACTGCTCAAGCACTCAGTGTGGGCTGTCAGTATTGCCTGCTGTAACATTGCCTGTCCATTAGAGACCCACAGAGAGAAACAGCCATTCAAACAAACAGTTTTAAGCAATGAAAATGCAACTCCCACAGCTAAAAATGGATGTTTAAACACAGAAGTTGAGTGTGAGTCAGGTCTATGAAAGCAGATGCTTAAGGAGGGAAAGAGGCAAGAGAGACAGGGAGAACAGGTTCACAAGAACCACCACATAGCAAAACTTGTTTCTTTCAAGTTCCACATTTATAAGTACATGTAAATGTTTCCCAGAAAGAGAATAAGTGTGTTTTAGACTATTCTAGTCAGAGGTTTATTTTTTTTCTGTGAGGATTGCTTTGTCTGCTTTTAGTAAAGTAGTAGTAGATAATTTAGGATGTTAGCAGAAGTTAAACTAATGTAGTGAACAAAGAATTTTGCACACTGAAGAAACAAACTGTAAAGGTTAGAATGTCACATAACTGAATAATTACATAGCTTGTAAATACCACAAGACTTTCAGAGGAACTTCCAGTCAAAATATTGATACCATTTTTGAGCCATTGCCATCACAGATACATAGGGAGCTGTAAATCTTTAAGCTGGGATAGAACTGCTTGCTCATGTTATGACTTGACTGCTTGCTGCATTTTCCTGCCTGCTGACTTCTCCAACGTAGATTGTAAATCAGCAGCATCGTACAAGCATCACAGGTCAGGCACCTTCAGCATTTTCCTTAGGTTTTCAGATTAGTGGTCCTGCTCTGATCAAGATGAAAGAGTAAGATACAGTTTAGAAGTGACCTCAGGTAAGAACAGGAGTTTACCAGAAGGTGGCGGCCTTGCTCATCACTTCCCAAAAAACACTGGAAAACTTTCCTTCTCCCTCAATGGTTCAAGCTTACATTGCAGTATAGTGCTTTGTGTAATCCTTCCGGATTGCCTACCTAGTTAAACTCCCAGCTAAGGTCAGCTTTTCTCTAAGAGGACATCTAACTATTTTGCAGAATAGTTAAGATCTTACACTTCATTTGTTACATGTTATGCTCTGTGTTCATCAGCTTAGCCTGATTTTGAGAGGTGTCAATAGGTGAGATAGAAACCAAAAGTACAATTTCAAATGGTTATTTGTAAAGTGTTTATGATCTCTGATTTGCTGGCTACTCCTGTACCCAGATCACTCACACTGATAACACAGCACACCTAAGGATGGGATTCCAAGATTTTTATAGTTCACATGATCTGCGGTTTGAGCACAGATCAGTTGTCAATGATGCGGGTCTGTATTTTGTAAAGAGATTGTACAAAATAAACCAAGAAAAAAATAGGAAATCTTTGCACATCTGGAAGACAGAAAGTGCAAGACATTCAGAAATAAGAACTTGCCTGCTTATATCAGATATTATTTATTTTTTAATGGCATACTAATACATATACTTAAAACATGTTAGAGAAGTGACTTTTAAAACGATCACATAAAATATAAACATAAACACTAAAATGTTTAAAATGATCACATTTAATGGACAGCAGTCCTGTAGTAAAGGAATCTGGCCTTAAAATGGCTTCAGAAAAGACATTTTACATACATGATCTTTCAAGACCTTCTCTGAACTACAGATAGCCCTTGACATAAATAAGATGTAGATCTATTATGAAGTGTCTTTAAAATGTAGGTTTTGGAATTTGCAATGGCTGCCTTTAATTATAATAATTGTACTCCAGTTTGTTATTTCAGAAATTGGTGACTTTTAGAAGAGGATGCACATATCAAAATGAGAATTCTTGGTCTTTTTATCATCTCTCTTTGGTTCATTTTAAATGTCTCCTTAAATTGGAAAAAACAGGGGTTTTTGTGATTCTTAGAATAAAACACCTCAATTAAAAGTGTTGTTCTTATTGCTCTCAGTGAGCTGTTTTTAGTGAAAATTTAACATCAGTATAGTATGAGTAGATAATGTGAAACAATTAATACCCTAATGAGCCAGCTACTATTATGTTGTTTTTCCTTTCCAGTAAGGGCTCTAACTAAATCTATTTTCTAAGCTTCATTTAAAGGAGAAAAAACGTTTTGAGAAAGCTAATAGAGATGATGTTCCTGCTCTAAATGTGGATGAATATATTGCATTTGAGCATCCTGAAGAGGTGGAGTACATGACGGTAAGGTTTATGGGGGAAAACCTTTATCAGCCTGTGTGGGGGGGTCCTTTCAATGTGTGTCCTGAGCCTCAGTGGCACAGGAGGTGGAGCAGTTATGGATATGGTTTGGACACCCCAAATTAAAATTGGGTAATGTCTTGTGGATCCAGTGCTGGAGGTCGGGAGCTGAAGCAGGAGTTCAGTGCTTGCTTTGAAATCTGTTCCAAGAGCTAGGATTGCACAAGTATCCCCAGCTTTGGGGACTGGACTGACTTAGCCACCTCACAGCTCTGTTAGGCTGCAAATTCATCAGTGAGATTTTAGCTCGTTGTTTTGGCTCTCTGGTGGACAAAAGACCAGCCAGTTCTCCTAACAGTTCAATTAAGTTGCAAGAATGCAAATTAGTGAATCCACCAGATAAGAAAAGTGGAATTGGATGATAGAACTTTGTACATATTCATGTTTCTCAGCTGCTTTTGTAGTTTTGAATTGTGTTGAAGGATTCCAGCTCTATAGACACCTTTCAGATTTGGTTTTCATGAAATCTGACATTCTAAACTCTTAAGGACAGATCTGTTTTATTCCACAGGAACCAATTACTGCACTAGTCTGCATAAAACACAAAAAGAGATTTGAAATGAGTGAGTCTTTAATTTAAGGAATACGTCATTGCTCTAAAATGATTCAGTGCTGTTTCTCTTGATCATGAGTTGCTAATTTTGCTCTTTGTATGTATACAAAAGGACTTTGTCATTCAGGAGGCTTTAGAAGAACATGATAAAGATGGTGATGGATTTGTTAGCCTGGAAGAATTCCTTGGTGATTACAGAAGAGACCCAAGTAAGGAAAAACGGGAAAGGGCATGAAAGAGGGAACCAAAAAAACTTTTGGTATGGGGAGAATTGGATGCACCATTATTTTCAGCTTTTCACATTAGACCTACAGATTCTGAGGAAGATTTTCTGTCTTAGAATAATTTTGTTTTCTGGAACTGGGCACAGTAGACTCCTTATTTCAGTCTGCCCCATGTGTATTTGGTGGTGATTTGTGTGTAGCCCATTCCACAGTTTCCTTGCAAGTTGCTTCTTGTTTTCTGAAAGACTGAAATGAATTCCTGACCACAGAGGATGCAGCTGAAACAAGGTGCAGCTGTATTTGCCAGCTGAGCACATCTGCAGATCCAGCTAGCAGGAATGTAAGGATAAACTGCCCTGGCCTTGATCAGCCTGAGCAGGCAGCTGCCAGCCTTGCTTTGGGAGGACTGAGCTGAGTGTGTTGAGAGGGGTGGAGGGGAAGTGTGAGGAGCCACTGCACTGTTCCAGCTATCACAAGCCTGATTGCTGCCTTCACTCTTTGGTTTGCTTGGGTTTGTTTTTTTCCAATCTTGCCATTCCTTAAACTCGATCTGTTCCTTCTTTAACAAGAAGAAGGACACTTACCTGATGCTTATCAATATTTCTCAATGAATATTTTACACACTGTATTTGATTTGCTAAAAGCTAGGGCAAATAATTCTTCCCATTCCAAAAAGCCCAGTAACTTGAGTTTTGTGGAAAGTCTGCTTGTCCCAAAGGAGGGCTAATTCTGAATTGCATCCTAGCTGGGGAGAACTGTGTAATCCACATGAGGATATGGAGAACCAGGGGAATAATCTGTTTTTCTTCACTCTAATCAGCCACCTGGAATTTCACGTTTTATAACCATCTTTGTTTGTCAGAGCCAGTAACAACAACTGATCTCTGATGCAGCTACAGAATTCTTTATCTTTTTCCTGCTCTAACATTAAAGAAAGCTTTTCCAAGCCAGTCTATAAATGTTGTTGGAAAGGAGTGAAATTATTGCAGTAATAAAGAAGATAACAGCTTTGTCTTACAACTTGTTAGCAAGACTTGAGAATCACCTGTGATTGTACAAACTACTTCAGCTTTTCTCTCCTGCAGACAGTGTTCCTGCAGCACGCTTTACAATGACTAATAGGCTGCATGGGGGCTCTGATTCATAATTAGCTCATGGTTTGGGGCAACACTGTATGGTGAATTGTGGCATAAAGGGAAAATCTCCTTGCAAAACCAAATGTTAGAAAGGAAGGAGAGACTTCATTTTTTCTTCTTTCATAATGAAATTGTAATTATTTTGAAAGTGTTACTTACCTGCTTGTGATACCTGCTACTTCTGACTTCCATAAGGCTTAGAAAGCCAGTTCATGCTTGTCTGCAGTGTTTATAATTTTGATGAATTACTTCTCAATTACTTGAAGAGTTAAGGACAAGTCTAAGATTGCTGTAGACTGCAGGATGCAATACCTCTACATTGGCTAAGTATAAAACAAGTATGCAAATAAATACTGACAGTAAATGAAATTGCTTTCCCTACTTTCCTCTGCCCATAATGGTTTGTTTTTGTTTAGTGACATCACTTTTAGGTAATGTTTTATGAGAATAAGTGTATCTGCTTAGGAGAAAAGATGAAAACCTCTGCTTTAAAGTGAAGAGTAGCTTTAAACTTTACACTTGTGTCTTACTAGCTGCAAGGGAAGATCCAGAATGGATCCTGGTTGAGAAGGACCGGTTTGTGAATGACTATGACAAGGATCATGATGGAAAACTCAACCCTCAAGAGCTGCTGTCTTGGATAGTACCCAACAACCAGGGGATTGCACAAGAGGAGGTTCGTGGCTTGAATGCTGGTTAGGTTTTAATTACTGCAGGAGAATTTTGAAGAATCACAGTGAAATGAGAGAAGCATTCAGATTTATCGTGTCTTAGTTATTGAAAAAAAATATCAGTAGATCTTTGCATATGTTTTTAATTTCTTTTCACTTTGACAAGGAATGCAGGTCCTTTAACTGCAAATGTGAAGTTCCTATTAATTGTGTAAATGTTTGTAAATTAACAAAGTGGTTTTGTACATGTTTAAATAGCTTATCTGCTTTGACTCAAGGGTACAGAATTTTAATAAGTCATTTTTAGTTGTTGTAGGTAAATCTAATGAGATGCACTACCTAAAGAAACAGCATAATTTTGAAATAAGAAATTGATTGTAATTCTTCTAACTGGATAAATCATCATAATTGTAGAACTAAAAACTGGTTTTGAGTACAAGAAAATGGAAATACTCTGTGATTCAAGATGGTGTAAAACTTTGATGATGCTAATTAAAATGGTTTAATCAGGGATAGAACAGCATAATAGCTTTTAAGTGGATTCTCATTTTAGCTTTTTTTTTTTTTTGTGGCAGTTTCCAGTCCCTGACTGCAGTAGAGAGGATTTCTGCCTTTCTTCTAGTAACTTCTCAGCTAAATTTTCCATTGCTTTACCCTGGAGGATTTTGGTGTTCAGAATGGCAGGAACGCCAGGTCTTCCCATGGTCTCATATTCCTGGGGAAGAGAGGCATCTCCCTGTGTCAGACATCAGACACACAGACACACAGACACACGGACACACAGTCCATGAGCTGCTCCCTGAGCTGCCAGCTGTGCCCTGCTGGGCTCTGGGGCCAGGAGCAGCCCTGTGGCAGCAGCAGCAGCAGCAGCCCTGGGTGCTGCTGTGTGGGACCTGTGGGATGCTGAGCTGTTCTGGGAGTGCTGCTGTAAATGGGGATCTGAGAGCCTTTGCATGGCCTTTTCTGGCTGTGCTCAGTTCTTACTTCACAGAAATAGCACTGTTCTGACATGAGCTCTGTGCTGCTGGGGCTGTTCATATCTGTGTTAGCTTCCTTGGTTTGGGTTTTTATTTAGCTCTTCTTAGCAATCTTTCAGATTTTGGCTTACAGCAAGGCCATACTGTAGTAACAGTTCAATTCTGCAACTAATAATTTGTTTTACTTGTTTTTCTAATTTGCTCATTTTTTTCCTTTGGGTAATATAAAGGCTTAGCAAAGTCACCTGTCCTAAAGAGAAGGTAGCATTGCTTCAGTCATAAACTGCTGTTTGAAGTCAGAGTATCACACTTCCATTTCAGCATTTCAAAATGACTTGAGAAACCCGGTAGTTAAATAACATAAAAATAGAGAAATTACTATCTATTCCATTTTCAGGAATTGACAAGTGTTGGCCAAGATGTTTGTCATATTAATCTTTCAGCTTTTGCCATGCAGAGTCCTTTTAAAATCCTCTTGGCTGACGTTTGTCCCAGTTATTTTTGGCTCAGTTACATTGAGCCAAACCAATCAGGAAAAGTAGGAACAGAAGGATTCTCTAAATCACAGTATTTGTAGATGTTCAGCAAATGAAAACAAAGCCCATGTAATACCAGGACTCCTATTTCTCAGAAATAAGTGGTCCAGTAGAGCTGCTGCACAGCCTGTTAGCTTTGAACTATGAAATACTGGTGAATGAGCTACAAATAAAATACTCTGCATTTGGTTCTTCATCTTACTGCTGAACTTCCCTCTTTTTATAATATATAAATAAGCAAAAACCAGAATTGTTTTAACTTGGTGCATGTGGTGGTCTGTTTCTTTTACAGGCTCTGCACCTCATTGAAGAGATGGATTTGAATGATGATAAAAAACTTTCTGAAGCAGAGATTCTTAAGAACCAGGATTTGTTTCTTAACAGTGAAGCAACAGATTATGGTAGGCAGCTTCATGATGAACGTTTCTACCATGAAGAACTTTAGATTATTTATTTTGTAATCTTTTTTCTTCCCTTTCTTTCATTTGAAGCTTTTGTTAAAAGCCCATCAGCTGCATTGCAAGTTTCATGCTGTAATTACAGTACACTAATGTTTTTGTAAATAATTTGCATTCAAAATTAAATTGCCCTCCTGCAAACTTCCTGGGCCTCTTCTAGCCTTTACAATTAATTTGTAATACTTGCTGTCAAAATTCTGTAGTGTTGGGAAATAAATTACTTCAGGGTAGTACTGTATTGTGAAGAGTTGTTCTACTGTACTTGAAGAAAATGGAGAATCTAGATGGTTCTGAAAGAATGCAAAATATAGTAACTGAGACTACTATTTTTCTAATCAATTAAATTAGGGCAGAGTGTGGGGAAGGTGGGGGGATGTTTAGAGTTAGTATTAACTGTGTTTTGTTTAATACCTTTGGAGAAATACTTACATAAATGCCTCAGTTGTTTAAGAGGTTTCTACTTGATTTTGAATGGTTTCTATACTGTGTTTTACTCTATCATAAAACTTGCTATTTTTACATCAATAGACAAGAATTATTTTTAATGTCCAGTTGTAGAGCATTAGCAATGCAGTGGTATTTTACTGTGTCGAGACCTTCTTCATTTGTTGGATTAAAACTTAAAATGTTCTATCTTTCTGTGTTTTGTACATCTGTTTCTCACCTTGGGTCACCCATAGCAGCTCCTGGAGATGTGAGCAATGTGCATAATGTCCAGTGGCAGCATTCCTGGCTTTATTAACCAGAGATGTGTCATCTTATCTGGCTGCTAAAGAAGATTAAAAAAAAAAGCAAGGTGTGCATTTAGCATTTTCTGGACAAGTTTGCAAAAGCAATTGTGTTTATTTTTTGATTTGCAGTATATGGAATGCTAAAGCATCAAGGCATTACATAGATAATATTTCTAGTAATAACCTCTAAAAGTTAACCTCAGCTGAAAGCTCCACAGGTGAGTGCTGTCCCATTTTGTGATTATTTGAAATAAAGGTTAATGAAGGGTTAATGACACTACAGTTCAGTGTAGGAAAGTCCAGATATTCCCTTCTGTCTCCTGGAGAGAAATGAGCTGAGTATTCCAGACAAAGACAAAGCCTCACAGAACAGCTTGTGTGGAGTGTGTTAGGGTTTTTTAGTTCCTTTATAAATAACTCTGGTAATGCTCTCACAGTGTTGTCCTTGACTAATGTTTTCCTTCCTCCAGCTCTATTGAGTAAAAGCAGCTAGTTCTGCCTTGTTTTTTTCCCAGGATACCACCTCTTAATTATGCTCAGAACAAATGGAATTCCTTTTGGGGTAACTGCTGATGTGTCAGTAGAAGGTTAGAAATTTTGATTCAAAGCAAAACCACATACACTATATTTTTTGATATCATAGTAATAGAAATTCAAAACACTTTTTCAGTTTTAGTGGTTGGATGTTTTTCTACCCATATTTTTTAATGTCAGTTCCTTGGGAATATGAGTACAGCTCCTGCCATAGTGGTGGTGAGATCTGATTTTTAAAAAAATGATGTCTAATAAATCCAGTGCCCAGGAATATTAAAACAAACAAAAAATATATTTTGGTGATGTTTCTAAATGAGCACATATGCTGAGTATTGGCTAAAATATGCTGAAGGAAGCTAAAGTTCAGCCTCCCATGATGCTAAACAAGTCACTGCTGCTGAAGAAGGGGCATTTGGTCCAGAGGCAGACCTGCTGCAGATGATGTTTGGGACACAGGTCCTTTTGAGACATAGAAACCTCCTCAGCAGCACCAGCATTGCCTGCTTGGCTAATGAATGTGCAGTACTTGCACATGAGTAGTGATTTGCTTTGAATTAAGGCATGGACAAAGCCAGTGTATTGATAAAGCATTCAAAAGGTGTCAGAGATATTAAAAACATCTTTCAGAAGGTACCTGAATTTATACCAAGAAGAGGGGGATAAAAACCCAAATAATTTCATTTTCTCATTCACAAAGTGCTTCTACTTTTCTCCCAAGAAGAGCCCAGTCCTGTTTGTGCTATTCAAGGCCCCAGTGACATTGCACTTCTCCAGTTCCCTTCTTCCTTTGTTTGCCTTCAGGGTTAATGATAGTTTAAACCCATAGGGAGCACAAAGAGACCCCACATTTCTATGATACAAACATTATTGTATATTATATACAAAGTATCACAATTTAATTCTAGAGGAAATCCATTCATGTTCTTTATGATTATGGCAGAGGCTGATGATCTTTTTCTTGGGTAAAACAGCAGAACAGGGTCCACCTTTCAGTGATGGCCTCTGTTAGAAACTGCTGTGAAATGTTAGATAAGAGGTAAGAACAGAGCCTGTGCAATCAATCTTTCTATCAGTTATGGATTTTTACTGAAGCAGAAGGCCAGCAGGACTGCCTTACACTGTGAGACTGCTTTTGGAAGGCTGTTCCAGCAGTTCCCTCTAACAGGAGCAGAGGGAGTTGAGTTTCAGGGCCGTGCTGGAGCCTCCAGCCACAGCCACCATGGCCCAGAGCAGCTGGAACAAACCAAGGCAGGTGTTCAGAGGCTGCAGTTTCAGTTTCCATGGGAACCCAGACTGGCTGCTCACAGAAGGCAAGGTGATTTCAACATTTTTAATGGGTATGATTTGGGATAATTTGCAAGCCCCTGACTTTGCCTCCATGGAAATTCAGAGATCCATTCGTATGGAATGAGAATGGATCAGTGGCTGAATTGTGTCTATTTTAGCCAAGGCTCTCCTCTGGCAGTGGTTCCCTTGCTGCTGCTGTCCCCAGGCTGTGGGGCTCAGATGGACACTGGGGGCTGGGCTGTTGGAGTTTGGACATGTTTGGGAGCTGTATCTCATATGTAAGGTTCTGGAGGCTGGGAAAGACTGCACCAGTGCCTTCCAGTCTCCATTGGCATTTCCCAAACCACCATTCCAAGGGACCACAATACACCTGAGGACTTCTGACAATCCCAACCATCTCAGGGATTATCTGAGTATTCAGCATTTCTTTGTCTTCTGCCTTAATGCTTTCTACATGGACTCCCTCATCCTCTTGCTATGTAGAATAAAAGGTTTACTTTCTACTTGATCAGCCTCCCCAAAATCAGAAACATTTCCTCTGAAGAATCACTTGCTTGGCATCCTGGATGTGCACAAAAATGTTTGTAGATGCTATTTTCATATTTTTCCTACTTTCAAATCCAAACCTGCCACCCAAATCCCTGATAAAAAGCTTTGCTTAAAGTAGTATATAGTTAAAAATTAAATGAAACTTCCATTCTAAAGAATGAGAAAATTTGAGGGGTTTTAAAACAATATTTTTAAAGAATTAATGTTTTTATCCTCACTTTTTACTACAGAATGGACTCAAATGGTACATTCTGCTGCCAAAAAATGTAATTACTGGGGGGAAAACCCCTCAGGAATTGTGGTTTTGGCGCTATCAAATAGAACACCTCTGAGAGCATGGGTGGAAGGAGATGCAGTGGCTGTCAGGAAAGAGTTCCACTTAAGGCTCCTTGTTGGCACTGCTGGATTTCCGAGTGAGCCTGTCAGGTCAGGCTGAGATCCCTTTAACGCTGGAGCCAGGAACATCACAAAGCTCCCCAAGGTTGAGGCACAGCAGCCGGCTTGGCTGGAGCGCCGTTCTCCAATATGGCGCTGGTGGTCTGCGCGCTTAATCCTGATTGGCTGATCCTATCACCACCCAGCCAGCCAGCCAATCACTGCTCGTGTCCTCAGCGGCCTGGGACCCTCCCTGGCAGCCCACGGCACTCTGGGTACATCATGGCCGTCATTAGCTGTGTTTCAGTTTGTGAAAAACGCCAATCACTTCTTTTTAAAATTTTAAAAGTTTAACGGTAATAAAATGGTTATAAAAATAGCAATATAATTGGAGTAATAATAATTTGGACAATTTGGATTAGGACAATATGAGACAATAGAAACAAAGAGTTATGGACGTCTGGGTACCTTTTTCTGGGCAACATAAGCCTGAAAAAGGACACACGTTAACAGAGGATTAACCCTTAAAAACAATAACCTGTTGCATATTCATACACCTCATACATGATGCATAAATTCCATTCAAACACAGAATTCTGTCAGGGCAGTGTCAGCTTCTTCCTCTGAACACTCACAGCATCTCAGGGCTGAGCAAGGCAGGAAGAAGTTAGTTTCTTCTGATAATGGAGCAATAAATTCTCTGAAAGATTCAGGTGTCCTGTGGCTGCTATCTTACTGCAAGTCCTTTCTTTTAAAAACAGTATCTTACCTAGCATAGTTTCTATTTTAACATTATGTTATAACCTAAAACTATATTTAACACACTACTTAAAAAAATTAATACAGCATAACTTTCTAACATAACACATATAATATTCATTTTAATATTTGCAAAAAGCCAATCATAAAATAGGTATTTTTCACAAGTTATAACATCGGGATCATGTGTAACTGAGGCCTTCAGGCCAGCTGTTAGCCACCACAGCCTTGATGGCCTGTTCCTGTTTGGAGCAGAGGGGATACAGAATCCTGTCCCCCTTGTAAAGCCCTGCAAAGCCACCCCTGCACGGTGCAGCGCCCATGGACATAACCCAGCGCCACCAGGGCCTGGGCCAGGGACCCAAATCAACCCAAATGTGCTTCATCACAGCCAGGGCTGGGACTCACACCAGCTGCTCTGACAACTCATCAAAGCACCCGGCCTGGAGACCTGCTCTGGGCTGGTCTGAGGAGCTCACCCACTGCAGGATTCACATTCTCTGAACCTGAGAGAAGCAGAGAACAGAATGATCAAAACAATTCTTATCTCATTGGCTGTTCCTGTGTTGTGCCAGAGTAGAATGCACCATGGAGATTGTTTACCCACAGTGATGGTGGTTTGGTTCCTTGGCCTATCAGTGCCAAGTGTGTGTGTGTCAGGACTGTCGGCTGACAGTCACGAGATTCTGTGCAGTTGAGTGCTTGGCAGATTCAGTTTAGATGTAATCTAATATAGTGTAATATAGTATAGAATAATATAGTATAATAAAGTAATTATTTAGCCTTCTGATAAGATGGAGTCCTCCTCATCATTCCTCCCGGACGTCAGACAAAAATATCAGCTATAACCCACAACACAGTGAGCTGCCCATGCTGATGGTGTTGGAAAGAGAGAGAGAGAGCTGGGAGCTGCTGGGAGGTGACTGTGCTGCACCAGAGCTCTTGGGTGGGATGGATGCAGGCTCAGCCCAATGTGAGGTTCAGTCAAATAATTGGCTTTGTGGCTGGAGGCCAAACTAAAAATAACAGGAAAGAAGTGTAACATTTTAGAGGGCTAAAACACACTCAGTTTATTTTTATGAACCCCAACAGCAGCAAAGATGGTTTCAAAACACAGCTGTAACTTGGAAATAGTAACAGGAAACATTTGGGTTTGGAAGGACTGAGATAAAACTCTCTAAAAAGATCCTTTTCTTTTTCGATACAGATCAAGTATGACTAGTGCCCATGCCCTCAAAATACATTTTTTCAAGGAACTTTCCCTTCTGGAAGAAAGCTTCACTCCTTTCTCCTCAACACTGTCTGCAAGTGAATCCTCACATTTCTCCTCCCACTCTTATGCAATCATGATTTCTTCCTGCTACACCTCTGACCCTCCAGACTCGCGTCTGCCCTCCTCTGCTTGCACTTCACAAAGTCCCTGCACATTCCCTGTCTTCTTCAGACCATCAGGAAGGGACATTGCAAATTCTTTTAAACAGCAGCTACAGACTGCCCATGGAATGAGATGGGGTGACTGCAGCTCCCAGCTGCTGCAGAGCTCTCTGAGCAGAGCCCCGAGTCCTGCTGGAGCCCAGGGAAGTTGCAAGAGTTCCCCACTCGGAAATTATCTGCCCAGGGCTGCTGCTGGGGGCAGCAGGGAACAGCAGCACCCAGAGCAGTGTCAGTCAGTCAGCTGGAAATCAGTAAGTCCTGATGTGTTCTTGGTGGGGACAGACAGCTTTCACATAGGCAACCACCACAGGACTATTTTTCTTTTCCTACACCCCAAAAATGCAAGTGAGTATTTAAGAATGCTTAAAACGTCCTAAGGAGGTGAACAGAGGCAACCTCACCTGGAGGACAGGTGCTTTGGAAAGGGTTTCAGGGAAGCTTTAGAAGTGTTACCCTGTGCTCAGGTATTTGCAGCTGTGTTATAAGAACTGGAGGAGCTGATTTGAGGAGCTGCCTGAAATACCTGGTGTCAGCAGTGTGCTGAGTGTGGTCTGGGTGCTGCTCCTTCACTGGTCTGTGAGGCTTTGCTCAGGTCCTGGTGCTAACAAACTCTTAGCTCTCTTCTTTTTCAAGACTTTGGATTTTACTTCTAAATTCCACATATCTTGCATATTCATATGAACATTTATGTGAGGGCATGCAAATCAGGACTGTTCTCTACATCGACATCCAGGTATCGAAATGTGTGCAGACACCTGCACAATTCTCAGGGTTCTTAATTTAACCTGAGTCCTGAAAAGCCTTTCCAGCTGCAAAATGCAGCTTTGAGCTAAGCTTCCCATGTGCAGAGCTAGCCCCAGAAGGTGCTGCAGAAATGGGGCACCTATGTTTCTTTTGCTTCTTTTTCTTTGCAAGACCACAGCATTAGAGAATAGCTTGTCTCTTTGTATTGTGCTGGTTTCTTTTGCACTGTAATTGTCCTCTCTCTTCCTGCAGCTGATCAAATCATATTACTGAACTTAGTGCCTTTTTTTCCCCTCTATTTTTTTTCCTGCCCGCTCACACACACCCATGGCAAGGAGCAGCCTGACACCATTTGACATCTCCTTGCTTCCTCATTTCAATATTAACTGTTTACCAGAAGAGAAACAGGTTTGGGGTGCGGGTGCTGAGCCTGTCTCTGTGTATGAGCAACAGCTCTTTTGCCCTCTGTCCCTCACAGCCACAGGTCATTTCTCTGAGCTGCCTGGAACAGCCCCATGCTATTGGCACCAGCCTGACCTCAGGAGGGACGGGTCTGTGGATGTGCTGCACTCTCTGCTTGGGCTGGGGTGCAGTGACAAGGCTCAGAGCTGTGCCTGCTGCCACTCTCACCCCACAACAGACTTGCTGAAGGATTCCTACCCCTCCACACAGCAATAATAATGACCCAGCTGCAGTTTAAAGATGCTTTTTGGGTAAGTGAGCATTTACTATGTGTTTCCTGTATTCAATGTATCTGTATTTTAATATTTTTTAAATACAACTTGGTTCTATATATAGTTTAAACTAATTTAATGCTGTTCTCTGTTCTCAATTTAATTTAGTAAAAATCCAAATTTGTCTCCAAGCAAAAACATAGTGTTTAGTAGTGTGTTTGATCCTGGGTAGAAGGATGCAGTGTAGAGACTATATCGAGTCCCCATAAAACCACTGACATTCCCAGCTCCTGTGCTAGGGCCAGAAGCCTCTTTTGAAAGGGACATGGATTTGTCTGTGTCACAGTGAGAACCTGCTTGCAGTGAGTGTCCTCAGCTCTACAAGTGGCTCCCAGGTGAGCTGTTGCTAATTATAAGCTGAATTCCCTCCTGTTTGCTGAAGAGCAGAGCCAGCAGCTGTGAGTAAAATGCTCCTGCTCAGCTCCCTCCAGGCTCCCACCCTGCTGCCAGGAGCATTCCCAGGCATGCAGAGCCCAGGAGCTGCAAGGCAGCACAGGTCAGAAAGGACCAGCAGTGACACTCCATAGCTGAAACCCTCACAGCTGACCTTAAACCAGCAAATACTGAAACGAGGAGATCTGCTCCATACCTGTTATTTGACTTTTGTTTGAGAATCCCTTTGGTCTCCCTGTTTTTAAGCTCTTTCCCTGCAGTTACAAGGTAAAAGCACCTTAGTAATTTCTCTGTGATAATCTGAGTTTCTCTTGCAATTGGAGAATGAAAGTTCAAAATCAAAATTCTATCATATGAAAGTTGAGTAAACAGGATGTTATGTGGTTGCCTCTTTTCTGGGCAATCAGTTATTTAGCATCAAGGACTGACTTAAAGAAAGACATGAAGCTGTATGAATTCTTTCTGCTTGTGCTCACTTTCTCTCCACCCACGCTTCAGGGTAAACCCTCTCTTGGTAGAAAACAGAAGGACAGAGGCAAAAACACATTTCAGTGAAACACCATCCTCTGGGCACTTCCAGGAAGCCCTCCCCACCCCCTTTGCAGGACTAGATTTGAACAGTTAAAAAGAATAAAAATACAATGAGGAAATACGAAAGTCGCTGTTGATGTTGGGACTAACTGTGCATGACCACAGCTATGTGAGATTCTCCTCATTTCTGCACCCTCTGACTGCACAGTGCAGTGCACAGGGTGGGACACAGCTGGGGGCCAGGGCTGCCCTGGGAGCTCCAGCCCTTGCATTGCTGAGCTTCCTAGGAAAACAAACCAGCTGACTTTTAGGGCTGGGACATTTGGGGTAGTTACTTTTCAACGCCTTGGTCTTCAGGGAGAATCAATCAAGCTATGGCAGTAGTGTGAGGGTGATTAATGCCAGCTGACAATCTGGCCAGGCTGGTTCTTCATGGCTCTTCTTCCCTAAACTTCTGCCCTGTGCTTAGTCACATTACCATGACTCAAATCCTTGCTTAGCTTTGAAGCTAACACCTTATTTAAAGGAAAGCATCTTTGGATTTCATATTTTTTGGCTGGAAATGTACTGCCCAGATTGATTAGGAGGGCAAAAATGTATCAGGTTGCAGGATAGAAGCTATAGCTATACAGTAAGTCTTTAAAAGTGAAAACTTACAGGATGTTGCACAACACAGCACAAGCGTGCAGCATGCCCCCCAGATCACAAGATCAGCAAATATTTTTGCATTCATAAGGTTCTGTTGTGAGAGGAAAATGTATTCATGTGGTTTGCTTCAGCGAGCAATTATGTCCTGTATTTGGTCTGTACACTGAGCAGAAACTTTCTGATGGACACCCAGAAGGTGTTTGCCCCTGGTGGGTGCCTCAGCACAGAGCCCTGACCTCTGACTGCTGCACCCCTCCCTGTGCCTCACCCTGAACAGCTGCTCCCTGCTCCACCATCAGGAAACTTTTGGATAAGCAGGGGTTTCCTCAGGACCTGCCTCAATGTAAAATATGGAAAGAAACCCTTAAAGCAGGAGATCTCTCCCAACAAGCAGAGAATCCCTCTCCAAAGTTCTCCCTGTTCATAGAACAGGCTGTGCTGTCTTCCAGGGAAAAGCAACTTGCTCCTCATAACAGGTTTAAATTTTATCCTCTCTTTTCCATATAAATGTAGCAGTGATAGTACTATACTAAAACTTCCACATTTAGTTCACTTTCATTTTCTTTGTAGCATGGCCTGAGCAAAAAACCCATGGATTTTTAAATTACAGTTTTTATTTCTCTATACTCCACACTCTCTGTAATGGTTTAAGGGACAGTTGCTCAAAGTCTGCACTAAAATGTGCTTCCTAGCAGAAGTTTTCTATCCTCTGAAAATATTTTTTGGAAAATGTTAGTGAGATGGAAATTCAGATGGGGTTTGACAGCCAGTGCAGGGAAGTTGCTGATGGATTAATATTCTGCTAGGCTGCTGTACAAGCCTGGCAGATGTTACCTGACTTCTCCAGCATCACATGAGACAGGCAGGGAAATTCCCGTGCTAAAGGAGAGTGTGTGTGTGGCACCAGCATGTTCCATGTTAATGGGGTTATGTTAACAGGCAGAGCAACAGTAATTTTGTTTGTTACAAAAACCACTATCCAAGAAAATCTTTCCCCCTCACTCACAGAGTGTCTTTCTGAGTCTCATTCTCTGTTCTCACATTCATTGTTGCTTTTCCTTTGCAATTTCTGTCATTGCCTTTTCCTTCTATTTAGTCTCCCTCCATCCTCCTGCTCAAAACTGCAGCTGCAGCCCCTGAAACGCACCTATTTCTGGCCAAGAGATAGGAAGGTACTGGTACCACTTCCTGGCTTTGCCATACCCACCTGGGAACAGGGAATGAGGAAAACTTCCAGAGGAGCTGGTTGGTTTTGGGGCAGGCTCCAAAGTGCCCAGAGTTGAGTGGGAGCAAATCTGTTCCTTCACACAGCTTTGAATCCAACTCAAGCAGCCAAGTCAATTCTGAAAACGTGTCATGGGCTCCTAAGGTACTTAGGATTTAAAAATAAGTGCTCGAAGTGTGAAATGCTTGCTCCTTCTCAGCTGTGGAATGAGCTTGGGGCTTGTGAATTCTCACAGCTCACATATAAAAGTGTGGGGGAGATGCAGGCCAGGAAACATGAAGCAGGCCTTGAACATGAGCAGGGGGGATTTGCTCCCTGCCCTGCTGTGGGCTGGTCCTTTCATATCCCTGCCTGTGGAGCTGTGGTTGTGGTCAGACACTGCAGCTGTGGGAGCCATGGGAGTGCTCCAGGAGCAGGGACTTTACAAAGATCTTTAATGTCTCTGGCTTTGGCTTCAGGCCATGTTCAGCCTCAGGTTCAGTGTGAAGCTGACTTTGTAGATGAGCTTCTCAACTTCTACTTCAGCTTTTTCACACAATGGTCTGTTATATATGCCAAAAAAGATGTAATTAGCTTCACAAATAATTTAGCTTCTGATGAGACTCTTAACTGTGGAACAAGAGCTCTGTGGTGATAAAAGTCACAGTAAAGCTATTTCCTAAACTTATTAGGCAACATGCTGAAGAAATACAACATCAATTGTTTTACTCAATATAGGAAGTATTTTTATATAGCAGGAGCTACCCTGCTTTCCTGTAGAGGCTGAGCTTTGCAGGGCCCATTGTTTTGCAGCAGGTATGTGAGGAGGAAGTGATACTGGGCAGGTTTGTTGGGAGGAACTGGAGCTGGGAAGGCTCCTGCTGGCTGAGGCTGAGCTTGGACAGGCAGGGATGAGGCTGGCAAACCTTCCAGCCTGGCATCCCAGCTTTGCAAGAGGGTCCCACTGAGTTTGATTTGAATGGCATGGCACCAGTTGCATCTGGCCCTACTGACACAAGGCAGGTTAAGATCAATCATCTCCCTGCACAGCAGCACACAGGTGGGATCTGCTGTCAGCCTGTCCTGCACTCCCTGAGCTCCAGAGGTGGGGCCATGGCCATGGCCCTGCACTCCCTGAGCTCCAGAGGCAGAGGCATGGCCACAGTGCTGGTCACATCCAGGCCAAGGCATTGCTGCAGGATGTGTGGAAATGGGGAATAAAGGGGGAACCAGCTTGGAAAAGTTGGACTGGTTGCCCAGCTGATGTCTGTGTTTGTTGTGAGGTCGACTTCATCTCCACAGAAGAGGCTGCTCTACTCTTTTTTTTACATGTAATTTCTTCCTCCATTTCCCCAGCTGCTCAGAGACATTGGCTCCCTGAGGCAATGAGAAGCACCCGTGGAGGGGGAGCAATCACAACAGTCATTGAAACCAGAGGAAATTACAAGTAGAAAACCTGAGCAGTCATTGTGGCTATGGAAACACTGGTGTTTCACAAGTCACTTCTGAGCTGAGCACAACAGCTAAAATGAAGCTCAAATGAACTAACACTAGATGAATGGATTTACAGAGAGTTCATTTTGGGTCAGTGACTGAGATAATTAGACAGTTAAATACACTTTATTATAATTTTCTGATGACCATGTTGCAACTGAGAGGTTTGAATATTAAAATTGGTTGATTGATGAATTAAGTCACTGTGACAACTTTGTTAATATTTTTACACAGCTGTATCTGGTTTGTTTTGATCCATCCTGCTCTGCAAAAGTTGGTTGGTTTTACTTGGGCTCAGGGAAGGGGAGGATTCTTATTTCTGCCAACTTTAAGTGTGCCATGAGTCTGTATTTTAAATATGGAATAGATGAGTCATGGACTCTGCCCACATGTACACAGCTACATCTAACCACCACCACTTACAGAGTGTTTGTCACACCTAGCTTGAAATGGAGCCTCACTCAGAGATCAGAGGGTGTCCTCTGGCTTGTTAGAGCAGCCCACTGAGGTGCATTTTGTGAGGCAGAGTCACAGAGTGGCTGAGGCTGAGAGGGGCCTCTGACATCTCCAGCCTCACCTCACCCAGCACAGGCCCAGTCACTGCAGTAGGAGCTCAGAGCATCTCCACAGGTGGAGCCTCCACAGCCTCTCTGGGCAAACTGATACTGTGTCTCACCACCTCCTATTGTCTTATATATCAAGAGTTCTATTATTTTTGTCTTATATAGCAAGAGTTCTATTATCATTATAGTGCAAGGATTCCATATCATCAGAGTTTCTTACCTCCTCAATGTCTCCCGCAGGCAGCTCCTCTAAGCACTGACTGCTCCTGGTCCTTGCAGCAGCCATCTGACTCCAGACCCCACCAATCCACTCTTTTATACCACTGTTCTTATTGGCTACAGGTGTGGCCTGTTAACATCAGGCCTGCTCCTAATCTTTAGTAATTGGTCCAGCTGCAACTCCTTGGGGAATAAGATTACATTGTATACCACCTTCATTTACCCATACTGTATCCCCCTACAACCTCTCAGCAAAATCCTTCCTGTGCTTAAACAGGACTTCTTGAATTTCCACAGGTGCTTGTTCCCTCTTGCCCTGTCGCTGGGTGCCCCTGCGCTGGCTCCATCTCCCCTGCTCCCTCCCACAGGAATTTAAACACACTGAGCCCCTTTCTGCAGGCTGAGCAGTGCCAGCCCTCAGCCTCTCCTCCCACCCAGAGCTTCTCCAGGGTGAATCTCAGAGTGTCCCTAGGAATCTCATTTCAACAGATTTTTTCCTGGCAGGACTGGGTGATTCACAGCCTGTCCCTTTCCTCCCTCTGGGCTGACTCTCCTGACGCTCCTGCAGAGCTGCCTCTCTTTCTTCAGTCACTGGCTGCAGACACTGAACTTGGGCTGCTTCCTAGGCACAGGGGAACACTTGGAATTTCAATCCAGTAACACTCATTGCATACTTGTATGGAAGGCAAGTTAGGCTGCTTGATTATATTTCAGCTCCTTTAGCTCAAGAAGACCTTTATCTGATTTCATTTTCCTGCCTTGCCACAGCAAGGTAGATTCCAGTGGGCATTTGGCACAGAAAACACTGGTTTCATCTCCAGTTTAATCTAGGTTTTGTAATAAAACTTTCCTCAGCAGCCAGAGTTCAATAATGTACAAAGCTTGCTGTGTTGTTCAGTAAGAGTTTGGGGATTTGGGGCTGAGATGAGGTGAGGGCTAGGGGAACAGCTCTGCATGGAGATCACTCAACCTTGCTCAAGGTGTCAAGGTGAAGAAAAAAGCCCACATTGAAAATACACATCTGGATCCCAATAGCTTTTCAGTTCCCCAGAGAATTATTCCCTCACTGTACACAGAGTTTAGTAATTCTTTAAAGTGGTAGAAAAATGTCACTGAACAAGACTGAGGAATTGAAAAGTTCCATAGTTCCTCATGCAACTTTTTCTTTGCTTGAAATGAAAGGCAACAGTCTTGGGAATTAAGTGAAAATGTACCAGCTCAGGCTAGCTTAGAGATACCAATTCCTGTGGTTTCATTCAGAGCAAATGAATAAATAAACACAAGATTTTTCCCTTTAATGTAAGAGCTTTTCAAATCCAGAAGCTATTTTGTGCTGCTCTCGATTTGTCCAGGCCTAATGTATTCCTAACATGAAAGAAAAATAAAAAATAAAAGGTGGGGACAAAGACAAAAAGGAAAGTAGGTGGTCAGCAGCTCTGAGTCTCATCACTCGATGCTCCTTGCAGTGGGTGCTGTAATTACTGAAGGGTAATGAACAAACCAGGACTGACAAACAGCCCTGGGGCTGCTGCTCAGTGGGATGGAAATCCCCAGGAACACCAGGAGAAGGAAAGGAGGGCCCTGCCATTGAGAGAGCCTGGATGAACATTTGGTTAGGACATGGGTTTCTGACAGAGTCTTTTTTTGTGGGAAAACACAGCTTTACTGGAAGTAGGGGTGCTGGTTTGGAAGATGAAGCTGGGCTTTGATGAAAAAGTTCTCACCTGGTAAAGGCTTTCTCTGGAGATGGAGTGTTGCTATAGGACGTGAAATAACACAAGCTCACACCACTGCTCTCAAGGTGAAGAAAAAAGGGAAGTTTACTTTCTGACTCCAACATTTATAGTTTTCCAAGAGTGACAGTGGATTGGAGGGTGACAGTGCCACCTCTCCAATGACACTGGACAAACCAACAGTCCATCAACTTTCTCCTCCTCCATAAAGGAATGCAAAACAATGAGTTATTTACAGAAAGTGTGTGAGAAAGTTTGTTACAAGAATGTCAACATCAGAAGGCTTAGAAAATCTTAAAAAACCAGGGTGACAATGGAGAATGAAGGTGCATTTGCTAAGCAGAGAGGAGGAGGAGGAGGAGAAGAGGCTCCTAAAGCCCTCTGGTTCTGGGAGCTCTGCAGGGGAAGGCACACTCTGGACCAGGAACTGGAGCTTTCCCTGCCCACAGCCGCTGCCTGCAGCCTGGAGTCCTCCTGCCACCAGGTTCAGCCCCACATAAAACAGCTGGAGAAAGATACTGAAATGCAGTTCCCCTTCCCTGTACAGGCAGCACGTGGGGGATGGTGTGGAGCTGTGGCAGGGGTGTCTCAATCAGACTCTAATGGAGTGTAAGAATGTTGCATCATGTCGAATAAGCGGATATGTTGAAAATTATCATTTAGGTGGCGAAGATCTCTTGTGAAATGGAATTGGTAACATGTAGATATTGAAATAATCTTTACTAAGAAGTGAAGTAAATCTTGAATTCATTCCCCTTCTACAGCAAGAGCCTGGGAATATTTCCTGAAGTTTTACCCTTCCCCATGTGCCAGGGGACACCAGTAACAAAGGGAGCATAGGTTCAGCAGTGACTTTATGAAGTGCCTTTTTCAGAACTGACAGGAAACAATTCTAAGCCTTTTAAGACAAGGAGGGGAAAGACACATAGTTTTTTTAATAAATTAGTGTACTACCTAAGCAGGTCTGGTTCCAGTGGCTCTGTAAGACCTGGTGGACAGTTATCTCTGTGCTTGAGCAGGTCAGGGCTGTTTCAGTTTCACTCACTGTGGTCTGGGTTTGAGCTCACAGTGCTTGTAGAAGGAGAGGAGCCCTCTTATAACAGAGAAGGAAACTGGAAGTGGACGAACCAAAGAGGAATAGAAACAAAAGTAATCTCTGACCATTATTTTGAACAAAACAGAAGTATCCTCTACTTGTAAGATTCTATTTCTCCTCATTTTTCTTCCAGTTTCTCTTGTGTAGCTAATGTTACTTAGTAGGAAACTGAAGGAACATCTGATCTCACCATTGACAGGTTTATCTGTCATGTTTCAGAAGGACAACAGTGCTGTGCCTTCTGAAAGACAGGTGCAAATTCTCACTCTGGCCTCTCTGTTGGCTCCCAAGGAGAAGCCACTTTAATTATGGATTTAGCTGTTGTCTGAAGTCATATGGAGAAAATACAAAGGGATGCTGCCACCTCAGACCTGTGTCATGTAGCCACATCAAGCTCCCATTAAAAACTGCTGAGGGATTCTGCTGCCTCCTGTCCCATTTCTTATTATCCCCCTCACGGAGGTGTTCCAGAAGTTTGTTCTATATGGATTTCCTGAATGGATTCCTAGGTTTTTGTCATGGTTTTTCTTGTGATGTATATCTGTCTGCTGGCTCCTTCTGCTAGCACAGGAGCACTGGGGCTCTGAACTGCACTCAGAACAATGTTTAATCAAATTATTAAGAAGACAACTTAAAACAGAGGTAATAAGCACAAGCAGAGTCCTTTTAGTAGACTGGAATTGGGACTTTCCAAGGCTGCTCCCTCTGTGCCATGAGTCTGCCAGCCAGCAAACCACCTGCAAAAGTGAGGCAGGCATCACTTTGGATCTGTGCAAATCAGGGGGCATTAAAACATGAAGAGAGCCAAACAATATGCTGTGACTGTAAGAATGCCTAATACGTAACACATGAGCAGTCCAGAATGCCAGTGAGGAGCGTGAGTAGAATATTTGCAAGCAGCCCCAACAAAGGAGGGAATGATGAGGAGGACTCCATTGATATCAGAAGGCTAATTAATTACATTATTATACTATATTATTCTACACTACATTACACTATGTTACATTACATCTAAACTGAATGCTAACTGAATCTAAACTGCCAAGCACTCAACTCTGCACACACTGCACAGAATCTCATGAGCAACAGTCCCAACACACACACACACACACACACACACACATGCTTGGCCCAGGTAGGCCAAGGAAACAAAACCCCATCACCTTGGGTAAACAATCTCCACATTGCATTCTACTGTGGCACAAACACAGGCACAGCAAATTATAAGAATTGTTTTTCCTTTCTCTGAGGTTCAGAGAATGTGAAACCCAGAAATATTCTTGGGAAGAATTGTGCCTTGGTTTTGTCTGTGAAGAGAAATGTGGCCACAAGCGAGGGCTCAAGAAGCTGAGGAGCAAATTCCTATGTCAGCAGAACTCGAAATCAACCATTTCCTTCTCAGAGAAAACCCACAGGGTCAAGAGCAAAAGACCACTGAGGAGTTACTGTTCTGCTCAGTGTCATTTGCACTGCTCCTGTACAGTTTATGGATCTCAATTTCAGTTTTACCTCTGACCATCCTGGCTGCTGCAGGTTTGAAGCCTGGTGAGAATCTTGCTACAGGGGCAGTGGGGGAGGCAGTCCAGCAGCCCAGCAATTGGAATGCTGCAGAGGCAGTGGTTTCCCCTTTAATTTTTGAAGGTCCCATTCAAGGTTCACCTCTCTGCTATTTTCTGACAATAAATACCATTTGCTGCCCATGAAAGGTACTGCATGTCAGATTTAGGTAACAGACTGCAGCAAAACTGCAAACTAAGCTCCTGTGGAAAATGCCCAAGTCAACTCGTGGAATTATCACCAAAATGTCCCTACCTACATCCTGAGCAAACATTTATGTTTCTGATACACAAAGAGTGAATTTACAAGAAATGACAGAAATCTTGTACAGCCAGCTTCAACCCACCTACTCTTTCTTGCTTTTTCTGCTTATGTGGGGAAAAAACATCAATACTTTAAAAAAATAGATTTTTTAAGCTCGTATAAATTCTGCAGTCAGTCTTGGAAAGCACAAGCACCCATCACATTCCCATCCATTCCAACTGATTTCAGCCAGTAGGAAGAAGGAACTCTTACACAGTACAGCATGAGCAAAGGCTTTTAAACCCACTAAGCAGTTGATTATGACATGACCATGTGTGAAAAAGGCCTCACATCACACCTAGCACTGGTCAGGGGAGGAGGTTTTGGTCAGAGGTTTCCGATGTGGCACCGCTCTGTTCTGGGCATGGTGACCTGAGTGTGCTCGGCTCAGAGTGGGGATGCTGAGCTGCCTTTTCAGCTGCTGGCACTTGCCCAGGGCCACGCAGAGGAGGGCCAGGCTGAAAAGCTGGGGTTGGTTTTGCAAAGGGCCCTTTGAGTGCCCCTGTGGTGCAGCAGAGCTGGGAGGCAGCCCTGGAACAGGAACAGGAACAGGAAGCAGCAGCACAGCAGCTCTTATCACAGCAAGGCACCCCGAGATAAGAGCTGCACTTGGGATTTCAGCACGCACACAGCAGGGTGCTCACTGCTGTCCTGTTCATTCCAGGAGAGCACGTGCAGAAGGGCAGCAGTAAACTTCCCAAAACACTTTGTACCAGGAGTATATTTCTAAAAACACTATGAAATTTTAAAGTATACCAGGGGAAAAACCACCAAACATAAAACAAGTGATTGAATTACAGTGAAAGGCCATGCCATGACCTTGACTGGAAATATCCAGTCCAAGGTACTTGGAGATTCTAAGTCATGTTTAAGTCTGTTTGCTGCTCCTCTACACATACAAAGCCCTTGGCAGAGCACTTGACAAGGAGACTGGCAGATCAAGGGAACAAGATTTGAAACACTCAGGGCCAGTACCCAGTGGTATGATGCAAGAATACAATTAATTGATTTAACTCAGTCAGAACAACTTACTTTCAGTCCAGGACTGAGATATCATGTGTGATATCACTGTGGATAGAAAGGATTTCTTTCTGACAGTTGAAAAAGATATTGTCAAAATGATGCTTGTTCAAAACTTCACTGTGCCCTGTTCTCACTAAACTTCCTCCTCACACCAGTACTTATTTCCTTTTTAACTCTGGAAAAGTGGATCTTAAGTTTTTGTTTTACTAAAACTGTTACAACTAAACAAATATGAATGCAAAACCAGTTTGATTTAGAGAAAAATTCCAAACATACTCATAACAGATTCAGTTATTTTTCTCTTTGAATATCTGTATTAATAGTTTATTTGGATCAGGTAGCAGCATTTAGCATTTTCAGTCCACAACTATGTGAGAACACTCTGATACAAGCTTTGGAAAAATATCATTAGGAACCAGATGAGGAACGAACTTTAATAACTAAATATTTTGAAATTTAGGAGAAAGTAGAGGGGGTTTAAAAGCTTTTTTTTTAATATTAGCAGATAATACATTTCAAATAATTGCTAAATGAGGGCAGATTAGGCTGAAGGAAGCCCTGAGAGCTCTGCTGTGGCTGTCATTGCTTGTGCCAGCCCCCCTGAGAGGCAGAGCAGGTACTGGGGGTGGATTCTGCTCTGTTTAGCACCACACCAGCTCAGCACTGTCCTGCTGGGTACTGAGCAATGCACCCAGTGTCTGCTGTGGAGATTTTCCTTTTCCAGCCCTTCCTGCCCATCAGGGTGGTGCCACTGCCCAGCTGTACCCTGGGGTTACTGTCCCTCTTCCCTCCTGCACCCGGCTCCCCACAGAGAGCAGCTGAGCAGGTGCTGGAGATGCTGGAGGTGCTGGGATGAGCCCTTTCCTGCTGAGAGGCAGAGTTGCCAGAGCCCTGCAGCTCCCAGAGCCCTGCAGCAAGCCCAGGTGGAGCTCTGGCACTCCCCAGACAGGACACACAGCCTCAGCAGCACAGGCTGCCCTGGGGAGATGCTGAGGTGCTGCCAAGCTGGCTCATCCTGCAGGAGCAGGGAGAGCTCTGAGCTGGGCTATGTAAAACGCCTCTAAACAAAGCCCTGGGTGAGCAAGCCAGGTGCCAGCATGGTTAGGAATGCTCCAAGGAGAGCAGCCACTGCAGAAAAGCCCAGAGTTGCCTCACCACGGCCACAAGGGCCTGATGAGTTCATGTCACTGTGACCATCACCAGCTGGACATGCAGGGTGTGCCATGAGTGCTTTGTGCATGGGTTTGGATGGTTTTGCTGCAGACCATCACCAGCTGGACATGCAGGGTGTGCCATGAGTGCTTTGTGCATGGGTTTGGATCGTTTTGCTGCAGACCATCACCAGCTGGACATGCAGGATATGCCATGAGTGCTTTGTGCATGGGTTTGGATCGTTTTGCTTCAGTTCAGTCCATTGGAAAAGCTATTTATTGAGAGCTGCTTCAGTAATGAGGACAGCATTTTAGTCTTTCCTCCTTGATATTATTACAATAGGAGCCTTTTCACTTCAAAATGTGAACTCTTGTACTTCAAAAAGCCTTGCAGTTCCCTCTGAGCACCCAGCAGCAGGAGGCTTAGAGGAATGTTCTGGAATAAGGCTGATCCTTAGGGAGTTAGACACAAGGTTCCTCACCTTGGTGCCACCAGAAGGTAAGAAGAAATTATGTCACCCCCCAGCAATCCTGGTGTTTCCTACCCCCTGGGCAGGGAACTGACACTGCCAGTCTTCCCTTGCAGCTTTCATAACCAAAGCAAAATCCTCAGAGCCTCTCCCTGGTGGCTGCAGGAACCAGAGCCAGCCCTGAATCATCTCTGCCACAGTTAACTCCCCCCATTTGCCTGGGTGGTTACCCATGGGAAAACCTGTACCAGGAGGGACAGGGCACAGTCTCAAGGCACAGATCTCACAGGAAGATGCTGATGGGAGGGAGCAGCATTGTTCATCCTCAGGGGAAAGAAGAATGGGTATCCCAGTGTGCTCACTGTCATCAACTCTGCTTGCAGACTTCCATGGCTCCTTTCAAGTGTTCTAGGAAAAACTGTTCTGCTTTAACTACAGCACAGAAGTTGTAGTTTATAAGGGTTTATAGGGTAGTTTATAAGGTTCCAGTCCTAGAATCCCCTCCACATTTCTTTTGTCTCTGAAGGAGCAGTGCTGCTCATTGCACTGGAGGGAAGCAACTTTTGTCACTGGGCAGGGGGGAGGAAAGGCTGCCCCTCCTTTACTGGGGATCTTCAAGAAGAAAACAAGAAGAAAATCCCCAGGCAGAGAGCAGAGCACACGTGCAGAGTTCGGGGGTGAATTTCAGGACAACACAACTCTGCTCACAACACTGAAATCCCTGTCAAGCACTTTCTTGTTGGTAATTATAGGCCTGTTGGACAACGAGGAATAACTAATCTTTTTTAGCAACAAGGATTAAATCCTCTTTTACAGCCACACAGGCTTTGACTAAGCAGAATCCCTTTATTGGCCATGAGAGAAATTACTGGTGGTGAGTCAAATTGCCCTCTTCCAAACAACTAGATTTTAGTATAAGCAAATGAGGTTTTACACATTTAATGCCTATATTTATTATCTAATTAAAGCATTTTTTAATTTCTAAAAAATATAAAATAAGTTCTTTGACTAGTCATTACTTCTTAGAATCATAGCAAAATCCTTTCTGAGAAGTACCAAGCACTGTCTGACTAGTGCAGCTTAACAGCTTTTGCAAAACCACTCCATGAGAGTGCTAATTATAACACAAAATGGTAAATGGAAAATAGAATAGAGGCGAGACAGCTTAGCAAGGCTAGACAGTTGTTTAATGAGATCCAATCTTGCTGTCTGATTGTCTTGACAAAGAAAATGTGGGGTCAGTTATGGTGCTACACAGGAAATCCTTAAGACACTAGATAAAAACAAAACAGGGCTGAACAGACAAAGCAGGGGAAGAACTCTAAAATGGGCAAAGCCACTGATCTGGGGGAGGTGCTGGATCCTGCCATAAGACCTGAAGAATGGGCTGGAAATAGCTGTGCTTGAAACAAAAAGGTAGAATGAAATATTTTGCAGGAGGTATCTGATAACCTTCAAGAGTGAGGTAACAGAAAACAGATAAAAATCAAAGTTTCAAAGTACAAAATGGGAGTAAGAGATCAGTAGCAAAAAAATCCAATATACTCTGAGACCTTGTTGAATAAAAGAGCAGGAGAGGAGAGATTTGCAGATATATCTGTAGATCATGGCTCATTTAAGTGCCACTGCTATGATTTGATAGTGAAAGAAGGCAAATACAATCCTCTGATGGACCAAAAGTGTTTCTTTGAGAGCTGACATTAATGCCATGGTACAAAGCATCACTTGGTCTTTACTGGAGTGGTAAAGCATCATCCTTGTCCAACAGGGATTTATTCAGCCTTGAAGAAGTGCTATAACAACACATGGGAACCAATGGGATGACAAAGCAGAATGTCAGGAAAGGGCAAAGGAGGTTTGTTTGGATGCAAGGAGAGACTGAGAGGAGATGCAGTTGTACAACATGTGAAAAAAGAAATAGAGCTGTTGAAATGAAAGGGAAACATTTGTGCGAGTAAGCTGAGGCCTGAGTGATTCATGGCTCCCTTGTGGTTGGAAATTAAGAAGCAGAGCTCCAGGGTGAGTGACCAGAGCAGCTCACACTTGTGTCTCACCCTGGCTGTGCGTTTCCTGTCCCTCTGCAGCCCGGGCAGGCGGCACGAGCTGCTCAGGGCACAGCCAGAGCTGCTCCCTTTGCGCCCTGCTTTGCATTTCTGACCCTGCTGCTTCTGAAACAGGACTCCACATTCTTTGGGAACACAGAGGAGGACAAGAAAGCAAATTTTGAGAGGACTGCCCCCCAAAATGAAGATAGATTGAGTGTCTGAAGTAGGAGTTCTCCTTAGGAGCCAAATCTCTCTACAAGGGCCAGCCAGGGGAGCAAAGCCCAGAGGAACCTGGCAGGCAGTGATGTTTCCAGGGGTCTGGTGAAATTCCCAGTGGACTCAGCCCATCAGGCTGCCCCCAGCACACTGCTGTGCTTGTGTGCATGGTTTTGGCTTGATAACAAGTTAGGGTTGCCTTCTCTGTTTAGGGAATTGAATAGGCATTCTCTCAGACATAAAGAATTTGTCATCCTTTCAGTGTAACAACTGTGCCAGTTTAAAAGAGGTGGGGGAAGGCACCAGTTGAGTTTTAGCATTTACTGAACAAAGAGAGATATTGAACAGAAAGGCAGACTAACTTCACAGTGAGCTTATCACTGCCTTTGTTGCCTGTGGCAGTGGCTGACTGCTGTGGTGATACCAACCCACAGGATATTTTCACTTACCTCATGGGCAGCATTTCTGGGACAAGAAAGCTGTGTACACAGCTATGAGAGATAGCTGATTGCATCTGAAAATGTACAATTAAAATGCTGGGGGTGTGAGCTGGTTGTGGAGCATCTGACCAGAGTTTCTGCCAGGCAGAGGGACCCATTTATGGTAATTTTTTTACAGCAGTGATGCTTTCTGCCATTGGAATGTCCTCAAAAAAAAGAGAGAGGGGGGAAGTGCTAAGTCCATTGCCTGGGTATTATCAAGAACCTTTCCTACTTTTCTCTCTGAATGGCAAAACTTGCTGCTTCTCATTTATTTCACAGCAGGATCCCTTCCTGTGATGTGTGTGTAAATTGCCCTTGGAAACATTAGGAAAACGAATGTTTTGGGGCTTGAGATCCTGTTTCTTCAGGGGTGATGGCTTTAACAATGGACTGTAGCACTGGAAATATTACTACAGCCTGTAGGTTTACAGGGATTGTCTGCAGAAATGGATCCTAGCTCTTGAAGAACCAAAAAAAAATTGTTCCTAGATCTGCAAATCTCCTGGGAAGCCCCAAGGCCTGTGTGAGCAGCACCTCACCTGGTGGAGGCTGCCATCAACCACCTCCACTCATCCCCAGAGCTCCCCTGCTCCTCTCCAGTCCCAGCAACAAGGAAGCAAAGGCACAAGCTCAAGTGCCCAGCAGTTGCTTGCCAGAGGATCTTTTCCAAGTACCAAAACTTCAACAGCTGTCTTCTTCACAGTGGTGGTGGAAAGCAATAAAGTAACCCATTTATTAAATGGTAACTGCTATGGGGACAGTGGATGGATGTATAAACTGCATTCAGTTCACATGTAAGGGCTTGTATTGTAGATAAACTGCTTGAGGGAAGGAACACACTCATTCTCTTTATGGTTTCACAGCCCGTGATTTTACCATAATGCTGTAACATAAAGCTCAGAAAACATTCACCACTACATTTTCAATAGCATTATCACTATGTACTGGTTAACTCAGGCTCCCTGTGGAAAAATGGCTTGTCCTGATCCTGTTGTGAGGCAGTGGGAGGAGCAGGAGCAGAACACAGAAATCCTGTCTGCCTGTGCTATGAAAACACCACTGACCAGGTGGCACAGACACCGCCCCACAGGCTGATATTGGTACTGAGCTGACTCTGACCTTTGCTTTTAGAAACAGGGTAACAGGAATTAAGGAATAAGAATTAGAATTAAGGTAAGAGGAACTCATGTGCTGAACAGCTATTACTTTTTCTTTCTGTCTTCAGTGCAAGGAGTTCACCTTCCACACTGGCTACGAGGTGCTCGTTCAGCGGCTGCTGGAGGGGAAGAAGATGTGCAAAGATGTGGAGGATTTGCTCAAGCAGAGGTATGAAAATCAGATTGTGAACAGCCTCCTTTTTTTGTCTCATTTGGCATCCAAAGGGAATAGCAGGCTGTTTCTCAGTTTGGTATTGTTAGGAGCTTACATAGAAAAGCCTGAATAATTTGAATCCCAGCCTTGTGATGTGAAGGTAGACCAATAAAAATCTCAAAGACTTGAGAAGGGAAGAGGTTGAAAGAGTCAGAAACCCAGAGCTCCACTAAGACCCCTCGTTATGGGTCCAGAAGTACATAGTAGCACCTACATTCACAAGTAACATTTTTAAGTTTCCCCTTTTGCAGGGCAAAAATGACTTGCACATTTTTGTTTCTCTTTGAACATGCAGTTGCCATAGGCACTGTTTCAGTTTCCTGCCAAAAATGAGACCTTTTTTCAAATACAAAGCTACATAAAATGCTACCTAAAGCCTTACCCAGACACCCAAACCAGCCCCTGTTGTACACCAACCTTAGCAGGCTTTGAGTAACGATGTTGTAGTTCATGCTCCTGATTATGTGCTTCTTGCTGCTTCTCAACAGCAACTATGGACAGCTGACAATTTTATGGGTGAGAAAATATGTATCACACTGCTTCTCTGGCTCCTTTGCCATTCATTTTTGTAGTTGTGACTTAGAAAAACAGCTCTGAAATTTGGTTCTGTTTTTAGGTGGTTTCAGCAGTTTCAGCATGTAGCACGAAGCACACACGTACTCAGGTGTGACATGTAGGAAAGACCACACAAATATGGATTATTTATCCAGCAGGCATCTCAGAGCAGCTCATCTCAGCACTGTCCCCTTATGAATATTGCTCTGCCTTCCTGCTTTTTCTTCCCATGCTGTCCCCATCTAGTTTTTTGGGTTTAGGGTGGTTTTCTGAAGACTGATTTTAAAGCCCTGGTACTTTCAAGGGGGTGTGAGTTGTCAGACTCAAAGGTGGCCGTTTCACCACCTGTGAAGTCTCCAATCAAAAGCTGAAGCTATTTAAGTTGCTTTTCTCAACTACCAGTGGAAGACTGTGGTATTGGAACACATCACACCATCCTGAAGTCACATCTGCCTGATGGCAGCTTAGCTGCAAGTGTTTAAAACAGCTCCTTTGGGCCTCATACTGTGGCATTCACATCCTCTGAAAAATCCCTTCACCCAGGATTTTTCTCCTGGGAAGCTGAGAAGCCTTAGAGAAAAAGGAAACAATAATTATCTCATTTGCTTCTCCTGTGTTTTGCTTGTCTGGAATGTGTTTGGAGATTGTTTACCCACAGGTGATTGTTCCATTGGATTCTGCTGTGAGTTGTTTTCACTCATTGGCCAATCGGGGCCAAGCTGTGTTGGGACTCTGGCAAGAGTCACGAGTTTTCATTATAATCTTTTTAGCCTTCTGTAAGTATCCTTTCTGTATTCTTTAGTATAGTTTAGTTTAGTATTCTTTAATATAATATAGATGATAAAATAATAAATGAGCCTTCTGAGAACATGGAGTCAGATGCATTATTCCTCCCTGCAACAGGGCTCTCTGCAAATACAATATCAAACCCTACAGAGCTCAGAAGTGCACTGCAGGCCTTGGGCAGTGCAGTTCTGCATTGGATGCTGCACATGCCTGTGCTCCTTCCAAAATATTGCAGAGGCTTCTGAAAGTTGCAGGATGAGGTTTTTCCTGGTTAATGGTGGAGGCACAAAGCTCTTTCTGTAAAGAAGAAAAAATACATGTACAGTCATTTTGCAAGTATTTCCATGAGGTTTTTCACATCCCAGGACACTGCAGAGATTGTGTGTATGTGTGTGTGCCTGTGTGGGTACATGCCTGCTGGGGGGAGGAACAGGAGACGAGAAGTGGGCACTGAGTCAAAGATGTGATTTCCAGTTTATTGCTGGCAGATGTTTGTTTCAGCTCAGTCTCACGTCACTCATAGGAATGACCCAGCAGAAGATCAAAGGATGGGATGAATCTCTCTTCTAGAGGCTGCCCATACCATGTGCTTCACCTTGGAATTTCAACAAGGGCTCCCACAGCCCTGAAGCCAGCTGCCCTGGCCCTGGCCACACTAACACTCCATCAGTTTTCCAACCACAAATCCCCTAACTGGCCCAGAGAAAGGCCTAAGAGGTTTGGGAGTGAGAAAGCAATTGTATTCCAGAACAAAGCCCAGGGTTAAAACACAAAGTATGTCCTATCTCTGAATGGCTGCAGGGAAACCGAGAAGCTGTGTGCAGGAGTGCTGTAAAGTGGGACAAGCAGCACATGTGAAGAGATGGTGTCAGCCTCCTGTGAAATTCATCTGACCCTGGGCTAGTCCAGTCCCAACCATGCAGAGGTTTCAGGAGCTGGGACTGGCTTAAAAGCTGGCCATGCTTTTTTCCCATGAGATACTTGTGTACTGAGCAAGCAAAGTGGGAGTAATTACTGGAGTAATTTTCTCTTGCTGCACAGGCACTGGCACTAAGCAAAGCCTCTGACTCAGAAGTGTTTCTTGATACTGAAATCAGAAGACAATTAATCTATTCTTCTTCTGCAGCATTATGTGTCTGGAGCATATTTCCATTTTGATGGAATTTCACTCATCTAACATGAAAAAGAAGTGGTGCCTCTGCATGGCCTGTCACCATATTTTGCACCCTGTTCCTCTAACAGGAATGCCAGCAGTGATGTAGGAAGACTCCAGTGCAACTCAGCAGTTCTGAGTGCAGGAGGGCAGCACATGCAGCGGGAGCCATGGGCAGAGGTCAGGCACATTCAGCTCCTGCTGCAGGGCCAGCAGTGCTGCTCCAGTGCCTGACACATCTCCTAGGGCTGGGGAGAGTCCCAGGATGAGCCTGCCTCAGCTCCAGCAGATGGGGATTTGCTCCCAGAGCCAGGGGCAGCAGGAGGGGCCATGGGACCCTCTCAGGAACCCACCCCAGCAGCTGCCACGGGGCAAAGCTGCAAGAGCAGCATTCAAACTGCTGGAACTCAGCAAAGGCAGACCAAGCACCTCCTGGCCAAGTGGGAAGACTGATGGGACTAAAACCCAGCAGGGTTGTGGGGCCTTGCACCCACATCAAATTCGTTTTTTGAACAAAGAGTATGTTTCTCTAAGGTGCCAAGTTTCAGGCCAAAACCGTTTGAAATGCTTTGAAACTGCTCTTGAGAACTGGACCCTAAACAAAATCATCCCTCCCCCCAGGTGCTAGCACCAGGCTCTCTGTTCATTATTTATTATTGACCATTCCATAGTTTTTAGCAGCTACTCAAAGACTGACAGCTTGTTTCCACCCTGGTCTTGCACTCAGGAGAAAGGAAGTAACGCATTTAGTACAAATACTGTTTTAAAAGAGAATAGAAGTTTCCTCCAGTGCTAGGGGAAGGGAAAGCAAAGGAAATATTTGTATTTCTTTATTAACCATAGAAACAGAGCCACTGTCCTGAGTCACCAGTTACAGTTCCCCATTAGGTGAGGTTGTCCCTTCCACAAAGCTGCCCCAGCCTCACCACACAACCACCAGGGCTCCTCTGTCCTCAGCCTCCATGGCAGCCCTTCCAGCAGTGCCTCATCTTTCCAAAGGATGGAAAAACTCCTGCTACCCCTGGCTCCCATTTATTCCCAACATCTCTTGAATGGATCCTTTGGAACCTGCTCTTCACTGCTCTCACAGCTGGTGTTTTCATGGATTGAGTCAGCCATCATTTTTAGGTTCCTTTTGTTCTGTTATGAACACCTTCATCTCATCTCTGTTCACCTCCTTCTTCCCATGAACTCATGTTCTGGGGGCAGAGCTGAACATGGCATTCCACAGGAATCAAAGCCATGAAGAGGGGCTTCATTTTTGTCTCATTTCTTCCAGAAATAACTTACCCAAAGCATTTCAGAGGTTAACTAACAGCACTAGGATTGAGGAGATAGAGAAATCAACTAAGTTGCATTTCTGATGTTTTGCACCTCAAATACAATTAGAGGATTTGTGTAAATGTGATCCTGGTACCACTAAGAGAAACTGAGTAAGTTTTTCTTTTAACAGAGCACAAGCAGAAGAGAGATATGGGAAAGAGCTGGTTCAAATAGCCCGAAAAGCAGGAGGACAAACAGAAATCAAGTAAGGAATTCTTTTATTATTACTGCAAACAAAATTATTTTGGAAGAAATAGCAGACTCCTGTGTTTTGCCTGTGGATGAAGTCACAACCACTCATTTCAGTGCATTACACAGCTCTTCCCAGGGAAGTGGGGAAACACCACAGTCCTTCACAGTGGGATTCACTGTTTGTGAATAGTTTCTATTTAGAAACTGTCAGTAGGTCCTTTCCTGAGTTTTTTTTTTTTTTTATTTAAAGATTCTTAATGTTTAATGTTTGCTTCCAAAAGCAGACCAAGTGAAGGGGAAAAAAGAGAATGGAAAAGGTTGTGAAATGTTTAGGATGGTGGGATGGTGGCTTGACAGTTCTGGAAAGCTGGTGAACACTGAGAGACTGTGACAGAACAAATACAAAGACCCCAAAAATCAGCTTCTGCAGCAGAAAAAAGGCTTACCATAGGAATACAAAATGTAAATCTCTTTGAAGGGACCTAATTTGAAATAATTCAATGGGACTACTGAAATACACTAAGATGACATATATTTTTCTCTGTCTCCTCTATTACTATCTTAAATTATGTATAAATTGTGTTGGGAGGGAAGATAGATATTGGTATGGAATTTAACTTAATAAACACTGCTGATAAACTGCTGCTATTATTGATGGCAGCAGCAATAATGAGACATTTTGTCATTATTGTAACAAGTAATAAGGTGGCAGAGGATGAAGATGAGGGGTCACAGAAGACAATCCTGAAAGAGAAGACCTCAATCTAAACACAAACCAGCTCTATTGATCCCTGGGGCCTGCTCCCCTCCTCCTCCCCATAGCTCATTCCTTAATTGCAGTCTCCTTTTCACCTTGATTTATCACTCCCAGTGCAAGTGGTTTCTGTCCATGTTTTATGGGAGAGCTTGACCCCAGAGCTGTGCCCTGCCATGGCAGGCAGTGCCACAGCAAGGCTGGCACAGGCACTGCTGGGCCTCCCCGAGTGCTGGGAATGCCAGGGAGTGTGCAAGGCTTTCCCTGCCAGGGCTCCAGCCTGGCCCCTGAGCAGCACCCAGGGATGCCTCAGTGCCAGGAGATGCCTTCTGCCTTCCTGGTGCCTCAGTTCACTGACCTCATGGGGGAAAAGGAAGGAAAAGAAGAAATATTCTGAAATTAAAGCATCAGGTTAAGAATGGATGGGTTTTTCTCAACCCAAAGGCCAAGATCAGCATTCCAGGATCAAAGAAAGGCTTCACCTCAACTCCTTTAGTGGCAACACAGGGCAGGCAGAGCAAATGTGTTCAGCAACAAGCATCTTGGGCTGCCCTTCTGTAGCTCAGTGACAATTCATGGGTCTGCCTTTCCTCAAGAGATTATGAGAGTTTGATTTAGAAGCAGAGCCAAGTCCCAGTGTTGGGATATGGATCCAAGTTCCCCTCAAGTTGGGGGAAGTTCGGACTTGGGCCCAGCTCCACTTTGATCCAGCAATTTTATAGCTTGGCATGGAGGGAAGGCTGAATACACAAACCAAGCTGTGCTGTGGGGCTGATTTACTGTTTCCATAACCCACACCTGGCCAGGGAGAGAGCAGCTCTGCTCTGATGCTTTTATCAGAGCAAGTGTCTCACTGTGCCTGGTCTGAAGCAGAGAGGACACTTTCTGTCATCCAGCATCCTCTGATTGTTTAAGGAGTTACACAGATAGTGAAGGGCATTTGTCTAGGGCAAACAAAATTCAGAGAAAACTAAAGCCTGTCCAGGGTTGGAACAACACAAGAAAATGCAGTGTTTGGTTTTGATACCTTAAAGTGGTTGAATTTTCTGCGTCTGTGTGTTCTCCTCAGTGTGAAATTTCTGTTTCTATGACATTGATTGCTGGCAGCAGTTCTGCCCTCAAGGTCAGTCCTCCAGGGAGACTTGAGGGAGGGAATCTATGTACTCCTTATAATAAGAAAAGCTTGAAAGGACTATGCTGCAACTGTGCCAGTGCATTTTTCCAAGAGTTTCCTCTTTATGGGACTCCTATTTTCATCTAGCATACTAGGTCCTGATAGAGCTACAAGTACTTGATAGGCTGAGCAGGGCTGTTCACATCTTCAAATGCAGCTTTGGGTAGCAGTATTTCTTAAAGTCCAATGTATGTGTACCTAAAACTTCCATCTGACAATCACCAGGATAAAAGTAGCTTCCAGGGTGTTTCTGCAGACCTTCCTGTGCCATGCTATGTATGGAAGAGGAGCAGGAATTACTAATTTTAAATTACTCAGTCATTTTCTTGCTCATACAAAATTATTATCCTCTAGTCTTAAATTTAGCTACCTTTTAAATATCTCAGATACTGAGGCTTTCTGTTACTTCTCCTGGGAAATTCACACCACAGTAGTTCCCATAATATCAGGATACCTGATATCCTTTCAAAAAAATCTATAAAGGGAACATAAAAATTGCATCCACAACAAACACCCCAAACCTTCCAGTAGGACAACATTCCCAGAAGACCTTAAGAGAAACAACTGCAAGGCTGAGGTTGATATTTCAGCACAGTCAGGGTAGCACAAAACAAGGTACAGAGAATAAGCAAATGAGTAAATGGCAAGGACCAGAGCAGCCTGGAGAAGGTGATGGCACACTGCACCAGGGAGTGGCCATTGCTGCAGAAAACACTTCTCTCCCAAGCCTCCCCCATATTTTAAATGCTTTTATGCTTGAATCAAAGAAAAAAATAATTTCAACCTTTTTTCAGGCTTGCTCCTTCACTCCCCAGATTCTGCTTCAGCTGGAGCAATTGCTGAACTCAGCTAAATGTATAAATA
Source organism: Molothrus aeneus (assembly GCF_037042795.1). NCBI lineage: Eukaryota > Metazoa > Chordata > Aves > Passeriformes > Icteridae > Molothrus > Molothrus aeneus. The sequence continues at coordinate 4,264,879 of NC_089658.1, read as the reverse complement.
GATTCTACTGCCCTTTTTTGTTCACCAGAGACACAGATGAAGGAATATGCTGCTGACTCCAAAGATTGTAGGGAGGGTTCACTGGAATGTAGCAGCAACTCTGGGGCCACTCTCTCTTGCTTGGAGAAGGCTGCAGGTGGCAGCAGCCATAAGGATGCCCTCCTGTATCCCTGGGATATCCCTGTATCCTCCTGCATCCCTGGGTGTTCCCTTGGCTCCAGCCCCTCTGATGGAGAGCTCTGCCCAAGCCTGGCAGGGACAGCCCCAGGCCAGGCATGCAGGGCCAGCGCCAGCAGTGACAGCAGTGACCAGGGACAGAGAGGGGCTGTGTCCTCTGAGGAGTGCCCAGGGCAGGAATGTGGGAGCACTCTGAGCTCAGGGCCAGCAGGGACAGGGCCTGTCCTGAGTGTCAGCAGCAGTGACTGAGCCAGGGCTTGCTGCTCCTGTGCACAGCAGGGTCAGGATTGGCCCTGGGAGCCCAGAGGTCAGAATGTGTCTGACAGCACCAAAACCAGCAGGGCAGACACACTGCACCTTTTCTTATTTCCAGAAAAAGCCAGGATGGGGTTTCTAAAAGCAGCTGGTGCTGCATACCACTGACAGAGCAAACAAATCCAGCTCAGGAGTCAAAGTTGCCTCCAAGTGCTGACAGCCAAAGGGCAGCAGCACTGCACAGGCTGCTGCTCCTTCCCAAAGCACTGCAGGGGTACAAAAACTCCTTCCCTCTTCCCCAGCCAGGGCACAGCTCTCACTCAGCACCTGCCACAGGCCCTGGCCATTCCAAGGCACAGAAGGATGCACACACTTCAATCTAAGGCTGCAAGAAGGATCACACAAGCTCAGACTAACGCCTTGAGCTGGATATTCTGTCCCCAACACTGGGTCCCAAGGGAAGGGTAGAACAACAGGGCAAGCATATAAAGATATTTCTTCTAAATAATCTCCTGGCCATAGCAATCAGTAAGTTCACAGGATGCCACACCAGTAGCACCTTTCTAAGGAATAGCCTCCACTGTTTTCTTGTTCTTATTTGAAGCCCTGAAACATTTTAGCATCCACTGAGTCAATAGGTAAAGCAATGTATGCCTGGTATCCCACTTTTAAAGCTAAAAAAATTAAATCTGCATCACCATTTCCTAGTCTCTACTCATAAAAGAAATTATAAAAAGGTGATGACAAACCTACAGCCACGTTTTCTTGGCAAATGACAGCTTATACCATATCCAGCAGAGGAGAAAGAACTACAGGCTTTGAAGTTTAAAGTGCAGTATTTGTACTCTCAGTGGTGCACACATGGGAGGGGTTGTACAGAAACTGGGATTTTCAGCCAAGCTACAGACTGAGATCACAGCTGCAGTTGTTCCTGGGGGTGTGCACAGCAATGATGCCTCTCACACTGGAGATGATTTTCAGCAGAGCTTCAAGTGCCTTTAAGAGGAATCACCCTTCTGGCTGCAAGGTGCCTGGGAATCTCCATGCAGTGGCTTTGGGCAGCTCCTCAGCACAGCAACAGGAAAGCAGAAAATGCTCCAGAGCCCAGTTCTGAGCTGCAGGCTCAGCTTCAGCCAAACCAGGCCCTCTGGGAACTCTGTTCTGTAAAATAACTGATGCAAACACACACTAGCTGGTTAAACTCTGCCTAGGCTGACAACAGCTATTTTTGTCATTTGCTCTGCTTGTCTCTTCTCATGTATATGATTTCCTACATTTTTCATCCCTTTTTTCTACTACCACCTCCTTAGGACCTCAGGAAAGGGTAGCTCCTTCAAGCCCATGTGTGCTCTGCTCTTCTCTGTGGTGCCTGAAATAGAACATTTCAGTGAGTGGGAGGTGAGGGCATCTGTAATGAAATGCCAATTGCTGTTTCCTGTGGATAAAAATAGTGCATCTGTCACTTAATATACAAAATCCTCTGTATTACTCCACACAAAGCAGGCATTTTTGAACTGAAGCTAAAAGTCAGTGTGGAAGGTCACATCCTTCCATGGTTGCTTATTCTCCACCCAAATGTTCTGAACCCACCCAGAATTTATACACTAGCACTTTGAACTTTCAGGACTATGAAAATGGACCTAAGCCTCTGCTCAGTCCCTGTTCAGTTTGATCTAGATAAGCTCTCTGCTGATGAGGACAGGCATTTTTGAGCAGTGCTGCTCTCTTTCTGAGAGATGTGAGGAAATTTAGTCTTGTGTTAAAGGCACAAAATTTGTTCTGACTGTTTTAACCTTTGATTTGGATGGCACAGCTCATTCTGGAGCCACAAGGGATCTAATTTTATGTCAGGTTTACAGGGAGGAGAGGGAACATGGAGATGTTTCCTGTTTGCTCCCCTGCCCCAGGAAGGTCTGGGGTGATGTGTGTGCCCCCAGCCCTGGAGCGAGTGAGGACACAGCCCCTTCCCTGAGCTCAGGGCACTCCTGACACACACCTGGGGATGTCCAAGCAGCAGAAGGTGGATGTGAACCCCCTCAGCACCAGAGGAGCCCTGCACAGAGGCTGCTGCTGCCTCCATGAAAGCCACAAAATGCCAGAGCTGTCCCTGAGCCCAGCCTGGTGCCCAGTGCAGCCTCTGAGCAGCTGAGAACAGCTCCTGTGGCTCCACATCACAGCCCAGCTGTCAGGGAGCTGACACCAGCCCTTCCAGCTGCGCCCAGGGCTGCTGCCTTTCTGTTTAGAGCTCCTCTGAGAACAAGAAACGCCCTGGCAAAATTCATTCTTCAGTGATTTTGCCTTGTGCCCACTAAAGAAGGTCAGACAGTGCTGTGAGCCTGGCCTGGGACTGGGCTGTGCTCAGGAACCTCCTAAAGAGCAAAGAGCACAACTCCTCCCCTTCATTTCTGTTCTGCAGTGCAGACACAGCCCCAGGTGGGAATGAGTTGAGAGCAGATGATTTCAGATGCATCTCCCCACACTCTGCTACCCCCATGGGGCTTCACAGAAGGAATTGTTGGTAAAACAACAATTTTTGGGTGTTCCTGTGTGCCAGGAGGAAAGGCAGATGTTGAGGGTGGCCTCAGAGGGGACTATCACTGCTGGGTGTCACAGCTCTGCTGTTGGGCTCCACATTTCTGGGGCTGAGGGGGGACAGCACTGCTGGGAGCTCTCTGTAGGGCTCATCTGGCACAGACTCCTCTCAGTTTCATTAAAGGTATTTTTGAAAATTGCAAGAACAACTGAACGTTATAGATCGTACCAATGTCAAAATAGAAACCTCCCAGAAAGGAAGGTGGGGTTATTTCACATTTCTATTCACCAAGCAAAGGTAGCAAAGAAAGAAAATGAAAAAGCATCTGTGGTTTTCCGGTTAGAAGAACCTGTTTTACCTTCCTGTGTGCAAGATAGAAAGGGACTCTCTAAATGACTCAGTTAACCCAGGGTCTAAAGGCAAAGTACTGGCGAAAAAATGCCCAAACTATCAAGCTTAAGGCTGAAAAAATTGGAACAGATGAAACAGTGTGGTGCAAGAGTGTACGTGGTGAGAAGAGCTGTCACCCAAGCCCTGCCAGTAACGGGGCTCTGCTGATTACACTCAGGTGAAACAAAACTCTGCTTTTGATGGCTGGGAAGCAGATGGGAGTAATTCCTGATGGTCCCCGTGGCACAGAGGACTGCCCAGCACAGCTCAGTGTTTCAGCCTAAACAAGGTCCACAAACAAAGCACAACAAGCACAAAAAGCACAAAAAGCCAAAGCAAGACTGAGAACATTGTAAGAACATCGCAGCCACTAGATGGCAAACCCCCCCCAGGCTGCTGCACGGGCTCTGCCTGCTCCCTTCCTCTCCAGTCAGGCACTCCTGCTTCCTCCGGAATTAATTTTGACAAATCCAATCTTTAAATGTACAACAGGGAGTCGTTTAACAAACACACAGAGTGAATTTGTGTGCAGCCTTATTTTCAAGGAGACACCTGCGGGATTCTCCACGTGGGGGTGCCCAAAGGGAAGGCTGAAGCTCTGGCTTTAGCCAGAGTGGTTTATTTAACAGTCTTCCAGAATGTATGTGAAAATCTCAGAAGTGAACAACTTTAAAAAAAAATAAATAAAAAATCAAATTTTCAGTGGTGCTTGAATTGTTTTCAACCCTAGGTTTTCTAATTTAGCCACAGGACAAACCCCAAAAAATCAATTAGCACCAGAATGCTAAGCAGCAGCATCTACTGAGGGTGAAAGACTTTCAGAGTGTCCAGGCGAGTGAGATGTCCTCACTTTGGATGCCTCAGAGTAAAGCCCATATCAGTCCCACTGGAAAGCCAAACCCACCCAGAAGCAATCAGTAAGAGGTGCTGTACATCCACACCAGCACAGACAGAATTAAAACTCATTCATAGATCAGCCACAGGAGTCACTTCCATTAAACCCTGTGAGGCACTGAAATATTTCACTGATATAATCAGAACATCCAGGAGCAAATCTACAGCACTGCTGCTGCAGCCCAGGAGTCATAAAGGGAGTCCTGATGGATCCACAAGTCAAAATTTGATTGATTTATTCTCACCCAAGTGTATAATTTGGCATGATGACATATTTGCTGGCCCTTTAAGCCCTGTAAGGATCCAATTAACTGATTTTAGAAAATTATTATAAAAATAAGGAAGAAAATGGCTGAAGTCTATTTCAACCTACTTGCAGCAGTCAGCAGCTATGGAATTGGCTGGACAAATCCTTCACACAAGGAAGAAAAGGCCAGAGATTTCTGAAAAGGCCATTAGAGACCATGCAGGAGAGAAATGGATCCCTCTTTGGGTCACAGCCAGGTGCATTATTGCACAGAGACCCCTGGCCTTAGAGAGAGCCAGCAAAAGGAGAAAGCTCCATGGCTGCCTTGTGGCCATGAACTGCTCTGGGAGCTCCGGGGCCTGGAAACCAAAAAAGCAGCAAATTGCCTTTGTCCTTGATAAAAACTGAGAAAGTGCTATTCTTCATTATCTACTGCAGCAATTCTGTCAGTTTTTGCATAACTTGAATCATCAAGAACAAAGGGAAAAAAGTCTCTGAGAAAGAGAAATCAACACAGAATGCAAACAGTATGTCCAGTTTGCAACTGCCCTCTGGTTTTTTTTAAATTCCAGTATTTAACTGTTTCAGGCATGAAGTTGTTAGTACATTCCCCACCTCCTATTGGAAATTAGTGACTGGAAAAGAAAATTTTATTCCTTGTATATATTTATTTTTTCAAAATAATCCATTAGGAAAAGTTATCTCTGCTGCTGATATTCAGCTTGTCTTTTACTGCCAAGCTTTTAATTAGCTGAAACTAATGCTACTTGTTTCCTTTATGGTGTGAAAATTTAGTTTCCATCAAAATTTCACACCAGACTAAATTTTACAAAGCAAACTTCAAATGTCTAAGTATTGTTAGGAAACCATTTAAAAATCAAAACAGAATGTTCTCCCTGGCTTATCTCAGGAGATTCACCACAATCTAATTGAAACATGATAAAAAAATCAAGCAGCTCTTCTTTTCTGTCTGAAAGTCTTCCTTACATTTCTACAAACTTAGATCTGGAATGGGTTTCCAGGCAGTTTTTGATGAGGACAGGCCCAACCTTTCCCCTCATTTGTGCATTTTTCTTATTCCTGGCAAGGCAGCCTCCCTGCTGGGAGAATGTTTGATCAGCAAACAGATGTCCAGCCACAATTAACACAGGGCAATTAGGGTCCTTCCTGTGCCTGTAGGGCTCCCAGGATGGCCCAGGAGATGCAGATTTCCCTGCCCAGCTGTGGGTGCACGTGGCTGAGAACTCATAGCAGCCTCTCCTGGGCTCTCCAGGTACAGAGATTTGGGGAGATTTGGGGCTCTTCATTCACCAGCTCTTCCCTGGGCTCTGCCTGGGGCACACCGGGGCTCCATGGAGAGCCCAGCACTGATTCCTTCCAGGAACAACTCTGGGCCTTGAGGAGATCATTTCCAGATCTGAAAATCTTCCAAGTCACACCCAGCCCTGGCTGCTGTGTATGCAAAGGCCCTGCCAGCCTGCACATTCAGAGCTGGAGGAATCTATTCAGCGGGAAAAGCCTCTCACACACCTTGTGCCCTCTCATCGCATCTGTGCCGGTACCTCTGGTGCCTCTAGAGCTGCATCTGCGCTGGCCACAGGCAGGACATTGGTCTGGGGCTGTCTCTCATGTCCCCATCCTGGAGCCGTGTGGCTGTGTCCCGCAGTGTCCCTGTCCTGGGGCAGTGTGGCTGCATCCCGCAGTGTCCCTGTCCTGGGGCAGTGTGGCTGCGTCCCGCAGTGTCCCTGTCCTGGGGCAGTGTGGCTGCGTCCCGCAGTGTCCCCATCCTGAGGCAGTGTGGCTGTGTCCCGCAGTGTCCCCATCCTGGGGCAGTGTGGCTACATCCCGCAGCTCCGTGCACAGCCAGGGATGGGAAGCAGGAGCGGTGCACAGCCAGGGATGGGAAGCAGGAGCGGTGCACAGGGCAGGGATGGGAAGCAGGAGCTGTGCACAGCCAGGGATGGGAAGCAGGAGCGGTGCACAGGGGATGGATGGGAAGCAGGAGTGGTGCACAGGGCAGGGATGGGAAGCAGGAGCGATGCACAGGGCAGGGATGGGAAGCAGGAGCTGTGCACAGCCAGGGATGGGAAGCAGGAGCGGTGCACAGCCAGGGATGGGAAGCAGGAGCGGTGCACAGGACAGGGATGGGAAGCAGGAGCGGTGCACAGGACAGGGATGGGAAGCAGGAGCGGTGCACAGGACAGGGATGGGAAGCAGGAGCGGTGCACAGGACAGGGATGGGAAGCAGCAGCGGTGCACGGGGCAGGGATGGGAAGCAGGAGCGGTGCACAGCCAGGGATGGGAAGCAGGAGCGGTGCACAGCCAGGGATGGGAAGCAGGAGCGGTGCACAGGGCAGGGATGGGAAGCAGGAGCTGTGCACAGCCAGGGATGGGAAGCAGGAGCGGTGCACAGGGGATGGATGGGAAGCAGGAGTGGTGCACAGGGCAGGGATGGGAAGCAGGAGCGATGCACAGGGCAGGGATGGGAAGCAGGAGCTGTGCACAGCCAGGGATGGGAAGCAGGAGCGGTGCACAGGACAGGGATGGGAAGCAGGAGCGGTGCACAGGACAGGGATGGGAAGCAGGAGCGGTGCACAGGACAGGGATGGGAAGCAGGAGCGGTGCACAGGACAGGGATGGGAAGCAGCAGCGGTGCACGGGGCAGGGATGGGAAGCAGGAGCGATGCACAGGGCAGGGATGGGAAGCAGCAGCGGTGCCGCACGGGGGTGCTCGGCAGACGCGCTGCGGGCGCTGCTGCGGCGCAGGACCGGGCACCGAGGACGGGAATGGGGCCGCACGCAGCGCTCCACCCTTCAGGCTACTTCACCTTTCAGGGGTCGCTGCACCCCTCAGGTTACTGCTCCAAAAACCCCCATTTCCCCCGGCGCTTCATTCGTATCTACCTGCGAGGTGCAAAGAGAGAAAACATTCTCTCTTTGTTGTAAACATTCACGGCCACAGAGTATGACTGAGGAAGAGGGTGCACAGAAGGAGAGGTGCAATTCCCTGCTTCATGGAGCATTTTATTGCGTTTCCTGATGGTAGCAGACTGATGCTATTGTGCTTGTTAGCATGGTCAGCTTTTATTACGAGGCCATTACGGGTTTTATCTCTATGTGGATCTTTGAGGTTCTGAGGGAAACCTTTTTCCCTGGATTCCCAATCCACCCTTAGAAGCCAGTACTAATACAGTGTCTTGTTTCTGCCCCACAGCACACTGAAGGAAGCGTTTGAGATGCTCAAGCAACGTAAGTATTTCCCTGTTCCCTTCTGACCTGGGAAACACAGGCACCCAATGTGTCCATCCTGTTCCCCACACCATTCCCAGCTTTTCTTTCACAAGCTGTGGTGCAAAGAGGGGAGGAAAAGGGTGCCTACTCAGTCTGGGGGTAAAGAAAATGGCTTGTTCATCACATAAATTTTATCTGGATCCAGTCACAAGATAGGAACTCTGTCCCCTCTTCTGCAAACCACTGACAGCAAACCAGCTTCCTAAATGTGCCCAAGGCTTAATGAAACCCTTTCACACACACAAAATGCAGCACCATGAGAGCCAATAGGACACTGTACCTGGTCACTGGCACCTGCTGTTTACACCAAAAGTCCCTCTTGAAAAGCAGCTGCTGGACTGAGATATTTTTAGGGCCTGGGTGGGGGAGTTCAGCATTTCTGGAAAATGCAGGGTTCCATTTCAGAGGCACTGAAGCTGAGAAATGCAGAGCAGTTCCCAGCCATTTCAAACAGCACCAGCCAGGTGCTCTGAAATTCAATCCATCTTGGCTAATCCTTGGAAATTCTCAGCATGCAACCATCTAATGATTGGCCACTGCTGGCAGCAGCTCCCAAGAGCAGGGACAGCCCAGCAGCACACCCAGGCCAAAGCACACCCAGGGATGATGGAGGCCAGAGCTCCTTCCCTCCCTCTGCACCACAACCCCTGACCCTCAGTCCCAAAGAATGGGGGGCAGCTGGGGTAAATGGGGCCATGAAGAAACTCACTCTGTTCTTGAGCCCTCAGCGATGTCAGGGCATGCAGAAACACAAAAACCTTTTTTAAGGCTGCCGTGCTTCTGACAAATCATACAGCAGTCACATCACAGAAACATCTCCTAAAAAATGTGACTTTATCTTTAAAGACTTTCCCACTGACTGAATATGAATTCTGATTTGCTTTAGAAATTGAAAATGTTGGAAACTCTCACATCCAGCTGGCAGTAATGCTGAAGGAAGAACTGAAAGGAATAGAGGAGTTCCGAGAAAGGCAGAAGGAGCAAAGAAAAAAGGTGAGAAACTAGAGAAATGTTGAAAGAGATTGGGTCAGTGGGCTGTGCTGATGACCTGTCTCCAGCCATAGGCTGGGAGTTGTGCAAAAGATCATAAAGCATTACCAGCATGCCCTGCTCCCCCTATAGACTAACTGTGGAACAAAAATCTCCTTCTGATCCCAGCTGGAAATAAAGTAATGCTCTGAACTCAGGAGCCAGAGACTTTAGTCCCTTTTACTCTCTCTGGTGTAACTGCAGATGCTGTTGTTATTATTTCTGTAAGAACTTAAACCTTCCTTTTCTTTTTTTTATACCCTTGCTGATGTTTTCTTTGATATGACCCTGCACAATCTCCAACACGAGCTAAAGGCGTAACACAAATGTTTAAAACATGAAAGCAAATTAATGTCATGCTGGATGCAACAGCAATATATGCTGAATTGCAAATACATGGAATAAGTAGCATCTAGTTGATGTTATATAATAAAAAAATTGAGTATATTTATGGCCATTTCATCCCCTTTGACCTCATCAAGCCCTAAGTCTATTGAAAAATAGCTCTCAATAGAGACAGCAGGGACCACTCTCACACCTTCACTGGGTCTGTGGGGTTGAAGACAAAGACAGGACCATCCCTTCACTCTGACAGCATGGAGTGATGGAGGAGTAAAATAAATATTCCTTTCTTTGCTAATTTTAAACAGGTGAAAATGCATATAACCAGTACCCAGTGCCACAAAAATCGTGTGTCTCCAAGCCCCTGACACACAGGAACTTGGAATAGCAAAGAATTCTGAATATGAAAGTGGGTGAAACCAGTGCTACTATTGAGATCTGAGGTTGACAGTGATCTGATGAACTAAATGAGGCATTAAAAGACAGACAGTGGGCACCAGGTTCATCAGTGTTTGTCCCCATTCCCTTTGCCACTGGGATGTGCAGAGAGGCTCTGTCCTGCTGACAGCTGTAAGCCTGTAACTCAACTGGGAACAGATAGAGGGGCCTAGGGAAAAAAAAAAAAAAAGGAAAAACTGCTTTGGAGTCTTAGATAAGCTTTTTTCTCTGTCCAGCATGTGAGGAAGCCAGCATTAGACATGCTGGATGGTGTCAGCAGTTTTGGTAGCCTCCCAAAATGCTGTGATTTGTGTTGTACCGTAGCTGCCCCAGGACTGTGCCCAGTGTGAAACAAGCATCTGGGTAGCCCTGGAGAGAGTTTTGCCTGAGCAGAATGTAAAGATTACAGGACCAAAAGTCCCCCTGAGGAAAGCCATCCCCTGCCAGTAGGAGCATATCTCACTGTCACATAAAGCTGGGCATCTCCCAGCTAAAATCATGGAAGAGAATCCAGCACTGTCCTCCCAACCCTGCCCTGATGACTCCAGCATGGAAATCAAATCACATTCAGCATAAAGGTGCCAGAAGCAGTGAATATACAAGAGACAGGAATTGTTTGGATTGAAAATGGACAACTACCTGTGCTCCTGTGGGTGAGACAGGGGTTTGGTCTGCAGAGATGTGGGATCAAGCTCTGGCAGCAGCAAAGGAGCTCTGCTGGCAGAGCCCCCTGTGATTGGGTGCTGCAGCATTTCATCTCTTTAAGAAAACAAACAAACAAACAAAAAGCAAGGAAGACAATGAAGATCTACATCCTCTCTGCTATTAATGGAAACCACTGAAGCAGAATTATCTGGGACTATTTTTTTACCTGGCACTTTGATGTTCTCTGTATCACTTAGAAACCAGTCATTTACAAAAGCAGAGTGAAGTAATTTTGCCCACAGGGAGGTGGCTATAGAAAGGCCCTGACTGTGGTTCTCCTAATCCTGCTGCTGGAAAGGGGAGGAAAAGTCCAAAGCAAGAAATGCTGACCTGTGTGTGTTTCTTACAGTACGAGTCTGCAATGGAGAGGATGCAGAAGAGCAAACTGTCCCATTATAAGAAAACCATGGAGGTAAGCAGGGAGGGCTTGGGCAGCTTTCCTGATGCAAACTGGCTCCAGGAAAATCTGTATCACATGTACCTCTATTTAAAGAAAGGTCAAAGCTGTGTGACTGTGCAAGGCTGAGTGAGGGAGGGAAGGTGTCATTCCTGCTGTGAGGAGGAAGCTGATCTTCCCTGCTGCACCCACTGAAAAGTCTCCAGAAGGTTAATGCAGGATGAATGGTGCCCCAGATCAAACAGGATTTCATTCTCTCTAGGCAAGGGTGCTTAGAGGAGTAAATGTAATTTTTCAATGTGTGTAAGTACAATTTTAAGAACAGTGGGGGAATCTTGTAGGCAGGAGGAATCCTCTCCATCTGGAAAGCTTGCAGGTACAGCAACTACAGGCAGCTGGGACTGGTTTCCATTGGGCAACTGCCTCTAAAGGAAAGTAGCTGCAGACCTGTCAGTGCTACAGCTGGAGGTGTACAAATGGGTTTGTTTTTTTTTTTGAAATGTGGTGGTTCTAAGTGCATCTCTAAGATACAGAGATGTTTGGTGCAAATAAAGATTTCTCCTGCTTCTGAGAACTACCCCAAGACTGTTGCCTGTGGGGTGGTGGCTCTGCCTCACAGCTTGGAGCAATGGCCAAGGCAGCACCTCACAACCCACCCCACAGGCACCCCGGGAATGTGGGATCCCAAATTCGTCTCTCCTTGGCTCCTGGGCAGATACCTGGGGCACCAGTGGTGGTAGAGCAGCCTGCGCACTCCTGACCCCTGCAGTTGTACAAAGCAAATAATTTCAGGGCTGCAGGAAAAGGATTCAATCTGTGCTGTCAGCCCCATTCCAATGTTTCAGTTCTATTTTTCTGCCTCCTTACGGTGCCATTGGGATTTTTTTTCTATTGCCCACCCTGGGCACTGATTTGCTGCCCCAGACTGCAGAGGAGGAAGTGGCTGGAGCACCTCTGGGGGGAATCCAGCCTTGCTGCCCCAGGCAGAGCCTGATGTGTGATCTCTTTGCACCAGTCCAAGAAGAGCTACGAGCAGAAGTGCAGGGAGGCGGACGAGGCCGAGCAGTCCTTCGAACGCACCAGCGCCACAGGCAACCCCAAGCAAACAGAAAAGGTACCTGAGAGGACACAGCTGTCCAGGGGGAAAATGGGGGTTTACCTTCTCCAGGTACAAGAGAATACAATTAATCCATTCTACAGGATGCCAGGGGCTTTGTTTTGAAATTAACCCCAAAGAGTCCTCTGGGAAGGGATGAAGTTATCTAATTAATTTATACCAGGCTGTGATCCAATTGCTCTATGAATCCTGAAAGGAAACTGAATGGGATTTTTTTCTGAAATTACTCATTACAAAAAAGAAACAAGTCAAAAATATGTCATGCAGTTAGTTTTGCCTTTTGGTCTCTTACAATTAGTAGGTGTAGCATCTTACATTAAAATGCATCTTTTTCCTCAACATTTTCCTCCTCATGGTGAGTTTAATTTCAACTAAATTTACAGACTCAAAAATAAATCGTTGGAAATTAAGGCACTGCAGTCCTTCATTGCATCGTCTTGATACTTGCAGCTGACAATTCACTAACTTTTAATGGGAACATTTTACAGTGAAACAGATGGAGAAAACAAAATAAATGAACTCCCTTTGGCTCGATAAAAACCAGTGCAGTGTAAGCAAAAAGGATCAAAAATCATCTCAAGGAGAGGGAGTTGGTTGTGTGGAGACTCTAAAAACAGCATCAGAACTTTACATTTTATTTCCAGCATTCCCTAATCTTTGATAAGCAAACCCCTGCAGCTTAGCTGCAAAGAGGGGATGGAATCCTGGCCCTGCCAAAATGACACCAAACATTTCACAGCTCCAATGGCAGCTAAACCTGACCCAGCTCCTTCCATGCAGAAGGATCCCAGGGTGCTCCATTGCCAGTTCTTCCCTGAACGTGCCAGCACGTTGGGAATGCACAGAGGCAGCTCAAGCTGTTTAATTCTGCTCAGCATTTGCAAACAGTTTGGGCCAGGAAGCAAATAAGAATGAAACTTCTATTCCCAGCTTACTCCACATTTCCCAGCCAGCTGTGGTGAGGAATATGATCATAAGAGCCCCTACCTGAGCCTTGTCTGCAAGGGCAGGAGGAAGAATGCATGGCCCTGATGTCTAGAGCAGAGCATTACTGTGCTGTCACCCCATCTGTGCAGAAGGACCTGAGAGCACAGACCTGTCACTGATGGCTGTTTTCTCATTTGCTGAAAGCTGCAGGTTTTTAAAACAGAGGACTTCTACTTAGAGTGAATTTCACTTTTAGGCTTCTGAGTTGTTGTGGGAAATAATCTGGCATTTGCAAAGCATTTTAAAAGTTGTGTGCTTTTCATCTGAGTATTACATGAGGAGCTTGAAAGATGAAGAATTTTAACTGCCATTTATTTCTGCTTATAAATATCTATTAGAGAAGCACATCAAACAATTGAGAAAAAACAGCTCAGCCAGCAGGCACAGCTTCAGGCTGGATCACCCTGGCTCTGAGCTCCTCCGGCAGGGATGTTTGAATAGAAAGATTTCCCTTGAAGTCATTGCACCTGTGGCTGCACCTGGGAAATCCTGGTCCCTTCTCCATTCAGCAGAACTGTGCATGAAGGGGGGACAGCCAGGAAGTTCTTGAAAGTTAGAGCCTTTCCCCTAGGGGGGGAAAAGAGAGCAGGCAGCACAACAAAGTGGGGCAGAAGCAAAAATATGTCAGGAGTTAATTTGGGGTGTTTCTTTTTCTGTTTCAGAGCCAGAACAAAGCCAAGCAATGCAGAGATGCAGCAAATGAAGCAGGTGATGCTGTTTGCAGCTGAACTGAGTCTTCTCAGCAAAGATCTACCAGCACAGGCTTTTGATAGAGCACATCCAAATCACCCAGGCTGCCAGGGTTCCCAGAGTCACCTGCCCAAATATTAATGAAAGAGCAGCAACCTGAGAGTCACTGACACTCCCCTCTGTGGAAATGCCAGTGTCCTGTTTACATTAAAGAATTTACAGAAGACTTCCTTTAGGGACTCCACCAGGGAAGAAAAGCTCTTCTTGAAGCAAGTCTGAAAGCACAGTAGAGCTCAAATTGCCCTGAGAGAGCCCAAATCCCATCCCCCATGCCCATGGGCATGAGCACAGCAGTGATGTGCAGCCACAAACGTGTGTATGGCCAGCAGGACAGGCCAGCACAACCTGAGCTGGCTCAGGAGCTCTGGCTTGTGCCTCCCTCGCCATGGAACAGCTTCCACCAAATCACATGGCTCATCTGGCTGGCTGGGAATGGAGAGGGCCTCAGGATGCTCAGTGCCCAAGCAAGGTCCAGGCTCTTCATCTCTGAATTGTGTTATCCCTACCATACAGTTTATAACTGACCTGCAAACCATACTGAGAGAATCCTTACTCTAGTATACAGCTACAAAGAAAAAACCCAATAATTATTGTGCCCCACCAGTCCCAAGCTCACATATCCTTGTGATACTCAAGCAAACCACAGGCCTGAAGTATAGGAAATTACAGGAAAGGCTCAATAGGAGGAAAGAGAAAAAGGCTGTATCACTTTTTCCCTGACTGCTGGGTTTGTGTTCTGTGTTTACAGAGAACGTTTACAAGCAGAACATTGAGCAGCTGGATAAGGTCAGGACAGAGTGGGAGCAGGAACACATCAAAACCTGTGAGGTAAACATTGACTTCTGCAGAGGTGTTTGCACACTCTTTATTTTATCCCATTGGAAGATTTCAGTCTAAGGCCTGAAATGCCATCCCAAGGGTTTTGCTGTTTGCTTTATGTGGAGTTCCAACAGAGGTCTTTGCAAAATTACTGCAAAAACTAGAGTTTGTTTAGACATAGCTGCTCCTGTATCACTGACATTCTCCTTGCTTGGTCAGCACAGCTATGTAAAAATGAAGGAGAGGAATAAGTGCAGAGGTGGGAGAGGTGGAGCAATATATGAACTGGTACATACCCCAGTCACTCTTCATGTTTATAGCACTTTGAATTCACCTGCAAGAATATTTGTCCTCTGCAATGAAATAATCTTTCAGTTGAAAGGCAGTGGTAGAGAAGTCTCTGTCTCCATTTTACTGAGGATGGACAAGGAGATTTGCACTTGGCTATTAAGTTTTGCACAACAATTTACAGGAACTGGTTGGCATCCAAATCAGCCACTCATTTGATCACAGTAATTCTTCAAGTACATTTGCCCATCTGCTAAAGTTTGCTATATTTACTTGTTGCAGGCTTTATTTCCACATAAAATAAAATGCCAGGAGGATACATTTCCAGTTCCCTGCTTCCTCTTAAATATTCCCTATCTGAGAGGACTGAAAAGCCCCACAACTGGCACAGACATTTCCACAGATATTATGCCAAGCCTTAGTCTTCCAAAGATGCATATTTTCTCTCTTCTTAAAAAGCCAACAAACCAGTGAAGCATTCCACAACCTCACACTCTTTTTTGTCCCATATAGCTAAATCCTGGCCAGCCCACAGAGCTTGTGACCACTGCTTAATCCAAACAGCCACTCATAAAGCAAGGGCATCTTCAGTGCCTTCTTTTAAAAGTGCTTGTAGAGAGAAGAACTGATACTCTTTGGGGTTTTTTTAAACTAGCAATTAGTACAAAAAGCAGCTTAAAATCCTACACTTGTGGCTGCATAGTGGGGAATCTGGAAGTGCTGGGGTTGCTTGGGTCTGTAACTGAGTGCTGGACAACCACAGCCTGAAAGTGCTGCCTGGCAAGTGGCAGCTCTGGGGTGGCCTTTGTCACAGGGGCTGTGCCACGTTGTCCTGGAATGCCCTGGTTCTCCAGCAGCACCAGGGATGTGTCAAACACAGCACCCAGCTGTGCTTTTCTGGCTTTTCTGTGCTTTTCTGGGTGCTGACAAGGGCTTGAAAGGCCAGAGTCACTACAGTTCCTCCTTGGATTAACTGCATTTCCTGACAGGGCACCATTTATCTGGAAAATTCCCTGTTGGCTCTGGTGCTGTTTCAGCAGCCTCGAGGGCCACAGGCTTTCTGTTCAGAACGAGCATCCAAATACTCATCCTCCACCTTGCAGGCTCTCTTTAAAACCTTTACTCTCAGAAACCAGACCCCACAGCAGCTTGCTTCCTTGACAGATTCCTTTTTCTGGGTTTCTTTACTTGGTAAGTCATTAGATGGCAGGAAGCATACCCAATTGAGTGTTCTGCTGAATGCTGTATACATTTGTGGTGTTCTGGACATAATTACTAGCAAATAGAGATGGAGACAGATGGCTGGAAGCATCTGAGATTTTCACACCTCATAGAAAACCAAAACTTTGTTCTACTTTTAACAGTACAACGTAGAGATCAGGGTGATTTGGTTTTTTTCAAGTTTTTAAAGAAAGAGCTTATCTGCCTCTTCCCCCAAATCGGTTCACACTTCTCTCTCTCCCTTCCTTCTCCCTAAGCAGTGCAGCAACATGAGGAAGCCAGACAGATAAAGGAAGGGAATAACTCTGAAGACAGAAAATCGTCTTCTCTTTACCACAAAAGTAACCTTTGATAGTCAATTCCAGAGAGCCCCAAGTACTTTCAAAAGAGAAAAGTTTACAGCAGCATTTTAGATGGCAGAGGTGGATAGTTTTGAGTTTTGCCTCTACCTCTAACATAAATACAATCCTTTTGTGCCAGTACTCTACTGCTCTGTTAAACATCCAGATTTCAGTGTGATGGGCAGACAGGACCCTGCCTCTGAAATCCTCAACAGCAGAGGTAGCAGTCAAATCCAGATCCGGAATCCTCTCCCCTGCTTTGTTTTTGTCTCTAAAATAGAACTTGAATTTGGTGCAACCAATTAGAACAAATTTTTGAGCATGAACAGTAGATGTAGTTTCTCCACCAACTGAAAAAACATCCTTTACCATGGTGCCCTCAGCACAGGTTTGCATCCCCAGCCCTGTCCCAGCCTGCAGAACCAAGAACTCAATACCACAAAGCTCCATCACGTTTCCTGTTTGCTATAGGTCTTCCAGCTGCAGGAGTGCGACCGCATCACGATCCTGCGCAACTCGCTGTGGGTGCACTGCAACCAGCTGTCCCTGCAGTGTGTGAAGGATGACGAGGTACAGCCCGCCCTGCCCTGCAGGGAAATGTCTCCCTCCTGCTCTCCCAGATGCCATCCAGATGCATGTCTGCATGCAGGCAGGCTGTGGCACTTGGTGGCACTCCTTGGTGTGCTGGGAAATGCTCCCTGCTCCCAAAACACTGCTCAGTGTACCTGGGCTCTGACTCAATTTCAAAAAAGGCATCCAGTCATGGCCTCAAAAGTGGAAGATGTAAAGAATACACTAGATTTGACTTTGAATGGCTGTTTCCTGCTATTAATTTCTTTATTGAAGAGTTCTGGACTGCCTTTGTCCTGCTCTCTTTAAAGACCATCCAGAGCACAAATAGGTGTGTTTACAAGAATATTGGTACAGGGGGCAGGCTGAAGAGCAGCCAGGTCAGACATCTACCAAATATAAAGTGTTTCTTAAGGGGACAATTACTACAATAGCGTTGTTTATTAATTCAATGTGAAATGTTAAAAGTTAAATTGAACTCTTGGATTCTGTTTTGTAGATGTACGAAGAGGTTCGGGTCAGCTTGGAGAACTGTGTTGTAGAGTCAGACATAGACTACTTTATTAAGACAAAAATGACAGGAACACAACCTCCAGGTAATTATTCCTACTGATCTTGTCAGATGGCTTGTGCAGTACACGTCCTTTGGAGGTGAAACCAGCTGGAGGAATTCCTGCTCCAACTTTTCATTCCCACCTGCCATAGCTCACTTCCCCCACACTGTGCTGCCATCACTGCCTGAGTGATGCTCTAAGTGGGATAGCAGAATGATCCAGATTAAAAATAACCCTCCAAGGAAGAAAAAACTTGTTTTGGCTTTGGAGCCAGGCTCATTTCACAGTACAGCTGAATTGACACTGCTAAGGAGGTGGCAAATTGCCTTGCAGAAATGGCAACTTCAACTTCCTGCAGTGTGACAAGACAGAGCCACCTCACCAGTAACTGCACCCCAGTGTCCCCTTGGCAGAGGTGCTGCCTCCTCATTTACAGCACAGAGAAGTTTTCTATTCTGTTCCACATGCCCAATGGGGAATAACAAATTTTCTGCTCTCTGGAAGTTTGCATAAGCCAAGACTTTGGCTGGGAGAAATTCTGAATGAAATTGGCTTTGTCCCAGCACAGGGAACTGCTGTCAGGCTCACAGGCTCTGGCCATTCAAGCCAAAGCTGCTTTTTCCTTGACTTCAGTGCTCAAAACCTCTGGTCTGAAATGGAGATTGACCCAGCATGAGGCAAGAGCAGGTGGAGAATGAAAACCTGCTGCTCCAGGGTAGGAGTTCTCCAAACACCCTGCAGGAAAGGAGTTGTCAGATGTGTCACATGGCCAGACACAAACCACACCTGTACTTCAACAGACAACACAAGAGAGTTACATAAAGCCCTTCATGCTAGGAGTTGTACAGGTACAAAATCAGGGCCTGATCCCTGGGGATAATTATCTCCTACCAGAACAAGTTCCACCCCTTTGATTTCACTGCAGAGCTCAAAGCTGGCAGGAATTGCACCCCAGGCTCTTCTTCAGCAGAGCTGGGTGCTGCCACTAACTCAGCACTGAGCTATCTGAGGCCTGCTTTTCACTCAGCCTTTTTGCCATTACTCTTACGGTGGCTAAAAAATGGGATTTTGGGAATTTTTTTAAACTAGTATATTGATATTAGTGCACTGGATGCCATTTTGCTGCTATAGTTTATTCTTCTTCACATAGGGGATTTAAATTCACTGAAAAGAATTTATCCAGGAAAAATTACATTTTCAGTGGTGGAAAGGAGAACTGTGCCTTGCAACAGTATAAAACCACTTCTGTATACTAAGAAATGTGTAATTCTCAGCTGGTGTTTCTTGGTTTAGGTTTTTGGGGATTTTTTCTATTTAAGATTTGTCATTCTCCAGTCACCTAGGAAATTTCTACAAAAAGCTCTTGGCCATGTCAGAGTCATTTCTAGTAAGAAGTAGGTGGAAAAAACCCTTGAGAGCTTTATGAAAGGCAAAGAAAAACCTGACTTGGTTTTTTGTTGTTTATTTTTGTCACCTTCTAGAAAATTACAGAAAATGTTCTGGAAGCAATATCCCAATTTCTCCACAGTTCTGGCTAATGAGTGTGCACTGTAGCACGTGGTGAGCTGTTGATCTGTGCTATTATTTGCAAAAGGCAGGAGGAAACCCAGGTGTCATTTTGCATTGTGTGGCAGCAGACCTTCATCCTGACCAAACCTTCCTGATGGTCTTGCTCCCTTCCTTTCCTACCCAGTCTTACAATGCCCTCTAGACTGGAAACTGCACCAAAGTGACAATGCAGAAGGGCAACAGGAGACCCTTAAATTGGTCAGAAAACTCCCTAATTACTGTGAGTTTTATTTGTAGGGATTCTTCACACTCTCTAGCTCTGGGTGCCTGCTCTGCTCAGTATCCTGGCTGACACAGTGTGAGAATGTCAACAGGACCTTTAGCCCCAGTCTAATGTCTTTGTTAAGGTGCTGCTATCAGGGCTGAGATAAAACACTATCACAGGCTTCACTCGTGTTTGCTTGGCTCTCACTGGCGCAGGCTGTGTGGCCACCAGCTGTGAGACTGCACCGGGAGCTCTGAGCTGACAAATAAATCCTTCTGTAACTATTTCATCTGTAAAGTTACACTTGGAAACAGTCTGAATTTCACCCTTAACAACACCATAGGGGAGAGCGAAGGAACTGCAATCTAAATGTGTTTGAGAGAACAAAACCCAAATATCTCTGGGTAAACAGCAAATAAGCTCTCAGGAGGTGGATGGGGGAGGTATGAAAGGTGGGGAAACACACAAGCAAACACCAGGAAATTGCTCGTTATTGCTGCAGGCAATAACACTCAGAAACATCCCCAGCTCCGGCAAAAATTCCTGACTGAGGAAAGAAGAAACAAAATGCGCTGCAGCAAATTCTGTCATGAACACGGTTTAGGGCACTCAGTGACCATACTCTGTCCCCTTAAATCCTGAGCTTTGAGGCCACAGAAGAAAGAGCCATGGAGGAAACTGCCTTCCTCATTAGGGCAGTCACAGATCCTGGAATGGGCCTTGGGTGCCTGGCCACCAGGGCCATGGCTGTTCACAGCCACTGGAACCACTCAGTTCCCCTGAGCTGCTCCAGCCTCATTCCAGGTGTGACAGACAACTGCTCACTTTGAAAATTTAAAGAGGTTTATTAAACCTTAACAAAAAGACAACAAAGGACTACATTAGGAAAAAGCTGCAGTGCTGGGAACTGCCCCTCATGCATACCATGCAGCCAGCTCATCTTCAAGATGGGTGCTCAGTCTTTTATACCCTTGGGGGTGCCATCAGCCAGCCCTGGCCCTTCCCAAAGTCTGTCTGTCAGCTCTTCTGTGCCATTTATCAATGGAGACTGCTTTGTAACTGGGTTGGAGGTCAGATGTTGCCATGCCCACCCCCTATGCACCCCCAGGCTTTTCCATTCCCACCTGCCCCATGCAAGGGACACCTGTGCAGCCTTCCTTTACCTGTGCTAGACAGCCCTGGCTGTCTGATGGCAACAATACAGGGGGGAAAGGGAACTATGAGGAGAACAGAGGACATCTAAACTACAATAACATAACTGTACATCACTAAAGCTTCTCCTAATATTCACACAATAGTTAGCCCTTAATTGCAAGAGCCAATCATCTCATTATCCATCTATAACCCAGGTGAGGGCAGGCAGGTGCTGCCCTGAGTTTGCTCCAGCAGCCCCAGGGCACATTGTGGCAGGGAGCAAACAGAGTTTTCTCAGTGGTTCCTGTTTGAACACTTTGCTTTTCTTGCCCTGTGCAGATGCCATAGGCTACGAGAGCTACTACAGCCGGGAGCGCAGCTGCAGCCCCAGCCCCAGCCCGGCCTGTGGCATGATCAAGAGGTGAGGCCAGAGGTCCCTTCCCACAGCAGCAGCCCTGCCTGGGCACTAAACACCACTGGGAAGCCATTGCTTCCCCCAGAGTAGCAAGAGGCAGCAGTGAGTGTGACTTGAGACAAGAAGTGAAGGTACTGAAATGCAGTGGGAGTGATCTTGGCGTCCCTCCAGTGGGAGGAGGGACAGGGGATGAGTTCATCCCACAATTACTGGGCCAGCAGGGGGGAGCAGCCAGAGTTTCCTCTTTGCTACTGAGTCAGGGCACAGGGCAACAAAACCAGTTTGTTCCAGGGAGGGTGAAGGTGAATGTGGCTGGGAGCAGAGGCTGGAAGAGCTTTCCTTTGGGGCCATTCCTCCATGCTTACAGCACCACTCAGCTGAACAGAACAAAGAGCTGCTCTGTCAGGATCCAAGGGGGAAAACACAGGATGGAAAAACTGTGATGATCAGGGAGGCAATTTTCCTCATTCTGATCCCTTTCTGCTGGTAAATGTTAGAACATGGATGCAGTCATAACAGCAGAAGAGCATGGTGCCTCTATTGGTTTAAATATTTTATACTAAAATGGCAAATTCACAGTGGGGAGGGCATCACAGTTAAAGCAGAAGAGATTTAAAATTTAACAAGCCCTGTGACATGGCAAGGACAAGGAGCAGGCAGTGATCTCCCATTTGGAATGTGGTCCAGGCTTGCCAGGGAGCTGCTCAGGGTTGTACACAGGGCTTTGTTTTTCAGTTGGAAACTGGATCTTCTCTAATAATGAATTCAGTGCTGCATCCTGTGCAGTTACATAAGACAATTGTCCTGCCATTCAGAGCACAACTGTGAGCAGCATGGGCAAGGAGCCTGGAGAGACTCAGCCTGAGTCTTTCAGGAAATCTTGAGAGAGGAAATCCATTTTCCAGAAAAACTGAATGTTCACTAGCTGAAAAATCAGACCCTTTAAATATGCCTTAAGCATGCAATGCTATTTCTATCTCTGCTTGAGAATCCTAATCCATTTTCTCACTTTGCTTAGTCTTCAGTACCCAGCTGTGATATAGGAAATAACTAGGGATAGATTAAAATAAAAATTCACTTAAACTCACAGCTTTTAGAAAGGCTTGTTACACAAGCTCTGTATTTTAAATTGTATCAGGGTTTTCCTCAAACACAAAGAGATGTTAATCTCCTATAAGCAACTGACAATTTTCATCATTTTAACATTGTGGAATAATTGGAGTTTCACACCATGAGCCTTTGGCTCAACAAAAAAATATTATCTGCTGCATTTCATGCACAATTTAGTGAAGGCTGATGGTTCAATAGTCTGCTGCATTTTTAAAAACACATTTTTAAAGGAAGATTAATATATCTATAGCATAAAAGAAAATAGAAGGCCATGGGAAGAGATGACATCTACTCTGTGAAGCAGATGGAGGGAAGGCTGAGTCAGAGCTGAGATGAAGGAATGCTCATACCCAGGCCTGTTCACTCATTTTGGTTTTGGCTTCTCTTGGTTCTGCAGATTCTCTGGACTACTGCATGGGAGCAGCAAAAACAACACAGAAACTGCCACTCCTTCAGCCCCTCCTCTGGGTATGCTCTGCAGGAAATCAGTTTACCAGATGTGTTTGTTTTAGATTGTGTTGCTAAACCAGGCTTTGACATGGAGCAGAAGTCTACAGCAGATATTCACATGTTGGCAGGCAAGAGTAGTCTGGAAATTAATTTTGCTTGGATGTATATTAACAAATTTCCCAGTTTAAAGTGCCAAATAATCCACAGAGTCTTCAAAACTTCCATCTAGGCAGGGGGAACCTGTACATTCAGAGCAGCAGTCTGACATAGCTATTAGTTTTCTCCTTGTGTACCATAACTACCACTAAAAAGCCCCACAGAATACATACAATTTTTAACACACCAGGTACATGGCTTGTGAATACAAATATCCATCTCACCTCACAGTTACACTGCTGTCTTGTAATCCTTATAACTAGGAATTTATCAGATGATATTTAAAACACAGTATTTTGACTATGTAAAAGGTAACAGTTTATGACATTTTTATTGATTTGATATTAAACAAAAGCATTTTAACTGTAGTTCTTACCAAAAGAAAAAGTTGTTTTCAAACAGCTTTAAAATCAACTGCCTCTGCCAGCCCTGCCTGCTTGGGCACCCAGAAGCACAGCCCAGACTCTCTCTTGGTGCTCAGCAGGGGAAGCCCCCAGACAGATGCTGGGAAGAAAGGAGAAGTTTCCCTAATTACAACAAGCTGAATTAAAACAAAACATCTGCAAAAAAAAGTGATGTCCATGACAAATAGCTACGTGAGAACTGCAAAACCCCCCTGGAAAATGTCTGGTGACCCACTGGCTCAGTATTTCCCATTTTTCTCAAGGAGAAAAGGAAAGTCTTATGTGAGCCAGGGAACTGCTAGAATTTTATGCCCCCAGTAGCAACTTGTTAAACCATTTTAATCAGTGTTTCCCTCCTTGGATGACTTGGATTGTGTTTTACCAGGGGAAACCTTTTTCCCGACCTGAGGCTGAAGCTAGTTTCTGACCTCCCACAAAGTTCAATGGGTGTATTGTCATCCCATCAATGGGGGACAGTTTTTGTGCAAGATTTACCTACAGCTCACAGCAGCTTTTCTATATGTGTGCATCTCCAGGCAGGGAGAGAACAGAAAGCTTTGTATTTGTGAAGTCTTGCATATGATCCCATGCTTTTGTAAGCAACTGAACTCTTTGTTTCTGTGCTGGGTATTTCTTTCTTATTTCCCCCACCCCCTTGCAGAGAGAACAGAAGGAGTCTATGCATCCATCTTTGTAAATGAAAAAGCTGAGATCACATCATCACAGGACTACAGAGTGCTTTATGACTACACAGCCCAGGTAAAAAAGGCCTCAAAATGAACACTTCAGAGAGTCACATTTAAAATAAGTGATGCTGATTGAAACATCCTGGAAGTGTAAATTGTGTGAAGGAGATATTACTGTCATCTTACAGCCAGGGACATGGTCTGTCCTGCTCCAGTTTAGCACACTGGTTCTCCATGCTGGAGGGGGCAGAATCCCATAAGGGACATTCCTTCCTGTACTTCCATGTTGCAAGCTGCAGAATCACAGTGGATGTGGTTCATCTGCCAGCTTAAAGAGAACAATCTACATCCTGAACTGGGATATTGAACTCTCCCTGACTCCAGTCCTAACTAGGCAGAATACCATTAGTAAAAGGTTGTGAATGGACTGGTTATAAATATTTGTTAATTCAGATGGACTCCAGAAGCTGGACTCCAGCCCTTCCTGTTTTACATGTCAGTTTAAAGTTTCCTTTTATTGGCTTTAGATCAGCAGAAGAAACAGCATCCAGGATGTTTCATGTCTCAGTGCAGAAAGCCTCACACCAAGGGACCTGCCACCAACATTGAAGAAATGTGACAGTGACAAAATAGATAAATGCCAGATAAATTATGAAAACAGAGAAAAAGCTCAAAAGGAGCACTTTCCCTTAGGTACAGCAGTATTCCAACATCTTTTATTCGATGTTGGGTTGTTTGGGGTTTTTTGCTTAATTTTAAACTTTCTTTTATTATTTACATGAAATTTCATGCAAGCATAGTTGAAAGCACCTCAACTGCTAATGGCAGTTCCCCTAAGGAGACTACTGGATCTCCTCATTTCTGCAGGAGTCCCTTAAAACTGTGCCACACAGGGATATTCCCTGCTGAGAAAAGAGCCTGTTACTACCTTTAGTATATTGTACACTGAGGCCTCTCATTTTTTGAGTCCATTCTTACCGACTCAGGTGCATTAAATTCAGTTTTAGCTGACACCTCAAACATCTCTGGAAGCCTCCCTTATGCTGTTTTCTGTTTTCTACACTGTAGGCAGCAAAGTGGTTTCCTATGGAAAATAGGACAGCACCACTGAACACTGATGGCTGCCTGGGAGCTCAGGGAGAGCTTATTTGCAACTACTGCATTTGTCTGGGGATGAAAGTCACTGCTGTCCAAGAGTCACTGTCCCCCACTGGTCACTGCTGTCCCCTGCTAAAAGAACTGACAGACCTATTTCAGGCAGGGATTAGCAGAGGCACTGTTACCCCCCTTAGGAATTAAGCTGTGCTCTATTTAGCAACACCTGCAGACTATGCAGGTCATGGTGAGCTGCTTTAGGAGAGTGGTGTTTAACCCTTTCTGGACTTCCCCAGTGATAAAAGCATCAGGTTGTGCAGGAGGAGGCACCCCGGAGGCTGGGGAAATCTGAGCATTTTAAAGAAAAAGCCAAAATGCTTAATCCCTCACTGTGTGGTGTTTCAGAACCAGCACTGCTGATGAAGAGCAGGATTTAAAAAACCCCACCAGATACTTCTTGCCCCCCCTGTGCTGTCAGGCTGTCCCATTTGTCTCCCTGTCTCCTTTCAGAACACGGATGAGCTGGACATCAGTGAGGGGGACACGGTGATTGTCATCGCGGAGAACGACGACGGCTGGTGGACAGCAGAAAGGAACGGCCAGAGGGGCTTCGTGCCAGGCTCCTACCTTGAAAAGCTTTGATGAAAAGGAGCCCCAGTCCTCAGACTTTACAAATATTCTATTACTGAAAACAATCAGCACACAAGGTCTGCTTCAGGACCTTCAAGAGCATCCCAATAATAATGTTTTCTACAACCACCAGTCAGGAAATAACCAACTGACCATGCTTTTCTCTCCCTTGCTCCTGCTTCATGCCATTATTCTCCTGGCCTACACTATCTGAAAAACCTCCTCTGAGAGATTAGGACTTGCATGTTTTGGCACAGTCACTCAGCACACTGTGCTGCCAGCAGTGTTTCAAAGCTTGGTGATCCTGGGAGGAAAATCCCACCCAGATCTCAGCTGTGCAAAGGGAAAGATCACAGAAGCAAGTGCAGTTTCTGCAGGCTGGAGAACTGTCCCCAGCCAGCCTGGGAGCCACCCTTATGGTCATGACAGCCACATTCTCTGCCATGGATCCCTTTCTCCCCATGCACAGGCCATGCTGGCATTTTTGACAGAGGATGGTTTATCAGTCACGGATGAAAATACAAAAAACAGCAAATGCACCCAGAGAGGAGCACCTGAAGGACCAGGACACATCCCTTGTAGGAAAACTTGATGCACTCCCCATCACAACCATCTCCTAACACAATGGAATTCATGCTAGCCATGGGCTCTGCTTTGCTCTGCATTCTGGGACAGATGATGGGCCCAAGGCTTGCTTTTTCCTTGGCTGGAAGGTTTCCCTAACACCTCTCTGGGATTATGAAGTTTAAAAATCCAACAACACAAACAGCAGCTAAGCCAAGCCTCCAGCAGTGCTGCACTGCCCTGATTCCTCTCCTGTGAGCCCCAGAGAATTGCCAATCACCTCCCCTGCAATGTCAGCAGGGCAGCCTCCCCTCCCTTCCACTGCTCAGCCCCTCCTGCCCAGGCTGCTCTGGCTCCCTGGGCTGCCTCAGCCTCTGCACCTCTGTGATTGCTGCCACAGGGACACCCTGGGCCTTTCCAGTCACCTCTAATGTGCTCATTCTGCAACAAAACCTCTTCAGAGGTGTTGCACTGTGCAGGTTCACTGTATTTCACAGATTTCAGCTCTATCAGTCTTTCTAATTTATTATTTAAGAATGTTTCCAACTGTTACTGTACTGTACAAGGGATTGGTGGATAGTTTCTGCCATTCTTCCCTTTTCAGTATTTCAAGATAGTTTAAAAAAATTTAAACCTGGTGATTTAATTTGAATCAGAGCAAACTATTTCTGGGGTCAGAATGACCATTTGCCAAGGTTTCAGGCCTTAAAACTGACAATGAAAATTAATCCTATTGCTACCTGAAAGGCATGGAGGAGAGAGGGACTGTTAGCTCAGACATACAAAAAGGACAAGAGAAATCAGGACAAAAGGAAAAGGTGTAATGGTCAATGCAATCTTTTCTGAAATGAAACACAGTGAAGGTCAGAGGTACATGCAGTATCTTATTTGAATTCTGCCTTCAAGGATGGAACAGAAGTTCCAGGCCCTTTCCCTTTGGCTGCCTGCAGTGCTTTGCACAGGCCCTTGTCCTTCTCCCCAGTTCCCCCAGCACATCCACAGCAGGGCTGGAGGGCCATGAGCCCCTGGCACTAGCCCAGGCTCAGGGGCTGGGATGGCACTGAAGGCAGCAGAGTGAGAGCAGCAGCACTGCCCAGGCTGAAGGGGAAGGAGAGGCCTCTGTGACACACCTCAGGTGACACAAAGGACAGCACTCGTGCAGGCTGCCCAACAACCACAGCATCCCTTCTTAGCTACAGCAGGAGAGGAAACCAAAAGCACAAGAGATTTCATGTATTCACTTCTTGAACACTCAATCTTCCACAAAGAAGACTGTAATGAGCCAATAAATAAAGAAATTTAGATAGATATTTTGCAGATTATCTTAATTAAACAGAAAAAAACCCCAAAACCCCAAACCCACTGAGATGCACCTTCCCCGCTGATGTGGGTGGGACACAGAGATTTTGCAGGACTGCTCATTTCCCTGGGGGCCCAACTTCACACAAGGCACTGCAGGGCCTGCTCTTGATTGCCCTGAGATCCAACTGCAGATCATCTTTGCTTCCATGGACCACATGGTCTGCATCACCAATGGACAGCTGGTGGAACGGTGCCTGCTGTTTCTCTCACATCAGATCATTCCATATTTTTGCTGTTAAAGTCAGGATACCAATTTCCTTTCTACCAGTCTCTTCTTCTGTCAAGTAAACACTGTTGAATGGCAAGAGGCTATAGGTATTTCAAAATCTCCCCAGTGTCACAGCATTTGGGTTCCACATGCTAACTCCAGACTATTCAGGAAATGAAAAAGCAGCAGCAGTGTTTTCCCATGAATCCTCTGCTTCACATTGTTTAGATATGGCTTGGAACTACTTATCAGCCAAATGCTTCAGTTTGCCCTATCTGCATGGCAGCACTTGTCACAAATAGAACAGAGATATCAAGGAATACCCACACCCTCTGAGAACAGCCACATTTTAGGTGTCATCCATCTACCACCCCCATCAGTAGGGAAAGCAGGAAGGTCAGTTGTAGGTTACTGCCTTAATAACATTGCCCTTATTAACATTTCCTCTCCAGTTTGGTAACATTTGGGCAATAAAACTGACACAATCAAGTTATTATTCAATTTTCAGCTAAGGTGGGAAGCTGAAATGGGCTCTTTCCAGTGGCATTCTTATACTAAAGTCAAAATGTGTATTGTTTTCTTTTACCATTTACTACCAATTAAGGAGAGGAACAGGAAAACCTGTATGAAATAACATTTAACCAATGACAACCACATGTAATTAGGAAATGTCTGCAAGTGTAGGGCAAGGTCCATCTCTGCACAGAACAGATTTCTGCATATTAAGAGCCCACAAGCCAGTAGCAACAACAAAGTAGTATCAGACTAGAAACAGAGATCCAAGAGACCCAGCTCTTGGACAGCCAACACAGCCAGGCCTCCTGCCAAGCTCAGTGATCCATAGAGCCAACCAGCTTCCAGCATTTCCAACAACCAGGCAACTAAGAGGAAGAAATCAACCTCTTCCCAGGTGGGCATGTAGCAACAGCAGGAGCACAGTGACTGATCAAGGTTTGAAGTGTTTGCCACCTCCCCCAGGACCCCTGGCTTGAGCTCTGTAGTGTGAACAAGCCCAGCACACATCAGCCAGAGTGGTAACAGATGATGGGCATAAACAGTGGAACTCTTACCTTGGCTTCCTTCCTGTCTCAAGGGCTGAACTCATGGTCTGAGCCTCCTCTCCAGAGGTAATATTCTCCCATTTGCAGCTCATCCCTCACTGATTACTGAATGCAGCTGAAGTGGAAGCACATGGATCCAAGAGGAGATCATTTCAGCCAAGCACCAGGTGGGTGTCTGACAGGAGCCTGGGTGGGCATTGAGGAACACCTAGCTCAGCTCTGGTGGGTAACTCACACACTCTGGGGTACCACAGAACCTCCTGGCAGTATCACAGTGCTGTGGCTCAACTGTGCAGCACAGGGGACTCTACATCAGTGCTATCCAAAAAAGTATGGAAAGTCACTGCTCACCTCCAGTATGGAGTGGCAACAACTCTGCAAGGGACAGGACAAACTGTAGAGGCCTGAACTGCAGCCTGGACTGCTCAGCACCATCTCTTTCCCCTGGCTTTCTTGTTCTCCAGCTTGCAGGGCTGGGGCATTGGACACAAGAGCAGTCAGCAGCCACACAAATACCAGTACTTCCCATGTCCTTACACAGGAACTCCACTCAGAGTTAGTGAGCAAGACAGGAAACAGAGTTGTGATGCTGAGTCTTATCTGCATCACAACTTTGGCTGCTGAGGGACTACAAGGGCTGATGGGCTGGATTTTGTAGGGGAAGAATGCTTGTATGGAGAATGAGATTCTGGGACAGGAATTAGTGTCCTGCCTGTGATTATGTTATTAACAAAATGCCAATGCTGCATTCACTTGAGAGGGCAAAGAACTACTCAAACTGTTAGCCATCATCTATCCTTTGTTAGCAATTACCTAAATTCAGCAGCCAGCTCACATTTTGCTCAGAGCCACAGTTATCCCCAGATTTGTGCACTCCTGGATCCTGCACGGTGCAAATCTGATCTGTTTCTAGAATAGCTGGATAATCATATTTCCATCAAATTAGCCAGTTCCACGGGGTACAGGGCTCAACTTGTCCTTCTGCCAGCTGCTAAAGGACGGCTGACACCTGATCTGGCACAAAGCTGCAGGGGCACCATTAAGAGCACATTTGCAGCCTATCACTGCTGGGTGACATGTGGCTGCAGCCATTCTGTCCCATACACTGGCCCAAAGGCAATTTTACTGAGTTGTTCTATTCTGACTGAAAACACAGACTAAATTTCGCTTTTAGATAGAAAACTCTAACAGAAATCACTGTGTACTCCCAACAAAATCGGCAGAAATCAGAGTTGACATCCCTGAAATTTCTATGGAGAAAGACAGTATCATCCAAAATCACCAGGCAACAGAACTCAGCTTGGAGCAGAGCTTCGAGTTTATAACCAGGGATTCCACATATCATCCTGAGGACTGAGGGTACAAAAACAGCTGGGGGCAGAGGTGAAGTGGGAACACATACCCTAAGAGGATGTTTGAAAGCAGGAGGAATTTTACTTACCAGATCTAAAAGAGCCATTGTTAACCAGATTTGGAAGCTTAAACCAGCACTCGTATCCCAGCTTTGCTGCCCTTACCAGAATTCCACCGAACACCAAATCAAGGCAGACATAAAGAGAAGTAACCAGTGTGTTAATGGGTGCAATGCTGAATGAGCTACAGCTGCGAAAGTGGTGCTTTGAAATGGTCTTTGAAACGCAGGCATTTGCCTCTGCCTCAGGGTAAATGGACGCACAGCACAGCCCAAGACATTCCAGCCTGAACTTGAATGAAATTTCCTGCGTGTCGGATTACACACTTGGATTGTTCAAGCAGCCCAGGCTAAACTCTTGAATAAATCAGTGGCTTCGTGAAGCAAAGGTATGACTGGAGAAGTCGCACCTCACCCCTCAACTTCCCCAGTCATCGTGGGGGGCTTGTAGTAATCCACTCTGACACCGAGCTGAAAATCCTCCTGGCACACTCAGCATTTTGGTGATTGTTCAATCTCAGACCCAGCCTAAACAAGCGAGCATTGGGTGGTGGTCGGATCAATATTTGCAATGGAAAATCTCGTACAAAAGGACAAATTTTATTGTGTACACAGTGCTCGTTTTGTAACAGGACTGGCTGGCTCTGAGGAAGGGGGTGCAGACATGAGATAACGCTCACAACTCAGTGCAGGGAGCCTGTGGGGGAGTTCAGAGCATTCCCCTCCACTCTGCAAGGACACAAATGCTCAACAGCTGCATCCAAAGAAGGATTGTTCTGCATTTTTAAGCCGAGAACAGTCCATGGAGGAACTTCTTGGGAAAGTGGTGAACTTTAACCTCGCAAGGATAAGAATGCTAACCTAAGTGTGAATGGGAAAGCTTTCAATGCACTGATAGACGTGAGAAGTGCTTTGTCTTTAGAGAAAGGCTGCACAGCCCTTCTTGTGTCTGAGCCCTGGCTGAGGAAGGGAGACTGAAGCGACAGTGACTTTGTTCCGCTAAGTGGCAGCTAAAGGTTTCACTAGGTCACTGCTCAATTCAGCAGCCATGGGAGGATGCAAAACCGAAGAGGGAGAGAAAGCATCTGGAGAAATGCATCTCCCTGCTCTGCAGAATCCTGTGCCAGCTTTCATAACCACAGCACTTATCAGCACAAGTTCTAAATTTAACTTCTGTTTCCTCAGTGTCTGTAATGTATCCTCAGTGCACCACTTCTCAATGCTGAAGGTGCTACTGTACAGGGGGAAACAAAGCTATCAGGATAAATGCTGGATTTAAGCTTTCAAAATGGCCATTGCACTCGAAGGGCAAAAACACTTTACAGAGTGCAAGACTACTGCACCAAGCATGCTTCCCAAGGATGGGGCATTCTTGCAGGGCTGGAAGTCCAAGGAATGCTTAGTTCTGCAGTGTGTACTGGGAATTGAGTCCTGCCTGTTGCCTGTGAGGTGCTTGGTGAAGGCTGGCACAGGACTCAATGCCACCTTTGCCACAGGGGCTTTATCCTTCTCCTCCTCTCAGCTGAGAATGTATGAACACTACCCCTGCACACACTCATGTGTGACAGACTTGTTCAATGCAATTCAAGGGCAGACTCATTCAGGCAGGAGCAGAGCTTGCTGCTTCCCTTGGCCAGCTGGGAGAAAAACTTCAGAACTCCATTTCAGAAGTGGTTTTCTAGAGCAGACTGCTTGTGCATGCAAGGCATCCTAGATACTCTCAAACCCCACAACTCCAGTGGTTTGCCTAAGTGTTTTATTTGCATGAGGGAAGTGCATTCCAGTTCTTCAGTCACAGCCTGACCTAGCAAAGGTCTGACAGGACAGCTATGTTGAAAAATGCCTAGATTATTCTCTGAAATGGGGCAGGAGCCCATTTAGTGAAAAGAGCTGGTAGCTGAAGCACCACACATCCAAATGCAGGCAAAGCTATTTTCTGGAGTGCCAACAAGAACAACTCCATGGTCCCACACTGCTCAAGTCTCAGGTCCCCATATAGGAGCTCTGATACTCTCACTTGTGCAGGTTTAAGTTCACATTCACACTTAATCTACAAACTCTAGCCTGCTTTTAAATGTTGAATAAACTTCATGTTCATCTACAGTGTAACCCCACACAGAACAACCGAACTCCTGTCCTGGAGTGCAGATACTGAAAGAAGCAACATCTGTTGCCAGGCACAGATCCAGCAGGGATTACTGCAGCCACAGCAAGGACCAAATCAAAGGCATATGCCTGGACTAAATATGTATTGTGAGCACAAAACCTGCATTGTGAATGCAATTGCCAGACTGAAGAAATAAAGGAGTGGGTGAGCAAATCTAACATTTACCTCTGCCACCCTGGGCAGCTGCCAGGACATTAAACATGTCCAGGGTGCAGCACATGGCCATGGAGCAGCTGTGCTTCCCCAGCACCTCCTCCTCCACCTAGGAACAACTGTCCTGCTACTTAGCATTATCCTAAACACCAAACCTTGTATTAAGGCATACAGAAGGAAACACAACTTGCTACAGGACTACCTCAGGACTATCTTGTGGGTTTGTTGCAGATAATCCTTCCATGGGGCAGTAGAAGGGCAAGGTTTACACCTACTGCTGTGTAGGGCACAAGCAAACTGTGACTGCCCCATCAAAATCACATCATACCCTGACTTTCAACAGATCAGCAGCAACATAATTCTGCTATCTACCAATCAGTTTGCTCTCTCCTAATCAGTCCCAAAACTGAGACTGACAAATAGCAAGCCCAGTTATCACAACAGACATGAGAGATCCATGCTGAAGCAGTCCAGGAACAGGAGACTGATCTGCAGGACAGTGGGAAACAGGCCAAGACTGCCAGCACCTTACCCTCCCACAGCCAGGCACGGCCTACAGCAACCACTTTATAGGCACTGCATCACATCAGCAGTTTGGCAGAGGAAGCTTTGTGCTCACATCAGTTCAGATGTGGCACAGATGGAAGTCTGCACTGTGCCTTTTAGCAAAAGCCCAAGCTTACATCATGGTTTAAAAGAGGCTGCCCTCAAGAGAGCTTTCCAACTGCTCAATGCAGCTCCAGGGGAACAGATCAGCTATGAGAGGCCCAAAGAAGTAAAACCGAGTTTATTATGTATAGCAAGGACAGCTGCCCCAGTCAGTAGGGGGGGCACCTAAGAGCAAAGACTGCAAGGGGCAGGGTAGAGGCTCAGGTGGCATTCTCCAAGCACTGCAGTCACCCCAGAGTGTGCTGCTGCTGCAGGACACAGCACACAGAACGCCAAAGGTCCACTGCACTTGCAGACTTGTCATGCATTCCGGAGGGATTTGTCTCAGGCCCGAGATTAAGTCAGTTACAAGATTCACTAACTGTCCTCTGAAGGCTATCACTGATACTGTTATCACAAGTACTTATCTCAAATCTCATCTGAAACTGTAGCGCTGAAGAATCTCATGAACTATCCTCTTTGGCTATCAAGGCAGAAACTTCTTTTTTCACTAAATTTGTTAAATTGAGCTTGTTAGACCACCTCTCCTCTGTTTAATAAGCTAAATAGAGATGATCATACTTTACTAAACCACAATCTGAATGAGACCCTCCAATTCTCATGAGCCTCCTATTAGGGTGCTGAAAGGCAGGAAAGCACAGGACTTGCACTGCAATGTACTTAAGTCACTTTAACAGCAGCGAGAACAACAGAACCCAATTAAAACCACCCCTGAAGGCAATTCTAATTTCCTGTGTAAACCCCAGTGGATCAGGCTGCAGGAGAGCTCCATGCCTGTGTGTTCCATGCAGCACACACAGATTCACTCAGTCTGAACGATTTCCTGTGCAGTCTGAGCCCTCTCAGACTCCTCAGCTAAAAGAAAGCCAAGAAGAAATTAAAACAAGAACTTAAAAAACCAGACAAAGGAATCAAGGGGAAAAAAAAGAGCTATAATGAAACTAAATCAGCCCTTGTCCCCTAAAATGAACTGCCAGATAGGAATGTATGAATTAGGAAGGCCAAACTACAGCCACACCAACACTCCTGCCTAATGCAAGCAAGAATAAATAAAAACATTTATTCATTTTGTTCAGTAAGGGAAGGCACAGACCTACACCACTTGTTCCCAGCTTCAGTGAACCACACAAAATGTGGTGTACTAGACCCTTGCAAGTCTGTGTTTGGTTGGCTTTTTGGGAGGAGTGTGGGGATGTGTGAAGTTGGATTTTGTATTTTAGAAAACCCAAACACCATTGAAACTTCATTCACACATCCAAGACCAACTACAAACTGTGCAATTCAAAAAGGTCACTTGAATTGAAGGTTCCTAGAAAAAACTAATCCACTGCAGTTAGAAGTTCAGTTGGGCTTTGTTTAGACTATAAAAAAGTTGTAAAATATTGAGTAGTTTCCACATTCCAGACAAATATTCTGCTTTTTAAAGAGGAAACAGACTTCATTTACATGCAAGTACTGTCAAGTCATCTGTACTTCAAATCCATGTCTTCCAGCCAGATTAACAAGCACTGTTATCTCCCCCAAGCTATCCTCATTTCCAAGGGGCTTATGTAGGCTCATGACTGGAGTTTTTTCTGCCTTGCAGCTGGTAAGAGCTGACCACTTTTTTAAGCATCCTGAGCCTTATTTTGTGCAACACAGGTCTGTCATACAACCTCTCCACACTGGTTTTTCCAAGCTAGGGTCATCTCAATCTTATTAGTTCCATATTTACAATCTGCAATATAATATGAAGATAATCAAATGCAGTGAGCAGGCTTGCTGCCACATCTGGGAAATCTGATGCCACAGTCAGGAGGTTTCTGGGTTGAGGCACATGCTGTACTAAGAATGAAAATCTAAGTCCCAAGGGAGTACAATTTGTAACCCACCTTTAGAAGTTAACAGAATTCCACAGGTACATTTCTACAGCAGTCTAACAGCACTGAGAAAAATCCCCCAATAAACCACGCTGGCCTCAACAGTGTGTACACATCAGAATTTTCTTTTTCTGAGTGATGTTTCTTTAGTTACTTACGATTATCTTGAGGTCAGTTTAGCCGAGCACATCAGCTTAGTACATAAGCAACTGGTAAAAATTCTGAGCGTTCCTGGCTTCTGCAAAGGAGGAAGAACCTGAAGACACTGAAAGTAGGGCAGTGCAGTGACTAAGTATCTGAATAATGCAAGACACACTAAAACATAATTAACATACAGCAGTTACAGTAAAGCTATTCATTACCCACTGTTTGGAGGCAAGATTCTTCCTTAATTGTATGCACAAGATGTTAACTTTCCATCAAGTTCAGCCACGTTTGTTGTTCTGTGTCTCACTGCTACTGTTTCAAATAAAAAGAACAAACACAATACAATCAGGTTTCCAGCAAACCATAAATACAGATCTATTGAAGCCAAGCCACCCAAAACTGTTTTCACACAGTTTGTGTATCCAGCACACTCAGACTCCATTCAACCAAACACACTGGAATCTTAAAAAGAAAACAAGACATGTTGATAGGGAGGATATACAGAGATTTATTTAATCAGGTTTATTATTTACAGTTGAGATCACTTTCACATACTACTTTGCTACTCTACATGGCTACGTTGTTTCCAAACCAATTGAAGGTCTACAGTCTAACAGTTCACTCAACACATAAAACGCTCTTCATAGAAAAATGAAATATTTCATTATAGAACAGTAGTGCATACATTATACTCCTGAAAAGCCAGCTTGTATTTTAAACCACTAATGTTTGAAAGACTGGATCTCTGAAGGTCAAAATTGCAGTCACATAATCCTAAAATTGGTTAGGTTTTTTTTTCCCTACAATTTCTTTATATATAAAGTATACAGGACTTAAGTATTTTCCTCTTTTTTAAAAGTGACACTGGTGAGGGGCAAGATTAAAACATTTTTTTCTTCTCAAATTAAATACAGCTGGCTTCCTTTGTACAACTTTGGCCAGAAAAGTTTCATGTAGTGAAGGTTTAAGACTTCCTCTCTCTATATATGCAAGAATCAGCCAGTTAATGCTTAGAGGTAATCTACCAAAGTAGGCACACATCCTTTGACTTTCATATCAACCAAATTACACTTAAGTTGCAAATGGTTCTGAAATTAGAAAGTTTACTAGCATACTAAAACATTTAGATACATGAATAGCTGGCTAAAACAGTGAAAGTCACAGGTAATTCTATGGGTTGTGTAAAGCTGTTGTTGCCCGTCACCAGTGCACAGTGCGGCTGCCCTCATGTTTGAAAGGTGTGCTTGGAATAAGCTGGGGCAAGAAAGCTATGGAAGTAAACCTGGCCCATTCACCCTCCAGGGAACTGGGGGAAGATTGAACTGCATGTTGGAATTCTCTTCTAGGCATAGGTTCCACCAGCAATAAGCAGCTCGTAGGCAGGATCCCGACTCCTCCTACATAGAACTATACAGGCACACAACATGCCCAGAAGCTGGGGAGAAAAAACAGAGAACAAGCTTGAGAACAAGGGAGATGCTTCAAGAGATTCAGCCTCAGCACAGACTGCCAGCATGCTTCAAGACTGGAACCAACAAATGGCAACAAACCACCCTTCCTGAAAGAGCCTCCTGCTGCAGGCTGCTGCTGCCAACTCCCAGGGCCACAAATTTCAGCCTCATTTTCTTACAAGATTACCCTGGACATCTAAAACAAGACCTTTTTTTTGTCAGCCACTTGTATTCTGCCTCAGTAATTCAGATTCAGATGGAAGAAATTCCTAATGCTTTTTAATGAAAGGTACAGATTTTTAGATACCGTATCTGGTATAGAAAATTCAAGCGCAACTCAAATGTATCAGCTTAACTGCTATGATGAGAATGGGCTTTTGAAAGAGATTTCAGGGAACTATCTCTCTGTGAACATGTCATATTAGAAAGCTTAAATCTAAGGCAAATAATTCCCTTTTAGACATGTTAAAATTCATAATACCACAACTGTGCTGGCATGCTTACCATGATTTAGGGTATGATCACCCTGTGTCCACTTACAAGACTTAAACCATGTGAATAATCAGGGATACAGGGCATGGTATTTTAAAGAAGCTGCATCTGAAGGTAGAATAAGACTGTACCAACTAAAAAATAGCAAGCATAGTGTTGGTGGTTTACAATAGTGTTGGTAGTGTTCTGTGGTTTACAATAACTGGCAATAGCTTCTGGTAAAGTGTGAAATTGTATTGATTTGGTTGTATGCATGAAAGTTTATTCACAGATGCAAATAGGACAGGAGCCTCCTGAAGTATCTCTGGATTGTAAAGCACCACTCTGAACACAACTTGATTTCTTAAAAACAGAACCCACTCCAAAAAGACACCACAAAAAATCCCCTCAGACAAGAAAGCAAACTAGAATGAAATGGGTGAGCACACAAGTGTAGAATTTCCTCTCTGATACAGCAAAAGCCCAGTGAAAGTAGTACTGGGACAAAAGGAGAATTATTGACTTTTTAAAAATACAGGCCAATGCAAACATCAGATGTGTAACATGTTTTAAAACTAAATGATGGTACACACATTATAGTACTCCAGTCTGCTGAGTACTGGAGTAGACTGGAGTACTGAATGGTACTGAGACTGAAAACAGAATGGTGAAAACTAAAGACTGAAAACAGAATGGTGAAAAACGCTAAGTCTAAATATGCAGTGGTTAGGAAGAGGCATGATGAAATTCTAGTATAAGCTTTTTAATTTCCTGGAAAGAAACAAGCTGTAAAGATCTCTTCTTTGTCTGCAGTGCATTATCTGCTTTGGATCTATAGCAGAAACCAGCTCAGGTTTAAAAAGCATATAAAGATGGTACTTGAGCTGTTGTTAAAAACAGCACCTTTCTTCACTCAGGTGATTCCAGTTCACAGACTGACTCCTAAATATATTAGCACAGAATCATGAAATGGTTTAGGCTGGGACAGACCTTTAAGGGCCATCCAGTCAAGCCCTTCTGTAACAAGCAGAGACATCATCAGGGTGCTTAGGTTCATAAATTTGTGTCAGAGCAAGAGGAAACAAGTCACATGGGAGAGTGACTGGTCATGGACACAGCCCTTCTCAGTGAGGAGGGAATATCTACAATTAAACCCACTTCAGTTACACTTGTAAAATGGAGTTATAGGAGCTGCCAGTGGCTACAGAACTCTCAAGAAGGCTCACAGTCTGCAAGTACAAAAATGTCTCTACTGTTCCAAGCAGGATAAAATGAGAAGTGTGATGCAGAGCAACACCTCCTTCAGTCTTCTGCTAGAATTCATTCTAGCCATGTACATCAAGTGAATAAAAATAGATCCAGCACATTTACAGCTATTTGCACAAAGACAACCCTGTTCAATGACTCCCTGGAGATATTTAATTTATACAGTTGTGTGAAATCTCAAACATTCAGGTACTACAGTAAAACCCCATGCAATTAACTTCTGAGTTACTATTTAAACCATTTATATCCTTTAGGAGGTCTCTGAGCATATTCCTAGAATTCACTATAAACAAAGTGACTCACATAAATAATGTCTGTAGAGAACATTGAGGTATTATGTCATTAAAAAAATGCAAGCACCTCTAAACATTTCAAGGCATCTGAGTCTGTTTCTTTGGTTGCTATTTAATATTGTGAACTGCTATTTTAGACATCTGTGTTGAGGAAGGATCCATCCATCCTCCTCTTCAACAGCACTCAAGGAAGTTTAAACACCTCCTTCATTCAGGAGGTTTGTTTAGGTTTTTTATTAATTTTGGCTTTAATTTGCCTGCTAGCAATAACGACATTCAATCTTTCCTCAAACCAGTTTTGTACAAAAACTCACTGGCTGTATATACAGGTGCCCTTTGTAAATGATCACCAGCCACAAAAGCTGTGTCTCTGCTCCCTTCAGTTTGCTCCTAGCTATTAATAGTTCTGTGCTGTCACTGTGGCTGGGACCAGGGAATTATTGCACAC
Organism: Molothrus aeneus; assembly: GCF_037042795.1. NCBI lineage: Eukaryota > Metazoa > Chordata > Aves > Passeriformes > Icteridae > Molothrus > Molothrus aeneus. The sequence goes on along the minus strand of NC_089658.1, from coordinate 4,226,150 downwards.
TGGAAGATCCCCATGGTAACTGAAACATGAACATACCAAAAATTGCTTCTATGCAGAAAAGACTAAGTTGTTAATAAATTTCAAACCTTGCAAAAATACTCCTCTCACTCTTTTAATTTTAAAGCAATTACTGAAGGTTAAATTTGTTGACTATAGGCTACCAGAGGTAATGAACTTTGAACAGCTCATTGCATAACAAAATAATCTGTTCAGAGGGGACTGTGCAGCCAGCAAAGGGAAGGTAGCAAAATTTACAAATGGTAAGAAAAACATAATCATTCCTCTAAGTTTACAGGGTATGACCCAAGTTGCAGCCATGTGCTGAAGTTTCCATTCTATCTCCCTTTCACTTAGCCCACAGACCATTCTGCTGAGAACTGAGCCAAGTACATACTTGAATTCTGTATGGCAAAGACAAAGATGTCAGAAGTTTTGTCTCAAACTTCAGGAGATAAATAATAGAACATTTTGAACAGAAGGGTGCAAGCAGCCACAGTGGCACTGCAAGCATGTGTCAAACTCTGGGCCAGGGCCAGAAAGGATTCTAACTGTGCTGCATGTTGGGGCAGGCCTGTTCATCAACCTGCAAACTCCAGAACTAAGAATAATGCCTCCTCTTGGGATTCTCCTCAGCCAGTTTCATCAGATACACTTTTATCCTGACATAAAAATTGGTCAGAGTGACTATGGTTGTGGTAAGACATTAATTTTCAGTACACAAATACATTTCATTGTTCAAGCAGACCAAGTATTACTTTAACAACTAAAGTTTTAAGGAAAACAATTGAAACTATACCTTTCCTTCAGGAGACTGAGCACAGATCTCACCAAATTTGAAGTTCCAGAGCTGAAGTAGTCTGGGTCTGAACATTCAACATGACTGTATACAGTACTATGAGTACATCCTTGTAATATTGAAGCACAGAGGGAACTCTCTTTTCACAAGACTGTTTGCAAAAGATTATTTACCTTCAAACACACACTCCAGCTCAAAGGCTGCTTTTGAAAACAAAAGTGCTTACATTGTCAGACTTGACAGGTATGTTTTCTGAATTCAAATGCTATTAAGAGCACTAAAGTAACTTTGAAATTAGTTTTTAAGTCTCCTGGGATCCAGCATATGTACTACATTGCTCAGAGACCATAACATAGGCACAGTCTGAAAAGAATGTTATTAATGTACTAAGTCTGCCAGGTGATGAGCATTGAAAATTTCAATTTTACAAATATGCTTGGGAGACAGTTCTAGTCTTTTTCTTCCTTAAAATTTAATAAATACTAATACACACATTAGTTTATTTCCTCAGTTACCTTTTTTTATGGCCAGGGTAACTGTAACAAGGTTCATGGAAGAGTGTGCAGTTTAGAGCCTCTCTGTTCAAGTCCAAAGCCCAAGACACACAGCAAAGCTCAGTTGCATATGAGCAGAGCACACTATCAAAAACCTTTGTGTATCTTCTGTGTGGTCCTGACATTATTTATACACCATGAAGCATAGTTAAGATAATGTACCTCTTAAACAGCATGAAAAATGAACTATTTAAAAGTTGGAAATTAAACACTATGCAAACTCCTTGAGTGTTAAATGCCATCAGAGGACATTTATGATACTTAATACCTAGATAATTAAGTTTTCATGAAATAATTTACCATTTACATCAGAGTTGATTACTGCATATAACACTGACTGTTCAGCTCTAACAGAATATATCCCATAGCAGTGGGAAGTTCTGTACTAAAGGGTAATATCTGTATGTGCATACCTGTAGTTATCTGTACTGAAGTTCAGATCTAATTTAAAAGAAGCTAACAAATAAAGAACATTCTCTTACCTGAATAGCAGCAAATGCTAGAGCTGCCCAGATGACATACATCATGATCTCCTGAAGCTTCTTTACAACCAGAGCCTCACACCCCTGAAACAAGTAGGCTTCTTATGTATCAATCTGGCAACCATCTTTAGACACACCAAAACACCCCAAAAGCATCACACAGGGCAGAAAGATAATCCTAATACTAAAAAAAGTAATTACATGAAAATTAGAGATGAAAAGAGGAGAGAGAGGATTAACTACATCTACTTTCTGTTAAAGCAAATACACCCAAGATTTTATTTCTCCTAAAGAAAATGAATTGTGGCTGTGTCAGTTCACGTTGTGGCTGCCTTACCTCTGAATAAAGGTCCATGGGGCGGGTCAAACTGCCAGTGCAATTGCTGAGGGCTGCTTTGCAACAGCTGAGGGGCACACTGTTGTTTTTAGTTTGTTTGAACCAGATAGTATTCTCCCAGTCTGAATAGTTATGGATCCCACAGCAGCGCAGCTGGAAAATCAGACAGGTAAAGAATTCAATTCTAACTGCAATACCAGGAAGACAAGTATATTATGTTCCATTGCAGAAAAACACTTAAGTACTACATATTTGAATACAAGCACAAATTGAGAGATAGCTAATTATATAAAAATGTATCTCCCCATCAGCAGTAATATTAATTTTAACAAAGTTGAACTATTTGTTGTCTATTCAGCAATTTCCTAGACTTGTCAGAGTGGAGGGAGGACATCTGCACAAGCAGCAGAGCAAGAGCACCTGTGTTTTAAGGACAGAAAGGAGTGGAAAACTGGCCTGTGTTGCTGTCTCACCTGCCTCTGTACATAGTCAATAGCACGGCTGGCTGCGTCGGGGTTGGTGCCGTTGTATCGATTGTACACTTTCCGAATGCTGTGATCAACTTCATCCTCCACCTAGGAGGGGCAGGAAAGCAGCTGCATTAGCTCACCAGCACAGTAGCACAGCTTAGGGAACATCATTTTGCTTCCAGCTGCAGCATTTCAAGGTAACTCCCCATCACCTGAAATCACCATAACTCAGTGGTACAGCTCCCTAAAGTTCAACCCTGATTTTTGCTAAGATGTTGCCAGCTTGCAGCTACAGGAGAAGGAAAATCCAGGCAGCTACCTTCCAGATCTTGCCCTGTCTCTCAGAAAAGGAACACACTTGTCCTGTGGCACCATGGAAGAGATTTCATGAAGTTAAGGGCTGTCCATAAGAACATGCACTCCATTCTCTACTTCAAGGTCCCAAACCAAAACCATTATAACCATCTGGGCTAACTCATTCCCCTTGGAACTACGAGGATATTGGGATCAAAAGGTACTAAGTCATACCACCCACTCTTCTGGCTGAAGCACAGGTAAATAAATTCTCAAAGATGCCTTCTGGCTGACCTTACAGTGACCAGGCTCTCTGTTCAGCCCCAGTCTCCAGGGCTTCCCAAGGAGCAGTACATTGTGTATAGCAACATTTACTGCAAGAGATTTTAGAACTACTGTAACTGAGTCAAGATGCTGTCAAGTACATGTGTTAGAGATGGATGCCACTTAAGAATCATCACTTGTTCCCTCTAAAGGCATTCTATGATGCCTGATTTGGAGGAAATCTTACTAGAATCTTTTAAATACTATATATTACTGTAAACTATTACTTAAATAATACACAGTTTAGCATAGATAAACATTTCTGCAATTTTAAGATTAGCTCTGATTTGATTTTTTCTATCACATTCAACAGGAATTATGTGCAAGGAATGCAATTTTAGGATTGAGCACTAAGCATGCATATTCTTCACATTTGCAAGCTACAGTAGGAAGGTCTTGTCAACACATCATTCCTTTAAATACTTCAATGGAAGATTTTTATGCAGCAATAGCACAAGCTGAATTCCACCACCACCCCCTCTTCAAGAATGCTGCTTATTTCAAGATAGGTATGCATAAAAGTCAATTTAGCCTGCATAGGCAACTCGTTTCAGACCAGTTCAAAATCAATTGTTTGATGATTTAACTAATTTGATTTACAACTCCAACTCGTAACAAAACAGCTGTTCAATTGGTCATATACATTTTGAAATAATTTATTTAAGTGCTTGTTTGTGCATCATTTGGCTTGCAGTTCAATCAGGGCAACATTATGCCTGAAAACCATGCAAATTCCATAAGATCCAAAGAGAAATCTCAAGCTCTAGTTAACTGGCAGGTTTAGTGAAAAATGAAGAGAATGAAGCCCTCCACCCAGAGGAAAAAAACCTGCAGGTCCTCAAACAACCAAGCCTGTTTAATCCCTACTGGCACTTCCAAAAAGTCTGACTTTTCCAGCTAAGGAGCAATGCTGGAAGGCTCTGCAGCAGCTCAGCCCATCTCAGCAGAGCCTGGGCACGTTTCACACAGTTCTGAAAGAGTCTGAATAGGATCAGCATACAGGTTTACAGAGGTGTGCTGGAAAATTAAACAATTTAAAGATCAATAATGGTATCTTAAGAAAGCACAGTGCCACTTCCTTGAAGCATTATGCCCAATGTTACAACTGCTGTGACTTTAATCTTTCCTTTGTTTGCAAGTTTGTAAGGTGAACACAAAGTACTTCTAACATGATTCAGGTGCCTTTAGAAAAACCAAAGCAAGGCTCCCACAGATGCAAAAACACCGTGTCAAAAACAACAGGCCAAAATTAACAAAGCATAAAGCTGACTTATTTATCCTGCAAAAATAATCAGAAGGCTAAGCAGACTTCCCCTCCCAGCTCACTGGTAATAAATTTATTTCTGTTTATTTCTGTTGCACTTGAAACATTAGTTTAAGATGCTAGATACTGTAGGGTACTAGAAAATTGCCATCTTTACTAACAAAACCTGTCTGTCCTTTCCAAAGATTTAAGGCTCAGTTTTCAAATACTGACTTCCACAAACAGCTTAACAGGCTGCCACCAAAACCAGACAACCTTCCCTCTTCTCCCAAGCTCTGGCCCTGCATTACCTACTGCAGTGAAAACTGCATGAGAGCAAACCAAAAAAAAGAGAAGCAACAGGAACACACAGCTGGGCAAGGCTGATCCACGGATCTGCTGTGAATACTGCTCACTGAAAAAGAGCAAGTCCACTCAAGATGGGACCATGGAAGACAGTAAGATGACTACTGCTTAGTCCAGATCACATCCATGGTAATTCCTGCACATATTAAAGAATTCCTCTGCAAGTACTGAAACAGAAGAAAGCCATTCAGATCAACATGTAAGAGCCCACTTCCTACCCCCCTGGAATTGCAGTGCTTTCCTCAGTGGCTTCTAAGGCCTACTCCCACTACAAACCTAAGAATCCCCAAAGATCATCTCAGTTCACTGCCAAGATACCAGAAATCAAATGCAAAGCATGAGAAAACATATTGTGAGTTCAAGCATGGCCAGTAGAGCACTTCTGTTGAAGCAGCCTGTTCTAAGTGTCATGCACCAGGTCTCTGACACAAACACTTCAAGGTTGTGTGGTCACTGCTGGCTCCAAGCAGCCTTCCCTGGGGCCCAAGCAAAACCACCACTTTTACTTCCAAGCTCTCCCCATTTGTCTCCCCATTTGTTCCAGGACAGCAGGAGAAGGCAAGGAGGAGAGAATGCTGAACCTGTGTTGTTCACAAAAGGCCAAAGAAAGAAATGGTAGTGTAGTTTAGCTTGCTGGTAAGATATCCCTGAGTGTCCTACACTGCAAACATGCTCCACATCACAGCTAAAATGACTTCTGTGGCATCCCTTAAACCATGTAATATATTTCTATCATATATTATGCTAGAAGAAACACATCTAATTTCATTTTTTTCTGGTCCTGTTTCTTAATTATATTAAACAAACAATGGGGAAAGTTGTAATTTGTTTAGCTATAATCCCTGTCAACAACCTGAGTAATGCTGGAAAGCATACATTACCCACATTCAATCTATTTCATTTTATTATTATGCAGTGTTAGTTTGCACACCAAAACACATGACAACCCTGAAGTTGCTGCATATCAAAAAAATATGCCCCATGTTCAAACATTGCATAGCCTCAGTCATTCACAAAGTCAAAGCATAAACGAACTAGAAGACCATCTGGAAAAATGTAAAGGTATTAATTACTGTGACTCCCTTCTCCTGTTTAACTGTTAATGATGTAGGAAATCTTTTGCCTACAAGATAGCTCTCTGCATTCATGTTCTAAATGTTAAGGATCTGGTATCACAAATTAATCCACTCAGATGTCTGATTTTAATCCTTTAAACACCCATTAACAGTTCTACAGAATCAAACAGTAAAGATTACACTTCTGTATTATGGTCAGAATTCACAACAAAACATTACTGAAGCTGAGAAGTTCTTACCTTTGCTCTGTAAATGTATCCAAGAACCACGACCACAACTTCGGTGATAAAAACCAAGAGCAAGATGATCACAAACTGCAAAATACAATCAAAAGTGTTTGTGCAAATAGTTTCATTCATTCACCTAATGAAAGGCTCCATGTAGATTTTTCTATTGAAAGTTATTTTTGCTGCAAGGTCTTGATTTAACAGATAATTTAATGCAGGCACTTAAATTGACCAAATGAGCCCAGAATTCATTCAAGAAACTTTAGTGTTCACAGCTTCACCAAGTAATAAGAAGCTGCCCAGTCAGGCAAGTCCAGCTGTCATTAGTACTGAAAATACCATACTGCAGGTCTTTAATCAAGTGCTTCTTTCAATTTTCTTTGTTAGATAAATAGGAATGTCTCATCAGAGAGGCTACCCAGGCAGTTACTTAGAGTGGTAGATGGACTAAGGGAATGTTTCTTCAGATTAAGCTCTGTGACAACTGGAAAAGACAGAAGCTATGCATTTGTCTTGCTGTATTTAAGAGCACTTTTAAAGAAGTCTACACAGCACTCAACAAAAGAAGCCCCAAACCCTCCTGTGGGAACAATTCAAATACAGCCTCTCCTCTTCCCTACCTAGTTTTCAAGCCAAAATTACAGCTCAAATACCTGGAAACACAGGGCATAAAATACTGCCAACCAAGTGCCCCAAGTAAACCATGAAGAAAATGATCAGGCCTTATGACAACCCTTAGTTACCCTGATACAAGACACTTATAGCAAGAAGGCTCCTGAATCACTTCTCTCCCTCCAATTCAGCTTTTCAACCACAACAGATAAAAGTGAGATTTAAAAACCGTTATGACTTGATCATATGGTTCTACACTTTTTAATGAGATTACCACAGTTCTAAAAAATGTAAAACTGAGACGCCTTCTGCTGCTACAACTGTTTAATTTAACACCTTTATTCAGAACAGAAAATTTAAGTAAGACATTCCTAAAAAAATGAAGCAGATAACTTTTAAGGCCATAAAGAGAAAACTTCAAGTAATATTTTAGGAGTTTATTAAGAGAGAAGGCAGGCAGGTATACACCAGGCCAAGGCTCTGCAGGAGCTGTGCACTCACCGTAGCCAGGCCGCAGCGGCTCTCTCGGATGGTGGCGCAGCACCCAATCAGCCCAATGATGAAAAGCAGCGTTCCCACAGCTATGATGATAACAGCTGGGATTAGTGTGTAGACATCTTCAAAGAAGTGATCATAGTCATCATATGTGATGAACACATAGGCTCCCACGTAGCACAGGATGCCTGCTGCTGCCTACAACAGGCACAAAAACATGGTAAATTCCTTGGAGCACCCAAGCCCTTCCTTCAGTAAGGTAACAATTATTTTAACAAACACCATAAAGTAGCATTCCTCAGAAATGTTGCCAGTTACTATCTATGACTTACTGTTACAATAAAATAGACCTACACCTTGTGAACTTCAGCCTCTGCTAGAGAAAGATGAACTGCTAGAAACAACAGCATTTCTGAAGGGTTCACAGAACTGGAAAAATCTGATTCCAACCAGAAAGCAGGCAGAAACAAATGCAAACCACCAACTACTAAAAGGCAGAAGCAACTGCCTACAGAAATGTACCATAAACTTGCAAAATCAATGTTCTCAGAAGGATTGTTGTACAAAATGGTCCTTTTTAAACAAACAAAAAGTCAACTTAAAGGTACTGCAAAATAAGCCCTGTAGGATGAATCTCTAACTATACACATTTAAACAGTAACACACAGCTCTCACATCCATCTGCCATGACCTTGCCTCCCGTACAGTTACAAGGATCCCCAGACATCAATACCTTCCCTATCTTTAGGCTGAGCAGAGTTAGTGAAAGAGAGACAACTGTTGCTTGAGGAGCCAAATAACACATTTATTTTTAAATACAAGGGCCTTATCAGTTTGTGCTTTACCAATGTCCTTCCCAACCACCCTCACACTTGCTGCAGAACGAAATATCAATTTGCAGTGATGGACAATATAATCTGAATGTTTCATGAGAGGCTTTTCCAATGCCCCAGTAGAAGGCCGAGCTAGAACAATGCACCCAGAAGGTGCCAATGGCTCGGCTGAGCTGGGGAATTTCATTCTCCTGTGAAGGGTGGTGTCCCTATTACAAACCAATCCATCCCCTGGACACCGAGCTCTCTCAGCTGGCAGGTGACACACTGCAGCTCCAGTCTGAGGGAGAACACTGCAGGCTGCCTGCAGCCAGTGCTCCCACTCACTGGCCTCACACCTACCCCCTCCTCCCTGCCAGTGAAGAGGAGGGCAGGCACACATACAGCAGCTTCCAGGAGCTGTAGTACTGCAAGGCTGCATTGTGCTGGTGTACAGTCTGAGACTCACTCCAGATTGCAGTCTAGGAGGACATAATCTAGCCCAGCTGCTTGCACAAAGCAGGCTCGACAATGAATTCAGACTAGGCTGCTCAAGTCTTGGAAGCCCTCCTTGGGAAGCCTGTTCAGTGTAGCACAGAACAAGAGGAGCCCCAAGACAAAAAGGTACCCAGGATTTCAGCCCTGTTTGCCACTACATACCACATGTATTGCAACATTACTGCAACTGCTTTCTATAAAACAATAGCACACAACCACTACCAGAACATTACTTTATGTATGGAATATTCCCTGCAGCACTTTGCTACAGAAACACTATGTTAAAGAAAAAGATATTAAGAGCCAGCTCAAAAGTATCATCATCTGCATGGATTTGAGCAATACATTTGACCTCCCCACCTCTCTTTCTGCAGCAGAATTGTGTACTCTGCAGGAATCTTAAAGGCATCCAGGAGGCTCACATTCATCCAATAAAAGGTGCTATGTACATATAAGGAGAAGGAAAACTGAAAATTCAGTCACAAAGACCAAGAGCAAGACATCTTTTCCAAACAAGAGTGAACAAGCTACTGAAGAATCACCCCCTTGCACAGAAGATGTTGAAATGCTAATCCATCTGTACAAACCCTGCCATATTAGGTACAACATGGCAAAATGCAGACACACACTTTCTGTACACAAAGCAAAGATTCAAAGTAGTGTCACTGAACAATGGAATTACATTAACTGTTGCCTAGCAATGAAGCCTGTGAATGGCAGGCCAGTGATGTAATCCCCTATTTCTAAGAACTAAAATGCTTGATAGAAATATGGTATGTTACAAGGTAGCTGATGAAAACCCACAGCTGTGGATGGCATCCACATATACCACAAAGCTGAAATCAGAACCATTTGTGAACTCCTTTGTCCTTCTTTTGTTGGAATTTAATTGGCTTCCTCTTTGTTTAAGAAAAATCTGGATCATAAACTACATAAGCACATGCATTTGAAGAATGCACGTATTTGAAGTAAAAGGAGATTAGCCTTAAAAAAAAAAAATCTGTCTACAGGTGTTATCTTTCCTTCCCTACTTCAAGAAACACATGCATTTTAACAAGCATTGCTTTTGCAGCCTTTAGACAGATTAAATGCTGCCTGGCTTGAATACTTCATTAAATCCCTTCCACACATGGTACAAGAATGACTAATCATGCAGGACAGCACTGGGCCTTAGGTTTACTTCTGAACAATGTCAAGGAACTGGTGTTTCTGAAACAGACACTGCCCCCATGATAAAGTGACCATACTCCTCAGAGTTACTGCTGTTACCTCTTCAACAAGTAACGTGCAGTGGGGGAAGGTCCTGAGAGCAGAGGTACCTGCTGGAGCTTGCACAAGGTTAAAAAGCTGTGAAGACTAAAACTCCTTCCCCATGTATCACAGTTGAACACTGTTTTTGAACAGGTGCAGGACTTAGTCTGTCACAGAACAACGAAAACAGCAACACTACCAGGTTAGTTTACATAAACAAGTTGGAGACGACCTCCCTTCCCTTTTCCTTTCACATCACAACCACGGGACTGTTTATTTCAGCCTGCTCTATGTCAGCAAGGGGGAGATCTCAAGTGCCTTAGGTGGGATGAGAAAAGGCTTTTGAAGCAATCCTTTTTGCCCACCTTTTGATGATTTTCTCTTACTACCTTCTAGCTTGCATCACTGGACTGTGCATCTTAGGAGGGTGTAAGAGGAGTGACTTGAGGTGAAACCAAGCCAGAAGTCAGGTACAGTCCCTGTGCTGACTGCTCAGAGGTGTTCAGTCAATGGGACTGCACAGGCCCGAGGTCCCTCCCTCCTCAGAGCTCAGCAGCTCCAGCAGGAGGTCTCAGCACACAGGACAGTGTCATCCACTGATATAAATAACATAAACACTGTGACAGAGAAGACAGTTCTAACCACACAAAGTATGCAGTTTATGTTGACCAGGGCTGCACCAGTTAAATGCACATTTATTACCTGTTGCAAACCAAGTACAAAGTTGAATACATGTGTTTTCTAAAGAAAAAAAACAACCCCAAACCAACTGACTCTCCCCCACCTAAAACCAAACAACCCCCCCCAAACCACCCAAAATAGTACCATGTGCTTAAACCACCCATCTCAAGATAGAAACCATCTAAGGAACTCAAAGTCTATACAGACACAAGGATAGCTTACAAAAAAAAAAATTATCAAATAACCTAGATCTCAATGCTTACCATCCTGCAGAGTAAATAGAAAATCTGCAAAGTCCAACCTTGCTCAAGTCAAAGACAAATAAATATAAAGCTACTGTGTTTACAATCATGTACTTCCTATCATTAAATGGAAGCCAAATATATGAACTGCACACAGTTCAAACAAGTCTTTGATAAACAGGGCTTGAAGGAAGAATTCTCCAACTTAATCTGCTCAATGCTCTGAATAGATGGCAGCAGTTCCTGAATCTGTGCCAGGTAGCATGCATGCTCTAGGGACATGACTGGTTATTCAGCATTCACACATCCTTTTACAGTTGTCTGCATCTAACTCATGGTTCTGAGCCTAAAGCAGCACACTCCTATTTTAGGATGAATAAACCTTTAAAAACACTGATATAAAAGTACAGTCAATGAACACAGCTCATTGCAAAAGGCTTGAGCAATTCAACATCCTTTTCATCAGAAGCAAGTTTCACAGACACACAGACCTCTCACAGTTCAGAAAATGATTGATTTTACTGCTTTGGCTGGAACCTCTGTGGAGTTATTAAAAGGTCAACAATTATGCACAGAACTGGAGGGAAAACTGGAAGATCCAATGACACAATGATAAGCATCACTCAACACATTCTGGAAAAGCCCAGTTAGAAATGGAGGTTCTTTGAGCAGTCTTTGGGCTGCTGTGACACAGCCTCTTAAGCTCATGGCTACTTCTCCAAGTCAACTTTCACCTCCCACAAGCCCTGAGGGGTACAAGGCTGTACACTGGCCAGCTGCAGCTTGCAACAGCTTCAGGGGTTTAGTTCGCTTGTTTGTTTTCCAAGTAAGCTGCAAACACACACCAAGAACAGTTTTCATGTTTTCAGTAATGCTCACACACTACAGCAGTTTGAAAGCCAGAACTGTGGCTACCTAGGATAATGAGTGTAAGATATTTAAACTTGTTCCACTGATCATTTATTTATCAACCATGGACACTGCAGCTTCATTTACAAGCAAATTCCTCCTAACACTACCCTAATAATGTTACTGCCAAAGAGATCAGATCAACTCTACTTACATGTTCATACTTTTACTCTTCATCTTGCTGTGGAATTTTCTTCACTTTGGGACAGACCCTAATAGAACACACAGAAGTTCTGCCTTTCTTTTGTGGTACTGTTTCAATTCACTCGGACAAAAAACAGTATTTGTCCCTTCAGAGTCTATGTTTTATCCATTGTTTTCAGAAAAACACATACTCTCTGAACAAGAAAATGAAGGTAGCAGCAAAGTACTGTATCTTAGGAGAAACCACACCTGATATTCAAGGTGTGAATGCTCCTCTTAGGCAAGAAGAGTATTTCACATTTTTGATAAGGACACCTTCTTATAAAAGTGTCCTTCCTACTGCTGCCAGCTTTGCCACTGCTGATTGGTGAATGTTGGCAGCACCACAGACACCACTCCAAACCAATTATTCATTCCATTAGGGAAATATCTTTCAAGCATGGGATTGTTAACTGCACCCATTGATATATTCTGACAGATCATCTACATCATCTTTGATAAAAAGAACCTAGGGATAACGTGAGAAAAAAAGCTTTCTACACTAACAAACACTCAGCTTTTCTGCCTGGATCCTATCCTAGGACAATTTTCCCACCATGTCTATTGCCTTCCTCATGTTAAATGTGAGTGTATCTTTGTTCTCACTGCCTTTCTAACAGATTTTTTGAAAAACAAAGCACATGTGTATTCCAGGACAGATTTTTAAGAGTCTCCAGTTATATCAGTTTCATCCTTTCTAATGCTGCTTTTGTCTATGCATACCAACTCCTGAACATTTCCTACCCACAAGCAAGAACACTGGTATTGTGGTCTGCCTCCAGATTTCTGGGCTTCTTAGAACAGTACCTAAATAAGTGGGTTTTTTCCACATTTCTCCATTATTTGACTTCTAGGGTATTTCAGACATTTTTGGTTCTTTCCAACACTAGAGTACTCATAGCCTGATTACTGTCATAAAAAGAAGGGGATGACAAAAATTTTGAAGTCTTCCTTTGTTTTCTGTTCTTCAAAATTTATTTCCTTAACCTCAGAGGCTCAACAGGATCTCTCTGGGGTTTATTTCTCTTATAGTCTTTTCAGCACTTCACTGCTGTGTATCTCTCTCTCTCCACTCCCCTCCCAAACAAACCCACACCCATACTTGATATTTCCTCTGGTTCCTGAAATTGATGCATAACCAGTTTAGAACCCAATGGTTTCCTGACACTCTTATCTTTGTTCTCAACAGTAGTAATTTAACTTGAACACTGAGCTCTGTCCTACAAAATCTTTTGGGAGAAGAAAGACAGCAATTCCATTCAGCTCTGTAACACAGTTAAAGCTATGTTAAAGGCTTAGAAAACAAGCAAGCCCTGTAAAATTCAAGCAAGCCAGACTGCTCTGTCTGTAGTAGCCACTTTCAGTTCTGCAGCACCGGGCCTGGACACCTCACATCCCGAGGCTTTTCAGGCAAAAGCAAAAGGCTGAGCTAGGCTGATTTTGCATTCAGCATTACACATTCCAAGTGCCACTAACTTCAAGATGTGGAGCATGTGAGTATTCTACCTCTTTAGAAGCCAAGGTAACAACACAGCCATTCTTTTACACCTATTTAGTCACCAGGGCTGTAACTCGAGCTGTGCTCCACTGTTCCCAGGTTCCTTGCTCTGCAGGAGAACAACGATGATCGCTCTGTGCGTCAAAGTTCAGGTAAAGTGATATTTCAGTTTCCTTGTACTATTCAAAGGTATCGCATTTAGCTTTGCAACTTGGCTTTGTTAGGTATTAGACCTTTTCAGCTCAAGTCCAGATGCCAAAAATCCTGAAAAATCCCAGGCAAAGACTTGAAACTCATCCTGTAAGGAAACATGAATGACACTACCATGTTGCTTAAAAGCAAATCAAAGTATTTAATACTAAAATTCAGGACCTGGCCCACGTTTGCTATCTGAAAATTCATATTCAAATATTGTAAGAAAAATTACTCAGAGGGAACAACACTGGTGTGTTTTAAATCTTTAATTTTTAATTAAAAGAACTGATTTTTTTTAATGCACAAGATTCCAAACTATTATAGCATCCTGAAGAACACACTCTCTTCACACTACCATAGTGGCAGAAGCAGAAAATGTTACATTTTGACATCCAGAAGCAACGGTCTGTCAAGACAAAAGGGCTTTGGACAAGTAATCCCAGTGAAGTTACCTTTTGGATTAATTATCAATTAGAGTCTTTGATCACCAAAGAACTCTAAAGAAATTTGTTTTGAAGTCCAGAGCAGTGACTATTTTCAAGCTCACAACAAACTGGAGAAATTACTGGGCTTATTGCTATGTGTGAGAAAGTGAACTCTAATCTTCCTTTCTATTACTAAATTTGAATGAATTTTCCCATTGCTTCATTTTATTTTTTTTTCTACCAGAAATCCCTAAACATATTACATACACATTGACTGCTGCAGCTCCTCTAAGAAAATCCTCCATTTCCCCATACTTTGGCCACTGCATTGTGGTGAGCACAGATCTAGAAAGTATTTGTGCTCTACAATCTCTAAACAATCATACCAAGAATGTTTTATACCAGCTTAGTCAAATGAACTGTCAAAGTAATGATTTCAAGCCAGCTGAATACTACAAGAACTTAAACAGTTTGCAACTACTGAGTTGCAAGTATTGAAGAAGCAGAGCTTATTCCTTTTCTCAAGGAGAAGGACAGAGGTGAAAGATAAAAACCTCAGCAAGCACAGGATATCTGGCACTATTTTAGCAGAGCAGGCTGTCAAAGCACATAGATTCCTTGGGAATATAAAATAGATTCCCTTTTCTGAAGTAAGACCACATGGAACTCTGAATATTTTATCATTCTTTCCTATGAACTAAACTAAGACTGAAAACATTTCTTTAGCATTTTTGTCTTCATCTCCTCTTCACACTGGTTTCAACTGAATTATGCAAGTCACACCATGAAGCCCTAAATTAAGGGCACACAAATAAACACATTTGACAGCAGTCTTTAGGTATTTGTTCCAGGTAAATATATTTCTTTCTCTTTCAAAATTATGCAGACCTTAAAATTAGGAGGTGTCCTGAAGAACATGCTTTTCTCAAATACCTTACTATAATTTTTTTTTTTTGTAATTAGTTATTATCTACACTTCATCAAGGTAACAAAAAAATCTTGCTGCTTAGGAAGACATATGTACTAGAAGTTACATTACTTCTGAGCTGCATAGTCTTTCACATCACAATGACTTCCTATGCAACACCCCTCCTTAAAGGGCTCAGCATCCCCTAAATGAAGTCACCAGCTGAGCAAATAAATCTTGGGCAAACTTAAGGTAAAAGACTGGCTTTCCTTTGCCAGCTGAAGGACTGGCTTTCCTTTGCCATTAATCATACCTACCCCAAAATTAACTCACAGAAATGAGACACTAAGAAACTATTAACCAGATCAGTACTCCCTGGTCTAAGGAGGGCAAGTTTTAACTGATCCTTCACATCAATGCATGTCTTGGTCAAGTATTTTTGACCTTCAACACTCTCTGACAATCACCCAAAAGTCAAGCACGTGTGCCACACAAAATTTACACTCTGCTACTCTTTATGACTACAGTCATGATGCTGCTTTCTTACAGAACTGTATTTAAAAGGCAACATGGGCACCTACAGGAGATGCACTCAATGCTCAACACCCCTGCAAATACAACTGAGCTGAACTGTCAAAATACCACATCAAAAATGTGGAAAGGTGAGTGAGGTCCATTCAGCTTTCTGCATGATAAACTAGTACCTGCCCTGCTTTTAGACAGCTTCCACAGCCTATTTTCATTAAGAAATAAAAATCCTGCAGTATTACCAACACGTAGGAAAGTATAGTTAATGTAAGAATTTTACACAGTAGAAAAATGCTTTCACAAGACAATAAATGACTTTCTACAGTGTCAACGAAAATTGAACAAGTAGCACAAGGCTCTTCAAAGTGAGATGAACTTGCAGAATTGCAATCAGTAGCTGTAGGTGGCAAGCAGTTGTCACCTGTCAGCAAGGTCTGATCTGCCACTTTCAGACTTGAAAGAAATTCCTAAAAGTTAGAACCAAGACTTCAAAGCATAACAAGCATATCTCTATTTCTTCACAGCACTGATACTTTTCTAAACATCTCAGTCATAAGACAGATATAAAATCTCTCTGAACATTCACATCCTCCCACAAGCAAGAGACCCCGGGTTGAGGGGGGAAGTTATAACCCACGGTGTAGTCACAACTTGCTGTTCCTACAGGTGACCATGAAGATAGTGATAACACATAAGACTGGTATATGAAACCTTAAAGAGAGAGAGTAAATTTACAAAAGCAGCCAAAGGAGATTTCATAGTTACTTGACCAATTCTAGGCACTTGTCTACTGCCAAGTCTCGGGAAATCCCAATGATCTAATTATCAACATTGGAACTACAGCACGACAAGCACGAGATTTCTGTAAGAGCACAGAAGCACTTACATTGCCAACCAGAAGAGCACCAAATGTTAACATGCACAGCTCAGTCAACAAATGAGCTATTGACTCTACCTTGTGAAAGAAGGGAACACCACTGCTTTCTGTAACTCACTTTCAGAAAGCCTGCCTCATTCTACATGCAGCTGATGAGCTGCAAGCTTGTTCCAACACAAGCAACCCAGTCGCTGATCTGCCAAAAAGCTATCAGCACTTGCTGACTTCTTCGGCTGGAGGTGGTTTATGGAACACAAGACTGATGACATTTTCATTTGACGTGAAGTACATCTTAGCTAAATACAGTCTGCCCATTTTAAATTAACTCAAGTTTGTCTCAAAAAAGTAACCAAAAATTGTAAAGCACGAAGTTCAGCATTACACAAAATACCTTTGACCCCACCACTGTATGAGATGAGTAACTGCAAACTCCAACATGCAGCTAAATCGCTAAATGTAGCAGACAACGAAGAATACCTATCACTAAGCTTCTGGAGCAGAGGAGAAACTGCACATGGAACTTGTGCTCATTTACTCCAAACAGAGCCTTGTTTATATCAGCAACTACAGAAAAACCTGCTTCAAGGTGCCATTAAGAAGGCAACCCACAAAAACTGTGCCCAGTCAAAAACTTTTAAGTATGATGTAGGAGTCGTTAAAGAGCTTTTAAAATGTCACTTGCAAGTATGCATGAAACAAAAAGCCACACCCAACAAAGCAGATTCCAACGTTACTGCTGCAATGAGATTGATGTCACTACTTTAAAGATAAAGAATGGAGCCTGTGCACCTCAGCCAGAATTACAAACTCCTAATCTGCACCACTTAAGGCCAAATATGCCTCACCTTCCCTGCTCCTCTCCCAGAAGAGCTGTATAGGCAAATGCCGGAAAGAATGCACAGATATGAATTTTCCCTGACCATGATTCATTTCCAGGCACCCTTAAGGAGGATTCCTTTGTAAAAATTCAGACAAGAACAGTCATTCTGTAACGCTAGTAAGATTTCTCATGACTTTCAATAGTAAATGAAGCAGCTATATATAGCTACACTTCTATGGTCCAACAGCTTGTTACCCACTATTACGTTTTCGAAGATGTAATCTCGAACAGTTGGGACAACAGATATTCTGTTCCTGGAGCTGGGATTAGAGCAGGAATAACGCAGTACCTAAACGCACAAAGGGAATTCTTAAAAATCTACAAACTATTCTTAATTATGATTTATTTGAGAATTACGCTGTTCTGACAAGCCAATTATTACAGCGAATACAATGCCAAGCTAGAGCCTGTTTGTCCATCCTGAAAAAGGTCACTTACAGCAACCTCCTGTCCTTCTTTTGTAAGCTTTTGTCTTACTGTCACTGTAGCCGTGGGAAGTTTCAGCGATGCATACACACGACAATGCTAGAGGAATACGTGAAGTATAAATAGATAAAGAGCTATGTCCTGATTTTGTGTTACAGCCTCAGAAGAGATCGGTGCCCACACTGAGCGCTCGGGATGTCCCGCCGCGGACAGCCCAACCCGAGATGGCCAAAAAAGCTACAAAAACCAACCTGGCTACACAAATTAAACTGCCAGAGACCTCAGAAGCTCAATAATGCAAAAGAGAAAAGCTGCATGCGCTTACACAACAGCCTCTACCCCAGGATCCCTAATGCTCGTTAAACCTTCAAGGCCGGGTTCAGCTCCCCCAGCCTGGAACTCGGCAGGAGGACTGCGAGGGAAGGGACTGCACCCAGCTCCGAACCCCCACAGCCCGCGAAGCGGCTCGGAACGCCCGTTAAACATAAAAAGTTTAAATATGAACTGAACCCATGCGGGCCCGTGGCGGGGAGGGAGGGCTCCCGGCTCCTGAGCGAGGCCCGCAGCGCTCTCGGGGCCAGGCTCCGACCTGGAACCCCGGAGCCGCCATCTCTGGCGAAGCGCGGCCGGACTCACCCAGAAGATAAGGTTGAGGAAGACGAGGACGGTCTTGGAGGAGGTGATGCCGCACTGCCCCATGGCGCCGCAGAGCCCCGGCCCGGCCCGGCCCCGCTGCCCTCAGCGCCGCCGCACGTGACCGCCCGGCCGCGCGGGCAGCCTAAGATGGCGGCCGCTCGCGTCACGTGGCGCCAGGGGGCGGAGGCACCTAAGATGGCGAACCGCTCCCCCTTAAAGCGGTCCCGCCCTCCGGAGCCACCGCCTGGGCAGCCCCGATAGCGCCTTGTTGTGAGGGGGAGGTTGGTGCTGTCCTCCAGCCTCGGAACCCAGGCAGCCGAGTGGAACAAACACAGCCTCTGCTTCTCGTTCAGCGCCTGAAGCGATAATTTTCCGACTACCTTACGGTACTAAAACAGGTGATAAAAAACTCTAAACATTCACATCCTCCCTCAAAAAGCACCGTAAAGCCGGTGACATCCTCTGGAGACCTTCGGCTCCTGAGGGAAATAAGATGCTGTTATAAATAAGAAGCTTATTTAGACTAGGCCAATATTCAAGCAGCAATCAATTTATTAATTAATATGGTAAAGTATGAGCAATACAGTGCTGGGTACAGTGGGGGAAGTTTTCCCTCCAACCGCACACCAATATTTGAGGCTTACAGGTATTTATAGGGGTACTCATAAGCTTTCTCAGCAGTTTCTATTCCAATTTTTACGTCACAATTCTATACACTATTGTGATTTAGTTTTTCTCAGGATGTATCCCAAAAAGGATTATCCCCAGATGGTGGTGGTCTGGTTTCCAAAAGAAGAAAGACAAATCCTATCTGGTGAAGTCCAGCTCCCCAGATGTGGGTCCACCTTTTAATTGCAAGGACTATACATCTCATAACAGTGATGTCCAGCTTCCCTTGGTCGAAACTATAAATCCTTGAGTTGATTTTCATCTTCCTTTCTCAAGCTGCTTTTCTCTGTTTTGTTAAGGCCTGAGATAAGCAAGTTTCCTTTATATATATTCCAAAGCTATAGTTTCAAGGATACAAGCAATATTCTAAAATTATACTTCAAAAGGTTATTATTGCAAAACTTTTTAAGGCTTAACTATAAGCAAAGTGCAACATCCTTAACGCTTTAATTCAAATGCTCCTAAATCAACTATGGTTAATTGCGAACAAAAGATAGGTTCAAAGGCCTTCTTCCATGCTTTACTTTCTTCAGTTATTATTAGAATTCGTCTTTATAACTGTCCCATGGTCGGTCTCCACACATATGGCAATCACAAATACACTCATTGCCTGTATGTACGTGACAAAAACAGCTTTGTATTTCACAATGCCCGACGGCCGCCTGAGGGGAGGTTTGATGGGCGGGCCTGTGCCCTCAGGGGCTGCGAGGGCAACAGAGCTGGGCGGCAGGCGGGGAGGGCAGGTATTCCGTGCTATAGTTCCAAGGATACCAGCAATATTCTAAAATTATACTTCAAAAAGTTATTATTGCAAAACTCTTTAAGGCTTAACTACAAGCAAAGAGCAACATCCTTAACGCTTTAATTCAAATGCTCCTAAATCAACTATGGTTAATTGCGAACAAAAGATAGGTTCAAAGGCCTTCTTCCATGCTTTACTTTCTTCAGTTATTATTAGAATTCGTCTTTATAACTGTCCCATGGTCGGTTTCCACACATGGCAATCACAAATACACACATTGCCTGTATGTACCTGACACGAGACACAGCTTTGTATTTCACAATGCCCGACGGCCGCCTGAGGGGAGGTTTGATGGGCGGGCCTGTGCCCTCAGGGGCTGCGAGGGCAGCAGAGCTGGGCGGCAGGCAGGGAGGGCGGGTGTTCCGTGAGGGAAACACCCAGCATTTTACAGCCTGGACATTTGTCTACTGTGGAGAAGGAATGCTCCCAGTAAAGTAAAACACTGCGGCTCATGTTGCAAACAAACTGTTGGGAAAATGCAGGCGGTGGTAACTGTTGGGGTGCTTTGGACGCATCCAAAGAGGGCGGCATTTTCCAGCGAAGAGCGAAGGAAAAGTAAGTTAAGAAATTAAGGAAGTGCATGGTTTCTAGGAGCAGTAACACCAATCCAGGATTTGCTGCCCAATTTATCATAAAGTTTATTTTAGCATGGCCAAGATCTAGCCCTTCATTTTAATGGCCTTTTTTTTTTCTGCCTCACTAATCGAACCAAACCCTCCCTCCCCTCTTCCTTCATGCACCAGGATATCTTCTTTCTCCATCTTCCTCTTCCTCTCTTTCTCCTTTCTAATCCCCTGCTTTTCCTAGAAATGCTGTCATTCCTGGGGTGCTCCCCCTTGTTTGGTGAGCTTGTTCTTGGTCCTTTCCTGCAGATTTACTTCTCAGGTGGAAGCAAAACTACCCATGTTATTGAAGGCCTTAACATTTTAGCAATTGGTCTTGTAAAGGCAGACAAGTAACAACCAGTTATATTGCACTGTTCTGTTTCCATGGTAGCAAAGTTAGTTCTTTTTCCTCCTACAGTTTGGGAAGTTATATCCAGACCCAGTTCTGGATACCATGGAGATACTAAGTCTTTTTTCAGCTTTCATTTCAAGTCCTTATATGTTCATGGATGAAACTTCCCAATCTTGCAAGTGTTATCAGACCATTTTCTGACACTAAAAATTAATTTATATACCCAGAAGATATGCTTAAAGTTGGTTGCACAATTAATGAGGTTTTGCACTGAATTTATGGCTTTTAGGGTGTGATTATCTTCTAATTTCTGCTTTTTATGTGCTGTTTATATGCGCTTTATATTACAATCCTGTGACATATGGTATTTTTAAAAGCCTATATAGACGATACTATCAAAAAAGCCATTAAAAGTTGATAGAAGGAAAGCCTTTTAAAGAGGGACTTGATAGGGAGAGGATCAATGATATTTAAAAACTCACAGAAAGATTGTAGTACAATGCTTTTATACAATTTCAACGTTGAAATTAACAGTCTTATGTGATTTTCTGTATTAATTCCCTCTGCCTTCACAGGTAGAGAAAGATAGATTAGATAGATAGATATATCTCACATAAATTTTAATAGATTCATAGGAACTGGTGTTCAGTAGAGACTCTTGGGGTTCTTATTTTTCATTTGACATTGAGAGCTGGCAAGGAAGGGCCAGGATTTTGTGCCTGGAGGGGATCCAAGGGGCTGTGGTGGGGCTGCAGGTTCTGCATCCAGGGATCACCAGGGACTCGTGGAGAGAGAGGAGGAGTGGGGAGACTGCAGTGCCTTGATCTGGCACAGGGTTTGTGTGGGCTGGACTCACACTGCCTGAAAGATAAATGCCAAGTGTTCCTCTAAGCATGGCTCCTGAAAAACACATAAATACAACAGTGCCTGGCACTCTTCTTTGCAGTGCTGCCTTTCTGCTCTCATGCATAGAGTGCTGGCTGCTGGTGGGTGCCAGGGTGGGGTCGTTGCAGGCTCCTGTGCAGGGAAATATTCTTGGTTCTTTGGAGAACACGTGCAAAACTTTTGGGTATTGTCAGTCTAAGACTTCAAGTCCACGGGCTCTGTCTGGGATAAGGTGTGGGCCTGTGCTGGCATCTCGTGCCAAGCGTGGCGCACCAGCCAAGTGACATTTAGGGGGAAAATGGGGTG
Organism: Molothrus aeneus; assembly: GCF_037042795.1. Classification (NCBI taxonomy): domain Eukaryota; kingdom Metazoa; phylum Chordata; class Aves; order Passeriformes; family Icteridae; genus Molothrus; species Molothrus aeneus. The sequence continues at coordinate 4,204,307 of NC_089658.1, read as the reverse complement.
AATAGTAAGATGCCATCAGAAATTGCCCCTCCTCCATACATGGGGGGGTAGGCAGGGAATTCTAGCTCTCTGCAGAGAGGAGGAAGGGTGGATGGCTTGCTGAAGTGAGGTGGGGCAAGGCAATTCCCAGGAGAGCAGGTAGCAAGGCTTGCTGGAAAGCAGGTTGGAACAAGTACTGTGAACACTGGCTGCAGTTTCAGTATCTGGCTTAACTGAGTTGGATTGAACTGTCTCCAGCACAGCTTTGCTGCTTAGATCTCCACCTTTCTTGATGTGGACAGGTAGCTTGACTGCCAAGATATGCTTTTGCTTTTAATACAGTTTAAACCTCTTTAAAATTCCTCAGAGAATGTTTATTCAGCATTCCACCACTTGTGACTGTCATCATAGCAGTATTTTCAGAAAGATGTACCAGAAATGAGTACAAGGATATCCTGCACTTCCACAGCCTCTGACAGAGGGAGAGGATCAGAGGCTGGATGGGTGCAGGGCAGGAATGGCCCAGGGGTGCCCGTGGTCACCTCACCAGGGCTCAGTCTCTGCTCCCAGTGGCACACACTGGGCAGCTTGCCTGGGTGGCCTGGTTAAGGTAAGTGGCCGCAGAAGCTGTTTTGTAGACTCAGAAAAGCAAAAACAAATGTGCAAGAAAATGCAATAATGATGTAGTCTGACCTCCAGTTTAATGATGCCCAATTCAACTCTCAGAAGTTTTAAACACCAGGAGTTAATTTCTGTGGACACAGTGCATGTTGCATTGGTGCAGTTGGGTGTGAACTGCCATAAATCACTCATCTAGCAAGGCCTGTAGAAAATTCCATAGCAGAAGTAATTTTCATTTGCAGGCATGCATTGCAAAAGTAAAAGTGTATTCTTGCTTTTGGGACGAACAATTTAGCAAATGTTATAAAAATGAGTTAGCTCCATTTGAATGAATTAGGTAGTAGAGAATGAGCTCATGCTTTTTCTCCAGCTCCTGAGGAGGTAATCATAAGCTTCTTTGAAGTGTGTAATAGCCTGGAAAGGTCCATGAACACTGAAGGATGCATAGTAAAAATGACTGATTACCTGACAAATATTTTCCCAGTCAATCTTTTCAGTATTTGGACGTACAGTTAGAAAATGAGAGCACCCATATCACAGTATTGCAAACCAGTGAATACAGGGGGAACTGGGACTGTCAGTGTAAGGTAGGGAGGGCAGCAGTGTGAAATCCAGTCTTTGCTGTGCTCTGGAGCAGAAGAGATCTCTCACCACTTTGATCCCACCCACCTGACTTTGTGCTTCCCAGGAATGCCAGTCATGACTTGCAATCTATTAATTGCTCTTCACTGGGAGTAAATGATCTCATAGGAGTCACTCTGTGCATTTCTTCACTTTTTGATGGGCTTGAGCACTGGGGACTTCTCGTAATGATCAAATGTTGGAAGCAAGGTCCATTTTATTGCCACTGAAGGGATGCTAAAGGAATGAGGAGCATTCTTCATGACTGAGGAAGTGGAAAAACATAGGTTGAGATTAGTTAATTGTATTTTCTTTCTATCTTTTTCATCTATTAACCTACATGAAATACAATATTTAATAATTAATAGATATATACATTGCATTTAAATACAATTTTCATGAACAGATATAATAATGTATCCTTGTTCAAATACATAAAGGATGTTTGTGTGCTCTAATCTCTACTTATTTCTATATTTATATTTGATAGCAGTCATTGTGTCATGCTAAGGGTTGGCATGCTGCAGGCAGACCTTTCAGATTTGAGAAGTATCACAGAAAAGCAGTTGGAAGCTAAAAGTCTGATATTAGACAAACTCTGCAGCAATTCTGCATATAGATCCAAAGGACTGCTATAATAGTTAAAAAAACAAAAGGTGAGAAGTTCTGTTTAGAAAAATGTCACTGGCATTGGCAGTTTCCCCAGAGGTACATTAGCATTGTTTTTGTTAAGAAATAGGTGTAGATTGGCCTCCAAGTCCACTCTGGTGCTGGAGAGGAGCTGAATCTGTGTAGTTCATCCATTTTTTGCTCTAAGAAAAAGTGAGAAATCATGGCACTGTCCATTCTGTTCTTTGGAGTCCTTTGCACCAAATTACAAATAGCACCTTCTCCCTCCTGGCTCCCCCATCATTACATTTTCTGCACGAGTTCTCTGCCAGCTCCAGTCAGCTCAGTTTTCAGGATCTGTCTCCTGGAAAATGGCCTCAGTGTTCCATGGCTTTTCTGTGGCAGCAGAGGCAAATCCCTCCTGTCTGCACTGCCCTGCATCCTCTCTGCTGCACCAGGGCACTGCTGGAGGAGAGGGTGACACTGCTCCATCCACAAACAGCTGCCACTGCTGCACAGGGCACTGGCCTGGGCACTTCTTTAATCACACCTGCTGGAAAGGCAAGGCTTGTGAAATCTCAGAGCATCCTGTGAAGAGATTTCCCTTTCTGCAGCAGTGTCAGCTTCAGCAGCCCTCTGCTGGCTTCTCCATTCTCCCTCAACCTTCTTTGCATGACAGGAGCAAAGGTACCCCTAGAAGTATTTGTGTAACCATGGAGACCAAGTGGAGGCAGCAGATTGGGGGAAAAAATAACTCAGGCAAAAGAAGGTTGTATTTTTATGCACTCTGTTCACTGAATGGTCCTCAGGAGAAAGTGCACAAGCTGAGCTCTCAGGGCCATGCACAGGCAGAAACACTGGGCAGGTGTGGACTTTCACTTGCTTTCAGCAGAAGTGTTCTTGAGACTTCACCCTCCAAGAACCTTAAAGTGTTTCATCTTACCTGAACATCCTTTGCTGTTTGCTTGCTGCTTTTTTGTTCTAAATTCAACTGTCAAGGTCATTTTCTATCAGCTGTTGTGCTCTATAGACAGCATTGTGCCTGTTCTTGCACATGATCTGTATTCCTGCATTGCCTTTTCCCTTTTGCAGCACCTTCTTCAAGCCAATTTACAATTATCTCGCTGTAGCTATTTATGTTTGTGTTTTACCTACTAAGAAAGTGTCTCACATAGAAAACTGATAAAAAAGAAAATTTTAAAGCTGATGTAAATATAGTAAGTCAGTGACAGGCAGAAAGTAAAATTAAAAAAAAAATAGACTTCCTTTGTAAGCACTGCACAATGGGCTCATCATCCAACATGCCTGTCCCTGTGTCCCTGTTACATGATGGGTAGGACTTCATTTTGGTGATGTGGTGGCACACCCTGGGGATGTGCCTTGGGGGCACAGGGATGTGGGGTGTCTCTGTAAGATGTTGTGGGGCCTCCCTGCCTCACATGCCAAGCACTACTGTCTGAGTTCATAATCTGCAGCTGAAAATAGAATTAAAATATTTCATTCTTGTAACTAGCATTTTTCTATCTGGAAATTTGATCAATATTTTTAAAAAAAATCCCAACTTCCAGTTGGCAATTTTTAAAAAACCCAAGCTATAATCCCAAACCAGCAGGGCTGCCTTTGCTTCTGCAAAACAGAAACACCAAAGTGTTGTCTCAGTGCCATCTGTAGCTGCTGTGAGCTGCTCCAGGCCGAGTGTGTGTGTTTGTACACACCTTCTGACCACACCCTCTGCACAGTACCCGTGGTTAAACCTGTTCTGCTGAAAGGACAGGGGTGTTGCTGTTACAGCACGCACTCCATGGATGCAGAACCTTTCCTGGATGCACTTCATGGTGCTGGGAAATCAGCATAACCTCTTTTTCTGCTTTGCCCACGGTTTCCTGAGGCTGCTGCTGTGCCTCAGGTGTGTTGTGGTCTTTAGTTGATGCCATGGAGGTCTGAAGCCTCTGAAAGCAGGGTTTCTGTAACTGTTGAGCTCCCTCCCATGGATCATCTGTGATCCCTTTGTGGGTACTGTTGACTGGCTTGGAGCAGATGCCCAGCACGATCCTGCCAGGTGTTAATGCTGTGATCCAGCTCCAGAGAAGTATTCAAACACATCCATACCTTCAGCTGTGATTCCAGTAGAATGAAAGGCCTAGAAAAACCAACTGGTACTTTCCAAATGGGTAAAGATAATTAAAGGGAAAGTAACTCCTTCTCTTGTATTTCTAAAAGCAATGTTTACTTCTGTACTCTCTCTGTTTTGAATTGTTTTTCCTTTCAAATTTTGTTATTTCCTGGATGGCAGCTTACTCAGCTGTTACAAGGAAAATTAAACATCTTTCTTACTGCTTGTAGTTTGCAGTGTCACAGTCTGAAACCAGCTTTCTGTATAATTCCAGCAACCCAACTGTGGCTCAGTACCCAGAAGCAGCAGCAAACCAAGCTGATATTAAGTAGGTGAATCCAGCTAGAAAAGGTAGAAAATGTTAAGATTTGTGTGGTACCCTCATCATTGTTTTACCACCTCTGTATGTGGCAGTTTTTCAGGGGAATAATTGATGTCATCCAATATTATGTGTATTTTAGTGCTCAGTTAATGATGACCTAATATTTCAAACAAAATACAACTTCTGTAATGAGATACCTCATTTCTGCCAGGATGTTATTAGGTTCCCTGCTACAGTGATCTAATGAGATTGACCTTCACTTCATAACAAATTGTGCTCCCCGTGAAACTATTTTTAATAGCATTCATGTAGGGAAATAAATGATTCGAGTAATTATAAATTTTCTGAAAATGACAAGTAGCTTTAAAGTGCTACTATATTTTTACGTTACCCGCCGATTGAGTGCAACATTGTGAAAGTCTCATGCGGCTTTGTTCTCTCTGCCGCTCTGCAAAGAACAAAATTAATGAGCTGAGTTCGTGCTGGGTAGAAGATAAACCCGGTGTAATTGGGAATGGGGCGCTGGTTTGAGCATCTCGCAGGCTCACCCGGAGCTCCTGCCCCCGGAGTTTCATTTGCTGCCATCTCCTGGGCGGTTCCCAACATTTCAAGGAGAAAATCAAATGGGTGCTCTGATAAATTGCTGATGTCCCGATCGTCAGTCGTAGTGCACGTGACTTCTAATAGATACTTGAATGACATGAATCCTCTTTTAAGAGGTGATGAAAAAGAAAAAGAGGCATCCATATTCTCAGTATTTCTGTTAATTGTCTTAAAACTATTAGTTGAAGCAGGATGGGTATAGGATTTCAGAGGGAAGATGAGTAGGAAGATGAGTGGATACACTTGGCATTATACATCTAGAAGATAAGAATGCTCTACTATGCTGTAGCTATTTTAATCTGAAAATTTTTCCACCTACTATTTAATCCTCACCACGTCCTCGGATTTCTTTTCTTACATGGAACCACTTCTGTGGTGTCATATCCACTGTGGTGCAGAAGATTCTTTATATTTATTTCCCATTGCAGGCAAAATAAGTGATGTAAAAATTAGATGACTAAATATTTTCTTGTTGCAGCTTATATTTTACTCCCATATTTTCAGCAGACCTGGATGGAAGTCTCATGCCTGTAAATTCTGTCTCAAAAATCCCAGCACCAAAGCTGTTCCGAATAAACAGCTTCACAAAAAACCTATTTGACATGAAAAGACTAAGATGCAAATGAAACTTTAAAGGAAAGGCTTCACAAAAATAACATCGTTATTTCCTCAAAGGCCATAGAAGTTCCCACATTAAGATAAAGAACTTTCAAGTCTGTATGTAGAGCACCATCTGGTGACTCGTGCACAGCAGGATCCCAAGGCAGGGATTTACATCCAGACAGCGGGGCAGCTACATCCCCCAGCAGAGCTGCTCCTGATGTCCTCCCTGCCAGATACAACTCCCTCACAAATGTGCTTTCATGTGCCCAGGTTTTGGCTGCTGTTGCCTGTCCTGGTTTTGGGCAAATTTGGGAGAAAACCTCCAAAGGGGGCCCCTCCAGAAAGCAAACCCACACAGCCCCTTCCCCTGACAGGTTTGCAAGGATTCCTTGGAGAGAAATGGAAAGAACCTGTTTATTTAACAGGCACAGCACCCCCCAGCACATAAAATGAACAATACCAGATGACAAAACTCTTTCACCGCTCTGAAAAAGATGACAAATTCAGAAAGTCTCTCTTGGGAGTGGTCTCTCTGTTATCAGTCCCTCCGGTGCTGGGGCAGCTGCTGCAGCCACAAGGTGTTTCCCAGGTGTTTCCCAGGTCCCAGTCCAGAGCAGGTTTGAATGGTTCCAAAAAAGGGAAAGGAAAAACAGTCCAGGGAAAATTCAGAGTGCCTAGCTAAACTAACTAATGAGTAGAAGCAAAAAGCAAGAGCAAAGCAGGAGCAAAGCAGAAGCAAGAGCAAGAACAAAGCAGAAAGCCAAGCAAAAAGCAAAGCAGCACCATCCATGTACTGCCCCATCTCTGTGTCCCACCAGCCGTGGGGGAGCAGGCTGATAGCAAAACCAAAACAAAACATTCTCTCTTCAGAGCCAGTCTTGAAGGCACAGAATATAATATCCACCCTAGGACATGGCCATTGTTTGTGCAGGGAGCAGGAGGGTTGCTGCTGTGGCCTCACGTCTATCCAGAGGCAGGCTTTCCTTCTGCCTGGGAAGGGCTCCAGGGACAGGGCTCACTGTTCAGTGCCAGGCTCAGAGCAGGCAGCCAGCACAGAGGTGACTGCCTGGCAGCCAGCCTCTCTTGGCTGCCCCTCTTCCTGCCTGCCTGAGACATCCACTCACTCTGTGCCTCTCTGCTGCTGCCACTGTCCCTGCCTGTCCTGTCTGTCACAGCTGTCCTGGGAGGACCACAGTCACTGACACAGAACAAACCCAGCAGAACCTGCCTGCTTGGCTCTTTGGCTGGGGGTGGTGGAGGGTGGTGGTGGTTGCTGTTTATTTCCACAAAACCAATGAACTGGATTGTTAAAAACGAGAGCAGGCTCCTGGTACTAAAGTGATTTCAGCATTTATTAAAATGAAAAGAAAGGCCTAAAGCAGGGGGGCCGAGCAGGAGCGTTCCCTCAAGGATGCTGCAGCCCTGGGGCTGCTCAGCAGCGATGGCCCTGATGTTCCAGGTGGAGTGGCAGAGATTCAGTGGGTCAGATGCCCCTTTTTATCCTGTTTTTTGTCCCTTTGGATTGGTTTCTTTTTGGATCCTTCATTTGCATGAAGGTTTAAGGCGCTCAATTGGCCATTGCAGTTCTGTCCAGGCTGGCTTTCCCTTGGTGGTGATGCACTTTACTGAGGTGTGTTATGGTACCTTGAATACCAGATTTCTGATAACCCTTTTAACCCCTTTTACAATATAGTAACCAAACTAACAGTACATGCTTAACAATTACCAACTATTTTACAACAGTTTCTATTTTTAACATGGATGACCCAGTTGTAAGCATCATTCTTGGGTGCCTTAACTATTTGTGGATACGTGGATTTTGAGCAGTCTTATTACAGAAACAGTTGGACTTCAAGAGGTTTTAGTTTTCCTGTAAGCATTGAGCAAGTAAAAAGATTGGAAGCTTAATTCTCCACTGCATTATACCATAGTACTATAAGGTTCAGTACAGTTCTATTTAACCTTAAACTCAAGGTAATTGTCTTGAATATCATGTTTTTAACCCATAATCCTCTGTATCCCACATATGTCAGGCAATCACCTCAGCACCTGTGGATCTCTGAATCACCTTACCACTGAAAAAGCCTATCTCCTTTTTTCAGTAGAAAAGCCCATGGACTCAGCAAAAGGATCATGTGTCTGAGTATGGATACAGCATATAAAGGCTTTCTCCAGCAGTAACCACACAAATACTGCAGGAATGAATTGTGCTACTAAGGCTCTTTTTTTTTTATGTGGCAACTTTGTTAATTCCTTAGAGAAAATTTTCTTATAATTTAGCACAGTGGACTGGTTACAAAATCAGTCAGTATTGTATGTGAGAAAGAGAGAAGTGCCAGCAGTTTAGCTGATGCCCTGTTCTGCTGGAGCAGACAGATGTCTGTGTTTGAGCAGGAAGGGAGGGTTGAGGTTCAGAGATCACACATTTGACAGTGATCCTGCATTGCTTCAAATCTCCTTCCAAACACCTTTGCTTTCTGATGAACTTGCACGACTGTGAAACCTGCAAGGAGGCTGTGAGGATATTTTGGAAGGGTACAGGACTTGCTGAATGTTAAAATATAGCCTTATACTGAGATTTAATATGATAAGGGTGAACCCTATTGTAAATATAGAAGCCAGTAGCTTTGTAAACCACTGAAGATATACATATTTCATCATTTGAAAGCTCATATTTTAATCTTAATTTTTTGTTGGTTTAATCCCTTGGGAATTTCTGTATAGTGAAAGGCATACATTAGTTTAGGTCTTTAAATTATACTTATATATAAGCAATAGGGAGAACATGCTACACTACTGTCATTGATTCAGTTAGGGTAAAAAAAAACCCCAACAATAAAACAGAGTGAAAAGAGAAGCAAAACATTGGATTTGGAAATTTCCACCTGTAAAAACAGTCCCTCTGAAGCACACTAATAAGGCCATTCCTGAGCATGCTGGATTTGTGAGGCAAATGGCTGCAGAGTGTCCAGCCACTGAACCTTGCTACCTCCAACTGTGGGTCCCACCACATGGGAGCTTTGCCAGGAATCTGCTGCCTTTTTCTGAAGAGCTTCTAACTTCTCAATTTTTATAGCTGTCACCAAACAGTTTAGATATCCTGAGGCTCATGGTCATGCTGCTTCACCATTTGATAAACAGCACCCATGGAAGAACATGTTAGAGCTGTTCCTTTGCCTGCCACCAGCAGGGCTCAGCTGTCCTGAGCCAGCCTAGCTCTGGGGCCTGCAGTGGAGCTTTCTTAATTTACACTCAGACCTCCACAGAGCAAAAGATGCACCTTGGCAAAATGAACATCTCTATCCCAAATGGAGCCTCCCTGGGCAGGGATCTGCCATAGGCAGGGGCATTCTCTGACTCTGGGATCTGGGGACTTGCACAATGAACTTGGGCATTTGTTCTGACTGTAATTGCAATTGATTCTTAAAATCAGCAGGGAAAAGTCATTCTGCCTTGGATGTAAAACCCAGCTGCATTTCCCACAAAGAAGGCCTTTTCCAGAGATGTGGAGCATCCTAGAGCCCAGCCATGCATGGGGGGAGCACTCTGGACTGTGTTTGAGAGGGTTATGTGCAGTTGTGGCCTTTATTCTGTAAGTGACCTATTTCAGTAGAGAGAAGAACTGTTCTGTATAAGGGCAGCTGTTTTGAACTTTGGATGTTTTGGAGAGGGGAGGAAATGCAGTGAAGGATAGAATTAGGTCACAACTTCCAAAATCTGCCAAGATTTTTCTCTTGATTGGCTTACTGCTTCTGTAAAGCAGTCTCTCACACTGGAAGGAATAATCTGTCCTCTGCACTCATTGGATCAAAGTATAAAGGGAACTCACTGAAATCATAAAAAATTTAATTTTCTATATTTCTATGTGGAAGTATGGCAATAAAGACAAAGCAATCTTCTCAGCTCTGTAATTAGCATTTAAGTTTGGGAGATAAACAATCAATCAAGCCACTTAAAGCATCTCTCACAAGCAGTTCAGAGTCTCACTAAAATGACTGAAATGCAGGGCGACACAAGTGCTGCTGTGATGAAGTCAGACTCAGGGCAGGAATGGCAATGGGATTGTTGATGATTAGTAGGATAAGAAGCAGGATTAGAAAGACCACTTTTAAAACTGAGGAGCTCAGTTCAGTTCAGACAACGTCCTGAGCTCACTGATTGCTCCCTGTAGAGAGCAAGCTTGAAATCTTCATTCCCTGAGCTATTTAGAACTAATATGTCCAAATTAGAAGCTAGGGAAGGGTTTTCACATCATATCCCTCATTAAGACACTTTGGGTAGGGTGGAAAAGATAAAATGATTCAAAAGCAATCTTAATAACTGAAGGAATGTATTAAATTTGCCTGCATCCAAAGGGTGGCCCAGAGCTTTGCTTTCAGGGGCTGTGTGCACCCATGTCTGCGGGGGAGGCAGTGGGTGAACAGAGTGCCTGCAAATCTGGCCTACATTGTGTGAAACAAGAAATTAGCAGAGATTTTGTGGCTCATGTTCTGATTAAATCTTTTGCATTATATCCTCTTTGAAAATTGCTGTGGATTTTGAGCACTTACCCAGCTGTATCCATGGTAAGGCACACACAGAGGCAGTTAAAACAAGCTGTTGATGTTTTTCATGAAATAACATAAATTCACAGCCATACCACTGTCTTCTTCTGGCAGTTTGGAGATATAGGAAATATTGCAATCAGATGTTTCTAATTTAATTCAATCCCTCATTAATTTGATCTCTCCTTTAATTCAATCTCGGCCTCAGGACATAAATAATTTGTATTAAAAATAACATAATGACCACTCTTTATTTTAATCAATGGTGACTGCTTTAGGCAGGTATTAGCAGATAATCTGATTACTAAATACACAGTGAGTTGGCATTTACTTAATAACTAACAGGGAAAATTTGGAAAACAATCAAAGGAGAAAAAAATAAAAAGAGGAAGAGGGATAAGAGAAGAGAGCCTTACAAAGGCATGCAACATTAAAGAAAGTATTATGGAAATGTTGTTTTTGCTGGTGATTGTTATTGGTACAAGCCTGTAAGATGCACAGCCCGTGGTGTCAGCCATTGGCGACAGGCTCAGCCCAGCAGAGAGACTACTCCAGAGTCAGGTCTATGGTAAATCTGACACCTTTTCTCCAGAGACTTATTTAAACTTACTAATGGGATTTGGGGGTTGGATTCTTAGAGTTATTAGGCAGGCACAGCTCCACTGAGCTCTGGCTACACCATTTGCAACCCTCTCTCTCTCAGTGCAGATGGTCAAGCTCTGGGTCTGGGTGGCATTTAAACATTTGTAACCAATGCCATTAAACAGTTGTCATGTAGTATCTGACAACCTCTTCTGACTTTCTGTTGGGTCTTCTTGTTTGAAGCTGAAGCACACCCTGGTGTCCTGTGATTGCAGCTTCAGCAATTACTCATGTACAAACACAAATACATAAGGACTAATGTAGCAGAGCATATAAAACTTTTTTCCCAGTAATGAAAATGGAAAGAATTTCAAAGGAGACTTTCTTCCCTGGCCAAGAGAAGCTGCATGTCTGGCTCACAGGTTATGGGAAGTTCCTTTTCTTTTGAGGGTTGCAGTCGTGGCTCTACATGGGCAGACCTCTGGCCCATTTCCAACAGTAACTTGATTCAAATTTAGTGCCCATGTAGGAACCAGGAGAATTTTATCACCTTGATTTAATTCTTCATTTTCTTTACAAGAACATTTATGTCCTTCTGCACTTTGGAGAGGTGCAAAGTTAATAGCTTGCTTCTTGTAGATACACTGCAGGGATTTCATGTTTTTTAAGGGTAATCTGCTATTCACTGCAGTTTATCTGGACCATTAAGACTCCAGTGAAGCCAGGCAAAACCTGGCATCTGACATGAGATCTGTAAGTGCCCCCCAGCCCCACTGCACACCAGTTCTGCCCCTGGGGCTGTCCTGTCTCACTGGGCTGTGCAGGAGAGCATGGGCTCCTCCCAGCACCTGTAAAACACCAGGCAGCAGCTGGAGAAGGAGCTTTCTGTGGATCTGTTGCTAGAGCAGACAGATAATTACCTGAGCAAGAAACCCCCCCATTCCTGATCCTTCTCTTTTCAGAGGATAAGAAATAGTTTTGTGATTTTACCTTAAATTACTATCACTTCCAGTGCTTCCTTCTGTGCATGTTCTGAGTCTGCCAGCTGCAATGTAACAAAAGGAACACTCTAATGACAACAAAACAAAGGGTGAGAACAGGAGATGTAATAGAAAATGCACCTTTAGTAGCTATTACTCTGAGTTCTCTGATTTTACACAAGCAAATCTGCTTCAGAGCCTCTGAGCTGCTGTCCCAGTGACTCCCCTGGTGTCTGTTTGCCAGACAATGACTTTCTGCTCATCTGGAGCACTGAACTGATGGCGAGGAGCCTGCCCCCATCTTCCTTGGGGATGAGCTAACCACCAGGCTCTAGTGCTGCCTCCTGAGACAGCAGCGACAGCACCAAGTGCAGCAGATTTGAAGGCTGAAACTCCAGCCTCTCTCTGCAGAGCAGTTTGCCTTGGGAACTGCTTCCACCAGGCCTGGTTAAAAGCACCTCTGGGCAAGGAGGACGCTGGGATTCCTGTGGGGCACCACAGAAGCTCATTAACTGGGGCAAAAGCAGCAGCCTGCAGAGCTCCAGTCATGCAGGGAGGCTTTCTACAAAAGAAAGGTTTATCAATTAGAACATAGCTCTACTATTGGGTGACTTTCTGAGTTGGTGAAGAATCTGATACAGACATTTTTGCATCAGCTGAAACCAGGCATCTGTTCCACTTGTGTTCATGTCTGGCACAAGCTGAAATGAGAACGCCAGACTGCGACTGCTTAAGGACACCCACAAGAGAGTTTGCACTAACAGAACTAAATTAATTTCAAACAGATTTTAGTTAAACTAGTATAATTATCATGTCTTGACAAGGGTTCAGTCTATTTTTGTATATCTTTTCCCTGCAGAGTGATGATTGCCACTGACCTAAATGGCATAATCGAACTGTTTAGCTGAAGTCCATGGCATTTTGTTGAAGTGAGCAGGGATTACTCTGGCAAAGCCAAAGTATCTGTCAGGCTGTGAAATGTGCTGTGTATTTATGTGTGACACCTTTGGAGTCAGCTAGCTTTGTACTTTCAAAAGGATAAGGACAATAGCTTAAACTGTTTTCGAAAGGCTTTCATACAGTGTCTAAGGAATAAATGTGAAGGGCAGGTAGTAGTTACACTTCAACTAATTCTGATCATTGAAATGATGACATACCTGTGCAAAGCCACTGTGACAGTGGGGACAATATGCAGGCTGGTTTTTTGGGTTGTTTTTATTTTTCTTTCAAGAGTATTTGTGAGCAGTGTGATTGCCATGCAGAGGCACGGCGCTGCTCTGACGTCTATGGTGTCATCTGTTCTATGCTAATAAATTAGCATCTGCAGCTACCATTGCTGCCTGTCAAATGTGGGTACAAAATTGAGCTGTTTGATCTCAGTGCCACTGAAGTGTGTCTGCACACTGCAGAAGATGCACATTATCCCATCTGTTTCCCACAGACCCTCCATCAGGTCGGATGCTTCAAGGTAACAGATCAGACACAATGAATTCCACCGCAGACGACTGCCTTGGAGGCATCCTCCTGCTTTGTCCCTGCATGGAAAAATTTGACTTAAGAGTAATTTTATTCCTTCACAGCAGGTCATTTAAACCCTGTCCACTCTAGGGAAATCTCTAACTTTGGCTCAGCTCCTCACGTACCAAGGGTTGTCCCCAGCGTGGCCGTTGTCATTAACGTGCCAAGTCACTTCTCTCCAAGCAGGCCTTACAAGACACTGGCTCAATCAACAGCAGCCACTGGTGGCCAGTTCATTTTTGAGCTGTTGCTGCCACTTGCCAGATGGAGCTGAAATGGTGCCAGCCATGGTGAGGCTCCTGGGGCAATGCCAGAGGTGGGAGCTGGGGCAGTGTCCGAGCACTGGCAGCTCCTGCAGCCGGGATTGTGGCCTCGCCCAGGTGGGCACCTGCCACACCTGCACTGCTGCTGCCAACCCAGCTGCTCGTGGATAAAACCCTCAGCTGCACTGGCCACATGCATTTGCCTCAGAAAGACATGGTTTTGTTTCATTACCTGGGAAGGGGGAAAATGAAGCAACAGCAAGTTTGATTTGGAGTGTAATAAAACTAGTTTATTTACACAGTAACATGAATGCCACGGAGTACACAGCAAAGTACCACAGCAAACCAGAGTGTAACTGCCCCTGATCACAAAGGAAGGCTTGAAGTTTATATACTTATTTATATAAAAATGTGTAAATATCAATATGAAGCACCAGATAAAGCAATGCAACCAGGAATTCCGAATACAAATTACCCACAAGAATGGAACTGAAAAAAGAAATTAAAAGAAATTCCCTTATTCAAGGCATTTAAAGAAATCCCATTTATAAAAGTTAGCTGATTTTGGAATCCCCAATTTAAAAATAAATTTCCCCCTTTTACTAAAAACAAGAACATATTCTTAAATGCTCAGCATAATTAAGTTTTAAAAGAAAAAAACCCAAGGATTTCAACAGCAAAACTTTCTAATACCAACAATCCAAAGGACAAGGAAACAGAAATTTTGAGTAGTTTTTGAAGAGGTGTTATTTATGAAATTACTATATTAAAATTTACACACTCTTAAAATATATATTATATATACAATATATAATATATATATTTTTTCAAGCAAAAAGGGGCAAAGAATACTTTTGGGATAAAAAATTCATATACATACATATATATTAAAACATGCCCACATGCACTCATATATATATATATGTATGTATATATATATTTATGAACAAATATTTCTTCCATATTAAAAAAAAAGGTCCAACCTCTTCTAAATCCCTGAAATCTTCCCCTTAAATTTATGGAAAAAAAATCTGTATAGTCTGAAGTAAAAACCAAATTCTCAAATTCTGTAGAGTGGTAAAATGCTTATGTACAGGTAAGTTGAGTATTTCATTTCTCACTGGCAACTCTGCTTGATCTGAAAGCATTCTGTGGTTTCCAGGTAAATTCTGAGTGGAGCACCAATGCAAGGAGACTTACAGGAAATTATCTGAATTACATTCTACACCTACTCAAAATCCCCATCCTTCTAACACTGCATCCAGGTGAGTAAGAAAATCCATCCAAATGTCTACCAGAAATTCTCTGCAACACAGCAGGGAAAAAGACTTGCTCCTTCTTTTGAAGTTGAGGGTGCCCTTACGAAATTCCTCCCCAGTGTTTTTTGAAAAGTATTTTTTGTGTATTCTTTGCTTGAAGTCTTTGTAATCCACATGACTGTTTACAGAATATTTCCACAGGTGTATTTTTATAGAGGTATTTAAAATTCTGTTCCGTACTTCTTTGATGTTATCTTACTGCATAACTGAATCACAATCACATCTTTGTGCTGGCTGGAGGGCTCTGATTGTGCTCCAGGTCTTACAGGAGTTTTAGCAGAACCAGCACCACCTCTGCAAAATCAGAATAAAACTGATGGTCTAGTCATGCAGTAAAGTCCTGTTTGTACTGAGAAACAGTCAATTTAGAGAAAGGGGGAAAAGAAAGTGCATTACAAGGTCTGACTCAGTCTCAATTGTATCTCTCAGAAAACTTAAAATTGATTTAAATAAAAACAGGATCATTTATTTTATATTTACATAAGGATTTGTTATTACAAAAAAAAAAGAAATTAATTTAGATGGGAATCTCAGCACAAGAATTCAGAACCAGATACATTTTATTTCAGCAGCAAATACACATTAAAATTAAGGACCTACAGTATGAAGCTACTGAATACATTCTGCAGGTAGCTGAACCCTAACACACATATTTTATTTAAATAATATATTTTTCTCTATAACATGTAGGAATTCTCTTGTATTAACACATCAAGATGATCCATTCATACTTTCTGGGTAGGATGTGTGGAGAATAAAAGATTTAAGGTGGAACATTTTTGTAAATGCTACCTGCACTCTTCTCTGTGGGGCAGCAACATGGTATCCTGGCTGGAGTAACTGAATTCATCAGTCTGAATACTGAAGTGAGACTAGGCTTCTGTATTTGGACATTCCAGGGGCTCCAGAAGAAAATTCTGGATTCCCTCACTCCTACAAATTTATAGGCAAGCTTTTACCAGTAGAGTCTCTTCATATTCACCTGGTTATGCATATTGACTGGATCAGGTCTGAGGCTTGACAGACAATTAGTAATTCCCATTTAAGAAATACAAAACGAACCCACTTTCCATGTCACCTCAGGAGCAGTTCTTGTAGCACTCCTGTTGGAACAGAGGTTTGCATTTCCCACCACAGCCCAGGGTGCTGTGCAGCAGGAGCAGCACGTTCCCCCCTCCCCACTGCTCCCAGACAGACCCCCCTGGCCAGCACAGCACCGAGTGTCTGCAGAGATTGTCAGAGCAAGAGGCTTCTCCTGTGCCTGCTCAGGCTGCAACAACTGCCTTGGTATCCACTGGTATTCTCCCTGTTCCAGATCCCAAATTTGAAAGCCCACAGTTTTGTTACTTCAGGTTTATGCTGTACTACAAGCAACTTAAAGGAACCCGTTCACACAAATCTTATGGAATAGATCAACCCAGTATCATGCAAAGTACAGCATTTAATTTTGTAAGTCTTTTGCATCTTTATATGGGCAGTAATATTTCTAGGGGTATTATGAAAAGAATAAGATTTCCACCCACTGACCAGCTACATTTCAGGTTTTTGACAAGGCACTAAATATTGTGAATCCAATCACTGTGCTCTCTCTGTAATATTAGAGAGGGTTTTAATGGCTCTAAAAGGATCAGAAACCACTCAATCATAATTCTTCAAACAAGCATTTGATTTTTCCAGAAATTAGTTTCCACTGGAAAAATCTTTAGAGTTCATGTTAAAAATATTTGAATGACAGCTTTTATTAATAGAAAAATATATATTTACAGTCAATACTGTTATCTTAGATTTGCAGCTCTTCCTATTTCTTGAGCTCAACTGAAAGTGCGACATTGCTAAAAAAAATTCAAGATCTGTGCACATATTCAAGTACGTTCTAATGTGCACAGCCAGGGGTTTTGTTCCTGCCATACACAGGATCCTGTTACAAACAGAGCGGGTTTTTTTCCTTTTGCTTAGCAATTATGCTGTAGCATTCTTAGGATTTGTTTACAATCAGTTTAATGCATACATTCTCGTGTATTTACGTGGCACAATCTGGTGCCAGGATGGAGAACCACCACAAACACAGTTGCAATCATCAGTTATGGGCAGATCTGCAAAGTCAGCCTCAAGCTCCTCAGGGAAGAACTCAGGCCAGATCAGGTTCGATTACATTGGCCATTCTTTCTTTTTTAAAGAAAAAAACCACACAACATTAAAAATTGCTAAAGTTTACCCAGTGCTGCACAAGAAAGAGGTTGGTAGTGAACATCTATCCATGCTTGGTTATACTGCAGAGCTAAAATGAGTATTGGTGCATCACAAAAGATACAAACTGAAGTTAGATAGCTAGAGATACAAAGGCCTTGGACCAGCTGCATTAATACCTATGCTTGTACAACATTCAAAATCCAACTCTGCATGTGCGTGTTGACATCACAGTGACAGTGGGAACACGTGTCCCTAAACATGGCAACACCCAGAGGATCCAGGGACTGCCCCACTGCAATGCCAAGTGGTCCAAGAGTTATTCCTATGCCTATGTGAGCTAGCTGGGAAGTCAGGTGCACACACACACACACCACGGAACAGACACAAAACCAGACCACAGAGAACAAGAAGCCCCACTGGCAGCTCAGCACACTGGCACTAATAGCTAGAGTAGGTAGTACACAAGTGACTTGCCATGCTCGGTGGATGTGAACTATGGGAGCATTGCCCTCCTGTGTCCAGATGAAGCAGGGCTGCACTGAACAGGAGATTCTTTGTAAAGGTTCTTCTACAAGCTGCTCAGCAGTAGTGCAGAAACTTTCTTTCCTGATGTAGAGGAAGTACTTCAACTACATACATTGCACTTGGGCTTTTAATGCACTGTCCTGTTTTTCTGCATCAATGCCACCATCCTAACCTTCTTGCCAAAAAGAGAAAGAAAAACATACATATCACATTAAAATATATTATCCTCATCCTTGCCTGATCCTTCACTGATACAGGTGAATCAAACAAAAGAACAATCAGAAGTTTCAAAAAAATCTTCAGAAAGGTAACGAAGACAGTCTATACTAGGGCACAATCAATGTAGGCTTCCACAGGCCATTGAGCTGAGCTCTGAGAGGTGCCAGAGAAGAATCACAGACACGTCAGCCCTCGATGAGCGCCGTGCATCCAGAGCTACTCTCGCTGACTTTAAGCCTGCAGGACTGTTTGTTCAGTTTCCATGCATGTGGTCCAAGAATGCATATGTTGTATAAAGTGGCTATTTGTTTCAAGGCTGAAGTGAATTGATTCCTCACAGTTTTAACAATTACAATGGAACATCAATCCATAAAAAGAACACATGGATATCTGTGCATTTATGTGCCAGGAAAGTAAAGGAAGGGGCTGCAGATCTAGCATCAGGTAAAGGCTGGTGTGTAAAGTGAACACTGTAATGTACAGCTTTAAAAAATAATACAAGAATTGCACATAGATCCATAGGAGAGAAGCACAGGCTCATAACTACGGCTGTCTGCTTTCCATCACCCGGGTCAGAATATTCAGGATTGCTTTTCCCTCTGCATCCAGATCCATTCTTCAGAGCAACCTGGAAAACAACTCCTAGCCTACCAATACTGAGCAAAGATATTGTCTGTACAGAGGTTCCATGGGAAATGGCTCTTAGGGCACAGAAGGAAGTCAGCAGTGGCCTCGAAAAGTGAAAAAGCTCCTTCAAGTTGAGGTTTTAAAAATTCTGACTCTTCAATCCTCACTAATTCCTGCTCTAGTCCAAAACTTTGTCTGTGATGCTCTTTGAGCTCTTCTGACAACATTCCATTTTTAGGGTGTTGTCTATAGCAACATTAGAAAACACTGGTTACAACAGGCAAGAGATGGGCAGCCAAGCACTGCTGCAGGAAATGTGGATCATGATGCTGTTGGTCATGGCTGCCAAACTCAGCAGCTCCCTCAATAATTAAACAACAGTGTTTTTGCACCCTTGTTCTTACCCTTCAGAGAACTGTGTCTGCAGTGAAAGTATCTCCATGTTGCCTGTTAGCTACACAGACAAGCTCTAAACATTTCTATCTCCTGCCAACAAACCTGCAGAGCCAATTTCAGTCTCACTTTGCAGTATGGCATAAGTGACAAGAGCAGACCAAACCAAAACAGAAGAGGTGGCTTTTATTTTCGTCCCTGATTCATAGCAGTGATTGTCAGAGAAGGTTATGTATGTCCCATCCATTTCAAGTCAGGCTTTAGTGCTTTTTGCAATGGAAGGGGAATTTCAAGGGTCTACCATGTGTTGTATTGTTCTTGTATAAATGTGGTTATGGCTACAGTACATCAACAGTTCAGACTGGTGAAAGTTGCCTAGGAAATAGGATAGATAAAGTGTGCATATGCTGCTTTTTAATGCACATGTCTCAAGCTAAGGGTAATGGTGTGATTAAGGCAGTATTGATGAAATTGTGAATGGTTAGAAAGGATATGGGTAGGCAATGAGGCAGAGGAGGAGGGAAGAGGACTGAACACAGGTGCTTACTGCTCACTGACACTTGCCATGCTCAGTGGGAAAACCACATCTGGGGAGGAAAGTACAGGTGGTGTAAAGTGTAAGAGAAAGATCAGAACCTGTTTGGTTGAGACCAAAGGAAAGAGGAACACAGCCTGCTTGTGGGGGACTGACTAAGCTGAGAGGAAATGTGTGGTATTTGGAGTGAAAGCAAATGAGTGTTTTGTGGCATGGTGGATAATTCATCTCACATTCACCACGAATCCATCTCTGCTTATGGTCACTGCTATTCACTAATCAATGCTATGTAGGAAATGACAGAAACTACCCAGAAGGGGAGGGCAATTTGTTTACTGTAGTGGTAGAAATAGTGGTATCAAAGCTTGCTCTCCTTTTCAGCCAGATATGAATCAAGTTACATACTGTCTGATCCAAATGCAGTCGTGTATGAGATCAATCCCTAGCAGGCCTGGCAAAAAAGTAAAGTTTCTGTCATACTTGGTACAGGATGCAATTTCTCCAATTAGAACCTATTTGCTCAGAGTTGCTGGCTTTGTTGTCTAGGCTGTTTTGTAACAATTGTACAAAGTGTGAGCCCTAGCGCAGGCTGGAGTGAGGGCTGGGGCAGAGGTGGGGATGCTTCACGAAAAGCAACAGGCTCTACAACTAGTGCTGCTTCATGAGTCTCACAATGCGATGAAGTGAGTCTGTAGTGGCAAAAGCCAGATATTGACAACAAAGCCAGTCTTCCAGAATAATTCCAGAGTCCCTCTCCAAGGACTTCTCTGCAAACTTGATCATCAGCAGCGTCCTTTTTATATCGAGCCAGTTCTGAAGTATAGCATCTCTCCGTGAGGGGTTGGAAGATGTACTGAGAGCATGGAACAAGTCCTCACGTGGGCCCCAAAGCAGACACTGAAGGATTCCTTTGGCTTCTGATATCAAGATCCTCTCCGAAGGGTTGGGATTCAGCAGGCAGCTGGCAAGTTGTTGAAGCCCTTGAGAGTAGAGGGAACGGCAAGGAATCTTGGGGAGATCGGCACAAGTGTACTCCTTCTCTTTCAGCTCTGGATTCTCATCAAAGGGGTTGGGTAAGTGCAGCATTTCATAGATGAGGATGCCAGTCTGGAACTCATCACACTTCTTGTACTGCGTTGCAGTGATGATTTCTGGAGCCAGGCGGGACTGATCCCGCAGGACCTCAGGATCCACCATGTGACTCTTCTGCTTGGCCTGGGAGAAGTTGCTCACAATTAATCTGGCCGGGCAGGCAGTGTTGGGATTGGGCTCTGTGGCCTCGGGGCTCAGGGGGCTGCCTCCCGGCCTGGAGTGAACCAGCAGCAGGTTCTCCAGGCGCAGGTCACAGTGGGTGATGTGGTAGGGCTTCAGGTGCTCGAGGCCCAGGCACAGCTGCAGGAGCAGCAGGCAGACCTGTCTCTCGTACAGGTCGGGGCTCTTGCTGTGCCGGGCCGCGGAGTCACGCACGAAGTCGGCCACGGTGAGCTGCGGCACCTCGCGCGTGATCACCACCACGCGGCTGCGGGGCTTGCTCAGGGTGCCCTGCCTGCTGGGGCTGTCCCTGCACGAGGCCTCTGGGCTGCAGGCAGTGTCTTTGTTCTTCTGCTCAGGCTCTTTCTCCTCTTCCTCCCGCTCTTCTTCCACGTCCGCTGCGTCGTCATCCTCCCAGGGAAGGAGGCGCATGGGCACCTCGGCCAGGAAATGGCCACAGTCCTGCTGGATGTTGAAGTTGATAGCCAGGCTCTGCCGGATGGACAGGCTGTGGTAATACTGCTGGGACTCCTTAGCCTTGCTCTTACAGATCTGGGGGAAAACAAACACAACGGACATCATTCTTTAATTCCTAAATTCTGTATTTTTTTTTAATATGTACTTTGCTGATGGGATTTCCAGTCTAGGTCTAAACACAATCAACGAACATTTTTTTTAATGAACTGATCTTGGCAGACTGTCTTAAGGCACCCAAACAGTTCTCACTGGCTAGTAAGCAACTGCAGAGCAATACATGCAGGCATCTGCACAGATGATCCAATGGAAAATACAATTCTGGTTTTTAATCAGAACAGCAGCTGGTACATGGTAAATGCACAGCAAAGCTTTTTTTACAGTTATTTGTTTACCTGTATCATTTTATTCCAATTTTATTCTCTCAGCTTTGTGTGAAGCTTGAACAAGATAAAAATAATCAATAGCAATAGGGGATACAAAGAAATATGCATAAAGTATTTGACCAAACATTTGCACATGGCTGAGTGAGCATGGCATAACAAGTCAAGCCCTGTCAGCTGGGTGACTGATGTTTGCTCCTTGCCCATGGTAAGTGGAACTGAAATCCATGAGCTGCAGCAGTGCAGTGTGTTTGCACTGAGGGGGGCAGGTGTGCATGCACAGGCTGCTGCCAGGCAGACTTGGCTCAGGTGATGAATGGACAATCAGTAGAACATGGTACCTTACTTGCTTTCAATCAATTATCAAGATCCAAAATATGGTTTGGTTTTTTGCCATATATACTGTATTTATGTCCAGAAGTATCTTATTGATATATACATTATCAACATAGTAATTATCCTTATGAATTGTTTGCACTCCCATAACAACTGGCAGCTCCAACCTCTGACAGAAGTCACTGGACAAGCCCTGTTAGGGCCTCTGCTTCTAAGGCATTAACTGATTAAAATTACAAAGACTCAGCTGTCTTGACCTTTGCATATTAACCTTTGTTCTACTAAATTCAGAGAGATCATTCACAGCATGTAAGGTTAGGTGTATGTTTTGATCTTTTACATGGTTAGAGTCTAAATATTCACTTGCTGTAATGCACCAACAGGTTTTAAGTGCAAAGCTCAGAGAAGAAAAAAGGAGGAAGTCATTTCTCTCCAGATGAAGCTACAGCTTCCCTTAGCTCATCTCTGGAACCAAGGAAAGCCAGATAACTGAGGTCAGCACTTGTTATACACAGTCACCACCACCAAGAAACCCGGATCTCATCCCAGCCCCAAATGTAAGCATTAGGTGACTTTTCTTCCTGTTTCTCATTTTTCCCCTTCTCAGAACTTCTGCAGCTAAGTTATAAACCTATCTTTCAGTAACACACACATAAATTTTTCATATTTTACATGCTTATGTGGTTAAGAAATATAAATGTGAGATTTAATCTTTTATGGTAGTTGATCAGAAAACTGCATTGTCAGATAACTACAGGAACCCAGACAAAATTTGTACCAGCATTCTGATTGTCCTCTTATCTTTGAGACTCTGCATATTTCCATACTTCACAAGCACTCACATTTCCCTACTCATTATGTACACGAAAACTGCCTGTTTGTAGCTGCCACAAACCCACAAAACTGATTTGAAAAACCCATTTTCTAGTCAATTTTATTTTATTTATGAGAGGAAATGTTGATCCTTACCCTGTTTATACAGTGGCTTTTGCTCACTTAAATTTTCAAATGTATTTTACCCTGTTAGAGGTGAAATGAGTTCTCAGTTGTTCGTGTGCCCCCTGGTCCCTCCTCTCAAGGGTTATAGAGGCAAAGATATAGCAATAACCTTTGAATTATATAGAAAAAGAAAATGCTAGCTGATTGTCTTTGAGATTGAAGTCCCCAGATTGATTAAATACTTAATACTGCACAGAAGACAGAACTAGAAAAGCTGTACAGACAGACTGATATATATGTGTTGAATTTATACACATGGTGTGTATCAAATCTGACTGGGAGAAGAGCTATTAAGGAAAACAAAATTGTTCCATCTTCTATGCCCTTCAAGTCCATGGCCTTTTTCTTGCACAGCCAGCCAAGGGAATACTCAATTCCAACTGCAGAAAAGGTTCAGCATGTTGTAATTCAGCCTTCAGTTTTTAAAAATACTTAAGTGACCTAATAAGAAAAAACCAACAAAAAACCTCATTCTGAAAGAGTTTAAAGTCAAGTTTACTTGCTGATAAAAAATGTTGAGAACCACACTTGGCCTTAGCTACTGCACTCTATTTCTTAATCCACAGAGGATTTCTAGTGCCACCAGTCAGCTAAAATTGATATTCTGCTAGGAAAATATAATCCACAAAGTATGTGCTCTGAAAACAATATACACATCTCAGTTTGGTGAATATAAGGCTTTTTTAAAAGTTTATGGAAAAGATTTTTCCTTGCCAACAAGAAAAGAAAAGCAAAGGAACCAAGACATTTCCCTAGTTTCTAATTTTAGGCAGCCTCTTTTTCCTACTTCAGAGAATATTCTCAAATTTACTACTATTTCAGGTAAAGCTGGAGATAGGATCTGCACCTCTCAAAATCAGCTTTGGTTCCCTCATTTTAGTAAGCATGGCCAACCCCAGACCTGTGAGAGTACAGAAGCACACTTTCATCCATGCTTTATGGATGTGGTGGTGCTTTCTTCTCTTTTAGAAATGGCTGGCCAAGCACATCTAGAATGGCTGGCCAAAGGCACCCAGCTGTTGGTGCAGAGGATGTTTTCCCTGAGCCAGTGGCCTGCAATGCCAGTCTCCTCTGTCTGGTCATCCCTGAGATGACTTCTCCAGCCTACTAAACCCACCCCAAAGCAGTTCTCCTTCTCTATCTTCTTAATTTTTCTTTCCACTATTCAATCCTAAATCAACTTCACTTCAAATTAAAGTGACAGCCCTTCTCCTTGCTGATTGGCTACAAATTGATTCCTGATTCCCATCCTTGAATATGATACCTTTACAACTGGGGAAAATGCAACTTTTCCCATCTTTGTTTATTTTTGAAAATACCCAGCCCTTACTTCTCCTATCTTTGTTCCTAATCCTCTGATTTGTGTTGCTCTTTCTGGATTCTCCCCATGTATTAGATCTTTCTGAAGAGTGGTACCTATAATGAATTCAGTATTGCAGCTCCAGCATTCAGCAGAACAAAGCTTTGTGTCCAATGATCCTCTTTGCAGGATCCTTTTGTCAACTGTCCAAGAACACTTTGCAGGAAGAATAAGTTACATTACTAACTCCATGTGTGCTTCAAAACATTCAGAGCACTGTCCACTCTAAAGCAGGAAGCCACAGCAGGGCTAAACTTTCCCCAAAATCAGTTCTTAAATTTCATGAGGTCTTGCTTCAGACTCCTCTCTATATCAATAAAACAGAATTTAAGTTAACAACGAACCAGACATTAAATACTAAATAGAATAATGATTAAAACTGATACTAAAATGACTGCATTCATTAAAAGAGAATTTCCCTCCTTATTGTGCTGTTAAGGAATCTAACCAATATAGGAAAAAAATCTCTAATCCCACAAATGGCCAACATTGATGGCTTTTGGACACTTCCAGCCCTCTTGTTTAGTACAGAGAAGTAGATGGGTACATGAACCTGCATTCAGTATCTACAAAGACACGAGAGCTGGGATCTGATTTGAGATGTGTTTTCTGCTTCTTGCTTTTTGTTTACAAACACCATGAAGTGAGAAGTGGAAGAGGCAGCTGGGTTATTTCAGGCTGATTAAACTGCTGACTACACAAACACTAAAATCTGTACACTGGGCACTCCGCAATTGTCAGGAGGAAGGGAAAGCTGGGAAGGGAAAGCAGCACCCAAACTCAGAGTGTGATAACAAATCAGACACCTGTCTGAATTCATAAAGCAGTTTCTAGAAGACAGACCTGCAGTAATCTGATGTTCCTGTAAGTGTCTGGCTTCTCTTCAGGTAAGTCTTGGGGTTTTACATTGCAAGATTCTTTTACATTGCAGGTTCTACTCAGAAGTCTACTTTATATTATGATTTTGCAATAGAGCAGTAAATACTGGTGTTTAATACTATCAATGGGTAATTATTCTCACCCAAGCCTTTTGTACTGGAGTAACTCCACTATCACCTAAAACTACCATCTGAATGACAAAGATTTTAAACTTTCAAAATGGTTTGAGTTGGACTCAGTATTTACATTTGAAAAAAAATAGGGAAAAAATTGTGAAATTTATTGGCCCCCCTAGCAAGTATTTTCAACTGCTGGTGATGAATTGCTAAAGGAGTGCACACAGAGCTGCTTTTCTGCTTGTGATGGTTAATTCTGTGTCAAAGCTGGGAAAAAATATATAGCCTATTTTCCTTTGCATTTTTAAAGGCTTTTTTCTGTTCCAGTCATCTACTCAAAAAGATGGCAATCCTGTTGCCTTTTACATACAGAACATGCTGAATACCTGGTTTTTGGCACAGGAAGAAAAGGTGAAAATACTATGACTAAAACACTAACACAGAAAGTAGGATCAATGAGTCATTTACTATTTGCTTTAATGAAATACATCCAGCTGAGCTATGAAGATATGGTATGTGATAACAGCTGAAAGGAAGGTGTTGATAAGGGCTTGGCCAGCCTTATTTCATGAGCTGATAAAGAGCTGGTTGCTCAAAAGATGAAGCAATGTTGGTGAAAACCCCTTCCATATGATGCAAGAAAGCAATGAGAAAAAAGGAGAGTACAAGTAGGAAGGAATGCAAAGTATCCAACTTCCTTCTCACTGGAATGCACTGTCATCATGTATCTTTTCCTTAATGCATCCACATGAACTAAACATCTGTCACCTTTATAGGGACAAGGACAGGTTTCTTTATACCCTGCCATTTCAGTTTTCCTCAGTGCTCCCAGCCCAAGATGCAGGATTTGAACATTTCAGAGCTTCTACAAAATGTTCTGTGTTAGCTTTTCTTCTTCCTTTATGAGTGCTGTGGCTCACAGTGCCATCAGCTGACTCTCCCTTCCCCAGCAGGGAATCTCATTCCCACTCTGTCCCGTGCATTTCACACAGCAGCAGTGAACTCACAGCACCACCAGGATTGTGGGAAATGAATTTACAAGCACTGAAAATGAGAAACACAGAAGATCACAAAGACTGCACCATCTGTGCCACTTTGTTGGATTGCACAGAGGGACAACTGCAAATGAAATTCTGTGTAGAATGAAAGCTTGCTAATCCCAAATTGATAGCTTGTTCTTGGCACAACCTTGTTTTCCAAGGAGGCCAGTTTGATCTCTGATTGACCTCATTTTCTTCATCTGGCCTTGGAATAGAGCTTTGACTTTTTAATGATGTGCCAAAACACAGAATTCTGTTTTGCTGTGACTGAACTGGGAATGGGCTGGAAGTTGAATGCACATTGCTTTGTTTTGATCTGAAGCACAAAGTTCTGGGACAGCCTTTAACCTTCTGACAGGAAGCTCCACTAGGAAACTGCATTACCAAATAAAACCACCTTAGCACACTGGGACAAACTAAACATGACTAGGAAGTAATTGTCAGCTGCAGTATGAAACTACCAAGTTCAGCCCAGTGCTGCTTACTTCTGCATTCCTTGTTCTATACCTGGGACACAAACATTACCAGGAATCCAAGGGTTTTACTGCTAGGAGAGCTTCTGCTGCCCTGCAGCAATCAAAGCAATAAATTTGAACTGCTCCTTGTGAGCTGTCTGCACCTCTGCAGTTGCTGTTACCCACCTGACCAGCACTGCCACACGTGCCTGTGGCCAGAGCCAGCTGGGTTTTATGGCTGTTGTTCTGTCTGCACTCTGAATCATGGCTTCTGTGAGTCAGCCTGTGACACTGGACAGGTCTGCTTTGAGAGTTTCATTCTGAAAGTGGAACCAGTTTATGGCACTGACACAGTAGTCATAGTGTCTGTTACTCCTTCTGAGTAATCTAATTTATTTATTTATCTTTTAATAAAAGATGTCCCTACCACATCAGTGCCTTATTTGATTTGTGTCAGGACACTGAGAACAGAACTCACCCAATCTGTTGTGCCCAAAGAGCTGGTGCTCTGTGCTGCTTTTACTTTGGTGTAACCTTTTCACCACATATTTGGAATTACTGATAAGACTGTGGTTTCAGGGGAATGTTCATCCATATTGCCCCAGATGTACCAACAACTTAGAAGGTGGTACTGCACTTAGGTGAAAGAAAAACACCTCAGGGGCTGGAATTTTATGGAAACCTTTCATGAAAGGGAACTTATATTTTTCCATTTGAAAACCTACTTTTCTGATCACGACTTATGTACTGGTTTTATTTCTAATGTTTCAGTCAAAATAATTTCCACATGGCTTCCTGCAGCTATTTTTGCACTGGCTGTTTACTAGCAGATTAGGTGAGAGTTGAAGCAAAAAGCATAATAAAGTGCTGTGAAACAACACACCCCTATGAATGTTTCCTCTCATATCCACCCCAACAGAACAAGTTGTGCTCGTTCTCCACCAAATTTATCAGAGCATCTTTTACTGGTGAAACCACCAGAATGGAAAAGTGCACTGGTATATTCACCTCTACAAATCATTAATTGTTCTAAATTTAATTCAGCAGTAGTTAAATGGTCAAAGCTGAATTTTTAACAATGCTTTTGTAATTATATTTTTGGAAATAGAATATTAAAATGCAAATTTAGGTATCAAGAGTATAGCACTATTTGGGGGTGAATCTCTGATTTTCTACGAAGAGAATAATAATTTAAAAAAATCTCATTATGATGTTGTTTCTCAGATCTAATATTAAAATCATAAAACTTAAGAACTGTCTGAATTGTTAGCCAGTGTTGCTTGGGTAGTTCTGTAAAACTGAAAAGAGCTACATTAATTTACACCATCCAGAGATGTGGCTCCATATACACTTTCAAAGTGTATTTCTAAGACTTGATCCAATATAACAGGAAGACTGTTTTGGATTCAATTGGCACACCAGCAATTTTCATCTCACTGCTTTTTCCACCCTGTTTTGGGGACAAGGGATTTAAAGTGGCAGGAAGACATAGGTTATTTGTTGAAGGCAGATTATTGTAATTTGGCTCACACAAAATACACCCATGGCAGTAAGAACTAGCATATTTGTTAAAGCTAAATTCCCAAATCTCTGTATAATGAAACAGCAATCTGTGGTTATGAGCTTTTGGACAAATCTGATCCTGGACTGATGGCTTATAAGTCAAAGATCAGCTTGGGGCCAACACCTTCCTCTACCACAGTAAGTGCCAGGGGGGTATTTTCAAGAGGAACTTTTCCTCTCATCCTAACAGCACAACAGCTCCTGGTGACCTCTGCCTCAAGGATGTTTTGTGGATACTTCACTCACATCTATTACCAGGCAATAGGCCTTGTTAGTCAGAGAACTATTTTTAAGAAATCTGAATTATGAAAAAAAAATTTAGCACCTATTTGACCATGCTACCCTGCTTTCTTTTTTCTCTTTGGATTTCTAGAAGGGAAATGTATTTTGGAGGACAGGAGATAACAGACCAATGGCACAGGTCTTGCCTGTCAGGGAATATTGTACAGGCACATCTGTGATGTGCAAAGAGATATCACACTAGTGATAACTCAAACCTGCCAATAAAGAAAAATACCACTTTGGGCCCTAGAAGCAATCATTTTACATCATTGTATTAAAGTAAAACCCTCCAAGGCAGCCATGAGCAATGCCAATGCTGATTGTGAAGCACAGCTGACTGCAGGTAGGCTCATGGGCTGGCTCTCCTTGCCTGCTCTGTACCACTGCACATGGCAGCTCCAACACATCTACATTTCATTTCACATCTTTTCCAATAAGAAGTCCTTAATAATTAACACCATAGAAATGGTTAGACCCAGATATCTGCATTAAAAAGATACCTCTTCAGGTCTCAGAAAAACATATTAGCTTCACCAATCTTACCTTTCAGTTTTTTATATCTTGTAAACAGTCATGTAGGAGTGGTAACAACATTTGGTTCCTGTAAAGCACCACCCTTGTGAGAATGTGAAATCAAAGGAATAACAGCTCAGGCCTCACACATCTGGGTCAGGCAATAAATGTTTTATCTTAGTTTCAACAAGGAGGAGTCAGAAGTTCAGTGATTTACTCAAGGTCACACAGGAAGCCTGACAGTGCTATGAGTCTCAGCTGTCCTTCTCACTATCTTCCTACCAGATAAGCATTGAGAGATGCAGAGTTACAGCACTCAGAAAGAACTACCTATATAAAAGCCCATGAAATAACAATATCTAGTGAGATAGCCGCCAGCTAGGCACTCATACATTAGCAGTAAATCTAGTAAATCTTATTTCTTTAATGTGTTAGCTGAAGAATTTATAAGGCAAACACTGATGGCTAGGCAGAGCTTCTGAAAGGCTGGTAACGAGCACTGGTGAAAACCTAAGACCTTGTATGGGAACAGAAAGGTCTATTGCCCTAGAATTTACACTTAAAATTACATGGCTCTGAAAATGGAGAACTTTTCAATTTTTTAGGAAACCTTTCCTAACTAGGAGTGATGATTTAATTTCCTCTGCATGCAGGTGAATCAAAGGATTTTGTTATTGTGAGTTTCCAAAAAATCGCTGGCACACATTAAAAGAACACAGCTTTTCTTTCAAAATGTCATTAAGCAGTGACCATAGTAAAGACTAAGATGTGTTGATTTTTCTTTCAGTCATTTTAGAGCTGCAACAAAAACATGCAATTAAACAGCAGGTACCAATGGCACAGATGGGTGTGGACAGAAGAAGAGCCTGTATCTTGGGAACCTTCCTTCTTACCCTCTGCCAGCAGCAGCCCTATCACTATGGGATGTGCTGCAGAGAGTGGCTGCTGTCACAGTTTGCCACTAGTGCCTGGGGTCAGCATTGCTCCAGCCCCTCTGCCCTGACAGTGGGTCAGCATTGCTCCAGCCCCTCTACCCTGACATGGGTCAGCATTGCTCCAGCCCCTCTACCCTGACATGGGTTAGCATTGCTCCAGCCCCTCCTGCCCTGACATGGGTCAGCATTGCTCCAGCCCCTCTACCCTGACATGGGTCAGCATTGCTCCAGCCCCTCTGCCCTGACAGTGGGTCAGCACTGCTCCAGCCCCTCTACCCTGACATGGGTCAGCATTGCTCCAGCCCCTCTACCCTGACATGGGTCAGCATTGCTCCAGCCCCTCCTGCCCTGACATGGGTCAGCATTGCTCCAGTGTAGGAGCGTCGGGGGTAGCACAGTCGGGACAGACAGAGACGAGAGATCTCTGCAGCCAGGTCAGGAACTTGGGGTTTATTGCAAAGGGCCTGGGTGTAGGGCCCTGCTGGGAGCTGCCAGCCACAGCTCAGAGCCTGAGAGAAGAGAGGGGTAGAGAGGATGAGAGGGTAAGAGCACCAGAGAGGCAAGAGAGCAAAAGCGTATGAGAGTAAAAGGGGTAAGAGAGTAGAAGGGGTAAGAGGCAAGAGGGCGAAGTTCCCATTACAATACAATAAATCATCTTCTGTGTTCAATATTCTGATTCTCACTAACCAATCTAGTACAATATACAAACCCTATAGCATTTCCATACAACCTATAAGAATAACTACATTCCCATACTGTGTTACATTTTAAACTCTAAAAACTCCTCTTTGGACCCCTTCTGCCAAGCTGTAGGGTCTGCTCTGACCCTTGGGCCTGCCTGCAAGCAGAGGGTGTTGTTTCATCAAAAGGGGATCACCTTCAGCCGGCCACACCATTGTTTTCCCGTTGTTCAGTAACTAAGGGATCTCAAAGCTTGCTTTCATTTCAATCTCACTTATAGTTTCCATATTCTCAAAATCTTTTGCCAGGCAATCATATTTATAAGGCTTTCCTGTTTCATCTTCCCCAACACTCCAGCCCCTCTACCCTGACAGGGGGTTAGCATTTCTGCAGCCCCTCCTACCTTGACAATGGGTTAGCATTTCTGCATTTCCTACCTTGACAATGGGTTAGCATTTCTGCATTTCCTACCTTGACAATGGGTTAGCATTTCTGCAGCCCCTCCTACCCCGACAATGGGTGAGCATTTGTGCATTTCCTACCTTGACGGCGTAGTTGTTGAGGGGGTCCTTGGCGTAGGAGGCAGGGTAGTACACGGCATCGCCCGCCTCGCAGCAGGGCTTGTCGCTGGTGAGCCGGAAATCCGACCAGCTGTCCACGCCGAAGCGCAGCTGGTCCTTCTGCCCCGCCATGAACAGATCCTCGCACTTCAGCGCCAGCTTCTTCAGCGAGTCTGCGTGCAGGCTGCGGATCTTGCCCACCACCTCCTCCCTGTTCTCGATGCCCCGGTAGAGCGCCTGTCTCTGCGGCTTCTGCACGCCCTGGCCCTGCCTGGCCTGCGGGAGGCGCCGCCCGCTCAGGGACTCCATGCTGGTGGAGCAGCGCTCCTTGATGCTGCCGGTGGCCAGGCTGGAAACGCTGCTCGTGGCCGAGGTGGCCGCCCTCAGCTTCTCTGAGGGCCTGTCCAAGGAATCTCCTGACTCATTGTCCAGGACCTTGAGCTCCAGGCTGACCGAGGAGCAGGCGCTGCTCGCTTCCCAGTTGGTGTCAATGTCATAGGTGGGGTTGGCCATGATGCACAGGTTGTTCTCCAGAGCCTGCTTCTGGAGGTCTCGGGGAGTTGGCTCTGTGTTCGCTCTCAAAATTGTTTTCTTTGGCAGTGGAGGTGGTGTTGGCTGCAAGTTGTTCACTGTCTCCTGGTCTGCCAGCCCTCCAAAGGCGATGGCATCATCCAAAGCTCCCTTGGGTTGCCTGGGCTGTTTTGGAGGGATCATAGCTGCTCTGGACTGCCCTGTGGAATAAGATAATAGTGAGAGAAGATTAAAGTACTTCATATGTGCTGTTCCTGTGCTCCTGATTGCACTCTGAAAAGAAGTTTAGGGCAAAAAACTCCCAAAAACCTGACTAGGACCTGCCCCCCCCCCAACATTTCAAAAACCCCTAGATACATATATGAAAAGATGAACTAATTAGAAAGTAAATGACCAAATCAGCATCATATATACCTAATTACATCCAGCCAGTCTTGATTTGACCTTGGCATTTATATTGAAATCAGCTTCAGTGCTAGCAGAGTTGCCATTTTACATCCAGCAGACCAAGGACAAGAACTGCAAGCAAAACCAAGCCCCTCCATTTGACACTTTGGCCAAGTCCAGTTTCAGCAATTACACCCAGTGTCCTATAATTTCTTCTGCAGTCAACTGACTGTAATATTATTTCTTATTTTCTATTCAAATGTGCTAAAACTAAGGGTGGATAACAGTCCATGAAACAACTGGGAAATGCTATTACATGAAAATCCTATTTCAGAATGGAATCCAGAAACTGCCAGACACAAATAACAGCTTAGATACTCTGGAGGTCACATCAGGCAGTCACGATTGCCCCAGCAGATTCACACAGAGAAATCAAGGAAGTCAAGCTAACTTTCACTCAAGTTGACACGTGTGTGCCATCAAGAGCAGGATCATAATTTGACAGAAGTAGTTTCTACCCTGCAATTAAAATTGTGCCCTCCCCCTGACTGTAACTTCTCTAATGCATTTCCCTTCCTAACTTGCCACAGGTACCTTTGCTGGCAATGTTACATTCAGAGATAACCAGACCTGGCTTTACTCAAGAGATTCTAAATGGCAAGTTACAAACACACAGGCTGGGATTTTCTAGTTTCAGACATTTGTGTGGATCCAGGGAAGATAAACTTCCTGTCATGTGTTGTGGATGGCTTTTATCAAGGACATTTATGTTTCATAAGTGCCAGAGTCCTTGGAAATGCAGAATAATAAATGACAATAATATAATGGAGAATAAAAACTAATAAACACACAAATACAAAAGACCAGCTCATTGCTCTGGGACAATTAAATTGTTGTTACTCATATCAAGATGAGATCCTTCCAATCAACTGCTATTTTCAGAGAAATTATTTTATAAGCTTTCTACTTCTCCTGGGAGGTTCACTGACTGTCATGGTGAGGTAGGAAGCCAACTCTGACAGTTGAAAACAGCAGACCTGAAATGGATGTTCTGAATAACTGCAGCTGAGCATCTTTTCTAGTAAGGGAACAGACACTATAACTATTTGACTATTTATAATGTGCTGAATCATAAAATCATTTTGGCTGAAAAGTCCTTTAAGATCAGAGTCCAGCTGTTAACCTTACACTGCCAAGCCCACAAAATCTTGTAAAGAGAGGACTAAACTGGAAGACTAGGGGGATCTAAGATTCAGATCTGAATTACATCACTTCAACCCATAATTAATAATTAATGAATTTGCAGTTTGCAAAAAGAAATATTGGCTTCCTCTGCATGCTAAGAGAGGTTGTTACAGTTTTTATGAACACTACAGAACCCGAAATCCACATGGCCAGGATGTACCAAACCCTGCAGTGCTGGGATAGAATGCTGAAATACGTCTCCTAATTTCAGAAAATCAGAGAGGATCATACTTCTATATGTATCCACAAACAAAACAGCCTCACACCCTGCTTTCTTAACAATTGTTCTCTTGTCAGTCACTCCAAGGAGACAGCATCCCAAATGAAAGTTCTATCCCCATCTTTTGTTTAAGCTCCAGAAAGCCTCAGAAGAGCCTTATGGATTTAATGATAAGTCTGGCTATTCCGATGTTTAAAAAAACAAGTTTTGAGCAGGAAATTCTATCAGTTTTGTACATACCTGATATTCAGGGAAGACTGCAAATCATTGTAAAGGTTGCTGAAAGAAATGTAACTCTTGGAGGGCTGGGGGGACCCTCCTGCTCCTTTGTATTGCAGTGAGTGTTTGCTGTGCACAGCATCGAATGCTGCTGCCAGCTGGGCACTACAGGAGCTCTGTCCTGAAGTTCCTTTTGCAGAGGTGAAGTGTGGTATGAGTCCAAGTCAGAAGTAGAATTGATGTCTGTGTGCCAGACACACATCCAGATGCCTTTTGCTTAATCCTGAGACAAGTTTATTTCTACTTGATACCCAATTCTCTTACTCATGCAAACATGTGTCCCCTTCTGCAGCTGCTCAGTCTTACAAAACCTGTGACCTATGTACTTCTCCCCAGCAACACTCTGTGCTAAAGATCATTTGCCTGTTTTCTCCTCCTCAGCCTGCTCCCCACTCTGCTGGGACAGCCTGGCTGCTGGGTTTTACAGACACTGCTCAGGAGGCACTTTGCTAAGGGGCCTTGCTTTGGGACTTGCTAACCCAAGGATGCACAGCTGCTAGAGGGAAACAGGGCCAGATGCACATCCTGAGCAGCAGCAGCTCTCTCCAGGAAAGGTAAGATTTATAAGAGTGCTACTGCTCCATTCTCTTGTTTTCTGTCTGCTTTAATGACTCTGTCCTCCAAAAGTCACTCACACAGAGGTGAGAGTTGGGATTGCAACCAGGGCTGCTTTTGCACAGCTACTGGCACTGTGACATCCAAACAGAATTGGAGAAGGTTTTCATAACCAGAAGTTGTTTTTTCAGATGTCTGGAGGGGGTGGCAGGTTCCAGAGAACTGAATGTACAAGTCATTCTGTAGTTACTGTTTCAAGTAGTCTCAGCTGAGAAAAAATGAGTTTGTATAACATGCTATGTTACAGTGTGGTTTCTTCCCACAAGAACAAGTTTTCCATATTGAAATCTAACCATCTGTATTATCCAGTTGAAAAGTTTCCTGTCTGCACTATTTCTATGCTGAGTTCCAGCACTGTACATTTCTTTCATAGCTCTTGGGCCAGTCTCCAGCTCAGCTTTCCCCAAGCATGGCAGGAACTACAGGGCCAATTTTTATAAAATCATTGCCCAGCAAGAAAAAGATCCTCTTAAATGTTGTCCCTGTCAAAGGCACAAGAATGTCCTTTTGCACAGAAATATCAGCAGAGCATTAATTTCTTTTTCTTGTCTATCCTTTCCTTCTCCCCTTGCATGTTTAAACTCATCATTGCCTTACCTACTGCACAGACTCTCCAACACTGCAAGTTCAGCCTGAGCCACACTCTTGGGAGGCAAAATGAAAAGGAAGAATAGGGACAATATTAGGCTACCACTTTGAGAGATCTTTGAAGTGGATTCCAGACTGCTCAATGAAAGAAAAAAAATTAACTCTTTACAGACAGCAGATTTCTAGAGAGCTTTAAATAATTCTACAGTTCAATAAGATCTTCCATTAGAGAATCTCACTACACTATTTAAATATTAATGCTTAAGTCTCCAGACACCATGCAGAGTTCTGAAACTCTGAAAGACATCTGAGAAAGGCATTTAAGTTTAATTTTTCTGGGTAACTAATTTATCATCAGACTTTGCATTGCAGCCTATTTATGCTAGCTGCTGAAACTATCAAATCTGACATCACTCCTTAATAAACACTTATGCTGGCTGATAAAAATAACCAAACCATGAAACAAACCCACAAATGCATCAAGTACCTTCCAACCACAGCAAAAGCTACCAGCATGCTTCACAGCCCCAGCTCCAATAAATGCTGTGCATGTACACCACCATGCTATGAAACTGCCCTGTACAGATTTGCACTAAATCCTCCACTCTTTACACATGCAGTGTTCATTGAATAGTGAAAATCTTACCAGAATGATTAGAGATGTTAGAGAAAGGGAAGGTAACATTTGTTAAGTAACACGGTGGTGCATGTGCAGTGTCTCAGCAGTAACCTGAGACTGGCACAGGTCTCCTGGGAGATGCAGTAAGAGAAGTCTCACTTTGTTTGCTTGGTGACTTGTCAGGTCTTGCTGCCCACCCTCCATTGCACCACCTTAGACATTACCTGTGCTAATTATGTACTACACAAAATGCACCAGACTGATGCTATAATCACTGTCTGTCACTGAACTGTCTGTTTTCATCAACAATGATCTCATTACTTTATTTACAGCCTGGCTAAAGCACTGTTTTCTGCCCTGGTCCAACTGACTGACTGAGGCAATGCCCCATGGCAGACACTGTGATTGGGATTTTTTTCCAGTGTCAGCAGTCACAAAGCCTAGAAACTCAGCCTCCTTTTTTCCCCATTTCTTTAGGTGTAAAGAAAAAACCAGCTGATAATGAAATAAGCTATTTTTTTTCAGTGGCAGAAATAACCTATTCTTTTTTTCAATGGTAGAAAAACTATCCTGAGTATACTGAGAATACCTTAATCTACTTACAGCCATGCAAATTCAATCAAGTCAATTTCCCCAACAAATTCAGACAAAGACAGAACAATTTAAAGATTTGTAAAGGAAAGGCTTTGTCTTCCTTATCATCAGTTACAGGGCTTACCTGAATTAACTTCTGTAACAATAAAAGAACCCCTTGCAAAAGAAACATCCAGGCCCTCCCTTACACATCTGAACATTTGTTTCTTCATCTTGATTCAAGTGGCAGCCTCTGGATTTTGTTAAATTGTTGATACCACAGGTCCCCCTATTGCAGTTCTGCTCACCACATGAGCAGCCCCACCATGATCAAGCCAGACTCTTACTTTGATAAGCTGAATGGATTCAGATTCTGAATTAGTCCCTATGAAGTGCTTGCCACAATACCAGCCATTTGCAAAGCTTTTCTTTAGAGCCTGTGCAATTTTTAAAACATTCTTCTTAAACTGTGGGCACCAGAGCCTGACTGTGACCATGGCAGTCAAGAACCTCTCTCCCCCTACTCAAGTTTCCTCTGATTCCCACAAGCCAGGAACACACCTTATCCTATCATCATAAAAGCCCAACTCTTTTATGTTGTACCTGACTCCTGGAGGACAATCCTCTGCTTTGTAACGTTTGTCTCTTGGGAGGCCAAACCAAATATGTTTGAGGGCAGTACCTGACATAAACTATTACCTGACTGCAGGTGAAAATTCACCAAGGCTTGCAATTATTTCTGTTCATGACACTTCATGAGTGCTAAGGCATCATGACATGTCAGAATTGAAGATTAGCTATTTATCAGAGTAGAGCCATATTATCTGCTTTTTAATAAAAACCACAGAATATGTATCAGATCAGTTTAAAAGGTGAACCTTGTGCATAATGCTGCAAATTGGGATGTGCACGTGATGCATTTTACAAACTCCAAACTGTAGCAGGCAGCTCTAACTGCAGCTGAGGCAAGAGTCAAATGTGATGTAACTTCTCATTTTATCCTTTCTTCCAGTTTCACATACCAGTATTTGTTAATTTTATAAAAGATAAGGTTTTGCTGCCCAGGTGATGCAAGATGTGAAAACAAGTAGGGATTATTCTCTGTCCCTACCTAGAAGTCTCTCTGTTGCCATCTGAACTTGAAAGTGAGGTTGCCTGAATAAAGCAGGAAGCCTTTGAAGGGCAGCCAGGGAGCTCAGTGCCATTTAGGGAAGCATTTCTCCTAGCAGCAGGCAGCTCTCCCAGCCAGAGCCAGGCAAGCCCCAGAGATAACTTAACCCTTTCACACCAAAGGGAACTTTGGAGACAGCACAGCTCCAAGTGAACCCACAGTGAGGAGAAGGTTTTGAATAAATTGCTAAGGGGCTGAATTTTTTATGGTTTTAAAAAGAAACATTCAAACTTAGGAATAGCACTAATACAGGCCAGGATTGATGGAAGGGATCTCTTGGGACAGGCAGGCAGGGTCAGCTGGAGCAGGCTGTCCAGATCCTCTCCAGTTGGGCTGGAACTTGTGAATATCTCCACAGACAGAGATTCCAAAACTCCTCTGAGCAAGCTGTTCCAGTGTTGATGGTATTTTGCTGCACAGGATAAACATGGTACAGGCAGTTCTGATGCAGCCAGACCTCAACTGCCAGGATTCTGTCTGCAACGTCCCTGTCTTCTAAATACAGCAAATACAGATACAGATACATACCTCACTAAATTGAAAATAATTCATTAGATCTATGAGTAATTCAGCATAAAGATACAGATTTTAGTTCTCCTCCTTAGAGGAGAATTTCTTGGTAGATGTTAGCATCACACTTGGACAGGATATTTTTCCTCCTTATGCTTTATAAACAATACCTAATTAATGTTTAAATAGCAGAATGCACTAATAAGCTTACCACTAATTCACATTTAAGCAAAAAAATGCAACACTTTCACTGAATGTCTAAGGAATGTGTGCACCTGAGGGTTTAAAGTTCAGTCCTTGATCCCTGAAACCTGTGTGGACATGCCAAACTCTCTGTACTCATGAGCCATCTCAACACAATCACTTTACTCTTGGCCAAATGGTTAATGAGTTGCTGTGTACAGGATTGGGATGTTCAAAAAACTTGTATTGGGATATCCTGGAATGTAAATAAATTAGATATTTTGTTGTTCTAGAAAACCTGGCTCTAGGTATCCCTGAATTCACAGTACTGCAAATCAAAATGCTTTAGAAAATCAGGCTGATGATATTGATACTGTGCACTGGGAGATGCTGCTTTATCTTGCTCCCTTATCTTCCAGAGAAGCCCTGCATCCATGGATCTCTTAAGGAGTCAGGAATTCAGTAATCTTTGAGTAGTACCTTTAGGACAGTTGTATCTCATTGGGAAGGACCAAAACTGAACTCTCTGACCAGGATAAGAACAGTTTCAGCCAACAAGAAATGGGTACAAATATTTTAGCAGTTATTGATGCTCTAAAATAAAAAGCCCTATCTTTTGATGAAGTTTAGAAAAATACTGAATTTTATTTATTCCTTCTAAAGAAACTAGGTAACTTGCTCTGTATTTTAAACCTCTTTGACAAAAATTCCTCCAAAGAGATAAATCAATGTTGATTTTAAAAATCATCTGAGATATTCATCACTAAGGGCAATTAAAAGACTGTTTTAAATTACGGGAAAACAAACCTTTGAGTTTGTTGAATCTTCACTTTCTTGGCTATGACCTCTGAATGAGACTATATATCTTTGTTTTCTGTAAATCAATATTAAGCAGTTAAAAGCCACCCTTATGAAGATGTATGGAGCTGTTTAGACGAAAAGGCTCTACACACACTGAAAAGGTCTCCAAAATCAGATCCAGTTCCTGTCCACTCACCTAAGTTGCTGTAGGTAGCACTGCAGGTACTCAGATCAGGAGAATTTGGAGCTTCTTCCTTCTCCTCCTGGCCCAGGGCCCCGCGGGAGGCTGAGGCCGGGATGACGGAGGCGCTGCCCCCATTGTCCTGCTTCACAAACACCGCCCTGGGGACACGCGGGGACAGCTCCTCCAGGGCCGGCTCCTCGGGCACCTGACTGAAACAGACACAACAAGGTCACCTGCACAGCCAGCCTGGGCACACCTGCGGGGATGAGCTCAGCTGGGAAAGAAGGAAGTTCTTGCACCCTCCTTTTCTAAGAACAGTCATCTACAGTTTTTATTTTCCTTAGTGAGAAGGAACAACTCGTGATTGAAATAGTAACATGGTAGTTACTATTATCATGATTATAATAATATATAGCATATAAGAGTTCATGCCTTTGATATAAAAGCTACAATAAAATGTTTTACAGCTTGACTACATCAACATCCACGCTCATAAATATGCAGGCATGATTCTGGGTAAAGTGAGTGGCACTCAGGACAGCAGCAGAGTTTAGGGTGCTTTTTGCCAGTGCAAGCAATTGTGCCTCAAACAAATATAATAGGGTATAGGAAGTAGGATTAAGTCCCAATAAAGGCATAAAACTTCAATGATACATTTTCATAT
Organism: Molothrus aeneus; assembly: GCF_037042795.1. NCBI lineage: Eukaryota > Metazoa > Chordata > Aves > Passeriformes > Icteridae > Molothrus > Molothrus aeneus. The sequence continues at coordinate 4,164,744 of NC_089658.1, read as the reverse complement.
CCTGGTAGGATTTTGGGAACCGACACTCTGGGAAGCAGACCTCATTTAGGCCAATAATCTCTTTCCCATATAAAATTCTCCACCATTAAAATCTATCTGCATTAGGCCAACTGCAGAAGGCACTGAAGACATTCCTCCGTGCCTGCTCTTAGCTATGAAGTTTTAATCACACTGTGATGACTTACAGCACAGAACTCTGAAAATTGTGCATTTACTTGGTTTCCATGGATATATTTATTGCAGTATAATTTAAAAATGATGCATTATATGCATGAAAAAAAGCCGAGACTTAATAAAACCCCACAATCATACTGAAAATATAACAGCAATTATCAATAATATGGCACAAAAACATGTCAGAGCAAAAAAATTTCCATGCCTTTATGTTCTCTCACTTGCAGGAACAAATACTCATTAGAGGCCAAATCTCAAGAGCATATGTGCTGTTTGCTAGCTCTCATTACTACAGCCTGATCAAATACAACAGAAAGAATTTGAACTACTTGTGACTTCCATTAGGGACAGGAGTAACACACTTCCATCAAAAAACAATCAGCACATCATGTATCTGTAGAGATACTTATTTTTTGTGATAAGGATTTTGAACTTTCACAAAGAGTTAACATAATAAATTAAAGGTATTTGTCTATACCAAAGCCAACCCCCTGAAAATCCTGGGACACAATCTTGTAGCAATCCCCAGTAAAAGGTTCCAACATGCCAATGCTCTACATGACAAGACCCAGGACAGTGCAGTGAGCACATGCTGTTTCTGCTCAGACTCATGAATTTTAACTGCAGGCTGACACAAACCAAACTCATTAGAACTTGTTAGTAAAAGAGAAAAAATGGCATCAGTTCAAAAAGATGTAATCTTTAATCAGCGTACCAGTTTTTGTTCCATTTTAGTACCATGCATAGGAATGGTGTGAAGAACATTCCATGTGCCATAAATATATCCACATTAAAGAGTTAACCTCAGTAATTTCAGAGTAAAGCAGACATAAAATTAAAGCAGTAACAAGGCTCTCAGGATAATTGAACTGAAGGCTTGTAGTTGCTGTAAATAATATACATACCTGCATTCCTCAACAGGAATGTTTTCTTTAAGAAGAAATAGGTTCTAATAGCTTCACAGTTCTGTCATTGCCACAAACCAGGAATTATCACATCTCAAAGTAACTTTTTAGTATCACTTGGTGAGGTAAGAACATACTCATTCTCCAAACCAGACACATGCATGCACATACACTAAACCTAAGCTCAGAAGCATTTTGCCAAAGTAAACCAACAGCTAGAAAGGAAGAAAGAAAAAAAAATACCAACTCACCCACTGTACTCACTCACACAATTCCCCATTAAAGGAAATTCTTTCAGGGCCTTCTTGAGTCTTTTAATCATGTCTTGAAACTCTGGCGAGCCATTGATTCCACAGTGTTCTGGTGTGCTACAAGTTGTGCAAGCTGTGAGCAAGAGGGCTGAACTCTGCACAGAGTGATACACCTACTGCACCTTAGTGTTTACCTTCGGGGGCTGGGCCCTGCCAGCAGCCAGCACAGCAGCCCTGCCTCCTTAACTCCTGCCCTGCCTCCCTGCAGGGCCAGGGCACGGCTGCATCACTGCTCTGGAATGGGCTATGGCCTCACTCATCCCACTGCTCCGGGAAAAGCACAGCTCAGCTCTCATCGGGAGCTTCAGGAAGTGACACTAACCTATTGTTAAGAGTTAGAGAGTATCTCAAATCTGTACTCAGGGCCTCAAAAGAATACATTTTAAACCATAGCAATTAGAGGTCAGGTCATGAAATCCATGGGGAAATGCTTCCCAGTATCTTAACGCTGAGAACAGAGAGATCAAGCTTGTGTACACAGTGCAAATGTCAGCCCTTCAGTGGTGCTGGCAGGACACAGGAGGAATAAAAAGGGAACCATCCTCACTCAGGGAGCTCCAAGAACCACATCCCCAGCTGCTTCATGAACTAAACAGTTAAAATGGCTGGTTTTTCGAGGAAAGAGGAGCAGCTGACAAACAGGCAGTTCTCTCAGATTAGAACCATTAAAACCTGATTTTGTGTAACTTTCTATCTGCTTACTGGTAACAAGTCATACTTACAGCTATCTCCTTATTTGGGATATTTATAGATATTTTGCCAGGATGGATTCTTTGATGCCTTGCATAAGAGCACATATTTAGCATCTAGCACAGTGGGCGCAGCCTCCTCTGTCCAAGTTTTTTTCTCTTCCCTTTTTTATTTCAAAAACAAACTTCATAGAAATTAATTATCTTAGAGAACTCTGCTCCTCGGGCACAAGTGGCTGAAGCTAAACAACTACTCAGTTAGTGGAGGAAGCAGCCCTCTGCATGCAGAGAATGTGTCTGTTTTCCTAAGTAGCTGAGATTATGTGAAGCAAAAAAACTTGCCATAAAAATGACTGTCCATCAGACAACACCCCACTGAATTCATATACTTGTCATTCACGTGTGCACAGGCTCAAAACTGTCTTAAAAGTGTTATTTTTCTGCAGGGACAAATGCCTCTCTTTCCTTCAGGCTCTCCTCCTGCATGGTTTTTGGATGATAGCCAGAAGATGATGTGGTCTAACTCGCCTCAGTCTTTTAGGAACAGCAGGATGCAGAAAGCTGCCTGTGTAGGGTGCTAATTTTGGTGAGGACACTGGAATCACAGCTCTTCTGTGACCTGTGTTCTCCTCTATTCAGAGCACGCCTGCTCAATTAGGGAGATTAATAAACAGCAATGAGTACGAGGGAGATAAAGTGGAAGGCTCATAAGAAGTGATTGTGAGAGTGTATCCTGAAATAGGGTCAGATCCAGAGGTAAAGGTGAGGGAACACAGTTCTGTGCAAGACAGCACATAAATCCCAGTGGCAGGAATAAGTGACAGAGACAGAGAAAAGCAGATGTGGCCTTGGGGCCAGCACAGACTCTGATCTCCTCCCCGAGTGGACATCAACACAGCAGCCATCAATGGCAGCTGCACAGCTGGAGATGACAAGGAAGAGGACTTTGCTTTGCACACACACAAACCCAACTGTGTAATTTGTAGCTGTATTAGTTTCAAAGAGAACGCTTTGAGATGCCCTCAGGCCCTGCACGTTTAAGCTAATAAAGCAAACATAAAGCCTAAACTGACTGAATAATGCTTGAGGAAAAATGCAGAGGTGAATGGCTGGAGGGAGGTCAGAGGCCACCTTGCCCAGGAACTTCTCCTCAGAACACTGCCCACTCCACTCCTGCAGAGCCCTGGGCAGAGACAGGCAGAGCCCAGGTCTCAGTCACAGGGCACTGTGCATACAGAAAACATTCCAACATTCCAGTGGCTCCTGCAGCTCAGTCCCACCTCACCACCATCAACTGTCACTGAAGAGGAAAGTAAAACAAACTTCTCAAATGACAACCTGAAACTACTAAGCCATGAAGTTCATTCCTAATTCTGATTATTGAGAAGCTGGCTTAGTCCTGAAGCTTGAGAATTTTTTTTTTTTTAGATCTCGTATAATGCGATGTTTGCACGGATAAAGGGAGTACACTTGATAATCCAGTAAAGACATTCTGTTAAGCTCTTTAGTGTCACTGAAACTTAATGGTAATGACTTTCACAGATTAACTGTGCATTATAAAGAAGATATTTTTCTTTATCCATTTTAGGTTCTCAGTCTTTCCATTTTACAGACTGTATTAGAGGAGTTAAGAACAATAATACATGATTTACCATTTCCTAATCTAAATTTATAAAATAATCAATGGTAAAGGCCCTTCTACTTGGATCTTTAACAGTTCTTGGTGTTTACAAGTTCTCACATAAAACCAAACTTATGACGTTACCAAACTTATTGCTTAATGCACATGCAGAATTTCCAATTCTGTTAGAATTGGAAAATGTTCTAAAGGAAAACCTCATAAGTTTTTAATAGATGAAATGGTAGAAGAAAGCTAGTTAATACTTTTAAAAGCACTGCTAAGCACTGCTGAGTAAGGTAGATAAAGCTTGCTGACACCAAGATAAGAAAAGCCCTAACATGGATTTGACAAGAAGGAAGAGATGATCCACCTTAAATTTTCAGGGAGAATTTCTCCCATTTCAGTAGACTTGCTCAAGCAAGGAATTTCTTTTCATCTAGAACATCCTTGAAAATGCTCATCAATTTACTTGGGCTGTACCTAAACAGTTCTGGGTTCATGTGAGACCCTCACCCTAAGAGTTATACCAGAAGCCCTCCAAACAGGGAAGGACTTTGTTTTAAACAGAGCCCTACTGTGATTTCACAAATTTTCTTATCTTCCCAAGCAGTTTCTGAAGCAGCTGTGGAATCTGCAGGACTGGATCAGACACAATTTGAAAGTGGAATGTGGCAGTGGTGGTTATTCCTGCCTGTCTCTGGATGAAATCCTGATCTTAATGTATGGCTACATTGTTGTAGAACAGTGATTCCCATTGTTTCCAGTGAGTGATCTGTCACAACACTCATATTCCTCTATACAGAGCTCAGATCTATCAGTTATGAGATCAAATCCCTTTGCAATAACTAACACAATCTTAGATTGGTGATCACAAATTTAGCTATGAAGAAATGCTTCCTTATCTGAACCAGAACAAAATCAATATACAGACCTCACTACCTGAAGGAAGTATTTCAGGAAAAACAGAGTTTTATCTTCACTTCATCCAAGGCTGGCCCAAAGATCCCATAAAGGAAAGTTATGGCTGACTTGCAGCTGTGAAAGGAAACTCCTGAGTTTAGCCTGTAACTGAAATGGAGATGGCTGTGCCCAGCTCAGATTAGTTCAGCTCTGATGTGCTTTATGAAGACAGCCAAGGCAGCAGCAGCACTGGGCTGCACTTTGCTTTGAGGAAATGTCTCAATCTAACAAGTTGCTGCTGGGTATGAGCAGTGATGTCTCAATGAGGAGAGAAACCTTTACCTTGTGAAACTCCAATAGGAACACTCTGATCCATAAGATAACAAAGCCTTTGAAGGGTCTTTCTATTCAGCCTGTGATGAGTGGATTGCAGCTGTGCTGTCCCACCTTCATCAATTACAGTGACTCAGGCCAGAAATACCATGGTATCTTTTGGTCAGTTTTAGGTTTTGCACCTGAGAACAACTGCTGGCTCATGAACTAAAGGTGTTCTCACATTTTAACTAATGATAAAAATGACATGACTGCTGATTTTTAGCAAAAATTATCTATCTACAAATTCCAGTAAATTTAATATATCATTATTTGCCAGCTCCTTTTGAACTAGCATATTTGCATCCTGCCATCAAACAGAAACAACCACACTGACAAATCAAAACCAAGTTCCTCTGTATGAGAGATCATTTTCAGGTTTCTGAAAAACTGATAGAGTTTTGCAAGTGCTGTTCAAAGGGAAAACTGACCTTTCTAGTGATAACTTGAAATACCTTCAGCTGTTTTGTAGTTGTGTTATCAATCTTTAGCAGCTCTGTAATCCATTGCAAAGTAAGGAAATACTGGATCTTCATTAAATTTGCTTTTGAGACCCCCCCAGTAATCTGACATTTTTAAAGCTTATCTTATTTTCCAGGGCATCAGTTTGTTTTTTCAGAGAGCTTGCTGTTCTTGGCGTTCTGAGTTAGGGAAGTGTCCTGTTCACTGATGGCTATCTTCAGGTCATCCATTCTCCTCTAAGCCTCTGCAGGCTTAACTGAACATTCTAAACATCTTTTTCATGCACATATTTTAGCCTGAATTACAGCTAACCTTGTACTAATACCTGGAGGGTTAACACAAAACAAGCAAAGCTTCTCATGGGTTATGCCTCCTGTTTGAGCAAAAATGGCATTTAGAATTCCTGATTCTCACCCACCAGGATATTGAAAACGAAAGCCAAACCCCTTAAACAACAATAAAACCCTTCATTATGTGGCATTATAAGGCTTTACTTGGTCTCATTAACAACATTAAAAAGTATTAAAAAACCCTAAATAACTCAAGGCATCAAGAATATAAGAACTGAAGCATAAAGCTACCCAATGCCCAGTGCTCCCACAACTCAGCACCTCAGTGTACTTTCTTTGAAATTTGTAGAAACCACGGAACAATGTTGTCAGAAAGAAGAAAATCCAATTCTAACATTTGGGAAATTCCAGTTTTCACTGGGGAAAATTCTGAGATATGATTTTGACCAACATCCTTGTGACTTGAAGAAAACTGAAGAGTAAACATGCTTTTTGGAATGAGTGAATGAGAGATCAGTGACCCACCACCTCCAAAAGGAAGGGCAGAAGGAGAACAGGACACATCCCAACAGCACCATCTCCAGGGCAGTGCAAGGATCCCTGGCAGGCTGCTCCTCTCACCACCCACAGAGGCAGCTGCTGTGCCTGAGCAGTGACTGCCAAGCTCCTTCTCTCCTGGACCTCTGCCCTGGTTCACCAAAGCACAGGAGCAGGGCACTGAGAGCTGGGAGCAAGGCAAGCTCCTGATGGCACTGGAACCAAAATCAACCTCACTTTCCCTAGCTTGCCCCAGAGACAGGAGAGGGAAACCAGATTCCTGTAAAGGAACAAACTCCTGCAATCCTTTAACTTGCCCTCTAAAGGCAGCTACTTCTCACCAATTCATTTAGGGCAAATCTAGAGACTGCACTATTCTGGCACTTGTCTTGTATGGAGGAAGAAAACAAGTCATTTTCCTTTAGGACAAGGGGCAGTCAGTCCATGGTAAGCTCTGACTATGCTCACACAGAGATTTCTATTAGGTTAAAACTGTTTTTAGCTAAAAAACATTGCAGTTTTCTTGTACAGAATATGGAGAAAGAAAACCAAAATCACTGCCATGATACATTTTCCGGGGCTCACACTTCACAAAATTTTTTATTTCCTCCCATTAGGTTGTTGTTATAAAGAAATAAATAATTCAAGTTTGAGGCTACTTTGGAATTGGTTTGTGTAATAACACTGGAGGACAAATTCTAACAGATCCACAGCTGTGGTCCAGCACTCAGGGAATTCTACTCTGCCCACATGACTGACTGCAACTGATGTGACCAGCTCTTGCTGGATCTAATACTGTGCCAGGTGACAAAGTACAGTCACTGCTAAGGCCTTGCAAGACAGACATAACACTATTTTGTAGGTACCCTAATTCTGTTACTACCTTTTTACAAGGTTTATTTTGAGAGTGCTGCAGTGATGCTGCAGTGTGGTTAATTAGCATCTGTTGAATTCTTGGGCATGTGAGGTAAGGTTAGCACAACACCTTCCATGAGTCACAGATCTTTGCATTTCTATTGTACTTCTCAATAGTTGCCTCCTATTTCTGCTGAGAAATTCTCAAGTTTCCCATAACACAGAAACACTTTCTTAAAGCAGAAATTCAAGAGAATGGATCTGATCCAATGGAACATGACTATTGTGACACATGAGTGAGCCTGCAAGACAAACTCTAAATATCAGGTACTGCTTCTAGTAAATGCTTTACATCTTTTCTGCTATCTAACATAGCAGAAAGATTTTAAAATACTCTCTAAGTTACCTAAAATAAATATACTTTGAAAAAATGGTGTTAATGTAAAAAAATTCCTTAGTGTCTCCCTTTTCAGCAGCATATACAGGACAGCTCTCAACAGAGTAAGTGACTAAAACAGCTGAGTGGTACCTGGGGATTTTCTTGGGAGCCTGAGGTGGTGAGGAATGGCTGGCTGCGTTTTGTTCCGAGCTCTCTGGAGGCTTTTCCTGTGTTTCCCCCTTGTCCTTGGCCAGTGCCTCTGCGATGGCAGAGTCCAGCCCAGGCTGGGCTGGGAGCTCAGCCCGGGGCTCGGTCTGTGCAGGGTCACACCTGTACATGAACACGATCGAGGGCTTCTCGCTCGACTCCGACTTGGCCTCGCTGAACCAGTGGTGCCGCTGCACTGGGGGCGGGGGGAGCATGTGGATCACAGTTCCATCCAGACCCACCAGCTTCCCCTTCTCCCTGTCCTTCTCCCTCTCCTCCTCATCGTCAGCTTTCCTGCGGCGGAAGAAGCTCTTGAACGATATCCAGCGCTTGGGTTTGGCATCGGGGCGCCGCCCCTCTGAGTGCAGGATGGACTCGGCTTCTGTGGACCTGGTGGGGCTGTTGGGCTTGGCCCAGTTGCTGAAATGCCTCTGCAGCAAGTTACTGGCATGGTAGGGAGAGGAGGTGGAGCGTGGAGGGGGGAATGGCGGGGCCTGCTCTGCCTGGGGACTGGTGGCGCCCGGGGTGGCTCGCGCTGCCTTTGGAGAGGGAGTGGCAGCTGGCTGTGACAGAGGATCCTTCTGCATTTTAATGGCAGTGCTTTCCATCTTGGAGGACTCCACTTCAGGCTGCGATGTAAACAGAGATTTGGGTCGTACCAGGGTGTTTTTACTAGCATCTCCCTCAGGGGGTAAGGAATACAGTTCTTCTACGCTGCAGGACTTGGGAGCAGACTGAGGTGTTTCTGGAGGAGATTGTGGAGGCTGGATAGAAGCCACAATCTGTGAGAGCACCGTGCTCGCGTTCTCTCTGCCACCCCCGCTGCCGACAGAACCGTCTGGGGTCACATCTGCCTTTGCTGTAGGCTCTTGCATTGCCTTTTGAACTCTGGGGGGGGAGCTGTGTTCAGCACTGTGACTTCTCTGTGGGGATATCTGGCTTTTACTGAGGCAGCTGTTGAACTCTTGGACCTTCTGAGCCACAGAGCCCAGCCTGCACTCAGAGCTACTGGCTGCCCCCTTTGCTTGGGGCAACTCAGTGGATTTGCTGCCTATGGCTTCGGTGCCTTTACTTTCAGTTTCTATTTCTTCATAGGTATGGCTTATCACACTTGTAGTTTTATCTTTGACAGACAGCTCCCCAGTTGTCCCTAGAAAACTTTTATAGATTGCCAAGTTATCATAGGCATTTGGATTGATTACAATGGGAACTTTAATAGCATTTTTGGAACTCCTAGCGTAAGTGGGCTCATCATGAATGATAATAGGGAAAGGTGGCATGCCAGCATTGTTGTAACTGTTGAATTTTATCTCAGACAAATTGGGAGACTTCACTGGGATGGTTTTTGAAGAAATGTTTGTAGCTGTAGGTGAAGTAGGAGCTGACTTGTGGCTTGTCTTCCTGGGAGGAACGGAAGGTCCTGAGCTGTTTCCAATCAGTTCCACCTTAGGTATCTTCTGTCTTGGACTAGTGCTGGAAGTCCACACTTCCTGGTATCTGATCGCGCTGGATTTTTTCAGATTGGCATGTACACGTACAGGTGATGCTGCAGAGGATGCAATAGGTGTGCCTGGGGTTACTGGTGAGCTTGGGTTAGATGATGCCTTTTTGGTTTCTGAGGTTTCAGTCTGGTTCTCTTTACATTCACTGGTCATGGCAGCTGATACATCCACTACTGTGTATGGCTTGCACACTGGCTGTTCCATGTTCACCACTCTGTAAGGTTTAGCTTGCTCCTCCACAGGCACCAAATTAATAGTCACAGCTTGACCAGCAACATCTGAAGAATTTTTATTCTCCTGCGTATCAGTCTGCACAGCAATTTTGCCATCTTTCTCCTCCAGGCGAAGTGCAAGGACTGCCTTGTGAGTTTCCTGACTTTTCAGAGCATTTCTGGGTGCTTTTGGCACGTCCTTCACTTGTTGATTGTCACAAAGACTTTCATATTCTGGTTCAATCACTTTGAGATCCTGAGGAGTGCTAGGAGATAACCCTCCATTACAGAGCTTCTGGGAAGAACTGCTGGTTGTCCCAGAACGAGACTCTTCTGTCAAAGAAGAATCAGGAGATGTAGAATCAGAAGATACCATGCTCTGCATGCTCTCTTGCCCATAAAGAATCACAGTCTCTTCCCCGTAACCATTTAAAATTTCATCATAACTGTCGTCATAATCCACGGCACAGATCCGCTGCAGAGACTTGTTCCGAAGGGGCACAGTATTCCATTTTTTGTCAACACAGAACGGAACAGGAGACAGGGTGTTAGCTCTGAAATTAGCAAAGCGAGGCTGGCCCCTCATGCGGATTTCCATTGCTAACAACTCTTCATCACTTTCATCCCAGCTCTCGTGCTCTTCCTGCATGCTGCCAAAAAACGTGTCATCCTCACTCTCATCTCCACTAGACAACTCTGGATAACAGAAACGTCCACCTTCATTACTTATGACTTCAGTGCTTCCACTCAGAATAACATGCTTACTCTGTGAGTCCTTCATTCCACCCACCATGCAGCTTGGAGGGATCTTCCTTTCTAAGGATTTTTTGTAACAATTATTTATCCTTCCCAAGAAGGTTTCTCTCGCGTTTGTTTCATTTCCAGTGAGCTGAGGTGTGGTATCCAAACCCGCAATCTCCTTCAGAACTTCTGTCAGCCCATTATTATTGTTATTGGGTACCTTCCCCACGCCCTCGCTGCTGCCATACGGCCTGGGAACATGGCTGTAACCTTCGATCTCCTCCTCATTGTTATTGTTCAGTGGTTTCTTGCTCAGCACCGCCTTGTTGCGGTTCCACCCCCCGGGCAGGGCTTTGTTCTCGCACTGCTCCAGCGTGGCCAGCTCCCCGCAGAGCCCCTCTGCCACCATCATGGTGGGTTTCACTGCTATCGTCGGCTTCTTGGCCACAGGCGGGCGGAAGCTGCCGCTGCCCCTCCCCGGGCGCTGGCCGCTGCTCTGGCTCGCATTGGCTTTCAGGTTGGCATGGGAGAGCGGCTTCTTCTCTGACACCGGGGGTAACTGGTGCAAGCTCTTGGGCTTGAAGCAGTTCTTACATTCACCGGGTTTCCAGACGTGCTCAGTGAAAGTGTTGCAAGCAGACATTTTCCCAGAGCCCTGTGCCTGAAGCCCTGCTGCTCAGTGCATGGCAGGAGTCTCCTCCATGGGCTCTGCTCCACTCACCCGGCACCGACACTTCCCGGAGCAGTGATCATGCTGCAAGAACACCAAACACAGAGAGGATGAGAATGGGGGAAAATCTGCTTGATCATTACATTTTTCACACTAGGGATAATGTAGAAGGGGCAAGTAGCCTTTTGCTGACGTCTTCATTTACAAAACTATATAATTGAAATGCAAAACCAAATTGCAACTATCATTCTTCTCATACATAAAGAATTAAAACTTTGCCAGTTAAGTCCTATGTTACCTAAAGCAGAGGGAGGGAAAAATGGCAATGACTGAGAATTTAGAGTAATTCTCTTGACTAGTTCAGGACCATTGACCTTTAATTTTGTCCAATAAAACAAATGCAGGAAGAGGATATAAACCCAAAGATTACTACACATTACCCTTTCACCATAACTACTCAGACATGAGAGAGAAGAGTAAGAGTCTGTTTACTCTCCTAAATGCAATTGAGATAATTTGTTCTAGCTTTGAATGTGAACAAGCTCAGCTTAAGTGAGTAAATGTGTTCAAGCAATCCCAAACTCTGCCATTTTAGCACTTTTTTCATCAGAGTCAAGTGATAACTGGAGAGGTATTTTGGCTGAACAGATAGGCTGTTTTGATGTCCTGCAAAAGTCAGATAACAATACAGTGGAAATCTTTCTAGAAAGTCAGTGTTTTTTCTCCTTTTGCTTACCACAATGGCAATAAACCATTCTGGTATCCTCAAAACAAAGCTAAGGATTTTGAGTCCCTGATTTGTTTCACATGTAGCTTTTCTACCTAACCCCTCCAGAAATAACAACTGAAGAAGAACTGAAAATCTCTTTCAAAGTGAATCTTTTTATTTCCTGAAACAATCAGCCTTAAGTAAAAATCAAACACGAATCTGCTGTGCTTTATAGTCATCAGAGTATCCAGGATTTGAGAGTTTCATGAATTAATGCCTGAAGATTTTAAGCCTCCTGAGCCAAATCCGCAAGTCTGTTCTCTTCGTCACTGTTGCATAACTCAAATTATCAGAGACATTTCACTGAGGGGAAAGGATCTCTGTGTCCACTGCTACTTCTGTAAGCACAGGCACTGGGAATCAATAATGCTCTATCCTTACAGGCCTTGTGGTGCAGATATCCCTGCTGCTCCCCCAGGTACACCCAGAGGGCAGGGCCACCCCCCTGCAGGTCCAGCTGCAGCCCCCACAGAGCTGGGCTGGGAGCAGCACCAGGGAGGCTGTGCTGGAACTCTCAGGCACCACTGCCTTTCATCAGCGTGGCCAACACAGGATCATGAGGAGAGCTGACACCAGGAGGGGTTTGTCAGTCTCCTCACGTCCTGCTCTGTGTTTTGGCAAGGGCTGGCCTGTGCTGGCAAAGCAACAGAGCCATCCTGATCCAACAGCAGATGGGGCTGAAGCCTAACTCTATTAGTGCCTGCAGACACAGCCGTGCTACCAGGGCTATCACATTTCATATGCTGACTAAATATGTTTCCAGACAAAGCTTTTTGCCAAAAAGCCACTGCCAAAAGCTTTCTCTGTATGACCTAAGAGATAGAAACTCTGCCAGACTGAGATCTGCCCAAACTTTCAGACTTTATCTTACATATACAGAGTAAAATGCCTTTGTATGTTCCTTGATCTCTCTCAAGTTTTGTTGCTTCAACACTTTGCAAGGCCATATATTGTAAGCAGAAAAATTACATTAAGAAATAGTTCTCCTAGAACCAGAGAGAGAGCACGTACAAGAATTTTATACTCTGGTTAGCTCCCTGTTTTCATGTGTTTAACAAGCAGAAGGAGTAAAGTTACACTAATGGGAATCTAAACGAAATGCTTTCTTGAAAAATATATTTCTCCATCACATAAAAGCTTTGAGCAACCAATTTAAACAAAAGGTTTGTGCTTGTGTGTGGGTTTTAAAATTTACCCGTGTGATTCTGAAATTGCATAAGCTGCACTCGCTCTAGAATGCCATCAGAAGGCAGGCAGTTTTAGGGTGTTCCAGGCATTTCCTGCCAGGAACAGGGGGGCACTGAGGAAGCTCTGCAGTGCCCACTTGCCTGGGGCTACATCCTGACGTGATGACACCACTGCCTGTGTCACACCTGTCACTCTCCTTTGCCCTGACACTGATGCTGGCACTTCCTCTAAGCCAGAGAAGGGTTACACTCAACCTGAGAATGGGAACTACAGGAAACTCAGCAGAACCACAGAGAGAGTAACAACTCCAGAGAGAGTAACAACTCCAGCCCTGTCCTTCATCCCAAACCCCCACCCTGTGTGCCAGCAGTGCTGCCTGCAGCAGTTCCCCTCAGCAATCACACACCTGGGATTGTGGAAATGCAGCTGGGGAACCTGCACACAGTATATACAAGCCATGTGTACATGTCCCAGCTCTTTTGGTCTCCAACAGCCAATAGAAGTGGTTTGAACACAGCCCTGACCCCAGGATGATTTGTGACAGTCTGGAACAGAAGAGCCACTGACTCCCTGGTCTGTGAACCCCAGCTGGGTTTGCAACTGGCTCGGGCACAGCAGGACGAGCAGTTCCTGTCACAGGCCCTGACACTGCCTGCAGCTGCACCACAGAGGAAACAGCCACCTTCCAACCAGAGGAAATGGATCTTAAGAAAACAACCAAAACAATTCCAACACTGTGCTACTTTTGTACTTTGAAATCAGAAGCACTCCTACGCTATTTCAAACTAAATCCACAGTGACCTTTATATGCTGAAGCAAGCATTTGCATTCTAAAAAAAAAGTCAGTTTCTTCCTTGCAGGACAACTAAAAGCAATCATTCTGCTGCTTTCTTCTCCTTTAAAAAGAATTCCTTTTTCAACTACAGATTCTCTATCATGTGTGGTAATTATGGTGAGAGTAATTAGGAGTGATAAGAGAAATGAAATCTTTCAGTAGGCTGCTGCTTCCATGGCTGTCACCAGCTGCAGCTTGGCAGGGGGCAGCAGAGGCCATCGAAGGGACTGAAAATGCACACAAAGACAAGGAAAAAATCACCCTGACATTGCTGGATTCCTACACTACCTCCAAAACAAAGCAGGGCAATGAGAGATCCAGGCAGTCAGGCCTCAGATCTCTCCAGCTGCAGCTGACCTGCTGTCTTTTCTTCCCTACCTTCCCTGCTTCCACTGACACTCCATGTGCCTGCTAAGGAACAGGAATGTGCACCCTGCAGAGCTCCTGGCTGTTCTGAAATGAGTAGCTCAGATGTCAAAACTTATTTGAAGACGCTCAATCCATGCAAAATCAAGGCAATGACAAGATGTTACTTACAAAACAGCATCAGCTTTGTAAAGAAAGTATTAATAGCAAATACGTGACATCAACAGTCTGCATTTCATCCCTGTATCTCAAAGCCTTTTATGTAAGTTGGTAAACAGAACTATTCACAATTTATAGAGGGAACCACTGCAGTGCAGTGACGTTAAGGAACTAAAATTCACCCAGTGAGTCAGTATCAGGAGCAACCACAGACAGACAACTTCTGCTCCCAACAGCAGATCGTGACACTTCATTCACTAAATGGTTGAGTCAGCACAGATTATTTATCAACCTTAAAGGCCAAATCATTCTTTGGGTATGTGAGACTAATGCCCCTCATTCCAGCAGGTACACAGCTGTGCACAGGAGGGCTCAGCCTCGCCCTGTTGAGTTGGTATCAAGCAGTCAGGAAGGAAAAAGCATATTTCAGTTTTCAGGTCAGAGGGAGAAGATGACAGATTTGGAGTTGCAGTGCAAAGATGAAGCAGGGATCAGCTGAGATACCCTCGTGTCAGGAAGCTTGCAGAGCAATGCAGAAATGTCTCTGTGGAGCTTTTATTTGTTGACATCATCTTTGCTGAGTGCATGAAGATAGTAATAAACATGCATTTCAGGCATTTTGCCTTTGTTCTAGGTAATTTCAGGCTGGCAGGTCTCCTTTGGATGCATGCTGGCTGAATCACAATGAAGGCCTTCTCCAGTAATACTTTATACTAAAATAATCCAATTAAAAAGAACTTAATTGGTGTGCAACATTCCCTACAATTTCAACATTTTAAAAATGAATAGTCTCTGTAAGTACCAGATGGTGACACGCACTAATTAATCAGGCCTGCTCAATGAAGAGCATATGAAAATGAATGCACCTATTAGACATGTGCTTGCAATGCTGTGTGCTGCAGAAATCTCCCCCCACTGAAAGACTCCTGAGCTGGGACCAGCACCCTCTGGTCTCCTCTGGGATCACCACATCCTGGCACAGGGCTCCTTTGGTTTGTCCTCCTCCAGGGAAAACCCATTTACCTTTAGTGCTGCTGGCCCTGACAATGGGGCTGCAATTTTTATGCTGCAGAATAAACTGCATTGATCAGCCTTCTTGGGCACCAGTCCAGTCAGGGCTGCTGCACAACCACAAACCTCTCCCCACTGCCAGGCCTGTCCTCAGACTGAAAAAATCAGCAGTGGGAATTCAACCTGGGCTTCCTATATGGGAGTGCCCAAAGGCCACAAAACCACCACGGCTTTGTGGTTTGTCTGAACCACTTAGAGGCATCTGGACAGTCACTGATCATCATAAACAACAGTGCAAGTCTCACACAGCAGGGAAAAAGGGATGGCTATTCTCTGCCAGGATTTGATTTCTGTTTCTTTTAAATTTTAATGCAATCATAAACATTTTAAGAGACTGTTTTAGAACCGACCCTCGTGCAGGTCCTGCCTGGGGGGCAGTGGCTGTGGGAATGCTCCCAGGGAGTGTCCAGCACTCCCCTCACTCAGCCTGGGCCAGGAAAAGCCAAGGAACTAAAGACTGCAAGAAGCACTATGGGCTGGCACTACTTTTTCCCAAAGTGAAGGATATTTGCTAAATATCAGCTCACTGCAGTACCAAGCCAGAGCTCTGACTCCGGCAGAGAGCACAGATGGACATTTCCATAAATGCTGGGCATTACCACTTTTGTTAAAAAAGAAGTTTTATCTTGCTGCAGATAGGATTTTTTTCCTGTTTTAATGTTTCCCACTGTATTTTCTCTTCTTTAAAAACAGCTCAAATGACAGAAGTATTTCAAAATACTAAGTAAGTGAAGGAAAATCTTAAATATGGGAGTTTTTTTTCTTCCCTAAAACTTGCAAGGATAAAACCAGATGGAAATAACCAACGAACTGGAGAAAAAACCTGCCCAGGGCTAGACAATCTGTGATGCTTCAGAAGAAAACAGGCATTTCTTTGCAATTTACCTAACCCAAAGAGATAATGCCACAGAGCAAGGAAAAGGCAAGGAATATCCTCGGGATGTGCCCAGGTACTCTGAATGGATTCTGCATCACCACACTGGAACACACAGAGCTGTAACAAGGCCGAGCTCTGCCCTTTGGTGCTGAGGGGCCAGCCAAGGCAGGTATTTGAAAAGGGACTCTTATGTGTTCCAATAATAAGAATTCTTGACATTCTAAACTGGAGATGTTTTTCCTTTTGGAAAAAAGAAATAATTTAGCATTAATAAAATTTTAAATTTATTTGGTCCATTTAGACATATATAAATTCTTATAATGATGATCACTCAGACACAGCAGTACAGTATATTCTTTAGGAATACTTTTTTATTTACATGGAAAATCGATTTTATTTTCTACTTTTAAAAAAATGAGGTAAGCCAAACTATAAATTGTTTGCTTTCTGAAAATGGCTGTACAACATTCTAAGATTTAGCAGCAAATTATGGGTGTGCATATCAGCTGACAGGAAAAAAGCACAATAATTATAATTTCAAAAAAGCATCCTCAATTCCATTGCATTTCAGTTACTCCCTACTTTATTTAAGGAAAACTATGAGAATTAAGCCCTTCACAGCATTTTAGAAGTGCACCTGTAAGAGTGTATCTTGACCAATCTAATTATCTTTGATTTACCCTTCCTGGGCTCACTTGAAATTCTGCCCTTTGATCTTTTTCCTTTTGTTTAAGCACATGCAAACACTCGTGGAGAAGAATGAACTTTACCAAACCTCTCCAGAGGCTGCTCACAATAAACAAAAAAGCAATACCTGAGAAACATTATAGTGCTCTTACAGTCAGAGAGCTGGGAACAGCTGTGGTTATCCTTCTGCTGAGCACAGCTGGAGAAGGAAAACAGGGTGGATCACCCCTGGATTGTGGAGTTCAGCAATTCTGCAACTTCTGTTTGCCTCACTTCTCTCCCTTGCACTCCTGCACCCTGGCTCCAAAGATCTGAGTGCTGAACACCTGAGGCAGCAAAACCCACAAGTGCCAACCCCCAGAAGGCCCCAAAACCCCCATTTCAGTTTAGCAAATAACTTGTGGATAGCAAAATACAAAACAGCATTGGAAAGGATGGGCAAGAAGTGACTAAACAGGCACCAAAGACACAGGGAAGTATCAGGGCAGGTAACTCAGGAGGGAGGGGCTGGCTCACAGCCAGGGCAGGATCAGCTACAACACCGAGGCTGCAGCACAGGGGGCACCCTCCAGTGGTCCCAGTCCCCCCCGGGAACCTTAGGAGTCATTAAATAAAGACTTGGCAGGATTAAGTTTAAAAATAAACTGCCATGAGCCGTTATAAAAAAATGAGGTATTAAAAATAACCCATAAATTACAGCAACAGCACAGCAGGGCTGGACTGTGCAGAGCCAAGAATTGTGGAGAAATTCAGGAACCAGGTGGCTGAGCTGTGCAAAATTACAGCCCCTTATCAGGACCAGGCATCAGTACAGCACATGGTAAAGGCACCTGCTCTTCATCATCACTTCTGGGAAGGAAACCTGCTCTTCCTACCAAACCATGAACCAATGGGCAAAAAAGAAATGGCACAATTTTATTTTAAGCTTTTAAGAAGTTCTCTCCAATTCCTAATGGCAGGGCATGTAAATGGTGTCACAGCAAAGGCCAGGCAACCAGCAGATTACATGCTTTCTGTGTGAGAAAATCAATGACATGATTTACTGAGTATTGCACTCAGTTCTATTTATGACTTCTCAGGAAGAAATGCTGCATAAAACAGCCACAAAAATATTTTAATATGGAAAGCTTTTCATCCCTTCAGTGAAACAAAAAGATTAGGATAGTTTAGTTCAGAATTGAGACAAATAAAATAATGTAATGGTATATTAAATGATCTGTCACATAAAGAAGACAGACTGGGTGTTCCCATTTAGTGTCTGTCTCAAAAAAAAAAAAAAAGCAATAAACCCAATGCAGCATATTTACATCTCCAAAAAGAAAATTATTCCACATAAAACACTTCCTGAAAGAAGCTGGCACTGAGATCAAGGGGTCAGTGGATTCAGAGGAACAAGCAGACATTTATACATGGGATGAGCCATGACAGTTGTACGAGGTGGGGTGAACCCAAAGCTCCCAATTTCAGAGTTTGACAGCAGCATTAACCCTTTCAGTGGAGAAGAGGATTTGCTCATTAGCAGATTGTTCCCGTGCTGGCCACTGGAGCAGTCTGGGCAGGCTGAGGGCTGGGGCTGACTGCTCCTCCTCTTAGCAGATCCTGCTTGTCTGTGGTTTCAGCTTGAGCCAGCAAAATCACCCCAGGGTGCAGGAGCACTGAGATGCCACCATCTCCCAGGTAAGGTCAGGCCTTCCTCTCCTCCTCCCACACTTTGTCACTCTGTCCTAGACTTGTCACTCAGTCCTGGGCCATCCCATTTGTACCTTTTGTGACTTCATGTTTGACCCTGTCAGGGGCTGGGCCACACCCACAGGTCCTGCAGGACAAACCCACAGTCACAGCCAGGACAGGCAGTGGGAATCAGCCAGGTAAGGAAGCCAGGTGGAAAGAGATTACTAAAGATTAGTACTGTTTGAAGCTTGGCATACTACAGGCTAGAAAAATCAGGGTAAGGTTACAGAGGAATGATAGAAGAGGGATTTTTCTTTAAAAATAACCTAATCAATTTAACTTTTAAAGACACATACATTACTATTTTATGGTGGAAAATATAAATAAAAATAAGCCCTATACTGCAGTCTCATTCACTATGTGGTAGAGCAATGCCTGGAAAGGGCCTGAATCTTTGTAAAAACTCCTCCAGTTTTCCATTCCACAGCAACCATCTCCTCCCCCTGCCATCTGCCTGGTGCACTCATTTTGCCTCATTCCTCACATCTATGATCAAAGACAGACATTCTAATTTGAGGGCCTCTTTGATAATCTTGAGAAACTAGCTACAGGTAATTTTTTGACCATCAAAGCTGGTTCCAGCAGCTTACTCTCACTCAGGCTACTCTTCTAATTAGGGTGTCATTTATTCATCCCAATAAGCTACTTCACCAAGCAAGATGAATGCAAGAAATTTTAATCTGCACTCATAAGCCAGAGCAATGAAATGAATGATGAGCTCCAAGTCAAAAGGTTAAAGATATTAATGTTTACTAGTGTTGAAGTTTACAACAGATAATTTCTTTGCTTATTCTACTTATGCTTTGCCTAAAATCCATTCCCATGAAATGGCAAGCCACCACTGATAAGAATGTTATTAGGGATAAAAAGCACCAGCATTAGATGAAATTCAGAAAAGGAATTAGGAGGTATTGGCATTGGATGCTTTTGGCATACATAATAAGAATTGACTTTTTCCTTATTCTGATGATTAAGTGTTGTGCCTGCTAGCCCACAACACCCCATGTTCCAGGCACATCGTGGGGGCTCTGTGTGCAGCCCTTGCCCTCCATGGGGACAGAAAAGGACTAACAGCCAAAGCCGGGGTATCCCACAGTCAGTAATCAGCTTTTTAGGCTACCAAAAGAGACAAGATGTAGGGCAGGAAAAAAACCTCAGCAAAACCCAGTAATTTATTTTAGTTTCCCAAATCTGATTCCATACTTTAAAATAATCCACACATGGAAAACTATGCAGTGAAGGCATCATTAAATACAATCAAGGACAGAATCAGAAAGGAAATGCAACAGAAATCCTGTGTTAGTTTTTATCTTTACAGTCAATGACTGGTTTTTGCAGCTGGGGAATTTGCTCAATTTACTCCATGAGAAAAGAAATAGCCTGCATTTTCACAGACAGATGTTTATACCTATCAAGTGTGTAAACCACTGTAATTTTTAGCCAGTGCTGAAGGAGGAGTAAGGGGAAGCATGAACCTGAGCGGGCTGCTCCAGGCGGGAAATCGCTGCCCGCGCTGCCCGTGTGCTCCGGGCGGCAGAGCAGGCAGGAGAGCCGGCAGAGCCGGCAGCTGCATGCGGCCAGCCCAGCACCAGGGGTGGCTCTCAGGGCCACAGGGCTGAGCCCAGCCTAACACCAGAGGTGAGCGCAGAGCCGCAGGGCTGAGCCCAGCCCAACCCAGCCCCGCACCAGAAGTGGCCCCGGGGAGCAGCCACAGGGTTCAGCCCAGCCCGGCACCAGACGTGGCTCCTCAGGGCCCCAGGGCTGAGCCCGGCCCGGCCCAGCACCAGAGGTGGCCCAGCAGAGCCGCAGGGCTGAGCCCGGCCCAGCCCAGCACCAGAGGTGGCTCCTCGGAGCCCCAGGGCTGAGCCCAGCCCAACCCAGCCCCGCACCAGAAGTGGCCCCGGGGAGCAGCCACAGGGTTCAGCCCAGCCCGGCACCAGCACCAGAGGTGGCCCAGCAGAGCCGCAGGGCTGAGCCCGGCCCAGCCCAGCACCAGAAGTGGCCCAGCAGAGGCGCCGGGCTGAGCCCGGCCCGGCCCAGCACCAGAGGGGGCTCCTCGGAGCCCCAGGGCTGAGCCCAGCCCAGCCCAGCACTGGAGGTGGCCCAGCAGAGCCGCAGGGCTCAGCCCAGCCTGGCACCAGAGGTGGCTCCTCGGGGCCGTAGGGCTGAGCCCGGCCCAGCCCGGCCCTGCAGCCCCTGCCCAGCCCGGCCCTGCAGCCCCTGCCCGGTCGGGCCGGCCCGCAGCGCTGCTGATCGTACCTGGGGATACCGAACTTGCAGCCCGGCCAGCGCTCGCTCCTGGAGCAGGACACAGCAGGAAACAACAAAGCTGAAGCACAGCAAACGAGCTCTAGCAAAGGAAAGAGAAAGAAAATCACCACCAACATTCAATTCCCTTTCTTTTGTTCTTCTTTACAGATAGAAATGTTTTCCTAAAGGAGCTGATTGCCAGACACAAATTTTCCTACTTGTGCTTGACAGAATCCTGAGAATCCAAAGCCTTTTGTAGCCAGAAAAAACAATGTGAATTTTCTACTCTTGTACTGCTGAGATGACTCAATACCAGTCCACAGGGATCTGAAGGTAAAAGCAGAACCACACTCATCTGAATTCCTTGCCTTTCAAACGAGATTTTTATGACAGAATACTTTATTAGCAAACTGGGCTGCTGCAAGCCAACCAGGAGCCACACCAAGCCCAGGGCAATTACCTTTTGTCACTGCCATTCCAGTGAAATGGGACAGGCTGCTATTACCTGCTCTCTTGCAGGGTCTTGAGGGAGGTTTATTCCTGCCATGTGCAACATTGTGGCATTTGGAAGTAAATTGTTTATAACAAGAACCAGTGCGAGACAAAGCCACAGCAGCAGCATCAAGCTGCACGGCAGCAGCGAAGCTCTGTCCCTGCTCCCTCTGAGCTCCTGGGCTCAGTCTCCAGGGGCTGGCCACGACACACCAGCACATTCCACTGCCTGAGGGAATTGCTCAGGAGCACAGCCTGGCCTTGCTGCCACCTCCTTGCTGCCCAGGAGGGGAAGGTGATGCCAGGTGTCCCCAGGATGGTCACACAGGAGACCCCACGCTCCCTGTAGTGCTTAACCCTGCAATTTATACAGAAAAAAAAGAGGTATGGCAGAGCTCGAGGTTCTGGGCTCAACCTTGGCTTAATTAGTGGTGGTGGCATATGTTCTGTGATGGTTACATAAACAGGGATGGCATCCCGACCGGTGGCCAAGGGGTTGCCATGGTAACTGTGACAGCCATCAACGCTGCCTTACTCATCCCTTTCCCCCTACTCAAGCAGCACTTCTGGTTCTACTTTGCTATTTTCAAACACAAACATGAATAAATGGAGCTCTCTGGCCTTCTCTGGGAACGAAGCTGCCCAAAGCTGTAACCCCCAGTGCCACTTGTGAACTGTGAGCAGCACCCTTGGGCACAGTGTTCCACCCTGGGGACAACCACCAGCACAGCCCTTCCACTGCTGCAGCACATCCCTGCACACCTGGAGGCCAGGCACTGCCCTCTGCAGCCCAGACTGTTAGCCAGAACTCACGATGATGATGATGATGATGTGCTCACGCCTTCCACAAGCTTTTCAGCAGCTTCACTTCTCTCAGTGCAATCAGGCAACCCCGGCCTAAAATCTTTTATTCCCAGTTTACAGCTGTACATAATGAATAAAATGTATTTCCTCCATTTTTTTTTCAGTGCACATCTCTGCTTTCAAATCTCCCTCTCTCCCTATTTACATTTTCTTTCAGACTGTTCATAAAAACCCCTGACTAATTTTAGGACAAAGATTAATACAGAGCATCCTGCTACCTACACCCAGTTTCAAACCTGTCACCTATAGCCAGGCCTAACCCACAGAACATCCACTGCATTTTCATCATTTTGGTTTCTCAGTAACAACATAGAAAAACGAAACTAAAATATACTAGATTTAAAAGTTAATTTAGCCTTTTGTATACTTGTTAATCAGGTTATCTATTTATCCCTCACTAAAATCCAGCATCTGCAAAGACGATATACAGAGGCACAAGGAAGACAGGCAACATGGTTTTTCAAACACAAGGAATTGGTGGTTTATTTTAAAGCTGTTTTAAAAAGCAAGTCTTTTGTTTGCAATAGTATCCAGCAGTTATTCAACAGAAAAACCAGTCTCAGTAATGTGAATAAAGATTAAATGCTAAATTTTTTGAATTTCAGTGATTGCAGAAATATTTTTTGGCATAACCAGAAAATGAGTCACTACTAACTTCACCTTCTATGACTGTTTCAAGTACAAATCATTTCTCATCTGACAATCACTCAGCTTTTAAAGCCAGCTGTTTTATAAAGCCTTTTGTTGAAACCTGGTATGTGAACAGGGATCCCAAAGCCTTAATTTTGAGAGAAATTGCAGTATGTCAAACTCAATAAAGGCAGAGGAGTTGTTTAGATGCCAGAATTATGTATGTAAAAAAAAAAAAAAATCAAAAAGGTGAAGTTAATAATGGGAGATTTATCAGCTGCCTGGATACAGGTGGAGGATTGGCCTCTTGATTGCTTCATACAGCAGAGCTGAGTAACTGAAGCAGATCTGCTCTGTGCTGTGCAGCTCTTCAAACTACAGGTTAATACAAAAATTTCTGCTACATAAAAATACTTGTTTCTTCTTCCTTTCTGTAGAGAGCAAAGTAATTTCCTTACTTCCATATGGTACTGCAGGAACAGGAAGAGTAAAGAGAAAAGTGGAGAGACAGTGGTTGTGAGGAGCAGCTCTGCACAACTTCTGCTCACCTGTGGCTGTGCCAAAGCAAGGCTTGGGTTTTGGGGGGCTTCCAAGAGGAGCCCCTGCCCTGCCCTGCCCTGCCAGGACACAGTGCAGCCCCAGGCAGTGCCACAGCCAGGCAGCCCCAGCTCCCTGCACTGCTGCTCCAGCCCAGAGCCCTTCCAAGGCTGAGCTAATCCAACAAAAGGACGGGCTCTCCATGCTAATTAGCTCTGTGTAGTCAGGAGATAGGCTGGAGCCTCTGCCTCTAGTGCCCGATGTGAAATCTCTTCTCTCCACATAAAGCCCAGGACATTAACCATGTCTTTTTTTCCCATTTTTCTTTTCAGGGAGCCTGGATGGATTGTAATGCACATGGATAGACTGAAATGCTCAGCAGATGATTTTGCTTAAATCTCAAGTAAGACAAATGTGAGGAGATCTTCAATCACTGCCCTGGGAGGTGTGGGCGATGGATTACACTTTACAAGGAACAGCATTTGGAAAAATTCCCTTTTCACTCCTCAGCCACTGTACTCTTTTAATTACTTGCTAAACTTGGAGAAAGAAGAACGGGAAAGGAAAAGGGCAGAGGAGACTTGACAGAGATAATGAGATGGCTGCCTGCTGAAGTGAGGCATCATTAATGCCTGGGCTGAAGGAGGGGCAGGCAGATCCCTTCCCTTCCCTTCCCTCGTGGCAGCAATTCCTGCAGCCCCTGCTCTGCAGCCACACACCACGCTCCAGGACATCCTGCAGCCCCTGCTCTGCAGCCACACACCACGCTCCAGGACATTCTGCAGTCACACACCAAGCTCCAGGACATCCTGCAGCCCCTGCTCTGCAGTCACACACCAAGCTCCAGGACATCCTGCAGCCCCTGCTCTGCAGTCACACACCAAGCTCCAGGACATCCTGCAGTCACACACCAAGCTCCAGGACATCCTGCAGTCACACACCAAGCTCCAGGACATTCTGCAGTCACACACCAAGCTCCAGGACATCCTGCAGCCCCTGCTCTGCAGTCACACACCAAGCTCCAGCAGCAAGTTCCCTGCTTGAGTCAAGGCCTTTGTCTCACAAGCTATGATGGAAGAGTTCAGTCTGAGGCTCTGTAGAAGTAATAAAATAAATTTGCCTCAAATCTCCACAAACCTGTAATATGCCAGGGATCAGAGACAGATCAAAGTCTCTAAAGGTCCCTGGAATTTTACCACTTGTTATGCCTATGCATTCCCTGGTGCATGCTTCATTTTTACTGAAAATTAACTGCAAAGAAATAAATCAGGAAGAGCTGTCATACTACATAATTTTTTTTGGAAATGCAATTTCAATCTTCCCTATGAAAAATGTGATATGAAAACTCTTGTAGATATTAGTATCCAAGGACTACAGTTTGTTTAATCTGGTTGGTTGGATTTGATGAGCTGCTCCACACCAATGTGGACAATACCTTTGTTTCCTGTAGATGCAAACATGGGAGCATCTTCCCAAGATCCTGAATTATGCCTGCTGCAAAACACACTTCAGGAGTTCTCAGGTGAGTACACACTTTTCTTACAGAGGTAACCAAGTTCTGACTCTGACATGCTCAGAGGTCATGCATCAGGTTCAAAAGTTTTGCACAAGTAAAGCCCAACTGAGAGCATTATTGTCTTTCAATTTCATTATTGAAATATCTGGTGATAAATGTAATGCCACAAGTGTACAGCTTTAATTGAAATGTAAACAAAACTGTTTGTTGATAGTCTCCTTCAATTGTCCTTTGCTAATGATGAAAATAATTCTAATAATTACTGTGCCCAAAACATCTGGGAAGAAGATCAAAATCACTATCTGAAAATTAAGTACAGTAGTAGTTCAGGGTTTAAAGTCACATAAATGGTGCCTTCTTTAAAAATACATCTCTATAGTTTGCATAGTGCTGTAGCAGAGAAGTATAAATTAGACATATTTATAAACACACACACAAAAGGGAAGAAATCACAAGTATCAGATCCATTGGGATATTCTGACATCTTCAGATTGAGATCTACAGAAGACACACACATCCCAGGCAGAAAGCTAAAGTAAGTGTGACCAGATGAAAGGGGACTTAAATCTGAGAAAATATGATTACAAAACAGAAATATTATACTATTAATGAATTCCAGGAAGAACTAACTTAGCCAGCTGATCCAGTGAAAGATGTTAAAGTGGGGATGGTTTAAAGGCCACCCCACAGAAAGCAGCCTGTGAGAGGCCAGTGGGGAGGGTGAGTAGGCAGACCCACAGGAGGTGACAGCTCTGGTCACAGCTGTGCCACAGCCCTGGCTTGGGGGTGATTCCCACTCTGCCCCCAGTGGGTCTGCCAGCATGGGGGGCATTTCAGCAGCCCCTCACACAGACCCACACATGCTGTGCCAAGCTCCAACAGGTAACTTCCAATCCACATCATGCACTCCAGCTTTAAAAAACACTGCAAGTCTCCAATTCCTATAGTAACCTTGTGGACATGAGAACATGCACTTTATGGCAATTAGTCTATAAGGGAGAAGGGGAAAGGTTACAATAGGATTATGAGCAAGGGACTTCCAAACCCACTTCTAAAATTATCTTCAGCTTTAACAAATCACAACTCTAACCCTCTCTCCTTTTTGCTTATTCCTAAAGCCTTTCTTCTTTCTCCTCTTGTGCTTAATCTGATCTAAATTCTTCCAGGATGTCAAGGGGATAAATCTGCTATTAAGAGCTACTAGTTTCCATTTGCTTTTTACAAGTGGGTGTGTGACAACACTCTGAGGCATTACACAGGCAATTAGGTATGCACAGGATGCCCTACTCCAGAGAGACAATATGCTGAGAAGTGGAGGCTAAAGCACTTCTGCATTAACAGGAGGACCCTCCAAGTGCTTTGCACAGTGTGCTCCAGGGCTACTCAATTGTCCCACAGTGTCAGTATTCCAAGCAGAAGACATTTAACTCTGTTTCTTCCCAGACCAAAGGATCAACACAGGAATCAGGTATTTATCCAATGCCAGTTACAAGATTTCTACCTAGCAATTTTCTACAACTTAAATGTAAATGATGCATGAAAAATGTGTTCTTATGAGATATTAAACACAAGCCAAGTGCTTTAACAGAAAAGTAGGAAACACCCCAATGGTTTCTGTGTTCTGTCATCATCAGTGACTGCAGCCCTGAGGAGCCTCCAGCTCCTGCCAACCCAGTAGCAAATAAGGACTCAGTGCAGCTTCGAAGAAATTATGGCACTTTCTTATGTGCATTCAGAAAGAGACAGCCATGAAGCATTGCCTTGCTAAATGTTATAAAAGTTCTTATAAATATTCATGTGCAGCATTTGTACTCTGAGTATTTAATCATTTCTTTACAAGAAAGGAGCAGGGAGAAGGGGAGAAGAAGAAACTACTGTTTCTTGAATTCCAAAGAGATCAAGGTAACAGAAGAGGAAAACTTGTGCACAGGTGATCTATAAATTAGTCAGCACCAAACCCAGAAACCTACAACAAAAGAATTTTTCCAGGTAGATTTTCTTTTTTCATTACATCTGAAGTTATGCAATAGTTTACAGGTATTAGCCTAATGATTTTTTTGATTGTTTGAATTTTTACATCAATGGCTTTTGAAAAACAAGCCTGATCTGTTGCTTCTGACATTTGTGTGAAGACAGACTGAGCTGGCTGCACTCTGCACTCCAAAGCCCATGGTCCCAGGTAAGGCCAAGACCAGAGCAGCAGCACTGCCTGGAGCAGAGGCTTTGTGCCATGGGCACTGGATCCATCCCTATGGGAAACAAGGCAACCCCAATGAAGGGGGAGAAAGACAAGGAGGACTCCATGGATAGCAGAAGGCTAATTAATTACTTTATTATGCTATATTATTCTATACTATATTACACTACATCTAAACTGAATCTGCACAAGCACCCAACTCAACTCAACTGCACAGAATCTTGTGACTGCTGACTGACAGGCCAAGGAAACAAATCACCATCACTGTGGGTAAACAATCTCCATATTGCTTTCTACTCTGGCACAACACAGGAGCAGCCAATGAGATAAGAATTGTTTTGATCATTCTCTTGTCTGCTTCTCTCAGGTTCAGAGAATGTGAATCCCACACATCCCCTCTGACCCAGCAGGGCTGAGAGCCCTGGCAGCCTCTGTGCAGGCACTGCCTGTCCAGCTCTGGCCTTGGCACACAGCCCTGCATCAGAGCCTCCCAGAGCTGAATTTATCAATACTGCTGGGAATGAATATGGATTTCTGTAACACGTCTGACAATACAAAAGCCTGCTCACAAGTGGCTTGTGCACAAAAGAGAAAATACATTGTAAAACAGCTTTGATGTCAAATGATAAACCTAATAGAAAAGCCAAGAGATGTGGAACAGTAACACCTGAACTGCTCAGAAATCACCCAGCAGAGACAGCAGTCAGGGCTCCTGCCTTGCTGTGATGTGGCCTCCAAGCCAGACCAAGAAAGCCTTGGCCACTTTTTCCTCTCCTTCCACAGGAGACACAGCAGTTCCTGCTGCAGACCTGTGTTCCACTGAAGCTGTGGGTGCCAGTGCCTTTGCAGACCCCACAGTCTGGATGACCCTCCCCAGCCAGGATGCTGCAGCTTGAGGAAAAAATAACAATCTCAGATGTTTATTACTGCAGGCCCAGCTCCTTCACACACACCCTGGCTGGCAAGGAGACCCAGTGCTGGCTGAAGAGGCTGGGACAGCAGCAGTAACAGTGGAAGAAGCTTATTGCTGTGGTGCTCTGGTTCCCTGCTGGATCAGCCAAGGCAGATTCCTGCCAGCTGTACCTGTCTGGGCTCTCAGGTGTATTGGACAGGTCTCTGTGGAGTCACTCCAGGCCCATGCCATGTTTAGAATTACAAAGCAAAATGAAAAGTGGTGCTGCCTTTTGCTTCCCTCAGGAAAACTGCCTCTTGCAAATGGTTTTATCATTTTCATTATATCCTGTTTGATTTGCTTTACCATCTTGACTGGAACAATAGCTAAGACATAATAGAAAAAGATTTTTCCACAGGCTGGTTCTAATTACATTAAATCTCAAGTGAGATAGGACATTTAAATAAGAAACAACAACTGCAGAGTCTGAGATAATGACATACGGAGATACCAGGCTTTTTGAGAGTGCCATTAAAATGATGCATGAAGCATTACAGCTACTCCAATTGGGTTTCAACACGAAAGCCATTCCTTCTGTGGCACAGTGCTGCAGAGAGAGGTCAGCACTTATGCACTCAATGTGCTACTCAACAATTAGGAACCATTATCCCTTATGCTGAAGTTGCAACATAGACACAGGCTTAAACTTCTGCATGAGCTGAGGCAGTTGGGAAGGCAGGGTCTCTGGGATGAATCACCTCATGAACCTCAAATCAGAGTGGAGGAGCTTCTCAAGAGCTCCTGAATTTTGCTGCAACTTGTACCTTTAACATTTTGCCATCATAACTGAATTCTCTTAATTTCCTGGAAAATATATCTTTAGATTTTCTGGAAACCACTGAAATACAGACATGCAAAATGGAGCCTGTGGCTCTGTGTCCCCTGCTGGAAATCAAACTGAGGAAAGGGAGTTTCTGTGGGGAGGAAAGGACTTCAGGCACTTCCCCCATGCCTCCCTGTCCTTTGGCCACCAAGTGCTAACCCAGGCTAAAGGGAAGGAGGAGGGCTGGCCTGGGGGGATTGGGGGCACCCTCAGCCAGGTGGCAGACAGCACTGAGTGGGGTGGGAATGTTCATCTGCTGGAGGGCTCTGCAGAGGGACCAGGACAGGCCAGATCCATGGGCCAAGGCCAACTCTATGAGGTTCAGCAGGGAGAAGAGCTGAGTCCTGTCCCTGGCTCACAACTCCCTGCAGTGCTACAGGCTGGGGCAGAGGGACTGCAAAGCTCCCCAGCAGGAAGGACCTGGGCACAGCTGAACATGAACCCAGATGTGCCCAGGTGTGCAACAAGGCCAATGGCCCCAGGTCCTGTGGCAGCAGGAGCAGGGCAGTGACCTCCATCCCCCTGTGCTGGGCACTGCTGAGGCCACTCCTCACACCCTGGGCTCACATGGGGGCCCCTCACAACAAGGAAGAACAGAGTGCAGGGGAGCTTTAGTTTCAACCTTAATTCTCTGATTCTGTAATGGGGGAGAGCAGCCCACCAAGTGCCCTTGCTCACAGCTCATCCCTAGGCTGAATCACTGACATCAAACCATGGCTCTGCTGTGTGGCTGAGTGAGGCAGGGCTGTCCTTACACACTGGGTATCACTTTCTTATCTGTCCAGCTGCTTTTGCACAGCTGTCATAGCAACGTTTCAAGGAAATTAGTGAGATACTGAGGATTGAGAGACTTTGTTTCAGTCAATCAGCAGAATCTGTGATTCTAAACTCTATACTCAGAGCATAGAAACTTTCACAGAAGGTCAGTAAGTAAAGCATTCTTGTCCAAGTAGCAAAACATTGATTCTCTATTAATAATCAAGTGCACAAAAGAAAATGTACAAAGTGTTTTTCAGCACACAAAATAAAATTATTTTCTTGGGTGTATATTGCACACTTCAGCCTTGCCCTAGTGAAGTGCTGTGACACACAGATTGTCTGTGTTCAGCCAGTGCCAGGGCACTGCAGGATGGCCCAGACACAGCTCAGTATTGCAGTTCTATGACCACGTGGCAAAAGCATTTGCTAAATGCAGCTCAGGTACCTGGCACAGCACTGTTGGGGATGCCTGCATAGAGCCAACCTGAACAGAAACACACATGCAACTGCTTGGGACGGTATTTAATCTGCATCCAATAAAGAAGGAATTTAACTTGTACACCTTTCCCTATCAACTACTGGTTTTGTTACCTTCCATAAGCTAAAATGAGATGGCCATGCTCACCTCCATGACACCTGTGAACAGCCCCAGCTTTCAAACTGCAGCAGCTCCACTGAGGGTGGGGAGGGAGGGTGGATTTCTGTCAGACCAGGGAGGGAAGGACATCAGCAGTGAGCACCAACATGGGAGGCTGTTGGGCCTCTGCCTCCCTCTGCTCCCCAGAAGTGCCAGGGGAGGTTGCAGCAGGTTTTGTGCAGCATCATGGCCTGCACAGATCCTGTCCTGAAGTTCTTGGGCTCACACTGACTGCCCCTTCCCCCCTGCCCAGTTGCTGGCACAAACCTTCCCCACTGGATCCCACTGAAATACCAACATGCAATTTTACATGCAAACTGCACAGAAGGCTATTTTTCCCTAAATAGAGGAATAATTTGAAAACTTGCCAGTGTTGCTCATGAGCTGAAATAGAGGCTACACAGGTCATGATGCCCTGAGAGCTGAAGGGAGCTGAGGAGTGTCTCCCCAAGCCAGGGCATCCCTGGGAGGCAGTGCACACTGCAGAGCTGGGAACTCAGCAGCACAAGGGCAGAGCCCAGAGCCTGCACTGCACCAAGGGGCTGGCACCTCTGGCACTGGCAGTGCTGCATCCCAGGGCACCTCACCCACTGTCTGTCACACACTCCTCAGCTGCCATCCAACTTTCCTCCTGCACAGCCTGCTGGTCTCTCATTAAGACCAAAATTTACAGAGCAGATTTCAGCTTTTATAAAACCCCCTGTGCTTTCTAAAGATCCACCTTGTCTTCCGGGCAAGTGAAATAACACTTTCTGTCTATGGCTCCTGGGGCTTGTTCTCCATCTTTATTTTTTAAAAAAAATTATTTAGATCTTGCAATGCCTATTTCTCAGCCAAACTGTCAGGGATGTTAATGAGATTTATCTGCACAGCCTCTCTCACTCTCTGCCCCCTTTCATTCTTTGACACACAAGTGCTTTTATGTTGCAGGAAATGAGGACAACAGAAAGCTGCAGATCCCATGAATGTAAAAATTGTCTTGAAGGCATGGAACAATCCAGCCCTAATTACAGCCAGCTGGAGCCTGCTCTCTTTGCACTGATACTTAGATAATTAACTGAATACTGACTGATGCAAGACTCAAGTATGTCACTACCAGATATTCAAGGTTAATTTTTGTATCCATCACCAGCATCAAGCTTAATGGATATTATCAGCTAAACTCTTGAAAATCAGTAGCACAGAGTCATAGTCAGGCAAGGACTATTTTTCCTTCAGTGAGCTTGGTGCCATCTTTCTTTAGCTGCAGAAGAAATGTCTTTTACATTAACAAGGCAAACTCATAAATTTTGATCCATTTAATACCTGTAAATTCACTCACTTAAAGCCCTAAACTTAAATACACTGAAATCACAACAGTGATGTAATAAAATACACCCCAGACTGCTCCAGTGGGCATTACTGGAGTAATACCTGTTTATTTCTCAGAGTATGGCATCTTTAAATTGGTGTGTGTGTGTATATCCTCCTCAGTAAGCTTTATATGAATGTTGAAAGCAAACAGTTCTATGCCGAAAACCAAATATCCTGATTTGACTGTGCATATATCTGAAACAATTACAGGAGGGGACAGCAGAGATAGTGCTCAAGAAGTCTGAAATGTCTGTAAGTCAGAACTGCTGATGCACTTCTCCTCCTGCATGGAACAATACATGTTTAGATTGTGAGGTACCTGAACTGTGCTGTCAGCAAAAAAAACTGAAAGAGGAAGTCATTCCCAACAAGAGAAAGTTGTCTGTCTCAGTTCCACTTTCAGCAGTGCTTTCCCTGGAAACAGGGATTTTTGGACAGATTCAGTCCCTCTGACTGGTTTACAGCTGCACTGATAGGAGAAAACAAGGTGTCACTACTGTTTATCAAGTGGCACTTTTATTCCTAGTTACTAATTCAAGAAATCACCATGAAGAATCTGAAGTATTTTAACCTGGCAAAGATGTTCATAAGAACAGCAATGCAGCACAGTAAAATAGGAACAGAACTATTTAGGAATTGTTAGAGCTTGGGCAGGGCTGTGCAGCAGATAATGGCACCTCAGCAGCCTGCAGTGCTCTCCAAACTTCGGGGTGGGGAGGCAGGAATCCAAAGAATCCAGAATAGGGATTCTTTTCATTTTGTATTTTATTTGTCCTTGCACCTTCTTATCTAGTAATGGGAAAATAAACAATCCCAGTTATGTTTGCACATGGCCGACCATACTCCTTCAGCAGGGAAAGTCTGAATTTTGTGAAATATCTTTGGAATGCCACTGTAATGTAAATCACAAAGCACTGCCACCACAGTGCAAGTTAAAGTGTAACCTGCAGTTCTCCCCAAGAGAATACACAGAATTTATATCACCAGAAATGGAAAGCAACAGAACAAAAATAAAAGCTTAGCAAAAAAAAGTAGGTTAACTCATATAGAGAATGATACATAAAGACAAGGCTGAAAAAGAAAGCAAGGCAGGTATTTTTGGAAATATTTTGAAGTCTCTTTAAAGCCCTGCCTATTTGCCTGTGAAGTATTCCTGCTTAAAATATAGATATGCTAATGTTCATATTTAAGATAGAGATGATTGGGCTGAAAGAACTCCTCTTTGGAAGAGCAAAGGAACAAAGACTGTGCATCATCAGCAGCTGGTTCTGAGTGCATTTTCAGACATCCTGGGGAGGGTTAAGGAATCACAGGTTCATCAGGGCTGAAGGGGTGGCTGGAGGTCATCTAGTCCAGCTCCAGGGAAATGGATGTTTCAGAGGAAAAGCTGCATTCTGGATAAAGTGAAGAAACCTTTGGAATCTGAGAAGCCTCCAAAACTCCAATTATTTTGTGTTAAAGGGGGCATTAGAAGTGCTGCTGCAGCAGCTCCCTGGATGAGGTGGCTGCTGTAGTACCCAGGGGCATCCAGCACTGCCCAGAACCTTGGCACAGTGGCACTACCTGCATTCCATGGAAATGATTACTGCCTGCAGCAGGTTCAAATGTGATAATTATCTTTTTCACCTAGAAGTTCATAGTTTTCTTAATTAGCAGGGTCTGAACTGTATGCAGGTTTCTTTTTTTGGTTTGGGATTTTTTTTTTTTTTTTGTTTGGAAGAATGGGAATGTGTTTCTTGCCAAGGCCACATCACATAATAACAGACTAGAGAAAAATGAAAGAAACCAATATGAAAAACACAATGCAATTATCACCAACTGAGCAGCTGATAAAAGAAATGACAGAGTAAAAGACACAAGTTTTACATGATGGAAATTCAGGGAAAGTGAATTTGTTACAAATATTGAGCAAATGAAGAGACCTCACCATAAGCAAGGCCTTTCACCTCCCAGCCACTGAAAATTCCCTCCTCCTGCAATAAGCAATCTGCCATCCCATCTCAAAAGGAGCTACAAGATCCCCAGCAGCAGATCTGCTTGGATGGAACTTACAGGGGCATGGCCAAAATGAAGACCAGGAGCCCCACACAATTACAGGATAATTTTTCCATTTTGTCCTGTTTATTTGAAATTTCCAGCCATCACACCAGCATGAATCCAAGCAAACACAGCCTCAGCCACAGCCTTGTCAGTTTAGCTGCCTTCTATCAGCTAAACTGACAAGGACAGAATTTTTAACACACCTGTGATGGGCACATTTCAGAGATAAGTCCAAGTGAAAACAGAGACACTGCAAGCGTGAAAAATCTGAACTGCCCTCTGGAAAGAAGTGCATATAGAGACATGGAAAAAGTATTATTAAGTTATTGTTGCTTAGTCTGTCAATGTTTCCATTTGGAATCAGCCTTCAGCCATTAAAACCTCAGCTGGAAAAGCTTGGTTGAACTTGACAAATGAACAAGCCAGGTCTCAGGAAGAAAAAAAGTAATTTTTCCTTAACCCCCAACTCCAACAGATCCTGCCTTCAGTATCTTCAGCTTCTGATTTTGAGATCAATATCCTCAATTTTGCATCTTTCTTTTGTGCATGTGCAATTGCAGTTCAAATGTTCCCCTGTGTGTTGCCTGTTTTACCCTGAGAGGGAAGCAGCTGGCCTGTTCTGCAGGGAGCACACCCAGCTCTGTGCCCAGAGCTTCTCCAAACTGCAAGCACACAGAAATGATACAGCACTTGGAGTCTGGAAAACTGTTCAGGAATGCACACAGGAAATGCACTATAGAAATGTAAGATCATTAAAAGAATGTTATTATGGTTATTATCCTAAAAATCCATCTAAGCCAGTAGCCCCTGCCTGTCCCTGCAGATACCTCACTTTATCTGCAGCTCATATGGCTCCTCTTCAGTGCCAGCATTTTCTGCTCCTTCCTTGCTCTTTGTGCCAAGCCAAAGAGAAGCAACAAAGGCTGCTGTTGTTCCTGGCAAGGAATGGCTTCTGCAGGAGTCAGTGGGCAGTCTCCTTTCATGCACACACGGGCTCGAGCTCTGTACAGTGAGGGAACCTCTGCAAACACGTTCCTGGGCAGCCTTCTCAATGAAAGCATCCCACAGAATGTGTGTGGGTCCTGTGTGTGGGACAAGAGCCTGACAGGGCCTCAGAAGAATCCTCAGTGTGGCTGCAGAGCCAGGCAGGCTGAGGTGTGTGAGCTGCCCACAGCCTCCCATTGTTCCTGGGAAGGTGGTGACTTCCTCTTCATTGAATCTTTCCCCTTACTTTGTCCTTCCTTCCTGATGATAAATGCAGTTTTTATTTTTCCAACCAATTCAACATTACTTTTAGAAATTTTATCACTCATTCAGATTTCAGTCAGTGAGTCAAGCGGAAAAAATGTTCTCAAGCTGAGAGAAAACCCTCCCATGTAAAATCCCTGAGCCAAGAGCACCTCCCAGGCAACATCCTCCAGCTGCTCTTAGAGACAGAAAGAATTTGTGCACTCCATCAGTTCCTACCTAGGCCACTCCAGAGCATCTCCAGCAGGAAGGAGATGCAGGAAGGAGATGCAGACCTACCTGCCCTGCAGCAATCCCTGGCTCTTGCCAGGCCTCATCCCACCCAGCTCTTCCCTCAACTGCAAAACCCCCTTGGTGTTCAGCTGATGAACATCTTCCTGTGCCAGCAGAGGAATCTATCCCATAGCATTGTTCTCCCTGTTTCTGGGCCTCTGATTGTCACTTTTATCAGCTAAATAATAGTAATTTGAATGCAGAAACAATTATGGGAGCCTATTTGCTCAGCTGAAGTCCTTGTCCCCAGCAGATTTACAGTTAGTGCTGTTTTGTCAAAGGCTGGATGCACAAAGAAGTTGCTCTGCCAGGCAGGGATGTACAAGGGAGCAGAAAAAACATCACCTTCAAGTTTCCTAGGAATGTTTCCTCTAATGATGGTGGTTAGAATGTGTTTGTATCCCCTCCTGACTGCCTGCACACAGACAAGCCAGGGTGGTGCATTTTCTTTTGTAAGAATGGGCAAGCGTTTGTGACTAGGGCTGCTTTGTACCTTGTGCTGCTCATATTTGTGGCTCTGAAGTGCCCTACAGAAACCAAACATCCCAGTGAGGTGCTCCAGCTCCAAAACTTTTGCAAAACAGACATGAGAGCTGGAACTGTCTTTTTCTTGTTCTCATTAGACACATGAGTGAATCAGATCTGAGGATCTGTGCACACCTTCAAAGAGAAAACACTGCTGGGCTACAGGGAGCACCAGAGAAAAAGCACTAAGGAGAGCACAGTAAATCTGAAAACTTGAAAGAAGAAAAACATTTTTTCTTTTAAGTTCTTTTTGAGCTTCATTTGTCACCACTGCAGACAGATGGAATCTGCAAGCCCTCCCTTCCTGCCAATGCAGCAGAGGACACTGACACAGTATAGAAACAACTCTGGCAACAAACCAGACAACTCCTAAAGAAGGGAACTCAGTGAGGGAGGAATCTGGCAGCCTCCTGAGCACCTGGTGCACTGGCTGAGCTCTAAGCTCTTGGCTGGAAGGCTCCTAAGTGCTGCTCTGACTGTGCTCTCACAACAGACACAGCAGCAGTGTGGATTTCAGACAGAATTGCTACCTTAATGCTGACCATTTTCTGAAATCCCACCCTTAACCTCACAGAATCCTTCTGGGGCACCGGCTGCTCTCCCATTGAAGT
Organism: Molothrus aeneus; assembly: GCF_037042795.1. Taxonomy (NCBI): domain Eukaryota; kingdom Metazoa; phylum Chordata; class Aves; order Passeriformes; family Icteridae; genus Molothrus; species Molothrus aeneus. The sequence goes on along the minus strand of NC_089658.1, from coordinate 4,128,527 downwards.
TCTAACACAGCCTATGATACAGGGGTGGAGTGAATACCTCACCTGGACTGGTAAATAAGAACAGCTATATTTGTGAGATTCAGAAATGCTGGTCTAATTTTTCTACCATCAGTCACATAAAACCACTGTCAGATCTGTTCACTCTCCCTCTAAATAAAAGAGGGTAGAGTAAGAGATAAGCATTTCCAACAAAGCCACAGCACATAACAGATTTCCTTTGTTTTGTTCATGACAAATGAAAGGAATGTGGTGAGATGTCATTTTTGATATATGCAGTTACATCACAGTTTTCAAACTAAGGCAGATTCTCCTGAGCTGGGGTTTAGTGAGGCTTTGAGGAGAGCACAAACACCTCCTTTCACTCTTTTGCCTCAAAAGACATGGAAACATCATCTTGGTGTGGTATTAAAGATATGGTAATTCCCTTCCACCCTTTTAAAAGCTTCTGTTATTAGTGGCCAGTTCTACACTGTTACAAAGGCACAGAGCCCAAAATGGGAAGCAAGACAGAGCTGGGGGGGTCTTTCTGCTCCCAATTTAACTTTAAAAAGTAGCACAGTTTTGTATTTCTGACTGACCTCAGGAGAACAGGCATAGAAGTATTCAGAAGTTTAATACCCACCTATGAATGGCAGAGAAAAAGATAAGTAAATAAGAAGAGCAAAGAAAAGAAGAAAATGGAAAAAGATTTTTGAAGAATTATTGAATGTCAGGAGAAAAAAGAAAACTTCCTAGTGTGCCAAATTAGTGTATCTTTCAACAGGTTTCAGGAGTCACACAAAGGACTTGAAATATAACAAAAAACAGGGACAGAGCTACATCTACACCCTGTTCCAAACTGCATTTTGCTGGACATTGGGTAGGAAGACAGTAAGTAATGGATAAAACTCTTTTTGTTTTTCAAAGATGATCACATGGGATGAAACCACAGGAAGAAATTTCAACTACTGAATAAAGCACCAGATACTAAAATTTCAACTTTTTGCTAATGAATGAAGCTGACAAAATCATGTTTGCCTCTTGTAAGATTGTCTATTTAAACTCTGGTAGTAGTAAAACAATATCATCTATAATATAAATTACCCTGCTGTACTGTATTGGAAATCAGAAGATGGCAGAAAAATGAGTTACCACTTAAGTCTGAGGCACTGAATCCATTCTCATGTCAATAGCTGGCTTGGCAAAACCTCCTGCAGCCACTGCTAATAAATCCTGCTGAAAATTTCAAACTTCCCACTTGTCCAGACAAATTGACTTCACCCCCTTCTCTTCATTACTGCTGGTCAGGGCAGCAACATTTTCTGTGAAAGACAGACAAGAAGATTATTTCAAACAAACTTCAAATCTGATTTATTGTAAATTTTTTTGAGTGACCTCCTGATCTCTTCAATGCTGTGAAAGCATTTTTTTTTTACAAAAAACACATTTGAATTCTTTTCAGAATACTGGCTGCATAGCTGGCACCCCAGACTTTTGTCCTTAAGGTTCCCATTTCTTTCCCACTCCCCAGGAGCACAGTGCTGCAGCTCTGAAAGGAACACAGACTGGAGGCACAGGCTGAGGAACAGCCTCTAGAACCCACTGGAAGACTGAAGGACTTTTCCTGGGAAAAGGAGCAGAGCTTATTCAAGGAAACAGCTCTGTCCAGATCTCCTGGGGTTTCGTTTGTGGGGTTGGTTTTTCCCCTCCTCTGGTATTCTGCTTCTTGTGACTTCAAGTGTGAACACGTTTGTGGGTGACAAAGTTGGCAGAAAGAAAGCAAACACAAATAATTTGTGTAAGGGAAGCCACAAATAACAAGGAGCAAAGCACTTAAACTTCTGTGCAAAGCAAACACAGCCTGGTGAGGGCACAGACTGAGCAGCACAACCAGAACTCCTTGACAACGATTATCACCACAAAAGGACTTTTTAGGACATTTGAAAGGAAGATTCTGAAATAGCTCTGCAGATGAGCAGCAACAAGTGAGATGAATAAGAATTATCCAAAGAGAAAACACACATTATGTGCTTGACAATGGACTTAATGAGAAGGGTGAACATCCTGGCATTGAAGGCAGGTAAGGGAATCACCACTAAATCAGACTTCAACTTGTGGCTCATTATCTAAATAGAGATATTAGAGATGAGGAGAAAGCTTCCTCTGGATGGAGAAGATTGAATCTTCTCCTAACCCAGTGTTACCAACCAATTTACTTTTGCAGATGGGATTAGGCAGAAATAGGATGCAGGAGAAGAACAGGGATGAGAACTGAGCCCTGCAAAGCCTCCAGAAGGAATGTTAAGGGAACACCACAATCCTTCATAGTTCTGAGATCCTCACACAGCAGCAAACTTTTTCTTTGCATATTATCAAGTGCTTTGAAATAGAGAAAAGAGCCCTGAAGAAATCAGCCAACACTTGGTGGCATGGAATGGCCACAATGAAAGATTATTTAAAGCCTCAGCATAAGGAAACATTGTTTGTGTAAAATTTTAACCCCTTCCAAAATGATTTTTTATTAGCAAGAAGAACAAGAGACTGGGAACTTTGTGGATTCAGGCAGGATGCTGCAGTTCAAGGAGCTGGCTGGGGAAGGAGGGGGGATGGATTTCTCCTCCTTTAGATGGATTTCTACTCCTTTTCTACTCCTTTAGTGCCCACCAGCCTGCAGAACCTGCTCCCAAGTTGTGGGCGCCCCTGGCACATCTCTATAGGGAGCTCCAAGCCAGGAAACATTGCCAGAGCTGTAGCTATATAATAAAATATCAACAGTTACATGCATTTTTAAATTTTAGCTGCATGCAGGTGTTTGTACTTCTGTCCTAAAATTCTGCAGGCTTTGCCCAGCAGTACAAAGGGCTGTCCCTGCCCTTTGCCTTCACTTGTGGAGCTGCACAGCTGGAGATAGCAGAGACTCACTGCCACAGCTGGATATAAATCTGGTGTTCCTGTGGCTTGTGAGGATCACTGAGGTGTTTCATAGGTGTCACAGAAAACATTTTATCTCCAACACCAGCAGAGTGCACATTAAATGGTGGCTAAGGCAACAGGTGGCACAGAGATCACAGATACAGCTGTCATTGCACTCGTAAGCAGCACAGGGACTTGAAAAACACAATCTAGCACTCAAAAAGAAATGACTCAAGCCACTCCATATTCACTTCTGTTCCCGTGCCCAGTACTACAGATTGATTTAAAACATTTGAAGTTAATTAATAAAGATGATGTGCAATTCTTTTCAGCAGCTGCTCCAAAGAGGCAATTCACATGGGTGGAGTGAATGATGCTGCAGATGAGTCCCCCTGCATCTCCCTTGGCTTTCCCTGGAGGCTGGGGCAGGAGAAGCCCCGTGTGAAGAGCTGCCATGTGACTCGGTCCCCTCTGCTGTCCCTGCAGCACAAAGGGCAGGAATGCTCAACAAATGAATCACAAACCATCCCTGCACACACCTCACACACCATCCCTGCACACACCATCCCTGCACACACCTCACACACCATTCATTTGGGAAAGATTTTTCCTATTCATGATGGTTGAAAGTGAATTCTTCCTGAGCTGTGAACAACTGGTGATGCTTTAGCATTCAGTACATGGCCTGATTTTATCATAAAAGCTTACCCTGGCCTTCAGCTGGCTGTCAGATTTGCCAGGCTGGTAGGATTCTGGCAACACTTATGCTGTTTAATGTCTCAGCATGTTGTATCTTGGACACAAACCCCTGCAAAAATACCCAACTATAAATATTTATGTTTGTTATCCTTTTTGCATGATACAGTAAAAAGAGGGGAAACAGATTCTTTCCAAATGGACTGAATCAGAGAAGCATGACAACATCACAGGGTCAATATCCACGAGCAAAGCATTCCATTAAACCATGAGATCCCCTCAGTGGAATCCCACACACATCCTGAGCAGGGCAGCTTTGCCCAGGAGGCTGCAGGGACCCCCTGGCACAGCAAACTCTGCCCCCAGGAACTCCCAGCCCCCAGGGGGACATTGCTGAGCTCCTGAGGCCACTCAGGTGGTGGCATTTGAGGTGGCATTACACAGCCATTGACCAGGAGAGATGTGCTCTGCTTTCAGAGCAATAATTGCTTCACTTCCAAATTGTCTCCTTGGGCAAAGAAATGCTGCACACACAACATTTCCACTTTTGGAGGAGAAAGGGAAAGGGAATGCATCAGTGTAGGGAATGTGCAGCTCCTGACAGATTTGTTTTTAATACAAATTCACAGAGGTACACGAGAGACTCCAGAAAAGTTTAAAAGTCAGAACTTCTGATACTTTAAAAAAATATTAAATACATGATGACTGTTTAAAATAGAACTGATTCATGGGGAGAAAGGAAGTACTTAATGACTTGCTCATGCTTAAGGACTCTTAAATAAAACAAGTATCTGTTACTCATGCGTTGGAAGGATTTGCTGCTCCCGAACTACTGATTTGAAAAGCTTTTGACACAGCAAGATGAAGACACATCCCCAAGGGCTGCTGTGTGAGCTGAAAGCCTGTATGCTCTCAAACACTCTTCCTTTCATTCAAGAAGGGAAAGATTAGCAAGAGGAAGAAAAAAAAAGAAAGACTTAGTTGTTTTGGCTTTGGAAATGAGGTGTCAGTAAGATTTTCTGGCCCGAAGAACCACTAAAGAACCCCAAATTATCATGTCAAGAAGTAGTGATTGAATTTGATACCACCAAAGGCTATCCAGGCCCTCATCTGCATCTCTCCTACTGCAATTTTATTCATTAATTGTTGGCCTAATATTGGAGACCCAATACCATTGAATAAGAGAAGAAAATTAGCAGAAAAGACAGAAATTACAACTACTAAGGATGGAGTCACCCTCCATCCTTATGAATGAATCATGTAGTACAAACTTCAAACACAGAGTTTATCAAGGCTTGGCCAAAATGCAATTTTGGCTCTGGGATAGCAGAGGCAGGAACAATGAAGCAACACAAGCCTCTGCTCCATTTTTACTGCTCTGTGCTCCAACAAGCACAATTTCCTCTCCCAGCAGCTCCTGAAAACCTAGCCTGTTGTTGGTATTTCATGTTCCTAAAAGCCCTGTGAATAGCTGAATGGTTATTGGTATTTCATGTTCCTAAAAGCCCTGTGAATAGCTGAATGGTTATTGGTATTTCATGTTCCTGAAAGCCCTGTGAATAGCTGAATGGGGCTTTCCAGAGGAGGGCTCTTGGCACAGCCACCCCAGCTCAGGTGGCAGCACGGACACAGGAGAAGGAGAAGCTGGCAGCAGCGTGGCAACAGGAAAAACTGAGAGCAACAATAAACTGCCCCCAGTGCCCAAGCCTCAAATGGCTGCTTATGCAACTTTCTCTCACAAACTAACCCCAAAACTTGCACTGGGATTGCAATTTGCATTTCAACCCCCTCTCCCCCCGCCCCCATTTGCTGTTTGCCCAGTTTTATTAGAACCATCTGCAAGATCCTCCCCTTCCAGTTTCTTGTGTCGGTTCATCTGGCAGCTGCACTTTCTCATCTATTCAAAAAATCTTTGTTTCAAAGTTGTTGAGACAGAAGGTCTTTGACAGGCTAAAAATCATCAAGAAAATCAACACAGAAACCACATCATATGCTGTTCTTTACAGACTGAAGAGGAAGAATGGAAGATGGAATATATATATATATGTATGTATATATATTTTTTAATGGGAAGATAAATGAGGGTTTTGGGGATCAAAAAAAATTTTACCAACTCTATTTATCTGCCAAAAGCCACAATTTACTGAAGTACGGCAAGTTGCCACTGCAGAAAGGGTTTCAGGCTCACCATTATTACAGACAGAACAAGAGAAATGCAGAGAAGTATTTCCTTACAGCAGCTCTTGGCAAAAGATAAGTGAGGGGAGTGCAAAGGGAAGGAGGAATGTTGGTGAAGTTGTAGGGTTTGAATTATTTTCTTTAAACATGATACAAGCATTACAAGCTTTGGAATACAACATGCTTTGCAATCCCTTTCATTAGCTGGTCCTTAAGCTTCCATCTTTCCCTGCAACCCTCCTAAAGATCCTTGTTCCCTTCTGTGGGCAGATATCCCTGCTGTCACCAAGCTCTCCATCCTGATGGGACAGCTCCTGCTGCAGCACTGGGCAGGGCAGGGCTGAGAAATGGCACAAATCCTGGGCCTTTCATTGCTTTGGGCATTTTTCTGCTCCGAATTGTTTCTGCAGAAGAATGGCACAACCTTCACTTTTGGGTACTAACAGAGAATTCTCTCCCAGATTTCTCCAAATGTTCTTATAAAACATTCTTAATAAAGCAAATTCACTTCAAGAATGAACACAAAATACTCAAGGAACACCACTCCTACTTTCCTGTTTAGATTAATACAAACATTTTCTTTTTTCTTATGTTGTTGCTGTTTAAAAGGTAACAAATAACTACAGACAACATTCACCTGCCACCAAACACTGCTTGTACACGTGTAAATTTGAGGAATCTGTGACATGAACTGAACTATTTCAAGTCTCCCAGAGTCCCAGCAATGCTGGAAATCACTTTCTCCACGTTTGCACAAGAACCTCAATCCTTTAACTCTCCATCACATCCCAGCCCTGCTGTCATCTCCCCTGACCTCTCTGATTCTGTTTTATACAACCTCCAGCCCACGTCTTCCCTAAGCAAATTCCTAATTCCTTGTTTAACTAAACAAGACCATTTAAAGCTTCTCAAGCACTCTGACAAGACTTCTACAGCTTCTACACTGGGATTTGCCATTTTCTTCCCACACTTTCCTTTCAATCCTAATAGAACATTTTAAAATAAAAGTATTAAGCAGGATTTCAAAACTGCTATGAACAAATTAGCTTATCTTCTCCCTTGAACTTTATGATAAAACATAATTTAAGTGTTTTTAATTGCACAGGCTCTAGAAAAAAAGATGCAAATGTAATAATTTGAGTTGACAGATTATGCAAGGCAGACTTTAAAAGTATTTTCAGAAACACTGGAAACAGCATTATCATAATCTAACTTTATAAATTTTATATGCAAATAAAAAATTAAAAACACAGACCTGAAAATATTAAACTAAATCCATATATTTCAATGAATAATATAAAAAAAGTAGATCTGCTCTTGAAAAAGCACCCTGGAATCTCTCAGGGGAATTAATGGAATAACCACAGAGTTTGTGCTTCTGTGATCAACTAGCAGGAGAGATTTTTATTGAAACACTTGACATTACTTTTGTTAGCATATATTCACTCCAGTGGCTTATTAGAAGTTTTGGTTAAAATGAGACATTCTTTGTCCAAGAAAGCTGAACAAAAGCAAAGTCTGAGACACCAAGCTTGAAATTTCTCTTCCTGCCCCCTCCCCCAAATGTATTCCAAAAAAATACCATTTTGATGAATAATCTCTTCCAAATCCTCTTTTCCAGTCACTTTTGATCTTTAGAGAATGTATACATTTATATAAGCCAGAAACAACCACAAAAGCAATTTCAAACCCCCATCTCAATGCATACCCATGTTTCAAGGTATCATGAGTATATTAAGCTAAAATTGCAAACAAAGGAAGGCTTGGGACTGTAAAAAAAATTACACCCTGCTGTTAATGCCATTTTTCCTGCTCTTGAATAGGTGATGTCAATTCCCTGGTTTCCATTCAGCAAATAATGCTGTGAAATGGCAGTGGATTTTCTGCTCCAAGTGCAGGCCCACATCCAAACAATTCTAACATTAAAACTGTGGCTGCCAGCCTCAAATATTCCCTCCCACAGGAAAAACCACTCCTGGATGTACCACAGAGGTTATCAGGAAATCTTATTGAATTGAGGAGAAGGTGGCAGATTGAATGTGTGCATTCTCCTTGTGGAATCTGCTCCTACAGAATGAAGTTCCTGAGAACAGAGGCTGCTGTGAGTCTGCTGGAAAGCACCATGCCATGGACAAGGGCAAATCTGGGCAAATCCTGCTGAAAGCATCATGGCATGGACAAGGGCAAATCCTGCTGAAAGCTTCATGCCATGGACAAGGGCAAATCTGGGCAAATCCTGCTGAAAGCATCATGCCATGGACAAGGGCAAATCTGAGCAAATCCTGCTGAAAGCATCATGCCATGGACAAGGGCAAATCTGAGCAAATCCTGCTGAAAGCATCATGCCATGGACAAGGGCAAATCCTGCTGAAAGCTTCATGCCATGGACAAGGGCAAATCTGGGCAAATCCTGCTGAAAGCATCATGGCATGGACAAGGGCAAATCTGGGCAAATCCTGCTGAAAGCTTCATGCCATGGACAAGGGCAAATCTGGGCAAATCCTGCTGAAAGCATCATGGCATGGACAAGGGCAAATCCTGCTGCTGAAAGCTTCATGGCATGGACAAGGGCAAATCCTGCTGCTGAAAGCTTCATGCCATGGACAAGGGCAAATCCTGCTGCTGAAAGCTTCATGCCATGGACAAGGGCAAATCACAAGGACTGCAGAACTCTGCACAGATGCCATAGGAGCCCCAGGACAAACTCAACACAAATGGCACCCCCCATCCTGGCACAGCAGCTGCCAAAGGGCAGGGGGTTGGTTAGTGCAGCCTGTGCAGCCCCTGGAACTTGGGGGGACCCAGTGCCATGGGCTGCACCTCTGTCCTGGGAATGCAGCCACAGCTCCTCCTTTCCTGGGCTAAAGCAGAGGATCCATCTCTTGATGCCCAGTTCTGTACTCTCAGTTAGGAGCCCTGCCCTCCATGGCTCTGTCAGAACAATCCTGCCCTGTCCCACACAGGTGTTCAGGCCAGGGAGGCAGCTCAGCTTGAGCACAAACCCCCTCTGGAGCCCAGAGCCAGCGTGCCCAGCACAGAGGGCTTGTGGCCCCAGGCAGAGTGGGAACAGCAGCTCCCACAGAGCAGGAACATTCCAGAGATGTGTGGCACTCAGCTCTTCCCACAGCTAGAGCCAGACTAAGAACACTCACTGCAGCAGGAAGCTGGAGAGAAATGCTTTAGCTGAATTCTTCTCATCGCTCAAGTCAGAAATGCAATCTTTACTTAAATGTTAAGCCATATACATGGGCCATTAGTCAAAGTTCCTGTTCTTTTTTTTAATAGCTTTACCAGGTTTGACATTTTGTAATGCTATTATTTTAATCTGGTCTGGACTAGAATTCAAATATTAGGAAAATGATTTTCAAAAGACTATGCTAAAATATCTTCCCCATATTGCTATAATTTGTCAAAGTTTTGCTTAAAAGCAGGTATTAAGATAAATGAAATGGATCAAAAATGGAATACTTCCAGGAACATAAATGATGGTTAAATTAAGCTTGTGACAAGAGCCAATCCACATATTTTGACTTCTCAGTGAAGTACCATTCGACCTTGCAATGAGAAAGGCACTCTATACTATGTAAATCTAAAGGAAGAAAATACATCAAAAAGTGAACTCAATTGGTTGAAAGAGCTAGAAGGCAGAAAAGGCAACAAGTGGTGAAGGTGAGAGAGAACATCAGAAATCGAACAGCAGCTCAGGGAAAGGGCCAGAACCGTAGGGTCAGTCAGCAGAATAAGCAGAGTTTGAAGACAGGTCAGAAGGTACAGTGCACTGAATATAAAACCTGACAAATTGAACAGAACCAGCTCCACTTGCTGCAAAGCCTCCTTAAGGCAAACAGCACTGGGGTGACAGCAGTGCTCCCTGCAAAGGCCTGAGGGCATGGGAAAGAGCCTCTGTGATTCCTTCCTGGGCTATTTCTCTCCCTCAAGTACTTAAGGCATTTTCCCTTGTTCTGACTGTAGTTTAAAAATACTGATGGAAAACAACTACAGTTGTAATAGGGAACGTCAAGTAGCACTTAATATTTCTGAAGTATTAAGATACAGAGTATGCATTTAAATAGCACAAAATGCAGCAAGTGTTCAGTGGCTCCAGATTGTTTCCCCAGTTCTGTGAAATGCTCTTGCCTGAGCTGCATACAGAGCTGCACCCACACCGCCCTGCTCACCACCAACCACTCACCCACTGCACCACGGCCTAAGAGTGAATGCACCAGGCAAACCACATCATCACCCAAAGCACTGCCATCTTTCAAACACTGAAGAAAAGCAAGATTATTTCTTTAAACTCTCTCTTGCTAGAGACAGGTTGGGCATTAGTGGTTTTGGCAGCTGTATAAAACAGCTGCAGCTGGAAACAATTGGTGCTGAGCAATCGGAAACAGGCAAGGACAGAGGACAATACACTGCAAGTATTGCTCCCGTTCTGGCTTGTCATTAGACACAGGAGAGCTTGCTGCAGCCTCACTTCTCCAACAGCATTTGCTTAAAAAAGAATAAAAAAGATACTGAAATTTAGTATCAAGATCAATAGAAGAGTTATGCACTTGCATTGATAAGTATTGTTATGGAAAGGGAGACTCTGAGAAGCTTTAATTCTAAACTCACTTGCCACAGAAAAGTGGTTGTTTGAATCCTGCAGTTAAAGAAAAATGAGGCAAAAATCAAAAGAAGGTAATAAAGGACTATCAGAAGAGTAATGCAAATGGTGACACTTGAGAACATCCACAGCTGAGCAACAGTTCACTGGGAATACACAGAAAGGAGAAACAGGTATCAGCAGTAAGGGGGGATCCTGGATCACAAGGAAGAACTGCTGGCGAACAGGAGCCATTTGCCAGGTTGGTGCAGATCACAGGGCCAAAGGAACATGGCTCAGTGTGCTAAAGCAACTGCCCAGGGTGAGGTGACCTCAGTGAGTGTTATACTTCACTAGAAGAGTTACCAAAGCTACAGAGGAGTCTTTTAAATGCTCCTCTAGAAAATGATTTTATATGTTAGCTCAGAATAAAATTCCAAATTGGAAAGGTTGAAGCAGCAAGTTACTTTTTCAAGCATTTTACTCCTAAACACAAATTGAAGGACAGAGGAATCGACTGCTATGGAAAAGCAGGAATGCTCCATCTGTGCAGGATAAATTATGGACTAGAAGGGAAGACACGATTCAGCTGCTGACATTTGAAACAACAGAGGTAACAAACTACAGATTTAGCAAAGCTGCCAAATATCAAAGATGTTGAGAAGAAGATCAGAAAGATCACAAATACCTCAAGGAGAGCCCCAGAGAGGACAAAAGTGGTTTCAGGATGCCAGCAGCCGAATCCAGCGTGTCCCGAGGCACCAACAGCAGCACCTTCCCCAAACTCACTGCCACCCCCATGAGCAGCTTAGAGACTACTGTGACACAACTGGGGTCTCTGTACTTCATATTCTTGCATGGAATTTTCCTTCAGAAATTCATCCAATTACCTTTTGAACCCATTTACAGTCCCATATCCACAACATCCTGTGGAAGGACATTCCACAGCTTCTCGGTTTTGTGCGTTTGTTTTGAGCTGCCAGGTTCTTGTCAGAAAACAAAAAAGAAAACAGATAAGAAACTTGGTTCCTTTATTACCTCTATTTATTTTTCCCATGCCATAATGATTTGTGATTTCTTTTACAGGCCCCCTCAGCCTGCCTTGCAATGGAAATGTCCTGTTGTGTGTTTTTGTGCTGAGTGGATGCTGCTCCATACCTCCAGCTCCCCACCCTGCATTCCTCTTCTGCATTCTTTTCAAGTGAGGCTGTGTGTCATATTCAGAAGCTTTTGAGAAGAGGATGAAAGAATTCTAGAGCAGTGAGAACAAAGAGGCGTGTTCGAAGGGAGAGAAAACTTATTTAGGGAAAAAACACAGGAAATAAAAGAAGTTTCACTGTGATTCTACGTGTTTGCAAGCAGAACCATTCAAGCATTATTAAAAGATATGAAATAGGGAACAAACTGTAAGATTTGTAGTAGAAATCAGCTTATTTTTCTGTGCCTTCATGCTTTACAGAGCTGAAATAATTTCAGTGTGCTCTGTTTGCCCTTCAAATGAGCATTTCACCACAGTTTGTAACTTCCCAGCTCATCTCAAAAGGGGCACCAGTGCTAGAGGCTGACACTAACGAGCCTCTGTATTCCAATTGCATGAATATACTGAAAGAATAGAAATAAAGGCAGTGAAACAGATTGCAAAGAACTGGACAGTGGGTGCTGGTAAAGGAGGCTGAAGAAGAATTACTGGTCATTGTACACTTTTAATGTTGTTGGAGTAATACCTGGAACTCAACTTTTCCAGCATTAAAAGCCAACTGGGATCTTTATCTCTCACTTCCAAAAGTACAAAATATTCCTGGAACTCTGGAGCAGCACTGTGATCTAGCACCCAGGCCAGGCTCCCCTCAGGTCCCACTGAAGCACTTTGGAGCTGCTGTTCCAGGTAAAGTCGCTTTTCTCACCTTATCCCCACTACCTGGCTGTAGGTGGGCACAGGGGGCACAGCAGGACACAGCTCCTGGCAGCGTTTCTCTACTAAAGGAGCCCTCAGTGAAGCCCAGCTGAGGGCAGGGAAGGTCACTGCAAGTCGAGTCCCCGTTGGGGAGAACATCTTGGATTAAAAACTGCTGCAAACCACACCCATGGCAGGGCCCTGCTCCTCTCTGGATCTGCTCCGAAGCTTTGGTCAGCCCAGACATGGACATTGTTTATTTGCTGCCACAAAAAGTGTCCTATTAACATTTTTGAGGAACATCTCACTTCTCATCTCTGGTAAGCATCTCAAATGCCCCAAACTATATTATCAAAACAAAAAATCCCAAAAAAAGCAAAAGGAAAAATCCCACAGGAGGCACACACAAAGCATTCCATGCTACTGCATCCCTGGGCTGCAGAAGCCCACACAGGAATTTTACAGTATATTTTTTCAGATCACAAATGTTCTTGCAAATGCTGTGAATTGCCTTAAAAATGTTGGCTTCCATTATTTAACAAAAAATCCCAGCAGGTGTCATTCATGAGAATATTTAAATTTTTGTAGTCTGCCACTACAAAAAAAAAATTGAGAGCAATCTCAATTTTTATGTTGTTAAGTTACATCATGTATATTTTAGATTTTCCCAAGAGTAAGACAGAGGAAAGGAAAAAAAGATATTCAAGTACTACTCTGTGTATGTACTTGAGAGCTTTCCCACTTAGAAATTCACTTTAGAACTGAATTTTGGCAGGTGTAAGATTTTTGCCTTCTTTGTAAAATCCTTCTAATTTGGCAGAGTTATGATGGTTTGAAGAAAAAAAAAACCAATTAGGTTTATATTTTCTGCACATAATCTTAAATGTTGATAAAATTCAGTATTTACTACACACATTTCAGGACATTGGGAACTAGGGAAGGGGTATTTGCCCTTGATCATAGCAGGTCAAGATTGGAAGAAACAAGAGGTTTTCCACATATGACTGTTCTTGAAAATAGGCATAGAAACAGGAGAAAACCCACTGATATCTGCATATCACGTAACACTTCTGATATTTTAAAACTTTTCAGCATATATGACTTCATAAACTTGATGGTGCTATGAAGAGCTACAGGCAATGGAAATAAAATGAGTGCTGTGCTGGTTTGCAGTGGGAATTCTTCCCAGCTCCCCACTGCCCACTCTGCATAAACCCATCAAAGTCTGATGCTCTGCCATGATTTCCCCACTGTAATCTGCTGCCTATTATTCTCTCAAACCCCATCTGCAGGTCATTTTTCTATCAAATGAGCTGGTTAAAATTCCTTCTCCCTTTTTATTTAAACCTAGGGGAATTTCAAATAGTCCAGCACTAACCGACAGGAATTTATTTTAACCATTATTTAAAACACCAACAGCTTTGCACTGCTACAGTTTAACAGCTCTGATGGGTTTCATGCAGTCTCCCTTCACTTTATCTCCTCTGACACAGGCATTAGCATCCTGGGAGCCCAAGTATGGCTCAGAGAGTCATTGCCTTTATTCCTTTTTAGGCTCAGACCTCTTTCCACACAGAATTTGGAGCATTACACAAATTTTCTATGGACAGAAAAACATGTACTAGTGTGAAAATAGCTATATAACAAGTAAAAATATTTAGAAATGTATACTAAGGTAAATCCTCTTTCCCTTTATAATTTAAGAAATTTTGAGGTGATTTTCCTTATATAAGGGAAGCAAACTGATTATTCCTTGATCTTTGAGGAAGGAGATACTTAAGAGTTAAAATTCTGCATATGCATTTTGAACTGAAGCTTTTTCCTCTAGCAGATACCACTGTGAATGAAAGCTTCACACTTGCCAGCACTTACCTCCATGCCAGAGGGCTGAGAGGGAGCATGACCTGGATGGGAGTGCTTCCTAAAGCCTCTGTTTGAAGTGATCTAACAGGGTCCTGGGCAGACTGGCTGCTTCTCACAGGCTGCCACAAACACTCAAACTCTGCAGCCAAAAAGCAGCTGTTCAGTAAGAAGCTGTAGAGAAATGGATTTTTGCAGATTGCAGCTTGAGAACCTCTTGTAGAAAGCCAACAATAGAAGACAATGGAAAACTGTTGGCTGTGATGGGGTTTGAAAATAATGAAGTTTAACATAGCTTATTTTTTCTTGTATGTGTGATGGAAGAGAGGCAGGTGAGAGCAGCATGATGGGCAATGCTATCACAACATGTTTCCCTAAAAAACACCTTTGGAGCACTGGGACAAGGCCACCTAACCAAAGCATCAGGTGTCTGTACTTCAGTGTTCATTGCAAATGCTTATTTATGAGTTTCAGAAGTTACACCTGAACTACAGGTTCACAATCCACCACAAAAACCAATCACCAAAACCACCCAGTACATGCATCAGGGTTCTCCTCCTTTTAGCAAAATGCCCTTAGCTGTGAGTTTGCAAGCTAAAGGGAAAGTATTTTTTCTTTTTGGATTCTGAGCTATGCACAAGCTGGTGGCAGTGCTGCAGCTTGGCTTTCACTGAGCCGAGCGCTGGCACACACACACGGTGAAGGTGTGACACACAGCGCTGGTGCCACGGGCACTGCTCCTTATCTGCACCACCTGTGGCACTGAGTGAAGTCACACGGGCTGTCCTGACAGATGAAAGACAGGATTCAGCCCTTTCCCTGCCTCTGCTGCCAGCCAAGCCACTCTGCTTCCTCTTCTGTGCCCACCCACTCCTGACACAGCAGGGAGCTCTGTGCCCTTGCCAGGCTCTGTCTGAGCTCCTGCAGAGATCGGAGGCGGCAGCACCACCACGGGTGGGGAGGAAGGGCAAGGGCAGAGTGCTCAGGAAGTGCCCCAGGAGCAGCAGGGGCTGCACTGGATCGTGTCCCTGCAGGGACTCTGAGGGTGCTGTCCCCACTGCTCTGCTCTGCCTGATCACTGTACAAGGCACACAGTGGTACACACACCAACAACTGCAGAGCTGCCAGCTTGGCTCTAGCCTAGAGGAAAACAAAGGGAAAACCAGGTGGAATGCCTGATCCACGAGGAATCCTTGTCTTCCTCATTTGCCCTGACAGACCCAAAGCTGAGTCAGTGGAGCAATGTGCACAAGGACACAGAAGGTGCTGGTGTGGGTCAGGGGGCTGGTCCTGGTGCACAGGGGCTGCACAAAGGGCACCAGTGACCAACACCACCTTCTGCAGTGCTCCTCAAAGAGGCTGCAACCTGCAAACCTGGCCCACAAAAGCTGCACCAGACAAACCTCATTGCATGGAACTCCAGCAATCAAATACTGTGCCTGAGCCTCATCAGCATCACTCATACGAGTATGCTTTGATTTAATTTATCTTAGTAAGGACCTGACCTGGGCTAAATCAGCACAGAGATCTGAAAAAAGGGATCCTGATGGTGGTTGTTGTCTCTTTTGTAGTGTGTGTCCCATTTACATAGCACTTATTTTTAGGCAAACCCTTCATTTTTAGGCTGTGGCTCCATTATGACTTTATCAGAAGGAGAACAAACACAACTCCTACCTTTTCTCCCCCAGCTGTTTGTTCCCATGCCAGCCCAACCACCCAGGACCACATGGGTTTATGCTGGCAGTTGGTCTTTTTGGCAGGATTCTCCTTCCCCAGCTGAATCACTTCCCTGGCTGGGTTCACCAACATGTGCTGGCACAGCACAGGAGACAGCGCAGAGAGGAAAGGAATGGCCAGGAAAAAACAGAAATCAAGCTTTACTGGGCTGCAGTGCCACCACAGACACAATCCCAGCTTTAATTGGTTTCCTGTTCTACACCTGAGACAAGCTACAGAAACATTAAGAGAGAGGAAGAGTGATGTTAAACTAAAGATGAGGGAGGGATTTGGCAGTGACAAGTAGGGAAACAGATTCAGAGTAGCAGCATTGAAATGGTTAAATCTTGAGAGGACATCTTTTAATCATCCCACAAGTCACACAAATTCTAAGTTCCATAGAAAATTTAAACACACTTCACTTTGTCAGTGCAAATATACTATTTGATATCAGTCTTCAGAACAGGGCCATACAAAGTTGCCCAAACAAATGATTTACTACTCAATGCCCAAAAACATTTCTAGGCTTTGAAATTCCAAGTTTGGCCACATTATCCTCCCAAACATACAGAAAGAAATATCTCTTTTGTCAGTAATGCCATCACTGAACAGTATCATTCCAGAAATCCATGCAAAGAAATACCAACTTGGTTAAACACCAGAGTTCAAGAAAATGCCTTAATTTACAATAAAAAGTGGCTTCAGAAGAAGACAGGGATGGGTGTGGAATTGAGTATTTTGTATTTTTGGAGACAACACGCTTTGGTATTTGCAAGAACGTTCTGAGAGATGCCAAAGTGCAGAGCTGAGCACCATCCTGGCAGTTGCTCCAGGAGCAGGGAATGCCCATCGAGGCTGTTACACACCAGCAGCCTGCAAAGGGAAGGGTTCCCAATTTCCAGGGACTGCTGCAGTCCCCAGGAAGGGGATGGGGACAGCCAGCTGCCTGGAAGCCCTTCTGACTCCTCAAATGCTCATTAGCTCAGCAGCCAAACATTTCCATAATTCCCTGCTTCTCAAAAAGGCTGTGGCCCACAGCCCACAGGTAGGAGTTACTTAGGCTTAGGAAATGATCTAGCAATAAATCTAGGCAGAAATCCTTCATGGACTCATCTAAAGTTCAGCATTAAAGGGACTCCAATGAGACATTTGGACATGATGGCAATCTGGCAGCTTTGCAGAACACATTTGACTGCTGAGCTGTGCAATGATAAATACAGAGACAGACTAACCCTAATGCCCCACATCCATTAGGCACTTTCAGCCACTTTGCCAACACATCAAACCAATAAACATTGAATAAATATCACCATTTAGCACACCATCTAAGCTGTGTTGTCCAAAAAAGTGGCCATAAACTACTGAGTTTTATGCTAACCCTAAGTTCTGATGACTAATCCGGTTCTCTCATTCCAGCAAACTGAAAGTACAATGGCCATAGTGGCTGATTGGATGCTGGAAACTACAGCTCTTGTGTGAGCTAATCCTCGGGATCTCAGCAGCCCTAAGCAGACAGTGGGGGAAGGTCCCATGCTCATGACTCATCCTACCATTTTTCTCTCTCCTATTGTTTTGCAAATTCTATGCTTAATCTAAAATCCATTTCAACTAGAAACTTCCAGGCTCGGTGGAAACTTGAAGATAATATATTCCAAAGAAGTGATGCTTCAGAAGGGTGTGGATCTACAACCCTTGAAATCAATCTAAATCTGGGCTGGCACTGCCCTGCCCTTGTCACTGGCCTCTGCTCCTTCCCATGCTTGCATGACCCCACAGAGAGCAGATCCAGATGTGACTCAGCTGGAAACCAGGGCAGTGCCACCACGAGGAGCCACAGGGAGTGGGAGTGATGGAGGACATGTCACAGGATAAAGTTGTGGCAATACAGATCTAGACAAATCTAAGTGGAGGTCTACCACTAAGAGTTATTAATCATCCTGAATGAGCCATGTCTTAAAGGAAATGGGCATCCTGAGCTTTGGATTTCATTTTAAGGTATTGATTTATGCCCCTAAAACATTTTAAACCTGTACATTAGCAGAAAAGTTATCCTACATATACTGGTAATATATTCTCTTAATGGGATACATAGCAATGAAATTTTGTCTCACCAGATCTTTAAGAGCAGATTCAAACTTCAAGGATTATGAGTTCAGGCAGGATAATGCCCTGATGGCTGCCAGGAACACTTGGAAGCTGCTTTTGATAATAGGTAGGATACCACAGTAGCCACACTCAACTCTAGGAATCTTTTCTGCTTCATTGCTTTAGCTTTGTTTAACAGCCCATTTTTGAGTGGTAAAACAGTAGTAGAAATAGCAATATATTTATGAAGACACGCTAAATAAAATCGTATTGCTTTTACAAGGAAAAGCAATAGATTATACAAAAGTTATAACAAAAACCCTGTGTGTCTGTAAGAACAGTGAGAGAACTGCAAAACAGGATTCCATCTGCCTCCCAGGACAACTTCTCATGCTGGGTACCCATGGCATGAGGCCAAACACACCTTCAGAAACAAATGCACTAAGTCTCAGATATTTTAATATCACCTTTCTATGCAAAGCATTTCTACTGGCCTACCACCCTCTTCCAGACAGGGAAATTCCCACTAAATCATCAATAATACATCCAGGCAGCCATCAGTCCACCTGCTAATGAGCAGTTCTAGCACACAGCACCTATCCAGAGAAATCAGGCCTGGAAGATGAGAGCATAGCCCTTAATAATTTACAAGACTCATTAACCTTGTCCCATAAGACAAACAAAAAGAATGTGGCATCTACTCAGATTTCCAGGCCAAACCAAGATACAGTGTTTCAGAGGCCATTAGGATGTATCAGTCAATAAATACTCTGCACATGTTCTTCTGTGGAATACCCTGGCAGCCAAAGAACCATCCATCTCTTATAGCCTGTATTATTAGAGACACAACATCAGGAACCTTAAGAAACTTGCATTGCTGAAAATGAGATTGAAAAGGTTTGAAAATTATTCAGTATTGCAAATGCTAAAAAATCTTTTGAATTTGCTATTTTAAGTAGACAAAACCAGTCTAGTCTGGTTCTGCATAGAATAAATACCAGCCCTCTACAAAGGTCAGGTGAGCCCAGGGACAGAACTCACATCCAACATCAAATACTCACTTTGGCAGCACAACACAGAACCAGGAGTGGGGGAAAAGACAGCCCAGGGTCTTGTCCTGGGACTAAACACTCAGTTCTGTACCTGGCCAAGCAGGGCATCCCTATTCCCACAGACATTCCTTACACAGGGGTTGGTACGAGTATCTGGGAAGGAATTATGATGATGCAGTTTGGTCTGCAGCTTATGAAAACCAACAAAAACAACCCTAACACAAATTGCTTGGTTTTTGTGGTGTCTCCTGCTAAAACACACACCTTACTGCTATAAAACTGCTTTTCTCTCTGCACAAACACCCAGCAGCCACGAGGGTTTGCCTCCAGAGGGAAGCTCTCCACTTACATCTCCTCTTCTATCAGATCCCACACTCAGTTATCATATTCCTGCGCCTGCTTTGAAGTCTTCCTAAAGGAGATAATCTAAATGCTGGAGGAGCTGGCTGGAACACCCAGTCATGCTCTGTGGGAAAGGAGGAGGCCCTGTGTTCTTCCCTGGCTCTGCTAAGCAGGTGTAGGAACAGGAGCTGGGACGCTTTAGGTGCTCCACCTTGTTTCTCACTCCACTTACAGGGATCATGTGGGTTTTTTCCAGGGATTCTTTTCCAGACATTGTGTATGAGCTGCTGTACCTTCCCTTCCCTCCCCACATGCCCAGTAAACTCTCCCTTCCAGCTACAAAATCAACATGCAGAACTGCTACATGATATAGGCTAAAAGCACTTAAAACCCAGATGTGCTTCTTAGAGCCCATCCTATCCCATTCCTTCCAAAGCCAGGACACAAAGCCCCATTTTACTGTCGATCATTCTGAAATGGCAGCAATTAAGGAACATGCTATTTCCCTAATTACAATTTCCCTTTCACCAAAGCCCCTTTACTCACAGCAGCTTCTATGGCAAGCAGTGAAGCACAGCCCTGTGCTGCCTTGCCAAAGCCAAGTGTGTGTGACACTCGTTCTTTCCTAAAGCTCTGCCTTTCCTCCCCAACAGCCACCCCTGAAGGCTTTTCCAAGGTGGGCCATGGCACAGGGACTGCTCAACTGCTTGATGGCATTTTAGGACTGCAAGGAGAAAAAACAGCACTTAAATTAGAGCAGAAGGACCGTGAATTAATAGAAACAAGGAATAACAAGGTAACTACATATTCCATAAAGAGTGCCGATAGAAATTATCAAAAGAATAATGGTTATCTTCCTGTAAAGAGTTTTTACTGAGGTTTCATAATGCATATTCTTTTGAAACGGGACACAAAGATGAAGGAAAAGGTGGTATCTTTTCAAACTTTCTTTCACAATTAGAGTGTATCCTTAAACCTAATTAAACTCAGAACAACTAATTCCAGGTTAGTAAAAAAAGCTCATCTTAGACAGAAGATGATCTGATAGGGCAAAATTATTATTTCAGTGCATGATCTGGGACATGCTGAAGATGAAATATTAGCAGCATATGGTCATGGAAGGAAAATAAAAAGATGGCATGCTAACAAATACAGTTTTTCCTTCTGGCTTTCATGAGGTTACATCAAGTTCATTATGTATAAAATCTTAAATACTTCAAAATAAAAATTTGTATGTATCAACTTGTCAGACCAACACAACAATACATCAGCCTATAAATAGCACTCCCTGACCTCACACAGTTGTGGCTAAATAAACATTATCCCTGTTTTCCAAGGAAAAGCTCCAGCTCTGGGTGATCTGCAGGGTGACTGGGGCCAGTCTCCTGACAGAATTCCTGGCTGCTCACTGGCAGCACTCACCCTGCCACACCCCATGAGATGAGCACAGAGCGAGGCTGAACAGAGGATGAAGAATAAATACTGCAAGAAAAGCAAGTACTGCCAGAATAACACTGCTGTTGTGAACAGGAAGACATCTCTAAGGTTACTTTTAATCAAAATTAAAACCAGTAACTGGTGTAATTTATCTGGACACATGTTCAGTGGTGCCATATTGCAGTCTCAACATACCTTTCTTCCACAGAAAAGTGCTTTTCTAATATCCAGAAGTAAAAGAATTTTTGAAAGACCATTCTGTCTCCAAAGAGACCATTAGGGTCAGTTTTCCATTCTAAACAGAAATTCCTATCTTCTCAAACAGCTCCAGCTCCTCCAAAATAACCAAACCATCCTGAGCTTTCTCGTGTCCTCACCTGCCAAAAGCAACAAACACTTCTAAAGGAGAAACAGCAGAAAACCAAGAACTATTCTTTAATGGCAGTGAAGTTTGAACCAAGTGAAAATTATTGTTGCTTTCCCTGGAATGAGAATTACCAAAGGTTTAGTCCAGAAATGCCTTTAAAAAAAAAATTAGGCTACTAAGATTTGCTGCCTTTCTCTGTTTGTTTTTTGCCACAGATCTTTAAGGATTTCCTACCTGCAAGTGAGAGATTATCTATGTTAACACTTTAAATATTCATATTTGTACAGGCAAATGTTATCTACAATTTTCTAAATCAGTATCTCCCAAAATTTTGAGGTTTCTGCCTCAAAGTCTCAGTCCTCAGTAAATTTTATTTCCACATCCCATTACAAAGTTTTTAATTTAAAATTGTAAAGCAACACAGTCATGTGAGGCATTTCCTAACACAGTGGTGGGCCATAAACACCAGGTACTTTGTGGTGTAAGCAGTGAAGAAATGCACACACCACGTACACTTCTTGAGAACGGGTGTAATTATGCACCAGAGCATCTCACCTTGCCCCTGCCCAGCCTGCACACTGCTCAGCAGGGATTTCTGCACTTGGGAACCTTATTTTTCACACACACTCCTCAGGCACTAAAAGTTTTGGAACAACTTTCTCATTCATAACAGGTCAGAACATTTTGCCTGCAGACCACACACAAATGCTCAGCTTGACAGCTTGGGTGTTTGGAGGCTGCTGAGATGCTGCTGGATAAATTACAAAGGCCATGGGCCTTCCAGCCCCCTCAGGACCTGCCCAGAATCCCCTCTCTCAGTCCAGCTGCAGTGGGAAATAAGGTTCCCAATGCACATTTATTGTCCTGAAAGTTACAGCCCATTACCTTACAAGGTGCACACAGAATACAGGACATAAGTTATGCCTGAAGAGCCCCAGGTCTTCCTATAGACAGGGGAGAAAGATTACATGGACAAATTACTCTTTCAGCTGCCCTTCAGGTCAGTAGCTTTCAATGCTAACTTTTTATTAGATATTTCATTAAGTTATTGACAATCTTTATTTTCATTTTCCAAACTGCAGAGATTTAATTTATTTTTCCTTAACAGTACAAGGTATGCATTCCTTGAGGATCTTAAGTTACTTCATTGCTATAGATTAATTTTCTCTAATCTTACTCCTTTATAACTCATTCCTCTGTTCAAAGAGATTTTCTCTCCCCATGAAAAACTAACATAACATCAAAGCTGCAATGCTGTGCTTTTCTCAGTAGTAAGAGAAAGCGATATGTGAGATACCAAATTTTTTATACTGGAATTTTGAACGGTATCTTGTGACAGATTTTATGACATGAAACCTTACAGAACTTTGAAATTTTCTATTTTTTATGACTTGCAGTTACTGTACACAGCAACAAAATGAAATATATAAAATATACACCAACTTGATAAAAAAATCCAATGTTAAATTCTCCATTTTCAACATAACACAATGTAAACTCCTCTGCAAATGCCAGTCTGTCGATCTGTAGACACACAAGCTCATCTCTCTACTGCTGCCTCTCTCCTCTGTTGAAGTAAGCAGTGAATTCAAATAGGAAACATTCTGAAGCACAATTGTTGAGCTGTTCCCAAGGGATAGTTACAGTTTCATGCCTTAATCACTTCAACTTGCCATTTTGTTAATAACATAGTTGAATAAAAATGATCTGATGCTACTTGTGCATTCATTTTAATGAGTCCCTGGAAAGAAATGCCTACAGTGAAGCATGCCCAGATCTCCTGAATCAGTGGGAAAAGTTCTGCACAAAGATTAGAAATATCTTCAGCTTCTATGCATCAGTAACATATTTTTGATCCTGAATCCCAATTCAGCTCTGAAGAAAAATAAGTTTAGGAGAAAGTTTCATAGTTAAATATGAAAATCAGTGCCTGAGCTAACATAATCCTCCAGCCCCAGCTTCCCCTTCCAAATCTGAGCATATTAATCTCCTTTCCTTTTAGCTGCTCCAGTTCTTGCATAACAATGCCATTTCCTGAATTCAAATCTCCACAAATAAACCTTAAAGCTGAATAATACATTATTAAGCCCTATGAATATTCCCTTAAGCAGGGCATCCTTAAAAAACTGGGCTACACTGTCACAACTCAGCATCATTTTCTTTGGACTTTCAGGGTAAGAACAAGAAGTACTGCAGCAGCCACCAACCTAAAAACCTTACTGAAACATAACATTTCTACCCTCTGCAGAGGAGATTTTTAATAAGCTACTAATGCTTTGTTGAAATCCCCATCCCTCCACACAGCAGTCACTTATTTCTCTGTGGATATGTAATTTGCACAGGCTCCCAGGGAAATTCTGGACTGGTATGTTTGGGGGAAGGAAAAGCACACGGCATCCCCACCTTCCTGCACAGCCCTGAGCCACACACCTCTCCCAAGTGTTCAAACATTCACCTAAATGATCATTCCTGCAACATGAAAAATTTGTAAGTACTTTACCTAAGAAGGATGCTCAGTTTCTACCTGCCTGCTCCCTCAGTTCTGATCTGTTCTCCTCCTAGTGCAAATGCTCGCTAGAGGCTAAAAATGTGTGTAATTACTGTGTTCAAGCTCCAAGCTGAGCACAGGCTGGAGACTCTGCATTAGTTATTATCTCAAATGAGCTCCCTCAAGTGTGACTTGCTGGATGAGGAGGATGGCAGCTGATGGCAATGCAGATTGTACATGGACATGGTCCACAGGACACTTTTCACCAAAAGTCTCTCTCAAGCAAGGAAAAAATAAATCATCTTGAAGTGCAGCTACTACAGGGTAAAGTCTACTGGATGTCAGAGAGCAAAATTTATTTCTCAATTAGGTCCATAAAAGCAAACTATTCATTATCACTGCTTTATCATCCACTCAAGAATCATGAGATACCTTTTCTCAAGGGGCTTGGAGAACACAAACAGTATTACTAAGGAAAGATCTATTACCTGTTGTAAGCTAAACATTAAAACAATGTCTTTGCAGTAATCCTGAGTGAAAAACAGACTGACATGCAACAGGACAAGACAGCGTTTCACACATGGAAATGAGACAAGTTCATTACACAGGGAACAAGAAGGAAGGCACTGAGAAACAAAGGCACATAATCTCTCAATTTAAACATTTCCTATCAGCCACTCAGCAATCAGCACACAGTCCTGCCCCTGCCTGATGGAGCAAGTGCTCAGTACCTTTATCAGCTCAGTTATTCAGTGCAGCAAACGAATGCTGAGCCTGGAGCATGCCTTGGCACGATGAAATGCCAAGCAGTGAAAAGAGCTGAGCCAAAAGAACTCTGTGCCAGTCCAGCCTAAGCAGTGCTTTCCTCAGGAAAGAGGAACAGAAACCAATGCACTTTTTAAAAACTGAGCATTTACCAACCAGGAAAGAGACTCACAGCTCTTGGAGTGGTGCCACTATCACAGCATCTTGTCACCTCCCTCCCCATGCCCTGGAAGATTCATCCTCCAAAATGAACTGAAAAATCAACTGAAATGCAAGTGAAGAATCTGGAACAACAGATTAGATCTTAAGGTATAATTATTTTAGGTTAAAAAAAAAAAAAAAGGAAGCTTGAAAACAAAATCACAATTGAATCCAGCACATTTCAGCTCACTGTGTGACACCGACACCTCTAATTCCAGTATCTTACAAGTCTAGACATTTGTCTGGAACTTTTAATCTGAAGCTAAAATCTGGCAAAACTGATGCAGTAGGAATACAGCAGTGTAGCAGACTTCATGAAGAGCCCTTTTACTTTGGTAAGGAACAAGACCTGTTTACAGGGCATTCTGCTCCAAAACATCCAAATTTAATCAGTAAGAAGTTTACTCACAAAATGATTGATTATTCCCCACACAACTCCATTTAAAGCAAAGCTTCTGGAGCTTTGTTTTTCTCTTTAAAGTGCAAGGAAGCAGCTGAGCCATCCTGAGCCCATCTGCATGTTAACAAACCATTTCTTAAGGTAGGGATTTACAATCTGTGTAAGAAGATAAAAATCTGCACTTTTGGTTAAAGGGACTATCCCTGCACTCCTCTGGCAGCTGGAGCTGCTGAAAGTGCTTGAGGGTTGTGTAATCAGCCTGATAGATGTGCTCCCTAATCTGGCTGGAAACTAATCCCACACACAAGAAAACTTCAGCTTCGTGCTTTTCATATTACTTCAGGTCAAGATTATTTACAAGAGGCAACTCTGATTTCCTACCATGTCATTGCAATTTTTTTTTTAAGTTATTCCATGGAAACACATTTAGAGAAATGATCTTCCAGAACTGTGGTAATTCTTAGGTAAAAACTTGAGTTGGGCATGATATAATAACATTCTCAATAAACTCTAACACTTATTCCACTGGACTAATTTTCTATAAATTTCATGTCCATATTGGTATTCTAAGAAAATGAAGTTTTATTGCTATGTGCCCTCCCTTAACAACTGCCAGGCAAATAAAAGGAGTGTTAGAACTACTGTGTCTTAAAATCTGCAAAATCCAGGGGGGAAAAGCACCATCTAGTAAACCAAGTCTGCTGAGGAAGGCTTGACAGTTCAAATTCTGTCCTTGGCAGAGCTGACAAAAAGGCCTGAGGGATGCACTGGGTGTGACAAGGGGTGGTGGTGATGGAACAAACCAGGACAAACCAGGAAAATGAGGAACCACAGGGAAAGTGGATTGGAACCTCAGCTCTCTCCTGGACTTAGAGATGGTTAAAAAACCTCCATAAATCCCAGTTTTCCAAGAACTTGTTTTCTGCACCAAACTGAGAGGAGTAAAAATGTTTTTTCAAGGAAATTAGATATTTCACAGCTTTTTTTTCCAGTGTTGTGCTTACACAAAGTGATATCACCACACAAAACAATCCAACGTTAACAGGTTCAACAAAATGTATTTCAAGTCCTTTGGAGAAAAAAGGGAAAAACAGTGTAAGTAGCTCAGGACAATTATTGCACTTCTGTGCATTGTTTTGGTCATAAAAATAACACTTCTCACTTAAAAACTGTTTATCCACCTTTTCCAAACATGAGCAGACTTGTATTTCCACCATAAATCTAATCTTTCCACCCTGACACTGAAAATTTTCCACTGACCTCAAGTGCTTTTGGTTCTTCTAAGTCCCAAAAGGACAATCAGCAGCATAAAAGCTCCAGCTGAGCAGAGCCCAGATCCATTACTCTAAATGGATTGGATAACTGATCCATAACTATAAAATATTTATCTACATTTGGCATGTGGCTATCAAACACCATCAAGTTCATTAGGCAGTTTGGTGCAAGGACACATTTCTTGCAAGAATTATTCCAAGGTTTCACAAGAAGTTGGGGTATGTTTTCAATCACCACAGCTTATTTAGAATATAATCAATCTGTAGAAAAAGAATTGGTTAATTGGCAGATCACCTAATCAAAAAATTCTGACAGAATTACCTCATTAATTCCTCCCTCCTACCCACACAGAGTAAAATCACAGGAGAAAAATGCTCACACTAAATGCTCACAGTTTAAATGTTTTAAACTGGTCACTTCAGCTTTGTTTTGGTTGTTTTTCCACCCTGAATAGAAAAATGGAAGTAATTTTCTTAGATTGGCAACAGCTTGTCTCTTGAATCCACATTAATGGTTGGCTTTCAGTTTTGAAGATCCAATTTGATTAGTTCTCTGAACAAAATCCAAAAATCAGCAGCTGCTCCCTAAAGAAACTTTCTTCTTTTGGGGAGAGATCTTGTCCCCTTTTCCCTGAGCCTCTCACCAGAGGGATGCAGTCACTGCCACCCTCAGGGTTCCAGGCTGGCATTTTTTATGTGGCTCTGGGGCTGGACTGAGTTATCAGAGTAAGAAACTCACTAAATCCATCTCCAGATTAGCTAAGCTGAGCTTGCTGGAAAAGGACAATTTAGCACCTGGAGGCAGGTGCAACCTGAATTTCTCAATTTATGGATAAAAGACAACCTATTTCTATTTATGTCTAAAAATCAAGGAATGGAAGAAAAAGAATAGCAAGTTACCAAAATACAACTGCTGCAATACATTATATAAACAAATACTTGCAATCCTAGCCAGATTTATTTGTTAATATGTGAATGTATTTGACACATCAGAATGAAATCACTAAATAATCCTGCCAAAATGTTCTGGAAACAAAACTCTTTCTATGAGAACCTGGTGGAAAAGCAGACAGCCTTTTTATTCTGCTTTTCATTAATATGCAAGCCCAACAGGACCAACCAGATACTGCAACAAGTTACAGCCTCACTTGTTACAATGGACCATTACCAAGCCTACAAAGATAATCAGAATCATCTGATGGACAGTGCAGCCTGGGACAAAGATGGTTTTCAAGACAGGGATTGCAGCTTGCCACATTTCACTGGTTTTTAGTAGACAGCAGAGGAGAACAAGGCAAAAGTACCCCAAGAAGCAGCTTTCTAAGTTTCTAAAAATAAACAAGTCTTTTCTGTTGTATTCCTAATTCCATGAAGCTCCTAAAACTTTGAATTATTTTAAACTCCCAAAACCTGAACAAAAATTATTTTTCCAGAACTGCAGCACCACTTGCAATACACTCAGAAGACAAATTCTGCTCATTTTCCAGCATTAAAAAGCAGATGTTCTTCTGTGCATTAACAACACTTGATTATAAAATAAATTTATCCTCTGTGCAAAGAGGAGTGAACATAATGGCTCCCTGAAGGCACAGCTTCAAGGTATGAGGGCTATTAGCTCAATTTCTTTTTCAAATGCTGCAGAGAAGGATGACAGAAAGAAAGCTTCCAGTTGTGATTCTCTAATCTGTCTGGTCCATGGATGCCCTGGCTCCAGATTTCCCTAATAAACTCCATCACAGCACAACCCTACCCTATCCTCACGACACACAAACTGCAATCTGTGTGGTCTACTCAGAGATAGCTCAGGGAAAGCATTTTGGGTTTCCAATGATTATTATTTTGAAACCTGGGATAGCAAGAGAAGGTCATTTCATTTCAAGAACCCACAGGAATCTTGTAACATTCCAAATATTTTTATTTGTGTGTGAAGATAGACATTTGTGTGGGATGTGGAGGGGAAACTTTGGGTTTATATATTAGTTTATTTGGGCAGAGGATGATTGCTGGTTTCCTACCAGTGTTTTTGCTAAATTGCTTTGCTAAACTCTCTGTAGTACTGATTACCTGTTAAAATACTTAACTTGTGCAATTAATGAAACAGAAATCATACAGCCAGGTAATTGGTCAACAGCAAAAATTATCAAAAGGGAAAGCAAATCTGTGTTGTTTGGGAGTGGAAGAACAACAAGTACCACTGGTACATTTAAATAGCAGAGATACACTGAGGGAAACAAATGCCATCAAGCATGTACGAGGGAGGAGGAAAACCAGGCAGAAGCATAAAGGGCAGAGGAATGAAGAGAATGAAGGGTGGTTGAGTAACAACCCATGCAAAGAGGAGCATCTTGGAGAGATCTGATCTAGCTGCTGCAGATTCCTCTGCAGAGCACAGACAGCCTTTACAACAGTCCACAGCACCTCAAATTCAAAGCAGGCTGTGTCACAAAGCCCAAGTCCTACAAATAACTTTATTTTTATCTCAACCTATAGGCTATGTTTAGCCCACAAACGTTTCATTGCATTTTTCAACAACCAGTTACTGGCTACACCTCCAACTTTTTTGAATAAAAGCATCAGAAATGTACACAATGTATGGGTAATGAATATTTATTTTCTTTTGTGACAAACTCAAATCTGGAAGTTGTCACCTCCCCACCCAGCTCTCCCAAATCTTGCTGCTGCTGTTCTGCAGATCTGCTGCTCCACAGGCACCTCCCCTCTCAGGTGCTGAGCCCACAAGGTTTCCATGGCCTGCTTTCCAGCACAGCCCTATGAACCTGTTCTCTGCACAAATGAGAGAGCAACAGATCTGTGATAAGCAGATGGAATGCAATATGGCCAAGGGGCTCTAAAAAAAAAAAAAGTCTGCCATAACTCATTCCTGGTGATGCTGACATCCTTCTGCAGGGCCACAGGTTGAACTCATCTGGGTAAACAGCAACTCAGCCAAACAAGCACTTGACTCATGCCCATTTTTCCTGGGATCCATTTCTGGACACAGGTACACGAGTGCAAGTGCTAACCAAGGGACAGGACAGGAGGTGCAAGCAGCTCTTCAAAGTGGCCTGTGCCAGACATCTGCCAAAACACTGCTCTGAGGGCTTGGGTAACCACTAGGGATTACATGGGGAGGGATCCCAGAGCCATTCCCTTCTCTGCTGGCCCCACAGCATGCTCTGTTTCCTTCTCACATGCCTCAGGATAAGCTCTTTCAGGGACAAAAAGCAACATAAATCTTTGACCAAAGTCACGGTTAAGCAGAATGAAGAATTTCATTCATTTCATTGTGTTAAATTGCACAGGTCCTCTCCCTTACCCTGTTCCTGGTGCCACTGTGGCTCCCTCCTGTGTGCTGCTCCTGATGTTTGTGAGCCTCATCACTGAGCCAATCTGAATTGCAAACCTAGTGCTAAAACTCTCTTTTCTCCACTGCAGTAACTCCCTGCTGCTTTAACAAGTTGACTCAAGTTCAGTGGGGGGCCCACAGGTGCTGGTGGCAGGGGAAGAAGCAGAGGCAGCTGGGGAGAGGAGGAAAGATAGGAGGAAGAACTAAGCCATTATTTTTGGATTAATTTAGGTGCTGTTTCATGCTGCAGTTGGGAGAGGAAAAGGAAATAAGACCTATAAAGAGCAAAGTACTGCTGCTGGTTAATTAAGACCTAGGAGTAAACATGCCAAATGGTGTTTGCCACACAACAAACAAATGTGAATCAGAATGTGAATCAGTACTGGAGCAGAGGAGGGAATGTTTTCTCTGCTACTCAGGAAGCACTTCAATTGTTTGGGAAAGGTGTGAGTCATTAACTCTCCATGTACAAGTGAGACATCCAAATCTATAAATACTTGACATACTTCAGGGGCCCTTTGGACTGGAAGAATGGAAATCTGTACATACTTTTTCAAAATTACAACAGCATGAAGCCATGCATCACTTCACAGATTTTGATTTGTTGTGTTTAGGCTCTTCTGAATTGCATTACCCAAGCATGACAAGCTCTAACCTTGAAAGGCCCTGCTTCCTTGCTTCTGAGCTCTGGGTAGCTGAACAGATAGAAGAGGAGAGGTGCACAGGAACTGATGGAATGCTATTTTAATGCAGCACTTTTCTATGTCTCAACTGGTTGCTGATCACAGCCATTTAGCAAAATTACCTTTCTGATGGCAACCAAGAATCTCATGGCAACAGTCACATGCCATAAACACAATCCTCTCCCTCTTTGATTTTGCATCTGCTTGCAGGAGCTCAGCATGAAGGCAGTAAGGAAGTTTTACTGCCATCTTGCAAATTGACTTTTATGGATTCTTCAGACTGTAACGCACTGAAACTCTTCTTAATCTAACTCTTAACATAATTTATTACTTCTAGACACAGGTAAAAAGGCTGGTTGGACTTCAGCAGGGCTTTCATTCCCAGGTGAAACCCACCACAGAGGGATAATCAGGCCAAGGTGAAGGGCTTGGCTCCTGAGCCACCTTTAGCCAGTCTGGCAGCCTAATGGCAAACATTAGTGTAATAATCCAAGTATAGATCCCATTCCTTCAGATATGCAGCTATAACATTTTTCCCTATGAACATCATCAAGCTGAGATGGCATTAAACGCCTACACAATCCTTCTAGAGAAAAATAAGTTTTTTTCCTCATGATGTGTTCTTCAAAGTGAGTCTTGCACTGCCTTTTACCTTGGATATCAGAGATTGCAAGGAATACTGATGGGCTGCATGTGATCACACTACAGGCACCTTCCAGAAGGGAGGCATGAAATACCCTGAGAGTCCTGGCTAACCCAGGTTCAGGGAGTAAATGCATTACTCCACTGACTGACAACTCCTGGGAAAACAGATTGCACAACAGGAAGAGGGTAAAGCAGAGCTTAAGAGCTTGGACACACATGAGAGTCATTCATTTACCCCTGACCCCAAATCTCAGAACAGAAATAAGAGGAACACAAAAAGAATGCTTGGCTTTATGGAGGCACATGGAAAGTATGATTTTGCAGTATCATAAATGTTTAATTACCCTTTTATGCAACCAGTGATATCCTTTCTTAATTTAAATTCCTTTTAAAGTTCCTATTAACAAAACCTCTTTAGAACTATACTTCTATTTTCCCTAATTTAGTAAAAGGTTATGAAAAGTATTTTTATGAAGAACTTATTTTCTCCCCGACACATCCAAGTTATTTTGTCCTCAAGAGAGATTGATCAGGTGTTCTTACAAGCCAGATGATCTGTAAAACCTTTGATGAAGAGCTGTCAGAATGTAGAAGTCTGACTGCCCAGCTTATGGCTGCATTTGAAGGGCTGCAGTCTGCATTTAACTGGTGCTACATCACACCCAACTTCCTTAGGATTGGGAAACCAGTGCAGTATGAGGTGATATCCCTTCCTTTGCTAGCAAGTTCCAAGTTTTATTACATTCCCTCACTCAGTGAAGGCTTTCAGTTCTTGAACACTTGGTATTAGTCTTTTCACAAAGTGAGCAACTTCCTATACATTCAATAAAAACCTCCCATGTTTTAAAAACCTCCAAATCTGAAACAAATATTCCCACTCGCTGCTTCAGAGCAAGCAAATCAAGAGGAGCTCATCATGAAAGGTTCTGCATGCCAGAGCTGCCCAGACTGCAGTGTGATAACACAGATCCTCACAGGCACAGCTGCATTATTCTGTTGATGTATTTGTGCAGACACCACGCTAATGCTGACAATTTATGCATAAAGGACATCTAAAGACAAATTAATTACCTTGTGCTGTGGCATTGGTGCCTCTTCTCTCCTGTGTCATCTCAGGAAGCAGAAGCACTGCTCCTGCCCTGAGCCCTGCCACAGCTACCTGTGTCTGAAGGACACTGAGGCTACAGAGCTGCTGCTCTGAAGTCACGAGCTGCATTTGCAGCACAGCTCATACACTGGCTCTCCAACATGGCAGCAATAAGAAAAACAGGAGTTTGTCTCACTTTCCACAAGTCTAAAGTAGCAGTAGGGCTTTTCAGCCTGGAATCACAAATCACTTAGCACTGTGCAATTTCAGAAGGATCCAGGGGATGCAGGCTTTCCACAGCAGGGCCCCATCAGGCTGTGGAGCCAGCCAGCAATCTGCCCTGATCTCCCTGAACACGCAGCTCTAAAATGCACAGAATGGAAAAAGCTAAACAGGCAAAGAAAGAGACACATGTATAAACACATCTATGTTTTTCAGAGAAATCTTTCCTGGAAGTGTCAGTCAAATGGAGGAATCCCACTAAAGTGATTCTTCCCAAAGGACTGCAGGGAGGTAGCCCAGAGGTCCCTTCTGGGGTCACTCAGCAGAGGTTCTGTCCCCCAGGGGGGCACAGCCAGTGCTGCTCCCTCAGCCTCACAACTTCTGCCCCAAGGAGCGGGGTTGACACATTTCACCACTGCACACACACATTCTTTTCTCACATAACCAGACATCTGAAGAATGGAAAAAAACCCACCTCATTTGTGAGTGGGCTGAAGGTACCAGTCAAGAAGTAAAAACTTGCTCTTGTCAGATGGAGTGATTGATCAAGCTGCTGTCTCTCAGCAAGGATATGGAGAATGCCTGTGCAAGCTCACTGCAGTGCAAAGGAAAACAACTCAGATGTAAGATGTTTAAATCTCTAAGTAAACAAATCGACCTCACTTTGTACTGAAATCAAGTGAGAGGTGCTGCAGCTCTGTCCTGCACCGTGGAGCAGGGGCAGTAACCTGTAGCTGAGGGATGACTGACAGGTGAGGGACAATGTCCCCTTCATGGATTCCAACTTGACCTAGAAAGAATTTATCAGTCTGCATCAACAGAGCACTGAACTGAACTGCAGGAACACAGCTGGCAGGTCTAAGGACTTCATCAGTTTCTGAATCAAAAATAACCTTATCAATGTACAAAATGCTCTGAAAAAATCTTTGTTAACCAATATTTTCTTTTTTTTTTGGTTTCTAAAATAGCCTCATTTTTAGAAAGAGTAGTGGCAATGAGACACATACAATGGTCAGCAGAACTCCAGAAGAAATATTTTGGGAACACATCAGTGTTCCAGGCTCTCAGCTCTGCCCCATTCCATTTTGTCTTTGATGCCACTAAGTTATTCATCTTATTAGTTCAAGCTTTTTCTTTTGATCAAACTTTTGTAGCACATAATTTGGAAATTAGTTTCTTAGAGGGACAAGAGCTGTCAAATCAGATTGACCCAAACAAAGCAGTAACAGCTTAGGACAAGTCAGAGCCAAAGCTGGAATTTCAGAGCATACGTGCAAGTTATTATTTTCTAAAAACCACAGTGTTGACATTACAAGCAAGAAAAGAGAGGAAAGATCCTATCTCCTGAGCCCTTGATCAAATTACTTCATAATTCACCCACTAACCCTATCCCCTGGTTCCCATAACAGACAGCAATCTGAGACAGCACAAGCCTGTGGATTTTGGAGCATTAAGGGAGAGAAGGGAACAAACTACAGGGCTGCAGCTGAACCTCCCGAGGATGTAGAAGCACTCAGAGGTATTTGACGTGGCAGAATAATTTTACAGAACCTTGCAGATATAAAATATGGGGACAACTTGAAATTAGCCACAGTCCACATGCATGATATAAAAATTAGGAGCCCAGAATATACAGTGTCTTCAGTTTCCTATGGTTTCTTTCAGCAAACTTTTTTCAAAGTAACTGTCAAAGATATTAGATTCCAGTATTTCGAAGATGGTATCTACTAGTTCTTAATTTATACCAGCCTCTTATCTTTGAAGCAATTCAGTTTCTGTCTCAGTGCCTAATTTCCATTTTACACATCCTATAATTGTGTTTGTCCTTTTGTCCTTTAAAGTTGACTTCTAAAGATTCCCATCATTAACACATCTACCAGGAACAAACAACTTGCTCTCTGTGTTCTTTGGTTGAGATCTAATTATTAAAGTTATAATTATTTCTCCTTACAGATTTTAATAAGTTGGAACTGGCTTTAAATTGTTCTTTTACTGAAAGCTGTGGGCTTGGACATTTCTTTCTTTAGGAAAGGACGTGTGCTTTACAGAAGTTTCAGATCCTCAACCTGTAAATTAACTTGTTGCATGAGTTACTGTTCACTTGGCCTTCTATCAAGTCCTGGCTATTTTCAATCTTATCTATTTTCCCTTTGCATATTTAGGAACTACTCAGCCCAGAAATCTTATGCAGTGTTTCTGTAATTCCTTACTAAGATTTTTAAACATTTTACCTACTTTCTCTTTTCTCCAGTATCTATTTTCTTAATGGGTAAAGCATGAACTTTATCTTTAGTGTATGGACATGGTAACACTTTTAAACATGTAAACCCAAGAGCTGGCAAGCCCTCTCCCAGATTAAAAAAAAAAAACCCATGAAAAATAACTCACAACATTGAGCTATGCTTATTTCATGACACAGACTCTTTTCTATACAGGAAAGTATAAATAGTGTCCACAGCTGTGCAATTTATCCTCAGCCATTAAATGTCTCCACAGTCTTACAATTCCTAGAAGTGTCTGCACTGCCTACAAATGAGCTGCATTAATATAAACAGCATGTGAATGTCCAGAGAGCCTATAAAACAAAAGCCCTAGGAACAGACCTTAACTAAAAAGTGCCATTCTCAGATTTAAAAAATAAGAGCTTGGAACTATTTCACAGTTGACCAATTTGCCAAAGAACCCTTTCCAATGTTTTGATCCCACAATTCTGAATCCCTGGGTTAGATACCTGGAGGGAAAACCAGAGCTTGTTTGAGAATTCTGGAGCCAGCCTGCACCATGGCCAGGCGCTGGGGTAGGAGCCATCCTGCTCCATCCCAGAACTGCCTGGTTTCACCAAAATCCAGCTCCCTCCAGACACAGAGGATGCAATAACCTGCCAAGACCGACAGATCCAAACAAGGGATCGCTAACAGGTATGCACAGGAAACACAACTAAACCTGATTCATTGGCTCAGGTCCTAAACAAACACATTCATGGTATAGATATATACTGCTAGAAATCCAGCACTGTTCACTTACAGCACTTTGCAGAGGAATAAGTGAGACTAAAATAAGCTATACACTGTATCTTATCTCCATTTTAAGAATGAGCAAGTTTCTTAACCTCTTTGTCTCAGTTTCCAAGGCTACAAGTGAGGCATGACAAAGGCAGGAAGAAAACCCAGATATTTTTTGGCTCTCAGCTTTTTCTTTTTTTCTTGCTGCTCTGTCATCTTCTCTTCCTAAACTCTGGGATTTAGTTATTTTAGCATAGATATTATTCTATGTTCAGCATGTTTTCTTGGTGATTCTAATCAGTTTTCCTCTATGCAAATCTGGCCGATTGTTTGGTGACTAAATTTGATCACTTCTTGTTTTATGCATAGAAACAATCAAGGAAACAATACCCTGAGACCAGCACTAGCAGAGGAAAAGAGACATTCCTACAAAATAAAGTTAAACCAAGCTATTTTTTAAAGGTATGCAAATGACGTGAGAGAAGACAGGAAACCACATTTAAAGTGTAAATCAAATCCATTCTTTTGTAAAATTTCTGGAAAAGCTTTGAAAAATGGCTTTTTCTACTTTTCTCTCCCAGAATTTCTTTGTTCCTTACAAAAGGAAAAACAAAGCAACAGGAAAATGAAGTGATGTTCCTCCTCTGGCAGAGAAGCAATGGAGTCTCCTCCCCCTTCCAAAGGGGATCACAGTTTGCCAGCTTTGGCAGCCACCGTAGCATTTAAAATAGAAATGAATCCCAAAATGTGATTTGGCAAAGCCCCGCTGCAATATTCAGTAAGTCTGTTTTCTCTCTTCTCCACTTCCTCTCTCCCACTCCAATAATATGGAGAGATGCCTGCAGGCACCTCAGGGATGAGAGGCACCCGTGGCTGACCCCCAGAGCAGAGCCCCATGAACTTTAACACACATGGAACACGGGGATCAGACAGAGCAGCTCCTTGTATGGCCACAGCCCCGAGCCTGGGACACGGCCAGCAGCTGCTCTGCCTCTGACACAGCTCCAGCTCCACGGGAGGCAGCCCTGTGCCTCCCAGACCTGAGAGCATCACTTCCTCTGGCACTGGGGAAAAGCCAACAACACCAAGCTTTGCAACAGGGTCCAGCAGTTTCCCAACAGGACCATGATTTTCATAACACTTTTGTTTTCACTTACACCGAAGTGAATCCTACAAGCCAGAACACACAGTGTTTTAGAGATATGCTGTGTTGAAAGAAAGAATAAAGAAAATACAAGTGCAAAAGATGAGCAATGAATCAAAGATGTGAACCCTTCAGAGGGATATCCAAATCCACTGCCAGAGTGAAGAATGCTGGCTGGAGTCAGTATGCAAGAACCTTCACTCAAAACAATTGCTTTGGAAAAAAATGGCTTAATATGAGACACCATGGGCACTGGGTGGGACAATAAGCCAGTTGTCACAGATGCTTGAAGCAAGAGCAGAAAGCATGTGTGATTAACAGAGGCACTGAGCTCGAGGTGAAGGAGCCACGGCAGCCCAGCTTTAAAGAACTGTCTTCAACAAGAGGAGCAGATTGTGTGGCATCTATAACCACTGCTTCACTGGGCTTTCAAACTACTGCCTTCTCTCTGACTAGGATGCGTGGTATATAAATTAATCCATCTTCTTCATTCACAGAAAAAAAGCTATTAAGTATCTGAACCCACAAAATGTTAGCTTTAGCATGCAAGCAGCCAGCCAGCTGACTCATTCATACCATGGTTTCAATTTGAAAGGTGGGCAAAATGTCTCCAATATATTTATGCAACAGCAACATTAGCAAAGTAATTCTGTTCAGGATCTTGTGACAAACCTCCAGAAAATGTCAGGACCAAAACTCTCTCATTCCAATTGTGAAGAAACTTTCCAAGCATCAACATTTTGTCTTCTGTATGTTTTAAGCTTTAGAATTTTTATAATCACATCCCAAAGCCTGAGTCATTTCTACTTTGCCATCAATGAAACTGTTTAAAGGCAGCAGCAGGAAGACTCAAAGATTGATTTCACAGATCATTGGTCCAGGCAGTGTTTGTAAACTGCTGACCCCAACCATGGAGAATTGCTAGGGCCTTGCAGATTGAAGGGAGACTTCCAGTTTAAAACTGATTTGAAACCTGAGGTTAGCCTGTCAGTTTCTCCTAAAAAAACCCAAACTTTTAAAGGAGTTCATTCTAAATGAGTCATATTAGCCCACACAAGTAAATCAGCACATTGTTCTGATTTCCCCTCCCTAAAATGCATCGTGTCCTCAGCACAATGCTACTGCACAAATAACTCAGGACTTGCCAAAAGCTTCCACCAAGCTTTAATTACAGCAGTCCTATTTTGTACATTGTCGAATCAAACAAGAACTAAATCAGCTTGCTAGAAACCAGCCAGTACTTCAAAATCTCCAATGAAGATTAAGAAGTAAATCTCTGCAATAAAGGATTAGCCAGCCCAGAAAGATCCTCATTTTCTTGCTTTAAGATAAGACTGTGGTACACACGTGAAATCTGCTGTGCAAAACAAATGGCAGGAAGCACCAATTAATTGCAGCAAATTATTTTAATGCAGATCATTGCTACTAAATGTTTCAGACAACTGTATTTCCACTTTGCCTTTTTGGCTGCTCTTTCCAACCGATTTAGCTCCACAAGTGAGAATGTTTGCATTGTCAAAGTTTTTGTCACTGTCAGCATTTTGTTGAGAACTCTATGCCCCATTTCAGATCTCAGTATATTTTCTAGAAGAGTTAAAAAAATAGAGAGTGCACATCATTCTGCCAGTCATTCTCATCTTATTAAGCTTTTGTCACAGCATGACAATACCAAAAGACTTGAATGCATTTTACTGTTTTGCAAGCAGACTGCTTTCTCTCTTGTCATAAATGATGGAAAATGTGATCCTGGGGTCAAGGGAAATTGTAAAAATGAGCCTTCCTTACTTACAACTATTTATTCAGTCTCTGACTTAGAGTTTAAAGGCAGGATCTTCCATGCTCTAAAAATAGCAAAAATCTGTTTTAATCCAAAATTTCAATTTCTGGATGGGAAAAGAGCACTTAGATTAAATAATCTGAAAACTGAGCAACAAACCAAGCATCATCCCAGTTCCCAAGTTCCTTCAATTGCTGAACAATACAGAAATTAATTCCCAAGACGACTCCCAAATCACATATCAAGTATTCAGCCACAAGCAAAGCAAATCCTCATCAGCAGGCTGGACTGCAAGCTTCTGATATGCAAGGCAGCTCTTGCAGCTCCCAGAGAGAAATATTTAACTGGCAAAATGTGTGCTTGCTCTGAACTGACCGTAACACATGACCTTGCATGCGCTTTGACAGCAAGTTATTCAAGAAAGATGACAATACAACAGTTACAAAAACAAAATACAGCAGTGCTAGGAGAAGCCTTTGGAAACAATTTGTGATGTAAAGCCATAAATCTTTAACATTTGAACTAAAGACTTGAAGCTTTTAGAAGCAGCAGCCTCACTGCTAAGGTTAGAAGAGATTCCCATACTCTATTATGGCAACTAAATAAATATTTACCATGGCTCTTTTCAAAAGGCTGGGTTAGCAAAGTGAGTAAGACCATGAGAGTGCTCTGGGCCCTCTTTTAAACACTAGAATAATTGACTTGAGGCAAGCCAAGCTTTTAGCTCTCTTATTTGTAAAATCAGTAAATTATGGAGTTCTGGGTTTTGAGAAGAGCTGACTTAAAAAGCCATTTCACTCTGCTGCCTCCCTGCTCCCAACACACAGGCAGCTGGGATGCTCATTAGAAGTCTCCTCAACAGCACTTTAAAGAAAAAAAACTTCAGCAAAGCAAAGTCCCAGCAAATTCCTGGAAAGATGAGCACTTCAGTCACACTCTCCAGACAGTGAAATGTTTTTACATCACCCCTACTTCTCCTGTACTACTCTGAAGATAAAAATGGACTCTTCCCAAAACATGAATACGGCAGAAGATTCAACACCACTTCCTAAGCCAGCATTAACAGTCACTTCAATCAAACAAGTATATATGCAAGACATACATACCCACATTCAGATAAATCTGAACAAAGACACACACCATTCTCAGGATGAAAACAAGAAATGTCTTCTCTTTGAATGAAAGTCTGTACAATATTTTGATTTTGAGATATAAATATTTTTAAGCTGTACATTTCAGAGCAACATAGTGTAGGATGATCACATTTGTCCAAATCTTCATGGCCAAAGATATTTACAGAGAGGCCTCCTGAACTATTCACAGAAAATTTAGAGCTTAACTTCCACAAATACTAAAATGGATCAGTCAATAACTGTTTCCTACAAAACTATAAACTTATTTGTATAAATAAGATATGAAATCACAGAAGGTGATGCACAGAAATGCCAGAACTGCCTGGGTCTGCAGAACCAAACAGCAAAATAAGCCACAGCACCTAAAATTGTTTCTTCAATTCAGGCATTCTTTTTTCTCCACCCAAAAGCCACACTCTCTTTTCCAAGTGACTGCCTTTTTGTCAGATTCCAAAGCAGACCCTTCAGCCTCAAGTTTGCTTTGTCCACCAGCCCTTAATTGTGAGGTGAAAGAAGAAATAAAGCAGAGAATATGAGTAATTTGAATACAAATTCCAAAACATAACAGCTTCCACAGTTTGTCTAATATTTCTTCAGAAAGTCATAATTTTATATAAAGCAAATTCTAATGATTTTGAATTCTATAAGTGTTAAATAAAATATTTTCTACTCAAAACACTGCAGAGTTAAAGGTGCCAAACAAACTACTTTGGGGCATTAGAGGTGTTACAGAGCTAGAATAAAGGGAAATGTA
Source organism: Molothrus aeneus (assembly GCF_037042795.1). Lineage (NCBI taxonomy): Eukaryota > Metazoa > Chordata > Aves > Passeriformes > Icteridae > Molothrus > Molothrus aeneus. The sequence goes on along the minus strand of NC_089658.1, from coordinate 4,088,499 downwards.
TCCATTTTTACATGCTACAAGCAGTAAATACTTTATGAACACAAAATAAAAACTTGTGGCCATGCTCCAAACTTAAAAAAAAACTTAAATGTTATGTAATAAAAAGCACAAAGCTCAAGAGAGTTGCTCATCTGAAAAATATGAAAAAAACCCTTTCAAAACAATGTATTTATTCCAGCACATCTTAGAGAGGCAGAAGAGACCATGTTCCCTGTATGTGCACATTGTGTGCAGCCCTTCCAAAGGAAATGTTTATGCCAGGTCCCAGCACACGCTGTGAGGCACAGGAGGGGCACACCAGCCAGCAAAGCAGCATTCACAAAGAGCTCTCTGCATCACAAGACACCTTCACTTTCCTCTCTCAGGAAAAATACAGAAGGCATACTTGCATTTCAATATTTTTTCCTGATCTGAAGGCCAGAGTGCTGGTTTTACAGGTGCAGCAGGTGCCACCCCTTCTGTTCCCTGTATATTCTGCTCCTGAGCCCTGCTGCCATGGGCACCCAGAGCACGGCACTGAGCAGCTCCTGTGGTTTGTGGGGCTCCTTATCAGCCTGAGGAAGGCACCTCAGGAAGACAGCACTGTCCATTCTCCTATTTTTTAAGCTCTCACAATACAACTTGACTCTAGTTCATCTCTCAAATCAACAAGAAGAGTGCCTTCATCTCTCAAATCAACAAGAAGAGTGCCTTCATCTCTCAAATCAACAAGAAGAGTGCCTTTTGGGTGCTGTGACACCCCTCCTTTCTAAGCTCCATCACAAACCCACTGCCAAGAGAACACCAAGAAAGTTCAAGAAAAACTTACAGGTGCAGGCTGATGAGTGCAAGTGCACCCCTGAGACCACAAATCCCCTCCCATGTGTGCCAGGAAGGATCCAGGAGCTGCCCAGGCTTTGAGCTGTCCTCTGGCTGTCATTTTTCAGAATGCTGTAGCAGATTATGCAGCTGGGGCAGATTTTCTACCATGTAGCATGAAATGAACATTTGTATGTCTGATAATACACGTTTACCTTGCCTGCAGAACAATTACTCCAAGAGTTCATGGAAAAATAGTGATGGAAAAGAAACTTTGACCCATGTGGCAAAGTCAGCTTTAGGAGTTGAAATCTATGGATTTTAAAATACTCTAAGTTACAGACAAACTGGCAACTGAAAGCCAGGAAAATTACAAAAAAAAAAAAAAAAACCCAGCTCTTGCCTCACATTCACAATAGGAAAGAAACAAAGTTTTTTAATTATAGCTGTTCCCATTTCATTTGAAACACCAGCTTGAATGGACAATCATCTCTCACTCATTATCAGCAAGAGAAACCCAAGAAGCCACATCCATCTGCTGCAGAGAGATGGAGGATGGGACTGTGCTCCTCTACAGTGGCTACACTCATGACAAGCTTTGGTTTTTGGAAAAGCAGAGCTTACCTTGGTTTAGAAACTGATACTGATTTTCAATTATTTCACTTGTTCAGTAATTTTTTATCCATAGTTCAGATATTTGCATGCAGCACAATCACTGCAGCTATAAACTGAGAACTGGCTGCTTATTTTACCAATATATTTTCAAACTTCTATTGTGATTATTTGATTGAAAATGTACACCAACTCTTTTAGTCAGCAGAACACAAAAAAATTCGATGTGTTATCTGTGCAATACAATTCAGTGACTATTGACTGAACTTATAACCCCCTCAGTAAGCTGTGCTTGCTGCTGGAAGCAACAAAATTCATTATATGGATTCATATTTCCTCCTGTGTTCTACAGATCTCACTCTGTTTGGGTGTTTAAATACTTTTTAATGAAAGCACCCCAAGTTGGCTCTCTGTGTAGACAGACCAATATTGAACTGCAGAAACTGAACTCCAGGGGGAAAACCCAATTATCTAACATTTGATCTAGTAAATCTAATTCCCACTTATTTAAGTGCTGTTGCTTTGGTATATCACCTGTTTACTTTTATTTCTCCTAAGAATTATTAGTGTATGCATGAACCTTCCAGGTGCCCCAGCAGTTGTGCAGGAATACTTGAGAAAATACCATTATTCCACAGCATTTCCATCATCCCCTCTGGGGGGACTGAGCAGAACTCCCTGATAACCTGTGCTGGTTTATCTTTTCCACCATGTTTCTGTACAACACTGCTTCTCACTCAGCAAATTTGGCTTCAAAAGGTCTGTCTGTTGCTATCTCCATTGTTCAGGAATAGCACTGTTGATTTACACTGATAAACAAAGATAATGTACAACCATAAGCAATGAAGTCAATTTGCAAAGGACTCAGTGGGGAAAAAAGCCTCCAATGTTATCACTATCAAGTACTACAGAGAAAAATTACAGCCTTGTGGGGAAAAAAAAAAATGAGGGGTGAGGACTGGGCACCTTTTTTTATGCAGCACTTCTTGCTGTTTACAACATTATGCAATCCAGTATGATTTGCAGTCGTGTATGTAAAGAATGCATTTGCTGAATGCCCTTGTGATGCTGATGGCAATGCCATCAGAAGGGAACCTGATTCAGCTCCTCTCTTTGAAAGCAACAATCAAACACTTCCCACACTCCAACAAGCAGAACAACAGAGAATTATGAAGAACACAGGAGAACTCACCATGACTAAAGCTCCAGTGAGGCTGAGGAATCTCCAGCTAGGCCACTCTGCAATCTCTCCTTAACGCTGCTGCAGGAGGTTTTTCATGGCAACTGTTAATAACAGTGTCTCTCTACCAGCTGCTAAAAACAGGTGCTTTATGTACCAGAGTGCAACACTCCTCCTGATGCACAGTTACTGAACACCTCACTAAGGAACCACCTTTGGAAGAGATCTGCTGCTGCTCTGAGAAGATACTGGGTTACTTGTAAGGAACCATGACCCAGCACCCTGCCTGCCAACAGCTGCATGGAGCGAGATGCCAACGAGGATATGGCACAGGACTGCCAGAATCACAGGTAATGAAATACGGGGGAAGCTCTGAGCTCTGCTTCTGCTGACATTTTCTCTCTCAGGGATGCTGCCTTTGCTGCACATGAAATACTTACCAGGCAAAATTCAGAGGAGCAGGAGCCTCAGTGAGCTTTGCCCTAACACGCCTTCGTTTTCTGTGCTTCCCAAGGAAACGTCTCTAGCCAAAAACACTGTCCTTAAACCTGAACCTCTCTCACTTCACGGCCTGCAATAACACTTTCCAATTTTTGTTGTTACAATTTAAAGGTAAGTTATTGACAACTTCATGAGCAGCAGAGCAGGTTTGAGACTTATTGCTAATAATCTGATATTCCAAATTTAAAAATTAAAAAAAATCCCAGCATGAAAACACAATTTTACATATATAAAGCTCTAAAATAGTCAGCATTTCTGCGTTGGATGTGTGTTTAACACCAAGTTCAGTGAATTCTTCCACTGACTACAACATAGCACAAGCTGTTGCACAATCACAGCATGTGTAAATGATCACACTGGCAGCTCTGATGTGCCCCCCACTCTCTACATCTTTACTAGGAGCTGTCTCCCTGCTTCTAAAAACTCAGAATGTCTACAGTTTACAGAACAAAAGTCATTAAATAAACCAGCTCCTCCAAAGATCATTCCAAATGGCAGGAGTCACACTCCTTAACCATATAGTTACAGCCTTAGAAGTCTCAGACTGGGGAATATTGTGCAACCTGTTTTTAAGGAAAACTACCCAATCTGGATGAGGAAGGCCCAGAAGGACAATTAGCAAGGTTTAAAGCAAATGGAAAAACAATTACACAACATGACTTACTCCCCCATGGAAAACTCCTGGACTAATATTTATTCTCTCTGAGCTTGTATATATTTGCATTAAACTTCAAACTTTATTAAAGCAACATGGATGCAATTCTGAGCCTTCACAGAGAGAATCAGTGATTTTAACAGGATGCCAAAAAGGCTAAAAGGGCTAAAACGAGGTAGAGAGAAAGGCAGAACTGAGGGGAAGAAAGAGGTGCAAAAAGACTTAACAGTTACCCAAGGACAACTTCAGCTCCAGAGGCACTGAGATTTGAAGTGTCTCAATTACCTTCACACACATGTTTCTGAGTGTCCCGGCCAATCTGGGGGAAGATTATGGATTTTTAAAACTCTTCTTCCTTCTTGCTGCACCACAGAAGCCCCCAGAAAGGACACCAACAAGTATAAAAGCAGAACAATGACACTCACTAAGAGGAAATTTGGCAGCTGAGACAACAATAAGAGCATCTGTGATATGTACAGAGACTTATGCTAAGAGGGAATATACATGAAGCCAGTGTGGAAGGATGTCTATATTTGTTCATGTTTATAGTGTAAGATTTAAATGTCTTTTAAATGTGTTTGAAGGCTTTTCTGACAGCAAGACCCTGGGAGCTGGAAGGCTGGATATAAATATATACATGCAGAACTTACATCTCCTGCATTACAGACTGTCTTCCTCCTCTGGGGAGCTTTGCAGAGAGGCCTGTGTAAATACAGGCATGCATCCAAGAGGGAACATTTTAGGATTGAGATCAGTTTTACAAAAACATGGAAGGTCAAACTGTGAACACTAAACAGCTTCCTACAGAACCCATAGCCAACAATACAATAACCCAAATCTGCTTGAACACCAATAACCTTGCTTTGGCAAATTCTGTGCTAGTAGCAGTATTTTCTGAAATAGCACTAACTTTATCAAGTCAGTGATCTTACTTTTTAGCACCACACTGAACTGGCATCTCAGACAAGATGTTACTAAAACAAGTATTGCTAGAAGCCTACAATGTTTAGCCTGGCATGATTTTTATCCATTTGTTTACTGTGATTTCCAAAACTTTGCTAAAAATGTCTCCTGCAGTCAACAGTGACTGCATTAAGACAGTTGAGCATTTTTCAGCACTTATATTTAAACACATGTAAGGCTTTACAACTGAAATATTACTCTTAAGGAAAATATGGGATAAAGTCTACAAAGAGAAAGATTTTAAAATGCCTTTCCTGGACAATATTTATATTTTTTTTACACTTTATGTAGATAAAATACTTCCCCCCCCCACTTCCCCTGAACCAAAGACGTAAAAAAGGAAATCCATTATAGATTGATTACAAAACACTTCTCTAAGAGGTATGGCTCAAAACTGAGTTTGTCTTCATCCTGCACAGCAATATGTGATTACTAGGAGGAGATAAATGATGCCTGAGGATCCCAGGGGTTCTGAAATCCTGTTGTTCTTGTTGTCATCTGAACAGACAAACTCAAAAACATTTGTGGTAAATCCATTTTGTAACTTGGTGAGCTAACATGATAACTTTTATAATAGCTGAATGCATCCCAAGAGAAATTCAATTCAAAGAAGGTGACCTCAGAGTTACACCCACTGTGTAGTTTTCCTCTATCCACATTTTGCACTATCAGGCAATCTCAAATCAACCCAGTCCACTTAAAGAGATATGGGAAAAGAAATTGCTTGAGTCACTCAGCTACTTATCTATCTAAGGCAAAAGGGAAACTGAAAATTTCTTACACAGTTGATAATTTCTGCTTTTGATTTGGAAAACACAGAGCCCACGGCGCTAAACCACAATTTATGGAAATTGCAGCTCAAATACTGGACAACTAGTTAGAATTATTACCAAGTAAAAACAAGCCATTTATCCTTGTCACTGATGTTGTAGGGATTCTAAAGCTGTCACGTTCTCCCCAGTGTACACTGTTGACTTGCTCCACTTCACCCTGCTTTAAAACAGTGAAAGTCAACTAGCAACTCTTCCTCCAGTTTGCAGCCTGTATTTTTCCACTCTAGATATAAAACTGTATGGTAATGGAAATTCTGCATTATTGTGCTGATCCATATGAAACAATAGAAGTACTTCAGCCTTAGGCCAATGTAAATTCCAGCGCAACTCCTGGTCCTCACAGAGGAGCTGTGCGGGAGCACAGGAAGGTGGGAAGACTGGTAATGCCAAGTGAGGCTCTGCAGACAAGGTCCCTGCAGCAGCCTGTCCCGAGTAATGCACTCACAGAACGGGCTCCATCCACCCCTCCAGGTATCAGCACGGAGAACCCAAAGCCTTTTCCCGTGGGTCCGAGGCTACACAGCTCCTCCTCCAAAATCCACGGGACTTTACATACACAGAGTGTGGAATTTCCCTCACTGGTGATTTTTGGCTGCCACTAACAGCCAGTAAATTCTATATATGGCTGCAAATAACTTGACATTCTCTCTCTCAACTTTGCTACAGTTATTAAACCAAAACACGTTCTACAAATTATTATTTTTGTACTCAAAGTAGGTTAAAAACATCTGGAGGTGTTAACAGCAGGAAGATAAGAAAGTTACATTTTTAGTTCCCCTGTCAGTTGTTTCCTTTCACACTACAGGCACTCCACAACCTTCTCAGCGCTTTGCACCAGCTCAGCACCATCTCCGCGTCAGAGCCGAGGCATTTGCATTTCGATGCGCTGCCCGTAGCCGAACGTCAGCTCTGACACACCGAGTGCACGGGAGGGAGCAGCTCGGCAGGATTCCCGGCAGGATTCCCGGCAGCACAGCAAGGGGGACAGCGCGGGGCACCTCGGAGCCCACCCGGCAACCCTTGGGGGCTCTGCCAGAGGGGCTCCAACAGCCTCACAATCAAAAAATAACTATTAGCGCTGCCTGAAACACAACCTCTCTCATCAGAGAGCAATCAGAACAAGAGAAGCAGTGACAAGGGGGAAAGCTGCAGATCCCTTCAGAGAAAAGGGCAAAGAAAACGTGGGCCATTAGCAGGGATGGGATAGTGTGATCCTAAACCGGGCTGAGAGGCAGCTGGAGGGAAAAGGGAGCCTAAGAGCAAAGACTAAACAGGAAAAGGAAAGGAGACACTCGGGAGTGTAAATTCAGGAACAAGGTAGAGAAAACATGTTACAAGTTAAGTTAGAGGAAGTTTTTTACATACGTATTTTTCCTAGCACAATACAGAACAGTATCACTAGCCCGACTGTAACTGTCAATATTATGACCCTTATCAATAGATTACAAGAGTTATCATAATATTTTGCTATCCTCTTTAGAAAAAAGAAATTAGTCAACATTTAGGAGTCATTTAGCCAAATAGCATCCTCCCCTTTATTTTTCTTTAAATGACCGACTCCAACCAATTCCTTTACTTGGAAAGTAAACAGGAAATAATAGATATATTAGCAAACATGTGTGGAAATGGATTTTCTGAAGAGCTGAAAAGTCAGAAACACAAATTACCCAAGAAGTGGGAATAGTATTTTGTCTCTTTGCTCTCTTTCACTGAAAGAGCCATAAGACTTGCAGCTACGTAGGAAATGCTGTTCCTTCAAACAAACTCTATGCTCTAAAGTAGAAGGAAATGCAAACATTGCATCCATTATGAACTGCAGCTGAGTGAAAGTGCCTACCTGCAGCCAGGCCAGGAAGCAAAGTCTGCTGGTTCCTTGTTCTGCAGCTGGTACCTCCTGCCCAGGCTCAGGAATCACCTGAGCCCCACCTGCCACTGCTCAGGTGAGGAAGGTGTAGTTGAGCCAAAGAGGTCTGTCCAAAAAGGTAATTCAGGAAATCTGTGACTGAATTATCTACATGGGATATCCTAGCAATACGGTAAAGCCATCAGGAAATGAATACAGAAGATTAATCATGGAAAGTTACTCATGGAAAAACTGGTAATTCCTTTTTGCATAGTTCTGTATTTTAGAGAATAAAACAAAATTTTCCTAAAAACACACTAAGCAGTAACTCTGCCAGGAAGATGCTTCATCTGGATAAAACAACTTAGCTACTTTACAGACACAACCTTGTAAGCCAGTATGAAGCTAGATTAAGAGCTCTAACAAGTCCAAACAACCAAATAAAATCTCTACAAGTATTTGCCACTCTTGCTACACCTCTTGATTCAGACTGTCTAGAGGAGATTGTAAGTCAAGCAAAAGTCACACAGAAGGAAGTAGATCCAGTCTGTCACAAAGGCAGTTGTTCAGCTGGCAATTTTAAGCAAGTTAAAGTAAACTTTCTAACTATAGAACCTAATTATTGGAATTCCATAAAGTCTTGGTTCCTAAAACAACTGTGTGTTCTTTCCTTCATGCCCATATATCTCCATATGTTATTTTTTCTGTAAATATCTGGAAATAAAATGTTTTAGCAGACATCAGACAGCCTTTAAGTCACAGCAAGTAAGGGGAAAAACTTTAGAGGCACTTACGAAGTGGTTAAAGAAGAATGAGCTCTACAAAAGTAAATAGCAAAGACCTAAAGTAAACAGAAATTATGCTATCTGAGAAGGAGCCCCTATTAAATCCGAGGTCAGAGATCCACCAGAGAACATTCCTCCTTGCCCTGTGCTCACCTCGGAGCAGCCTGGCCATTCTGCATCAGGTATCAGCTGCTCCGCAAGTAGCAGACAACTGCAAAGTATCCACATCGTTTCACTTGTTGTCCCACGCGAATCCCAGCGTTCCCAGCCCAGCCTCAACTTCACCCTCAATAAAAACTGGCAAACAGACCGACCCACCTACAAATCCGAAACCTTCGAGAGAAAGGACCGAGAGGATGGAATGCGGCTACACACGTACGCGCTAACACGTAAAGCCTTTCAAGTCAGTAATTGGTAATAATAACAGAGCAGGGACAGAGCCCCGGCAGGAGCAGCATCCACCCGGCACCCCCAGCAGCTCTATCCCGGCAAATTCCTCGAAGGTGTCAGCGCGGCGGCAGGCGCTCCCCGGCGGGGCGGGGGATGGCGCCGCACGCTCCCAGCCGCGCTGCGGGCTCGGCCAGCGCCCGGGGCTGCCGGCGAGCACCCGGGGGCCCCGCGCCGCCCCCGGGGGCGAGGGCGCCGCTCGGCCCCGTGGGGGCCCCGGCGCGGCTGCCGGCGCCAGACGGGCTCTGCGGGCGCCGCTGCGACCGGGACCGCGGCGGGGCGAGGGGAGCCGGGGGACCCGAGGGGAGGGAGTGACGGGCAGGCGGCGGCTGCGCCCCGCCGGAGCCCTGCTCGCTGCCCCCGCCGCGGCCCCGCTGAGGAAAGCTGACTGCCGCCGCCGCCACCCCCCGGCCTCCCCTCCCGTCTCTCACCTGGCAGGGGCTCCCCGGCCCCGCAGCGCCTCCCGCGGGGAGGCGGCGGCTGCACCCCGGAGGCTCCGTGCGGGCTGGGACTGGGGCTCCGTTCCCGCCGGGCCCCGGCGAGGACGCGGCTCCCGGGACGGGGCTGCGACCGCCGCGCCCGCGCGCAACAACCAACTCCGGGTGCCGCCCCCCGCGCGCGCACCGCGGCGGGAAGCCCCGCCCCTCGCTCGCTCATTGGCTGCCGGCGGTGAGAGGGCGTGGCGCCACCGCGGGGCGGTGCGAGGCCTTCGGGCGGCCAGGAGAACCGCCGCGAGAAGACTACAACTCCCGGCGTGCACCGCGCGCGGGCCTTTAAATACGTTCCGTCAGTTCGCGCGCGCGTGTGTGTAGAAAGCATGTGCTTCCGCCTGCGGTGGTGAAGTAGTCCCGTTTCGTGGTTTGAATTCCAGCCCCGCGCTGGGCCGCTGAGGGGAGCGGAACTGTAGGTGCCGAGCCGGGAGTGCTCCTGATTTGGCTGGGCCTTCTCCCGAGGGGCTCCTCCGGGGGAGGCGAGAGGGCCTCGCTGAGGCGGGAGCGGAGAGATCCCAGCAGGCGGGGATGTAAGGTGGCCGTGCGCGTGAGGGAGGCGCGGCGGCTGCGCGGGCTGAGGGGACCCGGCTGAGGGGACGCGGCCACCCCCGGCGACCCCGGCCCTGGCCGAGAGCCGCCGGCAGGTCAGTAGGGACGAGCCCGCCGCCCCTCCTCGGCCGCGGCGGGCAAGGAGCCGGCGGGCGGCCGCGGGTGCCTTGGCCCGCCGTGAGGGGGGCTGGGGGAGCCGCCGGAGCTCACGGGGGGTGAGGGGGAAGAACCGGATGAGGGTCTAAGTGCTTGGCTTTCGGTGTTCTCCATTATATATCTTTCCACGGTTCCCCCAAAGCGATATTTCATGGCTTTTAAGTTCTATTTATTTGTCCTTTCTGTAGGTCCACTTAACGTTCCCTTGTCAAGCAGGTGATTTATTACGGCATGATTTTCTGATGCTTCTCTCCAGGTTTCCGCACTCAGTTCCTCGTTCCTGGGGAACCAAGTCTCTTATTCCGAGGTGGTAGAAAGAAGCCCCGACCCTGGGGTTGGAGACACCGGGGCCTCGTGCTTTGCGAGGCGCCATTCATTCCAATCCTCTGGAAAACCAGCGCTAGGGCGAGAAGGAGCAAGGGCAGGGGAAATAGAAATAAAAGAGCTCCTGCTCTCTAAAGTAGCGGCCTCCAGCTTTTTTTGGCTGTCAATAAAGAACACTTTTTATCATGCATTTCTCATGTATATAGATTTATTGGCTTATCAGTTATCTACATGTAGTGCTGTTTGGGTATATATGTTATGAAACATACTCAGACATAGAAGTTGAGAAAGGATAAGACAAAAGGGAAATAGACTGTATTTTAAGACATTAATCCATAAAGCTGCAAATAATGTAACTTTTTTTAGTTTGCCTTGCATGTGACCCCCTTGACCACTTTTAGAGCACATTTATGTTGTTCTGAAGTGACCATTCTTAACTTCTGAGGAGTGTAAACATAAACTGCTGATGAAAACAAATAATTTATTTTTCATAACTTTTCTTTTTAATCCTGGCCACATGTGTAGGGACACAACCTATTTGAAGATAGTGAAATGATAGTGAAATGCTGTTTTACTCTTGGCTTTTTTCACACCTGTATCATATGCCTGTTAGAAGGGATGAGATATTCATTATTTCTAGAACTATATCTCTCGGTGGCAGGTACTGTAACTTCAGAGTTCAGGAAATTGAGGGAAACTGGTAATTTTTTTCCCTGTCCTTAGAAATCTGGCATGTCTTGAAATAGTTGAGAAGTTTGGCTTAAAAATGGTGTCTAAAGTGTTTGAGTTAGTCTTTGAAATCCTAAGTTAACTCTTATATAGGATCCCAGCAAAATGTTAGAAAAATGAGAGATTGTGTGATCTGACCACACTGTCCTGGTTATAAATGGATTTTTGTTCCTTTGGTTGCCCCTGGTGGAGCACACAGAGGGTATGTGGTGATGACCTTTCATGGCTCAGAAGAGGGAGGAGAGAATCGTGTTCCTTTAGTACCTGAGGCTCGGGTCCAGCTCCTGTACCTGACTGTTAGAAAGTGACTGTAACAATTTCTGGTGCTCTGCAATAAAGGAACCACAAGGAGAGAGATTCTCACTGTTTACACCGTGTGCTCCGCAGGGGATTTCCCTGGCCCAGCTCAGGCTTGCAGGGTATGGCCAGCCCTGCCCCCAGAGCTGAGCTCGCTGTGCTGCTGCTGCCAGCCCTGACTGTGAGCTGTGCTTTTGCTTGTGTGGCATCACAGTGTTACTGTCAGGGCACAGGAATGGAGGGAATTGTGCACGGCTGTGTTGGGGCTGACTTTGTAACCTTTGTCGGTGTCTGTTCCCAGTGAAGTTAAATGAAGTTAACAGTGAAGTTAAATGAAGGGTCGCTCATTATCCACGTGTGTCTCCTCACCTGCCACAGCAGCTCAGCCTTCCATGCTAATTGCTGCTCCTTGACTAAATTGGAAGTGTTTTAGGACCAGTTATTCAATGGGATTTTTCTCAAGCTTACTGCCTCATCCAAGTTTCTAATATTCTTGCTGTACTTCTTGCCCTCTCCAGGCTGTGGGTGAAAAATTGAAGTATTCTTGCTCAGCATGGCTGCAGTGCACACAGAGCTGTGCTTGGGGTTTTTTGAGTGTTGTGGCATGTGCTGTGAGGAATTGTTAGAGAATAAAATAATGGAGATACTCTGGATAGTGATCTATGGGAGAGATGGTGACTCAAGGGAACAGGCCTTTACAATTTTGAGGGCAGTAGGTGAATACAGAAAAGTTGTCTTTTTTTCCCCAGTTGTTCATGTACCTTTTAATAAAATGCTGTTTCAATTTATAATGTGAGTGGCTTGGGAGTCCCAAAATGAAGTTGCTTTCTGCATTCTTTCTAGATTTTTGTTTTTTTTACTTCAGTGATTTCCCTTAGAAAGAGAGGGAAAATGTTTCTTGTGTTCATGGAAGCTGTTAAGCTTCTGCTATTTTTAAGACAAGAAGAGCGATCAATAAACACACTTCCACACAAAGTGTTCACAAGGTATGAATTACTAAGTGTAGGTGGTTTTCAGAAGCCCCTGGTTTTTCCAGAGGATTGGAAGCAGGTAAATGATGGTTTTTCCAGAGGATTGGTTTATGGAAGCAGGTAAGGCTAGTTGATGGCCATTTGCAATACACAGTCAGTTAAAGCTTTATTGCTGTAGGTCAGGCTCCATGGCAGGATGGGCAGTGTTGGCCACACTGGGGGGTTGTGGCTCCTTCCTGCCCAGTGCCACCAGCAGCACTGCTGGCTCTGATGGCACCTGTTGGTTTTTGCTGGACTTGGGCTCCGTGGTCCTTGTGGGTCCTTTCCAACTCTGCATATTCTGTACTCTGTGGTGCAACCTGTAGTCTGATTCTGGACCTGGAATTGTGGGGGCAGAGCAGCCACATCTGGGTTTGTGCAGGCACTGCCAGTGGGACAGGTCTGGTGATAAGCATTTCATTACCAGACTAGTCTGTTTTAATCTCTTGCATAATGGGATTGTTGGGATGTATATGGTAAAGCTATTTGTATGCACATTAATCCCACAGATGACTAATTCTTGTTAAAGGAATAACTTGCATTGTTCATAGCTGTTGTTTTAGCTGTTCAAAGCTGGGACTGACATTTGATTTCTGAAGCTCTACTTGGTAGCACTTTGACAAGGACAGCTTTTGATGAGTTGCAGCTGCACCTACTTTTGAGTGTGTTTATTTGTGAGAAATCTTCATTCTGTGGTATAGGGAAACAAAACCATTTAACTGTGGAATACCTTCCAAGTTTCTTCCAAGCTCTAAATGTTTTAGGAAATCTTTTTTGTTCCTAGACCTTACATTTGTAAGTTCTGATGTACTTGGAAAAAAACCTGTCTTTCAGAAACATTAGGAGCATTATTGGCTAGAGTGTTTTAACAGCAAATATGTTAAAAACAGCCTGTGCTGTGTTGCCTTCATTAATGATTTTAATCCTAGAAACAAATAATCCTGCACTGTTCTGCAGGAGACTGTGGCAAAAGCTGACTTGGCTGACTGATTTCAGTCTTTTGGACCATACATCTCTCCTGGCATACAGTGAATTGCAAAATAAATCTTATATTTCACTATTTCTGAAATTCCTGTGACTTGGATTGTTTATACTGTTTCTTCATGTAAAAAGGAATGGAAATCTAAGACATTGGAATGTGCCTTTTGTGCATCATGGCTGGGATAGGTAATGAGGTGAGCAGTGGGCACCCTTAGCCTGCAGCTCAGGATACTGGGATAGCATGAAAATGGCAAAGGATGGTTTGGTCACAAGATTGAGTGGCAGAAGGCATTGTGGCTGACAACAAAAACCTGTGAAGTGCATAAGAGAATGAGGGTAGTCAAAGTGCTGGTTATTAGTTGACTTCAAGAGGCTTAAGACTGACAGGATTTATTTCTGGATCCTTTTTTCCATTTTTTTTCTTCCCCTAACAAGTGCAAAACACAGAGGATTTCTCAGCAATTTAGTGAATTAACAGGGGAAAAGTCTACTTTTGTTTTATTATTGTGTTCAAATATGAAAAGATGATAAATTCATAGCTTTAATTATACGGTGGTGTCTGAGGGATTGTTTGCAGCCAAAAGAAATTCAGCAGTTTTCAACTGCCCTTCAAAATGTCATCTGTAGAACTTGCCAGGCTTTGTTTGGAGGGGCTCTCAGTCTTAACCAAATGGTGGTTAAAGCAGGTCTGACTTGGCTGTGTCTGTTCTGTAGTTCCTTTTATTTCAGGTAAGTAGTATGGCATGAATTAGTGGGGGTTTTGTGAATTTTTGTGTTTGTTACTTAAGAAATAAACTATTTGTTCCTCTTGGAATTCCCGTGGCTGCTGTTTTGAAGCCTTGGATATAAGGCAGTGTATTTCTTCTTAACTTTGGAGTATTGTTTGCTGAAATCCAGTAATTGGCAAAACATCTAGTAATGGAAATGAGAGAGATTTGGGGAGAATGGACTTTGTGTAAGAATAGGCTAAGTAATCTCAGGCTGGTGTCCAGGCCATAATTCTGTGTTCAGCAAAGGCTGAGTTCCTGATGTAACAGCATCAGTGCCCCATACCAATATGGAGGATGTGCTGTGCCTAGCAATGTATGGCAACTGTCAATCTCCACAGCTGGGAAAGCAGTGGAGAGAGAGCTGTGCAAAACAAGTTCTGGTAATGGCATGAGACTGTACAGGACAGAAAACAGATCAACACAGAGCAAGGTGCTGGAAACAGTAAACTGTGAATCTTCTGTCACACTTCCAAATCTGGAGTTTGCTAACACTGCATTTCTGACAGGAAAACTGGGGAGCCAGGAGGGTGTTCCCAGTGCGGGATAGTGGCACATGGAGGTGAGAGAAGAAAGCTTGGAGTACAAGCTTTGTAGTTTGTCGTTTTAGGGGTGTTGTTTCCTTACTTGTATTCTACCCTGGCTGTGGTGCTGCTCTTCTGCCCCAGTTCTCCCCGTCTTGCTTTAAGAGCAGTCTGCCTTGTTTGAATTTTCTCTTATCCAGGACATTTACAAAGGTACCTCCTGATACCTAAAGGATAAAAAAGTAAGACTTACTGAAGTAGGATATTCAGTTTAATGCTACCATCTCTTCAAATATACAAACATCTTGTTGGAATATCTCAATAATCACAAATTCTGTGAGATTTCTAGAGCAGAGGAGCAAAGGTTCAGAGTCTCCAGAAGTCCTGAAATATTGGCATATTGGAATGCATTTTTTCCAGCCCTGACATCTAGTCAGTAACCATCATAGGTAACCTCCTAAAATCTCTGGAGCAGAGATTGTGCTGGCTCTGGGTGCATTTACTGCAGTATGTTGTAGCTGCTACTGCACATGACTCATGCTGCTGCTGAAATGAAACTGAGATAACCAATATTTGACTAAATCCTCACTGTTTCAATATGTGGGAAACGTGACAGAATAGACTCCAACTTCTCTTTGCTGAGCTTGAGATAAGAAATTGCTGCAATTCATGTAAGATATGACAAGCCAGTATAATAAATAATAAGAAGAAATTAATCAGAATTGTAGAATTGAAGTTCTTTTTCCAGACTTATGGGAAAGAATCTCATCTTTCATCAGGAGAATAAATGTTTGCTTTAGATTGGAAAGGGGGAAAAAAGTCATGTCAGTTAATGATATAACCCTAATTTTTTTGGTAATCATATTTTGTCCCACTTAAGACTATTTTGGGGCCCTCTGTTACTGGAATAGCTTGAAATGTTCTTCGTTTCTGGCAGCAGTGGAATTTTGGGGAGAGCTGAATGCAGCCTGTGGAGTTACAGCAATGTACATCACTAACTCCTGGCTGTGTAACTCACATCCCTTTTTCTTCTGCCAGCTGCTTGTTGGATCCTTTGCTGAGCCATTTCACCCTTTCATTTGCCATAAACTAATTTGGTAAATGAACTAAATGCTCTTCTGTTTCTTCAGCATGCTGAAGCACCATGTGGTTTGTCCAGGGAACAGGTGCCAGGCTGAAAGATGATGCTCTAGGAGTAGTTGGTAGCTCAACAGGCTTAGGCTGCAGTGAAACCATAGCCTAAGGCAGTGGACAGCTGCTGTCTGCACCTTCCAGCACCTGGCTTGTCTTCATGCAGGCAGAGGATCCTTCTGGATGCTTCTCTGGATGTCTTGTGAGAACTGCAGCCCACTGCTGGCAGAACAAATCCCCAAAGTTATCTTGGTGGTTGGAGGTGGCTCTTCAGGCTTGATACGACTTTACCACGCATGGCAGTGGGAGTTCCCATGCACATTCTTTTTCAATTAGCTCTGGTATTTCTTTGAGCCCTTCCTTTCAACTGTGCCTAGTTGGAGATCCTGAGCCTCCTCTCTTTCCTGGGAATCCCCCAAAGGGAAGAGTTAGGGAGTTCAGTAGCTCTGTAAAATGTCCAATAAGCTGTAACCAGCTGAGAAAGGGGGAAAGGGCAAGACCTTCCTCTTTGCAGCAGCCAGTTACTGCTTTGTAAACTATCAAAATCTAGGTTGTATCAAAATATACAAAGCTTGAGCCATTAGAGAAATACAATTTTCAGGCCTCCTCCATCTTAGGCCACCAGTATTTTGCTGGTCTCCCATTCTGTGTCAGTTGAGAGCTGTGTCTCAATCGTGTGACATCACCAGGATCCTGTAAATTGTTCACTAACGCCAAACATGTACTTGTAATGTAGAAGCACAAATATTTTTTCTTAAAGCTCTGAATATAGGAAAGAGGTGAGAGAAAAGCTTCTGAATCATATTAGTTTGATCCCTGCTTTCTAAATGTCAATTTCGAATAACAGATAGTGCATGATTCATATTGCTTGCTGATGGTTTTGAACAAAATGCCATCAGTTTAAAACTTCTGGGTTATTTGTGGAGAGGTAATGTGACAAGTGCTTTTTCAGTAGTTGTGCTTGACTAACCTGGTTCAGCTTTCTGTTTTTAAAGAATGTACTCAAGCAAACCAGACTTGATACTTGGTGCCATTAAAACAAGCCCAGCTCTGGACAGGTGTGGGCTGGGAAAGCCTCCTTGGCAGCATTGACATGAGGAGGTGTTGGAGGTGACAGGATAATCCAGCTTGGGAACATTAGCATTTAGTGAAGCTTGAGCAGCTAAGCCTTAGGTATAAATAAGAGTACAGAAGAATCTGAACAGGCAAGGTAGAACACGTGTCTGCTGCAGCTGGCACTGGTGCTGCTGCAGCTGCTTTGGAATTCAGAAAGGGTTGCTAGAACACTGGAAAAAGATCCATTTGAACATGAGTTTAAGGCATATTTTAACTCCTAAAAATACAGGCAGGTGCAGCTTTAACTTCTTGAAATGATACATTTATCAAATAACAACTTAATCAGAGTTTATTGATACAGGCTCTTAGCTTATAGGGTCTAACCTGTGAAATGATAACAAAATCTCCATGACAGCTGCAGTAAGAAGTTGTACAAATTTACTGTGTGCATAAGTGCCACGTGGAACAGCTGCTGTAGTGATGCTTCTTACTTTAAAACCATGATGAAGGTTTGAATTCCTCTGTGTTTCTGGTTTTTAGCAGAGGGTAGTGCCTGGTGTTAAATGGGTCACAGTGATCACCCTCATCCCCTCTGGCCTGTTCCTGTGGCTGTACTGCAGCTTTTTTTATAAGGAAATAAGCTTTTCTAATCCCAGCCCAGGAAATTTTTGGAAAGTACAAAAACTTTGCAGGTATTTGTATTAAACTAACCCAAGTGGTCTTTGTCTTGACATAAGATTGTTCTTCTGTTTACATTTGGATATAAAAGCCTGTAGCATTGTTAACTGCATATTAAACTTAGACTGTGAGACTTTATGTGAATTGTTTTGAATGTGTAGTGATGTGAAAATTTTCCAAATATCAAAGATACTTTTCTTACTTGAGAAATCTTTTCTGTTAATATTATTTTAACCTTAAGAAACTTAAAGTTCATTGCAAGTATGAAAAGCTGTGAACTCTGTTACAGATGGCTTACTTCAATTTTCTCTATTAGAAATACACTTTACATGTTTGGATTTTTTTAGGCAAGTTATTTATATCATTTTATTGCCACTTGTAAAAACATGCATTCTGTCCCAAAGTCATTTCAACAAAGTATTTCTCAAGGGAATTATAGAGCAGACATTTATCAGGAAGGATTTGCAAGGCATGCAGAAAATAACTGATCACAAGGAACTTTGCAGCACGTTCTTCAAGTTTTTGTTCTCACATTGCTGTTACATGGAAAACTACTATATTCAAATAACCACATACAAAGGGTTTCCATTTTTATAGTGAGGAAGAGTGGGAAGACAGATTTCAAATGCATACTAAAGGCTGGATACAGTTTAAAAAAAGATAGCCTTCAGCTTTTATCTTCATGTCTTTATATTATAGACTTCTGTGAATTACTTTAGAAAAGTGTGTTTTCTCTAGTGATCCAATTTCTTTATTGAGGCAATTCCTTATTCACAAGTCTGAGATCAGTAATGTTTGTCAGCTCAGTGTCTCTACTTTTCCTGGAGACATTTGAGTGGTGCTCTGTAAATGCAGGGACCTGCTGCTCTCTAGCTCTGGTGCATGGTTGGGTGTTTTCAGTGACTGATCAGTAGAAGATTCTGGGCAAGTGATGAGTCAGGATTGTGCTAGTGCAGCAATACATTCTAACCTAGAAAATGTCTGTCCTGTAGATAAATTTTACTCAAATCAGTTGTTAGTCTGTAATAGGAAATGTGTCTGTCATATTTGTAGTTTTGAGACTTGAGTGTCTCTGCTTCTGAACTGCTTTGTAGCATCTCAGGTCTGTGGATGTGTTTGTATACCATTGTAACTAAAAATACAGAAATTTGAGCAATTGGAGGTTTTGCAGATCAGATAAAGGAGTTTCCTGGCATTTGCTGTGACTTGAGACTGCTAAATAATTTAGCATTTTAAAGGTGAATGAAATACAAAGAAGCACAACAGCATTGACAAAACCAGACAAGACCTAGAATGGCAATTTATTGAAAGAATAGAGAGGTGTCAAATCAGTGAAACAGGTGACAAATCAGTTGCTTTTTGGGTGTTGAATGTAGAGGGGGGTTACGAGTGTGTTAAGTACTGCAGCAGTTATTGAGGTAGGGCTTGGGTATCACTGCAGAGATGGGTTCATGCTGCTGGTGGCAGGAGTGTTAGTGGGTGATTCATAATCCAGCTTTGGCACAGAATGTCTCTTCAATTTTTCATCTAGTGCTGACTATTTCTTTTGAGATTTAAAGCCCTTTTGTCATGCAGATAACAATATATCCTCTGGCAGGCTAGAGATGAGAACTTCCTTTGCTCATAGGCGATGAAGGGCTTGATGTTACAATAATCTTCTTGGTCCCGCAGTCATCTGTCCCTATCATCTAGTGAAAGTGTGTGCAGCTCATTTTGCTGTGCCTTCCACTTGAAGGACAGATGGAACAAGTGGAGTAGCAAACACAGCAGCCCTGAGCTAAGCTTTCCATTTGAAGAAAAGAAAACCTGTTTAAAGCTGCTATTGAGTTAAACCTACTTGAAATCACTGGAAGTTGGGTTCTGTGAAGTGAGCCTAATGAGGGACTTTGTTGGAAATGGCAGCTTGTCATTGTTTTTTACAGTTTGTTGAAATGGTTTGAGTTGGGGTAAATACTGCTTATTGTACTCAGAATTAAGAGTAAACTTGAGCTTAACTCAAAGGCTGAGGGAGTCTTTGATTAGGGTCAGTATTGGAAGTCCAGCTCGAGCCTCACAGAGGGAAGATCCTGGATTCCTTGCTAAGGTTGTTCTCGATGGATTTTCTGGTTAACAGATGAATACAGTGAAAACCTTCTCTCTGTTCCTGTGCTGTTTTATTCTCCTGTCCCTCCATCTTTGTCAGGGCTGGAGGAGTTGTCTGATACACCTGCGCTCCTCTGGCCACTCTAAGGGCTTTTTCAACTGCTTTTGTCCTGTCTTCCATCCATCCCTGTGTCCTGAAAATAAGCAGTGCTTATTTCTTCAGCTCTTGGTAACCTTCCTAGCAAAAATCCAAAGCAGTTGAGGGCATTTGATGATTTAAATCAGGGTTGATCAGGATTTGAGTCAGACAGTGTAACGTGGTGTGTGCCATAAAGATGACTTCACCTTGGTTTTGAGTAGGTGTTGGGATCAAACGACCTCTAGAAGCCACTTCTAGTCTAAACTTGGAATCACTAAATTTGAATGATGCAAGAGATGTACTCCTTGATTTCTGGGAGTAGGCTTAATTCAGTATAGCAGAAAATGTGGACCTTTCTCACATTGTTTCCCTTTTTTTCCCCTTCAGCTGACAAAGGAACTGTGGTGGCTAGGCATGTGCTTGGCTGGGTGAATCTTAATCAGCAAAACTAGTTGGAATCTTCAGAATTTTTTTGTACGCTTAGGGGATACTTGTGTATAAAATGTGTAACATTTATGTGATGCCACAAGTGTTATTGAGAAAGGCATTTTAAATAGGAATACAAATGAGTTCATGCTCATTAAGACATGGATACTTGAGTAGAAGAAAATTTAATTGTGAAGTGAGTGAATGTTTTTGCTTCTTGTTAATTGAACTGTTAGCTGTAAATGAAATACACTTCAATTGTCAAAAGCCACAATTTTTACAAACTGAAATTTCAGACAGGATTTCCTATTCAGCTTGGTTACTTGGCACAGTTTCAAATAATAAACTGCTTGTTTCCTACATGCTAAACTCCAAGACCTGGGCTTGCTGTGCTGTGGATAGGAGGTGTTAGGTAGAGATTGGTGCAGTGTCCTCTGCCAGGATTTTTTATTTACACAGTACAACCTGCTCTGAGGTTTCCTTATTGCTGCTCCTGATCAGGCAGCAGTGGGACTGGTGATGTGTGTTTGGGGGTGTCCTCATTGCTGAAGGATCAGCGTGTGCTGCTTACAGCAGTCAGGTAAGGCTTCACTCAAACCTAATGCTTCCTTCTGAGTCTTCTGTCATGAAAAACACAGCTGAGTTCAGATGTGAACTGAACCTGCTGAATTCTTTTTGGTGCTCTTACCACGGAGCTTTGGAATGCTCTGGCCATATTTTGTCTGTGTTATACATAGATGACCCTTTCTGTAGGTCAGGAAACAGTTCCAGGGTGGGAATATGCTGTTTTGGGAGAGTGTTAAAGACCAGGAAAAACAAGCTTCCATTGCTGTAATAAATGTTTTATCTTGGGACATCTATAAACTCAAATATGATTGAAGTTTTCATAAAATCTAAAGACCTTTTAAAAAATATAATATTTAAAAAGCAATATCATGCCTTTTTGCCTTTGTTTTGGGAGAAGTAGGGAGGAGCAAAATATAAATGAGTGTTTTTTCAGAGGAGTCTTTTTAAATGAAAAGGGAGTGCTGGTGACTGAGAAGGCAGTTGTCTAACTCAGAAAGCTCCTGAGCTAACTTTGGGGATTAAATGTGGTATTTGATCCTCAGCCAATCTGTGTGCTTACTTCTAACAGAGTGCAGAAGGTAATCAAAGAATGTAACTTCTCTGTGCTTGCACTTCTGTTGTAAAATGTTTAGGCTCCACAAATCAAAAAAGACAGTAGTGCCTGAACTCTTGTTTTCCACCAGTTGGCTTTGTTTCTGCTCAAGGCAATGAACTTCAGGTTATGATATTATACTGAGGTGAAATCCATGTTGTAGCACTTTTGAAAATAGAAATGTTTTTCCACTTTCCCACTGTTTAATGCTGTGTAAAGCAGAGTGGTGCTGACCTTTTGCAATGATCACAAGGACTTTAGTTCTTATTTCTTTTTGCAGTAAGAATTGCATGATGTGTATTCAGGTCAGAGCCTCAGCACTCTGAAGATCTCAGAAACCAAGCAAAGACTAACAATTAGTTGAGCTGTCCAAAATAAAGGTTAAGATTGGTAGTGCTTCAGAGTTTGTTTCTGAAGTTTGGTTGTATTCTTAGCTTTGGGAGATTTCCTCTCTGACCTTTAAATCAGCTGTGCATTTCTACCCATATATAGGGGTATTGGGATAATATTTCTGCTTTAGCTCAGAGGAACCATTTTTGCTTAACAAATATATATAGAAATGAAATCATGCAAAAGAAATGTAAAAGCAGTATAAATCTGCTGTTTGCTAAATATGGTAAATACTAAACCTGAATGCCAGATATCTTTCAGAACACTTGTAACTAAACATAAATTAGGAATCTTTCCAAGTGCAAGTGCTTGAAGACATAGTGTTGTGTGAGACCTCCATCCTCACGTCTGTTCAGTCATCAACCTGTTTGAAAAGAGTTACATTCTCTTCTAGGGCTAAATTTATTGAGTGCTTTGATCAACTCTAGTTTTCAAAGCTTGTGCATGTTTCCCACCTGCAGTTTCTTGTTTCCAGCCTATGAGGAGCAGCTGTGGAAGAGGGGACTTGGAAGAGGAGATGAAGTCTTGGACTTGCTTTTGCCACGTCCTTCTTTGCTCTTTGGCTCCGAGCCCCAGGCAGTGATACTCTGCTCTTTTGGGTTTTCCCTCACCTCGTTTGCCTTCTTGCCTGTGATGTGACAGGAGATGCACAAAGAAGAGGCTGCAGGAGGAAGTTCACCACTGCCCTCAGAGCAGTTTCTTTGGGCTGCTGGAGACGGTCTGAGGATGAGGTGCAGTATTGCAAATGTGCTGCTGTTGTTCCAAGCACTCAGCCTAGGATATTTAGGCACACTGCAGGAATGGATGCTTTTTTCTCAATGCTACTTCAGCTCCAAAATGAACTATTTTCATTATCTATGCTAGAGGTGTTCCAAAACTGTGCCCTCTGCCTGCAAAAATCCCATCCCTCACATGCATCTCTGGATCTCTTATGTATTGCTTAGCACTGGAGAACAGTCAGACCACTCCAGTGGCTTTATGCTTTTGTTGGTTTTTTCCCTTGTTTTCCATTCACGATGCTAACTATTGTCTTTTTCTCTTGCTTTTGGATGAAGATGAGTACAGGGAAAGCTTTATCCTAACTTGTCTACATTCTGCTGTTGATTTAAGTTGATTCTTTTATGGAGCCATGGAAGTAGTGGGGTTTTGTATGATTTTAAAATTTCTGTGAGCTCTCCCTTTGGTGCTGAGAGGGGTGTCCTGGAATGTGCCTGGTTTAGAGCACAAAGTTTGTCTTTTTATATTTTCCTGAATTTTTGTTATTGGTATAGTCTTTTCCTCTCGGATCCATTTTAACACATTTTGTCTGTGAACTCAGACAGCTTTCAAATCTTGTTAACAGTGGTAAAAGAATCTGACTGCTGTTCCTGGAGAGGATGCTTTGGCAGGACTGGGCTGGTTTTGCTGTTTCTTTTCTTTTCAGGAATTCAGACAAGGTTTTGTAAGCAGTGTCCACAGATGTATTGATGTTTACATGAACCTCTTGTCTGTTCCTTTGTGCTCACTTTCCTTATTAGTTTTTCCATCAGAGTGTTTCCAAGGCCTTTACAAATCTTAGCCTGTGATATCAATGGTACCCCTGTGGGACTGCAAGAAGAGCCTTGGCTGAAAGGGATTTTGGTTCACTTCATGTGATGTACCTCCAAACTTGAATTTCTGATAGATATTAAACTATTACCAGAGAGTTTTAGGGCCAGATTAGAAACAAACAGCCCAACTCAGTTCTTCACTATTCTTGCTATTAGAAAGTATTTGCTAATAGCAGTTCTGTTGCTCAGATTTATATGCCTGTTCTTTTGCACAACTACGGCTATCTAAAAATTGTGATTTCTTCTGCAATGGTGGGTTTGAGGGTTCAAACTCATTTTATATTGGAATAAAATGCCATACTTGTTTTACGTTGTGTGGCAACAGTAAGAAAATAAGAACAAAAATGTATGGAAGCTGACATGTCATATTTTTTGCTAAAGATGGATCTTCTCTGAAAACAGGCAGAATGAGTTGCTTGTTTTGTGTGAGAATCACTGACTCTTCCCACACTTCATTTCCTCTAACCTTTGTCCCTGTACCCATATCAGTGCATTTAAAATATCCAGTTCCATGCTGTCTTTGTGGCTTTTGAGGTCAGAGTAGATGCTTTTGTGTTGGGTCATGATGCCTGTGGTGAGTCATTCTTTTAAGTGTATACTCAATCTCTTTCTCAGTGCATTCTCACATCCAAAGTATTCGACCCCATGTTCTGTAAATGGCTGTAATGACTTGTTTTGGTGGGTATGTACATGAAAAATTCCAATCTGTATTCCTCTGTGGCAGCAGCCAGAGCTTCCTCTTGCAGAATATAAGTGAGCTTGGAGTATATGCTCCACTCCTGTACAACTTCTGTGATGAATAAAGCTTTGGGGAAGAGCAAAAGTGCTAAAATAGCTTTAAAACAACTTTCCAATCTCATCAGGTGTATGCAGTCTTCAATTATTTTATTTTCAAGTATGTGACTTTGCATTTCTCTGGCCAATCCCAATCAGGATTCCTTGACATTCAGTTATCTCTAGTTCAGAAGACTTGTTTGGCATTTTAAATCAAAGTATTCCTTAAGCATTAATTAATACTGTTTCTTATTTCACTGGTGTGATGCTGGTAAATGTTTGAACTGGGTAAACACCATGAAAAACTTCAGTCTGTTCATTTACATTTTTTAATAACTGCTTTGCTTATGGCACTTTTATGTTTGCATTGCACAAACAGCGGGTGATTGACTCTTAGAGACATAAATGCTCAGAGGAATGGAGCTCCAGTGTTGAAGGGAAGTGACCTCTGCTCACTGCTGGGGGAGCTGGGTGCTTTCTGGCTAATGGGCTGTGGGCAGTCTCTGTGTTCCAGGCACTTCCAGTTTGTGACACTGGAGCTGCTGCTTGTGGGGTTTATGGGGCACCCCTTGTGCCTCCTTAATGGGAAAGGAGCTGTTGGAACACTTTGTCCTGTGAAATACGAGGTCCTCAGCTCCCAGAGGAGTTCTCAAGTGGCAGAGCAGGTGAAGAAGACTGAATTGCCTATAGTAACTGGAATTTCTGAAGGCATTTTTACGTGCAGATTACAAAACCTGCTCCCATCCCTGGCAGTCATCTGTTGGACTTGCTGTAGGTAGAGTGATTAATGAAAAAGAAAAAAATTCTCAAGATTTATTTTGAGACTTATTTTTTTGTGATCTGAATGGTTTCTGTGTTCTCATGTGAGATCTGTAACACACAAATTAAATTAATTTTGAAGAATTCTATTTGTTACTGGTATTAGTTTAAATGGCAATTGATGCTATCATGAACAAAGTTAATTCAGAATAAAATGAACTATCCTAATCCATAGGTGTGTAATACCTGCAGTGAAGGCCTAGATAGCAAAGCATTCCCTCTGCATACCAGAGGTAACCACAGTTACTGGCTTTAGCTATCCAGGGATCTATAGCACAATTAGTTTTCATCTCTTTGTGGGCTTTTGTTTTCCCTGAAGTGATCTAAAAGCTGGTTTATTTGAAATGCAAAATTTCACTCATGTATTTGAAGGGAGAGAATCAACGTGGGACTGTTCTTGCCTTTGTCTGGAGAGTTGAGTATATTCCTTTCCTGTGGCTTCCATTCCAGACATCAGCAAGGTTTTACACACAGATATATATATATATATATTTATATGTATGTGAGAGATGTCTTGTATGTGCCTCATCCTAAAACTTCATATAAATTAGAGTAGACTGCAGAACTGAACACTTGTGTTTTTAAAATACATGTTTGCAGATGTTTGACAGCTGTTTCTAAGGTCAGAGTATGAATAGCTTTGTTAGTGTTTGCTGCAAAGACCCAATTAAACTAAACATAAACCTCAGCTTTACATCTTTCCCTTCTTTCCTTAAGCTGCTTGGAAATGCAGTTGAACTCTGGAATTTTTTCCTACAAGTCTCTATTTTGGTCTGGTGTTTCTTTGTTTTTACTGGCAAGAAGTAAAACTAAAAGCAGTTGGCTATTCTCTGGTATGTATTTTCTGACAAAAACTTTTTTTGACAGAAAAACCTTCGTCCCATTAGGTTGAGCTTGCAATTTTCCTAGTCACAAAACCCCTCGTCTAATGAGTTGCCTTTAGGGAAAAAGTAAAATCTGATTTTTTACAGTGAAGTATTTTAGATATCGAGCTTCTTCTACAGCTTGATGGAAGAAAAGGCTCTGTCAGAGGGTCTGAACTTCCTCTGACAGCTCCAAAACCTTGTGGTTTTAATAGGAGATGGACTTGGGTTTTCTTTCTGGTGTTCTGGTTACTTGTGGAGAGGCAGAGGAAGTGATAGTCCTCTGCGTTTTTGGTTTTTCTCTCCGTGAATCTGAATTTTTTTCTCAGTCATCTGCATTTAGATTGTTTGCATTCTGAAGTGCTTGGGTTCTGATGCTGAGATAAGGAATGCTGTGACTCTTCTGTGATGTAGCAGATGATTGATTGGTTTTTTGTAATCTGTTAGCCTCTAAATGGTAAAATTTGGACATATTTACTCTGGCAAAGGGGGATGAGAGACTTGAGGAGAAAAATTCTTCACTCAGCAGTAACGTTTCTAAAACTAGAGCTGGTGATGAGGTAATTGGAACTCCTGCAGTGTTTTATAATCAGCTTGTAAGTTGGATTTCTGATGCTGACTTCATATTTAAATATGCTTAACCATAATAAATAATCTTACCATGTAATTGGATGGCTAAAGAGTTTAGTAATTTATTTTTTTATTTTTCATAAGATTATCTGTTGTAATGTAGCCATTGAAAAGGCAACATTGTTAACACTGTTCTCCCTTTTCCCAGTGTTCAGGGGCATTTTAGGCTCGGCCTGGCCTTGGGATGAGAAGGAAATCAGTGTGCATGTGCCAGTGACTTATTGGTGACATGGGCTGTGCAGAGACCCTGCAGTGCCAGTGACTCAGTGGTGCCCAGGGCTGTGCACTCCCTGCAGTGCCAGTGACTCAGTGGTGCCCAGGGCTGTGCACTCCCTGCAGTGCCAGTGACTCACTGGTGCCCAGGGCTGTGCACTCCCTGCAGTGCCAGTGACTCAGTGGTGCCCAGGGCTGTGCACACCCTGCAGTGCCAGTGACTCAGTGGTGCCCAGGGCTGTGCAGAGACCCTGCAGTGCCAGTGACTCACTGGTGCCCAGGGCTGTGCACACCCTGCAGAGCCAGTGACTCAGTGGTGCCCAGGGCTGTGCACACCCTGCCGTGCCAGTGACTCAGTGGTGCCCAGGGCTGTGCAGAGACCCTGCAGTGCCAGTGACTCAGTGGTGCCCAGGGCTGTGCACTCCCTGCAGTGCCAGTGACTCAGTGGTGCCCAGGGCTGTGCACACCCTGCAGTGCCAGTGACTCAGTGGTGCCCAGAGCTGTGCACTCCCTGCAGTGCCAGTGACTCAGTGGTACCCAGGGCTGTGCAGAGACCCTGCAGTGCCAGTGACTCAGTGGTGCCCAGGGCTGTGCACTCCCTGCAGTGCCAGTGACTCACTGGTGCCCAGGGCTGTGCACACCCTGCAGTGCCAGTGACTCACTGGTGCCCAGGGCTGTGCACACCCTGCAGTGCCAGTGACTCACTGGTGCCCAGGGCTGTGCACACCCTGCAGTGCCAGTGACTCAGTGGTGCCCAGAGCTGTGCACTCCCTGCAGTGCCAGTGACTCAGTGGTACCCAGGGCTGTGCACACCCTGCAGTGCCAGTGACTCAGTGGTGCCCAGGGCTGTGCAGAGACCCTGCAGTGCCAGTGACTCACTGGTGCCCAGGGCTGTGCACTCCCTGCAGTGCCAGTGACTCAGTGGTGCCCAGGGCTGTGCAGAGACCCTGCAGTGCCAGTGACTCACTGGTGCCCAGGGCTGTGCAGAGACCCTGCAGTGCCAGTGACTCACTGGTGCCCAGGGCTGTGCACACCCTGCAGTGCCAGTGACTCAGTGGTGCCCAGGGCTGTGCACACCCTGCCGTGCCAGTGACTCAGTGGTGCCCAGGGCTGTGCAGAGACCCTGCAGTGCCAGTGACTCACTGGTGCCCAGGGCTGTGCACACCCTGCAGTGCCAGTGACTCAGTGGTGCCCAGGGCTGTGCAGAGACCCTGCAGTGCCAGTGACTCACTGGTGCCCAGGGCTGTGCACACCCTGCAGTGCCAGTGACTCAGTGGTGCCCAGGGCTGTGCACACCCTGCAGTGCCAGTGACTCACTGGTGCCCAGGGCTGTGCACACCCTGCAGAGCCCAGCCCTGTCCCTGCTGGTGTGACTGCACAGGCACAGCAGGTGCTGTGAAGGTTTTGGGTGTGCAGTGAGTGCTGTGCTTGGGCTCTGCAGGAGGCTTCGGGGGGGTGAGCCCGGAGTGCCCAGGGGCAGGAAGGGGCTGCTCTGGCCCTGCAGCTGTCTCCTCACACCCAGCAATGCAGCCAGACTCTGCTGGATAAAATTGTTGGCACGTTTTAAATGGCATTTTTGCTGTTCCTGATGCTTTGACTGTGGGTAAATTTTACCCTTCATTTACAGCATGTATAAAAGGCCCTTGAACTTTGTCATGTCCTTACATGTGCTGCCCTGTACTGTGAACAGTGCAGGCAATGCTGTGGAAAAGTGAGTCATTCTGTCTAGCTCCAGCCATGGATTTGTTCTCACCCTGATTTTAAAGCCACCTGCTTCTGCGTTTTCCTCTCTGCTATACAAGTGTGGTTGGAAATTTGATCACATGGTAGCTTTCAGTCGATGCAAAATGTAACTTGGCTACTTTACTACTAGAATAATAATTACATATCATGGCCTGCAAAAGGTAATGTGAGAAGAAATTAAGAAAGGTTATTTAAATCATATTCTGGTTTCGAATGGTGTTTAATTACCCACTGCTTGATCCTTGATGTGTGTAGTAGCACTTAGATCTTTATGCTGTAAAAGTTTTGCTGTCATTTCCTGAGTAATTCTGTCAGACCATGTTGGTACACTCTGTACCATTTTGTGTAAGTATGATCTTTGTGGCATGCAACCAAAGTGTCCAGCTGAAAAATTTAAACTGAAAGTTACCAAATAGTGTTGTCCACTTTCTGTGTCATGGAGTCATGATTGCTCAGGGAAGAGAGGGAAAGGAAAAGCTAAATTAAGCCACTTTTTTGATAATGTAGGATTTTTTCTAGGCTCATATAGAGGTTTAACTAATGCCAATGTATGTGTTAGTTGAACCTTTGAAATCCTGTCAAATACTGCTGTAAATAAATAAATAAATCAGTCTCTCTATTCATGTGTAGCTGGTTGCTTTCTTGAGCCAACACAGGCAGTGGTGTAGCAGTACAGTGAACCCAGAGCTGCTCCAGTTTGAATTATTTGCTTTATTTGGAGGAGAGGCTTCCCTGCCTTGAACTGTAGGGCTGGTAGGATTTAGGGTTTAACTGCAGTTTCAGTTTTGTTTTTGCATTTGGGTAGATGTAGTTAAAGAATGAAAATAGGGTATATGTGTGAGCTACTAGGAAACTAAATGTACATTGTTTCTGTTGCCTTGAATTTAGTTAAATGTGTTTCAATGAACATGGAGCTCTACAGTGGGGCTGAAATGAAGTGGGTAATGATTTTGGAGCAGAGGTGTGGGAGGTTATCCCTGAGAAATGGGACTGAAAGGCTTCTGTAGGTTCCCATCTGCTCTCAGTGAGTTTTAGGGAAACTGTTTTGTTTCCTTGCTCTCTGGAACTGATTAGAAGCCATTGTAAATTCACTGATGTTACTTTTTCTTTAGGATGTGGGTCAGCATCCTCTGAAACAGTTACTGTCTAAAGCATATGGGTTAAATAAAAAAAGTGTGGCTTCCTGTGTTTGTGTTCTGTTTATATGTTGGTAAGGTTGGTGTCCAGCTGTCTCCCTGCAGTTTGAAAGTGAGCTTGGGCCAGTTGTAAGCAGACAGATCAGGACCTGGTGAGAAGGTCACAGTGGGCATAATTGCTTAGGCTTCCTTTTTTGAAAATTATAATTTAGAATTTTTGACTGATGAATATTGTGCACCATGAAGCAGAACTTAATTTCCCTCTTAGACGATAACTGCATGAAGCAATTTATGTTGTATGTTTAGAAGCTGTGCTTAAAGAACTTCCTGGGCAGTGAAGAGCATAATTTTCAAATCACTTGAATTTTTAGATTTCTTGTGATACATAAAGTCCTGGCCTTTATGTAGTTTCTTTTCTCTGTGTGTGAGGAAGGATTGTTTGCCTTCTTTAAGGATTTAAATCCTATTTCTTCCAGCAGAGTATCTCACTACTTTTCCTCACAGCATTATATTATTTGAGTTGTCTTTCTTTTCCTGTCAGAGATGCTGGTATTTGAAAAAAACCCCATAATGTGGAGCTGTGATTCACAGAACTGCAGATGTTGCTTGGAAGGGACATCTGGAGGGAGGTCATCTTAGTCCAGCCTCCCACTCAGAGCAAGACTATTGCCAGCATTGGTTTGGGTCAGTAAGAGCTTTCAGCATTTACAATCTGCCAGGCTGGACTCCGCCTCTCTGGGAACACATCCTGGTGTCCAGCCTGAGCCTGCAAAGCCAATAGAGCTGGGGAGAATCTGGTTCTGTCCTCTGTGCCACTTCCCCCCAGAACCTTTAGCTCCATCAGATTGGGCCCCTGTGCCAGGCTGTTCCTGATGCTTTGCAAGGCCATTTCCTCAGCATCCCTTGGGCCAGCTGAGGAGCCCAAGAGCCCTGAGCATCTTGGGGGCCCCTGGCTGCTCAGTCTCCAGCTGTGCCTCAGCTCTAAGGCTGAGCCCCCAAAACTGTACCCAGTCCCTGGTTTGTACTGGCAGAGCAGGAATTCAGTTTGTTCACTCCTGGGTGAACCTTTCCTGTACACAAGTAAAGGTGTTCCTCTGCTAGAGGTCAGTGCCTGTACCACCCAGGAATAGTCTGCTTAGCTTTTAATTATTTTCCAGATGAGGAGTCAGGATGATGGGATGCTTAAGGGTGGTTCTAAGGATCTCAGCAGCTGCAAAAGTAGAAGAAAAAAGGATGAATGTCAGCCATGTTGTACTTGTGATATTGATCTGCAAAATCTGTAAGATGTGAGAAGCATTTCTACCTCTGTCTGTAGAAAACATCTACCTTTAGAACTGGGGTGGGATGTGGGAAAACACATCAAATATTCAAAACATGCAGCAAGATTTTCTTCTCAGATCACTTGGATTTCAGTGCTGGGTGGAAAGCAGCAAGCCAGGAGAGAGCAGTACAGGGTGATAGCTCTCCTCTGTCCCTCGAGGCCCAAAGCCCCAGTGTTCTGGATGAAAGGGACAGCAGGAATTGAGTGGAGTATCTGCTGCTCATCAAAGGTGATTCTGAAACTGAAGGAACAGGAATTTAAGTAGTATGGCCCTTCAAAATGGCCTGAACTGGCAACTCATAATTGTAGAGTGAGTTTATTAAGGCTTTTTGGTTTTGTTTGTTTTTATTTTCACTAAAAATACAACATTTTTGTATTTTAGTAAGGAAGGGGGTAAATTAATTAGGTTTTAGATTTCATGTCTCACATTAAATTCCCATGACAGGCCACAGGCTTACAAATGGAACTACTTCTAATTTGGGGGTAGTTTGTATTCAATGAGAAATACACAGTCCTTAAACCATTTGCTTCAGCAACAGTTCTATGGGATTGAAGATAAAATACTCTAAATAGCTGTGTTCTGTGCACACATAGATTAATTGTGAAAATCTGGACAAGAAATTATTAGTGCAATCTTAATTTGAAATTTCAGGGAGGACTTGGTTTCAGTTTTTTACTGGGGTCAAACAAAGCTCTGCTGAAGGGTGCACTGTGAGGAATGATCAGGCAGGTGGACTGGAAGAGCAGGATCTACCTACCTGTGTGCTCAGTATGGTGGATGAGGACTTGTCTTGAGGGATAAAACAGAACTGCAGGGATTTCCAGCAACACTGGCACAGAGCTCAGTTAACATGGAAACTCAGAATTGAAGTGTCATTTATGCTCTTTGTTCTCTGTCCCTAAGCACAGGATCTGTCCTGAAGCCATCAGCTGGCACTGGCCAAGTGGTTCATGGGGTAAAAAATTCCTGCTGTGTTATGATGTTTGATTTGAAGGACTGCTGAAGGGAGAGAATGACATAGTTAACTTAACCTTTTTTATCTTTGGTTTTCTTTTTCCCAGAGGTATGGAGAACTTGGTAGCTGGGTCCAATCTTCCTCCACTTTTTACAGATGAGGATGGATCTAAGGAAGGTGCTGAAATTAATGTAACTGGGTAAGTAACTCCTTTTTCACCTTCAGCTGGTAGATACTATCTCTGCACTTGTCAGGGAAATCGTTTCAGTGGAGGAGGCTATTCTGAGTAATTTGTAAAAATAAGAGAAATAAACCCGACAGAATTCCATTTTGCAACGTTCCCTTGGCCTTGATAGAAGATCACAGGGTCCTGTTTAGGAGAAACCAGAACTCTTCTGAACTGATGGAAGTGGTCACAAACTGTTCTTTAGTGTCTCTTAGCTTTAAAAGGTAAATCCCTGGGATTTCAGTCTTAAGAAAGTGACATTTTGGGAACAGAGAGGGAGGAAGTATCTGTGGGCCATAGTGGTCTCTGCTAAGTAAATGATTTCAAGTAAGGATATCATCAATGTTCATCAATGATCTGTGAAACTGATCACTGACACTGATATCTCATTTTTGTCAGTCTGACTCTGCTTTTGGAAACTGCAGCAATGGCCTCTTAAAATCAAATTGCCAAGAGAAGTTTTCTTTTAAGAATACATGGAATTTTTGCTATGTTTTTATAATTAAAGTTTCTTTTCCATTTTGCAAAGCACCAAACAGTAAAATTCAGACTTTGCAGTCAGGTAAAGCCCTGTAAAAATGTATGTGAACACTTTCACTCTAAATTTGGATTTACTTATCTGGGACTTCAAACTTGTTGGTGCCAAATGAGGTCCATGTTCAAATGAGGCTTGTGTTTAAGAGGTATTAATGTTTTGGCTGAGCTTTCGTCAGTTTTTGCTGCAAATGGCTGCATCACATGAAGTTTCTCCTGTAGGTGTAGTTTCAAGAACTTCTCTGCTAAGGGGGAATGGAGAGGAAAACTGAAACACTCTTCAAATCCTAACAGTGAATCCAGAGCTGTGTTGTTCCTATTCTTTCTGACACATACCAAATATAATTAACTTAAGGGAGAATGTCTGCTCTGTTCCCTTGGTCCCTCTCTAATTGTCAGTAATGTGAGCTCAATCTGTGGTCTCAAAGTCAGCCATGGATCTCTGCAGCCCTTTTGTCTTTACCAGTAATTATGTCACAATTGCTGATTGTAGTGAGTAGTGAAAATATGCTGTTCTCTCTGAAGACAGATATTCCCATGGGCATTCAAATAACAATTCTGTTAATATATATCAATTTTTTATAGCTGTAGTCTACATTAATAGGAACAGGTATTTTGAATATTTAAAATTTGCCATAGCCATGAGTAGCTTTAGAGTGGAATAAATGAGCAAAGGAGACTTGAAGCATATCCTGCTGTTAAAGGAATTTTCATGAATGTAACAGGGTAAGGCCAAGTATTCTTTAGTCTCAAAAAGGGTTTAGAATCTGAGATGAGTCCAAAAATTTTACATTAATTTGCCTACTGAGCACAGGGCTGAGAATGTTGTTGCCTCAAAATATGTGTTCAGCACTGTCAGTCTACCTTCAGAAGTATTTCTGCACGTTTGCTCTTCTTTTTTGCCTGCAGCCATCTTGCCCTTTTTTGAAATAAGGTAGATTGATACAACTCTTGCAGCAAAATTAAATTAGGGCCATTCTGGAGCCTGTTGGGACCTAGTCATAATTGTGTTTAAATACCCATGTGGATGAACAGGAGAGTATGTGGAATGAAGTTCAAGCCAAGATCATACCCAATCACAGATCTCTACATGTATTTGTGGAGAAATATATTAAATACATCCAGAAAGGTGTATCTTGGTTGATGATTAAACTTTTAATTTCAAATTCCTTATGGTACTTCTGAAAAAGGATAGATTCACGCTGACTGGTTTCTGATGCAAACGTTCACTTGCCTGTGAGTTGTTTGTGTGAGCAAATGCTTCACCAAAAATGAAACAAAATACCACTTTAAAAATCAAACTGGGTCTGAAAGTCCATGGGAGCTGTGGTAGTTATAGTGGTTGCTTGGATGGAACAGCCAGTTCTTCAAAAATCACTTCTAAATCCCATTTTTCTTGCTAGTGTGAGAATGAATATATTTGCAACATTTTTACATGTTTTAGAAGATTAGGGAGGAAGTGATTTAGGAATGATGATTAAATTTTTTGTTTTCCACTTCTGTGCTTTTTCAGATTAGCTAATTCAGAGAGTTCATTCAGTGGTGGAACTTCACAGCCTGCAAATAACCCAGATTTGGTGGAGGACTTGTCACAGGCTCAGCAGCAGCAAAATGAGTCTTCTAATGCTGCTGAAACCACTGAGCAGAAGCCTGAGGAGGAGGTGAGATGAAATAATAGTAACTTTTCAATGAAGCAAAGGCATAGAATTTTGTCATTATATTGTCTTACCTGCTTGGATTTTATTTTTAATAGGATCACAAATTTTTATCCATTTGCCATGTTCATCTTCCGATTCCCTGATTTCCTCCTGTGTTGCACAGCTGCACACAGATAGCTGGCAGTTGGACTGTGCAGAGAGCAGCACATGGGTCTCAGCTTAGCCAGAGGGGCCCACAGGCTCGTGCTCCATTCAGGACTGAATCTTCAACTGCCACAAATGATCTTCTCTCTTGTGAGCCAGCAAAGTGAGACCATTGTAATGTTCTGGTAGTAACTGAGGTCTTTAAAACCATTGTATTTTTACTGCTTTAGACTATACCTTGTGTACCATCCAACACTGATTTTTGGTGACTAAATCATGAAGGACCTGAAGTTGCACTAGGAAGTGGTTTTGGGGTTTTCTGGTTTGGTTTTTTTTTTGATAGATGTATCTGATATTCTCCCTTGTAGTTTGTTTTCAGCTGTGAGGTCCTTTTTTTAATTGAGTAATAAAATTCCAGGAGGGAAACAAAAAGTAACATGATGGCAGGAACATGTTGATCTGGGGAAAGATTAGAAGTATTGAAAATAGTTGTATGTACATAGCACTAGAAAATAGTGTTGTCCAGAGCTTGCTGTAGAAATAATTTGAAGCCAAGAGGATGAGCGATAATGTTGTTATTCCTGTGAACTCACAAGTGTGTCTCAGACACATCTTACAATATTGCCTCCTTTTGGAGTTTGTTTGCTGCTCCATTGGAGGGGGTTACTGGGAAAGGCAATCTACTTAGCAGATGAGAGTAGCCTGTTTACTGTCTTTACAGCCACATTTTGAGCACATTGTGCATGAAGGACAAAGATCTGGAAGGTGCAAAATGACTGCTTATCTATTATTAACTAATACACAAAATCTCTCCAAAAAACCTGTTGAAGTAAATGACTTGCAGGGGAGGGTATGTGAGGGTGAGAATAACTGAAACCAAGCAAATAAGTAATAAAAGAATATTTGCAGTTGCATTAGTTGAGATGATCATGTTGTGGATTATCAGTCCCTGTGATTTTACAATCAGAAGTTGATGCCAATGTTAGTTTCTTGTCCCTGTGGACTGGGAGAAACTGTAAGCTACTTTTCACAGTGAGACTTGGTTGGCTTTGTTTAGGCAAAAGTCAGGATATCTCTAAAGTAGGGTTGGAAAGCTGCATCCATGGAGAGGATTGCAGCCATGTACTCCTAATGAAGTTGTTTATTCCTTCCAGAGGGGGTTATTTTCACTCAGCCTGAATTACCTTCGTTTTCATCTTGCAGCAGCAAAGAACCAAACGAGGAGGCTGGGCCAAAGGGAGGAAGAGGAAGAAACCCCTGCGGGACAGCAATGCCCCCAAGTCGCCCCTGACCGGGTACGTGCGCTTCATGAACGAGCGCAGGGAGCAGCTGCGGGCGAAGCGGCCGGAGGTGCCTTTCCCTGAGATCACCAGGATGCTGGGCAATGAGTGGAGCAAGCTGCCCCCTGAGGAGAAGCGGGTACCTCTGCACTTCCTTGTCCTTGCTGCTACATGGGAATGTTCTTTAGTGAGGAAGGTGACACAGGCTGTTGGTTGAAATCGTGTTTAGGAGGATATTTCAAAATGAGGGCCACAGGTTCACATGATGGGTCCTGGCAGGGCCGTGGCATCTGCTTCAGGGGTGACTTGAGGAGAGCTGTGTCCTGTAGGTAATGCAAGAATACATCCAGAATGGGGGCATTGCTCTAATGAGACATCCCACAGTTCATGTGATCCATGGATGTAACTCTGCTGGACCAACTCAGATACATCTGAGACTTGTAAGGCCAAAGTCATGGAATGTGATGTCTCCTAGCTGGGAGTCCTGTGGCCTTCTGCACTATCTGACAAGTGAATGAAGCTCCAAGGCCGTGTTTGAGATGGTTTTTAGGACTTTCTGGAGTGAACCTTGTTAATGGGTTAATTGCTAATGGATGTCTCACTGTCCACTCCTGATTGCCAGTTGGAGATTTCTGCAAAGCAGTTTTTAAATCACAGTGCTTCTGAATGCTGTCATATGAATTTGATCTTCATATTTGTACTTTTAAAAATACCTTAAGGGTGTAATGAAAAATCAGATGACACAAAAAAACAAGATTTCCTTTTGTTGCTTTTTGCTAAGCTTGTAGAATACCACTTACAGAGATGATACAGAATGGTGCATAGGCACTGTGACCGAACCATAATGGAAAATATGTGGCAAGGCAAAGCAGTTGATTTGGTAGCAGGGATAGTGAGAATGATGTTGCTTAGAGAAAAGTCAAGATTGCTCCTGTGTAAGGTTGGAAATTTACATCCATGGAGACGATGTCTTGTGGTGATGAAAATGTCTGCTGGGAGAGAAGGGTAAAAGACATCTGCCCCTCTGTCCCCTGCACTTTAACATATTCTTATCATGTGTCAGGCAGATTTTTAACCTGAAAAAGGAAATTGAGTTCAAATCTCTATTCTGTATGCTGCTTTTTAAATCCCCAGGGAATCTGTCCTCAAGTAAAGCTGTAAGTTTCTAACTCAGAGCAGGTCAAGGGAAGACTGCTGAGCCCTTTCAGCAACGCATTGCTGGAGGTGGAAAAAAAAGAATATCTTACAGAGAAATAACATGTCCAAAAGCAGTGCCAACCCGAAAGCATCACCAAATTTGCAGCTCAATCCAGCATGTTACTATTGTCATCTGTTGCAAATGTATGGAAATCATAATTTACAGGTATTACCATGATGATTTAGAGAATACTAGGTGACTAAGGTTCACTGATTTAATTCTTACATTCATTGAATTTTAAACTCATTTGGAGAAAAAATTGGGAAGGCGACTTTTTTTCTTGAAAGGATCCCATTAGTAAGCCTTCTGACCATTCATTAAATGTTTTTCAGTTCATCAGTTCCCTTAAAGAATTTTCCAGCTAAGCTCATTCTGTCTTGCAGATGTGTGAAATACCTTCAGGCTAATAAAAAAAGGCTTCTGTTAACCAAAATGCAGACGGATTATATAAATTTTAAAAAGTTTTCTATTACCTAAAAAGCAGATAGATTATATCAATTAAAACCAGGCTCTTTTATCTTTACACTGCTCTTTGCAATAGCCATGATGTTTTGCTCACCTCTCAGATGTGCCAAGTTTTTGGTGGTGCTTTTTGTCTGTGGGGCCTGAAAATGAGTGTGTATTTGGAACTCCACTATTATGGGTCTAAATCATAAAGCATCATCTGATCTATCATCTGATAAGATGTTGTTTGGCAGCACTTCCTCCTGGCCACGGAACAGGAATTCTGAAGTGTCTGGTCTGTGACATGTTGGTAATGTTCAGTTGAGTAGAGTAGCAAGTTACTCCTAGGCCTAGCAAAAAAAAATTAAGAGAACAGTTATTATAAAAAAGAGAGAGAAAATGGGACACCAGAATACAGTAATTTATCCAGAGATCTTATGTCTTTGCACCTCATTGTTTCTTCACTCCTCTCCTGTTTGCATAGGTGAAGTGGATCAGCACTTCATTTGACAAGTTGTTTTTCTTCCCTTCCTCCCGAAGGGGAGGGAACTCCCTGAAACCCTGGGACTTTTTTGTTTCAGCGCTACCTGGATGAAGCAGACAGAGACAAGGAGCGCTACATGCGGGAGCTGGAGCAGTACCAGAAGACTGAAGCCTACAAAGTCTTCAGCAGGAAAGCACAGGACAGACAAAAAGGCAAATCACACAGACAAGGTATTGAATGGGACAAAAGTATGTGCCTAACTAGAACAATAGAAGATTCCCTGCCAGCCATGCAGCCTGACACTCCTTGAAAGCCTTGGATTTAGAGCCTGGTTAAAAAGTGAAAGTGTTCTTTCTGTGGCATTTACCTCAGCTGTGTGTAAAGGGAATTAGACTTAGGTGAATTTCACTGTGTCTAGATTGTGTTGGAGGATATGCTTTAAGAGCATCAAAGTTAGGCACAGCTTCTCTGTGGCTTTGTAGGAGAGCTGCACAAATCTGTCTAGAATTGTTGTGTACTTAGAGTTGTGTAACTGCCTTAATTCTTTGCTTGTTTTCTTAAATTTTGTTTATTTTGAGAGACTTCTTGCTTGTTTTCCTTTTCAGATGGAGCAAGACAGCCAGCTCATGATCATGAGGTAAACCTCTTAATTCTACATTTACATCACTGCGTAGACTTTCAGGTGAAAAAAACTTATAGTGAAGTCAAAACCCAGTTTATCAGAACTTGACTGTGAATTCTTCCTTACTAATGCAGGTTAGTAAGGAAGGAACTCTTCCTAATGCAGGTTTTGAAAAGTTAGAAATGACTGAGTATTCTTACACTCATTGGTATGACAAAACTAAATTTGATGAGTCTTGGGCAGGTACAAATGATGGAATGGAGCAGAGTATACACTTAAAACATTGGTCTGTTTTGTAATGCAATGTTAAGAACCTAAAAATAGTGTGAGACCTCCATAAGCCTGCCAAGTCAGCACCTTTAGGTGGCTGTTTTCAGGTACTAATTTTTTGCAATAACACAAATGCTTGTGGCTTCCTTGAGAAGAAAATGGGTAAAGCAACCAAATAATTGGAAAATCTCTGGCTTAAACCCTCTCCTGCCCTCCCTTGCCCTCTGCATATAATGTCAGAGTGATAATGTCTGGAGCTCATCAGCTACAGCACAGGCATCTTAGCACAAATCTCGTGTGTCCTGGCTGACTGTGGTTTCTCTCTCCTTGAAACACTGCAGCTTTCTCCAGTTGTATTACCTAGGGCCACAGTGCTTCTGTAATGGTTACCAATAAATTGCAAACAAAGAGCAGGGGAAAAAATCTTGATTATACACAGCCTCTTCACTTGTAAGCGATAGGGCTTTCTGAAAGATCTGTTTTTCTTTGTGAGGCTTTTTGCCTTGGGAAAGCAATCCAGTTTGCTTCTAATGTGTTCATTACAATAGTGACAAGGCTGAGCACTGCTGAGAGGCAGCTACTGGTCTTGAAGGAAAGTACCTTTCACTTTCAGGACAATGTTTTGGTAGCATGTTTTTTTATATGCCTTTTATTAACTCCTGAAGGAAGTGCTTGCAGTGAGATTATCCTTTAGAAGTACATGGTCCCCAAGTTTTCTGATTCTACAGTCACTGAATCCAAGTTTGTCTCTAATTGTACAAAAACTGGAGGCTTCAAGTTCTAGGTTGACTGTGAACGTTACATAACCTGTATACAGGTGACAATCTACAAATTTGGAGTCTTCCCTCTTACCCTTCTGATTCAAGCTATCATTGCTGATGTTTCACATCATAAATGCAGTAAAAAATGAGTTCTCCTCACCCTGTAGGACATTTAAGCTTCATCAGATACAGCTGAACATCAACCTGTCAGTCAGTCAGACATCCTACTCTGAACTGTGCCTTTGACTACTTGGTGTTTTTCACCTTTATATTTATAAAATCCCACATGCTTATCACCTGATGTGCTTTTGCATCTTTTGTCAGGGAAGTCAAGTATTATAATCCTGTATAGGTGGGAATCAGCAGAAAAGCTTAGATTGCTTTTAGAAGTGTCTGCTCAAGTTGTAACTGGAAGTGAGACTAAAGCTCTTTGTCATCTTGCTGCTTTCTCCTGTCCACACTGACTTCTGTTGCTGTGTTTGTGATTAGCAGGTACAAGCTGATGAAATTATTTCTTGAGAGAATATAAGAAAATAAGGTCAAAGAAAGCTTTTTTCTTTCCCTTCCTCAACTTAAGTGTTTATTGATGTAGTTTCTGTGAGTCAGTGTTGAAGATATTTTCAACATTGTACATAGAGTTGACCTCTGAAGAGTTTCATGATGGGCAATTCAAACACTGATTATAATAAAATATAACTAAAGGATGAGAGAGAACTTATAATAGATATTGCCTTGAAAAACATGCACATACTGTCCCCTGAGCTCATCTATATGCATGAAATAGAACATTTTTCTTCCTTCAAATTCTAGTTTCATAAATGTCACATATAGCAATATACAGTGGAACTATTGTCATCAGCAGTGACTAAACCCCTGGATAATTGTTCTCCATTGTTCTGTTTTTGTTTATTTCCTCAAGCTGCTTGATTCCAAGTGGGTCTGGCATCATGCACTCAGTTACACTTGTTACTGGAAAGCTTTCAAAGGTTTGTGCACACAGACTGAGAGCAGGGGTTGCCTCGTGGTACCTGCTCTGAAAACACTTAATGGAGTAGTACATTTATTATATCTGCTCCTTCCACTGTCTGCAGCCTGACCATGGCAGCAAAGGTGAGCTTAAACCCCCCAAAGTCTCAGCTGTCTCATTACCATACTTCACCAAGTCTCTAAGAACTTCAAGCCTGATTCATTGCAGAATCTTCAGAGTTCAGCCCCAGTTTTAATAACCAGATGAGATTGTTGACTCTTGAAGCATCTCAGTCTTATTTAGGGTAAATGATAGAAAGAATTCTGATTGTCTTTTGGTTTGAGGAATGACTAAATGATACGTGAACTGAACAGACTGGGTCCTTTCCAGTAGGAGGTAATCAAAGCCTTAGGATTTTAATCTTCAGTGAACCTCAGAGTGGCTTAAGTACTTCAGTGTTCTCAAGAGGATCTTTTATGTGCTGGGTAATGTATTTTGTAATGGGAGAGTGCTGATGGTTTTAATGATCACTCTTCTGCTTAGTAGAATTTCTTGCCTTTTGGAGACTGGGCAGTTACATCTAAAGCCTTAATTTTTTTGGTTTTTATCTGAAGAACCTTTGCCAACCTAGGGCTGCAAAGAGAATATCTTCTCCTGGCAGTTCTGTCTCCTCCACCATCTATTCTGTAGGAGCCAGTGATGATCCAAGCCAGTGGCTCTTTGCACACAGGTAGTAACAGTGAGCACAAATTAGAATGTTTAAAATGGATGTTTTATAAGTGTTCTAACCAAGCTTCATAACTGCCAACATTTCTTGGTGCACATTAGTGTTGAGATCCTGGATTCTGGGGTGAAATTAATTCTTAGCCATCTAGGCAGTGTTCAGACAAAACAAATGCATTATTCACACTTCTGTGTATGTCTTCTCTTTCTAAATATACTCTTGAGACATTTGCCCTGTAGCAGCATGTACAAAAACTTCAGTGAAAAGCACGTGTGATCATAAACCCTAAATAAATCCTACTGTGCCTCACAGAGCTGGGAAGAGTTGCCCTTCCCTCCAGTCTCCCCTGTTTCTCATGTGTCTCCAGCTGATTCAGGCCAAGTAAGGTTTGAATTCTCACTCAGTAAATAGAGAGCTCCTCAGCTGTAATTGTGCCACACAATAAAAGCCAGCTTATCTTTAAAGGCAATCAATGGACAGTCTGTCTCCTCAGGGGAAACAGAGTAGCTGTAGTTCCATCTAGTCCTGTCTGTCTTGGTTGGCTGTCAGCTGGCATTCAGGTACCCCTCTGTGGCAGACAGCACCGTGCTGCTCTGAACTCAGGGCTAGAATTCCCTTATCAGCTGTCAGACATTGGGGTTGTCTGCTGGAGGACACCAGTCATGTGTAACACTGCAATTCTGGATGATGAGTTTGTGATTCATTATCAGCTATGGTGTTTGAGAGTTGTGAAAAGCTTTTATTCTCCACAGACACTCTTTCCTGCATAACTTCATTTCTGTGTTAAGTTACAGGTTGATTGTAGTTGCTGCAGTTTATCAAACCAAATTTGCATTGGCTTTGTCCGTAATGATTCAGGTGCTAAAACAAGCATTAATTCCTGTTGATTTAGAAGTGGTGACTGAAGTATGTTATAGTAGGGGATTTTTGCCTTGAGTCAAATCACATTATGTACAGTTTTTTGACTAAGTTGTAGAGCATTTCCTGATTTACAAGTGTTTTTTGTTTTTTTGCTTTGGTGTTGAAAGGCCAAGAGCCATGAAACTTATTGTGCATTTTGCTCACTCTGTCTCCTGTTTGTTGATATTCCTGTAAAGAATATTTCAGAATGTGTCAGTTGCTTGATGGTGGAAAATATGAATGCATTCAGATAGTTTTTAAAATAATAATAATAGTTATAATAATAATAATATAATTCTAATAATATAATAATAATTTAAAATAATAATGAATAATTCTTAGGTATAATGTCATTAGGAGGAAAGAGTGTATTTTAGTATGTTGTATGTTCTTTCTTAATGATGGTTGGATTAAACCTATATCTTGAAAATCTAAGACACTTCCTTTGGCCTTTCTTGGTAGGAGCTGGAAGTGTCTTTAATCCATACAGCTTTTAGCTGCCTCAGCTTTTGGTCTCCTTGGCCTTTTATTCTCATGATCAAAACAGTTCAATGAATTCCTGAAAACAAACTGTTTAACTATGCTATTACTTGTTCTGTTGTAGAAAGAAGCAGATACAAAAGAGAGATCTGTCTTTGATATCCCAATCTTCACAGAAGAGTTCCTGAATCATAGTAAAGGTAATTTTAACTTTTCCAGGATGCTTTCCTTCTTGCTTTTCCAAAATTCTTGGCAAATGCTGTCCAGCTGAAGGGTCCTTGCACTCTCCCATCTCAGCTCACGTAAAGACTTGGGTATAGTTTCTGCTATTACCTTACCTCTGTATATACACAATGGCTGAAAAGCAGTTTTTCCTGGCATTGTCTTCCCAAATTAGCCTTTTTTGAGAATGTTTCTGATGTTTATTCCAGCCAGTTCAAGGTTTGTCTACTGTTCTATAGGACTAAGAAATATCAAAAATGTATCCTGGTGGTGATCAGGCTGGTTAGCAGTATTTTAATTCCCCCCATATGTGGAAGATTACACTGATATATTTTCTGTTACCCTGTTTAGTTTTCATATCTGTG
Organism: Molothrus aeneus; assembly: GCF_037042795.1. Lineage (NCBI taxonomy): Eukaryota > Metazoa > Chordata > Aves > Passeriformes > Icteridae > Molothrus > Molothrus aeneus. The sequence goes on along the minus strand of NC_089658.1, from coordinate 4,045,670 downwards.
TGTCTCAAGGTTGAGTATTTTTTGCCAGATTTCTTGAAGACTTTCCTGACTGAACAGAATTTAGATTCAGATACTTTCTGTGGTCAACAGAAGATTATTTTTGTAACTGGTATCTTGATTGCAAGATTCTTAGCACTGCTACTAAACTTTGTCATGCTGATTGCATTTGAAATCAGTCTTGCAGTCTTCCTCCCTGATCAGTTCCCCCATTCATTTCCATTCTGATGCTTTGAATGTTTTCCTAGTTGACTTTGTCTCTAGGAATGATCTCTGTCAAGTGCCACTGTAGGTGCTCTTGTCACTCCATGATGTGATGCTCTTTATCTATAAACCGCAACGGCACCATTTGTAATTATCAGCTGAGCACTCCAGAACATTCTGTCTCATTGCCTGTTGGTCCTAGAGATGTTTGTAGCAGTTTTTTGACTCTCTGGGATGGGTTGATGTTGGCAGCCCGTGAGGCGGAGCTGCGGCAGCTGCGCAAATCCAACATGGAGTTTGAGGAGAGGAATGCGGCGCTGCAGAAGCACGTGGAGAGCATGCGCACGGCCGTGGAGAAGCTGGAGGTGGACGTGATCCAGGAGCGGAGCCGCAACACGGTGCTGCAGCAGCACCTGGAGAGCCTGAGGCAGGCCCTCACCAGCAGCTTCGCTGCAGTCCCGCTGCCAGGTGGGCCTGGGAAAAGGAACTGCTCGTGTTTGTGTCGTGTTGTGGCCTGAGAACACGTGGGCTGCTGTCACAGACATGTTTGATGAAAAATCCTTTCGTTAGGATTTTTTCTCCTGAGAAGCTGAGAGGCCTCAGAAATGAAATGTAAACAATGATTATCTGCTGCTGTGGAATGCAACAGGTGCATCTTTGATTAGTCTCATGTGGTTGTTTTTAATTAATGGCCAATCACAGTCTGGCTGTCTTGGACTCTCTGGTCAGTCACAAGATTTTATTATCATTCCACTCCTTTCTATTCCTTGCTAGCCTTCTGATTGATCCTTTCTTCTATTCTTTTAGTAGAGTTTCAATATATCATTTTCTTTTAATATAATATATATCATAAAATAATAAATCAGCCTTCTGAAACATGGAGACAAGATTCTTGTCTCTTCCATTGTCCTGAGACCCCTGTGAACACCACCACAGGCTGCTCTCGTACTTCTGTGCTCTTGGCCATTTCTGAGCTTTTGTTGCGTGGGATAATGAAATACTAAAATGCATGCAGGGGGAAGTGTAGAGTCAGTGCTTTATTTCAACATGACATTTATTTTCTTATTGCTCCTACTCTTCCTAATAAAGTGAGACACATATTCAGTCCTGGCTCTCCTTCACTTGTTTTATGAAAACGTTACTGAATAGAATAGACAGGACGTGCAAGTTCCTTGATTAAAATAAGGGCTGTGTCTGTATTGTCAGCTGCCAGGGAACCTGCTTAGATTCTATGAATGCCCAGCTGAAAGAGTTTGTTATAATCAACTATGAGACCCAAATAAAAGAGAGCCATGCTTCATTAGTCCTGATATCCTTGGAACTACTCACTTTGTGGAGTTAGGAGGACATTGTTTAGCAGAATCTGTCACAAGAGGTGGTGCACAGCAGAATCACCTCCTATAGCAGTTTGTGAGTTGGCACAAATTACCCTTAGCGTAGTGTTAACTTTTTTGAATTTGCTGTGGTCATGCAAGTCTCTTGTGGCTCATTCCACTGTGTTGACCGTAGGCAGTGGGGAAACTCCCACGATGGAAACGATCGATTCCTACATGAACAGACTGCACAGCATCATCCTGGCCAACCCCCAGGAGAACGAGAACCTCATCGCCACCGTGCGGGACGTGGTCAACAGGCTGGAGCGTTAGTGACGGGGTGAGTGCTCTCTGCCAGGCTGCTCCTGGTGCCTGCTCCCTGCCTTTGGCACCTGTTCTGCTGCTGAGGCCTCTGCTGATCACCACATTGTACAATCCAAAGGCTTTCTTCCTCAAAGCTGCAGGAGCAGGTTGTCTTAATGAAAGTCAAATTGGGTTGAAAGGATTCCACGGCATTAAAGGGCTCTGAAATTCCCTTTAGCTCCAAGATCTTTATGTATTTGTATAAGGTGAATAAGAGTTCTGACGGAATGGTAACAGGGTGACTAATTTAGAAGAAGGTTCCTTTCTTGAGTGAAGTAAATCTGAAGATTTTAGCAGTAATTGTAGAAACTGATGGCCATGGGGAAATTCTATTTGTCTCAAGAGGTTACAGGTGAACTCAATTCTGTTATAAATTGAAAATGCTCTACCTCTGCTCAGTGGCACCTGTAGTCAAGCTGTTGTAATGAGGAAGGCTTAGATGCAAAGCTGTACATAGCATTTGCTGAGACTAATGTTTATGTGGCATGTGCGTAGATTATTATTGAGCTCATGATTCTGTATTTTTGCTGCTGTTTAACAGCTTGGAAAACTGTAATAGAGAACAGAGTTGAAAAACAAATTAACAAAGAAGTAAATACCAGTCTTTCTGCATTACTGTGCTGCTTTGCATTTCCCACACCTCTCACTCCCCCACTTACCCATGATGCAGAGCTCTAGGCAGCCATGAGGAGTTTGCCTATTTCTATTTTAACAAAGTGCATACCTTCATTCTTCAGGCATTTATTATGTAGAGATCTACTGTACATGTCTTGAATAGTGTTTAGAAATGCAAATAAAGCTGCCTTGTGCCATCTGCAAATATGAAGACAGGGCTTTTCATCCTTTCTGGTTCTGACCTTTTGTGGTGCTGTGTAGAACAGTTAATTACACATTTCCCATTATAGTGTGGCTTTAGCTGGGAGATCATTGTCCTTCAGGAGGGTAGCCAGATGGAACACACTGTAGTTCTAAGAGATGACTGAGCCCCCAGCAGAATAAAGAAGTGCCTTTACTGCTGCTATTTGTGAAGGGAACAGCTTGTCGATCCAGGTCTGGGATTTTTCAGCAGCTCATCAACCTCCTCCTTTTTGTATACTGTTTTCAGTTAGTTCTCAGGCTCAGAGAGAGAAAACCTCAGAGGGGAGGTTTTACAGAATGGCTAACAGGGAGAGCAGTTTCTCATCCATCAGTTATTAGAAGGGTATGCCAGGCCCAGAAATGGATATTTGTCCTTTAAGCACCTTGCTAGAAAAATCATATCACAAAGCTACTAAAATTTAGACTTTCATTCTCTTGCCAGGTGGCTTCATCTTTCCTAAAGGATGGACAATTCCTGTGTTCCTAAACATATAATTTTCTTGGATAGGCTAGATTTGGCTGTAATTGATTTAGAAAAAGTAATTCTTGCTTTAAAATTCTTCCTTCTAACCTCTACTTGAAAAATAGTACTTCTTTCCTTTCTTTTCCTACCAATGCCTTCTCTCTTTTCAGCAGCAAAACAGTGTGAGGCAGTCAAAAATGGGATTAATAATCACATAGTTTCACTGGTCAATGACATGCTTGTAATGGAATATAATGATCAAATAATTAATGGGACTGTTAATTACACTGACTTTCACTTGGCACTGATTATATTTTGAGACTAAATTTTGGAAGGAAGAAGGTTGGGTTTTGTTGGATGCAAATCTAGAAAATGATAGAGATTCCCTGGAAAACAAGGAAGCTTTGGATAAAAGGTTCATCTGGCACATGATAAACTGTATCAACAAGCTGTCATCACCAGTGTCCCTTTGTTAGTGTGCATATGTGTATATTAATGCTGGATGTTATCTCCGTCAACCAAGTGGTCTCTGTTTGAGGTTGGGACACATCACAAATCAATACCACAGAAAACTGTGCCCATAATGCTCCTGAAAACAACTCTTTCACAGATCTGAGGTGGGTTTCGGTGGCTTTGTACATTGTGTTTAGGGATATTTGATTATACTGGTCAATATTTTGGTTTTTCTGTACTGCATGGTAAAAACTTCTTTGTGCAAACAGTATATGGGGAGCACTGGATGGAAACAGCCACTCAGTTTGGTTGTGTCTCTAGAGGCTGCTTTACTATCCTGAGTGTTGTGTTTTCAGATCAAACACCCCACACCCCTGTCATGGTGCCTGTTTGGTCCTGGCAGATTGTAGCCTTCTAACCCTTATTTTTCTGTTTCGTCTGCAGGTCTCGTGACCCGGGGAAGCTTTACAAAATTTTTTTGGCCAGTGTGGAATAAGAAGCCATGGGGGAAAGCCTGGGGTGGGAGGCAGGAGGGCAGGTTTGTGCTGGGCCCTGCCTGTGTGATTTGTCAGGGAGACAAACAGATCAATGCATTAAGAGATGTTAAGAAGCCACGGACACCGCCCACTAAGCATTTGGAACTGTCCTCTGTGTGACCATTTAAGAGCATGCAACTTCTGTGCAATCTACATTTTTTATGGATTTTGCTGGGTGTGAGGGTGCCTGTGTTCTGTGGACTGGCTGGCTGTGGAGATGAAATCTCAGCTTGTGAAATGGAGTCAGCGTATATGTTGTAGTAATAACTTTGATGTGTTATATTGCCTAATGTCTTCTAGTGTCTTTTATTTTGTTTTCATGTTTATCCTGTGGGGTTACCTTCCTTCACTTCAGTTCTCTTCTTTTGATCTTGTTCCCTGATTCTTGCAGTACTGGATAGCAGTGTTTGTGTTCTCTGCTCTAACAGGGAGTTTTTCTTGGTGCACTGTCTTGTCCTCCTGCTATGTTTATAGGAGCTTTTCTTAAGCAAAATCCTGGGGGTTTTTTGTGTTAGCCTGCAGTTCCTACAATGTGAGTTTGCCCCTGCTAGAGACTGGCTGTGGTTGATGCTTTGTGACTTGATTCTACTATGAGACAGACTTCTTCTCTCCCCTCTCTTCAAGCACCTCTCTTGCACATTGCATCCTGCTCTTCTGTGAAGGTCTCCTGTCATCTCTTGAAAACGTTTGCTGGAGCATTTTACTATCCACAAAGATCAGTGGAAATCAAGATAGAAGGTGAAACATTAGTTCTTCTCAGCAGGGAAAATGGGATTCTTCAGTTTAGACTAAACCCACAAAGCTTGCCCTTCATCTGATACCTTGTTCAGTCTAATTTAATGTTACTGCTTTGTTTTTGAGAGAATGATCTCATGGGGAAAGCAGTTTTCTATAAAAAGAGAAATGGGCACAGGAATTGCATTTTTTTTCCCCTCCTGCCCTCCTGAAATTGCTGTGCTGGGAATCAATGTGTCTGGAAGCAGCACGTATATTTTTGCATGAATTATTAGAGCAGAGAAGGTTATTAGCAACTAGCTCCACATAGCCCACAGAACTCAGCATTGCAGCTTGTTTCTGCTCTCACCTTTTGTACAGTCCAGTACTGCCCATGGAGCCCATGGCATTCGGCATTTTGTGCTCCAGCTGACCTAAATGGCCTTTCACTTGCATTGAATAGAGCTCTGCATGTTTGAGTCTGATCTTGCAGAGCTACACCAGACCTCCTGGCAGAGCTGGGGCACCCACTGCCTGCACTGGCTTATGCAAAACTTTCCCTGCCCTTTGCTTCCTGTCAAAGTGTTGGTTCTGACTTTGGCTCAGCACTTGTTGGACGTCTCTGGGCTTTTTGGGGGTGGTTGAAATTCTCTTGCTCCCACGTGACAATCTCTTTGCTCCTGCTCATGACGTGTGTTAAGATTCCCTGTTGTGATGTGGAGGTTGCTTGTGTTGCTGTCAGCATCACTTTCATGTACCTGGACACAAATATTTTGAAGATTAAAAACCAATTTCTTCTTTTCCTGCGCTGTACACATGGACGTCGTGCTGGCCTGGAGCCGTCTTCAGGTCAGCGCCTTTATGCCAGGTCTCAGCTTACTCCTGGGGTTATTGCTGTAGCCAAGAAGCAAGGATTTCCATGTAAATCAAGTCTTCCTTCAGGGAGGAAACTCCTTTCTCTTGTTATCTGTTTTGCTTTCAAGACTTCACAAAAAGGAACCTCAGTTTGCTGCATTGACTTCCACTCTCCTTAGCATGGATGAGACCAGCTGATGCTGCCATGAACTTTTTTAGTGTGTTCTGAAAAGAATGTTGTAAATCCTAGAGGTTTTTAATGCCTCCAGTAGAAGCACCTACACCTTCATCTCATGTATGTATCTTGGTTTTTTAGAACTGGTGATGTTTGACTCTCTGTTGAAGTGGCCAAAATGCGCTGCATAGCCAAAAACTGATTTACAAAATCCTGAAGTTCTGTCTGTGGCATCCTACCTAACACCTGGAGTTGTATCCCATAAAGACTCCAGAAATTCCATGTAATGTAGGATGCACTTCCAGGCTGTAACATATGCAGTCCATCAGTAGGGTCAGATGGCTCCAGGCTGCCTGCTTACAGAAATCTGCTCATGGATACTGCTCATCCATCTCAGCTGAGAAGCATGCAAGTGTTGTGGGATAGGAAATTTAAAGTGATATTATTAGCTGGGGGCTGACAAATCTCTTGCTTCTTCCCACAAGGAAGGAGGTGGGGTGGATTATCCATCTTGAAGCAGCTGGGAGAAGACTGAGTTCTTGCTCACTGATGATGTGACAGATGATGTTTTGTCTCATTAAGAAGCTTCTTATTTATGTTTATTAACCCTATAAAAATGGATTTTGTCTTTCCAGTGTTTTCGGAGTGTCACTTCAGTTTACAGTTTTCAGTGTTGACTGATTAAAAAAAAATGAAGTGGGTGTCAAGGAGAAGAGAGGAATAAAATGATTTTGTCACTTGCAAAAATGTTAAGAGAAATATATGAAAGCAGAATCCATTTGCTGGATTAACGTGTTTGGAATTGTTTAAATGCCAAGTTTTCTGTACAATGTTTTTGTAATTAAACTTTGGAGCTCCTTGGTTTCTAAGAAGTTGATGTGCTTGTTTGACACTGCTTCATTAAAATTGTTCAACGCTGAATCCATTCTGATTCAATTTTAACTGCATTTTCATGAAAGAACTATTGCTACATTGATAGCTCCTCAGAGATTTTGGCAATTCCATGTTAACCTTTGAACCTTTGAAATTCCACCTCTCCATCCTAAGGTGTCTTCCTCTGGAAAAGCTGAAGGAATTTAGATTATTACTTACAATGGTGAAAGCATCAGAGTTTTTGGTTATAACTAATGGTTGCCAGGGTCTTTCCCCAACTTGACTAACTTTAAAAATGTCATCTCTCATTCATCCCTTTTTTTACATCTTTGTCTTCCTTTGTCCTCCCTAATTTCCCACCATCATAGTGATTTTCTTTAAGAACCTTCTGAATCATAACTATTGATAACTATTCATAACTCCCCACTTGATTTTCTTTTCCCCTACTAGATTTTTATCCTCTCTTTACCCACCTGCTGGCTGAGAATGAAGCAAACTGTAGCATCATGACATTTGTACTTGGTGTAGGTGCTCTGTGGAGGAGTTTGGATGACTTCTGCCTCTGCTGATGCTCTTTCTGAGGTCACAGTGCTGTGAGCAGCCATGTCTTTATGCTACTTTTGTGGTCACATCTCATTATTTTGGTTGACAGATTAATGCCTGCTCTGTCTATACCAACAGGCTTGGTACTGTCCTCTTCCTGGGACAGACTATCTTGAGATTTAGAATGCTTTGGAGATTCTTTAAACCACTAATTGTGTAATGGTGAAGATACTGGATAATCAGCTGCCATGTGACACTGCCTGGTTTGGAGCTGGAGACAGGAACAGCCAGACAGGTGCACACCCAGAGGAAAGAGTAAGAGCAGAACAGCAGTGAGTTCATAACGAGAGAAAAACCTCATTCCTCTGTAACCTGTGCTCCTGTTTGTGGCACCAGGAGCAGATGGTGGTAAATCATGCTCAATTTGAGCAATGTGGTGTAATACTTCCTCTGTTTGTTCCTGTTTGTTCCCCCTGTTTACTCTGCAGCTGGGCAATTGGCCTGATGATTAATTATCATCTAAGGGAAGTGGGGGGATCTGAGGCCTTCAGGCTCTTTAGAGGAAGAAATCACTTCCTCTCTGCTCAGGCAGCTTCCTGTTGATAATGTGGATTCATTTGGAATCTGAAATTGGGTCTTTTTAACCTTCTGCTTCATTGCAGTTGAACCCTTCAGAGTCATGATTACACTGATGCCTCTCCTTTACTTTTACCGTAGCATCTTTCTGCTTGGGAACCATCAAGAGTTTTGCTGCTTCTTTCTCCTTCATTGCTGATAGTACTGAGGTTTTTAAAATGTTAATATATTAATGATTTGCTATCTTAATTGCAAAATCTCTGGATTTTGTATGAACTGTACCATTTTGTGTGTGGTGAAGTGTCCACATCCATTATGTAATACAAGGCATAGCATTTGTACTTCAACTTATTTAAGGGTTTTATTAATTAACCTGTAATTCTTATGCTGTGGAGGTTTGGGTGTTTTTGCTATTTCCTGTGCAAGCACTAATGGTTTGTGTGTCTGAGGATGTAAAAATGCAAGTTATTCTAAGATGTAAGGTAATTGTAAGGGTCTCTGCTGTCTCTTCCCATTGATGAAATGGCTCTTCTCCTAAAGTTGTTAAATATTCTGTTTACTGAATGGTCATGCATGCTCTGGAAGGCAAAAGGCATTCTCACTTTTCCCTAGAAATATGTCTGTGCACTGAAGTCCATGTGATCTTTTTGTTTATAAATTTGGATTCTAAAACCTTAATGAAAAAGAGTTCTACCTGTCCAAATCCTGGGCTGCTAGATACCATCTGGTTTCCTAGAATTGAGTGGAACAGTGTTACTCCCACTGAATACCTGACTCGCTGGAAATCAGAGACAGAGTTCTAGTTTTTGTTTTGAAGCAATAGCCCTGTGGGATTTCTCTTTCTATCTCATATCAGCAGTTCTAGTTTTATTAAATCTCTTCTAGTGTTAATCAAGAGAGAATTCCCTCATCTAATTTATTTGAAATACTGCTTAAGCCCAAGACACTTGCAAAGAAATCCCCAGCTGAAATTCAAGGCCTACAAACACTGTTCGAAGCCCTCCCCCTTCAAAGTGGGTGTTAACAACTGTATCAGTATTTGGATTCTTCTCAGAGGAAGTTCCTTTTTCTCAATAACACTTTAAATTCCTGCCTATGTTGGGTTTGTGTGTTGAATGTTGAAGGAAGAGAAGTAAACTGTTTGGACTGGGGGCAGATTAGCAGGAAATTTATCAAAGGTGCAGGCCAGCAGGGTGGCTGAGTCCAGGAGAGTGAAAAGCTCTGGAAAATTAATCTTACACCTTTCCCAGGAAGGACTGTGGTGCTTTTAGGATGAATGTTGTACATGCAGCAAAACAAAGGCTGCATTCCTTGTGTCTAACAGCTGGTTCTGGAGAGTGTTGACATGGTCATCCAATGATTTCAGTTCTCTGAAATTGCTTTTACCCAACAAAGCATCTGCTCCTGTAGGAGTACTTCTGTGTAGTGGCTTTTAGGCACATGTATGAACTTGATATGCAGGAGGAAGGGGTTAAATTTTCTTTTGCTTACTGGCATTAATGATGAGTGGCTCAGACATATGTAAATGCACAGAGACAAATTCTGTTTACAGCCTTTTTTTTTTTTCCTTTTGTGATGAAGGTGGCAAGAATTGCTTTCTATCTTCACCCTGCTAAAAATCTGTGAAGGGACATGGTAGGATAAGGACAGAAGAAAAGGATACAAGAACAGAATTTGCCTTTTTTCTTGAGGTTAATGTTCACTTACTGCCAATACAGAAAAGGTTGGGTTTTCAGCCTCAGTAAATTTGAATTCAAACCTGCAAATTCCATACATTCTTGAAGTGCTTTTGAGGAGGAAGAGTAGCAAATATAAAATGAAATTCCAGCTGCACCCTCGTTTCAGAACTTCACAGTTATGTGGTTAATGTGCATTTCCAGATCTCTGAAATCTCTGTCCACTTCACCAGTTTCCTCCTGGGGGGAGCAGTGCCCTCTGATGATCCATCTTGGTATCTCTGATTGAGAGTGAGAAAGCCTGGCAGTGAAGGCCGGAGCCAGAGCTTCTGCATGTGAAAATTTAAGTCAGTTCCCTGGTTTTGTTCTAGGCATATGGCAGTTTCTCAGGGGTTTGGTATCTGTTTTTTTTTAATAGATTCATATCTTTGTTTCATGCAGATACATTATTCTTTTCCTACCACTCTTTGAGAGCTTGTCAGGGTGAAAGTGGTTCAGCAAGTATTCCTGTGTTACAAGGACAGCAGCATAGAAAACATGACCTGAGTTAGCTTGTCTTTGAGGTCATCATTCTGACTGCAAGGATGGCTGTAATAAAGATTTCTGGTTGGCTAAAGCTGTCTCTGTGTGTTGGCAAAATCAGCCTGCCTGACTTGGAGCTAGCAGGAGCTATGAATACATAAATCCATGGAATGGAAGCTTTGCAGCTGTTGGTATTTACACAGCACCGTGTCTTTGCAGAGCTGGTTTTTGTTCTGGAAGCCTGCAGCAGCTTCACACTTCATCAGCCCCACCAGCTCTCAGGTGTACAGCAAGGTGGCAGCTGCTTCTCTATGGCCTTTCTCCAGCCAGGAGCACCCCTGTCCAACCCTGAGCTCCACTAGTGCATCAAAATACTGAAAAACTACACAGCTTTTGGTTGTTGTAGAATGTTGTCTGTAGTTTGTGAACTGGCTGAGCTGCTGTAGAAGTCTGGCAAGCACTAGGGTTTTTTTGAAGTGAGCAAGAGGATGAGAGAGGAGATGAAGGGAAGCAGGAGCTCCTTTCTGGAGTATCCTGCTTGCATCTTGGCTCTCAGTTTCACGAGACTGCACTCTGAATTGCTGTGGGAGCACAGACTGTAGAGAATTATCTCCTTTTCAGCACCTAGGGCTGTCAGTAAATACGTGACAATCAAAATATAACTCCTGGCTTCATGCTGTTGCCCTTATCTGTATGTTTTTCTGTATGTCTTGCTTTTCTTTCTCTCTCTTCCCCTCTTCCTTTGTGCTGAGCTGTTTCAGCTTAAAACCAGCTAAAATTGACTTAAGTGGCTCCACCAAGATTTTTTTTATAAAGTCTTTTTTATGAATGTCACTGGAATGTCACTATCCAGTGGACTTAGGAGGGGCTCACAAGTACTGCAAGTGAAGTATTTAGAAAAGGCAAAATTATAGAAATAAGTATTTTAAATTGTCTTGTCTTTTGGGAAATGGGGGCAACAAATCAACCCAGCGACAGTGCTCTTCTCTCTGGTACCAGTTTCCAAGCCAGATACTGACAAAACAAACTGAAGGGATAAAATCAAGGCTGCTTAATCTGTGGGAGGGGGATGAGGGGCAAGATCACATTACTGATAAAAGAAAATATGTAAAATAACAAATTCCAGGCTTTCTCCCTTGGGGTGTGCATTCAGCTGTAGAAAGAATGTTTATGGAAGACTACATTGTGCTGTTTAAGCATGCTTCAAAGAACAGATCTTTTTCTTACCTTGTAGAAATTCATCTCAGCTTTTTCTTTTCTTTCTTTCAGCCCATAAGTCAGTAGAAGTGATGTATGTTACCCATGGGCCAGTTTGTACAGGGCTAGCTTAATCTGGGCACGTCCTTACCTTGGATTGGAAGTCTGTTCTATTTAATGGAGTGTTAACTCAGTTTATTCCCTGGGATTTCTGCAGTAATTTTATTGCCTGCAAAAGGAGCAATTTGAAGCCAGATGAAGTGAAGGTATGCTCTGTACCATACCTGCTGAGCTTGGCAATGATGCCTGGACACACTTACCTTATTCTGGGGCTTCTGTTTTCTTCATCACATCTCTTGCATGCATTTTCCTGGTAGTCCTGCTTGGAGTTTGAGGGTTATCTCCCTTCTTTGAGGAAGTAGATCCATAGGCAATGCCTCTGGTCTGTTCTCAAGTCTGTGTCAAATGTTCTTGGCAGGCATAAGAGGAATGGATTCTGAAGTCAGATTTTACAAACAAGGCTGTTTGGTAGTTGAGTTCAGTGATACTACAGCAGAACCTAAAGTGAATTACAGTCTAAGACATTTATAATATTAAAGAAATGGGTTCTTCTAATGCTGAAGCACTAACAGAACAAAGAGGAAAAATCAAAGACCAAGATAAAATATCATCTTAAAGTGGACAAACTGTGCAGGATGACAGACTTTTATAAAGACTTAAAGTGGACAAACTGTGCAGGATGACAGACTTTTATAAAGACTTAAAGTGGACAAACTGTGCGGGATGACAGACTTTTATAAAGACTTCTGTCAGCTGTGGCTGTTTGGTGAGGGAGGATGGTGTAGATCAGCACTGATGCCTTAGGACACAAAGCTCAATTGTTCAGTCCTCTTACACAGGTGGTCTTGCAACTCCTATGTGGTAAAAGCACAGACAACAGTTTCATGAACATTAAAAAGCATTTGGATGTTAAATTACTGGGCAGTATGTGTTTAGTGTGAATGAGAGACACAATGTCACTTGTGCCTGGTGCTTTGGAGAACAGACTGCAGTAACTTCAGCAGACTCTTCTAAAGCACAACTTTGCCTGAACTAATATGAAATATCAGGTCTCAGTTCAGTTTGTTGTCATGTGGTTTTGACATACTTATCTAGTAGGAAACACTTCACAATCAGATCAACTGTTTTCTAAAGCCAAAGCTTCAGTGGAAAGTTTTTGGCCCCTATGAAATTAATGAAAATTTAATTATTGACATTGCTGGAGCCAGGATTTCATTTGCAGTCTTCAGCAGTTATATGTGTGGTTATGGACAATCAGTCCATATGGAAGCTGAAACTGTGTCTCCAGCTTTTCCTAGACTCATCCAGTGTCTGTAATCCTGCAGCTTCACAGAGGAGTCTGTGTGAGGGTTCTTCCTAAGGAAAATCCAAACTCCTGCAATGTACTACCAGGCTGACAAAGCATATGTTTCTTCAGCTAAAATAGCACTGCTCTTTCACATATAATGGGGTCACTGTTTCTCTGCTGAGTTTCTCATGTTATTGATACTTACTAGCTGGGCTCCAATTTGATGATAAAATATCAGCACTTCAAAATCCTAGCAGTGGGAGGGCTTCACATCACCAAAATGTCAGTCCTGTCACTTAAAGAAACACTTCTGTTACTTCCTGTCACTGCTGCTACTTTTTCTTTTATGATAGGAAATTTCAATTGGATTCCCAAGTTCTCCATTAGCAATTTCACTGAATCCAGTATTTCAGTACCATGGGCAAATGCAATGAAAGTGTTCTCAGGGTAGGGTGGGAGAACTCAGCCTGGATCCAGAGGATCTGGGTTTGTTTTCCAGGCTCTCTCTGTGTGACAGATTCTATTTCTGCTTCTGTCCAGTCAACAAATTAGTGAAAGATACTCAGTTCAGTGATGATGCTGTTAGAGGAACTGATGGAGACAGAGTTTTTGGACAGTGGGCTGTTTTTGGTCTGCTTCAGTTCTTCATTGTGCAAATGAAAAGAGTAAACATCATCCTTTTAGACAGAGCTGCCTGAAAAGGGGGCTGTGTCTTAGCCAGGAACTACCACTGAATAGGAATCTATAGGCTTTGTTCTGTTAATTCATCTACCTCCACTGATAGTTTTCGATATCATTAAGAGGATTTGGGGTTGGAAATAGTAATTTCTTGTTGGCTTTTTAATTATTATTTAAAGTAGACTGTGATGTCTTTTTTTCTGCTTGAGCTGTACTGCCTGAAATAGTGCAACTCTTGCAGTTGAATCCTATTTTCATTATTCTTTCTCAAGCTCTGACCTTTAAGAACACAAGTGGAACTGGTATCTATACAAGGAGGTGGCAAAGGTCTTGTGTAGCCTTCTGAAAACACTCCTGTTTTGTTTGCATGACAGAGTAGTCAGAAAATGTATCAGGAAAGAATAGTGGATAAGAGAAAATGAATGACAGGACTGAGTGCAGCAGCCAGAAATAACCTCCTGCCTGGGCTTGTTCACCTCACCAGAAATTATCAGTATAATGGAAGAGGGATTTTACACCATCTTTAACCATAAGGGTGTAGTCTGTGTGGACATACATTTATGTCAAAATTCTTAATTTTGGTGTGGATACTTTAATAAAATGATCCAATATGAAAATCAGTGGCTATATAGACTTACATAATTTAACTATATCAGTTTAAAAGCTATTTATTTTGCATACTAATGAGCCCTGTCTGGGTTTGATGTCTACAGACAAGACTGTGCATAGTAAATAATAATCATTGCAAAAAATTTGTTTCTCAGGGTCCTAAATTCACCAGTCTCCTCAATCTATATTTTCTCTTCATGTGCTGCCCAATTTCTCCTGAATTTCAGTCTTGTTCCTCACTTGAGTCAGTGTGAAATGTGTTTCTACTGTTTTTTTTAAGATTTAGAACAAATGACAGGCTGACCCAAGGGGTTTGACTGGAGAGGGAAGAGCACTGGGTGCTGCTCAGCTAAAGAAATCTGGTTTTATTAGCCCAGTCTGACATTTGAAGAGGAGAACAGATCAGATTTGGGCTTCACTGGTAGATCTAGAGCTGGCTAGGTTGCTGCCCTAGAGGGAAGGGTTCCTGTCAACTCCAGATCTCTCAAGAGACATAATTTGCTGAGCTGGTGTGATGAGAAGGTTCAGAGGTAGTGTCAGTCTGGATGGTTCATTAGTTTAAATGTCTGGTGTTGGGAGGTATGTTCTCAAGCAAAGGTTTCTAAATATAAAATAGTCTTGTGAAGTTTTCATCTTATGCATATTCACTTGTTGAATTTACATTTTGTTTTTCATCTCTGAGCTCCTAGAACAGGGCCTTTCACAGAGGACAGCCTTCCCATCTGTCTGAATAAACTGACAGAAAGTTTTTGCAAAAACAATCCCTTGTTTAACATGTCCATGCCCTCCAGCTAGTTTATTTCAGAACACTTTGAAGACACAGCCATTGTCACATGCAAGCCTGAATAATCTAAAACTTGAGGAAAAGTTTGATCTATGCACCCTTGAATACATGGACTGTAATTGGTGCAGGTGGAACCATAACAGTTTTGCCTCAAGAGGCTGAAGCAGTCCAGGCAGTGCTCTCAGTACAGACGGTTTTGGTGCAGCTGGGAGAGAGCAAACACATCTGTCCCACACCTGTGGGGATCTGGAGTGGCTGCCTTGGAGCTGCAGGGATCACTGGGATGGAGCCTTTACCAGAGCTGCAGAGTGTGCTTCATGTGAGCCCATCATCTCTGGCTGTCACTGCTCTGCTCGCCTGTGCACTGCAGTCATGGGAAAAGGCATGAAATACATCAATAAGGGGAGGCAATCCTCATCCCCTCCAATCCTCTTGGGTGCTTGATTGCTTCTAGGCTGTGGCTTTTGTTGTTCTGTTCTCATTTACTTTCTTTTTTCAACTACATATCAAGTTCTTTCCTGATCCGGCTTCATATGGTGGCTAATGGAACAAAATTGATGCAATTGCTCCAAAAACCAGGCTTTTAGCTGGTAGATTCTAATTAAAGCAACTCTTTTTTATTTTTCACAGGGAAAAAAAAAATCCTTCCAAGGGCCCACTTTCTTTGTATCAAATGAATATATATGCAATCATTTCCCAGCCTGATGGAGACAGAAGTTGAAATATGCTTGGAGCAGTTATAGCCAACCATATGTAAGTGCTGGCATTACCTGGAGCTTATTTCTCCCACAAGGTGGTATTTCTACCATGCTAATCTTGCTGCTTCCTGCTGTAGGCAGTATTAGGCAGAATGTGTCAGAAAATTTGTCTAAATGGCTTTTTCTCAGGAGATTCCATTTTAGTAATGCCCATGGGGGGGAAAAAAGTATAGGTTTAGTTGAAAATTCATAGTTCTGTGGTTTGGCCAGCATGAGTTTTAGGGGCAAGTCCTTATGCCCAACTGCAGAAGGTCCTGAATTTACAAATTCTACTTACAGGCTCTCCAGGGAGATGGTTTCTTTGTTCTTGCCTGCTTCTTCCGTGTGCTTGGCTGCCTCAACAGATGGAGGTGAGGAGATTTTCTCTGCTTCCAGGAATAAAACCCCAAACTCCACACCTACAAACATGATTAAAATTATCCAGTTAAATTCCACGTGTGGGGTAGGTTCTCAGTGGCCAAAGCTAAGTGGAACTGTGGAAGGGTGGAGTTAAGCTGCCTTGATGTGACATGGACTGCTCATTGTGCTGGGGGAATCACCTTATCTCCAAACCTCATCTCCCTTCCAAATCCACCCTAATGTCAGACTGAGAAATCAGTGCTCAGGAGAACAAAGACACATCACAAATGCACTTCCACTCCAAGTGCCAGGAGCAGGGGTTTTTTTAAATCTTCCTTCTGTATTAGTGAATCTGCTTAATAAGGCTTCCCAAGGTAAGTCATTGCCTGACCCCCAGCCATTCCCAGGAGGAAAGAGTGATGGAAGGAACCAATTGCAGCTCATACACAGTAGCCTCAAGACCTGATGAAAAGACATGGTGGGTAAGTGTGCAGGAGGCTCAGTACATGAGAATCTCTGATTTTTTTCCCCTCTATAACTGCCTGTGTGCTTCAGAACCACTTTTCATAATTCCCTTCCTTTACTGTCCTAAAGACCAAACAGCCTCTTTCTCCCCATTTGGAGCATTTAGGCTCTCTATTCATGGAGAACCTTTCCCTATCACTCCCTACCGAGCCTGAAAATCCTTCCTGAACAACATTTAAATAAAAAATCCTTTCTTTGTCTGTCCCATTCCTGCTGGCCCCCTGCACCTGAGCTGGCTGTATCTGAGGGGCTGGAAGCCTGCAAGTGATGCTGTTTGCCTCTTAGTCAGAGAGGCTTTTAAATCTGAGTGTAAAATGAGCCTCCTCCAGCAGTAAACAGCCCATCATACACCTCCTTTGAAGTTCCAATTTAAATAACCTCCAGGGCTTTCCTAATGCGGGAAGGCAGCAAGAGGAAGCAATTCCCTCCTTCTCCCCTCTCCAAAGCAAGGAAAATGAATTCCCTGGCAGAGGGGGGATGCCGGTTTTCAGGGTACTGCAGAGGAGATTAACAGCTCTTGTTTGCAGCTTAGTTTGTGAGTCAGCACATGCTCGTTCATGGGCACAATTTATTAACCCCTGAACACCACAGATGATGGTGTTATCACTGTAAAGTCATTTTAATTTGTTATATAATTTATAAGGTAGCTGCTGCATCAGAGGGAAGCCTGTATCTGCTCATGTGTCCAGGTCCTGGTGTGATGCTAGGATGGGAAGAGGATGAGGGAAACAAAAAGGAGGGGTCCTGGCAGGACTATGGGAGCTGACCTGGTTGCAGATGGTTTTTTTGCTGATTTCCCACCTCTGTGGGTTGTTCCTGGTGCTGCTGCCTCATTTAAAGGTGGCTGTGTGTTTGCAGGCCTCCAGATCTACATGTGAATTGATGCTTGGATTTTTCCTGAAGGTGAACAGACACATAGCAGCAGGAGCACTAGTGAGTTTGTGTGACATCTGACAGCACTGGAGGGATGTTCAGTGGTGTTTTGGACAGGAGAGTATCCTGTGCTAGATGGGATCCTGTGATGCTGAATGTCAGCATTTTATATTTTTGAGATTATATTAGGGCCTTCTCTATGGACTGGTGTCACGTGGCTGCCAAATGTGAGAGTACAGTAAAATCAGTGTCAGTAAAATCTCCTGAGACCTTTGTAGTCCTGTGTGCTGCAATGATTTAATGGGACAGCTTTCCAGTGAGACAGCAGGTTTGCCCATTACTGGAAGGACTGGAAATATTCCTACTTGCCTGGATATTACTTGTTTACCAGGTAGGTTAACCAGTCAATACCTAAATGAGTTCACTCCTTTGTTAAGTGATTTATTAAATAGTAACTTTATTCAAATCATTAAATAGGCTTTACTAGTGCACCATCTTAACTAGAGAATGCTCTGAAGACATCTTAAGTAAGTTTGAAGCTAACCAAGCTGCCTGAGGTTGGTTCCTCCTGGGCTCAGAGGTGCAGAACTCAAAGATCCCTGCATTTTCAGACTGCTTTTAATCAGGTGTTTGGGGGTTATTTTCCACAAGGAGAAATGTGTGCTTGCCTGAATGTGCTGTTAGTCAGTCCTTGGCCTGACTGAAAGTGTGGGGAGTTCCAAGGCAATTATACCTGCACTAATCATAATTTGCTCCTTAATCTAGGAGTACCTGCCTCTATGTCCCTGTTTATGCTAAGTTGCTGAACAATTTGATTAGGTGCTTTGAATAAACCTTGTAATTATGCCATAGATACTCCTGATGCATTATGTTATTTTTATTATCTAAGTTAACACTGCCCATTGTTGTAGCATGGTTACACTTAGAGGCTGCTATTAGAGCTGAAGCTCAATTGTGCTAAATATTGCACAGACATAGAGCTGCAGTCTCTGTCCTGGAGGACTCAGAGCTTGGCTGTACTATTGTGCATCAGCCCATTAGAGCACCCTGAGAGGCATTAGTGCCCCAAATAGTGCCACAGGTTCTGTAATGGAAATGGCCTTGCAGCCCTTTTAACCTGTGAAGGCAGCAGTGTTCCTGAATTTTCAGCTTTGTCCGTGCTCTTCTGTCATTACCACTGCTTGTTAGACAGAATCTTGGGAAATGATAGTTTCAGATGGGGTTGGAACAGGCCAATTCTGCTTTCTCAGTGAGTCCTCCTGAGGGTGGAAGAGTAGAGCCAGGCCACCCTCTTTCATGTCCCCAGCATGGTTTCTGCTTTGTCAAAAGCATTACAATGTGAGCTGAATTCTTTCCTGGCTGGTTTGTACTTCACCAGGTTTCCCTGACCTTGTGCCAATCAGTGATGAATTGTACAAGTCCCCATTGAAAACACTGCAGAAGCCAGAGGAATGCCAGCCTCACTGTGTAGTACATTAAGTCAAAATATTTTAAGCCTGAGACTGATGGGTATGATTCTTCTATTTCAATCTGCTCCTTCAGATTAAAAAGCTGCTAAAAGCTTCAGCTTGTCTTGCTGCATCTGCTGCTTCAAGACCAATGAATGGCATGTCCAGGACTGGAGGCTGTGGGTAGGAGGATGATATTTTGTGGTAAATGTACCTGATGGTGTTTTATGTTCACAAAGTTTTTTAAAAGCCTTCTTCAGCAAATGATCAATCTGTTAGAATACTGAAAGAGCATCTAGCACTCCTTTGACTGTGAGGAATCAGTAATGTCTAAAAGACCCCAGACCTCTAACCTGTGCAAAGTTATGTCACTTTTGGCCTAAGTTTCCTTCTTGGTTTACCCTCTTTGGTGCTGTTACTGCTGGATTGGCTTTAACTGCAGGATATTATTTTGTAATATTTTGTGTATTGGCTCTCTTACTAATTCTCTATCCCCTTTTTACAGTTTTGTGGCTAAAAGATTAAATCTGCAAAGCATTTATATGAAAAAACAAAGTAACAGATTATTGTTGTTTTTCATTTGCTTTGCATTAAGTTTTTTCACTGTCATAGTTTCAGTGAGGCAGATTCTGTGGTGATGGGAATCAGTGGTGGTAGAGTTGATTGATTTGAATTTATTGGTATAAGAATATGAGGATTTCCTGAGTAAGCTGGAAGGTGGGAATCATGCTCAGAGACATAGCTGGTAGAGCCAGTCTGTAAAACCTTTGAAATGATGAAAAGGCATAAATATCAGACTTCTTCCTGTTAGACTACTGTGATCTATCACAGCACCAGTGGTAGAAGGAGGAGAGGTGCAGAGGCTACAAAAGGCAGCTCATATTTCTGGAAGTGGCTGGTGGGATTTAGAACTGGTTTTAGCTCACATGGAATTTTGGGACTGAGGCCAAGTGCTATTCTGTAATTTGAGGTTGACCCATGGTTAGGATTAAGGGTTTGAATTCGATTTGCTTTAAATGTGAGGCTGAACTTGGTTGACACCTGCTGGTTGGGATTCTAGGAAATCAAAGGGAGCTTCACTGACTGACATGAAATTCTGCTTTCAAATACTGGTGAGAAATCAAATACTTTTCAGCCATTTTCCAACAACAAAATGAGAACTCAAACTGGTGATGCTTGGGTCTGACCTCAGCACCCTCATTTCTCCTGTTTAAGAAGCTGGAGCTGGCAGAGAAGAGAAGAAAGATGTCTGGCAAATAGACATTCAATTGGCTTAACACAGGGACTGGTTTGCTGCAATGGAACTGGAGCCTCTTATTAACAATCTGATGGCACTTCTAAACAAGGAGAGCTGCTCCCTTGGAGGGGGCAATCTCCAATCATATGCCAACATTGCTTTTGACATATTTATGACTCCAATAAAATCTCCCATCTGGTATATTTTAAAATAAAATTGAAAATTTATCACTTTGCTGTAGTTGGTTTGTCGTTCTCCCTGAGAGAAGATAGCCAGGCTGAGATTATTGCATTGGCAGCCTGTCAGCTGAGGTTAGGCTGAGGTGTGATTTAAATTTCAATACTTTTCACATTACAGCTGTCTGGGGTGGGGAAATTACAAGGAGAAAAGCAGAGAGTCTGTTATTTTTATTCATTAGTCTCTCCTGATTTGTTTTGTTTTTCTTTTGTTTTGTTCTGCTTACCACATAGAGCACCTGGAGGAAAAGATACTCCCCATTTTTCTGGGTTTCCCCAACCTTTGCTTGGCCAGAGTTGATGGGAGGGACAAGGCAGACCCCAGGTTGTGTCTGTGTGTCTGTGGCTGTGCCATCAGGCTGTGGTAGCAGGGTAAGATCCTTCTGCATGTGGGGTACTGTGCAAGTTCATAGCATTTAGAGATACTGCAGCTCTCAGCAGAGCTAGGGGAGCAGTGCTGATTCCCATTTCCCTGACAAAGGACCAAAGGAGAGATGTGGAAGGCATTTTGTTTCACTTAACATGGACAGCTGTATCTAAGTCTAGATTTCATCAGAGCAGAGAGAAATGTGCATTTCTGGAAGCAGAAGCAAACATGCTGTGCATGTGTCTTGCTGTTTCTAAGCCTTTATGATGGGGTTAGGTCAGGTACTTTTAAATGATGTGCAATAGATGAAATGAATCACCTGCCACAGGATTTCTTTGTGTGTCCATAGCTGGAGCAGGTTTGGAATGTGGAGCAGCTGGAGCAGAGTCTGGTGTTGAAGCTGCAAGGCAGAATGTGTCTCCCAGTGTGTCCCTGGGCTTTCCCATGCAGCCTGTGGTGGACAGAAGCTGTGGAACAGGAGTGTTTGTGTGCAAGGCTCTCTGGAGTGCAAGGCTGGCTGTGGCCTGGGCAGGCAGCAACTGTTCAGACTGTTCTGCTTCCTGCTTTTGATTCCTGCCCCAGTCCTGCCTGGCTGGCTGCTCTGGCAGTGCCTGCTGGTGTGTTTGATTAGGTGCATTTGTTTCTCTTTAGGTACTCCATAGTCTGACTGTAAAATTATCAGAGGTCTTATCTGGGCAATAAAAGGGAGTAAAATGCCTTTATCCTGCACCTCCAGCAGTTGCTTTGTTGCTCAGGTTATGACTGGTGCTCTAGTGGAACAGTGGCTGCCCTCCACTGCAGCTGTAGAGGTAGTAAGGTGAGAGGGCACAGGGCTGATTGAGATGCCCATGTGAGGGCTGCATTACTTTACCCTCCATAAAATCGAATTCTTGGGCCCCCCTAGACAGGGGGGAAAATAGGAGAATTGCCAATGAATCTCCAAATGGATTTTGGCAGTTCAGACACAGTAGCTTATGTAGTTCTAAGATGGCTCTGGGGAATTACAGCAGCAGTGCAGGTGCTTATTCTGGGAGAAGATGATATTCTCCACATGAACTGCAGGCACTGAACCTGTGTGGGGCCAGCTGTGACCTCACCCCACTGCTCTGAGTGCTGTGCTCTGAGCTGCAGGGTGAAATGCAGCCCCCAGTGTGTGAGGATTATTAACTGCAGCCTGCATTTGGGACTTAGGAATTATTTTCTGTGGAGCACATATATAACACTTCTATGCATGAATTGGGTATTTGTGTAGCGTGTTCCTCATTTCTAAAGTGTACATTTTTGACTCCTTATTATGTGTAATGGGCTTTTGTTCTTCTGATACATATTTGTGCAGGTGAGTGTATGGTTAAGGATCTGCCTGTGTGCACTTGAGCACAACAGAAGTGTATGGAGGAGTCCTCTGGGAATACTGTGTTTGTTTATGGAGGGGAGTGCTTTCCCCAGTGTACATTCTGTGCACACACAGTGCCTGTGTGTGTGGCATTTCATTTGATTGTTCTGTTTTCCTGTTTTCTAGGCTGAACAATTAAGGGTGGGTTTTTGAGTGCATCAGATGTATTATTTCCTTTCACAGCAATTGTGCATTTGCTAATGTCAAATTTATTCTAAATGGATATACAGGTGCAATTCTTCATTTGGTAGACATAAATCTTTGCTACATGGAATGAATGGATGTTTTGTCTGCATGCTCAGTGTATGTGTGCTCCCTTGGTACACATGCTCCTTTTGCCTACAGAAAAAGGTGCTTTGCACTGAAAATCATCTGTGCCTACCTTATGTACTGTAAATTTGTTTTTGTGAATGTGGGGGTTAGAGTATGTGTGCAGGGTGTGTAGTAAATGCATGGCTCTAAAAATCTATGTGCTCAGTTTAATATTTGTGCCAGGTAAGCACATATTTCCCTGCATTTGCTGGCAGACTTACACAAGTGTTGAGTCTTCATATTGTTAAAATAACAGAAGAATTGTCCACATATTTTCTAATTTTTTAAAATGTCCTGGAGCTTCCATGGTTTAAATTTCTAAATGTCTGTCCAAGTGATGTATGTCAAAACATCAGGAAGGCTATTTAAGCAGTTATGTCAGTGGAATGAAACAAAGTCATGAGTTAATGCTTTTCTGATGCTATATAAAAGGGAAAATGGTGAAGAAGGGTCACAACTAAAATACAGAATGAATAAGATCAACTAGAATAAAGTCAGGCAGTTTGCTCTTAAACTGGAGACATCTACAGCAATAGAACTCACATGACTGCATTGCTATTTTTATGCCATTCTGTGATCACACCATCCTGTCCCAGATCTCCCACCCTCTAGGGTCAGTCCCCAGGAACCAGGAAGGATGATGGAGCCCTCCTAACCCTGTTGCTTCCTCCTGTCTGTCCTGCCAGGTGCTTTGAAAGTGAGTCAAGGCATTCATTATCCCACCATTTCTTTTCAATGACATTTTAAAAGACCTGGCACAGTAGGAATGATTGAAGTGCCTGCTGCTTTTCTCTGTAATTATGCAGTTTCCTTGTTGGGACTGAAATTATTGCCCTGCAAGAGGGCAGTGTCCCTATTGCCACGTAAGAGCTACCCAAACACAAACCTGCTTGGCTGCCACCAGCAGCACTCCACATATCCAGACAAAAAAAGGTTTTTCCTTGGCTGCTGGTTGCACTGGGAGTGTGGGACCCAGACTCAACGGGTGAAGCTCCAGTTGGCTGAGGTGGTGATGTTCTGGTAGATGGTTACAAAAACTTACCCTTTTTTGTCTCCCTTTTCATGACAAAAAGTAGTGCACTGAAACAAGGGACAGGGAGCTGTAATTAGTCCTCAAACAACCTTTGCTGTGGATTGCCCAACTGAAGGCCTTGCCTGTAATCTGTGGCAGGAACAGCAGGACAAAACCCCTGAGATCATCAGCTCAGCTGCTTAGAGCATGGTGCTAATAACACCAAGGTTGTGGGTTTGCACCCTGGATGGGCTGTTCACTGAAGAGTTTGACCTGAGAATCCTTGTGTGTCCCTTGTAGCTCTTATTATTATGTGGAGGAACAAATACAGGTAAAAAATGGAAGGTACAGGAAGAGGATGATGGTTGAGGAAAAAGTCTCACTCAATTATGGAGCATCTTCTGTGGCATTTGCTTTTTAGAGGATGTTCAAGGAATGTGTGCAGCTCTTGCCAGGGGAAGTTAGATCTGGAGCTATCAGGAAACACAAAAATTGGGAGTTGAATTTCTTCAGCTAAAGGTAGGAGAGTGCCAAGGATGGTGTGAGACAGCAGAGGGAGCTGACAGGGATTCCTGTAAGTATCTGTTGGACAGCTGCTATTCAAAGCCTGAAGAGTTAACAAATAACTAGTCTTGATGCTCAAGGACTGCCCCTCTGCAGTCTGTTGAGTTCTCTGTCTTCACCTGGGCTCTGAATTCCTCTCCAGAATGGAAGCTGGAGTGTTAGTGGATGAGCAAGGTGAGAGAAGGGGGAAAAGAAGATTAGGTTGAAGGATCAATGAGGTAAATGATCCTTCAGCCTATGCTAAGAGCGCTGTTTGTAATGAGCAAGGAGGCAGAAGGATCCTGTGTGGCCTCAGGTGTGTGTGCAGATCCTGTCCCAGCCCACAGGGCTTTCCTGGAGCTCAGCTCACACTGCAGCTGCCTTGGCCCTCATTTCCCCCTCCCCTTGGAACACATGCTGCCTCTGCCCTGCCCCCTCTGCCTCCAGTTCCTTGTGACAGGCTTAGAAATCCTGGCACCCCTGATGCTGAAATGGCATTTTGGCCTAGCTGGAATTGTTTATAAGCACAGAGCTTTGATGCTGTCTCCAAAGCCTCTGGAGAGCTGAGAAGGGCTATTTTTCATGTGATGCTTTTGGAGAATGCTATGGGAAAAGGTCAAGGGACAGAGTGGGAATGAGTAGGTCACATACTCATTGATTTAGGGCACCAGGACAGCATTGGCTCTTTAGGATCTCAGAGGCTGCCTTGTACAAATAAGCACCTCTCAGTGAGCTGCCTGGGAAAGAGCAGGGCCACGCCTCCCATAGCAATGTTCCCGTGGCTCCTTCTCCTGCCCTGGCCTTCCTGTGTCTCAGCATCCCTGCCAGCCAGGCAGATCCCACAGATGGTGTGCAGCATCCTAAAAAGCCTCTTTGCCTTCTGCTTTCACCTTTGTAATGCAAGGAGATGTTCTGTAAGCAGGGGCCTTCTGCACCTGGCACAGATGGGGTCTGCCAACAATGCTGTAGGATTCCTTAGTCCATCCCTATGTCACCACCCTGGGCCTGTGGGCAAGAAGAGCTCAGGCTTGAACAGCTGTTTGCCCCTTGATTTAGCATGTTATCTTTCTCATTTCAGTTGGGCTGGGGGGAAGCAGTCTAACAAGTCCTGTTTCCTTTTTCCTCCCTGATTCACACATGCTTCAACTACCAGCCAGAGTGTGGGGGCTACAAGAGGGAACAGGAAGCAGAGGGTGAGGTGGCAAATCATTTACATTGGAAATATGAGCTGAATGTGCATTTCCCTACTGCTGCCATCAATCACTGTGATTTCCTGCACGCTACAGAACAGGGGAATGGAGTTTGCTTGCTTCCTACTTCCCCCAGGAATGGAAACGCTCGTTTGTTTCACTGCCTAGAAATGCTGATCACTCAAAACATTTATTGTTTCAGAGATACATGCAGTTCTGATGCTGAATTTTTCAGCTTTCTCTTATCTGGTCTTCAGAAATGTCTTCAGATGTCCTGCAGACCTGGGGAGTCACTCTGTTCTGGTAGAGATGTGAAGGTGCTGCTGCAGTAGCACAGGAAAGCCCACAGGCAGCAGAGCAGATGCTTTACTGCAGAGCCCTGGCAGACACCCTCTGGTCTCCATCAAACCACTTGCTTTAGCTTGTTCATGTGGTCTGGCACCTGATCCACTGAGATGAGGTCTTTAGAGTCCTAAGTCCTTGTTATTGTTGGAAACTTTTCAGTGGCTATTTTATGGGGCTAACAAATCTGTTAAGTGAAAGTTATAGTGGGGAATGACATGGAGCAGACATATCAGCACATGTTCACTGTTCAGCTCTGTTGGAAGGGATGGAGACAATAGAAGAAACAGAACCTAAAATGTGGAACTGAGAAAGGAATAGAAAAAGAAGAAAACCAGAAGGAAGTACTAGGACAAACTAGAAAGTGAATGAAAAGTCTATAACAAAGAGCAGAAAATAACTAAGTGTAGAAGAATTCAGGTAACCTTGCAGACTGCAAAGGTAAAATAAAAATGCCTGTGTATTCATTGCCCTTGTGATCATGTGAAGGCCTGGCACACTTCTGCTGTCTTTGATGGGATCTGGTCTCTGATTAAGAAACATCTTCCTCTAGTTTAAGTCTCTCATTAGCCAGATGATTTTCCTGCAGAGGTGTGGAGGGATAGAATGTAAGAAAATAAAGATAGTGCAGAAGGTAGTCTCACACCTGAGGAGTTGCAGCTGCACTAATCACCAAAGATTAGGAACAGGCCTGCCCTTAATAGGCCACAGCTGTGTCCAATAAGAAGATGAGTGCTACAAAAGAGTGGGGTAGCTGGGTAAGGAGGGAGTTGGGGTTTCTTGCTGAGCTGTGAAGAAGAAGGAGTTGGTGCTGTGAGGAGCTACCCATGAGAAATCACCGAGAAGGTATGGAACTTATGCAATAAGATGATAATACAGAGGAAATGCTGACTTCGTTCTACATGGGGGCCCCTGGGCTGTGGACAGTTTGGGACTCATGGATAACCAAAGGGATGGGGCACTAAAACTCTGGTGTGGTTCCTGCAGCCCTTCTTTGGGGATGGCAGGGCATCTCTGAAGCTTCTGTGCTGGCTGGGACTGGGATGTTGTTGCTATTCAGTTCAGTTGCTGTAGTAAAGAGGCTGGTGAGGCACCATGTCCTTGAAGCATGGTGGTGGCCAGGAGAGCTCTCCTGGCTCTGGGGGCCTGGAGCCTTGTTCCCTGTGAGCTCAGCACAGCTTTTATGAGCTTAGCCACTGTGGGTCTGGGCAGCAACTCAGAGGGGACCTGTCGGGAAACCCAGGGGCTGGAAGGAAATGCTGTTGGTGACTCAATAGGCAGAGCTCTTCCCTCTGTTGATGTTGGAGCTGAGCCACACAGACACATCCCTTCATAATTACCTAGCAGTTACTTACAGTCCATGCTTTGTAACCACTGGCATTCTCACATGTGGATTTGTAAGGCTTAAATCCATCCCGGAAAATCTGATATCACAGCAGTGCCTGCAGCCTCTGAGAAGCAAGGATGCGTTTGCCTCTAGGTGAGGGGTATTTGACCCATGTGAACGTGTCTCAGGCATGTACAGGTGTTGTACCCATGCAGACAAATTGTGGATTCATTGCTGTGGTTCTGCCCGGGAGTGGCTGCTGTGGGATTACGTGCACAAACCCAGAGCTGTCATTACCCGCTGGTTTCAGCCTGGTGAGGAGCTGGGAGGTGTCGGTGGCCTGGTGTCAGGGTGCTGTGGGATGGCCGGGCAGCACGGGGGAAGGGCTGGGCTGGGCTGACAAACATCCAGCAGGACAGAATTCCCCGCAAAGGGTGGGACTGAGCGCGGGGGACCCCTGGCGGGCAAGCAGCGCGCCCAGCCCTGAGCCCAGCCATCTTTCCACGTGTGCTTTCCATTCGCTCCTTTCAGACATGAAGTCATGCCATGACTTCAGCTCTGGACATAAACCACAGATTCAGCTGTGTTAATGGCATTGAATAATTGCACTTTTTTTTGTTTCTTAATGATCCCCTTGGAAATAGGGAGGTGCTTTGTAAAGCTGGCACAATTTTCAATTGCTGTATTGATTGCTTTGTGATATTTGTGTATTTTGTTGCAACTGCTGCCTTATGCTGAGAAGTTCCTACTTCAAACTCCTTGTAAATGTATTTGACCTGTCCTTGTGCTTCATCCAGCCACAGTGGCTTCCTCTTCTCCCTTGCTCCCCACCAGCCCAGTGTAGTTGAATTTGGTGAATGACATTAATTAATCTGATTTGTCCCTGAGGAGGTGCTGAGGCTCTGGCACTGGGGTCCTACAGAGCCTGTGAAGCTGTGGATGCCCCATCCCTGGCAGTGTTGGAGGCCATGGACTGTCCTGCTCCAGTGGAAGGTGTCCTTGCACATGGCAGGGGCTTGGAATGAGTTGGTGTTTGAGGTCCCTTCCAACCCAAACCTTTCTGTGATGTTGCAACACCCTTATCCAACTTGTTAGCAAATGCACAGATAATTTGCTTACTCCTATCAGAGTTATTTCTGTGCAATTATTCTCTTTGCTGTGGCTGGCAGAGGAACCAACCCACCCATGCAATGGATACCTCCTGGCTCTGCAACAGCACTGCCTTCCTGTTCTGTTTGTGAGAACAGTGTTCTCTAGAATGTTCCTAGGTAACAACCAGCAGCAGAAAAATCAGCTCAGCTCTCATGCTCTTTATGAGATTTAGTCACTGCCACTTCAGAAGTCAGGGACTGTAGTATTCCAGGGATCTGTTGTAGCTTGATGAGTGACAGGCTGGGAATTGGAAAAGATGGGCTGGACATCTCAAGGGGTGCTCATTTGGGGTAAGTCACTTAGAGGTGATAACAGAGGTGTGCAAAACAGGGATAATGGTCTGACTCACCTTTGCAGAGAGCTTAGAGAACTCAGCTGACACTGGTTTTTGCTGACACTGTTTTTTTATTGCCACCTCTCAGCTCCAGCAATGGTTCAAGACCTCTCTTAGGACTCAGCAGGAATTCTACTGGTCTATTAGGAATCACAGCAATATATTGCAGGGCTCTTCCTGCTCTCCCAGTGCTGCTCAGTAGCTGTTCACAAGTTACCACAACGTCATCATAAGGATGCTGTGTGAAATCACCACTTAGTGTGCCCACTGAGTCAGCTCTTTCCTGGCTTCCACATTAGAGCTGACTGATCAAAACTAACACTATCCTGCAAAAAAACTAGAACGCTGAGATTTCTTTTCTGCCCAAATCCCCTTCTGCATTGTTATTATTATCTGTCAGTGCTCTAAGTAGTAAATTTTCTGAGGTCATGAGCTGTTACCAGCTGCTAATGATGCTGTATGCAAATTGCTGCTGGAGAGATTGGCTTAGAAGAACCATGGGATCCCAGACAACTTCTGGATAAAGGATTCCAGTAGAGACTGGACCTTGAAGTTCATGTCTCAATCACCATTGGACCTCTTCATGAAACTTCCAGCTCTCCTGTTTGTAGGAGACAATGAGTATAAAGCAAGGGGTGGTTGTTTCTTTAAGGCCCCCCTGCACTGCTCCTCTCTGTTTTCCTGCTGACACAGATTTTCCTCTCTTGCTCAGTTTCAGTGCACCTGCTCATACAAACTAGGCTGCACTGGGTTCTCTCAGGCTGAGCTTGTGTATGGTAAAAGCACATTCCTAGGCAGAGAGGAGCCATCCGTATGCAAGGAGCAGCCTGGCTTCAGCAGCCTTACAGAAACTAGTCAGGAGGTGAAGGAGAAGTGCCTTTAACTAAAGGTCAAATCACCTGACATAGGAAAATGTAGGGATATTTTAGAGAGGTAGCAGCAGAACAGGAGGCTTCCCTATTGGATCTAGGTATTCACTGTGACTATATAGCATTATTATTGTCTTACATACTCAGTACAAACCTATTTACCTGTGCATGCTAAAAGCTTTACACTCAAATTCAATATCAAACGAGACAAGTTGACTTGAAATGTGAATGCCCACATTGTTTTACTTGAGCCTCCAGGTCAACCTGCCTTGTCTTAGTCCTGCTTTATCCTGAGTTAAGTAATGTGGGTTAGTCAGCCTGTATTCAGAACACATATTTTCTTGGTTTTTAAAAGCCATTTTTGTGTAACCAGAAGGACTTAGAGATGGATAGGAAGGCCTCTGTGGTCAAATTTCAGGAAGCCAGAATGTGTCAGGAGGGAACTGGTTAGAGCTGTGGAGGAAGCTGGCAAATAGCTGGAGAAGCCTGAGAGTTTGGGGGCAGCAATGTCCACTGGGCCTGTGCACATTTCCAGCTTGCTGTAGTTGTGATGGAAAATGTAGTCTCAGAAAGTGTTTGTGTGGCAGCTTGTTTGCCATCCTGCTTGTCTGGAGAAGGTTTGCCATCCTGCTTGTCTGGAGAAGGGAGGTACTCTCTCAGAAGGATAGGTGCAGCTGAATTCATACCCAGCTTCTGGAACACAGACATGATCCCTGGCAGGATGTTCTTGCTCTCAGCTTTGTGTGGGGCAGAGCTCCCAAAATGCCCCTCCTGGCACGGTGCTGATGCTGTTCTGTGCTCTTGGCT
The DNA here is from genome assembly GCF_037042795.1 of Molothrus aeneus. NCBI lineage: Eukaryota > Metazoa > Chordata > Aves > Passeriformes > Icteridae > Molothrus > Molothrus aeneus. Next base: position 4,015,869 of record NC_089658.1, on the reverse strand, counting down.
GTTCCCTGTGGCTCAGGGCTGCAGCACAGTCCCTGATGTGCCCCAGTGCTCACCTGTGAGCAGGGCTCCAGAGCTTTGGACAAGGCCAGTGCCATCCAAGGACAAGCTGCAGTGCTCCCCAGGCCTCATGAGTGGACAAAGCAACTGTGGTGAGGCCCCAAATTATACTGCAGGAAAGCAGGGTTCCTTGGAGTCTGGGTGGGGGCTAATCAATGTATATTCATCATTAATTTATGCATATAAGGGGCTTTTGGAGTGGAGTTGTCATGCTGGTTTTGATAATGCTAACTCTATCCACTCTGCCAGCTGCTGCAGTGTCGTGGTAGTTTGTGTTGCTGCATGCAGAATTATGGTGCTTTTGTGGGAATGTTATGTTCCCTGAATAGAGCCCCACAGAGCAATTTGCTTCATCCTTACAAACCCATCCAAATAACTGGCAGTGCCTTACAAATTCAAAACAATTGAGAAAATAAATGTATTATACTGTACATCTGTGACAAAACAATGCTTTCATGTGCAAAGAGAGAAATGTGTTTGTTTAACTTACAGTCTCCCTTTTGGAAATAAATGCATTCATTTAAATCAAAATGGGATGTTCTTCACTATTACAGTATTTTGCATGCCAGATGTAAGAAATATGCTGCTTGAGGAGCAGACAAAAAACTTGGAGTGGTTGATCTTACCAAAAGCATGTATGTATGTAGTGCCTTATTCTAGACCCTGCCTCTCCTCCTGGAGTGGGAACCTCCTGCCTTGGTGCATGAAGGGTCTGTGTGCAAAAGCTTTGGGAGTGTGGCACTCTGATGTCCTGTCTGCACACAGGAGAGCTGCTTTTCCACCTGGGTTGTGCCCAGAGGAGAGTGCAACCAGCAGCCACACAGCAGAGCTTCACATTGCCATGATCATGAGGCAAATTCCCTCAAGGAGTTGTAGCAGTCCAAAAGATTTTTTGATCCTTTATGGTTTTTGTGCTAAAGAAACATTAGTTTCATTTATATGCAGCAGTAGAATTGTTAGATGGGGAAACATAATCAATAAAATACAGGTTGAATGTTCTAATATTTGTTTTAAAAATGTGCCCCATCTTGTAATTTTCATCTTTTTAAATGGTTGAGCTCTTGTAATGAAAGTCTGCTGCATTTCAGTTTACACATAAGCTTAACATCATCAAGCAAAGTTTGTTCTGGGAGTTAACATTTGCATTTTTGAAAGCAGCAGCCTAATCCAGAGCAAAAGTAGATGAGAATGTATTATAATATAGCACATTACCAGCTGCCTGTCAGTAGGTGTGAGAATTGTCAGAAAGGTGCTGAAACTTGATTTCAGTGGTTTTCCAAGTCTGCAGTTTCTTCCAATTCAGTTTGAAGATCACTACCACCAGGAGTAGGAGTTGTAAACAGAAATTCCAGGAATGATTTATTAGAAGGAAAAATAGCAAGAAAAAGAAAGTACACACCTGATCTTTTCCAACCTGATCTTTTAATAATAATACTCAGACCACTTTCTAGGCTTCTTGTTATACCTTAATTAAAATCACTTCTCAGATTATAGGTGAGAAGGAAAGAGTTGGGAGTTTCAGCCCCTTGCCAGCGTTGGCTGACACACACTGCTCTGTCATGGTATTTTTCACATGTATCATCAGGTCTGGGCAAGCATTTGATTGTATTTGTCTTTGAGTAGCTGGAGGGCCCCAAGTTGAGATTCCCAATTCAGCAAGTCTAGCATTAATAAATACTCTTTAATTCAGCTGGAAAGCATCTTGGTCTGCATCTTCCCCATGTGAAGTGTGATATCCATCTTACTGCTGGATCCAGCCAGCCAGAGGAGTCCTCACAGCCTGCAGGAAATGTGACACCTTTGTGAGAGCCAGCACCTGTGTATTGACTGATGGACCAGCAGGGCTGTGCAGCAAGGCTAGTTTGGCCTAGCTCTCTTTTTCCCCTGGATTGATTAATCAAATAATTGCTGCAGTTGTGATTAATGTCAACTGCATAGCTAATCTCCCAGGAGAATAAAGTGACTCTGTTTGAAAAAAAAAATCAAAATCCTGTAAATGAGTTAATTATTTACTCTGCTCACCTCTCTAACCTTGTTATGCTTGTAAATGAATAGAAATATTGATCTTGGAGCTGACTTTTGTGTTATCCATCTTGCCTCAGTTTAATTGGGGGGTTCAATGTAACCCTGTGCCCTCCTTTTGCCCAAGGACATGCTCCTTCTGCTTTGATTTGGTGTGACCTGGGAGAGTGGGGCTGGCAGGACCATTGGGCTGGAGCTGACCCAGGATTTTTAGGGCACCTCTGAATTAGTAATTCCTACTCTCCATGGGCCACCGTGGCCCCTGGCAGCAGCACCTCCTTGGCCACCTCTCTCGGTGGCAGACTCTACCACCCAGTGGCTGCCGCTGTTAAAACAGTCTTGTTTCCTCCCATTAGCTTCAGCTCACATCCAGTTTTCCCACGTTCCTGCTCTGCCAGCACATTGTCCCCCCCCCTCCCATGGACACAGGAGACTTTAAAAGCAGCCAGGGCTGCAATGACAGATTTCTGCCCCTGGCAGTGCAGTGCAGGCTTGCTCACAGAGGGGCCTGCTCTGTTCCCTGCTGTGGGACAGACACCCCTGTGCCTCCCCATGGAGCTGCTGCAGCCTGGGCTCCTGTGTCCCAGCACTCCTCCCCAGCTTAGCAGTGCTTGGCAAAATGTGAGACTCTCAAACTGACAGAGTGTGCCAGCTTTAGGAACATTACCAGGGGTGTACCACCAGCAGCAACACAGAAAGCCCCTCTGCTCTTGTATTTGTGCAAATGTAAGTAAAGGAACCTTTAAAGCCAGATGCTGTTTGTGGTCATGTCAACTCCCTGTGCTTTCATTTCCATGCAGTTTGGATTCCAGAAAAACGTTGGGTGTCTCAGCTTTGGGAAAGGTGTTTTAGACACTGTCCAGGGACCATCAGCTTGTGTAACACAGAGCTGAGACAGGTCCCATGATGCACAGGTGCTGTTTGCTGGCCACAATGTTTTCCTTGTGAAAACTCAGTTTCAAGAAACAGGGAAAAGCAAGTGAACAGTTGCTACAATATCCCTGCATCAGATAAAACCTGAGAAGAGGTTGTAGCCGGATGGGGTCCGTTTCTTTTCCCAGGTGACAAGCAACAAGGGAAGAGGAAAAAGCTTCAGGATGCACTAAGGAAGCTTTATATTGGATATTAGGGATTTTTTTTCATCAAAAGGGTTGTTAAGTCCTAGCCCAGGCTGCCTAGGGCAGAGGTGGAGTCACCATCCCTGGAAGGATTTAAAAGCTGTGTGGATGTGGCAATTGGGGACATGGCTTAGTGGTGGCCTTGGCTGTGCTGGGTAAATGTATGGACTTGATGATTGTAGGGGCCTTTTCCAACCTACACAATTCTGTGATTGGGAAAAAATAAAACACCCCAGCATAGAGGGAACACAATGGCTTTCTCTTCTGCATCAGACTAGTGAAGACAAAAGGGCAGGAGTTTCTAGCAGAGCTCTGGAGGAGATGTTAATGTTTCCCAGCAAGGCAGACACAGCTCCACCAAAGCATCCTGATGGCCAGACACAGGAATGAGTGTATTAGAGCCAGACAAAGACTTTGTGCCAGGCTCCATCAGCAGTCCCTGCCCAGACACAAATGGTCTGAGTTGGTGCTGAGAGACCCAAATTTTCTTCTTTTTTTTATTTTTTTGGCAGCAGAAGGCTGAGTTATATCTGTAGCCTGAGGGCTGTATGGACTTGGTACAGGCATGGCTGGTGCTACAAAGATAAAATAAGTAAAATAAACAAGAAGCATTTTTGCTGCTGGACTCAGTGGCTTGACTTTAATGCCAGGTGCCATCATGGGAACTTGGCTGCAATTCAGTTGGTGAAACTTGATATGTTTTCTTGTAGCTTTTGGATGTGGCTGTATTTTCTGGCAGCTGGGGGAAAACGGCTTTGAAAAATAATAGTGGCTTTTAAGTCAAATTAGTGTCAACATTCACTCCGTGATACTAGAAGCCAATCAGTTAAAATTCCCACTTGGCAAATGAAATTTCAGTCTTGATGGCCACTCTCTGTAGCCCAGTTCTCATAGTAGCCCAGCTACTGTAGCATAGTTCTCATGCTACTTGTTTTTCACTTCCTTTCTTTCCTTTTAGTGGCTGGTTGAAGAAATGTTTGGTTGCTGAGGTGTAGGATCTGGTGTGATTTTGAAGATACCTGTGTTTGGGCCTCTCACCTTTTGTATAGGAGCAGAGGGGGGAAAAAAAAAAAGCAAAAGTTGGTAAAGCTTCAACACCTGCCTTGGGCACAGTTCAGCTCATGAAAACCACCAGTGCCTGCTCTCAGCAAGGCCCTGATTCCAGCTGTCCTGCCTGGGCTGGGGCAGGTGGGTAGTGAGGATCCATGGGGGAGCCATTACAGGCTATTCCAGGTGAACAGAAAAGGGAAAGAAGCAAAGCTGCCTGTGAATAGAGAGAATCAGGAGAGCAAGAGGTAGATGGGCTGCTGAAATAATGCTGCCTTTAACTGTGAATAAGTAACAGCATCACAGGATGCATTCAGGGCAGCAATTTTGGAAGGTTAAAAGGAAGGTTAAAGATTACATTTAGGATTAGGATTAGGAAAATTGGGACCCCTAAGGCACACTCAATGCATGCTGAAGATAAAGGCAGAGGCAAAACTGGCTCTGTCTGGAGTAAGGACTGGTAATTAGGTGTGTAAGATACACTTCATCATTTTTGATATTAACACCTCTATATTTAATATCTATGGTATGTGCACATATAATATACAATATCCATGTTATTAGCAGATTAGATATTATGCAGACTAATTCCTTGGATTTATGGAAGTGTTAGAGGTTGCTGTGCCAAGAAAAAGGTTTCCTCTGGCAGCTCTTTACATCAGCTCCTGTCCAGGAGCAGCTTCCACACGAGGCTTCCCTGTGGAGCTGAGTGCTGGGCTGTGAATGCAGCCCTTGCTGAGGCCCTGGCTTTGGCTGGAGCTCTCCTGCCCTCCCTGAATGCTCAGGGATAATGCAGGCTGTGTTAGCACGCAATGCAGATGCTGGGGAATGAATAAAGTGGGAAAGGAAGGAGTGAGCCTGCCTCTGTCATCCTTTTCAGAGAGCAGAGGAAGGCATTAGCAGCCTCCAGAGGGAGTTTCACTGCTCAGCTGGTCCCTAGGCACGGGCAAGTGGTGCCTCAGGGAATCTTGTGATGGATGAGCCTGTTTTACTTAGTTCTGTCATGGCCCTTCAGAAGGCACTTGTTTCCTGTTTGGTTTTAAAAGATTGGGTTCACTGTTTGCTAATTCTGTGTGAGGGCATCAAAGCTTGCAGAGGAAGCAAACAAACCCCCTCCCACGTGTGCAGCACTGTGCCTGCCAGCCCTGGGCTCTGCCATGGGGGCTCAGGCAAGCCCAGGTGTGAGACTGAGCAGCTGCACCTCAGGAGCCTGGGGATCAACTCCCACAATCACTGCTTCCCTCTGCTAGAGCAGGGACAGCTCTGCTCTGCAAAGGTTGACTGAGTTGTTTTGTAAATCTCAGCAATAAAAACGTGTCCACTATCACCCAAATAATGGAAGGGAAAGATGAGAGCATAAAATGATTATGCAGGTGAAAGAAAGGAGGAACTAGTGGAGTCTGAAAGAGATACAGGCAGGTGACCAATGGGCCTGGTGAAGCAGAACGAAATGCATTATTATTTTTAATGGAAATTCAGAAAAGGCTCTGTAGATGTGCTGGGCAGAGGCTGAGTAGAGAAATTGCTAATTCTGTACTGTTGGAAGTGAAACCAGCTTTGTTCCACTGCTCAGGCAAATGGATGTGGCAGCTGGAAAGGACTTTCTAGCAAGGGATGGGAGGAACCTCATGTGAGGATTGCACTTCACACCTGCCAGGTTTTCTTCCTGTTTGCACCACAGGAGCCCATTGTGCTGGTGTGAAGCTCTGGGTCCCCTGCAGAGGATAGGTCTCAGACATTTCAGTGTGACACTAATTCCAGGCTCCATCCTGCCCCTCTGGCTTGCACATCAAACCTGGACACACCACATGCTCCCTCTGCCTTGCTTAGTCCCTAAGCAACCTTTCTGACCTGGGCCATCCTCCATCCAGTATCCTCCCAGTGTGCTCGAGCCTTGCTGCCCCCAGGAAACTTCCTGCATGTTGGATTTGCAATAAAAATGTAAGATCCCTGGTAAGCAGGTTAACTATTTCTTCCAAATTACAGGTGGCTAAAGCTATGCTCAGCTTTATGCTCATAAATTAAGGGAAGGTTCTGATGCCACCACCAAGGAGCAGAACTGAGACTTTCACAGACTCTGAGGTCTTCTCTCTTCTCATTTCTTCTGGGTGGGGTGCCTAAAGCTCAGTTTAGAAAATGGCAATCATGTCACAGGATATATGTGATGGAGTGTCATATGGGACATTCCATTGTGTTTAGTGCTCCTTAGAAAATGGTTCCCAACACCTATTCCAGAGGCTAGAGAAAATGACACATGTAAAAAATAAAATAGAATTAGAAACCAAATCAATCTGTGTCCATGGGGAGGGCATTCCCAAGAGCAACATTTGCTGAGAAAGAAAGAGCATTTACTCTGTTTCAGGCAGAGCAAAAGTAATTAAGGCACAGCACCTACCCAAGGCAGCTCCCAAGGTTGCTGGCTGGCCAAGTGGGTAATGTAGAGGGATTTAGGTGGTGATAGTAGCCTGTGATGGTGTTTAATAGAAAACAGGGGTTGGGTTGTTATTTCTGGGGGATTTAACCATCCCAGACTTGCACAGTACAAGCTTTCCTGCATGAAATCCTGCTACATGTCTTGGAGATGCTGAGGACTCCTGAGTCCCACTGGGTGACTGTGCCAGCCAGGGGGACAGGTGAGGGTGGTGCTGCTCTCCCCTGAGGAGGAGTTGGTGACAAATGCTGTATCTCAGGGTGCACCTGATTACTTGTGCCAGGTCCTCTTTTCTGAGAGGTACCTGTGCCAGGCTGGCATGGCCATCTGTTCTGGGCATCTGAGCTGCATGTTCCCATTCTGGCTCAGACAAATTTTCACTGTCCATGCTTGTGTAGTCTAAATACTCTGCATCCAGCCTGCCCTTTGTCTGGCATTTCAGGGGTCAGTGTGACCAGTGCCAGGGTCCTCATGGAGAAGCACTGCGCCCCAGTACAAAACCAGGAGGGTTTCCTTTTCACACACAGCTCAAGCTGGATCTTGAGGTGACAGGACCAGGCTCACCTCCCTTACAACCCACCAACATGAAGCATTTGCTTTGTGATTGCCAGGGCCCAAAACCTGATTTCTGTGCAGGTCTGTAGAGAGGGGAAGCAAGAACAAAAGGAGAGTGAGGTTTTAGGATTTGCTTTCTCAGTGGCAGTTCCTTCTGATCCTTTGTGCATGTGCTTGGGGAGTGCAGGAGTGGAGGGGATGCCACTGCTTCCTTCAGTGCTCCAGAAGACTAATGGACCTTGACAACTGCAGCACAACATGGAAACTATTAAAAAGGGAGGGCTGATTAAAGCCCCAGCCATCCCAGCATTCCCCTGGGCTCTTAACCCCGTGTTGGGGCTGAGCAGCCCAGCAATGCCTCCTCCCAGTCTGCACAATTAACATCTCTTGTCACTAATTGATTCCTGTGGTGCTCACAGGACAATTAGAATTTAAATTGCCTTTTACAAAGGTCATGAAAACATGATAAAAGACGAATCTATTAGGGAGGATCACTCAGGAGTCTCTCTCCTTTTCTGCTGTGCTGGCTGTTGGTTATCACACAGACATGAGTGAGGGGAGCTGGGAGGGAGGTTCATGCCTTGGGTTCATTTCTTGATTGTAGTTCATGGCAGAGGCTCAGCTCTTTGTGACTTGTGAATATTTTTGCACTGAAGATGGCATTTAATTTTTTACTGCCTCTTTTAGAAGGCTTTTGTGTCTGTATGTCTTCTGATAAACTTGAAATGCTGGTTTTGTGCTTGAATCTTGAATTTACTGCAGAGGGGAACCTACAGTGTTTACAATGTGAGGGCAAAAATTTTGCCTTTGCAGGGCAAAGGTGTCCTGGTACAAGCCTGTCCTGGTTCCCAGAGGGTGGAGAAATGGATTAAAATCTGCCATGACTGCCTGGAAAGCACAGGCAGTGAGGCAAAGGGCAGCTGAAGTGCTGTCTGCACACGGGTGCAGTGAGGATCTGAGTACTTGGTTTAGCAGTACTGTCACTCCAGCTTTCTGTAGAGCAGTCCCCAGTGAAGAGGTCCTAAAAGAGAATGCATAAATGTAAGTGTATGAAGGCATCACTTCTAAGCCCATACTTGCAGCTTTCCCCATCTGCAGCTGGTACTTCAAGGAATGGCGTGATGGCTCCAGAAACCTCTGGAGCTCCTGCCATTGCTTCTGAGCTGGTGCAAAGCCTGAATTCAGGTGTCTGCAGCTTCAGGGCTCAGAGAGCTTTGAGCATTTTGCCTCCAAAGCAGAATATGGCAAGCCCCCAGCTTGCAGGGGGGGTATTTCACTGGCACAAGGGAGTGCAGAGCTGTTACACTTACAGCAGCTCCCCTCTGTCACCCTCAGACCTCAACAGTGGCAGAGATACAAAGTTTGTGTGTCAGGGTTAAGGCAGTGTCTTGTGACTGCAGCAAATTGGCCTGGCCTGGATCTTGGCAGGTTCCCCGACTCATCTGCCCTCTCCCAGGCAGGACCAGCCCCACCCTTGTCCCCAAGCTGTTAGCCAGGAAACCTCTCACACCAGCCTTTGCTGCAGTGGGGATTGGGATGGGGGCAGGTCACCTCCTGTAGGAATGAGCACATCTTGTTCTGACACACCTGGCCCTGCCTCAGAGCCAGCATTGTGGACTAGCTGCATTTCAGGCCTGGGTCCAGTGAAAAGCAGCTTTAAATCCTGCAGCTCAGTCATTGCTCTCCTGTCTTCTATGCCCCAAGTGTGGGGTTTGACAGGAAAAACAAAGTTGGAGAGCCACCACTGTGGTCCAGATCCCGCCTCATGTAACTACAGCAATATTTCATGCTGAGAGAGAAAATCTAGCCAGAATGTCCAACTGCCCATCCCATCCTATCCCAGTGGCATTCCCATTATAAAGAAAGCTGGCTGGCTTTTTGAAAAACTCATGTCCTTTCCAAGTCCTGCCTTTGACTTCTTGCTATTCTGGTTATTGAAATTGATTTTGCACTCCAGGCATGGGATTTTCCATTGCCAAGTTTAATGTGGGAGATAATAGAAATTATGTTTCCACTTGCACATAAATCTCAGGGCTGTTTGTGCTCAGATGACTGGACAGTAAGTACAGGTGAAATTGCTCCTGTGATTGTTTCAGTAAAAGTGTATTATTGTTGTAAGGTTTTATAAAGTGTGTTTAACTAGCTTACACATATTTCTAGCAGTCACCAAGTAGGTTCTTTGTTGAGGTTTTTTTTTTCTATTCTAATAAATATAAATCTCTAAGCAGGGCATGTAATTTCTCTTCTTGACAGGGTGGTAAATCAGCTGGTTTTGGCAGTAGGCCAGAGAGTGAGCAGCAAGCCCACCCAGCAGTCATGCAGTGCCCCTCTGCTGTGCTTGCCCTGCAGTTTTGGGTTTGGAGAAACCAACCTGTGCAAAAAACCACAGGGATCCCTCTGCCTTTGCACCCCTCTTCACACAGGACAAGCATCAGGCTTTGTTCTGACTGCAGCACAGCCTGGTCTGCACTAAACCCAGCCATCATTAGTCAGAACTCTCAGGACCTGGCTCTAACAAGCTTGGGGAAGAATAAGCAAAGGTCAGTCTCTTGAGCTTTAAGGGCAAAACAGGCAGAGAAGGTTCCTGCAGCTCCCAGGAGCTCAGGGAGATAATGGTGTTAGTGTGAGCCCCTCAGGGATCAGCAGGGGCTGTGGCCTGAAGGCACTCCAGCCTTTGGGCTCCCCCTGTCCTAACCCAGCAGCTTTTTCTGCTCCCAGGAGGAAGGACCTCTCTTTGTCAGAGTGCATGAGGCAATCTCACACTTTACAAGGATAAAAGAGGGGAAGGACTCCAGAGTGATACAGGGACTGAAGCCTACAACCACATCAGCTCCAGGCTCCTGTGGGTAGTTGTGAATCTGCTCAGCTCTGCAGTCCTCACCTGGGTGACATTCCTGTCATCTGGAGGCCTTGGTCAGCTGCCCAAAGAGCTCCATGTAGCCCAGCCAGCTGGCTGCCACCCAGCCCTGCTGCCATCTGCTGCCCTGGGCCTCTGTTGTGTGTGGGCCCTGGATGCCAAAGATGCTGCCATAGCTCCTTCCTGAGGGAAGCCCAGGCCCTGGTAGCTCAGGTGTTCAGAAAAAATCCTTCCTGCACAGATGCCAGCCCCAGCAGCCAGGGCATGCTGTGTGTTGATTAGAGCACTGCAATGCATGCAACACATTGCTGGGGTGGTTTCCTATCTGTCCTGACCCCACTTTCTTTTATTCTTTGCATGTCTTGTGTCCTTGGCTTGAGGAATATCATTACTGTGTGTCAGGTAGTGCCCAGCATGGTGAAGCTCAGCTTGAGCTGGTATTTTAGATATTGCTGAACAGTTAAAAATGCTGCACTTGGCTTATTTTTGTACTTGTATGCATTTGGCAGAACTGCTTTGGTGTATCACGTTGTTTCCCTCCCAGAGATCTTAACTTTGGCTGGGAGCAAAGGGACTCAATTTATCTATGCCTTGCCTTGCAGGGGTTTGGTGAAGCTCAGCTAGCAAAAACTTGTAAATTGCTTGGAGATCATTAGAGGAAAAGTGGTGTAAAAGAGCAAAGTATTATTTATTAATGTGCCTCTGTCTTACGGTGCCAGAAATATCAAGGTTCTAATTGTGCAGACTTGTAATCTGAGTAACTTCCTGTTGTTGTTTTTTGGGTTTTTTTCCTTTGTTTTCTTCTTGGATTGCCTAGGTAAATAAATTCATGGAGCAGTCATTGCCCAAAGTGGCACATGGGAGGGATGTTTAAAAGGCAGGTCTGTCAGATAGAAGGCAATGGGATGCCACAGAATGACTTTCAGCTTTCCTCTGCCTGCTCTAATCCCTACTGCCTCAGTTTTATCCTCTGCATCTAAACTTGCTTTTCCTCTGTCCTTGTTTAAAACCTGACCTGTGCTCAGGAGAGGAGTGTGTGACACAGTATTACAGAAGTGAACAGAGACCTTACACTGCAAGGATCACTCTGTCAGCCATATGCAGCCACTGATAAACTCTGGCCATGCCTGAAAATCTGCACTATTGCCACTTTTGGGCAGGAGATGAATGATGTGACTGAAGGGCACAGAAGGGAGAAAATCCTCCCTCTCATGCCACTAGCTTCAGCTGGCAGGGGGAGCTGGGAGCTGGCCCTGCTGTGGGCCTGCCCTGCTCTCAGACCACGCCAACAGTGCTTGCAGCCAGTTTGAGGTGACAAGGGTGGCTGTGAGCTGAGTGTAGCTACTCCAGGAGCAGTTGGAGCAGACAAGATGCAGTTAAATGTGTTTTGGGTTTTCCTTTGCATGAGAAATGTCTCCAGATGAGTGACATTAGGGGCATAATCAGCTGCCACCTTGCCCATCCCACCAGGACTGGACAGGGATCTTGCACATCCTTACCTCTGAGGCTGTGAAAAGGTGGGAGCCTGGTGTTGCTGCAGGCTGCTCTGCAGAGGCTGATCTCAGATGCTGTGGCTGGTGGGATGGTATCAAGTGATCCACAAAGAATGATGGCAAACACTGTGGTGTGTGGGTTTAAAATTGAACCTTTCTGTAGTATTTCTAATGTGCAATGAGGAAATTCCTGCCCCCTCTCTCTCAATATCTCTCTCCCTTTGCCTGTTTTGTTTTAGTTGCCTCAGAAACAGGAGGCTCAGCCTGCTCCTGTTTTCCCAAGTGCATGGGCATCTGACTGCTTGCTCCTGCGTTTCTGGGGCCTGGGACTGGCCCTTTGAATATATCATTCAGAGGCCTCTGAGATCACCCCATTTCATACAAAATTCACCAGGAGCAGCAGCAATTTGTCTGTGTTCTCACTGTTTTCCAGCTCTGTCTGATTAACATCAGGTTTAAAATGTTCATATTGGCTGTCAGTGAGATGTAGAACTGGTCTGGAGACTTTCCTTTCTTCTGGGCTACAAGATATGAACAGCACAGTGTTCTGCCCTCCATGTTTCCCACACTTCCCTCTGATCCTTCCCAAGCTTCCTGTGGGATTCTGAAGGCTACAAGGTAACAATTTCATAGCAAATTCAAGGGGCTGGAATCCCAAATACATCAACATTATAAGGAAACGTTCAGGATGGGTGGTGAGCATGTCTCCAGACAGTCCTAGGGGGTTTTACCTCAGGTGTAGTGATCAGACAGTGTCAGGACCCGTGACATCCCTCTGGCTGTCCCGAGCAGCCAAGACCCCTGCCAGGGGGCTCAGAGACCCTGGCACACAGCCCAAAACACCTGTGGGTTTGATCATGACCCATGGAGCAAATCACCAACCTAAGATGAAGATCTGCAAGCCATGACAAATTAAGTACAATGATAGTGAATTTATCACAAGGTGAAAAAGTAGATTTTGGGGTTTTTAGAGTGGGGATTCAGGGGGGCAAGATGGAGGGATCTTGGTGTGACCAGCCTTTCTCCTTCTTCTTCTTCTTGGCCTCCATCTTCTGCTGTAATGTTGGCACTTTTGGATTGGTTTAGAGTAGAAGCTCACTATCTAACATAGGTGATGGGTATTGGAAAGTGATTGTAAACATTGTACACATAGTTTTTAGTATAAAGACATAACACCCACCCTGGGGGCAGGCAGAGTGCCTCTGTCTGTCCTGCTGAGCTGACCTTGGCAGGACAGGAGAAAGTCTCAAGTTTGTTTATTGTTTCTTATCTATAAAATAATGAGAACTGAAGAGCCCTGACTCCTTCTTCGACCGCCGGGCTGGGCAAAGAGACTTTCTAACGTATCCCAGGGTCACTGTGACAAGCTAGAGACCCCTACAAGACAGCTCCTCTGTGGCCATCACCTAGGCCTGGAAAAGAGAGGATATCCACTGTTAGGACCTCACACTGAGGCCATGGCTGAAATCCCCCAGGCTGCAAAGGATGGGCTTTCAGTTGGCAGCAGAATTTAGAAGTGCATCTGGCTTAGCCCTCAGTTGTAGCCATCTGCCTTTTCTGCTCACTCACAGCCTCACTTCCCTTTAGCAGCCCTCCCCAAGGGGCTCAGGTGTGCCACCTGAGAGGGAAGGGGAACAAATGGTCTGTGCTTCAGAGGGAATGTCAAGTCCTAATTCAAGGGCTCTGGCAGCCTGCTCTTTCCTCATGAGCCAGGCCTTGCACTCTGGAGGAAAGGAAGTCTCTAATTTCTGCCATTGACTTCCAGAGGGTCCATGAGCAAATGGGAAACAGCTGCAAATGCTGAGGGCCATAAAATGTGCTCCAGGGAAACATCTCCAGTACAATGCCCATTGCTTGGGCATCATCACTCAGGCCTGTTTCTTTTAGCTTTGCTAACAACCTTCAATTAAGTGATTCAACACTCTCTGGTTGGTTTCAAATGTGTGGCTGATATTGAAAAGTGCATTTTAAGCATAAGAGGGCTTTGAGGAGCTGTGTTTATGCTCAAGAAAGGAGATCCATGTTTCAAAGGTGTAGATGAAATGACATTAAAGTGGGAAAGGAATAAAACAGCACATTTCTTGACTCTACAAAGATTTCAGAAGTATTTTGAAACCTAGAGAAACTCTGCACTGCAAAATCTGTTTTCCTCATATATTTTGGCTGAGATTTCCAATTATTTTTGCGACATGAGCACAATCTGGACTCTGAAGAGAGAGTGGGGTGGAGTGTGCTGCTGCATTCACTGGGCAAGCCTCGGGTGCTGCAGAAGGGAGAAGCAGGGGAGGCTTCCAGAGGAAATTGTGTTCACAAGGATGCCCTCCCTGCACAGCTAGGGACAGTGACTGCACCTGGCCTGGCCTCACTGAGGATGTGCCTGGAGTTCAGCAGTTGGCTGAAACAAACCCTGGAGACTGGAATGAAGAGGAATTCTGTCCCAAGATCTCAGCACAGTGATCTCTGTGCCTGAACCTCCTGGCCTGCTCTTTGAGCCTCTTGCTAAAGAGGTGCACACTGGGGAGGGCCCTGCTGAAGTCTCAGTTTGTGTCTGGCAGGAGAGCTCATGCAGACTGCTCAGCAGTGATCCCACCATGTCCTGCCCAGCCCAGCTCTGAGCAATTCTGGGCTCTCAAAAATGTATCTACATTCAAATTATAGAAACTTAACACTCTTGCTTCTATGGCTTCTACTCCCTTCAGCTGATGGCTGGTGACTGATCCCTTTAGTGAGGGGCCTTTGAAGTTATTATGAGACTCATTAAGGTAATTAAATGGTTGGAGCCTATCAGAAGGGCTCATGTTCCCACTGGTGCACGAAGGGAAGAGGCAGCATTTTGTCTGGGTTTCTGGGAATGCTGACACCCGTGAGCTCACTACTGTAGCTCTTGGTGATTGCTGGTGCTGCCAAAGGACCCGTGGGCAGGCTGAGGTAAAAGCTGTGTGCACTAAGGAGCCTATCAGCATTCAGACTGTTGTGAAATTAATCCCAGTCCCTTGAGACAGGCTCAGCCTGGGACTTCCAGCACAGTGAGTGCTGAAGGCATGCTCATAGTTATGGCTGGAATTAATTACATTTATATCAAAGAGCAGATGGAATAAGGCAAGAGGGAGAAAGTGAAGGGGCTGTGGGACAGATCTTGTTCTCTCACCCCAAGGATCTCTGGAAGCCTGGGTGGTTGCTGTGGCTGTGTTCAGCTGAATGGGTGCTGCTGAATTCTCTTCAGCAGAGAAGGGGTTAAGGTGGTGCTTTAGAAATCCAGTGTGGGAATAACAGGGGCTCTGAAGATGGGCACTAAATTGGTACAACAGGCTTATATGGACAAAGCTAGCGGGGAGACTTCATTTCACCAGTGCTCAGGAATGGAAAAGAAATGAAAACTGGCACATGATTCTGTTTCCACTTATGAAGCACCCATCTGCCTTTTTAAAATTCAATTTCTGGGCATGGTGAGTAAGGCTGGGCCAGTTCATAGCTATTAGATCCATGCCATTAACATCCCAGCCCCTTCAGAGTATCAGTAGCACGCACAGGGCGAGGGACATCTCTCATGCAGGATTGGCAGAAATTGTTATTAATAAATGGATCTAATATTCTTAAATTTGCATTCCTTCCCAAGCCTCACAGCGACCCCAAAGGGCAGGAAAAATAATAAGTGAAGGCCTAATTCATTATTTATAACCAGGCAAACCAGGGAAGTAACTCTGGGAGATTACCTGGATAATCCAGCATTAGCATCTTGTTTCAGATATCTTTATTAGGACTCAAGAAAGGCTGCTGGGAGACTGGAGACAGCACAGTAAATTCATGTGCTAGCCTTTGGCCCTGCCTGCTGCCCTGGCCTTCTCATTTACTTTGGGACGTGTGTGAGTTTAAGAGAAAGATAAACACCTTTGGGTGAAGAGAGAGGGAAGGGGGCTGGGGAGGGGCAGTGCCTTTTCAGGCTGTTTGGAGTGCATCTCAGAGCAAGGTGCTCCTCAATCTTTTAGACTGTTCTACAGAATGGAAAGAATAATATCACATCCTAGAGCTCAGGCTGATGAGGATAATGTTTATGTGATGCTTTGAGGTTAAAATACATTAGTTTTTCTAGTGCAATGTCTGTTATTCTTTCTCAGGGCAGGGCCAGCCTATAGGGCTTCTGAAAAATTATTGCCTTGCTGTCCTGTGCTTTGTTGCTCTTGTATGGGGTATGTGGATGATTTTGCAGAAGGAAGGGACCAGTTGCTGTCTGAAGGTTGAGAACTATTGTCCTCACTGGGTGTTTGTTCTTTTTTTCCTGCAGAGGTTTAGAATGGTCTCAGGTTGCAGGAACGAAACCAGCTAAAAGGTCACAAATAAATTTTTGGGAGAAGATGTAGATGAGAGTACCATGGGACAGAGAGAGAGATCCTTCTTCTGAGATTCCCAGCTCAGCTTTGCAGATGTGAAATGTTTGAATAAGTTATGGGAGAGGAATTTAATGTGTGTTTAGTCCTGATAATGCCTTCAGCTCTTTATGGTTTGTGAGCAGCCCCTTATTGCATGAAGAGCTTTGCTTTTGTGTACTAATAGCAAGGCAGATGGGAGACACACTCCTTGGAAAAGTCATGGGGACTCCCCTCTGGATGACTTTTTGATTGGGGCTGTTCCTCATCTTAATTCTTGGCATTCATTGTTGATTCAGGTCTGTGGGCAGGCAGTTAAAAAGGAGCAGAGCAGGCTGTCAACAGTTAATAGAGCAGCAGGGCAACTGCTTTGCATTTATATTGTACCTTCCCTCAGAGGTTCTCAAAGTGTTTCCAAATATTAGTTAATCCCCACTAGGCACCTACCAGGTAGGTACAGTCAATAATAAGCCCATTTTAGATGAGGAAGTCTGAGGTGGAGCAGTTTAATGGCTCTGTAACAGATCAGTGGCAGTGCTGGGAATAAAGCCCAGGACTCCCAGGTGCCTCTCCCTGGCTCTGATTCACTCTTCTTTGCTTCTTCCTCATCCGAATGGATTTACCCATCCCTAATAGAAAGCAGATCAGATCACCTACCATGTCTGCTTACACGAATTTCCTTTAAACACTAGCTGTCAGTGGGCCTTTTTGTGAAATTACACACAGAGAAAAGAGGGAATATTACCATCTGGGATATCATATCAGCACTTCTAGAGATACTCGGTACAGGATGTATCCAATTATAAATGAGCTAGAAGCCTACAGTCTGACAAAAGCACATGGAACCTTATCAGCAGTAATGAACAGTTAAGGGAAAGAGAGTTAGCAGGATTATTAACCCTCATGAAATAGATTCTGTCTTCCAAAAGGGAAAATAATAATGTCCAATGCCCAAATAATTAACAGAAAAACAATTTGCAACACTTAATTAAATGACTTAGAATATGCTAATGCAGAGTTAAGACTGCACAAAGGCTTCTACTACATTGCATACCAAGTATGCAATTTTCATCCACTTATAACTTGGTGAAATCAAAGCCCAACTTCTTCCAATTTAGGGAAGCAGAGGCTCCTCATTGAGGTGCCATGTGTCAGGTCTCAAGCACCAGCCACACTTTCTGGCTGCAAGGCTTTTGAGATTTGTTGGGGGCTTTTTCCCACCACAAAGTGTGCTTTTCATCATTCTGTAGCTCACAAGCAACTGAACAGGTTTTTCAGAGATGATTCAAAACTCTGCAGCTCTGGGAACGCATGAAATTGTGCAAGAGCTGTTGAGGAGTGTGCTGGAATGGCCTGGGAATGAGAAGTGTCTCATGGCCATGCCTGCTGAGGGTGTGCCAGCTCCAGCCTGGCACACTGGGCATTGCATCTGCTGCAAATGTGCTGGGAGCCATGGGCACCCTGCTCTGCCACAGCTGTGCTGCCATCCCACACATCCCTGCCACCAAGTGCCACGGGGGTGACTCTGTCTGTATTGTTGTGGAGCCAGTTCTGTGCCACTGTGTGTGACCCAGCTGTCCCACTGGCTGGTGGAGCCTGGCCATTCCAGCTCAGGCTGGCAGGAAAGAAACACCCAGTCTTTCCCCTGAAAAGGGCTTGTGCTGAGAGAGGGGATGAAGTGTAAGACTCTTCTGGGGGGCCTTGAAATGCTCTCTCTGCCTGTCAAGGAGTGCAAGCTGTGGCCTGGTTCTGTCCTGTTCTGCTGGGCTGTGCTTGTGTCATGGAGCCAGCCCTGCCATAGGAGAGTGAATTGGGTAAATTGGGGATGTCCTGCAGTGTGTCTGTGTGAGTCCTGCCATGGTAACAACACTGAGGTGGGACTGAATCCAAAAGGTTCTGGGTAAGCAGAGCAGGAAAACGTTCTGCTTGTCTCTCAGGATGAGGTCCTTTCTGCTCCAGTCACTGGCAAGAGGGAACTAATAGGAGAACATTTTACATCTGCATTTGCTGTCTTCTTTCCTGGGTTTCCTCTGCTGCCAGCATAGAGGCTGGAGGTGCTGGTTGTGGATTGCCTGTGTGCATTTCCTGGTATCAACCTCCAAACACTACCTAGTGGCACATAAAATGTCCTAATAATCACCATTGGCCAGCGTGTGCTTTTTGGAACCTGCTTGCTGTGTGCTGAGAATTCTTTGGGGTTCAGATTGGCTTTCTCAGTGGTGAGGAGATGCCATTCACCACAAAAGCATTTCCAAAAAACTAGGTCCCTATTTCCAAAGTGAGCCCTGTTCTGGGCTAATGGTGTTTGAAGTCCAGCACCCCTCCTTACCTTTGCAGGGAGTACAGGATGCTGGGGCTGATGAGCACACTGATGTTATTCTGGAAAATGCTATCAAAGACAGCCCAGGAAACCATGTTCTGGAAACATCAATATCTGCTCTGGGAGGTGGTTCAGGCCCTTTAAACTGATCCCTGATATTGCAGATTTCTCTGCTGAGAGCCTCAGTCTCATTCCTTACATGTCCAATTCTTTTATGCCTGGAGTCAGCTGTTAAACAACTGGTTGTAAGGTTGGCATGTGGGAATAGGGGGATTCAGTTAGCAGGGGTGGATTGAACTGAGTAGCACATGAGTGCAGGGCTGGGGACTTTGCAGGATGAGCTTAAACCCCTGCTCATCCTCTTCTGCTGTTCACAACACCCAGGCTGGCTTCAGCAGGTGGGGGCTGTGGGAGAAACATGACAAGAGTGTGGGAAGAGGCATAAATGGTTCTTGTGCTTTCTCTGCTGAGCTCTGCGCTTGCTTTTTATTGCCTGTGAGAAAGTTGGGAGAGAAATTCCTGCTCAAGTCCCAGGCACAGGGATTTTTAAGAGATGACTACAGTGACAAGAGGGAGAAGAGCACATGAGAATGGATGTTAGCAGCTCATTTGAGTCCACGTGACCCGGAACAGAAGGCTCTGGCTCCAGCACAGAATGACTTATTCCCACGTTGCCAAAATGCACACTTTGGAGTACACTATCTGCTGCTTCATGACTCTTTTAAGGCTGAAATGATAGAGCCTCCTCTCCCATGGTAAATGATTGCTGGGCTTGCAGGCTGTTTGGTGGGTTGACACATCATAAGTGCAGGTGCTTAGGTAAATATTGCCTCTTCCTTGCCTGAATCAATACCCGTGCTGATCACTTTGTAAATGGATGCCTTTTGATGAGAGGAGAGGGTGCAGTTTGCCATTTCACAGTCATTCTGCAATATCTTTCTCTTCAAATTGTTTTGCTTTTATGGGACTCTGGCCTGTATTCTGCAAATAACCCTGGAATTTTAAATAGTTAAATGGAGTTGGCCAAATTCTTCCCTTGGAGATGCCCGTGTGGTTCCCATGGCATTGCTGAGAACTCAGAATGCATTTCTGAGGACAAGCTTAAGCTCAGCAGAGCCATTTCACTCCAGGCATAACACTGTTCAAAGTCAATGGAAGCATGATTTGAACACATCGTGTTTGTATTTTTACAAGTGTTTTTCTATATTCCTTTATTTCCAGGCTAGAATCCAACTATGCAAATGCCAGGCAGAAAATTGCTGTTTTCTTCTTAACTCTTGTTCTCCATGAGCTGTGCATGGTTTTGGGGAGGACTTGGATTTCTGGATATGTTAAGGTTATCTGGATTTGGTCCTACTGAAGCTGCTTTGTAATCTTGGCTTCCCAGTGGCTAAATAAAGCTGGAGCGGAATGCCTTGGAAAAAACTCATTCCTTCCTGAAAAAGATCAGTTTCTGACCAGTTAAAATCCTTTTCTTCCCAGATTAGCTGTCTGAGGTCAGCTGGTAGCCCCATTCTCTTGGCTTAAAGCACCTGCTGCCTCAGCTTCACAAGGTTATGCACGATTGCCAAAATTTAATTGGCATGTGTTAAAAGTTGTCTGAGGGGAGACACAGCCTGCTTGGTACCTAGGCTGGGTCAAGCTGTCTGTGCTAAAAGTGTCCATCCTGGAAATTCCACCTGCAATCCTGAGTCTTTCCTGTTTGCTCTCTTTTGCTGTATGTTGTATTCAGGGTTTTTCCATGGTTCTCTGTGCTGAGATGCTGTGGGAGCTTTGTGGCCAATTGTGGGCCAGTGTGGCTCTTGACAGGAAACCATGAAAAGGCTTTGGAAGGCTACCAAGATGGGAGTGATTTGGCATAGATGGCATCTCATCTCTGCTCACACCCACAACAAAAATGTGTCCAGACTGGGGCTGAGAGCTGTCTGTGGTGATTCTATGCTAAATCCTGGGTCAGAAGGGGTGCAGCACGCAGTGTCCATGCTTTAGTTGCACAGCTCTCCTGACTCCACTTAAATAAGTTTGGGCCTATCTTGGGAATTGATGTAACACCTGTGTGGCTCTGCTGGGAGAGCAGTTTAAGATGAGCAGAACCAAGGTTGTCACTGCAGTTGGGCATGTACAGTGTGTCTGGGCTTGTGCAACAAATCCTGGTCTTGGATATTAAAAAACCCACTCTTGGCAAATTCATCTGTCTCCCCAGCAACTGGCAAGATGACAGGAAAATTGGCCAGGCAGATTTCCAGCTAGCTTGTGGCAGCCCTGATTTAAGACGAATATTCCCTGTCAGATTTATTTAGAAGCTCCAAGTACTCCTTCCTGGTCTCTCCTCATCCACTCCTCATTGTTTTGTTGTCTGCTTCTCAGCATCTTATTTGCTCTTGATTTAAGGCAGCCATTGTTTAGGGTGAGTGTAAGCTGCAGTTACACAGCACACCTGACAGTGTCTTGCTCACACCATTTCCCCTGGGAATATCCCAGATCTGCCCCCTGTGCCCTGGTACTTGTGGGGTGGCCCAAGTGCAGTTCTGGGGGGACCTTGCTCTCTGCAGGAGCCCTGGCTGGGGAGGGCAGCTCAGAGAGCTGCTCTGCTGTGGGGAGGAGCCAGGCTCACTGTGCCCTGGCACTTCAATCCTGTGATAGCTGTGTGTGGAGACACTAAAATGAAGCCAGTTCTGCTGGACAGCAGTGGCTGGGCCCTTGGCCTGGCTAATAACAGAGCTGCTGCAGCAGGAGCATGCACTGAGAATGTCTTCCTGCACAGTTTTGATTGGCACACCTTGTCAGGTTTCCTAAGTGAGGTGTTGAATGCTGCAAAATGAGTTCTGGACCCTGACTGTGGGCCTGCTAATACAATTCAGAAGTAATTCCTGGGCTCCCAGGGGCATGAGGAGCATTGGCTGAGCCCTCCTTGTGTAAGCTGGTATGGAGGGGGGGCTGTGTCCTTTTGAAAGTACAAACTGCTGTGCTTGCCCCATGGGATTTCCTTATTGTTCAGCCTGAATTGAGGCCTTCAGGAAAATGCCAGAGACGCTCCAGTGACCTCCTTGCAGTACCTCCCAGAGCTCCACAATCAGATATTAATTACAGGCAGACTCTATATTAAAGCAGAGATTTGCCAAGTTACCATAGGGGTTTCAATACTTGATTCACATTAATTTAAAGTGGAATTTAGAAATCCACCCCCCCAGCAACTTTGGAAATCTCATAAAAGCAGAAATGAGGAATTTTGCTGGATGTGCCCTGCTTAGCCAGGTAGCTGTCTAGTGGGTACCTGGCTGAAGTCAAAGGGGTGTCCATGTTGCTTAGTGTTTGCTCTGACCCTGTTTTCTTCTCTGTGCCCCCCACCTGTGGGCCCAGCTCTGTTGCCTGTAGCTCTGGAGAGACTCTAAAAATTGTGATGCCTCCACATGCAAGGCCTGATTCACCTGTCACTCGTTTCAGTCCAGTGCTTCATGCTGCTCTCATTGTCCTCTTGCACTCAGATCTGATAAAACTTCTTGGCTTTTCCAGCTTGGGAGGACCTGGCAGTGAGTCTCATGGGGCTGCATAACTGTGTAACTAAGCAGTGATGTGGCTTTGTAGGGCTTCCACTGGGAGAGAAACTGATCCTGGGCTGCCTCTGCAAGGTAAATCCTTTTTCCAGAGAGAGCCCAAATTTCACTCTAAGCATGGGGATCAGCAGGTGAAGCAATGGTCATTGGGCACATGGGGAATTTGACTTTGTTTTGAATGCTCCAGGAAAACAAGGACCAATTTATTTCTAGTTTAGTGAAGTAAGCTGTGTGAAACAAGAAAATCTCCTTCAAATTCCCCCGGAAGTTGCTAGGGATAAACTTCAGCTATCTGCAGCAAGAGCTGGTCACTGTAACAGGGCATCTGCTCAGCATCCTTGTGGGATCTGGGTCACCTCTCTAAATGTCCTTCAGCAAAATTTCTTCCTGGGATTCTCAGCAGAGGAAATGTTGCCTCTGTGGTCCCAAGATAGATGCTCCCACTATGCTGCCTGCTGAAAGCTGTCCCTTTCTTAATCCCAGTGCTGAAGTGGGGAATGGGATCAGTGTGTCACAGAGGTGCTGTCCCAGCTGCCTGCCTGTCCTGTCTGCACTGGAGAGGAAAGCTGCTGTTGTGGCATGGCAGGGCTGGCTGGGGACCTCACTGGGGCCTGGAGGAAGGGATGTGTGAGCAGCAAGGATTGCCTGCTTCTGTCCACTGGGTATAATCTGTCCTCTGCCTTCTCTGGCTCTTAATTTCCCTTCTCTTCTCATCTTCCCTTCCTCCTTCAGAGTCTGCCATCTCTTGCAGCTTCCTCATCATGTTCAGCTCAATATTCTTTGACAGCAGCTCTGGAAGGAAGGAACAAGTTCAAGCAGCCCTGTTCCCTTCAGAAAACTCTTCCTGAGGAACAGGGCAGCAGAGCTGTGCCCTAGAACACAGTGTTTCCCTGGCAGGGCAGTGTGCTCTAACAGGCTTTAATTGCCCTGATCACCCTCACCTGGGCCCTCTATCCACCTCTACCCACCAGCCCTGGGCCTCAGCCCTTTCCTGAGCTCCACTGTATCTGCTTCCAGCCCTTTCCTGAACTGAGCCTTGTTTGGATTTCCTGGTCTGACCTCAGACCTGATTTGTTATCTTACTCTTGCCTGATGATTTATTAATAGAGCTGTTTTTAACTGCCTGACTCAAGTGCTGTGGGACCATATCCTGCTGGGGAGGTTGTTGTCCACACCTCTGCCTGCAGGCTTGTCTGCATTTATGGGAGAGCAGGACCTTGCTGTTTCCTGACACTCCTTTGAGAGCTTCAACTTGGAGTAGTTCTGCCTCTCAAGTTAGATATGGACCAAAAAAACAGCTGTAAAGCTTAGCCTTGCTCATGGACCTGGGGCCTGGTTTTACTCTTGTGTTGATGGCTTGATGAGTGTGCTGTGCGCTCTGCCCCTGAGCAGGCAGGCAGTGGCCACTGCCTGTACTCCCAGGCTGCAGTGCTAAGGACTGCAGGACTAAATCCCATTTTGCTGATATCTACAGAAGCTGATGCAGTCAAATAAACCTGTTGTGACAGCAGCATTTAATAGCCTTGCTGCCTGCAAAACCCTGGGTTCCTGTGCTCACTGGCAATGAATGTGTGTTTTCAGCAAGCTGAATTTATTGTCTTGGAACTGGATTTACAGCTCAGCATCTGCTGAGTACCTGTACACCCAGACTGTAAAAGGGAGGGGAGGGGAGGTGTTCAGTGCTCAAGCAGACCCACAGGAGAGAAGGCAGCAGCTTTTGTGCCCCTTGGTGTGCTGGAGCTGACCCAGAGGAGGCTCCTCAGTGCTGGGTGAGCAGGGAGGCAGTGCAGGGAGCCCAGAACAAGGCAGCAGCAGGCAGACATCTCTGCTCCCACAGAGCTCCTGGCTGTGGGAGGCTTGTGTGGGGAGGGATGGTACAAGTGCAGGGTGAGGAGCAAAGCCTCGTGCCAAGTCTTCTCTTCCTGGTGCTTTGTTCTGTCCTTACAACATCCTCAGCCCCTGCCACACTTACAGCAGTGAGGAAGGAGCAAAGGGTTGGTAATGGGGATGTCTTCAAGATGGAGTGTGAGCCTCTGAGGTGCCTTCAGCCCTTGGAGTCACCCACAAGGGTCACTGTACATCAAGGCCAGGGGCAGGGTTAGTAACAAGAGCCCTGCTTTTGGTTTCTCTCCTCTCACGTTAGGAAAGTTGTGGCAGGGAGGAATTTTGGTGCTCTCTGCCTCGTTTCACTTCTGTCTCCTGTTGTGGCTGGTATACAGTCATGCTTGTTTCTGCCTTTATAGATTAGGTGCTGTCACTGCACACAGTTGCATCCCACCCTGGGGGTGGCTGCATTTTGGTGATTCATGCTAGCCCAGAGGACTCCTTCTTATTCCATCAATTTGATGGAAAGAGGCAGTTGAACTTGTTGTTTACATGATTACTAGAATGCCTGCATGGCAGAAAGCTGTATTTGTAATTAATATCTGTACCAATGGCCTAACAGTTAGTCATCTTTCATTACTGGATGGGCATTCTCTCTTCAGCAGCTGGCAGGGCCTTTCTTTGATGTTGTGGCTAACAGCCAGTGAGGGCAGCCAGCTGTTCTGAGAGCTCTTGGGCTCCAGCAGAAGTGGTTTCAGTTGCTGCATGACACAGAAGGCATTGCAGCATTCCTCTTCTTGCTTTGTATCTAAATGGAGCTTTCAGTGGATGCCTCAGGGAGGATGTCAGAGATCTGCTCTGGCTGGCCCATCTCAGGCACAGGGTTTGTTCTGCTGCTGCTCCTGGGAGTAACTCCTATCCCTTTGGTGGCCCCTTGGTATGGAGAACGCACAAACACTTCTCCAGGCCACAATGGAGCAGGGTTTCCTGGCCCATTCCAGGAGACAAAGTCAGTGGTAGGTGCCACTGACTTTGAGGTGTCATTCTCATTTTAATATCAAGGAAAAGGGACTGATTTACAGATCATTTCCCCAAGGACTTAATCAGGCTTTTACTTTTCTCCTGCTGGATCCTTTGCCCTGCACTGAGGTGCACTGCTTGACTCCTCTGCTCCTCCTGCAAGTCCACATTGTCTCTTCCTCCTGCCTCTGCACTCCCTTCTGTTCTGCTTTCTGTGGTTTTTTTTCCTCACAGCTGTTTGTATTCAGGGCTCTCCTGCTGTGCCAGGCTGCTGGGTTATCCCTGCATGAGTTTCCTACACCTCTCCTAAGTGTTTGTGTGCCAGCACATCCACAAATCATATGGATGCGTGGGTGAGAAGCAGGGATGGAGCAGCCACTGGCTCCCATGGCATCCCAGGCTCTCAGAGCTAGCAGAGGGAAGGGAAGGGCCTTTCTCCAGGGACTTCACTGCCTAGGAAAGGGGAAAGCTCCCTGGGTGCTGGAAGCAGCCTGTCAGCTTGGCAGGGAAAAGGGAGGGTGGGTAGAAGCAGGTTGGGAAGGAGGACAGCTGGTGTTGGGCATGGTGGGCTGGGGAATGGACTGGCAGTGTGAGGGCAATGAGGTGTAGACAGTATGAATGAGAAAATGCCTCCCTCTGAGGGTGGGGGTCTGGGCACATGGAGCCCTCAGCCATTTTCCAGCTCAGACATGCTTCTCCTATGTATGGCTCTGCTGCCCATGCCTGGGCAAGGGATATGTGCTCTTCTCTCAGGGAATCCTCTCCACAGGGTCAGAAGTGTGACACTCTCCTCGCTTGACTTCAGGTCTGGTGAGCTTTGGGTCACCCCTTCCCCCTCCAGCCCTCTCCTCTCTGCCTTCTCAGCTGCTTCTTCTTCTTTCCCAGCCCCTCCTGTGGCTGCCACAGAACTCATGGTCACCTCTTGCCCCTGGCTTTCGCTCAGGCTGAGGGAAGCACCTTCTGTGGGTCCCCAAAACCACTTTGGTCCTGGATGCTGTTCTGCAGGGATTTCAGGGATGCTAAATGGTGAACTAGGAACTAGAGGAGATGTGGGAAATGCTTTACTTGGGGGAGCAGTGGAGAGGATGCTGGTCTTGTATGGAGTTGTGAGGTAAATTCATCATGGGAACAGCCTTGGGTGAAACAAAAAAGCAAGCACAGCTGGGTTTGTAACAGGTCTGCCAGAAGCTTCACTTGCTGGTCTCAGATATGCTTCCATTCTCAGCCATCCCCCTGTGTGTGTTTTCCAATCTCTCCCTCTTCTCCATTCACAGTGAGTGCTTTGGGACAGCAGCCTCATCTGCCAGTGTGTTTTGCAAGCACTTGAAGCACACTTGGTGCTGAGTAAATGACTGCCACCATTGTTGTTATTGCATCAAGAGCTCAGGGCCCCAGATCATCTCACAATTGCTTTATGGCACATTGAGGGCTCTCCAGCAAAGCCCTGGGCCTGCTCTGCAGGGGCTGTGCTAGGCAGGAGGGCTCTGGGCTGGGGTGCAGTGTGTCCTCCTGCCCTCCATGCCAGTGGTATCATGTCCTTTGGCATTTGTTCCTTGATTTCCCCCTCTCCCCCCACTGGCTCCCCTGCCAAGGTCTTTAGTGAATGCATTGCTTGGCCTAAGGGTTGCTGTGACTTGTCCAAGACAGCACAGCAGTCAGGAGTAAACCCAGGGACTTTTGCTGCCCAGCTGTGTGTTTTAACAGCTCCTCTTGCTCCCCAGGAGGACACCTGGATCCTGTTGGAAGCACAGCAGATGGAGCCAGGCAGCAGGTCCAGCCCCAGCTGCCTGGCAGGGAAAGGGCAAAGCAGCAGCATCAGTGACCTTGTTGATTTATTCATCACACAATGCTTAGAAGAAGGGGAGGATTGATTTGTCTGTCAAATACAACATGAAACCATGTGGCCTGCAAGGGGAGGACTAATTGTGCTGCTGACACACGGACCAGCACTGACTCATGCAGTCAAGCACCTTTTTATTGTGTTTTCCTGCTAGTCAGCTTTTCTTTTCATCTATCCCATTATCTCAGGCAATTTATTGATGCAAAGTCAAATTTAAGTGGTTATTTTGCCTGTGAAAATGAGAAAAAAATGTCTGAATTGAATACCATGAGGTGTTGGATCAATCTCCGTTATGGAACCAGTTTGAAGCCATCCAGCTGTAGGATCCACAGCAACAAAATGCCTTCAAAGGGGCCAAGTCCCTTGTTCAAAAGCACTTTGTGGGCTCTTAGTAAGTGTCCCAAAACAGTCAGGTTCTTGATTCTTGAATCCAAGGGGTTCTTGAAAGCACCACACTGCCTGCATGCCTTTGAAATCAATGCCAAAGCTGCTTTAAATATTTAAAAAAAAAAAAGGAAGAAAACTTTTTATATGTACAGTGTAATGGCTCTGAGGCTGCTGTTCTTGCAAACAGGCAAGGGCCCAATTTAAATTGGCTGTTTCACATGCAAGGAGTGGCACTGCTGCAGGAGCTCTCCCAGGCAGCACAAGTGGGCTCTGCCTGTTCTGTGGGCAGCTCAGGCACTGCTGAGCCTCCACCAGCACCCTGCTGGGGTAAGGTGAGCCTGGCTGGGTGGCAGCACAAGACAGACCTTGTGCTGTGCCCTGCCAGCCTCCCCTGCTGCTCCTGAGCTGCCAGGCACGCTGCTGTCCCTCTGTGCAAGAAAGGTGTGGCACTGTCCTTCCTGAGGACGCTGAGCATGCAGTCACAGGGGTCAGCCCCTTCTCTCTGCTTCCTGTCCTGATCAGAGCTTCACCTGCACTGCAGGAGGCTTTGGCCTGGCCCCACAGGGCTGAGGACATTCCTGTGTGTGTGGGGGATGCCTTCAGAGACTCAGGTTTGCTTGGGCCCTGACAGCTCCTGCTCGAGATGCCCAGGCCTGGCCTGGAGGGTCAGTGCAGTCCTTTGGAAGATTTCCAGTGGCTGCAGTGGGTGCTGAGCTGAGCCTGCACTGAGCACACAGGGGAGAATTCCTTGGCCTTACTAATTTAGTTTTCATTCTCCCCCACTGCTCTGCTCAATGGACCTCAACCCTGATCTTGAAGCAAGTACTTTGCCAAAATTTGCACCCTACAGGACTTGAAAAGCTCCTCCTCTCACTTCCAGCCTCTCCTTTCCTTGCAATCTCTGTTCCTCCTCCACAATTTGTTGAAGGCCATTTATCCTCTGGTTGCAGAATGTGCCTCTCTCTCCCCTGCTGTAGTTTCTTGCTGCCCAAAGGATGTTGAACGTGATTCCATCCTGCATTGCAAAACTAATCACCTTTTAATTATGTAGAGGAGAGGGAGTTGGAAAAGCCTTTCAAAGCCCAGAGTCATTCTGCAAAGCAGAGGCAATGTGAGCCTGGCAATTTTTTTTATTGATAGTGAGCTGTTCCTTTAAGCCACACATTACACCTTCCACCAGTGTTTAGCCATGGACAAAAATGCCAACTGAGAGATTCCTGGGCTTTTTTTGAAAGCAAAGGTGGATTCCTTTGAACAAGACCTGGATTCCTTTCTCTTGGCTCCTCTCATCCCCATGGAGATGAGGGATACTCTCAGCATGAAGGCAACACAGTTGGAAAGCCAAGTGTTCTGCAGAGGGATTTCAGAAAATCTTGTGGATTTGGCAGGGAGGACATCAGTACAAATGGCCAGCTACCTCCCAAAGGGTAAAACTCCTCTGGATCAAGGAAAAGCTGCTTGCAGTTTGTTTTGGTGCTTTCTGTCTCACTGTGGGGCTTTTAGGACTTTGGAGGGGGTAATGAATCAAGGCATTCAACTTACAAGGCTTCCTTTTTGCTGTGATGCTCATGTGAAAAAGTGATGGCAAAGGCCTGTGAGAGCTCCATTAATGTCTCTTATTCATCCAACCTGGTTTATGGTAGTCACTAAATTGGCTGCTTGCTTATCTTGTGCTCACTTCTCTTATAGCTGCGCCCTGCTGCTTCTCCCTTCACAGTTCCTGTCCAAATCATCTGTAAGAGAGCAATATTCTGCATTCATGTAGCACCTGGCAGTCAGTCACAGACAGGCTTAGGGAGCAGCAGTGGAGTCTGCCATGGGACCCCTGACCCTTTTCTGTATTCCAGATGAATGTTCCACTGGGCTGAATTATTGAGTCATTGCACAGTTATTCTCACCTTAAAAAAAAAAAAAGGAGAAACAGGTCAGGGATCTCCAGTTGCTGTGTTGTGTGTGTCATAGTAGATCACACTCCCTGTGTGAGGAGTTGAGAAGGAGCAACTCTAGGCTTGGATACTCACCTGGATTTCTGTGAGAGGCTGCTCAAAGGGAAAATCCCGTGTGACCACATGCTCTGTTTATTCTCTGCACCTGAGCTGTGACAAAGTTGAAAAAGCTACAGAAGTACAACTTCTACAACCAGCATAGTGGGGAGCCTGGGGTGAGAAAGCCCAGGAATGGGTAAGACTGAAGGACAGGCAAAGCCTAAAGGCCTGGCAAAAACCAAAGCTGACTTGAGCTATTGGCATGAGGGTTTGGGTGAAAGGTGAGAGGGGAGCTAAGATGGTGAGGGACAGGAAGGAGGAATCTGAAGATTCCTGTCCCAGCTCTGTACCTACCTAGAAAGTCAGACTTTGATCAGTGTGTTCAGCCTGCCTTGCCTCTGGTTCCTGTTTGGATAGCTGGTGAGTGATTCTCAGCTATCACATGGCTGCAGCTCTGCCTGGGGGACTCGTACCTGCTGAGTGTTGTGATGCTTGGTGTGAAGAAAGGGCAAAGTCCCCTTTATTGACACTATACTGCACCAGCAGTCAGCAAACAGCTGTGTTCACCTTTGGAAATCCTTCTGCCCCAAGAGAGGCCCAGGATTAAATCCTCACCCACTACCCTGAGGACAGGAGGGCCCTGGAGTTGAGGCAGTATCTTTGCCTGGCCAGCTGTGTGCTGCAAGCCTGTGCTAGCAGTTCATTTACATGTTACCAGGGCTCACTGCAAGCTGGCAGTCGGCCAGGGCAGCGATGCATTCAGCTGGCAGGCCAGCTGCAAATCCTCTACAAGTTCATCTCTTGATCTCCAAAAGACAAAAGTAATGAACCTCTTGAAAGAAAGTTGCTGTTTTTGCTGTTGTACTGCCACAATGTTTGGACATCGGTTGGAGGAGGCTGGAGTCAAAGCAAGGAACTGTTGAATGAATAAATCGGCTTAAAGGGCTTTGTGGTGATTTATTCTGGTCCTTTGGGCTTGTGTGCAGCTCATCAATGAGCTTATTATTCTATCATGATTCACAGCTCTGTCTGTGGCAGAGGCTGGATGTGCCACCAGGAAAGACACAGGGCCTGGAGATGGAGCATTGCAAGAGGAGATCAGGCAGAGGTCACCTGGAATGTGGGGGAAGAGGGAGAGACTGTGGCTGCAGCCAGCAGTGAGAGACAGGGCTGCTGGATCTGGGTGCTGGCTCAGGGCTAGTGCATCAGGGCTGTGGATCAGAACTGCTGGATCAGGGCTGCTGATTAGGGCTGAGGGATCAGGACTGCTGGAGCAGGGCTATGGATCAGGGCTGTGCATCAGGGCTGCTGGATCAGAGCTGTGGATCAGGGCTGCTGATTAGGGCTGAGGGATCAGCACTGCTGGAGCAGGGCTGTGGATCAGGGCTGATGGATCACTGCATGTGCAATGCAGCTGCTGGGGAATGACCCTCCCTGATTAGGGTTTAATTTGTGGCTGCTCTGGCATTCATTTAAAGATATCTGAGATCTCCCAGTGACAGGAAAGTGCTTTGTACATCTGCTGGTAGGAAGCTTAGTGATGGGGTACATACAGTCTGTCTTTAGGGAGACTTCAACGCTCCCATCTGTATCCTGGGACTTCTGTTCCACTTCATTGTTCCCAGCAGCCATTTCAGCCTTTCCTCCTATCAGTGGAAGAGTTTCTCATTGGGATGTTCTGCTCTAGCACACACCAAGGCACCTCAGAAGTCCCTCATGCTCCCCTTAGCATGTATGACATGATGTCCTACTTAGAGTGCTGCACAGCTGGTTTCTGCATGTTGGGGGGCCCTCTGTCACTGGAGATTAATGCTGCAAACAGGAATCAGCTTGAGATGGGGCTTCAAGATGTCCCAGCCCATTATCTGTGTGTCTGATCCAATCTGTCAGTCTCCCTGGCAAGGAAGAGACAGCATGTGCCAGGCTGCTTAGCCAGATGCTGTGGTATATTTGGTGTTTCAGAGCTGTCAAGGAAAAAAGGAGAAGCCCTGGCCTTTAGCACCTCCCTTGGTTTTTCCAGCATGAGACTGGATTGTATCTGCAGGGCTGCTGCACAGCTCTGCCTTTAGAGAATGAGCAGGTGGGCTTTGTTCTCTGTGCCCAGGGCATAGGAGCCTGAACCATGCTGTCCATACCCAGTCCCTGTGCTCAGTGATGTCCTTTATGTCCCAGAGACCTCCTGAGCAAAGGCACAAAGGCATCTCAGCAGAGCCTGACAGCTGCTGGTGCAGCTGTGGATGTGGTTTCTCAGCCATGACCTTGGGAGGCTTTCTCTGCACATCCTTTTCCCTAGAATCACAGTGGGACTCTGATCTTGTTTGCTTTTCCTTTTGCCAAATGCAGAGGTTACTTTGATCAGGAACCTGCCTGCAGTGGCCCAAGACACAGGAGGGTTGAGAACAGCCCTTCTCAAAGTGTTCACAGAGATGCTGTCCTGGAATTCCTCAAAAACAATTCTGATGGAAGCCTGAGCCTCCAGCAGTGCATTACTTCATCACACAGGGCAATGAGGTGCAGGTTCTGTTCTCTGTGTATATTGTTGAAGTTGGGATTCATCCCATCCAAGCTGAGGAATGCAGATAAACTGTGAGTGCAGCTCTGTTTGCTGGTGTCACAGTCACTGCTCTCAGGGAGAGAGGGAAATCGGCTCATCTGAGGCCAGTGGCCTTCTGGCCATGCTCTCCAACTTGCTGGCTGTAAATGAGTTTGGGATGACTATTCTCTGCTCCTCCCTTGGGGGTTGAAGCTAACAGAGGTAAATGCAGGTCTCTGACCTTCTCTCTGAAGTTATCAAGAGGCAAACCATTCATCATGACACTGTGGCTCTTGGTTGTGGCTCCTGGTGCAATGTGGTGATGGTGGGCAGCCTTGTGAAGGTTTGTTCAGGTGGTTTAGGGGTACAGGTGTATTTGAGGGTGCTTTGCTTGCCTTAGCCTAAATAAGAGCATCCAGCCAGCCAAGTGCTCCTTCTCCTGCAGTGGTAAATAGTGGATGCCTACAATAGAGGATGAATGTAGGAACAGGATAAGCATGCAGTGACACCTCTTAATATATTCTCTCCATCTCCAGAGATTTGGCATTCTTAGCCAAAGTCATTTCCTACAATCAGTAGCACTAGATGGGGTTTTCTCCCTTGAATTTCCCTCAGCTTACAAGAATTTATAGCATCCAGCCCCTGAAACAAGGAGTTCCACCGCTCAAATCCTGCTGGTGCCCAAAACACAGGATTTTGTGTTGTCTTCTCTAGTAAAGCAAACCTAATAACTCAAAGAGATGAAGGTCCCTGGGCAGATATCTTTGATGCTTCTGAAACCTGAATGGCTTTCTGTGGAAGTGTGAGTCAGCAGAGTGTTGCTTGTAGCTTAGAAATACTTTCAAGGCTTCTGGCACAAATATGTCTCCTGAAAAGCAGGCTCTGCGTGGGCTCTGGGACACTGGGAGTTCCCAGAAGATGAATCTGCAGAAGGCATTTCTTCAGTCAGCTGTGTTAGGAAAATTAATCCACAAACACCAGAGGTTTATGTCCAGAAAGGAGACAGAGGAGTCCTTTCTGGCTTTATTTGAATAAAGGGAGAGGCCAAGGGGCATTCCCCTGGGATCTCTCAGATTTTTGGAGGACGCAGCCTCCTTTTTATCCCAATTTCCCACCTGCATTTCCCTTCTCTCTTTCCCCATTGGCTGAGGTACTTGAGAGGTACAGACTTCCCAGAACTCCTGATACCAAAGATTCCCCTCTAATGTACAACCCTCCCTTTTAATTTTTAATTCTTATGGAATTTAGGGGTTTTTCTTCCCCATTGTTTCTTTCATCTTTCAATGTCTAATTTCATTTATCAGCAATTTTATTTGTAAAAGCAAGTATCTTTTTCCATTCATCAATCAGTGGAATCCTTCCCATTGTTTCTTTTATTTCCCAGTGCTGGTTTTATCTACCAGCAGACCCACAGCTTGTTTGGAAAGACAAATCCACTGTTCCTCTCAGCTGGGAGCAGGGAGAGGCAGTAATTTCCTCTTCTCCTCGGGCCACAGCCACTGCAGCAGTGCAGGCACGGGTGCCTTCTGCAGCTCCGAGCTGTGGGTGCAGGGGACAGGCTGTGTCTGCCCTCCCTGCTGCCTGTGGTGCTGCAGCAATGCTGAGAAGTGCAGAAAAGTCAGACATTCATTCATTGTGTGCTTGACACCTGTGAAAAATGCCTATTTTATGATTGGCTTTTTGCAAATATTCAAATGAATATTATATGTGTTATGTTAGAAAATTATGCTGTATTAATTTTCTTGAGTAGTGTGTTAAATATAGTTTTAGGTTATAACATCATGTTAAAATAGAAACTATGCTATGTAAGATACTGTTTTTAAAGAGAGGACTCCCAGCGAGACAGCAGCCACAGGACACCTCAATCTTTCAGAAAAAGAGAATTTATTGCCCTCTTATCAGAAATTAACTTCTTCCTGCCTTGCTCAGTCCTGAAGACGCCATTAGGATTCAGAGGAAGAAGTTGACACTGACCAGACAGAATCCTGTGTTTGAATGGAATTTATGCATCATGGATGAGGTGTATGAATATGCAGCAGGCTGTTGTTTTTAAGGGTTAATCCTCTGTTAACGTGAGTCCTTTTTCAGGCTTATGCTGCCCAGACCATCCGTAACTCTTTGTTTCTGTTGTCTCATATTGTCCTAATTCAAACTGTCCAAATTTTTATTACTCTAATTATATTGCTATTTTTATAACCTTTTTATTACTGCTAAACTTTTAAAATTTTAAAAACAAGTGATTGGCGTTTTTCACAATACCCTTGCAGGAAGCTGAAGGGAGCACCGCAGCCTTTTGGCTGGGAAGGGACTCACATGGGACAGCAAGGGAGAGCACAGAGACTGATTTGGTTGTGAGAAATGTAAATGAAGGCTCTGCTGATTCCACAGGAACTCTCAGCAGGCTCATCAATCCCTCTGACCCAACAGCCAAGCTGAAAAGAGTGCATTTACATTTCAAAGAGAGGGAGAAGGTGTGCGGAATGAGGCGGATTCTTCATTTGGTGATCCTCGGGTAGGTTAAAGAGGCAAGAGCTGCCTCCTCTCCTGTGCTTCAGTCACATGTGCAAACCATGCGACCGAGCTTTCAGAAATGCTCGGGATCAAGAGGTTTCCATCAGGAAGACAACTCCAATTCAGGGTGCACACAGATTGATGTCACTTTGTCAGAGCTGCACCTGCTTATGCCAGCTCTGAGGGTGGCTGAGGGCCAGGCAGCACTTGGGTAATCAGATGGGAAATAAGGAAGTGACTTTGATTAAAGCTGAGAGACAACATGTGGGGGAACAGTGGGAGGACCCACTCTGAGCCACTGGAAGGGAAATCTACTGGAAAAAAAAAGCTGGGGAAGGATTTCTGGGGTTTGAATGGGTGAAGTAATAAGAAAAGAAAGGCTCAGAGAAGGCTGCAAGTGTTTTGGAGATATAATTGTTTGGGACAGTAGCAGGAAAACAGCCAAATTCTCCTGTCACTGTGTTTCAGACCCACTGTGGGCAAGTGGCACAGCAGTTTTGGGAAGTTTTTGAAATGACAGAATATTAAACTCCACTAGCAGAGGCCTCTCTCCTGGGGGAGACAAGGAGGGCTCTGATCCTGGGATGTGCCAGCCACTGCTGGATGTCTGAGGTCCAGCTCAGCCCAGAGCTCAGGGTTTGGCCGTGTGAGAAATGATACTCACTTCAAACAATGTGAAAGGTTTATTAAAACCTTCTAAAAAATACAACAGAAAACTGACTAGAGAAAATATTAGGGTGCTGGGAGCAGAGGATCATTCCCACCATGGATGGGAATGGATGTTCCACCTTTTAACCCTTTTGGCTCCTCCCGAAGTCTTGTCAATGGACTCCTTCTTTGCTGTCCAGTGGTGGAGATCACTATCTTACATCTTGATTGGAGGTCAGGTGCTGCCATAGTGAGAGGAATGACAAATTTGTCTTTCCAAACAAGCTGTGGGTCTGCTGGTAGATCAAACTGGGACTGCGAGATAAAAGAAACAATGGAAAGGATTCCACTGATTGATGAATGGAAAAAGATACTTGCTTTTACAAATAAACTGTAGGCTGGTTGATAAATGAAATTGGATATTTAAAGATGAAAGAAACAATGGGGAAAACCCTTAAATTCCATAAGAATTAAAAATTAAAAGGGAGGGTTATACATTAGAGGGGAATCTTTGGTATCAGGAATTTTGGGAAGTCTGTACCTCTCAAGTACCTCAGCCAATGGGGAAAGAGAGAAGGGAAATGTGGCTGGGAAATTGAGATTAAAAGGAGGCTGCATCCTCCAAAAATTGGAGAGGCCCCAGGGGAATGCCTCATGACCTTTCCCTTTATTGGAATAAAGTAAAAGGACTCCTCTGTCTCCTTTCTGGACACAAACCTCTGGTGTTTGTGGGTTAATTTTCCTGGCAATAGTAATAAGCCAACCCTGCCAAGTGCCCTGGCTTCCCTGGCCATCCCATGAGAACAATGCAAAAGGGAAAGAAATAAACCTGTAAATCTATAAAACTTCACTTAGCATATACATAATATTTGCCCTTTAATTGTGAGAGTCAACCCTATAATTACTCATTTATCCCAGCCCTGTGCTGTGCAAAGCTTGGCTGGGGAGCCTCTGGGGACTCCCAGGGGACAATGACATGGAGGCAGAGCTACCTGGGGATGCTTCTGTGACACTGGTGAGCACATCAGGCTCTGGGACCATGAAAGCTCCAAGCCAGTGAATTTGTTCCTCCAAATAGCTTCTCAGCTATAAATTTGATTTGCCCAAAACAACTTTTCTTGTTTGAGTGAAGCCCCTTCACTAAATATGTGTAAGATGGCAGGTGTGCAGTGGGGGAA
Organism: Molothrus aeneus; assembly: GCF_037042795.1. Lineage (NCBI taxonomy): Eukaryota > Metazoa > Chordata > Aves > Passeriformes > Icteridae > Molothrus > Molothrus aeneus. The sequence continues at coordinate 3,980,125 of NC_089658.1, read as the reverse complement.
GCAGGAAAGGATGGCTGAACAGACAGAGCACTCACCAAAGCTTCCTCTAAGCACACCTACCAAGGTGGGACTCCTGAGAGCCATTGGTTTGGACAGGAGGAGAGCTGGGCTCTGCAGCTCTGGGGGACACAACCTGCCTGAAAGCCTGGAGCAAACCAGCTGAGACCCTGTTTGATTGAGTCACTCTGAAGGGGGGTAGAGTCTGTCACACATACCCACTGTAATGAGTATGAACAAACCCAGAACAGCTGGCTGGAGCATATGGAGCATCCAGAAGGGAAAAAAGCTGAAATAATTCCCTTTTCTCTGCTCTTTGCTTACCCTGGCCCTGATTCAGGAGCACACTGGGGACTGTGCTCATCTCCAGGCCTGCACTTTAGATCCCAATGATTTCCTTTTCAGTTTTACTATCAACTTAATGAGTTCTCTGAGCAGATAAGCACCTGCCTGAGTGCAGTTGGGGTACAGCATCTTTAATCACAGATTCCATAAGGAATCTGGCTCCCCCATGACCAGCTGGCTCCTCTGTGGGGTCAGGTGGGAATCCAGCCTGCACCACCCTTGCTCCTGGATAGGAATTGGGTCTGTGATGGGCCTTGGTAAAGAAGGCAGGGCAGAAACACAGGAATGGAATCATCCTGTCACTCACAGTTAGCCAATGGTCCATGTCCTGGGTTCTTGTGTTTTCACTTTCCCTTAGAGTTTCTCAGGTTTTTCACTTTGGAATCAAATAGTTTCCTTCATCTGTACACTGCACATGTGGGAATAACTGCTCTGAGGCTCAGAGGTGGCAGGTTTGCTTCAGAGAGTTTGGTACATCTTTTTCACTCTCCCATGGTTTTTTCAATCTCCATCAGGAGGGACAGAAGGGCACAAGCAGATAATTGTTCCCCATTGCCAGTATTTCTGTAGCAGAGCAGTGACAGAAGGACTGAATTGTGCCATAAGCAACATATATGTGTGTATGAAAAATGGGAATGTGGCATAAATGATCTCACCCATCATTTCTGGCTTTGATGCCCAACAGAGGATAATTATCAGCTGCTCTTGCACAGAATGCACTGGTGAAATCAGGGAGAGTCTGTCAGAAACCAGTAAGAGGAGCAGAGGAATTCACAGGAAAGTTGCTTACTCCTTGTTGAAAATCCCTGTGTGTGTGTGTGCACATGAGCACGTGTGTATGGGTTTTGCACTTGCCTCAGCGTTTTTGGGTGGGCTGTGAAGCAAATTTCCTAAGCAGTCTGCACCTCCTGCTAAGCAAAAGCTGGTCTGAACATTTGTTATGTTAGTAAAATGCATCTTTGTGGTACCCTTTAAGCAACTGCCTCATTTTAGATAAAAATCTGCTTGTGGTTTTTTAGGGCTCTTGCAATTTATTGCTTCCTCTGATATCCTAAACCTATTAGTTCTCTACCCATCCACAAAATCTTCCAGAGAAACAGAATTGACAGCACCTGAATGTCTAATAAAAAAACTCTGAGCAGGAATGAAAACAACTAACTAAAGTAAAAAAAATTGACAAAACAAAAGCTGGCCTGGGGGTTTCAGGCTCTGCTGTGTATAGCACAGAAGGGGCTGTAAAAATGGAGCTGTTTTCCCTCTGCACTGATGTGGGGACCCAGGACATCCCTCTGGCTGCCCTGGATGGCTTGAGACCCTGGCAGGGGGCTCAGAGACCTTGGCACAGAGTCAAAACCACCTCTGCCTTTGATTTTAGCCCATGGAAACATTTACCAACTTTGTGTGAAGATCTGTCAGCCACAAGAGTTTGAGTAGAATGATAGTGAATTTGTCACAGGGTGAAAAAGTAGAATTTTGGAGTTTTAGAAGGGGGGTTCAAGAAGCAAGATGGAAGAATCTGGGCGTGCCCTGTCCTCCTTCTTCTTCTTCTTGTCCTCCATCTTCTGCTGAGATGGTGACACTTTTGGGTTGGTTTAGGATAGAGACAGACTGTCTAACATAGGTGATAGGGATTGGAAAATCATTGTAAATAAAGTACAGGTAGTTCTTAGTATAAAAAGCCAACACCACCCCAAGGGCAGGGACTGTGCCACAGCCCAACCTGCTGGACAGATCTCAGCAGGTCAGAGAAAGAATGGAACAGATAAGAGAAAATAAAAGCAGAACCAATGAATCTTGACTTCTTCAATCGTGGGGCTGGAGAAAAGGGACTTTCTGATACCTCAGGGGTCATCTCCACCACAGAAACCACAGACACCTCCCTTGTATTCATTCAGAGCATCCCTGAGCACTCCCAGTGGCTGGGCTGGGATTGTAACCTGGAAGCAGCCTGGGAGTGCTGGGGCAGCACTCAGAGCCTGAAGTGAGTCAGAGCAGCCTCTTGGTCACTCTTACAGAAGTGCTGCTCTTTGGGATCCCCTGGCCCCAGCTCTCCTTTGGCTGCTCTTGAGCAAAGGCCAAAGGAGATGAGACAACCCAGAGAACCTGGAGCAGGAAAGAATTTTTCAGCAGCACCCAGCATTGACATTACAGCACATTTCTCAGCTCCCAGGCAGAAGCAAAGCCTTGCTGTTACCTGCTATTCTCAAAGGTGCATTTCATCTCTACTCAAATAGTCATTCGACACCAGATTTTTAAATACAGCCTCCAGAAGGCTTTAATGTTAACATTAAAAAGATAATGAAAACAGGCAAACAGACAAATCATGATGCCCAGAACTCTGCTTCCTCATTGATAAAACATGAGAGCAGCTCCCCCCTTGCAAGATTTTGCCTTTCCAGACTGCTAGTCATTTATGGTTTTATTTATGAAAAGAAGAAAAAATAAGTTTCCATCACAGCCCCTAAGCATAATAGAAAGGGAAAGCTTTCATGCATTCTGCATGGGGCTGCGCTGTCAGGCTGTGCAAGTGGCTAATAACAGGATTTCTTCTGTTACAGCCCCAAACCTGCCTTCCAGTTCCATCACAGAGCTCAAAAATAAGTTTGCATTCAATAATATTCCTGTTGTGCTCATCCACAACTTCCTGCTTTGTACCTGTTTCCCTTTGCAGTGTTTTGGGGTGGTGCATCCCTGTGCCAGGCACTGCTGTGTGCATTGTTGCTGTTAACTGCTGCAAGGCACAGAATTATCCTGAGAAGCCTCAGTGCAGTAAGAGAGAGTCTCTTACTTAAGGTCTAAACAGGCAAGGCAGATGGAAGTGTTATCTTATATTTATATCTTATAGATATATTTATATATATATGTAAGTTATTTTACTGAGAGCTTGAATGACCTGCTAAAGGTCACACAGGCACCTGTGGTAGACTCACACCTGGCAAAGAGATTTCCCAGGGTTTATTTACACATCTAACCTGGGCTCTTAGTTCAGGAAGGCAGTGTGAGAATGCTGCCTGTGTGTGTGAGCCTGGTGCTGTTCTGGGCTGAATTTGCAGGGAACCTCCTGGTCTGAGTAAGGAGCTTTGGGTGCTGGAATGAAGAAGGCACAGGGAGCAAAGAGCAGCTCCAAGGGGCAGCTGCCCTGGGTTGCAGAGCTCTGAGCAGCTCCAGGACAGAGCCTTCACAAGGTGCAGAGGCTGGTGCTCTCACTGGGTGTGTGTTACACAAACCTGAGCAGGAAGCACAAAGGATGGTGATTGCTCTGGTTTTAGGCTGATGAAGAGCACAGTCCTGTGCCTGGTGTGCTTTGTTGTGTGGGCCTTGATGTTCAGAAGCAGCTGAGAGCCTCACATTTTGCATCAAAGCTAATGTTTAAAGTGCAACATGTTGAAATGTTATGGCAAAATACAGGTTTTAAAAGCACTCTGAAGTGCACAGGTTCATGTGTGATGGGAACCACCCATGGTGGGTGCTGGAAGTAGAGGCCAGCTAGAAAAACAACTGTGCTGCAGAGCTCCCTTCTGGCAGAGTGGTCTGGAGGAAAGGTGACCTTCCCACTAATCCCTTGTGCCAGCTCAGGAGGGGTCCCTGGGCTGTGGCTCTGCTCTACCTGAGCTGTGGAAATGGCTTCTCTGGAGCTGAAAGCTGGGCAGTGTCCAGGTCCTCTGCTTTCTTTGGCTGTACAAGAGTTTTGTCTGTCATTGGCTGGAAACTAGACACAGTTAGGCCCTAATACCACAGAATTAGCAGAGCTACCGTGCTTAGCTAATTGTTTTAAGTGAGATTTTAAAAGAACTATTTTCCTTAATGTTTCTAGTTTGCTTTTCTATTGTCTGCAAGTACAAAATTCAATTTTCTTAAGTGTCATTTTTTATCTAAAATAAAATACTTATTAGCAGTCCCAATGCATTTCAATGTAACTTTGTTTTTTGAAATGATTTCACAAAACTCTTTACATGTCTAATTGAAATTGACTTTAATTTAACAGAGTGACTATTTCTGCAATCTGCCCTAGCTTGTTTCCCAAGGAAAATGTTATTTCTCTTGCAGCAAAGGGAAGGACATGAGGTACCCTGCTAGAGCTGGAGACCCAGAGCTGCAGGGACTTTGGCCAGCTGTGAGTGTGGGGTTTCTGAAGCCTGTGCTGGTGCTTTCAGCTTGCTCTCAGCATGTGCTGTGATCAGGAAACAGCTCCACAGAGCTTTTTGTGACATTTTGGCCTTGGAGTAGTAATGCTCATGGTTTCCTGAGAAGTAAACAGTTTTTATCAGTGGCTGAATTGGAATAAGGCACTAGAATTAACTGAAATGTGAAGGCAGATATTTGAGAGCTAACGCATAATGCCGAATGCAATTCCTTTCCTTTCTTTTGGATACAATGTGTTCAGGGATTAAAGTTGCCATTATGGTCAAATAATTTCTCTTCAACTCCATTTTGTAACTTAGCTTTAATGTGTTTTGCCATTGTTTTAATTTTAAAAACTCTACCATTAAAAAGCTTTTAGCACACTGTGAAATGACCCTTAGTGTGGGGTACTGGAAGTGCCTTCCTGTGTTGGACAGCCTGAAAGAACTTAAAAATTGCTGCTGAAAAATCTGATCCTCTTCCCCTGCACCAAAGTCACTTCCAGCAGCTTAAGAACATTTTAAAAAAAAACCTTTTCAAATGTAGTATATGCAAGGGCCCTGTGGGAAAGCTGAATCACTTTGGGAGATATTTAAAAAGATTTAAAACTTTCCAATGCAGCCTCCTTGATCAAAGGATGATATATCCATGGGAAACTTGCTGTATGATATATTCCTGTATTCCATTGGCCTTGGGAATTACAACTCTGTGCACAAATGAACGTTACCAGTTACAAATGGAGACACTTTGCCAATATTGAAATAATTACATTACAGTAAATCTTTAACTTTTAAAAATATTCCAAATGGAGTTTCAGTGCTGCTTTCAAAGTCATCATGAAGACAATGAGTTCCTTCCTATTCAGCTTTGGAGTTATAAATGATTATTGAAAATATTTTTATATTTCCAAAGGTTGTAGCGTAGAGAGAGCAAATAAAATTGTCCTTTTCTAGGATGTCTTTATTTCCTGTACTGAAAAAGAAGTTAATATATTTTTGTCAATGAACACAGATTTTGCCTTATGAAGATGCAGCATTTTAGCTACGAGTTAATCTTGTAGAAACAACATTATTTAATTTGCTACCGATTCAAGAGATCTCTGCAAACAACTAAATAGTGGTGTTGTGTGCCTTTGTGGTTTCACAGAAGCCACTTTGTTACTCTGGATTTGCAGGCAATAATCCATTTCAGAAATGTTCTGTACTAACCTTTACAAGGTTTTGTTTGTGGACTGTCTCTCATCTGAGTCCACCACAAGCAACAAAGAAACTTCTGCAAAACCTATCATAGGTCTTGTGACAATTATATGTACCTTCAATGATTCATGCAAAGTAATTTCTTTACTCAGGTTAGAAAACACCAAATCTCCAGGAGATCTCTTGTGAGTTATTGCTGTAGTGCTGCTGGCAGTGCCATTGAGGTTGTTACCTGAGGAGGATTAAGGGAAGTAAATAATTCTCAGATTAATTTTTTATTATAGTTATCTATAGTTTTGTTTCAAGTCATTCTGGTTCATGGGCCAGCAACCCTCCAGACAGTGGGACTTTGGATTCAGGCCATGGTAAATATAGGGGGGAAAATAATATTTAGAGAGCAACAGGCTCAGAAACTGTGATAATCTGGGTGAATTTAGCTTTTAAAAATCTTGCTGTGATAGTTGAGGTGATTTCTGTATTAAATTTGTGAAGACTTTTAGGGTCCATTAGTCTGGAGGAAATTGTACAAATATGAACTACTGCTGTTTGAGATCACTTACCCAAGCCTTGATCTCAAACAACAAGGAAGTCTGGGGAAATGAAGCAGGCTTTGCAAGACAGCCTGAGTCACTGCTCACAGTCTCTGGGGGAGTGAGCATTTGAAGTACCTTTCTCAGTCAGTTCCAGTCCTTCAACTTGTACTCATTGATTTTCTCCATTCCCAAGCTCTAACCTCGCTGCAGGATTGGAGGGAGGGCCTGTGCTGGCTTTTGAGGAAATCTCCCTCCCCTTTGTCCCCAAAACCTCCTGTCCCTTTCTCATCCTGAGCTGTAAGAGAGCTCATTATTTCTGCTGTGCTGCAGCAGGAGCAGGAGGAGTTCTGGGAACAGGCAGGAATTCCCAGCACAGGGATAGAGCTTCCCTCCACACACAGGCAGCTGAGCCTGGGCAAATATTGTCCCAGGACTCTGGGGCAGCCTCCATTTAAAAAGTTTGAGGTCCCTCAAATCCGTTTTGCACATGACAGTGTTCCATCTGTGCAAGAAAATGAAATGATACTTGCTGTGGCAGTTGTTTGCTTTTCTGATTGTCTCAGTGAGCTCCTGCAGAATTGTTCTTCCTCACCTTTGGCGGGGTTACAGAGCCAGGAGCAGAGCTCAGGGGTAGCATGGAGCAAAACCACCTTCATGGCTCTCATTTCTGCTCTGCTGCAGGCTTCACACAACCATTCAAAAGCTTTGTTTTTCTCTCCATGGAAATGCGTAGATTAACTTTGCTAAAATTTTAGATACGTTCAGGTTGAACTCTCAACTGAGACAAGGTTTAATCAGCAGTTACACTGCTTTGTGGGCTTTTTTGCAGGTTTTTTTTTCTTTGTTTCAATCTTCTCCTTTCTCTACTGATAAATGAATAAAAAGGGGATATTTTCTAAAAGAAGTGATGCTGGGTTACTCTTTGCATTGAGATTAGCTGGAGGGAGTGAAAATGTACCCCGTGGTTTCTGTCCATTTCTACTGTTTTGGGAAAATGGATCAAATGTGCACTAGATTTCAAAGTGTTCTGTAATTCAGGCAAAATATCTATATATCCAAATGTGCCATTATTAAAAAAAAAAAACAAACTCAACCAAAACCCCCAAGCAAAAAGCCTACAAAGTAAAGGGAAATGTAAGCTGAGAGCTTAGACTTTGGATTTCTCCTAAGCAAAACAGTTTAACCCTCCCCAAGGTTTGGGGGGTCTAGAGTGAACAAAGTATACTGGTAAAATCCAGAATTTGTTACCATTGAATCACTTAAAGCTAAAACAATATTCTGAGAAGGAATCAGTCACTCAAACCAGCCTGCGTAGGAAATATTGTCCCTGTGTGCACCAATCCTTCAGCTGTCCGTGCCATGAGCTGGACTCCTTGAGGGGTTTTGTTCATTTGTTTTGTGGAGGTGCTGGAAACCTGCAGCTCCTACTGAATTGGGCAGGTGTCCAGTGAGGTCCCTGGTGAGCTGACAAAAGAGGACAAGGATAGTTGAAACATTTTTCCATCTCAGGCTTGCCTAAGGCACTGATTCTGGAGTGTGGAGGTGCCAGTTGGATTTTCTGTCTTACTGCTGGTGTTAAAATGGGGACCCAGGCTTGGAGTAGCTGCTGAGGCAAGGCAGAAGTCAGAAGGAGAGAGATTCATTGCCAAAGCTGCCTTTTGCCTGGCTCTGGTCTTCACAAGTATTAAAAGTTAACCATAATTTTTTGACAGGAGAAAGATGAAATCCAGCCAAGCCCTGCCCTGAATTACAGGGGGCTGCAGTGGGAAGCAGAGGTGCACACCCCTCCCAGAGCCAGGCACTGCCAGAGGTACCCAGTGGGACATTAGGAGGCAGAGAGAGGACAATTTCCTTGCTGATGAAATGCTGCTTTGCTCAAGGGAGCACATTATTGCTGTTATTTATGCACTGCCAAAGGTGTGCACAGTGCTTTATAGTGCAATAAAGCAATGACTGGTGTCCAGTCCCTGGGGTGCTGTGCCACTGCTGAAGGATGGCAGAGGGGCAGCATGAAGGGTTGATTGTCCCTCTGCGCTGAGGCAGAGCTCTGTCACTGTCACAGCGTGTCCTCCTGGCTGGGGACATTGCAGTGGCTCTGTCACTGGTGTGCACAGTCGCCTGTGATGATGATTCCAAGGGCACGTAGCCTGTTTGATATGCACTGGGAGTCTGGTGGCACTGGGAATGAGTGAACAATACCTGGGGCTGTGACAGAGGCACTTTCTACATTTTTTTTAACTTTTACAGATTCCCGGCCATCTGCTGCCTCACCAGCTGCTCACAGTGCAATGCAAAACTTATTTCCATTCAGGAGCTGAGCTCAGCCCCCTGAGGAGGGCAAGGGAAGGGTGCACAGCTGACCTCCTGTGCATTGGCTGCAGGACAGGCCCAGACCCAGTGCCAAACTCCAGAGAGATGGGGAATAAATGCAAGGAAAAGGTGGAAGAGCCAACATATGGCTGCATGAACTCTTGTTCACCCCTTCCCAAATCCTGGCCATGGAGATGCTCTGGCCTGGAGAACTGTGGGAGTGAGTCTGGGGACTGAGAAGACCACAGGAGGTGGCCCAGTCCCAGATTTGATGCCCCTTTAGCCATTATTAGGTAGCCAGGATGGAGGAAAAGACATTCCCTGAGGGCATGGAGAGGTTCTGGCTCTGGCTGTGTTGCTGTGATGTTGCTTTTGCTTGGGAAGGGAGCCGAGGCCTGTGGCAGCATAACTGGAGGCAGTGGGGAGAAAGCAGCAAGTTCTGCCTCAGGGAACCTCAGCAGCCACCAGCAGGTGTAGGGGAACAGAGAAAGACACAGCTACTGGAGATCTGTGGGGCCAGAGGGCCCAGGGAATCCTCCTGCCCGGCAAGTGCATTGCATTATTACTCACTGTCTTTGGGGCACCTCGGTGAGAATTCCCTAATTTCATTAAATCTTGTTTTTATAATCCCCTTGGGATCAGGGTGACTCACCTGGGTGCTCTCTAGTCCTACCCCTCCATCTCTCCTGTGCCTGCTCCCCAGAGATGGGGGCGATGCTGGGGCAGGCAAGGGAGGAAAGGCAGGCTGGCTGCAGGAGCTGGAGGGAGTGCCCAGGTTTCCTCCTCCATTTCCAGAGAGCCCCTGTGCTGTGCCTGTGCCAGTTCAGACCGCTCAGAGCTCCCTCCTCCCTCCTCATGCTTTTATGCATTTTCCAATTAAATTTCTTCCACGAGAAGGAGAGAGGCACTCTGAATCCATTAGCATTAGTAATTATGCAAATGCTTCAGGGAGTTGACTGCCCATCATTACATATAATTAATGTTTCTGGTTATGAATGAAGGGTTTGTTACTCTTCTTCACCCCCCCTCCCTTTTTGTGCTGGAATGGGGCGGGGTGGAAGCGCGGGAGGGGGGGAGGTGGTGGCGGTGTGTGTATTGGTGGTGATGATGTTGCTGTATTTAATTTGCATAATCAGCAGGTCTGATTGGGTATGCATGAGGGTAGGGGCGGGGGGACCTTCTCCAACGTGCACTCAATTAAGCTGGTGGCAAATCTCAGGAGAGACACGCGGAGTGTGGAGCGCAGTGTGGCACAGTGATGCAGCCAGCAGGCTCGGCTGTAGGCTCGGCTTTAGGCTCGGCTTTAGGGAGCATCACCAGCATGTAGCAGTCTGAATTGTTGCTAGCATAGTCCAGGGTAAGGAAGCAAAAGGGATCTTTGCATAATATCCAAAGATGTTTTATTCAGCCCCACAGTGAGATGATCAGGTTCCAGCTCCCACACTAAGTAAGCTGAAGGTCGAGCTTACTCTCACAGGAACCTGGGGCTGACCCTGGTCTCAGGGCAGTACAAAGATGAGGGGCAATCAGGGAATAGGGAATAGGGGTGGCTCAGGGACATAGGAACAGACACAGGAACAGGGAAAAGAGCCAATGGGGTCTAACAGAGCTTTTTGAGGGAAGTTTCCTGTGTCTCCCTAGACCAGGGAATGGGAATGCCCCCCCAGGGTCTCCACACCAGCAGGAGCAGAGGTGCCCTTGGACTGGCAGGGCTCTCTGCACAGGTGTTCTTGCCTGGAAATGCTCCTCCTGCCCTTTTGCTTTGCTTGCCTGCTAGAAATGGCACAGGGGTTCTGCAGAGGTGCTGTTTTGGCTCTTTCCTTGGGCAGCACATGGGCACTGAGTACTGCAGAGCTGTATCCTCGATACCTGGGGCAGCACGGGGGAATGGGCTTGGCACTGGCAGCAAGAGGCACAGCCCCATCCTGTGCCCCACGGCCCGAGGCTGTGCACTGAGATCTGTTCTGTAATTCAGGCAAAATATCTATATATCCAAATGTACCGTTATTAAAAAAAAAAAACAAAAACAAACCCAAACAAAACCCCCAAGCAAAAAAACCTACAACCAAAAAACCAAACAAAACCCCCAAGCAAAAAACCCTGAGGCTCTGAGCAGGCGTGCTGGTGCTCAGGGGGCTGAGGATGCTCTGTGCCCTGGAAGGCAGGGGCTGAGAGGGGAGGGGTATTGGGATGGACTGAACTGTCCATGTAACAGGGGTCAGGACAGACAGGGAAGTGGTAATGTGGTAGCTCAGAGCTGTACCTCTGTCAGACTTTACCTCCCACGTCAAACATTACAAAAGTTGGGGGTGGAAATTTCCTCTGTGTGTTCCAGTTACAACAAATGCCTGGGAAACCTCCCTGGAGATCTCTCTGCTTCCTGGTCCACATGAAACAAATGCTTCCTGTCCACTGTAAAACATCTTCCTGTTCCCTGTCACTATCCTTTCACATTTTGTCTCTTTTATTGCTCTTCTGTGTTTCCTTTCCCAAACAGCCAGACCCTGGTCTCCAGCTGAAGCCCATCTTGTGTCCTTTACCACCATCCCTGGATGTAGGCAGCCCATCACTGGCCTCTCCAGAGTCCCCTGGTTTTTAAGTGTCAGCTGCTGTGTTCCCTCACTCCTCCATGGAGAGGACAGAACCCTTGATTTTGGCTGATCGAAGATGTACAGAAAGAGATACTCAGTGAAGGGGGTCTGGAGTGGGGAAACAAAAGATTCTGGAAGCAATATGTGCTCAGTGGGATGTAATGCCATATATCCCTTGGAGGGCATATCTCCAAGCTAAGGACAACACAGATCCTCCAGACAGAGGGAGATGAACCTAAGAGTACCATGGAGATGAGAAAAGCAGGCCTGCAGCAGAGATCAGATTGACCAGAGAGTCTCTGTCAAAAACCAAAAAGGGGCAGCAATTGCATAGATGGAGTCTGGGGAATTGTGCCCTCCTACTCTGTATCTATCATTATTTTCTGTCCTGATTATAATACGTTGTTTGCAATGCAGCCACTGGAAATTGGATAGATCTCTTCTGGCATCTCCCTCTTGGGTCACTATGGGCAAGGTGTGAGCTCTTCACAGCAGTGCAGGAATTTGGAGTATCTCAGCAAAGGTTCCCAGAGCAGGCAAGTAGGGAGAATTTCAGTTTTATTTCCTGCCATGCTATCCCCACAGCTTACAGAAATGTGAGACAGAATTCCAACAAGAACTCTACTGTTACTTAGAAGAGGTGAGGAATGGGACACACATAAAAGAAAGAAAACATCCTGAAAAAATTAATGTGTCCCTGTGTATGTGTTTTTATGTGTGTTTGTTCTTAAAGCAGAAGAAAGTTCAGTGTGTGCGTGTTTGTGTATAAGCTTTTAAAGAGGAGAAAAGTGGGGGAAACTTGAAACATTAAACTTCCAAAAATCCCTCAGACTCTTGATAGATGACATTATGAACTGATACCAGGTTTGCTCTAAAGATTGTTTTTTGGTACAAGAAACTTGAGGCAGTGCTGGATTCTGTTGTTGTCAAGGTTTTGTTTTCTCTGACTTGAAGCTGCTTTGGAGATTTGTAGTTCTGAGGTTTGTGTTGTTCAATATTTTGTAAAGCATTTGTGCACTTGGCCTGCTGCTACAGAAAACCACTGGGGATGACAGGTAGCAGCACCTGTAAAATCTTCAATGTACACAAAACCAAGAGCTCTGGTTGGCTCACACAAAGAACTTCTCTTAAGGATGACAAAGGTACCAACACTGATGGGAAAGGTGATCCCTGAAGGACTGGATGAAATCCCAGAGGCACTTGCCAGGAGTAGAGCAGAGGTCTTTGGGAATGATGTGATGAGTAGCTGCTGTAAAATCACAGCAGCAAGTGATGGTGCTTCCTTATGTGATAGAGAGGAAGCTTTCCTCCTGTGGAATGGGAAGATGTCAGCAACTCTGCTCTGGTTTTGCTTTCTGCAGCATTCACCCCACAACAGAATGTGTGACCAAGGCACCAGGGCAGCAGTGACCCATGGAAGCAAGGTGGGCTCAGGCTCCTCATTTGCCCAAGCCTGGGTTGTGTTTCCTGAGGTCAAATCTGCTGATTGTGCTGTATCCTCAAAGAAGACACAAGGTGAAGACCTCACTGTCCCCCAGAGCCACTACTGAGGTCAGCTGGGCCTAGAGAAAAGATGAGTGAAACAATTTCCAAAGCAGAAGGGAGACAGTGCTGAGAGCAGGGAGTGCAGCTGAGGGAGGGAAGGGAAAGGACAGCGAGTAGCATGACAGCCCCAGGCTGTGTCCCATCACCCAGAGGGTGCAGCCATGGCCAGGGACTATGACCTGCAGGAACAGGGCTCCCAGGACACAGCTGAGCTTGTGCAGGGTGCCAGCCCTGTCACAGGCTGCTTTGTGGGCACTGATGTTCACAGATGGTGCTCGATGGTGTCACTGGGGGGGAAGGCAAAGAACAAAGTCCCCTCTGAGCTGTGCCCAGCAGTAGCTCCACATGGTCACATCACTCTTCTGCAGGGTGGAGGCATTTGCTGTGTTTCCCCTTGCCATTTGATTTATTTTTGTTGCCCACAAGGTGGGTCAGGCTGTGTCTGGCACAAGGACACACGAGAACACCCATGGGCACATGCTGGCACAGGGCATGGTGCACAGACTCTGGAGATTGCTACAGGCAGAAGTTAAATCCCACATCAAAGCACAGAGCTCTCAGAGCAGCACTGTTCAAAGGCACCAGCTTCCTTCCCGGGAAAGACAGATTGTCACTTTGATTTAGAGATTTTAACAAGAGAGAAAAAAGAAGGAGGGAAAGAATGGAGGAGAGAAAAGAGGGAGTTTTCATTTATACCTTTTTTCCCCTTTGGCTATCCAAATAAGGCTTCAGTTTGATCAAAAAAGGACCCCAATTTAAAATAAGTTTAATGTAACAATGAATTATTTAAAGGAGAAGAAAATACAAGCTGCTGCTTAAAAAAAAAATAGAAAAAGCTATTATTGAAATGTCAGAACAAATACCCAGCTTGATCTGCATTAATATGATAAATACTAATATATTCATTTCCCCTGGTGGTTCTGGCTTGCAGAGGTACATCTGCAGCACGTTGCTTTTGGTAATCAGGTCACAACTTCAAAGGGAGAACGCGAGGAGTTCTGGGGGATGTTGTGCAAGCAGCAGTTAGAGACCTTGTGGAACATCCTGTAGACTTGAGGTGTTCTCATCAAGGGTCTTCTGGAAGTTCTGTGACTGCTGAAGGAAATGGAACATCTTGTCATATTCTGTGGTGGCTCACCAGTTATGGGACAGCACTGGTGTCTGGCTGTTAGCTTCAAAGTTGCTGTTTTCCTGTAGACAGCTTATCAAGAGAGAAAAAAAGGCTGAGGTGGAGAAAGCAAATGAGCTTCCCACCTTCTATCCCCACAGCCAAATTCCCAGCCCCTCTGTGACTGGGAAAGCTGTAGAATCAGCTGTGAATCAGCCATGTCAGTCTGTGCTTCCAGAGCTGCACAGTGAAGTTTTCAGGAGCTGATAGCTTGAGCCTTGAAGAAGCTTTATGTAAATATCTTTGGGTTTTTTTGGGATCTAACAAGCTGGGAAGGATGTTTTGGATAGGGACATGCATTATCCTCTACTGGGCATCGTCTCTGCCTGCCTCACCCTTCTCATCTGCTGGACAAGAAGTTCTGTTGTACTGTGCATCAGGCTTGCTGGTATCAGCACCACCTGTGCCCTTGAAAGAGTAACCTGGAGATCAGACCCCTTTATGGGGTCTTTTCTATAGCCAAGGCCTAGATTTAGACCAGAGTGATGCACCCAGATACCAAGAGAAACCAATAGTTCAGACTTAGGAGAGCTTATGTAGGAGTGATGTGTGAAAGGTGTTGAAGTGTTGCTTCCTAACATTACTGCTGACAGTTGAGTGACAGATTGAGAGTGTGGTTAAATTGAGATGCAAAGGAGTTAAACTGGTCTTCTGGTTGGCAGAATAATGACAAAATGTTGGAGAGAAACAAGGGAGGGGCAATTTACATGAGAAGGTTGAACTAGAGAGAAGCTCAGAGCAGGGAGTGGAGGAGAGGTGTGTTTAGAAAATCATATAATATAGAAACCTGTTGGGGTGTCACTCAGGATCACCAGTTGTGGTTATTAATTGTTGCGTTGTTGAGGGTCCCCAGGATGAGGTGAGAGATGAGAATTTACTCCAAATTCTCAGAAGGCTGATATTATATTATATTATATTATATTATATTATATTATATTATATTATATTATATTATATTATATTATATTATATTATATTATATTATATTATATTATGTTATGTTATGTTATGTTACATTATGTTATGTTATGTTATATCATATCATATCAAATTTATATACTAAAACTATACTAAAGAAAGAGAAAGGAGACATCAAAAGACTAGAAAAAGAATGATAATAAAAATCCCATGACTGACCAGAGTCCCAACACAGCTGGGCTGGGATTGGTCATTAAGTAAAACAATTCACATGGAACCAATCAAAGATGCACCCGTTGGTAAGCAACCTCCAAACCACATTCCAAGCAATCAGAAATTATTGTTTACATTTTGTTTTTGAGACTTCTCAGGAGAAAAATCCTGACAAAGGGATTTTTCATAAAGTATGACAGTGACAGAAACCTAATGTGAACCTATCATAGAATGGTTTGGATGGGAGGGACTTTAAAGATCATCCAATCCAACCTCCCTTCCTCTAGCCCAGGTTGCTCCAAGCCCTGTCCAGCTTGGACACTTCCAGGAATGGGGAGCCACAGCTGCTCTGGGCAGCCTGTCAACGTGGCAAGGTGAGTTAAGGTAAAGCCATGAGACATTCAGGTAGATTTTGACCTTCTTGTTAAGCATCGTTTCAATTGAGATAGCTCAAACATAATTAATATATTGCTAATCTGCTGCCACACTGGAGCTGCTATGTCATGAGACATTGAGCCCCTCCTCACAGGGGACACGTGGGCCCCAGGCTGCAGCGTGGGGCTGTGAGCTGGCCACGTGCCCACCTCAAGGAAGGACTGATTGCATCCAGGGGAATTCAGCTGCTGCTGGAGCCTGGAGTTTCCAGGTAGATAGAAGTGTGCCCAAAGCCCAGGCAGGGCTGGTTAGAGAGCTGCAGGAACCGTGCCTGAGAGTCTGTTGTGATAATCTGGGCTCACTTGAGGAGCCCCTCTTCTCTGTGTGTGTGTGTTTCTCCATGAAATGCTCTAGTTTCCAAGGAGCTCTAATGTGCTTTTCCGCTAGATTTTCCTCACAAATGCAGAGTCTTAGTCCATCTGCTTCTGCCCCTCTTCCCTCCATTGCCTGCATTTGAATGTATAATATTGGCTTTTGGGCATGAGTGTGCTGTGCCCAATTTACAGACCAGTTCCTCAATTAAAAGATGCATAAGCTTTATTATTTATACCATTATTTTTCTAATTATTTTGTTTTCCTGGAGATGCCCCGCAGGGTCTGTAGTCTGCTAGAAATTCCACCAAGAGCTCCTGGCTTTTGACTTCAGAAGGTTAACTCTCCCAGTAGCTATTTTTGATCCATTCACTGGGAAAATGTGATTACTTCTTATTTACTGACATTAAGTATTCCTGCTTGTAGCCAGTGTGGTATTAAAGTAAAACGTTCAGCATTTAACACGATGAATGCAGAGATATGAGGCTAAATGCACTGCATAAAAATCTTTATGGGGCTGTAAACAGACGCCCAGAATATTTTCAACTGTTTTGTTGTGACTCAGGCTGGGGTCCCCCTCTCTGCCAGGCAGCCTGCCCCAGGTCCCTTGGGAATCAGCCAAGATGTGTCAACACAGCCTTGGCTTCCAGAGGGGAAGGGGCCTGGGGCACAGAAAATGAGCAGGGCTGCTTCTGGTGGGTGCTGCACTTGCCAAGACTGGCCTTGGCCACACTTGGTGGCTGTTGCTGCATCAGTGCAGATCTGGGGGTGAATATGGGCTGTGATTGCTTCAGAGCTGCTTTCTTCAGTCTCGGTCTCAGATAAACAGAGCTCAAGAGAAAATCAGTTCAGAGTGAGTTTTGTCAGCTTCAAAAGAGATTCATTCCTGCTGTTGTCAGTCACAGGAGACTGATGGCTGAGATTACTGAGGAAAGCAAGGCCTGTGGGCATTAAAGCAGATACTGTTACTGGAACTCAGGGCTTAAAGATGAGATTTAATCTGGACTGTGGATTTGTACAACATCCCTTCCCCCTTCCAGCTTCTCACTCAGAAGGTCTGGTTTCCATGAGCACACTCAGCTTCCAGTGCTCCATTTGCTCTCATCAGCTCTCTGGTCAACACCAAATCTGCTCCTGATTTCCTGTGTGCACTGAACACCAAGAGCAAGGCTAAACTGAGAGCTGGGCTCTTGCTTGACCTTGTTCCTTGTTGGGTTTTGGGTTGGGTGTTTGGGCTGTGTCCTCACCCATGGATAGAAGCTGGGAACTCCTCAGCAAAACAGGCACCTCCTGTTCCCTGGGAGAGCAGCTGGGCTCCCAGGGAGCCTGTGCTGGGCTTCCCACAGCTCAGCAGCTCTTCTGAGCTGAAACCCCACCAACACCTCCTGATGCTGCAGCACAAGGAGCACCAGTGGTGCCACACAAAGCACTGCTTGCCAACCCTTACTTGGGGTAATCCCTGCCACCCTTGGGTGTTGGAACCCTGGATGCTGAGACTTTTAAACTTTCTGTGCTTAAAGGCACAGACCCACAAGAGAACACTGTATTTGACCTGAGGCTGTGAAGAAGGCTTCCCAAATAGCCCTGGGACTATGGGTGTGTAGTTGGTTAGAAGTGTGTTTTCCACCCTGGGTGTTTTCACAGGGTGGGAAACTTAAGAGTTTGGGGTTTTAGAATATAGTAATAAATATGAAGCAAGATGGAGGTTTTAGGGCAGAGACAGGTTGTTCTTCTTTACCTTCTTCCTTCTTCTTTATGGATTTGGGTGATGTTTTGTAATTGAACAGAAAAGTCCACATTGCAGGCTTTGAAGGATCAGTTGTTGGGTTAAAGGAAATTAATCTAGGTGTCCTTTCTTAATTGGATAGTTTAGCCTTAAAATACCTTGTAACAAGAGCTAGTTAGCCATTTTGTGCCTTGCTAATGAAAGGCTGCAGTACTCATGGTTGGCAGGCTGTTTCACTGATAAGAAATAATAAACACCTGAGTCCAAACATGTACTACCATCTCAAGTGCCTTCAATCTCAACCCAGAGAAACCAATACTTGGGCACCTCAGCAAGTTCTAGGTATGGTTGGTGGTAAGTGAGGAGGCAGAGCTGAGTCACAAGCTCTGAGATCTTTACTGCTTTAATAAAAGGCTGTGGAAGGTATTTAAATGGCCTCCTGAGGAGCATTCCAAGAGCAAAGTCAAAGGCCGCAATTCCATATTTAATGATACGGAATAGAATTGGTTCTGTTTGTGCTGCAGGGAGCTTCACACAGCCCTGACCTTCCAGAGCTCCTTTCTGCTATGTGTGAGGCTCAATGACAAACCTGAGAGTTTCTTCCAGGGGCTGATTTATTTTTGATTGTTCCAAAGCTGCGTCCTGAAATTTGGAGTGGCATATCCCTGGGAAGTTAACATTTTGCAAGCTTTACTCTTGCTTAGAAGTCTAATGTGCCTGTTGGGAGCAGCCCTGCCTATCTGCAGTGGAGCGATCGGGACAATTTTACATCTTTGCCCTCCCCGATTGCTTTGGATGCTTCCCACTGGGGTTCCCAGCACAGGAAGGGCATCAACTTGTTGGAGTGACTCCAGGGGAGGCCTCCACATGATCAGAGGGATGGAACACCTTTCCTATGTGAAAAAGCTGAGAGAATTGGGATTGTTCAGCCTGGAGTGACCTAATTGCAGCCTTCCAGTACCTGAAGGAGCTCCAAGAAACTCAGAGAGGGACTTTGTTATAAGAGCCTGGAGTGACAGGACAAGGGGGAAGGGACTGAAACTAAATGGGAGTAGGTTTAGATTAGATATTGGGGAACAATTCTTCCCTGTGGAGGTGGTGAGGCCCTGGAACAGGCTCCCCAGAGAAGCCCTATCCCTTAAAGTGTTCAAGGCTAGGCTGAATGGAGCTCTGAGCAACCTGATCTTGTGAACAGTGTCCCTGACCATGGCAGGGGGTTGGAATTGGATGATCTTTAAGGTCCCTTCCAACCTAAAGCCCCTATGGCAGAGGGTTGGAATTAGATGATTGGATGATCTTTAAGGTCCCTTCCGACCCAAACCATTCTGCAATTCTGCAGTTCCTTGCTACAAAGGTTTGTGTCCTACATCCATCCTGCTCCTCTTCCCCACTGCCTCCCCCTGCATTCAGTGTCTCTTCCCCATAGCATATGGCCAGAGCATATTCTCAGCAATGCTGTCACTTCTGCTTCTTCACTGCAGCAGCCACAGGAGCTGTGGGACAGGAAATCTGTTGGGTGGTGTTTAACTGCCCCGTTTGCAGCCAGTCACGGGACAGCAGTAGTTACAGTGGCTCTAATTGGCTGGCTGCAGAGCCCCTGCACTCCGTGCTCAGGGCAGGGCAGGGATCGCTGCCAGGGTCTCTCCTGCTCTTCTTCCAGCAGGCTGAATGCTGCTCATTCAGGAAGTTAACAAGGATGTCTGACTGCTGCCTCGAGGATCTGACCCTTCTACAAAAGAGATGCTGGTCAGCTGAAGTTCAGGAGGTCTCTCCTGGAACTCTTTCCAGGGATCCTGGCAGGGCAGGCTCTTGGCAGCTCTGGTGCTGCCTGCTCCTGCCAGGGCTCCCTGCTTTCCCCTTATCCCGCTGCTGCCAGGCTGGAGCAGGGTTTTTTTCATTAGCAGTGATGCAGGCAGAGCGGGGCCAATTACTCACTGCTTTATGCTTGCTGGAAACCCACCCAGGACTGGTAATAGCCATTAAGTGAGGGTGCAGCTTTAACTATGTGCCATTACATTAAGTTTCAAGTTGATCTATGGCCAGAGCAAATTGAATTCCTGCTGCTATCCCATCTGACATTTGTTACATTACAATGCCTGCTCTTTTGTTTTTGAGTCAATAGCTGCTGCTTTCGAGAAATATGGATTATTAGAATTTATAGCCCGTCCAAAGTGTCTTTTCAAACACTCATATCCTTTTATCATTTCGTTTTGTTGTTATTCTGCCCAGCACAGTTTGTATTTCTTCAGGTTTTAGCACCTGGGACTCTCGATACTTGTGCTAAATCAATACCCTTTGTCCTCATTGCTTTAATATACACAACCATTTGTGTGATGCATGAATTGCAGTGGGTTTTCTACCTGCAATAGTCATTTACTCCTCCTGCTCAAGCATTGCTTCCCCTGTCTGTGTACAGGCCGTGCTTTGCAGTAAATATCACACATCTACATTTCAATTCCTTTATATGACCATTTCCAGGTACCTGGCTGCACATGGGAAAGTGAATTTGCTGGCTCCTTATCAGGAGGGAAACACAGGTTTGACAGTATTCCAGGGCGTCCTGGAAAGTGCTGGTGTGCTGAGTTCATAAAAATCCAACTTTTTCTCTTATAGTGGATTCACACCTTCGAAATCTTAGATTTAATGCAGTTACACCTTTTCATAAAGCAGATGTCGATACTCTCAAGATCAGTAAAAGGGTAAAAAAGGGCTTTTGGACTTTTGTTCAGATGTCCTCAGGTCAGTAGCAATTGAAGTTGTCACTCATCACTTGGCAGTTCTGGAGACCCTTGGGAGGGGAATTGCTTGGATTACTATCCCAGCCAGGTGTACTGGAATGGAGACCCCCCCAGCCTTGGACCTGGATTCACCCCTGCAGCTCAAAGTGGATTTACAACAAGAGCAGCACAGCCTGTGCTGTCACTGCATCTGCTCTGCCCTGCTCTGCTGATGGAGGTGTTCCCAAGGCTCTTCATCACCCTTTGGGTGTGTGCTGGACACTGCAGTGTGTGCTAAGGTACATGGTAGGTCTGGGCCTTTGGTATCACTCATCTGCTGGCCCTTCTGCTCTGCTCCACTTCTCTGCTGGCTCTGGGAGTCCAGAATGCACAAGA
Organism: Molothrus aeneus; assembly: GCF_037042795.1. Taxonomy (NCBI): domain Eukaryota; kingdom Metazoa; phylum Chordata; class Aves; order Passeriformes; family Icteridae; genus Molothrus; species Molothrus aeneus. The sequence continues at coordinate 3,959,601 of NC_089658.1, read as the reverse complement.
GCAGCAAAGCTGCATGTTCCCTCTGAATTTTGCTTTCTTTTGGTCTATCAGGAAGGGCAGGAAACAAACAGGAAAGGTGAAGGCATACAAGATGAGATCAGAGAAAGAGAAGACCACTTCTTGGCCACTCTGCATTTCCCATACAAGTAGGAAAACCTTGCCCTGTGGCCATGACCCCTTTCCAGATGTTTCTCTTTTCCTCTGTTCCACAGACTGGCAGCCACACACCCACTTCATGCCCCAGCTCCCTGCCAGCCCAGTGGCCATCCCACGAGCTGCCTGGGCTTCAAGTCCTTGACTCAAGCTGCTCCACTTTGTGATTCAAGGCCCTGTGCTGCTCTCCCAGCTGCTGCCAGCCCAGCCCTGCCGTGGCCCTGCAGCCCCATTCTCCTCCCAGGCTGAGCAGCTCCCGGTGCCTTCCTGCTTGAGAGGTGACAATTTAACTAAGAGCCATTTCTGAGAGTGATGAGTGTGATTTTCAATGTCTCATTGAAACACAGGGCAAATCCTTCATCCCCAAAGGGAGATGTGTTAAACACTGCTTCAGAATTAATCTGCAGAGCGTGAATCTCCCTTGCAGCAGCAGCAGGGAGAGGCACCACGGTGTCCTCCTTTGTCTCCGTGTTCATGGCAGCCTCCTGGTTTATCTCTGCCACTGCCGCTCTTCAGGGCTCTCCCTCCCTGTCCTGCCCATGAAAAATGAGATGTCAGCTCCCTTCAGGGCACAGGTATTCCCGGTAATATATTTTCCATGTAAATAAATGGCAGCAATTTGCCTGTCACTTACATTAATTGTAGTGGAAACTGGGAGAAGCAGAAGAAGGGGTGACCAGATCCTCTGCTGGACTGACCCCCCCACTGCTGCACCCTGCTCCCAGGGGGCTGCAGTTTGGGCAGAGCTGTGGTCTTCTGCATGGAGCACCAGAGCTGCTGTCCTGCAGATTTGTAGCAACATCACTAGAAGTGGAACCCAACTGCCCTGGCTCAGGGTCGAGGTGAAGCAGCCCAGCCCCTGACCCTGATGGATACATTTTCCCTGATTTTTAAGTCCTCCCATCAATCCCTTGATACTCCTCCCAGTGCAGCCTTTTCCTTCAGAGGTGCTTTCAGACCTGCAGATGAAGCACCCATGTCACAGAGCCAGGAGGCAGAGCCCAGCAGGGCTGTCAGAAGGTCCTTCAAAAATCTGTTGGCACAGGTGGCACGTGCCTGCCTGTTCCTGAAACATAACTGCTCCTGACTATAAAGATTATTTACATTGCAACCAAAGCTGCCAAACACTTTTAAAATGCGCTAACGGTGCCTCTCTCTTCCCACTGCACTTGCTGATAAAGGGCCATAAACAAGCTTGACACATTTATAATAACCTTTCTCCCCTCCCTCTACCTTGTTCTCTCCTCTTCCTCTCTTGCCTCTCTCACAGGCTGCATTGGGTAAATTTTTATTCTACTGCCATTAGCTGGGATATATTGTTTGATGGGGAAAATAAAATGTCGAATCTCATTTTATTTTTATTTTTATTTTCTTGTTCTAGTAGCAGCTGCTTCAAATGCCAACAGCGGATGTTTGATTTTAAAATTTTGTTTCCCCCAGCATTTTTTTCCTTTTCTCTGTTCATTTTCTTCCCCTTTTCCTGTATCTCCCTTCTAAAAGGTCATCTTAAATGATGCAAGGATACATGCTTTTGCAGGTTGTTTTTATCACTTATCAGCCTGTTCCAAAGGCCATTTAGTCTTCTAGGCAAAGGTTGTAGCTTTCAGCCTCCACTTCCCATTTACAAAGGAAAAATGGATGCTCCATTTCTAGGTGTATAAATTAGGTATAGATATAGATATAAACCAAAATGCTAACCCATTGGAAAGAAAAGAACCTTGTAATTTCTTTGTCTCCAGTCTGAAGAGGTCTCAGGTTCACCTTTTTTCATGTCACCTGTTCCTCTCAGAGATATTGATGGAAGTGCCTCGTCTAACGATTCCTCCTCCATCCTGTATTGATGGTGCTGTGGAAAGGCCTGTGCTCTGCAGATGAAAGGCAGGGTACAGACTGTTCCTCTGGGGCTGCTCTGGAGGCTTTTTTGCTCAGTGACTCGTGGCTGTGAGGGAGGGTTTGTGGGCAGGGGGGCACAGGGGACTGCACTGGGGGCCCGTGCAGTTCAAAGTCTGCGTTTCTGGAGCCATCCTGGCTTTGCAATTTTGTACCCATAATAATAAAGCACTTATTTGTTTCATCTTCCCTTGAAGCCCTGGCCAGAGGGAGAGAAATGGTTGTGGTAGACCTGGCCTGGAATTGCTCATCCTCTGGCAGCAAATGAAGCCATGGTGAGCTGTGCTCAGCTGCTGACACTGGGAAAGCCTGGCTTGGAGGGGAGGGGGGACATTGATTCCAGCAAAGATGCAGCAACTAAGCTATTGTGTAAGAAAGCATTACCTAAGATATGGTTAGATAAGGTGAAAACATCCCTCACCTCTCCCCACTTTGTCTTGCTCACATAATATGTATATAGTATGTATGTATATGGTACTGGCAGGGCAATTAATCACAGTGTGCAGACCTGAGTTGGAGCCACTTTCAGGGCTTGAGACTTTCAGATGAGAGATGAGGAAATAATTTTTTATGTTTGATACATTAAAACTGCTGCTTTTCCTCTCCACTTGGTATATTTTGTTGTACGTGGTCAATAAATTTGCAGAGATCTGCCTGTGGTTATGGAAATCACACAATGGAATAATTAAATGGCCTAATTGTAAAGTATATTATCTTCAGCATTGCACTCAGCAGCTATTCTACCACACCTCATAGAGGAGGGCAGTAATTATGAAAATCTGACACAGACTTGCACTCAGCAGGGGAATCCAGCCAAATCCAAATGTGATGAACTGAACCCACCACCCATGGGGATGGATCCCACTCCTCCCTCATGGTCAGTGACTGAAGACACTGAGGGAGGGGATGATGATAATGTACAAGGGATAAATCATGAAGCATCTTACAGCAGAGAGAAGGTGGGGACCATTTTAATTTTGGTACCACTTTGGGCTTCTAAAGCTGCTCTGTGGGACTCAGGTCTGTGTCGTGTCCAAGCATTTCATCCTCTGTGGTCCTGGCTGGAGTTCTGTGAAAATGTGCCTGTGGTAGATATCCTGGGGCTCCTGTCAGCACTAAGGGCTGATGCTGTCTAAAAAATGAGGAAGGAATGAAGTGTCCTCTCTAATATGACACAAAACCCTCATCATCTAAGCCATTTTCTAGCATATTAATATTAATTTTGCACTAATGCAGGATGAATACATTTTAGTGTTTGACCAGAGCACATTTGTCATTTTTATGTCATACTCACAGAATGCATCAGTGTGATATATTGTGTATTTTACCATAATAGTAGACAATATACCTCAGTATTTCATTTGGACAAGTAGCAAGTATGAGGCAAGGAGACAGTCACTGCTGGACCAGGGCTGAGCGCAGGAAAACAGAAATAAATTAAAACATATTAATCTGGAATAAAAAGTCATTTATCCAGTAAATTAAAAGCAGAAGCCTTCACCTCTTGTTGAGTTGCCCTATTAGGCTGCCTTAGCAAGGCTTGGCCTGGAGCTTCTTCTGTGTGACTTCAGGCAGTGTGAGTTTGGAGACAGGTGGGAAAAGGCAGAACCTGAGAGTGACAGTGCCTGGGGAAGTGCAGAGCTGCAGAATCTGAGATGGAGCCAGGTGGGCTCAGCACCTGCTGCCAGGTGTGCCATCCACCACCCTGCCTGCTCCCAGAGCACAGCTGGGGCAGGGTGAGGTGCCTCAGAGGCCTCTGGGTGCTGGCAGGGAAGAAGCATCCCTAGGGTGCCCACAGACAGGAGGCTGAGGAGGGGCAGCAAAGGAGGGAGAAGGGCCCCAAAAGTACCAAGGAAGTCACAGTTACTGAATGGACTCTTCCCTATTGCTTTATTTGTTCCCATGTTTTGCCCTGGGCACTGATGTTTAGTCATTTAGACCAAAGGGATCTAAAGCGTTGCCATAAAGGGTAGTTCAAAAATCAATGGATGTTAGAAAGGGTCAAATGATGCCATAAAGAGATTAACAGCAGCATGGAGAGATAATATTCCCCTGACTGCAGAGCTGGGCCTGAGAGCTTTATGAGAGGGAAAGAGCAGAGGCAGCCCCAGCACCTCTTTCCCTGCTTGACTGGTCCCCCTCCTCACAGCTCAGGGCTGTGTGGGGAGAAGGAGGGATGGCTCTGGAGATGGCAATGAGAGCAGACAGGCAGGTGGGCCATGCTGCTGCCTGATGAATTCTTCTTCTAATCCAGACAAACTGCAGCTCTGTGGACAGTCCCTGCTAAATCACCCAGGAGGAATTACTTACTCAGCAATCAGTCACAGGTTTACAGCATGAAGGTCAGATTTTATGAGGGTCCCCTGGAAATGCATGGGGGAAGCACAGCAGGGCTGTGTGTCACTCCCCTGGCATGGGACCTAAAGGCAGGGCAGGGGACAGAGCCAGCCAGGGCAGCCTTCCCCTGTCACTTCCTCCCCAAACCCATCTGTGCAGCCTCCTCACCCAGCTAGGGAATAAAATCAGGAGCCCAAGGGACCTGAGGGCTGAGGCAGAGGTGACATTTGGAGATGAACTGAATGTCCTTGTCAGGAGAAGGAAAGCTGTTCTCTGGGGATTTTTTTTTTGCTTTGTTTTCAGCTGTTCTTTAGTTCCATGGAATGTTCTCAGCACTGACAATGCTCTCATGCAGGAGCACATTGGAATAAGCAGCTCTGTTTTCTCCTGTCACTCTCCTGGGGCACTGCCTCTCTCTGTGGGGACAGGCAGAAGGAACCACTGGCATTTTTTGCTTAGAAAACACTGTTGATGCACAAAGATCTGTTCAGGACACGTGGAGGGGCCACTGCCCCTCAGGCTTGCAGTTGCCTGGGCTCCTGGAAGGGCCCTGAAGGAAGTGAAGAGGCTGAAACCCACGTGCTCAGCAAGGATTGCCTGGGAAATCTCAGCTTGGCCCTCCTGGGAAGGTTTTCCCCTTGGAGAGAAGCCAGAGGCAGCTTCCCCACAGCCCAGCTGATGCTTGGGAAGCCTGGGCAGGAGCCAGTGATCTGCATCCAGGGATCTTCCTTCAAAGCATGAGCAGTTCTTGTACACACAGCTCCCTAAGCCTTCCCATGGTGATAGTTTATGGCAGGATAAAGCCAAGGCAGATAAAATTACTTGTTTTCCTGGTGTTGCACTGTAGATCTTAGTTCTGCAGGAAATTAAAGATCACACCCAGAGGTACCTGATGTTTCCTGGATAGAGGCTCCTTTCTCCTGGGTGCAGCAGGCCTGGCTGGCACCCAGGGGGTGGGGGCTCTTCATGAGGACAGGCACCTTTGGGGTCTGCTGGGGACTCCCCAGGGCGGGCAGAACACATAAAGAATGGGATTGCATTTGGTGCTGCACTTAAACAAATCAATGTGTGAATCAATGTGACTGGAAGAGCTGTGTTGAAGAGCAGCTGACTGATGTACCATATTAGCAAATGTGAAGGGAAAGGAAAGAGATGGCTGAACCTTGGGAAAACATGACCTTGATCCAGTGCCCTTTAAAGCCACAAAGGCATCTGTTTACTGGAAGAGACAGCTGCCATTTTATGTGGGATCATTGAGTCTCCATGTGCTAAGAGGTGACATTCTGAGCTCTTCCTGCTGCCATGATTGGGTGGCTTTAGGCCAGCTCAAAGCCCACTTTGCCCAGGAGGAACCTGCTGTGATTCTCCTGCCCTTGCCCAGAGGGACATTCTTCTCTCCCAGTTCCTCGCTGAATGCAGCAGAGCCTGGTGGCCATCAGGATGCCTGGTCCATGCCATGGAGCTGGCCCTGCTGGAGGCACAGCCAGGCACCCATTCCCATACCCTGGGCAGGGCTCCCAGACCCTGGCATGGAGCAGTGGTTTGACCCTTGGTCCATCTCCAAGGAAAGCAGCATTTTACTGATAGCCTTTAGAGTGATGTGTGCTCAGTTCCTTGCTGATGCCAGGGTGCTGGTTTAGCTTGCTCCCTCCCTCTACATTTCCCCTCCTTCTATAGCTTTGTTCTGATTCTCTTTTGCTTCCCATTTTTTTCCCTTTTCCATGTCCTGCTGGCCCTGATCCTGCTCACCTGCCAGCCAGCCCCTCTGGGACTAACTCTTGAGCTGCCCTCTGTAAAGATTTGTTTTCTTTAGACAGCAGAGGAGGGAGGAGGGTGCTGCCACGGGATTCCTGTGCTTGCTTGCATCAGTGCTTCCTGCAGAGTCTGGGCGATTGTTATCTCTGTAAATGACTGAAAGAAGTAGAGTGATAAAAGGATTAAGGAATTTGGATTTTATTTTATTTATTTATATCTTGCTGCTCCTCCTCCCATCCCCCTTGACAGGCTGTGGAGCATATTGTGCTGCAGCTGTTGCAGGGAGGAGCAGTGACATGGACACCAGGGCATGGTGCACAGGGCTCTGGGAGCAGGCAGGGAGCACAGATGGATGTTTGGGCAGGGGGTGCAAGGGGCTGCAGCAGGAGGGCAGCAGACCCCACTGGGAAGGGGCTGGGCATGCAGGGAGGCAGCTTGTCCACTTTTTTGTCTCCTAGTCCTTCTTTTTAAGACAGGGGTAAAGAGCCCATGAGAATGCAGTCATGGAGCTGGACCTGGAGCTGCTCAGAGTGAGAGCTTCAGTGAGTTATGAATCAGGAGGGCTGACAGAGTCTCTGGACAGGAATTGTTGCACAGAAATGCCACAAATTGCTGCTTGCCTGGGGCCCCTGAGTGCACAAGGCAGTGGCACAGCCCCGTTCCCATGAGCAGTTCCCAAGCTGTTCCTGCAGCAGATCCCTGCAGATGCCACTGGAAGCAGCCTATTCCCAGCTGAAGTTTATTTCAGGTCTCCATGTGTGTCTGCTAAATAGCTGCCAGCCTACAGACTCATAGGGACAAGTGAGTCCTGTCTGGCAACTCACAGAGCCCTGCCTGTATCTGTGGCTTCACTAATGGCCCTTACAAGGGTTCCCATGGTCAGAAGCCCAGGTGATTCCAGCCATGCTGGTGGCATTAGAGTTGGATGGGGCTTAAACCATGACAGACACTCAGAGTTATATAAAACAATTCAGCTCAAATGTTCGGGTTTTGGTATTGCACCCCCTCCCAGCTCCTTGGCACAGAGGGAGCAGTACATGATTGCAAACTCTCCTTGGATTGAACCCTAAGGAATGAAGCTGGAGATTATATTCCTGGCAAAGAGTCCTCTGTAAAACTCATTTGTACCAAGGCTGTATCTATTCTAGTAAATGTAACGAGCCAGAATGCAGTCTGCTCCTGCGGGGGTGTGATGTGGTGTGGTTCCTGCTGATACAACTAAACTCTGGCCTCTCCCATCCAGTCCCCTGGTGACAGTCCCTGGCTCATGCCATCCCCTGAACTGTGTCCAGGATCCTCTGGGACACTGCTGGCTGGAGCAGGCCAGGGAAGCATGTCCTGGCTTGGATGGCAATGACAGTGTCTGAAGCCTGGGCTCTGGCCCTGGCTTAGTTACCAAAGTAGATCTCTCCTGACACAGTTTCCCAGGCTAGAAGGAGTTTCATGGAGCCAGGTCTGTGGGCTGTCTGCAGTGCTGCTCACTGGCAGCACAGGGTTCCCACACATGGAGCAGGAGCAAGGGTGGGGCTGGAAGGGAACAGGGAATTTGGATGGGGAGGGACAAGCGATTTGTGGCACACTGGGAAGCCTCAGCAAGCAGGAGTGGGGGCAAGAGGAGCCTCCCAGTGTCTCCCTGTAGTCTCAGTGCTGGCATGATCACACTGCCTGTACCAGCAGGAAGAACTTGGCAGCCGCCATCTCGCTGAGTGCTGCGTGGAGACAGATCAGCTGCTGTGTTTGTGTGACTAAAGAGACCCAGGAGCACAATCAGTCAGGAAGTGAAACAAAAGGATGGCAGCGTTCAGGCCAATACCTTCAGGAGTCCGCAGGATATGGGAGCTCTGCAGGCAGGTGAAGGAGCAGCTAGAGCTTTGTGTAATGATTGCATGTTCTCCTGAACCCCTGGGACTCTGAACTGGCCCTAAAGGGGCAACAGCTGCACCATGATATTCCCTTAAGGAGTCCAGTCCCTGAGGTGGCATCACAGATATCTGCCTGGTAGGCATGTGGTGGCAGCAGCACCCCTCGATTAGCTCTTGCCATTTGTTCTGCCTCGTGCTGCAGCTGCAAAGCAGCTGATGCTCACTGGGCTCTTGGTGCTTCTGGACTTCAGCCTCCATCTCCATGGCCAGAGTTCCAGGCTCTCTCTGGGTTTATGGCCAGCAGCAGAGGCTGTGGGTGGGACATGTCCCACCAGCTGTCACTGAGAGGCAGCCCAGGGGCTCAAGGCCAGGGCCAGTCTGCTGCCTCTGCTGCCTAAGGCCCCTTCCACAGGTCTAAGCAGAAGGAACAATTTTGTCTCTTCAAACAAGGCCTGTGGGAGATGAAGCCACATCAGAAGGGTCTCCCATGGATTCCAGTCCACCCTTGGAGAATACAAGGCAGGTGGGATGGGCAACCATCCCTGGAAGGTCACCTGAGGACATCTCACAGCCTGACACAGCTCTGCCTAAAGTCAGTGACTCCCCTGGGCTGACTCTTGCTGTGGTGGCTTCTCCCCACAAATCCCCCATGGCATTTGCTTTTCCCCACCTTCTCTGCTCTGCCATCTCTACCTTCCCTTCCACCATTGCCCACAACGAGCAGAGTGAGCAATCCAGCATGGCCCAGTTTAATATTCCACAGATCCTCACACACTGATAAATGAGAACAAGAGAGGGAAGGGGGGGATGAGAGCCTGGTGCATGGGGGGGATATAAAGCCCTGAGCCAGTATTCAGAGCAGCAGAGATAACAATAAGCGAGAATAATAGTCTAACAAGTCGGAAATGTCACACGCGATCGGGTGCCATTAACACAACATGGATCTGAAATATCACATAATTAGTTTTGTGCCTGTTGTTCTGATTTGGAGAGAAAAAATATTAAAGGGAAGAGATTTGGGGGGGCAGAGAGGAAAGTGCCAGCAAAGTGAACTCATAAAAGGGCGAAGCCTACAGCGTCTAATGTTTTTGGAATGGTATAATAAAGCTCTATCTCCTTACCCATGTTTGAGGCAGAGATTTTTATCTGGCAGTACGGGATAAAAAGAAATGAGAACTTGAAAAGGGTAGATAAAATTGCGATTGATCTCTCTAGGGCTGCCTTGCCTCCTTTCAGGGAAGCTTGTGGGCCTCATGAATTGCTGCACTACTGAGACACATGATCCCCACCCCTTCCCGTGCCACCTCACTGAAAGATGAAAAAATCCCAATGTTTTCAAGACTTCTTTCTCCATCTTTTTATAACCCAGTGCACAAAGCCTGTGTTTGAAGGCTGTGCAGTGACTCAGGAGCTGTTTGTCCCCTGAGAGCAGGCTAATGCATGGGTGTTTGGGGGACCCCCACTGCTCCAAGGCATGAGAGTGCCTGTGCCTGCAGACAGGCTCGGAATTTCAGCGACTGGTGTCTGCCACCAGCTGCTGGGAGCAAAGCTCCTGCCTCTGCTGCAGAGCCTGCTTTGTGCTGGGGGCATTTTGTCTTTCTGAGGGATCCAGGCACTATCAAAAGAGACAGAAATGCTCAGGTCTCAGTGGGCACTGCTTGGGGATGGTTGTATAAGGATTGGAGCGTGACTCTTCTCTGAAATGGTAGGAAAAGGGAAAATTGCAAATATCACAGGAGACAAACACTGTCAGTCCTTTCCTGCCCTGCAGCCTCTTGGAGTGTGAGGAAAGTGGTGTACATGCCAAGCTCTTTGAGTCAACTCTGGTTGTGTCAACTCTACACCTGACTATTAGGTATCTATATTAGGTGATTAGTTAGACTATGAGGTGACTAGTTAGACTACTAGGTGACTGTACACTCCTCTTTTTCTGGAAGAAGCTGCCCCTTTCTGCTGGGCCCACACCTCAAACACACTTCTTTGAGACAGGAGCCCTTGAAAGATTGGGTGGGGATTGCACACTAACCCACCTCTCTGTCCTGGAACAACTTCAAGGTCAAGTTTGAGTGGGCTTGGAGCAACCTGGTCTAGTGGAAGATGTCCCTGCCCATGGCAGGGGGGTGGAACTGGATGATCTTTAAGGTCCCTTCCAACCCAAACCATTCCATGATTCTATTAACTTAGCATTTTCGTCATCAACAAGATCGTGATAGGGATGGGGATGGATTTCTTATTCATGCTTCATTTTAAACATTCCCCTTTCTACATGCCTTTTCCAAAAAGCCCTTTAACTCTGGTGCTCACTGGGACATGAACAGCCAACTATTACCCGTTCTCTGGTGAGACAGCTGGAGCTGCTTGTACAGCATCAGGCACAGATTTTGGTGTCTCCTCTGGCAGAGGCAGCCCCTTCTCCATGCCCTGGCTGTGGGAGCTTGGTGGGTGCCTTCTGCTCCTGGAGGCAGGTACTAACCACCCATCAGTGCTTCTCCAGGCTGAAGGACCTTGTGGTGCACAGCAGCCAGAGCTGGTTTTGCCAGCTCAGCTCATTCCAGGGACTCTATTTTGGAGGGAAGATGGGAAGGGCGTGTGCTCCTCCTGTTTGCTTTTGCCTTGTCACCACAGAGCAGCTTCTCACCCATCCAGGTACTGTGTCCCCTTTCCCAGGTCGGTGTGAAGGGAGAGCAGAGATGTGCTAACCCCCGGTTTGAATTACAGTGCCTAGAGCTCAGTCACTTGTCTACCTGCCAATGGCTAATCACTTTTAAAGGTATTCTGGGAAAGAGGTGCTTCCAAACAAAAGCAGCACTCCTGTGCCTGAGGCATGGGGAGCTGTGTCCAACTCCTGTCTCTGAAGGATGCCTGGAGGATTGGGATTCAATTAATTCAGCCCCAGTGGATCCATCCTTTGCCGGCCAAGGGCCAGGCACTGACAGCAGTGTGACAGCAATGCTGATCCATTGCTGCTGCTCTGGCCAGTCGTGACAGGAGCTGCTGCCACCTCAGAGCCGCAGCCTTTGCGTGCGGTGAGCGATTCGCAGAGGGCTGAAGTGCAGCCGCTCTGGGCTGGAGTGTGGCAGCTCTGGAACAGAGCTCCCCTCACTCACGTGGCAAGGGAAAAGTATTTCTGCATTTTGTTAACACCGAGCAGAAGTCGTAAATATTAGGACTAGCAAAGAAGCGAGTTTTCCTTTTGACAGGAAAGTCTGTGGCATCAGTTTTTCTCTTGACTCTGAAATGAATGTTAGAAATTCTGATGAAGCATATGTTCTTCCAAAATTAAACATTTCATTTCTATTTCAGTCTTTGCAGCTTGCCACTATTTTTAAAATACAAACTAAATTATTTTGTTTGGAAAAATCATTTTGAACAAGGCGTTTTAGACTTCTTAAAATTCTTTGTTTCATTTTTTTAAATTGAAAAGCTATTGAACAGAGTGTGTGATATTAGTATTTCCTGAGATGTGTTGATTTAAATGAATACAATTGATTATTTTATTTTGGTGGTAAGCAATTGCTGATGAAAAATTCCTGACCTGCTCTAGAAAGATGGACAAGGCCTGTATTATATATTGGTCACTATCTATAGAATGAGACATTAGCTATTGCAAGAAGCAAAGGGAAGCTTTTGTGACCATTACTACCAAAAAATTCCTAAACACACTCCTCTGCATCATATGTCAATGTAAAATATTAAATTTCTTCCAGCAGTTTACAGGGAATTTTATCAGAATGATGCAACAAATAAATAGGCTGCCAGATGAGCTTAACAGTGCTAGTTCTCCCATCCATTTCAGTCTGCTTGAGTTCTCAGCAGATCAGCTCAGCCTGGACTTGTTGTGAAGGTTCAGACAGACCCCTAACACTGTCTTGGTTTGAAAGAGAGGGAACCTCCCTTGGAATGGAGAGTGTGAAAAATGCCAATCACTTGCTTTTAAAATTTTAAAAGTTTAATAGTAATAAAATGGTTATAAAAATAGGAATATAATTAGAGTAATAATAATTTGGACAGTTTGAATTAGGACAATATGAGACAATAGAAACAAAGAGTTATGGACATCTGGGTACATTTTTCTGGGCAGCACAAGCCTAAAATAGGACACACCTTAACAAGGGATTAACCCTTAATAACCTTTTGCATATTCATACACTCCATACATAATGCATAAATTCCATTCAAATACAGGAATCTGTCTGGTCAGTGTCAACTTCTTTCTCTTAGTCCTAATAGCACCTTCGAGGCAGGAAGAAGTTCGTTTCTTCTGATAAGAGGGCAATAAATTCTCTTTCTCTGAAAGATTGAGGTGTCCTGTGGCTGCTCTCTCACTGGGAGTCCTTTCTTTAAAAAAAGTATTCTACATAGCATAGGTTCTATTTTAACATTATGTTATAAACTAAAACTATATTTAACACACTACTTAAGAGAATTAATACAGCATAACTTCCTAACACAACGCATAGAATATTCATTTTACTATTTGCAAAAAACCAATCATAAAATAGGCATTTTTCCCAGAGAGTATGACTCCCTTCCCTCCAAATTATTGTAACCTTGAAACGAAGGCAAACAAAGCTTTGGGGCAGAGCTGGCTTTAAGAACCGGTGCACTTCCCCCAGACAGATCTCAGGGGAGCTGCACCCAATGCACTTCCCCCAGACAGATCTCACAGGATCTCTGCCCCTCCAAGAGAAACCCCTCAGATAAGAGAAGTGCAGCCAGGTACACTCCTCTCCTTTCCTCCTTCCTAGGTACATCTTTTGTTGCTCTTACTACTGGTTGTTATTGTTTCTTAGCAACAAATGGGACAAAATTCCATGAGAGAAAGAAACAAAAGAAAAAATCCTAACCCCTAACAAACACCAAGGCCAATGTCTGCCTAGAGTACAGGCCCCAGGGAACTGGGCTGCAAGGCTGAACTCCAGTCAGGAATTCAAGAGGCTTGGAAGGAGTGCGCAGCTGAGATGTGTTAGGGCCCAGGTTTCAGGTGGTAGCAAGGCCAGGGTGGGGGTAGCCCCCCAGTGATGTCCCTGGCTCATCCCTGGTAATTGCAAACAGGTGGCACCAACAGGGAGGCTCAGCCAGGTGAGCACTGCAGCACCTGGAACTTGTAAGCAGGTAATAAACCATGTGACCAGAGGAGCTGAGATACTCTGAAGGACAATCTTGAGGAGAAGATGGAAGTCCTTCAGTCTGAAGGACAGCTGGGGAGAGGTGTGCAAGCAAGGAGGAATTGGGGAATAGTTCTTGATGTGCTGCTTCAACTTTAGAGGAGAGAAACCACTGCAAAAGCCTTAGGACAAGTATGGATGTTGGATCATTTAAACAGAAATGGCTCAGGAACTGAAGGTATGCTTTGCTGGGTGTGTTTTGGTGGTGGCTGTGGCTGGAGAAGGGGCTCTCCTCATCCTTGTTCCTCCCTTCTCTCTTGAGTTGGATTGTGATGATGGATGGAGCAACACCAGCCCTGTAGGTAGGGCGGGTGTGGGCTGGTGCCTGGGGACAGAGGTTCCCTGGCCTTGGAAAACAGGGAAACACAGGCTCTGCCTGTGCTGTGGCTTCAGAGGACAAAGAGAGCTTCACTGCCCAGGGCAGTGGGCTCTGGGCTGGCTGCTTCCTTGGCCCAGAGCAAACATGCCTGTTTTTCTGGGTTTGTGGAAGTTACATTACCAGCTCTTCCCTGGGAAATGGCCTGGAAATTAAAAAAATAAAGAGGAAAAAAACTTGTAAAGTTGTTCTATCTAGCTTGCAGTCCTTTAAGGGCCACTCTTTCCTCGAGAAGCCATGAGGATTAGAAGCATCCTGTCCCCTTCAGTTGATGCAGAAAGTGAGGTTAAGTGCAGTGCTGAAGACTCCAGGACCTGAGGATATGCAATTCCCTGAACTCATAAAATCATGACTTGGCAAAACTGTGCTAGCTGCAGAGCTGTTCGTGCTCTTAACCTGTATGTTCCCTAAGCCAATTAGGCTGAGTTTCTGGAGAGGGCAATAATGGCTGGGCACACTCCTTTGAACCAATAATGAAGGTGGCTGGAGCTGACAGTGGCCTGCTAATGAGGGAGTGCTGCTGCTTGCCGTGCATAGCTAATGATCCTGGCTCCAGTAGCCCACGGCCAGGTAGAACAAAAAATCCATTTCCACCCAGTCCTTCATTACTATCCAGCTGCACTCAAGGGAGCACCTCTTTGGTGGAGAGAGGGGACATCATGGCTGTTTTTGGGAGAGGTAGAGTGGTTTTTCTTGTGCCGTCCTGGGTCAGCCTCAATTCCTCTTTAGGCATTGCTGTTCTTTCCCCTCCCTGCCTTTGCAGTGGTGTTATTTCAGGGGTGAAATGGGTTGTGATACATGCTGCAGGTAATGGTGGAGAGGAGGAATGCCAAAATACAGAGATTTTAGGGCTCCAGTTTGGAGATGCCTGCCTGGTTAGTGTCTGTCACCTCTCCAGCCTCTTCCAGGGGATAATACCCTTCTGCATTTGGGAAGGGAGCTCAGGAAGCAGGCAAGGCCCCGCCCCCCCCCCCCCCCAAAAAAAAAAAAAAGCTTTGTAGTACTTGTGAAACACAGATTTCTCCAGGATTGGTCCTTGTCTGTTGAAACCAGCCCCTGCTATAGGCAGGCCTGTGCTGGGTGTGCTCCCATCCCTGCCCTGGGAGGAGTGCCCACCTCTGGAGCTGGGCTGGTGTGGGGCAGGGGCAGGCACTGGTGCCTGTGTGCAGAGCCCAGGTGTGCAGGAGGCCGTGCCAGCCTCCTTGGAAGGGCTGGGCTCGCTGTGTGTGACCCTCCTGATGGGTGCTGGCAGGGAGGGTGGGCAGGGTACAAAATCTACTGAAAGAAATTCTTCCTTTTACCACATTAAACTCTTCTTGCCGAGCTCCTGTGCATCTTCCCTCCTACTTGAAATTATAAATATGTTTTTTCAGTGAGTTAGTGAAAAATTCAAGCTTTCTACTGTAAAGACCCCATCTTCAAACCAAGCCCTGTGAGATGTACATGTGGCAGTTGATTTAGCTTCATTGGGCTGCTGTGGTTGGTAAAAATGTATTGAGATGCTTTCAAGATGCTAAAGAAACATAAATGATTGCTGTTACGCTAATTTATTACTATTTAGCAGAGAACAAATACATTTTTAAAGGGCTAATGGCAAATTAAAATTCCTGTTAGGCAAATTTGCTTATCAAGTACTTAGTAAAAAGTTGGGCTTAGATCCTACAGTCTCTTAAATGCACACACAACCTTATGCAAGTGTGTAGGCCCAAAGAAATCTTAAATCTCTGTAGGATCAAGAGCATGGATATTAAATAGAAAGCCCCCACCAAATTAGTCTTTTCCTCTTGGCACTGCTAGTCTGCTCGTTATTCACTGCCTTGGCTTGGAAAGTGATAGTCAATGAGGTCAGTGTTACTTGTGTTTCTAGTCAGTGTCAAATCCTTGCCCTCAACACTGGTTTCAGCAGGAGTGTGGTATTGATCCCACCTCTGATCTGCAGCATCAGAAGGACAGGGACAGTGCCTGTGTGTGCTGGGTCAGGGGGCCTGTGCTCTCCCTTGGAAGGGCTCTGGGGATCTGCAGGATCCCTGGATGCTGTGCCCTCAGTTACACGAGGAAGGATTTGGGGAGCTGGCTGCTGCCATCCAGCACAGGTGGGCTGTGCAGCCCAAAGCAGGATGCACTAATGAAAGATTATCCTGAAAACTCTTTTCTTGGGCTGCTGGATGAGCACAGTAACCTGTTCCAGCTGCTTCTTGACTTACCTGTCACAGCTGTGCAGCAGCTACAACTCTTCTGCTCTGTGTCATTTCCACATCCATGCTGAATGAACTAAAAGGGTGAGAATTTTGGTGAGGCCATGGCACAGACTGCCCAGGGAAGATGTGGCTGCCCCATCCCTGGAAGTGCTTAAGGCTGGGTTAGAGGGGGCTTGGAGCAACCTGAGGAAGGTGTCCCTGCCTGTGGTAGGACATGTGGAATGATAGGATCTTGAAGGTCTCTTCCAACCCAAACCAGTCTGGGATTCTATGATTCTAATTAGTAGAAATTGGTCTTGCTTTCCTTCAAGTTCTAGTTTGTACTGCAAATCAAAGCAATTGCCTTTCTGCACTCCTGAACCGAAGACTGGCATTTATTTATTTTGTTAACTACAGTTCTTCATGTGTTCTGGTGCAGGTAATGGAACTGACATGGTTTGCAGCTCAGTTGTGAGCAGGCTGCTTCTTGGGATGGGATGTCACAGAGTCCCTGCAAGGCACTGCCTGAGGTGTGTTGTGGCACCCAGAGGGACAGCCCAGCACAGGTTTGTGCAGGCATGAGCAGTGCAAAGCTGGAATACTGCTGGGATTGGTAACCCTGAACCAGGCAGCACATCTGGAAGTGTTTGAGCAGGGATGTGTGCCTGGGGTGGTTTGTTGTGAGGGCGGCTCGAGAAGGTCCTGCATGCTTGCCTTGGTTCCACTGAAAGCTGGGAGCTGCACCAGCGCAGACAGCTGCACATGAGGGCAGGAATGAGCTTCTGGAGGGGCTGGGATTGAACAGGAGCCTGTGGGGGGAATTCCAGTGGGCTTTGCCTGGCCAGAAGTGGTATGGTCTGCACCTGCACCCTGGGATTTGTAGCCCGTGGCTGGCAAGAGCTGACATCTGCTGAGACCTTTTAGGTGGTATCTGGCCTACAAACCAAATGTGTAGAGCAACCCTTATTTCCATTGATTGGAATATGAAACTGTGGGGGCAGTGTGAATAAATGCTCACCTGAGCCAGCCATTTACCTGTGCTCTCGTCGTGGTCACCAGCAGATTGCTTTTCTCTACGTGAGCCTCGGTGCTTGCTGGACCTGTCCCATTGTGCCTGTCACGCCAGGTGACAGTCTGAGGCAAGGTCTGCCCTGCCCACACAGCTGTGGGGGCTGCTCCCCTAAGATGGGCTCTTACCAGCTCTTCATTAGCAGTTGACTTGATGAGGAAGGCCTGGAGGCAGCCAGAGGCAATTCTCACCCCAGGCACCCACGGGTTTGTGCCTGCTCTGACCATATCACAGATTTGAGATGGGTAGTGCATGTTCTGGTTGGAAATGACATGTGCTAAAATTCCTGTAGCAAAAAATATACTTGTGAATGTGTTCCTTGGAAAAAGTGGTGAGTTCAGATGATGATGGCTTTCAAAAATCCTTCCTCGCTACTTGTACAATGACTTCTATTTATGTGAAAGTACAGCTTCTGTGAGGACCTTAAATTTGAGAGGGGTTTGGTTTTTTCAGCAGAGAGATGAATTTCTGATAGTCAAAACACTTGGTTTCAGATCTATGAAGAAGTTCTAAATTACTTTTTTTGTCCAGGTTTCCCTGGAACTACTCCTGTCTCTTGGATTTGACATAGTTTGGAGAAATACTTGGATGTTTTGATACACAAATGTTTTTCGGTTGGGAACAGCCTGAGGTGTTTTGGGGAAGGGAAGCATACTCATTCAGCAGCTCTGCCTGCATCCCTCTTCTCTGCCAACCAGTCACTGCCTTCCAATTCCACAGCAGTGGTCATCCAGGCAAGGCAAAAAAAATAACATGTGAAGTGACCTACTGCAGAGTGCAGCTACTGAAATCCAAGGGAACGGGCCCCAGCTTCCCCAGTGTGATTCTTACCTGGCTGCAGAGATGCTGGGCAGCCCCTCATGGGTCTGTTCAGGTAAGGACTGTACCTTAAATTTCAATTCATGGTAATTGAATGTGATAAAAGTCAAACCAAGAGATATTTTGATGCACAAGTAACACCTTTCTGTGAAAAGGATTCCCTCTTTCTATTTTTAGTGTGCAACAGTGTCATTGCAAGTGTCTTTCTGATGCTTTTGTTGTGACAGATCCACTGGGCAAATATACTTCAAAACAGACTCTTCTGTGCTAGGGGCAGCTGTTGGCCTTGGTGTGCAGGACAGCAGAGAGGACTCTTGTGGGGAGGGCAGGAGGCTGTTGGTGTCTGTGTCCTTGCCAGGCTGGTGGGGTGGGTTGTTTTCCAGGATGTGGGAGTGAGGTGGGTGTGAGTCATGCCTTGCCCTTGTCATTCCCTTGCTTCCTGAGCCATGCTTGCTCATCTTTCTGAGCACAGGATGTGGTTGGCTTTATTTGGAATGTTACAAGCATCCCCGTCTGAGTTAATTGACCAAGACAAATTTTGTTAAAAAACCTTGACATTAATAATGTGAAATAAGAGCTGGGAGGTAAAATACACACTCTCTAGACAAGCATTAGCAGTAACCCCACCCTTCCAGGCTCCTCCTGAGGTACTATGGCAGAGAGCTTAGGTCAGTTAGTTTTAAAATTAACTTCTAGTCCTCAAGGCAACCTTTAAATAGAGCATTTGAGCTGTGACTATTGCTAGTCTTTTTTGGCTGTGTAAGGGAGAGTGGAAGAGTGTAAACCCAGAGAAATCCAGAACTGCTGGTGACTGGTCTAATGACTGATGGTGGGCAGACCCTTCATCTCAAACTCCCCAGCCCTGCAAGCTGAGCTGGGCTGTGGTGCCCTGGTTACTACCAGGAATGGGAATGCTCCTCTCTTCCAAGGGAGAGTCTCCACATGCTGTCAGTCTGCCCTTTGCAGCTCGGATCCATCAAGGCCTTGCTGTGATAATGCACTCCAAGTGGATGTTGTTCCTGCTTCTCCCAGCCTGGGCAGGGTGTGCTGATGTGGCTGTGCAGAAGGCTTGGCCTTGCACTTGTGTGGAGGGACCCACTGATACTGCTTTGGGTACCAAACATGCACTGAGAGCTGCCTCAGTCCATCTGAGAGGTGCAGAGCTGTTCCCTTCTCCTGGAACAGTAGGCTAAGCCCAAGAGATACGCAGGTCCCTTGCCTGAGATAATTTTAAGGTGGAAAAATTAATCAGGTATAAAGGGAAAAAACAAAGTGCCAGATACTCTGAATGCCTGGGAAACAAGGTGAGAATCCTGAAAAACACCTGTTTCTTGGCTGGGGCAGTGATGGGACAGTCTAAGCTGCAAGGACTCGGTGTGTCCTGTGTCAAAGCACGGCAGCATTCTTCTGCCTCTTCACCTTCCCTTCCTGTGGGGAGGAGTCTCTAACAGGACTGTGGCTGCTGTGCTACAAATCATACTTTTCTCCAAGGAAGCACAGCTATCCCTGTTCCTGCTTCCCTCCCCAGATAGGACTTTGGACTGAAAAGATACTCCTGAGACTCTGAGAGCAGCAAAAGGAACTGAAGTACACAGGGCAGGAGACTTCTACTCCTGTTGATGCCTTTATTAAAATAACCAGCTTAAGATTGGGAGGCTTGAAAAGTCCATGGCCTCCCCGTTGTTACTCCCAGGGTGAATTAACGAGAAGGAAGAACGTACGGTTTTGTCTCCTAAGAGACTTGAGCTAGCGTTTACTATCCACGCGCACCCAATATCAAATTGTTCCAAGTTACAACTATCGGCTTTTGCAGTCTTGTGGTCTTGGTTCCAGCTGAAGTCTGTGGTCAGGGCGAGGGGCAACAAAGGTTCTCAGCATCTCTGCAGGCTCGGTACTTTGTTCCTCACGTCCAGACATCACTCTGATCTCTTAATTCTGTGTTGGCTCATTGTTTTTGGGGTCTTTTCGGTAAGTTTGGTGGGGTGGCTTCCCATGGCATGCTGGTCCCGAGGTTATTTTGCATGCCCTCTGATGCCCCCCACCCCATGTCCCCTCCTCTCACTGTCCGGGGAGGAGGGCTATCAACTTAGCTTTAGGCAGGGCCATACTGATACAAAAGGAGCAATTAACCAAAACACCCGGTGATTACAATATTAAACAGGTAGAACGCCACCTTGGCAGCAACTGGTTTAACTTGTTCACTCTGCAACCTTTTTTAAAAAAAATTGGCAGATTTTTTACTTGTAACAGGAACATCTTCATTTGCCTCTGACAAATGAAGAAGGAGAAGCTCAGCGCTCGGGGTAGCTCCGGCCCGGAGTGCCGGCGCTGTCCTGGCTCCTCCTGGGACGCTGCCTTGTGGTTTATCCCCATCCTCGCTCCCTTGCCCTGCCCCGGTGCCGTGGCCTTGCAGGCGATCCCTGAGCCGGCGTCAGTGCGGGGTGGCAGCGCTGCAGCCTCTGATCGATCCCGCCCGAGCCTGACACGGAATCAGTCACTCGTGGCCAGCTCATTACTGCTGCCGAGCCGCTCGCCTGCAGCAGCCCCTTAATAGCCCTGCTCGGCTGCTGCCGAGGCATGGCAAAAGTGTTTGGCTGTCTTATTTACATGCAGCATTCCACAGTGCCTCCTTCCCTTGCTCGCAGCTCGCCATCTGCTCCGCAGCCTCGGAGGAGACGGAGGTTGCGGAGTGGGGACAAGAGCAATCGTGCCTGTGCTTTGTCTCTATGGTGACTGAGTGCTCTCCCTTGTGGAGGCTGGGGGGGAGCTGGTCCCAGGCCTGCCCATTTCAGGCCTTATCTGCCTAAAAGAAAGGGGTTTTTTTCTAAAAACCTTTCTTCGGCCAGAAGATTTTGGTGGTGTGCTTGGCTTTTATTTTGGCTTTGAAGCTGATTTTACTTACAGCTGTCTTAATCTGCTGTGTGTTTCTTGTCTTGTCACTGTGTTTGCACTCTCCAAGTGGTGGAAAAGGCTTAGGATACTCTTCCTAGACAGCAGCTTTAAAAGGGCAATTTATTATTTATAAATTAGGGGATGGATGAGGTCTGGGAGTCGAGTTCCTGTGAGTCTATTAGCTGGGCAGGTTGTGCCCTGTGTCACTGCAAAGATGCTTTCCTCTATATCAGCAGCAAAGTCTTAGACTTGACTCCTGACCTTGGTCATGAGCCATTAATGATCTCTGAAGGCAGAAATGCACTGACACGTGCACTTTGGGGGATTTTGGTACATCTGCTAGTATGCCATTGGTTTCCATGAGCAAACTCACAAGGACAGGTTCCTTTTTAAATAGCTTTTACTTAAACTGGAGTCCAGTTCTTAAACATGGGATCCTCTGATTTTCCTAGGAAACAATTTCACCCTGGGGAGTGAGGATGTGGAGAGTGGCAAAAAATGAGGTGTGTGTGCAGCAGCAGGCTGGAGAAGCAGCTGCACATGTTGGTTATGGACACTATCAGGGACCTCTTCTCCTCTTCCTCCTCATACAGCCTCTTACAAGGCAGTGTGACAGGCCAAGGCATCTGTGGCAGATAACCCAGACAGTGCAGCATGGGTGTGTTTGCTGCTTTGCTGGCTGTTGTGGTAGTTGTGATGCTCATTTCCAATCTCCAGCACTGCAGTGGCCCAGAACCGAGGTTCAGCCCTGCCCTCAAGCTCCCTACGTGAGCACTGAGGGTCAGACCAATGTATGTGCCATGGCTGCCAAAGAAAGTTGAGGTTTTTGTGACTCTTAACTAGTTCATTAAACTACTTCAAGTGATTGTCCTGTTTCTTTCCTGATTAGGGAAAAAAATCTTTAAATACATGAGACTATTCTTAGATGTTTTGGGAGGAACCAACAGTGCTGTAGAGTGAGTTGTATTAAAGGTATCTTTAACTGGAATGAAGACAGGAAGGCTTGCTCCAGGAAGCTTATGGGCAAGGAATGTTTTCTAATCTTGTGTTTAGAACCACTATCTTAGGGCCTCTGTTTATTTTCGGTGGTGAGAAAGAAATGAGTGGTTTAATTGCCTTATTTCAGTGTGTTGTGGTTTAACCCCAGCCAGCAAGCCACCAGTGCAAGCAGTGTTTTGAGTACTGAGGTGGCCTGGCCAATGGTTTAATGCCAGGGAGGGAGAAGCCCTTTGCCCAGATCTTGAGCTTGGTGGGGATTGGAAATTGGAGAAGGCTGGCAGCTGAATGTTTTCCTTCTTGTCAAGGTTTGTGGTCAAGCAGCTGGCAGACTCTGGAAGCTTGATCTTCATAAAGGATGAGGAGCAGATTTCTCCCTTATGGTGGGGGCCAGCCCTTGCCCGCAGCATGTCTGCACTGCCCTCTGTGCACATCACGGACATGAGGCACCTGACTGGGTGAAGTGAGGTTTTTGTGGCCCTGCCTTCCCTCATGGGGGTGGATACAGTGCTCCTGGGCAAGCTGGGTCTCTTGGAGTGCCAGCCAGCACTGCCAGCCTCTGGGGATTTCTGCTTGTCTGCTACAAAGAGCAGCCTTGTGCAGAGGCCATGCTTGCCTGGCTCTTTGCAGAGCCTTGGAGCTGGGAGTGCTCCTGCCAAGGGAGAGGCTGCAGTGCTGTGCTGTGTTAGCTGACAGGATTACAGAGAGGATTATGGAGGGGACCCTGAATGCTGAAATCACAGGAGCACTTCAGTCAGCATTTGTGCTTCCTGCCAGGGCAGTCATTGAGGAATGAGGCGGTCGAACAGTGCCCTGAACCTGCCTTGGTCCTCTTCTCTTACCTGTCTGCCCTGCCCTGAAGGACTCTCTCTCACATCAGTTGCTAATGAACGAGAGTTTTGTGTTTCAGAGTAAGATTTGTAGGCCTCTGTTTCCCCTCTTGATTTCAAGAGCTGGATATATGGTTTCACAGGCAAGGACTTTGTGCTGCCTTCTTTTGTGTACAAATGTAGCTCCAGAGACTTGGAGGACAAAGGCAGCCTGCAGTGGCTTTGCAAACCAACTCCTGTGCAACAAAGACTGTCTGCAGTGAACCAAAGCTATTTATTGTGTTTCTTTCCAAAAAGTTTCCCCCATCCAACTTTGAATTAGATTAATTTTCTTTTATGTGGGGAAAGTTGGAGCTTCTCTGTGGGGTGAAGTAAAAATAGATCATTTTGACTTGTTGCATCTTGCATAATTTCCTGGAATTTGTTCCCCTTGGAAAGATTGTTGGGAAAATAAAACACCCCTCCTTGGCTGGCTGAATGGCATGAAGATGGAAGGGCTGGGCTGGGTGGAGAGAAGGCCAGGCTAACAAATTCCCTTGCTTCCTTGGAGACCAGCTGAAGTTTGGCCAGCTGAAGTGTTCTGGGAATGCCAACAACCTTGTTAGTGGGCAGCAATGAGTGGAGGAGGTTGGAATATCTAGATATATTTTACTTTTTTATTCCAGGGTCAGAAGTTAAACAACCAGGTTATTAGGCTTCAAATCTTCATGGTGCCAACAGCTGGATTGGTACATCCTTACCTGCAGGCTGGGCACTCTGGATCAAGTGGGGCTGCAGCAGCAGTGCAGATAACACAGCACTGGGGCGTAGTGCTCTTCCTCTCACTGAGGCTGGGGAGGTCCATGCAGCCTTAGAGCCATGACATCAAGGTCTGAGCAGTTGCCTCATCCATCTCCTCCTCAGCCAGACCTCAGCTCCCTCCACTGCAGTAATCCAGATGCAATCAATCTGGCACTTTCAAATATTTATGAATCATTGATGGATTTTTTTGAAGTTTGAAGTTGTAGCTTTCATGGAATTTGGTTTGATTAGCTGGAAAGTCAATATTTTCGCTGCGCCGTGGCTGAGCAGCATTAATTCCAGCCCAGGCAGCAACAATAACAGCACTGCAGTGCTAATGGCTCTCTGCCTGCCCTGCCTGGTGTTTAGGTAGCCTGGGATGAGCTTGGAGCATGTGGAGGAGCCTTAGAGAGGTGATAATAAAGCAATACAGCTCATGGTGAAAATTGGCAGAGGCAGGTAAAGAAAAGGTCTATAGCAACATTTGGGAGTGTGCAGGGTGAGGTGTTGAGGCTGCCTCTCTTCATCAGTCATCTGTTCCAACACATCCAAACAAGGTGGATTGCTTTGTACCACAGCTCCCATTAACTTGTCGTAAAAGGATAAGGCACCTTCAGCAGAGTGAATCAGAACCTCGTGGGACCAGACCTTTATTCTTTTTAGCTGATGCAAATAGGAATTTGATAGGTGAGCCAAGTTTTCCTTGTCTTTACAGATGAGGGAGTGGAGCCATAGGGGAATTGTTTGAGCTCAGAAGAGGCACAGACACTACATCTTTCTGTCACTTCATGCCATGATAGTCATTGCTTGCCCTGGAGAGCCCACCTCTCCCTTCCATGTCTCTAATACCTGTCCTGTTCCAGATAACCTGTCCCAGTCCTGTTCCAAAGGAGCCCAACAACTCCCATGCTAATTTGATATGACTGAAAAGGCTGACTGAGAATTTATAAGCTCTTCACTATAAGTGTGGGCTGCAGACAGAGCTTCCTGTGCTCTGAGGATGTCTGAGAGATTTGAGTTGTGCATGACAGTGAACGTGTCTGCATCTGTCAGGGTCTGGATATTTCAGTGTCATCCCAGGGGTTAAGTGCCTGCAGTGGAAAGTCATGTTCTAGGATATTTCTTTGAAATCCACGTCATGGTGCATTTCTGTCACACCAGGTAGCACAAAGAAACCCAGTGGTTTGCAGCAGGAGATGTCTGATAACCTGTGCTCCCTGGGCAGCAGCAGCAGCTCAGCAGGGACTGAGGAGGTTCTGCTGCATATGGATGGGATGAGCCCTGGGGATCCTGTGGCACTCTGCAGTGCTCCATGCTCACTCCATCCTGGGAAGCAGCCTTGCCTCTGCTGCTGAGGCCTCAGGGACATGAGGGCCAAGGCCTTGGATCAGATTTCTCCTGGATCTCTGGATCAGGACCTGGGAGGCAGCTGACCAGCTCAGTGTGGAAATGGGATTACAGAGCACTCGGGGTGCAGAGCATACTTTGGATAGAGCTCTTTACACGTTGCAGGCTGTCAGATTGCTGTGGTCTTGCTGAGAGGTGGCAAAAGGCATGAATAGCTGTGGCTGTGCTGCTGCTCTCAGGCAGGAATGAGCTGACATGCTGGTGTTAATAGTGTGGATCACAGGTGCTCTGGCAGAGCTTAATGGCAGCAAGGGATGTGAGGAAGCCAAGAGCTGAACTGACTGTGCCAGTGGCACACTAACCCTGCTCTCCAGTGCTCAGGGCCATTTTTGAGGTGAATTTACACAGCTTGTACCTTCCATTCAGTTCCCAGCTGATCTTGTGTAAATTCTAGGGCACCCTTGTGGTGTTGGCATCTGTGAGAATAACAAAAGCATGACAATCCTGCTTTAAACTTCACAGGCTTTTTGGCAATGCTAATAATGCCCAGTCTCTTCTGAAGGAGGAAATGCAATGGCAGGCTGTGCCAAGGTTGTCGGTGCTGTGAGCCTTCAGTCTGAAGGAGAGTGTACAGATGTGTACGTGCATAGCCCATCCTTCAGGAGAGAAACCACAATAAGTACTGGTGGGAGAGATGGCAGCTGCTCACAGATTGATGCTGACCACAGAGGTGCTAATGCCTTGCTTTTACACCTTGATCTTGTTGCTGTCTTTTGTGGTGGGTAATAAATACAAGCCATTTCATCCTCTTTGTCTCTTCTTTGAACCTTTCTTTAAATTTGGTCAAGTTCCTGATGCATGAATTGTCTTGACCTCACCATGAAAAGACCTGTCCTGGGATTGCCCTGAGTCTCACTATAATTTCTGCTGCAATGCTTTATTTCAGTCTTCATTTTGGAGGGATAAGACTGCATTCAGTCATGCTCCACATGGTGCTAAAAGCCTGTGGTCTGGGTGATGCTCCAGTGGAGAGGATTTTCCCAGCTGACTGGGTACCTCTGAACCTGAAGTGCCTTCCCTGACATGATTCTCTTGCCTTCATTTCAAGTGTTTGCCCCCCATTCTGGGTTCTTGGAGGGCTTGGCAGAATGTGTCTGTGGGAGCTGTACACATGGGGAGCATGGTGCAAGGATTCCCTCCCTTACATGTGGGGAAGTGTCTGTGTGCCAAGGCAGCTGTGGGGGACAGTGCCATCGAGTCGTCTGCTGTAGCTGTGGGATCCTGTTCCCATTAGTCACCTCCACAGGAGCCAGATCAATCCCCTGCTGCTTTGCAGTCTTCCCTGCAATTGCTGCCAAAGGAAATGTCACTTATTTGGAAACTCTGCTTTCTTATTCTGGCAGTGGATGAACTTTCTTGGAACATCAGAGTTCCCAGGGCTGCAAGGTCCACTTCCCCACCAGCTCACACTGAGATAAACCAAATGTGCAGCCAAAGGAAAAGCCCAAGGATCATGTGGAGAATGGCTGCAAGTGTATCTTCTCTTCAGGCTAAAAATGTAGCTCATTGCAGGGGCTTGGCCATGGTTTTCCATAAAAAGACCACATCTGGAAATGCTGGCTCATTATTTTTGTGGGGCAGTTGTGCTTTGCTTGCCTCCAGTGGCAACTGGAGATGGCAAATCCTTGTCTTGCAGAGTCTGTGGGTTAAAATGGTGTGAATTGTCACAGGGAAAGAGGAAGGACACTTGACAGCAGAACTTGGGTGCAGCTGGTTATGGGGAGGGCTTGGGCAGGCAGTTGGGACAACTTTATGAAACATGTATGGCATGCACAGCAGGGGCTGCAGCCTGTGCTTGGCTGTCATGATTAGCATGATGTGCTGCTGGCACAGCAACACCTTCCCTGCTGAAGCAAGAGGCACTCAGTGTGCCAGTTGCAACGAGGTGACAGTGATGCAGGAGATAAAGAGCAGCCTGGGAATGGAATTCTTGTTTTCTGATCCTGTTCTGGGCCTTTGAGCTTGATACTGATTCTGTTTGCATGCTGCTAGGGGAGAGATCCAGATGCCTGCCTAATGCCTTAAACTCTATGTGGTACTGTCATAGGGCTAAGGGCAAGAGGTCTCAGTTCCTTACAGCTTCAGTAACCCTTGATATGCAAGAGTGGCGAAGCAAAACCCTGAAAACTTGTTCTTTCTATGTGGACATTTGTTCTTAGACAGCTGATTATTCCTGCTGGAGAGAAAAACCTGGCCCTTGTATCTGCCCTGGAAAAAAATTATTTCTTAAGATTACCAACATTCTCTAATTCTGTTTTCTAAAAGAACCTGCCAGTTCTTCCCACCTCCATGCTACCTGTGAATTTAATGAGTTTTCTTTCTGCTCCTTCATCCAGCTCTGTAGCAGAAGCTCTGAGGAAGGCAGGTTCCTACAAAATCCTGTTTGTCGATATGCTCTGCCTTTGTAGCACAGGAGAGTGCTGATATCTGCTCTTTACACATGGCTCTCTGGGCAGTTCTGTGCCTGCCCTGTCACTGTTCCCCTTCAGACCCCATTCCCCTGGCTGATGGGAGGGGAGGTGTCTGACAGGGAGTGCTGGGCCCAGAGCCCGTTCAGCTCTTGGAGGAGGGAGATAGATGGGAGTGATGTGATTTGCTCTTGACAAATCCATATTGGCTGCAACTCATCTCCTTGTTATCTCATTGATTTTTGGAGGGCTTGGAATTGGGTCTTTGAGGAAACAGGGCAGTGTGTGTGAAGGTGCAAGGGCTTCCTCTCTGCAGTACAGTGTTGTGTTGTTGGCCACTGCTCTTGAAGTGTTTCTCCTGTACCCCAGATGGCTTTTTGCTCCTCAGCACCCCCGTGGTGAGGGGCTGGGTGGGTGTCTGTGTCTCCCCCAGTGGTGTTTTGTCACACCCTAGTGGCTTGATGGCACAGTGGCCATGCATGTGGCCCTGCCACAGGCCTCAAGGGGACTTGCTTTTCTTTCTTCCTTTGGAAGAGTGGCCTGGGATTCACTCCCCTCTTGCTCACAACATGCCTGTTGTGAGCACCAACAGCGTTCAACCCCCAGATCATCCCACCTACAGCATCCCTTGGGGTGCTGACCAGCTGTGCCAAGTGGAAGGTGAGCTTGTTTGTGCTGCTGTAGCAGCAGTTCCTTTCTCCTGTGTTAAAATGCTGCTTTTCCCCCTCCCTCATGAAGAGGCTTGGTTATGGAAAGGCAAGATGAGGCATGATTTCCTTCATCCCTTTTGTCTGAGTTCCCAGAAAAGCCATTACAGTGCCAGAAAGTGACTCCTGACAATGCCAGCAAAAATGGCAGCACCAATTCCTGTCCTGTCTAGCTAAGACAAGTTATTTACTTACTCTTCTGTGGCTGCTGTGGGACCTTATGCATGGTGCTGGGTGAGATTCCCATGGAGGGGATCTGCTGAAGGCTTGAGGGGCTGAACCTAAAGCCTGTTGCTGGCTCAGGACTGTTGTAGGGACACTTGTACACGATCAGCTGATGGGTGGGACCTGGTGGTGTCTGTGCTTTGCCATCCTGGCCTCTCCAGGTCACAAAGCAGCAGAGGGATGCACAAAACTAGCTTTGTTATGTGGGTGTTGATAGCATGAGGAGTGCTGCCAGGCAGTGGGGCCCATCTGTAGAGCTGCAAGTGTCCAGATCTAGGGGCCTGTGGGGGCAGCAGGGCAGAGGAGAAAGTCATTACTCTGTTTTTTAGAGTCTCAGAAACATAGCTGAATCTGGGGCAAAACATCTGGCCTGTGCTTGCTTTTTTGTTTATGATTTTTCCTACATACATCTCTGATCAGAAGCAAATGATGCACTTGACTCAAAGCTCAAGCTGTGTTTTCACACAGGTATCACCAGTGGTTCAGGTTCCCCCAGAGATGGCTGAGGTGATATGGAAGACTTGCCCTGCAATGGTGCTCAAAAGAAATATCAGCAGCTCCAGGGTCAGGGAAGCTTCCTGCTGTCCCCTGTGGGGTCAGCTTGTGGGCTTGGTCCCTGGTTTGCCTGGCTGACACACTCTTGGCTTCCCTCTCCTCCTCCTCTGGAGAACAAACAGAAATTTTGCAGCTGCCAGCCACCAGGGAAGGGAAAGCACTGGAATACTTAAAAGGCAATTAATGTTTGCCACCACAGATCTAGCAGAGCCTTGCTCTTTCCAGTCTCATTCCCTGCCTCTGGCCCCCTCACCACCTGCTGCATTTTGTGGGTTTTCTTTTATCAGTTGCTTTTCATTTTCACTTGGGCTGTCGGTGAGAGCTGAAGTTCAGATTAAGTTGCAGCTGAGATGTGCTTTGCTGGGGATTATGGAGCTGGCTCTGTGTGCAGCTGCCAGGTAGGGCAGGAAAAACAAAGCTTTTCAGCAGGCTCTGAGCAGAGAGAAGCCTCTGCTTTCCAGGGCTGAACGTGGTGCTCCCAGGCTCCAGTCTGCACTGGTGAAACCAGTACCACTTCCTTTGTGGAACTGGTTGATTCAGTCTAAATGGGACAGCTGGTCTGTGCTGACCTTCCTGGTGAACTGGAGCCTCTGGGCTAGCCCAGAGAGCTGCCAGCACTGGTGGAGGCTCAGGCAGCACCTGGAGAAGAGCAGAGTCTGCTCCCACTGATGCATTTTGGTCTGATGCAGGTTCTAGGTGCAGTAGAGAGAAAAAATGAGGCTTTGACATGTATCTCAGCTTTATTGTTTTTGTTTAGGTGAATTCAATTTCTGTAATTGCTTGCTCCAGGAAGCTCCCTGGCTGTGTCTGTTGAGAAGATGAGGCATCACCTGAGGTAGAAAATGTAACTGCCATGATCTGGGAGGGCCAGGATGGGCCAGAGCCATCCATGGAGAGAGAGGTGGCTTGGACACCAGGAAATGGACTTGTAGGGCTGGTCTGAATTCATGGACTGTACTGAGTTAAAATAACCAACACTGAGTGGCTGTTTTTTTTTTCAAAGTGTTAAAAATATCCCAGATTTTTCATAAATCCAAGGGATGCAACCACAGTTGCCTAGCACAAGTGTGGATGACTGTCCTCCCTCAGAGCCCTGGTGGGAGCTGCAATACTTGTGCTGAGTTGATATTTTAAGGACCCTTACAGAGTAATTTGCCTGAATCTTTATTTGGGCAGCTGGGCTGACCTGGGTGAGGTGCAGAGCAGTGGTTCAGGGTGCCCTGCTCCTGGTGGTGACAGGGTGAAGGATGAACTGACCTCATTCTTTGCTCTCCTAGGGCACAAAGTCCACTCCATGAACTTGCATGTGGCTGGTGCCAGATGTTTTGGGCAGACTGCCATGTTTCCCAAAGAGCCCCACAGACCTGTGAGAGCTTTGCCATCCCAGGGAGGCAGGCCCAGCTCTCAGGCTGCCCATCCCACTTTGTCCACCCCTGGGGCTCACTGGGCTGCACTGGCATCATGCCACAGCCCTGGGGTGTATGTTGCTGCAGGAGCACAGTGATGCTGTGCCTTAGCTCTGCCCCTCTTTATGTTGTGCCATTGCAGCCTGTTGCCAGTGCCACTGGCATCCCTCCCTCTGAGCCCTGGGTGATGGAAGCCTGATTTCCATCCTGCCACCTCCAGGCCTTTCTTGCCTTGCTGCTCTCATTTCCCTGAGTGTCTCCAGGAGAAATTCACCAAGGAATCCTGCTGTAGCTGGAAGGACTGCCATTTTCAGAGCTGTAATCTCCCACCTGCCCTGTTCTGAGCTCCCAGTGTCACAGGCATAGCCTTGCTTGCTGGGATGCACTTGGCAGGAATGCTGCACAGCTTAGCAGTGGCCAAGGTGATCTCTAAAAGCATCTGTGTGTTGTTGAGATAGCATTTATCTGTTGGGAGTGAGCAGGCCTGACCTCCAGAGCACAAATGAGACTAAAACTTCATACCTGAATCTCTCAGATGATCTCCCAGATCTCCTTCCACCTACAGAAACATGCAGAAAATCAGTAAATATGAAAGCAGCTGCTAAAAGATGCTTGGTGGAAAGATGATTGTGCTAATGGGGAGCAGTGTGAGGTAGTGTGGTGCTTGCAGCCACAAAGGATGCTATAAATTGGGTCCTGTGTGATGATGAGCCACTGTCACAACATATGGCAGCCAGTGTGGGCTGCAAAGTCTGAGCCCCTCAGCGGGTGCCTGCTGCCACCCAAAATGGCTCACAGCCATCTGCTGGGACTGCTCCCACCTCCTGCTGGAGGCATGGCCTGAGCCTGTGTTTCCTGCTTGCAGCCTTCACAGAGCAGCTGCATCCTTCCCTTGGAAGGGTTGGCAAAGCTGGATGCCCAAATGTTTCATGTAAACCTTCATGTCAACAGCATGTCCACATATCCATGTGCTGGAGATGTAACAGATGCTTCCTGCCCTCCTCAGCTGTGTGCTCCCTCCTGGAAGGGGTTGGGGTGCTACAAGTCCTGAGGGTTCATGTCCAGTCTGACATTCCTCAAACAAGGCACAACAGTGAAAGTTTGTTTAAAATTCCCCACCATCTAATCTCCCCAGATGCTGATGAGATAACAACATTTTTTGTGGGGTTACTCAGCAACGAAGAAATATTTGGGTCAAGTTGAGCTGTTTACATTCATCTTGGTTTATCCATCTCATAGGGAATGAAACAAGTTTCTTGTTAAGTTTTTCCCTCTTCATTTTATTTTTATCTTGGTGCTTTGTATAAAAAGTATTCCATGTGAATCATGGATATTATGATTCCAGTCATGATGAAGGCCTTGTGACTTCTCTCTGCTGTGGTGGTGGTACACAAGGGATGAGTAAGCTGTGCTCAGTGCAGTGAGACCCAGCCTGGTGTGCATCTCCTGCATTTCCTTGGCCTTCTGGTTTTGAATGGAGAAGCCCCAGATCATGAACCTGTGTTGGAAATAGGACTACATTTATCTCCTGTCTTCTAATGAGGTGCCCAGCGCCTCAGGGTCTCACACGTGGCTCTCCAGCCTGTCTGTGAAAATGCTCTTGAGGGACCAGACCTCTTCTTTACACTCACATTATGTTTTCATGGACTCTTCTCTTTCTGATTCAAAGTGAAGGTTCAAATAACAGAATGTCTTTCAGAAGTCAGTTTCTGATTTTTGTGTGATCACAAAGTCCTGGAAAAGAGACTTACCAAAGGATTGCTTGTGCTGGGCCTGCTCTTATGGAAGGCTCAGTTTTCTGTGGGAATCCTAAAAACCACAATTTGACTGAAGATTGTCCCATAGCTTTAGAAGCAATACCCTATGCCTGTTCCATCTGATTTGTGCTCTGTGTCCTGCAGCTCTGTTGGTCTCATTGAATTAACATGATGGGGGCTGTAATACTGAAATGAAACCATCACTGAATGAGCTCATCCTGTCTGTGAGCCCTCTGCTCATCAGCCTGGGAAGTTGTCCTTCCCTTTGGGCCTCTTTGGAAGTGTTACCATTGGAAAGGATGGAGAAAACTGCCCCCCCAAACTGGGGGGCTGGAGACAGATGATGCTGCACCCACTGCAAGGAAGTGCCAGGCCTGGCTGAGTAATGTGGGAGTGTTATGTGGCATTTAGGTCAAGGCTGTTATCCTGACACCCAGGGGCTGCCCCATGCAGAGCTCCAGGTGCTGCCCCAGGGTTCTGGGTAAGGGGTGGATGCTTCCAGGAATACCTGGGACTGCCATGGCAGGTGAGTGTGCCACATGCACAGAAATGGGAAGTAGGTCTGCAGTGGGGAGCAGCTCTTTGTGTGGGCATTAATATGTTTGTGTGACTCAGGGAATGAAAAAAACAAACCTACCAAAACTGTGTTTTGTCCTTTCCTTCCCAATGTGTGCTGTGAAGGGAAGAAGGGATCTTCAGGGACAGCAGGACAGATCCTTCTCTGGAGCAATTCTTTGTAACTCTGTTGATTTAGTTGGCATTTCACTGATTAATACCAGTTGAGAATCCAGGCTGGAGTGTTTTGTATGCTTGTAAATAATTGAACGCCATGTGAATACAATGATGTAGGGGAGGATGGGAATAAAGCAGAGACACTGAGAAATTTCAGATTTTTTGCAATGAGGCTTTTATGTGGGAACACATTGGCATCTTGGCTGTGAGGCACTATGGTTGAGTGTGAGGATTTTTTCATCATAATTATAAGGACTAGAGCTGGAGAGCTGTTGAAAATGTGAGAAATGGCAAGCACATGTCAGATGGGGAGAGGGAGGCTGCTGCCAGCTGTTTCCCCCTCCCTCTGCCTCACTAGGTTTGATAAATATGCATTGTTTTTTAATACTAAAAATGAGCCCTAGTTCTGGCAAGGTGCTAAGTTGAGAAACCTGGAGATTAAATCCCTTGTTATCCAGGGTGAAGCAGCAACAGCACAAGACTCCCATGCATGCTGAGGGACCAGGTTAATGCACATCTGCTTCTGTGGAGGCCAAGAAATGCTACTTGTGGTGATGATGTTTTGTAGTGTGGGCTACAGGCTCCTTTTACACACTGGCTGCCAAATCCCTGCCCATAAAAGATGTCTTTTAACAGCTAGGGTTGGTGGGAGCTGATGTTGACCTGTCCCTCCTCACTGGTGTGAGAGCAGTTCCCAAATTCATGCCTCTCCTGTTTGCCCTGTGTAACCTGGCTGT
The DNA here is from genome assembly GCF_037042795.1 of Molothrus aeneus. NCBI lineage: Eukaryota > Metazoa > Chordata > Aves > Passeriformes > Icteridae > Molothrus > Molothrus aeneus. Next base: position 3,926,563 of record NC_089658.1, on the reverse strand, counting down.
GACAGCTCCAGCCCCTGCTCCCTGCTCCCAGGGAGATGTGAGGTTAGGAAATCAACAGGTGTGTTTAAACCCATCTGCATGTGTGATTTAAGGACAAGACAGGAGCCAAGGCAGTGGCCTGGGAGCTGCTGTCTGCCCTTGGCTGTGGCACAGGCACTCCAGGGAGCCTGGAGAGAGGCTGCTGATATGTGCATGTGTGCTTCAAAGCCTGGAGGCTTCCCAGGAGCTCCCACGGGAGGAGGTGAAGCTGTGAGGACTGAAAGTGGGTCTGCAGATCACGTGTGAGATTCCTAGAGCTGTGGGCTCTGCAGGATCTGGTCACCCAGCAAAGAGGGGCAGCGTCTGCCTTGTATTGCCTCACAAACCAGGAGGAGGAGGAAAACGTGGCTGTTTGGAGAGAGTTATTCTTCTTTCTACAGATGAATGACTGAGTTTCAAAAAGACTCAGGTTTGGTTAGAGCCTGTGGGCTTGTCTTTTTGCCCATCACAGAGTAGAAATTAATGTCCCTGATTGCTCATTCCCTCCTGGGCTGGGGCTGAGCCAGCTGTGCAGCAGCACAAGGCAGGAGCTGGCTCTGCTGGTCCTGCTTGCAGGGCCTGCTGCTGCCATTTTATGTCTTACCCTGCTCAGGCTGTTGGTGAATTTCTGTGCTCACTCTCTTGGGGATGCTTTATATTCTTCTTTTCTTTGTCACTGTTGAAATAAAAGTCAGTTGGGAATGAATGAGGGATTTGTGCTGGGTGTGGAGCAGTGTAAGAGTGGTGACAGATGTCCTCCATTTCTTGGACAATAGGCACAGCTCAATGACATAAGCCATTTTTATCCAGTGCTTGGAATTTTCTCCATGTAGTATTTATCAGTTAGCTATTCACTACATTGCAAATCCCTTTCTGCTGCAAGATCTCTGCTCTGCTGGTCTCTGGGTTGGCACAGACTGTGGTGACTCCCCCTGCTGCCTCCAACCCTTGCCCAGGAGGTGCTCAGGTGGGAATGGAGTAGCACAGAGTGGTGAAGTCAAGATTAAGATGTGCTGGTGACAGATCCTGAAATCCCATAGAAGGTTGCCCTTGGGACAGTGGTGCAGCAGGAGATGAAGGAGCAGAAGGGATGGTGCTCTGAGGGCAGACTGCAGAGCCCAGGTGCAATCCCAGCCCTGAAATCCTAGGTGATCCCCAGTACTGCTGGGGGTCAGGAGCTTTGCCTGTGTTCTGAGGGGAGGTGACACTTTGCACTGCTCCTTGTGTGGAAACAGCAGTCCTGTCCCAGCAGGGCAGGATTTAGAGGCTGCAGGTCAGACCTGGAGCCTGACAGAACATTCACTATGGGGGTAAAACCAGAGCCTGTGGGGAAATGTCAAACAGCAATGGTTAGAGAATATGGTGTTGGGAAAGGAATCAACCCTTGCCCTGCAGGCTCATTCCAAAACACATATTAAGAGTTACCCAGACAATCTTCATCTGTGGGACCTTGAGAACCACCTGGAGAGCAAGGGACTTGCAGACAGTCTCCAATGCTGGCCACTGGCAGTAGCCACAGAGTAACGTGCTCTGTCTCTCACCTTGGCTTCACTCTTGCTGTCATCTGGGACTAAACTGGCATCAGGTTCAGCTCAGAGATTTATTGCTGCTTGGGGGGTTCTGCTGAGCCATTGATGCAGCATTGAAATATTTATTTCTTAAGGATCCACCAGGAAAACTAAATTTCCAAACAAGCCAGCCCTGTGGGGGTACTCTTCAAAGGACACTGAAGGAAATGTTGCATTCCCTGAAAAGCAAATTTTTTTTTTTCAATGATGTTGGGACCATTAAATGGTCTCAATAGGGACAAAGGTGGGTGCAAAGCTGTCTATGGCAGGAGTGCCTGCCTTTCTCTGGAAAGCAACAGTGAGTCCATGGGCCAGGGGGTTCCTATCTAATTTAAATATATTAAAATGGAACTGGGTGACTAAATCATCCTCATGACATTCCTTATACAGCAAAGACCTGATTTCTTTCTAGGGACCAGAGTGAAACACCAGTGGGGATTCTATGCCTGAAGCATCAGTGCTAGGGCATTGCCTTGGCAAGAGAGGAAAACAGCAGTGAAATGCTAAAATGGCAAGAGAAGCACTGCTTTCAAACCCTCCTTTGTAACTGGTGTTTCATTTGTCTCAGGCTTCCCAGGGTCTGCCCTGCTCCATGAGCTCCCTGGGGTGCATCAGGCTCATTCACTGGCCAAGGCTGGGGACAAGAGCCTGATGTGTGTGTCCTGTTTGTGACCTGTCTGTGATTTCATCAATGAAACCCTCTTAGGAGTCCCTGGGACTGACCCCACACCATTGTCCCTATGGAGGGTGACATTGGGCTGCCTCCACATAGTTTGCTTACATTAAAGCAGGAGTCAGACTAGAGGGGATGCTCTGGGCTGGTTGAGGGAAGGGCTGTGGATATCCAGGAGGGTCTGTCCTTGTGGTCCTGCCTGTCTCCCAGGTTCTGGCAGCCCCTTAACCACTGCTTGCTTACTGCTGAGAGATGGTGGAAAGGGTTAGGACCTGGAGGAAGGCAAAGCTTCTTTACTGAAATAGGTCAAAAATGCTCAACTGGTGATGTTTTCATTCCTGCATGTTGCAGGGGCACTTGTAAGAGCACTATTAAAAAAAAAATCTTTCTAATCTATTATTCATTCAGGAAACATCATTTCAGTGTAAAATAAAATATTTTCCTTTTCCACCTCATTCTTAATATACTCTCTTCTCTCTCTCTGCCCTGCCTCCCTCCACCCTGCAGTGCTCCAGGGAACAGTATGTATGAAATTATTTTGTAAAATCCAATAAAAATTTTAATCAGGTCAACATCGTTACAGGAAAGGAAAGTGATGGAGCTTTTCTGATCCATTAAAAAAAAACATGTAGAGGAAAAAAAGCAATGTAAACATGCAGTTGTAGAAAGAGGAGCACAGAGCTTCACACCTGGACACCATGCAGAGCCTTCTCCTCATCCTGTCTCCATGGAGCACAGTCTCACTTTCAGCCAAATGCCTGCACACATCTCTCATCCCCTTGCACGTACACCAAATATATGCCAAAAGAGGGAATCAAGGCCAACCAATATTCTGAGTTGGAAGGGATTCACAAGGATCCTCAAAGTCCAGCCTGGCCCTGCAGACACCCCAGCAATCCCACCCTGTGCCTCAGAGCGCTGTCCAAAGGCTCCTGGAGCTCTGGCAGCCTCGGGGCTGTGTCCATTCCTTGGGGAGCCTGGGCAGTGCCCAGCACCCTCTGGGGGAAGAACCTTTTCCTGATATCCAGCGTAACCCTCCCTTGGCACAGCTCCAGCCTTTCCCTCAGGTCCTGTCACAGAGAGCAGAGATCAGTGCCTGTTCCTTGTGCTGCAGACCCCAGTGAGGTCTCCCCTCAGTTTTCCCCAGGTGAACAAGCCAAGTGACCTCAGCCACTCCATTCATGGCTTCTCCCTTTAGACCCTTCTCCACCTTTGTAGCTCTCCTTTGGACACTCTCTAATGGCCTTATGCAGGCAAAAGTCTTTGCCCTGTGCCCTTTAGGAGAACACCCACCTCTACCTGGAGGTCTTTACAGACCCTGTGGCCTGTGTGGCCCAATATTGTTTATAAACCACGGTTGGTAAAGCAGAGGGCTCAGCCAGTGCTGTGGTAACTCCTCTTTTTAATCCCTGTCTCTCCAATTACCATGGAGGGGAATAAAAAGCCCTGGTAGCACACGGTCATGCTCTGAGGATTTGCATAGTGTATTAAGGTTTGCTAAGATCCCCTTATCCTGACATTTACAGAAACTGCAACTGCTGAGGCTCCTCTCCATCTTCCCTCTTTCAGATTAAATCTGAACTTCTGAATCTGCCAGGGGGGAGCAGAGGGAGGGATTGGGAATATAACTGCCTCACCCCAGCCTGGATTTGTTCCCGCTGTCTGAAGCGAGGAGCTGGGCTGAGAGATAGGAGTGATGGATGGCCATGCAGGTCAGAACCCCTGAGGGAGGGGACAGACATACCAAGCCCTAAAAGTAATACACTGTTGACTTCAAGGGATTTGCAAAAGCCTCTAGGAATGAGTGCTTGGAATAATATCTTTTTTTGCATTGGATTCCTTAAGTGCAGGAGGGGCTGGCTACCTCCAACACTCTTCCCACTGAGGCCAGGGTGGTGCTTGTGGATGAGAATGGAGCTCTGGAGATGAGCACCATCCTCTGAAGAACCCACCTATGGAGGGGGAAATGTGATTGCTAAGATCAACACAGCTCCTGGTAGAGATGCCCATCTCTGCACTGTGGGGACTTCTCCCACAGAGAGCTGCTTTCCTCAGGGAAGCTGGGACCAATGAAGTAACCATGGACCCTTGTGCTTTTCTGATTCTGCTGGGACATAGGGTTGTCCTGGAGGACTAGGGATGGATTTTGCAGTTCAGAGAAGCAGAGATGGGAGTTTTAGCTCTTGGGAATGAGGATGCCTGGTGTTTTCAAGCTGGAGACAGTTGAGGTTGAGTTTACTGGGAGGGTGGCATCAGCAGGAGCAGTGCAGGGACTGGTGGGGCTGTGAGATGCCCTACAAAAAGTGGATGAATTCCACCCTGGGGTAGGAGGTGTCTGGGTAAGTCACTGAGGTTTGTCTGGTGCCAGCATGACTGGCATCAGGGCATGGAAGTGTCCCAGGCCAGGCTGGACGGGTCTTGGAGCCACCTGCTCCAGTGGAAGGTGTCCTTGCCCATGGCAGGGGGTTGGATTGAGATGGTGCTTCAGGTCCTTTCCAACCCAAAGAAGTCTGTGATGTTATGTGCTGCAGCTCATCACCTCAGCTGTGTGTCCCCCTGCATGGTGGTGTCCCCTGTGCCCTGTGGGGACACGTGCTTGAGCCCATGACCTGGAGCCTCTGCTCTCTGCCGCCACATGGGCTAAAATAGGAGTCAAAACATTCAGCGCTTTGGAAAGAAAAACAAACTCTAGGCAAAAGTGCCAACTGCAGCAGCCATTTTGGCAGAGCCGTGGTGCAGGGGGGTGGGTGCCAGCCGCAGGGCCTTGGGAACAGCCCTGAGGGGAAGCAGCCCGCGCTGTGTGCCCGGCGGAGGCGGGAGAGGGCAGCGCCCCCGGCGCAGGGCTGGCGCCTCGCCTCCTGCCGGAGCTCGCTTCGCCACCCTCCGGGTACGCATGCACACGCCTCATGTGGCTCTGACGTTATTCTCCTTGGGTTGCTGCGAAGGACTCAAAAAATGTCCATTTTAGGGTTTTTATATTTTGGGAGCCAGACTGAAATTTTTTTTTTCATGGTCAGTGACAAGCAGCTTATGGGAAACAGATGAACAATACTCCCAGGAATTTCTCTTATTGCTGCCTGTGTTTAAAATACAAAGTTAGAGAGGGAAGGGAGGAAAAAAATAAAGTTTTTTAGGCTGAATTCCAGTCGAGTGCTACAAGACGTTCCCTGCAGTTCTCCCTGTATGGATGTGGATCTCACATGATGGAAGTGGGCATGGAAAGCTTGGCTGGGTACGGATCTGATTTGGAGTGAGGCCCTGCTTGGCTGCTGGGAAGTTGCTGGACTTCTCAAAGTGTTTGGTCTTTCCTGGAGCTCAGAAAGAAAAGGCAAGTGCACCCTGAGGCCAGTGGCCATGGGAGTCTCTTCATGGTGGCCACAGCCAGGCCTGGTGGCTCTTTCCAGAGGAGACCTCATCCTTCTGATCTTCCCACTGTGGAGAACTGATTTGTTTCCAGAGGGGCTGGTGTGATGGAGGACTTGGTGAGCACCCTCAGCCACCTCTGGTGCCTGCAGCAGGGGTGGGCCACTTGGTTTTCACCTTTCCCAGTGTTGTAGATGTGGCTCTGTAGGTTCCACAGGATCAGTGTGGAACCTGCCTGGTCCTGGCAGCTGGATCTGATTTCTAAGCCCTGTGCTGCTGCCTGCAGGGCTGTGCTGGCTGTGTCCATAGGCTGCAGCTCCCTGTAATAGATGGCCAGAGGGACGGATGGCCCAAGGGGTGAATAAATCTTGTGGGCTGGGTGATATAACAAAGCACTTGACCTTTGCCCTGGTGGTTTATTTTGTAATCAGTGCCTGGCGATTGATTTATGGGATAATCAATCTTTGCCTCCCTCCCTTCCTCTGGCCTTGGCGTTGCCTGCACCGTGGTCCTTGCTTTGAGTGATGACTCCAGGCTACAAACAGGGATGAGGCTGCCCACCCCTGCCTCCTTCCTTCCCCCTGCCCAGCCGTGCTGTCTGCAGCCCCTCCTGCCCACTGAGCCTTCATGAGAGAGCTCTCATCCCTCTGGCAGGGGCAGTCCTGCCCGCCTTGCCAATCTGCAGTGCTCCTGGCCTGACAACTGCCTTCCCAGCACCTCTGTTTATAACTCCTGCAACAAATTGTCCTCAATGAAAGGCTTTCATGCCTTGTGATGGATTTCCCTCACATAAATTGAGGCTGTGAACATCCTTGCTCTTCTCAGGGATGCATTCCACTGGGAAGCTGCAGTTGGAGCAGTGAGGCCTGTGCAAGGGTAGAATTCATGCCCAGGAGATGCTTGTCCCCATGCTGGTGTGGGTTCAAAACACACCTTCAGGCACTGTGCAAAGCCAAAACCTGCTCAGTGACAGGTAAGTAACTTCCTTCCTGGCTATAATGCCCAATTTTTCATCTTTGTACTATTATTCTCCTTTCTTTTGTACTGACTTCTGTTTTCTCTACTCAGCACCATGGTGCCTGATAGCTGCATGAAGCTGTGCTGTGGGCTGGGGGCAGGCAGAGAACAACTGTAGTGTCCCTTGGGATGGGGCTGGAGAGGGTGTGTGCCACATCCTCCACTGCTACCCAGTAAATCTGTCCTTCCTGGGCCCTGACTGTCCTCTGCTCCCTGCCTGAGAGGCTGACTTGCTGCTCTGATAGCTGCTGTGTGCCCAAGGCTGCCCAAGGGATTGATGGGGACCCTCGAGTGATCTCATAAATATGGGACTGGGAGGAAAGAACAAGTGAGGGAGCTCAGCTTGTAGCGGGTGTGTGACGGGGAGCAGGTTCACCCAGTCAGCAGTAGCCTGAGGAAGGCGTCCAAGTGTCAATTCCAGCAGCAGGGCAGCTGTGATAAGCCACAGAGATATGAGCAGAGGAGGAAAGCTCTGAATCTCAACAGGCTTTACTGCAATAGAGGTAGCAGGGCCAAGGCTCTAAGTTCCTGAAAAGCTCTGGGAGATGCTCCCCAGTTTGGATCGCCTTAAATTTTGGCATTTCTATGAGGGGCCCATCCTAGCAATGTGTGCTGACTGAGACCTGCACATGTCCCACCTGCCCTGAGGACAGGGTGTCATGTACCCTGCTCTGAGCAGCCATGGTGACATGGTGGCACCAGGAGGGCTGCTGACACTGCTGGGTACCTGTGGGACAGACTAAGGGGAGCTCTGGTGGATAGAAAGTGCCTCAAGTGGGAGGCTGCTGGGAAAAGAGAGCCCCAGCCCCTTGGCATGTAGGGCCAGCTCTGTGTGTATTACTGCCTCCATAATCCTGAGGTGATGCTGTGTGGGATGTGGGGCTGGGCTGGCTGTGATCATTCTAGTGATGGCACCTTTCCTCTAAGGTGTTTTTAAACATCTCCTTCTTCCTTATGGAAAGTCTTTCCTTATAATCTATTCTTGTCCTTCTCTTATTTAAGTTCATTCCTTCTTGTAATGCATCATCCTTGGTCAGCCTTAAAGGTTGGCAAAGCCTGAGGGAAGAGAGGAAAGAGTTATAATGTCTGAGGGACTAAAGGTTTGATTTGGATGCAACCACATTTATTCAGCAGCAAATTACATCTTCAATCAAACCAATGCAAATCAGGCTCCCAGTTCAGTCTATTTGTTTGGACTTAGTGAGTGCAGGGGGAATAATTATTTCCTGCTTCCCCCATCCCTTTAAGTTCCAATGTGCTTGTCCAGACCTGCACACACTTGCCTGTAAAACCCTCTTGCCCCAGGGTGCTGTGCTGTTGGGAATAGGTACATGATGATCTCTGGGTTTGGTAGAGCCTGTGTCCCTTGGGAAAGCAGCAGAAGAGCAGCAGTTTGCACCCAGTGTGGTGCTGTAGCAGGGAAGGGAGGGGTACCTCGGAGCTGCAATTAGAGCTCTCTGAATAATTCAGTTTTTCAGTGTGGTGTCTGAAGTAGAACAGTTAAAAGAATGTCTCTGGGAGACTGACAGTGATCCCTTTCTCCTTACACACACCCTGAGGAAGAAACAAACCATGAAAATCCATTTCATTTGTTTGGGGTCATTTCATTTTCCTTCTTGTTTGTGCATGTCTGCTCACTTCCTCAGTGAAAAGTCCTCTGTTTTAGAAACATCCAGGAAAAATAAGTCAGGGCTGAAATTTTCATTTTCACTTCTTTTTTTCTGAAGTTTTTCTCCAAATTTGACCTGTATGTCTTTGTTTGAAACCTGCATTTTAAGGTGGAGAGGTGAGAAAAGGTAAATCCATCACTTTTATGAACAATTTCCCTTGTCTTCATCCCAATCTGCCCTGGACATCTGTGTGTCTGTCCCTGCCTGAGTCTGCTGAGACACCCCTGTAAGTCCTTCTCGTGCACCTCATGCCCTACAAGAGGGCTGGGGACTTGTCCAAGCCCTGAGTGCGGCCATGGGCAAGGCATCCATGCCATGGGCAAAGCATCCATGCTGTGGGAAAGGCATCCATGCCATGAGCAAGGCATCCATGCCATGGGCAAGCCTTCCATGCCATGGGCAAAGCATCCATGCCGTGGGCAAGGCATCCATGCCGTGGGCAAGGCATCCATGCCATGGGCAAGCCATCCATGGCATGGACAAGCCATCCATGGCATGGGCAAGACATCCATGCCATAGGCAAGGCATCCATGCCGTGGGCAAGGCATCCATGCCATGGGCAAGGCATCCATGCCGTGGGCAAGGCATCCATGCCGTGGGCAAGGCATCCATGCCGTGGGCAAGGCATCCATGCCGTGGGCAAGCCATCCATGCCATGCTGCAGCCATGCTGACTTGGGAGGCATTGGCTCCCAGCACGTGGGTAGGACACAGCCCAAATGTGAAAGCAGTGATCTGATTTCCCCTGGGCAGAGGGAGGCTTCTTCCCTTGTAGTTGTCCTTTGTTTCTGGAATGGCCATGGCAAGTGTTTTCAGAGAAGAACCCATTTGTGGGTTTGTGCTAGATCTGCCCCGACACACCAGGGGAGGTGAGCTGGGTGCTTGCTGTGTCCTGCAGCGCTCCCCAGCTCCTGGGTGTACATGTTCCTCCCCAAAGCCCTAATCCTGCACTGGCCCACGCTGCCAGATTCAATAAAACTTGACCAGGAAGGCTCAGGAGAAGGCTGCAAGGTCTGCACTGAAAGTGGTAAATCCTTTGAGGCTGGAGGCGTCTTTATGCTGTATGTGTGTCATGAGGGATTTTTGTTCCTGCTCGCAGCCTCCTGTTATCCTTGACTACCAAGTCCAATCTGGATTCACTGCACAGAACGTTTTGAGCTGAAAACAGCTCAAAGCACCTCCTGGAAATGCTAGGAAAAATTTCCATATGGGGGATAATGAGCGGTGAGTGCAGAGGAGGGACACAGCGGGAATTCCTTACTCCTAGAAAGTTGCTCTGAGCCCGAATTTCAGTGCCACAGAAACCTTGGAGGATTTAATACATGGGTCTGGGTTTGTTGTTTTTGTTCACTCCTGAAATGGGTCAAAAAGCTTTGCATTTTTTCATGGATCCAAAATCACACTCTGTGTTCTCTGAGAAGCACTGCAGCTGCTGTGTGCCTGGTGCTTTCCCAGCTGCCAGGGCTGCTCACGGCTTTGAGACCGGTTCCTTGGGGTTGGTGTTGTCTGGCAACCGTGAGTTTCTCCAAGATATGTTCAAGTAGTGCCAGGGAGGCTGGAGGCAGGGACACTCCTAACAAGTACAGCACACATGAGGCTGAGATGTTTGCCCTCTCCTTCAGATGAAGCCTGCTGGTACAAGCAGGGTGGTGGGTTGATCAAGCCTGGCTTTCATGGGTGAGCACAGAGCTCCAGCTGCTGCTGGTTCCTCCATCATTGCCAGGTTGTCTCCTGGCAGAAGCAGAGCTGAGGTCACCCCCTGCCTGTCAGCAAAGCCCACGGTGAACATCAGGTCCTGCATGCAACCAGCTCCAAGCTGGCCTGTGGCAGCAGAGAAAAGATCTCAAGAGCACCAAAGGAGTGCCAGTGCTTTCAGAGGGGCACGTGGCTCCCAGTGTCAGCTGGTTGCCCAAGCCCCTGGACCCATCCATCTTTCCCAGGGACCTTGCTTGCGTTGGGCAAGAGGGGCTGTCTGAACTCCTCGTCTGTCCCAAGCAGCCTTGAGGTTATTTATCTTTTGTAGATTCTCTGCCCTGTAAATATTTGCATGTCTAGCCAGAGTTATAGACCGTGTTATTTATGTGGAGGAAATGGATATTTAAGGCTGTTCCTTTTTGTTATTGCCCACATTATTTTCAGGATGCCAGACCCCTTTTTATAGGGGAGCTGCTGCTGTGATCAGCATTTCAGAGCTGGCTGGTTTAGGGCTTTAGCTGCTGATGTCTCTCACCTAGTGCCTGTGGGAGGCCTGGCTGAGCTTGCAGAGGGGGTGCAGTGACTTTTTCCATTCATTGGAATTCCCTGCCTCTTTCCCCTTTGATCTTCCCTTCCCAGACAGGCTTGGGTTTTTTTCCCTTTTACCTTACACCCTGTCAGCTCTCACACACCCCTTTCTTCCCCCCAGTTCCTGTAGGTTTTTGGATGTGCTGTCAGTGACTGGTGGCCATTTCTGGTCCTCTGGTTCCAGCACAGGGCTGTCCCTGTGCCCTGCTTGCCCTGATACTGATAAGCTCTCCTTGGCAACAGCTCCACACTGGCAAAGCATTTCCCTCATCCTGCAGACCTCTTGAAGACCTGTCCTCCCTTGGTAACTCAGATCATCTTTCCTGGTTTTCTATGCACCTCTTCATTTGCCTTGTCTGTCTGAGGACCCTTATAATGCCAGTAAGATGGTTTGGGTCAGAGATGGCTCCCCAGAGCCCATCCTCTGCCTGGACTGGGATCTCAGCATCCATGTATGTTGTATTTTCTGACACCCCTGACAAAGGGAGGAATGATGATTCTGACTCCATGTTCTTAGAAGGCTAATTTATTATTTTATCATCTACATTATATTAAAGAATACTAAACTATACTAAAGGATACAGACAGAAGGCATAAAAGATACTAATGAAAACTTGTGACTCCTTCCAGAGTCCAACACAGCCTGACCATGATTGGTCATTAAGTCAAAACAATTCACAGCAGAAACCAATGAAACAATCACCTGTTGGTAAACAATGCCCAAACACATTCCAAAGCAGCAAAACACAGGAGAGGCAAATCAGATAATTATTGTTTTCATTTTTCTCTGAGGCTTCTCAGCTTCCCAGGAGAAAATCCTGGACAAAGAGATTTTTCAGAAAATATGATGGTGACACATATGCAAGCACCCATGGGTACCTGAGGGTTACCCCTCTCCCAAGGGCCAGTGAAGTGTTGTCTGTGGAGGGGGCTGTGCTGGCCTGCCTCATTCCCTCACCTCAGGTTGCCAAGGTACAGCTAAAACTCTCATCCAGAGTGTCATCATCTCACGGCTCAATTCCTTCAACATCCTTTTCTCTGGCCTTGACAAATGCAATCTTCTCCCACTCTTGCCTGTTCAGAGCTCTGCTGCAAGGATCATTTTCTGCGCCTGTCATTTTGCTCATGTCACCCATGCTTTACTTGCTTTTGCTGATTCCTGCTGGCAAATAGCAGTTACCTGTATCTGCTCTCCAGCCCTTTCACAGCTTTCTTTGCTGTTAACCTTGTAGTCCCTTTCCACACGTGGTTTCTCACTGTCACTCACCCTCCGGTGACAGCCTCTGCCAGCACTCGCTGTTGTCTCCCAGCTCTCTGCTTTCTGCTCTGGTGCCTCTGGGATCTCCTCTTCGAGCATGAGCCCTCATTTGCCAGCTCCTATCCCAAACTGGTGACAATGGCTCGGGTGCAGGTGTGGGAACCACCTGTCTGGGAGGCAGTGATCCTGGCTTTTTGTGCTGTTCTTCCACCACCAGCTTAGGCTGAAGACCTTTGGGGCAGGACCTTTCTTTAGCAGTGTTTGCCTAAAGATATGCAAACTCACAAGACCCTTCTGGCTTTGTGCCTGTGTGATGTGTGCCTGTCCTGCTGCCATGCCTTGTGCAAGCAGTGGTGAATTCAAGCTGAATTTGGCAGGCTGGGTGGAGATGTTATTCCTTCCAGGTTATGTCTAGATACTGGAGAGGCACCTTCTCTGGCAGCCAGGGTGTGGAAGCTGGGTTTGTGCTGGGTTTGTACAGCTCAGTGCTGATGGGGAGCAGGCTGAGCCCCTGCCCCATCTTGCTTGATGTCTGCTCCACTGTACTTGGTGATGGCCCAGGGGAGCTTTCCTAGTCCTGAGCCTTGCCAGGGAACCTCCTTGTACACCTCAGGGCAGCATTTGCTGGTGCAGACCAAGTCTGGCCCCAGACATAATGTACCTGGACTAATCTGGAGCAGGGTCAGGGTCAGGGTGATCCTGAGCAGCACACAGAGCCCTGCTCTGTACTGCAAGTGCAGGAGGGAGAGAAAAATGCATCAGTGCCTTCATCTGCCCTTATGGATTTTTCCACCATATTTTATAAGCGTTCATTTTTATTTATGTGAGGTTAAAGTCAGTCCAATTTGGAAATCAACTTGTCTAAGGAGCTCCCCTCAGATCCTATTAGCTTCATGTTCTATTCCTATTCATTTTTGCTAATGCCATTCACCAGGCTGGCTGCGGTGGTGGCTGCAGGAGCTGATAACTCTCTCCTTGCCAAGCTGCTGGGGCCATGAGCTGGTGGCTGTGCAGACAGCAGGATCTGGCCATGCAGTGAAGGGCTGGAGCTCTCAGGTTTCCAGCTTATAATAGCATGGGGGGTCACTTTCTGTTCTCTCCTTGCTGCACCCAGTATCCCCAGGAGCCCCCCTATCAATGCAGGCATGGAGGGCACTTCACTGAAAATCAGGGGCTGGTTTGGACAGAGAAGAGTTAAGAAGTGCTTGGGTTATCCTGGTAATTAGAGAAATTCCTGGAAGAAAATAAAAATAAATCCATTGAGGGCTTTTAAAGGAGAGCTAGGGTGCCTAAGCCAGGAAGTCTGTCAGCCGCAGATTGCCGGCGGCTGCGGGGGCGTCCTGGGGAGGTATCAGTGCACGCTTGGCCAGCTCTCACACCCATCCCCTGGCATCCACTGCTGGCCCCTGCCACGGAGGGACTGCAGGGTGGAGCTCTGCACTGCAGCTGGATAAGCACTGTGTCCTTTCCAGAGGCCACATTCAGGTAACCCCAAATCAGCTGCCAGGATTGCAGCATGGAGATGGGTGTCAGCACCCAGCCAGGATGGGATGCATCCCTTTTTTCCATTCCTATTTGTCCATGCAGGTAGCACAGCCCACCTCTCCTGAAGCATCCTGGCTGCCCTGTCTCCCCCCTGCCTTTAATTATTTATTGAAGTGGTCTGATACCAGGCGACTGTAATTAAAAGAAGAAAAATACACACAGTAAAATGATTTCTAAAATGGCAACACACTGGATGCAGTGAAGCAAGCAATGTATTAAATATTTATAGCCACTAGTCTGCTGGGGGGGGGGAAATTAAAATTATTTAGCCTGAGAAAAACATTTTAATTATTTAATTTGAGGGGAAACCTCCCCCACAACCCTCCTTAGTAGTAAACCCCAGACAAATGACAGCATAATGTAAGGTTTGATTAAAATCTGAATGGTATGAGGGCCTGGAGATTGGAACAAGGAGATAGGGAGCCACGTGGTTATCACACGAGGCAGAGGTCTCCTTGCTGTGCTGTGGCAGGTCTGGCTGTGTGATCCTGCATCTTGCAGGGGAATTCTTCCTCTCCAGGTGTGGGCCATGCTTGGCAGCAGTTAGCCAGGGGTTTGCTCTGTATGTGGGAGCCTGGGAGCTGGGCAGGAGTGCAGGGACAGGGTGAACCACCATGGGGTAGGATATGGACATGAACCACTGTGACCCACCCCTGCAGAGGGAACTCTGTGCCCATGAGTTGCTCTGAAATGCCTTGCTGGGCTAGGAGCTCTGCTGTGTCTGTCCCAGCAGTCCAGCTGCACCAGGCAGGTTCTGCTGGGCTCACCCCACACCAGGCATGTGGCACAGGGCTGCCTGAATCCCCAGGTCTCGTGGCATTTTCACACTGCGTGTGTGCAGCTTTTCCTGGGAGTCTCTGTGCCCCTCTGCAGGAATGGGGCTGGGGCTGGCATCCCTTTGGCACCTCCAGTCGAGGCTGGAGCAAAGGATCTCCCAGCTGCATGTCAAAGATTGAGAAGAGCAAAGCGTGGGGTCTGAGAGGCTGACTGTTTGCTGAGAGAGGAGGGGCTGCAATCTTTTCCCTTGTGCCTCCAGACTGACAGTGTCTCATTATTAGCCCCCTAGAAACAGGCACTTTGACTGAAAAAGCCATCCTAGCTTTCACTGTAACAGTCAAAGCGGCTCAAGAATAAACATGGCTTGGCAAGAATAAACACAAATTGCAGTGCTTGCTGTGAACAGCGATATCCAAGGGAGCAAACATCAAATGAAGGATTATCCCTGTTTGCAAGGAAGCTCTTTGAGAAAGAGATTGAATAAGGACCATCTGCAGCCCAGAGCAAAGGGACTACCAGGAGAACCTGCTTGTGCCATCAGGAGCTCTCCCCTTTGAAGCCCACATGGTCTCCTTTAGGCACTGTCTGGTTTAACTTCATATGCTCTGTCAGCTGCTGGAGCCCTGAGCTCTTTGCAGCTACCTCCAGCTTGCAGACAGTGTGGGCAAGCCCAGAAAGCACAGGAGGGGAGTTCAGAGGGTCAGAGAGGACGAGGAAAGCTTCCCTGCTGTGGGCAGGTACTGGACCTGATGGAGACAGCCTGTGGGAAAAATGCAAAGCACTTGCAGGAGCTGGAGGAAGATCACATCAGCCAAATCCTGCAGGAAGCTCTGCTCTCTGCGCCAACACTAATGCTGCCAGGCTTAGAGCAGGAGCCCTAAAGGCAGCTCTTAACCAGTGACTTTCCCCTCACTGCCCATGGGAAGTGAGCACGAGCAAGCCCTGCTCCCCAAACCCTTGCTGAGAGGCAGCCCACATGGCATAAATCAAATTTGGAGGCACAGAGGTTCCATAAACAAGCTTATTTTCTGAAGCCGGCTCCCATTATGTTATCTGTCACTTTATTGGGGTTTCTGAGCCGTTTATTTTTATGTATATACATCAGAGCTGGTGAGCTGGCGTTGGCCTCAGAGTATAAAGCTGACAAGACACAGTAGCAGCGTGTGAAACCTGTCAGCAGAGCAGCCGCCTGTGAAATGAACACGGGAGCCGATGCAGATGATTTTATTTATGGGGAATCTTGGGTAGTGCATGCTGGAGTGGTGGTGCTGTCCCTGGCCCTCTGAGAGACACCAGTACCAGACCCATTGCTGGCAGGGATAATGGCTCCAGGCAGCTGGAAATTAGATTTTCTTCTTAAGGAATGTCTTAAGCTGCTAAAATACTGTGGTAGCCCAGAATCTGTGTAAACAGATAGATTTTCTTGGGATGGAAGGTTGTGATGGAAGGTTGTGATGGAAGGTTTTACAACACTTTGCTTTCTGGTGTTTTCCATCTTGGTAATTGTTCTCCTTGTTTTGTTTGTTTCTTTGTATTTAAGATAAACTCCAATTCAAGGTAAGGATTTGTTCTAAATAGAAAACCTGGAGTTTCTGGAAAGGAAAGGAAAGGAAAGGAAAGGAAAGGAAAGGAAAGGAAAGGAAAGGAAAGGAAAGGAAAGGAAAGGAAAGGAAAGGAAAGGAAAGGAAAGGAAAGGAAAGGAAAGGAAAGGAAAGGAAAGAGCAGGGTTTTGAAATATATTTGAAACTTTTTTTCCCATTTTTTTGCCCCTGGGGCGACATTTTGCCAAACTCAATAGCCTTTACAAAAGCCTAAATGAATAATTGTTTCTGTCATGTTCCAGGAAAAAAGTATGTAGCTCAGCAATTTTTCCTCTCAGTCAGAGGAAGCATTTTGGGTGTGAGATAGT
Source organism: Molothrus aeneus (assembly GCF_037042795.1). Taxonomy (NCBI): domain Eukaryota; kingdom Metazoa; phylum Chordata; class Aves; order Passeriformes; family Icteridae; genus Molothrus; species Molothrus aeneus. Next base: position 3,910,483 of record NC_089658.1, on the reverse strand, counting down.
TTTATGGGTCATTGAAAACCCTACAGAATTATCTGGATTGTTATCAGGGTGATGGCACAAAACACAGACCCTGGTCTCCGAGGCTGTTGTGACCTTGCTCTGAGTCCTCTGCTTTAGCACAGAGAGGATGTTGCTGTCATGTTCTGGTCCTTCCACAGGCATGAAGGGCTCAGTGCACTTGGAAAAGCAGCCAGAGGTTGTCAGCGCCGTGTTGCACATGGAAGTTGGTGCTCCCTGCCTACTCCTGCCAATTCACCTCTTCTTGGGTGAATAACTTGGGCTTGCACTGTGCCAGGTGCCAGCCCCAGTGCCCAGGGAGAGCAGGGACCCTGTGGGGCTGCTCCTGCCTGAGCATGTCATAGGTGCATAAAACCTGGATGCGTTCTGTTTGGCAGGAATAATGATTCAAATCTTCATCTAGACTCCAGTCTGTCATCGTGCTTCACAAACAGTAGCAATGCTACTGCAGCAATTCCTGGAGCTGTCCAGGGAAATACCTCTGGATTGGCTGTGTGTCCCATGGCTGCCCTTGGAGAAGGCATGGGTTAGGTAGTGGCATGTTTCTTCCTAAAAACTGCGACCCCTGACCCATCAGTAGGAAAACTGAAACTTCAGTAGGAAGATTCCGGTACTGCTATCTTGCCTGCTGAAAATCAAGTGGTATTATTTTAATCCTCAGCTCTCTGGTTTGTGTGAGGGGCACGTCTCCTTCCCTGGTTTCACTCACAGCCTGTTCCACCAGTGTATCTCCTGCTGGCCAGATGCAGGAAAGGCCTCTTCACCCTTGTGCACGAGTGAGACAGGCAGCTCTGCCTGATTGATCTGCTGCCTTCCAGCCCGGATCATTCCTCTGCAGGTCTGTCTCTCACCTGCCTGGGCACTGCTAAATCTTCCCTGGAAGGAAGAACTATTTGTCAAGTGAAATAGGAAGGTTTGAGTCTCATGTTCCCCAAGGCCACTTAGCAGGGCTCTAGCTGCTCTCTGGACACTCTCTTTGCTGTGCTGGAATGGCATGAGCAGGAATGAAGGCCACAAGGCTTTTCTGCCTGCTGTCAGCACTGCTCCCGTGAGCCCTCCTGGCAAGCACTGTGTGTGTCTTGTCTTGCCCAGCCTGTGAAGGTGCAGCATGCCTCAGCTTTGCCCACTGTGGAGCAACGTCTGTGGTCTGCACGTCATCTTTTGTGCTTCTCTGCACCAGCCCACTTATTGACTAGGAGTGTAATTGTGCTGCATCATGTCTAATTGGTTTGCTCTGTCTCTCTCCATTTGTTTTCCCTGCTGCCCCCCCGCTCCCTCCATCAGCGCAGCGAGCTGTGAGCGTGAGCAGGGCACAAGGCCACGCTCCTGATTGCTGCAGGAAAACAAGGCACCCAACTTCCTCCTTTCTTCTCCTAAATTCAAATGACAAGAAACAGAGGCAAACAATTTTGCCAACCCTTGGCAGAGGGCCAGCGCTGATAAAGAGCCGTAATTAATCTCCCCAGCTTTATTAGAATATCATTACAATTAACTCGGCAATCTTCTGTTGATCAAAGCCATTGTTCCCTGCAGAGCAGAAGAAGCCAGCGTGAGCTTGGATTGTGCTGTGCTTAAAAGCACCTAGAGCTGGATCATTCCTGCCAGGCCAACAGCAGCTCCATCCCTCTGGCTGGCAGCACAAGGGCTGGCAGAGCTGTGGGCACAGACCTCTGTCCTCAGCCGGCCTCTTGAGCCTCTTGCAGCTTTGATTTCTTTTTTTTAGCTTCTCTTCTTTGTTGAGCTGTTATAGCCCAGATCCTTTGCAGGCACCTGTGAGTCCCTGATTCCCTGTGTAGATGTTTTTGGGTCCAGCCTTCTAAGCACCAGGTTGGTTCCTTTGTGTGTGTTCATAGAGCTCATAGCACTCTTGCTTCTTAGGCTCAGCTGGAGCTACAGTGACTGCTGCAATAACAGAGGCAGAGCGGGCAAAGAAACCGGGGGAAACATTTGTAGAAGCCACATCTGAAGGAAAGGAGAGCTGTCAGAATGAAGCTCATAAGCTCTACAGTTAAATAGCCTGAGATGTGTGCTGTAGAAAAGCAGGGAAAATGAGCACTGTTAAACTTTCCTCCTTTTCCAACTGTTCTTTTAATATCAGGTAGTTTTCTGTAATTTAAGCCTGTGATTAGTTTTATCAAAAAGATAGGTCTGAGGCAGAGATCTTAAAAATGATTAGGTGTGTGTTTGAAAGACAAGAACAGCTCCACTTGCACTGCAGGATAAAGATGTCTGTCTGTTTGCTGCCTTGAGCATCCATCTGTGAGGGCCTTGTGCCAGAAGAAACCTCTGGTTCCACACAAATCCCAACCCATCTCAGACTTTCAGGGCATTTCTCATCCTCCTTAAAAGATGCCAGAGCAGAATCCTTCTGGCATTGGGCAAGATTGTCTCAGGTGATTTCATATCTCTTCCTCATCACACTTCAGCTTTTGAAGAATGCTCTCAGCTTTGGTGCTGTTGCTGGGGTCCTGACAACACAACCTTGCTGAATGCTCAGTGCCCTGCACCTGGAGCCACCAGCAATGTGGAGACACTGCCAGGTTGGCTTCCAGAGCATCCTGTTGGAGGGGTTACTCTAGAGGGGGCTGGAGGGCCTGCAGCCCATTCCCCATCCACTCCTGCACCTTTCTGCCTGGTGGACTGCCCTGTGCCAGGCTGGAACAATCCTCTGGTGCAGAACCAAGGGGTTTGCTCCACAGCAAACAGCCTGGCCCTGCCTCTCTTCTCAGCCTGATGTAAGATGGCTTAGGTGGAGGTTTTATCCCGGAACTAACTCTGCCACAGAGGATTTACAGGCTGTGAGCAGACTCAGTGGGTGTGAAAACATGCTATCCAGGTACACAGAGAGAGAAGCAGGGGAATTTTAAAAGCTCTGGGTCTCTTCCCCTGTGGTTTGTGGAGCAGGTTGCAGTGGGCCAGTGAGCTGTTGTGCAGCAGGCAATGCTGAGCTGCCTTGCCAGCCAGCCTGGGAAGGGTTCTTAGGTGAAGGTGTTTGAATCTCTCTTGCTTTTTGTCCTGAATTCTCATCCATTTGAATAGTCAACTTGTGAGCCCTGGGAAAAAGAAACGAGAAAGAAAAGGCAGGTCCAGGGCTGGGTCTAATTGACCTTGGCATTGTCCCTTTAAGCAGCCACCCAGGAGAAGGGAGCAGCTGCTCCAGTCCATTTGAAGGTGCAGATATAGCATATCCAACCTTGCCTGTACTGCCTGGCTTCACTCTGCAAATCCTTAACCCTTCAGGGCTGGAGAAGAGGGAGCTGTATTTGCAGTGTAATTTTATATGCACAGTGCTGGGTGTGCTGAGTAAATGCACCTCACTGGTGGCAGCAAGCAGGATCTGGGGGTGGCACCCACTGCCACAATTCCTGCTGCAGGCAGGGGCATGAGTACATTACAGAATGCAATCACATGAGGGTTGGTTTGATGTAGGCCACCAAGTTAGAACCCTCTTCCCACTTCTCCTTCCCTGCCCCTTCTGTGGCTGGGGATCTGAGGCACTAGAAAACCCTGAGAAGAACAACCCAAACCCAAGAGTCCATAAGACTGATGGAAGGGGCTGTGGCTCTGTGTGAAGCACCAGAGTATCCATGAGGTCCTTTGGTGGTTGGTCCCTGGGGAGAGAACTTGTCCTTTTGGCCACCAGCATTCCTCAGCACAGGTGGGGACAGGAGGGGCTGCTCAGCCTGCATTGAGCAGGTTCAAAGGGAGCAGAAACTGGAGAGGCTCTTCCAAAGGGCTTAAAGCAAGGCTTGTCTCCCTGTGCCCTGCTGCACCTTCCCCTGCTCCTCCACAAATGGCTGAGGATGTTATCAGGCTTCCTCAGGTCTCTGGGTAAGATGCAGGGGCTGAGTGTCAGGTTGTTATTAAATGTCATTAGTAAGTGCCAAAACTGTGTGTAGCTCCTCAGGCACAGACAGTGACTGGAGGAGGGATGGTTCACAGTGCCAGGAGATGAGTGAATGCTGAAGGTCAGGGACACCTCAGTCTGGGCTGCCTTCAACTCTCATTACCTGGTAGAGGCAGGAGGGAGGGTGTGTGTCACCAGGGACTTCCTTGTGCTCACATGGGGAGTCCCCAGCATGGTCTGTGTGTGAGGAAGAAGGAGCTGTGCAGCCCCCAAAATCCTCCTCTTGTATCACCCTGGTCTGCAGGGGCTCCAGTATGGGGCAGGGCAGGCTCCTGCCCATCACAGTGGAGCTGCCCAGGGGAAAGACTGTTTTAGCCTCTCTTCTACCCAGCAGAGGCAACTGAAAGAGAAATTTTGCAAATGTTTTTCTGGCTATGTTCCATGCTTGGCTCTAGCTTTCCCTCAGAGAGAGCTGGAGATGGTGCACTGTTGAGGAGGCAGCACCAGCATCCCCAGGAAAGCCGCCTGCTTGCTTTGGTGCCTGGCTAGCTGTGGAGATCTGGGGAGGAGCCAAAACACCCAGAAAGCACCTGCCTAAAGGGTGAGATGGAGCAGAGGCAGCTCTGGTGAGCGTGCCTGGGGCAGAGCGAGGGACGGTGAGTCGGGAATCGAGTGCCCGCAGCAATCGCGGCCTGAGCACGGAGCACAGAGCACGGAGCCGCTCGCTCGGTTTATTTCAGGCGGGCTGCCCTAGTTCTGTGCCTTCCGTGGAGTCCCTAATTATTCCTCTATCTTTGTAGCGAGCTAATTAGTTTCTCAGCACTCAAGGCTGGGGAACACTGATAGGCTTGGGAAGCACAAGCTGAAGTGATGATGAGGAGAAGAGCTGGTGGGAAATGGCTGACTGCAGATGGGAATGGCTGGGAGCAGGGCAGGGTTTGGAGAGCTGCTGCAGGATGGTCTGGGAGGATGATGAGGAGGGAAGAGCCATAATCTCTTCAGGCAGGGTCTGCAGTGTGACAATAGGGAAACAGCAATGAAATGGCAGGGGGAAATTGAGAGGGGCTGGAGGAGGGCAGAGAGTGAGAGGGGTGGCCTGGGGCAGAGCAGCCACAAAGGGCAGGGTTCAGGGCTGGGATCCTGCATGGAGGGGAGCACGGCAGGGCAGGGCAGCAGCTGCCCCCTTATGTGGGTACTTCCTTGGGCTGCCTTTCCCAGGGTGCTGCTTGCAGGACCAGCAGCCTTTCCTGACTGTCCCATCATTTTGCTAGCTTGGTGGTGACACCAAAGAGCTTTGCTGGGAGAGGCCAGCCTGGTCTCCAAGCTGGATGCTCGCCATTCTGCCTGGTCAGAGCTGCTTCTTTCAGAGAGAGCCACCACAGATAAGGCAGCCTGCACTGATATCAGGCCCCCAGTGTTCCCATGTAGGCATTCCCCTCTGGCTGCTCTGTGTGCATGGATGCCTCGTTGCTGTGACACAGGGCTGTGCTCCAGAGCCCACACTCCCTGCATCTGCACTCTGAGCCCCAGGAGCACAAAGGTCTCATTCCAGTTCTCACTGCCATTGGGAAGTTCCCAGTGGCCACTGAGTGCAGTGTGTGACAACTCTGAAGTGCCCAGGTGGCCACAGATTTATTAGGGTATTATTCTACTAGTGCTGCAAATGGTGTCATCTGTCTTCTAAACTTTGCACTTTATTTCAGGGAGAGAATTTAGTATATCCAGGCAATATGCTGTAGCTATAGCATATGATAAAGCCCTGCTGGGAAGTGTAGTTTAATTGATTTTGTTATTAAAGTGCCACTGGAATAAATTTGCTCATTTGAATTAAATGTCTTATTACCTGGATCGTAACAGGCCCATGGTGAAATCTGCAGAGGGGCTGGAGCTACCCACCAGCTTTCCTGGTGGTACAAGCTGACATGGAGCAGCTGACAGGGACCCACAGCTGGCACCCTGCTGACTGCAGGCTGGTCACCCTGAGACCCTCAGCACCCACCCAAATCTGCAGGGAAACTCTGCTTGGAAACCTCAGGATGGGAACAAACCACAGTGGCAGGGCAAACTGTGTTTTAGTCACAGTTTGTGTTGTTCCTCTAATCCTTTTCTCAGGTAAGGACATTGTTTTAAAGGGACCTGAGGAACAAATCTCTTTCACAGGACAGTATTTCTTCAGTACCACCAATAACAGGGGTGGATTGAGAAATGAACCATTCCCCATTACACTGGGACTAACAGCACAGCCCATGCTTTCCAGTTAAAATTTGATTGCCTTGAATCCTGAGGATTATGGAAAATAAGAAAAAGGCCTAGTAAAATTTATGGGTTTTAATCATAAACTGATAGAATCACAGTAAATCTATCATAAGCATGCAGATACAGATCCAGGAAAAAGAGGAGAAAGCAATAGGCTTTTTCTTAGAGGAGTTATGTGTACCTTGGCAGGGCCAGGGGGAGGGGAAACAGGGCTGCTCCCCCAAACATCTCCTCTGGGGCTTTGAGCCCCTGCACCTCAAATCCCTTCTCCTCTGCTGTGTCCTGCAAAAGCCTGGAAGCAGGGATTGCACTGCAATGTCCCTGCCCTGTCTCATGGCAAACTGGCTGGGCAGGGCTGGAGAGCCCATGTGGAGGTGGAAAAAGAGGGACAAGGAAGGAGATGGGGGAAAAAAAGAGAAAAGGGAATCAAAGCCCAAAGATCTTTTTTCCCTCCACCTCTCTGTGTGCTGCTCGCTGTGGTGGAAGCAGGATGAGACCCTGCCAGGGGAGGAGGGAGGCAGAAATGTGGGGGAGAAACCTGTGAGCAGAGGGAGCTGCAGGAAGCACAGCCGTGGTGCAGACAGGAGAGCTCTTGACAGAGAGAAATGGCAGGAGAGCGAGGGAGCAGCACAGAAGGCAGAAAGTATTTAAAAAAAAAAAGAGCGATAAGGAAGAAAAAGGGAGAGAGTAAAATATTGGCTCTGAAGCTGAGATAAGAGAGAGAGGGCAGTTAGTGAGAGAAGGAGTAAAATTAAGTGTGATAAGGCCTGATAGAAGAAGGGGAAGGCAGCAAGCCCAGGCAGAGAGCCAGGGGGCTGTGGGGAGAGAGCACAGGGGCTGTGGGCAGAGCTGGGGGGCTGTGGGCAGGGCTGGGGGGCTGTGGGGAGAGCAGAGGGGCTGTGGGCAGAGCTGGGGGGCTGTGGGGAGAGAGCACAGGGGCTGTGGGCAGAGCTGGGGGGCTGTGGGGAGAGAGCACAGGGGCTGTGGGGAGAGCAGAGGGGCTGTGGGCAGGGCTGGGGGGCTGTGGGGAGAGAGCAGAGGGGCTGTGGGGAGAGCTGGGGGGCTGTGGGGAGAGAGCAGAGGGGCTGTGGGGAGAGCTGGGGGGCTGTGGGGAGAGCAGAGGGGCTGTGGGGAGAGCTGGGGGGCTGTGGGCAGAGCAGAGGGGCTGTGGGGAGAGAGCAGAGGGACTGTGGGCAGAGCTGGGGGGCTGTGGGGAGAGAGCACAGGGGCTGTGGGGAGAGCAGAGGGGCTGTGGGGAGAGCAGAGAGGCTGTGGGGAGAGCAGAGGGGCTGTGGGCAGAGCACAGGGGCTGTGGGCAGGGCTGGGGGGCTGTGGGGAGAGCAGAGGGGCTGTGGGCAGAGCAGAGAGGCTGTGGGCAGAGCACAGGGGCTGTGGGGAGAGCAGAGGGGCTGTGGGGAGAGAGCAGAGGGGCTGTGGGCAGGGCTGGGGGGCTGTGGGGAGAGAGCAGAGGGGCTGTGGGCAGGGCTGGGGGGCTGTGGGGAGGGCTGGGGGGCTGTGGGCCCAGGAAGGTGGAGGGCCAGCCTGACCCCTCTTCTCTGAGCACCCTTACCCCTGTGTAGCTCTGTGTAGCTCTGGTGATCCATGGAGAGGAGCAGAGCGGGCACAGGGATTGCTGGGGAGGGTCAGGGAGTGGGTGGGTGTAAATGTGGCCTGCAGGGTGCTCATAGCCCTGCTCCTGCCTCGGAGGCAGAGGGGAGAGCTGCCACCTGCCAGGCACCTGCCAGGCATGGGCCCTGCAGTGGGGGAACACATGGAGCCAGGGTGGGTGATGCTCTCAGGGTGGAAGGGCTGTGTAAGCACTCATCTCCTCCCTGCTGTGTCCCCACACACCCTGCCTGTCACCAAGATCCCCATGGCACTCCCAGTCTAGGAAGCAGAGGAGGTAAGGCACGTTTGCCCTCCGTGCCCTAAACACAACTCCCTGGGTTTTTTTGTTACCTCTTTTAAACTGTTTTATAAAGTGCATTGTATTTATTGTGATTCAGAAGAAGCAAGTGGAAACTGCTGTCTGGCTCTGACACATGGGCCACGGTTCCCTGAAGAGCAGTGCTGGAATCCAGCCTCTGCTTTCTCACCCCTGATTAAACTGCAATAGAAACAGACTGTAAATTTCAGCAAAGGAGAGAAAGAGAGTCTATTCTTTGGGTTTGGTTTTTTTCCTCGTTTTTACCAGCTGTGAAAATGGCTGAGCTTAGTTGCTGGCCACTCTGAGATGCTTTTCTTCTGCTCCATCCATCTGCTTCAATCACATGGTGACTGGAAAAAAAATTATCTAGTTCACAAAGCATCGAAGATTAAAAAATCAGTGTGGGTAACAAAGTGTGTGGCAGTGCCACAGAGCATCAGGCATACTCACTAATGAGGGATTCGAGCTGCAGCTTGGGATTTAAGGCAGCAGTGTGGCCTCCCCCAGGAGGGTACAGCAGAGGTGATGGGGCTGGGGACAGGTGTGGGGTTCTGTGACAGGGCTGGGCTGGGAAAATTCCTAAGTTGTTCTATGGAAAATAAATCATTTGCTCTCTTCTTTTTTTTTTTTTTTTTTATTAAACCTTTTCTGACAGTGAAAGACTTGGTTCCCCCATTTGATTGCTGGGGCAATCATTTGTAATGTATTGCAAATTTCCTCATTGGACTTGGTTATTAGTATTTTTTAAAATCTATGTGTGTTGAATTAACTCTTTTCATTACAGCACTAAAAGTGATCACTGGAGCCAATTAAGAGCTCTTTTGGATGGCCAGTGCCTGTAGCTGTCCAGGGTCATGGAGACCCCCCTTCCACCTCTCTGCTGAGCCACTGGTTGAGTTTGTGTCAGTCCTGACAACCAGGCTCAGACTGAGCTTTCTGTGCCTAAAGTTCTTTTTCGCTTGGCTCCACTTGGCTTGGCATCATCCTCCAAGGGCTGAAGTCCTTGTGCATCCCTGCCTGTCCCAGGGGAGTGCTGCTCTGAGCCCCTGGAGCAGGATCTGCAGTCTCTGGAGCCTGCCTTCAGCTTCAGCCCTAGGTTTGTGTGTTGCTGTTGGCAGTTTTATGTTTAGCTTGCTGGAATATTGGGAGGGGAAGCTCATAAAGAGCGTTTTGCTTTGGCTCTTTTAAAAAGCAAAACAAAGCCAAAGGCTTTTAAAAAATGTATTGGTTTCAAAGTTACAAAGGAAGGATGTGTTAGAGATGAGGAAAGAACAAATCAAAGCTTCTGAAACTTGCTGTGGAGAAAGAAACACAAAATGTTTTGTTTGAAGATGAACAGAAAGCTGCTATCAGCAAAAACTCCCCCTCCCCGCAGCACAGATGCTTCAGGTTGGTTCCTCAAGGATGGCACAGTGCTGAAAGAAAAGCAAATCCATTCTTTCCCCTCTTGGGGCCCCAGGTTCCTGGCACTTACATTTTACCATCTTGCAATGACTTTGATCCCTGGAGACTCCTTAGGTGCCTTACAAATCAAGAATGAAAATCTGGGCTCTGCCTAAGAGGTGTCACTGAGGCTGGGTGGGCCAGGGGGGTCAGTGTGGTGGCACCCTCTTGGTGGCAGCTGGGAAGGTTGGGAAGCACCTCCTGATTCAGTAAGGATGATAAAACCTTCAGTGCCCATATTGACACCATTTGCAGGGATATTTTGTGTTTTGTTCTTGTGGAGATGAGATGGTCCTTAAGGTCTCTTTCAACCCAACCCATGCCATGGTTCTGTGAGGCAACACAGCCCTTCCAGATCTGATGCAAGTCCCAGAGCAGAGCAAAGGCAGGATGTTGCTGTGACCAGAGCCCATGGTGATGGGCTCACTGCTGCCTGGCAGGGGCAGTGTATCACAGCCTGTGCCTGTCCTCTGCCTCAGCCTATGCCTGTGTCTACAGACCTGTGGAATTCCATTTTCAGACAAGGTCTCCTGTGAGCCTGGAAGCTGAATTCCCTTGGATGTGCTTGAGGGTGCTTGAGACTGACTGCCAGTGATCAGGTCCTGAGCTACAGGCAGGTGAGGAGCAGTGCTGGAGCTGCTCCAGGCACAGGTTGCTGGAGGTACCCAAGTGGGTGCTGCCAATGGATGTGTCCCATCCCTGCCCATGGGCTCAGCTGTGCAGAGCACAGGAGCCAGCTTGTCCCCTATAGGAGAGGACACACCCTGGTACTGCTGCAAAGGCTGGCAGAAGATCCTCTCCCCATGTAAGAAGCAGGAGGATCCCTAGCCCTGCCCAGGCAAAGCCTGGCCCCCCTGGCTCCTCGCCTGGAGGCCACAGGCAGGGCCAGCCCTGCAATGGGGCTCTGCATCCTCCTCCCACACAGAGGGCAGGAAAGCACAGCCCTGCTCCATGCTGCTTATGGACACCAGTGTCACAGCCCTGCTCCACAGGCTTTGGGGATGGCCAGGGGAACTGACTGTAAAAACCAGGAAAAATAGTCCTGCCTTGGTGCCACAGTGGGCACTGCACTGTAGGAGGTGCCTTTGATGTCAGCAGGAGACTCGCCCTGGCCTGGGGCTGCTCTTGGCAAGGCATCTGGGGAGTGCCTCTGAGGCAAGAAAGCAAGCACTTGCCAGGTACAGAACTGGACAGATCAAGAAGTCAAAATTTTTCATTCCAACTATCTATAGGAAATAGGGTTTTTTTATTATTTCAAGTTTTCATAAAAATCCATAATTATTGAAATCAAAGTTACAGAAGAAAGTTCGTAACTTTTTTATTGATTTTATTTCTTTTTTCTTTCTTTTTCCCACCCTCCCCCGTTGTTTTTCCCCTCTCAGAGTTATATCTGACACCAGAGTCCATCAGACAAAGTCCTTACAAACACAGGAGTCCTGAAGACATCGGCTGAATGTTTTCCTGGTATAAAGAAGAGGAGGAGGAGGTGGTGACAGTGCGGGCGCAGTGGGTTTGGACAGGGGCAGAGGGCACGGTGGAAGGAGAGAGGTCGGTATGTTTGTAGCAATGTTTGTTAATTATTTTTTATTTGTTCATTTGTTCATTTTTTTTAAAAAAAACAAAACAAAACAACACCATTATTATTTGCAAATTGTCGCCTGGTTAAATCATTTTCATATTAAACTTGCGCGGCGCGTCGGCAGAGCTGATGCCCGCGTCGGACTTCCGTGGCACGTACTCGATTTCAATGTTGTGCTTGGTGTTGCCTTTCCCGCGGCTCCAGAGGAAGAGGAGCACCAGACAGAAGAGCACGACACCCAGGAAGGAGATGAAGCCCATGGTGGTGGCGATGATGAGAGTCTTGATGTCAAAGGGGAAAGGCACGGTGGCGCGCGTGCTGTTGGCATCGCTCTCGTTGGGCTGGTTGGAGATGAACGCGAAGGTCTTGTTGGGCTGGTGGGGCCAGTCTGGGGAGTAGCTGCGCACGTGCAGGTGGGCCAGCATGGTGTCGTTGCCACCCGCGTTGCTGGCGATGCATAGGTAGGTGCCGTTGTCCTGGATCTGGGCGTAGCGCACCTCCAGCGTGCCGTCAGGGAAGACAGTGAGCCGCCCGTTGGTTTTGGTAGAGATGAGGTGCTTCCGGGGAGACAGCCACATGATGGTGGGCGGCGGGTCCCCATCTGCCCGGCAGACAAAGTGTACCGTGTGGCCTTCGTCCACAAAGATCTGCTGAGGTTTGCGGTCCCGTATTCGTGCTCGGCGGCAGGTGAAGTAGTTGGGCAGGAGGACGTCAGGGAAGTCCTTGAACTCCTTGCCCTGGACGAACTCGGGGGTGGAGCAGGTGGGCTGCTGCTTGTTGAAGTTCAACCTCCATCGCCGCCGGAAAACCCAGAGCAGCCGGCAGTCGCAGGCTAAGGGGTTGTTGTCGAGGATGAGCGTCTCCAGGTTGCCCACCGAGTGGAAAGCTGACTCCTCCAGGGTGGTCAGCAGGTTCCCTGACACGTTCAGGATGCGCAGGTAATTGAGGCCGCGGAAGGCGAAGGGCTCGACCGTGGTGAGCTGCCCTCCCACCAGCTGGATCTCCTGGAGCCTGAGCAGGTCATGGAGCATTGAGCCCTCGATGGTGACGATGGGGTTGTAGGACAGGTTCAGGAACCGGAGGTAAACCAAGTGCCTCACTGACACGTACGGGATGGACGTCAGGTTGCAGTGGGTGATGGACAAGGAGGTCAGGTTCAACCCATAGAGGCAGTTGGATGTCATGGTATCCAGGTAGGGCCAGTGTGAGATCTCGAGGACCTTGAGCCGGTACAGCCTCTTGAATGAGTAATCCCGGATGGTGTTGATGTTCAGGTGGCGCAGCCGCAGCACGATCAAGCCGTGAAGGTGAGACAGGGCCTCCGTGGGGATGGAGGTCAGGTTGCATTTCTCCAGGGTCAGCTGCTCCAGGCTGTTGAGGCCACTGAAGGCCCGGTGGGAGATGTAGACGAGGTCGTTGTCACCCACCTCCAAAGACTTCAGGTTGTACAAGTCCTGGAACATGTAATCTAGGAGGATCACAATTTTATTCTCACTAATGTCTAGCTTGGTAAGGTTGCTGAGTCCAGTAAACACCCCCAAAGGGATCAGCTTGAGTCTGTTACTCCTGAGCCCCAGCGTCCTGAGGTTGAAGAGGTTGTTGAAAGCCCCAGGTTCAATGGCACTGATAATGTTCTCGTTTAGCTCCAGCTCCTCCAGGTGAGGGTAGTTGGCAAATTCATCCTGGTTGAGCGTCTTGATGCGGTTCTTGCCCAAGTCCAGCAGCCTGGTCTCGGTGGGGATCCCCTCTGGCACGACCATGAATCGCTTGCGGTGGCACAGGACGGCGCGCTCCTGGGCAGAGCACTCGCAGCGCGGCGGGCAGCCCGTGGCGGAGCCAGACAGGATGGATCCCAGCATCAGCAGGAGGATCGGCTGCCAGCAGGCCAGGATTGGGCTGCGCATACTCGCCTCCCCAGCTACCATCCTATCTCTCACCTGCAGGTAACAGCGGGAGAAAGAGCAAGGGGCACGTGAGCAAACAACGGGCACAGCCAAGGCAAAAGCTCTGGTGTCCTGCCAGAGGTGATGGGAAGGCAAAAGGCACCATCCATGCACAGCAGAGGGTCTCATTTTCCAGCTGAAATGCAGCCCTTTGGCTTCAAGACCCTCTCTTCTCCCCCTTCCCTGACTTTCCACTTGATGGTTGAACGTGCACTGACTCTTGAGTGGAAGGCCTTGAGGAATCTGTGTCATACAGCTTCCTCTGCTTCTTAAAAAAATAATTTAATACAAAACACATCTATCTACATCCTATTTTAAGCTCTTGAAATTATTCCGTTCCCTGTAGATGGAGTCTGAATATAAAGGCTGCTTGGCAAACAGAGGAGCCGAGCAGAGGATGGAGCATCTGGGGGAGCCCCACTTGGGGCAAGCAACACTGAGAGCTCAGTGGGAGCCAGCTCCCTCCTTCTGTGCTCCCCCATGCCCCAGCTGCTCTCAGTGTGTCCCCAAGGCCAGTTCCTTGCCTCCCACCATGCCAGCCTGCAAGGGCAGACCCAAACCATTTTCCCCCCACCCAGAAACAGCAACTGGGCAGACACTGCCTACAAGAGCAAGCTGTAGCCTCAAGTCAGGTCCAGGGGGGCTCTGGATAATGAGGGAGCTGCCTGGTGTCAGCTGGGAATCACCCAGCCTCCTGCTGATGTCCCTGGGGAGGGCTGGGAGACCTCCCTGGGGGCTCATGGTCTGGCTTGTGCCCCAGCCCAGAGCCGTCCTGGCCCGGCAGAAGTGGATGCTCCTTGTCACGCTGCCTTCGTTGCATTTATTTCCTTTTTCAGGCTGTTATGAGGAATCAAATCATATCAATATTGCATATTAGATCTCCAGCTACTCCAGCCCTTGTTTATATCTATTGTTATGTTACTCTCTGCACTACTCCCACTAATGCTATTTATGGCTATCACCAAACACACCCAATCCATTACTTCCATTGGCTCTGTTTGTATCCATCACTGTATATCCTGTCCATTACTTTCCCTGCTCCAGCACTATTTATGGGGCTGGTACACGTTCTGCACATTCCTGCCATTGCATCTGCTCATATTCATCATTTCATACAGATATATGACCCAAGGATCACTTTTGTTCCCAAAAAATTATTCAAAATTTCTTTGTAAGATACAAGGATGGGAGATGATGGACTGGCCATAAAAATGTCCACCAGCACCATCTTGGAAACCACCAGCCTCGGCACAGCCAGTGACGGGCTGTGAGGGCCTGGAGTGCCCCCAGAGGAACCCTCTGTGGTTTCCTCCCATTTCACTGTCCCCTTCCACCCCCCACCCCCCCTTTCCCTGCTTCCTCTGCAGTGGGGCTGCTCAATGGGGATCATGCTGAACACATCACCCCACAGTGAAGGGGTGCAGGGATGGGAGCTGGTCCTGCCAAGCTCCCCTGGCCGTGATGCTGAGCTCCCTCCTGCTGGCCCTGGGCCAGCATGTCCCAGTCCAGTGGAAACATTTCCAGTGGGAGTGCCTGGGCCCCAGCCAGGCTGCAAACAGCCATTTGCTGGGTATTTACAATCCATCATCTCCCATGTCATCACCTCCCTGGTGCTGGGCAGCAGTACAGATACAAGGGGGTTGCTGCTCCCACTGCCATGCTGCTGGGGTGGGGTTGGGACTGGGGCCGGTGCCCTGGAGCCAGGCTGGCCCCCTGGTTGGCATGGCCCAGGTTGCACATGGATTTGTTCCCCAGGCTCCTGCTGCAGCCCTGGCTGGGGCTGGGCTGCCAGTGAGTGCCCACGGCCAGGAGCCTCTTGGGCACTGCCCTCCCACCACAGGCTCGTTCCTGAGCGCTGGCTCGCCTGCAGCCTTTTTTCTCAGAAACCAACTCCTGCTCCTCAAAGCCGTGCTGAGAAAGCCATCAAAGACAGCAAAACACGGCATGCAAAACAAAATACAGTCTGAGGGGCTTAATTATAGCAGGACTGAAAACACTCAGCTCATTAAGAGTGCCAGGCACCAGCCTTGTTTGTGTGCCGGGCCAAAAGCTCCGCTCTGCCTGCATGTGCTGCTCTGTTCTGGTCCCTGCTGGCCATGGGGAGGAGGCAGAGCTGAATCCTGCAGACCAACTTCCCCCAGGCTCAATCCTGCCTCTCCAGCAGCAGGAAGGGAATTGCACCTCCAAAGCACCTTGTCCTGTGCTGTCATCCCCAGCGCAGCCTCGGCAGAGCCAGAGCTGTGAGGTATCAGTGAGTAAAAAATCAGCAAAGAGGCCAGAGATGAATGAAGCAGAATCTGTGTGGTGTTACCGACGAGCACAGCCCAGAATTAAAGTCCAGACACACCTCACATGTTATTAGTTCTCAGCTAAATTTAAATCCGTGATAAATACAATCCCTGACAAAAACATCCGTAATCTTAATAACCAGAGCCACAGAAGAGCTTTGGGAGAAAGACAATAAATAAGCTGGAAAATTCTGAGCTAAGATGAGCTTTAAATCACTTCTGGCTCCCATTTACCTCTGCCTGATTCGGAGAGAAATAGTTGTGCCTCAAGGTGATGTGGATATTAAGAGATGCCCTTCTAAAAACGACTCAAACTGTGATTTTTGTGTGAGCTGTGGGCCAACAATGCTTGCATGGCTTTACAGCCACTGCACAACTGCTACCTGCAGGAAGGGCTTTCCACAAAGCCCTCCCAGATTTACTCTGAGGAAGACCCTGAAACATGCCCAAGCTCCCCTCCAGGGTGCCAGCCATGGCCCAGCAGGAGCTGCCAGGCAGGAGCAGAGGATGGGGCCATGGCTGTGATGCACAGCCCAGCCCTTGGCATGAGCGTGGTTCTCCTTCCTCAACCACAAAAAAAGAATGGACAAAAAAAGCAGCAGCTGCCAGGCTCACTGCCTTTAGGTGACAGCAAACCCAGTGCAAGCCAAAGCAAAACTCATGCTCAGAGCCATGGCAGCCACTGACCCCTGTCCTCACCACCTGCTGCCCAGGGCTGAGGGCTCTCAGTACAGTCCCTTCCTGCAGGAAGGTCCCAGCCTCAGCCCAAGAGGCGCAGATGGAGGCACCAGAGCTCTGCCTTGGTGCTAAATACAGCAGGGCCTGCCCAGTGTCTGTGCCTGGCCTCACTGCTGGGAGGGAAGATGCCATTCTGGGCTGTGCCTGGAAATGCAGCCTGGGGCCAGACTGAAGCGCTGACGTGCGTGGGGTTTGCTCTGCTGTGACAGGCACACGCTGCCCTGGTGTGGGAGGAACAGCCCCAGAAAGCCAAACTTGGGTGATGACCCAAAAGGGAGCCCAGGTTCTGCCCCTGAGTGTGCTCCTGAGGATGCCCCAAGGGGTGGTGCAGCCGCCTGGCCATGCCCACCACTGTCACCGCTGTCCCTGGGCTGTCCCCTGCTCCCACCCCGCCGAGCAGGGAGCGATCTGCTGTGCTGACAGGGAGCGAGCAGGAGGCAAAAACCCCGAGTCAGCTCTAAGCCCACCTGGCAGCCATAAATTACAGGGTTGGAGATGTTCACCCTTGAACCAGATGCTTCTGAGAGCATCGAGCCACAACAGGCAATTTAGGACAAAGCGAGCCATACCCCAGCAGGGAGGGGGGCCCACGGTGCTCTGGGGGCACCATCCCCACCCTGTCCCTACAGGAGCCAACCTGCTGCTCCCAGCTGTGCACAGCTGGACAGTGCTGGGCATCCTCACTGGGCTGCAGTGGGGGGGTGCGTTCAGCCATGGGTTCACCCCATCTCTGCCATGATGGCTTCATACAAAGCCAGTGAGACACAGCTCCCTGAGTCCATGCTCCTGTCTCCTCTAAGCTGCTCCAGCTAAATCAAATTTTATTGAACTTCACTACATTTTAGAGACAAAGACTTCAGGTTTACAAATAAATATTTAACAACCTTTCCTGCTGGTAGAGGAGTTTCTTACCCAGACCCCGGGCTCTGCACTGTTTCTGTAGCTATCTGCAAAGCGGCAAAACAAAGGGAGCAGCTTTAATTTGCCAAACACGTTTGTGCCCATTTCCTCCTCTCATCATTTCCCCTGTGTCCAGTGTGCATTTGTGGGCCCTTTTGCTTTGTCTCTCCCTCCTCTCCACCCTATCTGCTCCCTCCTCCTCCTCCTCTTTTCCCACCCAGTCCCAGAGTGCAGGCATTGGCAGTAACTGCCCTTCTCCCCCCTGCTCAAGGATGGGCAGCAGTGGGTGGGAGCATCAGGCAAAGGAAGTAGTTTCCCTTCTGGAACCACCATGCTTCACATGGGGAAGAAGAAATCAAAGAGGGAAAGCATAAAGTGATTCCTGAGTGCTGTCAGGGCTGGCTGGTGGGCACAGCCAGGGTGGCACAGCACTGGCCTGGGCAATGGAGACCTGCCACCACACTCCTCTGGACCTTCATTCATGGATGTGCTGCTAACAAAGGGTTAGAGGGCTGCACTGTGTCCTGGCCTGGCCCCAAAATCATCCAGGAGCAACACAGGAGGGTGAAAGAATGGGGGAGAAACAGGCAGGAGATGAGAAGGACCCCTCAGGGTGGTGGGGACACACGAGCAAGTTGTGCAAATTAAGCAAATGAGCCAAGGCAGGTCAGCCAGAGGAGAGCACACCCCCAGCCCAGCACCCCCAGCTGCCAGGGTCACTGCTCCCCTTCCCACAGGAAGGCACAGCTCTCCAGCTGGGAGCTCTTGCTCAGCCTCCTGGAGTATCTGCTTTCAGCAGCTCCGAGGTGGGAGCCTGGAATAGGTGTGAGGCAACCTGATCTGCTCTGGCAGCTGCTCTGGAGCTGTAAAAGAGCACGAAGAAGAATTGAAGATGCAAATCCCCTTCCGGCACTGACACCGCCCGGCTGGCACCAGATTTTGGTCATGGCTGGCCCATGGAAGGGCCCTGCAAAGGCATTTCCTCATGGAAACAGGCTCTGCCACCCAAAATGGGGTGTCCCCAGCACTGCAGTCAGTCAGGAAAGCACCAAGTCAGAGAGCAAGAAGAGCAGAAAAAACGGAGATGCCCAGGGGAGGAGAAGAGCTCTAACATGGACTGAGGGGCTGGAATGCTGGTAAGGGAGGCTTTGGCCCAACTGCCTACTGGTTTAAACCTGGGCTGTGGATCTACCTGACCCCATGCAGGGACAGCTTTGTACAGAGAGGGACAGCCAGCAGTGGCCCAGAGCCAACCTGGAGAGTGGCTTTCATTTTCAGGCAGGTTACTGGAGCAGGACAACGGGAAGGAGATCCTGGTTGTCTCTGCAGGATGCTGAAGCTCAGAGCAGTTTTTGCTGAGGCTGTTTCTTGCTGTGATCACATCTGTGCAAGAGCTCCTCACCCTCCTCCTACCTGTGCTCCTTCATTTTGAGCATCTTTTCTCTCTCTGGCTGCACATGCCTCAGCACCCCATCAGCAGAGAAAACATCCTGACAAGGGATCAATAAGTAATTGCAAAGGCAGCTGTGGATGTCAGGGGCTGTAAAGCCCTGAGCCAGCACAAGATAAACAAGGGGGGTGAGGGTGCTGTGCAGAGTGGGGCTGGGGCTCAGGACCAGCCATGCTCCCCTGCTCATGGGCAGGGATAGCCAGGACATGGACTGGTCACTGCTGCCACAGCCACTGCCTGAACTGGTGGCTCTGTGCTTCCCAGGTCAGGTGAGCCTGGAGAAGGCTCATTTTTTATTACTTATGTGAGCAAAAGAGTAGGGGAGGTGTGTTTGCCAAGGGAATAGCTCCCAAGGGCTGGCTGGAGTCTTCTAGGGTTGGAGATGGCTGGAGCCTGGTGGGCACTGGGAAGGACATGCACCATTTTGAATGGAGATTCTCCTTCCTCTTTCTTCTTCCTTTATTTTGGCAAATTTCCTTGAGATTGCTACCTCTGTGGAAATGGGCTGGGTCACCAGGATGTTTTAAGTGCTCACTGAAGGCAGGCAGCTCACCTTGCACTCTGATCAGTGGGCACTGTGTACAGGAGGCTCCAGTGTAGCATGAGGGTCTCCTTAGACGGTTCTTTTTCCCTGCCAGAAAGCTGAGGAAGCTGGGAAAGGGGGATGTAAAAACCCCAGGCTCTTCTCAGGGCAATGGAAACACTTGCCCTGAAGAGGTGAAAGAAAGTCCAAGGAGTGTTCCTGCTGGGAGAGCGCCAGGGTCACAATGACATTGCAAAGGCATCCCCTGCCACGTGCCCGTGGCCCAGTCGCCTTCTGTGCTTCCTTGAGCTGCCCTGAGCCTCCCTGCATGGGGTGGCAGGGCTGGGCTGGGGCTGGAGGATGGGCACAGCCCTCCCTCCCAGCACAGGGCCCCAGAGCTGCTGAATCAGCCAGAGCCCAGCTGCACAGAGCCTGAGCTGGACCCGTGTGCAGGGCAGGACAGCACCTGACATGGCAGAAAAGCAGCTGAACAAAGTCACCCCACTGCCAGAGCGCCTCTCAGCCCCGCCAGGAGCACATGGCATCGCTGTGTGGGCTTGCCTTGAGGGCTGGGCTGGGGACAGGGGCTCCCTGCTCCCCCAGAGCCAGGCTCCAGCCTGGGCCACGGGCAGTGCCCCAGCAGTGAGGAGGACACAGCTCTGCCAGGCTGAGACACGGCTCCGGCTCCTGGCCACCCACAAACCACACCTGGGGGCAGGAAAGATGAGCTGCTCCCTCCTATTGCTCCCTGCCTGGGAACAGCCAATCCCCCTCCAGCTACCAAAAGGCATCCTATGGCTCCACAGCTGCCTAGAGCTCTGCTCAGTGCCCACAGGAGGGCTGGGGCACCAGCAGCTCCAGCAGCACAAACCCAGAGCTAGCAGGCAGGGCTGGGGGAGCCCCAGCAGTGCCTCCTGCCCTCATTTACCCAGGGCTGCCTCAGCACAGCAAATGCCAAACCAGCCCAAAACCCTGGTCCCAAGGGCCATAGAGAACAGCTCTGAGGCTTTGGGATGTGACCCCCTCTAAATGCCACCACTCCAAACCACTGTGTCCCTACTGCATCCCTGACACTGCTCAAAGGTTGAAACCCCAGATCAAAGTCCCAAAGGCTGGGGAACAGCAGCTGCAGGGACCAGTCATATTCCTTACATTTAATTTAAGCTAAGACTGTACTTACAGCATCACTTTGGTTCCTAGGGCGCATCCCTTGAATTCCCCTATAACCAGCACAGGATACCAAAAAAAAGTACAAGGGCTGCTCCTTTCCTCTGGAAACCTTTGGGATAGTGGCAAGAGAACTTCAAAGGACATAGGACATAAAGCAGTCAGCTTTGCTGACCTCAGGGAAACCTGCTGATTTACCCCCCTTTAGGACTAGCCCTGGTATTTTTATACTGCTGCCTAAAATAAGTGGCCTGGGAAGCCTTCGGGAGAAGCCAAGTGCAGCCCAGCCTGGCAGAACCGGCTCTGGGATCAGCCACCAGTGAGACAAGGGTCAAGGGACTGTGTGTGCCCTGCTGCCAGGGCTCCCATGAGCACGGGTGGCACCAGCAGAGCTGTCCTTGCTGCACACCCCCAGGGACACGGGGCAGAGCGGGGGGCAGGAGCACGGCTGTGCTTCAAGGCACTGTGAGAGATGGAAGCCCCAGTTCACTCCATCCACCTCATTTCCCAACTCCTTCCCGCAAGCCACATCTCTCTCTCTCTCTCTCTCCCCCTCCCATTTATTATTAAGTTTTGTTCACATAATCACAAATTTGGTGCCGCAGGAAATTCCAGAGAGAGAAATGGAGAAAAAAGGGAGGCAAAGAAAGCATGAGCAGTAGCAAGTGCAGAGGGAAGATTCCTCTTCCCAGCCTGGTTTTCTCTGGGCTGGTTTTACATGTATAATTCCTTTTTCTTTCTCCCTCTCTCACTTGTTTGATTTTTGCATTATTTATGGCTTGTCTTCAGGGCCTGTATTTGCTGTTATTGTTTCATTCAACAATAAAATGGATTAGATAAAAACAAACTGTGCTGAGCCACGGCTGAGCCTGCCCGTCCTGCCTCCAGCTGAACCCACACAGCCAGGCAGGGCGAGCAAGGGGCCACCAGCCCCTCCCAGCCCAAATCCTGCAGGAAGGGAGGTGCTGGGGGATGTGGCCTGGACAGGGTTTGGGCTGATAGAAATCCTTGGCAGGTATGGGGCTGTGCCAGGCAGAGCTGTTCTAATGCCCAAGACAAGGGGGGGCAGTGTCAGCACAGTGGCAGCCTCAGCCATGCATTCCTCAGCCTTTCCAGCACACGCTGAGCCCGTGGGCATAGAAAAAAAGAGAGATCCACCACGGGGATGGAGCAGCTCCCCACTGCCCTCAAAAGAAGGCAGCTGTGGGGTGGATTTGCTGTGTTGTGCCTGAGCTGCAGCAATGCTTTCTGCCCTTTCTCCTCTCCCAGCACTGTGGATAATGACACGGAGCCTGCGCTTTGGGCTGTACGTGAGAACAAAAGTAATCATGGGGAAATCCAGTGCACGGGAATGCAGTGGGAAATGCGAGGCCAGGGTTTCCATTTCGCTGCCGTTTCCCATCGAGGAGGATAAACAGGCTGAGCACAAATCAGTTTAATGGCAGCACCTAATGGCAGCACAATTCTGCGCTTCCCGGAGCGAGCCGTAGCTCAGACCCAAAGTGGCAAGGAGATGGCAGCTCTGTGGGACAGCTCAGGCCCAAAGTGGCAGGGAGGTGCCAGCTCTGTGGGATGGGCACCCCATGGCACAGCCCCAGACAGGCACTGGGGGCCCCCCAGGACTGGCTGCCCTGGCAGCAGCACTGAGATCACCCAGTCCATCACAGTACAAGGGGACTCGTGTCCCTCTGCAGCCATGGACTGTTGTCTGCCCAATTCCCAGCAGAAAAGAGGTGTCCCTGTGGGTACCCCTCAAGTCCCTAAGGTCCTCAGAGCCACGGGGGGCCTGTGGAGTGCTGTGCCTTGCTCTGTGCTAGAGCACACAAAGCACTGGCCAGCAGAACAGGGCACCCGGCCAGTGCCTACTGTGATGCCTCCCCAGCTCATCAGGCTCATATTTTGGGTAGACCAGATGGATCTGGCTCTCTGTGACTATTCCCAATCCAAAGGAGGGGTGGAGAAAGGCTGGGTTTGGGTATGGGAGGGAGAGGTTTGGCTGCTGGAGGGTGACAAGTACCTCTGGAAGGCTCAGGCTTTGCTCACCACCCCCAGGTTGCCTCTGAGGTCTAAATCGGTTGTTTCCCATTTCACACTCAACATCTCAAATCCAAACAAAGAGCTGAAAGAATAGATCACGTCAAAATATTTCTGCTTCTCCCTCCTACGAGAATTCCCCATCAGAGACCAATCCAATTAAGGTGCAGGTTATGAAATTAACCATAATTACCAGAGTGATATTTAATGTTTTGCATTCTGATGAAGAAACAGAATGGAAATGACAAAAAAATGAGTAATTGTGGGTCCTACTGCTATAACTAATAGCAACATGGTGGGGAGGGGAAGGGCTGCCCGGGAAGTGAGGGCTGTGTGGGGTGGCAGGGGCTGGGCTCCACCAGGAACCTTACATCCCCAAGGGCAGGGCTGGGTGCTCAGGGCACATCCCCCTGGGAGCCATGGCCAGCCTGACCTCCAGAGCAGAGGTCAGCCCAGTCTGATGGCAACCACGGGCATTTTGCTATTTGAGCATCCCTTGGACAATGCTGGAGCACAGGAATCATGTCCTGGAAGGCACAGCCCAGTCCTGCACCTCCTCACTCTGTCCCTGCTCCCTGTGGGGACCCTCCAGCTCACCCAAGGACTGTCCCCACCTCAGGACAACGACCACAGCCCAGAGAGAAAGGACACGAGTGCTTCAGTGGGGAAAGCCTTTGGCCTCTGCCAGGACACTCCTGTGGAGCCCAGGAGAGGAAAGCTCATTCTACACACATCCATTGCAGGATGCCAAGGCACTGACCAGCACTGACACATGAATAAAATGATGGAAAAACCATGCAGCATGGTTAAACAGAACCATGGTCTGTGCTTCACCATGAGAATGAGCAAAACAAAGCCAAGCTCCCCAGCCCCTGTGACAGGACAGTGACCTGCTGCCCTGCCTGAGCCTTACTCAGGTAGGAGATGCTGTCTGGATAGGGCATGGGAGGGGCAAGGGATGGTGGCCATGATGTTGGTGAGGCCAGAAGGAGGACTGAGCCACTGGTGGGGCTCATGGCAGAGCTCCCCCAACATGGCCATGCTGCACTAATACACTCCATGCATCCCATGCAGGCCCAGAGAGGTCCCATTGGCCATTCCTGATTGCTGCTCCTGAAGTGGGAATCACCCAGGATTCACCCCAGCACGATGCTTGGGGTCTCTGCTCAAGGCAGAGTGCTCCCCCCACTGTGAAGCCACACTGGTGTGACCTCCTGTCCCCAGGGATGGAGAGAGCCACACACTCCCTGCCTGGGCTGAAGGGGAGATGATGATGTCACCCTCAGTGACATTTATCAGCATTTACTCAATTGCCCGGGTCAAGCTGACAATTAACGCTGCTCAGACACAGACACCTCTGTGCCACCCAGCCTTCTCCTGGTGACAAGGGACAGAGGCCACACCATGCTGCTGACAGCGCCTGGGGGCTGGGGAAGCACTGGGAAGGGGGACTCTGGCTGGTGTTTGTCCCTTCCCCAAGTAAGGCCCATGCCCAGACACCCCTGTCCCCTCTGTATCACACATGCCCTGGCACTGCCCCACAGGCAACAGGCTCCAACAGCCACCAGCACTGGCTGGGAGTAAGGCGTGTCCCCAGGCATGGCCACACGGTGCAGAGGCACAGAGATCTCTCTCCCCACAACCATTCCCTGCCAAAAGTTCCAATTTTTACTCTCTCTCTGCAAAGAAAGTGGAAAAAATTGACTAAGAAGAAAATTGAGGTCATGGCCTTCCGTTTCTTTCTCCCTTTGTTTTTCTTGGGTTGTTTGATTTGAGTTAAACATTTGGAGCCCTTTTCTCTCTCATCCCAGCTACCTGAAAAGCTCTTCTGGCTCTTTTCCCACCAAAAGCCATTTCTGCTTGAACCCTGCTCAAGGCTCAGCAGAGAACAAAGGACAGCTGCTGACTCAGTGCACTGGGTGTGTTGGAGAGACCAAACACCCACCCTGGCCAAGCTGGGAACATTTGGGTGTTTTCCACCCAAATGTTCACAGAGATGTGCCCATTGCCAACTCTGCCTCCAAGGACAGGGTCCCATCAAACAGCAGCACCCAGTGGTCATCCAATGTACCTCATTGAGCCCCAACAGGTTGTGTTGTGTTTTGTAATTCAACAACTGTAATTACGCTATAATTGTGGTGTTATTATAAAGTGATTTATCAACCCCTGAATTAAAGCCTCAAGTTAAAAGATTTTATACTTGTCACTTACATGGAGCAGCGCTAACTTCAGCAGTGCAACTGTGGCTTTGTGAAGCAGGACACTAAAGGAAACAGAAGTCCTTCAGTGATACTGTTACCCTTCCAGGAAACAGTGGTAATTAGAGGTATCACACAGTAATTACATTACAGGTGTAGAGTAACTGCAGCACAGTACGGTGTTACAGTGGTACAGCCATTTGTTGAGTAATTAATCCATCCACAAGAAGGCCTGCAAAACCTGATGCTTCCCCAGGAGCTGTAAAAGCAGCTCCACTGTCTCCTTCAGTCACCTCCTGCCCATTCCACGGGACCCAGCGAGAGCTGGGGCTGCCTGAGCCCTGGAGCAGGCAGCTGCTATGGGGAAAACTCTCTGTGGGAAGACATGGAGGCTTTAGCCCAGGGGCACATCTCCCTCTTGGCCTTGCTCATTATGAGAGGCCCCCTCTCCTCCATGGCATCCAGCAGCTGTGCCAACAGGATCCAGGAGGGAGCCAGGAGCAGCAGGAGAGCAGGCACAGCCAACCCAGCCACTCCTGCCGTGCCCCAGCCCACCCTGCTGGGAGAGACCCACCCTGGGCCTGCCCCTGGCACCTGGGACAGGCACGGCTGCTCCGGCCACCCGAGCTGCGAGAGGTGCAGGACAGGGACACAGCGTGCTCTTGGAGCCAGGGGAATGGACAGGGAAGGAGCAGGGGGAAGGAAGGTTTGGGCAGTGATGCTGGCTGGGATCGCTGGTGTTGGGGTGGGTAAGGGCTGGGATGGGTGCTGTGGGATGGGGACAGGCTGGGATAGCAGCTCCATGACAGCTGTAAGGTGCAAATGGGCTGGGGCAGCTGTCATGGAGTGGGGGTGGGTGCTCTGAGATAGGGATGGGCTGGGACAGGGGCTGGGATAGTGCCTTTGGGAGGGGATGGGCTGGGATAGGGGCTGGGATAGTGCCTTTGGGAGGAGATGGGCTGGGATAGGGGCTGGGATAGTGCCTTAGGGTGGGGATGGGCTGGGATAGGGGCTGGGATAGTGCCTTAGGGTGGGGATGGGCTGGGATAGGGGCTGGGATAGTGCCTTTGGGAGGAGATGGGCTGAGATAGGGGCTGGGATAGTGCCTTTGGGAGGAGATGGGCTGAGATAGGGGCTGGGATAGTGCCTTAGGGTGGGGATGGGCTGGGATAGGGGCTGGGATAGGGGCTGGGATAGCTGCCTTTGGCTGGGGATGGGCTGGGCAGTCCTGTAGGTCTGTGCAGCCCCGTGCTGGAGGAGATGGCTCGAGGCACAGCCACAGTGCTGCTCCAGGGTCGTCTCCAGCGTGCGTGAAGGTCAGGTCAGGGCTGCTGCAAGGTGCAGAGCAGTGAGGCGAGGGTTAAGGCTGGCAGGAGGGCTGGGATGGGGCTGTGGAAGGGGTATCATTGCAGAGCCACAGCCGGGCTCTGGAGGTGGTGCAGAGGAACGGGAGATGGAGGGAGATCCATAGAGTGGGGCTCTTCCCGGAATGCCTGAACTTCCCCCCACCAGTCGGGACCCCGGAAAGCAGCGGGGCTGTCACACCGATCCCCTGCTGCCGGCCAGCGGCCACATTCGCTTGCTGGAGCAGGCGTTTGCTGGGAAGGAGCGCGGATGGCGATGGCTGGGGCGGCAGCTGGGGCAGGGACAGGCAGGGAGAGGCAGCAGAGCCTCGGCGACGCCAAGCAGCCCGAGCAGCCCCGATCCCACCCGTGCCCACGCTCGCCCGCTGGCCCTCCCTCCCTCCCTCCGCGGCACCAACGCTCCCATTCCTTCTCGGAGGTGGCACCTCCAGCACCTGGATCGAGTCGTGCCTCTACCCATCACTCGGGCTATTTATACATCCACGGCGCAAGGTGAAAAATCCAATAACCCACACACAGTAACGGAGAGCAACAAGCACCGGCACCGCCCGGGAGGGCTCCCAGAGCCCTTCTGCCAAGCAGGCTCCTGGGCATCCCCACAATCCCCACTGCCCTGTGGAGCTCCTTTAACATCAACCGCTTCTTTTTTTCTGCCAGACACAAACCGAGGGCAGAGCCCGCACCCGCAGCCTGACCCTGGCCCAGCATCTCCAGTTCTCTGGGTTGGCTCCTGGCTCCGGGGTGTGGAGCTGAGCCCAGGCAGGGGGGGACCCTTCAGAGCCCCCCGAGCCCTCCCGGAGCCTGAGGAATCACCCCCCTCGGCATGAGCTCCCCACGGCCCCGACTCACCTATCTCCAGGCTGGGGGGCTGCTGACAGAGAGGTGAACCCCTGAAAAATACCTGCCCTGAAAAATACCCCTTCCCCATGACTCCTGCCTCCAATCTCAGGGCTGGAGAGCTCTCCCTGCCCGTCTTTAACCCTTAATGCCTCTGCTTTGGGCATGGGCAGAGGAACAATTCCTCCTCTCGAGTTAACCCTTGCTGGGCAGGAGATGGGCACAGCCAGCTTGAGGCTGATCCCTGCTCCCGTGCCAGTCCCGGAGGGTAGCGCTGTCCAGACAATCCTTTCCCTACCTGAACAAGGCATCTGCTCCAGGCCGGCCAATTCACCCGGGAACTACCGGGAGAGGAGGAGGACACTCCCCATCAGGATACAGCCTCAGTCCCGCCGAGCCCCAGCCCGCCCGCTGGGACCCCGGCCCCGAACCCCGACCCCGCCTGGCTCGTAGCTCCCGCAGGGGCTGCGCCGAGGCTGCGGGAACGGTGCGGGGAGGAGACGGGCAGAGGGGAGCGCCCGGGCAGAGCGGGGCGAGGAGGCGGCAGCATCCGCACCGGCGGGGCTGGAGGGCGGCAGCTCCCGGAGCACACGGCTCCCCCCGCAGCCCCGGGGCACGCACCAAGTTCCAGCCCCGCGCCCTCCGCACCGGAGCGGGTCCGGCCCCGGGGCAGCGCGGCGGCGCCGTCCCGGGGCGGCGGAGCCCCCACCCCGCCGGTCCCGCCAGCCCTGTGCCCCGCTCCGGTCCCCGGTCCCGCTTACCCGCATCTCATCCTCGCCGGCGATCTCCTTCGGTCAGAAATGGCATCTCCCCCGGCCCCCCCGCCAAACCTCCACCTGCAGTAGCGCAGCTCCCCCTCTCCGCAGCGACAGCACACGGAGCGGCGGCGGCGGCGGCGCTCCCGGGGCCGGGCCGCCCCCCAGTCCCGCGCCCGGGGGAGGGAGGGCCGGGCCGGGCCGGGCTGGGCACGGGGCCCCGCCGGGGCCGCCCTAGGGCCGCGCTGCCGGCGGCTCCCTGCCCTCCGCGCCCGGGCGGCCGGCGGCGCTTCGGGGCGGCGGCATCGCCCCCGCGGGCGGGCGGGCGGCTGGCTCAGCCCGGGCTCCGCACGCCCGCTCCGCCGGCCGGGTCTGCCGCGGCGGGGCCGGGCCGGGTGCCGCCGGCCCCCGCCTCCCCTCCGGGAGGAGCCGCCGGCGGGTGCGGGGCGGTGCGCGGAGCGGCGAGCGCGGCAGCGGCGGCCGCGGCCGGTCCCTCCTCCCGCCGCCGCCCCCGCTCCGCGCGGGGGGTGCGGGTGCCCGGGGCTGCGGGGCGGGGGGAGCGGGGATGGCTCCCCCGCCAACCGGGGCCGCTCGATGGATGGGGGCCCTCGCAGCCCCCGCCCCGCCGCCGGTGCAGCCTCGCTGCCCGCAGAGGACGGACCAACGGAGCTCTGCCCGTCACCGTCGCGTCGGTGCCCAGCCCTCCCCGCGTCCGCCGGGAGACGGAGCCGGGCTACCCTGAGGATTCCGGAGGGTCCGTCCTACAGCAGCTCCCTCAGTACTGCGCTTTGCTCCTCTTTACACTGTCCCCCCTTCCCGGCACATAAGAGGGAAAGGGCTGCGAGCGCTGAGGGGACGCCTCCGAGGACAGGTCTGGGACCTGGCCATCCCAAAGCCCCCTCGGAGGGTCCGGCGCATGCTGAGCCGATGGCCTTTCATTCAGGACTAAGTGCACGACTTCCCGAGCACTGCCCACCGCTCCCCCCTTCCATAATGGACACTCTTTATCCAGCAGCGCTGGATTTGCCCAGCGCTGGCTCTCGCAGCCGAGGCTGGTTTCTCCAGCAGTAATGGACACAAACTTTGCTTGTAATGTGCACTTTTCCTTCCTGCTTCCTCTGGGCTGGGCTCTCCTGGGGTGCTTCCTGCCCTGTCTAGCTTCTCCCCAGCTGTGCCTGGCTGCCAGCCAAGGCGGACCCAAGGCAGGGGCACCAGGGCGCCCGGCAGTAGCACGGGCTGGGGCCACGAGTCTCTTGATTGGGTCCCATGAGCCTTCCCTTGAAGGGCTCTTTCAGCAAGTGAGAGCTTTTGAGCTGGCCCCAGGCCTCTCCTGTGCTCTATGGCAGGCTGGGGGAGGCCATCGCACAGGAGAGGCCATCCCAAGCTCACGTCCCTGCAGCGGGCTACGAGCAAGCCCCCCCTGGCATTCAGGCAGTGGCTGCTGCCTCTCCGGAGCCCCGTTATGGGTAACGTTATCCCCGTTATCCTCCCGCCTGGCACAGGCGAGCTTCTGAGCAGAGGAGGAATAAACAAAGGGTGGGCACGGTGAACTCGCCGGCTGAATCACTGCAGCTCCCTGCTCCCGCTGCTGCTCGGCTCCCACGGGCACAGCCCCCGGCTCGGCTGGCACGGTGGGTACCCGTCAGGTGTGTCCCTGCGTGGGCTCGGGCACAGCATCCTCGTGGCACGGAACACCGTGGGGGGACAAGGCGTGTGTTGGTGCACGAGCTCTCCTCCTGCCACCAAGGAAACTCAGCCTGGCCGCTCGCAGCGCTCCTCAGACCTTTACTCGGTGCGGATCGATGCCTCTTATTGTTACGGCTATGGCAGCAATGCCATCGATGTTAATAGCACTTCACAAACACAGACAAAGCCGGCAATCTGAATGCGGCCAGAAAAAAACAAACAGAGGACAAAAGACAGGCTAAGAGCTCTGAATGCCGTTTCTAATGCTTCCGTTCCCCCCGCCCCGTTAAAGCCCCGCTAAAGTGCAGGGCACCGCGTATTCAGAAGTAACACTCGGAAATAATTCCTGGAATTGTTGGTGTGTGAGGGGGGAAATTTCACCTCAGCCCTTCCACAAAGACACGGCAAGTACGCCATGCACGCAGCGCTGGTGGCGTGTGAGAGTGATGCTATGCACTGCCTGGAAGCAGGGGGCCTTCCAAGACCGTCTTTCCCACCTCGGCTCCACGGCCATCCCCGCCCTGGGAGCGAGCCGAGCGGCACAGGACGGGGCACTGCGTGTGCAGGAGCAGGGATGAGCTTTTGGGCTGAGAGGGCATCCGTGCACAGCTCTGCTACAGAACAGTCCCGTCCGTGCAAACCCTGCCTTTTGTGTGCCCTCAGCGTGAGATTCCCTTCCCTGGAAGTGGCCAAAGCCAACTTGGATGGGTCCTGAGCAACCTGGGAAGGTGGAAGTGGAAGGGGTCCCTGCTCAGGGCAGGAGTTGGAAACGAGAGGATCTTTGAGACCTCTTCCAATGCAAACTATTCTATGGCTCCATGATTTTGGACCTGGGTGCAGGGACCAGGGGCAGCAGGGGAGGTGAGGGCAGCACGGGTGCCCCAGGAATGGCAGCAGGGCACAGCCCTGTTTGCTTTGACAGCTACACTGTGCATTTTGGCCAGCAGTGAGGAGAGGCGAGGGGAAGGATGGAGGGTGCAGGGAGATAAAACCATCACCTAAGAGCTGCTCTCTCAGCTGGAGCCCCAAGGCCCTTGCCCACAGTGCCAGAGTGTAAGAGCAGCCAGTACAACCAACCTGCCCAAGGAGCACCACTGCCAATTGGGTTTTTCTCTCTTTAACCCTCAGCCCACCTCATGGGCAACACTTCCTCACCTCAGCAGCCTCAAGGACACTTTGGGCAAAGGCAGATCCTGGCAGCAGTGAACCCTGCTGGTCTCTGCTGGAGGAACTGCATGGGCCCCTGCTCGGAAGCCCCAAAGGCTCCAATGTTCTGCATTTATTGACCTGTCATGACTGCTGAGCTTACTGTTAATGTCCCTGAGGTGTTGTAGCACGGGTGACAGTGTGCTGGGGACAGCCACAAGCCCACAACCAAGCCTCACTGGAAGTACCATCCCCTCCTGTCCCCACTAACAGCCCGTAGCTATGTGCAGCTGACAGCTTTGCAGCTAACATGCCTTTCTTCCCTCTCCCATCACCTTTACTGGCCTCCCCCATGTTGTAGAGACCAACTCCAGCTGTTTTTGGATCAGCTCCTCAACTGGGTCAACCTCCTTTTTGCAGCATGGAGTGACCCACAGTGCCCCAGCCCTCCAGGTGCCACTACCCTGTGCCGACCCGTGTGCAGCCCCTGGAAGCTGCAGAGCAGCTCGGCTCACACGCCCTCGTTGAACATGTTCCTCTTTAAAACCTGCAGGGAATGGCAGGAACATTTGGGTGTCCATCTGCAGGGGCTTGTCCCTCAGACAGATGCTCCAGCTCTTTGCCACTGCCATCCTGGGATGATAACGGGCTGTGGCAGATGGTTCCCTTCTGCTGGCATGAGGCAGTTTATCCCTGCTCTCAGCTCCCTCCTGGAGAGGCAGCACCTGCACACTGCTGAGGGACCTGGGCAGTGGGAGCAGAGCTGCCCCTCAGGGGAGAGACCCGGGACCCATTCCCTCCTTTGGATTCAGTGCACGTGTCCAGAAATGCCACAAGAGGTCTAGAAAGGGCCGAGCTGGCAGGAGGGAGGTGGATTTTAATTACTCCCATTATTATTATCATTCCTTTTCTTTCAGATTTTCACACTTTTGTCGTAACAAGCTGAGCTGAGAAAATACATGCAAATGCCAGGCAGAGATAAGATGTACCACACCTTGAAGTACTGCCAGCGCTGGCTCTAGGAATGCCAGATCGGCTGTCTGCCCCTCCTGCCTCCTCCCTCGGCAGCAGGCACGGGGGAGGGGCTGTCCCTGCTCTGCCCCTGCACATCCGGAGAGGAGAGGAGAGGAGAGGAGAGGAGAGGAGAGGAGAGGAGAGGAGAGGAGAGGAGAGGAGAGGAGAGGAGAGGAGAGGAGAGGAGAGGAGAGGAGAGGAGAGGAGAGGAGAGGAGAGGAGAGGAGAGGAGAGGAGAGGAGAGGAGAGGAGAGGAGAGGAGAGGAGAGGAGAGGAGAGGAGAGGAGAGGAGAGGAGAGGAGAGGAGAGGAGAGGAGAGGAGAGGAGAGGAGAGGAGAGGAGAGGAGAGGAGAGGAGAGGAGAGGAGAGGAGAGGAGGGTCCTCACATGGCCCTGGGCTCCACCTGCAACCAGCTCCTTCATCCTGCCAGTCCTAACCAGTCCCTGGAGAAGGCACCATCATCTCCTGGCTGCTCGGGACAGGGAGGAAAGGTCATCCTGATTCTTGTGCGTGCCTTGCACATCGCATGGACACAGACCTCCCCTGCCCTCCTCAGCACTGCGGGCAGCAGGACCTGTTCCTGAGGAACTGCTGTTCCTGAGGAACCCTCGAGGAATCCTTGTTCCTGAGGAACCCCCATATCTGAGGAACCCCTGTTCCTGAAGAACCCCTGTTCCTGATCAACTCCTGCTCCTGAGGAACCCTCATTCCTGAGGAACCCCTGTTCCTGAAGAACCCCTGTTCCCAAGGAACCCTCATTCCTGAGGAACCCCTGTTCCTGAAGAACCCTCGTTGCTGAGGAACCCTCGTTCCTGAGGAACCCTCATTCCTGAGGAACCCCTGTTTCTGAGGAACCCCTGTTCCTGAGGATGGCTGTTCCACCGGGCCCCTGCGGATGCAGTCAGGGAGAAATGTGCTCCCAGATCACGTTCTCCCTTGGAGGTGGTGACATTTCAGGGTGTGTGGGGGGAGTGGGATGAAGAGGCAAGGCAGGATATTCCTGCTCCCCCGTCCCCACGGCCATCTGGATGTGTGCTGGTGCCTCCTCACAGCAGGCTGAGTCAGTCCAGTGGCTTCTCATTATCAGCTGGAGGGAATCCAAATTCCACATTGTATGGCTGCTCCTCAGTGAAACTGAGGATCCTTATCAAGTATTATCATAATGCTTTCTCTCTGTACTGCCTTGTACTGCTCCCTGCTCTGGTCAGCTTATTGATTTGGAGCAGAATGACCCAAATATTCTTTGACCAGCAGCCATTCACTTGGGACAGCAGTGGCAGGAGCCACAGAATGTTCCCCTGGACATGGGCTGGGGCTGTGAGGCCGTGGAGGGGATCCCTCCACTGTCCCCACCACAGCCTCACTTGCTGGAGGCTGCAGGTGCATGGCTGGACCCATCTCCAGCTCTGTGTCCAACTGAAAGTGAGGTGAGAAGTAGGAGATGCTGTGCTCATGCCTTGCACATCTCAAATCATGACCTGACCTCCATGAAGCTCTGGAGAACAGGGATAAAAAGGAGAAAAAAGCCTTTCTGTAGCCCCCCTCAGCAAGTGCTACTGAACATTGGGTAAGCTGCTGATACACAGCGTCTGCCCCAGCTCAGCTCATCCACATCTCTGCCAGGGCACTGTCCCCACCCTGACCCATTGGAATTTTGGGTGTGGAAATTAGGCCTTTCTATGCAATGTTCTGGAATGGAGAGAGGCCACATGTCCTCATGTCAGCCTGAGTCAAGCACTGATAACTTGACTGCTCTGTCAAGCAGCCCAAACACGTGGCATGAAGGGCTGAGGGAAAAGGCTCCATTAAGTTCTTAAGCCCATTGACACATATATAGAAGGTATTAATAATATCAAGCACCTCAGTGCCTATTGTTGCCCACGTTCAGGAGATGAAAGATAATTTCTGGGACAAGGAATTTATGACAGTGACAGCTTTTTAACAGCTTGGTGTAAGAATAGGAGCTGCACAACAGGACAAAGAGCAATGATTAAAGAATTTGGCACAAAGGAGAGAGGGCTTGGAGAGAGCTGTGAGTATGGAGGACAGGAGAGTCCTGTCAATTGCCCACACTGAAAAAGCAAAAGCTGCCCTGGGCATGGAGGATGGCGAGGTGATATGGGCACCATTCTGCTGGGGCTGACTCACAAATACTTGGCAACTAAGAGAAGGGGGTCAGGGTGCCTGAAGGGGATGAAATGTTCATCTTAACATTCAAAAGAAGTTTGGCCCCTGCCTGGTGTGGCAGGCTGAAATGGGCAGGGCTCAGCTGGGGCTGCATGGGAAGCAGCATGGGGAGCAGGGGGGAGCTGGGCTGCCCTGCTGGGCACAGGCCAGGGAGCAATCAGCCAGGGAAGGGGGGTCTGGCATGTGGCAGGGTAAGGAGGGAGCTCTGCTCCCTGAAGGCCAAGCTGGAGAAGCAGCAGTAGCAGACCCAGCTCCAGGACACTCTCAGGGTGCAATTATTACTAACATCCTCAGTGTTCCTTTGCACAAATACGTGCTCCCCTAATATGCACTGCACATGTAAACAGCCTTCCAGTGACATTTGCATGCCCAATTACATCTGCATGTAATTGATTTGCACGCACAGTTGGAGGGTGCTAAAACACTGGAGCCTGTCTACACTTTCCCACAGCCACCTCCCCGAACCCACACAGAGGAAAAGCACCTCATGCTGGGGCCAAACCCCATCCCAGCCCCACTGTTTGTGTCCCTCCCTGCGGGGTGTGCCCCGTGCCCAGTGGGATGGGCTCACAGCCATGCCCCTTCCTGCATCTCCATCATCTGCAGCGACCCCAAACCCAACCCCAAACCCAGCCACAGCACTTGCTGTTTGCTCAGCTCCTCTTATAAGTGACTGGCACCATTCCAGAAAGGATTAAAAGCAGGGAGTGAGAAACATAAAAGCTCATGTAATTACGTGCAAAGAAGCCCCTTAATAATTTATAGAGGGAGAGGGTAAATATCTTCGTGTGTTATTCAAGTGTAGCTCATTGTCCCGTCTGGCTAATACCCAGCGTACACGCATCACAGCCTTTATCCGGGAGGCTGTTTTGCCTTTAATACCTTTCATAAATTATTGAATTTATAAAGAGGAAAGCAGGTGTCATGTCACTCCTATAAACAGCTCGTTAGTTAAAGCTAACGAAGTTGGGGAGCAACAGTTTCCTCCTGGCTTGTCTACCTCCCACCTCGCTGTCTGTGCTGTCACCTGTGATGCCGCACAGACCCTGAGCTGGGGCAGGCCTAAATTTGGCTAAAAAAAAAATCTGGCAGCAGATAGATGGCCTGTGACAGCCTTATCCCCTGGCTTTCTGAGCCCTACTTGTGCCCTTGTGGAGGTGTAAGGATGCAGCTATGGAGAGGATCCTTTTTTCCATTCCCAGCTTGCCTGCTGCAGCATCACCACTTCCATGTCACCCATGGTCCTTCTGGGTGCAGCAATGGACCATCAGCTCCTGGGGGTACCTGAGGATGCTCTGAGCACTCCTCCCAGCAGGAGGGCTACACGAGGGTGAACTCTGAGGGCAGGACAGGGCAGGAGGCAGAGGTGTCTATGGCAGGAGGGCTGAGCACAGACCTTTCTCTCTCCAAAACCCACGCCTGTCCCATTTCCAGCAGCCGAGGGCCAGGACGAGCAGCCCAAGAGTGGCTCCTGAGCGCAGGGGATGTGTTTTCAGGCTGGCTGGGGGAAGCACAGCATCTCCCTGCTTTCTGCTGAACGAGGCAGGGTGTTAGAAGGCCGCCTCTAAAAACAGCAGAGGTGTGACTGAGTCAGCAGCACGTGTCTGTGCGAGGGAGTCAGTCCAAGCTCAGCAGAAGCAGCGTGCGAGCGTGGCCACGCAGCCCCCGCCGGGCAGCCGGGCCCCCCCAGGCTATGCCCCCATCCCTGCGCTGCGGGACGGAGCCACTCCGGGAGCAGCTGCTTTGGAGGCTCTGCTTTTGCTTTCACACCCAGGAGAGAGTCACCAAACCCCCACACGCAGCCTCTCCAAATAGAATACATATGCATTAAAGAACAGCCATGGAAAGGGGAGCCATCAGAAGTATTTTAGACAGTTTCGAGCGAGTGCCAAATGGGGATGAATAAGCTGAACGCAAAAGGACCCACGCGGAAAACGCTGCCGGCATCACGACGGGCACAGCACGGGGATGGGGACGCACGGAGCAGCCCAAGCTGTGACTGCCAGCACTGAGGCACGTCCCAGCCTCATGATGAATGCTGGCCCCCGAAGAACACCCAGTAGGGCCTTGTGGGCATGAGGAGAGGGAACTCAAACTATTGATAATCAATTAACTCCTTCAATTACAGCAGCCTAATGAGGTAGCACCAAGTCAACTCTAATGAACATCAGTTTAATAGAGGCAGTTCCTCAGGCGCTGGTTTTTGACTCAATCTCTACAAGGTAGGGAACACTGCTAAAGTATCGAGCAATAATGTCACCAAATGAACACACTCTGCTCTCTGCAGAGCCCACAGCTCCTGGGGGCTGTGGTAGCACGGGGTGTGTCTGAGCCCTGGGGAGGTCCTGGCTGTGCCCAGCTGGACCCCAGCAGGGGGACACTGCTGGCAGCACAGAGCTCGTTTGTCCCGGCACAGAGCACACGGTTCCTGGGGACGCTGCCGGCTGCGTTAGCTGCTGTGAGATGAAGCGAATGTCACCGGGCCCAGCTCTCCCCTCCAGGCAGCGATTTTTTAGGGTTTTTTGGTGACGACAGCGTAAGTGACAAAACAAATGTCACTGCCCGCTGGCCCCAGTGGCTCCCTGGAAACCTGCCGGGTCCCATGGAGGAGAAGGGGGAGTGGAGGAGGGGTGCAGAGCACCATCCCTAACACGTGCCTGTCACGGGGGCTGTGCCAGCACCCCACTGCACCACGGCTTGCAAGCAGGGCCTGGGGAAGCCCTGCCCAGCAGGACACTGGGGTGGGGATGCCCAGGAACGCCGGGATCCCGGAGGTGCCATCCCACTGTGCTGCACCGACCATGCTGGGGAGGGATTTACATACTAAGGAGCCTTCAGCACAGTAAAGACAACCTGACATCTATTTTGGGTCTCAAAGCCAAAGGCTGTATTTCAAATCCACTAATCAGGTGAGAATACAGCAGAGAGAGAGCAGAGCAGGGAAGGAGGGGGAGCCTCTGGCTCCTGGCAGCATTCCCCACTCCACAGCAAGGGCCCCATGGCAGTGGTCCCCAGCACCCCATCAGCACCCACCAAACTGGGCTTCCAGGGGAAAGGACCCCTTGTTCTCGAGGGGGCTGAACCCCAAATTCCTGCTGCACTGGTTCTGTACAGAGGGGCCCTTTCAGCACCTAAACCTCCATGGGCAGGGACTGCCAGGACCCTGCCTTCACCCAAGGCTGTCCAGAGCTGAACTGAGCTGTTGGATGGGCACTGGTGGTGCAGCCCCACTCCCCACAGATGGAGCAGATGGAGGACACAGGCTGGCTCCCCGAGCCCAGGTGTGTGGTGCAGGGGCTGCCTGTGCCTCTGGATGCTGTGGCAGATGGAAGTGGATGTGGATTGCCTGTGCTGCCTGCTGTGACCACACAGGGGTTTGGCCACAGCCTCCCTTCCCTGCTGATGGGCTTGGGAGCAGGCTGGGGGCACAGAGGATGGCTGGATGGGCTCAAACGACAGCAGAGGCACAGGTCAGGCAATTCACTCACATGGATGTGTTTGTGAAAGCTTTGGGGTCTGAGCACCATTCCCAGGGGTGCAGTGTATGACCTTTGGTCCAGCTTGGGGAGGGTAAAGGGAGGAGAAGACATTCCTGCTCTCTCTGCCATTCCTGGGCAGAGCTGGGCCACACTTGTATGGGAAGAAGGATCCAGGAGACCCAGGATCACTGGAGCTGGCCAGGATGAGCCAGAAGGGAAGTACAAGGCAGAGGACTGGAGGGAGAAGGAGAGACATGAATAGATATACAGGGAAGGTAACAGCCCTGCACACCTGGTAGACCCACACAAAAAACTGAATCTGGGCATCTCCAGTTCCCATGAGCAATTTATCTGACACCAGTGTAACCAGCAACAGCCCCCAGCTCTTCCCAGTCCGACAGCACTGACTGCAGATGCCAACCTTCCTGTGCCCACCAGGATCTGCACAGATCCCCCTGGCCCTGTCAGCCTCTGGATGAGCAGGGGGTGCTCATCCCTTCCAGTCCTCCCAGTGCCCATTCCCCCTGCAGTGTGGAGGGGACACAGGGTGCTGGCTGTGGCTGGTCTGCCCCAGACCACTTTGTCACCATTCCTAAGGGCCAGAAAAGCTGCTGAGAGTGTCCTGGGAGTGTGAAACACCGGGGCAGACGGGTGCAGCTGCTGCACTGAGGATGCTCACAGAGCTGCTTTAGTGAAACAGCCACGCAGCTCCGGGCACCGGAGATTATTCTCATCTCTTTTCTTGTTCGGTCGACTTATTCAAAGACTATTAGTGGATTAACTAAAATTCTTATCATGCTGGAGCAGCATCTTAGCAGGGGTTTAGGGAGCTGGAAGGGGCAGTTTTCAGGGGCAGCTCTCATGTTACCCTGGAGCAAGTCTGCAGCTGGGAGCGCTTGCCAGAGGAGGCTCAGAGTCCTGGCAGCAGTCGCTCTCTTCTCCAAGCTGGCAGTGCTCTAGAGGAATTGTCTGGAGGGCAGCGGTGGCTGGCAAGCCCTGTGGTCCCTCCTGCTCTCTCATGTTTGTCTTGCAGCTTCTGGGCTTCATTTCACAGGGACAGCTCAGTGACACAGGGGACTGAACCCAAGGATGAGAGAAGTCTCTCCACACCTTCTGTTGCTACATCCTCCTTCCCACAGGTAACTCCCCCACTGGGGCTGTTGCTCTTACAAGCTCTGCTTCCTCGTCCAGAAGGTCCCAGGGCCGTGCCCTGGTATCCCACAGCCCACAGACAAACGACCTCACAGCATTCCTTGTTTTCCCAGGCTGCCTCAGCATGTGTGGCAGAGTCTTCCCCCTTCCCACCCCCTCCTCATCAACTGGCAAAGCCCCAGCGGTTTCCCCCAGAGAGCGCGCGGTGAGACACAGCATGAAACAACTGCACATAATTAGAGGATTGAATGGGGTATGGGAGCAGAGCAGGGAGCTTGCAACATCCATAAATAGCTCGTCTTGCCGAGCTGCTTAACTCCTTGCTTGTTCTTGCCAAAGTGCAGACCCCAAAGGGATGGTGTCTGTGTGTGAATAGGGGTGGAAAGTTCAGGAGCGTATTTTTAAACCATTCAAGCTGTACTCGAGCTGAGTGATACGTTATTGTCTCTGTGTGTCATTTGAAATGTCTTATGAATGCAAGAAATGAAAAAAAAAGCTACCATTTTGCCTCTCTACACTCCCACCCCTCTGCTTCTACCCAAATAATGTCAGGCTAGAGCTGACAGGCAAAAGGAAAGCACCACAGGCTAAGGCTGCCTCAAAGCAGCCTGAAAAGCTCCTCTAGCAGGGGAAGCCCTGGCTGGTGGGGCTGGTGGGCAGAGGAACCAGTGCCAGGCACAGGCACCCGCAGGCAGCAGTGTGCCAGAGCCTGCCAGGACAATGCTGGGGTCCCCAGAGAGTCCCCAGCCAGGACAGCAGGGCTGTGTGCCTAGCAGCAGGGGGTCAGGTTGGATATCAGGGAAATGTTCTTCAGCCAGAGGGTGGCTGGTCACTGGTACGGGCTCCCCAGGGAAGTGGTCACAGCTCCAAGCCTGACAGAGCTCAGGAAGTGTTTGGACAATGCCCTTGGGCACTTGGTGTGACTCTTGGGGATGCTCCTGTGCAGGGCCAGGAGTTGGACTCAATGATCTTTTTGGGTCTCTCTCAACTCAGCATATTTTGTGATTCTGTCTTGACTATTGTCCCATAAGAACAAGGGACCTACCCCTGCTACCCCACCCAGGGTCAGTGTAGGATAGCATCACCTCAGTTCTGCCCATCCTGAGCTCTCAGGCCCCTCTGGGTGGCTGGTACTTGGTGACAGTGACAATCCTCAGTTCCTGGGGCTGGCAGGCAGCCCCAAGCTGTGGTTGGAGACAGAGATCCCAAAGAGCCTGACAAACAGCTGGAGCCATGGTGAGATACAGCGGGACAGAGGGAAAACAAACCAGAAACTCACTGGGAAATCATTTTTCTCCTAAATGGGGCAGATATAATTAAGCAGCACGGGCTTTATGAATGATACCAGCTCTGCCTTGAAACACATCATTACCCCTCTCTGTTAGAGCAGTGTTTTTAAATACATATTTCCTCTTCCAGTGCTAGAGGAGAAGGCTCTGGGGCTGGGATGCTGGGATCTTTTGCTAATCACCTCTCATTTCACTTAGTGGCAGGGAAGTGCTGAGCTCTGGCTTTCCTGTACACACACTTCTGCTCCAAATCACTGCTGGCCACTGTCCCCTTCCTCTCCTCTGCCACTGTGGATACCAGAAGGGAGGACAGTGCTGAACCTGCATCCTCCAGCCCCAGAGGGTTTGAGCCTCCCTGTGCCAAATATGCCTGAGATCCCAGTGCCAGAGGTCACCCCAAACCCCTCTACCCAAGCTGTGTGAGCCCCTCACCATATTGTTTTCCTTGTTTTACAGAACCTGGGGCTCCAGGGCATGAGATATTTCACTGACTGTTGACCCAAGCTGGTTTCCCCCATCTGGCACCCTCTGCACCCAGCAGGGTCTGGGTGTTCTCCTCAGCTTAGTGCAATTTGGGCCTCTCTGTTCCCAGACAAGTCCCCCAGCCCATGCCATGTCTGCCATGAGTGCTCACTGCAATGGATTAGAGACACCCAAGCAAGAACGAAGGGCTTTTGTACTAGAAATTGAAAGTTGATGGAGTGTGTCATAGGAAAATGACAACAACCTACTGTACCCCGAAAGACAATTATTTTTCCCTCATTGGAAGTGATTGAATTTTTCCATCAGTGACACCAATGGCTCTCTTATAGAAAAGCTCTTTCCCAGCTGCACACCTGAATCTTCTTACACCTGCCCACTCCTCCCTTACCTGCTCTGCTTCCTGTGCTTTGGCAGGACATGCTCAGGTCACAGCTAGTACAGAGACCACCCTCAGCTGGGTGTGCTCTCCCTCTCCATCCCTGCACTCCTGCAGACCCTTCTTCCCTCAGCTCTGCTCCTCTGGACTAATTCTGAATATTCTGTGATTCTGTGAATATGCCAGGGCTGGAAATCACACAACGAAATCATGTTGTTTCACTGTGACCAGCCATGGTAGCAGGACCTGCATCAAAGTACTGGGGCTGTGCTTGGTGTCTGATGTAGGTACTCACACTGGCAAAAAGGAAGAGCTGGGAGGCATGGTGACCTCTCTAGAGATGGGGAAAAGGGTCAGGCAGCACCTCGATCTGCTGTGGGGTTGGAGGGTTGGACAGCACCCTGGAGAGCCTGCTCTCCTTGCAGAGCACTGTGTCCTGCTGGCCTGGGGACACCCTGCAGCCACATCTCACCTCAGGGTGAAAGGTACAGCCAAAAGCCCCTTCTCTGAGTGATTTTGGCCCAGAATCTGGCATAGCACAAGCCCCAAGGGCTTTGGGATAGGTTCCTGTGTGTGCCTGGAGCACAGCTGTGCTTTCCACAGGCTCCTTCCCATTCCCAAGGTGCTTCCCCCACAACCCAGCCTGGGTTACTCCCTGCTGGCAGAAGACCAAGCTGGTTGATTAAGACACATGAACTAATGAAGGAGCCACAGTGCAGCACTGGGAGCCTGCTACATCCCACTGCACCCACCTGCACTAGGAGCTGGGCAGGCTCCTCCCAGCACAGACCAAACCCTGAAAGCCTGGGAGCACAGGAGGGTGCCAGCACCCCACCCAGCGTTTGGGGGGACAGCGGTGACACATCCAGGCTGTGCAGGGTGCCAATCCCAGCGGGGAGGATCGGGGGCAGTGGCAGGTCGGGATGGGTGGTGAGGCTGGCACTGGCACAGGCAGGCCGTCCCCCTGCCCGCTGCGTGGGCGCTGCGGGGCTGAGGAAGGCGCAGCTCCAGCGGCGCTCAGAGCCCCATCTGCTGTGTGGGCTGGGAGCACATATGTTAGATACACACACATCTACGTGTGCCTGATATATATACACACACATACATGGGAGAGACTTTTATAGATACACATTTACATATACAGTCAACACCAGCAATTACTGCGGGATTTTGAAGGCAGCAGAATCAGCCCCAGATATCAGAACATGCCCATCTTTTTCCTGTGCCTTTGGTCAGGCTGGTGAATGCCACGTGCCAGGGCAGGGTGCTGGGAGAAAGCAGGGCTGCCCATCTCCAAAACCTGCACTCTGCCCCAGGAAGGAGCAAGGCATCTTCCCTGGCCATGCACAAATCCTACAGCCCAGCAGGGATCCGGGGGGATACATCTGCCCATACACAGCCTGCATCCATGGACAAGCTGGATGAACTGCTGTATGGCTAATGGAGAGAAAAGGCCTCTCAGGGGCAGGATTAATCTCGTTCTAAGGTGCCTGCCTGAGAAAGGTCAGATGAATTTTGCCTGGACGTGCCTTTTTTCTCCCTGCTGACTATAAATGTCATCCAGCCAGTGGGCTCCAAGGCAGATACCTACAGAGAGGCCACATGCAGACAAGTAACAGGGATTCAAGTCCATAGCTGCTGCCCTGGATCAACCCTGGTGCTGCACGGATCCACGGGCAGGACAGGGAGACAAACCCAGCTCGGGATTTGAGACCCTGAGATTTCTCCCAGACACACAGCTCAGCTGGTACAAAGTTCATCTTGGTAAGTGAAACTTTTCCATTCATCGTCTGCCATAGCCCCAAGCAGCATCACCCAGCTGTAAAGTACCTCAGAGTTGACTCAATGTCACATTTAAGTGCTGGAGGCATCAGAATTCAGGATGCTTCAGAAAGGTTATGTAAACCATTACATCAAATCCTGGGAGAGTTATTAAGGTGAGCGGCAGAGCATAGGAGAATGGGTGATTATCTCACAGCAGTGCTGTGGAACCACACCAGCCACAGCCAACAGAAGGATATAACTCATTCTCCTTACAAGCCCAGTTTTGTTTCCCCCTAATGTGCTTTAAAAATTAAAAAAAAAAAAATCTGTCCACCAAAGAATTCTCTACTCTGGAATATAATTATTTGAGAGAGTCTCCAATGAAGCAGCGAAGGCACTGGGGAGATAAGCTATGAAAAAGGGAAAGTTTCTAACTATTGGACAAGTCTTCTGTTCCCCCTCCCCATTTTAGAAAAGTCATATTTAAAATTCAGTGTGGTCTATTAACTCCAAATTTATTTTATTCATCTGAACTTGTGCTTTGAGGGCTTGGGGGAGGCCTGCATGGTTAATTTTGGAGTTATTTGCTATGGACTCTTGAACCTCTCAGAAGTGTGTGGGCTCCCCAGGGAGGTTCTCCAGTGGGCAGAATTGTCCTTAAGGACATGAATGCATCTGCAGGGGTCTGCAATTTTTCAGAGTTTGGAATAGACCCAGCCAGATTGAAAGACATTTAGAAATCTTCAGGATCAGCAAATGTATTTTGTAAAGCACAGAGCTGACCTGTTTAGGTTAAATAATGGTAAGAATTTTGTGGGGGCAACACAACTGGGAATTGCAGGCCCAAAGCAGCCAGCTGAAAGACTAACATTAAGTCAGGAGTCATCACCCTGAAAACCTGTGGTGCTGGTGGCATAGAGCAACCAAGAAATGCTAATTATAACAATATCCCTGATGGACATCCTGCAGCATCCTGCCCAGAGTGCTCTCACATGGCAATGCTGCCTCCTCCTCTGAAAAGCCACAGAAACCACAGGGAGACAGCCAGAACTGTCTCGTAGAACTCCTAATCCCACAGGATTTATCCCACAGGATTAACACAGCCCATGTCCATGCCAGCAGCCTGCATCCTCCGGGTGAGCCACTGGGATGTTGCTGAGTGACACGAGGAGCAGATCCTGTGGCAGACTGATGCATCCTGAGAACACAGCCCCAGTCCAAAAGCTTTCACCCTGGAGTCTGGGAATGCAGGGAAGTCCATACTGGAGTCTGCACACAGGAATGGGGACAGGGTGTGTGCTGGCAGGCACAGCAGTCCTGGCAGCATCTCCTGCACAGGACACAGGGGCTCTGCCTTCCCAGCCCCCCCAGGCAGAGGAAAATGAGGCATTGCTGAGTAACTGGGTGAATTCCTGGGCCAAACAGGCAGCAGGAGGAGCACCAGGGTGCCACACTAAGGTTCAGCCCTAGGGCTGTGCTGCTGTCACCCCCTCTGGTGGGTTATGACTGCAGCACTGCCACTGGCTTCCCTCCTCAGTGTGCTCAGCCGTGCGTGGCCGGTGTCAAACACGGGGGCAGTGACTCACAGTGGCTCTGGCAGCACATGGGCAGTGTCTGGGCTGAGCTGTGTGACAGTCCTGGAGAGCTGTGCCTTTCAATGCCACCGTAGTACTCCTCAAATCCCAAAAATGATGCTACTGAATAACCCCTGGAGGCGAGCTCGGCCCAGCCATGCCCAGAGTGAGCTCTTTACAGGGTGCTGGATCCCAGCCACACTGTGAGAAGGTGCTGTTGTAAGTAGCTCACCCAAACCCTTGAAGAGGGACATTTGTCGCCAGAGGTGGCAGGGGACCTGTGCCCTTGGGACACACGAAGAAGCATCTAGGCTGGCATCAGCCCCAACCTGGTCTGTGCACAAAAGGAGCCCTGACTCTTGGGCTATCAGCTGGCACCCCTTTCACTGTGCTATTCTATGATGCTAACATTCATTTAAGAAAAAATACAGATACCCCCAACATGGGCTAATTAGCTAATGACATTATTTTGGCCTGATGTGCCATATAATTAAACAACTAATAAATGGCAAGAGTCCTGTGTTGCTGAGGCTCCTGAGTCAATACCATGCTATTACCACGGTGTAATTGAGTTTACTGAGAACCTCAGCACAGACATCCCAGAGCCCATGCAGGAATGGTATTGAAACAGCCACCAGAGACCCACCTGCTGGATAAAGGAGAAAGACAAATCTTTTAATCTACAATACAGCCTGGAGTCACACACAGAGAAGACAAGTTTGTGCTTCACACTGTGGTAAATGCATTTGCTAGAGGAGGGTACATGCCTCCCAAGAGGGGCTACCTGTGCAAGAGCAGCTCTGGCAGCACAAGAGGCTTCCAGAGCTCC
Organism: Molothrus aeneus; assembly: GCF_037042795.1. NCBI lineage: Eukaryota > Metazoa > Chordata > Aves > Passeriformes > Icteridae > Molothrus > Molothrus aeneus. Next base: position 3,866,237 of record NC_089658.1, on the reverse strand, counting down.
AAGGGAGGGTGGGATGAAATGTAGCTTCTCCTCACTTCCAGACTTCTACAAACCTATTTCTATTTCATTTTTCTCCATCAAAAAGGTGCCTTTTTGGATGGATTTCTGATGACAGAACCAAAGGGTGCTCTGGGGCTACTGAAAGGTCTCAGAGGTGGCTCAAAGCTTCCTCCTGCAGCCCTGACCCTTGTGGACCAAGTGCCCCAATCTAATACTCTGCTGGCATGCTGCAAATGGGCCAGGAGTTGGATTTAGGGCTCTTTGGGTTTTTTTAGCACTAGCAGGGAAGAAGGAGAGGAGTAGGTTGGCAACCAAGCTCTCATTTGAGTCATGAAGCATCTACAGATGTCTCAGTATAATTTGCTGTCCCTGGGGTGGGGAGGGTGATTTTGAGGTGCTCAGAGGTGATTTTGCTATATGAACATGTTGTCAGGCAATGACCACATGACCTTTGTGTGCATACACAACCCCTGAGCCCAAGCTCCTCTCCCACACGCTCCCCTCCCTGCAGCTCTGCTGTTGTGTCCCCAGATGCACCCGTGCTCCAGCTCACCCTCCTCTTTCTCCTCACCTCCCTTCCCTGGCAGTACCAGGCAAGAGCTCCTTCCAGTCCAGGAAGGGCCTGGAAGCTGTGCTGGGGCACGGCAGCATCTGTCATCCGAAGGCAGGGGCACAGGGCTCTGCGCCGTGCTGCTGTCAGGTCCCTGCATGGCAGCAGTGGGCAGAGCCGAGTCCTCCTGGCAGGCTGAGGCTCGCTGGCCCTGCAGTGGCATCTCCTGGTGACAGTGCAACAGGAGGACAGGCCACTACAAGGGATGGATGCGGGGCTGCATAGCCAGGAGCCATGGCAGGGCTGGGGATCTGCACTCTTCACATGGGGTGAGACAGTGGCTGCAGCTCAGTAGGTGCAGCTCACATCCAGCACCTGCATCCCACACTGGATGAAGTAAATGTAGCCCAGAGGAGCAGGAGCCTGGGCAGGCAGCCCCATCCCAGGGGTTGCAGGTACAGTTGGTACAGCCTCAGCACTCCTGGAGAGTTTCTGGGAGTGTGAGCAGGACTGACAGGCTGTAGCTGATGGGCTGGGTGGGCAGCACTGCTCTGGGCAGGGCCCTGGCTCTGCTGCCATCTGCATCCCACCATGGACCTGCTCCAGTAGCTCATCCTCATCCCACAGAGTTCCTCAAGAAAAGAGGGCTAGAGACAGAGAAATGAGAGCCCAGAGGGACCACTCTCAGCCTATACTCCCAGCTCTTGCTTAGCACAAACTACACCATCCCCAAGGAGCTCCACAGCAAATCCATAAGGGTTCCTCACTTCACCCGCTGCCGGTATTTAAAGCAGACGTGTCACAGACATCTTTTATGAAAAATCCTTTCCTTAGGATTGTTTCTCCTGAGAAGCTGAGAGGCCTCAGGAACAAAATGTAAACAGTAATTATCTGCTGCTGTGGAATGCAACAGGTGCATCTGTGATTGGTCTCACGTGGTTGTTTCTAATTAATGGCCAATCACAGTCAGCTGGCTCAGACTCTCTGTCCGAGACACAAGCTTTTGTTATCATTCCATTCTTTTTCTATTCTTAGCTAGCCTTCTGATGAAATCCTTTCTTCTATTCTTTTAGTAAAGTTTTAATATAATATATATCATAAAATAACAAATCAAGCCTTCTGAAACATGGAGTCAGATCCTCGTCTCTTCCCTCATCCTCGGACCCCTGTAAGCACTGTCACAAAGACAACCTCAGGAGTGAGGCTAGAAGCAGACTAAGCCTTGATCCTGGTGCATGAGGAGATCCCCAGGACAGTGGGAGAGGGATGATGGCTGGGGGATGGTGAGCAAAAGGGCTCCATGAAAAGAGGGGCAAAACCTGAGTTTGCAGGAGGGCAGGGAGCGGCTGCAGGCAGCACCAGGGCTGCAGGCAGCAATGCGAGAGGTGCCAGGAGCAGAGGCTGCTGGAGCCGCCTGCAGCTCTGGGGAAGAGGTGGGTGTGCAAAGGCTCAGCGACAGCAGAGCTGCTGCTGACAGTGAGAGGCAGCTCCTGTCATGAGCGTGAGCCAGGCTCTGCCAACACAAACACCCAGACTGCTGAAAACAAGATGTGGGGCCACGCGTCCTGGCTGTCAGTCAGCACGCAGGGAGCGCCGCGGCCGCTCCGGCTGACACGGGGGAGGGCTCGTGCTCTCCCTGAAATGCCTCCCTGGTGCCCGTGGGCAGCCCCTCCAGGCTCTGGCCAGGAGACAATGATTGTGCCCAGGGGGCAGGAATGGTCTCCATCCTCCTGGCTGGTCAGGGAAATCCTCCCAGCTCCTTGGCTGCAGCTCGGCCGCTTTCCTCCCGTGCCACAGCTCAAGGAGGGAGCAGGGAGGAACAAGGAACACCTGCTGCTGCTTTGGAGAGGTCCTTGTCTGGAGAGTGATTCCTGCAATTGAGAATCACTCACAGAGCACTCAAAAGCCACGGCGAGGGCAGGCAGGGTGTACCTGCACAGACAGGAGCCCACCACCATGGGCCACTGCCTGCCACTCCCAGTGGCTGCAGCACAGGACAGCCTTGTCCTGGCAGAGCAAAGAGGCCCAGAGCATCCAGGGCTGCTTCCTCACATGCCAGAGGAACATCAGGTGAATGGAGACATCCCCCAGTGCTGGAGTGGACACCTGGTGTGACCCCAGGGACCCACCTGTGCCGAACACCAGGAGTTCAGCTCACGGTGGGAGAAGACACCCAGGCTCCAACCTGCTGGGATGGAGCCTGGGGAAAACCGGTGGAGAAGAGGAGGCAGTTTGCACACCAGTGCTGGCTGGAAGTCACCACTGGAAGTGCACCCATCACAGGGCACCATCCAGACCCCTGAGGCACCACCAACCCCCCCAAAATGGCCTGCCCATGGCTGAGCTCCAGTTCCTTCCCTCTGAGCCACACCGCTCTGCTTTGCTAGGAATGCAAAGTTTAAGCAGCCCTTGTGTCTTCCCTTTTATCTTTCATTTCTATGCTGACATTTTGAAGGAAATTTGTTCTCCTCCTTGAAGCACGGAAATCCGTGTCCAAGAGTGCTCAGGCCCAAAAAGCTGGGAAGATAAACATATTTGGACGTGTGATTTCACAGTGGCTCCGTTGATAGCTTTCAGAGGTCAGGTCCTGTCCATCAATTACCCACAATGTGCATCCAGACGTGATAGGGGAGAACAAAACCCAACTCATTAGAGGGGAAGAGAGGTGAGTGAACACCAAGCCTGGTTAAAGAGAGCGGCTCATATCTCAAGGAGTAAAGGGAGGAACTTTTCTCCTGCTCTTTTCCCCCACTCCAACAGAAGGCTACAACATCTGGGAGGCACAGCACAGCCTGCACAAGCCCACCATTGCCCCACAGAGCACTGCCATGTGGCATCAGCATGACACAGAAGGCACTGGCAGAGCTGACTTTTGGGCATGAGATGTGGCATGGAACAGAATTTGCAGAAGAGACTTTGAAATGGAACCATTTAGAATGGGATTTTTTAAGATATTCAAGCCCCTCTCTCTCTTCCCTCTGGCCTGCAGGTACTTAGGAACGCTTTGCACATAAAGAATTATTTGTCTAATATATCACGTTAGAATGCAAGATGACATATCCAGGACAGACTTTTGTACAAAGCAGACTTTTAAAAGCAGAATTTTAGCAGTCCCAGGCGGGACCAGGGCATATAAAGCATGCAGTAGGACGAGCAGTGATTTCTCTTTAGCCCGGGCAAGGACTTTTGTTTGAATTCTCTGTCCCTAGGAAAGACAATTATCACTGGCACCTCTGAGCCCAGTGCAGCCCCAGAGGGAGGTTGCAGAGAGCTGTGGTGGGTGATGGGGAGGTCCCATGGGGTCACAGCAAGGTGGGGGGAACTGGATGATAATTTCAACACTTTACAGATGGGGGCAATAGGCAGGGAGTGATGGAAGCTGGCTCTGGTCCTCCAAAGCCCCTTGCCTCCCCTTTGGCTTCCAAGATTCAAGCACTAACTTGACAGTAGGATTAAGCAAAAAGAATAATCAGAGTCTCAGCCTCATCACTTTTCCCTGGGGATGTGACAGATGATGCAGGATAGACCACTCTGTGCAAAAGGGCCCCACAGAGTGTGGGTGGGGCTGCCTGGCTTGGGCACTTCCCAGGCAGGGGATGGACTCCAGCCCCACCCCCCTCTGCCATGGGGGGGAACCTCCCCTTTCCCCCTGTGCTTCAGCACCATCCCATCTGTGTCTTGGCATCCCAAACCTGGGGCCAGCATGGCTCAGGGGACCCCCTCTGCAGGCCTCTCTCCTCCTGCCCTGCTCCCTCTTTCTCCTCTCCCACAAGTACTTCTCAGGGTGTTATTTCCTTTCCAGTATGCTAATCCCTCTCCTGAGTACAAACTGCTGCAGTCTTCAGAGGAACAGGGAAATATTTCTGTTCTGCATACTCCCCAGATCCTCCTCTGCATGGAAACGGACACTATCATTATTGGGATTTCTCTTTTTTACATCTTGGCTGAGGAAACTCTTTGTCCTATTGAGCCTTTGCTAAGCAGAAATGAGGGAGAAGTAAACCAGCCAGGCTCCTGCAGAGAATCTCTCTTTCCTGCCACTCCATAGGGAGTCTGCACTGCTTTCAAGGTGGAATTCCATACTGGAGGTGGCATGTGACATGCCCTAAGGCCCCTGACCTTGTGTGGGGACAGTGTGCACAGAGGACATGGAGTGCCCAGGATGCTGTGGCAGGGCAGGGGGGCTCCAGGGCCCTGCCATGCTCCCAGCTCCTCAGGGAGAGTCAGAGGCTGGGGTCTTGCTCACAGACCCTCAGTGCAAGGTCCAAGGGGTCCTTGACTGAATGGCACCTGGGGTTAAGACATTTCAAAGGCCAGTCCTGGTGGAGATAATGCTGTGTGAGGGTACACTTTTTTGTATATATGGATTGTTTTCCTATTTACCCTTCCAGGGGAAAAATGGGAAAACAATCCATATACACATATTTGTATTTATATTTACATTTCTATTTATATTTATATATGTAGAACTGAGCACTCAGACCAACACAGGACCACAGCAGCCCTTCCCTCACACCAGCAGGCCCCCAGAATGTGGACAAAGGCTGCCCTGCTTTAACAACCATAGCACCAACCTAGATTACAACTAACTCATCAGAAAATGGACTAATTCATTGAAGAGGAATTAAAATGAAGTGATCACACACATCCAGGCTCAAGGGCCCAGGGTCAGGCAGTGCTGAATGGTTTTGCCCATTCTGGACCTGCATGGATTGCCCTGGCCAGTGTGGGAATGGATTTACTGGAAGAACACCCAGATCCCCACCTGGCAGGGAGTGTTTTGCAGGGATGGCAGTGTCTGCAGATAGGCAGGTGGCTGGTTTGAAGTTTTGAGCTTCTCAGGTAGAGGATCATATTACTCTGGAAATGGAGGATCAAATTATTCCATTATTCCCCAGGGAGGGGATTAAATTACCCTGGAATTAGAGGATTAAATTACTCACCAAGGGAGAGGATTGAATTACTTTGTGAGTTGTGGGATTAAAACACTCTGCAGGTGGCAAGCTCAAAATAGACCTTCACACAGAAGGCAGGATTAAATTATTCTATGGCTGGTCAGGGAAAAAAACCCCAAACCACCGTACTCTGGAGGAAGCCATATTAAATTATTTCTGGAGATTAAATTGCTCCACAGGCTTGCTGGATCCCAGTGCTGTGGAGCAGACCATCTGCTTGGGAAGGTGTGTGGATAGCCAAGCATGAAGAGCCATATGATGGGGTCCCACTGGTGGTACCCGAGCGCTCCTGGCACGGCGGCACCGGCGCCTGACAGTTTTGACTATATTTACTTGCACGTCAAGGTTGGGAGCCTGGCAGGGCTGGGCTCTGCTCCCCCGCACCATCCGGGAAATCCAGGGGGATCCCAGGTCAGCTGGGAGCATGAGGCAGACCTGGGGAATTGAGCCAAAGCTCCATTTGCTTTCTTAAGGGAGGTTTTATCTTTTCCTTTTTGCATCGATGGCTGCCTTGAGGAACGGCACCGCTGTGTATGTGGGGCAGCAGATCAAAGCCCTCCTTGCTACCAACCAGGACCAGCTCTCCTCCATAAATTCCTCACTTGCAGGCATCACCTCCTCTCCCCTCTCATCCGTGGGCTCAGCTCTCCACCTGGCATCTCCCACGGGAGCCGGTCAGCGGTGGCTGGAGCGTGCCGGCGCTGTCAGCCCTGACTCACTCTGCTGTGTCTCCTTCCCTGGTGCCTGTCACTGCCTGTTCCCAGTGATGGTGACAAATTGGCATTTGAAACTTGTATTGGTATTTTTTTATGCTGATTTCTTTCTGAGGCTCCACTGCTGAGAGTTCGAGAGAGAGAAAGAGAATGAGCATTTTAGGATAATCTTAAAAGCAGAAAAATTATTACATGTCAAACACCGAATGGGGACTTTAAAAGGCTCCCAGGTGGGCTGCAGAATTAAATGTTTGGAGGCTTTTTTTCCCCCAGTGAGGTAAGAAATGGTAATGTCACCATAGCAACTGCAGGGCACATTCTGGGCAGCAGCTCAGGCATCATCAGGAGCTGGGGCTGCCCCAGCCCCTCTGCACAGCCTGTGGGGTGCAAGGGGCTGGGATAGCTCCAACCCTCACACACCTGAGCCCTGCAGCCAAGGTGCCTTGGGAGCCTGCAGAGTGACTGGCATGAGATACACCATGGCCAAAGGCTCCCAGAGACCCATAGGATGGGGTCTGTTTTCCTGGTGAAGGGCCCTCCTGACCACCTCAACCCCTCCTGGTTTCTCCATCCCACTTGCTCTGTTCCCTTGCACCAGGGCTGGATGCTCCCTGCATCCATCTGGCTGGGCTCTTCCAGGGATGGGACCTGAAACTCCTGACTCAAAGAGGGGCTCCAAGGTGTTCCAAATCACCAGGAAAAAGCAGCTGAAGAGCTCTGTTGTGTGGCCTGGGATCCCTTGGCTTTGTGGCTTCCAAACCACACAGGAAAGTTGTCACCTCCCCAGCTGCACAAGAGGCTCATCTGCCTCCTGCCTGCCACTGTTTCCTTGTTGAATTTCTGAGGCTGCTGTGAACAGGGGAAATCTTCACGAGCAACCAGGGGTTAATTGAGTGTTAGTTAACTCCTGGTGCTCTCACCAGGCCTACCAGGGTTGTGGTAATTAGCACAACCTGAGCTGGCTCATTAACGAGCTTTGCTGGAGAGTCACAGGTAGCAGGGGGGTTAAACTGCCTTGATTGCTTCTCTTCTCCATTAGTAGCAGCCACAGAGAAAGGATTTGTGGGAGGGAAACTGGTTTCTCTCTGGATGAAGCAGGATATACCCTGGGAACAGGGCTAATCCCATGGGAAGGGACAGGGACAGCAAAGCTCTGCTCATGGCAGGTGAGGAGGGCTCAAGACCAGCTCAGCTCTGGGCTGAAAACTGCAGTGATCCCTGTCAGAGCCACAGTTTAGCTGCAAATGATGATGATGATGATGATGGTGATGAAGGGAAATGTTCAGCAGCTACGAAGGGCTGTCATTTTATCATTTTCCAGGGGCTCCAATTCAATTTGTGGTGTACACCCAGGAGCTCCCACCCCAACAGCAGCCTCTGACCATGGCAGTCCATCAGGCAGAGGGACCACAGCCACAGATCATCCTGAAATCCAGCTGGTGGCCACTACGTGAGGAGGGTGGCCCAGTGCTCCACAGCTGGTGGCCTCCATCACCACCTTCCTTCTCCCCCCATAACACATGGCTCCACAGGCTCCCTGGGAAGCTGGATTCCAACTCCTCTTCTGCCTGCCTTGGAGTCAGATTTCCCATCTGCTGGACTCTGGGTCCTGTGGGGCACTCAAAGCCATGCTGGATATCCCAGATTCACTGGATCCACCACCTGGCCCCAGCAGTCACTCCCCAGATCCCACATCAGCTCCTCAGCTCTCCTGCTGCACACCCTGGCAGGGTTCCCTGGCCCCAGGAGGAAGCTCCCCAAGCAGCACAGGGAATGTGGCAGAGCTGGGAGCCAGCTGCAAACCCAAATGCTGCCCAGCAGAGGCAGGGAGTGATTAAAACCCTCCATCCCTTGCAGGTGGCTGGGCTGGCCAAGTCTTGCAGGATGGATGCTGCTGTCTAGAGGCACAGGGAAGGCTCCCCTCAGCACCAGATTTATAGAGAGGCTGTAGATCAATAATCAGCAGCCTCTGACCTTGAAAGCAGAAGCACAGAGGGCTGTAGAGTGTCTCCCTCCTTTTCTGGGCAGGAGGTGCCCATTTGGGAGGTGATGATCCACGGAAGGGCTGCCAGCAGGAGCCCCACAATCCCTGGAGGGGATGCACACACAGAAGAGGTTTCCTCACATGCCACACATACACACTTCTCCTCCTGGCACCCCTGTACCTGTGTTTTCCTCCTCCCCATTGCACCCAAATACACAGAATGGCCCCACATCCCATGCAGGGGCAGGAATTCAGCTCCTGAGCCTATTGCAAAGCAACTGACTGAACACAAGGAGATGAGGGAGCAGGCAGAGAGAATCCAGCTTGGCTTTACCATCCCTGAACTTCCTGTAGATGCCAAGGAAACCTGATTTTTGGAAGGGGGTGGAGTTCCAGGAAGTCCAGGGATATCCTTGACGAAAAGGGGACAATCTGATTTTGTGAAGACTCATCCTAGGGTGAAACAGCATCATTTGTTTCAGAAAGCAAGCACTGGCCTTGGTGCCAGCAATGGGCAGCTCCTGCCTCCAAGAGCATGGTGGAAGCACAGAGGTGGGCATCTTCTTGTATGGATGGTGGGAATGCCATCCCTTCTGCCAGCTGAAGGAGGGCTCGTGGCACCCAGCTCTCCCCCCTCCACCTTCTCAAACACTGGGGCCTCAGCTCAGAGGGCTTTTTTTTTTTTTCTCATGGGCAAACAAAGTGGAAAATGAATTCCTTTAGATAGCAAATGAGTTTAATAGAAATGGTGATGGAGTTATGCTGTGCCAGGAATGTTAATCCCAGACCCGATGTGGCCGGACTCTCAAGCAAGGCAGTGAGGGAGGAGGAAGGCTGCAATTAAGAGCAGAAATATGAGGTCTGTGTCCAGAGAGTATCCCCAGCTGCTGGCCACACCTTGGCAGGTCCTGGGGAAACACCAAGCAGGATGGGACCCAGCTCTCCAGCCACTCCTCCTCCACCAAGGCCCAATCCACTGAGACAAGGGGTGACAGCTCGTTGGTCCTTGCCTGTAATCAGTGAATTTTGTATGGAAGGATCCAGAAGAGAAGTGAGTCTCAGCACAGCAGGAGGGACCCAGGGCAGGCTGGGAACTGGTCCTGGCAGAGCCTGTGCTTCCAAAGCCTGGGGCTGCTAGGTCACCAGGGAGGGGACTTGTGTGCTAAGTGGGAAAACCCACTGTGTGGAGCACAGCAGCTCTGCCAGCTCACAGACAGCTCTGGAGAGCATCCAGATCCACCCCAGGGCAGCTGAGATTTCAACAGAGGTCTTTGTAAACAGTAACACAAAAACAAGATGTGAATGTCCCTACTTCTACTGCTCACTGAGAGGTGACCCGAGGCCAAGGCTGAGCACAGCCCCAGGGCTGTGAAGCTGGCCAGGCACTACACATCCCCTGGATCTCCTTTGGGAACAGCAGGTTAGACACACCATGGGACACACAGGCTGCTGGGGACACTTGCTGGACCTGCAGCTGCCCTTCCCTCTTAGGCAGACACTCTGCAAGCCATCACCTGAGAGCAGCCTCCAGCCTCACCTCTGTCCTGGCACAGACACAAAACCTCAACCCTCTGCTCCTCCTGCAGCAGCCCTACCCTTCTCCAGTCCCAGCCCAGGAGTGGGGACACAAAGGAGGACACCAGGGAGTGCTCCCCTTTCCCCTGCAGCTTCTGCTGCCAAGGTGACACATGTCCAAATTCAATAAAGCCTTTCAAAGGTGGGCTGGCAGCTCTCTGCACATGTTTTTTTTTACTCATCCTTTTCATCTGGGTAATTTATTCCCCCTTTCCCCAACACAGCTTTAATTGAGTTCACAGCAGGATCTCGGCTCTGCAGCAAAGAACTGAACACCACCAGCTTCCCCAGGCAGGGACCCCACAGAGAGCAACGGGGCAGGTGCTGTGCCTGGCCACATCCTGGCTCCTTGCGTGCCCCTGGGCATCTGCTGCCTCTCCTGGCAGCCCCCCCAGGCAGGGCAGGGGCCATGGAGCTGCCAGGGCAGCACAGTTTGGCACAACCTGGGGCTGGTGACACACGGGCCTGGTGAGCCCCAGTTCCCCCTGATCCTGCCACACTGCTCCTCAGGATCAGGCCAAGCACAGCCACCCACATCAGCCCTTTTCCAAGCAGTCCTCCAGGGAGCAGGAGCCTAGAGCAGGACACCCCCATGCACCAGGGCATGGAGGAGCAGGAGCTGCTGCTGCTTTCCTCTCCACTCAGAGTCACCAGGAAAAGCCCACGCTTCTGCTGACAGAGTATATCTGATTCTTCTGCTAACCTGACCTTATTTAGTTCATTATAAGCCCCCAGGACATTGCAACTGTAACTTAAAAAGAAAAAGAAAAAAAAATAGCCTAACAAAAACACAAACCTTTCCTCTGATCAATAGTGCAGGCAACTGGAAAAGGTATAATTCAATTTGTCAGCACATAGTTATTAGTTACTGTGATGGAGCCCTTCCTCCCAGCCCCGCTTCCCTTTTGGCTCCTGATGCTGCTGTCCCCAGGGCAGGGGAGCAGCCCACGATGTGACACAGAACTCAGGGAGGGCTGAGACCCAGCACAGCCACACAGGAGCTAATGGAGCTGTGCCCTGGGAGCTGAGGCTTCACTGCACCTGGGAAAGGCAAAGAGACAGAAGCTCCTGTGTGAAAGGCAGTGCTGGCTGTTCTCGTTCTTCCACCGGCTTTGCAAACTCCCCTCCTGGGGCACACACAGTGTTTAGGGGTTCTCACACATCCATCCTTGCCTTTAAATCCTCTGGTCTTCCCAAGTGTCAGTTGTCCTCTGCCTCACCCCTTTGTGATGCTAATAAAGCCACATCATCCTCAGCCAGAACCACGCAGGTCCTGTGCAAGGGCTCTAAAGCTTCCCCCTTCCTTTTTTCCAAGGGGTGCCAGGGGCAGGAGCCAAAAGAGGGGAGAGAGCCAGGGTCCCCACATGGCTCTGCTGTGGACCAGCTTGTGAGAAGGGAAACATGCCAGAGCATGCATGGCCTCAGAGGAAATCAATTACCACATGAAACAAGGGGCCAGAGGCCTTGGGGAGCCTTATCCCACACCTTCCACAGCTCTCCATCAGCAGCCTAGCCTGAAACTACCTCTCCTTTCTCCTGAGACCAGTGAAAGTGGAGGGCAAAGATGCAGAGCCATGGGTAGCTGTGAATACCAATGCCTTCTGTTCCTGCTGATCCTCCTTGTCCACCCCTTGGCACGGTGCCTCCTGAACACCAGTCCCACGAGGCCACCATGGAGCTGAGTGTGGCCATCAGTCCCCACCTGAGCCCTGAGACAGAGGCACTTCCAGCCACGCTCGGCTCAGCTCCCTCCCCCACCTCCTTCACCAGGGAAACCTCCAGATATGCATCCAGAGATGTCTCTTTCCATTTGTTGATGTCGACAGGCGTATCACACACACATTCATTATTTAATCTACCTTTGAATTGGGCTAAATAGTTCTAAGGATAATTACAGAGCATTTGTATTTATAGCAAAGCGTCGTGCTCGATCTGTGTGCGCACGGATAACGCCGCTGCCATCTATAAATACGGAAGGGATGCTGTGGGAAGGCAGACGACGCTTCCAGGCGCCATGAAATGCAAAATGCACGCATGGCCCCACACACGGGGAGTTTCTTACAGCTCCTCTCCCTCAGAGCACACCACAAATGGAGCTGAGCAGCCACACAGCATGGAAGGGACAGGGAAGGGGGCAGGAGCACACTGCCATGGGGCACAGCAGGGCCAGAGCAGCAGAAAACAGACACAGGGATACACAGCATGGAAGGGACAGGAGCACACTGCCATGGGGCACAGCGGGGCCAGAGCAGCAGAAAACAGGCACAGGGATGCAGGATGGGGAGGGGATCAAAGGGAGCAGAAGCAGAGGGAAATGGGATGCACTCAGTACTGCCTGGCACAAAGGCTCAGAGCCCTGGAGGATGAGCAGAGCCAGAGTTGGGGAGCAGCATGGAAGGAGAGAAAGGAGAGAGGGAGGATTCGCTGTTCCTCTTCCCACAGCAGTAAAAGTTTTACAGCAGTGTAGCCAGCACTTATGATTTTATTGCCAGCATTAACGAGGTAGAGCTTCTCCAAGCCCCAGCCCCTGGAGTCAAGACACAGGAAGCTTGGCTTTCATAAGAAAGCAACAGAAGAGGAGAGAGGCCAGTGCAGGAGCACTGGGGAATGTGCAAGCACCCCGCTCCAACTCCAGGCAGCAAATAAAAGGAAGCCATTATTTTAAAATTTATCTGTTTTTAAAATAATTTTATGCCTCTGGAGTAAAGGCTTGCAGAGAGCAGGGAGCTGGACATTCCTGTGATTTGGGAGGACTTGCAAGAGGCAGCATTAGCACTACCTTGGTGAGAGGCTGTGCACATCCCTGTGGTCCCTTGTCCACCCCTCAACCTCAAAATCTTTTGGCATTTCTCAGGCTTTAATTCCCCACTGGCACAGAGCCCCAGCTCAGGTGTGATGCAGAGACACCCCAAATGAGCCATGAAGGCTTTTCACAGGTGAGCTCCAGAAGGGCAGGACCATATGGAATGCTGCTCAGCACCAGATCAGGTACACTGCCTGTGCCCACACAGGCACACACACAAATTACGAGTACTTCTATTGCATTAGTGCCTGCAAATTTCATTCCAGTCATATCCCATTCAGTGAGATACTGCACAGATACAAGACCAAGCAGCATTATTTTTTACCTAGAGAGGAAAGCTGTTTTTCTCTGCATATTGGTTTAAAGCAAACACAGCCAGAGGCTGCACACGCCTGAGTAATGGCCCGTGACTGTGCCAGTGAGGAGGGGAGAGATGACAGTGCTGTGCCCAGGCTCATTGGCTTTGAGATCTCCTTGTGCTGCCCCCACAGTGGATCCACCCAGCCCCGCTCTGCAGAGACCATCCCGCACAGCAGGAAGAGTCCAATCCGGGCCCTGGGTTTCTCCAGTGTAGGGCTTTGCCTCGCCTGTTTCCCATTGCTAATTTCTAAGCAAATATTTGGCCATCTGGCAGCCCTGTCCAGCGGGCAGCAAAGCGAGCGCTCGGCAGAAAGGGCGAAGCTGACATTAAATGTCCATCCCCGAACGCTGGGCACCCCCTTCCGACACGGCTCCCACCATTTGGCAAAGCGCTCCTCACCATCTGCCTGGAGAGCTCTCCAAAGAGCATGGAGCCTACTAAATATAGCCCAGGAGCTTAGCAAACATTTGCAGCCAGTCTGAGAAGACTTCTCTCAAAGTTCCATCTCCCCCGGCCCATCTCCCTTGCCTGTGACGTCTCAGATATCCTTAAACCACCTCTGCGTTTTTCAGGCCCATTTCCTCTTTGGAGCCTTTTCCTTCCCCGTTCCCTTCTCACAACCACTCTTCACCTCTACTTTTACAGTTGAATTCTCCTAACACTTTCCTTCACGCTCAGAGGAGGGCTCTAGATGATGCCAATGCTCCTTTCCCAGCCCACGGATCCTCAGATGCAGTGGGAGATTGCAAAGCCTGTGGGCTGACTCTGCATTCACTTTTCCAGGACCAACTTCTGCACACAGCACCCCAACTTTCCCTGATAGCCCCGTACAACAAACACAGGGTGCACACCACCTTGGCATGGGCACCCCTCTCTCTGGTGGCAGGCTGATGTTCCCACCTCTGCCTCAGTAGCTCACCTTCTGTCTGACATGGAGTGCCACAAGCCCTGACCTTCACATCCATCCCCAGCTTAGCAGCCTCTGACTCCTTTTTTTCCAGGAAAGCACAAGCCCAGCTGTCTCCTCTCTGGCCCAATTTTAACCTTTCCCACCAAGAACAGGGACCAGGAGCAGTATCCCTCATGGCACTGCTGACCTGCTAAGAATGAGGAAACTTGTAGTGTTGGGCTGAACCACACTTACAGACTTCAGGCAGCTTGATCCCATCATATCTGCTCCCTGGAAAAGGAAGAGCCGTCTGCTTGTGTTTTATCATGGCAAACAAACTAAGCACAGCAAAAAAAACAAGCACCCATCATCCTGGGCACGGACAAACTCAGCATGAAGACAGCCCTTGCTGTTGTATGGGGTTAACAGTGCAGCACCTGGAGTTTCCTCCTTGGGGAAGTAGAGAAAGGGAAAAACCCACAAGAAAACAAACCCCCTTTAACAATGAACTCTTGTGCTCAGTCATACGTGAAAGACAGGAGAAGGGGGGAGGAGAGAGAGTGAAAGGGAAGGAGGAGAGACAACAGAAGACAGAGTACTATTTCTTCCTCAAATATTTATTTTCAGGTCTGCCTTGGAGTGCTGCTTATTGAGATACAGAACCTTGCTGTGCTGCAGCTTGTAAGCTCCTGCTGCCCAAGTTCATGGCACTGCTTTAACTGGAGCTGGAACCACTGGGAATTCCCATCGCCCAGTAACAGAGCCCACAGAGGGCAGCTCTCCTTTGGGTCCCACTCACCCCCAGGCTCCTGACCATGCTCTCCATCCTGAGCCCAGCACTGTGCTTGACTCTACCTGGGAGCTCAGAACACACAGCTCAGCTCCAACCCTTGCTGTCTGGCCAAGGCTGGGGAGTTTGGAGCCGGGGCCTTAAACTGGCACTCCTCAGTTTGTTGAGCTCCTTCAATACTCACCACTGCCCTCAGGGGCAGCAGAGGTGGCCGGAAGGGAGAGGAGAGACTCTCCAGTCAGTTATTCAGGTGAGCTGAAAATAGTGACCAAAGCAAGGTGGCAGTGAGCACCAGCCTGCTGAAGTGACAGATCTTGGAGGAGTGCCAGAGCTGACATCCAGATCACAGATAGCAATTAAGAAATTAAGCTATCAGAGAGGCTTTTTGGGAGGGTCGAGTGTCTGTGGTTTGGTCAGATGCCAGAGCAGGTCAGTAACATTTGTCCTTCCCACTGCAGATGGAGATCCTCCTCCACCCCTGATCCCAACACGGTGGCACAGCTCCCTCCTCCCACCACACTCCATGGAGGAGCAGAGAGGGAGAACAGCAGAACTCTGCAAAGCAGTGACAGAGGGGAGAGAGGTTGGACAGAAACCACCTGGAGAACCCAGACCTGGCAGAAACAGCTTCACCTGGCCCTGAACTACAGCCCCAGCTGTAGATCCCTTCTGCAGGGAAGGATGGGAATCTTCAGCAGTGCTCCCACAGCAGACACCAGGGGCCATTCACCACACAGCCCATGTCCTCTGGGCAAGAGAAACACCGTGGACAAGGACAGCCATGCCCAGGATACACCACCACAGGCTACACAGAGTGCTGCATGCAGTGCACCCAGATCAGCACCCCATCCATTGCCTATCTCAACCACTCCCATCCTCCAAATGATGGGGCCTGTGGGTCCTTGGGAAAGTCCTTCACTCTGCTAGAATCCCTGATTATTCCCATCTCCTGCACAGCTCAGCTCCACACACCAGGTACCAGAAACCAGGACATGCAGAGCACACCTGCTCTGCAATAAACTCACAGCCTCACACTGGCTACTAAATTACACCTCTTGAAATGAGAAAAACTGTGTTTCCTTCTCTTAAGGACTGTGCTGGGAACCCCATGGAGGGAAGCCCAGCTGTGCCACACACATGAGTAGGATGGACTCACCCCCACAGCTCTCCTGGAGCAGCACACAGCACTGGCACTGCAGACACCATGCTCTTCTCTCCATCCCAGGTCTCAGCTCTGCCACCCTCCCAGCCCCAGCCTCACTGGGTGCACATCTGCACTTGCACGCCTGCAGCCACACACAGACAGCTTCCTCTCTGTGCCAGGCATGAGAAATATTGATTTCTTTCCCCCTGCAATACTTCGCTTGGCTGAGCAGATTTAGAATTGAAGAGTCAGACTCTGCCTAGAGACTAGAACCATATTTAATTCCACGGTTTAAGAAGCCCTAGAGCAGGTTATTCTTATTTTAAACTACTAGTGCATTTAAAAGCAAGTGACATTTCAGGGGGATGGGGTGGGTGATGGCTGGTGGCCTCTGCCTCAGTTCAGCCAGTGCTGGGAAGAGTTTTGCAGCTCTGCTGCATCCCCACAGCCCCATCAACTGCTCTGCCTGCACCAGTGAGAGGTGAGGAGTGGTGGTGAGCTACCCAGCAAAGCCCAGGAGACCTGCTTCCATGTCCTCCTAACTGAGGAGAAATCAGGGGAAAAAGAGAGCAGAGAAAGGCAAGGTGTGAAAACCTCTGATGAAAATTGCTCAGTGCATTGAGGTTTCAGGATTCATATTGCCAGTTCCTGCACCAGGCTCTGCTCATGGAGCCCTCAGTAAGGAGAAGTTTGCAGTTAGAGAACAAAGACATGGTGCCTTGGCCAGAGGATGATCCTCACGGGGCCTGATCATGGAGCAGGGCTGCTGGAGGGCAGAGCCACCCCCATCCACCTCCTGGACAAACACACTGCTCTCCACAGGCACACAGCCTCAGCACGGACTCCAGAGGAGATGCAAGGGACTTTTAGGGGAGAAGGGGGAGAACACAATGGCAAAGGCTTGCCCAAAGCATCCCTGAGCCTCTGCCAAGCCCAGGCACATGGGCACATGCACTGCTCCCTCCAAGCCACACAGAGCGTGTCTGCTGCCCAGCACAGTGGCAGAAAAAAGCCAGGTGTCCCCAGGACGAAGGGTCCAGGTGAGATAAGCCCTGCCAAGGAATGCATGAAAGTATTCTGGAGAAGAAGAAGGGAAGCACAGATCCCTACACACTGCTCATCTCCCCACATCACATCTCTAAGGAGTCTCAGCACAGGTTCAGCTGAACAGCTGTCACCCTGCCCTGGCTAAGGGGGTCTGAGCACACAAACATCAACTGTCCCCTCTGCCTAAGGCACCATCTCCTGGCCCCTGCCAGTGCCAGCCAGCCAGTCATCCCCAGTGGCCCCACAATGTGCCCACGGAGCGACGGGGCAGATTGAGATGCTCTTCACAGCCTCTAAATAATGGAGATGAAGACACCAGGTGCCAGTGCCTCAAGGGCACTCTGGTACGTGTGTGCCCACGGGCACATCCCTGTTACTGAGCAGAGAGAGATCCCTAACACATCCATCACTGAGCAGGGAGAGATCCCTGACACCCCTGTTACTGAGCAGAGAGAGAGATCCCTGACACACCCATCACTGAGCAGGGAGAGATCCCTGACACACCCATCACTGAGCAGGGAGAGATCCCTGACACACCCCTGTCCCTGAGCAGAGAGAGATCCCTGACACACCCCTGTCCCTGAGCAGGGAGAGATCCCTGACACACCCATCACTGAGCAGGGAGAGATCCCTGACACACCCCTGTCCCTGAGCAGGGAGAGATCCCTGACACACCCATCACTGAGCAGGGAGAGATCCCTGACACGGCCCTGCTGCTCCCGGGGCCCTGCGGCGGGCTCAGCTGGGAGCTCCCGGGGCGGCTCCTGCTCCGAGCACCGCAGAGCCGCTCCCCGGCTGGAGGGGAGCCCGGCAGGGCCGGGGTTGGCAGCTGGGGAGCGCCAGGGAGCCAGGACTCACAGCAGGGAGAGCTGCGGGCTGCGGCGGGGCCGGGGAGATGCAGCACCCACGGCAGCAGCCGTGCATTAGGGGCTGCAGTCAGGGAGATGCAGCAGCCATGCATTGGCTCACTGTGGTCGGCCCTGCCACTGCACCCCCGCAGCTGTGGTGCTGTATTTTGACTGCAGCAGACGAGCAGGGCAGTGGAAATGGATCCCTTTATATAAGCTCCCTGCACACGCTCTAACAGCTCCTGACATCTTTGCCCACTGTGTTCTCCTGGCTGGGGCTCACGCACAGGCCAAGCCAGGATTGCACAGGGAGGGCAAACTGCTCCCAGCACTGGATTCATCCACTGGGCACTGGGCTAACACCCCACGGGCACACGGGCACAGTGGGCCTTGCTCAGGAAGGGGACAAGTCAAGGCTTGGATCTGGTGGCAGAGACTGCAGGCATGGATGCCATGGGGCTCCCAGCACAAAGGTCTGTCCTGAGGCACCTCCTGGAAGCAGGTCCAGCTGAAACTCGAGCTCATCCACCTGGATAATACCAGGCACAGGCAGCTCCAGCAAGGCTTGGTGAGTTCAGTACACAACAGGGCCAGGGCTGCTGCAAGTTTGGATGCAAGAGGTCACATATGGGGTGCTGTGTAGGGACCCACAGTGCCTGGGGAAAAGTCTGAGTGAGGAGGAGGAGGCAGGAGGAATGGATGAGCACAATTAGCTGTGGTAAAAGTCAAGGCTGTGAAAGCCCATTACCATTAGGGTAATTATTGCAATTATTATCTTTTCAAAATTTTGACAATTCAGTAAGAATTAGCTTAATAGAAGAAAACATTTTCTGCTAAGTGCTGGTAAATCTAAAACAGAGAACTAAAATGACATTTCACTTTACATCTGGACATTTCCAAGGATTTACCCAGCTCTCTAAAACAAAAGTCAAGGAACTTCCCAACTAAAGTTTTCTTACGAAAGGAAAGTGGCAATTAATTCATACAGAAAATAGCACAATGAAACCCCAGGACATTTTCCTTTTTCTGCTTTTCTGCCCCAAACAAACAATTAAGCAAAACAGAAGCAGGTCTCTGGGGACATGGTTCAGCAGTGGGCTTGTGGGTTAGTGGTGGGACTTAATGATCTTAAGAGGTATTTTCCAGCCTAAACAATTCTGTGATATCTTGTCCTGATCTGCTGAGACAGGCTTGTGTCACCAGAGCTACTGATGGCTTTGGCACATGGGTGCAGCTGGGGCACCCCCCTCCTTCCCCATGCACTCAGAGAACCAGCACAGACAATAAACACCCATCATGAAATGGCTTTAAAGAACAAAGTGCATAGAAGGACAAAGCTGGAATGAATTAAAAAGAAGTATATAAAAATAAAATAAAAAAAAAGCATTGCAATTAACTAAACTGTTAAATGAATAAAAAGGTACTAAATAAAATTTCCTGAATGTCAAGTTGACACAGTTTTTTACATTCAGGCAAGGAAATGAGTCCCTTGAGCAAATCTCCCTGCTCCAGGGCTGGGCATTAAAGGCTTTCTGGTGGATGTTGCTGGCTGAGGTGCCTTTGATCTGGGCTGCTGGATGCAGCTCACATCTCCCAGCCAACGTAGCCCTGAACACAGCCCCTCCTCCCCCCTCCCCACCCCGAGGACAGCACTGCAGGGCTGCCCAAAGCCAGGGCTCCACGGGAACAGGGCAGCTGAGCCTCCCCAGTGCCATCCAAATGCCCCCAGCGGGTCTCTCCACCAGGGTGCCTTCACATCCCTCTTTGCCAGCTCTCCTCCGAGCAGGGCAGAGCAGCGGGGCTGCTCTCTGTCACACCTCCACCTTCCCCTCTCCTGCAGGCACCAGCAGCAATTTTCCCTCTCTGGGGAAAGCAGCTTTCTTTAGCAGCATGTTGCCTGTCAAAGGCGCTTCCCTCGGTGTCTCCTGAAGCCAGTGAAACCTTTCTCTTTGGGAACGAGGGGAATGCTCCCTCCTGTGGCAAACACAGCGGCAGCCCCGCTCCCCGGCGTGAGGAGCCCAAAAGGGGCCTGGCTCCCTCGCCCCCCGGACCTACAGAACAAACATCCAGCTGCTCAGGAGCATCACGCAGGCTGGGGACATTATTTACTGCTGCAAGGTCATTCATGGGAGAGAACTGTGCATCCTGAGATGCACATATGTATGTATGGCTGTAATTCTCGTGTGCTTTGTGTATAATAATAAATATATCACGCAGGAACTTAACCAGTGAGGTACCAACAAAGACATCAAACGAAACAATTTGTCTCAGCCAATTGCTTGAGCTGCCTCCGATGTCACTGTCTGCCACTGACAATGAGAGGCTCTTAAGTGTCCTGGAATTGCACTGTGAGCTCCCCAAAGCTCTCACTGCCGCCCGCCTTCCCCTCCCTCCAGCTCCTTCCTGTGTTTCTCCAGCAAAACACTTTCTTACGCAAATAAACATGCAGGGAGGCACAAAAGGCATTTTGTCTAGGATTTCAACACTACCACGTATTTCTCATTCAAATATTCAGCTGTATCCTTCAGAGATCAAAAGCACGGCACTGAAACGAGGCGAAGCACGAACATCCCAAGCCAATAGCTCAAGCTTCCCTTTCATTCCTGTTCTGGCTGAGGAAGCAGATGAGCATTCCATCGCTGTGGTGGCTCCCAGGTGTCACAGGCCCAGGACTCCTGGGCACACAGGTACAGCTCTCACAGCACCCATCTCCGCACAGAGCTGCCAGTGATTTTATTAATGGCCATTAAAGCCTTCATGAGCAGTGCCTGTACAACCAGCAGGTGACCTGTGTGCTTGTGAGGTCTCCAGGGAGGTACAAGCTGGGGCTGGCACAGCCTGGACCAGCTGGAGAAAGTTCACTGCTCCCAGATACCTGGAGTGGGGTCTGGCCCAGGAAAAGGTGGCCCCGTGCTGCACCAGCACCCAGGGAAGGCACAACTCACTGCACAGCATCCTCCAGCACAACCAGCACTGAGGCATGCCTGCCACTTCACACAGGGGAGCTATAAAGGGAAGAATGGATAAAGTAGTGTCATTCTGACCCAAAACACGCCCACAAGCCCCTCCTGCACCTCTACCTTTCAGCCAGAGACTGTACACACCTGTACTGCACCACAGGCTCAGGTTTATTAACAGGGAGCAGCTTCCCTGCACAGCCAGCTCCATGACTGCAGCCCATCTCCCATCCCAAAGAGCCTTTCCCCATGGGAACACCTTGGGGCAACAGGGCTGAGCCCCAGCAGCTGCCCACTGCTCTCCCCAGCTCGGTGAGGACAGTGCTGAGCAGGAGCCATGGGCTTGGGCATGTTTACTGTGTAATATATGAACTCATACCAGTTTTATAAGCCCCTCCTGGCTCAAATCACATTGTAATTCTGAACAGTCTTAAACTCATTTAAATCCTAATAAAAGCACCGCCCTGCATTTGCATTCGCTGCTTGCAGGTCCCTGAGGCTGCCCTGACAGCAGCTCCTGTGGAATTGGGAATGCTGGATGCCATCCCTCACAGGAGGGGTCAGGATGCGCACTGAACAGGACAATTAAAAACACAGATGCAAGAAATGGGCCTCCAGACTGACCCAGGATGATTGGCAGAGCAGTTGTGTGTCAAAGCTTCCACAGAAACACAGGAGAGCAGCAGCAGCATGGAAACCTCAGAGTCCCACCTCCTCTGGAATGCCAGAGGAGATCCAGGCCAGCTCTGTGCACACACAGGCACAAGGCACCCATAGACTGCACCATAACTGGGTTTAAAGGAGAACAGGGAGTAACTAATGAAGCACCAGGAAACCAAGCAGGTGCTGTGGGAAGTGTGTGCATGAACCACACAGGTGCCCTGGGGCAGGTGGGACAGATCCCTGCCCTGGTTCCCCACAGATCCCAGGGTCCTGGAGACATGGGGGGGTTGCTGCCACAGTCTGGGGGCACATCACACCCTGGGGAGGGCTCTGGGGTTGCATCTCAGCAGATCCTCCACCTGGAGCACATCCTCCCACTGGCACCAAGTGCCAGTCTTGCCCTTCCCTCCCAGCACAGCCCAGCTGTGTTCCAGCTGTGCCAGAAGGTGCAGCAGGGGGCTGGATGATGGCAGCCCCATGAGGCCCAGCTCACACAGCTCTCTCACCCCACCATAGGCACAGCAGTGCTGACTCAGGCCCTGCCCACTGTGTCCCTTCCCCAGAGCTGCTGCCCCACTGTTCCCTGCTCCACAGCCTCTCACCTCCCCTCCAGGTTCAGCCCTGCTCCATTCCCATCCCTCCACCCAGTGCAGTGCACTGGCACTTGCCCAGTGCTTTATGCATGCCTGGTTTTGGCAGTGACATTAACAGGCTCCCCTGAAACAGTGAGATTATGAGCTATACCCATCCAGCTCCAGAAATACTAATTATTAGTAACTGTATGAGATAAATGGAAATATCAATGATGAAAGTCAATATTATTGCCTCCTTTGTTCCTGTTTGTTTTATTTGTAGATGAAAGGACCGCTCAGGCCGTCTCCCCAGGATGTGGCCTGGAGCTGGAACAGCTCCTCTTGGCAAGCTCCTCCAGAGCTGTGCTCTGATAAGAAATCACATTGCACACATGCTTGCAAAGGGCTCTCTAAATCAGCAGCCCTCAAAAGCAGCCATTGTCTTTGATTGATTCATAAAACTGGAGCTGCTTCCATTCCCTGCTCCAGAGCCAGGCAAGGGAGGATTCAAGGAAGGGAGAAGGTGGAGTGTGGGTGGCAGTGATTAATTGTGGAACATGGCACGGCACTGGGAACACTCCATGGCTTGGCTGGCTTTGATGTTCACGCCTTCATCCTCCTCACTTGGTGGTTTAGGCACCAAGATGGGAACCAAGGACCCCTCCCAGGCTCTGAGAGAGATTCTCAGGCAAGTCCCAGGGCCCTGCTGTGGCCGGGTGAGCACTTACAACATCAACATTGCCTTAATCAGCAAGTCTGTTCCCTCTGCATGTTCTGAGTCAGAGCTGCTGATTTTGGTGACAAGAGACTTTTTTTTTTTTTTAAGCCCTATTAGCCTTGCAGAGCTAACAGAGCTAAGAGCAAGTGAATGGGATGCTAATTTTGGATCACACCTCACAGCACTGGGAGAGCACTTCCTAGAGCAGCCTGTCTCCACAGGCAAGCCACATGCTCCCCACAGCCATGGGGGGCAGGACACAGCCAGGAGGGAGCCATGGGGTGCACCAGGGCATTATTCTTGTACCTAGTACACCCTAATATGTCACTAAGCTGCCTCCATTCCCTTCCAAGCCCTGAGTCCATCACCAGCAAACATCCACAGGAACAAAGCAGCCCTCTGACTCCCAACTCACCATCTCCAAGGTCAATGCAGTGATCACCTCCCTGCAGTGAATACAAACCATCCCAGCCCCTCAGTGCTAACCAGGACAAACACTCCTGCTGCCTCTCTCCATGTGCAGTGAGATCAGGAGAAGTGGAAGCCTTGCAGGAGTAATTAGAACAGTCTTTAAAAAGTAGTCAGGCTATCCTAAATATTTCATGGAAGGTAATTTTATTTTTTTTAAGCTGCTTTAAAACCCTTCCTTGCCCCTTGGAGCATGTCAGGGTGCAATTAAGCAGAAAGTATCAAGGCATAAACCCAAAGAAACAAACTGCCATGCACACCCACCTCCACTCTCACTTCTTCCCTGTGGTTAACATTGATGTGACATCCCAAAGCTGTGTGTGCACACGATATCATCTCCCAGCCCAAGAGAAGGGAGAGCTGCCTCAACTGCTAGAAAACCTCAGAAGCCTCCCAGAGTCACAAACACAGTGCCCAGATTCCTGCCACAAAGAGTCCCTGATGGTCCCCACCAAACCCTGAGCATCAGACACTCTGTAAGATCCCATCAATGGGCTCTGCAGAGCTGCTGGACATCCAGCAAATGGTGACAGCAACAGCAAATTTGCTGATGGTGACATCCAGCAAATGCACTCATGGTGCCACCCTTGGGCAGGGCTCTCTGCCTGGCTTGGTAGATTTTTGCAAAATTAATAATTATTTTTAATTAATTAAGAATTATTTTTAACAACAGAAAAATCTCTTAATAGCTTTGTCAGCCCTTGGAGGGAGATGTTTGAGAAGAAATCTGTTTTAATCCAGAGAGCCAAGTGGGAACCAGGTAAGGCACAGAACAGAAATTCAGGGCTTCCCTTGGCTCTACTGGGGTGAAGAAGCCAATGTTCCAGAAGAGACCACAGACACCTCTCCCTGTGTGACACTCCTTCCTCCAGCCCAGCTCTCTCTCAGCTCTCCCAGCCCCACTGTTTAACCACAGCATTTGGGGCAGCTGAAGACAAGAGTGGTCCTGGTGTCCCCACTGTCCCTGGGGACAGCCCCAACACTGCTGCCACTCCTACATGTCCCCCCAGCTCGTGGGGCTTTTGATGTAACCTTGGCACCAAAAACTTGCTTTTCAATAGAATCCAAAACATTCCACAGGGGCTTGGTGGAAGCCCTGCTGCAAGTCCATGGCCACATCACCAGAGCTAGAGAGGACATGGGGGATTTTTTGGGAGCATTTATGGCACATGCAGTCAGAGAGGAAGAGAAACATCCCTCAGAAACCACAGCAGTTCAAAGATCGACTCAGTTTGAACACTAAAAATTCATGCATTAAAAATCCACTCAGGCTCAGAACTAAATAAAGCCTCTGACCACATCATCCAGCCCAAGGTTTGCAGGCTCCTTGAGGAGAGAGCTTCTGTGCCTGCTGGATGTTCAGGCTGAGATCCCTGCTCCCAGCACCACATCCTGCTTCCCTCCAAGCTTCTGGGCAGGGCAGGGGTCTGTGGGGTGTTTAGGACCCCAGCTGTGCCTGGCTGCCCTCTTCTTGCACTGCTTAGTGGACAGAGCAGCCTGAGAAACTGACCACACACCCATCTCCCTCATTATCCCAAATTCCCTAGGAAAAAAACTTTTCTCCTTTTCTCAAAGGAAAAGGCAGAAGGAAAACTAAAACCACCTCGTTTTCTATATACTGTTCTTAGGAAAAACCTTCAGTTTTTGCAAAGAGCACTCTGAAAGAAAACACCCAAATCCAAACACAGAGCAGATGGCTCTTGGTGCTTATATTTTCAGGAGGACTTTAACCAGCAGGATCATTTCCCAGCAGAATTTTGTTTTAAGAGACAATCACTAAAAATAAATGCACTTCAGAGCTTGCTGTTGAGAAGGTATTTTCACAGAAAACTGCTATTTCCATGGTCCCTGTAGCTGCTCTGTCAGCCCTGACACAGTGGGAGCTCCTCCTTGGAGCATCTTTCACACACAGCTTCTCCCAGGGTCCAATGCACACAGAGCACCTGTGGGAGCAGGGAGGGATGTCTGGGCTCATTCCTGATTACCATAAAACAGGAAACGGCAACAAGAAGCTACAAACACCTCCCTGCAAAGCTGGAAATGCCTTCTACAGGCTCCTCTCACACAGGAATGTGAGGCAAGGTAAGGACAGGTCCCTTTTTTGCATGCACCAGGTTGAGCCTATGCAGCCTGCTCTTTGCTTTGAGCAAAGAGCAACATAAGGGAGAAATGACATATCTGAGTGTGAAAGAGTTCTGCTTCACTGTTCTGATTCTCTTTTCCCTGAACCAGGCATGGAGCACCAGCCCTGGGCAACCCCAGTGAGCCCCTGTGCTCTGCCCAGGTAGGAGTGCCCCTCCCAGTGCCACCACTCCTGTCAAACAGAGATGCCAGCACTTTCCTCCATCTCCTACTACCTTGGACAACATCCAGTTTCAACAAACCCTCCCCCAGCTGTGGCAGATGAAAGATGCTTGAATCATCCTAATTTTTTTTTTCATTAGGAAACCAAACTCTGCTCTTCACCGAGAGATCCTTTTTATTCTCTCTCGAGGACTGACATGCTGGGAAATTACCTCAGCCCAGCCAGCTCTGATGTTTGCTGTCTCACGCATCTCCTGCATCAGGCTGACAGCTCCCAGAGCCAGCTGAGGATGGGGATGTGCAGAACAAGCCCAAAGCTGCTCCTGCCTCTTTTAACTGTCCCGGCAAGAGCGTGGGGAGGAGCTGAGCCGGAGGAGCTGAGCCGGGGGAGCCGAGCAAGGAGAGCAGAGCCATCTCCAAAGGCAGCGCTTTTGGAGGACCCTCTCGCCTGCCCTCTCCTGGAGGATAAAACTGCTCCTGCCCGGCATTCCCCAGCTGTCCGCCTGAATCACTCCACGTGGGCAGCGTTTGTCCCTCCCTGATGTAACACGAGCTGGAGCAAACCCTCCCGAGCAGAGTCACACAATCCCTTTACAAAGCCCTTTCTCAAAATCACCACCATCCAAATACTCATTTTAGAGGCCTCTCCCCCTGGTAAAACACTCCCCTGAGCAAGCACGATGGACTGACTGAACACCTCCCACCTGCCCCAGGTCCCAGCTGGAAGCCATCCCCACCACAGGGATGGGAGACAGGCACCCAGCTGCCTCAACCACACCAGCAGGGATGGGAGACAGGCACCCAGCTGCCTCAACCACACCAGCAGGGATGGGAGACAGGCACCCAGCTGCCTCAACCACACCAGCAGGGATGGGAGACAGGCACCCAGCTGCCTCAACCACACCAGCAGGGATGGGAAGCCACCCCAGACTAAGGGGGAAGGAAAAGGCATTTTTACCACACTTTTGGCAATGGAAACCAGTCCAGCCCTGGACTCAGCACCACAAATGCATGTGAGCATCACCTGCAGCAATGCTCTGAGCTCACCTACCTGGGTCAGATGAAGGCAGGATGCTGGGGGATCAGATGCCAGGTGTGCACTGGGCTTCGGCCTCTCCTCTGCTTTCCACTCATGCACTGTGAACAAAAAGGAAACCAAAAGTAGGGTTTTAAACCTGGCATTTGAGAGGCGAGCAGGAGAGAAATTAAAAAGCTGTGAATGCTTTTCCCTCTCAAAACTGAGCTCAGGGAAGCTCAATCTTCATCCAAGCTGATATTTAAAAGTTATAAATCAAGCTATAACAGACAGAAAAACACAACTACCAAAATTTAGTGGCCCTGCTGCTGGAAGGCCCAAAATGAACTGCTTAAGAGAGCCATTTTCCCACGGAAATAGAGCAGGTCTGTACTTAGTAGAGCATTGATCTGCTGACAGCTACCAGGACAGATTTGGGCCAGAGCACTTGGGAATCATTTGCAGTGATCTCTGAAGAAGCACATGCATGCAAAACCCCTTGGAAAAACACTGTTGTAAGGCACTGCTGCAGCTGATTACAAGTCTAGATGTCACTCACTGGTCAGCACAGGTTTACACTTCCTTCCAAAAGCCTCTCCAGGCAGCTCAGTCCCTGGCTGCATCCCTCTATCCCAGCCAAATGCTTCACAGAGCACAGGAACTGCAAAACATCACCAAAGGGCTGAGCTGCAAAAGGCTCTCACAGCTCAGGACCCCAGCAATGAGGCTCATACTGGGGACACTGCACCCTATGGACCCAGGGGGCCTCTCCCACAGATGGTGCTGGGATTTGGAGATGCTGTGTTACAGCCAGAACACTGCCGTAAGTCCTGGGGACAACAGGCTGGGGCCTGAGAGATGCCAGGAGCTCAGTCCAGCTGAGGGGTGCACAGGCTGGCAGCACTGGGGTGCCCCAATTTACCCAGCCTGGGGCTCCCTCCCACTGCCACCACAGCTGAAATGTGCTGGAGGTAGAAGAGCTGCAGGTAGGAGAAGTACCCCATATTCACCCTCTCCCAGTACAATTTTTGCTGCATCAGGAGATGAGGTCAAAGCAGGGGGATGCATTCCTCCTTTCTTGCCATAAAAAGCCATTTCTCTGAGTCCTGAGCCACTCCACAGACAGGGGGCACAGGGGAGCCTCCAGGAGGTGTGAGCATTGCTGGAGGGGCTCCAGTCCCACATGGGACTCTGTCTGTGCTCCCAGCACAGGGACACGGTGCTGGGCTGGCCAGGAGCCTCTCCCTTACCAGCTTTCCTGGAACAGTTATCACCCCCAAGATAAGCCAGGAAAAGCTAAAGCATCCATTTCCAGAGGTGTTGAGTGCTCTTGGCTCTCACTGGCTTCAAACCCAGGTGCTGGTGCCCCAGGCCTTGGCTAATTCTCACCATCACAGCCCCCAGAGCAGCAGAGGACCTGGCAGACAGGTGGGCAGGGAGGGCACAGGTGAGGGGAGGCAGAGCTTGCTCACCCGCCCAGCCCCTTTCTGTGCACAGCTCCTGCACAGACAGGATGTGTGACACCAGTTAATGGTGCCTTGGTTTTCTGGGGGTTATTCCTGTCTACTCCTCCTTAGGAACTCATACATAAGCAGATCTTACAAAAATCCCCAATGCTACCAAAAAAAGTCCATCTGTGTGAAAACGTGGAGCACAAATGCCTCTGCTTTAGGGGAACAGAACCTGCCCAATCATGCTTCAAAGGACATCTGAGGTCCTAACACTGCTCAAGATCCTGCAGAAGGCATTGGAAAAACGGGAAATTACTTATTTGGTTTATTTTTTGCTTTCACACATCACTTATTTTAAAAGACTAAAAACATGTTTATGAGTTTAACATATTTAAATGGATCAAAATCTGTTCAGCAAGGATGGAAAACAACTCTCCCACCCCAAACTTCTTGTGGGCTGGGACCTGCTTTTCAATCTTCCACCCACAGCAAATATTTCAGATCCAATTTTAAACTGAAAGGCTGGGGACAGATTGGGGAGAGGACCCGTGTGGGGAACTGTGCCACTGCTCTCTTCATCACCACCCCGAGCACCCCTCACCTAAAGTCACTCAGGGACACCTGGGCAAGGGATCAGCTGGGAACAGGGGACAATAGAGGCATCTGTGTGTGGGGAGAGCATCCAGAGAAGATAAAATGAGAAGCTTTCCTTCCTTCCTCCTCCTCCTCCACCAGCAGCTTTCCACAAGGAGGATCAATGCAGCCCACTGTAACTGCACCGTTGTTCCATTTTTAATTAATGAAAGAAAAAACTAATCATTGAATTAAACTTCTCATTACTCCAGCTGAATACCCTCTAAGTAAATTTAATTACTGTACGAATAGGGTTTCTCCCTGCCTGTTTCATTAGCTACTGATAAAGATGGAGGAAGGGGGGAAAAGAGAGAGAAATGAAAACAGAGAAGGAGAATGGAAGGTGGGAACAGTAAATGCAACCCCAGAGGTACACAATTCTGGAGTTTCAGGGCCTGGGGAAAGACTCTCCCAAAGCAGGGTGGAGGGATTCCCTCTGGGGTAAGCCCACAGGGACAAGGTCCTGCCACCCACACCCTGGGGTCACAGCTACCTACAAAACAGCTAACAGAGGTTTGGGCACAACCAGCTCCCCTCCAAACAAGGGCAGACACTGATTTCAGACCTGCAGCAGCCATGATCCCTTCTGATCTCACCTACGTCTGAACAGCCAGGTTTTTTTCCTCTGCAACAAAGGCAGCAACCCCTCAGCACTCCAGCAGGGAGCCAGTGCTGACAGAAGCATGGGAGCACGTGTGAGCAGATCCTGAACACCTGCTGTCCCACCACGCTCCCAAGCACCTGCCTGCTGTGTTTGAGCCTTCCTGCTGGAGTGGGAGTCCTGCACAGCCAGGCTGTGGGCAGCCAGGATGTGCCAGCAGCACACTCCTCCCAGGAAATCAGCCCAGGAAGCCTTTCTGCAGCCCCTTGTGTTGCTGCACAGATTTTCTTCATGGCATGATTTTGGGGCTTTCCTATTCTCATTCTGTGATTCAGCCTCCATTGCTCCTTCCTGACACATGGGCATGAACCAGCACAACCCCATCCGATGAATCCAGCAGCCCCCACCAAGCACAGCCCCCTTCCAGCACTTTCCTCCACATCCAACAGTTCTGTGTGGCTGGGAAGGGTCACATTTAGGGCAGACTGGGGTGGAGAGGGTGAGGAAAGTGAAAAGCACAGCTGTTTTCTCCAGCTGGCTAGTTTCAGCTGAGCTGGGTGGTGGAAGTGCTACCCAGGTGCCAGCCATGATGGGATTTGGGACAGGGGTCAGATCACCTGCTCCCTGCCATCAGGGGGCTGAGAGGAGCCCATGCTCCTCTCACAGGGGCTTGATCTCCTCCCCCAGTCCCTTCCTGCTCTCCTCCATCCCCAGAGTGATTTCTCCTGTTCAAAGGTTCTGGGCAGAGCAGAAGGTCCCTTCTCCTTCCCATTTATCAAAATCCCCAAAGTGGGCTTTCCCAAGGAGCAGATGGGAAAGCAGGTAACAGGGAGGGAATGGCACTGGGTGAGACCTGCCACTGAACTTCTGGCACCCAGCACAGCTCTGGACACTGGGGCCACCCCCAGAGCCTGGGAGGTGCTGGCTCCAGGTGGGCTCAGCACAGCACACTCTCCTCTCCAGCATGAGCTTTCTGCTGTAGCTAAAATTGGCTCCCACAGGCTTCTGCCATCACCAAAGTCATTGGTACAGCATGTTCTGCCACCACAGGCTCTTCCCAAGCTCCCACTCACAAACCCCCAACACTGCCTGCCATGGGCCCCACAGCTCCCACTCCCTCACATGCTTCTCTTTTGTCCTGGTGATTAAACAGAGAAAAGAAAGTCATTCAGGATGACCAAAGAAATATTTTTTTTCTTTGCCAAATTTTAAAGCTCCAGTAATAATTTGAGGCTGAATGAAACATTTTGTTTGGGCTGAAGTGAAGCTTTCATTTTGTTTGTAGGTGGCTTCCCCTCCACCCTGGGGAAAAAAAAAAAAAAAAACCTAGAAAAAAATCAAAATGAAATGTCATGTTGAAACAGATGGCTGAAAGGTTTCATTTTGAAAATGTCAAAATCAAACTTTTCAGTGTTTCACTTTTTTTTTCCCAGCCAAAGCCACTTGCTAAATACAACCTGAATTCGTGAGCTGAGTCTGTTGACTGAAACCTGAATTTTTTTGGTGCATAAGCTGTTCCCTGAGAGCTTTTTTTTCTGCAGGCTGGCACAGGTGCCCCACGCTGTGACCCCGCTGCAGCCGGGGACGCACACGGAGTCAGCAGGAACAGTGCCCTGGAGCAGCCCTTCTGCAGGGGGGTGTCCTGGGAAAGCAAAGCCAGAGCCAGGAGTCACAAAGCAAAGCCAGAGGCCAGCACTCACCGTGGCAGCAGCTCTCTGCAGCTCCTCTGGGGGGGCAGAGCCGGGCGCTGCGGCCCCGGGCACGAGGGACAGGGGGGTCCTGCCCGTCTCATGGGACCCAGCACAGAGCAGGGGGCACCTGGCTCAGCCCCAGACACACAGCCCTGCAAGACAGGAGGAAGGGGACAGCGTCAGTGATACCTTGGGGTTGTTCTCTTCTGTGTTGGTGTGCAGCTTTAGCTTTCTATTAAGTGTTACTGGGATCTTTTCACAGGGTGGTGGAGACAAAACAATCCTGTTCTAGCTGGAGACTCAAGGACTGGAGACTCTTCAAACTTCAGGCCCAAAGCATAAACAATGTGAGAAGAGGAGGGTGGGAAAGCAAGCAAGGAGGATGAAACTTCGTCATTTGAAGCTGTTAATTGGACAGTTAACGCCTATATGCAAATGGACTAAAACTTATAAAAATGTGAGATTTCATGACTGAGCCCTGTTTTGCTTCCATCTTGGAGCCATCTGGGCACTGCCAGGGTGTGCCCTTTGAGGGCACTTCAGTAAATCTCCACTTTATTCCCCTTAACTCCATCCAGCCTCTGCTCCAGCTCCTTCGGGCATCAGCAGCAGTGCCCAAGGATCTGCCCTCTCCCCCAGGGACTGCTCACTCCTACCCCTGGCCAGTGCTCCCTGCAGGGAGCCCAGCCCATGGCAGAATGGGCTTTGCTCATCTTGCTCCAGGTGGGACAATGTCCATCCCTAAACTGGTCCAAACCAGATCCCAGGAGTGAGGTCTAACAAGCAGGTTGGTGCTGATCACATCTTACCAACAGCAGATCTCACAGCCTCTCTCCATGTCCTGGGTGCCAGTCCCCACAAGTGCCTTGTGCCAGCACTGCTGCCAGGTGACTCT
Organism: Molothrus aeneus; assembly: GCF_037042795.1. Taxonomy (NCBI): domain Eukaryota; kingdom Metazoa; phylum Chordata; class Aves; order Passeriformes; family Icteridae; genus Molothrus; species Molothrus aeneus. The sequence goes on along the minus strand of NC_089658.1, from coordinate 3,834,610 downwards.
GTCCCCATGCAGATGTCTGGGTGACAATGTGACAATGGAGGGCAACCACACACAAGGCTCCCACTCAGCAAGCAGGAATCAGGCTTCAATTGCCAAATTCACCAGTCCAAGAGTTTTCAAGCACATTGCAGCACCTCTAAATTCTGCCTTGAATTTTGGGCCTTGACACACAGAAGGGCATTGGAAATACCTTAAATCTGCTTTACATCTGCTATTGATTCCCAAAGAGTGACAAGATTCCCAGGGTACACTGGCAGGAGCACAACAGGCCAGATTCATAAGGGTGCTCTCAAAAAAACCACCCCAAAGCTTTAATCCAACACAAAATCAGTTATAAAAATCTGATTTATGCTCCACAAGAAGCTGGATAAGGAGATCACATGCCCCTATAAAAGCAGGAGTAGACACCTAAATGCAAACTCCACCAGAGCTCAAGTTAGAAACTTGTAGGTTCATTTCCTTTTCCCTTTCACCTCTGGTTCAGCTCAGGAGCAGCAGCAGAGGTGCAGCAGGACCATCACCCTTCCAGCACGATCACAAACCACAAAATGCCGAGGCTGGTGCTGGAAAACCTGTTTGTAGGAGATCACCAGCCTGATAGCTCCCTGAAAGAGGATTAGATGGAGCTTAGACTAAGCATCTCAGCAGTATCAACCCATAAGAAGATGCTCAGCCGCTGCCACTGCTAAGGTAACATGGAGATGGATTTATCCACTGAGAGGGAAAATCTTCCTTCTGAGAGCCTCTCTCATCCCAGAGAGGGCAATTTGCCGGGTCCTTGGCTCCATGGCCACAGGGGCAGGGCAGGCAAGAGCCTGCCTCATGGACTCACATGGAACAAGAGGCAGACTGGCTCCAAACTCAAACCTCCTCCCAAGTTCAGGGGGTGGCAATCGGAAATTAAGCCCATCTGTTCCTGAAACATTGCACCAGTGGAGAGGCAAGGAGGCTGAGAATCTGAGCTCCAAAAAAACTAAAAACAGAGAGACAGAGCTGCCTCTGAGGGGAGGAATGCTGCCTCGGGCTCACCACTGCAATGAGTTTGGAGAGCTCAACTAAATCTCTTTAGTTTACAGAGCAAGGGAGGTGCTGCCAGCACCATGTGGGTCCCCTGCACCAGCCCACCCTGGTGAAGGGAGAGATGAGGCAGCTGAAGTGCCCCAAACCTCATGGAAAAACTACAGACAAGGGAAGAAGAGATTAGATATTAGGGAGGAATCCTTCCCTGTGAGGGTGGGGAGGGTCTGGCACAGGCTGCCCAGAGCAGCTGTGGCTGCCCCAATTCCTGAAGTGTCCAAGGCCAGGCTGCACAGGGCTTGGAATGCCCTGGTCTATGGAAGGTGTCCCTGCCCATGACAGGGGGCTGTCCTTGAAGGTCCCTTCCAACCCAAAACACTCTGTGATTCTATGAAGGGAAACTGAGGCAGGCACCAGGGGATCAAGGAGCTACCACCAGCAACAATTCTGGCCCAGAAAACTGGCTTTGTCATATGGAATGGTTTCACAAAGAGTATCAAGTGCCCCATCAGCATCAAAGCAGCCAGGTTTTATGTGTTTGAAAGGAAACATTGCCTTTTTTCCCTCCCTCTGAGCCCACTTTTCATTTTAACTCCCCTCATTTCTTTTCTACCCTAATCTAAACCAACTCTGCTGTCAAGACCTTGCATTTCTGCCACGTTCACTCAAATAATTTCAAACCAAACCTCCACGTTTTCCTCTTCTCCCTTTAAACAATGATGCTAAACCAAGAAACAGTTTTCTGCCCAGTTCCTGCTAAAAGCCAGGACAGCAGGGTGTTGGCTGGGAGCAGAGGCATAGGAAGAGCAGGTGGGACTCGGAAGCGTTGCCTCCAAATCACCTCTTGCTTCCAGGATGCTCACAAAAGTAATTTTGTGCAGATCCTTTATCCCTGAGAGATGGAAATAACAAGGGAGCAGAATTGGATCAGGCATGGGGAGACAGAAGGATATTTAACAACCAATCCCAAGCACCACTCAGGTTACCCAGGGTCAGGGCAGCACAGGAGGCTGATTCCTCCAGCATCAGAACAGGGCAGGAGTACCTGGTCCCTCCTGCTCCAAGTAGTAAAAACTCATAGTTAGCAAAGAGTATTTATGAGTATTGAGGGGAAAAAAAACCCCACATGCCACAGGGAATAACAAGGCTTTCTTGTGGCTGGTAGCTGAACAGAATAAATCTATCCACTTGGTATAAATTGGTTAAGCAAAAAATCCCTCTCAACTGGAATATTTTGCAAGAAAAATCGCAACAAAAAAAAAAAAGAAAGAAAGAGAACTCTGAACCCTCATTTCTCTCCTCAAGGTCAGAGCTGTTATCCTCTTTCATGAAGGAGAAAAAAACCACCTTTCACCGGGAAGTTTAGCCAAAAGAATTGAAACGTTTAGGATGTGAGTGCATTACTGCCTGGACTGGCCTGCCCAGCTGGACCAGACTAAATCTCTCTATTTTACAGGGAGTTATCTTTCAAAAGCGTGTGGTGGGGAGGCTGAGGCACCCAGGGTAAAGGAGACAGCAGCCCCTGGGACTACAGCAGTCAAGGAGAGCTCTGTGTGTCAGAGCTCAGGATCTAGAGCCTCTCTGGTTATTATGCAGAGGCTGTGCTAAGGTTGCTGCTTTAGTGCACTGCAGGCACTAAATTAAGGGGACATTTACAACCCACAATGCAGAAGCAGCTGCTGAAGGTGGCCATGGTGAGTGACTTCACCTCTGGGTGAAAGGCTCTCTGAGAGAAATCTCAGCCACAAGGAATCAAGACGGGAATTGAGTCCTTCTATCCACTCAGTGCCCTGGCCAGCAATGCCAGCACATCTCTGGGCACCTGTGGCAAGTGGGGACCAGGAGCAGCCCGCTCTGCCCAGTGCCAGCCAGGGGTGAGACTGCCCTGTTTGGAGGGGATGCAAAGCCCACAAAACACTGAAGCTTGGCCCAACTAGCAGAGTTCTCATGGAACAAATGCACCATCACCACCAGGGCAGCACTCCAAGGGATCTGCTCCCCAAATGAACTCCCAGACCAATCCCTGCCCAGAGTGTGCATGGCACAGACCAACAAGGCAGAGCTGCCTCCAGCATCAAGCAGTTTCTGGTGGCAAAGCAAGTCCTGGTGCCTGCTCAGCCTTTTTAACTGCTCTCCATGGCCGAGCAGGCTGGGGCTGCCAAAAAGGGGGTGACACATGGTGACAGCTCCTGTGGCTCCTCCTGGGAGCAGTCAGCACTGCTCCTTCCCTCCTCCCACAGCCATGCCAAGCCCAGCTCACCAGGGCTTTCCACCCAGCACTGCTCCTTCCTCCTCCTCCTTCTTCTCCATGCTGGGCAGGAACAGCCAATTTCAGCCCAGGCCAAAACCCAGTGTGCTGGCACAGATGAGCCAGCCCTGCTCTGTGCTCCCCCTCTTCCATGGCCCTGTGGAAGTCACCAGGAGCTTTTCCTTGCAGGTCCAGGGACATCCTGTACTGTGCTCAGCCATGCAGGGAAGGGGATGGCTCTTGGTGGGAGCTGGCACAGACCTGCTCCTGCCCAAGGCAGCAATTCCTGTAAGTGGCCAAGGGAAGGGGAAGCAGAGGAAGAGCAGAGATGATCTGACACATGCAAGAAAGATGAGGAGAAAAGGAGTCACTGGGAATGGATCTCAAGGTCACAGCACACACCTCAGCTTCTGTTGAGAATTCCATGTGCTGTACTGGGAGCTCAGCTGTAGAGGGGCTGCAACTGGGAGCAGAGGGAGCAGCAGCAAAGGGTGGGGGCACACCCCTGAACACAAGCGGGGCACGTCAGGGTGCTGGGCCCCAGGGAGACTGGCCATCCAGAAAGCACAAGTGGCATCATGCTGACAACCCTGCAGCTCACAAATCCTTTTGAGAAAGTTAACTGAATGAATTTACACCTAAATCCCTCCAAACACTGGGGTCTCCTGCCTGTAGGGATTTACAGCCACCATAACCACTCCTGTTTGCTTGGAGATACCACATTTTGGGGACATTTGGCCTTTCAGGCACCAAGACCAGCCCAGGCAGTGCCCATGAGCCTCTGTGCAATCGGGCAGTGACACCCCACACAGGCCCAGGCACTCTGGGAGCACTCCTTACTCAAAGGGATTACTGCAAGCAGCCCAGCTAGGAACAGATGGGAGCCTCCTGGAGACCTCTGCTGCCTGCCAGCAGAGCCAAGACCCTGCAGCTCCCCTGTCTTTGGGAACCACGTGCCCAGAGTTGATACACTTGACAAAGCAATCAGCCAGGGACAAGTTCTGGCTTCTGTTCCAGAGCAGGTCAGACCAGAGTCATAAATCTGCTCCTCTGGCCTTTAAATGTGCAACAGGTAGAATTCAGAGGTCTTGAACTCCTCTGATAGATGAGCCCTGAGCCTGGAGGGCTGCCCAGAGCAAGGGATCCTGCCATCTCAACCCAAAGGCTCCAGGTGAGCACGCCGCAGGGTGAGCATCCGATGAGCCACGGGGAAGCCAAAGTCACAGCCAAGGCCAGTGACAGGAATAGAATTGGCTCAGACCGAGCAAATGTAACTTTCCATCACTTTGCAATCAGCCATCCATCCTGGAGGCCAGCTGGCTGCCATGTCAGAGCACCTCCCATCCATTTCAACTGTCCTGAGAATGCCAATGCTACACAAGACTAGCTCAAGAAGACTTGGAAGAGTTATTACGCAAAGCCAGGTGGCTGGACTTGACCCAAATCTTAGGCAAGTGATTAGAATGATTGGCATTTTTTTGGAAAGCAAACTGCTGTGCTGTACCTGCCATCTATCTTCAGAAAACTATTAACTGCACAATCACCAAGCCCAGCACACCTGTAAGGCTATCAAAGTGCCTGCAGACTGATGAGGCTTCTCCTCACCTGCAGCTCTGGGACCAGCCACCCCTGTATGCCCCAAAAATGGGCTGCTTTGGGCAAGATGCTCTCCTTGGGCATCGTGGTACCATGCCCAGACAGCTCTTGCTGCAGGATCAGGGATGGGATAGTGAGTCATGGGGATGAGTGTGGAATTGCTGGACTGGGATGACTTTCACCCTGTGGGTGATGTGAAAAGTCTATTCTGGCTGGGAACAGATTGTCACAAAACTGCCTTTGCTGAAGATCTGGAGTCAGGCCTCATCCAGGCCCCTCTGCTGCAATGGGACACTGCAGCACCACCAGCCAGCAAGGTGCTGTTCTCCCCCTTTGACTACACATGCCAAAAATAGTCTGCTTTCTCTCAGAGCAAAGGACACTAAAAGCAGCAACATTTCCAGGTGAGCAGAGCACAAGAGCAGCTACTGAATGACACCCAGCAGCTACCAGCCTCTGCCCAGGGCACACATCCCCACTCCAGGACAGGGTCAGGAGCAGGCAATGCTGATCCCAGGCTCACTGGAGTGTCAGCCCAGCTTTCCTGCACACCAGGGCAGGGGGCTACCCATTCTGGTTCAACACCAGAACCCCCAACTCAGCTGTTTCAGATTTGAAACCTGAACCCAACTCCAAAATTACAGATGAAGGGAATGAAGAGAACAACAAGCCCTATTCAATGAATCAGTGCACATCCAGCACCCCACATCTATTGTTTCAGCTTGAACCACATCACCCAAAGGATGAGCAGCCCAGGATTTACAGACTGGGGACATTGTGTGGACTCGGGGTTATCTTGCATGTCCTTGTTCCTGGAGAGTCCACTACGCAGGAGCCCTTCAGAAACTCAGGGAGGTCACACAGTTCCATGTCCTGCACATCCCCAGCCCATGCCAAATGCTCAGCTGGGGCTCCAGCACAGGAGCTGCCAAACCTGCTGCACCAAGAGGTTGAACTGTGCTTAGATGGGGATCCCAAACAGGGTAAAATCTGCATTTAATACCTATTATCCTAACATCTCCCCATCTGTCTACATCCCTCACATGCCTGTAACTGCAGCGTGCCAGGGCTGCCTCATATCAATGGCACTTTAATTTCATCATTCCCAACTTATTTAGAGCAATTAGGAGGCAATGAGCACACGCCAGGGGCCAGGATGCACTTGAATAGCATCCAAGGGTTACCACAGTATCACAGGAGACTTTCAGATGGAATTATCAGCCTGAAAAAAAACTTAAATAAAAAGGAAGGCAGTCCCCAGAGGGAGGATAAGGTTCTTCTTGGTCCGACAGGTCCCTTTTTTAATTTGAAATTAACTGACAATTATAAAGAGGTGATATTCCTCATTTAATTAGTGAAGAGACAGCCTCTCAGGTTGGAAGACAGAGATAGATGCTTTGCCTGGGCAACTGGCTGAAGAAAGGATCGGGGGAGCAACGCTGGGATTCCTGCAAGGGCAATTGCCTAATCCCACTTCAGGCAAGCAGGTTTTGCTGTTGACTTTTCTGGGAGAAAAGGGAAAAACCTGAGCCATTTTGGAAACTCTGGTTGGAAAGGCGAGGCAAAAAGTGAGCTGTTTCTCCCTAGTGATTTCTGCTGGGTGCTGGGAGCGACCCACAAAGCCAATGCCACCAAGCAAGCTACCAAAAAAAGCCAGCCAGCCTGCAGCCTGGCTTCCCAGTGGCCCCATTTCATGGAAGGCAGGTGAGGTGCCAAAGGAAGGGACAGCTCCTCACTTCTGATTTAGCCACAAGCCCACACTCCTCCCTCACAGGCTCTTTAAATGCCTGCCTGTGTGAGGAAAGCAGTGGCCTATTTTCCTCTGAGCAGCTCAGAGCAGCTCCACCTCGGAGCACAGCGCTCAGGTCTTATTTAGGATGCTTCAGACACATCCGGAGGGACTCTGGGAACAGTCTGTGGAAAGAGAAGACTGAGTGGGCAACCTGAGTCACTTCATTGCTTACAGAAGTGTACACAAGCATCTTCCATTTGAGCAAAGCCCTGCTGGCTCTGGGGACCAGAGGGAAGTGCATCTTCTCCAGCACACTCCATCGGTTCAGAATGGCTGCACAGCACCTTTCCCACCCAGGCTCACAGAAAGAGGGATCATCCCCCACAGCTCCAATCCAAACCTCTGATCCTGGCAATCCCCCTGCAGCACCAGAGGAGCTGGGAGCTGCTCTAATCTGCTCTGATGGTGAGCTCTGCAGAGGAGATTAGCTTCCTCCCGAGGAGGAGGAAGCAGCACAAGGCTGGGAGGGGAGAGGTGCAGTGCACATGCCCTCGAGGGATATTTTTACAGCTGGCTGCAAAACTCAGCTCTGAGCCCCTTGCCAAAGAGCCTGACTCATGCAGACAAATCAACCCAGCACCATCTCCTGCACGTGGGGAGGAGACAAGAAGCGCAGGAGTAACTGGAGACCCCAGACAGAACACAACCAGCCTTTACCCTGAGCCCAGGCCTCAAGGAAGTCACTTGGAGCTGTCAAACACCTCTGCAGAGGCCCCATAAGCTGGAGCTGAGAAGGACTGTGCTGAGGCAAAGCCATGCCCTGCCATGGGGGACCCTCACATTACTCTTCCTCCTCAGTGCAGGTAAATGGTGCTGTTTGAGCTCTGAAAGCTCAAAGCCTCTGCTCACCTACCCAAAGGCACAGCCCAGCTCACCCAGGTGTGCTCAGCATCCTCCCAGTGAAGCTCTGCCTTCATCCAGGACAGGAGAGCAGCCATGGGCTCCCACCCTACCTCACTTTTCAGGCTGGTTCACAACAGCACCATGCAATGTCTGCCTGCCTGGGCACCCTAAGCCAGCTCAGAAAGAAACTCTTCTCATAACTGCTGCAAGATGCCAAAGGCTCCTGCTTCTGCCCTGCAGCGACCAACAGCACTCCAACCTCTTTCCATTCATTTCCCAAGGGATAAAAGCCACAAAGTGACATCCAGCACAGGCAGGATCATCTCACAGGACTACTGATGCTGTCAGCAACCACATGCACAGCAGCTCCCTGGGGCAGCAGGGAAGGGAGCTCGTGGGAATCCATGGAAAGTGCCAAAATATGAACTGCTAATAAGATGTATTTTCAAATATCACCACATTATGATCTATTGATCTCACACTAGAAACTTGACTTTTTCTGTGTAACATTAATTTATGTCACTTGCAGAGTCTGGGAACAGCAGATTGAATGGGTGCCATTACACTAAAATTAGGTACTGCAGTTATTAACTGCTAGGAGCCCAAATTGTTGAGGTGTCAATCCAGAGTAACAGCACCCCTACAACCCAGAGGGAGCACCCATCCACAGGGGAGTCCCAGCCCCCAGTGCTGAGTGTGGGACGGGGCACCAGGCTCACCACAGAACAGGCTTTGCTCTTGGGCAGCAGCCCTGCCCAGGACCAGCCTACAAAATGGGCACAGGGAGGAATAAGAGCCAAGTCCTGCCCTGAAGCAGGGGAATGCCAGGCAAGGCAGTGTTTCCAACCCCATCCAACACTCAGCTAAGACCTGGTGACACCTCCTAGGCTGGCTGAAGCCCCACAGAGCACCTGCAGCTCCTCAGAGATGATCTGAAACCCAAGAGCCCAATTCTGGTAGGAACTCTAGAAACAAGTTGTCTAGCAGAAGGTTTTCACAAAAGCTGAAAATGCTCCAGTGGGACTTTGGCCAAATATTTTGCTCCCTTTTAAAACAGGGCCAATCCACAGTCATTTCTAATGATCCCACTGCCTGCTTCTCAGAGTGCTCACAGAGACAAGTTGTCACCTTTAGACCACTATATCAAGGCTGAGAGCATCAAGTGGGGAAGATGATGGGCTTGGAGAGGAAGAACATCCTTCCTTTGCTCCACTTGAGCTGCTGATGGGTGTGCCAGAGCTCTCTAAATGGCATTACATTAGTGCTGCATAGAAGCAATAAAGCCCTAAAAGACCCCATTACATATTTACTGAACTACACATCACACAGACTGTCCCCAGGACCCACACCAACACTTGGAATAACAAAGCCAAGGGCTGTAAAAAGCACCAGGCTGGGCAGACATCCCCAGTGCCCACAGCTGGGGTCAGGACACACACAGGATCTGGGCACACAGCTGTGGGGAGTCCACAGAATAATCCAACCATCACATCTAACCAAAGAAAGCAGCACAAAGCACTGTCTCCTCTGCCAGAAACTTGCCCAAGTCACAACTGCTGAGCACAGAGTCTGCAGAAGAATCAGCGTCCAGGGTGAGACCTGCTGCTTTGCCAGTGCTCAGTCCTGGCACTTTCCCCCTGCTGCTCTGGTTTCACTCCCAGAACTTAAATTTTTACTGTTAAGCTCAATGAGTTGTCATTTCCAAATGCCTCCTGCCTACAGGAAAGGGGGCTGCACAAAGTGCTCTTTGGGATTTCCCAGTAGCCAACACTGAGGCACAGGGCTGTCACAAAGCCCTCACTGTTCCACTGCCATGACAACTTTGGTAAGGTGAAATGGTGTGATGGCTTTTAAAAGACCTTTTTCTCCCTCTGCTCCTGGCACCTGGCATATGGCAAGATCACAGACCTTGCTCTGCCACCACAGAGGCCATCAGAGGCACCTTGGCTGGAGAGGTGAGGTCTCCCTCAGCCAGCAGCCTGTGGCAGAGGACAAGCTGACAGATGTGTTGGGACAGAGCTGAGGACTAAAAGGGGTCAGAGACAGAGAGGGGAGACTCCCCTCGGTGCTAACACGGGAGAAATGGAGTCAGTTTGAGAACTTTTGGATGCATTTTTCCCACCGCCCCCCCCCCAAGGCACAGATTTGCTAAATCAGCACAGGTTTGCACGAGAGCTTTGCCCTTGTTTAGCAAGTAGGAGGGGCACAGGAAAGCCACAGCTGACTCAGAATGCATTCTCAGCTGCTGGCTATTAGGGATGCACCCTGAGCCCCAGCAAGTGCTCTCACAAGGTCTGTGGTCCCTGTGCCTGTGACACATGGGGCACAGATCCAGAGCACAACACTGAAACAACCTCAAACAGGCCCCTGTCACCCAGCTCCCTGCTGCTGGAATCATGGCAGGAGCCTGCCAGCAATGCCAGAGAACACCCTGACCACAGACTCGCCTCTCCCTCCACAGAGGTGCAAGCAAAGCCCAAGCCCTGAAGGCTCCTTCTGGACAAGGGTTTCTCCAGCCCTTCTTGCAGAGGTGCAGCCAATGTGCCAACCCACAGAGGTCCTGGCACAGCTGGAAAGCTTAGCCCTGCCCCAGGAGCACATGCAATGCAGCTCCCAGCCAGCTGCAAGCCCACAGCCCCTGCACTCAGGCACACACCAGGGGCTGGCAGCCAGAAATGCAACGCCCGAGAAGTTTGGTGAGTTATTGTGTCCCCACCAAATAGCTCTGACCTTTTCAATATTCCATATTTTTATTGGCTGCCCATTTCCCCCCAATCCCCACAGGCTCATTAGACAGCGAGCAGCTCCACAGCCAATGCTATTGCAGCACACTGAAAAGGTCAGAGGCATGGAGGCTGAGAGAGCCCTCTCCAGAGGGTGCTTGGAGCAGGACAGGAACACTCCTCAGCCAACACAAGCTGCACATCCACCAGGACCGGCTGCCCAGGCACCCTCTGAGGCAGAGCTCCTGCTGCAGGCTCCCTGAGGATGCACCACACCCATCCCTGCTCCCAGACACACCAGCTGCTGCTGCAAGGGGACCTGGCCGCCCTGGCAGAGCCTCCAATAAAAACCTCCTGTCACAAGAAAGCACAAGGTAGGGCTGTGCTCCTACAGCACAAAGGCCAGCAGGAAGGCTGCAGAAATGCCCTGACTGCTGCCACAGACCTGAGGCTGCTGCTTAGGTAGGGGAAGCACAGAGATCATTTTCCAGAGCCTCAGGCACACACACAGGACAGAGAAGGCAGCTACCCAAGGTGATTATTAGCCATGTCTGATAGATGTGAAAAATGCATATTTTACAATTAGCTTTTAGCAAATATTAAAATGAATATTATATGTGTTATGTTAGAAAGTTATGTTGTATTAATTTTCTTAAGTAGTGTGTTAAATATAGTTTTAGGTTATAACATCATGTTAAAATAGAAACTATATATGTGGGATATTTTTTTAAGAAAGGAATGAGGTACTCACACCAGACAGCAGCCACAGGACACCTAAATCTTTCAGAGAAAGATAATTTATTGCCCTCTTATCAGAAGAAATCAGCTTCTTCCCACCTTGCTCAGCCCTGAGACACCGTTAGGATTAAGAGGAAGAAGGTGACACTGACCAGACAGAATCCTGTGTTTGAATGGAATTTATGCATCATGTATGAGGTGTATGAATATGTAACAGGTTATTGTCTTAAGGGTTAATCCTCTGTTAACGTGTGTCCTCTTTCAGGCTTATATTGCTCAGAAAAAGGTACCCGGACGTCCATAACTCTTTGTTTCTATTGTCTCATATTGTCCAAATCCAAATTGTCCAAATTATTATTACTCTAACTATATTGCTATTTTTATAACCATTTTATTAGTATTAAACTTTTAAAATTTTAAAAACAAGTGATTGGCGTTTTTTACAGTAGATGTAAGAGGAGACTGTGAGTCCAGGCCTCCCTCAAGGCATTCAGGGGAATGAAAGGAAAAACCAGCCCTGCTGGCAGGCAGCAGGGCAAGCCCAGCATGCAGCAGCAGGGACAGCACACCTGCTTCCTCCCAGCCTTTTCTCAACCCCTGGCCAGCAAAGCCACCTTACACAAAATAAAGCAGGACGCCCCCTCTGTGTAACACTGGCATTCCCTCTGGCGAGGGAGCCCCACGGGCGGGCCCTTCCCACAGGCAGGGCCCCAGGAGCGGGCCCTCCTCACGGGCAGGGCCTCCAACAGCAGGAGCTCCCCTACTGTGGGGTCAAAACTCACCAGCTGGCAGCAGAAACGTGTCCCCAGAGCAGCAGAGTGCAGCCCTGGCTGTCCTGTCAGGGAGGGCAGCCCAGGAGCAGCGGGTGCCTTCTGTGACAGGGCACATGCCCATGGCTCCAAAAACAACAGGACGGAGCTGCAGCCAGGTCCCCCCACAGCAACAAACGAGGCCCCAAAATGCACAGGCTGGAGCCCAAGAACACACATCCACCTACCACGAAGGTCTGGAAAAAAAATGAAGGGGCCAGTCCTGAGGTTAAATAGGGCTCTGAGCAGGAGTGGGGCAGCTCCAGGTGCGGGTGATTAGGGCCATTAGGGCAATTAGGGCAACAGCAGCTGTGAACAATTAGCTTGACTCATGCCAGCTGAGCTCTCTGTCCTGAGCTTCTCTGTAAATACCAAAACACACCCAAAAAAAGACCCCGACCCAGAGGTAGAAATAATAAAAAGACAAATAAAGAAGCAACACCCAGAAACACCCCAGGAGAGAACAGGAGAAGGAGGCAGAGCTGTGTAGTGGGGGAAGCCCTGGGGATGAACACCAGAGGTTTACACTGCAACATCCCAAGAAAGGAACATATCACTGCTCTGGCAATAACCAGATTTTTCTAAAATAATGTTAAATTTTTATTTTTTCTTCATAAAAAAATGGATCTGGGCAAAGGAGTGCCTTAACATTAGTGACAGATGGCAACGAAAAAATTTTGTTTGAAAAAAAAAAAAAATCTTTATTTGAGTCACACATGCAGAAAGGAAAAAAACTTAACCCCTCCAGGGATTACCTGTATCATGTCAGCAAAGAGCCAAATCCCAAGAGACTTCAGGGACACACTCCTGCCCTTCAGATTACTAGAGACCACAGCTGGAAGGAGCAGAGATGGGTCTGCCCTACAAAAAAGGTGTTTTTCTCCTCGCTGGAAGATGGTGAAGGCAAACCCTCAGCCCTCCCTGTCACACCAGATGGTTTTGCTTGGGAAAGTTGTCATCCCTCAGCTGTGATGGTGGCATGTCCCTGGAGCCACATCATCATCTTCTTGGCTCCACTTGGCCAAGCCCAGCCCTGAGTGCAAGGACCAGAGATGTAAAGAATACACTGCTGAAGGAATTGATATTGTTAGGAAAATTAACCCACAAACACCAGAGGTTTATGTCCAAAAAGGAGACAGAGGAGTCCTTTTACTTTATTCCAATAAAGGGAGAGGCCATGAGGCATTCCCCTGGAGTCTCTCCAATTTTCGGAGCACACAGCCTACTTTTTATCCCAATTTCCTGGCTGCATTTCCCTTCTCTCTTTCCCCATTGGCTGAGGTACTTGAGAGGTTCAGACTTCCCAGAACTCCTGATACCAAAGATTTCCTTCCCTCTAATGTATAACCCTCCTTTTAATTTTTAATTCTATGGAATTTAGGGGGGGTTTCTTCCCCATAGTTTCTTTCATCTCTCAATGTCTAATTTCATTTATCAGCAAACCTAAAGTTTATTTGTAAAAGCAAATATCTTTTTCCATTCATCAATCAGTGGAATCTTTCCCATTGTTTCTTTTATCTCCCAGTGCTAGTTTTATCTACCAGCACACCCAATATAAATATAAAGTTCATTGTTGAAGAAGTTAATATAAAGTTCCAATGTTAGTTGAATGTTCTATAGTTATGTAAATCCCTCTTAGCTGATTGTTCAATATTCTGTAGTTGTATAAGATCCCCCTTACTTGTTAGATGTCTGTAGTTATGTGAATCCCCACTGCTCCCACTCTCATGTAAGATGGCAAACCACCCGAGACCATGAAGGAGATTACATCACCTAACAAGCAAATATGAAACTCCCATAAGACTTAGCAGAGAAGGATTACCTAGAGAAAACCCCTAGAACAACGAACCACCATGCAAATAAAGAATTGAAACAACACCTGTAACCAGAGAGAACATAAGACAACATCAAAGACCCGAGTCAGAACTTTTCACCTTCATCACCCCGAGAGCAATAGTGGATTTGTCTTTCCAAACAAGCTGTGGGTCTGCTGGTAGATAAAACTAGCACTGGGAGATAAAAGAAACAATGGGAAGGATTCTGATTGGTGAATGGAAAAAGATATTTACTTTTACAAATAAACTTTAGGTTTGCTGATAAATTAAATTAGACATTGAAAGATGAAAGAAACAATGGGGAAGAAAAACCCCAAATTCCATAAGAGTTAAAAATTAAAAGGGAGGGTTATACATTAGAGGGAAATCTTTGGTATCAGGCATTTTGAGAAGTCTGTACCTCTCAAGTACCTCAGCCAATGGGGAAAAACCCCTAAATTCCGTAAAAATTAAAAGGAGGGTTATACATTAGAGGGAAATTTTCAGTATCAGGCATATCAAGGAGTCTGTACCTCTCAAGTACCTCAGCCAATGGGGAAAGAGAGAAGGGAAATGTGGGAAATTAGGATAAAAAGTAGGCTGTGTCCTCCAAAAATTGGAGAGACTCCAGGGGAATGCCCCATGGCCTCTCCCTTTATTGGAATAAAGCCAAAAAGGACTCCTCTGTCTCCTTTTTGGACAGAAACCTCTGGTGTTTGTGGATTAATTTTCCTAACAACCCTAACCAGAGCAGGCCAGGAGCAGTATAAAGACTGGGATCTGAAACCAACAGGCACCTACTCAGAGACTCTCGTGAGGAGAGAAGACCCAGCTCCTCCAGGCCAGACCCTCCATGCCATCTTGGGAGCAGCAATGGTGAGTGCACACCCCCATGGATCCCCTGCCTCGAGTGTTTCCAATAAAGCTGGAATCACTGGAGCTGCTCACGTGCCATTCATAACAACAGAAGCTCTCTGAGAGCATCCACACCGAGAGCTTTGCTGACACTGCACACACCCAGAGCTTCAGAGACAAACCCTGGGGAAGATGGACTTTGCCTTGGGAAGCAGAGCCCCATGAGCAGCTGTGTTTGCCCAGGGAAGGCATGGAGAAAGGAGGAGAGAGGGGCAGGGGGAGGTCTAGGATGAGGAGCGGCGCAGGGGAGGGAATTACAAAGTGTTTGCCCTTGTGGCGAAAACGGCTGGAGATGATCTCCCACTGCTCCTGTTTTGACAGCCCAAACGCACTTGCTCGCACAATATCTCAGTCTCGTTAAAGGTAATTACAGTTCTTCCTGTGTAATGAGATGGTTTTTAAAGGCCATTCAAAAGAAATTTTCTATAATGAGGTTAAGGGTTTTATGGTGTTATACATCAAGGGAGCTGGTAATTGGTCGGATCCAGGCAGCATCCTGAAGCAGGGAGATAGGAGGTTCTGTGAATAATAGGCTAGCACGGAGTGCAGAGTCTCCAAAATGTTTTGGTTCTGCAGAAGAGGGAGAACACAAATGAATGGAGGAAAGAAAAGAGAGAAAGGAAAAGGCAGAGAGATGCTGCCGGCTCCTGCAGGACTGAGGTGCCTGCTTCCATCTTGCTCTGGGTGGGTTCTGAGGAGCTCCATGAGAGGAGAAGGTGCAGTGTGTGTGTCTCCTGGCTGGGAATTACTGCCCTGCTGGCTGGCACAGGGTGGCAGTGGGACAGAGCAGGGCTGTGAGATCTGGCTGATGCAGACCTGCAGCCACCCCCACCCACTCCATCTGGAGGATGTGGCCATGCAGGGATGTCCCTGCTGCACACAGAACATGGCTGAGGTGGGCACAATACTGTGTGGGTGGGGTGTAGCTCCTGCCTCTTACTTCCCTCCAACAAACCCCTGATCCTTCCACAACCTGTGCAGGAAAAATCCCCTGCAGACAGCAGACCTGTCTCCCAGCCCTGAGATCAAAGCCTTTCCCTGCTGGATTGCTCCTCGGTTGTTACTGCTGTGGCTGCTGCTTCCGCTCCCTCCTGTCTCCTCTGTTCTTCCAGGGCCTCCCAGCAGCAGGATCATTATTCCACGGCGTTTAGCAGCAGCTCCCCAGCGTAGCTGCTGAAGGCCTGCAGCATTTCTCCATATTTAGAAGCAGCTGATGGTGGCTCAGACACTGCTGTGGGTGAACAACAGGGAGCTGAGCTGGAAGAGTGGCTATTTTGGTGCCACCCCCAGCCCAAGAGCCCCAGGCAACAGCAACTCCATAGCAAAGCTTCTTCCCTTGGGATCTTCAGGCCACTTGAACTCACTGGAGTGGCATCAGAGAGACAAGTACCTGAACTCTGGGCAGCTTGAGTGTTCCTCTGATTGAAAAATCGGCCTGGAGACGTGCAGAGGTTCACCCACCACTTGTGCTGGTGACACTGGAATGGTTGTACACGTGTGCTGGAGATGGCAGGGCAGGATGCTCCTTGCATCCCTGCCACCTTCCCTGGGAGGACTGCTGCTGAGGGGATCATGACTGAACCCCAGCTTCCCCTAAAACCTAAATGTGCTGTTCCTGCATAGCTGAACCTCCAGTGAACTTCAAAAGGTGTTTGAGTAGGGCTTTGTTTTTGTTTTCCCAAGGGTTACCTGCCTGTACACCCACTGCAGAGTCCATAACTTGCCCACAGCCAGGCTGAAGCTCTTGACTGTGACCTCATGTCACAGTGGGGCAGTGGACCTGACTTCCCAAGGCATGGATTGACTCCAGGACATGTGGTGCTGCAGCTGAAGCCCTCTGAAAACCTGTCACAGCTGGAGGTGGGAATTTGTGGGCAAATCCTGCAACATTCTGAGCAGATGAAACTTGCAGTGTGCACTGTGCTCTGGGACTCAGAGCCCTAATTTGGCTCTGTGGCCTTATTCCAGTCTGAACTTCCCAGTGCTTTTTGCCCCCACCTACTACTGTAAATGGCACAAAAACTGCTGGACCCTTAGGAAACTGTTTTTAATGGCTGGAACTCCCACCTCATGCTTGGCTGAGACCACAGACGGAGGCTGGAGCAGGAGAACCTCTGGTGGCCTCATCAGCAGACACAGTGGAGGGTGTGTAAGGAATCCCACATTCCATTTCCAAATTGAAAGACCCATGTGAGCACCCACAAACTCCATCTGGGAAACAAGAGCAGGAAACACCTCCCAAGCCCTTGGTTTCAAACCACACTAAAAGAGCATTTTGCAGATGCCACCAGTCGTGGGTAACATTCATTACTCGCCTTACTCTGCCTGAGGAGTTGCATTTAATATCCTGCCTATTTATGTTTTTTAAAGACCAATTAAATATTAAAAGCATTTATCAAGGTTTAATGCTGCAGTGAGTCCAGCAGCACGGGTGCCAGTGATGCCAGTGCTTGTGGTTTCTGTGGGGAGCTGCAAGTGGAGTCATGGAGCTGTTCTGTGGCCCAAGGAGACTCAGGAGGGGACACTGGAGTGCTCCAGATCTCTGCACAGAGAGCTGGAAAAGTCCAGGAAGTGCCCATTCTCAGAATGCATCCCCATCCAGGCTCTAAAGCTCCTTGTCATGTACCTAAACCTTCCTCCACTCTGCTCTGGAAACCTGAAATCACAGTGGCTGGTTTGGGAATTTGTCAGCTCACTGTGTTTTCAGCAGTAAATACCAGTTTGTTGAAATTCAAAGCCTCTCAAAAAAGGATCAATTGTGACAAATTATCCACTTCACAAAAATCCTGGAAAAAGGCTCAAAAAGTCAAAATGTCCCATTTTTGACACATTTGAAATAAGAAAGAATCAATTTTTAGGTTAATAAATCTCAGATAATTTATAGTTTGCAAAAAAGAACTAGAAACGAAAAGCAACTATCAAAATGTTTTGAAAGCATATTTAAAAACCCTTATTCAGTGGAATCAAAAGGAGGGCTTTCAAGATTTTTATTCTTTTATTGATATTGGAATTTTTCATCTCTGATGCTGGTGGGAACTCATTTCTTTTCTATCTCAGGAGCTGCAGGGGTGGGGAGATGCTTCCTGAGCCACTCCTGGCCCCGCTCACATGGCCTCAGTAGGATTGTGGCTGTTACTGCCTTTACCAGATGCTGGAGGCTCCAGGTGAGCTTCTCTGCAGACATCCAGCCCTGTCCCACTCAGAGTGCCAGCCCTGGTGGGAGTGAGGGAGAGCCACCAGATCAGCTGTCACTGTCACCACGTGCTGATGGCAGGGCAGGGTGCCAAAGAGCCCTGGCTGTCCCCCTGCTCCCCTCAGCAGGCAGAGGGACAGGCAGAGAGCCTCTGGAAGCAGAGCAGATGATGGTGCTGAGTAGGGAGCAGAAAAGGGGAATGCTTTCCTTGCCCTCCCCCTCTGCCTCAGCCTGTTTGTCCCCCTAGATCTCCAGCATCAGACCTCATGTTGGAAAGCAAGACCAAACTCCTGGGCAGCATAAAACCTTCAGGCCTAGGAAAATGCTATCCTGGTCACTACCCCCGTGTCTGTCCTAGGTTGTAAGATATGGTTTGGGGGTGTGTATTCTATTTCCCATCTGTTAGAGGTGGGGCAGTTCTCTTCTGTTAACTGGGCAGTTTTCTTTATCTCTTCCACAACCAACCCTCCCTCCAGGAGATCTCTGCTGTTAATGGGCTATTAATTATCTTCTGTTCATGGGCCAGTGAGTGTTCCTGCATGGCTGATAAAATTCCATCATCCCATGGGGAGATGCTCTGCCCAGGGGAGGAGCCAAGCATTCCTACCTGGATCCAATCTGAGCTTTGGGACACCCCAGCAGCCTTTGCCCAGTGCATTCCCAGAGGAGCAGCTTCTGCTGCCCTGCATTCCCAGAGGGAGCCCAGGCCCATCTCCAGCAGCCCTGGAGCTGCAGAGGAAAACTCCCCCCCTTGTGCAGGATCCCTGCTCCAGCAGAACCACAGCTGGCACTGCAGGAGGGCTGAGCCCCCACTGAAGGGCACTGCTGCCACCCTGACCCACAGGCTGTCAGGTCCTATTCTGACTCTGGCAGTGGTTTGGGTATTTTTTTTTTGTTTGTACTACTGCATTTGTATTTTAAATTTTTCTAATAAAGAACTGTAATCCCTATTCCCGTATCTTTGCCTGAGAGCCCTTTAATTTCAAAATTACAATAATTCAGAGGGAGGGGGTTTATATTTTCCATTTCAAGGAAGGCTCCTGCCTTCCTTAGCAGACACTGCCTTTTCAAACCAAAACAATAACACATTTGGCTCCCTTGTGGCTGTCCCACCAAGGGCCCTGTACCACCACTGCTGTCCCCATGCTTTGGGGTGGGCTGTGCCAGGGCTGTTAGGGGCTGGGGGGGCAGAGTGCAGGTGGGCTTTGCAACAGGCATCTATGCAGAGATAAAAGCAGCAGAAAGGGAAAATAAGCTGATAGAAATAAAGGAGGCTGAGATAATGAAGCAAGAGCCCATATTTCCCATGATGAGTAAGAGGCACCCTGTGAGGGGTACAGTGAGAGAGGGAGACAGCCGGTGCCTCCCTCTCCCTGCACACTTCTTCCCCCTCTGCCCCCTCCTCCCTTGCCCTGTTCCTCCTGAATTTATCTGTCATCCAGAACAACATCTCTCTTCATAAGGAGAGAAAGAATGAAATATTTCATGAGACTACAGTCAATCTTGCAGAGCCCTTCTGTTGACATTTCAAACATATAATTGACATTGCTTTCTCATTCCCTCCTGGTGGAGCAGGGAGCTCTGCAGAAAACCCTCTGCAGGGAGGGAACACTGTGGGCTGTTCCCCAGCCACCCTCATGGGGAATGAGATGGAGAAGCAACCCTTTTATCTCCCCTCCCTTTCCTTCTGTCTCCCTCTCCTTCCCCAGCTCCCCCAGACCATGGGTAGCCCCTGTCCTCTGCTTTGGCCCTTCCTTCCAGCAAAAGCTGAGCTGTCCCCTAGCTCCAAAACAGGACCTAAAAGCCACCAGTTCAGCAGTGCTGAGGGTTTGATAAAGCTCCATCCTGAGAGAATCCCAGCCCCTCTGCTGTGTGGTACCTGTAACAGCCCTTCCCTTGTGGGCACAAGGCAGAGGTCACAGGAGGAAGAGGATTTGAGCTGGGGTTCCATTCTGCTGCCACCCTCAGGTGGACATTGCAATCTCTTAAGGAGGTTGATAAGAAACCTTCTCCCCCACATCTATATCCTCTGCCATCAGAGAGAAGGAGGCTTGAGAAGCATGAAGCCAGTGTTCAGCAGCAGCAGCAGCTGCTACAGGGTCTGACTGCTCCATGAAACAAGTCAAGGTCGCCTTGCCAGCCCGCTGGGGAAGGCTGGGACACTGCCAGGAAAAGCCTGGAGCTGTGCCATTCCCCAGACTCCTTGTGCAGGGAGTCTCCCTCACAGCTGGAGCACCAAAGGGTGGGGAACCCTCACCCCCACACAAGAAAGAAGGGAGAGGAAAGTGGAGGGACATCCCTGTTCCAGCAGCAGCACATCCAAGTGCCTGTCAAGCATGTAAACCATCTTCAAGAGCTTCCCAGGTGCCAGAAACCCCAGCTGCTCTCTGGGCTGCTTCCAAAACCTGCAGTGTTCCCCTGACATCCCAGGAGGCACGAGGCTGCAGCACACTGAGCACTCACAGCAGGGCTGGACAGGCTGGGGGTGCATTCCCACTGCCAGGGTGCCCCGTCCCGGCTGTCACCCCCTGGCACTTCTTCTCTGGCAACCACCCCCCACCCTGCAGCTCCTCACTGTCCCCTCCCAGCCTGCTCTTGAGAGAGGAGAGAACAGCAAAACCATCCCCCTGGCCCTTCTGTAGCACCTCAACACAAGGAGGTGAGGAAAAGAAGCCACTTTGCAGCAGAGACGCGAGGTGACGTTTCCAGAGCAGAAGGAAGATCACCCTCAAAGTCACACCTCTGACCTAAGGCATCCACTGCTCTTTCCATCCCTTCCACTAACATGAGCCTCACAGGGAAACTGGGAAAACTGGGAGAATCAGAACTGGTTATGAGGAGGGACCTGACTGCTTTTATATCCCACACCATACCCCAGGGTGCCAGGATGCAGCCCGTGGGGCCGGCAGCTGGTCACTGCTCTATGGACACAGCAATAAATCACTGCAGACAGAGGGAGAAGGAAGGTCCAAAGTTCTTCAGGAAAACTGGATGGATTTGCAGAACATTCTACCATTTAATGAGGTTTTACAAATTGTTTCTAAGGTTCCTACAACTCCTCCTGTGTGTCAATTGAACAAATCCCTTTCTTCCTTTTAAGTTCTGTATTTAAAGATACATTTAATCTTCCTGTTAAAATATTTCCCATTTCCTCGTAAAATTACAGAACTAAGATTTTCATCTAGCTCTACTGCTCTGACTCAAACTCTTGCTGTAATCTTCTTCAGATCACCAGAAGTTGATCAAAAAGAAATATTTATGATCACTGGTGTTTCCTTTAGAAACACCCACGACCCTCACAAGCTCACAGAATGAGATCCAATGACTCCAAGTCAAAGCCAGGCAATTCCAGGTGGGAAGAAGATGTCAGTGGTTAAGAGCAAAGGAAATGGAGCAGCAGAGCTGTTGGCTGAAGAGCACAGTCTCCTGCCCTGCAGGACCTCTGGGCCCAACTCAGAATTGCTAAAAGCCAAGCTCTTCCCCTGAGCATGCCCCAAGGACCCCGGGGAGGGCAGCAGCACCGGGACCCCTCAACACATGTTCTGGGGACCGCAGGTCCAACACAGCCACCACTGGGGACCCAAAGCCTGGCTGAAGCCCTGCAGTGAGCATCAGGCAGGAGGTGAGCTGAGATCTCACATTGATTTCTGCTGGCATTAAAGCTCCAGGAAGAGAAAAATACCTTACGCTGCAAGGAAGCGTTCTGCAGTGAGGCAGTTACGTGCCAGTTCCCTTCCCTGCTAATTTCTGCTTTGTCAAAGCCACTGGAAAGTATTACTTATGACTGACAAAGCAGTGGGATTTATGAATAGGCAAATTAAGAATAAAGAGGGAAGAAATAAGTCTGTTGATAAAAAAGCTGAATAATTCAGTTGAGGATCAGTTACTTGAGTCGATTCCCCCAGAATTTGAATGAAATATTTTTTACTTAAAGTAAGTTTGTCTTTTGGTTTGAAACCCTGTGAGCCGGAAAGCAACATATTTGCATTTTGCTTTCCAATACATAAACCGAGACTTCATTTTGTAGGCTTTCTTGTTGAATAATCTGCTCTAATTTAATTGAAACTTGAATCCTATAAAAAGCATTTTCTGCTTAGTTTTCTACTGATCTTGGGTATTGAGATTTTGTGATCTGAAAAAGCAATATGTCTACGTGTGCTGATTACCATCCCCAGAGGAGCTTCATTGTTTTCGTGTTTTCTGCTGAATAATCTGTTGAATCTAAAATGCAGTTTTGACTTAGCTCCTTATTGATATTTTTATTTTAAAATGCTCTGATATGAAGAGCAATTTGTTTATATTTTCTGCTGGGAAGTATTTCCTGTTGAGGAATAGGAGAGCTGATTCTATCAATGTTTACAAGAATAACTAAGTCAACAAAATTGCTCACACACTTAGCTTTGCTTGGCCCTAATAGCCAGATATTGAGATATTGAAACTGCAGGTCAGTGTCTGTGGGGCAAGTGAGGAGGGCATAGCCACCTCATCTTCCTCAGCTTTTCTCTCAGTCTTTAACTGCCTAAGTACCTAAGATCACTGAACTCAATACCTGGAGGTCCTTTCCAACTCAGGATATTCAGTGATGTTGTATGATACCTTTATAATTCCAGCCCAAAGTTCATCATTCTAAGAAAAATTGGAGAGGTTGGAAAGAAATAAGTGACAGTAAAGTTTGGTTTTGTTTCTGGATGCCCAGGAAAAGCCATTTGCGTGGCTTGGAGCAGACAATCCCAGGGCATGGGGACATCCCGGCATTGAGCTCAACACCAGCACTCAGACACACCAGAAATGAAACCAAGGAACTGTAGGCACTGAAATCCCTCTGCAGGTCTGGGACAAAGCCCTGCATGGGAAAACCAGTCCTGTCTCATCTGTCAGCCTCACTGAGCCAGGCCCTGCACATTATCTCTGCAATGGCTTGTAGTGCCTAATCACTACCAGGCTACGTACAACCTGGCACATCCTTTAATCACAGCAGCAATTGTAAGGAATTAAAATAAATTTATATATGTAATAATCACTCAGCCCTGGGTTATCAATAATACACGAGCAGCTTGTGAGAGAGCAGGAGGATGAATGAATCCATAGCCCAGCCTTGCTCTGCCACAGCCCATCAGAATTCCCAGCAGCAGGCAAGCACCACTGCCCGAGCTGCTGCTTGGAAACAAAACGGACAGCAGGAGGGCTGGGGGGAATATAGCATTTCATTCTGTGCATCAACAGAAATGGATTAATATAAGACAGGGATCCTCTGAGCAATGGCTGGGTAAAATATCACCGTGAGGACAGGAAAGCTACATTGACCGTGAAATAATTCCAAAGGGCAATATCATAATTTTGGTATCCCTTCTGTCCCCTGGGTGTTATTTCACACCACTCCTGTCATCAAAACAATGCTACAGACCAAATTCACAGCACTGGAGACTTGCAGACTGATTCTCCCAGCCAGGCTGTCACACTTAGGGGTGTCTGGGGGTCCCTGCTGCTCCCCTGTGTGAGCTGGGGTGCCAGGGTGGAGTCAGCGTGGCCTCGGTGGGCACTGGAGATGGGCAGGTCTGTGTGGGTGAAGGGCACCAGCTGGATCAGCCAGATGCTGAAGGCATTGTGGCACGACCTTCAGTGGGGGCAGAAAAGACAGATTTGGCTCTCTTACAGGCAGCCACAAATCCCCCTGACCTCGGCAGCAGCAGGGCAGCCGTTCTGCAGGGCACAATTTGATTTCCAGAGTTTGGAAGTTCAATGCCAACTGTTCAGACATGCATAATCCCCCACTTAACTACGGGCAACCACGTGCCGGCGTGGCCCAGAGGCCTTGGCGGGAGGAGCCTGGGATGCACCCGGCTCTCATCGGATGCAGATCCATGGGAGGGCTGTGCTGAGCCCTCTGAGCCCTCTGATGTGCCCCTTGTCGGTGCTGTGGCAGTGAAATCCCCCTCCAAAGCCATCCTGAGAGCCCCTAAGCTCATGGGGCTGCTTGTTTGCCCCAGGTTTGCTTTTCTACCTGCTTAGAGAACCAGATCCTCCTGCTGCATCCCCAGAGCCTGCCATGTCCAGCCACCACCCATCCTGCTGTAAGCCAACAACAGCCCAGGGTCTCTCCAGGTGTGAAGGACCAGCCCCTGGGCATGAGGAATCACGCTGGCAGCACACATTCATTGTGCATCCCTGGCACACGGGTGCACACCCAGCTCTGCAAGACACAGGAGCAGAAAGCCCGTGCTCCAGACTTCAGGCAATAAGCAGATGGCTCCCCAGCACTATCATTTTACAACATTACAGCTTCTGCTCTGCTCATGCAGTAAACATTTTCTGGCTTATTGCATGAAAAAATGTGGCCACCATGGCTTTGCAAAATTCTACATTTTCTACATTATCTTTTTATCAAATGCTTTCAGGGTGGAGGGAGGGAAGAGCATTTCTATTTTCAATTTACATCCTGCAGGACACAGCATTTTCCCTGGATCCCAGTGGGTTTTTGCTTCTTGTCTGCCTCCTTCCTGATTGTCATAGCTCTGTCACTGTTTGTGGGGAACTAGGAGATGGAAAGCTGTTATGCAGACATCAAGGGGTTGCAATTGCATGCTGGTAAACATGAGAGCAAGAGGGATTTCTGATGGTATGAGAAACCACAAGATACCTGCAGATGTAAGTGCTCCTGGAGGCAGCAGGTCTAGCTGTTAGCAGAGCAATTAGAGCCGGTGTTATTCCCAGCCCTGCCGCTGCCCTGTGAGTCACTGCAGAGGAGGGGACAGTGCCTTCCTCCCCACCCACCTGGTGGCAGCTCCATGGCACATGTGGGTCCCTGTATCCCACCCTCCAGCCAAGCCACTGTCACTTCCACCTAGGCCTTACAAGCTGGGAGAAGAGGGAAGGAAATGATCTGGAGGATGTGGCACAGTGCCTTGCTTTACATGTACAGCAATTACCATTCTGGCATTTTCCCTGTGTTCAGAATAAAAATGTCAATAAGGAACAAGTTATTACACCAGAAAGAGGGTGGAAATGGCAAGAGCTCGTGCAGGCTCAAGGGCCTGGGCATTACTGCAAATGCTGCCCATTCCTGTTGTGTTCCCTGACCTATGGGGTCAGGCCTGTCCCTCCCTGCAGCACCATGAGACCAACCCAGCTGGTGCTCCCCAGTCCAAGGCAGCACTGGAACAAACTGGGATGGTCAGGGACTGGAGCACACAGTGCACAAGGAGTTGGGTTGTCAGCCTCCAAGCAGGCCTTACTGCCCTCCTCTGATCTCCACAACCCCGAGGCTGCCCCGGTAAATAATTTTTTTTTTTCTCTTTTAATGAGACCTTTCTGTCCTTTTCACTTTTGCCTTTTCCTTTCCAAGGTGCCCTGCTGAGCTTTCTGCTTCCACCAGCCCCTCCAGAGGCCTCATCAAGGAATGATGTTTCCAAAGGAAGCAAAGCAATTCCACACTGAACCTCAGGGTCCCTGCATCCAACAAGGCTCTTGGCAAAGGGCACCTCCAGAACTGTGAATACCAGAGGAGACCCAAACATGACATGGGATGAAGGAGGAGGGTAACAGGGGGAGAGGGATGCTCATAGCCAGTTTGCCCACACAGAGCCTGGCAGGCAGGATGAGGGGCAGGAATCTGGGTGCCCATAGCCAGCAACTACAGCCCAGCCCAAGGAGCAAGGCCAAGCAGGGCCCCCATGGCATCCTCCTGACCATGGATGGTGAAATGGTTCTGACTGCACTTCTGCTATCCTGCACCTACACTGCCTTCCTCTCCCTGCTTTCAATTATGAAAGCAAAACAACACACACACAAAAAAAAAGCAAAACCAAAAAAACTCAAAACAAACAAACAAACAACATTAAAAAAAAAAAAGCCCTCCAGGAATTAATTAATGATTCATGTTGGATCCTTGGCAAACCTCACTCTGCAGAAGTTCAAAGCAGGAACAATAAGCATTTGGCAAAGAAGGGGCAGTGGGCTCATGCTTGGCGGCGTGTGGTGCGGAGTGCTGACAGCATCCCTCCATCCTTCCCCCACAGAACCAACACCTCAGGGACCACAGGAAAGGCTCTGCCAGGCTGCTCCAAGCCAAGTGTCACATCCAGCCCCAGGGAACAGCCACAACCCAGCTGTGAATAACCAGGGACAGGAGCTTGGGAGGAACACCATTGCTGCCTGTGGTGGCTGTGCCTGCCCTGCCTGCCTTGAATGAGGCGCATCCTCCGGCCCGTGTGCTCACACACACGTGTGCCCTCCTGAAAACCTGGGCCTGAGCCACTCCAACCTGGCATCCTGGAGATTTAGGATAATGAGAGATCTTTAATGCAATTAATAGATGTCATGGGACATGGTCTTGTGAGTCTAGAGCAAATGAGGCTTGGATAATTGGTGCTGAAACACATATATCAGGGAGATGATTTTTCCCCCCCTGCCAGAGCTGGAGGCTGGAACACGCTGTCGACTGAGCCCGTACAAATGTTTGGCTATTCGCTGGCGGCAGCTTCCAAAGTTCTACTGTGGAGCCTCTGCCAGGCAGGCCTGCAATCCTAGCAGCAAACAAGCTGTCATTTGGTTGTTAAAAGAGCTGCCTGGAAAGTGGTTTTATCCCCACATGCATGCACAAACACCCGCGCACGTGCTCACGTGCATGGAAGCAGCCAGCCGGCGCAGGCAGCAGCAGCAGCTCTTCTGCTCTTTGAGCTCTGCCTACAGCTCCCCTTCCCTCAGGGGGGTCACTGGGGGTGCAGAGCAGGCTTTAGTCTGTGGCACCCCTGCCCTGTTATGGTGTCAGTGAGAGCAGAGGGGTGTGTGTGTGTCCCACAGCAGGAGAGAGGCATGCACCCCATGGCATCCCACCAGAGGGATGTGCCACCTCCAACACTGTTCCCAGCAGTGGACCCACAACAGCACAGGACATGGTGCTCCCCAGACATGTCCATCCCTCAGTGGTCTGTGGCATTAACATTCTCTGAAGAGAAAGACATAATTCTCTCTCTCAGGTTTTTCCGGAGAAAAACAGAAATCAAAACAATTCTTATCTCATTTACTGCTCCTGTGTTTTGGAACATGTGGAATGTGCTGGAAGATTATTTACCTGAAGGAATTTGCTTGATTGGATTCTGGTGTGAGTGTTTTGTTTTCTTCACCAATCTCTGCAAACTGTGTCCTGACAGTCAGTCAGGAGACAGTCAGGAGATTTGGTTGAGTGCTTGTGCAGTTTGAGTTTAGATGTAGTGTAATATAGTATAGAATAATATAGTATAATAAAGTAAATTAATTAGCCTTCTGATGTCAATGGACTCCTCCTCATCATTTCTCCCTGCCACGGGGGTCACCCTTGATTCTGACAGTGGTCTGGTCAAAGCCATAAATAAATCTACCTCTACATTGCCTCTGCAGCACCTCCAAATACCAGACAAGGCCACATGCTGCTTCCCAGATCCCCAAACCTGCTCCAAGCTATTGCCAAGGCACATGTAACCAAAAAGCCATGAATTCTCAGAAACTGCCTAATAGAAACCATTATCTGGTTTGTGCAAGGTTCCTAAATGAAAAGTTTTGTCTAGCACTGAACTCAAGTGAATCAAAATCACCTGCAGGACAGGACTTAGGAAAAACCCAAGCTGGGAAATATTCAGGAATTTTGCCGCAGTAAGGGAAAAAGTATTTAATTTCTCAAGCACGAACCATAATAAAATGTTAAATACAACCTGGATATTAAATTAAAACATAAAAGTCAAAACACATCAAATCAAAGAGACACATTTGAATTTCCTGGACACTGTCAACAGACAGAAGCCAGAATTATTTGCTTCAATATTCTCCCACCTGAATATTGGCTCCATGGCTCCATGCTGATTCTGATAATGTAGTTTGATAAAAAATACATTTTCCAATGGAAAATTTTACCCCAGTACCCTCTTCCTCCATTTCCAGAGTGCCTGATGGATGATGCAGGGGAAAGAGGTGGTGTCACTCCAGGGCAGGTCCCCAGCAGAGAGGAGACCAGCCTTGAGATGCTGCCCCACACTTGGCTTGTACAGGACCAGGGGAAATGGACCCAGCCTGTGCCCCTTAACGAATGGGAAAGCATTCCCATGGGTTATTAAGCATTTGTGTATGGGTTTGGAAACTGTAGCCCTGTCACCACAATGTAATTATGGATAAACACAAGATGGGCCATCAGAGAGCAACTGAGCACTAGGCTGGAAGAAGGGCCCTGCTCCCTTCCCCACCCTCTCCCAGCACTCACTGGGAAAGAAGGAGATGGCCCTGGGCAGCCTGAGCCATCAGCTCTGCACCAGAGCAGCTCTGCCAACCAGCCCTGGGCACTCCTGGCCTGCTAAAACCAAGCTGGCTGGGGGCCAGGCTGTGCCAGGGCAAGGACTGTAAGAGCTCCCTAGGGACAAATCACTTCTGACAGCAAAAGAGGGAATCACACCCTGCCTGAGCCCACTCCTGGCTGTCACTGGGCACCTGCAGTGCAGCCCCAGCTCCTGCAGATGTATCTGTGGGGCTCCAGCCCCCAGGAGCAAACCCAGAGCATCAGAGACAAAAAACAAAGGTGGGCATGGCCTTGGTTTACTGCTCTGCAGCCCTGTGCTTCTGTGGCAGAGGAAGGGTACCAGGGGATGTGCCTGGCTCACAGGGTCCAGCACTTCATTAGGCAGCCATGGAGCCCTGTGAAGCCCATTTCTGCTCTGGATCAGCTGGTGCCAGGTTGTGGAGAGAGCAGAGGGCCTCGAGGGCCCAGGACATGGGGATGCCAAGCTGTCCTGTCTGGCAGGGCTCTCCACAGGACACTGGTGTGTCCAGCCCCACGTGCTGCTGGCCCAGGGGCCCCCCCTGCCCACTGTACAGCACCTGAGCCCCCTGAGGGGAGCAGGGCCCAGGCATGGCTGCTTTCTACAAGGCCAGGGCTTCCCCAGGGCCCTGGCACCCCATGTTAGCACAGCCCACGGGCACAGCCTGGCTCCAGCTGCAGAGCTGACCAAGCTAATGCATGCAACACCTGGGAGTCAGGAGTTAAAGAGCAGCTGAGAGGCAGCTCTGTGGCCATCTGCCAGGTGATACAAGCAGTGCTTTCATAATTCAACAGGCTATAAAGTGTTAGAGAAAGTCAAGGCCAGCAGCCTGTCTCAGGGAAGGTATCTTGAGAGCAGGGCTAGCACCTGAATCCTCAAGCCTGCAGGTGTGGACATGCAGAGGGGAAACACAGATGCCCTGCAAGGATCCTGCATACCTTGCTGCAGGATCAGGTCATCTTATGTTGCAAATGGAAGAAGTGGCTGGGATGTGTATTCTATTTCCCATCTGTTAGAGGTGGGGCAGTTCTCTTCAGTTCATGGGGCAGTTTTCTTTATCTCTTCCACAACCAACCCTCCCTCCAGGAGATCTCTGCTGTTCATGGGCCATTAATTATTAATTATCTTCTGTTCATGGGCCAGTGAGTGTCCCTGCATGGCTGATAAAATTCCATCATCCCACTGGGAGATGCTCTGCCCAGAGGAGGAGCCAAACATTCCTACCTGGATCCAATCTGAGCTTTGGGACACCCCAGCAGCCTTTGCCCAGTGCATTCCCAGAGGAGCAGCTTCTGCTGCCCTGCATTGCCAGAGGGAGCCCAGGCCCATCTCCAGCAGCCCTGGAGCTGCAGAGGAAAACTCCCCCCTTGTGCAGGATCCCTGCTCCAGCAGAACCACAGCTGGCACTGCAGGAGGGCTGAGCCCCCATGGGATGGGGCTGTGCCACCACCCTGACACACAGGGGGTGTCAGCTCCTGCTCTCACTCTGGCAGGGTTGTTTTGTATTACTTTTTTTCCCTAATAAAATAAGTGTTATTCCTATCTTTGCCTGAGAGCCCTTTAATTTCAAAATTACAATAATTTGGAGGGAGGGGCTTTATATTTTCCATTTCAAGAGAGGCTTCTGCTTTCTTTAGCAGACACCTGCCTTTTCAAACCGAGACACAGGTAAAAGCAGATGCTTCTTTAAAGGATTAGACGTTATTGAGATGAATGAGAACAGGAAATAGAGTTGGGCTAATGAAGGCAGCAGTGTGGAAAGTCCTCAGCCCCTGGGGGTTAGGCTGAATAGCTGGAAAGAAGATTTACCTGAGATCTGCCACTTTCTGTTAGACCTGCAGTGCAGAGCATGTTCTCTTGCACTGGGGATTCATCAGTTCCAGCTGCCAGTAAAAGGGCCACAGGATGCCTTCCTGAGGTGCTCCTCCAGTTCTGCCACAAGTTGTCAGCAGAGCAAGAGTTCCCTGTGCAAGCAGCAAGGAAGTGTCTTTCTCTGGACATCATTCCTGCAGAGCACAGTTAGAAGTCCTGGAATTTGTAGCATCACAAAGATGGCACTTGGCTGTCCTATCCTGAGGAGCTTTGGAACAGCCTGGGTCTCACTGGGTGACTTGCCAGACCCAGCCACCATGCTCCCCACTCTCTACAGGCTGCCTTCCTAATCTCTAGCTCTGCTGACCCAATGAGGCATTGGGAGCAGTGGTGACAGAAAGGTAAAGAAGGTGGCAGCTGGAAACCATGACTTAAGATACACCCAGAAACCACCACTTAAGATACAACCCAGCATGGGAATCCCAAAGGCCTGACATTGCCCAGCAAAAGGGTGTTCCTAGTTGGCACAGGCAGCTCTCCTGCCCCAGGAGAGCCTTGGAGGCACAAGGAGGGTTAACTCACAGCCATGGGAGCAGAAAATGAGGTTCCAGTTATTAGTTGATTTATTGGTCTGTCCTCAGTTGGCACTCAGGACTCAGAAGAAAATGTTCCACTCCAAAGCATTAAGCATCTTCAAAGAGCAGAAGCATTAAAAATTGAAATCATAAAATAGACATGTAAATATAGCAGAGGTAAGCGGGGCAGCGAGGAGAGGAGACGAGCAGAGCCAGCCCCAGCAGAGCCTGCAGGGCAAGGAAAGGGCTGTGCCAGGGGGATGGAGCCATGCTGGGGTGGCTGCAGCCCCCCAGGCTGGGGGGATAACCTGCAGGGAAGCTCTGGATAGCTTCCCTGAGTGACTGCACTGCTCACCAAGATCTGCGGCTTGCAAACACCAAAGGGCAAAGCTGCCTTGCTGGATGCATGCAGGAACCTCACCCCACAGCCCCTCACCACCCTCCCCTGGCCTATACTCCATACCTCTAGGTGTTTTTACTCCCCATCTCCCACAACAATCCTTCCCAAAATACCTCAAACATGGCAAGAGAGGGGGGTGGGGCTGCCTGCCAACAGTTCACCAGGTCAAGCAAACCCAGTGAAGTCAATCAGCTGTACATCAGGAGTCACAGCTTGATGGCAAACTAATGCTTTAGGCAAGGGCTGTTGGTCACATGCAGCATTTCACAGGTCAGGGACAAGCACTCCTTTTCCTTCTCTCCTAGAGGAGCAGGGCAGAACAGACCCAAACTCCTCTGGCCAGCTGGATGGTGTCACCCTTCCCAAAGCACCTGCCAAAGCAGAGGGCTCAGCAGCACTCCCCAAACCTGAGGATGGGCTGCTGAGGTGCTGGTCCCTTCCTGGGAATAGAGGAAGGGAAGGGACCCAAGGTAAGTCACTACCCCTGTGTAAGAGTCCCTGGCTGGGCCTGGGAAGTGGGAGTTAAGAACTGCTCCAGCATCTGGCCCAGCCTAAGGCACCAGCTGCCAGCAGGGGAAAGATGTGGAAAAAGGAAAAGGGAGGCTGGGGACACAAAACCTCCTTGCCACAGTGGGAACATGCATCTGGCTGGGGACTGACATTTGTGGACAAGTGTGTGGCAAACCCACCCTCCTAATGAACACCAGGCTGCCCGTTGATTATACTTTCAGAGCTATCTGCAGATACCAAGCCCTCCTGATTTGCCACTGGCCTTCCAGGAGGGTGCTGGATGCTCAGCCCCTCTCCAAACCCACCTTGATCAAGGGCCTTGAACCTCCATGTGCAGGAAAGAAACCCCTTCAAGGACCAGCAAACCAGCCAAAGGATGAAACATGAGGCAGCCACAACAGGGGTCAGATGAGCTCCTAAGCTTTCAAACCTCTGGAAGCACAACCATCATCTTGGGAAAGGTCTCCAATGAGGAACTGGGAACTCACCACATCCTCCAGAGTGCTGGAGTCCCCAAAGGACCCCATCCCACGTGAGGTCAGCAAGAGGGACCCACCACCACTGCCCCTCACCACGCTCTGGCACAAACCCAGCTCTCTTGGCACCCATACCTGCTTTTCCTCTACACACAATTTTTTCTTAATTGGGAGCTTGTTAATTATCGCAATACTTTGCAGAGGAAATAAACAGCAATTAGAGAAATAAGTGGTATTTTTATTCGCTGGCACTCTGGCAGAGCTCTGTGACGCCTCCCATCCCTCGCTCCCACACGGGCACATGTTGCTGCCTGCTCCGGCGTCGCTGCCCGAGTGCTCTGCTCCGTCTGTTCCCCACGAGCAGGGCACTGTGCTGGTGGGCTGCCTTGCTCTCCCCCGGGGAGGAAGCGTTACTGTGTGAAAGCAGCAGGCTGTCCCACTCTAATCTGTTTTAAAAGTCATAAATTGCTGAGAAAAGCCAGTTTTCCCGCACAACAGAAGGTTAGCGTGTTTAAAGAGAGCACTGGAACTGTTTTTATTAATCAGAACTGCCATAAAGAAAGCATTTTAATTAACATAATTATCCTGTTTGAGAGAAGCAGCCCATACCTCACAGATACTTTTCAAACTAAAGATGCAGGCTGTCACAGTCAGTCATAATTAAGCAAAATGAGCTGCTTTTCCTTGTTCTATGTCTGCCTCTTTCCAGCCACATACTTCCCCCTTCCTCTTACACTCAGTACAAGGCAAGCAGAGACAACATCATGGGGGTGGCAGGGCAGGTCTCCATCCCTGCATCTCAGTCTCCAGCATGGAGCAGCTGGGGTTAATCTCCATCCAAGCCAGCAGTGCCAACTCTGGGCACTGACCAAGCTGCAAACCATCAACCTGGAAGATGGAGGTGGCTATAAAAACCCACAAGATCTGTACGACTCTGTTTGCAGCACAGTCTCACAGTCAACAGATAAAAGATTTATTCTCATTGAAAAAGACAAAAAGAAAACCATAAAAAGCCTGGCACTGGGCTGCCCGCCAGCACCGAGAGAGAGGAGCGGGTAAAGGGAATAAAAGCTGGCACGGGCAGGCATCTGTGTGGGGCTGGGTTTCTCTGAGCATCCCAGACACAAATCTCTGGAGGGCAGAGATTTGACCAGGAACTGCAGCCTTCAGCAGCAGCCCTCATCCTTCTCCTCCTGCCTGTTTCTGCCTGCAGCATGAGGCTCCACTACAAGCCTTAGGCAGCATCTTCCATTACTCCCTACACAGTAAGAGGCTCAGTAGCTCCCTTGGCACAACCCTGACCCCTCTTTGCTCCCAATGCTGGTGTCCCCCTTCCGAAGGGCAGGACAGGGCACACAAAGCAAACAGGCATCATTCCCAAATCCCATGTTGGCTGCTTCAGCCGAGACATTCTGCACCTCCTGCACACCTCAAGTGTCCTGCAGCAGGACACAGACCTTTGGCCAGCCAGCCAAAATCCCTTAATGGCAGCACCATTCAGTATTTTAACAGGTACTTTCAAGAATGCTCTGCTATTTGGCAGAATGTGCAGTGTACTAGACTGTTAACAATCTGTGGTTTAATTAAAACCTCCTTTATTTATAAAAGATGGTTCTGAGTTGATGGCTTTGCCCTGAAATAGCACAGCACTACTGGAGATGCTCGTGTCACATCCTTCATTCACACCCAATGTCATTTCAAAGGGACCAAAGTCACCATGCTGAGCTCTCAGCCCCGTGTCCCCAAGGACTGCAGGGACAAGGACACCTATCCTGCCCACACAGCACCCAGTGCTGAGTGTCACCACCCTAAGGCAGCCCACATTCCCTTACTGCCAGTCAAGAGCTATCTGCAGGTAGAACAAGGCAAAAATTTTGAAAAGAGGTATTTTTAGATATTTTTTCCTTTTTTTGTTGGTGTGGTTTCCTTAAGAAAACAAGTCTTGTGCCATCACGTGCTCCACATGTTGTCTGTCTACCCTAATTACTCTCCGACTCAGCAGTCAAATTCAACAGCTTGTGAGTGACAGCTGAAAATCTCAAAGTTATTAAATTCCTGGAGGTTTCATGGAAATAACCAGGCAGACAGAGTGGAGAGGTCTTCCTCAGCTCAGCTGAGCCAGGCTGCAGCAGGAGCCTGGGTCTTGCAAGGCACCAGAGGATCCACATCGGAGAAAGGAAAAGCACAAAAGCCCTGATGATGCAAGGGAAAGGCTGAATCAGAGGATGTAGCGTGCTAGATATTGAAATCAGTCAATCTTCAAGTATTAGCCCCTGGAAAAGCAGCCTTCTGTAGTGCTGAGTGGCGTGTTAACAACCTGCTTTCAAACAGGAAACACAATTTCCATGGGAGAATCAGGTTTTCTGGATGGAAGAATTAAAATATTCAGGGGAAAAAAAAAATCATCGAGTGCACTTTTCTTCTTTGGTTCAACACAGACTGACACATTTCAGGTGACTAAAAAGACATCTGGGACCCACCACAGAAAGTGTAGAAGCATCTCCTGCATCAAATATTGCTGGGCAGGGGTCAGAACTCATGTCAGCCTGCTCTGGGTGCCCCCAGGAGAGCTGGCCAGGGACACGGAGCAAAAGGAGAGCACAGAGTAGAGGCAGCAGGACAAAGCCTCGGGCTGGCTGCTGTGAAGGGCTTTGGGTGGCACCGGGGAGGGTTTTATTTTTACACAGACTATGAAGCACCCACTTAGAGACGTCTCAAGACCTACTTGTAAGACCAAATAAAAATATCTCTCCTGATTCTCGATTGTGAGATCTGGGAAGGAGGCTTCCAAAATTGGGTTCTCTCCCTGCCTGCGCAGAGGACGGGGTTGTGACACCACAGAGGAGCTGTTTGTAGGTCTCCGTTTGCAGGCAGGCAGCCTCACCCTCCCTCAACCAGGGCATCTGCCTTGCCCAGCTCCCAGTGCCCGGCAGAAATAGGACTCCTTGCTGTCGGTGGCACTGCACTGCATTGCAGCGGCTCGCACAGCCACGTCCCCTCCCTCTGTGGCCCTGTGGCTGCCCGGACAGAACCCACAGGGCCAGGGGAGTTCCCCCCTGCACCGCCCGTCACAAACCAAAGCTGCGGCGAGATGAGGCGACGCTTCTGAACGCCTTAGCAGGGGAATGTTAATGAGCGCAGAGCGGAGGGTGAGAAAAGCCCTCAATCGTGTTAGCTCCGCTGCCAGAGCTGATGAACATCCCCAGCCGGAGCGCCCCGTCCAGACACCCGGCACGGGGCAAGGAGGGAAAACAGTCCTCAAAAGCACACTGATCCCTGCTTAACCTTAGAAAAACACCTTCTGCGAGCTGATGGTGCCTACGGCATGGGGCTGCCGGATGCCATCCCGCCCATGCTGCCGGCAAGGGATGCTCTCCATGAGCGGGAGGAGCCCGGGCTTCCGCTGCATGAAGAACTCACGCGGCAGGTTTTCTAGTGGGGACTCGGCTTTGAGCTTGTGTAACTATCCCATGTTTTTATGTTTGTTTTTCTTTTTTTTTTTTTCTTTACGGGGCCAGGAAAGTGCCATATAAAGTGTAAGTACAAAAATAACGATTTTCCTCAGCTAAGCAGCCGCGTGAGCGGCTCGGCTTGCGCCGCCCTGCCTCCCGAACGCTGTGTGCACACACATGTGCGCTGCTCCGTGACACACCGGCACATTTGTTACGGTGACAGCCTGCCGCTCCCCCTCGGGGCGAAATGTGGTTTAATTTTTAGTATAACCTCAAAAAAAGGAGACTAGCAAAGCTGCTCTCCCATAAATTTTGTAAGTGACATTTATTTCTCGGTGCATTATTGCTAGTGATGGACAAATCTGGAATTTAGGGGAGCAGCCATCTTCTCCTGCCAGCTCCAATGTGATGAGGTGGTTATCCTTAGGCTCAGCTCAGGCACTGCCTGGAAAATTTCCAGATGCTGAGCTCTCTTCTCCCTTCAACATCTTGGCACAAAGTGCAGCCCCTGTGTGCCTTAGGGGGCTCTGGGTACTTCTTTGGGTGTCTGGAGACCCCACCTCTAAGGAAGCTCCCATGGGCTGGACACCAGCAGTAACACAGCAGAGTTTCCCACCCAGTCTCACCAGCTCAGCCCACGAAAGCATCTCTGGCCTGCTCAGATCCCTGCCCATCCTCTTGAGGGATGATGAGTTTGCTTTAAGAGCTCATCAGATCTTCCTGGTCACCGAGATGAGCTCCCTGCTACCTAAGCCTGCCAAGTCTCAATTTGAATACAGATAAAAGATCTCAACAGCTGGGTGTTTAATGACAGGACTAGAAATCAGGCTCTGCAGAGTCACACCAAGTTATTGCAGCTCCCTGGAGCTGGCTTTGGGGTGTGCCAGAGAGGCTGGTGCTTCCAGCTCTGTCCAAAAGCGCAGTGGTTCAAGGAAACACAAACCATTCCAAACCCCACACAAACCATGCCCAACCCTTCTCAAACCATGCCCAGCTCCCAAATGCTGAGCTCAGAGGAGCACAGGTAGGGATTCACAGCACAGTCCTCTCCAAAATGTGGGTGCAGGGGTTTTGCAGACCCAAAGAAACTCTTCCAGTTCCTTCACACTGACAAAAGATCAAAGGAGCAGTTGTTAATGGATAGCAAAGTCTGATGTAATTTGTGGCACAGTTATTTACACCTAGGAAAAAGCAGGCTGGTGTCAGCCCTGCCACAACAAGTCCTTGAGTGTTGCCCTGCCTGCTGGTACATAGGGATCTGCAGTCAGTCACTCTGAATTTCTAGAGAACAGGTCCTTTCAGAAACTGCACTCTGAATCCTAAAGACTTGGGCACCTCCAACTGCAAAGTGCTTCTAAACAGCCACAACAGGCTTTCCCCATGCTCTAACAGAGTCTGGAAAAGCCTTTTCTCTGAGCAGACAAGTGTTTCCCTCTGCTGAGGTGGCTCAGCATCCTTGGAGCATCCCCTGTGCTCCTGGAGATGCCTCTCTCAGCCATTCCTGGTGCGGTGTTTGGGCTCCCTCCCTGCCCAGGGGATGGTAAATGCTGAGCAGAGCCAGCAGTGGCTCCAGGCCTGACTCTGGCAGGAGGTCCTGCCCTGTCCCAGCCACCTCTGGGAGACCTGGGACTGACCCTCAGCACTCCTCCTCACACAGCCCAAGCAAAGGCATCTCCTGGAGTCTTCCAGCATCAATGTCCTCTGTTGTTGTTCTATTATTTCTCTAGAGTTTCATATCGCTGTTATCAGATTTCTAAAGTCCATACCTCTTTGGCATATTCTCATGGCTGCAGATCTTCGCTGCACGGACTCCTTCTTCTGCATGCTGTTCTCTCTCAGGTCAGGGCTCCTCCAAGGCTCTCCCTGACTGGCTACCCCAACCCTTTTTATCTCAGTCATCTTCATTGGTTACAGCTGCAGCCCAATTAAGGACATCACAGCTGCAGCCCATCAAGGGCAACTGGGACCTCTGGGGCAAAGCCTCTATACAGAAATTCAAATACATTGCCTCTACTATATTTCCCCCTTTTCTTTTACATAAGTTAACAGTTGTACAGATATTCAAATACAATGTATACATTTATCTATGACTCACAGGTCATGTACAACCCACATAGCTCCTTGCTCAAAGGCCATACTATTTCACAGCTCCCTGACCCAAAGGCTATGTTCTGTCACAGCTCTTGGCCACCACAGCTCTCAGCTGTCTTATCTTCTGTTAACTATCACATCGGGGTCACCACTTGTTGTTGTTCTATTATTTCTCTAGAGTCCATAATAATAATCTCAGACTTCTAAAGTCCATACCTGTTCAGTGTGTTCTCATAGCTGCAGGTCTTCGCTGCACAGACTCCTTCTGCTGCATGCTGTTCTCTCTCAGGCCAGGGCTCCTCCAAGGCTCTCCCTGACTGGCTAACCCACCCCATTTCATCCCAGTCATCTTCATTGGTTACAGCTGCAGCCCAATTAAGGACATCGCAGCTGCAGCCCATCAAGGGCAACCAGGACCTCTGGGGCAAAGCCTCTATACAGATATTCAAATACAAATATTCAATTACAATACATTTCCTCTACTATAGTCCTCTGCTCCTCTGCCTTCTACCCTCTCAACACACTCTGGAAACCCAAGCTGTAATTTCCTAAGCTGTGTGACCAATTCTTGCTCTGGTGTCACCACACATCTACAATTCCCCATGTCACATCTCAGCTGCTTCCCAGCTCCTCCCTGGCCTCTCCACTCAACAGGGGGCACAAATCAGTCATGTTTTGGCAAAGGGGTGCCTGCAAAACCTCAGCTGCAGCCCTGACTTAAAAAAATAAGAGCATAGGGAAAAAATAAGGCAGCCTCAACAAGGCTGAGCACCAGGACCCATCACCATGCCACCAGGGTTAGGGGTGGCACCCATGGGAGCCCCTGCCTTGTCAGCAGCTCACTCTGAACATGCAACTGAGCCAAGAGAACTGTAACTCTTTCCTCTGTGCTGTCTGAAGGCTGCATCATCCCCCAAAGGCCCTGGGGGAGTTGAAATAAGGATGAACATCGGATCAGACGTGTCTCCTGCTCACAGGCATGCACACATCTGCCTCTCCAAAGAGCCTGGATATGGAGCCACAAGCAGAGCCCAGCCCTAAAATCCACTCTGAAGCATGCAGGTGAGGAGGCAGGAGAGCTCCTGGGTCAGCACAGCAGGCTGCAGGGTCTGAGGATGAGGCTCAGAGACGCTCAGACTGAACTTTCCACTGTCTCTTGCTCAGCTGCCCATGACTGCTGGTGCCCAGTCAGAGACCCCACGGGGCCCTCAGAGGCACACGAGACCAAAACACCCCTTCTCCCTCCTCAAAACACCATGTTTATCTGTGCACCAGCTTATGACTGATCTGAGTCCATGCCCTTGTAAGTTAAGATTTAAAGTTTTAACAAAAGCCATTCACTGTTTTGTCTGGGCAAACTGCTGGGAGCACCACCAGCTCAATTTTATGGATAAAAGCCTCTTTTCTCTAAAAACATGGGACCAGTTCTCCCCATGACAGCAAAGTGAGCAACACAAAGCTTCAGACTGCACAGGACAACAGTTTTCCAGCACTTCTGCCAGGCTATGAGGAAAAAAACCACATCCAACAACATCTGCAAAGAGAGTTGGTGTGAAACCCTTAGAGACCAGTGGGCAGAGCAGGTTTCCAGCCTCTTTCAGCAGCTGGGAGCACAGCAAAGGATGACACCAGTCACTGTACAGGGCATCTGTGTGTTGCTTTGCTTTGCTGTCCATTATTATGCACCCCAAGGAAGGGCCTGCTGTGCTGCCAGCAGCCCCCTGCAGCTCCAGGACAGCAGCCCCCGTGAATTCTCTTCCAAGGTGCTCCCATTGACCATGGGGGGACAAAGCAATGAGGAAGCGGACAAGGAATGCATGACTTTCCCATCGTGCAGGGACTGCTGGGATTTGCTGGAAGGCATCCAATTAGTTAACGAGCACTCCAGAGCTGAGTCTGGTCTGGAATTAGTAATTAATTACCACAAGACAAGCAAGGGTGTCTATATTGGAGAAACCTACGTCTGTCTAAGGGATGGACTTAGGAAAAGAGAGTTTGCCCAGCAAACCCACACTGAAGTGAAGTGGAGAGGAGCAGCTGGCAAGCAGGATGATGTGGATCCCAGAAAGATGCACAACATCAGGAGCAAACATCACAACTGGGCCCCATCCTTGACATCCTGTACAGGAACTGGTCCAGCTGGAAGCCCTGGGCCCTAGAGCTGGTTCTCCATGCTGATCCCAGCCCATCACAGGCACCACAGGCACAGCCAGTGAACACTTTGCTTCTGATGAGCAAAACTGGAGCAATGAAGTGAACAAGACACCTCAGCCTGGCTAGCTGCCTCCTCCTTTCACCATCCACACAGACCATAGCTTTGGAAATCCTGGAATAAATCCCTCATATCCATTTCTTTCATTAGTCTTCTGCTCCAGGTTCCTGAGCATGCTCCAGTGCAGGAGGACTCATCAGCTTCCAGGTCTGAGGCGGCTCAGAGGAGCCAGGCTGTCACCAGCAGCATCAGCCCTGGGCACCAGCAATCTCCCACCAGGCTCTCCTGGTTGAAAATCAGTGGCTGAGCTCTGGGGAGAAGGAGAATGTGTCCTCCTGAGCATTCACTCCCAGGCCTCACAGCTCCTTGTCCCCATCTGCCTCTCCGGAGCATGTCCCCATGCGGCAGGAGCTGCGGAGCAGCTCTGCATCCAGCCCCTGTGATAAATTAGCCAGGGATTCAGGCATTTCAGCACAGCTGCCTCATCCTCTGCCAGCATGACAATGTGATTAATTTTGGGTGCAGATGAAGCTCATTTGTCAGAGGCACGTGATGGCTGCGCAGGCTGCAGGGGCGTGCGGGGAGCCCCGGGGTGCAGGCAGAGTGGGAGCCCGGGCAAAAGGCAGCAGGCAGGGAGGGAGAGTGAAGAGCCAAGCCTGGGGCTCTCCTCTCAGGAAGGCTGTTTGCCACATTGGCTCATGATTAAGCACGCTGGGGAAGAAGAGCCCGTGTGGGAAGAGAGCTTTTATCTCTGCTAACACACATGGCCACGTCTGGGGAGAGATGTGCAACGGGAGGGGTGTAAGAGGATCGGGGAGAAGAAGCCAAAGCTGATTACACTGTGTCAGGAGAGGCAGCTCTACCACCATGGCCACTTCTCCCCCACTGCCCCCTCCTTCAGGCCATTTTCCACTTTCTCCCTTTTTTGGAGGACCAGTGGGTCCTGTCTTGCCTGTCCCCACTCTGAAGCTATAGACACTTGCTTTTTGTTGCTGGAGGGAGTGTGGCCAGAGCTGTTCCTGCAGGAATTGTCTGGGAAGACAAAGCTATATGTTCACTTCCCAATGTAACACAGCCCTGACACAGAAAAATCTCTTGATTGGTTCATCAACCTCTTGGCTGGAGTTTCTCCACGTGCTGGAATATGGCAGTGCTGCTTCCTCAACACAGCACAGCTCTCCCAAGGGCCTGAGCTGCTCCCAGCTGAGGCTGCCAAGGTCATGAGCAAAGCACCACAGATGAGGAGTCTCTGCACAGTTTAGGAGTGAGGAGCAGCTTTTGGGGTAAGCTCACACAATGCCTGATGCCCTCTGGTGAGATGGATGCACAAGGAGAGGACATCAGGGCAGCTCCCTAGGCACCAGGATCCACAACCTTCGTTTGCCCCCTGCCATGGTTAGATATGCCCCAGACACTGGTGTCCCTGTTGTAGAACAGCTCTGTCTCAGAGCAAGGTCATGCCAGCAGCACCCCAAAACCCTGAGATCACCATTAACAGTGCTCTCTTTGATAATTTTAGGCCCCAAGTAGTGAACTACTTGCAGCTAAAGAAAAGAAAACCCTTCAAGTTCAACGAGGCCATGCAACCTGGGACATCGCTGGCAACTCCTTGAGCACATGGCTGATGTCAGTGCCTTCCATGGGACTTAATTATCAAACCAACAGAGAGCATCAAACAAAAAGGCTGCTTTTTTTGATAAATGCATACTTTAAAAAAAAAAAACACATCAAGAGGACAAAGGTAAAGATGACACAATACATGGTAGCCACACTGATTGCAATACACCTCTGCTGATTTACCTCAGCACAGAACCAGGACCCTTTCTGCTGGGTTAAAGGTAAGGTTAGAAAACCCATGGGGACTATAGAAATGTGAAAACATCAAACACTGAATGGCACAGGGACTTGAGCCTGAGAAAGCCCTGAAATGTTATCCTTCTACCCACTAGTCCCTCAGGAGAGTCAGCTGGGTGGCTGGTGGCAGAGAGGGTGGCCTGAGAGGAGCACATTCCTGGAAAGGTTACAGGTGACAACACTAGCTTGCAGCCAGGACTGCAGCTTCTCACATTCACATTTCTTCCAGGGCCTAAATGCTCCTCTAAGCCTGGCTCCTGTGCAAAGGTCCCCAGGCAGGCTGTGCTCTCCTTCCACCCATCAGTTCACCTTCTTATTGTTCCCCTGATGTCCCCTGAAGTCACACCCAGTGGAAATACCTCCCAGCTTTTATTACAATCATCATGCCAATCACCAAAGTTTTCAGTTCCCATCCAATACAGATTGCCCAGGAAGGATTAAACATGCCCACACAGTTTCCCTTTATGGACTATAGGAGGGCACTGATAGACACATCTCAGTGTATTTTCACACACAGGAGAAAGAACTCTGGGGTGAAGTGCAGCAGGAACTGGCTCCTCAACAGGGGCACACTCAGGCTCTTCCACCTGCCTGGGGAGCAGTGGTGGTGCCCAGCCCCAGTGCCCTTCCAACCCCAGGTGACACTTTCACAACAGACTCAGTGAGGAGAAAACACAACTGCACTTACCAGAGCTGAAACCCTACAAGGACCTGCTGGTGAGGCAAGGAACCTGGAAAGGAAGAGAAGAAGAGATGTGGTTCAGTGGGTTGGCTGTGGTCAGCAGCAGGGGAGTGTTGGTGTGGCCCAGCCCTGGAGGGGTGGATGGGGCAGCACGTTCAGACAGGCAGTCACCTACCCTGGCATTGCACCAGGACCATCTAAATTGATCAGGGCCACCTAAATCCACCCACCCCTGCTTGCCAGCCTCTCCAGGGGCTCAGCTGGTGCTGGCAGAGCTACAGCTGCTGCACACAAGAGGAATTCACCAAGGGATTAAGGAGCCATTCCCATCATTACCATCCTGGTATGAACATTGGGCTGCCCCATCAGTGTTCCCCTCTCATCAGCTCCCGGAACACGCCATGCAAATCTGTGCAAAGGAGTCACAACAACGCACCTGGGAAACCATAAACATCTGTGAAAAATCTCCCCATAAATCCACAGAAAGAGGAATTTATGGTGCTTTCTTTGGAGATTTCTCTGGGTGTTCCCTATTAAGCCATTGTGCTTGTTTGCATAAGTATTCCTCAGACAGTAAAGTCTTCTCTGCCATCAGTTATCAGCTCTGCAAACAGGAGCAGCACCAGGCGTGGGATGCACAAACACCCAGCTGTAAAGATGAGGGACTGGCTCCTCACCTTGCGAAGAAATCAAGGGTATTAATTGCTTAGTGCAACCACAACACACTCCCAGCAAGGACAGGGTGAACTGGCAGCCCTGACATGTACAGAACAACTGAAAAAAGGGAAACGAGCCAAAAAACTCTCTGTGTGCTCTCAGGGTATGCCACACAATGGCAAAGCTGTGGAAAGAACGAGGATTTTTCACATCATTGGGGGGAAAAGTATCAAGGGGAGAAGACATACACAAGTGCTGGAATCAGCTCCAGCTATCCAGAGAAATTGCTGTAATGTATTGTCCAGCCACATACCAAGGCCTCTACAGACATTAGGG
This sequence comes from Molothrus aeneus, assembly GCF_037042795.1. Taxonomy (NCBI): domain Eukaryota; kingdom Metazoa; phylum Chordata; class Aves; order Passeriformes; family Icteridae; genus Molothrus; species Molothrus aeneus. The sequence continues at coordinate 3,791,585 of NC_089658.1, read as the reverse complement.
AAGGAAGTGCCTTGCGTGATACAGCAGCAATGAATACATTTGTAAGTGATAATACATCAGTTACCAGGCTGGGTAGAAGCCTTTCCCAAAAGAAAGGCTGACACAGGGCCTTATTAAAGAAGGTAATACCAAGTTAAGACACCTACTAATCTCATTTGATAAATGGTTGACACAATACATCATATATATGCAGGAGGGGTTTGAAAATAATAGAATAAGCTGAATGGTATCAGCCTACACATCTAGAAATACAGGTCCATTATATACAACTTGGAGATGACATTTTAATTAACATGTTCTCATGAAAATATAAACTGGAACCCAAGTGGGAAGCACCATATACCATCTTACTATGTTCCTATTTTGCTGTTAAAAGTTTAGGAAAAGAAAGATGGATACACCATTCTCCCATCAAGGAGGTGGTAACTAGCAGCCAGCTGACAAATGACTGACTCCTAGAAAAACTCTCACATCAGCTAAGAATGAATGGGGCATCTCACTACTCTTGGTATTATTGACTCTGTTACTGCTACAGCATAGCTAAGGATAAAAATGATGGATGATCCAGATTAGTGGAAAGTTAACAAATCCAAAGAGAAGATAGTTTTCCTAGATTATATAGGAACAAGGTTCCCAATTCCTGAAACACGTGACAGGAAGGCTCTTGCTTTCTGGTGTCTATCAGATAAGGTTTATAATTTAGCCTGGGCAGAGGTAAGCAGAAGGACAGGTCTCATTGCCTTGATAATACCAGCTGCTGCTCAAGACTTAATACCAGTTGTTGTGTGATGACAGATAATAGTTTAAGAAGTAATAGTATACAATTAACATCACTTGTGAAGTGTTGATCCAGGAGTGATTACCCTTTCCCTGCTCATCCCCCTTCAAAGCAAACAGGGAAGGATGCAGCCAGTATTACAGGGACAGGATTGGGAATCCTAAATGGTATAGATGTTGAAGTGTTCCTAAATAAACTAAGTGCAACAACAAGTGATTTAAGCATATTAGAGCACCCATTGCAATCCTCTCTATTAGCACTGGGGACTAATCAATGGCTCTTGTCTGATATATTGCCTCTGTGGGAGAAAATTAATGAGAAGGACCACCAGCTGATTGGAGAGGCACTTTGAATAGTCCAGGGCAATCTTTCACCAGCTCTTAGATGTATCCACTCTCAACTGTGGATGCACTCCACACTGGCAGAAATTAAAAGGGTAGGCAAACGCAGCACCTTACCCACAGAGGTTTAAAAAGTGGCTTGGGACAGCACAACTGGGAGAGAACTTCAGTCCTGGTAGTATTTGGCCAATTATGACCCCACTATCAATAAGGTCACAGTTTCTGTCTTAATAATAATATGCTTCAGTACACAGCACATAGCCAATTGCTGCACTAAATCACAATACAATCATCCTCTTTCCCATAGAACATAGAGCATGGACACCACAGAGTGGACACAGGTGGCAAACAGTATATGGGAACAACAAGGATTCAACAGTAACACCCTTAAAGCCCAAGACACGTCTTGACACTGAGCAAAATGTTTGTCATCTTGAAACACATGCTGATGAATTCCCTGCAACTGAACTTATATATATTGGAAAAGGATATGTTTTCTTAAGGACCCTTTGTGGTTTTATATTAGGAGGTGATACTATTGCAGATACAAGTAATCATTTGAATATTTGCATTCGTAACTTTAGTGGAATTATAGGGTATGATTTTAATTATACAGCTCCTGTTACGTCCTGCCAGTTGTTACAGTCTAATTATACACTAGTTAAAGACTTGTTACCTACTTCAACTGGAATTAATCTTAATGCTGGTAAGAAAATTATCACTACATGATGACTTACATCAAGTATTAAAACACGTATGAATTGATAAAAAGAAACTATAATCACTGTCCACCATAATGGGGATGAAATGTGTTGTGTGTTGAAAAGAGGAAAAAGAGATGGAGAACACACTGGTGGGAACCTCTCCCAGGGTGGTCACCTACAGCCACAGGAATTTATAACCTCCTGCTCCACCCAGTGGTAATCATACTAGCTTTGAGTCTATTAGGTCTGGTGCTTGTGATCATTCTGTATATAAGATTATGGAAGCTGATCATGCTTTTTGAAAGGCTTTGCAAGCTTTGCTAAATGTATTAGCAGGGATGCTTAATAAAAACAAAGGGAGGGCTGTAAAGAAGTAAAGGATATTAATTGCTTAGCATAACTTGCTTAGCATTAGTAGCTAAGATGTGCTGAAGCTTTAGGCCCCACTTTGAGCAGATTTCACCCTGCACAGCTTCTGCAAGGCTGCCTGGGTTAATTGCCAGGAGAGCAGGTTGTATTTCAGCTATGACATTTCTCTGCATGTTTAACGTATCCCTATCATGGTTCCAATGTACTTCTGCATAGATGGGTGGGAGATGGGGGAAAATGAATAATACGTTTTCTTCCAGCATGAAATTGTGAGAGTGTCCTCCACTGAGTGCAATTACTGTGTATATAACTTCTGTAGGCTGGCTAATACTGCTAAGTATACTGGAGATTAAGGGATTTGGGGCTGTAAAGTCCATTTCATCCATCCAGGCCTGAGCAAGGCAATGAGAGCAGGGAAAAAGTCTTGCAGAAACCACTGGACCAAGCAGGGTCTGGCCTGCAGGTTCCATTCCCCCACATCCCCTTGCTGCTCTCAGACCTGTCCCAGGCAGCTCTGAGCTCTGTGGGGGACATGAAGGAGGGTGAATGCAGATGCCAGGACCAAAGCACCTGCAGGCACATCCCAGGGCTGACCCCTCCCCAGTGGCTACCAAACCCAGCACACCCCATCAAGGACACTCCTGAGCCTATGCCAAGCACTGCTGTCATGTTCCTGGATGGCTGAGCCCTCCCCAGGGTGGCATGTCAAGGACACAGGGGAAGAGCAAAGGACTTAAGCAGTCATGGAGCTGCTTCTGAGAGTGCTCAGGAGGCACAGGAGAAGAGCTGTTATTACCCCTGAGCCAGAGACCTGATCACAACATTGGAGCATTTTTGCTTTGGCCGAGGCTATGGCCTCTCCCTGCCCCATGGAGAGGGAAGTTGCAGTGCTTCCCATGGGGCTGGACTGTGCTGCCAGTCCCCAGCCCTGCTGCACCTTGGCTCCTCATCAGAGACTTACCCTGGGGGTGCAGGCTGAGCTAATGGGGGAATACCCTACCCCAGTGCTAGAAAAAAGGAAGCCTCAAAAATAACTCTCCTACAGAGCCAGCATCCTGCCCAGTTCAGAGCAGCAGAGGCCCTGCCTCCACTCCTGCCCAGAGGGGAAGCCATGGCAATCTCTCCCCAGTTCTTCCTAGCCAATGGAATATGAAGCAGAGCAAATACTGGGTTGTTGTGAAGGCATTGAGAAGTGAAGCAGAGCAAGGAGAGAGCTTTGAGTAGTAAAAGCTGCCCTTACGATATGAGCTCAGACACAGCCTTGTGCATCCCCAAGCAGCAGAGGAGCCATCTCCACTTTGATCTGAGTTTGATTTAAAATGGAGCATCTCCCTCAGCATCACCCATGGGGCAGCAGTGCAGCAACCTCATTTTCCTCTGCTTTAACCCTTTTGCCACCTGCTGTGTGCCCAAGGTCCCAGGGCCACAAACTCTGGCTCCCTGCACTCCCTGGCCATGATGTTCTGGGGCACAGCCCTCAGCTGTAGGTGCATCCTGCTCCCTCTCTGCTCTGGGGTGGGGATGGGCCAGCACAGAGCCAGGGAAATGAGAACCTGCTGGGGCATAATGCCAATTCAACACCCATTAACTTCCCACAAATCCTCTGCTCCATGGCCTTATCTTCCTCTGCCATGTCCCCTTGCTGCCCCTCCTCCTCCTCCTCCTCCCAAGCTAATGGTCCTTGTGGATGTGCAGACAAGCTGTGCAGGTACTCTTGGCTGTGCCTGGGAGTCCTTCAGTGGCAGTATCTGCAGGAAGGTCTGATAGGCAACATCCCTGACACCCCTTGGTGACACCCCAGGCACCCACAGGCCATGGGATGGCCCCACACAGCACAGGCTCTGAATGTTAACTTTTACAGCATGATATATCCCACACCAACCCACATTGCCAGGAGATACCCCAAAGCCATCACCTGATCTGGATGCAAATGATTGTTTAAACACCCCACACAGTCCTGTGCATACAGAATGGATTTAGTGTCACTTCTTGTAAAATTAGGAAGGGATAAAACCAAACAGCTGAGCAGCAATGTCTGCTGGGCAGGGGGAGGGGAGCAACACCAGCACAGCTCAAGGGCTTTGGCTAGACAGGGAGCTCCAGAATTAACACCAGCACAGCTCACCATGAGGCATCTTTGCTTGCAGCTCCTGCCCAAAGAGTGGGTTTGACCTGGGAGCTCTCCTGACCCACAGCAGCCTGGCAGAGCTCGTTCGAATCAGCACTTTCTGGAAGCAGCCACGTTTCAGTGCTCCTTCACTGCAGGGCAGGAGAGACAGGAGGGGCAGGAGGGGCAGGCAGCTCCCCTGGCAGGCCCAGTGAAGTTCCTCAGATCAACAACAGATGAAAAGCACTGACTGTGGAGCTCAGCCCAGCTGCCCTGGCTGCCAAGGCTCTCACTGCACTGCTGGTCTTGCAGGAATTCAGTGGCAGCACAGAGCCAACAGCAGCCCTGCCACTGCCCAGGAACAGCTTCAGGTCCCTCCATGCCCCGAGCTGTCTGCTCCCCACCTTGTTCCCCTGGGAGCTGCATCCATGGGCTCACAGCACTGGTTTTGCAGAGGAGAAAGTTCACCTTTTCAGCAAAGACCACGTTTTACACAACAAATTGAACTCAGCCCAAGCCTTAGTATTCCACCAGAAACTGTTTGCACAGGAAGTTTGTGTCCAGTCCGTTCCATCAAGAGGCACAGTTTCCTACATGAGGAAGGGCTTTGGAAAACAGAGCATTCCTCAAGGCAGCAGATAAATGCTGGACCAGAGTTAATGGCTGGAGGCTGGAATCTAGGCAAACTGGGACTAAAATAAGGCCTGACTGCTGGACAGTCACAAGGAATACTGCAGCAGCTGAGGTAGGAACAAGAGGAATACTCAGCCTTCAGTGATGTCAAGGGAAAGCAAGGCTGTTTCTCCAAAGGAGGTGCCACAAGCACCATCCAAGAGTTACAAGTAGAATACAACTGTGGAGGGGCTGGTTTCCACCAGTGCTACAGAGCTGTGACACGGTGCCTGGGGATGGCACAGCCACCATGGGCTCAGGTTTGGCACCAGCCTTTGCTTCAGCCAGCAAGTCACATCCCTCTCCAGCCATACTGAGGCTGTGGGACAGGATGGGAGAGGAAATGCGTTCCCAAGCCCATTTAACTGCCCATGAGAGCTCGTGGCATCCTTACATCAGTAACCCAAACTCTGCAGGATCTCCCAGCCCTTCGAGTGAAGGGCAAGGAAAATTCTCCTCCATTGCAGCTCACCTTTTATCTTTAAAAACCACAACAGGCAAGGTTAAAAAAACAAAAAACAAACATGACAAATAATCCAAGGAAAAGAATACAACAGCCTTTGAAACCCCATCCTACAGTTGAAAGGGAGGGATGGAGGCAAGGCAAGAAAGCCAATGTAAAACCTCATTACCATCAGAAATCGTCTCTCCCTGCCCTTACCTCCCTGCTCATTTCCATATCACAGGGGACACAATACCTTTCTTCTCTTGAAAAACATCCCATTTTTGCAGAGACCGGCTGTCCCCACCCCCAGCACTGACTTATGGAGCTGGGGAACAAAAGCCGGGCTCACACCTGCCCCGGCAGGCGAGGCCAGTGTGTGAATCGCCAGGCCCTTATCAGCCTCTCAGGAGCAGTTTTTACCATTATTATTATTAGTCTACTTTATCTTTTTTTTACCTTTAGCTCAAGATCCTTTAGTCAGTCAAATTACACTCCGAGTAGCAGAAGTGGCAGAAAATAAAGCATTATAAGGGGTTCAGGAAGTTATTTTCATCTCAAGGAGCAGGTAAGAAAGGTTGACAAGTCTTTATTCTGCTCTTATGGGATAATCTGTAGGTTCCCAGCTGATAGGGGGGAAAAAAATTAAAAGCATCTGAAGAAATTGCAAGAAACTGAGGCCTCTGCATAAATTGAAGTAATGTGCAGCTTGGCTGACAGCTGAAAGCACTGGAGGGTGAAATGTCAGAGCCAGGAAGGAAAGGGGCGGCCACAGGGTGTGGGCAGGGCTGGACAGAGGGTGCTGGGTGCAGGACAGGAGGGTCACTCAGCCCCCTCCAGCTGGTCTTTCCTCATGCTAAGTGGACCTGTCACATCTTTCCAGTCCAGAGCATCACTAACAGAGCAGGCGGAGAAGGGAGGGGAAGCAAAGCAGCTCAGCCATCAGTTGGCATCCCCCATACTGCCCTGGATTGCTGGATTTGTCCTGCTCCTGTCTGGCTGCTCCAATAAAAGCTACAAGCATCAAGTCAGCACAAGGAAAAATTTTCTGTCCAGACTTCAGGCTCTCATATTTACACACACAAGGCAGGGCCCTGGGAGCTCCCAGCATCCCAGCAAGCAATGAATGCTGGACTGGGAGCTGGGAGTGGAGCCAGGGTGCCAAGGAATGGGAGAGGATCACAGGGAGATGCACAGAGGGGAGAGAAGAGGTGGGACCATCAACTCCTCTCTGAGGCATTGCCTGTGGGGATTAGAGACTGATGCAGGCAGTGCTGGATGCCCAAGAGAAGCAGGGACACGCTGCAGGCCGGCACGAGGTAGCAGGGTCCTGAACAGCAGAGAAAAGGTGCACAGATGCATTTGTGGTGTGAGACAGCCTTTCCCCCAGCAGAGAGTGAGGGAATGGGATCCCTCTCCTCCAGGCAGGGCGTGGGGGTCCGAGGCAGCCCCCTCCCAGGCCGGGGGGCAGCCAGCCCCGTGCCTCTCCGGCTGCTGCGCGGCTGAGCCACGCGGTGCCGAGGCGGTGCTGTCACCAGTGATTGATGGCATGGTTCAGGAGGAAATAAATTCCCAGGCTTTTGCAGGAGGTGAACTGGGGGGTGTATCCATCTTAAAGATGCTTAATGAATGTGCCACAGCCCGCGGAGTGGCAGCAGATACATCTCTGCAGCCAGCATTCCCCACGCTGTTCCTTGCGAGGTTCAGGCACAATTTAACAGCTTCTTATTGATTTTATTTATGTTTCCCAGGCCCTGGCAGTGTTTAGATTGCCCCAGTCCAACAAGATCCCCATAGTCACAGAGGTGACTTGCACTTGATTTTCACATCCTGCTCCTCAACCCTGGGGACAAAACCTGGTGTTTGGGCAGAAAAGATGGGAGTTTTAGGCTCTTTTTCAGCTTCAAGAAAGAGGATGATGCTGGGGTGATGGTGAGCACTGGCTCAAGCAGTGAGGGCAAAACACTGGGGCAAATACTGCTGTCACCCACCCACATCACCCCAGCACCAAGCTCTGGGTTGTACCTTTGGAACTCAAAGCAAAATAAGGACCTTTCCAAAGACATCCTTGCAAACTTGGAAACTCCTAGCTTCTATGTAGCTTAGCACACCTTCATTTTCAAGGCCAGAAAAATGACAATCAGCAGTTCTGGCATGTGACTTGGTTTTGTATTTCCCTCTTCCCCTTAGGGGGGGAAAAAAAGGAGAAAGAAAGAAAAGCAGCAAAGAACAGCAGAGACCCAGTTGACCTTTCCGGCTACGAGACCTTGTCTGAATCACTGGATGGTAACAATGAATGAAATGCCAGTGCCCTGCCTTATAAATACCAGCTTCCTCTTGGGGTGAAATGCCATCTTCCGAGCATGGAAAAGCTGCAAAGAAAATGTCACCCTCGCCAAGGTGTGAAATGCCAGCCTGCTCCAAGATCCCCAGCTCAGCTGTGGGGAGATGGGCAGGCTAATGCTGCTGGATCTCCAAATTCCTCCTGTCCAGGGCCTTCTCCAAAGCTCCATGGCATGAAGGGGACAGAACTTCAGTGTGGGACAGCCAGAGCATGAGTCCTCCAGAATTACCTCCAGCATCTCAGCAGTGAGCTACTCAGAAAAGCTTCCTTGAGGATTTGGGTTATTTCCCTTTTCCAGTGGCTGTGAGTCAGAGGGCCAGTAGGACAAACAAATCACCTTTCAAGAATGGTGGGACAAGCCAAAACAGATATTTCTAGTTTTACCAGTGAGATGAAAAAACAATTGAGCATAAGGAGATTTTGTCATCTAAAAAGTTTATCACAACCCAGACTCCTAGTTCCCAGCAAAAGCTGTTGTTGCTGGGTTTAATCCTATTTATTAAACAAGGGAAATCATCCAACATACTGTCCTTGTGTGAAAAAATGCTTCCAATTAGGCTGGTGATATTTGCAATATCTCTCCTACCCTTCTCAGGGCTACATTTGGCTTAATCAAAGCCACATTTTCCAGAAGCTCATCCTCTCTTTTCCCCCCATTTGGCATCCTCCTACCCCGGTTTCCCAGTACCAAAGCCCCAGTACCAAACCTGTTCCAAGTCAGGGCAACACAGCAGGAGGGACAACTTGGACCATCTCAGGGAACTGCAGGGCTGCAGAAACGTAACCAAGCCTTCCTACCTGATGAAATTATGTTGGGAAATGAATGAAGTTGCTTTTTGTCTTCTGGAAACTGGAGCTGTTCTCTTTCCCCACACCCACACCTTCTTTTTTTTTTTTTCCATAAATGTGTGAAATAATTTCACCACCATTTTTTTTTCTTTCAGTTACTCCTCCTCCCCTCAGATCTCGCCTTTCCTGGCATTTGAAAATAACTCATGAAAAGGAGGAGGAAGGAGGGGAATGAAAGGAAGTGTGTGGGGATGCAAGATGGAAGGGAAGGGAAAAATACATGAATACTGAAAATACATGTTTTTCAAAGCAAATCAGAATGGCTGATTGCTTCGATTCCAGAACCCATTCTAGGAAAGGGCTGATAATCTAGGGGGTTTTCTAAAGCTCTCTGCATCTCTCAGTTGTTAGGCAACACCTAGGAAGAAAGTGGCACAGCACAGCTGCCTGCTCCTGCCTGTACCTCATGTGCAGGCAGCCATCCCAGCAAGGAAAAGCGACCTTCCAGGGACCCAGGTACCATCTGTGCTCAGAGCCGACCAGGATCACTCTGAATGGATTTTTTCTGACCTGTGCAACACTTGTGGCTGGAAAAGAAATGGCTGGAAAAACCTCCTCAGGTTTGATAACCTGCTGGTGGAGAAGCAGCTCAGCTCCACAGGACCCAGGGGCACAGTGAGGGGAAGGGTCTCAGCCACCTCTGGCCTCAGAGGGGCTGCAGGCTGAGGGCTGGAGGGATTTTTTCTCCAGCCAGCACCAGGCTGATGACCAGGATGCCCTTCACTTGCTGGGCAAGCCATTAGTGCTGGAGCAGTTCCAGGGACAGGTTTGTGCCCGACCCCTCTCCCTGCCTGCCTTGTGGAAGATCTCCACGGGAAATGGTTTTAATGCATCAGCATCCATGTGCATCACATCCAGGGCTTTCCCCCAAATGCTTCTCTGTAATGGATTTAGTCCTTGACCTGGAGTGATGCTGATCTTACAGGTTCCCAGGGAATCAGAATTCCAGTTGCTCCACAGCTTTCCTGCCAGGAGAGCAGGGCAGCAGCACTGCACCTCTAATGCAAATCTCCTCTCAGCCTTGGCAGTGGTGGGGCTGCCAGCACAGGGGGAGGGATGCTCACTGGCAGGGGAGGCAGCCAGGGCAGTCTTTCCCTCCCACACCCCACATCTCCATTTGATATCTCTTCTCTCCCTGCACAGCACCTTCCCCCTCCTTCCTGCTCCTGTTCTCTGGGCAGCAGCTCTGGGGCCAAAGGCATGCTTTCCAGATTTTTTCTTTAAAAAGCTCCTAAAACCTGCATGTCCCTAAACCACTGCATGTCTGTGTCTGCCACAGAAGGGATTCGGTGATTTATGTTTAGGAAAAAATTTTTCACAGAAAGAATAATAAAGTACTGGAATGCTCTTCCCAAGGAGGTGGTAGAATCACCAGAGAGGATGTGTTTAAAAAAAGACTGGACATGGCACTTGGTGCTAGAGTCTAGTTGAGGTGTTAGGGCATAGGTTGGACTCGATCTTAGTGGTCTCTTCCAACCTCATCATTCTGTGATTCTGTGATTCTGTGATTCTGTGATTCTGTGATGTTAGTGGTGGCACCAAGGGGAATCTGCAGCTGGATCAGCAGCAGCAGGAAGGCTGGCAGCCACGGGCATTGCCAGCACGGCTGCTGTTGGAGCCCTGGGAGCTTTGCCATGAGCAGCACAGCTCTGCAGGGATGCATTGCCAAGTCCTGAGGATGCTTCCCATCCCAATCAGGAGCATGACAAGCACTTCTCGCCTTGACAGCGTCAGAAGCCAAGAAGGGAACTACGCCTCATTCTGTGCCACACACACCAGCACTGGGAAAGCCGGGTTGGGCTGAGCGCTGGGGAAGTGGCAGCACACTGAGGAGAGCCTCGCTGCTCTAGGGGGCTTCAGGCCAGGCAAGAGCACCCCCACACTCCCAGGAGTGAAGATGGGGGGCTCTGCCATTGTGTGCAGCTCCCTCAGGACCTTGGAGGGGATGAGTTGACCGAACCCGACAGGCAGTGCTGCCCCAGCCCAACAAAGGAGCCCAACAGGACCACCTTGACATGGCAGTGGGACACTGAACATTGCTCCAGCTGAACTCCTGAGCCCAGCAATCCGCTTCTTTCCTCAGGAGATGCCACCCTGCGACGCCCTCTCTTCCCACCCTCCCACAAGGACACTAATTTTTTCCAGCTGAGCTGAAGAACAAACAAATCATCACCCACTCCAAGTAGGTGGGTTGGCCACGGCCAAGGAGAAGATGCTTTGTGTTTGGCAATGGTCCACAGAGCTAAGTCAGCAAAGCCAGATGATAGGCAGTGAAGCCACCCTTTCCAATAACAGCACTGTGACACACAGATCACTCCTGCTCCAGGTCTCCAAGGGCTTAGTGTGAACTCCATAATCCCTGTTTCCAGTGCACAGGAATGCTGCTTGCAAAGCTAATCATCTGCTAAGGCATCTTCATTAGCCTTAGAGAACTCTGCTTCTGGCCTCCTGCATCCCCACTGGAGGCCCTGGGCCATGTCCTGCTCTCGTGTACTCAGAGAGCAGTGTACACTCTCAGTGTAAATGTGTGTATCCACACCTGAAATCACATGATGGATATTTCACTGCTGTCCAAACATGCTCTTGGAGGCTCAGAAGGTCACCACTCTTTTCACTTCCAAGGTGACAAGCCCACAAGACCTCCAGCTCATCTTGTGGATGTAACACAGTTCCTCCTGCACAGCCCCACCTTTTACCTTCAGCAATCTGCAGAAATCCCTCCTCTCCTGAGCTCAACATGAGGCATTTCAACTACTGAGCCTCAAAATCAGACACAGCACATTTTACCCACACATCCCTGCATGCCACAGACCAAGAAGCAAACACTGAAATACACCTTAATCCTCAATCACAGAAACACCTCCTTCCAGAGCAGCAAATTATTTTATTATAGGAAAAGTCCAACCAGGGACCACACTGAAAGCCCTCACAAGCCATGTGCAAATAACCACACATTAACAGCCAGGCAGGCACTGGAGAAGGGCAGAGCGATATAAGTTTCACATGGAAACAGCAGCTCTGCCCAAGCATGGCCAGCACTGGGCTTTCCATGTGTAATCCTGAGCCCCCCATCCTTCTTCCTGCTCCCCAGCACCTGCCAGGGGGGTCCCTTTATAGTTTACTCTGCTCTGGGGCTGCTCACAGGGCTGTTCATGGGGCAGCTCTCTCTAGTCCAGCCCTGAGAGTCCACACTCCTCTGCACCAATGTGGGAGCATCAAAAGCCTCCACAGGTTTCAACACAGAATCCCACAAGTGTTTTAGCTTGACCAAACCAGATTTTTTCTCAGGAAATGAAGTTTTGATGGACATTTTCCAGCCAGCCAGCTAGTGCCTGCCAGTACTTGCACTGCTTGGGTGTTCCCCAAGGGTCAGGAGCAAACCTGGCACAAGCATAAAGCAGCATCTACCCTGGCTGGGAGGAGACTGGCTGCAAAGCTGGCAGCTCAGCCTTACAAAGCTAGGCCAGACATGGGGTTTCCATACTCCACAGCTCCCAGCCCTGCCAGGTTCTTCACTCGGGATGTAAGAGGGCACGACGGCCTCGGATGAACCCAGCTCTGCCACTGCCACTGGCCTTGGATGTGGGGCTGATTAGAAGGATTAAAAACCAGTTCAGCAGCGGGCAGCAGGAGGGATGTGCTGGCAAGGCCCAGGCTCACCAGCCTGTGGGATGCCATGGGAGATCTTGAAAGGAAAGAAAGATCTGAGCGGGCATCGCTGCCCGGCTCCCTCTCTAACAAGGGACAGGAACAACCCGCAGTTCTCAAAGAGCTCCCAGATGAAAGCAGCTCCATCCCCAGGATCTTGTTATTATTTCACAGATGTTTCTCACATACCTTTTCTTTACTGTTATTTTTCTATAGTTAGTCATTGCTCTAGATAAATGGGGCCTCTGTGGCTGCAGGCAGTGGGTGGAGGAAAGGCAAGGCAGCTCTGGGGGCTGCCTATGGCACTGGCAGGGCCAGACACTGCTGAAACACACAACCACTGCTAAGGATGTCAAAATGTGCCATCAGCAGGTATACCCTGCACAGGACCTCAGTTCACCTCCCCAGCTCCTTCTGCTCCTCACTAGCAGGATGGGCTTTGCAAAGGCTGGTTTCTCTGGGAATTGCTAAGAAATCCCACCATGAAGAGCACTAGCAAAGTGCAAACTGTTGTGACCCAGCCTTTACCTCTGCCTCTGGGCAGGATTGCCATAAGACAATCTGAAATCCAGGCTGAGGAGATCCTGCCTGGTCTGCCCCACATCCAGCAGTAAAAACAAAATCTCCCCCTCCTTGAAAAGGTAGAGCTATTAAAGGGCAGCAGGCAAAGCTCTGTCTTTGCAAAGCAGCCCTGAGTAGGACAGCCTGAGCCAGGGTCACTGGGCAGAGGGACCATGCAGGGATGGGTTGACTTCCTGCTCTAAGCTGGGCATGCAACCTGGCCCTTGGCCTCTCCCAAACCCTGACTGAGCTTTTGCAGGATTAGTGTGATGGCTGAGTGACAAGAGAAGACTGAAAGGGGAAAAGGGAAAGGATTAAAAATAGATTCCAGTTTTGTTTCAAATATTGTAAAATAAAAGGTCGTGCAGCAGCTATTGTGGAACCAAAAAGCACGCTCACATCTCAGGCTGCGAGGCAGCTCAACAGCAGATGTATTTTTCATTAAAAGACTATTTAATATTGCAGGTTCCTGCTGAAGACCTGCTTTCTTGGTTCTGGCTGATTGCCAGGGAGACACTTCTTCCCCTCCCTTGCCTGGAGGAGCAGGGATTTCCTCCCACAGCCCTGAGCAGTCCCTTTTGCACATCTCCTTGCCTTGACGTCCCCAGGAGCATCTCTATCCCCCACCAGCATCCCCAAGCACTCACCCAGCACTGCAAGAGAGTCCCACACCCAGCACACAACCCATGTATCACAGCATCAACCTGGCAAGCAAAGGTAAATAAGAAACAAATTATCAGGCATTTTTAAAAAAGCAAAACAGAGGGCAGGAGCAATCCCAACTGCACAAGCCCAAGGACTTGTGGTAAAGGGAATTCCTTTCCCACTAATGAGAGACATCTTGACTTTGTTTACTCAAACTTTCTCATTTATCACCTTTGCACTGCCTCTGTCAGCCTCATGGCTGTCAGGCCATGATAATGTATGAAAAGCAGTCATTTATCCCTCAACATCTTACTCAGTACAGACACACTGTGCTGTGGGAATGGATTTACCCCACGCCCAGTTCAGCTCCCAGCACAATAAGGCTAATTTAGATGTTTAGCCAAATCCTCCTTTCTCCTCTGTCCTTCTTTTATTTTATTTTAAAGCCAGCAGGTGCTGGGCTCAGCAATTGGAAGTGACAAGCAGCTGCAGGCAGAACACAGAGTGAAAGCTTCTCCTCTCCTGCCTGCTTCTCTGCCTGCGATGTCCCCTTGGGCACCCACCCCAGGTACTGGCACCCTGGGGGGCTGCACTGGAGCACCTGGTCCTGCTTGTGGTATTTTCTGGGCTCTGAAAAGCAGCACAGGAACCACCAACACACGGAGGCATCTTAGCAGTGGGGCTCAACACAGGCAGTGACCTCTCTCAGTCCCCTTGAGCTGGCTTTGGTGTCCCCATGTTTCCCAAACACGCTGTATTTGGTTGGAATCATAGGCAGAGTGCTGGCTCTGCCTCCCACGCAGCTGTTGATTGTGCTGGGCTCTGTTTGTTGGAGATTTGCAAGAGGGGAGGAGGGAGCAGCAGGCAGCTCTGCAAGTGGATACGTGGCTAGATCCTGCCATTTTCAAAAATTAAAGAAATTGCTATTAATTAATTCTTAATTAATTAACAAAGGTTTCAACACTGAGAGATGCAGAATGCAGAGAAGAAAAAAAAAGGCAAAACTCCCTGGCTGCTGGACACATTTCTTCTGGTAGAAAATCTTTTTAGGAGATTAAAAACTTCATGTTCCGATGATTCTGGAGGAGGCACGCAGAGCTGCCCTGAGCCCTGGTGGTGCCACCCCCATGGGTGCTGCCATGGGTGCTGCCCCTATCCTGTCAGCTCCTGGTCCTCCAGCCCAGCGCAGCCCATCCCTCTCACTGGGACGTGTCCTGCGATCAAAGGAGCCGCCCACCAAAGTCCCCAGGGCTTGCGGGCTTGCTGGGAGAGGAAATATCAAACCTGTCTGGAAATCAAACAGCAGAGTCAGAACAGAGGGAAGGAAAGAAGAAAACACAGGAAACGAAACCTAAACTGACACCCTTTGTAATTGAAAACACCCAGTGCAGAGAATCACCGCTCCGGGGACAACACGCTTTCTGCAGAGGAAATCCAAAGTGACTCCGGCCCCGGGGCAGCTTCCCCAGACACCGCCGGCCATCAGAGAGGGCCTGGCATGAGGACTGTCACTGCTCTCAGCTGCAGGTTTCTGGCGACAAGCCCTGAGCATGCAGATGCCACTGTATGTGTGATTAAAATCCTGTGAAGCTCATGCCAGGAGGAGCAGAGAGGCAGCCCATGGGCTCTCCCACCACCAGCAGTGGCAAGGCAAACACCTCCCTGGGGACAAGAGCCTGGCCACTGGAAGAAATCTTCCTCAGGGGTACCCAAAGCTCTGATGGAGCCCAAATCTCGTGTTTCAGCCTTAAGGTGCTGTCCTCTCTGCTACCCAGCTGGCAGCAATGAGCAACGAGCCAGACAAGCCTGCTCAGAGGTTCCAGCGAACCAGCAAAGCACAGAGGAAAACCAGCCAAAAGCCCCTGAGGATGCAGATTCCATGGCTCACTATACCTCATTTGAAGGCATTATATTATCCTGAACTTTAATGAAAGCCATGTAAAATAATAATAATAATAATAATAATAATAATAATAATAATAATAATAATAATAATAATAATAATAATAATAATAGGAGTTCAAATTGAAAATGGGATGCCATTTCTCTGCTCATCTCTGCTGTGATCTCTTGCTGATCTCCAAGTGGAAGCCATACTTTAAAAATATTCATGTGTGCCAGGCACTCTGGAAGCAAGACCTCTGGCAATTTGCCACAATAACCCATACAGGAACTAGAAATCATGGACAACAGAATGCATTTGCAGTCCTACTGGGAAGATCAAGGCAGGTAGAAACAGAGGAAGTGAGGAAGGAAAGACAAGGCACATGCTCAAGTTTCCTACCCCAGTCTGACCAGTTAGGGCAGGCACCTCCAGAGCAGAGCAATGTGATATCCCTGGGGTGCACAGGGCACCAACAGGGACTTCACAAAGGCTTCTCAAGCCCACAAAGGAAAAGCATGGTTGCTCTTACACATGACATGAGACTTCCCACCCTGGCCTCCTCACAACTGGAGGGTTTGCTGCTGGGCTGGACCTGAGCACAAGGAGATGGCTGCAAGCAAAGCATTCACAGCCACTGTCCTCAAGCAGCCCCTGCTGCCCCCACAGCGCCATCCCCAGTGTCCCAGAGCCAGCACCATGGCATGGGCAGGGATGGGAGATGCTCTGCAGGCGGGCAGCCATGGGAGCTGGCACTCATCCTCCCTACCCAGCTCCGTCCCAAGCAAGACAGTGGAATTAAGCACAAGTTATAATTAAGACTGGATGTTTGAAGAGAAACATAATCTCCGTTCCGTGGGATTCGCCGGCACAACAGTAATTAACGTCTCATTAACATTCGCCTAATTAAGCAGTTTATGAAAGTGGATAGATTTGCATACTGCTCCACTTCAGCTTCAGTGCATCCAGTTATATCCAGGCACCAGAATTAACCCTTCCAGGGTATTTCCAACCAAGTTCCCAACCCTGCAAGTCTTGCCAGCCTCTCCCTGTGAGGACACAAGCTGCTGTCGCTGCACATCTCACTGCACAGTGCTACTCAAAACCTGGTAAAACATCTCTCTATCACCTCTTTTCTAGCCAAACACCTCCTCCCTATTACCTCTTTTCCAGACAAACCCATCCTAAACCTCTCCAACTTTCTCCATTGGTTATCTGCTTTTAAATCCCTCAACTGGTTTCAACGTTTTCCCCTAAGTCCTCAACACATTCATAAGGAAGCAAAGAAGATCTGTAAGAGTTTCTGAAGATAGGGAGAAATGTCTCCTAAAACATTTTGTGCTACACTCATTCCCAAATGTTCTTTAATGTTTAAAAACAATGACTTCAAGATTAAAGAGATGCTCCAAATTCTGAACACCAGTTTAAAAGCAGGATGCAACAGGAGCTTCCAAAAGGGTTTTACCATAGGGAATATGTTCCCTCTCTTTGAGAGTCCTCCTGTCATTGAGAGGAAAGGCAAACCAGCAAAAGCAGTGACAACACCCAGATGATGCCCTGTCCCTCTTGGGGACAGCAGGACACCATTCCTGATGGATCCTGGCGCAGCCCATCAAACAAGACACATCACACATGCATCCCCTTGGCAATGAGTCACTTGAACTGCTGGACAGAACATTTTCCACTGCTAATACTGGCCTTCTCTTCTGATGCTGGATTAGTAAAGCTGCTGCATCCATCACACACTTAAACAGACCATGTGCAAACCTGCCTCCCCCTGGGGCAGCTCCTGGGGGGCGAAAAATGAGCTCTCTAGTTAGTGGTTAATGCTTGGAGACCAGATGCAACTTTCCAGCAAATACAGTGGGAAAGAAAAATTCATGACACAGCCTTTCATTGAAAATCAATAAAGCCCAGACCTGTCTGTGATGTACACACTCAATTTATTCCTTGCTCAGCTCATTGCATCTTCACCACCAGCCCTCTCACATCAGTCAGGTCCTTGCTGCAGGACACAGTGTCCCTGCCCACCTCTGGGTCATGGCACTGGTGTCACCAGAGCCACGTTAGTGTGTGGCTGTCACCTCCCTGAGCCTGGCAGTCACAGGCCATGCTCCTGTGGCTGTGATCCAGCCCCACAGCATCCTTCCCCACAAAATGTCTAGGAGTGACAGCCCAGCCGTGTCCAGTGGCAAAGGCAATTCCAGAGTTTCCTTTCATCTCCCAACGGGTTCCTACAGCTACAGCACACACTCTGGATTTGCACTTGGAACACCTCTGTCCTGTGAAAACACATCTTAATTTTCCCCTCTCCCCAGCAGCCAAGAAACCTTCCTGAGAGTGATGATGGAACAAGCCATCCTCCTGAGCCAAGTTAGGACGTCCTCCAGTCCTGCCTGAGTCCTATCCGCAGGAATCCCATCATTTGTCCTGTCCTGCTCCCCCTTCCCCTCTGAGGAGGCTTTGAAATCGATATGAGACACCCAAAATCCCTGCAGACTGAGGTGTTAGCCTCTGCCTTTAACCATTTTTTCTTCCTCCCCAAATCTCCCTGACAATGCAGAAAATAGTCCCAGAAAGGGGTGGGGGGAGGGAGGGTGATGTCCCTGAGCTTTTCCCACCCCCAGCTAGTGGGAGACCTCAAAATTCTGGGGAGATGGAGAAACAGCTGCTCCTTTCTGATGCTGGGGTTGCACCCTACATCGCTCCTGCAGACAGATCCTCACTGGATGCAGGAGAGCAGCTGAGGGATGCAGGCAGGGGAGAGGCAGCACTGTCTCCTCTCCCCTCCCTCTATCTCTGCCTCTCCTCCTGCATGGCTCCCACACTGCCCACCCTCACCCAGAGCCACCAGAGCAGGACCAAAGAGCCGCCCAGACACCGGGGTGAGGGGCTGATGCCAGCCCAGCCCCAGAGCAGCTGCCTTTGGGGCAGGGCTGGCTGTGGCTGGCTGTGAGCAGAGCTGAGGGGATCTGGGGAGGGGTGGGTGTCCTGCTGTGCTGGGGGCTCGAGCCGGGCTCTGCAGCACAGCCTGACCTACTTTCCCTGGCGGTACAGTCACACCAGCCGCAGCAGCAGCGCGGGGTTTCTTTTCTCTCTACCACGTACACACGGCTTCTTCAAAACTGCCGGTGGCATCACAGCAGGGTCGCCTCTGTGCCACCACCTCGAAGCATTAGTTGTCCCCTCCCTCACCTCCAGCCAGTCCTGCTGCCTTTGAATTGGTGCCCTCCTTTCTCTACCCTTACCCAAAAAATTCACGGCACATCTCAGCCAAGAGGAGGATTTATCGATCGTCTTATCTGTGTCTAATCCCAGCCGGAGCACTGCGATAAACGAAGCCGGCTAAATAAAATGCTTTCCTGCAAGGTCTCTGTGTCGAGAGCAGCTGGCTGCTGGCGGGGTGCAAAGTAGGGAGCAGCCCCCAGGGGCCCCAGACCCACCTGTGCAGGGAAGAGCAGCCCATGATGGCAAAGGCCTTGAAAGAAGGAGTAATGTGCTGTGAACGCCCATCCAAAGCTGAGAACAGAGGTGGGGTACAAACCAAACCCCAACTACTCCATCTAATCGATGGTAAGCAGTTTAAATGCTCTTTCACTGCAGTTCAGGGAGCCCTAATTCCAGGCGTGACCTGAATCTCTTTAAAAAGAGAAGGGAGGGGAAGCTGGCAGGCAAGGAGCGGGGAAAGCCAGAAATGCCAGGGATGCTAATTTGTCCCTGTTTCCTCTCTGCAGAACAGCATCTGGGAGAAAAAGCACCTGCTAAAGAGAAGGGATCCCCGTGGAGCAGAGATCCGGAGGCGCGTGCTCGCAGCAATCCCTGTTACCCAGCCTGGACTGGAAAGGCTTGACGCAAGAGCAGGATGACGGATGCTTCTGTCTTTGTGAGAGCAACCTGGGGTGCCAATGAGCACTGACAAAGCAGCAGCCCACCCCAGCACAAAGAGGGAGCAGGGGAGCTCAGCCCAAATGCAGTGTGGCCGTATCCAGGTCAGCTGGTGAGCCTGCTGGGAAGCACGGGCTATAAAAAGCACAGGCAAGATGCTGGGATCATCCTGGAGCAGGGAGGAAGAGGTGAGGATGGCCCTGCCCTCCAAGTCAGCAGTGCCTGGGTGGCAATGGGCTGCAGAGGATGGCACCAGCCACAAAGGACCGTGGGCAAGCACCCTTCTCCCTGGGATTTCCAAAGTAATGGTCCGTGAGACAGCACTGACTAAGAGTTACTGCTGGCTCTCCAGAGGGAGATGGGGTGTGGAGGAAGGGGGACTGAGGTGGCCAACAAGGCAGGGCTGGCAGATGGAGAGATGCAGTTTGGCACCCCCAGCCCTGACCGAGGAGGCGGAGGTGGGATTGCCATCCCCTGCATCCTTCTGTGCTTGTTACACGGTGGTTGTGCTCCTTCAGCAGGGAGATGCCATGGGGAGCACCAGCCTGGGACCCCACTCTGCATGGAAGCACCAGCCTGGGACCCCACTCTGCATGGAAGCAGACATCCTGGGTGCTCTGGAATGGGGACAAATACATTGACCAGAAAAGCCTGTCATCTCAGCCTGTTCCTGGACAAGGCACATGCATGTGGCCAAGAGCTTTCCTCTAGCTCAGCATGGCCCCAAATCTCCTACAGACAGTGGACAGAAGCAGGGCTCGGTACACTGGGCTTTCAGCTCAAGCTGTTCCCACCCTGCTGCTCTCCTGCCACCCAGTGTCATGACATTCCCTCTGTTCTCCCAAGGAGAATCACAAATCTGCCTGCAATCCCTCCTTGGAGGCCTGAGCTTTGCCAGACCCTCTGCCAAGCACCACAGACCAAAGGGTTAATGGGTGATGAGGGGGAAAGGCTGTGATGCCTGTTCCCCACTCCCCATCCCGTGTCCCTCTGCAACAAGACCTGGATGGGCAGCAGTCAGTGCAGCCCTGCCTCCCAGCCCCAATTTCAGTAGAGCCTGGCAGGGCACACAGGGAGCTGTCAGGCCCTATCATGACTCACACAATCATTTCTCCCTTCAAGCCAGGAAAAAAAAAGACATAATAATAAAAAAAAAAATCAGACAAACGTTTGAAAACCTGGAGATAAACAGAGGAGAGAGGAGATGGAAGCAGCTAATGAGGTCCCTGGCCCCAACAAGAGGTGTGAGGAGAGCACAGATGCTCCTTGGCCAGCAGCAATCCCACCCATCAGGCACAAGGAGCACTCGAGGGACAGCCCTGCCTTGCACAGCCCTGGCAGCACCAGCAGGGACCCCTGGGCAGCTCCAGGGAGCCATCCCCAGTCTGGCAGAGCAACCAGCCCTGGGGCAGGACCCCCGGCAGCCCTGGGGCAGTGTCTGCACAGCCACACACAGCACAGGATCTGCACAGCCACACACAGCACAGGGAGGGCACAGCCACACACAGCACACGATCTGCACAGCCACACACAGCACAGGGAGGGCACAGGATCTGCACAGTCACACACAGCACAGGATCTGCACAGCCACACACAGCACACGATCTGCACAGCCACACACAGCACAGGGAGGGCACAGGATCTGCACAGTCACACACAGCACAGGGAGGGCACAGGATCTGCACAGCCACACACAGCACACGATCTGCACAGCCACACACAGCACACGATCTGCACAGCCACACACAGCACAGGGAGGGCACAGGATCTGCACAGTCACACACAGCACAGGATCTGCACAGCCACACACAGCACACAGATGGCAGGATACCCTGGCCCAATGGAAACCTCACCAAGCTGCAGTGAGCAGACTGGGGGCACTCCCAGATTTATTTTTCTCCCCCTGCTCTATGAAACACCCATAAATGCTTGGTCAGGAGGAAGCCAGAACCCCAAGCCTGTTCCCATGCAGACCCCCAGCTTCTCTATGACTTAGCCAACCCCTGCCCTAGGGACTGAAAAAGGAGAAAAGCCGAAAAATCTTGATTCTTATAGCTAAAACCAAATGTGTCACCTCAGTAACAAATTGGCCTGCCTGCCTGGCAGAAATTGCTCTGTTAAAATATATATCCATATTATTCTTTTTGAGCTGCCTTTCCCAAATCTGTTCAAGAATGGGGAGGTTTTCAAGTCCCCATGGACAGCAAGTCTTTCTGCTCCCTTCCCAGCACCCAGCAAGGTAATTATCTGCCAGGAGCCCTGGGCTGTGCCACGGCTGGTTACACTGCTAATTAGCAGAAACAAGCCAGTCCCCTGGGGCACACCAGGTCCATCCCCATCCCTCTCTGCCTTCCTCCTCCTCCTCCTCACCCTGGAGGGCATAGAACCACATCTTGTGTTTAGCACCAGGAGGGCCTTGTACTCCTCCCCTGGGTGCCAGAGTGCTAAGGTACTCCTGCCCACCCGAGGGACAAGGGACAGAAGGACCCCAGGAACACCTATTGCCAAGAAGATGCTCTTGCCATGAGGCTACCAGGCATGTGAGGACACCATGGAGAGCACTACTTCTGCTGGTACCAAGAGACTTACAAAGTGCATAACTTAGAATCTGTTTTAGCCTCTTCTGGAGGGATACCTAGGAAGTGGAGGCTTCCCAAGAAGTCTTCTCTTCCCAAAACGAAAGGAAAAAAGCTCTGATCTTGGAGGCATTTAAATCTCCCCCCAGGACTTCTCTAGGACTTCTCTCCTCACTAGTTTCCCTGTCTCCTCACCAGGCAAAAGTCCCATTTCAATAAGCCGTTGGCTTTGCCAGGAGAAGGGCAGAGCTGCACACTGCCAGAGTTGAGCGCCAGGAGGCAGAAGAGGCACGGGAGGCAGGAAAGGCACGGGAGGCAGAAAAGGCATGGGAGGCAGGAGTGGCACGGGAGGCAGGAGTGGCACAGGAGGGCACAGGAGGCAGGAGTGGCACGGGAGGGCACAGGAGGCAGGAGTGGCACGGGAGGCAGGAGTGGCACGGGAGGGCACAGGAGGCAGGAGCAGCACAGGAGGCAGGAGAGGCACAGGAGGCAGGAGCAGCACGGGAGGCAGGAGAGGCACAGGAGGCAGGAGTGGCACAGGAGGCAGGAGTGGCACAGGAGGCAGGAGCAGCACGGGAGGCAGGAGAGGCACAGGAGGCAGGAGAGGCACAGGAGGCAGCCACGGGCAGCACTGGGAAGATGCCCCTCGTGCACGTGATGCGTCGGGAGGAGCATCCCCCAGTGCCTGGCCCAGCGAGATGGGAGGGAGCAGTCAGAGCCCAGCCACCCTACCAGGATGGCTTCAGGCTGCCAGGATGCCACACCATCATCCTCCTCGCCAGCAGCACCAACAGGAGCTCAATGGAACGTGTAGATGGGCTTGTTCCCCACCCTTGGATCACAGAGCGCACACCGGATCCTGATCTGAGGAACACGGACGGCACCTTGGGCTCTCCAGATTTACACCCATCCCTTCATGATGCTTCAGTGCAAGACATCCGAGGCCCCACACCACCAGAAGCAGGGACCTTGGATCCCAAGGGAGCAGCAACAGCAAGAACTGGGGCTGTTCTCACCATGTAAGCTGAGAACCAGCCCGAAAGCTCCCAACCATCACAGCTGAAGCTACTTTATCCAAAGCTATACCAGCACTCAGAAAGGAACTCCAGATCATCACTCCAGGGGATCCAAGACTCTGCTGGACTGTACACACAGGTTGTTCCCCATCCCTCAGAGTTCCCTGCTTGGGCTGGATATCCCACCCTGCCCCAGGGAGCCTTTGGTAGGGCAGAAATAGTCCTCAGCTAGCCAGTGCAAGCCCGGAGCTCGTGTGTTCCCAACATCAATCCCTGCCCACTGCCTGCTTGTTTCAGCTTCCCCAGGAGATGCAGAAGGGGATGAGGCTGGTCCTGCATACCATGGCTTCCCCACAGAAAGAAATCAGTGGGGCATCTCCTGCTATTAATGGGCAGGATCCCAGGCAGTCCCTTGAAACACCAAAAGTGGATTGAGCACAGGACTCATTCCCATCACCATAAGGAAGACAGGACTACCTCCCCCACTAACCCCCCTTTTACTGCAAGACTCTGGGGCCCCCAAATGTGTGGGGCTCCTCAAAAGCTGCACCACCCCAACTGGACAGGATGAACAGGCACTCACCCGGGCGCTGTTCCTGGGTAATTCAAGCTCCTCTTCCCATTCCCCCCACTCAACCAAGAGCGAGACCAGCTTGCAAGCCAGCACCCGCTGCTCCACGCTCACCTGTGCTCTGCCCCTCCGGAGAGCGGCTTGGAGCTGCTCAGCCTTTGCAACAAACTCCCTTCCGCAGCAAGACATCAGCCTTTGGGTGCTGCCTGCCCCTTCCACGCGCTGGCTGCTCTGCCTGCCTTGGGGATTTTTTTCCTTTTTTCCCTTCCACCCCGTAGCGTTTTGAACGTGCAGATGCCCCAGCTTCTTAAAATTCAGCCTGGGGGCGTGGGAAGTGTTTTGGAACATGCCCAAGCTGTCTGCTCCGTGCGTGCACGCTGCTAAAAACGATCCACCTACTGCCCCCATCTCCTGCACCGCTTGTCAGCGCCGCCGTGCCTTTCCAAAGATAAGCAAGTTTACACACGCAGCCCAGGAGCAAAGCCCCGGGAGCAATCCCATGGGGCAGGGGGGAAATTCTCTGCTCAGGTACCAGGCAAACCTTCCATGTAGCAGTGGACAAGGAGCAGGGTGCAAGGTCTAGTGGAAGGTGTCCTTGCACACACTAGGGAGGTGAAATGAGATCTTTAAGGTCTCTTCCAACACAAAGCACTCCATGATTCTATGATGGACAGCGCTGGGAATGATGCCCTTGAGCCAGCATTACCTCCATCCCCCCACGTCACAGCGAGGATGGAGCACCACTGCTGGCACAGGGAGAATACATGAAAAAAACCAATTTACTTGCTCTTGAAGGATGCAATGGCAAGGGAACACAGCCACCCTCATTACCATGGGAGCAGTGTCATCGGGTGCACTATGAGAACATTTAGGACACCCAGCTCAGCAGCCCTGCCTGACAGCTGAGCATGTGTGCGGTAGCACGGTCCAAGGGAGCGTAACGCATCTCCTCCCCAGCAATCCTCAAGGGCTCTACCAACAAATAATCTAGCTACAGAGATTTGACAAATTAACCTGTAAGACATTGCTGGCAAAGCCCAGCTTGTCTGAGACACCAGCAGGAAGCTCTCAGTGGGGCACCCAACCAGGGTAACGGAGCAAGGCCAGCACACACACTAACTCAGAGCCTGGCTCCAGCCACCAGCATGTTTTAAAAAAAGGGTATATAAACCACTGAGTCTGGGATTTGGTCAGGAGAAATGGGCTGAGCCCTCCTGCCACATGCACAGTGTACAGTGAAGGCTCTAGGTCCCCAAGAGTAAAGGACAGCAGGGCCAGCTCCAGCCAAACAGCCTGGCTCTGGATTCAAACACAAGCTGCTCAAAATCAGTGACAAGGTTGCTTTTTCTTTTGCTTTTAAATCTCTCTGGCAATCTGGCCTTCAAGTGCTCATCAATCCATTCAGGGCCATCTCCCCCCCACCACATCATTGCTCTGCAAATTTGAGTGAAATTGATATTTTCCTATCAGAAACATGAATTTTCAAACACACAGAACATTGGATTTGAAAGCTGACTTTTGTTGGGAAGGTGCTTGTCTCTTTGTTCACAAAAGGACTCATTTTTCCTGGAAAAGGGCCCAGATTTTGAGTGAAAGATCAATAACATGCAGAAAACGGGTCCTTTTATTTAATTTTGCCATGATACTAGAAAGAAAAGAAAGAATCCAATGCTGAGACTGAATGACTTCAAAATATTTTGCATTTGTTTACCCCAGTGCCACGCTGGAGCATCTATTCGGAGGAACTCAGTGGGAAGGATGCAGCCTTTGGGGCTCCCCTAGAGCATCCCTTTATCACCTGCTGGTACCCCACTGGGACAGCAACCCTGGCACTGCTCCAGTCCAACACCAGTCCATTTTTGGGGGTATTATTAGAGATTTAATTGCTGCTTCCTCTGCCCTGCCTTGTCCAAGGAGCTCTCTCACCACAATGTTCAAGGATGACCTTCTGCCTACACTAATTATAAGGAAGGGTGAATCAAACTTAAAATTGCAATTACAGCCACAGTGGGGGGAATAAAGGAAAAAAAAAACTACACCACGAAGACACAGCATTCAAGATGCCGTGCAACAGTCATGACATGCTGCATCCTCCCCATCCATATGGGGGAAAACTAACACTTTAGCAAATTTATGAGGATGTGTGAAAGTGATTATATATTCCTGAAAATATCTCAAGTGGAACGGCCTACCTGGCATATTTTGTTAGTCATGAAACACGCTCCTTCCACCGACTGTAGTTTGTGGCTTTCCATCTGCTTAAATACTTTAAATACTGAAACTTTCTTCTTTTTTTTTTTTTCCCCTAAGCTGAAATAGCACGCCAGCAGCAGAGTGCTGACTCAGGGGCACGGGACGAGGACATGCTCACCACCAGCAAAGGGATGCAGAAGATGCCATGCCACAAAGGGCAGGAGAGCAAAGGATTCACCACGTGGGTGGTAAGTCCTGCTGCCCCTGGCCAAGAAATGCAAGAGGTCAGCTTGTGTTAATTAATTAACTGAATTAATTGAATTAGTGTCCAGCAAGGGAGTACCAAGAAAGAATATTATTTTGGGTCAAGTGTGGACGTGAAAGGGAAAAGGTTAAAAGAAAGAAATGGCACTGGTTGGCCATTTTAATTTCATTTGGCCAAGAAAAAATAGGCAACAGTTGTAAAGGTTACAGGTCACTGCTGCCAAGCCTAGATTTTAGCAAGATGGGGTTTATGGGCACTTGCTCCAGGGCAGTCAGCACCCTGATTCCCCTAGTTCTTGCTTTCATGGGGAGTGATGCCCCTTTTGTCCTGGCAGAGTTGGGGAAAAGGCTCCAAGGCATCAAGGGGATCCAGGGCTGCTTCTCTCCTGCTCTGTAGTTAAGAGTTTCTATTTTACAGCTCTGGCTGGAGTTTCTATGGCCACAGTGGCTGGAAGTGGGGTGGGCCTGCAGGGATGCAGCCAGAGCTCAGCACTGGTGCAGAGAAAACCCAGCCAAGACTCCCAATACCAAAGGAGATGGCCAAAGAGCAGCCACAGCAGCAGAGAAACATCCCCTAAAACCCCATTCCCACCAGGGATGTACCCTTAGATGTGCTTGAGTGTAGTGAGGCCCTGGCACAGAGTACCCAGTGCAGCTGTGGCTGCCCCTGCATCCCTGGCAGTGTCCCAGGCCAGGCTGGACAGGGTTTGGAGCAGCCTGGGATAGTGAAAGGTGTGCCTGGCCATGGCAGGGTGTGGCACTGGATGAGCTTTGAGGCTCCTTCCAACCCAAACTGATTTTATGATTCTACTATTGCATACCCTGGAAAAACTTGGAATATCAACACTGTGATTTATCCACAAAGGGATCATTTTGAGTCATTGAAGCAGTTATCTACTTGTTGCATGAAGCAATAGCAATTGTGCCCCTCAAAGCAACAGTGAACAGCACTCAGGGTGTAACTACAGTGCAACTTCTCTTTGCCTGATTACAGAGAATGATCCAAGAACAGGAGCACCTCGGCCCAATCACCTCCCCCTGGGCGTGCAGGCTGTGCAAGAGAAACCCAGGCACAGACACACATCAGCTGCAGCAGGGACCAGGGGAATATGATGAGCATTTTCCCAAATGGCAGTGCAAAGCTGAATATTAGGTGATTTGTGGCAGATTTCCTCCAAGAGAAAATCCCTCCTACCATGGTGGTAAGGTTTTCACAGCTCATTTGGCTTTTCATTTGCTGAACAGCTTTGAGCTCTTCTCCCTTGCAGGACAAGGCCTCATCATTTGTGTTTTCTAACAGGGTTTTTTTTTTTTCCGCCTAGGAGAAAACCATCTCTCCTTCTGCTCTCTGTGAGCCTAATTCTGCATCTCCAGCTGACATTCAAGGGTTTTGGAGTTACTCTCACTTTTCAGGGGGATAAATAATCTTGGAGGGAAGGGGTTTTTTTTCAAGGTGCAATACCCAGAGAAGGAGTTTCTCCTTCCAAATGCAAATAGCCCCTGAGAGAAATAATCCCATGGGAAATAATCCAGTACAAAGAGGGTTTGTTCTATCTTTTCACAGGGTCTTTCTCGCTAACAATTGATGAGTTCATAGGTACCAATATCCATTAGAGGGTTTATTTTATTTCTTGTTAGAAAATAAAAAAGGCAGAGCCTAAGAAGAGTAAAACCAGCCACAGAGACTGAAGACTGACAGGAGCTGCCTGGCAGACAGTGAGTGAAAATGCTCTGACAAGATGAAATGTTTTTTCTTTCATTGAAATCACTCCCTTTCCGAATGACTAATACACAGCTATCGCACCATGGATATTTCCAGAGTGATGAGATGTTTTTAAAATATCTCACTGTGCCTCAAAATATCTCACTCTGGCTCAATAGATCATCCAAAACACCACCCACGGAAATCATAAATAAATAGATACTATAGTGCTGTAAAAGAGCAGACTGGCCAGGGCCAGGGCAGCATCCTTCATCGGGGAGTTCAATGAGGCCACTGAACCCCTCCCCTCGGCACGTGGCTCCTGCAGCCAGGCTCTGTGGAGGTGGAGACACCGAGCCCTTGCAAAGGGAGCTGGGCACCTCCTACTCTCCCAGCACCTTCACAAAGCTGTCCTGTACAGCTCCTTGATGACACAGATATCTCCTTCAATGAGCAAACTGGATATAAGAGCTACAGTGGACTCCATGGTCCACTCAACCGCCCACATTCAACAGCACAGCGGCCACCAAGAAGGCAGGTGACATTCTCTGGCACATGGGCCACCCCTGGAAATCCATGTGCCCTCTTGGGGACCCCCACTGCCTACACAACAGCTTCAAACCTCAAGCTGCAGGAACCAGAAACACTCCCTCCTACTCCCTGCCCCAAAACACATCACTCCTGTCGGGAAAGGGACACCCACACCCTGGGCACAGCTGGCACTGGGTGATGTGCTGGAGGGGATGACTGCCAGCCCAGCAGCCTCCACAGCCCCTCACCCTGGATGGCAGGGACCAGCCCAGCACAGCACCCACTGCAGAGCCAGGAAAATCCCCTTCTCCTGACAATGGGATTGGACCAAGCCAGGAAGCTCCTGCTCTCCTGACAAAGGGATTGGACCAAGCCAGGAAGCTCCTGCTCTCCTGACAAAGACTCCAAGGGATTGCAAGGACTGAACGGTTGCAAAGCCGCCCCCAAGCAGCTGATTTTTTACACATTTGGATGCACTTGCACCAGACTTGGAGAGGGAAAAAAGCAGCAAAATGGCAAGAAGAAATCAAGGAGCAGGGCTGACTTGCCTTGCATGTGCTCCAACCATTCTGTGTGCAGAGAGGGCTCATGCCAAATCCCCATGCCATTGTCCTCCCTGAAGGGAAGAGACCAGAGTCCCATCCCAGGCTGGGATCCCGGTACAAGGACAACTCTGCTTGGTAGCTGAAGCAAAACTCCCAGAGAGTTGGAGTGCAGACTTATTTTTGAAAGCTCCCTGGATCCTGATGCACACAGCTGAGATCCAGCCCAAGGAGAGCTGTGACTCTCAAAACCTCAGCCCAGCCCAGCCCCAGGTCACTCTGCAGAAGCTGAGTGTCCTTCTTCTCTTCCCTAGGAATCAGGCATCACTCTTTGTTTTGCTGACTGAAAGCAAAGAGAGCAAATCATTCTGAGGAACTGAAAATGGGCTCTTCTGCTTTTCTCAGCAAGATAAGAAAATGGTTCAGATCACCCAGGCTGCGCTATTCCTAAGTTGTTTCCTCATTAGTGGCATTTACTGAAGTACATTTTGAAACTTTGGGTGATGAAGCAGCTTTTCAGAACAGGAGTCAGAATATATCCTTTGGAAACCACAGACAGCCTGATACTTGTAGTCTTCTTTTCAAAAGGGCTGAAGCTACTTGTCCAGCACAGCAGGAACTGGTAGATTCTCTGGGTTCAAGGAAGGAAAACACTTTGCCACAGAAATTGTACATGGAGCATAGGAACCCAGCAGCAATGCAACCTTCACAGAGCTCTGCCAGCTCCTGTCCTTCCTGTCAACCTCTGCTTGGTTTTTCCCTAAATTTTCCCTTCTTCCCACTGGGAACAGGCAGCACTGAGAGGCTGCAGAGAGATGACAGAGATGCTGCAAAGGCAGGAGGGAGAAAGACAAGGCCCTGCATTTCCAATGAAGATAGCTCCAACATCTGTCCTCAGCCACAAATGTATTCACCCGCACAGACACACTCATCGGATGAGGCTCTAAAATATTTACTGCCCAAATATCAATCCTCATAAAGCCAGGCAGCCATTTGGGCTTGGGGAGGGGGAAGGAGACGGGGTGGGTTGTCAATAATGTCATAACCACGGGCAATTTTATGTATCTCTGGAAATGGCCAAGGAACACGCAGCTTGACAGATGTGCAAACGGGTAATGCAGGCTCCCTAGTTATGAGCATGAGGATGTCAAGAGGAAGAGATGAGCAGTAATTCAAAGTATATTGGGCTTAGAGAAGTACATGGGCACCGTAATGAATGTGGGACGGGCACTGCGGTGGAGGGAGGGCTGAAGGAGGATGAGGAGGGAGTGGGACGATGGCCAGAGAATGCAGCCCCTGTAGTGATCAAGAGTGACTGAAAGGACAGGGGACCAGGCTGGGCATTTGGTGGCCTGAGTCACACTGCCATAGGGTGCTATTGCACCAAGGGAGGTGTCAGCCTGTCTGCTGTTGCTAGAAGCTGGACCAACCTTTAGGCTCCTTCTTCCTCCTTCACGGCGGCAGCTCTACACAAACCTCTCCTACCATTGTGCCACCTTTCCTTTCCGTTGCTCTGAAAATCAAAGTTTTAGCCAAATACCTATATTTTTCACCAAAAGTCAAAAAAACCCTCACCAAGGAACCAAATTATGTTTCAAGATTCATCTCAGCAAAACTACAGCTTTTTTTTCCTTCATCTCCAAACTAGAAAACAAACCCGACACCGCAGCAAGGGCTGCCGCCGCCCCCGGCGCCCGCCTGCGAGGCGCAGGCACTGCTCACACCTCTGACTGTGCCTCGCCCGGCATTTCCCCATCCCACCCCGGCGGGTTTTAAAAAGCAGCATCACTCAGACGCGCACTACACCCCCGGCCGCACGCTCCCGCCCCAGAGCCACGAATCGCAGCCGCACGACGCCACGGAGCCTGGCCAGCTTCCAGCCTGGGGGGCTGCAAAGGACGGAAAACCAATGTCACAGGGATGGGATGCTGGGGCACTTCTGCTCAGGTGTTTGGTTTGCTGGAGGAGTGGGGCAGCACGGTGCAAAGAGGACCATTATCTGTCCCAGCTGGCCTCTCTTGGCCAGCCCAGAACAGCACACATGGACATCTCAGCTCCACTCATTTTGCCGTAAGATTCGCCTCCTTCAGCACTTCTGGCAGTAAAATTCCCCCTCTCCCACGTCCTCCAATGCTCTTTGAAGGGACACAGTCATTGGCTGTGGCGGTGGAGCCACACACACCCTTCCTCCCTCTCAGCTCCTGCAGAGTTCATCATTTTTCCACACCCTGGTGCTTTCGGAGCTGGGGGGAATTACTCATGATGGCAAGCAGGCACCCCACACACCAGCAATCACCATAAAGGTGGTTTTTCCTGTGGAAAAATCCATGAATCACTGTAAAAGTCAGTCAGGCTCAAATCAAGCCACACTACTCACCATTGTTTATTAAAAAGAATTAATCACCAATCTTTTTCTTGGCCGGTTTTATGAAATATGACTTATCCCAACCATTCACTACTAAGTTGTTACAATATCCAGCTGCAAACATCCTCTGTGTGTGCTCTGGCAGCCTTCCCCATGGCTCATGGTCAAATGACCAATGACTGGAGAAGCTTGAATCTTGAAGGAATATTTCCTGCAAGTCTCAGGCCCCAGATTTTCACTCTGGAGATACACTGCTGGCAGGCTGCTCCTGTGAATGCACTGCTCAGTGAAAAGTCCCACTGGAGCTGAAGAGCCCTGGAGTGTTGCAGCCCTGGGCAAGGGGTGACACCATGAGGAGGACAGGGCACAGGCAGAGCAGGAGTTCACACACACATACAGAGCACAGGTTCTCTGCCTTCCATAAAAAACACTCTCTGCCACCATCCCAACCAAGCCACATGCAGGCAGGTACCAGGATGGGGAGGCAGGGGCTGCCATCACTCTGCATGGGCACAGCAGCTCTGAGCCAGTGAGACAACCAAGCAGTAACAAATCCTTAATGAAAAAAAATCTCTTTTTCTTTCCAAAAAATATCCTTGTTATAATTTCTTTCTCCTGGTGGCACCCTCCTGTGCACAAGAGCTCGGCCATGACATGGTGTAAGAGCAGGAAACTTCAATGCCCACAGTTGTGAGAGCAGAAAAGAGATAATTGCACTTCTTACAGCAGCACTAACTTATCTTGTAGAAACTTTCCCTGCTAATGAGGCCATTCTGTTCAGACATTCAGCAAGATTTGACAGGGCTGCTGCTGCTGCCAGCCCATCGTGGGTGCAGGCAGAGGGCAGGCAGGGGTGGGAAAAGCAGCCCAGGAAACCACCACCATGGTCCCAACCTCATCACTTTGCAGCTTACTGGAGCTCAGTTTTCCTGACCTGGCTTTAATTTATTTCTCTTTAAAAACAACAAAAAATCTCACTACATCAGCTATTGTCTGCTCTGCCTCCTCTTGCCTTTGGCTACATGCTGGTTTCAAGGCATCTCCTGGCAGAGCTGCACCTGCCATCCAATCCTAGGCCTCTGCAAAGGATTTTCTTTCTGCATCGGTGCCCACACCCGTACAGGTCCCAGGGAGGCCATGGCTGGCACTGCCAGGGGCAGCTGGGGACAAGCTCTGTGTTGATGAGTGCCAGCTGCTGAGCAGGATGCCTGGGCTGCAGCAGCTGGAGGCAGAGGTAGTGATTTGTGTACTCACCTGGAAAGGCAGACATCCTCTCATCCCTTGCAGAGCTGCTGAGAAACCAGCTCCTGGCTTTTTTCCTAGGAGTTTAACATCACAATACTCCAGCTACTATGAGCAGATGCAAAATCCCCTCTCCCTTGAGTGCAGAAAACCCCATAGCAGGAGCAGAGGTGAGACAGCTCTGCAGGACAGCCAGCTTCCAGGAAAAAATGCTTGGAAGGTGGCAGTTGCAGCCAGATGGGATTGCATCTCTTGTTTTGAAGGGAACCATGGGACAGTGCCTGCAGCGTGGCTCTGCTTTGGCACATCCCAGGCTGAGCTGCCAGCGCCAGCCTCGCTCCTCATTGGCATGCCAGGCACATGCCTCCCAGTGGCATGGGGCTGCTCTTCCTGCAATCTGTGTACCCAAGCAGCAGCACCAGGAAGGCTTGGAGAAGTATACTGAGAGTGGAGAAAAGGAGGGAAGGGAGAGAAAACCATAGCTGAGCACAGCACCGCAGCTTAGGCTGTAAAGCCAAGGCTGGCAGTGTTGCTCCAGTTGCCTGCATGACCTTGACAAGCTGCAGGGAGGAAGAGGAAAGCCTCCAGTGGCAGCTCTGTGTGCTAACAGGGATGGGGAAGACAGGCAGGGGACAGAGGGGTGGGTGCCATTTGGGATGTGCCACCCCAGGAACAGAGCACACCAGATGGACCAGGCTGCTTTTACCTCTGTCTCAGCCCCAGAAAGGCAGCTCACAACCCACACCTTCTTTGGACAGCATTTTGTGGGTCTTGGGTTTGTTCCCATGGGAGCACATGTGTAGGAAGAGGTGAACACCTCATGTCACTCCTCTGGGACACAGCACAAGGCAGTAGGAGGGGGAGTAGGCTCTGCCTGTGCTCCCCAGAGGGAAGGGCAGCCAGCCCTGTTCTGCCAGGCAGAAGATGGTACCAACACACAGGCAGGCCCCCAAGACCACAGCGTGTGTATCTTGAGAGCTCAGAATAAATATTTAAAGGTGGAGGGAAAAAAAAAACTGCTTGTCTCTGTGAGCAAGTTCTCTGTCTTTGCTCTGGGATTTGAGACAGAGACAGAAGAATGACAAAGGAGACACAGGTTTCATCAAATCATGGGCACATCAGAAGCGATAGGTTTCAGATGCCAGCTTTGCTGCAAGACAAATTCTCTCCAAGCCAGATGCCTGACAACCCCGACAGCCCTCGGGGACTGCAGGTCTGTGTTCCCTCAGACACAGGGGCTGCAGTGAGCCCACCTTCTTACACCTCTCCACTCTAGCCAGGGATGGGAGCCAGGCTGTTCCCCAAATCCCTTTCCAAGCCAGTAAGAGCTGGTCCTGACCTGTGGGGACATGTGACCCCTCCTTGCCCTGTCCTGAGAGGATGTACAAGGTGATGGGCTTTGCATCACAGTGTTGGACAAATGTTCCCAAATCCCTGTCCCCACAGCAGAGCTCTGCCAGAGGAGCAAACCATGGCTCAGCTTTCTCAATGCCTCACATGAGCAATGGCTGGAGGGAAGGATGGGAGGTGACAGCTCTGCTCAGCTCCCAACAGCCCTGTGCTGGGCCATTGCTCAGAGGCAGTGGCCAGAGCAGGCACAGAGAACGGGATGTTCTGTATCACAAGGCTGTCCTTAGGATGCTTTTATTTCCAGAGAGAGCTCATTAGTTCTGGTTGTGCAGGAGTTCAGGGTTTTTTTCTCCCTGTTACTAAGAGCTGGAAAACTCCACTGAATAACATCTCTGAGCACGGGTGGAACAAAGACAGGGCATGGCAGGGAGAGGAGCAACTAAACCAGAGATAATCAAAGCTATTGCTGCAGCCTCACATCACTTACAATCTCCATCTCCTTTGGATTTCCCAGCTGGACTGGTCTCTGCTTGCTCAGCCCCACTCACCATTGTGCCAGGGCTGCAGGGCTTGGCTCTGCTCGGCTCCAAGGGGGAAGAAGGTGCAGAGGAGAGCTTGAGATAGCAGGGAACTAGGCTCAAGGCAGCCCACTGGATCAGATGGGCTGCCAGGAGCTAAAGGGACTTACAAATTCACTAGCAAGGAGGAAGAGACAGAAGCACTGTCTCTGGCACTGTCACAGGAGGGGTTTAACACAGGCACATCCTACCCAGGGATGCTCCAGCTGTGATGCCTTGCTGCCATCAGTGTGGAGCAGCCGCCTTCTTACCAAGCCCTGGCACTCCTCTCCCATCACCACAGGTTCAGCACATGCTGCAGGAGATGCAGCCAAGAAATCACGTACCAACAGCAGGAGATAAGCTGCCTTCCCAGATATGATCACAGGCCCCATTATCTCCTTAACCCTTATGCATTCACTTATCCATCCCAGATCTATTCCTCCTTATCTAAATTCTCCTCCTGTTCATTCCCATCTCTCACCATGGTTGGTCTCTCCAGAAGCGAGGAGGCAGCAGGAGAGGCTGATGCCCTGGGCAGCCACTCACCACAGCTAATGGGATAGGCTCTGACTGACTGGCCCCAGTGATTGAAAGTTAATAAAATGTTAAAAGCAGCCCTATAAATCACCCATGCAGGAAGTGACCTGGACAGGAGGCCTAACAAGTTAGCAGACGTTTTATTTAAAAACCATTTGTCTGAGAAGTGCAACACAAAGAGTCAAATAACTCTTAGGAAAACAGCAGTGATGGAGCTACTGGGAAGATTAGAGCTGGCTGGATATTTACAGCCTGAGGATGTCAGTCTTCCCAGTGCTAACTGGCCTCTGCTTCCCAGCTGGAGCATCCCAGCTGATCCCAGCTCCAGGTAGGGAGCTCCCAAAGTGAACCAGAACAAGGCAGTTCACAGCTCTGACTTGTACTTTTAGCTCTCTGGGTCCACTGTGACTTTCTCACAGACCTCTCAAAACAGGAGTGTCATGCCCATGTCCATCCTGTGACAAGCTGGTAGCATCCTCATCCTCCTCCAGGCCCAGCTCCTCTGCCCATGTGTGGGATCACACATGGAGAAGCTGCTATTCTCATATGCTACTGCACACAGCTGACATCTCTGTTTGCATGGAGAAACTTGAAGACAAGAGGTCCCAAAAATCTCCAACTCCAAAACCACCCCAGAAACCAGTTTTTGGTTTCTAATCCTGATTTCCACTTCTGTTCCATGAATACTGATTTTGTACCCATTAGGAGGGCAGCTGGGCCACATCAGCCTCAGCCCCTGCTCACTCCCCACAAGCTGAGCTCTACTTCTTTAACTTTAAAAAAACCCTATTGCCAAGTGCAAGAAACAGACAAGGGTGTTCCTGGGAGAGGGACTTGGCCCCCACCCAAATGCTCTGCCCCAGCCATTCCTTACTCTCCCATCACAGGAAGCCTCCAATACCCCAAAGGCCTTTTACAGCTGGGAGGAAAGGTGGCTTGTGCTTGGGAAGCCTCCAGAGCATCGTTAAGAGGAAAATTATACACAATTATCCTCAGGAGGTACATCAGGGGAGCAGAGGCAGTCACAAGGCACCAGTCCCACCCAAGCCTGGCTCCTTGCAGCAGCAGAGCACTTTCTAAAACTATGAGCAAATTCCAATGGGATACAGTCTGCAAGGATCAGGCTTCACCAGCAGCTACCTCATCTTCAAAATCACCTTTTAATTGCAAGAGAAGTTCCTATCCCCAGGCCAGCACCTTTCCTCCCAGCAAGACAAGGGGGAGAGGAGGAGGTAGGAGATGCAACAACACAGCAACAACCTGATTGCACTTGAATTTGCCAAGTGAAATTGGGTTGCCTTTGCTTTTCATGGACATCCTTACCTTGTGAGGGATGCAGAGGCTGGGTGCAGGTGCAGCTGGTTCTCCTGGCCAGTGATGAGCACCTTCCAGGGGGGCAGGGAAGCCTAAGAGTGCTGGGGGGCTGCGGCTGGGAGGCTGCTCCTGCAGTTCTGCGGGCACTGAGGGCAGCTCATGGCTCCAGGGCACAGGGGGCTGTGGGTGGGAAGCACAGAAGGTGTCAGTCAGGAAACACACGGCCTCGAGCACACACCAAGCAAACCCGACCCCACAGAAAGGCTGACTTGAAAGTTAAGAAGGTGAAGAACTTAATATATTGGTATTTTTCTGTATTGCTCTTATTTCCCCACCTCCCCATCATCAAGGAGAGGAAACCAGTGGGATCTGCTTAGATCTGGACAGTAAGCAGATGTGGATACCTGAAGAGGTCCAGCACGACCCAAGGGGCTCCTGCCAGGCACAGGGGGATTCTTGGGAGCAGTTTCCCAGAGGGTGTTATATGCTTCCAGCATCACTAGTGGGGAAGGAGAGAAGGCACAAGCTCACCTGGGCAAGCAGCCCCTGGCCTGTGCTGATGCACACACCCATGAACATGCAAGGGAAGGACCCCCCAGCTCAACAGGCCCAGCCAAAGGGTCTCATAAGACAAGGGGAGCTCTCTCCATTCCTCACAAGTCAAGGGGTTCCACCAGCACCTAGGAAAAGCTAAGAGAAAGCAGGTCCTTGACCTGCCAATCTGTGATCACTCCTCCCAAATTCAAAACTGAAAGGGAAGCAAGACCCTTTGCTGATGGAGGGAGTACATCCACCCATCCTCTAACCAGCTTCAGCTTCACATGCAGCACTCTCCTCTCCAGCAAGAGTTTGATTTAATACATTTATTTAGTGGTAAGATCCTCAAGGCAGAACTCACATCCTCTTTTTGCATCTCAAACAGTTTTGAGCAGTCAGTGTTTAACAAATTAATGATAATATGATGGCACCTTGAAAAATAGACTGTCCTGTCTTCAAAAAAGGGGCCACATTTCCCAATTACTCCAAAGGGCACTGTTTCAGACCTCACTGAGCAAATGGCATTTCAGTGCAGCCACCTTTTAATGGCAATGATGTGATCCTGCTACGGCTGCAGTCACACAACTGTTAGGGTTGAAAGGGACCCCTGGAGGTCACCTAGTCCAAGCCCCCTAATTAAAACAGACCCTTAAAAATTACTAAAAGCACTATTACGCATCTCCCAAATGATGGTATTACTGAAAATACAATGACATAATCCCCACCCCGCCACAAGGAAGGTGAACAATGCTGGGGGGGGGTCAGGCACAGTGAGGCAGAGCCCCCCGAGCCCGCAGGCCTCACTGTCCCCCGCAGTGCCAGGGGCCCATTGGTACCCAGGACCAAACTTTGGGCCACACCCATCCCTGCCACCTCCTGCCCACCCATCCACCGGTGACATCAAAGGCCACCACAGCCCCGTGGGGACCCTTCCCACGCTCACCCCATGCCCCAGAGGGACAAAGCGGCTGTGGGGGTGCTCTCCCATTCCCCCGTCCCACAGCCTGTGGCAGCCATGCTGACCTGTGGGTGCAGTGTCACTGTGTCCCTGTGCCCATGGGCTAGCCCTCACACCCACATGCACCATCCAGCATGGGGATCAGGTATATCCCATCTCCACGCTGCACAGCATGAGGGCAGAGGACAGGAGGGGTGGAAGCAAGTTAAAAACACCTCTTAGCTCAGGTATTTTTTAGCAGCCATCCCCTACCTGAGGTCTGCCATCCTATCCCAAGTTGGCAGCTAAGCTCAGCATCTCTCTGTCATGAAAAGTATTCACGAGGTTTGCGGTGGAGGCTGGCAAATATTTGCCAAGGATTCTTCCAAATCTCCAAGCCCGCCATGAGCTCACTGCAAATTTGTTTGCTGATCGTGGTCCTTGGACTAATTTGCAAATGGAGAGCAAAGAAAATGCGGCCGTACTGTGTAGGGGAAGATGAACAAGCAGGATCCTATTCCATGGGGAAGGCAACCCCACCGACCCTAACGAGGGCTCATTAATTAACACCTGCAGCACTGGTGCAACACCCAGCTCCTGATGCTGATTGTGGCCAGGGAAGTGATGTCTCAGCAAAGGCAGCACCAGGGAATGGGAGGATGCTGCTGGGGATGACAACAGCAGCACCTGCAGGCTGCAAGACCAGTGCTAGCCCCAGTCTGACCTGTCTGTGTGGCAAGCTGCAAAGAGGTGCTGGGAAAGCATCCTCTCCATTTCCCTGCTCCCTCCCCAAAGCAGTTCCAATCAGAGTTTCTCCTGTGGCTTCGCCTCTGATTTTGGCACCTCACCAAGTTCCAGCCTAGGCCAAGCACATTGCTAATTAGCTGCACTAATTAATCACAGTTTCCATTGTTTATTCTTTTGTTCTCGCAGAAACGCCCATGCTGCCCAGTTTGGTGAGCTGCCATGGCATTCATGGAGCACCAGCACAGCTGGTGGAGCTGACCCCAGCAAATGTGGGTCACTGGCTGCTGGGCTCAGTGCTGGAGACCAGAACAGAGCTGGTCCCTGGTCCTGCTGGAAAGTGAGTAAAAAGCCAAAGCCATCAATTCTGGCCTGAAACAGTATGAGATTCACAACCCTTCTCACACTTCCAGCCTGGAATTCCTCATGCCAGCACAACTCAGACCATATTTCTGAAACTTCCAGGAGGCCAGGAGCTGCTGGTGGGTCATTTAGTCCATTCCTCCTTTGGGAACTGGGATTTACTGTACCTAAAGTATGCCCAGTCATCAAGCCTGGCCTCCAACATCTCCAGCAAAGCCAATTCTACAGCCTCCCTTGGCTTCCTGAGGCTGCTGCCACCACTGTCAGGGCACAGTGTGGGCTGCAGCTCACTTGCCACCATCCTTGATCCCTCCTGCAGCCATCAGTGCCACAGCCCATTCTTCCTCTCTGCAGCCATGGGGATGGCTGCCTGGCTGCCACTCCATCAGATCCCCCCAGGGAGACACCCCACACTTGCTCCCAGCAGTGAGCATGGCAGGCAGAGCTGGCACACAGCCCCAGCACAGAGGCAGCCATCCATCCTCTCCCCAGCTAATCCCACCGAAATCCTGCCTTTGTGCTCATCACATCCACTGCCTGAGCACTAGGCACCCGCCGAGCCCGAGCTAATCTCCAGAGAGCTCCCTCACCCAGGGGGGTTCCCCTTCCCTTCCCTGGGCAGCCCTGGCACCCCAGAGGCACAGGGGAAAAGGAGGACATGCTGGCTGTGACTCCTTGCCAGCGCTGGCATGATGTGCTGGGAATGAACCCAACAACCACTCTGCTCGCTCCCTCTTGTCAGGGATTTTTTAACCAGGTATTCTTTGAAAAAAAAAAAAAAAACTAAACAAAAAAAAACACCAAGGGGAGGGAAAAAACGAACTGTTAGTCCAAAGGAGTCTGTGTTGTTAAACACAGAGAAATCCAAGTGTGAAGTCCAACAGAGGCCAAGGTTTCTGGGCTTTGACACAGCTGACAAGCTAGAGCACAATGAGAAAATACGCACACAGAAATAGCCAGGCAGGATAAAGGATTTACTGCTCCTTTCACAGAAAACAAAAGAATAGGCTTAAACACTCCATTTAGGAGTGGTAAAAAAAAAATAAAAGAAAGATAAAAACCAGATCTGCAGGAAGAATATTTGAGTACAGGATTACCAGGAGGTGAAGGAAAACCAGATCCTGCCTGTCCTGGGTGCAGCAGGGCAGCAGCATCCCCAGGGACCCTCTCCCCAGGCCCAGCAGCAGTGTGTGTGTGCAGTGAGCACACACACAAAACACCAGGTCTCACCTCAGAGCCACCCAGTCAGTTCCCTCCTACCCTGGGTCAGAGCATCCCAGCACAGCCCACATTCCAGCTGTCAAGCCAACATCTGCATGGTCTCACCTCTGGAGCATTTCTCCTGGGCTGATTCTGGCTGTAGGATTGCCCTCTTCATTCAAATCCCTCTCCAGGGTCCACTTCCCCAGTGCCAACCACCCCAGCTAATGAGGCTGAGGGTCCCTGCCTTTCAGACAGGCTTTTCCATGATAGGAAGGCTCCAGGCTCTTGGCTGCCCTCCCTTCCATAAGGAAGTGATCTCAGAACACCTCCTGGGACCTCAGCTGAGGAGGCCTGATGGAAAGAGAGCTAGGGCTGGCAGGGGCTTTGGAAACAGCTTCCTCCCATCATCTCTCCAGGTGTGTCCTCATTGAAGAGGGAAGTTTTCAGTTCCCTCTAAGTTTCCTCTAACTTGTGATGAAAGAGAACCTCTTTGGAGAACAGACAGGAACCCAGTTTCCCTGATGAAAGTACTGCAGTGGGATTTTTTGGGTTTCTTTTCTTTTGAGTAGCATCAGCCAGAACAGAGCTTTGCAACCAGGCAGGCAGAAGGTCTTACCCTTTCCATGGCAGGAGACCAAATCTCCCAGCTGGAGACCAGGACAGAAACCAACCCTGGTCCTGCTGGGAAGTGAATTAAAAGCCAAAGCCATCAATTCTGGCCTGAAACAGCATGAGATTCACAAACCCACTCACTCCATCAGCCTGGAATTGCTCATGCCAGAGCAGCTCAGACTGTTTGTGTGGAACTCCCAGGAGCCATGGGGCTACTGGTGGGTTATTTAGTCCATTCCCCCTTTGGAAACTGGGATTTACTGTGCCTAAAGCACACCCAATGGCTAAGGTCAAGCCTGGCCTCCAACATCTCCAGCAAAGCCAATTCTATAACCTTCCTTGGCAGCTTACAAGCTGCTTAATTGCCCTGATAGTTATGCATTGAGGGTTTTTTTGTGAAAAGCAGCTGATTTCTCAGCAGCAACAAATACTTGGGAAAGCTTTCTCTCTGGCAAACACTCTCTATTGTTCATCTCTTTCATATAAAACGTTCCTAATGAAGAGGGAAAGCAGGATCTTGGCTTCTTTCAAAACAATCTGAAATATTATATTAAAAACATGCGCTGAGTGTTGACATATTTAGCGCATTGCTTTATAAAACAAATTGCCCAAGCTCATTCAGAGCTTGACACCATTAAGACAACACAGAACTACAGGATGATACCACTGCAAGAAGTGCCACTCTGGGGAGCTGTGGAGCACCTTGGAGCAGCCAGACAGTCTTAACTTCATCCTAGTGAGAAGTGGAAGCCACCAGCATCATCCCCTAAGAGAGGGATGCACAAGCAGCACTCAACATGCTAATGTGACAACTATAGCAGGTTTCAGACCATGAATCCTCCCCACCCAAACCCTCAGGTCTTCATATAGGCATCTCCAAATATCCAAGGCTGGGAGGACATGGTATGTACAAGGCTCTCACAGCAATGGATCTGTGCTGTGGGAACAAAGCTCAATGTCTCCCTCAACACACCAAGCCAAATCCCTTGGAAGTAGGAAGCTGGCTGTGGTGGCTGGCCAGGTTTCTCTCCACACCTGGCATAGGCAGGGTCCCTACAGAGCCCCCTCCTCTCCTGCAGTGTCTTTGAAGTGCTCCAGGCTCTGCTGCAACAGGATTTTTCAGACATTAAACTGATGCTCAGAAAACAAACAGACATAGAGAAAGCTTTCATTACAAGGCTGGTTCATGTCCAAGAGCAGCCCAGGGGCCAGCTAAGATAGGCAGGGGTGCTTTAACAGCCTCTCACCAGAGGCCAGTGTGAGCTATGGCTCCCTGTGGGCTCCCAGTCCATGCCAGTTCTGCACTCACTTTGCAGGAGCAGGGCAGGAGAAATGAGCAGGTTTTATGGCACATTGGCTCTCCTCCAGGGACCGAAAGCTTTGATGCTGACAAAGCCACTGCATCCTCTCCTGCTGTGAGGGTGCCCAGACAAGATATTTCTGGGTGCATCTGGAGATGCTGCTGGCCTTGTAGAGACATGTCAGGGGTGATAACCACCAGCATGATCCCTACCTGCTGTGGGTGGTGGTCCTGGGGGATCACATCTTCTCCTCCAAGCAGGAGACCAGCACCTTAGGGGGTCTGAGCACAGGGCAGAGAACACTGCAGCCATAGTGTGTATGGAGCATGTGCAGGTTTGTTTACCTGTGACTTAACTCCATCTGCACTGTGGGCAGCTGACACAAGGGCCTGGTTCCCCGGGACACATTGGTGTAGAGCCAAAGACAACTGCTGCCCCATGCCAGAGTGACACTAAAACCCCTCAGGCACGGCACAGACCCTTGGAAAACCTGGTGTGCCTCAACCTGCTTTAACTCAGGACCCTAAACCCTCCAGGAAGGTCCAGCAACTCCTCATCATTTCCACCATCTCTAGCCCCCTTTGGGTTTATCAGCACCAGTGAGTGGACAGGCTCCCTGCAGCGAGATCCACTGAGCACAAGGCATCACAGCAGATCAGAGAGACCAGGGCTTCTCCTCATTTATATTCCCCTCCAGCCACAGCCTTCAACATGGCTGAGGAAGGCAAGGCAAGACAAGGCCTACAGAGAATGCCTAAAGATTATTTCTCTCAGATTCCAATTTATTTTCCATCATTAATGTCTTTGAAAGCCCAACACGTCCTGCAGACAGAAAGAGCATGTTAAATGTGCACGTGGTGGAGCTGCAAAACCACGGTGAACACGTGCCTGGCACAGGTACCCATCCCACCAGGGAGATCAGCACAGCCAAGGAAGGGCTTTGCTGCCAGAGAGCATCGCCCTTGCTCAGCAGAAGCTGTGGTAGAAGGCACTTTTTCCCTGCAGAGAGATCCCCACCGTGCACCACTTGAGCCCAGAAAAGCGAGAGCTTCATTTGGGAAAGCGGAGGTACCACCAGCCCCAGTGCTGAGCATTGCACAGTGGCAGAGAGAAGGCAGGGCTGGGGGAGAGTGACTTGCATGAAGGATGAGAGGAGCTGGAGTCTTCTGTAATGGAGAGAAAATTGCTTTCGCCAACTATCTGCAGTTTTAAAGCAATTACATTTGGGGGGAAGCCGAGAGCATGTCTGAGCGCTACGCGCGTGGCAGGCGTGTTTTGAAATACAAGAACCAAGTCAGGAAAAAATAGAAAAAGAAAATGCCATTTAAAAAAAAATATTTGATGCAGTAGGCACTGAGAAGATAAAGTATTTATAACTCAGGGAGGGGACAGATACTGGAAGCAGCCAGACATTCCAGCAATGGGACAACTGAGAGGAGGTGGGGCAGCTTGCTCCTATCTGTGGTTCCCTTCCTCCTGAGAATATCTACCTTGAGAAGGATTTCCTCTGAAAACACAGCAGCTGAGTGTAGCCTGGTCCAGTAGAAATAAATAAAATTTGTTCTAATTAAAACACTCCTCGCCCTCCGCTTCATCTGCTCATGCAGTAGGGACAGTAACAAAAGTCACCACAGTGACATCAAGATCAGGTCTCCATGGGCTGGGAATGTGCTGCCCTCAGCCAAAACATGGACCTGCCTTAATACTTCCCCTCACAGACCTGCAGGCTGACCCAAAACCCAGTAAGCACCCAGAAGCTACCTGTTAAAGCCTTTTCAGAACCAGATTCAGACTGGGAGGCAACAGCTTGATTTGGCCACAGATAAGAAGCTCCTTCAAGCTGTACAAAATACTGCTGATCTTCCCTGCAAGCCATCACCTTTCACCACCATCCTTCTCCTCTAATCTGCTGGAATTAGGAAGGATCCCAGGCCATAAGCACATCTCCTCTAATGACCAAGGTGGCAGGGCCTGAGCTGCCCTGATCCCCAGAGCTGCTGCACTGACTGCTGCCGGCACTGCTCAGACATCCAATTTATCAGGAGGCTGTCCCTTTTGCTTTCTGGCCACGCGCCTTCCCCTTGTCTTTATCT
This sequence comes from Molothrus aeneus, assembly GCF_037042795.1. NCBI lineage: Eukaryota > Metazoa > Chordata > Aves > Passeriformes > Icteridae > Molothrus > Molothrus aeneus. The sequence goes on along the minus strand of NC_089658.1, from coordinate 3,747,805 downwards.
GCTCTGGGGACAAGTGTGGGAAGCAGAGAAGTGGCATCCAGGGCTTCTGGTGACAGAGTCCCTTTTCAAAGGATGTTGTTCAGCTGTTATTACCAACTCTCGCCAAGTGGAATTGAGACATGAAGTAGATTTGTGCCCAAGATAATGGCGTTTATTAGACAAGCTATTGAAGAGAAAACAAAAGCTAACAGTGGAGAGCCACTAAGAGCAACGCCTAAAGAGAATCCATCACGAATACAAAGAGAAGAAGTGCTAATAGTTAGTGCTTCCCATCAATGATTTGAAACCTCAAGCAGTCCCTTAACGACTCCAGGAGAGTGAAGGTTAGTGTCACCCAGCAAGAGGTGACAAACAGCACCAAGGCATCCACGCTCTCAAACAAAGCAGCATCCAGCCCCTTCTGCTATGGTCAGATGTGGCTGAGCATCTCTGCCCCAGGGTGGCAGCCCTCAGCGTGCCCACGACCCTTCTCCTCACCTGTATCAGCATCACATATCACCTATACAACACAGCACCTGTGCTATATGCTCCTAATGCACACAAGGATGCTCCAGAGCGAGGATCCCAGGAGGACTGCCCCCCACATCCTGACCTCAGCAGGATGGCAAGGAAGGAGAATTCCATCTCTGCACACCCCTGCAGCAACCAGGCCCCTTTTGGTAAAGCCCCCTGAGAAATGCTTTGGAAATCATGGGTCCATCTAGATTTTCCTGTTGGAGACCATCCCCTTCTTTCCTCACCAAAGGAGACAGTTTTGTTCCTGCAAAACCTTCCAATAAAAAAATGCATTTTTAATGTGAATGAAAGTCTTCCATAGGATCTTCACTGGCATGTTGGTTCACTGACAGCCAGCCCAAGCCCCTGGTGAGATTAGCTGGAGCCTGGAACAATGTTCACACCCTGAGGCACAGCTGAGATCTTCGGGAAAACGCAACAGAGATCATGGCTGCTAAACAACAGCTTGTCTGGGTCTTTGACAGATTTCTACTTTCCAATTTCCAGCCCAGACAAACAATATAGGAAGCCCCCAAATCCCCAGCTTTGAGATCACCAATTGAGGCTAGCCTAAAGAGATCACCAATTTCACACTCTTCATCCCGACCCTCCTCTCCTTTGCTCAAGGGCCAGGCTGGGGCAGCAGCACAGGGTGATGTGGAGGAGGGTGAGCCAGGCAAGAGCATGAGGGCATCCACACAGCCCAGAAGCTCCTGAGAAATTTATTGCTTGTGACACGCTGTCAAAGCGAGGCGCGTCTCATTAGTCAGAACCAAAGCAAATGAGAGGGCTCCTTAGCCAATTAAAAATTAAATAAATAAGGAAGGGATGCTCCTTGGGGCTCACCACCTCCCCTTCGGCCCTGCTGGTGAGTGGGAAACCCAAGGCAGGATGTAACACAAGTCTGACTCACAGCTTTGTCCCCTTCCAAGATGGTGAATTCCTTACTTCCAGCGAGCAGCTGGGAGCTGCCAGTGACCACCACAGCCTTGCTGGATCTGGCACAGCCAGATGGAAAACAACAAGCTTGAGGAGCCACACCTGACACTCAGGGAGTTGGAAAAGGAAAGACTTCCTTTCACAGCCCCTGGAGCATTTTGTTTCCCAGCTCTTGAAACGGATCTCATTGACTCCTCTGAGTGTCATTCTCTGCTAAAAATTTCTATTTTTAACAGCTTTTCTTTTTAAAATGACGTGGGTTTCCTTTGAGGGTTAAGCTGAGCAGGCACATGACTTTTTTTTGTTGTTTTTTCTTTGTTTTTTTCCTCCAAGATTTATCAGCCATTGGAGCAGAGGGCATTACAACTCTTCTCCAGCTTGACAGTAACAACACCCTCTGGAGTCTTACACTGCCCTCCTCCACACCTCCTTGCATCATCAAGGAGCGGGAGAGCCCATCCCAGACCCCCAAACAGAGGTGAAGGGACCATTTTGAGCAGGCACTACAGGGCAAAGTTCAGCTTCCCCATCATGAGCCAGATTGAAATTTTACAAGAGCACAGAAGTGCCTGTTGGCAGCAAACATCCCAGCTCACCACATTCCAAATGGGTGCTGGAGGAACCCGAGGGCTGCAGACAGACACATGGGTGTTGGATGGATTGGTGGGGGCACCTGAGCAGAAAACAGGGGAGGCACCCTGAGAAGAGCCCTCCCTCCTCCACCCATACAGGACCCAGCGAGGGAGGGAGCGACCCCAAAGGATGCCATGCCCAGGAGAGACCCCAGCCCAGGGCAGACAGGGAACCCCCTCTTCCCACAGCACTCCCAAAATGTACCCCTTAAAAAACAGCACAGACCTGAAACATGAGCCCAGCCCAGCAGCATTTCCCAAATCAAACAATAAACAAGGAGCCGTTCCTTACGCTGCAGGTCCAGATTAATGCCCACAGTAAACACAAAGGAAGGGAACCACCCTAAGGGGGATGCTGTCTGTTTAAAGGCACAAATGGATGGTAAAAGTAGACAAAGAAGCTGAGCAGAGGCATGGCAAGTTTGGGAGCAGGAAGGGAGTGGGGAGAAGCCCATGGGCTCCGGTGTGGGAAGAAATAGCAATGGAATTCTGCCAGGCATGCCCAGCAGACCCTAACCCCTGGAGCCATCCCACAGGGTCTGTCACCCTGGCAGGAGGGGGCATCCCCTCACCACCCCCAAAACATCCCAGCCCAAACAAGCTCTTCCCTCCTAGTGGTCCCCAAGGCCAGGCAAGTTGGTTGGGGCTCTCAGAACACAGGCAGCAAAACAACACTTCCTCTTATGGAAAAGGGCCATGACCCTGGAATGAACCCCTGTGCCCAGAGACTATTGCTGCACAAGGCTGGTTTAACAAGAAATGGACATTTGAAGCTTAACAGCTCTTACCAGCAGATTCCCCCCTCTCATCCCACTGATGCTGCTTCCCATACGGCACACCCAGCTAATTAATTACAGAGCATAATCCAATCAGTCAGGCCATCCTATTGCAGTTAAAGGCATTTAAGAGAAATGCCATGAAACTCCAGACGGACTGGCCTGACCCCAGACTCTGACACCACTGGGGAGTGTCCCAGGTCCAAACACCCTGGGAAAAAACCTTCAGCCTTGGAGTGCTCCCTGTGGGCTGGGCTTGAGAGTCCCTGCCGACTGATGTGCTGCCCTGCTCCACTGGCACATTGCCCCAACCTGGGCTCGCTGCTGCCCATGGACACACCAGCCTGGCCCTACACAAGCACCAGTGACAGAGATCCCACCTGCCCTACTTCTGGCTCTGAGTTTGCTTTCAGTGTGGCAGAAGGACAGATCTGATGGCCAGATGCCAGCCCATCTTCTCCCCACTGCTGCTACACACACCCCACATAGTCAGCTTCAGCAGTGGCTGCCTCAGGGTATCATGCACCACTGATGCCCATGTGCCAGGACAGCCTGATCCCTTCCCACCTCACCATGCACCATCCACCTCCCCATCACACCAATACAGAGAGAGGATGGCCCCTGCTCACCAGCAGCAGGGACTGGCCTCACTGGAGAGGGGCTTTGGTGGCAAGTGGATGTAGGGAGTGGCTAAAGGATGAGATGCTGTACTACCAGCCCCTTTACTGTTCTTACTGTTGGCTCTGATATGCTGATCTGTAGATAGGATGTTCCCAGCTTTGCAGGGACGGCCTAAATTTCCTCCCTGGGCTAAAAGTGTGGGTGTTCTCCCTGCTCTGCACTTCAGTTATTTGTTGAAGTTATCAGACCCCTTTGACAAAGGTGGGGGCTTGCATTAGCTCAGCCCATTTGGTCCTGAATGAGCCACTGTCCTTTGCAGAGCCCCAGCAAGAGGTTCATACAGTGGGTGTCCTCTGTTCCACGAGCAGCCTTTGTTTCTCCATCACACCCAGGTGAAGCCCAGCCCCATCCACATACGGCTGGGATCCCTGCTGATTACCAAGCTGTTCACTGTAAAGGTATTAAAGGAAAAACCCACGGTGCCAGGTCCTGATCATACTCCCAAGGACTCCATGTGGTTATGCTGCTCCATGCTAGCTGTGTCCCAGCCCTGATGTTTGATGATGAAAGTGGCTGATTCTGTGATTTACTGATCCTACCCTTGGTTAGTTTTTCCTACCCAGAGTGAGGATAAGCTCTTGGATTTGCAAACATTTTGAGGATTGTGGTTTTAATTTTTTTCCCTTTATTGTGTATGCAAGCATCAAAAGCTCTTATGCCTTGATCCAGAGCCCAAAGTCAAGGCAGGGGATATATATCAAGTCTAGATATGTTCCTGTCACAGGCAGCACCAAAAGATTGTTGAAGTTGAAATGAGTGAGGGTTCTGCTCTTACTTGGTCCAGCCCATCTCCCAGATGCTTGACCTTCAAGGAGAAGCGAGGAGGAGCCTCTGCTCCTCAGTCTCACCTGCAAAATGCCTTTGTCAGAGACTCAGGCACAGTTAACCAGGACAAAGGACAGAAAGCCTCCTCTCAGAGCTGCCCTCCCTCGAGCCACAGCTAGCCAGATACCCAGCACTCCTGCATCAGGACCAGCACCACACAGGTCACAGCACCAGGAGTATCCACAAGGTTTTCACCCAAGCAACAGCCAACAAGTTTCACTAATGCAGATTTGCAAAGGAGGGATGTGACTCTGGCAGGACTGGAGCATGGCTACAAGCAAATGGCAGTGTTCACCAAGCACAAGCATGAAGGGAATGATGCCAAAATGACATTAATAACTGAGTCTTCCTGAAAACACCATCTCAGCACAACTACAAAACTCACCGAGTTTACTGAATGTCCTCTCAGAGTGTCAGAAAAAGACACCAGCAATTAGCAAGGGGGGCTAGAACATGATTGCTGTAGATGACACAGGACCAACCCCAGATTTCTAACGCCAGCTGCTGTTTTGTGCTTGTAGGAACTGCATGAGGGCTGGTTTGTTGCACCCAGCACTGAAAAGAAGTACAGCTAACTCATTATGTTGGACCCTAAAACAAGGAACCTAACTACAACAGCACAACATTGTGACTTTGCCAGAAAATCAGGATACCATGACCCCTCCGAGGAGCCAGAAGAGATGGGGGCATGGTTTCTTTACAACATCTGTCCCATGGTCCCCAGGGAATGAGCACAGAGAAAAGCTCAGCATATCTTGATAAAAAATAAAATTAAATAAAAGGAAATAAAATTAGATATCCTTCTTCCTTGTGCTGGAGTGTCCCACACCAGGCTGATTACAGGGTCTGGATAGAAAAAGGTCTCATTTTGTGGTAGCAATACGGCCATTGTGGGATGCCACAGCTGGAGGAGGTTATGTGACGACAGCTACAGCCCAGAAGACAGCCCCAGAGTGCCCTGGTTCAGGAGCAATTCATTCATTCTCAGCTCTTGGATGCCCCATAAAACAGGGCACATCTCCCAGTGGCCCTGCAAGGACTCTCATGGGAACTGACTGAAAAGCTGAGAACTGAAGTGAGACTGCAAACACATCAGCACCTCGCAGGTCACAGGATTTGAGGTTGTGCTACCAGCCCAGAGCACCCTCTCTGCTCCAAGCCCACAAAACAATACACCAGAGAAAGTTCTTAGCCTTCAGCATCCATCTTCCCTTCCCACAGCTGCAGCAGCAGGATCACTGCTGGAGCCTGCACCGTCCCATTTTCTGTACCCTGATATGAACCCTTCCAATTAAACCACTGAACTGTTCCCAGCTCAGCCTCCCATGCATGAAAACGTCCTGTTATTTTGCACCTGCCAAGAGCTGTGTCCCAGCAGATCTATCTTGAACTGACACTTGAGGATAATTAAACCTCTCTCTCCTCCATTGGCAGCGCAGCAGATAAAAGGAGAGCCCTGGGGCCCTCAAGTCGCTGTTGTGGTGGGTTGCTCCTGAACAAGTCAAGGAACGTGAGATGAGACTCAGTTTCTCAATAGAGACATGGGCAAGGGAGCAGGGGGCCAACTTGGCAATTTGCCCTAATTTAGCAGGGGAGCAAGATGTCAGAAGCACGCAGGCAGCTCCCCTAGCCGGGCAGATCCTCTGATGAACAGAGAGCTGAAAACAAAGTGTCTGGCTGGGATCAAATCGAACCCCTGCTGTTGCTAAACCTGGGGTAGCATCCGTCATGCAGTCAGCAGTCCCTAGGCACCCAGCTGTGATGTTCCAGGCACCCTTGGCATCTCCTCTAGCTTTAGTCCGAGCAAGGACTGGCTCCCATTGCCCCCACCAGCACCACTGGGAGCCAGGTGCCCCACAGCATCAGCCCGAAGTTGGCTGGTTTTGGGAGCTAGCGGCAAAATGGGAACCTGTCACCTCACACCACACTCTGCCTATCTCCTGCGCCAGCTGCCTGAGGTTGCTGGATGCATCCAACCTCAAAGCCGAGCTTCGATCGGGGTGGTTTTGAGGTTGGCACTGAGCATCTGCCGTTGCTCCGAGCTGGGCCTCCAGCCCCTCGGGGCATTGGGGGGGCCCAGAACACGGCGACCCTGTCTCTGCCTGCCCCACCGAGCTCTTCGCGCCGGGAGAGCCCTTCACTCCGCGGGGGGACCCTTCCCTCACCTCATCCCAGCCCCGCTGCGAGGGGATCCAGTCCCACTTGCCGAGTGATGCGCTGCAGAGCCGCAGGTCCCCGGGGACCATGGGTGTCCCCCCCGCCTCCGGGAGGATGGATGTTCTCCCCCCACCAAACGCCATGCCGGTGCCCCCGATCCCCTCCGCCGCCGTTACCTGCGCGGGCTGGGGCGGCGGCCGGGCGGGACGCGCCGCGCTGCAGCTGGGCTCGACTCCCCGGGGCTCGGCGCATCCTCCGCCGCTCGGGAGGGCTCGGCCGGGCTCCCTCGCCCCGCTCCCCGCCGCTCTCCGCCTTCCTCCGCGTTCCTCTCCCGCTCACCCGCATACCCCGGGGCTGGCGGCTACTGCCGGGCTCCGCTCGCCGCCGCGGCGCCGGCCACCTCCCGCAGCAGCCGCCGCCGAACCGAGGCGCCGCGCCCCCCGCCCGCCCCCGCCTCCTCCCCGCTCTCGGCCCCGGGATTGCTTTAAAGGGAGAGCGCCTGCATAGAGGGAGCGCTGTTTGACATCCCCTCCAAGATGCACCGCACCCCCGTAGCTCTCCATCACTCCCTGGGCGGCTGGGTGTGCCATGAGGCTGAGTCCCGACAGCTGGACCCAGTGATGGCCCTCGTCCCCCCTGCAGAGCCCGTTTTAGTGAGCGCGTTCGTCCACTCATCCAGAAAATTCTTATCCCACGGGCTGAGTTTGCCTTACCCCTTCCCAGGTGCTGCAGGGAGTGAAGCCACCAAGGGTTCGGCACAGCAGACCCTGTCCAGGAGAAAGCTGTGAAGCCCCTTCCCAAAGCTGACACCCTGTCACACTTCTGCTTCAGATATCATCGGATGTTTTCATTTTCTCCTGCCAATATTATCCTCATCCTTATTCAAGCGGGAGCCGAGGCTTGCAGGTCTGTGGGTTTTAATCAAAACTGGAATTCTCTTCACACAGTCACTTATCTCTATTTGTCTTGCCGGAATGAAGCAAGGTGTTTTAGAGCATTCCGGGGTGTGAGGGCATCCCTGCCCCGAGCAATCTCCAGCTGCCACAGTGAGGGCAGGACCCGGGGGCAGGAGCAGGCAGCCGTGCTGGCAGCTGGCTCAGGTGTCTAGAGCTGGGATCAGGGCGGTGGATTTGGGCTCTGCAGCATCCCACAGCCCTGATGCTCGCTGCTTTCCCGCTTGGTGTTTTTCATCAGCAAGCACCATCTGTACCAGAGCCGGCAATTGTTATGACCTTTAAGGCTCCATCCAGTGGCCACTTCCTTCAGATGCTTTTGTGTCTTACTATGATCCCAGGCACGCTGCCAAACTCTAAACGCACAATGAAGGCAGGGAACATCTTTCCTTCAGTTTCACAAAGGAGAAACATCACCAAAAAAACCTGCCCAGATGCCAAGATTGGGTCTAGAATTGTTCCTGTTCCATTAATACTAGAGATGAGTGAGATAGGAAAGCACACCTGGTAGGAGGATTGTAAAATAATTAATGCATAATGTCAATAATGATCTTCTTATTCCAGCTCTGCTTATTACCACAAGCTTTGCTTGAGTCCACCATGATGTGCTGCATAAAGCAGATATCTCCTGAATCTGATTTCCTGTTTGGAGATGATCTCTAGCTGAGAAATTACCTGCTCTCAAAACTGATTAGAGTCCTCATCAACAGATTCTTCACCCATCCTTTAGGCAGGCCCTAGAATATACAGGGAATTGAGAATAATTTCATGCAGGAGGTAAAATCTGGAGTTGGTGGCTCAGCTGTGTGCCATTCCCAGTGAAAATCCAGACCAAGCAGTGATGGCAGCGGATTCCCAGCCCTAATCCAGGTGCTCTGAGCTGTCCTGCTCTGATCAGTGAAGGTTTTGCTCCTGTGGCATCTTCCAAGCTGGTAGACACTGTTTGCTGCCTTGGGGTGGAAGGGTTCATTACCCCTTCCACCCCGAGCACTTTGGGGGGCTGTCCCAAGTGCCAGGTGACTGCCAGCCCCGGAACAGAGGCAGACTGTGTCAGCAGGCCCTGCCTGCAGGAGCAAGTGTTCCCTGCCTTGGGACACTGGGACCTCTGAAGTTGCTGGCTGTGCACCATGCACCCAGTCACCCTGGAGGGAGCCTGGCATGCCAGGACCCTGCTGGCTCCCCCCCCAGATCCCTGCAGTTGCAGTCAGCTGGCATTCTGCTCTCTTCACATGGTGGCCTAGCTCCATTTGGAAAAGCAATGAGGTATTTTTCCTCCTCTGCTTCCCATGGTTAAAAACTGTCTCCTAATTTCCAGCCTACATTAGCCAGTTTAAGCCTATTTGTTCTTGTGCCACAACAGTCTTTTAGCTTAAATGGTTCCTTTCTGTACCTGGTGTTTACTGGCTTGATATATTTATGGAGAGTAATCATATTCCTGTTTTGCCTTTCTTTGCTGGGCTAAACAAGCCAAGTGCTTTCAGCTTCATCTTACAAGACAGGCTCTCCATTCTGCCCTATGCTAATAGCCCTCCTCTGTACCACTCCCAGCATGAATTCATCTCGCTGCAAGATGGGCCATCATGGCTGTGTGCACCTCCCAGGGCTTGGCACAGCCACCAGTGCCCATCCTGCCTACACTGGTGCCACCCCAAAGCAGCTACAGGCATGGTGGTGCTGCACAGCTGCTGGCCTTCCCCCCACCAGACTGTCACCTGGATGAGGTGACACTGGCAGGAGACACTGCCTTCTGCCTCTGGCTGGCAGCAGAAAGGCCAGGTGTTCCTGCACACTGAGGAGAGCTGGTTTCTCCCCTCTCTGCCACACTGCATTGGTACACATGTGGAGCTCTCCCACAGGAGCTTATAAACTTCCATAGCCTTAAAGGAAACTCACAGAGGATGTGCAGACTCATCCCACTAAACGGAGGAGAGAGATGGTATCACCATGCTCTGATGGTCACTAATAACTTTACCTCTCCTGTGCTATTCTCAGCAGAGATAAACTTCCAGTGTCTGATGAGCCAGAACAGAAATATCCAATGGCTTTCTGTTCTTTTCTATTTTTGCTGCAAGCTGGTTAACCCTGAAATCCAATTACTGCTCATTATTCAGTGGAACTTGCCTCTTATCAAATGGACACACTGCAGGGCTGCTATGCTGACTCCTAGTGCTAATGGAGCCACAAATTACTCCTGCCACGCTCATGGACCCATAGGTGTGAGCCTGGGGGTACAGCACTCCACACACATGCAGAGCTCCTGGATGCTCACTCCTGCATCCCTTGCTGGGGCAGGCAGCCCATTGCTGCTGAGCACACCAGCTGTGGGATAATGCAACCACAAACTCCCCAGAGCAGCACTTGGCTCCCAAGGTTGGTGAGGCATGGTCTTGCTGGAGTCACCCTGCCCAGCCACCCATGGGTGCCGAGGGCCAGTCCCGCTGCCCGGCACGGGCTGAGCAGGCAGCGAACAGCCTTTAAGCTCCAGGGGTTCCGTGCACAGTGTGAAATGCCTGAGGCTGATCCAGGCACGCCTGCCTCGGATTAGCCTGGGAGGCTCCGAGTGCGGGAGTCTGGCTCCCTGCATTAGCACGGGAAGCGGGCGCGCAGCCAAGCCCGAGCGCCGCCTAATTCGCATTCGGTGCTGAATTCAGCAGGTGGGGAAAGGGAAGAAAAAAAAAAAGGCTTTGCAGTTTTCTTTGCTGATTAAAGTCATGGCACAGCAAGTTTCACCTACATTCGTTATCAAGAGGGGAGGGAAAGGGATGTTCCCAGCAGCAGCTGCTGTGATGCTCCCCATGCTCCCCCAGCACGGAAGAGGCAGCAGGCATAGATCAAACCTGCCTGTGACCCTGTGCTCCCTGGGCTGGATGCAGCCCCAGGGCCTGCATCAGTCTTCCTCTCTCTGGCATGGTCTCAGGGACAGTTTCCCTGGTGAGCCTATCTTAAATAGGTTCCACAATAGTCTCTTTTTCTTTCAGATGGTTGGTCAGTCCTTCTAAAAGACAGTTTAAGCTGATCCCCAGCAAAGAGAGATGATGGAAATGGCTGGGGATACTCCCACTGAGGCATCCTGATGCCTGCCACACTTTCTGGCACTCAGCATCACTGGGTTGCTGGTGAGCCCTTACAAGCCCTGCTTGCTGCTCCCTCCCTCCCCACTTCTCCCTGCCTGAAATATCCACCCTCAAGTTTGTCTTTGACTGGACCAGTGAGTGATCCGGTGAGGATCCAGCCAGCCATGGGCACAGAGCAGCATCACAGTCTCATTACAGTGACACAAAGCCCCAGACCAGTGTTCACTTGCTCATCCTCACCACAGAGCTGCTGCTGTCGGCTCTTCCCTGCCTTCCCTGGCTGCTGCAGCCTTTTATTCATTGTGCTGGCCTCCCATGCCCTTCAGAGAGGTGCTCATTTGAAGTGCCATCCACTCACACCTGAGGCTTTATGGCTGCTGGAGGATGGGAAGAATGCTTGGGCAGGATAATCCCCAGCCAAATTTCAGCTCCTGCACCCAGTCCTCTGCTTCCACTTCCTCCTGCCTTGTCAGCTCCAGTTGTCCTTATTACAGCTGATTAATTCCCTGTGCCACTCTCCCAGTTGGTAAAAGGAATTAGCACCATGGGAATGACACCAGGGATACCCAGCAGTGGTCTCCCCTCCATTGCAGGGAACTCGTCCAAAGCTGCTGGGCATCCACAAGAACAAAAGCCTTCAAGGTGGCAATCTGAGCTCCTGTGGGACACAGCAGCTCCTCTTGGTCCATGTCTGGTTCACTGTCTCCAGCCCTGGCTTAGCTTCCTTCTGCCCCAGCCAAAGGCAGAGCACCCCAGGGATCTGCCAGAGGGGGAAGGAGACAAAGAAACCAATGCAACCCAGTAAGAGAAAGATTAAACATAATGCCAAGTAAATTAATATACAAGAAGGGAAGGCAGGTTTTAAATTAACTCATTATACAGCCTGGTTTTCCAACCCATTTATTTATCCCATAGGTCCTGCAGCTTCATATGGAAAATGGCTTCTGCTTGACTGCTATCAGAGCCCGCACGCAGCACGATGTGGCTGCGCAGTGCTGCCCGAGGCTGGCAGGCGACACCTGAGCGTGCCCACAGAGATGTGCGGGGACGGGTAATTGCACATGCAAAACGTTCGGCTGTGACAGCAAACAGGACAATTGAGCAGAGAAATGGGAATCCATTTCCATGCACAATTACCTGGGGAAGGCTAAACCATGGCTCCAGGAGGCAACAGAGATGGGTCCCCCCCTTCCCCCCTCCCTGAGCCACCTCCTCTCGGTGCTGCCTGTTTCCCTGGGGAGCAGGGCACTTCCATCCTCCCAGGAACCGGGGGATGCTGTGCTGAGCTGGATGAGCCCGGTGCTTATTACTGGGTTAGTCTGATTATGGAGCAGACAGCTTACTGAACAAGCTGTTCTGTGGGGTGGATTTTCTGGGAAAAGGGGCAGGGAAGGAAGTGAATAGTCTGAGCCTCTTTGTTTGGGAAGTGGCTGCGATCAGGCAAGGCTTTTCTACAGCATCTCTCTTATTCAGGAATTGCTGTTCCCAGGTCTTACTGATGAGCTAGAGCTGGCTTTTAATAGAGGAGAATAAATAAAAGGGCAAGGGAAAAAAAAAAATCCTAGACCTCATTCTCTTCCCAGTGACTCCTCTTGAGCTGGCAAACAAAAGCCAAGCTGCATGGCAGGATGCTGGGAGCTCTGGAGAGGTGGCTGGTGCTGGAGGCAGTTGCAGGTTTCCTAGGGTCTCTGCAGGCCAGGGGCAAGGTCTGGTGCTGGCTCTGCCACGGGGAGCAGCAGGGGCCAGGCCAGCAGCCAGCTGCCAGCCTGGCTTTGTCCCCACTCCTGCCTGCTGGCTTTACTGCACTACAATTCCCAGCAGCCTGCAGGAATTGTATGCCTTTGCCTTGGAAAGCAGCATCTGAGCAGGTCAGGATAATGCACTTGAGGGGCAGCAGGCTCAGCACTGACTGATGGAGGTGGATGCAGGCTGTGGCACAGTACCAGGGGTTTTTGAGGGCAGGAACAGGGCTTGGGGACACAGTTCTTTCCCAGCAGCACTGCAGTGGGCAGGGCAGGACTGAGGGCAGGGTGACAGGATCACCCCTTGCACACTCCCACCTCCTCCCAGGATGAGGGTGATGCTTTGTTTCACCCTCCAGCAAGAAGGATATGCTGCTCTACTGCCTGGAAGGGAGAGGAGATGGTCCCAGATGACCCAGAAAAGGCTTCTCCTGGTCCAGTCTGGGGGCCCACCTCTGTGGCCAGGCTGAAGCAAACCCATCTCTCCAAGCACTCTGAGCGCTTTGAAGTCCTGGATTCACATGGGAAATCCTGGAAGGAGGCAGCCCCCAAGCCCCCTCTGCATGTGCCTCTAATTATCATACCTTCAGCTCCAGGAGCACCAGTCCTACTTTCCCCAATTCATAATTCAGCCTGACACAGCCCAGCAAAAATCAATTCACTCTTATAAGAAAGTGCCAAGGCAAATTATTTCCCAAAGCCTTCAACAAGGCTTTCTTCTCTCCCAACAACTGTATCTTTGGTGTTGAGTCCTAAATTACAGATTAACCCTTTAATCCCTTCCAGTTTGCCAGGGAGCACAGCCAGGCAGGTGACTAATGAAGCCCTCGGCAAGAGCAAGAGCAAGAGCACCTTGTCACCTTGTTGGCCCATCCATTAGAGGATTGCCCCATCTAGCTATGAGTCCATCCATTTGTCCTTCCCTAATTCATCCCTCCAGACATGCTATCAGCTGTACAACTCTTGCCATATGACCTTGGCAGGGAAGCAAGTGAAGCAAGGACTGCCTCAATTCCTAGAGAGGCTGTTCAGGCACATGGGTCTCTGGAGATCCCTGTCTGGCCTTCCCCAAGGCAGTTTGTGGCCATCAGAGTTTTTTTTTTCCTTTTCACAATGTCCCAGTAAAGTCACCATAAGGGAAAACCCAGCTTGGCATCCCTGCTGCCTTGAAAGCCACATGCGAGGGCCCAGTCCGGATGTGCCCTGCAGCAGCCCAGGTGACATCCCTGGGAGTACCCACCAGCTCCTGAGCAGACATGGCAAGAAAATACTAGAATGCTTAAAAGCCTTCAAATCTGCTCAATGAAAAGGCTTTCCCCAGCCTTGGACCACAAAGGTTAGAAATCAGAGAGAGCCCATGAAAGAGCAAATCTAATAAAGAGAGTTTTAATCAGAGCCAAGAGAAGGGGGTGAAAGAATGGATCAGAGTTGTAAACTGGCTGAAAATCAGTCCCTTCGTTATCACAAACACATCATTGGAACTTAATAGTATTTGACATCTCATTAATTTAAACCAGGAGTCTGGGGAATAGAGAGAGAAAAAGAAAGAACATTATTAATTTTAAAGACCTCCTCCTGTAAGGGCTCACATTGAAAAAGAAAAGAAAAATGTCAGAGGAAAATTGTTTCTTTATGTTTTTCCTCATTTCCTGCCCTGTCTTTTTTTCCTATAGCTTGGAAGAGGTTGATAGGCATGGAGAACTCTGGTCAAGGCTTCCCATGTCCTCCCCAGCCCCAGGGGGGGAATGTTCAAAGGCCAGCCCAGCTCTGGGTTACCATGGGGTGGATGTGGGGTGGGATATAGGGTGCACATGGCACAGCCAGGTGTCCCTAGAGTCACCTAGCTATAAACCAGCAAGAGCCATGTGCTGTGAGTAATTCATGGACAGGCTCACACAGCCTCAGGATGCTGCCCAACAGCGTCTGTCTGTCCTGCATCCACCGCTGGGAGAGGAGCTGAGGACCAAAATAGCCATCCTCAAATCCAACAGCATCCTCAGAGGCTGTGGTGAGGGGCATATCTGCTCCCTGCTCCCCTGCCAACGAGGAACGGAAGGCAGAGCTGCCAAAAATAAAACCATTCAGGACAGCGTCTGTATTGTAAGGGCAGATGGAAGGCGCTGGGGCTGCGCTTGAAAAGGCAGATCTGAAAGGATGGAATTAAAGGGACTTTGGAGAAAGAGAGGCTTTCTGCTAAAGCTGATGTGCTGCTCTGCAGATAAGGCTCCACAGGTGGAGTGGCAGGCACTCTTTGGATCTAATTGGGAAAGGGAAAAACCCACCTCAACTGTCCCCAGATGCCTTTGGCAGCAGGAAGGTGGCTTCCCTTGCTCCTCCAGCTCCCACTGCCAACTTTTTAAAAAGCACTTCTGCATCTTGCCCTGGTATTTCAAGAGAATTCAATAATCTTAGGCAATTATTTCAAAGGATTTTTGAAATTGTCCTATTTTTTCCCCTTTCAGTGTGGCTGCACATCACAATGCCCGAGAAGGCCCGGCTGCCTGCGGGGTGGCCAATTTAGCTCCATGGATTTTGACTGCTTTCTCAAGTCCCACTATTGATTTTCTGCTGGGTCCAACTGAGAATTCAGCTTATTATAAAAATCACAACTGGGGCAGAGCAATGTAGCCGGTGCTGCCTCTAGATGAGGCTTCCACCTTCCCTGAGAGTGGGTCCTGCTGCCCTGCAGGCCCTGTGCTTGTAGGGCTGATGGGGTGATGTGGCCTCTTGATAAAGGAGAGACATTTCACGGGCTTCCCCAGCAATGCCCAGGGTTTGCTCTGTGCTGGCAATTACCTGTTTCCTGTCTCATGCCCTGTTTAACAGCATTCACTCTCACCTGTTTCCTGCACAGACAGTTTTAAGTCCTCAATTTCTCTCTTCAGCCAAGGACTTCATTCGCTGCCAATGAAGCTGGTGGTTTCAAGAGCTGGGCCAGGTGACTTGCCTTAAGGCAGATGTTCAGTGTTATAGAGCCAGCTGAAAATGGGGAAATAATAGGAAAAACAATGACTTCCATGCTGAGCTGCTTGTACTGGCTCCCAACCTCACCATCTCATGCCCAGAGGACACCCCAGTGCCACCATGTCCCCCCAGCTAACTGAGTTTTACTCTTCATTGCTATTCAACATGCCCTGGAAGGGGTAAGGAGGCATCAGAAATGCTGAAGCCACCCCACAATGGCTTTGGTTTTTGTTCCCTGTTATTGCAGCCTCCTGACAGAGCAGGAGCTCAGAGGGGATATTTATGAGCCCTACCAGCAGTGGGCTCAGCTCTGGGCTGTGTTTAAAACATCTCTGTGTTTTCCCAGCTTTAACCACCTCCCAGATATTTACAGCATTTGACAGCTGGAGACAGAGTCAGGCTAAAGTGCTCATCTGCTTCCATGAACGGCCTTGTACCTCAGGGGGAAATTGTTAGGGGATACTGGAGGAGAGGGGAGGGCAGCTCCTGGATGGAAATATGGACATTTCTCTACCACAGCAGGTCCCTCTCCCCAAATTCCCCAAGTGAGCATGGCCAGAAGGAGCTGGGAAGGGGCATATTATACCAGTGTGAGAGACCCCCTGGTCCCTGGCTTCGTGCACAGGGGCCAGGCTGCCTGGAGTTTAGCAGGTTCCCTCTTGCCTTCCCTCTGCTTCCCATCCCAGCTACAGATCTGCCTCATTTTTCTCTCTCTCCCACACCCCCTTTATCTCCTGTTTATTTTTCTTCACTGCTTTTGCATCCTATTCATCTGCCTTTCTTTCCATCTCATCTCCCCCATCCTGAAAGGCTTGTCAGGAGAAGAAAGAGCAAGCCCAGCTTCTCCCAGCTCTATTTGCCAAATAAGGCCTAGAGTCAGGTTTTATTTAACAAAAGGAGAATGAACTGAATGCAAGTAGGCCAGAAGAAGCGCCTGTGGATAAAAAGGATGACGGCAAAGAGAAGGATGAGCACAGCAGAGGCAGAGCATCCCCTTGGGGTTCTGGGCACAAGCTTATTGCCAGAGCCCAGGTCCAGTGCTGGGGCAGCCGCCGGCCACAGCCTCAGCTGCTGTGCTCGTTAGTGGTGCTAAAACAGCGTGACAAATACGGGAGTGTCACAGGAGGTTGGGGAGCCAGTCAGGTGGCTAATGAGCTGGGTTAGGGCGTCGTTATTTGAAGCCAAAGCAGTGTTTTCTTTCCCCCCATTGCCTATAATGCAATTAGAGAGGCAGCAGCTATTGGGAGCGGCAGCAGCAGATGTGGGGGAGCGAGGAGGGGGAGAGAAGCCGTGGAAACCCCTCCTGCTCCACGCCATGGTGTGGGAAGCACAGCCTGAAAAGGAAGAGAAACTGCAAGTCCAGCTAGAGGATGGTCAGTCTCATCAGGCCCCCAAGGACATGGAGCATCAAACCCTGAAAACAACCTGAGGACAAATTCAGCTCAGCCCCAACCTGCAGCAGATCTGTCCAGACTCTCTGTCCCTAAATCTCAACTCTCCCGGTGCTTCCCTTGCCAGTCAGAAGCATCTCTTGGTGCTGGGGATCCATCTGCCCTCGGTCAGCACTGGGCACAGAGGGAGCTTTGCCTTGCCTGATGGCAAACCCTTCTCCATGCCCTGCAGGCTGCAAGGCATCCCCCACCTCCCTCCAGCCTTCCTCGGTGATGCTGCAAGAGGGCAGGGCTGGGGGCCCTTACAGGGCCCTTATAGCACTCATGGGGCTCCTTGAGGGAGCCAGGGGGGATATAAGGCCAGCTCCTCTCAGTCTGCACCCCCTCCTTCAAGACCAGGCTTTCAGGGTTCTTTCTGCACACAGTTCACTCAAGCAGGCTCAAGGCAGCTGAATCAAAACCAACTCAAAATACATTTTTGTAGCCTTTCTGGAAAAATAGCCTTTAAAGAGGGGCCTGGCCCCGTGCCCAGGGAAGTTAACTTCAATTGACTCGGCTGCATTTCGCTCCAGGCCCTCTCTGATTTTTCTGGAGCGCCTTGTAATATCAAAGTGCTACAGTGAGGAAATTAAATCCACTGCACTTAGCACCAGTGTAAGCTCTTTCCTCCATGCCACACTCTTACACAGGCACCAGAGTATCTTTACCATGACCTACCTCAGCCTGTATCACTGCAAACACACGTCCCACAGCATCTGCAGGATCAGGTACACAGCTCTCCTCCCAGGAATTTGCTGGTTATTCACACCCATGGCTCCTGGCTGCACATCCCTCGCCAGGCTTGCTCCCGAAATGGCAAGAAAAGAGACCCACAACAGAAACACTACTGCATAAACCTTGGTGTCCGGATTTAGGATTTTTCCTTGTGTTTCTTTCGCTCGTGGAATTTCATCCCATCTGTCGCTAAGAAACCAAAACGACCAGTACTTAAGAGAGACCAAAGAAGTTGCCAAGGGAAGAGTGCAGCTGGCTACTCTCTTATCTGAGGGGTTTCTCTTGGAGGGGCAGAGAAACTTCGTGATCTGTCTGGGGGAAGTGCATTGGGTGCAGCTCCTCTGAGATCTGTCTGGGGGAAGTGCATTGGGTGCAAATCCCCTGAGATCTGTCTGGGGGAAGTGCACTGGAGGCAGCTCCCCTGAGATCTGTCTGGGGGAAGTGCACAGGGTGCAGTTCCTCGGTCTCTCTCCAGTCCCTCGGAGGGGAAGCCGCTGTGCTCCCTGTGAAGAGATTCGGCAGTGCTGCGAGGCTCCGTCTCCTGCTGCCTTTGCCACCGGGAGCGAAGCTGTGCTTGCGGAAGCGGCATTTGCACCGGGGCCCTACCAACATCCAACCTCAGGAAAAAAGGGCCCTTCACCATCTGCTCGGCTGCCTCAGGGGAAGCCCGGGAACCCCGGGGCCCTTTCCTCTCAGGGGAGCCTCTCCCAGCCGTGTTCGGGAGCCGGCCTCGCCATTTCTCTGCCACAGCTCCGGGTTTTTGCTACACCGTAACCGCACACCCTGTGCCTACCAGGGCACCCCGCAGCTCCCGGCACAGCTGCCCAGTTTCCGCCGCCTCTTGCTCGCCGCCGGCCGAAGCCATCGCCGCCTGAGGGAGACGCGCACAGCGCCCCCTGCCGGCGCGGGGAGCCCCGCCCGCCTGCCCGGCCGGGAGCCGGCAGCGCCCCCTGAGGCCGTGCCGGGAACTGCAGCGCGGGCAGGGCTGGGCGGGGCCGGAGCGCCGGGAAAGGGAAAGGGAAAGGGAAAGGAAAAGGAAAAGGAAAAGGGAAAGGGAAAGGGAAAGGGAAAGGAAAAGGGAAAGGGAAAGGGAAAGGGAAAGGGAAAGGAAAAGGAAAAGGAAAAGGGAAAGGGAAAGGGAAAGGAAAAGGGAAAGGGAAAGGGAAAGGGAAAGGGAAAGGGAAAGGAAAAGGGAAAGGGAAAGGGAAAAGGAAAGGAAAAGGGAAAGGGAAAGGGAAAGGGAAAGGGAAAGGGAAAGGGAAAGGGAAAGGGCTGGCACTGCTGGAAAGGGCCAGGAAAAGGCCGGCACTGCTGCCCCGGGACGGACACAGCGGAAAGTGTCGGCACTGCTGCTCCAGCTTTGCATTCCCGTCTTCCCCATTCTTAAAGCCAGCTCTGCCCAAATGCCCCACAGTTACAATAATTCAGAGGGAAGGGGGTCATATTCTCTATTCCAAGGGAGGTTCCCGCCTGTCTTTCAAACCAAGACACTTGTACATTATATATTTTATATTTACTCCCCATGTGTATCATACCTTCTCCCATCAATGCACTGCAATGGGAGCCTTTGTGCTTCCTTTAACTTAAACCCTAATTTACCCAAATAAGCAGGACTTGGATGCAGAGGCTGCTGAATTCCCATGGCTTGCTCTCATTCCCACGGCTTGCTCTCATTCCCACTCTTATTTGCTGTTCCTGACCATCGCCAACTAATTGGCCCCTTTGGCTTGATTTTCTGGGGAAAAATACAAGCCTAGAGCCCTCATAAGAAGACTGGTGTGTGATACAGCTTTCAGATGGCTGGAGCAGTGGGGCTGGGGGGTCTGGGATGCTCTTGGGGAGTGGATGCTGATCCACTGGATGTGCAGCACCCAAAGCCCCCATCAAGGAAGGGGCTGCATGACCAACAGCCTGTGCTCCCAGGGGAACCTGGTGTTTCCTTTTCCACAGCTGGAGAAGCTGCCTGGCCAACTCTCTGCCTTGCCTGAAATGTAGCACTTCTTAAAACAAAGGCATTTGGCCTTAAATCCCCTTTTACTCCTCCTCAAGACCAGCTTTGCTCTGGGAGCCGGGTGTGCTCAGCAGCAAACCCACGTACAAGGAAAGCACATCAGCTCCTGGTGGGAAAGTGAATTATTGAAGCCAAGGGAAGCTGTGATGAAGCAATCAGGGTGGACTGCCGTATGCTCCCAGTGAATTATTCAAAGCCTGGTTTTAAAGCAATTCCTGAAATAAAGATGACAGAGAAATGGGGGTGAAGGAAAAAAACCACTATAAAGGGCCACTGTGATGCCTCTCTAGGTGTGGGGACCAGGCTGTCCCCTCCACAGGGTGCTGCTGCCTGGTAGAGATGGGCACACACACAAAAATACACCCTGGATGTATCTTTTAATGCTCTTTTATCCTAAAGTCAGACAATTTAGTCTGCATGGGCCGGTTTAACCCCACTGGCAGGAGAGCCAGGCAAAGAAAAGTCCCTGCTTCAGAGGACATCCTGTGAATTTATTTGATTTCAACAGACCTGAAAGCAGAAGAGCTAGAAGAGACGTGCGGTGCAGGGAATGGGGAAAACCAGGCTGAACTGCCTCAAAGGCTCCTAAAGAAAGCCAAACCACAAAGGAAAACAAGAAGGAAAGAGAAAATACTTTATTACATCTGTTTGAAGTGAGGAAGATACAGGAATGAGCAAACACTGAACTGTTTTGCTTCTGCTCACAAATGAACACACCACTGAGCCTAATGGGATTTTAGATTAAAAGTTTTAACAAAAAAATAACATCCACCTCCACAAATAGAGTTTTATAAGGTCAAATAATAGATGCAGGGGAGTAAAAACCACTGCCAGTGTTTTACCTCCTTCTGCAGGGATCCTTCTCCCAGCCTGAGCCCCTGTCTTCAGGTGTCCTCTAATTCCTGTGTTTATTCTTTCAGTGGTTGCATTTCCTGCTGAGGATGCCTGGGGAATAATCCTCTGGCCTCCTCTTTTGGCTGCCTTTTCTAGGCAGGGCTTTACAAGTAGTTTGGCTCCCATGAGCCAAGGCCACCTTTGGGGAGCAGCAGGGATGGGGACAGGCAGCAGAGATGGCCTGGGTGACAATGGGATGCTCCAGAGGGAAAGGCACTTTCCCACAGGGTTTCCTGTCAGGATCTCTAGCTTGTCAGAGTGACCCCAAGAAGAGTTGGAAAGTCTCTTTTCCCAGCCCGGTGCTTGAAGAAGGAGTCAGGGCTCTTCATTTCTCAGTCTCAAGGTTGTTTATTGTATTTTATCTATAAAATTCTTTCTCCTGTCCTGCCAAGGTCAGCTCCGCAGGACAGACAGAGGCACTCTGCCTGCCCACAGGGTGGTGTTATGTCTTTATACTAAAAACTACCTGTACAATGTTTACAGTTACTTCCCAATACCCATCACCTATGTTAGACAGTGAGCTTCTACTCTAAACCAATCCAAAAGTGCCACCATCACAGCAGAAGATGGAGGCCAAGAAGAAGAAGAAGCAGAAAGGCTGGTCACACCCAGATCCCTCCATCTTGCCTCCTGAACCCCCATACCAGAAACCCCAAAAATCTTCTTTTCCACCCCGTGATAACTTCACTATTATTCTACCTAAATTATTGTGGTTTGCTGATCTTCATATAAGGTTGGTAACTTGCTCCACGGGTCATAATCAAACCCACAGGTGTTTTGGCCTCCATGCCAGGGCTTCTGAGCCCCCTGGCAGGGGTCTTGGCCGTCCTGGACAGCCAGAGGGATGTTCTGGGTTCCCACAGTTTCCCATCACTCTTGGGGTTTCTCCAGCAATGCAGAGCTGCAGTCTGGAGACTTGGTATCAGTCAGGGGATCACTCCCCAACACCCAGGAGGGTTCTGATACACCTTGACACCCCCTTTGCTAATAGGACAACATCCATTCCTCACACAGCCTGGCCCTTTACCCACCTATTTCTGCTGGGCACCAGATGCACGTGCCCCATGACTCATTTTTGGAGGTGTCAGGTACTTTCAGCAACAACCGACTTCAAGGACGTTGGGGGTTTGCAGCACCCTTGAAAAATTAGGCAACTTCTGCACGCCTAAATAGATGCTTAATGACAGACACTTGTGGGTGAGCTGTTGGCAGCAGCCCAGGCCCGCGGTGAATCAGAAGCGCCAGGGTGGGTGATGGGTTTATCCCGGGAGCTCTTCCCTGCTGTGCCCTGCCACAGCGTGTCCCGCATCCCACCCGTCCCGCAGAGAGGGGGGGCTCCTGCAGAGCACATCCCACCCTTCCCAGAGCGGGATCGCACAAAGAGCGGGATCGCACAAAGAGGGATCACGCAGCGCCATCCTGCCGAGGGGTGCTCGAGTAGAAGGAGCATCACGGATCCGTCCCCAGCCCCCGTGGGTCGTGCCGGGGAGCGGATCCTCTCCAGCAGCCCACCGGACCACTGGGGGATTGAGAAGCATCGTTGGCCTCTCCAGCGCTCTCAGTCCCCCTTCTTCCCCGCTGATTGCAATCAACACCTCATTCATACGCCTCTGTTTACCAATTTTCCGGGAGGTATCATGCTAATGAAGGGAGCCAGGCAATCAAGCAGCCTCCCAGAAGTGGGGAAAGAAGGAGGAAGAAAGAAAGGGCTGCTGTCGGGAAAAAAAGAGGGGAATGGGCCAGGCAAGGCAGGGAGAAGGGATTAACTCTGCCCCACCACCAGCCCTGCATCCCTTCGTGGTGCAGCTATGAGGAGAGAGGTGCCATTACCTGTTGGGCAGCATCTGCAGCATCCTCAGCAGAGGTGCTGAGGTAACTGGGTACCACACTGAGGGAGATGAGGATGCTGGCCACAGCAAGGAAAGTTTACAGCTTCTGGAAAGTTCAACCTCTGGAGCACACAGGGCTGAGCCTGGGTTCACGGGCTGTGCTCTGCAATAATGTTTGCCCCAGGAATTACAGAAGTGCTGTAAAAGCAAGGGCTCCATGCAGGTAATAGAGTTCAAATTGAGTGCCAGGTCCTTCAGGACACCCTCTTGGCTGCCTGGAGGTGGCATCACCAAAGCCTGTGCTGGGTTTACCACGCCTACTCACCTGGTGAGATAGGTAGGACAGTTTGCTCCCTTCTCACTAAGATGCAGAATAAGGGGTATGATCCTCTGCCCAAAATGCTACTCTGGCAGTGAGCCTGAAGCCCCCTTGGCCAAGGGGGTGTCCAGGCTGCATCTCCATCTAGCCCAGAGGCTGGAGACCAGCAGGTCCATGCAGGCAGAGCTGGCAGCAGCAGGGTGGTTTGGGGCTGGATGGAGAGGCCAGAGGAGTGACAGGCAGGGTTGTGTCCCCTCCATGTCCCCATGCCTTCAGCTGTCTGATTCATGCAGGCCAGGAGTGACAGCCTTGTCAGACAGGGCAGCTCTGAGCAGGCAGCACTTGGAGGCCTTTCCCAGCTCCCAGGGTGCTCACCCATCAGCCAGCAGGGAGGACAGGCACAGGCAGGGCAGGACTGCCCCCCCAGAGCCACCCAGAAGCAGGGTGTCCCTGTCCCACAAGGTTTGGTGCTGACAGGAGCTGGGAGGTGCTGAGATCACCCTTAGGGCATCTCTCCCAAAACAGCACAGCAGCCACCAAGGATTGTCCAGCACGGTTTGCAGACCCCAAGCTGCCCATAAAATGCTCTTTACAGCCTGTTCCTGTCCCTTCGGTGAGGCTGGGCTCGGCTGAGTGCCCTGGGGGGGGTCCAGCCCCGGCCTCTCCACAGATGGGGACAAGCTCTCCATCACCTCCCGCTGTCTGCTGGAGCGAAGATGCCTTGCTGCTCCCCCTCTGCCAGGACTACACCTTTAAGGAGGATTTTTGAGACAAGATCCTATTTTTCAGAGCAGAAAGCTCCTTGGGGCAGGATTTCCAGCACTGGTGGACTGGAAGAAGGGACCTGAGGGCAGTGCTGAGGCTGCACAGCTGAGGACATCTCGTTGCCAGGAAGCCGAGCAGAAAGGATGGCTTACAGGTGGCAATCGGGCAACAAATAACACAGCGGAAGACAGACGTGATTCCAGCCAGATGGAGGAACAGCAACAAACAATCTGTCTCCGGCAGAGGGGCCCCGACAGCCCCAGCCAGCACAGAGAGGGGAGCACCCTTGAGGAGAGGTGAGCACCCTGGCACCCAGCTGGGTTTGGAGCCCACCAGGACTTTGACACCTCCCCACCCTACTCTGATCCCAGGACACCATCCCTTTTCCCGCAGGAGCTGGGGTTTGAGGCATCGAGAGCTGCCTGTGCTCCCCCCTTGCCTGCTAAGCCCCAGGCGCAGCTGATTGATGAAAGGGCTCTCGACATGATTGATCTCATTGACAGCGTGAAACATGGTGATTACCTGGTGCTGGCAGATTTTCCTAAGTGTAGCTCACGCAGCTACAGGACGTTTGTGCCATTATCATTATTAACTCCATTGTTAACGACTAATCTGTGCAAAGATTTGGCCTGGCCTCTTTGAAACACAGGAGGCGGCTGCTGTGCTCATGCTGGAGATGGACCCTGCAAGAGGAAAGGGGATTTTTATCCATTTAATTTATTTTTCTTTTTTCTTTTCGGAGTCTATTTATGGAGGTGAGCATCCCCCAGGCATTCCTGCTCGCTCCCTTGTCCCTTCAGCCCTGGGGGCTCAACATTTCTGGGTGCTGATGACAAGGTATTTCAGGAGCTCTGCCCCATCCACTCCCATTAAAATCCACCGCAGGTCTCAGCTTTCCCTGAGAGAAAAAAAAAAAGTCCAAACCCCTTTTAAAAATGTTTTCTTCCCAAATATCTACCATTTGCCAAACCTAAATTTCAGCCCAGAAACTTAACCACAATAAATGAGCCTTTTGCTTGCAGACCCCCTTGGAGCACCGTCGGCATTTCCTCCTTTGAAGGCAGCAGTCAGCTGAGACCTAATCAACGTCTTTCCAAAGAGGGAAGAAAAAAATATAAATAAACCCTGCACCAAGGCGTTGTAGCTGATGCTCAAGTCAGGGGATCATTTAGGGGATGATTTATTGAATAGCAAACAGGTAAAAGGGAGATTGGGCTAAGGGGGGACAGGCACAACAAAACAGGAGGGATTTAGCAACAAGGTAAAAATAGCCTAAAAATATGGCAAATGAGGAAATAGTGACAGTTGCCATCCCCACAAGGATGAGTTAAAATCCTGGCTGGTGTAACTCAGCAGAGAGCCCGGGAAGCCAATGGAGCTGCAGTAATTTACAATAACTGCTAGTTTGGCTCAATTTAAATAGCTCCACTTTATGAATACCAGGAATATGTGTGCAAAAGAGGAGAGGAGAGTTGGGAAGGTTTTATTTACACTGCAGCTTAGAAGCTGCTTAAACTGATTTGGAAGCAGGTGAATAATTAATTGCATCTTTAAGGAATCGAGCTGTTAATAATACTCCCCACAGTGGCAGTTTATAAATGTTCCTGTCAGGGTGGAACATGGAGCATCGCAGAGGGAAGGTGGTGAGGGGAGGAAAAGCCTCGAGGAAACTCTTCCCCCCACTCCCCTGCCTGCAAAATGAATTAAAGTTGCCTTTTTTTCTGCCATCCAGCTGTTTCTGACACCTGGATGTCAAATCAATATTATAATGACAGCACCACAGCCAAAAAATATTTTTTAAAAAGGAATTTTTTTTAAAAGTCCTATTACTACATGGAAAATATTTGTATTGCCTCCCACTCTCCAGGGTACAGCCTGTTAATTGGGCACAAAGGGTAGGATCTGCCTGGAGCCTGCAGAACCCATTAGAGAAGCAGCTGGTAATGTTATGATGGAATTGGGTAAACAGGTTCTGCAAGGGGAAGAGGGTCCTGAGCAGGGCAGGGGTTGGTCCCTCCTGCTTCTGGACAGCCCAGGACCTCCTGTTGCATCCCTTTCTCCTGTTTGTCCGTCCGTCCGTCCATCCATCCATCCATCCCTTTCACCAGGAGCTGCTTGCAGAAGGAGGATGGATGAGCTAACAGGTGCCTTCACACCACTTTGCCCAGTTAATCCCTCCCAGCCAAGAGAATCCAAAGTGGCACCAACCAGCACAGCCAGGGCTACAGGGATTAAACCAGCACAAACCTCCAGAGCCAGGAGTTCTGGGAAGAATCAAAATGCTTACACTTCAGCACAGGAATAAACCTGTAATAAGGAGTTGGGAAGGAAAAGCTGGGAGAAAAGCTGTTTCCCTCAGGGAATCTTAGGCTGAGAGAAGGATTTGGCCATGGAAAATGGTGCAAGCAGCCACAGCAGGGCAGGGGCTGGATGGGGACATCACCAAGCACCCCCAGCCCTGGGGTGGCAGCAGCCCCTCCATTCCCAGGATGGGAGCAAGAATATCCAAGGTTTTGCTCCTGCTCTCTTTTGGTGTTTTCTTGCCTCTTTATTCCAGCTGGGGACAAACCCATCACTCACCTCTCCCCAGCCACATCCCAGGACCTGTGGGCAGGGGAGGGGGTGGCAAGGGGATCTCCCTTGCTGATGCTCCCAGCCCACCTCTGAGGTGGAAAATCAGCACCTGCAGAGCCCTGCCTCATTTTCCATGATTAATCGGTTTGCTTGAGAGCAGCAGGACTCCCACCCTCATCCATCCCCCCTGACAGCCACGTGTGAAGCCTGACGTTAATCAGATAAATTCCTTTGCAGTAGCACCAACAATTTTTCTAAAGCACAATCTCCCTGGAGCTACTAATAATTACTCCAGATCCAGACATTAAAGCACCACCAAAAAAATGTTTTTAATTAAAAAATTAATTTTTCTGACAGACCCACTGACGCTAAACTTGGAACAGCACAGCATCCATCAGGAGGGAAAGGAGAGGGATGGCAATGACCTGCTCACAAGCCTCTGCTGGGAAGGGCAAGGGAGAAGATTTGCATCCCTCAGGGCTTTGGAGAAGCTATCCCATCTCCAAATGCCCTGTAGTGTCCCTGCTGTGTAGAACACATCTCAGACGGGGCAGAGTTAAGGTGATGCCCAGCTCAATGTTGCACCTTTCCCAGAAAACACCTCTGTGCTGGCAGGAGGAGCCAGGAAAGAGCTGCATTTCCAAGTATCATCTACTCAAGCCTCTGGGAATGACATCCCACTGGCAGGACACCCTCAGCCTCACCAGGTACAGGAAGAGCCCTACAGAATCATCTCCTTCCCTGAAGGTACCTGAACACTCCAGCCAGGCTGGATTCATTATCCCTGGGCTGGGAAGGGAAAGGAGAGGAGAGAATGGAAATAAAACATGTTATCCATGGAAAAAACATCCATCACCTCAAAGAGTTTTTGATGGGGAGAAAAAGGTTCAGTTTGGGAAGCCAAACTGAGATGCAGCCACAGAAATACAGTGCTAAAAAAACCCTGGGATGATGCTCTGGCCAGATCCATCCCAATTCCTGGGGTTACAGCCCCGAATTTTTCTGACTAACCACAGCAATGCTTGAGCTCTCCTTCCCTCTGGCTGCCTCTCATGCAGGGGGCTGAGGCTCAGACTATAATGAACCTCTTCCCTTGCCCTTCCCAGCACCAAGGTTTGCAGTGAGGGTAATGAACATCCCTGTCCTGCAGGGGTTGGGGCTGGCTCACACCAGCCTGGCGGAGCAGCGCAGCCGGCAGCGCGCCGCTAACAAAAGAGGCTTTATTGCAGCAGGATGGAAAGCAGGATGGATCCAGGCAGGGGCTGGATTAATTGGATATGGGAAAATACCTAAATATATACATGGGAGGAGAAGCAGCGAGGTGCTCCTGCAGGACTGAGTTCAGGAAAAGCCAAATTGATGCGCTTAGATAAAGACGCTGAGAGCTGCAAGTGGTGCTGCCAGCCTTCTGCAAAAGAGGTAAGGGAAAAAAAGTGCCCAAAACTGCTTAAAATATCCCCTATACCTTCCCAAAGGGCCCCAAGGCATCATGGCAGGGGAAGAATACTCACATCCAGTGATAAGCCTGGGGCTCAGGCGGGACCTTCCCTCCTCCTGGCCAAGAACCCACTAATGAATTCAATGAAGTCAGTCCAGGAGATCTGGGGAACACAAAAGGTTGAATGAATTTGAGTTGCTTAACCCAGAGAAGAGAGTGTCAAGGGCAAAACTGAGTCTGCAAATGCAGCTGGTGATGGCTGCAAAGTGGGAGAGAGAGCTGTTCCCTGCATCCAGTGTGAGGAGGAGAGGAAGGGACAGGTTAGATGTTAGCAATCCTCTTTCCAGCAGCACTGGGGAGGATCTGGGCAGCCCAGGCCCCACCAAAGGGTAGTTTTTATGGAGGAAAGCTGCAATTTTTGCAGTTCCCAAGGCAGGTGGAACGCTGGTGTGTTGTGGGTAATTACACCAGTACATCTTCACACAGCATCCCACAGCCAAACACAGCAGCTTGGCCTCTGTCAGAGCAGGGAATATGGAAGAGGAATAGGACTTGATTTTCCATTAGCTCACCAAACAGGTGAGAAAATAACCTGCAGAGCCACTGCCCTTCACATACAGCGAGCGGAGATTAACAGGGATTTATCTCAGCACTCCCCCTGATAAGCAGCCCCCTCTCTGGGCTGGAGAGATGCTGGGTGCAGGGGAAAAGGGAGGAAGGCAAACACCTGTGGGACCTTGAGAACCACAAATCACTGCTTTTCACCTCTCACTGAGGATAATTCGGTGGCTAGAGCTCTTTTGGAGATCTCAAACCCATCTCTGCCTTCCTATGTCTCACTTCTGCCTTATTATGGTGCATTTTCCTCTTTTTCTCTCAAAAAAAAGCAAAAAAAAAATCCCACCCCAACCCTTCAGCTTTTCTGTGATGAGGCAAGGATGTTTCTGCTCACCTGAAAGCCTTCAAAATCAATACAGAACTTACCTGTAATAATCCCCCACTTCAGAAAATTGCTTCAAATCACATCTATTTGGGGGAGACAGTAATTTAGACTG
Organism: Molothrus aeneus; assembly: GCF_037042795.1. Lineage (NCBI taxonomy): Eukaryota > Metazoa > Chordata > Aves > Passeriformes > Icteridae > Molothrus > Molothrus aeneus. Next base: position 3,719,517 of record NC_089658.1, on the reverse strand, counting down.
GCTTCCCCCAGGAATTTCTCCTCTGGAGGCGCATGGCTCAGTCCTGGGAGCAGCAGGTTGATGGAGCAGGTACATAAACACCCCTGGAGAGAAGCCTGGCCCCGTGTCTCACCCACCTCACAGCTGGCCATGCCTCTCCTGGCTGCAGCCCCAGCTGATTTCCAGGCCTCCATCACTTCTCAACACATTTTTTTCCTCTGGATTCTTGAAATTAAATGCTGCTAATTTATTTTGCAGAAAACTCTGCAACCTGCTGGTACGTCTCTGCCAGCTGTGACCTCATCCCCCAGTGATTGGATTTTGGAGTAAATTAATAGAACCAGTTCATTAATTATTGCAAGTAACTTGTGCGGTGAACTGGACCCATCTCTCATGTTCCCAGGCTGCCCAGGAACTGCTCCAGATTCCAGCTCAGGAAGCACTTACTGTGTTTTGATTTCAGCTGAGTGCTTTGGATGATCACTTCCCTGTGTTCCAGCTGTTAGCAAAGAGCAAACCTTAAATTACCCCCTGCTCAGCTCCTGCATCCCACCCCCCAAAATAAAGGGGGAACCCTGAAAACAGTATCTCCAAAGCTCCTACAGCCAAGGATAATACTGAACATCTACATCCTATTCTAGACAGGAGCTGGCAGCAAGTGAATGCTCCAGCGAAATCTCTAAACACTGCACATATATTTTGGGTTTATTTGCTGGGCTTACCACTGAATCTTATTTGCTGGCGTTGGTTTGGTTTTTTTTTTTTTTTTTTCCTTTCCTTTCCTTCTTTCTCCCTGGGAGAACTTAATAAATCTTTGAAATCATCAAAAAGAAATGCAGCTTCAACACTTAGAGAGCACGGTTAAGTTACTTCCTGGCAATATAAACTAAGGCTGTAAAGTCAAACATTTCCATGCTATAACACAAGGTAAAAATGAGGGTTTGGGAACAGAAGGAGCAGGAACAGCCCAACAAGGTAAAAATGAGGGTTTGGGAACAGAAGGAGCAGGAACAGCCCAACAAGGTAAGAATGAGGGTTTGGGAACAGAAGGAGCAGGAACAGCCCAACAAGGTAAGAATGAGGGTTTGGGAACAGAAGGAGCAGGAACAGCCCAACCTCAGCTCTGCCCTCACTCGGGGCTGGACAAACCTGGAATGCTCACAGCTGGCTGGAGGTGGTGACAGGGATGTCACTGTCCCTCCCGTCCCCCAGCTTTTGCCATGTTCCCCTCCTGCCACATGCAGAATTTCAGCTGTTCTGCTTTCAGGGGCTGCCATGATCAATCTCACCTGCACCAAGGCAGGGACAGAGTGAACAACCCTGGGTGCCACCTCCTCCCCTCTCTCTCTTTCCATCTCTTAGCAATGCTTTGTGCAGCATTGGCAGAGATGGGGGAACCCCTTTGGAGCCCCGAGAGAGGAGCCTGGTAGCACTCACCAGCTGCAAGACCAGGCTGGGATGCAGACAGGACAGTCAGGACCACAGCAGGATGGAGACAGGCAGGACCAGGGATGGATGCAGGCAGCATTTCCATGGCAACACAACAAAAAAGCAGCAGGGCCACAGCTCCAAGAGGAGAAAGGGGTCAGGATAAACTTTGTTGCCATGGAGGGCACAGGGACACAAGTGCTCCAGCAGCAGGGAGGAGCTGAAGTTCCCACCCCAGGATGTGTCACCCACCAGCACCTCGGGGCGCTGTGGGGACCCCAGCTGCAGGTCCTAGTGTCCCTCACCTTTTCCTGGTGCCAGGGAGCTGGGGGTAATTGTGATGCAGAGAACTGAGGCTGTACCGTGCCCTTGATTTACTCTCTCCAGCCTCCTGCTTTCTAAATCTCTCTTTATTAGTATCACCACACAGCAGAGTGCAATTAGCAGTATATTAGCAATAAAAAAGCAGCCAGAGCCAGAAGTACTGCAGGTTATGGCTTTAAATCCTGCCTCTGACAGGGTGGCTGTGGACACAAACCCTTCCTGTGACCCCAGCCCGGGCTGCTGCCACACCACCCGTGCCCACAGAGCAGGAGAACACCAGCACCCCTCCAGCAGCTCATCCCCCCTCTCCAGAGCTTTTATAGGTGCTGCAGCAGAGCTGACACTAGTCCTGGCCACATTTAACCATTTATATTGATTACCCTGTCAGCTCATTTGAATAATTAAAACCAGATGGAGTCCTTTTAAGCATTTAAGGGAACAGCACAGGGAGCATCCCCGGAGCTGTGTGGTTTTGGCAGATGGGTGCAGGGGAAGCTGGCCTTCCTCTGGGTGACATCTGCCACCCTGTGTGGTACCTCCCATGCCCCTGCTGTTGGGGATGGGGTGGTGGAATCAGCACAGTTCCCACCCCTGGGCAGATTGGTGGGAATAATTACTCTTGTACACTGCTACCGTTCCTTAAATAAACACCATTAAAGCTGCCAGCCAGCCACAAGCCTGATTAACAGCAGCAAATAAATGAAGCCAGTGCCAACAGCCCAACGTTCCAGTGTGTGTAGGGAGGGGGGGCCCAGTATCCAGCCCCACCTTGGCATCCTGACCCCCGGCTCCTGTTCCAAATCTCACCCCCCTGCAAAGCTCTCACACCAGGCCTCTTGCCAGGGACCTCTGGCTTCTTAAAATGGATGGGTGATGCCAGCTCAACTCTGGTTACTTGTTATTCCATCGTCTTTTCAAAGGGAGTAAAATATTCCTGGCGTGGTGCTGGTTATGCACTCCTGCCATCAGGCAGGGATGAGTTATTTTACAGAAAGAAGCATAGATTAATACGTCAAATGAAAATGAACTATCGGCAGAATAAGATGAAAATGCAATGGCCAGTGACAGGGAGAAAAAGAGGAGAAAAAAGAAAGCCAGGCTTCTTGGGAGGACAGGAGCATTAAAAACTGAGGAATTGATCAGCATTGGTGAAGTTGGATGGAGCTCAAACACCCTGCACAGGGCAGGGACCTTTCCTCCTGCCCAGAGCAGAGCTCCACACCCTCACTGGGGTTTGTCCTGGAGACCTGGTCCCACCATCCCCACCTCTGCCCCGAGGTCAAGGGCATGTCCCAGGGGCTGGTGAGCAGCTGGGGCAAAGCTGGGGTGCTTGGAGCAGTTCTCCTCTTGCAGCACAGCACCCCTGACCCTGGATCTGCTCAAAGCCTCATGCTCCAGGCTGCTTTGGAGCTTCTGGACCAGCTGCAGAAGGTGACCCTGTCAGTGGGTGTCCGTCCCACCACCAGACACGTGCCCCCTTTTCCCCAGAACCACCCTGCTCTTGGCTGCCCCTCACTGCACCATCCAGCCCTGCCATGATTTCCCAACCACCAGAGATAAACACCACTCCAAAATATTTTTCCAAGGAGGAATGGGTGTGCTCCAGGAGTGCGTCACAGGCACCTCACAATTTACAGGTGTTTATTGTCTGGGACAAGCAGTTGAGCTGAGCTGGTTTCATTTAGACATACTTCCAGTACCTGGAAATAGCTATTTATATGTCCCAGTGTTTTGACATGGTTAGGTGCCTGGATTTTGATGGATCAAACCATGAGCAGCAGGCTGGCAGGTCTCTGTTTCCTTTCCTCCCAGCAGATTCCTGTGCTCAGGCATCAGGGTGGGAATGGGGAGCCCCTCTGCTGGGCAAAGTCCAGCAGCCTCCCTTACTCTCCAGCTCCTCAGCATGGAGAAGAGGCCAGAAAGATCCCTTTTCCTGCCTGCTGCTTGCTGCCTCTGTCAGAGATAAGAATTAATTACATTTCCCTGCTTTTGTAACTGCCTGGGGAATTTTTCAGCTCCCTCCACCACGGGGTCCACCTGATTTAAGGGGGGAACAGGGATATACTCAGTTTCACATGTGCTAATATTGCAGATGGGATATCACCCCTGAGCACCAAACACACTGCAACAGGAACATTTGCAGAGCTGCTTCCCCATTCCCCAATCCCTGGGGTGCCACAGTCCCTTCCAGCAGCACTGGAGTGGGCAGAGCCCAGCCTGACCATAAATCCTACAGGCCTGGAGCCTGTAGGAGCTTGCACAGCAGAATAAGGGATGGTTCCCTCCAAAAACCCCCCAGTAATTTGGCTTCTCCTGCTCTCTGAAACTTTCAGAGCTGATGGGACCCTTCCAGAGCCAGAGAGGTTGGTTCACCCACACCACAACACCAGCAAAAACAAAGAGAGGCTGCTGCCAGCCAGAGGAAGAGGACCAGGCTGTCCCATCCCCGCGGCAGACCCAGCATGCCTGGGCAAGCAGCATCCCCCAGCCCAGCACAGGCCACCTCTGCCCTCAGCCCTGTCCTTGCCTGCCCAAGGGTGGCAGGGCTGTAAATGCTTTTGGTGGAGGGGCCTGCCATGAATCACTCTGGATTTACAGCTGAGCTGCAGGAAAGGGAATTATATAACTCTCAGGAGACAGGCTGGTGTAGAACGAACATCCATCAAGCACAAATTCTGGGTTATTTACCACTGCTGGATCTTCCCAAAGGAAACACCCCCTGGGCTGGACAGCCTGGGGATGGATTCAGCCATGGGGGACTGCTCAGCAGGTGGGAAGTTCTGTCCTCCTTGTCAGAGGAATGTGGGGTGTTTAGTCCCCCCTCTGCCCACAGGATGAGCCCAGTGCCCGGCAGAGGAGGGTCTCAGCTCACACAGCCCCATCTGGATCACAGATCCTGGAGCCAGAGGAGTCTGGCAGCAGTGCCAAGCAACCCTTTTTATGAGCAGCACTTAATTATTCACCCTTTTAAAACGTTTTGCATCATAAACCTGGAATGGAGCAGAGGAAGGTGATTGCTCTGCCACTCGCCCTCCCCTGCTGGAGGCCAGGGCTGTGTGCTGGGATGGTGGCACGGCCTGGGGACACCATCCGAGCCAGCACCCAAGCCCTGATGACACCTGCAGGGCCACTTTGCACTGAATTAAGACCCATACAGGGAGATTTAGGGAGGTGAGATGTACCACAGATCATCAAATCCTTGTGTCCTCAACACCGACAGCCTTAAATCAAGGCACAGGAAGGGGGCAGGAGACACTCTCCAAAGCACAGCCTGGGTGGCCACAGGGGTCCCTGTGATACACAGGAGCCAACTTTCCAGACACAGGCTGTATTTTGTTCTCCCTAGGTCCTGGCCATGACAGGCTGTTGATCCCACCTTTTGGGAACATCACTTTCCTGCTTGGCTGGTTTAGGAGCAGACACGTGTGATGGCCCAAGAGCTAAACTAAACCTTTATCACATAAATAGCCCCCTAATTGTGCCCTGTTATATCCCTTGAACTTAAGGGAAGTGTTTCCTTAGCTAGAGGAGGATTTGAGCTTTACTTTTAAGGTAGGACTTGCAAATCCCAGGAAACCTGAGCACCCTGGTCTAGTGGAAGGTGTCCCTGTGGGGGCATTGGAACTGGGTGATCTTTAAAGCCCCTGCCAGCCCAAGGCAATCTGAAATTCTATTATGTGAGCCATCACAACGAGCTTCCCCATATCCTCAGCCCTTGCAGAGAGAAAAACAGATTTGATCTGCCCAAATGCTGGCTTTTTAGGAGGGATTTTGGATCCTCTCCCAACCTGGGAACTTTATATCAGTTCTTTGCCATTTTCCTTAAATTGGCAGTAAAAATTGAGGGAGACTAAAAGTCTGTGATTTGCACTTTGCACATGGGGAGCGGAACAATCTTTTGTTCATTTACTGTGACAACTGCAGCTCAGATTTAATTATTTACGATAATGTTCCAAGGCGCATTAGGGAATGTTCTCTGAGCTCATAAAAAATAACAACGCCTTGGTGCTGAGTGGCACCTAGCTACAGGCTCTGCTACTGCACTGGGGAGGCACGTGCAGCTCCGGGGATGGAGCACAATCCTCTGCTCACACCTCCCCTGGCCGGTGGCTCCTGCCAAGCACAGCCCCCTGAGCCATCCAAGCCATTCCCATGTCACACTTCCCACCCAGAGTCCAGGACAGGATCACTCCACCAGCACCCTGAGCTGCTGCAGCCTCTGCACCTGCTCTCTCCAGCAACCCCTGCTCCCCTGGCTGTGTCCATGGGTGTATTTTTATCCCCCTCTCTCGCAGACATCATTTATGAAAAATCCTTTCCTTAGGATTTTTCCTCCTAAAAATCCTAAGGAGCTGAGAGACCTCAGGAACAAAATGTAAACATTGATTATCTGCTGCTGTGGAATGCAACAGGTGGATCTTTGATTGGCCCATCTTAGATGTTTGTAATTAATGGCCAATCACAGCCCAGCTGGCTCAGACAGAGAGCCGAGCCACAAGCCTTTATCATTCTTTCCTATTCTATTCTTAGCTAGCCTTCTGATGAAACCTTTCCTTCTATTCTTTTAGTATAGTTTTAATGTAATATATATCATAAAATAATAAATCAAGCCTTCTGAAACATGGAGTCAGGTCCTCATCTCTTCCCCAGTCCAAAAACCCCTGTGAACACCGTCACACCCCTCTCCTGAAACACAGCCTGCAAACCCCCATTCCCTCCTGAACCTCTCCTGAAATACAGCCTGCAAACCCCCATTCCCTCCTGAACCCTCCCTTGGTTCCTGTTTTCTCTTTGTCCTTGTCTAAACAACCCCTGCCCCACCTCAGTCTGCCTTCCAGCACTTTTTACCATGTCCTTCTCCATTAGTCACAGGAATCAGGGGAGACAGTTGGTATTTCATTATTAAATGTCTCACATCCAATAAATAGATCATTATTCTCCTCTGATTAGCAGCTCCACTTCCATCAGTTCAGAATAGTTATGGGTTTTTTTCCCTTCCCATCTTCAAGGAGTAGCACAGTTTCTCCTAAGATCTGTTATAATCAAAAGATTAGAGCTCTGGAAATGTCCTCTGCATACACAGGAAGGTTTTTTCCTTCTCTCCCTCTCTCAGAGTGAGTGTGCTTTGAAACTCTGGCTCCTGGCTCCACGATACTGCCTGTACCTGACCTGGTTTAATTTTAGTCTTGCCCAAATCTGCCACCAGCTCATTTAGCTGCAGCGCTGAGAGCTCTCTATGGAGCTGGCCACAGGTCAGCTCACATACTTTTATTACAATTGCAGAGTCCAAGCATATCCTGCAGCTCTGACCTGGCTCCTGGGTGTTGGACACCTTCCCTCTGAGGGCTGCAAACTCCCTCTCCTCCAGCCAACCAGCAGCACTGGGATGGAGGCAGGAGCTGCACCCTGGGCACAGCTCCTCTCTTCTCACACTACAGGTGTCAGCATCAGGCTTCACATCATACCCACAGCTTCAAAGGCTGCAGAGAAAATCAGAGGTGGATATGCTGTCTTTTGGGACATTTCCAGCGTTTCTGACAGGGCAAGCAGTGCCCTGGAAAGCGCTGACCCAGCTGCCCAGTTACAGCCATGATGGGCCAAGCAAGATGTAAGAGCACAAAAATTCCAATGAATATTCATTTCAAAACTTGCTCAAATATTCCCAAGGTAAATGTGGCTCTGTATTAATTTCACTCTGCATACTGAGCACATTGGTATTGCAGACAGAAAGCTGCACAACCAGATAAAAATAGGTTTGGGGTTCTCTCACCAGGGCAGGACAATTTTAGGCCCCCCAGGATTGCAGTGCCCTGCAGCTCTCCCTCCTCATGTGCTGAAGGAACATCTTCCCCCAGGCACAGCTCAGCCAGGATGGGGCAGCAGGTCCCACCAGGCTCAGAGCAGAGGGCAATTCTCTTTTAGCTTGCATTTTTCCAGAGGTGTGGAAAAAGCCCCCTCTGAAGAGAGCCACGTAAATGCTCTCACAGGACATTCAGCTCAATTAGCTCTGCTGACCTCAGAGCCAGGCTTCAGCTGAGTCTCACAGGAACAGGGCAGCACAATTAACCAGTGAAGTCCAGAGCAGTGAATCCCAGTGGGAGGCAGATCTTCCCCCAATAAACCCAACCACTCGAGCTTCTCCTTCAGTCCCAGCTCCTCCTTCACCGAATCTCTGGATTTTCAACACCGGAGGCCCCTCCTGCAGCAAACCCTGGTTTGTCCCACCCTGCTGACACCCCTTCCATCCATTCCCATTCCTCACACCCTGCAGCTCTTCCCAGGCCATAACTGGGATGATTTGCAGACATGTCTGTCCTCGAGCTCATCTTTCCATCCCCTCCAGAAACACAAGACCCACTCCTATGGATGCATCCATCACCCCTGTGTGCTGCTCTGGCACTGATATCCCTGGGAGGAGCTGACAAGTTTGCATCTCTAACAGCTCCTCCAATATTTGTACCCGGCTCCATCCCCGCCTGGCTGCATCCCTCCCGTTCCAGGAGGTCTCCAGGTGCTGTGTGAGGTGTGGGCTCAGCCGAGATCCCAAATCCCTGTGTCACAGCCAGGCCCTCCAAGCGCCACCTTGGGACCAGCTGGCTCCAGTGACATCCCAGACAGCGCCGGGAACGGGGATGAGGATGGCAGGGAGGGGCACAGCACAGCGGCACCTTTCTGTTGATGTTTTTTCCCTTTCACCAACGGGACAGGATTGCCTGGGTTTGTTCCTTGAGCTTCATTCTCAGCATCAGCCTCATCACATGCTTGAGACAACAGGAGGATGGCAAAGCTCACGTACAGCCAGCAGCAGCCAAAGATTTCTGTGTTACACAGCATCTTAAAAACTTTTTAGCCCATAGCATGTTGCTAAAGCTTACAGACAGTTGTTTTAACCAATTACTAAAAGTACACACACACCTGCCTCACACAATGCTTGCTGGTCTTCTTTCTATTAACAATACACAATACTCATTATTAAGCTTAAAACCTTTCTATTAACAATACACAATACTCATTATTAAGCTTAAAACCTCTCTTAAAACTGAGATTATGAGTGTGTAGTTTAAATAAAAGTAAGATCACATAGAAAACTTAGAGTTTAAAGTTTTAGAATATAGTAATATATATAAAACTAAGAAGTTTCACTAGGTGACTAGTTCTTCTTCATGAGTTTTAGTGTTTTATAATTAAACAGAAAAGTACACATTACAAAACATGAAAGATTAGTTATTGAGTTAAAACTGAAAATAATTTAAATATAATTTCTTAATTAAATAGCTTAACCTTAAAAAACCTTATAAAAATAATTAATCATTTTATACCTTGTTAGTAAAATACTACAAAACTCACAGCTTATAAGTCTATGATATAAATAAAAAATAATAAACACCTAAATCTAAACACAAAACATCAACATCTCAAACACTTCAATCCCAACCTTAACAAAAGCATAACAAACAAAAAGAGAACCAGCATTTAGTGGTGCCCCAGTGGAAATCTCTGCCTTCTCCTCTCAGTGCTGGAAACCAATCCCTTCCATGTTCAGGGCCAGCTGCTGCCTGGCCCTTCTTCATTCCCATAAATCACAGCCCCTCACTTTCCACCTGAAGATGTGGGGAGCAGCACCTTGTGCTCCATGGGTTAAAAGACACCAGGAACTATTTGGGATGGTGGTTGGGGCTCTCCATCCCCTGCCAGAGGGCTACCCTGGCTCTTCCCACATCCCATGAGCACCAGGATGAACCAGCACCGAAAAAACAGAGCCCAGCCAGGAGGGATTTGGGGAGGGGCCAGGACTGAGCTGCCCCCAGCCCTCCCTCCACTCTGCTGAGGATGCTGCAGCTCTTTCCTCATCCCACTCCTTGTTTAGTGGCTTGTTCTGCTCCGGGCTCAGAGGGTATTTCAACCATCTCACTGCTTCTAATCTCTTTGGGAACATTGCTGAGAAACACAATTTCAAGCCTCCTAAGATGTGATATGACTTGTAATTTGAGGCAGAGGTGAGAGCCTACCACCCAAGGGACAGAAAACAAACTGCCTCTGCAGGATTCTGCTCCCAGCCCTCCTCCCCGTCCTGCTCCCCTTCCAAACTTGAGCCCCAAAACCCGGGGCTGGGGAGGGGTCTCTGGCCTCCTTCCTCACACCCAGCATGTCAAAGAGAGCAAAGCAGAGGCTGGGGAGCACCTGGATGAGGAGCAGCACTTGTGGGGCACAGGGGGGATGTGCAGGCAGTGAGGGATGGAGGGCAGGGCTGGGGCCAGCCCCAGCTCAGGGGAGCAGCCCAGGAGGCTGAGTGGCACATCCTGCAGTGCCAGCCCAGGAGGCTGAGTGGCACATCCTGCAGTGCCAGCCCAGGAGGCTGAGTGGCACATCCTGCAGTGCCAGCTGCTGGCACCCAGCCCTGCCAGGAGCCCCCAACACCCAGAGCAGGATCCCTCTGCAGGCACCCAGGGAGCCCCACACCCCAAATCCCACTGCTGAACGACCCTCCCTCCTTTGCCAAATGTGCTCCCACAGCTCCACCTGGATTCTCTCTCCATGAAAAGAGCTGTTGGATCAGATCAGGATCCCTTCAGGATTCCTTCCTGGAGGGAGGTTGTGCACAGGTGGGGTTGGTCTCTTCCACCAGGCAGCACTGGCAGAAGCAGAGAACACAGCCTCATCAGGGAAGGGATAGGTTGGATATTAGGAAGAAAACTTTCACCGAAAGAATAATAAAGTACTGGAATGCTCTTCCAGGGAGGTGGTGGAATCACCATCTCTGGATGTGTTTAAAAAAAGACTGGACATGGCACTGGGTGCTAGTCTAGGGCAGGTGTTAGGGCATAGGTTGGACTCGATGATCTTAGAGGTGTCTTCCAACCTCATCACTCTGTGATTCTCTGATCAAGGCCCCAGCTCTCACCCAGCCTCTGGCTGAGCATCCTGTGGGAGCACTCCCCAAACTGGGACAGGGGCTGCCCAGACCAGCACCAGGTAATTCTGGAACATTCCACCCCAAGTCCCAGTGCTCTGGGGGGTGATGCTGAAACAAGAGGAGAAATAACTCTGGCAGCTGGCCTTCACATTGCTGGGGCCAAAACAAGGGGAGGCAGAGGAGTGGAAACATCTGACCTTAAATCTCAGCACCAGGCAAAGCCCATAGAGCATCCCAAACTTCACTCTTTAAAAAACCAAAAGGAAATCTATTATTGATTTTACCAGAGAACACAGGGATTTTGCAGAGTGTTCGAGTGCTGGCAGGACCCATCCATGGATCTGCAAAACCCTCAAGCCCCCCACGAGGGCCTGCCTGGCAAAGGCATGGAAAGGAAATGAGTGGGATGGAGCTGGCCATGCTGGCACATGTGCCTTTGTTTCACATCAGAGGAGGAGATAATAACCACCTGTGATCCTGTAAATTTTGATTTACACTCCAGCATCCCAAGCAATGCTCTGTTCATGGCTCAGGTGTTAATTGGGAGATTCCTCCTCATTTGTGAATATAGCAGCTCCCCAGCTTCTTGGCTGGGTGATGGTTTCATTATCATTTCCTATATGTTAGCTTTAAATCCCCAATAATCCCACACGACTGGAGCCCATTCCAAGTGAGCAGTGAAATCCAATTTAGGATCCTATTCTCTCAGACTGTGTAACCAGAGCCTGCTTCGTGCGGGCACAAAAATCCAATTCAGCTTCTTTGCCTCTCAACAGCTGCCCCCATGAGACTTCTCCAGATGAAAAAAGCATAGACACAAAACCCCACAAGCCAGACTTGGAGGTCTGAGCCCCTCTGGGAAGGCAGGCACTGGGGGAAGGGGGTGTGGGGCTGCTCCTGCATCCCTGCCCTGCCCCCAGAGCATCCTGCAGGATGTTCTCTCAAATCATCCCCAGCTCCATCCCCAGGCACTTTCCAGGTCACACTTCCCTCTTACAGCCTATTCCCTATGCAGTTTAGTCCTCTCAGGCTTCTCAACCATTCTCATTTAATTTCCATTAATCCCCATTAACCACACAACACTCGCAAGTCACTCCAGTGCAGGATATTTAAAGATTGCCCAAATTCAGTGACTTACCTTCTGTCAGTGCCAGGCTGAGGATGTTCCCTACATCCCAGGGCTGGAGCCATGCTGGAAAATCAGGGCTGGGAGTCAGTGACAGCACTCCGAAAAACAGAATTTGGGCAAGACTGAGTTTTCAATAGGACTGAATTTCCAGTTTCCTGAATTGTCTTTTCAAGGTCCTGGATTTCAGTCACTTTCTTCTAGAAATGATAGGAAAGGGTTTTGTCACCCAAAAGGGCTGCTGTCCTCACTGCAGAGACAGAGGTGGCCAGGAAGGGCTGCAAGGAAAGAATGGGACCCAAACCCACCTCAGCAGAAATCCTGACTGGATTCAGTCATCAGGCTTTGCTTCACTTTTTTGTCTTTAGATGTGGCACAGCAAACTCACATTTCCTAAGCAAAAAGTCTTTTGAACCAACTCTTCAGTGTTTTGGATGCTTACAAATCACAGGAATGGACATTTTGGAGCATTTCTGGATGCCTGCTTTCAAACTGGTGAGATTTATAGAGCCTGACCTTCCCCACACACTCTGTCTGACAAAGGAGCAGTTCCAACAAGCACATCCCAAAGCTACTCCAAAAATCCATCCTCACAGCCTCCCTGCTCTCTCCTCCTTTCTTTACAGCTGCCCTCAGCCTTTCTTCCTCCTCCAACTTGGGTTCTTCCTGTTGTGGTTATTTCCCCCAGGGTCTGGGTTCTCTGGGGATCATCTGCATCCACATGGAGATTTCTTGATCCTTTCTCCACACCCATCCTGGCAGCCTTGGCTTTCACAAGAAAGTCTTCTGGTATGGCCCTGGGCCTTCTAACAAGCTAGAAAATAAAAATAACGGTTACCTGCACATGAATTAAATTTGATGTGCCTCCCTGAGACTCTGTGGCATGAGCAAAGTCTGCAACAAGGGGGAATTTTCATCCATTTAAGGAGATGGGGTGAGGAGAGGAATGAATGATTTTGTGGAAGCAGGTACAGCTCCTTAACTGGGGTTCTGATGGGGGTAAGAGAGGCTGGGAACGTGCATGGGGTCAGCTGGAAAGGTTCCAGGGATGTAGGAGTAGGGACATAGAGTGGAGAAGGCTGAGGAGATGATGGAATGGCTGAAGCAAACCTGTGCCTCAGGGATGGAGCTCCTATCTCACCTTAAGCATTTTTACCCCATTTCCTTCTCCAACTAGTCACTCTTTGGTGGCTCTTGTCCCATTTCTATCATTTTTACTTCCCTATCTCCATCTGCAGTGTGACCTGGGCGCACTCCAGTGCACACAGCCGGGGGTTCACAAAGAGCACATCAAGGGGAAACACAACAGAGGATGCTTTGTCTGGTTTTTTTCCAGTGAAACAGCTCTGTTTGTGCCATGTCAGTGGATGACAGCTTTCCAGGGCCTCAGTGAAGCTGTGGTGGGCTGCAGGAGCTGTGCTGCCAGTCTCCCTGCTTGGAGAGCAGCTCTCCCACATCCCATGGGCACCACCTGAGGTCTCAGCAAGGCTCCATGCACCTTACTGGGTGCTCCAGTCCCACCAGCTCCTCCCCACACACAGCACATCCATGGTCCCACCACTGTTAGGATCTCAAAGAGGCTCCAGACACCTCAGGATATTTTTCATGGGTAAATAACCTTTTTCCTCCATGTCACTGGCTCAGCTCCAGCCCAGGGTCAATGAAGACAGAAAGTCATTGCCAACTGATGAATTCATGCAAGGGAACAAGGCATTGGTCTCACTCTAGTTATGGGGAGACGGATGTCCACGTTGCAGCTGCTCCTGTCACACCACTGCTAACCAGCACCTTCTACCCAGGCCAGGAAATTCCCTTCCCATCAAGACAAGTCTAAGTACCCACAAGGGGATTATTTCTGGAGGAATCTTCTCCACTGCCTGGTGCTTTCACAGCAAAAAGCCAGTGGCTGGCTCCTTCCCACTAGCACATGGCCTGGATCCTCCACATTACCAGTTTTTATTGGGAATCAGCTGTGCCTGGTCGGGCAGGGAATGTTCACAGAAACCCTGCGTGGTTAGGGGAGAAACTTATCCCCAGGACCTTCTCTCTGACTCTTTCAACAGGTACTGTATTCACAGGAAAATGTCTCAATCTGGGATTCACAGCTGGCCCTCATCCTCCTTCCTGCCATCTACAAACTGCTGCTCACCTTTGTGGACTGAAACAGCTCATGGGAACTCCAACATTTCACCCTCCAGAAGGAAAAGGCAATGACCCAAGCAGAAACCTGCCTGTAAGCACATCCCTCTTGTGTTAGTGAGTGTGGACAGCAGAGAGTGCCCACATGCAGCTGAAGAGGCAGTTTCTGCCCCAAAAGCCCCAGCTTTGACCCCTGGATTTCTGGGGCCTCCTCAGTGGATTTACTGGGTCCTTGGAGCAGCAGCCCAGGTGCTCTGGGGGAGAGAAGGGAAGGGCACAGAGAGGAGCCAGGCAAGAAGGCAGCGGGAGACGGGCAAGGGGAGGCTGCTGTCACACAGAGCAAGAGGGCAGAACACAGGGGTGTCCTTGAGGACACTGCTTGCTCCCTGGAGGACACAGCCCCACTCTGCCACGCAGCCAGGGGGACAAATCCTGGCAGCAACCAGCCCTTGTTACTATGGTGATTGGTGCTGCCTTGCAAACACAGCCCTGTGCCACCAGCTGGTTGTGGTAGGCGAGCAGACAGGCGAGGGATGGTCCAGGCACCCCAGCCCTCCCTGCTGGGCACAGCAAGAGCAGAACCCTGGCAGAGCCCCCAGGGACACAGCCTGGGGGTTCCAGCTGACAAGCAGGTTTAATTGAATGTTTCTCTCTTTATGTTTCTCTTTCCAGCAAATAAAACCAGGGCAGGATAAAAATATATGACGCTGAAAGGGGACACTGCCAAGGAATTTTTATCTGTTTTAATTTGCATTTTACTCATCGTTTGTTTGCAGCACTGTGGCTGCAAAATCGCATTTTTTTAAAAAATGGTATTGCCTTTCCTGAGTTTTGTCATGTTTCCAGCTGACAAATAGTGACTGTGGCCCCTTGTCCCACTGCTGTCCCCCAGGCTGCTCCCACCCAGAGAGAGGTGCAGGTAACCCTGCAAACCACAGCAGGGTGATGCTGTTTGTCCCAGCCTTGTTGTTATTATAGCTTCATTTATACCCTGGCTCCTGGAATTAACAACTGGAAGGAGGATATTAGCCTTTGGATAAAACCCCAACGCTTGAGAGATCCCAGCTATTCTGCCCTGTAAATTTTGATAGAATTTATTGCTCTCTGCCGCATCAGGACCTGAAGGTGGAAATCCAAGGCTCTGCTTTTCTTCTCAGGACAAACTAATGCCAGGCTAGAAATAGTCCAGCAAGAATTCCCCACAACCTTTACTTAGAGCTCCAGGACAAGCCCAATTTCCCTCCTCCCTGCCCAGGCCCTGCTAATTTCCCCAGCCGCCGTGATAAATGGCTGTGCCTGCACAGTGACATCTTTCTAATCTGCTCCAAGACAGATGGGCTCCTCTGCTGGGAGAGAAATCCCACGGCTAAACCTGGCTGGGAGGGAAACCACAGCACTGGAAGCTGGAGCAGTGTGCAAGGGGGGAGTGCTGGGGTGGTGCCATGGCAGCTTTCTCTGCTAATTTCTCTACACATTAGATGGGGAGGAATAAGAGCTTTGGGGGCTTCAGGCACCACAAGGTTTGCTGGGAATGGAGAGAGGGAGTATGAGCATCTTCCCTGGCCAGGTCAGTGCACCTGGAGCAACCAGCACCATCTCAGGTGAAGAAACACCTTCATCTTCCTCTGAGAAGCAGGTGAAGCAGCAGCCAGGGCTTTCCAGGGTCAGAGCTTCGAGCTGCTGCTGTTTTGGTGCTTTTGGTGTGCTTGCAAATATGTGTTTGGGAAGGCAGCACCTGCACACCTTCCCAGGCTGGTTTAGTGACAGTAGAGATGGACAACAAGAGGCCAAATAGCAGCAAGGTAAAACCCTCCCAAATTAGCACAAGTGCCAGAGCAGGAGCAGGGGGATCAGTCCCCAGCGTGTCCCCACCTGCTTAGACCTGGGTGAGAACACAGCCCGATCTGGCAGTGGGGTCTGCACAGCCCCTGGGGTCCCCAACCCCCGAGCATCCTACCCTGCACTCCGGGAGCATCCCTCTATCCATCCCTCCATCCCCCCATCCATCCCTCTATCCCTCCATCCATCCCCCCACCCATCCCTCTATCCCTCCATCCATCCCCCCACCCATCCCTCCCGCCGCCAGCCGGGCCAGCGCGGAGCGCTGGTGCCATCTCCTGGGCTGCCCTGCCCGCTGCGGGAGGGTCCCGCATCCACCACATCCACGTTCCCTGGGACACCGAGGAACCCTGCACACACGCTCGATGTCACACCCCGCCGAGCAGGGCCGCCCCAGCGCCCTCCTGCAGGCAGCACCCGCATCTTCCTCAGCTCCCAGGGCTCTGCCAACCCAGCTGCCAGAGCCTGCCCTGGGTTTTGTGAGCTTTAGCTCTGGCTTGGTGAGGAAGAGCATTTCTTCAGACACTGTTCTTGTCACATGGAGTGATGGGACCAGGGGCAGGGTTAGATTGGACATTAGGGAGAAATTCCTCCCTGTAAGGGTGGCCAGACCCTGGCACAGGTTGTCCAGAGAAGTTGTGGCTGCCTCACAAAAAAGTTCAAAATTGGGTTGGACAGGGCTTGGAGCAACCTGGGATAGTGGAGGTGTCCCTGCCCATGGCAGGAGCTAGTTGACCTTTAAATTTGCTAGATTGCCTTTTTTAAGTCCCCTTAAAAATAAAGACCCCCATTGCTAGATAACCTTTTTAAAGTCCCTTCCAACCCAAACCCCTCTACAATTCTATTATCTCAAGGTCCCCAAGACCAAGCCCAGCCCTGCCACAGCCCAAGATCCCAAGAGCTCACTGGATACACAAAATCAGCCCGAGCAGCCAGCACAGCCCACCACTGCTCCCTCCAACCCCTTCTCAAGCCCTTACAGAATTCCTCACTCACACAGTGGGGCATCAGCTCCTTGAGAACACATCAGTCAATATCTACCTAGTGTTAAAAGCTGGTTCCTCTGTCTGACAAGCCCTGGAGAAGATGGTGAGCCTGCTCCCTCCAAAACACAGCTCAGTTCCTCTTCCAAGGCATCCTAAATCCCAGCTAAAAATAAATGGGCTGTATTGATTTCCTTTTTAAAACTAATGCTGGGGAGTGATGTGTTCTGTGCTCAAGGAAGAGCAAAAGGCATTAGTCACACAGTCACAGCCCTCCAAACCCCCCCACAGATGTAAATAAAACTCACCTCACACCAAACCCCTTCACAGGGTGTGGGGGAGCAGCAGCAGAGCTGTGGGGTTGGTGCAGAAGGCTTGTCCCATGGTCCAGCACAGCTCCAAAGCCCCAGCAGGTGACTTTTCAGGGACTTAGAGCCCCATTCCTGGTCAGAGACTGTGCGTGAGCTACCCAGGTGGCAACACTGCAAAGTAGCACCAAGTGAAGGGACAGGAGAGGTTTACTCACCCTGCTGGGGACACAACCTCATCCTCATCCCAGTCCTCTGAGGGCAAGGGACTCCCCCAAACTGGGGAAGGGGTGCAGACCCTCTGCCCAGGCCTAGCATCTACCCAGTGCCACAGAACAGCTGTGGGGAGAAGGAGCAAATGCTGAAGGCACCTGAATTTAAGGGCAGCCGGGGTGGAGGGTGTGGTGAGAGCCCAGGTGCAGCTTGTCAGGACAATTAGCACCCCCTGCCCAGCTGTTTGTCTCCTCAAATTAACAGCACCACAAGTACAAAGTTGGGGTTGTGGGTGGTTACAGACATGAAACAGACTCTGGACTGTGCTTCTTCCATCTAATGCAGAGGCAGACAGCATTCCCAACTTCCCTGCAGCATCCCCAGCTCCCTGCAGCATCCTTTTCCTCCTTGACTCCATCCCGAGGCAGGGCAGGCATGTCAGAAACACCAAACAACCCCTGTGATATCCTGTTCTACTCCCCTGGGTGAGCCCAGCACATCTGCCCAGCTGTTTCCAACCACAGACACCAGGTTCACGTCGCTTTTGCCCCAAGCCCCCTGCTCCTGGGGGAAGGGGTGCCTGGCCAAGGCTGCAGTCCTGCCACCTCAGGCCAGCCCCACTCTCCACCTCTGGCCAGGGCATTGCTCCAGCCAGGTCAGATCCCAGGGCTTTGTTTCCTTTCCTTTTCTAATCCCTGCAGCACATGGGAAGGCAGATGCTGAGAAGCTAAATCCCAGCAGCATTCATGAATGTGCTCTCTGCTGCCAGCGCCGGATGGGCTATTCCTTCCAGGAGAGGAATGGGCTATTCCTTCCAGGAGAGGAATGGGCTATTCCTTCCAGGAGAGGAATGGGCTATTCCTTCCAGGAGAGGAATGGGATATTCCTTCCAGGAGCTCTCTCCAATCACGCTCGCTGCTCCCCTCACAGCATCAGGAACCCCCCAGAGCTCCTCCTGTGCTGCTGGGGGGTGGCACAGGGGAGCCTGGCCCTGGCACAAGGCCCAGCCAGGGTGCAGGGTGCAGTTTTTGGGGGAAAAGGCAAGTAGGGGAGCTGAGCTCTGCTGTATTGAAGGGTGCACAGGGAGCCTCTGCCCTGCAGGTGAATGTTGGCATTCCAGGGAAATAGTTGCCAAGGATGGCTTTGCCCATACCAAGCAAACACAGCTGTCCAGGGGAAGGGCTCTCCCATGGAAAGGGCTATCCCATGGAAGGGGCTCCCAGCTCACCAGCCCATACAGGGCTTAGATGCAGTGGGTGAGGTGGGGTTCCCGTGAGAGATGGGGTGCCCGAGAGGTGCCCATGTGAGCAGGGTGCCCGCAGGCATGGCAGGGCTCTGGGTGGAGGGCTGCAGCTGTGGACCCCCTGGGCAGCCCTCCACACCTCCCTCTGTACCGGCTGCCCTGGAAACACATCCCAAATAAAAGCTGGGCTGGGATAAATAACTGTGTCCGGAGGCCGGCGGGTCAGCCAGCACCGGGAGGAGGAGGAGGAGGAGGAGGAGGAGGAGGAGGGGAGCAGCCAGACGGGATGGGAGCAGTGGCTGCCTCAAGCACCGGCCCCAGGACTGCAGGAGAAGGAAAGAATTTAATTCTTCTTTTTTTTTTCCCTCCTCAAAGTCCCCCCAAGCCTCCAGCCCCCCACGGTGGGCACTCACCAAAGAGCAGGGGCAGCCCCCACTGCCTGCAAATGGAGCTGGCACTGGACTGGCACTGGCATTGGGGTTGGAGCTGCCTTGGGGGGAAGGACGAGGGTCCCCGAGCAGAACCAGGCTGCCAGCCCTGTCTGGAGGGCAAAGACACCGCTCCACGCTGGCCCTGCCCCTCTGCTCTCAGCCAGATGTTGGCTGGGAAAGGGAAAAACAAATCCCCCGCTGCCGGCGGGCCTGGCTGAGGGATGGAAATGTGCTGGCCAGATGTGGGGCACGAGGCTGGGCTCGGGGCTCGCCGAGGGGGTGGCAGGAGCTGCCTGAGGCAGGACTCGCTGGGGATGCTCCTCTGGACAACGCAGGAAGTTTCAAGTAGAAGTTGTGATTTCCTTTTTGGAGGGGGGGAATATAAAAATTTAAATATTTTAAAATTTAAATATTTTGAATATTAAAAATTGAAAAAGCAGTGGAAGTTTTCCTCAGTGCTTGCTGTGGACAGGTTTGTCTTGGATATTTTCCCACCAGCCTCATGCCTGTGGAGTGGCCCCTGAGCATTCTTGAGGGTGAGGATACTCAGGTTGCTTGGAACCATTTCCCTGCTCAAGCTGTACTTGCTGCCCTCATCCAAGTCTGATGCTCCCCTGGCAAAGGGTGATTCATTTCCAGTGGCCCAGTGAGCAAAGCAAACCTGAGGACAGAGAGCCTGAAGTAGAGCCAGGGATGCCCGTTGGTGGGCTGGAGGTAGTCCTGGTGGTTTGGGGATTGTCCTGGTGAGTTGGAGGTGGTTCTGGTGGGTTGGAGATGGTCCTGGTAGGTGGGAGAGGGTTGGATGTGCTCAGCCCACCTGTTGCCCATGGCATGACGGGGACAGTGGAGATCGAACTCCACCCTGAAGGCTAAAGCCCTGTACCCTCCTCTTCCTTCATCAGCCCCTAAGAGGGGCAAGGAGAGGGGACTGCTGAGCACAGACAGAGAGATAAGCCTCCCAGAGTCCTCAGCAGACCCTAAGATAAAGAGCAGGAAAGGGAATACTTTGCAAAATTGAATCTGTACAAATCAGGCAGCCTGGCTAATATGAAACCCCCAGACTAAACAGAATTAGCTAATGAACTTACCGAGCCCCTGGCAATTACTCAGAAAAAGTTACTGACAAAACAGCGCATCCCAGGTTTATTTAATGTCTTTATTAATGATCTGAAAGCAAAAGTAAACAACAAATTAATTATGTTTGCAGATGACTGTACGCTGGAAGGTGTTGCAAATGCTGCCAAAGACGGCAAAGTCAAGCCGAGGGCCCTGGAGGGGTTAGAATTAACCCAGCAGGAAACAAGCCACATGTAATCCATCAGCCAAGCATGGCACGCAGGGGAAAGGGCCTGAAATCCAGAATTCCATGAGGAAAGAGGGGTGTGCTGCACCAGAGCCAAGGAGGAGGATGGGAGCACCTTTGGATAGGGTTGGAAAGATGGGGCATAAGCAAGGAGCAGGGAGCCAGGCTGGGTGGGATGCTGGGTCTCCAAAGGGTGGTGGCCTTGTCCTGAATCAGCTTTGCAACAGGAGGAGAAGCTGGAAAGTTCTTTCCCCAGTGTTGTGCTAACACAGCTGGAGTGCTGTGAGCCCTGAGGGCCAAAGGTCATCCTGAGTGCCAGCTGAGAGAGGTGTGAGGTTTGCAGGGCCATGCAGGAATACGGCCAGGGCTGGGTAATAGCAGCTTTGGGACCGAGTCACTGATCTGGGTCTGCATGGACACCAGGAACCGGCTTTGCTCCCCCAGAAGTGCCAAGGGATCTGTGGAGATTAGCCCAGGGGGTTAGAGCACGGTGCTAATAGCACCAGGCTTTGATCCCTGCACGGGCCGCTCACCTCACAGTTGGATTCGATGATCCTCGTGGGTCGCTTCCAACCCAGAGTATTTTGGGACTGTGACATCCTGCTCAGCCCGGAGCAGGCGGTGCCTCCGGAGCCGCCCCTCGCACCCCACGTCGGGCTCTGTCCCCGCTCCTCCCTCCCTGGCCGGCGGGAACAAGGCTGCTTTCAGGAGCGGGTGTGGGTGGCGAGGGCCTCTAGCTCTTTAAGAGGGGAAAATTGGGGTTGTAATCTGAGCGAACTTCTCCTTTCTGACAGGCGGGAGAAGTTTCAGGTCCCTCCCTCGCTCCGCTTTATTAAATATAGTAGTAGCGGGAGCGCCGGGCTGGAGCAGGCGCCGGCCGAGGCGGTGCCGTCCCGGAGCCCTCGCCGCCGCCGCTGCAGCCCCGGGGACGCGATGGGTGCCCGAGGTGGCATCGCCACCCCTGTGCTGCTGCTGCTGCTGCTGGCCGGCCACCCCCGGCCCCTCAGCGCGGGACCCCCGGCCGGAGGTGAGTCCCGTCCCCATCCCGAGAGTGACAAATCCTTGGGGATAATCCTGCTCCTGGGAGAGCCGGGGAGGCAGCGGACATGGGTGACCCATGCGGGCTGTCCCTCCCGGGTGGCAGGAGCGCTGTGTTTTGGGGCAGGGCGTGCGGGGGAAGCGGAGGCAGGAGAGGAGCGGCTCGCAGGGCGGTGGGAGCCTCGCTGGGCGCTTCCTGCAGGGCGCACGGTGTGTGTGCTCCATGTGGGCTGTGTGTGTGTGCTCCGTGCGGGATGCGGCTCGGAGCGGCTGCGCTCGGCGCCAGGGGCAGCCGGCGGGGGAAAGGCACCGTGGCTGCCCCGCCAAGCCCGGCGCCACGGCCAGGGAGCTCGCCAGCCCTCCCTGCCCATGTTTGGCCCTGCCACGGGAGCCGCCTGCGAGGGCAGCCCCTCTGCATCCCGGGGGCGGCTGCGGCTGTCTCTGTGTCCCTGCCCGGGCTGTCCGTCCCGCGGCTCGGGGTCGGTGAGTGGCTCACCTCTCCCAGCAGCAGCACAGCCCCTGAAGGGTTGTGGGACCACCCCTGGGGGGACAGGGCAGCGGGGACCAGCTGGGGCTGAGGGTGCCCCCGTGGTGGCACAGGACTGGCAGCTCCGGTGGGACAGAGGTCTGGGATTTATACCTAGTTTTCCCCCTGGAGCAGCCAGGTTTGCACACCCAGCTCTTGTCACGGACGTGTGTCCAGCCTGAGCATGCTGCCAGCCGTCCCACAGCCCTGCTCCCTCCCACTCCCTCCCTGCCTCAGCAGGCTCTGTGCCTCTGGACGGGCTCGGTCCCACTGGGTCTGACCCTCCAAGCTGTGCCTGGGGTCTGACTGGGCACTGCATCGGCAGCATCTGCAGCTTTGAACGTGAAGGGCGTTTAAAAAGCACTTTCATGTCCCTAACTCTCCCCAAAAATAATATATCATCTCACTGAACTGTCTCTTCCCCAAACTTCCCCCCAGGGAGCAGGACTCTGACCAGCAGAGAGGCAGGAGCTTGCTCCCTGCAGTTCCCAAAGGAATTACTGAAAACCTCCAGACTTTTGCTTCCTAACCAACTTCTGCATCCCAGTCTGTGTCAGTGCAAGGAGGAGGATGGTCCCAGAGCCCAGCCTTGTGGCCCTCAGCACCTGCAGGGCTGCTGTTGGTCTCCTGCTGTCCCCATTCCCTCCCAGAGAGCAGCTGGCCTCTGGGACATGCTCCTTTCATTACCTTAGGCCTTGTTCTTTCTATTTTTTGTCATGCACCAAAATAGGAGGGTGCCTGGCAAGCTGAGTGGAAAAAGAATCCCTTTTGTTAATGAACAGAGTGGTCTCCTTCCTCCCAGCCCTGACCTTTCCATCCAGGATGGGATTTCCCCACATGGACCTGTTGATTGTGCAGTGTCCAGGGTGGGTCTGAGGGCTGCCCTGGCAGTCCCAAATTCTTTCATGTGAAGGGGCTGGAAAAATCCCAAAAAAACCCTGAAACCCCCATGGGTTTCACTGACAGCCCAGGACTTGCCCCAGGTGACTCCCCCATGGCTGTGACACGGCTCTGGGGATCAGTGGGCACCTCCCTGGTCAACACCTGGGGCTGGGGAGGAAAAGGGGGTTTACCCCCATTTTCAAATGCTGGTGACTGTTTCTGCGCTGGGCTGGAACAGATGTGCCAGCTGTGACCCTGGGCCTGGGCAGCAGCTTCCCACCAGCCCCCTGCAGCTGAGAACATCCCTGCTGAGCCCAGCAGCACTCACTCCAGCTGTTCCCATGGGCTGCCCACCGTGGGACATCCCGTGTCCCCATCAGGGAGAGCCACAAGCAGCGTGCTGAGCATGGGGCTGAGGTTTTGGGGGTGAAGCCTGTGTTTTGTGCTCCCTCCAAGCTCAGGTCCAGGAACCCGGGCCTTCCTGCCCAGCCCAGCATGGGAAAAGTCATCATGCACTTCATCAAACACAGGATTATACCAAAAAGAAAAAACACTCAAAAAACTTGTCCTCTTGACATCAGAGTGTGAAGCTTTAGTAAACTGTTTTTCGACAGCCTGGCTCCCCTCTGGTTCCTAGTGAGATCACCCACAGGCTGGGCTCCCCTTCCCCAAAATCCCTGTTAGTGGAGGTCTGGAGTGAGGGCAGAGGAGAGAATTGGATGTGTGGACTCCCCGTTAGCAGCGTTCACCCCGAGATTTCAGCAAGTGGGTGCCACAAATGGGACACCCTCCAGAGCTTAGGCAGACCCCAGAGGCAGTGACGGTGTCCTGGGGAGGCAGGAGGGACACTGGCATGTCCAGGATCCTGCCCATGGACAGGGAACAGTGTCTGGGACACCCTGGGGTGTCCATCCAGGATCCCTTCTGTTCTCTCCAGGTTCCTCAGCTCCACGGAGCCACCTCGGCTCTTCCTTTCCTCCACTTTTGGAAATCTGACTGATTTAGTCAAACTTTCTTTTTTATGGTCGCGCCACATGTTTTAAGGTCATAGCTCAAAGCAGCTGGAAAAGTTTCCAGCTGATGGGAAAGAACAGGAAAAATGCTGAGAAGGGGGGAGAACGCAAACCGGTATCGTGGGAATCGGGGAGGAATATTCTTGTCTCACTCTTATATTTAGCAACAGAGAGCTGTGGGCAAAAATATAATGAGTGCATTCCTACAGGATTGCAGGACAGGGTTAAGCTCACCCCGAGGAGCTCACGTCAGGTTGAAGGCTGGACAGGAACAGGGCCTGGGAGGCGGGAGCCTGCGTGCCTAAATAAAGCTCCAAGCACAGACTGTTCACAGCAGGCCTTGGCCCAGCCCAGCCTCGGCTCCCCGGGGCTGCTCCCTGGCCCTTTCCAGGTGCTGGGCTCGCTTTGTCTCCTTTTTGGGAAGCCTGAGTGTGAGCATCACCCCCAGCCTTCAGCTGGGAGACTCCTGGAAACTCCTGTGCCCTTCCCAGCTCCCACCTGGGCAGCCCGAGCCTGGTTTGCCACCAGCCCCTTCACCATCTGCATCTCCAAACCCCTGAGACACAGAGAGAGGAGGGTGCCCACCAGAGCTCCCTCATTCCCAAACCAGCCCTTCCTGAGCTATCTCCATCATGCCCTGTGTTTGGTTGGACATTGCCATGCTGCACTGGCATGGGAAACCCCTCAGAGCTTTCCTGAGGTAAATAGACCAAAAAAAGGGAGGTCGAATTTACCAATATAATATATTGGTAACATATGTAATATATATAATATGTATATATATATATATATATATATATATATAAAACCAATATAATATATTGACCAATATAGCAAAATATTGTTAGGTATTGTCATATGAGGATAATTTTTAGTCTATTGTATTGACAGAATATTAATATATTCCATGAAGCATATCCCAAATACATTCTATGAAGTCAGAGAACCTTTCACAAAACCTTTTGCAAAGCAGAGCTGAGAGTCAGGGCAGCACTGGGATCTGCAAAACCAGGCTAAAATCCATAGGAGCAGGGCTGCTGTAGCTCTTCCCAACCCCAGGACAGGGAACATGCATTTGCTGCCTGATTTGTCACCCACTGCCAGTCCTCTACCCTCAGGACAGGCCAAACAGGGCCTCTCAGCTGGCATCAGGGTGGGGTGGGAGGTGTTTGTGCCCTGAGCTGTGGATGCAGGAGGGTGATAAATGCCCATTTTCCATCCCTGTTCCCCGGGTGTGCCGCCCATGGCTCCAGGCAGTGCCTCTGGGAGCTGCCCTGTGCCCAGGGACTGCCCTGGCTGCCTGACACCCCTGAGAAGGGTGCCAAAAACGGCTGGGAGTGGAGAGAGTGATGGGGCAAACATGGTTTGGAGGTGGCCAGGCCCATCACGTGCCTCCCAGACAAGGAGACAGAGAAGCAACACGGATCCATCACCATGACTCACTGGCTGGGGAAGGAGCTGTGAGTCAGCTGGGGATGGCCCTGTGAATCCCTGCTGCTACTTTTGCCCAAGTCTTGGCTTTCTGGGAGTTGTTTTTCCTCTTTGCTGCAGGCAGGCGAGGGATGGGAGGGTTTGGAGTCACCAAGTGCTGGTGGTGCCATCCCCAGCCGTGTTGATGGGTGCTCCCCATCCTCGAGCATCTCACACCCCTGGCGTGGTGCAGCCCTGGCAGAGAGAGGGGCAGGCAGCAGGAATTTCCCATTCCCTTTCCCAGCCTCTGGCTGAGCTTCAGAAGGGCTTCAAGGTTTTCAGCATCCCATCCCACAGAAATTTCTGAGCCCACCAGGGTCATTTCCTCTGGGAGCTTGGGAGAAGAGAGGGAAGTCTTGGCCCGAGGTAGATGTGGCTGAGAAAGCCCTGCAGCCCTGGGAGGGGATGTGAGCACCGGCCTCCACACCCCCACAGCCCCCCCAGCCAGGCCTCCCCCCGGGCTACAAATAGAGCAGGCATTTATTTTCTCTATAAACATCACCCCAGCGGGTGTTTCTCATGGATGGAAAAGTCAGGGATAGCAGGAGTGGGGAGGGGGACCTCTGGAAGGGTGGGGGAAGAGGAAAGGACAGGACAGGACAGGAGAGGACAGGGCTTTCAGCTCTAGAAGGAGCAGGAAAAAGAAAATACTCATTTTCTTTGCAGACAGTTTAGCATGTCAGCCCCAGAGGATCAAAAAATGCCCTCTCTTTCCCCCATCTCTGTCCGTGGAGACACTTTTCTCTGCCCCTCACAGCACCCAGCATCACCAAAAGCTCATCCTGGCCGTGGTCCTTGGTGCCCTGTGGGGTGCAGGGTGCTGTGGGTGCTGCCTTACCAGCACAACTAAAGCTGAATGGCCCCAATTTACACATTTCACACTGCAATTGCACCTTTTGCCATCCCTGCTGACACATTTCCACATCCCTGGATGCTGCAGTTAAGTCAAGTAGGTATCTTCTGGCAAGGTTTCAACACTGCTGCTCGTGCTCATTCTTCCCCCACCATTTTGGCTGATAACTCCCCCCATCCTGGCACGTCGGGAGCCACTTGACACCAGCGGGGCTGGGAACCATCAGAGCCCGGGCGGCTGGAGGCGGCCGCTCTGCCGCGGGCTGTTTGTTGACAGCAGGCAGGATCTCTCCGGTAACACCGAGCACTCCAGGCGCGTCTGTGAGCATCCCCTGGCCCGGCTCCGCCGGTCCCCCCGCCAGCTCCTTCCCCTCACTGCGTCTGGGGATGAGCTTGGGAACAGGCACTGGCAGGGATGGGATTCAGGGATCTGCAGGTGGGATGTGCACCAGGGGCTGGCTGGGATTGTCCCCTCCTGTGCCACCACATGCCCAGCTCTCTGCAAGCTTCTCCTTAGCTGGGTGGGAAGCAGCTGGGGTAGGGAACACAGTGGCAGCGGGTGCCAGGATGGGCAGGGTGGAGCTGGAAAACCTGCCAGCCTGTGAGACAGGGGAAGAGGGCTTGGGAGAGAGAAAAAGACAGAAAAAATAGAACAAAACCCGACTTCGAATGGTTTGGAAACCACGTCCTCTGGGGCTGATACAGTATTTCCAGGCCAACTTCTCCTGGCAGCGGGAGCCTGAGTGAGCCTGAGTCACGCTGCAGGGGACGGCACAAAAGCCCCATTGAGCCTCCTGCTTCCCCAAATCCTCCCACTTTCTCCCCCCGCTTCACTTCCCAGGGCAAACACTCCAAACACTGCTTCCAGCTTGGGCTTATTCCTTCAGTCCCTCCGGAGCCATTGAGCCACGCATCGTTAAAAGCTCTGCATCCCTGCTCCTGCTCCTGCCAGGCTTTGGGGGCACAGCTCTTCCCAAAAGCACTGTGACCTTTGTGGGGGGTTTCAGGCTGGCTCCCAGCTCCTGGCCCTCCCCTCCATGGCTCTGCATCTGGCTGAGCAGGAGAGCTCAGGAAATACCATCAGCTTTAGGGCTGTGCTTGAATCATCGTAAAACCATGCTGGATAAGCGATGGAGCTCTGGAGCTCTAGCCAAGCCTCCTGGACCCTGCTATATGGCCTCCCTGCTGTATCACAGCTCCTAAGGATGGGGAAGGCAGGCAGGAGCAGGCAGAGGCGCTGGGCAGGGGTTGGGGACTGGCAGGACACGGGAAGGTACAACCAGCCCCCTCCCAGACAGCACAGAATTAGCAGGGGGCATGTTTTCATGTTTTCCCCTGACCCCAGAGTCCGTGGGCTGTAAAAAGGCTGTTTTTTCCCCAAAGCTGTCAGGCTGGGGAAGGCGAACGCAGAGCAGCTGGCCGGGGAACAGGGGAGAGGAACTGAAGGAATAAACAGAGGAGGAGGGGTTCAAAGCAGCGTGCTGCAGCCAGAGGCCACCTGGGTGGGATGGGGGCGAAGCAAAGCACCCCTGGCCAGGACTCTCCTCCCACGCCCAAAACAAGGGCAATGGCACTTCTGGTGGTCGGCAGCCCTGGGAAGGTGACCAGAGCTGGGAAGGTGACCAGCCATGGCTTTCCTGGTGGTTTTGTGGGTGCTGCTTTCCAGCAATCTCTGCTGGCCAGCACTCCTGGAAAGCGGCGGCCCCTGGGAGCCCCGCCGTGAGGGAGGGCCAGATGGAGGGGGGAGGCGAGAACCAGAGCACTGATTCCCATTGCTGGGGCTGGAAAAGCACGCACAGCCCTGGCTCAGGATGTGGGAGCAGCAGTCCCTGGAATCACTGGGACTGGGAATAAAAGGAAAAGTCCTTCTTTGTGCCAGGAGCTATCCCAGCAGGGATGGATCTGTGCTCGTGACACCCCATCCCATAAATCTTGAGGCAGAACCCCAGGCTTTCCTGGGGTAGGCACAAGGGGACTGTGGTATGATCCCTGCTGGGTTTTTGAATGCCCTTCATGCAGAATAAACCCAGGTCACCTCCATTGCACTGGGATTTCTTTACACCCAGGTGGGTGCTCAGCTCGGGTCTCAGGGCATGTCTGAAGGCAGCAGCCCCCCCCATTTGTCCCCCCAGCAAAGCCCCAGCCAAAGCCGAGGGCTACGGTGTTTGCCTTAACCTCCTCACAGGCTGCTCATTTCCTTCCCTGGCCATAAGTAAAACCACACCGTAAAACGAAGGGAATGTGGAACATAATGAAGCCTTTCTCCAAAAGCCCGTTGGATCCCTTTCTCCCGTGGCCCCTCCACCCTATGTGGGGACAGGGGCACAGCCCAGCTCCAGCTCCAGGGGGCTACAGGTCCCATTGGCCATCAGAGCTCCAGGATGGGGACAAGAGAGCCTGACCCCCCGGGACCACCCACGGCGCTGGTCCTGCCCACCCTGCCTGCGCTGGGAGCGGGACTGGAGCCTTGAGCTCTCACTGCGGAGGGAACAGGAGGGCACCGAGCTGCTCAGCAGCATCCCCAGCGCTGGGCAGCCACCCCCAGCCCCTCCAGTGTTGTTCACATGGCGCAGCCCCTCTGCTGTTGGCATTCCCCTGAACCCCTCCGGTATTTTCACTCCCCGAACCCCTCCCATGTTCACATTCTCGAATCTCTCCGGGGTTCACATCCCCCAGCCCCTCCGCCCTTTGCACAGCGGCTGGGGGTGCAGCACAATGAGGCTGGCAGCGGGTGATCTCACTACCTTAAAAGTTACACAAATTAAAAAAAACATCCCCAAACAACTCAGAGGGCCTCCAAACCAGCTCCCTGGTTGAGGCTGCAGAGAAGGATCGCAGCCGGCTGCCCTTGTGGTGGCCCAGCAGCGGGCACAGCCCAGGGGCCGCCTGTTGGCACAGGGGCCGGGCAGGAAGGAGGGCAGCCGGCGGGCTGGGCTGCACCAGCGGCCGCACAAGCCCGGGGCTGTTCGGGCAACAAGGAGCCTTCACTCCCCGGCTGTTTTTCCACCGTTGGAAAAGCGGTGTGGCCGGGATGGGAAGCGGCTGCGAACACAGGGAGCCTTTCAGGGGGGCGCGTGTGTCTGCACGGGGCTCTCCTGGCACCGCTGCGCTCATTAAAGAGCTGCTTTGATGAATTCCAGTCCCCTCCCTGCAAACACAGCCGGCCACCGGCCCTGGCCCCCATCTGCCCCACCGCAGCCTGAATGGAGCCTTGTTGAGCATCCAGCCCCTCCCCGGCTCCACACCCCGATCCCCGGGCAGGGTTTGCTCCGCTCCTTCCTCCTCAGCCTCGGCATCCTCCCGTGGCCAGAGCGATGGGGACCCTGCAGCCCCTCAGGAGCTCGGCTGCCCCCCAGAACGCAGCTGGCTGTCCTGCGGCAGGGTGGGGATGCCCCGGGCTGGGGTGGGAGCCTTGGGGCAGGGCAGCAGCCCCCCAGCAGCCCCCGTGCCCTCCCACACGCCCAGGACTGTCCCTGCTGCACAAACCCTTCGTGCCCAGGGCCGGTCCTCTCTGCGCTGAGCTTTCCCAGCACTTCCCTTCGCCTGGGCCTGGACTTGGCTCCTTCAGCCTCCTACGTGCAGGGAAGGAGGTGGGAGAAGTTTCTGTGCTGAGATGCGTGTTAAAAACACAAAGGAGAGCCCAAAACAGCCTCGCCGAGCCCCAAACACTCAGAGAGCCCCCTGAGCGGATGGGAATCCCCCCCGGGCTCTGCTCCTGCTCCTCCGGCCAGAAAATTCCCTGAACACCAAAAAAGCAGCTGCTGGAGAGGCCAGACCGGCCGTGTTTTCAGCTGGAGGAGCAGGGGAAGAGGGCCAGAGCTCCCGGGGCCGGCGCGTGGCCGGCGGCCGCTGGGGCAGGGCCGGCTCGCACGGAGCCCTCGCTGTTTGCAGGCCCAGGAGCAGCCCAGGGCCTCGCTCCCAGACCCCTCCTTAGAACTTCTGGCTCATCTCCTTGTTTTATTCCATGCAAAAAAAGAAAAAAACCACCCCAAACCCAAGTGACACTGCAGTCTATAATCTGCTGGCTGCTGGCTGGCTGCTCGGAAACTGTGACGGAGGAGGCTCCTCTCGCCTCGTCAACGCCTTTCAATCGGCTTGGCAAGGCACCGATGGTGATTTCCTGTGGGACGCAGCAAGATGGGAATGTCAATTGTTTTTATCCGGGGTGAGTGGGACATCCGGGGTGTCCACTGCAACCCGTGGCCAGGACTTGGGGACCTCTTGCTCCCCCATGGCAGGAGAAGAAGGGACCCCCTTGGGCATCTGCATCCAGGGATGAGGAGCATAACACTCCTGTGGTATGATCATGGCAGCCTTAGATCACTTGAGATAGGTGCTTTTGGGGCATGGGAACTCATCCTCATGGGATGATCCAGGAGCTCACCTGAGCCTGCCCAAGATGGGGATGGGTGCCTGGAAGTCCCTCCTTGCTCCACATGATGGACCAGGATGGGCCACCCTGTCCCATAGGGGCTCCTCCAGAGCAAAATGCATTTGAAAAGAACTCCAAAAAATCCATTTTTTCTGCGTCTTTTCCAAAGTGGAGAGCAAGGAAGAGGGGAGATAGAGGTGAGAAGCTGCAGGTCCCTTGTGAAAGTGAAATGTCACAGGCCAAGTGGTTTCACATCCTGGCTGGGCTGATGAGGGAGGAGGAGAGTGGCCCTGAAATAAAGCAGGAATTTGGGAGGACAAACAACAGTAACCGCCTCTGCTGCTGGAGAAAAATTCCAGCGCCTCCTGGATCCAAGCAAGGGTCCTTCCTCCTCCCCAACAAACAGCACCACTCCCCATGGCATCCGCACCTCTGGGAGCTTTTTATTATTAGTATTTTATGAGAGAAGAAGGAAAACATTTCTGGCAGCTTTGGTAGAGTGCAGGCAGGACAAAATGTGCTGGCTGCAGGAGCTGGTGCCCCCTGGCACACTGGAAAACAAGCTGGTCTTGCTGGAACAGCCCCAAACCCTCATCCCCAGCACCCACAGCGAGACACTGCCCAGCCCCTGGGCGGGCATGGAAGCTGCTGGTGGGTCCAGCCCAGCCAAGCTTTCCCTCCCCATGAGAGCAACCACTCAGTACCCATCTGAAAAACATTTTTGAATTAGGGGAAGCCACTAAAATGTAGCAAAATCCCAGTGGGAGCTGGAGCATGGAGCATGCACAGGGAAGCTCGTCGGGAGCCAGCACATAACGTCCACGGATGTCTCTGGGGACCACGTGTGCCTGTGGTTGTGCAAGGAGGGACAGGAACATTCCCTTTTCCACTGTGCCACGTCACTCCAGCTCACCAAGCCCCAGGACAAGGCAGTGCTGAGAGCTCCAGCACCCACCACCACCCTTGGCCACTGGGCAAGGCTGGTTCTGCTGCGACCATGGGAAGGAGGGAGCAGGTCAGGGAAGGACAGAGCCCTGCAGAGAACAGAACAGCTCTTCTGAGTCACTGGCTGGGCTGGAGAGGACAAGGAAGCCAAAGTGCCCCATGCCAGCAGCAGGCACCCTGACAGCCTTGCCCTGGGCTGGGCAAAGGGCTCGGTCTTACAGCAAAGGCCAAATATTTCCATGGTGCCATTTCCTCCCTGTCCAGAACGGGTGGGGTGATGGTCCTTTGCAACACCCACGTCATCCTCCCAGACCACAGGGGAAAACTGAGGCACTTTCTTCTGCTGCCAGTGGCAGGAAATGATTTTTTGTGGTGTCCTGGACAAGGAGGTCTCCCCATTCCCAAAGGGCTCAGGAAAGCTTCCCCCAGGCACTGCAGGGCTCAGCTCTGAAGAAAATGGGAAAAGTTAAACCAGAGTGCTCCAACTCTGTCACTGCCACACCAACTTTTGCCATCACCTCTACAGATGGTCCCCTTCCAAATGTCTCAGTGACTGTGGCTGTCCTGCAGGGTTGGGTTTTCACTTAGGGCACCACCCTGTGAGCAAAGCCTGCATTGCCCATTCCCAGCCTGGTCATCCCACAGAAACTTGGGTAAGAGGAAAATGCATCCAGGGAAGCAGTTGTAAGAGCAGATGTGGGTGTTTATACCCAGACTTCACTGTGCAGAAGATTGGTGTCACCCCAGCATCCAACATCCATCCCTGCCTCCTCCAAAAAAGATCAGGGGCTGGGACCCTGAAAAACAAATTCCTATTCTAGTTCAG
This sequence comes from Molothrus aeneus, assembly GCF_037042795.1. NCBI lineage: Eukaryota > Metazoa > Chordata > Aves > Passeriformes > Icteridae > Molothrus > Molothrus aeneus. The sequence goes on along the minus strand of NC_089658.1, from coordinate 3,687,363 downwards.
CAAGACAGCTCTGGGACCCCAAACCTAAATGTAGTTCGCCCACTGGGTGGATCTGATAAGTGCTCTAGTAAAGCACAGCAGGAAAGCTTCACACATATAAACTCCAGCAGAGCCTGTGACTACATATGGACTGAAAATGTGCATTTGCCCCCGTCCCTGACATATCCTCCCCAAACATCTCCAGCTTACAGGGCTGCAGTGTTTATGCTTAAGCACAGAGTTTTGCCACAGGCTGAGCTGGAGCCAAGCAGGATGGGTGGCTGCAGGCCCCAGCCACACACATTTAACATGTGTGAGATGCACATGCATGCATTGAGTCAGCTAAAAACTAAAAGCGCTCTAAAATTAAGCCTGGCCACTCCCTGTACTCTTAATCCTGCACTCTCCTGCCTCTGCCCTGTGACACAGTCTGTCATTTCATGACCACATGCCACTGAGCTGAGTCCTCCAGGGCTGATGCATACTGGGTGTTGAACATGTTCCAGCTGCATCTCCAGACGCTCACTTTGTGCCAAGGTTTCCATCCACTCTCACATCCACCTATGGATCACTGCACTTCTGTTTATTCCTCCTGCACTGAGGAGAAACACAGTTCCTTTAATCAGAAGGTACTGAGGCCCTGCAACAGGTTGTCCAGAGAAGCTCTGGCTGCCCCATCCCTGGAGGTGTCCAACGCCAGGTTGGACAGGGCTTGGAGCAACCTGGGATAGTGGAAAATTTCTGTGTCTTTTCCAAAGTGGAGGGCAATAAAGAGGGGAGATAGAGGTGAGAGGCTGCAGGTCCCTCATGAAAGGGAAATGTCACAGGCCATAGCAGGGGACTGGGATTAGATGAGCTTTGTTTCCTTCCAACCCAAGCCCATTCTAGGATTTCTTTAGAAAAATCAGAAAAACAGATTCCCCCAAGGGTCTTTTTCGGCTGCTGGACTCCAGCAACCTGTCAGATGGCAAACAAGGGAAGGGCTGATGGATGGGCTTGGGAGGCTCCATAACCGCAGCATCCACCCGGACGGGGCTTGCAGGAGGTGTCCTCCCCTGCCTGACCTTTCTCCCTTCTCTCCCCAGCCTCTTTCTTCGGGGACAGCTTCGTGGAGATGCCGCTGGCGGACGCCTCGCGCGCAGTGCGGCTGCGGCTGCAGCTGCTCACCAGCCAGGGGAACGGGCTGCTCTTCCTGGCTGCCGGCCAGCCCGACCACCTCCTGCTCCAGCTGCAAGCCGGCCGCCTGCAGGTCAGCACCCCCTCCTCTCCCCGGGCTGGGGGCTCTGTGCCATGGCTTAAAGTGGAGATATATGCGAGTGTGATTTCACAGAATCACAGAGTGATGAGGTTGGAAGACACCTCTAAGATCATCGAGTCCAACCTATGCCCTAACGCCTCACCTAGACTATAGCACCAAGTGCCATGTCCAGTCTTTTTTTAAACACATCCAGAGATGGTGATTCTACCACCTCCTTGGGAAGAGCATTCCAGTACTTTATTATTCTTTTGGTGATTTTTTTTTTCCTAATATCCAACCTATCCCTTCCCTGACATAGCTGGAGACTGTGTCCTCCTTGCTTCATCCAGTGAGAGGATGAAGGGGCAGCCCAGCTGCCAGGGCCCCTGACAGGGACCTCCATGAGGAGAGTGGACACAGTCTTGAAAGATTTGGTTAAATACAGAGAACCTGGCTCCATCTGGGGAAGCTGCTCACCCACTGCCTGGGTGATGCTGGGGGTGGTCATGGGGACACCCCAACACTGGCACCCTGTGTGCATTGCATGGTCAGACACAGTGCACAGCACCCTGAGGTGTGAGGAGGTGAGACACAGAGGATCCAGGGAAAAAAGAGATCTCCCTTGTCCCAACTGGAACATGAGAAGCAATCAAGACAGAGCAATAAAATTCCCAATTGTGGTTATGGTGCTGGCATCCACCATGAAGGAAAAAGAGCAGGGAGCATCCGAGGCACACATCCTGCCTGTCCTGCAGCCTGGGCTGGGCTACCAACCACATTAAACCAAAGCAAAAGAGCAAGAGAGCCACTGGCCAGAGGTGTCCCTAATGCAGGCCATGTGTCTCACCAGCTAACCCTCTACTTAGGCAGGCTCCAGGCTGCTGCCCACGAGGAGCAAAGCCTGCTATTTCCCCTGCCAGTTCCCAGGGAAAGGGCTGGAAGCAGCCCAGGTTGCAAGGATGGAGGGCAGTGGGCAAGACAGGGCAGGGAAGGAGGAGCCAGCATCTGGCAGGGCTGCTCTGTGAGGGGAGAGGAAAAGCCCAGCTGTGAGACTGGGAGATGGAGGACCCCAGCCCTGAGACTAGGGTTTGCTGAGAATGAGTGAAAAAGGAGAGAAATTCAAAGAGCAGGATGAAGAGGGCAGGCCCATGAGGAGGATGAAGGAGGAGCACATCCAGAGGTGGAGGAGTGAACCAAGGGACCAAAACTCTTGCGAGCACCTGGGTGTGGGTCCATGCAGGTGCTATTGGAAGGTGGAGAGGTCCAACTTGAGCTGAGGATTTTGTGTCTTTCCCTGCAGGCCAGGCTGCAGTTGGGCTCGGAGGAGGTGACCTTGCAGTCCCCAGCAGGGCTGCAGCTCGATAACCTGGCAGTGCACGACGTGGAGCTGCTGGTGGAAGATGGCAGGATGACACTGACCATCGATGGCCTCTTCAACAGCTCCGCAGACATCGCAGGGCCAGCGAGGGAGCTGGACATCCAGCACGGCCTCTATGCCGGCGGGACGGGCACGCTGGACCTGCCGTATCTTGCCCAGGCCAGCCCTCCCTTCAGGGGGTGCCTTCACTTGGTGACATTCAATGGCCTGGATGTCCTCTCCCATCTGTCTGCTGATGGCAGCTCCAAGACCTTCCATCATGTCCAGGAAGGGTGCAGCACACAGTTCTCTGCAGAGCCTGACGACCCATTCGGGTTCCCGGGGCCGCACTCCTACGTTGCTTTTCCCACCTGGGACGCAAGGCAGGAAGCGACCATCGAGTTTGTGATAACGACGAGCATCACCCAGGCACCCCTCATCTACCACGCAGGGCTGGAGAATGACTTCTTCTACCTGGAGATCTCCAACGGGCGCCTGCGAGGGTTTGTGGAGAAGGGGAACGGTGTCATCATTCTGCACAACAACGTCTTCATCAGCGACGAGCAGCAGCACTACGTCAAAGTCCACACAGACATCCACAAGTTTGAGATACTGATCGATTACTATGCTTCATCCACATCCAACCGGGGCATCAACAACTACCTGGACCTTCAGGGAAACCTCTTCATTGGAGGTATGGATGAAAAAGCTTTGCAGAGGCTGAGGGAGCACCATCTTTCTTTCATCTCGTTGTGGACCATGACCAACCACTCGTTTGTTGGCTGCTTGGAGGACCTCCGGATAAACCTGCAGAGGAGGAGCCTGCAGGATGCTGTGATCACAAAGGACATCACAGCAGGCTGTGGGAAGCAGGACCACTACTGGGACTATGAGGAGGTGTATGAGCAGGATGAGGCATCCACTTCCCCACCTCCAAATGGCTTTTCCGGAGCACCGGGCCTGGTGGTGGAACCGTGCCGGCCCGACAGCAGCTTCCCACCCGCCTTTGCCAACATCAGCAGGCTGCTGCATGTCAGCCCCCTCATCGTCTCCGAAGGGGGCATGGCCTACCTGGAGTGGAAACACGCCCAGCCTACGGTAGACTTGAGCCTGGCCAACATCCGTCAGTCCCAAATCCTCTTCAGCATCACCAGTGACCCCAGGCACGGCCAGCTGGAGCTGGACATTCCCGGGTCCAGGAGCAGAAGGAAGTTCACGTTGTTAGATATTGTGAATCGGAAAGTCAGGTACATCCACGATGGCTCCGAAGGGCCCATGGACCAGCTGATGCTAGAGGTGACAGTGACCACCCAGCAAGGGGTCCCAGAGTGCCTGCGGCAGGGCCAGGTGTACCTGCTGCCCATCATGATCAACCCTGTCAACGATGCCCCACAGGTGATCTTCCCCCGTGGGAACCACATGACAATCCTGAAGCACACACGGAAACACCTGACCACTGACATCCTGCAGGTCCTGGATGATGACTCGTCCTGCGATGACCTCGAATTCCAGCTGCACAGTCAGCAGATGGAGGAGGGCTACGTGGAGCTAGACTTCCACCCTGGAGTGCCCATTGAAGAGTTCTCCTGCCGGGACCTGGAAGCTGGCAGCGTAGTCTATGTGCACCAGGGTGGGACAAACTTACAGCTCACCTTGCAGGTGAGTGATGGCACCGTGCCGAGCCCCATTGCCACCCTGAGGATCCTGGCCATTGATCCTGAGATCCGCCTGCTCAATAACACTGGCCTCTCCCTCTCCCAAGGAGGGGCTGCACGCATCACCACAGCCAACCTGTCTGTGGAGACCAATGCCGTGGAACAACGGGTCTCCATCCTGTACATCCTCACAGAGCCTCTGAAGTATGGTGAGGTCCAGAAGCAAGGGAGCATGGGAGGGGAATGGAAAAAAGTTGAGTCCTTCCACCAACAAGACCTGGAGCAAGGGCGCATCCAGTATTTTAGCACAGACCCAGAGCACCGTCTGGAAGACAGCGTGGAGGAGGTGAGATTCAAAGTCCAGGTGGGGCAGAAGGTCTTGCCAAACAACACCTTCCTCATAAGGATTAAAAGAGCCACCATTAAGATGAGGACCATAGCTCCCCTCCAGATGAAGAATAAGCGGCACAGAAATATCACCAGCAAGGAGCTGGAGGCAATGCTGGAAGATTCAAACTCTGCCCCAGTTCCCTTCCACTACATGATCATCCAGGCTCCCAAAAAGGGAAACCTGGAGCTACTTGGCAACAGGCTGACTGAAGGCTTTGGATTTACTGAGGAGGACCTGCAGGGCAACCACCTGAGCTACAGTGTGACCATCAGAAACTCCCAGCAAGCTGAGGACTTCTTCCAGTTCCGCGTCTACGCTGGTGAGCAGCACTCGCCTGTCTACACCTACAGAATCAGCATTGGTGGGGACCCCGATGCACCAAATTTGACCAACGTGCTCCTGACCGTGCCGGAAGGCGGACAGGCCGTCATTTCCAAGGATCACTTGTTTGTGCAGAGCGTGAACAGCATGGACTACGTCTATGAGGTGATTGAGGGGCCAGCGCACGGGAGGCTGGCCTGGGCTGCGTCCCATGGCTGGGCCTCCCTGGAGGAGATCACCGAGTTCACCAACGACGACATCCTGCAGCGCCGGCTGCTGTACCAGCACGATGACTCCGAGACGCTGGAGGATGACATCCCCTTCGTAGCCATCAGGCAGGGAGAGGGCAGTGCTGGGTCTGAGGCCGAGGAGGTGAGGGGCGTTTTCAGGGTCTCCATCCAGCCCGTCAATGACCACAGCCCTGTCCGGGCAGTGAACAGAGTCTTCAACGTGGTGCGCAACGGGCAGCACCTGCTGACCACTGACCACATCGCCTTCACTGACAAGGACTCCGGCTTCTCCGACACGCAGCTGGTGCTGACCAGGAAGGACATCTTGTTTGGCAGCATTGTGTCTGTCGATGACAGACGCCACCAGGTCTATCGATTCACACAGGATGACTTGAGGAAGAAGAAGATCCTCTTTGTCCATTCCGGGGCTGACCGGGGCTGGATCCAGCTGCAGGTCTCGGATGGCCTCCACCAAACCACAGCCCTCCTGGAAGTGCAGGCATCTGACCCCTACATCAAAATAGTCAACAACACTGGTCTGGTCATCCCCCAGGGCACCCAAGGGAGCATTGACTCCTCTGTCCTCAGCCTGGAGACCAACATGGACATCAGGTCAGATGAAGAGATACGGTTCCTAATAACCACCCCCCCAAGGTGGGGGACTGTGCTGAGAGGGGACCAGCCAGTCATGGCCTTCTCCCAGAGGGACCTGCTGGCAGGAGAGATCTCCTACCACCACAACGGGAGCAGGAACACCCGGGATGAGCTCCAGTTCACTGTAGAAGCAAATGAGGTGGCAGTGGAGGACACACTGGCCATCAGCGTGTTCTTGGACACCCATCCCAACCCCCTGAGCATAGTTAACCACAAGGAGATCTATGTTTTCCAGGGGGAAGCATCTGGGATCAAGGAGGAGGACTTAATGGTGAGTATCCCCTTCTCCAGTCATTCCCCATGCATGTATGACTTTCCTGGCCACCAAACCAGGGTGGCTACCCACGGGACCCCATTTTACTCCCACATGCTCAGATGTCAGGCTTTGCCCAGGGAGCAAAGAGAGAGGGCTTCAGGCATGGCCTCAGGAAGGTGGTTCTTGCAGTCCATCCCACAGCAAAGCTTTGAGGGATTGATTGCACAGCAGGTGGGCTGGGGGGCAGCCCAGCCTCAGTTACCAGCCCTCCCACTCATGCCTCATCTCCCCCATGCTCCCAGGTGACCCACGAAGAGATACCTTCCCAAGACATAGTCTACCTGGTGAGCAGCCCCCCAGCCTCCGGCTTCCTGGCAATGCTTCAGCACAGCCAGGACATGAACGAGCAGCCCAGCCTGGACCCCATCCAGTCCTTCACCCAGGAGGATATCAACAATGGCAGAGTCCTCTACCTTCACTCCAAGCCCAACGAGGAGCGTGACCAGTTTGTCCTGGACATCACCGCCCGCAGTGCAGACCCTCTGGAGGGGGTGGTGGTCAGCCTGGTTGTGCTGCCCATCACCATCCCCTTGGACGTCCAGAACATCACGGTGCCAGGAGGTGGCTCTGCCGCCATCTCCTCGAGCATTCTCCGCATTCCCAACGCCCACTACCCAGCTCTCAGCCTGGAGTTCAGGGTGCTGGAGCCCCCCCGGTTTGGCACCCTCCTGAGCAGCCAGCGGCCCGAGCAGGGTGGGCTGCACAGCTTCACCTGGAGCGAGGTACAGCACCCACCTGCCCACCAGGCTGCTTTCCCGAGGGTTTGGAGAGAGCCCGGGGTGGTCTCCAGCCCCCAGCCACACTGGGAGGTTGGGGAAGGCTGCAGGAGTCCTCTCCCCATCAGAAGGGATGGAGGTATTTGGGGTGGTGGGTTTGCTCTGCAGCCCCACATACGGGATAAGGGATATGGAGTGGGGATGCAGGCAGAGTACCCATGCTGGGCTCCAGGTCTGCTTCCCACAGAGAATCTACAGGGCTGCCCCTGAGCTTGTGGTGGGTTGCCATCATCCTCCCGGGACGGTTCAGAGTCACCTCCCCAGAGGGGCCGGTGGCCTGCGTCCTCCGTGGAGGATCACCTGGCCCTTGCCCCGCAGGTGGAGAACCAGCAGATCCAGTACAGGCAGGATGGTCGCCGATCCCTCAGTGACAGCTTCACCATCCTGGCCAACGCCTCCGAGGTGTCCCGGCAGAGCCATGCCCGGACTCTGTTCATCACCATCCTGCCCCGCAGCACCAGGGCGCCGCGGCTGAAGGTCAACGCCGGTTTGCAGGTGAGGCTGGGAGGCCGCGGGGAGGGAACCAGCGTGGGGATCCCCCGGCACTCGGGGTCACCTGCCCCGGGAGCTGCGCTCGGCGGAGCCGGGCTGCCGCCCAGAGGCGGACCGCAGGGAATGGGAATGGGAAGGGAGGAGCGTTTTCCCGCCGGGGCGAGGCTGTGGAGGAGGCGGAGAGAGAGCTGTGCTCGCCCCCAGCTGCTGCGGGGAGCGGCCGCGAGGTGGGAGCATCGCCCCGCGCTCCCAGCGCTGCCACGGCGGCAGCGCCTCCGCAGCCCTGCCCGCGGGATAATCCCCGGCAGCTCCCGGAGCAGCCTGCCCGCCTTTCGCCAACACAGGCGGCAATTACTCAATCATCCGTGCAGCTTTCACACATCTCTTTACGTGCATCCCGGAAAACGGCAGAAGGGAAGAGGTCTCACCTGCTGCTCAACTCTCACTTCTGCTTCCAACCCCTCCCTGTCCTATTCGGGGTCATTAATGCAAAATTCCAGCAAAGAATTTAGTGGGAAACATAGAAGCACAGTGATGCCTCTCCCACTCCCCTGCACCTATTTTCACTATCCCAGATCTGGGATTTCCCAGACTGGCAGCTGGAAAGCAATCTACTCCATGGGGATCATCACACAGTTGCCTTGGGAAGGGTCCTGGGAGCCTGGACTCTGGAGAAGATGCCCAAGGGGAAGGGGCTGCCCTGCCTGGCCCCAGAGGCAGCTAATTCGAGGGATTAGTACCTCCCAGCAAAGTCTGGGAGGTACCCCCAGCCCCAGCTCTGTGCCTGCCCCAGTTTTCCCCCTTCAGCCCAGGAAGCTTCTGACCAAATCCCTTTTGTAGACCTGCCTCACATGGGCCCAAATTCAGGGAGAAATTGACCCCTCAGCTGCTGGGCCTGTGCCAGCCCCTTTTCCCCACTCCAAACATCCAGTGTAAGCATGGCCTTCCCTTCCCCCCAGCCATCATGCTAAGAATAAGGGTGAAAAGACAGAAAAACCTCCTAAAATTTAACTCTGAGGCAGCAACTTGTCTGCCTTTCCATGGGAATGCCTTAGCACCCTGGGAAGAGTGACCACAGCTGCCCAGAGGAGCTCAGGAGCAGGGAAAGGCTTCCTTCCCCCAACGGGAATGATGGGAGAGGCCCAGCCCTGCCGTGTTTGTGCTCTGGTGAGGGATGACTTCAGTGTTTAAAGGTCAGGCCAGGCCCGGGAGAGGGATTGCACAAAGGTTTCCAGGGATGCCGAGGGACAACAGGCTGGGTCTAGACCCCAAAGTGCAGCCCCTTGGGGAGGAGCAGCAGTTTTTGGGCTGGATCTGAAGGAAGGATGGCTGGGTGCCACCGAGGCAGAGGTTTCCACCACCCTGGAGCACCCGGCCACGCTCCCGGCGCCGCTCCGCCACCTCCCCGCGCGCTGTCCCCGGGAGCAGAGGCGACACGGAGGCTGAGCAAACACAAAGGGCCCAGCCAGCGAGCACAGAGCCAGGGGAAGGCTTTAATAATGCAGAGAGGACGAGGAGCAGGGAGAAATGGGTCAGCTCCCGCAGCGCAGGCTCTGGGCTGGGAGCAGAGCTGCTCCAGCTGCTCGAACTGTCCCTTCCCAGGGGACAGCGGTGCCCCGGGGCTGCCATCCCGCCTGCTTTGCCCACAGGGAGTTTTTTATGGCTCCAAGTCCCCAGTGTGACTGCAGTTCCAGCTGCTGTGGGTGCTGGGGAGAGGAAGCAGCCCAAAGAACTCAGTGAGGCTCCTGTCCCGGCTGCGTGTCCAGCACTTCCCCCACCCTGCCTCTCCAAAGCTGTGTTTTCCAGCCTGCCTCTGCCATCCCGTGGGGACTGCTGAGGGATTTAATTTCTCTGTCGGCACCCACACCCACTCAAGCAATGTTTTGGGTTAGGCCAGCTGAAAAACAGCAGAAAAGAGCTCATCCAGCAGAGCACCTCCTCCAGCGCCTGCCTGGGTGTTGTCCTGCAGATTCCCGAGATGCAGATTTCCAAGGTCCCAGCCCCATGATGCTGTGGGATGCTGCACATCCCAGCCCTCCACCCCACATGAGCCCTGGCACAGCTCCATCCATGCACCCCATGATTTCCAGGCATCCTGAGAGCAAAGGGCAGCTCTGGGCTGTGTGGGCAGAACCTGTTTGACAGCACAACATTCATCCCTGTGGTCTGCCAAGATGGGGATGTGGCACAGGGTCACGAGCAGGGAAAATTGTTGCCTCCAGCTGGAGATGGGAGATGCCAAGGCTTTGGGGTGGCAATGTTCCCACAGGAGGGTCAGCACCACTGGATGGGAGGAAGTGGTCCTGGGAAATTCCTCAGTGGCTCTGAACTCAGCCACATATTTGTCATTCCTGGAGGGTTTGCTGGGACAGCGGGCCTCGCTGCAGCCTTGTGAGGGGGCGGTGGGACGGGAACTGGGACAGGAGCAGGAGTGAGGAGAAACACCCAGCCAGGGAGAGACAGGGCTGCTTGTGGTCACTGTGTGCCCAGCAGCAGCTTGTGCACCCCACTAAAACCCCTTCCCTGCAAATCAAGGTCCCAAAGGCACAGCCCCTGCCCCAGGGCACTGTGCCCTCTTCCATTTCCAGGAACTGGGGAAACTGAGGCACGCTTGCCCTCCAGCACATGGCGTGCAGAGGCGCAGACCCAGCTGTGTGGCACGTGCTGGCAAACACGGCAGCAGTGACGCAGGGCTGGGAAGAGGCCAGAGGATGGAGGCGTCCCCAGGATGCAGACAAGGCGCCCTTGTTGGGCTGGGATGTGCTCTGGCACCCAGCAGAGTGCTCTGAGCTGGGATGGGAAGAAGGGGAAAGGTGCCGGGGGTGTGGCGTGGGGATTTCAGCCTCTCCCTGTGCCCCAGCTGCGGGAAGGTGCCACGGCTGTTCTCAGCCCCCACATCCTGAGTGCCGAGGATGAGGACTCCCCAGCAGAGGAGGTGACCTACTCCATCCAGCCCCCGGCCAACGGGAAGGTTGTGCTGAGGTCAGCACCCGGCACTGAGCTCCAGAGGTTCACCCAGGCCCAGATAGACAACGGGCTCGTCCTCTTCGTGCACCAAGGTAGGGCAGGACTGAGGTGCCCCAGGCCCCTGCACCACCCCAGGGTGGTGGGGACACTGTGCCACCACAGGGGATGCCAAGCCCATCCCAAAAACCCCTGACAGGTTAATGGGGAGCTGCATCTCCTCTGGCCCCACAAATGCCCAGGTCTGTGCTTTCCACAGGACCCCTGGATGGTGGCTTTGCCTTCGATCTGTGGGATGGTGAGAACCTATCTCCTGGGCACTTCTTCCTCATCAGGGCCCAGAGAGAGCCTGTCATCAGCCTGGCCAGGAAGCAGAGCCTCACTGTCTGCCCAGGTGGGTACCAGCACATTCTCCGTCCTCATCCAGCCCAAATGGGGCCCCCTTGGGACTCCTGCCCTTGCCCAAGCACTGCTGAGATGCCCCTGGCAGCGGTTGCAGGTGGGTGACAAGGTGACTGCTTGAAATCCATACTGGATGTGTTTTCCAGGTGCCCTGCAGCCCATCACCAGCCAGAACCTGCAGGCAGTGAGCAACAGCCCCACCAGCTCCACCGCTCTGTACTACAGCATCGAGCAAGCCCCACGCCTGGGCAGGCTGACCACCTCACAGGGGGAGGAAATCAGGAACTTCACCCAAGCCCAGGTGAGATTTCAATTCCTCCAGCCTCTCAGAACCCCAAACACAGCCCTTCATCACCCCCCACCACACATGGGGGTCCCAGTCTGAGCCCACTTCCACCACAGGCAGGAGGCAGTACAAGGCTCCATGCTGTGACTTTCCCAGCTCTGCCAGCAGCTGCTAAGAGGGATTAAGAGCTGCTGCCCCAGCCTTGGATTTAGCACTGGGGGAGGCTGAGGGAGCTATAATCCCTTTTCCTAGGCCATCTCCCTGCTGCAGAGCCAGCCAGCCTGGCTGCTGCTGAAGGGAAGAGCCAAGCATGATTTTTCACCCCTGCTCTGAAAAAACCCTTCTCCTGTGGGGCCAAATTTTGCAGGGCCCAGCAAGGTTCTTATTTTATTCCATCAATCAGAGACACATAGGTTTACCCTCCCTGGAAGCTCCTCTGTGCTATGCTCACCCTTGGAGGATGCTGAGCAAGCTCAACCATTCCTCTGAGCCTAAGTTCCCCTTATTGCTGAGAGAAACATCAGAGTCACAGAGTGGTTTGGGTTGGAAGGGAGATTAAAGGTCACCTTGTTCCCCCACCATGGACAGGGACACCTTTTACTAGATTGCTCCAAGCCTCATCCAACCCAGCCTTGAACACTTCCAGGGATGGGGCAGCCACAATTTCACTTCCTGGTCAAGAAACACCATGAGCTCTCCATGGTCACTGCCGTGCCATGGCTAGTGAAAATCCCCATTTCTTACCTAATTAGAGCTTGGTTGCTCCATCCCAGAGTCAAGATAGGAGCTGATCAAGGGGTTTTTTTTTAATTTTCAGGTGGACAGCAAGCTGATTTTCTACCAGCACGAGATGCCAGGCCAGCCCTTCTGGCTGGCCCAAGATGCCATCCGCTTCCGTGTGGTCACTCCCACGACCATCTCAGATTCTTTCATCCTCCTTGTCCTGATCTCCTTCGAGGAAAATTGTCCCCAGCACTTGACTCAGCTTTGGAAAAACGCAGGTAAGGGTAGGATGGAGAAGCATGGGACAAACCAGCTCTTCAGGAGGACTTGTTTGTCTGAAGAAGACAAATGTGCTGTTTTCCATGGCTGATATATTAGATCAGATGTCTAAAACTGCATCCAATTCCTTCTTCCATCATTGCAACAAGCTCTGACCGACTTTCATTAGTTAATTCTTATCCCTTTTTTCTTGCCAGGTCTGCAGCTCACAAGGGCTCAGCAGGCTGAGATTGACACCTCGGTGTTGGATGCCTCCAACCTCCTGAGCCGAATCCTGGTCCCTGAGAGGGCTGGATATGATGTTGTCTTCCTGGTGACAGAGCCACCAGCTCATGGACAGCTCCTGGTGGCCGGTGTGCCCCTGGAGCAGTCACGGCCGTTCTTCCTACAGTCAGACCTGGCAGCGAGGCGTTTGGTGTATGCCCATGGTGGGGACAGCGTCTCCAAAGACCACTTCAGTTTCAGGGCGTGGCTCCAGCCCCAGGAACAGCGGTCTGTCCGTCCTCCACAGGATGGGGTGGTCATCTCTGAAGCATTCAACATAACAGTGACCAGCAGCACCGCATCACCACGGGTGGTGAAGCGGCAAGGAGTGCTGCAGGTCCCGCCAGGCTCCGTGGTCACCTTGTCACAGGAGTACCTGGATGTGGCAGACCCGCTGGTGTCCCCTCAGGAGATGGTGTACAGCATTCTCCAGAGACCCCTCTCTGGCCACGTGGCCAGCGCCCACAACCCAGGGGAGCCCATCAGCCGCTTCACCCAAGCGGATGTCAATGCTGGCCGCGTGGTGTTTGTTGCCACTGGGAGCCGGACCCCAGGCTCCTTAGCCCTGAGCCTCTCCGGTGGCCACCACCCACCCATCCAGACCTCACTGGAGATCGAGGTGCTGCCTGTCCTGAGCACCGCTGCCAGCCCAGCACTGCTGGAGGTGCCCCAAGACCTGAACAGGGCCCCTGTGTCCCAGCATCACCTGCTGGGTGCCGCACCACGAGGGGCAGGGAATGTCCTGTACAGGATCACCAGGGAGCCCAGGTTTGGACAGGTGCAAGTCAACCAAAAGCCATCACGGGGCTTCTCACAGAAGCAGCTGGATCGTGGGGAGGTGACGTTCACCTTCAGTGACCTCAGGTCGCCTCAGGATGACTTCCAGTTCGTTGCCATTTCGCGGGCAGGGAACAGGAGCGGGGTGGTGAACGTGACCGTCCGAGCTGCGGTGAAGACCCGAGTGGACAGCCTGTGGCCCCGAGGCACCACAGCCCTCCTGGACACCAGTGTCCTCGATGCCAGTGAGCTGGCCAACCACACCAAGAGCGTGCCGGTCTTCAAGGTCCGCAGGGCGCCCCGTGCCAGCCGTCTTGTGAGGGTATCCAGGGATCCAGGACAGCCCACATCCCCCATCGAAACCTTCAGCCAGAGCGAGCTGCAGCAGGGGCTGGTGGGGCTGGAGGTGCTGGATGCTGGGGACACCCAACAACCCCTGCAGAGGGACAGTTTTGTCTTTGAGCTGGTGGCTGATGGGGTGCCACCAGCGCTGGCATCCCTGGAGTACGGCATCGAGCCCTACAATGCCTCCAAATCCTACGGTGTCACCCTGCTGACAGTCCCACTGGCACCCTCACCCCCAGTGCCCCATGGCACAGCACGGAGCAGCCCCAATGCCAGCGAGCTGGGCATGTCCCCCACTCCCTGGCTGGCCCACAGTGCCACCAGTAGCCCCAGCCCCGGGGCGGGGGGCACCTTCCTCAGCTTCATTGAGGCCAACATGTTCAGCATCATCATCCCCATCTGCCTCATTTTCCTCCTGCTGGCCCTCATCCTGCCCCTTCTCTTCTACCTGCACAAGCGCAACAAGACGGGGAAGCACCACGTCCAGGGCACCCCCAGCGCCAAGGCCAAGAACGGGGCCGTGCCCGACCACGAGACCTTCCGGAGGACAGAGCCCAGCCAAAGCATCCCCCTAACGACTGTCACCACCCTGGAGGGCAAGGGCACGGGGCCCCCGCCCCCGGGCACGGGCTCTGGGGCACCTCCCGACCCCGAGCTCCTGCAGTACTGCCGGACTTCCAACCCCCCCCTGAAAAACAACCAGTACTGGGTGTGAAGGGCTCAGCTGCGGTGGCACGAGACCACCGGGGCACCCAGCCCCTCCTGCAGCACCACCAGCCACCTCCTCCCGGCTCTCCTCCTCCTCCTCCCTGGGAGCTGGCATCCCACAGATGCAGGAGGGCCCTGGGGATACAGGGGCTGCTGCTCCAGCCCACCTTGTAGCCCCACATCTCCTTTGGGCAGGGGAGGGGGGCACTGCATAAGCAACTGGGGACAGGCAAAATTCCTGAGCATTGCTGGGAATTGCTGACTTTGGGTGCTCATTTGGGCCACCTGATGGAAGCCACAGTGCTGGGGGGCACCTGATGACTCTGATCCCCACAGAGCCACCCAGGCTGGTCCAGTGGTGGCTCCTCTGAAGGCAGCACAGTTGCCACAGGGGTGCTTTTCACAGCTCTTGGTAAGAGATGGAGGATGAGGAGCAGCTTGCGCTGAGTCAGGCTGGGGATGAAGCTGCCCAAATTCCCCAGGGCTAGGCGAAACACTGAGACACTGAGACACTGGAGCAGAGGCTCAGAAAATATTCTGTGGCCAATGCCAGGGGAATTTAGGAGTCCCTGCCCACTTGGAAAAACACCCGCCTCGCTCTTTCTCTACTTGCCGTGTGCTGCATGAAGCCAATTGCACCGAGCTCTGGGGGGGTTGCACAACAGGTAGGACTTGGCAGGGAGGAATGGCTGGAGCTCACCTGGGCAGTGTGAAACCAGAGAGGAGAGCAGAGAAGCGGAGCCAGCACGGTTTTCCACTGTATACTCCAGTATGGCAGAAGTAAACAGAATAAAGTGCCTTTTCCAAGGTGCATCACTGTTTTCCTAAGCTGTCTCCCTTGCCAGGCCTGTTTTAAGCTGCTGAGCAACATTTGGAGGTAATGGACCATATTCTGGGCTCTTGCTCAAATTTTCCCCAGCCTGGAGTCCTAAAAACTTAAATAGAAACTGTCTGAGGGAGGGCAGAGGAAAAACTGAGTGCTGAGCTCAGGAGGGGACCCAACAATAATACCCTGTGCTGCTCCAGCTGGGAATCTCATCACAGGGCACATCCTGCTCACACACGTCTGGTGGGAAGCTAACATGAGCCCCCAGGCACCACGGGGGACCACTTGCACCCCTCTCACCCAAGACAAAATCCAGCACATGATCCCTCCCTAAACAGTGATCCTGTGTGGTCCCACTCCAAGGCTGCAACAGAGCTGGGTGTTTGCCTGGATCATGCCAGCAGTTTTCCTGGCTGGGTTTATGGTGCCAGACCTTTGCTGAGCAGTAAATCACACCTGCCCTGCTTCAGCTGGTGCTGGCACATCTCATGGGCACTCAAAGCCATCAGGGTGCAGGCAGGCACCCCATGTCCCCATGTCCCCACAGGACAGGGCATGGTGGAAATCTGGCACCTCTGAGCCTGTTTGGCCCAAGGGGGAGGCTGATGGATGTCTGCTCCCCACCTCCAAAACCTTCTCCTGCCTCATCTAGAGGGAAAAATGAGGTTTCCTTCTGCTCAGAGGCAAATTACACCCTCTCCCCTCTGTGAAACGGGGTCAGGGTGACCGTGCTGCCCACGCCATCACTGGGGGATTGCCAGGGCTGTGCTGCTCCCAAGGGTTGACTCCAGATCACAGCTCTGCACCTCCCCATCTCATTCAAACACACATTTTTATTCTCTTCACTATTTACATCCCCCCAGTGAGGGATGGGGGCAGCATCCACCTCCATCCACCAAGGGCTGTGTTTTCCTTCCCAGCAATTCTCGCCTCATGCCCAGGGATTAAACAGCAGGAACGTGGCCTATTTTGTAAGGAACACTGAAAGCAAACCAGCCTATTTTTAAGGCTTGTGGTTGTATTCTTGCTGCTGGGAAACATCCCCTTCCTGAGGTCAGGGGAGGACAGGCAGTAACCTGGAAAAAGGACAGCAGCTCTCCAGGGCCAAGCTCTGCTGGCAGAGTTTAAATCCTCAGAACTGAAGGATTGGGTTATTCCAGGTTTGCAGGATCAGATGCAGCTTCTGTGCTGCCACCCCACCACCTGAGGAAGGGCTGAGGGCCCAGGAGGGCTCCTGCCTGGACATGAAACACAAACCACAGCCCAATCAATCTCAGAAGCTTCCTGGCCAGGCCCTTTCCTGCCAAGCTAACAGAGCTTCAGGGAAAATCATGGCATGGTTTGGGTTGGAAGGGGCCTTAAAGGTCATCTTGTTCCACCCTCCTTCCATGGGCAGAGACACCTTCCACTATCCCAGACTGCTCCAAGCCTCATTTAACCTGGCCTGAACACTTCCAGGGATGGGGCAACCACAGCTTCTCTGGGCACCCTGTGCCAGGGCCTCAGCACCCTCATAGGGAACAATTTCTTCCCAATATTCCATCTATCCCCGCCCTCTGCAGTGGGAAGCCATTCACCCCCTGTCCTGCCACTCCAGGCCCTTGTCCAAAGTTCCTCTCTGGGTCCCTTGGAGCCTGTTTTTAGCCTTTGGAAGGGCTCTAAGCTCTCCCTGGAGCCTTCTCCTCTCCAGGTGAACACCCCCAGTGCTCCCATCCTGTCCCCAGAGTCCTGGGAGAGCATCTTGGGAAGAAGGAAGGGGACCATAACCCCAGGGCCATCCCACCTGTGACAGGCTGGATCCAGCACCCCTGCTGGGTGAATAACACCAGCAGCTGGTCTCAGGTCAGGTTTCAGCAGGAGCTGGAGGCACTGGGACTCCCAGGTAGGGATGGACACAGAGCAGGAGGGGAGGCTGTCTCAGCTCGGGTGACTGAACCAGTTTCCAGGCACCTATTCAAATGCAAACAAAGAATTCACCCGGGGCAGGATGGATCCTTTGGTTTTGAAACCCCTCCGGGGAGCTTTAGACATGCAAATGCAGGGGTTCAACAAAGGTGGGACTCCATTCCCAGCCCGGCTTCAGGAGACTGGGACCCACAGAGGCATCATGTGCCTCCAAAATCCCCACTGCTCTGGGCCACAGCAGCTGCAGGACCTTGGAACAGCATTGTCCACACTTCTGGGAGTGAGCACAGGAGCCCCCTGAGCTCACAGCAACCCCACTCTGTTTTGGGGACATCCCAGGGCTCCAGTCCCAGTCCCAAAACCTCCCTGGCAGCTCTCAGCAGCCTCAGGAGATGCTCTGGATTTCACCAGGAGCCAGGAGCAGCGTCCTGGTGTCCCCTCAGGGGGCACAGGCCTGATGGCAGGTGATGAGGAGGAGTCTCCTGGGAGGGCAGGAGGACACCAAGGCAGGTGAGGGGGGTCAGGTCCTCCTAGGAGCTGTTTTATGAGGAAAGCTCAGAGCCAGAGCCGAGGCTGACAGCTGCCTGGTGTGACAGGGCTCAGTACCTCCACTGGGCTCCAAGCCAAGCCCAGTGCCCCGGGATGCCGGGAGCCCTCCCTCCCTGCTACGTGCCTGTCTGATCGGGGCCAGCCGTGCCCACAGCCGGCAGAACAGGCTCGGCTGGCAGCAAGCCCGGCACGACGGGATGGAGCCCGGGGGAAGAGCTGGAACGTCACCCTGGGAGCACCTCAAACAAACCCACACAGGGCCGGTGCTGGCCCCGGGAACCTGGCATCTGTCCCACCACCTGCCCACGGGAGATAAAGCACACGGATTTACACTGCAAGGCCACAGGAGATTCTCAGCTCCCAGGGAAATTGTGGAGTTATGAGGAGCCGGCCACCAGAAAGCATCCCCGTGCCTGCCACGGCTCCCCAGGCCAGCTGTGCTTTAAATTTCAGACAAATTGAGCCTGACCTCTGTTTCCACACCCAGCAACTGCAAGGCAGACAGACAATGACGGAGGGATAACCACAGCCCAGAGCCTGGGCTCCCCACCCCTCCTGCACAAACAACACACCCAGAGACAGCTCCCTGGCAGTGCAGGACCGACCTCCCCTTGCTCAGCACCTTCCCAGCACTGCAGAGAGGGAATCCGGGCTGGCACAGAGAGCTGGGTCCGGGTCTGACCTGACCTGACCTGGCTGTGCCTAGCAGGGGGAACCTGAGGTCGGAGCTGGGTTGGGTCACACCCCCATTAGAGGAGGTTTCCAGCTTATTCCCTAAAACAGATACCACAGATCCGCCATAATTTCCCTGGGCTGTGAGCAGGAGGGAGCTTCATTTATATCCACAGCCAAGGGAATACAGGGGTGCTCAAGGGAACCAGCTGGTGCTCGTATTTTTGCCTGGAGGAGCCAACTCAGGGTCATGCTTCGGAAATACTTCAGAAGCACAGCAATTAAAAGATTGGAGCTGGCAGGCTGAGCTGTCTCCCTCTGCCCTGATCCATGCCTGTGTCCACCCACCTGCATCCGCCCGGAATCACTCCTCTAGGCGGGCACGCACTCATCCACCTCCCGACCCGGTGGGGGTGGCACTGAAACTCCACTTGGCTCCATCCCCGAGCTGCTGCTGACCCTAGGGGACAGGCAGGGCTTCACCCTGCTCCCCCGGGGTTGCTCCCTGCTCCCCGTTGGCGGCTGTGCCTCTCCAGCCCCGTGGCAGCGTGTGCCGGCAGCGCTGCGTGCACAGCAAGCCCCGTCCTGCCCGCCGCAGCAGCAGCTGCACCCTGCGCTCCCCTCGCTGGGAGGAGCGGGGTTGGGTCACTGCGCTCCTTTGGCGGCTGATCCCGAATCACTGAGCACTGCTGGGTGGATCCGTGTGGCTGACAGGGCTCTGATCAGCAGCTCTGCTTGTCCCAGCATTCCCATCCTTTGCCCTCCAGCTGTTTGGCCGGTCCCTGCGGGGCCCCGGCTGATCCTGCCCACCCTGGAGCATCTTGCTGGGCTCGGGATACATGCACAGGCGGTTCCTACCGCCTGATAGCCTGACTCACACACAAACCCTGGTCTCCCAGAGCTCAGAACAAGATGCCAGGTTTTCTTCCCATGGTGGAGGGAGGCCAAAAGAGAAGCAGCAAGACGAGAGCTCTGAGAAGCCTCACACAGGAAGGGAGGCAGGCACGGGCTCTCTGGTGCTGGCTGCAGTGCTCTCCAGGCAGGATGCTCCAGCCACCACCGCTGCTGCCACCTCCCAGCCCTGCTGTCAGCACTGATGGGACTCACACAGGGCCTCAGCCTTGGCTTTCCCACGCAGGAGCAGCCTTGGGAAGTGGGAGGAGGAAACGGATCTGCTCCATGTTCCTGGTGCTTCCTCTCAGCCCTCCATGGCCTGTTTTTTTTTTCTCTTGTGGGAGCAGGGAACAGCCTGTGTCACGGATAACAGAGGCAGTGACAGACACTGCTGGGCCATGTGAAGCGCTGTGTACAGCCCCAGACTCCTCCCCACCACCATCCTGCACCCTGGGACAGCCACCAAAATGCTCGGGGCTGGTTCTATCCTCCAACCCTGGGCAGGTTTGCAGGATGCTGCCGGAGGTGTGGGGGGCAGCAGCAGGATGCTCAACCCCCTCATCTGGCCAAGGCAGACTCTGAAATGCCCACCATGGGCAGTGAAGGCCCAGCTGCCTACTGCCAGGTGGGAAAAGGCAGGAATGCTAATGGAATACAGGTTCTAGCCAATGGATTTGCTGTGTCCTGGGAGTGTGCTCCAGACATGAGGGTACAGAGGGGGTGGATGGTGGAGCAGGGAGATCTTTGTGGATGCTGAAAGACCACAGAGAGCACAGGTCCACCTTTGGGGAAACTGAGGCACAGCCTTCCAAAGGGGTGCATGCAGCCCACAGGGACCTTAGCCCATCCCTGTCCCCATGCCAGGGCACCAGAGCAGAGGATGAACTCCTGGGGCGTGGGACATCTCCCTGCTCCAGCTGCACACCCCAGCTTCAGGACATCCCAGGGACCGAGCTCCCATGGGGCACCCCAGGCAGGCATTGCCCTTGCCCAGGCAGTCCAGGGGAGCTGGGATGTTGGCTCAGCTCTGGAGGCTGCCTGCAGTGCCAGAGGCTGGCTGCCAGCCCGGGGACGGCGGTGGCAGGCTCAGCCCCAGTGCCCATTGTGCTCCTGAGGGAGCAGGGCTGGGGGAAGGGACACGTTCTGGCCTCAGTGTGGGACCGAGGCCACCATGGTCACCCAGAGCAGGGCCAGCAGGGCTGGGGACCCGTCACTCCTGCAGGATTAGCACATTCCCACGGCTGCTGAGCTGGGATGGGGCTGGGATGAGGAGGGAATGGGGTGAGATGGTGCCAAGGAAGGATATGGTCAGGTGAGGAGGAGGCTGGGGTGGGATGGGGCTGGGGCAGGATGGGACCAGGGTGGGATAGGGCCAAGGTAGAACACTGCCAGGGTAGGAAGGAATTGCAGCAGGATGGGGCTGGGATAGGATATGGCCAGAGTGGGCCCATCCCATCCCATAGATAGGGCTGGGATGGAAATGGAGTGGGATGGTGCCATGTAGGGATGCAGCCTGGCTGGGATGGGACTAGAGAGGAACAGGGCCAGGCTAGAATGTGGCCAGGCTAGAACAGGGTTGGGATGGGATGGGGTTGGGGTGGGATTGGGTTGGAGTGGGATGTGGTTGAGGTGGGATGGGATTGGGATGGGATGGGGTGAGGGTGGGATGGTACCAGAGCGTGCTGGGAATGGGGTAGGATGGAGCCAAGGCAGGATGTGGTGAGGGTGGGATGAGGCTGGGCTAGGATGGGGCTGGTGTGGGATGGACCCAGGGTGGAATGGGGCCACGGTGAAGGGGCCTGCCCTGGCTGTGGGTGCAGGAGGAAGCACGTCCTGCCTGGATGGAGGCTGTGAGCAGGGCTGTACCTCAGAGTGCTCGTCCTGCAGCCTGGGGCCAGGGAGGGCTCGGGAGGATGGAGCACAGCCCGCAGCATTCCCAGCGTCGCTGTTAGTCTAACAATGCCCCGCTGGCCTGCATGCCGGGGCTAATTTTATCCTTGGAGCCAGGCCAAGGCGGCCCTAACTTTCCTCGCTGTGATTTATCCCAGCCATTTCCCTTCAAAAACAAGGCCCCCGTGCCAGCCCTGCTGTCTCCAGGCAGCAGCACACTGTCCCAGCCAGGGCAGAGCGGGGCAGGATCTGCCCCTTGGGGGGCTGTTTAGGGAGCAAGAGGGTGGTTGCTGTGGGAACCCCCCCTGGGGTCATTCTCCCCACACCACGGGGATGTTCAAAGCTGGCTGGAAGCCAGGGGATGCTCAGGCAGAACCTTCCCCGGGATCCTGGAGCAGCTCTGTTTTCCACAGACATCTCTGGGAAGAAGGTGGGTGTTTTTTCTACCAATGATTTTATTGAAAAGGCTGTGGGGCTATTTTTTTCCCTTTTTTTCCTTTTTCCTCCCTTTTCCCAGTCAGCAGCCATACTTGAGAAAGAGATTTCTCTTTGCCTCTGTGCATCTAGTTAAAAACTGATCAGTAAAAATGCTGCAGAAAAATGGAAAATATTGAAAACATCTTGTGACAAACAAACAAAAAAAATCTCTTCCAAATAAAGATCTCTTTTCTTCTCTCTCTTTTTTTTTTTTTTCCATCAGAAAAGCTTTTAGTGTGCAAAATGTCGACCGCTTGGATTTCTCCTCCCAGCGGGCTGGGATGCACCCACCCCTGCTCCAGGAGAGTGGGTTTTCAGAAAGCTAAAAATCACTGGGCAGAGACCCCAGCACCGTTACCTCCCCACCTGTCCCTCTTGTGATCCCCCCACGCTCCTGCCAGACCCGTGGCAGGGTGGGAGGTCCCCAGGGAAAGAAAGGAAGAGGTGGCACGGCCAGCCCGCGGGCGAGCCCTTCCCTGCCAGCCCGGGAAGGGGGAAGAAGCCCAGAGTCATTTGGTCACTAGCGTGGTGAGTTCCAGCCCGTGCGAGGAGCCGCGGGGGCTGCGGGCAGGGCGGGACGAGGCTTAGAGGTTGTCGTACATGCGCAGCGTCTTCTCCAGCTGCTGGCTGACGCGCTGGTAGAAGACGATCTGCTGTCTCAGGTAGGACTGCATCATCCTCTTGAAGTCGGCCACGCGGCGCTCGTGGAAGTGGTTCATCTCGGCCTGCAGGGCGAAGCCCACCACGCGGCAGCGCTTGCGGATCCCGTCCGCCTCCTCCTGGTCCATCCTGCCCTCGTCGCTCATCCGCTGGCTCTCCTTCACCTTGGCAAAGGCGCCTGGCGGGGCAGGAGCAGCGTCAGGGGATGGGTGCGACCCTCGGGCCCCTTCCCTGGGCAGCCCTGCTTGAGCCCATGGCCCCCCATGCCGGGGCACCAGCCTGGCCCCAAAGGAGAGGCACAGACCTGCCCCATGGCAGGGGGGGATCTGCCTGCATCTCCCCCTGCTCATCAAATCTTTCCCTCTCCTCCAGGCAGGCAAAGACCGGGAGCATTTTCCCTCCGGACTCTGGCACCCCAGCTCCTTTTCCATCCTGGGCAGTCAGCCTCATGTATAGCTGGTTTTGGGGGTCTGGGCTCCTGAGTGCTGTGACTCAAGGCTTGGGGTGCAAAGCTGATATGGAGCAGTGTTAGCACAGTGAAGCACCCCAGCCAAGCTTGCCCTCCAAATATTCCATGCCATTCCATGAATAGGGGTCAGGAGCAGACCTGGGAGAACCTAGCCCAAGGAAGCAGTGAACCAGGATGTGGCAAGGGCACGTGGTGCTGTCTGGAGCTCAGCTGGGAAAGCATCTCCCACTCCCAGAGGCAGCTGATGCTCTGACACCAGTTTTTCCCTCTCCTTCCATGTTTTTTTACAGCTCGGTTTCGAAAGAATCCTGCCTGGCTCCAGCCCTGCATTCCTCCCCCTCATTAGCACAGAGGCTAAAAAACTAAAAACAGGATCTGGCCCGCACTGGGCTTTCTTCCCTTCTCCCTGCCCCTTGCCGGGAGCACCAGACCCGGGGTTACAGTGCTCCTGCTGCGCCAGCCCTGCTCCCAGAGGGGAGGAGGAGGAGGAGAAGGAAGAAGCGAAGTTTGGAGGCCAAATCCTGCCTTCCGCTCTGCCCACGCGGCCTCGCTTCCGGACAGGATCCAGCCCCTCTCCATGGGTAAACAACACTCAGAGGAAAGGCAGGGAAGCTGCCCGGGCAGGATTGAATCCTCCCTGTGCTCTTTGCCTTCCCAGCCTCCCCCAGGGATGCAGAGTGATGCACAGAAATCCTTGCATGTTGGACACAAACAGCCCTGGCTTCACCCTGGGGAAAACCTGTCCTCCACACTCTGGGGACACTGGTGTGGGTGTCCCCTCCCTGCTGCGGGCAGCTGGGCAGGGAGGAGTGTGAGTGGACTTTGGCCCCACACCCACACTGCTGGCTGCCTGGGTGCAAAGGGACACGGAGCCCTGCCTGCCTGCTGCCTGCCCCAGGGAGAGAACAGCTGACACTTCTCCCCCCACTCTGATCCCACCAAACCCAGGGAAACAGGACAAATGGGACATGGGGAGCTCTGATGCCCTGGGGGTGCTAACCCCCTCCTGCTGGGCTTGGAGGTGCAGGGACATACCCTTGAAAAGTGTGACCCTGGTTGTCCCCAGAGGTTCAGTGTGTCCCCTATTCCACTGCCCTGCCCCCTCGGCCCCTCTGACCAACCCAAGGCCTTGTCCAGCCATGTCCCAGCCCTGGGGGAGCAAGCTCTGGTATTCCTGCTGGCCACCCATTCTCTGCCTTGGCAGGAAGGGAGGATGAGGAGGGACAAGTGTCAGTGGGTGGGGATGCACAAGAGGTGCAGGGCAGGTCACCTCAGACATAACAGCAGCAGTGCTGGCTCCTGCTCACAATCTGGGGGATGTGACATCCCTGCTGACCACCCCTGGCAGTGCTTTGGGTAGCACCAGCAGCAGTTACAGAGTCCATGGGATCACTGGGGCAGACTCTGGACCCAACAGCCCTAGCAGACTCTGCCAGGCTGGGCTGACTGGAGAGCTGTGCCAGCAGGGACCACACCGCGCCCCTAAGAGGTTCCCATCCCCATTCCCATCCTCATTCCCCATTCCCTTCAAGGCCCAATGAAGGATTTCCTCATTGCATCCCCATCCCACTTGCAGCACCATTCCCACTCACATGGGGCCACTCCTGGGGAGAAGAATGCCTCTTTACCTTTCTGCAGGTGGATGATGTCTGGGAAGTTGGAGAGGAGCCCTTGGTACAAGGAGAGAGTGTCCAGCATGAGGAACAGGTCGTTCTTGGGCTGCTCAGCGAACATCTCCCCCACAGTCTCGTACGTCTTGCCCGTGTGGGAGATGGCATTGTTGAGGGCATCCAAGCTGTAGGGAGGGTCCATGTGGAAGGAGTGGCTGATGGCTTGGAAGGCATTGCCCAGCTTCTGGAATTCCTTCCGGAAGCCCCCCACGTGCTTGCGCACCAGCTCCGACGCCACATTGGTCAGCTGCAGGACGCTGTCATCCATCTTCTTGCTGAAGGCCTTGAAGGCATCCACGCGGTCCTCCACATCCTGCAGGTCCTGGTGCTCTGTGGGAATCTGGATGGTGAGGAGGAAGCTGGCGCCCACCATCTCATCCTTCTCCGCCCGGCGTTTGCCCAGCTTCCACTGCTTCTCGTCGCGGCAGCAGAGGAAGTGCTGGAAGCCCTCGTACTGGGAGAGGACGGGGTGGCTGGTCATGTGCTCCATCCAGAGGATCAGCCGCCGCTTGCGCTTCTCGATGAAGTCCTCCTCGAAGCGGCCGGTGGCCTGCTTCTCGGGCAGGTGCGGCACCGAGATCACCGTGAACTTGTGCAGCAGGCGGTTGTAGAGCCAGTCAAAGTGCTTGTAGCGCCGGTACACGGGAGAGTTGAAGTTGCTGGGCGTCAGCTTGTAGGAGATGTAGCTCTTGATGCCCTTGAACTTGGTTTGCTTGGTGGGGTCCTCCACGGAGCAGATGAACGGGTGGGGGTTGGCCCTCCACTGCGGGCCTCTGGAGCCCATCTCGATGCAGTAGGTCTCAGCGATCTTGGACATCAGGGGCACGTCGCCCAGGATGAAGGCTTCCACCCCGGAGCGGACAAAGCAGGAGAAGCGGTTGAGGTTTCTGCCCACCACGCTGCCCCTCTTGGAGGAGCCCATGCTGTCCTGCCTCTCCAGCGCCGGCTTGGGCCGGTAGCCGGCGTGCTGGTGGTGGCCATAGGCTGCCGGGCACGGCAGGCTGGGCGAGGGGTGCCCGTTGGTGCCCGGCGCGCTCCGCGGCTCCTCCACCACCGTGCACGCGTCGTCCCAGTCATCCCAATCGTCATCATCATCATCCTCAAAACTGCCCTGGTAGGAGATGCCGGGGTTGGGGGATGCCGAGTACAAGGAGGAATCGTGCCCGGGGGAGCCGACCGGGCTGCTGGAATAGTCCGTGTAGTTGGAGCCCGAGCGGGAGCGGAGGATCTCGACGTAGGAAGCGGGGAAGAGGCCGGTCTCCCCACGGCTGTTTTGGCCCTGCAACCACCCGTCCAGGGAGTTCTCGCTGAAGATGACGAGCTCCTCGTTCTCCTGGATGCTGATCTCCTCTTTGTTTTCGCTCTGGAAGTTGTAAAGCGCTCTGGCTTTCAACGCCATGGCCGGTCCCGGGTCGGGAAGAGGGGGGGGGAGCCAGCGGAACGCAACCCCCCCGGCCAAAACACCCCCCCAGTCCCGGCAATACCGCGGGCTCGCGCCGCTCCGGGATCACCACCAGGCGCTGTGGGAAATGGCTTGGCCGCTTTCCCAGGAAAATAATAATAATAATAAAAAAATTAAAAAAAAAAAAGGTGGAGAAGAAATCCCTTACGAGGTGACGCCAACGTCCCTATGTCCAAGTGACCCCCCGCGATCCCGGCGCCCCGCTTAAAAAGAACATTCTCCGTTTAAAAACGGCATTCCCTGGATAAAAACAAGATTCCCAGTCACGCGAGCGGCGTTCGCCTGGCTCCTCCGGGATGTGGATCCCGGCCGGCCCGAGAGCCGGGCTCTGCCATGTCCGCGCAGGGTTTATCTCCCTGGGAGGCTGATCCCGAGCTTTCACTCTCCGGGAGGAAAACCCCTGGCTGCCAACGAGGAAATAAATCCAAAGCGATTTTTCTCGGGGCTCCTGTGGGTATAACACCCTAAATTTCCCGTCGGTGGGCGCTGGGAGACCGCCGGGCACGACCTCAAACCCTGCCCAACCTCCCGGTGATCCCGGGATTTTGCAATTCCTTTCCGGGCCGACTTTCCCGATGGTTGGTGGGGTCTGGTTTTTCCCTGAAATCCGTAAATCTCACGCAGGACGGAGGCGGCGCCGGCGGTGGTGCCCGTGTCGGTGTCGGGGCCGCTCCTGCAGCCACCGGCTATGACGGGGCAGCGCCGGGGCCGCTCCCGTTGACGAAGGGGTGGCGGAGCCGGCCGCCAGCCTCCCGTGACGCAGGGCAGCGCTCCGCGCTCCGCCGCCCGGTTCGCGGCGGGGAGCGGCCCGGCCGGGCCCGGCCAGCCGCACGCTGCCCTCTGCAGGCAGCCGGCCCCGGGGGCACGACTCCCCGCCCGCGGGGGCTGCGGCTGCTCCCGCGTCCCCGCCGGGTCGTACCCCTCGCCCGTGCCCGGTCCCGGCCCGCAGCGCCCCGTGCCGGTGCCCGGGCGTGGGGGAAACTGAGGCACGGGGCGAGCGGGCTGAGGGGGGGCGCGGGGCCTCCGCGCCAGGCGGGGGCGCTGCGGGCGGCGCGGGCGGAAGCGCGGCGGGCGGGCCGCGGGGTTGCCATGGAGGAGCTGAGCGCGGCGCTGGCGGCGGGCGTGGGGCTGGCGGGGCCCTGCAGCCCGGCCGCGCCGCACCCCCGGCTGGCCGCCTACAAGCCCCGCGGCGGCCCCGGGCAGGCCGAGCGTCGGCAGCGCCTCCTCCGCATCCAGAGAGAGTGAGCGCGGCGGCGGGCGGGATGGGAGCCGCCGGGATGGGAGCGCGGGGCGCGCTGGGCCGGGCCGGAGCTGCCTGAGGGGAGCAGCCCGGGCCGCGTGTGCCGTGCGGGACCTGACACCCCGCGGGTTGTTTGCTCGACCCCAGGAGGCGGCTGGACTACGTGAACCATGCCAGGAGGCTGGCGGAGGACGACTGGGCAGGGGTGGAGAGCGAGGACGAGGACAAGGAAGGGGAAGATGCGGAGGAAGAGGCGATGGACGTGGATGCTGGTAAAAAGCTGCCCAAGCGCTACGCCAATCAGGTGAGGAGCCAGCTGTGTCCCCGTGGCGGGGTGCGGCTGTGGGGCAGGGATGTGGGGTGCTTTGAGGCCACAGTTTTGGCTATCTGTGTCCCCGTGGCGAGGTGTGGCTGTGGGGCAGGGATGTGGGGTGCTTTGAGGCCCCGGTGATGGCCATTTGGGGGCTCAGAGGAGTGTGTCCTGCTCGGCTTGGTGCTTGCAGAGAAATTGTGTTTAGTTCACCTCCAAAACACGTGGAGATGGGATGTGCTTTCGAATCACTTAGGTTGAAAAGACCTCGAAGGTCACTGATTCCAGCCATTAATTCTGCATCACTGTGTTCCCCACTTTAGGAGATTTCAGCTCAGCCAGCAGCATGAGTACCCTGTTAGGCAGTATTCAGTTAAAGATTTCTGTTTCCCTGTGTTTGGAAAGGAAAAAAGGGCAAACTCAGCTGGGTTTTATCAGCCTGGGTGCTGTATTGGTTCTAGATAACACACAGCCACTTAGGCAACCTCTGAAGGGGTCAGTTTGTCCAGGCTCTTTACTCCTGACATCTTGGAATCTCTAAGCCCTGCTGTGTTCTTAAAATTAAAGTGCTGGAGCAGGGACCAAGGTGTGGGGTGCCCAGTGGGAGCCCTGTGCTGTGGTCTGAAGCGCAGTCAGCAGCTGGGAAGCAAGAAGAAGACTTGAAGAAGAATGTGTTAGGCAGGTTGGACTTCATTAGAGGGGAGGGAAGGAGCCCTTTCGGGGGTGACAAGCAGTGCCAGCTGCCCTTAAAACACCCAGTGTCAAAGCAAAGTCAAAACCTCCTTGCTTTACCCTTGAGCTGTTTGTTGTCCATAACTTCAGCAGAGCTGTTACTGACTGGTTCTTCTCCCTGGGCTCCCTGCAGCTGATGCTGTCAGAGTGGCTGGTGGATGTCCCCTCAGATCTGGAGCAGGAGTGGGTTGTGGTGGTGTGTCCCGTCGGGAAAAGGGCTCTTGTCGTGGCCTCCAGGGTAAGTGGGCTTCCACCAGCAGCTAAAGGATGTCTAGCCATTCACAGACAACATAAAACTAGCTTGACTGGGTTTTTTCTCTCCTTTTTTCCTCATAGGGCACAACAGCAGCTTACACCAAGAGTGGCTTCTGTGTCAACAGGTTCCCATCCCTGCTGCCAGGGGGAAACCGGCACAACTCAACCAGTGACAAAGGTACAGGTGTGAGGAGGGTCTGGGATGGAGAGAAGGGAACTGCCTGGGAGTTTGTGTGTGCTCACAGGCCCAGTGCTGCTCCTTCAGCTCCCCCAAGGCCTACAGCTGTGCCCCTCTTTTGTGCTGGGGGTGGTCAGCTTCAGGCCTTCTGTATGTCTGGAGATAACTAGATGGGAGCAGTATCAGATGCCTTTATAAGCACACAGAATCCCTGAATGGTTTGGGTTGGAAGAGACCTTAAAGCTCATCTTGTTCCACTGCCCTGCCAAGGACAGGGAACCTTCCTCTAAAACAGGGTGCTCCAAACCCTGTCCAGCCTGGCCTTGGACACTTCCAGGGATGGGGCAGCCACAGCTGCTCTGGGCAATCTGTGCCAGGGACTCAGCACCTTCACAGGAAAAAATTTCTTCCTAACATCTAATCTGAAATTGCCCTTTTCCAGTTTAAAACCATTGCCTCATGTCCTGCCACATCTTTTAATAAACTTCCTGTTTGACTGACACAAACTCTGACATCCTCTCTGTCCTCTAGCAGACACCTTTGTATGGTGTCATCTTCCTTAATATGTCTTGGAATTCTTTTTTTTTGCCCCAAAAAGAGAGGCTTACTGTCTGGCAAATGCCATTTCCTGAAACATGCCCTTGCTTGTTGTGCCTCTGACTGGTGCCTTTGCAGCCTTGTGGGACTCCTCAAGCTCAAGGCTTTTTGGGGCTGCAGTTTGTGTTGGCAGGAGGGGATCCCTCTGCACGCCACAGTCCCACATCAGGGCAGGATTACTGTCATAGAGCTGGGACCTGGTATTTGCCAGCTGGCTTGGGCAGTGCTAGGAGCAGGTCTGGACCTCCCTGTGTTTGTGTGTGCAGTGTACAGCATCCTGGACTGCATCTACAGCGAGGCCAAGCAGACCTACTACATCCTGGATGTGATGTGCTGGAGAGGACACCCTGTTTATGACTGCCAGGTACTGACCCTGCCCTTCCTGCTGTTCCCTGAGCTGCTTTGCTCCAGCACTGTGTGAAGCTCACTCTGCAAAAGGCAGAAATTTCTCCTAAGCACCAGCATCTTTACAGCTTTAGAGCTGCTGGATAAGTGTTTGGGGGGGAGCAGCAGGGTTTGGGGTGCTGTTTCTGCAGATTAAGTTGATTTGTAAATCTCCCAGGTGAGGGCAGAGGATCAAAGGTGCTCAGCAGACGCTGCCAGGTGATGTGTGGTGAATGGTCACTAACTCTGCCTCCTTTCACAGACTGACTTCAGATTCTTCTGGCTCTCCTCAAAAATCCAAGAGGAGGAAGGGCTGGGAGAGAAAAGCAGGATTAATCCGGTAAGTCCTTTTGTACTGAGGAGGAGGCTGAGGGGGGGTAAGCTCTCCTGTTCAGCAGGCTTCAGCAGTTTCTTTCACAAGTGGAAGCTTTTTTTTCCCTTTTTTTCCTTTCCACTCACAGATCAGGCTTCAAAGTGTAGATCTGATGAAATGGGATGCCGTGGTCAGGATGTAAATAGAACCACTGCATATTGTAAATGAGTTTAGTGGGTTTTTTCCCCCCCATCCAAAGTGCTGAGGGAGATCACACTGCAGGGTATCAGCTAACTTCCATGCTGTTTTTAGCTTTCCCTTGTAATGGAATGGAAAGCCAGTGTGGTTTCTTCAGGAGCAGTGTTGGTTGGCAGCCTGACTACAATGGGGTTTATTCTGGCAGTCTTGTGGGTTTGTAAAGCTTTAAGCCTTCCCTCTGTTTAAACTGATCATTGAAGTTGTCGGGATGAATGCTGGCTTGCCACCCAGAGTCCCTGCTGAGCCAGAATAAAAAGTCTTGCTTTGAAGGCTTACACATGGGGGTCAGACCTAGAGTCCACAGCAGCTTGGAACATGAATTTTGGGTACAGACATGAGAGATTTGTCTGCTCAAACATGGCCAAGCAGAGCAGCTCCTGTGAGCTGAGCATCTGGGTGATAAATGGAGCTGACTGCAGTGAGGGTGTCTGTGTTCAGAGAACATCCTGTCCTGACTCCCAACAGGAATATCCAGAAGATAACTACCTAATGGAGGGGGGGTTGTTTCAGCTTTCATTTCCTGGGTGGAAAGATTGGCTTGGCTGAGGCAGCAGCCTGGAGCAGACATCTGTCTGCTTTGCATCCTGCCTGGAGGTCATCATTTTCTATTTTGGTTAGAAGAGCATCTCTGGGTCAGGTCTCCTGAAAAGTCCTTCCTGCAGTCTTAGGTGCTTGGGAAAAAAGGTATCAGGAGTATGTGGGAGCTGTTCCTCACCCTTTCCCTCTTATGCCACATCCTGCACCAGAGGAATCCTTCCTTTTTAGCTACCTGCACACCAGTGCAGCAACTTGTTCTCCTGTAGACCAGAGAGTTGCCTCTTCTAACCCTCTCTTATTCTTCCAGTACAAATTTGTGGGCCTGCAGAACTTCCCCTGCTCCTCGGACAGCCTGTGTGAGCTGCTGGCTACAGACTTTCCCTTTGAGGTGAGAACACTCAGGTGGGGGCCTGGACCCCAGCCTTAGCAACAGCTCTGCCAGTGCTGGGAAAGAGGTGCATCCTCTCTCCTTGGGAATTTGCTCTCCTGAGGCTGCAGAAAGCTTGCCAAGTTGCTGGTTGCTGTGTGTGAGGTGGATGCCTCTATGCCCATGTTTGATCTGTTGCCTTGTCACACACCTCATCCAACCACACAAACGAGCAAGAGTTAAAGCACAGCACTCCCTGGGTTTGTGCTGCCCTTGCTGCATTTGGCTGTGTCTGAAAGAGCCTCTTGGGATGAGAGGACACTCAGGCTGCCTCCACAGCAGCACAACTCAGGTTCACATAGCAGTGTGATGGACAGCTGACCTTTTTAGGGCCAAAACTGGTATTGACCACTACCCTGGGTGGGGTTGTGTGCATTTCCTTGGTGTTGGTGCTTCCAACAAGGCAGCTGGCTGTTTTGTGGGGAGGAAGGAGAAGGGTGGTAGTAAGATCCCAATGTTTTTGAGGGGTTTGGGTGTTCATGATGGGTGCTTGAAGTGTACTGGAGCTGGGGGCAGTTGGCTGTGACAGAAATCACTGAGCAGTGTTGTTTACAGAGCAGGACACTCGTGTCTGCTTCATCAGCTTTATAAGTAGAATCATACAATATTGAGTGGAAAGGAACCTGCTAGTAGCCTCTAATTCCAGCTCTGGCCCTGCACAGGTCAGCTCCAAGAATCCCACCTCGGGCCTGAGAGTGTTGTCCAAAGGCTCCCTGAGCTCTGGCAAGCTTGGGGCTAATGGCTGCTGCTCTGGGGAGCCTATTCCAGTGCCTGACCATCCCCTGGGGGAAGATTTTTCCTATATCCACTCTAAACTTCCCCTGCCACAGCTGTTGTGCTGTTCTGACCTCTGGGAAAGGGCAGGACAGGCAAAGCCACATGCCCCCAGCTCAGTTCCGTGTGGTTGTGAGCAGTGAGTCTCATAGCCCCTTGTGGAATCAGCTCTGGCTGCTTTTGTCTGCCCTGGCTCACTTGTCACTGCAAGGGAAGGGGATGGAGGAGGCAGTGGCATTCCGACCCGGTGACAGTGACAACATCTGTGAGCCAGAACCTCCTCCAGTGGCTGCAGCTGTTCCTGGGAGTGCCCAGCTCAGCCCTACATCAGGAGCAGCTTCCACAGAGATTTCTTGTCCCACGAAGCCAAAAGCCACGTTGATGCAACAGTGTCTCTCATGGTCTCCCATCCTGAGTTAGCCATTAAAATAGGTGTAGGTTTAAGTTAAGGGCACTAACTTGGTTGTGAGGAATGACTTTGATTTCAGCTTGTGAAAGCCAGGACAGTCATCAGAGCAAGTTGGAAAGTCCCAGCCCCTCGCTGGTCTTGCCAGACCCTGCTCTGAACATGGATTGAAGAGGCTTCCCAGCTTTCTTTCAGCTGGCTTGCTCAATAATAAATGCTCCAAGTGCCTCTGTAGAAACAGTCATTCCTGGCTTTCCTGAGTAAAGTCTTCATCCCCTCCTGAGGCATCCTCTCCCGTGAGGAAAGGCTGCAGCATTTGCCCACTGCACTCAGAGCAGCAAACTTCTGGGCTACAAAGGAGGCCATTGCGAAACTCTGGAGCAGGAGATGGAGCTGCACAGGCTCCAGCTGTGTAATCCAGCTGTGATTTGCCCCCCCAAACCCTCTGCTGTATCAGGGTGTGACCCCAAGAAGCAAAACGTGGTGTGCATTGGCTCAAAGCAGCCCCAACACCACAGGAACTGTGGTGCTTTTTCCAGGAAGAAGGCAGCTGTGGGTCTGTGTGGTGTGCCACAAGAGGGAGCCCAAAAATCCCCAAAAACACCTCCTACCACCGGCACAGAACAGAGTAAACTTTGCAGGAGGCAAAATACATCCTGACTATGGGTGGAGGGTAACAAAGGTGGTCTTAGGTGTGGACCCAGCATCTTGATGCTGACAGGGATCCTGTGTGTGTGGTGGCCACAGAGGAGGTCAGTGCTTTCAGATCTGGGTCTTCTTCAGAGTTAATCTGTAACCTCAGAGCTAGGGCCTGATCCACTCTATTCAGTGGACTCTTATTCCCTGGAATTCAGTAGACTTTGGATCATTTGACTGGCTCTGAATTTCAAGTGGTTTTCAGAGTGGATCTTAAGAGCTACTGTCCCTCTCACAGATCTGGGTAAAATCATGCTTTCCACGAAGGCAGGGGAGCCAAAGCCTCTGAGAAACCCTGATGCTTAGGAATGGGAGGACTGTTAAGCACCTAAAATCTGGAAAGCATGGCTGTGGAATGTTAAATCCTGCCAGGCCAGTCTCTCCTCAGGTTTGGGCCTTCAGGGACAGCATCAGTCCTGGTTCTGATGTGGCCACTGTCACTGTGGTGACTTGGGGCAGGGACCCGGCCAACAAATTAAATAAACGAGAAGGAATATAGGAGTCACTGAAATTAGGCAATGGGGAACGTGACCTGTTTCCACCAGGCTGAACTCCTTTGAATTCTCCAGCTTGGGGAAGGTATTTGGAGTGATCTGGAAGGCCTTCCAGGCTCTGATCTGTACTGAAACATTCCTGTGGGTACTGGAGAATCCCGGTTGCTCATCGAGTGCCACGCACCCACAGGAATGGGCTGGATGTACTGGAGTGCTGCAGAATCTGATTCTTGCCAGGAGGCAGGGTGGGGGAAAAGCTTTTCACTTTATATGTCCAGAGGGGTTGCACAAGCTCATCATGATGTTTACTGTTCTGGTTTTATGTTTTCCTAGCACAGAAATCCCCCTTTTTCTGGGATTATTTTGCAAAATGTTAACAGTGACTGAAAATTATGCACAGAATAGTGCCAGAAGCTTTACCCTCTCTGCCAGAGGTTAGCAGCTGTGGAGCAGAAGTGGACATATGCTGCTTTGTGCTCAGCCAGTGTTTCTGTTCTGGAGTCTGTAGGATCAGGGAGGGGCCTGGGAGCAGTTCATCCTGAGGTGGGCTCTTGTTCTCCTCTTTTCTGCCCACTCAGCCACTCTTCCTCGTAGCCAAATGGCCTTTTAAGAGCTTGTGAAGCTGAGCTAAGAGGAGCACCACCTCCAGCATTAGTCAGCCTGAGACAGAAGGATCCAACCTTGCAGAGCACACCCCTGGGAAGCGTGGGAAGAGGGGGGATGAGGATCCCTGAGCACGGTGGGGAAGTGGGGAAAACGTCAGCCAGCTGCAGCACTGCAGAGTGTGGAAATAGTGGCACAAGAGTTAGGGCCTAAACATTTAAAGTCCTGAGTGCCCTTAACTGTCACTGATTGCTAGGAGAAGTTCTCTCCAGGGAAACGTTAAGAATTTTTTTGGCATAAGCCAGCTGAAAGAGCTGTTAGGAATCGGGGCTCCTTGGCGTCACACGCTCGGGCTAATTACTTTCCAAATGTATTATTTAAACTAGCCCTAATCCAGTAAAGTGGGCTGCCTTATTCAGAGACTCTCTGGCTTTTCTGCAGAATGGAATGAAAGCATCCAGAGGACGTTGCTCTGTGCCGACACCAAGCTGGACTCATTTGCCTTTGACAATTTAAAGCCATCTGGGAGTCGCTGATCTTTCAGGGCAGCAGCTCTGCAGGTTTCTCCTCTCCCTTCCGCTATTTATTGCACTGCTTGAGGAAAAATGATCCAGCTGGTGGTTTTGGCCTACGAACAGAGAGCAGAGCCATTGTCTGCTGCCTGGTCATTCACCTGCAGGAGCCTCAGCTCTGCCCTTTCATTCATTCTCTCTCCTGCCCGCAGGTCGATGGGCTGCTCTTCTACCACAAGCAGACCCACTACACCCCGGGCAGCACCCCGCTGGTGGGCTGGCTGCGGCCCTACATGGTCCCTGAGATCCTGGGGCTCACCGTGCCCGCCACTGAGCTCACAGCCAAGCCCGACTATGCCGGGCGGCAGCTCCAGCAGATCATCGAGAGCAAGAGGAGCAAAAAGCTGGCGGCAGAAAAGGGCCAGGCAGCCACGAGGAACGGACACTACGAGCTGGAACACTTGTCCACCCCTCAGCCAGAAAAGTCTCCGGAGGGCCGGGATGGAGCAGTGAGCCAGATGGAGAGTTGAGCTGCTGGGACAGCCCAGCTGGGCAGAGAGCAGGGAAAAAGCTCCCTGCTCCTCACTGTGCCTCGTGCTCCTGAGGGGGCAGAGTAATAATGATAGGATGGCTTTGTTTAAAGGGCATGACAGTGGAATATCTTGCCCCAGGTGCTGCTGGATTTTTTGTATTTGTTGTTAGTATATACCTATATACTCCTTGCCAGGACTTCTGTGAGGCCTTAACAGTCTGGTTCTTCACTAAAGCAGTCGTGTTGGGAAATGATCTGTCCCCATAGCGCAGGATACAGTTCAGCTCCTGACCCCGCTTCTGTTAGAGTCTTGGCAAAACTCCAGCATAGGAACAGTGCTTGGACCTCTGAGGTGCAGCTGCTGCTTGTGACCCTTGCAGCAGCCCCACCTTCCCAGCCCTGGAAACTGGGGCTCCTCAGCCTTTGATCCAGCTGTTTTCTGAGGCCTTTCCAATGAAAGTTGTTACTAACAAAAAGTTTGCAGTGATCTGCTGTAAATGCAAAGGCTGGACTTTCCACACCCATGCATTCTTGGGAAAATCTAAATTTCCCTGCGTTGCAGCAGGACCTGCCTTGGAGCAGGGCTTTGTGCAGCATGAGCACGGCAGAAGCCTCTCTCTCCTCAAGGCTTTTCTCCCTAGTGGGGGGAGGAAGGAATGGGTTCTCTCTGAAAAACGCTACCATTGATCGTGCCAAATAAAAGGTTTCTCAGAAAGACAAATTCTTGAGCGTCTTCCTGCTACCTAAGGGTGGATGCGTGCTGTGCCTCCCAAATAGGGATTGAAAAATTGGTTCCAGTGCTGACTGGAGCAGAGGAAACGCTTGTGTGGGTTTAATTCTCTGCACATCGAGGTACTTCAGTCTCTTGTCCTGTCTTTCTCATCCCAGCCCAACCCCACCTTTTAAGCACCAGCTGCTCCCCCTCCCTGGTTTTGGGGGGGTGAAATGATCGTTCTCACTGTCCCCAGGTTGGTTTCCAGAGAGAGATGAAAAGGAGGGAGATGAAATACCAAGCTCACAGCAGCGTTGGGGACTCTCCTCCCAGCTCTCTATGGAAATTCCCCTGGAGGAGATACTGAGAATGGGGATGGCCACCTGCAGATAGCGGGTACACTTGTATCCTGCCTTTGCACCCCCCGTTTTTCCCAGAAAGAGCCTGGTTTCTGTGCCAAGCGTGTGGGCTGTGTGCGACCATCTGGCCGTGCAGCGCTATTGATGATAGCAGCGGGCAGCAGGAACTGGCCTGGCTGTGGGAGGGGGCTGCCCTCCCCTCCCCTTCCCCGCCAGGGAAGTGGCACCCTGGCCCCGCAGTGTTAGAGCTGTCGCTTTCAAGCAGCTGCTTAAGTTACTGGTTTCGGTGTTATTTTTTTATCATATGAAGCAGCTGACCCAGGGAAAGAGGATGAGCACCTGGACTGCCTTAACCTCCCAATCCCTCAAAGGTTCCCACCTTCAGCCTCCCTGCTTGGCAGACGTCTGCAGGGAGAGCGCTGAGCAGGAGACCTCATCCAGCCTCCTATCAGCAGAGTTTTCCTTCCATCAGGCAATTAAACCCGGAGGTGGGCATCTGGATGGAAGATTTGTGCATCCCTTAGGGCAGAGAAAGCTGCAGCTCAGGTTACTGCCCTCCAGCAGCTTTCCAAGGTCCTCCAGGAAGGAAGGAGAGTAAATACACCTGAAGAGGGGCTGTGTGCGCTGATGGAGGAGAGCAAGAGGGAAGCGACTGCAGCTTCCCGCCGGCTCCAGATGATGCCTCATAGTTTCCCTTTTAAAAGCATGAGCTGGGCTGGAGAAATAAATATTTGCGTTACAATTCCTGTTGGGAGCGAAAGGCTGTTTTTGGAGGGAGGGTGTCAAACGGAAGTCGCAGGGGCCAGCACAGTTTGGTGCCGTGACTATTCTGTTTGCTGGGTGCGATCCCACTCCCAGCAGGAACGGGCAGCAGCTCCGCTGGAGGGGTCACCCCACCGGGGGCTGAAATTTGGCCCGGGGCAGGAGAGCTGAGCAGGCAGCTCGACCAGGAGATGTGGCCTGGGGCGCTGGGGGACAGAGCCAGCCTGGAGCCCTCATCCAGCCGGGGCTCTCAGCCCCTTCCCTCTACCCTACTTCCATTTTCTCCCAGTTAGGTGCAGAGGCTCCGGCTGTAGGCACGCTGCCAGCACAGTGCTCCTCGGCTGAACAAAATGTCCCCTTGTCCCAGGGCCTGGCTTTTTGGAGCGACCGCTGCTGTGCTTCCCGAGATCCCCGCTCCTTCCCGGAGGAGCTTCGGGACTCTCCATCCAGGCGCTGACACCTGCGCTCGCCTGGGAAATGCAATTTAGGGACCGTAGAGGAGGAAGTGGAAAGAGACGCCTGGAAACCCCGGACTCCTGCTCGTAGGGGGAAGGCTGCGCGGCTGGAATCCCGGCAAGGGAGAAAGCTGTGCCGGGAATTTTATCCAGTAACAGCAAGGGAGGATGCGGCTGCCGGGAATTTTATCCAGCACCAGCAAAGGGAGGAGGATGCTGCCACCATTTTAGCGGCGGCGCTCCCGCCTGCCGCGGCCGGAACCGGGGCTGGGGGAGCCGCCGCGGAGCCGGGGGGGGCACCGGGCCCCTCCGGCCCCATCCCGGCTGCTGTCCCCCGCTCGCCCCCCCGCCGGGGAGGGCTTCCTGTCCCCCGCCCGCCCTGCGGGGTCGGCCGAGCCGCGGGGAGGGGACGGGGAGGAGGGACCGGGGGCTGCGGGCGCTTCCTGCCGCCGCCCCCGCCGGGGCAGAGCGGAGCGGGGCGGGAGCTCGGCTCGGCCCGGCCCAGCCGAGCGGCGCTCCCGGGCCGAGCCAAACTTCCCGGGGGGCTCACACCAACACACGCACACGCATACACAGATATTTAATTTAATTTAATTTAATTTTTTTTTCCCCGTTTTATTTTAATTTTCTCGGCACTTTCGGCGAGGCCCCTGGGGCGGAGCCGCCCTCGCCGCCGGGAGGGGCCGGTGCCCGCAGCGCCGGGGATGGGCTCCGCCGGGGCGTCCTCCGCCTAGAACAGCCCGGCTCGGCTCGGCCCGGCCCGGCCCGGCCCGGCGCGCAGCATGGCCGCGGAGCTCAGCGCCGAGGAGGAGCAGGTAGGTCCCGCCGGGCTCCTCTTCCCCGGGTCGGGCTGGGCAGGACCTCGAGGGCTCCTTCCCCACACCGCTCCTTTCCCATCGTTTTTTGGCTAGCCCGGGTTGCCAGGCTGGTTTTTTTCCCAGCCAGGCGATTCTCCCGATGGGAAGCGCCCCCATCCCCACGCAGCCCCCCACCCATGCAGCCGCCAAAGCCGCAGCCTCCCAACCCACGCAGCGCCCACCCTACAACCCCCATCCACGCACCCCCCCAGCCTTCCCGTTCCCCAGGAGCCCTCGCAAGGCCCCTGCCGTGGGTGCTGGGGCGTGGGTCCCGCATCCCCAGGGCAGCGTGGCCCCGCTGGCAAGGCTCCCTGCGGTGGGGATGATGCGTGGGGATGATGCGTGGGGATGGATGGATGGATGGATGGATGGATGCGTGTGCACGCGCTTCCCACGCCCCAGGCCTCCCGTGACGTCCCGGCTTCCTCCGCCGGCCTTGCGTCACCGCGGGAGGATGTTGCTGGGCTCGGGGAACGGGGCCCTGGAGTCGGCCGGGCCGCCTCGGGTGGCCGCAGCAATCCCTGCCTGTCCCCTCCTTTGTCCTGTTCCCCAGGCTTGCCCACCCACGGCCGCTGGGCTTCCCTGTGGATGGGGATGTGGAGCCTGGGAGCGGGACTGGGCGAGCTGCCGGGATCCCTCTGCCCCCTCGGGCTGTCACATTGGCCACGTTGGTGGTGCTGGCGACTGCAGAGCCAAGGCAAAAAAGTCCCGTTTTCCTTCCAAAATGGTCGGTTTTCCAGTTGGTTGGCTGGTTGGTTTTCTTCTTTAAAAATCCTTCGTTTCTACAGGGAGGTTTAGGAGGGCTGGGATGGAGGTGCCAAGTTCCAAAACCTCCATGGAAGAGCCTCTCCTGCAGCCTGCGGTGGTGCTCAGCAAATGCAGAGCTACCAGGCTCTTTCCTCCTGGGAGCAGCACTGCTCTCTCCAGGGTGGTAAAATCCCAAGGAATGGGGAGTGTCCTTGGAGTGTCCAAGGAGGGAGTGTCCTCCGTCCCCACAGGTGCCTGAGATTTGCGTTTCTCCTGTGTCATGGAGGGGGCAAAGCTTCCAGAAATAGAGGTTTTGGAGATCTTGCACCAGCAGGGAAGGCTGGTTTGCAGTGGGAGCAGCATCCCAGGAGAGGGATCTGAGATGTCTGGTTTGTTTGGGAATATTGGATGGAGAAGGTGAAGAGATGTTTGCAATAATGAATGGCTCCAGGTTTGGGTCATCAGCTTGGTGTGGGGAAGGCTGCCTTTCGTGCTGCCCTCGGTGGCTTGGAAGCCAAAATAACGGAAGTTTCCTTCTTTTCGTGGGTAAGTGGTGGCTTGGGCTGGAACATACCCTTCCTGCCATCCCTTCATCCTTCTTGGAACCATCAAGATTTCCTCCACTCTCCCCTGTTACCAACAGCAAGTCAGAGGGAAATTCACCCTTCTCCTCTTAGGCCAGCCTTGGGACATCTCTTCTACTGGCTCTCTGCGCCTCCCTCCCTAGCCTATCCCTGAGGAGCCAAACCAATTTTCCTTGAAGGTTTTCAGCCCAGCTGCACTTTTCACAGCTTTATCCCCCACTTCCCCACGCTGAAGAAGGAGGGCAGGTTTGCTGCCTGGGGGAGGAGGGCTGGGAGAACCCCTGGATTCCGGCAGCAGTGGCTTTGTCACCACCCTGCTCCAGCACAGCGGGGACGGGGATGACGCCAGCACTCCAAAGACCAGCATTGTTCCAAACGCCTGGCCACGGACAATTTCACTCTCAGTGCTGCAGAAACAGGACTTCTTGCTGCAGCTCTGGGTCACAGGCTTTGTTTTTGGCACGTGGAGCAATCCCTGTTCTGCTGGGATTGACATGTGTATAAATCCATTTGGGATTGGGGCTAGGAATGATGACAAGACCCAGTGGAGCACAAAGGGGGCAGAGCTATGGCTGGCATTGATGCTCAGCTCTGTAATGCCTGGCTCCCTGCTGTTGAATGGCAGCACCGGTAAGTTTGGAATTTGGTTTTGTTCCCAGGGAAAGCTGGAATTCATGGCTGAACTGCCCTGCAAAGATAGTGCTTGTTCTTGTGCATCTTCCCCTTGCAAAAAGCCCATCATCCCTCATGACAGCTGATGGAAATGGGATTGTGTGAAGTGTGGCGGGTTAGATGTTGAGGAATCAGACCTGAACTGCAGGCTGCATCCTCTCCTCATTGCCATCATGCCCTTTGGGCCTCTCTTCCCATCATCTGGGGACTCCCTTCCCGTTATCTTGGTGTATCATTGCCAGCTCAGGCTGTGGTGTCAGCTCTGTTCTTTGTCCAAGGGAAGTGAGATTTGTACCTGGCTCTCACTCCCATACCTTGTCTGTCCTGCATGTGCTGGGGAAGGATCTTCTTCACTTATTTTGGGTTTGCATCTGCAGCCCTGGATTTTGAGCAGCTGGGTGCCACAGGAGATGCCCTGGCAAAGCAGAGATGTGCCCAGGATATATTGATAGGATATGTTTACAGATAGAATATATTCCTGTATGTGTGGATGTGTGCTGTGTTAAGGCTGAAGATGGTTCCTGTATTGCCCCATTTATTTTCCTGTGGTGCTTGCCTGGCTGCTTTGTGTGACTCTGGGACCAAGTTAGGGAGCTCCTGGCTGCAGAGTGCTGAGAGAGACCCCTGGGATGAGCTGGGCTCCTCTGGCCCATCCCATGAGAGGGGCTCCCTGTCCCTGCCGAGCCTCGCGCCGCCGATAAACCCCGGCCCTTCGCTTCCTCCTGTCGGAAGTCATTAACACCGACAAGCTTTTCTGGCTCAATAGCTCCCAGTAACTCTGAATAGTTCCCAGTAACTCCGTGCCTGACATCCTACACCGCCGCCTGGCTGCCTCCCTCCCTCCCGGAGCCAGCCTTCAGCACTCCCCTCCCTCTCCACTTCCTTGCTCACCATCCTCTGCTCTGGGGAGCTTGGAAGCTGTTTTATTTTGGTGTATGCCTGGGTGGGAGGAAGGCATTTTGGTGTCTCCCTCCATGCTGCCTGCATCCTTTGAGCAGGATGCAGTGGAAGACTGGGCTGCACTGCCCTGTCTCCCCTGGGGCTCCTGTGTGGGACAGGGGATCAATCCACGGCAGAAGGCAAAGCTGCGTCCTGGGACCCTCCTGGTGTTCCATGTATGTGTGAAACTGGTGTTACTGGGCGAGCTGGTCCATGGCCTGTAGCAGGTCGAAATGTCAGCCCTCAGTGTCACTGCCTGTGTTCCCACAGCCGAGTTCACTGCCCCATGGTGGAGCTGCAGCCCGAGGAGGCCACTGCCAGCTGATGGGGCTGTGCTGGGGGTGCTGTGTCTGAATAGGAGTTTGCTACCTGTAAAATCCTCCTTTTAGTTCCCCTCTCCTTTCCATAAGTGTACCCCAGCCCCCAGGCCATTTTTCCCACCCCTTGCTCCATTTCCCATGCAGCATTTCTGCCGTCTCCATCACCACTGCCCTTACCCTTTTGTGATGGAGCTCCCTGCTTCACCCCGAGAAGCTGCTGGGTCTTTTGAGGATTGTATCTCCACAATGACCAGGAATGCTCCTTGGCCACCTCTCCTCCTTCTCCTCCTCCTTTCACCCTGTCTCACTGCGTGTCCCTGATCTCTCCCACAGGCCACCAAGCAGTTCCTGGAGGAGATCAACAAGTGGACAGGCCAGTACAATGTGTCCCCGCTCTCCTGGAACGTGGCTGTCAAGTTCCTCATGGCCCGCAAGTTCGACGTCCTGCGGGCCATCGAGCTCTTCCACTCCTACCGGGTAAGTGAGATGGGAACCCCCCATCTGAGGGCTTCCTGCTCCCTGGGACCACCCTCCCCCTTCTCCTTTTTCTTTTTCTCTCTCCCTTACAAGTTTTATCCAGCTGGAAAATCCTTTTTCAGCCAAGGCGGGTTGCCATGGAGATCTCACCGATCCCAATGCCTTCCTGTGCTCTGGGAGCAGCTCATGGGGTGCCCTCCTGGCTGGTGTGTGCTGCCCACTGAGCATTTCCCTATATGTTAGGGATATACATCCATGATTGCCTTTTCCAGCCTGGTGTTGCAAGGCTGCTCCTTCTGTTACTGGGGGGTGTACTGGAAGATGATCCCATGGAGCAGAGGTTCCCTGGGACAGCTAGGTGCCCCATGGGGCAGAGGTGGGCCATGCCTGTGCCCACTGTGCCCCCTGTCACTGCCCTCTGTGCCACAGGAGACGCGGCTGAAGGAGGGGATTGTGAAGCTGAAGCCGCACGAGGAGCCGCTGCGCTCGGAGCTGCTCAGTGGGAAATTCACCATTCTGGTAAGTGGGGTGTCCCCCAGGGAGTTCTCCCAGCTGGGTGGCTTATCCCAGCTCTGTTCCACGGGGGTGCTCAGGAACCTGACCCCGTTTCCTTGGCAGAGCGTGCGGGACCCCTCGGGAGCCTCCATCGCCCTGTTCACAGCCAAGCTGCACCACCCCAGCAAGAGTGTGCAGCACGTGGTGCTCCAGGCTCTCTTCTACCTGCTGGACCGAGCTGTGGAGAGGTGAGCCTGCCTCTGCAGGGGTACCCTGTCTCACACTGCAGGGTCCCCAGGGAGCACGTTCCCTGCCAGCGAGATCACTGCTCCTCATAGCTTGAAATTCCCTGGTTTGAGCTCCAGCCAGTCCTCCTTATGGAGCTGTTCAGCAGGGGAGCAAAATCCCCCAAGCCCTGAGCCAGGCTCTTTGCAGCCTTGCCCCGTCCACGCCCTGGGTTCATTTTAGCAAAGTCCTGGATTCCTTCAGGCTCTGGCTGGGGAGGAGGCAGCCCCACCATCAGATAGACGTAACGTGAGCCCTGCCAAAAATATAAGCCCAGGACATTCCCCTGCCATTTATCCTGCTGGGCTCTTTCTGTTTTTGACCTTACCCATCACGAGTGATGCTGCTGAGGCAGGCTTAAGGCACAACTCAGGCTTAAATGATGGTTGTAGGAAGAGATGGTGAAGCAGCTGGGAAGAAGCAAGGTTTGAGTCTGTGAGTCCTTCTGGAAGCATGGGAAGGGATTTTTGGCGGTCAGTGTGGGGCAGAGCTGGTGGTGCAGGAGCCAGGTGGTTGCATGTTGTGGGGTTGATGTTGTTCTTTTCCTCCTCTCAGCTTTGAGACACAAAGGAACGGGCTGGTGTTCATCTACGACATGGCAGGGTCACAGTACACCAACTTCGAGCTGGACCTCAGCAAGAAGATCCTCAACCTGCTCAAGGTGATACCTGGGGGTTCACTGATATCTGAGGACATTGTGTGGGCCACTCACTCACCAAGAACCCAAAGTCCCGTGGTTTTGGCATCAATTTGCCCCCCAGACCACGCTGACCACGTCTCAGCCAGGAGCACCAGCTGCAGGACCTCGGGGAGGCACTGGGAGCTTGCCAGGCTGGACCCGGCTGTGGCTGCGGTGTGGCGCGGGCGGGAGGGATCAGCTGTCCCCGGGCTGGATTCCTCTCACAGCTGCTGGCAGCACTTTTGGGAAAACAGATGCAAATTATTTTTTAATCGTGCTGGCATTTGGTGCCTCCTCCCTTCTCCGGAAAGAAAATCAATAAGAGTAAATACTGGCCGGGGTGTGTTCTTTGCATAATCCTGGTTCCCAGTCTTCACCTCTCCCTGTGGAGCCAAACCCTCTGCTTACCTAATTCCAAGGAAGTAATTTGGTTCTGTATCAAGTCATAAAAGCAAGCACAGCTGTGAGCATGCGAGGCACACTTCAGACGTGGCATTGCCCTCATGGGTTCCCTGTGCTAGCTGCTGTCACCTCTACTGGGATATGTCCCCTGCCACAGCAGAGTGGGTCTGACCCCCTCCTCATGCCCACAGGGTGCCTTCCCAGCTCGGCTCAAGAAGGTTTTCATCGTGGGAGCACCCATGTGGTTCCGTGTGCCCTACTCCATCATCAGCCTGCTGCTGAAGGAGAAGCTGCGGGAGCGGGTGAGTGGGGACCCTCCTGGCATGGGACTCTCCTGGCACAGGACCCTCAGCAGGCAGGGTTGAGGCTGCTTTCCCTTCGTGCCAGGGTGGTGGAAGCAGCTTGTGCCATTCAGCCCCATCTGCTGGAAGCTGCCAAGCACCAGACCTTTGGCATCCCTGTCCCCATCCCTGGTGAATCCTCTCCAGCCTTCTTGGAGTCACCCCTGCCTTTCCCCTCCTCTCACAGGTGCAGATGGTGAAGATGTCAGAGCTGAAGGATCACCTGCCCCGGGAATGCCTCCCTGAGTACCTCGGAGGGTCCCTCAAACTGGACCCTCTGAGCTGGAACTGCCGGTTCCTGCCCCAGCAGAACGGGCACCCCGACCCCCTGGACGAGCTCATCCTGGTGCCGCTGGCGGCCCCCAAAGATAACGGCTCCGTCCACGTCCCCGGGCCCAAGTCTGTCACCCTGCAGGAGCTGCTGGATCATGTCAGCCACAAGCAGAAACGTGGCATCTATGAGGAGTACGAAGACATTCGGCGCAGGAGCCCGGCCGGCACCTTCGCCTGCTCTTTGTGAGTTGTGGGAGGGAGCCAGGTGCCCCTCTCACCCCAAAAAGCTGTGAGCACCCCCACCCCAGGCTTCTGCTGCTGGGTGGAGGCCATCAGCCGCTTCATGGTGTGGGGCTTTGGGTTAGCAACAGAGAGCCCCAGCCTAGGGATGGTGGGAGCCCTTTTGTGGGTCCTGCAGCCTCTGGGAATAAGGGGGAGCTGCAGAGGACAGCTGGGACCAGGACGTGGCCGGGACTCTGCTTCCCGAGGCTTTGGCCAGGTGATGGCAGCAGAGCCCAGGCTACGGGCCCCAGAGGCTTGCACAGAGGGAGGGATGCTGCCTTTGCCTTGCCTGGAATACATCCCTGCAT
The DNA here is from genome assembly GCF_037042795.1 of Molothrus aeneus. Classification (NCBI taxonomy): domain Eukaryota; kingdom Metazoa; phylum Chordata; class Aves; order Passeriformes; family Icteridae; genus Molothrus; species Molothrus aeneus. The sequence continues at coordinate 3,642,536 of NC_089658.1, read as the reverse complement.
CCCTCTCTAGGGCACCCTACAACCAGGACAAGAACCGGTACGGGGACGTGCCCTGCCTGGACCAAACCCGTGTCAAGCTGGCAAAGCCATACAGCCGCCCGGAGGTGAGCCAGCCCAGGAGGGAACTCCACAGTCATGTGGGAAGCTGGCACAGCTGTCCCAGGGGTCTGGAGGCTTTATCTCACCCATGTTTTTCTCCCTGCAGCTGACTGACTACATCAATGCTAGCTTCATGGATGGCTACAAGCAGAGGAATGCTTACATCGGCACTCAGGGTATGGCTGAGTCAACAAGGGGATGTTCTGCTCCTGGTGCACCCATGGGTTCCACCTCTCTGCCCAGTGTCAGCCGCTGGCCATGGGGGACATCCCAGGAGCTGAGCACTGCCCAGCAGGTCCCCCTTCTCCCAGGGGGTATTTACTCCTCACTGGGTGTATTTATCCCCTCTCAGTTTCCAGCTAGTGGACTGAAGTTTTTCCTGGAAGAGAGCAAGGGGATTCATCTTCATCCATGATAGCAGCCCTCCCTCTCCCTGCCCCTATCCCAGTTCTGGATTTGCCCCATCTGCCCAGGGATGAGCAGAGAGGCAGGATCAGTGCTGAGCCATAGGGACACAGTGCTGGAGGTGACAGTCAGTGGCAGCTCCAGACTGTTCACGGATCCACACCTGGGTCAGCCCCTACAGGAAGGGACTGTGGTTTCTTGGGGGGGATGATGGTGGGCTGGTAGATTCCACTGGGCAGGGGGTTGCCCAGATCCATGAGGTTTTGGGCTGATGTGTTGGTTGTCCCTGCAGGGCCTCTGGAAAACACCTACAGTGACTTCTGGCGCATGGTGTGGGAGCAGAACGTCCTGGTGATTGTGATGACAACCCGGTGAGCGCTCATGGAGGGTCACAGCCCTCTTTTTCTGTGCCAAATGAGGAGTTCTGGTGTGGGATAAGCAATGCTGGGCTCGGGGCAGTGATCCTGCAGTAGCGGTGCCAGCCAGAGCCCCACAGAGGTGGGACATTGGGTCAAGGATAGATTGTTTGTTCCCTGTGGGATCCCCAAAGGACCAAGGCTGGCTGGTATGGGAGATGCCTCAGGCAGGACAAGGAGGACATTACCAGCTTGTTGTTGTCATGCTCCCAGGCTGGAGGAGGGAGGCAGGAGGAAGTGCGGCCAGTACTGGCCCCTGGAAAAGGATTTCCAGGTGTGCTTTGGGGCCCTGACCATCACCAACCTGGGCGTAGAGAACCTCAACCATTACAAGAAAACCATCCTGGAGATCCACAGCTCAGAGGTGCGTGGGCACAGCTGCCTGGTGGAGGAATGGCATGGGGGCACCAGGGGTCAGGGGAGGAAAGAGAGTCTAAACCCCCTGCTCTCCCCAGACCAGGGAGAGGCGGCTGGTGTCCCACTTCCAGTACCTGAGCTGGCCAGATTATGGCGTCCCCTCTTCCGCTGCCACTCTCATTGACTTTTTGGGGGCAGTGAAGCAGCAGCAGAGAGTGGCTGTCAGCGCCCTGGGACCTCGCTTCAAGGGCCACCCCGGGGGACCCCCAGTTGTGGTGCACTGCAGCGCTGGCATTGGCAGGACAGGTAATGGGTGTGGGGGAGGATTGGGAATGGTGGGGTGACAGGTCCAGCTTTCCTGAGGCATTTCCATCCTGGGGATCCACTGTCTCTGTCTCTCTGGGGAGCCTCTCAGGGACCCTCGGCCAGTCCCGAGTCGGCAGACACCAGGGGGGCAACCCCAACACAGCTGAAAGCGGGGAGACACTCTCTGTGCCCCGAGGGTACTGAGGGCACCTGGGCTGGCAGGGAGACACTCTCTGTGCCCCGAGGGTACTGAGGGCACCTGGGCTGGCAGGGAGACACTCTCTGTGCCCCGAGGGTACTGAGGGCACCTGGGCTGGCAGGGAGACACTCTCTGTGTGTGCCCCGAGGGTACTGAGGGCACCTGGGCTGGCAGGGAGACACTCTCTGTGCCCCGAGGGTACTGAGGGCACCTGGGCTGACAGCAGGGAGACACTCTGTGTGCCCCGAGGGTACTGAGGGCACCTGGGCTGGGCGCCTTTGCAGCACAAGAGACACCAGAGACATCTGTAGAAGATAAAGGGCCGACTCTTAGCAGGGGTTAATCCAAGGTTTTATTCAGGGGCTCTGGGGAGCTCCTGCCCCTCAGGGGGCCTCCTGCTGAGAGCCCCAGGAGATGTGCCAAGGTTACATTTAAAGGGAGGTGGAAACCCAAAGTAGATAACATTTTACTAACCAATAAGTGACCCTAAGGGATGGGTACTGGGGGTAGACATTTAGGACAGCGTGTGGGGCAAGGCTTGGGGGGCTGACCCCTGGCCTCTGGCTAATCACTCGAAGACCTAGACCAAAGCTTCTAGATGGAGGGGATGGGAGGCTGAGTGATTGACAGAGAGCCAGGGTGGGGGTTTGGGGATGATCTCAGCAAGGGAGAGCGATTACACAGGTAAAGGGAGGGGGCTACAGTCTGGGATAAACCATTTGGGAAAAATACAGGGATACAAAACAAAACACTTCAAAGTATTACAAAGTATAAAAACACACTACAAGAACCCACGGTGTGTTTGCAAGCTGAGACATGTCCTCAGGACTTCCCACAACCATCAGACCTGAGAGAAGTCCCCAGATGCCCTTAGGAGATCAGTGGAGGGCTGAGCACCAGCACTCCATTTCTCACAAGGGGCGGTGATGGTGCCATTCGGTGTCTGATGCCATCCCATCGCCGTCCCTAGGTACCTTCTGCGCGCTGGACATCTGCCTGTCACAGCTGCAGGACGTGGGCACGCTGAACATCTACCAGACAGTGCTGCGCATGCGGAGCCAGCGCGCCTTCAGCATCCAGACCCCCGAGCAGTATTACTTCTGCTACACCGCCATCCTGGAGCACGCCCAGCGCGAGGGGCTGCTGCTCACCAACCACAGCCGGGCCGCCCAGGAGAAGAGCTCGCCGGGGCACTGAGACCCTCCGCCTCCCTCGGACGCCGCTGCCCATCCTCGGGGGCTGCCCCGCCGGGACTCAGCAGGGCCAGAGCACCTCAGCTGTCAGCACTGCTATGGAACTGTGCCTTATTCAACCCAAATGGTGGCTGCCACTTTGCCGGCACGGGAAGGGGCTCTGACTCCTCTCCGTCGTGTTTCGGTTGGGTTTGGATGGTTGGGGAGGTGGTTTGTCTTCTCTTCGAGTTGTTGGGTTTTTTAATTTTGTTTTTGGTTTTTTTGTTGTTGTTGGGACCACCTAAGATGTACCTAGAGAGGGTCTTTGCAAAGTCCTAGGAAATGTATTCCCAGTCCTGGGGCTGAGGAAGAGGCACGTGCTTCGGTCTCACCTGACGCTCCATGTGTGTGTCTGTATGTATGTGTGTATATAATATACCCCCGCTGTGACACCCCGGCTATTATATAGATACATATATACAACCTCCCCTTTAGCAGCTCCCAAGGGTCCCCGCTGTCCTGCCACCTCACTGCTGTGATCTCTGGAGCGGTGAGTTTGGTCCTGGCTCTGTCTTGTCTTCCCCCTTGCCCTTATTTCCCCTCATGGGCAGCGTTGGGACCCAGTACCCACTCCTGTGTCCGTCCCGCTAGAGGCACAAGGACACCTGATGGTGTCCCCTCTGTTTCTTTGTCTCATCCTCCCCACGGAGAGAGATAGCAGCAGTGCTCCTGGGAGGATCTGGAGGATTGGGTTGTCTGTCTGGGGGGTGCTGAGCTGGCAGGCATCCCCTGGCCCTTGGGTGCCACTGAGGGAGTCACTAGGTACGAGGTGACAGGGTGACGGGGCCGTGGGGACCGACCGGCTCTCCAGGTTGCCTGGCTTTCCCAAGCTGCCACTGGGAACCCGCAGGCCCAGCCCTGCGTTGAGTCATGGGCTGGGAAAGCGCTGAGCAAGAGTAAACCCCAAACCCTGGAGAAGCAACGAGTCCTGCCCCAGCCCCAGCCCTGCCACTGCCTGGGCCTCCCCAGCTTTATACTGTAATAAGCTCTTTGAATGTGTATATTCTTATTTTTTTATAATCTTGGGGGAGGGGGGCACAGGGGTTGGGCGGTTTTGTTTTGTTTTCTTTTGGGGGTTTTTTGTGTTTGGTTTTTTTTTTTTTTTTGTATTTAACATTAACTTGATCCAAGCCAGAGCCAGAAGTATTTGTAAATGTTCCTATTTTGCTCTCAGAGAAACCTTTTTGTTGTTGTTACTTTTTGGGAGTTGTTTTGTTTTTATTTGTATTGATATATAAATATACCACCAGTGACCAGTCCTCTTTGCTGTCGTGGGGGCATTGGGCAGGACAGGAGGAGGGAATTCAGGGCTTTGCATGGGCTGTGATCTCTAAAAACCAGCTGGCTCTGGCCTTATCCCTGGCTAAATGTGGACTTTGAGGAGCACAAGGCTGTGTTTAGGGCTTCTTCTGGCCTGGGTGAGGCTGAGACAGAGATAACCAGGCTGCAGGAAGCTTTCCTGGGCAGGCAGGATAGTGTCAGGAGGGAAGGCAGCACAATGAGCTGGCGTAGCCGGGGGGACACAAGCCACCCTGCTCCAAGCTCCTGCCTCTTTTCCCAGGGCCTTGACAAGCCTCAGGATATCAGTCTCCTGTCTGGCCATGGTATCTGCCTGCTGCTACCTTCTGCTGCAGGATTTGGGGGTGCAGGCATTGCCTCTGTGCTTCTGGATCCCCTCTGAGCTGGCATGGAGGGCACAAAAATTAGGGGGAACTCCTGGGGCTGTCAGGCAGCCCCAGTGCCTTCAGGTGCAAGCAATGCCAGTGCCAGAGCAGCAGCAGCCTGAGGCTTAGGGATGAGGGAACAAAAAAGGCAGCTTGTGCAAATGAAGCCCTAGAGCCAGCCAGAGAGCTCGTGCCCCAGAGCAGGGCAGCTGGCGGGTGTGAAGAGCAGCACCTGTGTTTGTTCAGCTGGAGCCTAAAAAAGTGAGGGATGCCAGTGTCTTTCTAGGACTAGCACAGGGAGAAGCTTTCCCCTGTGCTCTGTGGGTGGACTGTGGCGTGGCTGTGCCAAACTGAGGTCAGACACAAGCACTGGAAGGCTGGAAAAGAACCAGAGGCAGCAGGGAATCTGTCTGGAAGGGCTGCATGTCCCAGGGCAAAGTGCACTGGAGAGAGAGAAGTGGGTGTTGGGAGCACCCCTGGAGGTGTGCACATCCTGCCTGAGAGTGATTCTGGTTCAGCTGCAGTGTCCCATCCTTCCAGGTACCATTTTCCACCCAGCTGTCTCCTGGAGCAGCATCAGCCCAGGCAGTGTGATCTGCTCCTCTGGCTCAGCCTGCCCCAGAGTTTCCCTCCAGGCACCCATTGCAGGGTGGCTCCTCCAAGAGAGCTCTCATCCTCTGAAGGAAGGCTCCTGGGGCCCTACCTCCTCACTGCCAAACTTTTTCACCCAGCTGGGCTTTCTCAGCACACGTGCAGGAGGGGAGTGTTGGCAGTTCATTGTTAATCCTGTGCTGTCAGCAGCAGCTCTCTGTGGCTCAGCGGGGCTTTTGGCGAAGTGCTGGGTCCAGATCAGAAAGCTGCAGGTGATGCCAAGTGTCCCACGTGGCCCCACGAATGTGCCCAGCCCATGTCTCTTTTCCACTGGCTGTGAAATCCCAACCAAGCCCGCTCTGTGCACATGGTAAAGGTGGTTGTACATTCTAGCTCAATCCTACAGGATGTGGGCACAGAGAACCAAAACGTTTCCAAGACTCGTGTGCTGGGTATCTGATAGGAATAACCAGAGGAGAGGGAGGAAGATAACCAACTCTGGCTCTGAATGGGAACAGCTCGGATATGCTGCTCCCTTCGAGGAGGGATGAAGAGCCCATCTGTGCTGGAGGCGGAGGAAAAGGTTGTAAACCTTTTCCATGGGAAAACAACCCAAACATTCACCCTCCCTTACTATTTCCAGGGCTGCATTTCTTCTCAAAGCCAGCATTTTCAGTCCTCTTGCACAACATGATGTTTTGTTCCATCCATTCCTTCTGTGCCAGCAGGTCCTGCTCAGCAGTAGAAACAAGGATTTCTCTGGAAATGGTCACTTCACGCAGACAGCCAAAAGTTACTGGAAAGAAAAACTTTGTATTGTTTGGAGAGCGGTGGGAAAAATGGGCTGTTGAGTGCAAGCAGCCTGATGCCTGGAGGATCTCCCCTTCCCTGGAGTAGCCCAGAGATGGGGATCAGCCACCACAGGCAAAAGTAACACCACAGAATGAAATCCAAAGTTCCGCTGGAGTTTGGAAACGGGGATTTAAAGGCATTGCAGGGCAATCCTAAAGCGGCGCTGCCATCGCTGTGCCCACCTGTCTCATTTGGCTTTCTTGGCTGCGTGCACGCCTCACTAATGATGATTACTTTAGTGCTTGTAATTTTGTACCCTGGGAGTTTGGAAAGAGCCTAGCTCCAGAGCGCTTCATTTCCCAGCCCTTCTGCTTCCTTGCCTCCGGTTTCCAAGGCTCAGTCTCGATTTCCGGTGGCACCGCAGCCCGTGCAGGCTCAAACCCCCGTGTCGAGAGCCCTTCCAGGGGTTAAACCGAGCTGCAGCTCCCAGCTACAGAGAGACAGAGGAGAGAGCTCCTCTGCTTGTCCCAGCACCACCCCACTGCCTGCGCCTGCAACGCTCTCCCGCTCTGAGAAAGGGAAGAACAGCTGGAAAGAAAAAAAAATACAACTAGGAGATTTGGACCTTGTTTGAGTAAAGGTGCTTGAAACACACATTTTAACAGAAGTGTGGAACATGGGTGTTTGTATTTCACCCTTTCCCGAGCACGCTCTAGATGCCCAGACGAGCACTAAGGGGCGGCCAGGCCTGGCTGCTGCAGCCTCCGTCTGGGGAGCCCAGCAGCCCGCTCCACAACTTTCCAAAGGGAGACAAACACGGTGATTGCAGGCATCAACCCCCACGTCCAGCTCGTGTTCTAGCGGAGGGGAAGGCCGGCTGCCGCCGCGGGGGCACCGGCTCGCCCGGCTCCCTCCCGCCCTCCGCCGCCGGGAGAGGCCTGTCCCTCACACCCCCTCGCTCGCGGCCCCCCTCCCTCCCGCCGTGGGCGGTGCGGCCGTGACGATCGGCACCGCGGGGCCAATCCGCCCCGGGGGGAGTTCCCCCTCCATTCAGGGCTGCTCGCCTGCGCGTTGAGGGTAGGTAACAGCTGCTTCCCCCACACGCACTTTCCCAGCTTCGCCCCCCTTCACGGGAATCGCTTCCCAAGGGCCGGGCGGGCGGCCGGGCGGGAACCTGAGGGAAAAGGGGGGGGTGGGAGGGGAGGGAAGCGCGCGCGCGCGCTCCGGATCCCGCCGGCGGGAAGCGCGCGACGGGCGGGGGGGGAGGCGAGTGACTGAGTGTGTGTGTGCGGGGGGGGACGGAGGGAGGGGGCCATTGCCGCGGCGGCCACGCCCCCCTCCTGGCATGCCATTGGCTACAGCGGCTGAGGGCGCCGCCCCCCGCGGCGCGCACCGCCCACGGCCCCCCCCTCCTCCTCCTCGGTGCGTGCGTGCGTGAGTGTGAGCGTGTGCGAGTGTGCGGGGCTTGTGAGGGAGCGAGTGTCTGTGTGCGCCCTGTGCCCCCCGCCCGCACGTGTAACCGACCCGCCCCACGTGGGGCGCCGCCATCCCGGAAGTGAAGGGGTCGGGGACAAAAGGCAGCGCCGCGCCGCCCCCGGGCCCGGGCCCGGGCCCCGCCGCCAAGCCCCCCCCTCCCCTCCCGCCGCCGAACCGGTTAGCACCGGGACCCGGGGCTCGGGGGAGGAGGACGGGGGGAGCCGCTGGCGCGGGCCGCGGCCGCGATGTAAACATTCCACAAAAGGGCTCCCCAGAGAGGGGGGCGTGGTCTCGCCGGTGGCGGGCGGGGCCAATTCGCCGCGTGGGTGGGCTTCTCGCCGTGACGGCGGCGCGGCCCCGCTCTCCAATTGGTTGGAGTTTTGGTATCGCAGCCAATAGGGCGGCGGGAGAGGCGGGACGGGGGCGGGGTGCGCTGCTTATACGGACATTTTTCTTCGGCGGTCGCTCCCCCCCCCTCCTCTCCTCCCTCCCTTCCTCTCCACATCCCCTTCCTGGGGGCCGCGGCCAATAGGGGAGGGCCTGGTGGGCGGGGCCAGCGCTCCCATTGGCCGAGACGGTGACGGGCGCGCGTCTCAGCCAACGGGCGCTCGGGGCTCCCCCCCTGCGCGAGGAGGGGCGGGATTTCCCGGGGAACAGAGAAGCGGGCAGCGCTCCGCCGCGGCGGCCGACAGACGGTTACTCCATCTTACCCCCCCCGCCGAGCCCCCCGCCCCCGCCGGGGCACCGGCGCCGCCCCCGCCCGCCCCCCCCCTCCGGGAGGAGGGGCGCGGGGACCCCCCCTTCTCACTGCGCCGGGGACAGCCCGCCCCCGCCGCCCGCCCGGGAGGTGCCCGCCACCCCCGGACCCTGAGGGAGACCCGGCCGCTGCCAGGAGCCGCTTCGAGGTAAGGAAGAGCGGGGCGGCGGGGACGGGAGGCCGCCGGGCCCGGGGCCGGCCCCCTCCGGCGATCCGTAGGGGGCGGGGCCCGGCGCCGGTGCGGCGGCGGCGCGGGGTTGGGGGGGGGGGGGCCGGTCGGTGCCCGCGGCGGGGCTCCCCGGGGAGCCCCGGCCCGCGCGGGCGGCCGCGCGTCCTCCCGCCCCGCCCCGCCCCGCCGGGGTGTCCCGGCCCCGGCATGGCGGGAGCGGCGGGCGGAGCGTGCGGCGGCCGCTGGGCGCGCTGCGAGCCGGGCGCCGCCTCCTCCCCCCGCCCCTCCGCCCGCCCTCCGCCCGGTGCCGCTCCCGGGCTGCGGCGGGACCGCCCCCGGCAGCGCTCGCCCGCATTGCACGGCCCCGGTACCGGCCGCACCGCGCGCCGGGGCTCCCGCCCGCCTGGGGGGCGTTCCGAGAGCCGGGGGGGCGGCGCGGTGCTCCCCAGTGCCGGTGTTCGCCCAACTTCCCGGCGGAGTTGCCGTGAAGGCGCTGTGCCGGTGCCGGTCCCCGCGGCACGGGCGCTCCGCGGCGGCTCCGGGCTGGCCGAGGCTCCCCCGTGGCTCTCGCAGCTCTCCCGCTCCGCAGCGCGGCTCTCCGAAAGGACCTGTTGGAGCGGCACAGGCACGGAAACCCGAGAGCTCCTCGTGCACCCGTTAATTTATCCGCGATTTTAATAGCGAGCCGGAGCCCTCTGCGCGTCCTCCCGTGCTCTGAACTTGGCAGATGCTTACATTGGTATTTCATCCATTTTTTTTAAATGCTTCAGGCTGTTGTACATCTCTAGAAACTACTTTAGGATTGGGTTTTTTTGATAGCAGGAGGCTGGTGGAGTTCAGGTAGCTTTAAAAGTATGATTGTGCTTTGTGTCTGCTTTACTAAATTCTGTTTTTTCTGCCTCTTCCTGGCCTGGGTTCAGAGCCATTCTGAATTTTAACAGTCATTATTTGTGTGAATAGCACATGTGCTCAGATACAAATTGCATCCCTGAAGAAATGTATTTATTTGGACCACTGAAATGGGGCAAAATAAGTTGTGTCAGCTCTATTTTAAACTCATTATCAAAGGCATCTCCAGCTGTGCATGGATTTTCAGTCTCCCACGCTGTCCAGAGGAACCTAAACCTGGTCTGTGCGTTAAAGTGTAGCTTAAGGCTGACGTAACACCTCATGTTTCTTTTAACTTGCTGCTTTAGGTTGTGCTAAAACGTGCAGGCTCAGTAAACAAGTGGAAAATGCCCAACTTAATTCAGTACAGCTGTATCTGTACTGGCCATTTTCCACTCCTGACTCGTAATTATTTAAAAAAATACAGTTTCAGAAAAGTAAGCATTACTATATAGGATTAGCTGTATAGTGCAGTATTTTAAATTAAAATGGCATTTTATTTTAATACACTAATTTTAAAGCATCTGTAAAACTTCCTTCATCGCATAAAGTGCCTTGGCAGCCAGGTGTCAGCCTGTGCTGTATCTCCAAGAGTAGAAAACCACTTTTTAACTTTTTAGGGTCTTTTTTTTTTCCCCTGCTGAGGTGAAGTTAGCGGTTTTTCACATGGGTACGCTCTTTGCAAAAGGAAATCGTGCTTTCTCCCCCCAGAGTATCTTCTCCTCATCCCTCCCACCTTCTGCTTCTGCTGAAGACACATGGTCTCAGCATGAATTAGTTTGAGATGCTGCAACGTAGTCGTTCATCCAAAAAAACAGCACTAATTCACTCAAGTTTGGGGGAAGTCAGGCTGGTTTTGTGAGCAGTGTGGGGAAGGGGGATGCTCTCCCCCTGGCCCAGCCTGGGTTGCTGGGGGAGCCCTCTGCTCAGGCTCCTGGCACGTGTGGGGCTGGGAGCATCGTGTTGGAATTGGCAGGCGGATCATTTACGTTTCCAGGTTTTATGAATCGTTTTCTGTCCAGATTGCTGTTCTGGACTTCTCCAGCGTTGGAAAGCTTTTATGGCTGTTGGAGCTGGAGCAGAAAAGAGCCCCATAATAGCTGTCACTTCAGCCTGGGCTGTGCTTTTGGGACCAGGCTACTTTTTTCCAACCCTGCTGGGGTCTTGTCTTTTTTCATTTGGTTAAATAAAAGGATTCTGATCATTCCCTCTGTGCATGGGGTAGGTGCAGTTAGGAAACAGGGCAGAACAATGCTCTGAGCTCTGTTGAGCGTGTTTTGGATTGTGTCTGTGGTGGTGTTTGGCACCTGGGCCACTTTCTGGCAAAGCAGGGATCAATGCCTCACCAACTTGTTCCCCATCTGGGTGAGTGGGGTTTTTTTGTGTCCCATCTGCCTCTTGGTGAGTGCTGGCACGATGTCACCCTGCAGAAAACTCCCCCAACTGCTCCCAAAGCTTCAGGTCGTGCTTTTCCAGCACCTTTTCCTAAGGATGCTTCTCATTTCATTTTGGAATGATGCTCTGATCCCAGATGTGCCTTTCTGTAGCGTGCACAAGGGGTTATCCCCGTGCTGCAGGGCTGTGTGGCACTGTAAAAACAAAGTGTAGCAGTGACTGCTGAACAAGCTGGGTCATGTTCTGGAAGTCGTGTGGCTGGGTTAGCAGCACTGCTGGAACCTGAGCTGGCTCCTTTCAGCAGGCACTGCTGTGCACTCCTCCATAATCCTGTGTGGGATGTGTCCTGCAGGACATCCGTGACTGTTCCGGGAGCAGAGCTGACACTTACACTTGCTGCTCCCTACTTTTGAGTCCTCTCTCCCTCGAAAGAAAACCTTTTAAAAAGCCCTCACGTGTGTTAAACGAATCCTCTGCAGCTCTGCAATTTCCCTGCAGTTTTTCAGAGGGATCAAAATCCTCTCCAGTGGGTTTTTACAGCTTGTTGGTGGAGCTGGTGTTTATTCACAGGTATGCTGGGTTTCCAACAGGTGTTGAGGCAGTGCACTTTCCCAATTTGCTTTCTTCCTAGTCTCTATTTGGCTTTTTCTTTTAACTTTACCAGCTGATCTCCAATGCCTGAAGACCCTGCTTATCTGGTGGGAAAACCTGTAGTAGAAATAATGGAGATTTTTGGGATATTATGTGGTAAAATGCTGGGGAGCAGAGCTGCCACCAGAGAGGTGGTTTTGTGATGGAAGAGGGGAGCACCTGGGCTCTGGTGCCTCTGTTGCTCCCATGGAGCAGTGAGCAGGCAGGAGGAGAGCCCTGCAGTGCTCCTCCAGCTGAATCCAGCCTCGTCCCCTCTTTGTTCCTTCTCCTTCTGTGTCAGTACTGCCACTCCTTTGCTCTCCTCAGTAGAGGCAAAGGGATGTGCTCCACTTGCCCTTATCTGTCCCACCAGCTCACGTGGGGCAGATGGATGGGAAACCCTCTGGTGAGGTAAAATTCCATAATTCTAGCATTGTTACTGAGATGCAACATAGCTTTTCTTAATTTTTCCTTTGCTTTACCAGCTGAAGATCCTGTGTGTGTGTGTCTGCCTGATGAATCCTACCTGTGGCACGGAGCTGGGAGGTGGCACAGGTGGGAAGATCCAGAGGTGTGTTCCCTTTTTCTGCAAAAAAACCCTCAAAAAGCCTAAAAACTAAAAACCTCAGGGGAAAAAAAACCCAATAGTTTTCATCCTGCCCTAGACAGAATGAAGTGTGCTCCTTTTAAGGAGTTAAAAGGGAGTTTGGGTAGAAATGCTGCTGGGGAAAGGGAATTCAATTCTTGACTTGGTCTGCTCAGGTGGAGCTAAGATCTCCTGCATGCATCCTGTTAATGCTTTTAACAAAGGAAAGTGCCTGAATTTTGTGACTTACTTTCAGTCCCTGCTGTATTTTGAGGGCTTTTCAACCCTCAAATTAAGGTTACAGATGTTGCAGTTTGAATTGGGGCTCTGTCAATCTGCACTTCAAAGTCCATGAGGGGATGCCAGAGATGTGTGCTGCATTTCTGAGATGATGCATAAGCATAGTATTGTTTGTAATGTGGAGGGAAAACTCTTGGTACAAGTCTTTGATGTTGTGTGCTTATTCTCAAAATATCTTTCCCTTAGCTGGGCTTTGCCATCATTAAGGAGAAATCAGTTGTTACTGAGGGTGGAAGTGGGTGGAATTGGCCCTTTGAGCAGCATGCTTTGGCTAAATCAGTTCAAAATGACATGTCTAGTCCTGGGTTTCATCTCATTGTTCCTTCCTCAGCTTTTTTTGGTGGGCTGTAGGAGGAGAGGGACTTTCTGCAGGACAGATCTCTCCAGCTTTTGAACAGAGGAGATTGATGGGAGATGCCAGGTGAAGATTAGCAGGACTTCAGTGAGGAAATGAATGCACTTTGGGACCATTCAGCACCACATCTCCTCCTGCAGGATGCAGACCAGTCACTGTTGGGGTGCTGGTCTGCTTTCCCCTCTCTCTCTGGTTTGGGTGGTGATGGATGCAGAGTTACCATCACCTGTCTCTGTCTGGGTACAGCAGAGCTTTGAGACCATCTCTCTGCTAGGATTAATAAAGCCTGCCAATTAGCAATCTTCATTAATGGCTGGTTTGCTGTGAGACACTCTTACTCAGTGGGTTGCAGATCCTTGGTGGGAGTTAGTGTGGTGTTATCTGGGAAAATTGACTGCTGCTATTGACTATTACCTATATATATATATATATATATATATATATATATATATGTATATACACACACACCCTTTTATAATACAGAATTTCACAGCTGAAGCAGCTCCAGTGCTTGGATAAAAGCAGAGTCCAAGCTCAGTTGGTGAAGGTGAGGGGAATTCAGAGGGAAGATGAACATACATGAGCTTTAATTTTTGCTTTACAGAAGTTTCAATTATCAACCTCACAGCAAACTAAATTGTTGGAAGATTGTACACTTGGCCTGCAAGAATTGGGAGCTTCCAAAACTGATGTTCACGCTGCTGGTGTGTGTGTGGTGACGGATCCTTGGTACTGTCATGATTCCTGTGGCCTCACAGGCCAAGAATTGTGGTGTCTTCACAGGGAAAAGTCTTCTCAGACAGCCTGAGGTGGCATTTTAATCCTCATAAGGGCACGTGAGCCTCCCAGCCATCTTCTGCCCTCAAACAGCCTCTGCGTCAGGGGCTGGTGAGTGCATCTGAAGGGGTGAGTGTGGAGTGATGCTCTGGGAAATGAGACCCAAGGGTGGGACACTGAGAAGCCGCCACACCACATGGATCTACACACAGTATTGAAAGGGTGAGGGCAGAAGCAGCCTGGGAGGTCAGAGGTGAGTGGCAGGGCTGGCTGAGGGAGCAGGGTTCAGAGCAGAAGGGTATCCAAGTAGGTGAGTAGCTTGTAAATAGCTGCCACCAAGGCTTTGCCCAGACTTTAGTCATGCACTCAGCCATTGTCATGCAAAATCCTGGCCAGCTCTGCTGTGGGTGGATGGGGTGAGGCCAGATTTACTCAGTTTAGTCCCAGCCTTATTAGCATAAAACTCAGTTTTTGCAAAGCAAAATGTGGCCTGTGCCTGAGTGAAGTAGCTCCATGGGGGGAGTAGCTCCATGTTAACCTTCTGGCTCTTCATTTATCAGCAGAGACTGGTTGAAAAGACAACCAGTGCAGCACCATTAGAGGAGTGAGCTCCTGGAGTGTGTGTTCTGCTTGCTGAGTGTGTGCTGGGGATCAGGCTTACTTAGGGTTTGTAACTTGCAATTGAGATGCAGTTGATGACCTTTTCTCCTTTACTTTGAGCAAGGAGCCCTCTGCTTCCTGTCTGTGACCTGCCAGGTGATTTGGGGACCTCTTGAGAGGTTAAACTTGGAGAGTAACTTCAGAAATAAATTAAATCATCTTCCTTGTTGTCCTACCTTCTCCAAGTGAAAGGAGGGGCTAATAGGGATGGTTTATATTGGGTACTGGGAAGAAATTTTTTCCTGTTGAGGGTGGGGAGGCCCTGGCACAGGGTGCCCGGAGGAGCTGTGGCTGTCCCATCCCTGGAAGTGTCTGAGACCAGGCTGGACAGGGCTTGGAGCAACCTGGGATAGTGGAAGGTGTCCCTGCCAATGAAATAATCTCTAAGGTCCCTTCCAAAACAAATTTTTCCTAATGTTTTCCATGTTTTATGTCATGGAGAAGAAAATTTGCACCTTTGTCCTGCTGATTCCTGTTTCCATGTTTGATATGAGATATCAGTGAATGGTCTTTGGGTTATTTGATTAATAACAGATTTACACTGTGCAGAGCTGTCCTGATTTGGTAGATGGGGATTGGCTCAGTTGGCTGTTACCATTATTCTGGGGGAATGTTGTTTCCTCTCATTTATCCATATGCTTGCCTTAGCAATGAGTGTGTCTTAACTGCACTGAACTGAAAAGGCCTTGCTTTGGAGAGATCCTGAGTCAAAAGAGGGTGGTTTCACTGTTTTCTGTCCTTCCAGCATCTTAACAGGCTGCCTGTGCTTTTGATAAACAGCAGATAACATCTCAAGGATGGCAATAACTATCAATGGACAGAAAACAGCACTGGAATTTGCTTGCAGTGAAGAGTACTGGGGTGACTGGTTCAATCCAACAGAGCCAGGAATTCATGGCTCCTTTTGGAGTGGGACAGTGGCAGAATGACCTGTTGGATTTGAAGTGAAATCAAGTTGCAAAAAAACAACTTGAGGTTGGGCAGGAACATGAAAATAAATACAGGGGAGTAAGTGAGGGAGCTGCTGATCTGTGCTCACTGGCAGACAGGCAGGAATCCAGCTTCTGAGTGGGGGCCAGGGTGCTGGCAGCACCACAGGTGTGGCATGTGGTACCCAAAATGCTCCTAGTATAGTAGACCTATGTCTTTCCCTAAAGTTACACATGAAATGTGCTTAATACACACATATTAAATGCTTTGGGGCTTTGTAAGCGACTTCACACTCTGATTCTGCAGCCTGCTTTTTTCCCATGTTTTAAAGTATCTCTCACAGCTGTCATCCTACCTGGACTGTCCAAGAGGGTTTTTTTCTGTTGTCAGTATAAATGGTGTGTAGATAAAACATCCTTCCTTCCCCAGCCTCTTGTGTTCAAACACTGCATTCATGAGCTTTGCATCGCTCAGGCTCTGTGTGTTAGCAACGTCCTTTAGGATCTCTCACAGCATCTCTCTCAGCTGTCATCCTACCTGGACTGTCCAAGAGGGGTTTTTTTCCTATTGTCAGTATAAATGGTGTGTAGGTAACACCTCCTTCCTTCCCCAGCCTCTTGTGTTCAAACACTGCATTCACAAGCTCTGCATCGCTTGGGGTCTGTGTGTTAGCAACATCCTTTAGGTGAGACTGAAGAAATCCTTAACTTTCAAGTTCCTACAACAATAAGGCTGTACTTTTTGTGCTGAGATACGGTTGCATGTTTTATGCTGAAAGCTAATCTTTAATTCCACTTTCCCTTTACAAGATACCAGCACCGGAACAGACAGAAATTCGCCGTGCCTGCTCGCGGTGATCTCTGCAGGACAGGAGCGCTGGATCAATTTCCCTGTGCTAACCAGTGTGCTTTCCCCAGGTTTTGAGGTGCTTCCCGAGCATGAGTTCAGCATGAAGCGGCGATTGGATGAGCAGGAGTCTCCCGTGTATGCGTCGCAGCAGAGACGTATCACCAGCAGCACCGAGGCTTTCCCGCACCAGCACCGCGTGCTCGCCCCGGCCCCGCCGGTCTATGAGGCGGTGTCCGACACCATGCAGTCGGCCACGGGCATCCAGTACTCTGTAACTCCCAGCTACCAGGTGTGTGTACTCAGCCCTTAGCTCCCTGGCCAGCCAGCACCGTGTTGTAGCACCGTAGAGTTCTGTATTTGACACAAAGTTTTGTTTTGGTACTCGGGGTTTCCTTTAAAAAATGGACAATGTACGTCTCGTTGTCAGTGCTTGCTTTGTTGGCTTCATTCACCAACCAACATGGTGTGACTTGGCTTTCTTGAACATGATTCTTCTAATGATTCTCTCAGACCTTGGTCTCTGAATCTCAGAGTCAGGTTTGTGAAGGGTTTTTCCTCCATTTTTCTGTTTTTCAGCAGGAAAAGGTTTGCTGTTGTAAAAGACTTATGGTATCTTGGGTGATCTTAAGCTTAACAGACTAGATCAGCATTTAGATTGAAGACTTTCAGGAAAATTGAAATGTTTTGTAAAACATTACCCCGGAGTCATTAGGTGGCACTCTTCCCTCTCTTGCCTCCTTTACAAGGAGCTGGCAGTTGGGAACAGGGAAAAAAAGAATCTTTTTAAGAGTACACTGGAGATAGCTGTCAGTGAAAGAGCAGGGAAAGGCTATTTGTGGGATATTTGTCTCTGCCACATTTCTGGTATGTTCAATCTTCCACACTTGTGTTGCTGGTGAGCTGCTCTCCCTGTCTAGTGCCTGATTTTACCCACAGCTTCATCCTTGCTTCTGCAGAAAGGATATTCACACTGATAGTGGCAGCCACAGAGCTGAAGAGCTGCATGCAGACCCTTTCTAAGAGGGTGTGTTGATACTGGCAGTCCTTCCTAAAAAGAACTTAGATGGACCAGCAAGCAAACCTTATTTTGTTCATGAGAATTAAATTAAGTATGTTCCATCTAAAAGAGACTTGAATGGAAAACTGAGTTTCCGAAAATGATTTTCCAAATTGAAACTTTCCTGGTTTATGGTATGAAGAAGTCCCAAAAGTGCATGCTTTCTGTTCTTTCCCTGGTTTTCTAGGGGAAATACCAAGCTGGGTTTTCCCCTGACCCTGCTGATGCCAGAGAGTCACAATTTGACTTTTAATACCCAAACTGAATTATCAAGAATGTAGATTCATTCATTCAGATTATTACTTGTGACATATAGGGAAAGGAGAGAACCTTGACTCTTGCCAGCTTAAAAATTCCATTTTACCCTCCTTTTCCAGCTCTTTATGTCAGGGGACATACAGGACAGGCAGTGAGTGTGCAGGCTGGGGACAACCTGCGTTTGGCACGTGTCTGCAGGGAGGGCTTTCCTGTATTTGGAGTGTGGGATGAGAGCTGTCTGGAGTTGGTCGAGCAAAGCTGTTAGCACTCATGGTTAAAGCTCAAACCAGCTGCCTTCTGCTTCCTTGACTGTCCTGCTGTGTCTGGGGAGCTGGGAGGCTCTGCTCCCTCCACGGGGCCGTGCCTGATGTGCTGTTTGCCTTGGCAGGTGTCGGCCGTGCCGCAGAGCTCGGGCAGCCACGGGCCGGCCATCGCCGCCGTGCACAGCGGCCACCACCACCCCGCGCCCGTGCAGCCCCACGGCAGCCAGGTGGTGCAGAGCCACACGCACCCCACGCCCCCAGCCGTGCCTGTGCAGGGCCAGCAGCAGTTCCAGAGGCTCAAGGTAATGTCAGCAGCTGCCCGATGTCAACCATCCTCTCCCAAAATTCCTTCTGCGGCCAGGTCCCTTTTTCTGGCTATTTTTAACCCCCTTCCCTTTCCCCCTTCCCTTTCCCCCTTCCCTTTCCCTCTTCCCAAGGATTTGATGCTTCTCACGTTTGGGAGTCTATTGAACACAGAAATGGACTTCTCTTTCAGCTGAAGCCCTGTTGTTTCACATAACCATAATAAAAAGAAATTGGACTGGCCAGGAAGAGATATGTGGCAGGGAGGGAAAGGAGGAATGTATTGCTTAGAGTATTTGGATGAATGGGTTAAATTACCAAAACATTTGGTGCTTTTCTGAACACATGGCATATGTGGGTGATTGTGTGGGAGTAATTTGGGAGTAAGGAAGGCTCTATTCTCAGATTATGTGCTGTAAAACCCTTAAACAAAGAGACAAGTCCACCAAAAATAACCCCTTTAAGTTGCTACATTTGGAGAAGGCACATACATACAAATTGATGCCTGTTTCAGCTTCTTCCAAATACGTTGTGAGTCTTTTCCAGTTTTGGTGGAAACCACTGCCCTTTCCTTTTGCTGAATGTAGGAAACTTCATTTCTACAAACCTCTGAAAACCAGTTTCAAAAAGAGTGCTTCTTCCTCACAGTGAAATCCATGAAAAATCCTTTGCTGGTGCAAGGTTGGGGCTATACATGAGTCTTCTCGTGCTGTTGTTTAATGTCAGACCAAAGAGGGGTCCTGTGTGCTGCTCTTGCAGCTGCTGAGTGCTTGGCCAGGCTGCTGGAGGCTCAGGGACCCAGAGCTCTCACTTTGGGCCATGGGTGTTCTTCCTGCACCTCTGAAAATTGGCTGTTGGTACACAAATCATGAACCTCTTGCTGTTTGAGGTGTAAAACAATTTGCCACCCACAGTTGCCATTTTCAAAGCCCTTCTATGTTGAACTGAAATGTCTGGTTTTTTGAGAAAAGTGCAAGCGTGTACCTGGCAGACATCTACTACACTGAATATGTCATTTCCGCTTTCTGCTTATTCTTAGACTTCCATAATAATTTCCACATATGAATGCAGGAAAAATACTCAGTCTAGTTCTGTTTATCCTAGCAGTCACTTCAGTGATGGTAGATTTGGAGCATGTTGGGTTTTGTTGTTTTTTTTTTTTTTCATTCTGAGTAATTCTGCTGATCTGTGTTGCCTTTTTTTTTTTTCCTTGTTGTCTTTTTTTTGGTACAGTTTTATCTTGTGGGCCAGGAGTGGGGAGTGAGTAACTCTTATTCAAACAGTGCTGGTAGTACACAAACCAGGCTCATGAGCTTTTTGCTCCTTCATTCCCTGCCCAGGCTCAGGGCTAACAGCTGTGTTTTCAAATGCTGAGTGTTTTACAGAACAATGGGAGGTGAAATCAAATCTTCTCTGCTAAAACGACCTGTCTGGTCTGTCTCCAGGTGGAGGATGCATTGTCTTACCTTGACCAGGTGAAGCTACAGTTTGGTAGTCAGCCACAGGTCTACAATGACTTCTTGGATATTATGAAGGAATTTAAATCTCAAAGGTAACAAGCTGCATTTGCTTCTTCCTTCCAGGTTAGAAAGAGTGTATGTGGACATGGGAGCACAGGGCAGGAGCTGAATTCTGTCCTTTGTATACAGAATAACACACCTGGACAATGATGTAAAAGCAGTTGTGTGCTTTATTTTCTGAAAATGAAATGCATCCCTTCATTTATACTAAATCTCTGCCTAGAGTGGGAGTTCACAAGTTCAGCCTTGACAGCTGATTCATCTGGTTGTCTGCCCATTAATAATGGTCAGACTTGGGACTGGATCTCATGGATATAAAGCCCTGTCTGGGCTGATAAAATAATGCTAATGTCACTCTTGAGTTCAGCAGTCTGTTTATAGGACTCAGTTTTGCATTGTTTCATATGTTAGAGGTGATAAGGGGGGAAAACAAAGTCTACTGGAAGATCGCTGTGTGGAGAACCTTGTCCCACTGCAAGGTGCCAGGGGATGGTGACACTGTGATCTTATTCCTTCCCCAGCATCGACACTCCGGGGGTGATCAGCCGTGTGTCGCAGCTCTTCAAGGGCCACCCAGACCTGATCATGGGCTTCAACACCTTCCTGCCACCTGGCTACAAGATTGAGGTGCAGACCAATGACATGGTGAACGTGACCACCCCGGGGCAGGTTCACCAGATCCCCACGCACGGGCTGCAGCCCCAGCCGCAGCCGCAGCCGCCGCATCCGTCGCAGCCTTCGGCGCAGTCGACCCCGACACCAGCACAGCCGGCCCCACAGCCCACACCTGCCAAAATCAGCAAGGTGAGGGGCTCTGGGTGACCTGCACTGAGAGCACAGAGATCCTGCTGCCTCCAGCTGAAGCTGGTGTGCAGCTAGAGGGTGAAAAATTAACTTCCACACTGCTTTCCCACAGTACTTGTGAGCCTTCATGTGTTTCCCTTCTGCTGCTGGATTAGTTTCTCATTTTCAAACTTGAAGATGCAGTTGTAGTTAATTTGACAGCAATTCAAATAAGCTTTCCAAAACATTAAGGGTTTGGAAAAGCCTTGTTGCTGGCAGTGGGGAACTGAAAGACAGTCAGAGCATCTGGTAAATGGCACACACATTATTCAAGAAGTGATCCAGCAACCTAGGGAAAAGGTTCCTAGTTAAAGCACTGGGCACACACTATCTGCCTGCTTTTGAGTATATTGTCTTAGACCTAAAGTCCCAAGAAATTGCCCATAAAACAGAGGTTATGATAAAGATGTTCTCTTTGGTGTGGAAATGTGTGAATCATTTCAAATGCTTGAGGCAATTAAATCTTTAGGAAACCTTCATTTGTTATTTGGTGACCTCTGCATTGCTTGAAGTCTTGTTTTCAGATTGAATGATTTTTGTAGAGGGGTCTGGTTCAGCTGTCAGCTGGAAGGGTTCAGGAGTTATTGACAACATCTAAAGTGCAAGAGTTTAGCAGAATGACCATGAGATTGCCTGTAGGTATTGGTTGTGTGTGCCCAAAACAGAGACCTTTGAGTAACAAAGGAAATTTGACTCTGGTTTAGATATAATCCAGATTCTACTGTCCAAAAGATGTATTTTATGTGAAACAGAACAGGATAATAGACATTCAAGGAGATTACTCCAGATGAAATTTTGTGTATTTTAGCCTCAAAGTGTGAAAATATTTCAGAGCCTTAGGGATGGGATCTCCAAAGTTTCAAGGGTTAATCCCTAAACTGTTAGATAACAATTGCCTGGAAAAGCTAGAGGAAAAGGTGACATGCAGTTAAAAAGCAGCAGGATTTAAAATATGGCAGTTAGCTGATCTCTGGGCAAACATTGTTGGGACATGCAACTTCCTGCTCAGAAATGGCAAACAAAAACATGCTGAAAGATTTGGTAAAAGATTTGCCAAGCTGGACACTGCAGATCATTCCAGAATGAACTTGCCTGTGCTAGGTTTCAGGGATTTTTTCTGAAGAGGTACATGCTCTCAGTAAAGATGTAGCAGTCTCCTTCTTAACACCATGGGATAAGTGGTTTTCTCCCTGTCACACCTGCAAAGTGTTGAACTGTCCTTGCTGAAGCTTTAAAATGAGCTTGAGGGACAGGCTAGACAATGAGGTAAGATGTCCCTACTAGGCAGGTAAAGGCAGGACAGGATATTGTAACAGGATATTTATGCCCATCCTAAGACAGTTATTTAAATTCTCAGTCCTGAAAACTCTGTTTAATAGGAGTTTTGAAATGTAAAATGTGACGGGAATAAGTACGTCCATTTCTATTTAAAATGCCACCTCAAAACTAAATTTTCACCTGGCTGTTCAATGTCCATTGAGAGTATTCAAAATAATTACTCACTGCCTGCTTTTTGTCTGAAGAAACTCATGTTTTCCCTTGCTATTGTCTCCATTCATCCCACAATTGTTGACTAGTGCCAAAGTGACTGGCTGTGTGGGAGCCAGCCATATCTATGCATTTTGGCTCTGTTAAGTTTTTGAGGTAGTTTGTGTCTCTTGTCAGGTTTCAGTCCAAAGCAATTAGCAAGGAAAATCATCTTAATAACAACTGCTTGAACGGCCCGGGTATTTTGTCTCCGTGATGCAGTTTAGTCTTTGCTGGCCCACTAAATATTTATCTATTTTTATTTATTTATTTATTTATTTATTTATCCATAAGTGGATTAAAATTGCCTTTATCCTGACCATGAGGGGATCTGCTGCTCCCTAACAGAGCCTGTGTTGAACGGCCCGGGTATTTTGTCTCCGTGATGCAGTTTAGTCTTTGTTGGCCCACTAAATATTTATCTATATTTATTTATTTATTTATTTATTTATTTATTTATTTATTTATTTATTTATCCCAAAGTGGATTAAAATTGCCTTTATCCTGACCATGAGGGGATCTGCTGCTCCCTAACAGAGCCTGTGTTCCCCTCAGCCATCACAGTTGCAGTTTAGTCTCTGCTGGCCCGCTAAATATTTATCTATTTCTATTTATTTATTTATTTATCCCTAAGTGGGTTAGAATTGCTTTATCCTGACCACGAGGGGGGGAGGGTCTGCTGCTTGCTAACAGAGCCTGTGTTCCCCTCAGCCATCGCAGTTGCAGGCTCACACCCCTGCCAGCCAGCAGACGCCCCCGATCCCGCCGTACGCGTCGCCGCGCTCGCCGCCGGTGCAGCCGCACACGCCCGTGACAATCTCTCTGGGCACCACACCATCCCTGCAGAACAATCAGCCCGTGGAGTTCAACCACGCCATCAACTATGTCAACAAGATCAAAAACCGGTTCCAGGGACAGCCAGACATCTACAAAGCCTTCCTGGAGATTCTCCATACGTATCAGGTGAGTGTTGGAAATGTGAATTTGTGCCTGTGTGTGGTTCTTTCTCTTGCTTTGCTTTGGGGGCTGTCCAAAATTTGCATTTGGGTCTTCTGCTGTACTAGCAGTGGCCAGCAGGTAATTATGGACTGGTTTGGATTGGAAGGGGCCTTAAAGATCATCTAGTCCAACCCTTTGCCATGGGCAGGGGCACCTTCTGCTAGGTCAGGTTGCTCCAAGCCCTCTCCAGCCTGGTCTTGAATTCTGCTTGAACTAAGCAGAAGTCTGGCAAGTTAAAAAAGTTACATAGTAGTATGAAGTAATAGATCTCAATCCATCATCTTTATTTGGAAGTCTCTGCAATGCTTGTTTAAAAACTGAGTTTGGCATTTTTCATGAGCACGTGTCAGGATGAGGCAATGTGGCTGTAGCTCTATGTTAAAAGCAAAAAAAACCACTTCTTTGGTCAATGTCTTACTTTTAGAGGGCCAGTTGGGCATTTAGGGTGTATTTATGGTGTATATATAAGTATAGATATTTAGAATATATGAGAGTCATACTATTAATATAGTATGATGCTTTATAAAAGAAGCTGAGACCTTTGCTGTTCCATTATTCCTATCACTGAAAGTTTGTTTGTTTTTTCTTTGTCACTTGAATAGTTTGTGCATCTTTTCTTCTGACACCTCTCCTCTTTCCTCTGGCAGAAAGAGCAGCGTAATGCCAAGGAGGCAGGAGGGAACTACACACCAGCCCTGACAGAGCAGGAGGTCTATGCTCAGGTGGCTCGCCTCTTCAAGAACCAGGAGGATCTGCTCTCGGAATTTGGGCAGTTCCTGCCTGATGCCAACAGCTCTGTGGTGAGTACCCTTGGAGATAGGGTGAAATACCTAGTGCAGACTGTTCTGTATGAAGCCAGTGTTCAGAAAAATATGCTTTTGCTCTAAGTTTCCTGGGGTGTAGGAAGGAGGTTAGGAGGGTAGACTGTGTTTTCTGGCTACAACTTGTCTCTTAAATAACTTTTATTTTAAATGCAAGAGGGTTGTTCTAAGTTAGGGTTGTAACTGCAGTAAAATCCATTGATCATCTAGAGCTAGGAGCTTTAGGGTCCCCAGCACAGGAAGGACATGGATCTGTCAGAGCAAGTCCAGAGGCCACCAAAATGATCAGAGGGATGAAGCACATCTCCTGTGAGGAAAGGCTGAGAGAATTAGGATTGTTCTGCCTGGAAAAGAGAAGGCTCAGGGGTCACCTAATTGTGACCTTCCAGTATCTGAAGAGAGCCTCAAAAAAAGATGGAGAGAAACTCTTTACAAGGGCATGGACAAGGGGGAATGGCTTCAAACTGAAAGAGAATAGGTTTAGATTAGATAATAGAAAAAAATTCTTCCCTGTGAGGGTGGTGAGACACTGCCACAGGCTACCCTGAGGAGCTGTGGCTGTCCCATCCCTGGAGGTGTTCAAGGGCAGGTCAAATGGAACTCTGAGCAACTTGGAATAGTGAGAGGTGTCCCTGATCCTCCATGGCATTGGAACTGAATGACCTTAAAGGTCCCTCCCAACCCAACCCGTTCAGTGACATTTTGTGTGGAACGTAGCCCTAATGGTCTTATGGGTTTGTCTCTGAACAAGCTGTTGAGCAAGACAACTGCAGAGAAAGTGGAATCAGTCAGGAATGACCACGGAGGCACAGTGAAGAAGCCACAGCTCAACAACAAGCAGCAGAGACCCAACCAGAATGGCTGCCAGATCCGACGGCACTCGGGCACCGGAGCCACCCCTCCGGTGAAGGTAAGAGCCTGGGCTGCTCCTTCAGGAGGTGTCTTCCAGGTCCTTGTGGTTTTTGTGGCACAGGCTGCAGCTTGAGAATGTGGAAAATAGTGTTTGTCTTTAAACCTTTCAGAAGTCCTTGTTTCCAAGCACACATCTTTGCCTCTGATTTTTGTGAACTGATGATGGTATCTGTTCCTGAGGGTGGGACATAGTTACTTTAATGGCTTGGGGAAACAGAGTTTTCATTGCTTTCTAAAAAAGATGTAGTTTTAATAGCAGTGTTTAATGAGGGGGAGTTATGGAGTGTGGAGACAAAAGTCTCAGTAATGCCACAGAATAAATTTGCCCAATATTTGTAGCAAATGTTCCTAAGGCACAGTAGGGAAAGATGAGCTGAAAAGGTGTGCCTGAAAGCTTTGTTGTAGTAGAACTTGGAGCAGATGCAGTAGAATCATGTTTGCTCATCTTTCCTGTGATGAAGCTTTTAATACAATGATAAATGATTATTCTCTCAGCAGAGTTTGCCCTTTTCAAATGACACATGATTTGTGAGAGCAGCGAGGCTTTGTAGTGCAACAAAAATTGTCCTGTGGCCAGGTGGTCTCGTGTTTGTGCATGAGGGATAAATTTGCTTGCTTTTTTTGAAGCCATTGTATCTTCCTTTGTCATGAGAAGCATTAGCAGGCATAATTGTACCATTTAAGTCCCCTTCTGCCCTTTCTCCTTCTCTTCAAATCGAGGGCACCAAAATAAAGCACATTTTGGAGGCACCTTACAGCCTTTCTGAGGATGGGGAAAATAAAGCATCTTTCAGTAGAATGTAAGAGAAAAAAAATTGTCATTCTGGGGAAGTGTAAGACTTGCAGAACTGGATGAGTGATACGAAAATCATCTATTCTGGCAGTTTTCCAAACTAGTTATCAAAGTAAGATATGCTGCAGTGTGATTGAAACAATCAGCTAGTTACAGGAAAGGGTGAAACAATGTATTACAGATATTTGGAGTGGCATGCTACTTATTAACATTCAATAAATTAACTTGTAGCACGTGTTTTAATAGACTTTTCTTCTTAAAAAAGCCACCTTTCTTTAATGGGAAGTGCATGGTGGGGTCAGGGAGCTGGCACTCACCTGTGATATATAATCAAATTATCCCAACTTGCTGAACACACCTTTTATTTTTAATTGCCTTTTTTTTTTTTGATAACAGAAGAAACCAAAGCTGCTTGGTTTGAAAGACCAGTCTTTGGCAGAAGCCAGCAAACATGGTGTGGGGACAGAATCTCTCTTCTTCGAGAAGGTGAG
The DNA here is from genome assembly GCF_037042795.1 of Molothrus aeneus. Classification (NCBI taxonomy): domain Eukaryota; kingdom Metazoa; phylum Chordata; class Aves; order Passeriformes; family Icteridae; genus Molothrus; species Molothrus aeneus. Next base: position 3,616,916 of record NC_089658.1, on the reverse strand, counting down.
AGGCAGGATGCAGATGTTGCATGTGCTTGATGTATGTCCTTCCTGTATACACATCTGGATTTTTATCACAGTGAGATTTACACCACCCTGATAACATTTCTCAGCTTTACCTCAGATGTATCTGGCGACCCCTAAGTCAGATACATTGAATTTTTTTAAAATTGGTGATATTTTTTATATGTGTCTTTTCCCCAAAGCTCCTTTTCCAGCTTTCCACCTGCTGCTGCAATTTGTTTGAGGGAATGGGATTTTTTTCCTGTAACCCACACTCCAAGTGGTTTTCCCCTTTATAAGATCCCCCTACAGCTGATGATGTGCATGGCTTGTCTTGCTGTGTTGGCACAGCTTGTACCCATCTACAGCCAGCTGGCTGCAGGAGGGAGCTCAGTTTACAAAGCACCTGATTCATATTTACATTGGGCTGCCTTTTTTTTTAATATTTCCCTTCAGAGATTAATCTAATTAATTGCACAGTTGTTACCTGTTGCTGGCTTAGCACACAGATCAAGTGAAAGGAGATATGGGATGTTTCCAAGTGGTACCTTGGTGTCTTCTCTGAGATGTCCATACAGTGCCTTATAGCTCAGAGGGGAGTATGGGACAAAGTTAAAACCATCTTTTAAGCAATATTCACGCACTGATGACAGTCTTGGTTGCTCCCTGCTGATCTGGTGAATTCTGCAGCTTGATGGGAACCAGCTAATGGTAACTGGGAACCAATTTATTGCTTGGAGGATGTGTAGGTGTTAACATGAGTAAACCTAGAAATCCCTGCCGTGGAATTATAACCATAATGATGAATAACTTAACAGTGATAGATCTCAGTCTAATGTGTAGATCCTGCTGTTGTTGTGGGAAAGGTACTGGTGTTGGGATGAATAGTTTGGCTTTCTCATTTTGTGAAGATCAGGGTTACAGAAGGAGGATTACAGAGGTCACAGGAGGAGGATTGTCTGTGACAATCCAAGCTGGAAGCAGGCAGAGGCTGGAGAGGTGTTACCCAGGGCATGGGTCTCATACCCCCCCACTCCCTACCTGAAATACTCTCTGAAGTTTAAGAGCAGCCTAGGTGGGTTTGTGGTGCTGCAGTTGTAACTGATGTTGTCCATGATTCCAGTGCTTTGTAATCCAGCTGTTACAGGGTTCTCTGAAGGATTTAGTTCTTCACTTGCAGCTCCTTTCTTAGAGTAATGCCTCAGTGCTGACATTGCAGGGGATCCCAGCATGAGGGTGGCTCCCAGCAGTACCAGTTTGTCTGGCCCTGTGTACAGGGCGAGTTCTCTCTGTTCAACTCAAAGATTTATGTGCCTCAGTGGGAAACACAGTGTCAAACCCAGGTCTCCTGGACCACCCCCTGCTGAGTGTCACCCTGACAGCTCCTCTTCTCTTGTCTGCTCTGGCTCAGGTCCGCAAAGCTCTGCGCAGCACCGAGGCCTACGAGAACTTTCTGCGCTGCCTGGTGATCTTCAACCAGGAGGTGATCTCCAGGGCTGAGCTCGTGCAGCTGGTCTCCCCATTCCTGGGGTAAGTACAGCCCCTTTCCTGGTCTGTTTCTCTTGTGGAACCAGGAAAGAAACACTCACCTTCGTGGTCTTGTGCACTGCCCTTTCCTATTCCTTATCCCAGAGAGATTCCCGGCTGTGTCCTGAGAGGCAGCGTGCAGGAGCAGTACAGGTGTTGCTTGCTGTGTGTCTTCCCTTTCCAGCAGGGCAAACAAAATGATTAGCAGCCGGTTATTGCAGTTTCTTGCTCTGGAATCATTCTCAAATTATGTCATTTGAGAAAAGATCCACTGTCTAATTACACAGGGAAATGTCCCCCCAAAAAAGCAGAGTGCTGATATAAGCTCACTAAAGTTTCCAAAAAGCAGCTGAATTCTGTCACACAACTAAAAATGTTAAAGAACTCTGTACTTTAAATAAGAATTTACAACTTCCATGATTGTCAGCAATGTACAGAACCACTCTATTAATTTATTAAAACCAACAGATATCCTCTCATCAACTTTGGGCAGCAGGATAAGTGTTTCTTTTGCCTGGGCATGAATTACTGGTTCCAAGGGAGAAGGCAGTAGCAACATAAATTGGGTTCAGGACCCCATTACAGTAGCTACTGTTCAGAGAAACTGCCCTAAGGAGCTTCCATTCACTCTGTAGGTCCACTGGAATTAGACAGGCATCAGCAGGATGCCTGACTTTAGGTAAAAAAGGGGCAATATTTGACAAGAAAATTCTGTACTTTTCCCATCTACTGCCTGTGCTCCTAACTATAGGGAAAGATAAAATACAGGGGTGTTTTTATTCTGGAGTTGGACATCGTCTTTTGCCATATAACAAAAAAGCAGTTAATAACTAGTGATTCAATTAGTAACAGGTTCAGTTCATCCTGTTGCTGGAGCTTTGCATGAAATAAGAGGATGTGAACAAATGCTGTATTTTAGACAAATAAATTTTTCATTAAATTCTGCAAACAGGCAAACTTGGGCCTTGCAGGCAAAGGTTTCTCTGTGATTCATGCTGCTCTGTGAAGTCTGGTTGAAGCAATCTGGTTGAAACCTTTTGTGTAGTTACAGAATTGCCTTTTGGTTTCTTCTTGCTGCCTCTGGAAAGGAAAGGTCTGGTTTAAGGTTCATACTATTGGCAAACAATGAGGAACCTGGCCTGAGTTCAGTACCAGGGTAGTTTGGGGAGACCCAGATGTGACTGTGCCACGAGTGCTGTCCCTGTAGCAAAAGCTTTGACAGCTGCTCCTTGCTGGTCACTAATCCTAAAGCACCTTAGTTGCACCAGGAGAGCAATCCCCACCTGATCAACAGCAGGTGCTTGCTTCCCATTTGGTCAGGCTCTGTGGGAATGGGGTTGAGCAGAGAGGGTCTTCTCACCAGATTGATAATTTAGAGGGTTCTCTGTAGTAATCAGTTGTAGCCTCAGCATCACAGCTTGGGCTGTTTGCATTTTGTTTAGCTCATTTTTCACTTTGTTCCTTTTATTTTAGGAAATTCCCAGAACTGTTCACTTGGTTTAAAAACTTTCTGGGATATAAGGAGTCTGTTCACATGGAGACGTATCCCAAGGAACGGGCTACTGAGGGGATTGCCATGGAGATTGACTATGCCTCCTGCAAGAGGCTGGGCTCCAGCTACAGAGCCTTGCCCAAGAGCTACCAGCAGCCCAAGTGCACGGGGAGGACTCCACTGTGTAAAGAGGTAAGGCAGGAGCTGTGCCACAGGGCAAGGCTCTTCCCAGCCTTTTTAAAGCAAAAGCGAGCAAATCAGAGCAGGAAGGGGGATTTTGTTTGTATCCCCGTGTTGGAAAGGTTCCTGGGGGTGTCAGGGCATGGCTGGTGGTGGTGGGCATGGGGCTGGGGCCAGGCAGCTCCCTGCCCAGCACTGCTCCACACTGCTCCATGCTGCTCCTGCAGCCAGGCGTGTGTGGGCACACCATCCTGGCTCGGGATGGTGCTGCGTGTGTGGCAGCCCCAGGGGAGCACAGCTCAGGAATTCCTGGTGGCACTCCCATAAACATCTGGATCATAGCCAGAAGTTATTGCACAGGGTGAGGTGTCAGTCTAGGAACTGGGTTATGCTGAGAGCTGGCTGGGAGATGTGGTACCCACGTGGCTTTGATGGTTGGCATCAGCTCTTCTCCAGAAGTTTGTGAAAGGTTTGCATAGAGTGTTGGGAGGCAGCTGGAGAAAAACCTACTGAATAGTTATGATGGTTAATTACTGACATACCCAATGCTCCTACATCTTATTTATGATGTGTTATGTGTATGACCTGTGAAAGGAACATTAAGATTGCAAACTTAAGTAGGAGATGAAGAACTGGTTTTCTGTGTGTTCTTAATGTGATCTCAGAGGTCCTTTACAAGGTAGTATGTAATTCAGGATTATTGCTACCTTTTTACCTAAATTCTCACTTAGTCTGCTTTCAGAGTTGTCTCTAGGCCAACTTTAAAAGAAAATCATGTTTTCTGTAGACAGATTCTCCCACGTATTCCCTCAGATGCACCTTTCGTTCTCCCTGAAATGCTGAATTTTTAATCCATGTCTTGACACGTCTCTCAAAAGCTTCTTGTGTGATGCAGTTACAAACTTTTCTCCTGTGAGAATCTAATGACTCAGTTGTTCAGGCTTTGAGTTTATGGAAACTGGACCTGGTTTTCAAGACTGCCTGCCAAAATCATTGTTTCTTTGCCTTTGGCCTCTTTGAGGTGGTTGTTGGGTTGTTTGTTTGTTTGTTTGCTTTTTAATGTTCTGCTCCTATATTGAAAGCTGCAGGTGCTGAGCTGTTTTGTCAGGAAAGGTGCTGCTGGGGTATGGTTTTGTACTTCCAATTAGCCTTATTTGGAGGCGGCAACTGTGTCCCGTCTAACAGTCAGGTCTGCTGTGGTGACCATACAGTGTTGATGGTGAATCACACATGGGAACCAGCTGGTTGCAGCTGACTAATCCAAAGTAGCAGAAAAAGCTCCTTTCACCTTTATTTTCCTCTTCTCCCACAAGGTTTTCCTCAGAGCTCCAGCCTATGAATTTTTCAGGCTGCCCTGGCTGTTTGGGTTCTGACTGTTTGGGGTTGCCCTGTGAATGCTGGGCTTTGGAAGGCACACACACTTTTTCAGCTGGGAATTAGATTGCCCCATCAGAAGACTGCTCTTGAAGCTGGCCAGGTGTGATCCCCTTGAACACTGACCATGACTCTTGTTCTCCCTCAAAGGTTTTGAATGACACGTGGGTCTCCTTCCCATCCTGGTCTGAAGATTCCACATTTGTGAGCTCCAAGAAGACCCAATATGAAGAGCACATCTACAGGTGTGAGGATGAGCGTTTTGAGGTAAATTGCTTTTTCTTGGTTCATGTCTCAGAAAGTTCTGTTCTGTGAACAGTTAATGAGTTTGATGTAATGATACCTTTAATTCTGCATCTTTTATTGTGTCTGCCACCTGGATTTTGGCATAAAAGCTTGTTTTCTCTTCATGCCTGAAGCAGTGTAAGCTGCCACCCCCGCCCCTCACCTTTTGTGTGGAGCTCTTCGTTCACCCCACTCCACATGAAATTGTTGAATGGCCGAGCATGGAATTGCTGCATCTTTTCTGTTCTTCCTGCCCACATAGTGCATGAGAACATGCATTCCCCTGTAATCATCTGCAAAGCAATATGTTCAGGATTTTAAATGACTGACATTTTGACTGGAAATGGAAGTTAGCTGGGCAATTACCTGAATCTGCACAGATTTGGCACGTCCTTTTGTAGAGTAACTGTCAATTGTGTTCTACTCCCAGTTGGAAGATGTAATTTCCAAATTGTATCATTCTGGTAGCCTTTAAATTCTTCCACAGTATTATTTAGGTAGCAGATGAAATGTAATTGGATTATTTTAGAGCAGCTGAACACCAAAGTGCTCGAGTACACCTTGTTAAACAGGCGCAGCTTCTTGTTTCATGTCACTTGAATGTTTGCCTCCGTGAAGTATCATGTTTTGTCTATTCAAATGCTACGGCTAATGCACTGTTCTCTCCAGCTGGATGTTGTCTTGGAGACCAACCTAGCAACCATCCGCGTTCTCGAGGCAATCCAGAAGAAGCTGTCACGCTTGTCTGCGGAGGAGCAGGCCAAATTCCGGCTGGACAACACCCTGGGGGGCACCTCGGAGGTGATCCACCGCAAGGCTCTCCAGAGGATATACGCTGACAAAGCAGCTGACATCATCGATGGGCTGCGCAAGAACCCCTCTGTGGCTGTGCCCATCGTGCTGAAAAGGTGCTGACTGCCCCAGCACCCTGCCCCAGGGTCCCTTCCCAAGGGTGATGCACCCCATGCCCTCCAAATTTATGGAAACGTGGCTGAGTGTGCCCTCCACAAGGCTGAATTTACCCCACAAGGTTGTGGCTGCCCAAGCCCTGGAAGTGTTCAAGGCCAGGCAGGGCTTGGAGCAACATAGTCCAGTGGGAAGTGTCCCTGTCTATGGCAGGGGGTGGAACAGGATGATCTGCAAGGTCCCTTCTGATCTATGACAGGATGATCTGCAAGGTCCCTTCTGAACCAAGCCATTCCATGATTCTATTATTGTGTGAAACTAAAAAATTCATTTATATTCTGGACAGTTGGTATACTCCATAATAATCACCTAGAGGGAATTGCCCTCCTGAAGCAAAATCCTTATAGCTCAGCTGGAAGGATATAGAGCTTCTGTTGTCTCCTCTTAAACTTTTTTCTTCCCTGGTGTCAGCACTGTGTGTAAGATAAGGGAACTGTTGTCCCAGGGCTAACTGTGATCCCTTTCCAAATCCTATGGATCTGTGTGCCCAGATCATGGTGTCTCTGCTAGCCTCAGATTCCCAGTCCTGTTTCTGTTGTCAGCCTCCCTTTCCTCAGTTAAAAGGGAGTGGATGCTGCACCTCCTTGGGGAAGGTCGAGGGGATGTGTAAGCAGCACATACTGGTTTATCTCTGTGGGGCTCTTGGTCCTGTGTTTTGGGGTTGTGGAGCTGGGCAGAGCAGCCTTCCCAGGATACCTGCAAGGTCCCAGTTTCCTTACCCTTCTTCAGCTGAATCGGGGGTGCTTTGCTTGGGATGCTGAGTCAAGGTTCAGGAGTGCATTCCCAGGATACTCAGGTGTCCATGCTTTGTTCAGTTGTCCAAACTAACCTGCCCCTGTTCCACAGGTGGAGCTTTCTGGGGATTTCTAAGAGACCAGGGCCAGCTTTTTTGCCTTCCCTGTCCCTTTATTCCCTCTCCTAGGGCTGCTTTGTTCCTGCGTGGTTTTACCTAAATGTGAAAGAAACCCAGAGTGGTTTCTCCAGAAGGGTGTGTCCAGGGGGCACCTCCTGGAAAGTTCCTTTCTGGGGGATCTTTAATCCATGCCCATTTCATTGGGAGTTCAGCTCTGGTCAACAGTCACTAAGAACCACAGGCTGAGGTTTTTCTTATATGCTCACCTCTTAGCTCACCTTTGTTTTCTTGATCCAAGGTTAAAGATGAAAGAGGAAGAGTGGCGAGAAGCCCAGAGAGGATTTAATAAAGTCTGGCGAGAGCAGAATGAGAAGTATTACCTGAAATCCTTGGACCACCAGGGCATCAACTTCAAGCAGAATGATACCAAGGTCCTAAGGTCAAAGAGTCTCCTCAATGAGATTGAAAGCATCTATGATGAGGTGAGATGATCACCAGTAGTTTCCTTCCCTTGACCTTATGCACTTTGCTAGTGCAGTTTCGGTTTCTCTTCCTCACAGCTTGATGAGGGAGGAAATCTGTTTCTAGCAGGCTCTTGGGTGGTGGAGAGGGATTGTTTAGGCTGATTTTTATGCTGTTTCTCCTTTGTAGAGGCAAGAACAGGCTTCAGAAGACAATGCTGGAGTCCCCACAGGCCCACACCTCTCACTAGCCTATGAAGACAAGCAGATCCTGGAAGATGCTGCCTCTCTCATCATCCACCACGTGAAGCGGCAGACGGGAATCCAGAAAGAGGACAAGTACAAAATCAAGCAGATCATGTATCACTTCATTCCAGACCTGCTGTTTGCTCAGCGAGGCGAACTCTCAGATGTGGAGGAGGAAGAAGAGGAGGAAATGGATGTGGACGAAGCCACCGGGGCTGCAAAAAAGCACAACGGTGTTGGGGGCAGTCCTCCCAAAACCAAGCTGATGTTCAACAACACGACAGCCCAGAAGCTGCGGGGCATGGATGAGGTCTACAACCTCTTCTACGTGAACAGCAACTGGTACATCTTCATGAGGCTGCACCAGATCCTGTGCTTGCGGCTGCTGCGGATCTGCACCCAGGCCGAGCGGCAGATCGAGGAGGAGACGCGGGAACGGGAGTGGGAGAGGGAAGTGCTGGGCATAAAGCGAGACAAGAGTGACAGTCCTGCCATCCAACTGCGACTGAAGGAGCCCAGTGAGTGACTTCTGGTGGGAGGCTGGGGGAAAATGGTGTTTCTGTTTGTAGCGTGCTGACAGGGTGTTTGGTGTCTTCAGGCATGTGACAGCAGTGAGCCTTTAAGATGGGCTCTTTTTTATTATCCCTGGGGAGATGGGAAGATGTGGAGAACATAGGACTTGGACTAGCAGAAGGATAATACGCAGCAGTTATTTCATTGTACACTTGCATATCCCTAAGTAGGGAACTTGATTCCCTAACTAAAAGCTTTCAGAAATAAATTGCTCATGGAGGAAGCTAGAGCTAGAAAGCAAAAGATGATGAAAATACCTCTGGCCTTAAAAGGTATGATTTTATGTACAAAGATTTATGTCCATAAAGGACAAGTTTAAGTAACTCTTCAGCTTACGTGGGTCACCTGAGGACCAAAATTCCCAGCAGCCCTTCCTGGGGGTGGTGTGCCCATGTGTCCCCTTCTCTCCTGCTGCAGTGGACATCGATGTTGAGGATTATTACCCGGCCTTCCTGGACATGGTGCGCAACCTGCTGGACGGGAACATGGACTCGTCGCAGTACGAGGACTCGCTGCGCGAGATGTTCACCATCCACGCCTACATCGCCTTCACCATGGACAAGCTGATCCAGAGCATCGTCAGACAGGTGCCTGCAGCATGGCCTGGGGGCTGGGTGGGGTGGGACAGGGACAGCAGGCAGGTTGTTTGCTCCAGGCTCGCATTGGAGGCAGTGTTGTATGCCCACATGGGGAATTTCAGGGGTAAAAAGGTAAATTCAGGGTGTTTCTTCACCCAGCTCTTTAACCCTCATAGTAAAGAAATGATAGAGAGTGATTTTTGATCTGTTTGAATTATTGAGAACATTTTCTACAAAGTTTTCCGTATGTTTTAGGATGTAAGTATTCAAAGCCTGTCCAGAGCTAATCTTGCTTTAGCTTTGAAAAAAAACCCAAAGAAATTACATCTAAATAGTTCCTTTCCTTTCCTTCAGTGCTGTAGGAGTGCATGCTTTTTCTAAAAACCTTTTGTCTCTTTTATCTGGCTGCTGGAGTAGCTCATTTTGGCTGTTAAACTCCAGTCCTTTTATTAGGTTGGTAGGAAGAATGCGTGAGCAAAGGAAAAATTCTTGTGCCTTTTTGTAGCATAAAGAACAAAAACAGACACAAGGGGCTGGAAGTGGAATAGCTTGAAAGGGCTTTCCTCTTTCAGAAGGGTAGAGCTGCTCTTCAGAAGCCCTTCAGTCCAGAGATTAACTGAATTCAGAAGACAGTTGGGAGACTTTTGATTTTTAAACTTACACAAAATATGGATTTGATCTTAAACCTCCCACCCCTCTCCTCAGACGCAGCAGCAGCCTCTTGGTGGTGAGGAGAGGACACACTGTGTCACAGAGCTCTGGCCCTTCCTCCCCTGCTGCTGATCAGAATGTTCTCTGTGTGTAGTTTTTCTCTGACTTGTTGTGCTTTGTCACCTGCTAATTTTTCTAAAGATCTTGTAGGCTTTTCACATAGCAGCAGAGATCATCTGCAAGTGGAAGAAGCTAAGGGATTTTTTTTTTTTTTGCTTGAGCTCAATCCCATTGTCACACCTTTATTCTATTCTGATGGGGGTGTAGCAGCCTCCCTGACAAACCCCTTGTCTCTGTTGCTCCTGTTTGCAGCTGCAGCACATCGTGAGCGATGAGATCTGTGTGCAGGTGACAGACCTGTACCTGTCAGAGAACAGCAACGGGGCCACCGGAGGCCTCCTGGCGTCCCAGTCCTCCCGCACGCTCCTGGAGGCCGCCTACCAGCGCAAAGCCGAGCAGCTCATGTCCGAGGAGAACTGCTTCAAGGTAAAGCCAGGCTCTGAACTGCAGTGGAAAACCAGCAGGAGCTGAGGGGGTGCCTTGGAAGAAGGGAGAGGCACTGGTCTTTTGAAAAAGAGCCTTGTTTAGGCACCCAAAAATGAAGAAAATTAACTCCGTCCCAGCTGAAACCAGTGTGCGTGCTGCCAGCTTTTAGAACAGGTTAATGCTTCTGTAAGGGCCCCTCAGAAAGTAAGTTTCAAGGAGGAATATATTTCCTGGAACAGCAATGAATATCCCCTGTGCTTTACAGCAGCTTTGGGCTGTATCATACTGACTGCTTGGCTGCCACTGCTTTGATTTGTTAGCTCAAACTCTCCTGTTTCTCTGGTGCCTCAGTTTTGTCGACTGTTGGGAGATCTGCCACTACTCACTGGGCATTAAATCACTGCTGCCTGCATACATTGCTAATAAACCTGTGCTAATCAAATCCATACTTCCTTTGCTGAAGAGGCAGGAAGTGGTCAGGCCCTTTCTGAGCCAGAGAAGTACTTTGGATAAAAGCCTGAGTGTATAATATCTCTTCCCATGCCCACAAACTTACTTTGAGGGCCCAAGAAGCCCCCAAAACTGCCAACTTGCTTCATTTTCCCTTTGCCCTAGTGAGAAGTGAAGGTGTCTGTTTCTATTTCATACCTCCTCTTGCTGAAGTTCTTTCTGCTTTTTCTTTGTAGCTGATGTTCATTCAGAGCAGAGGTCAAGTTCAGTTAACCATTGAGCTGCTGGACACAGAAGAGGAAAACTCAGATGACCCTGTGGAAGCAGAGGTAAGGGCAGCTTGTCCAGAGAGCTGACTGTGACGGTCAAGGTTGAGTGTCCAGCTGAGTGGTGGCGTGGTCCATTAGCACAAGACAAAGAAACATCAAGGACGTGCCATAAAACTTCCATTGATGTGAGCAGGCAAATCCTTCTTGGTTTATCTCATATTAGAAAATACTCAAAACCACATAAAGAACCATTGTACCTGCCTTTTTGGGCACAAGATGCACAGAACCTTCAGGAGGCATGTTGTGTTCTTCTGCATGACTTCCAGCTTAGCCTCCTCAAGCCCTGCAGTTGTTTGGTGGGAGGGCAGTGGCTGATGTGTGCTCTGTGCTTGCTTCCAGCGCTGGTCTGACTACGTGGAGCGGTACGTCAACTCTGACTCTACCTCCCCCGAGCTCCGCGAGCACCTGGCCCAGAAACCCGTCTTCCTGCCCAGGTGAGAGGCCAGGCTGTGCTGGGAAAGGCCCTTGGAGCTCATCTCATTCCACCCCCTGCCATGGGCAGAGACACCTCCCATAGGCCCTGTCCAGCCTGGCCTAAACTGAGATTACACCCAGGGGTGTGTGCTAATCCCAAGAGGGGTTCTCTGGTTTGCAGGAATCTGAGGCGGATCCGCAAGTGTCAGCGTGGTCGGGAGCAGCAGGAGAAGGAAGGGAAGGAGGGAAACAGTAAGAAGTCCATGGAGACCATGGAGAGCCTGGACAAGGTGGAGTGTAAATTCAAGCTGAACTCCTATAAGATGGTGTACGTGATCAAATCAGAGGATTACATGTACAGGAGGACCGCGCTGCTGCGAGCTCAGCAGGTAGGAGTCAGCCAGAGAACGGGGTGGGCTGCTGGTGTTTCCTGGGACCCAGGGGAAGGAAGGAGGCATTGCCTTTCCAGCTGTTTGGGAAGCTGTAAAGGTTTGGGTTTATCCAAGATGAAAACAGCTTGTGACTCCAGATGGGTGAAATTTAGGAGGATTGCACTGGAGGAAACACATCTAGTCATCTCGATGCTTTGACACTCTCCTTTTCTCATCTTATGGGAATATTTCCATCCACTTCTATCATGTATTTAGGTTTATAAAACAACTACTTACCATGTTTCTTGCTGATGAGATACAGATAGTGGCTTTAGTTCATTAGTTGTAAAATAATTCTCCTAAACTTTGCATCCACATCAGATGAGAGCATTTTATTGCAGCATAGTGACTCTTTGAAACGCTGATACTGAGGATTTTGATTGAATTCCATCTATTTTATTCAACTGGCACGAACCTCAAGGAAATGTAAGCTTATAAGCAGGATACTGTGTGCCAGTGCTCTTCACAGAGAATCTGAGCTTGAAGTGTTAAATATGTAGCATGCAGCTTAGCCCTTGGTTACTGGAATGCACTGAGGGAGCTGTAGAAGCTACATTGGATTTTGGAAACAAATCTATTGGATTTAGCAGTTAACACCCCAAAGCAGTTCAGTCTCTTAGAGAAGAACAAACAAATAATAAAATCTGTAAGTTTTAATCTGGAGGTTTAATTATATTGGCTGTTTTCAATTATGACTGTAGCCATGGCTTTATAACATCTGTCCTGCATTTTACATTGCTCTTACCCAAAAAAGTGCACAGCTCTTCCTCTCCTGATGTTTCTGTTAAGTCAGAGCTTCTTGAGCCTGTTAGACCTGGCCTGGGTCTTAATTTTCTGTAGCAATCGTGTCCCCAGTAGGTGTAACGCATGTTGAACTTACTCTTTCCTGGGACTGTGATCTTCTCAGAGGGCTGGGGACAGACTCTGAGGGCTGGGAAGAACAGGACTTGCCTGGTCCTGGGTGCTAGCAGAGGAGGGTAATGCAGAAGGGACTCAATCTGAGCTGGGCATTCAGTTTTCAGGCTCAGCCCATGAACTGTATTAAACAAAGAGCATAAACTTTTTTATATTTCTGAGCTCATTTTGCCACATATTTGCTTGGAGAGGAGACTGGGGTAGTCTTCATCAGAGCTTTCCCTCTGTTGTTAGTTCAGTGCCTGCATTACAAATTCCCTGTGTGTTTGATCTCCTTGCCTGTGTCACCCAGTAGCCAAGCTTGGTGTAATCTGCAGTTTGGGGGCCAGAGCTGCCTTTTCCTAACACCTCTCCCTGTTTCTGCAGTCCCACGAAAGGGTGAGCAAGCGGCTGCACCAGCGATTCCAGGCCTGGGTGGACAAATGGACCAAGGAGCACGTGCCCCGTGAAATGGCAGCCGAAACAAACAAGTGGCTCATGGGTGAAGGCTTGGAGGGCTTGGTGCCCTGCACCACCACCTGTGACACAGAGACCCTGCACTTTGTCAGCATCAACAAGTACCGCGTCAAATACGGCACGATATTCAAGACACCCTAGGAGTGCCCCGGGGCGAGGAAGAGCCCGGGAGATGTGTGTGTGTGCACGCAGCCAGGGAAGGAGGGAGATGCCTTTCTCCCCTCACTGTGTATCTCCGTCACATGGCCACTTGACTAGTGCGTGGCTGGTGCAGCCTGTCCCGGCGGGATTCCCCGTGGGGACGTGGATCTCTGCCCAGGGCCGTGGGCTGCCGGCCCTTTCTGGGCAGGAAGGACCCTTCTCTGAACTGAGCCATCCCAGAGAAAACACCACGAGCTCGTACACACCAGCAGCGTTGAGGCTTTGACTCCCCGGAGGCCCCGAGCGGCAAGGGAGGGGGAGCAGGATGCTCTCCACCACCGGCCCGCTGGGATGTGTCCCCAAAATCCCCAGGTGCCTGGACCGCTGGGATGTGTCCCCGAGGTCCCCAGGTGCCTGGACTGCTGGGATGTGTCCCCGAAGTCCCCAGGTGCCTGTCACCACCGGATTCCCCTCTCCCAGCGGGCTCCAGCGTGGGGCCGGGGCAGCGCAGCCCAGGTTCCTGTCGCTCCCTCCCCTCCCTCCCAGGCTGGACTCACCCTGTGCAGATCGGTCTGTCCTTTCTAGTGCCAGTGGAACTGTTTTATTTTTATTTTGGGTTTTTGGTTTTGTTTTTTTTGTTTGTTTTTTTTTTTGTACCTGCTTGTTTACTAGTCTCTCCTAGTGCCATGCACCAGCTTTTCACACACATGTACGTACACACACACACAGCAGAGAACAACACGATTTTAACATGTTCCCCTCCTTTTTTGTAAATAAATGTACAAATTGTCAATTTTTTGGTTTTTTTTCTTTTTGTTTTTTTTTTCTTTTTTAATTAAAGGAATTATGCTTGATGTGCTAGCATAACTGTACTAGCTTCTTGTGTACCATAGTACCAGGTGGCTTGAGAATTAGTACCGACAGACAGACCGATGGAGACATTTATTACACTTTTTACCAAAGGGAGTTATCATTGTAGTGCTTTTGTGTGGAAACTTTTTTCTCCTTTTTTTGTAAATAAAAAAAATAATGTCTTTGTTCTTAACTGGAGGAAGACACTCGCTCACCCACAGCCGTGTTCCTGGTCTGAGGCACTGTTGCAGCATGCAGGTTTTGGGGTGGGAGAGGGGAGGGAGGAAGAGGGAGGTGTAATCCAACCCCTTTTCTAAGGCTGGCAAGAGGAAACAGCAGAGGCAGCATGTGCATTTGGGGGTTAAACAACTGAGGTATAAGCAGTCTGAAAGAAATATAAATATAGAGTATATAATTTTAATTTTTTTTAATGTTTGGCTTTTTTCCTGGTGGGTAATTTTTATCCACCTTGTCTTCCAGCTCCAAGGATCTTCGCTTTTGGGAAGTGTTGCTGAGCAACTCAGCTGGGGCTGATTGTGCTGATGTATTTTTCCCTTTCTGTCTTGGAGAAAACATCATGGGAACTACCAAGCCAGTATTCGACAGAGCTGCTCTGTGTGTGTGTGTGGGCAAGAGAAGGAGGAGGGACTTGGGGGGGGGCTTGGTGCATTTCACTCCAGAAATCCACATATGGAATATATATTTTTTTAAGCAGAGAAATTTAACGCTGGCAGATATTTAAAATGCGGGGGAAGATTCTGAAGATTCTCACTTCTTTATTTAAAAATAAAGAAGTCAGCACAGACTTTGTAAGCCACGACAGCCACCACTGCACCGTGTCTCCTCAAAAGGAGGTGGCTTTCTGAGCAAAAATCCATGCTGCCAGTGCTGCACACCTGGAGTGGCTTCCATCGTCCCTGGACTCACTGTGTTTTGAGACAGCAGGTTCACAGAATCACAGAAGGGTCTGTATTGGAAGGGAACCTTAAATATCATCTAGGTCCAGGTTCTCCCCCCCTGCCACCACAGCGAGGCTGAGGGGGACCTGGAGCCGGGGTGGGAGTCACAGCCCCGAGGGACCACGAGTCATTGGCAGCCCATGCACAGCAGGCAGGTCTGGAATGGGAGCTTCCTCTGGAGAAGAGGGAGAGAAGGAAGAGCCCAGCAGGGGATTCTCACACTTTGCTAGCAATAAATCACCTGTCTCCTTTCTCCTCCTTTGCTGTAACCAGACAGGAAGGGGCTCTCATGTATCCTCTTCCATTCCAAAGGTGTCATGCACGCTCTCCTATAATTTCCCCCCTTTTTTTATTCTGGTGTATGCTCAAGGTGATGTGGAAGGGAAAATCTGTGGTGATTTAGACTTCTGGCCAGCTTGGGAGTACCAGCTGCTGCTGCTTGGTGGGTCCTATGCCAGGAGGGTCCTGTACCTGCCCATCATTGAGCCAAGGGCGCTGGTGCAGGTCCCTGGGACACACCGTGGGGCGGCCTCTGCCTCTGGTGCTCCATCTGACATCCCAGCTCTGCTTCCAGCCTGTACAATAGCAGAGGTTTGCTTCTTTTCTAATTTTCTTCTTATTTGATCTTGCTTTTGGTATTTGTAATGTGATTCTCAGCCCACAACCCATGGGGTTTCTATACCAATGTTGTAAACTTCACTGTAGCGCAGTATTTCCATTAAAACATGAGGGCTGAGCATCGTATACAGATTCTTCTCTCCCTCCTGATGATAATGACATTTTGGGGCGATTTGGAGGCAAACCAGGACATGGAGAGGAGGGTACAGGATTGCTTAGGCTGAGGGAGAGTGATGAGGGGCGTTCTGCCTTCTCCTCACCCAGGGAGCACTCAGGGTGGGATAAGAATCTCCTCCCAAACTTGACAAGCAAACACATCCCCCCCAGAAGCATCAGAGACACAGCCATGGTCCCAAGGAACTCTCAGCAGAAAACAGCAAGAAATTTGTCCCTGCCCTCATTAAATCTCCCTTAGGGCTTCTGAGCAGACACCTCCAAGCACTCAGCAGGGACGATCAACTCATGCCTTCACCAGGGAGACCTTGTGAGCACTCACCCACACAAATACCTCTGAGACACGAGCTCCGACCCCACCAGGGGCACAGCACCACCGAAACCTGCTACTCACGTGGGCCCGAAACACTCTCCCACTTGAGCCGGCCCGAATTCCTGCGCCACAGCCTCCTGGTACGGGATGCGCCGCCGAGTCTGGAAGCAGGAGAGCGATGCCGGTGGACAGCGATCCCCAAAAAGCCTGTGGTGGGAGACGGTCACATGAACAAGATCAGTCCCGCTCGGACTAGCCCGGAGTGGTACAGAGAGCTTGCACAGCACGGCTGAATCGCCCTGCCGCCACCCATCAGCCTCAATAATATTAACAGCGAATAAATATTAATTAATTTATTCGCTGAGGAATAAAGGGCCCTGTTGGCCCCGGGTGGCCAGGGGAGGGCAGGGGCTGAGGGGCTGTGCCGTGGAGCCCCGGGGCAGAGCTCCATGCCCACTAAGGAGAGTGTGTGTGTGAGATTTGTCATCTCAGCGTGAGCGCCCCGAGCCCCCGCACCCACGGCCGGCAGCGCCCGGGGCAGCGTCCCCACCCCGAGGGGACACAGCGGAGCGCCCCGGGGGTGTCCCGGAGAGTCCCCCCGCCGCCCACCTGCCCCGCAGGTTGCAGTCGGTGAAGTAGGTGTCGGACAGGAACTTCTCCACGGCCAGGGCTCCGGGCGGGCGCTCCGGGCGGGCTCCGGGCGGGGGCTCCGGGCGGGCTCCGGGCGGGGGCTCCGGGCGGGGGCTCCGGGCGGGGGCTCCGGGCGGGCTCCGGGCGGGCTCCGGGGCTCGGCCGCGCCTGCGCCGCGCCGGGCGGGGCGGGGGTTCGGCCGCTGCCATGGCCGCGATCAAGCACCGGCGGACGGCCTTGGAGCGAGTGGAGAAGTTCCTGTCCGACACCTACTTCACCGACTGCAACCTGCGGGGCAGGTGGGCGGCGGGGGGACTCTCCGGGACACCCCCGGGGCGCTCCGCTGTGTCCCCTCGGGGTGGGGACGCTGCCCCGGGCGCTGCCGGCCGTGGGTGCGGGGGCTCGGGGCGCTCACGCTGAGATGACAAATCTCACACACACACTCTCCTTAGTGGGCATGGAGCTCTGCCCCGGGGCTCCACGGCACAGCCCCTCAGCCCCTGCCCTCCCCTGGCCACCCGGGGCCAACAGGGCCCTTTATTCCTCAGCGAATAAATTAATTAATATTTATTCGCTGTTAATATTATTGAGGCTGATGGGTGGCGGCAGGGCGATTCAGCCGTGCTGTGCAAGCTCTCTGTACCACTCCGGGCTAGTCCGAGCGGGACTGATCTTGTTCGTGTGACCGTCTCCCACCACAGGCTTTTTGGGGATCGCTGTCCACCGGCATCGCTCTCCTGCTTCCAGACTCGGCGGCGCATCCCGTACCAGGAGGCTGTGGCGCAGGAATTCGGGCCGGCTCAAGTGGGAGAGTGTTTCGGGCCCACGTGAGTAGCAGGTTTCGGTGGTGCTGTGCCCCTGGTAGGGTCGGAGCTCGTGTCTCAGAGGTATTTGTGTGGGTGAGTGCTCACAAGGTCTCCCTGGTGAAGGCATGAGTTGATCTTCCCTGCTGAGTGCTTGGAGGTGTCTGCTCAGAAGCCCTAAGGGAGATTTAATGAGGGCAGGGACAAATTTCTTGCTGGTTTCTGCTGAGAGTTCCTTGGGACCATGGTTGTGTCTCTGATGCTTCTGGAGGGGATGTGTTTGCTTGTCAAGTTTGGGAGGAGATTCTTATCCCAGCAGTGGGCAGACAAGATGCCACTGCTGGTTTCTCTGGGGTTCCAGAAGGGCAGAGGTTAAATCAGGTGTGTGTATGGACAGGCAGCATCCTTGTGTGTGAATCCTGTCAAACTCGTGGGCTGTCCCCTCCCTGGTTTTTCCACGGAGGGCTCTGAGGGAGCGTGCTTTCCCTCGGGAGAAGGTCACACAGTGAACTGAGGTTGCTGCCTGCTCTCTTCCAGGTGGGAGACATGCTGGTTTAAGGTGGAGCTGAGCATCCCCCCGGCATGGGCAGGGCGGGAAGTGCACTTCGTCTGGGAGAGCGATGGGGAGGGCATGGTGTGGCGAGATGCCCAGCCCGTCCAGGTATGGAGACACGGATCAGGGGTGTGCCAGGTGCCCTGCTGTGTACACAGGGTGACCTTTGGAACCTCTGCCATGTTCTGTGGTGATGTGTGCAGGGCTCTGTCCCTGTTCTTGTGCCAACAATTATCCCACAATGTGTGGGACCAGCCCCTCTGTCCAGCTGGACTTTGGGGTGTCTTATCCTGCTCATCCAGCCTGCTGTCATGGACCTCTGCTGACACATGCTGAATGTGCCATCTTCCTGTGCAGGGATTGACCAAAGAAGGTGAGAAGACCAGCTACATCCTGACAAGAAGTCTGAAAGAGTCAGAGCCCCACAGGTGGGTGGTCAGGCGAGCCAGAGCCCACCACTGCTGGGGGACCTTGGTGTTGCTGGAAGCCAAGAGGCTGAGGACACACACACATATCCTTGTCTGTGTCCTGGTGCTTGTGACTGCTCCCTGATGGTTTCCTCTTGGTCCCCACAGCCTGACACTGTATGTGGAGCTGGCCTGCAATGGGCTCTTTGGAGCTGGCCAGGGCAGCATGATCGCCCCTCCAGACCCAGACAGGAGGGTTACCCTGAGCAAGGCTGAGCTGGTTGTCTTCAACAGAGATGTCTATGAACTGCTGGTGGATCTGGAAATACTGCTGGACATGGCTCAGGTCTGGGAGCTCCTCTTCCCTCTTTCACCTTTTTCTCACTTTCACTGCATCTTCTCCTGCTGCTGTTCTGTGACCTGAGACCTTGGAGGAGAAAATGTTTGCTGCTTCTGCTTTAGCACAATTGACACTGTCTGGGCTTGATGATCCTTGTGGGTCCCTTCCAGCTCAGGATATTCTAGAATAGGAGAAAACTGAATTGAGAGAAGCCACAGGTGTTTTTTCATCCACTTTCTGCTCCAAAGCAGGATATGTTAACCATGGTTCCTTGGAATGGGCATATGTGGAACCTGGATTTGGAAGGCATGTGAGAAAAGGCAAAAGGCTGTGTTTGTGAAGCAGAGACATGGTGTTTACCTGTTGTGACTGCCTGAGATAGATGTTGAAAGAAGGCAGCAGGTTCTCCTGGAGGCAGGTAACATCTGAGCTGATACAGTGGCCAGAGTCATACTCTTATCCCTCTCAACCCCAGCTCCTCGGGGAGGAAAACCAGAGGAGTTTCCAGGCACTCTACACTGCCAACCAGATGGTCAACGTGTGTGATGTTACAGACCCCTCCACCTTCCCTGCTGCACGTGAGCTGGCTGCAGCCATCTTCAGCCAGAGGAACGGCGAGAGCCAGCACACCATCCATGCCATGGGACACTGCCACATTGACTCTGGTGAGAGCAGCACAGCACTCCCTCTCCTCTCACCTGGAGGCCAGGGTGTGCTGCCCAAGGGGAGAACAGGCTGCCCTTGGGCTCCAGGCACACCTTGAGAGGAGGGAATGGGCCCTCTGTGCTGCCACATTGCTGGTTTGTCTCTGGGGCAGTGTGGGAGTGTGGGTCTGGCTGGCTGTGCCCTTTGGAGCACTGAGGGGACTGGGGATGAGGGATGAATTACAGCCTGCTGTCTTCCACCTGTTGGGGTTCACCCCTCGATTTCCCATCCCAGGAGGGGTTTCAGAGAGGTTCCAGCTCCGTGAGGAGCTTGTGTTAGGTAGTAACCATGGTGGGGCCATGCCTGTCCCTGCAGCCTGGCTGTGGCCCTATGAGGAGACCATCCGTAAGTGCGCCCGGAGCTGGGTCACCGTGGTCCATCTGATGGAGCACAATCCAGAGCTCACCTTTGCCTGCTCCCAGGTGAGGGATCTCCCTCTGGACACCTCTCCTCTGCTCGTGGCATGTTGCTTCTCCAGCAAAAGGAGATGGGGGGATGTAACTGGGTCGAGGCTGTTTTGGGTCTGGGCTCTTCAAGGAGGCAAGGGCGGTTGTTAGTTGCTATAAAGTTGTTTATTGCATGAGTACATCAGTCTTGAAGGCAGAGAGTTCAAGGTGTTAAAAGTCCATGCTAAAGTATTAAAACCCATGCTAAAAGCTTTCTGGCATAGAGTCTGAGGCAAGAGCTGCAGCTGCAACAGCTGCTCTCTGGTGTAGAGTCCCAGGCTTCGTGCAGGAACAGCAGCAGCGGCAGGGACCAGAGCCTGGTTGTCTTCTTGTTGTCATCTTCTTTCTTGTTGTCTTCTTGTTGTCATCTTCTTGTTGTTCCTTTTAATACAAGGGGACTCTTATATACAAAACCACCAATCTAAGCTGAAAGCATGATTCTAAAACATTCTTTCTAAACCAATCTAAACTTAATTCTAATCTGCAAAAGTAGCATGAAAGTAGTGTCAGTTCTCACCTAAAAAACTGCGTACATAATATTGTCTTTTTGCACAAATATACTGTTTTCTTACTTAAAATTTATGTGTATGAGTTTATTTACATGAATACTTCTATCTGTTTACACATATAGTTCTCTCTGTTCTAGAGATGCAGTCAAAGTTCTGCTGTGTTTTTGATATGTCTGGAGCTAAGTTACTGAACTTTAAACTAGGCCTTAGGGCCTTTACTAGCTAACACAGTTTCTTAAGGTACTTAAAATATATTTCTACTTTCTTAAAACTGTAACTTACACTTGCACTTACTTAAAACTTAAACCTACACTTCTGCTTCATATCTATGTGGCTTAATATGTCTTAATTTCTCTAAAGGCTTTAATTCAACCCCTGCATTCATCTGTCTCTCTGAGGAGCTCAGAGAGGCTTGCATTCCAACAAGTAACGAGCCAGAAGTGTTGCAGGGAGCAGGGGCAGGGTGTGGGGAGCTGGGGCTGATCCCTGTGCCCTGGCAGGCGCAGCAGTTCCAGTGGGTGCGGAGCTGCTACCCCGGGCTCTACGCACGCATTCAGGACTTCGTGGCCAAGGGACAGTTCATTCCTGTGGGAGGCACCTGGGTGGAAATGGTGAGTAGCATGGTGAGCTACTCATGGTGAGCTTGCCACATCCTCCTTGTGCCATCCTCTGGGACCAGGGGAGAGCAGAGCCTTTGCTGAGCCTGTCTGGTTGGTGATGGTCTCCAGGCCTAGGAACAGCAGCTGTCTGAAGGGTCCAGCCTGGCAAAAGTACAATGGTCTCAAATAATTCCCTGAGAAAGGAGCTTTGGACTCCCTAGAGTGTTCCTCCTTTTCCCCTCTGCTGAGCCCTGCTGAGGTTCTCCCCACAATCTGCCAGGTCAGGTGGGTGGGAATGGGAGTCTTACATGATCTCTCCTTCCCTGTGCCTGGCTTTACTCATGGACTCCCTGTGCCTTCCCCAGGATGGGAACCTGCCCAGCGGGGAGTCCATGGTGAGGCAGTTTCTCCAGGGCCAGAGGTTCTTCCAGGAGCAGTTTGGCCGGATCTGCTCGGAGGTACTTGTTCTTTTCCCTCACACCTTCCTCACCCACCATCTCCTTGCACCCCTTGCTCTTTGTGAGGCTGGGCTGACCCGTGTGTCTCTCTCCCTCTGCTCATTGCCCCAGTTCTGGCTGCCAGACACGTTTGGGTACTCAGCCCAGCTGCCCCAGCTGATGCGTGGCTCTGGGATCCAGCGCTTCCTCACGCAGAAGCTCAGCTGGAACCTGGTGAACTCCTTCCCGGTGAGCTCTGCTGCCTTCTCCCCAGGGGATGGACTGTGGGTGCTGGAGTCTTCCGTAGGGCTCGACCTGTTGGTTCCACAGCTCTTCAGTTTAGCTAACACAGGCTCTGCTTCCATAAGCCACTAGGTTTTGGTGGCAGTGATGTCCTGTCAGCTTTAGGAGAGAGGAAGGATGTAATTAGAGATCCCAGCCAGGGCCCTGGCCTAGATATTCCTTCTGCTTCCAGACGGGAAGCTGTGAGTTGTGTGCAGGTCCAACAGACAGCAAATCCAGCCCCTGCCCTGGTGGCATTCCCTGTTCTTGTCCTCTCCTTGAACTGATCCATCAGGGCATCCTGCACCTCCCTGGAGAGAAGGTGAAGGCCCACTTTGAACCCTGAAGAGGCTCTGACATGCCCTTGTGCACCACATTTTCCTTTCTCTCCCCTCCAGCACCACACCTTTTTCTGGGAAGGCATTGACGGTTCCCAGGTCCTGACCCATTTCCCCCCTGGTGATTCCTATGGGATGCAGGGGCGAGTGGCAGAGGTGAGTGAGGTTCCAGCCCTGCATGAGAAGGGCAGTGCCAGCCCCCTGAGGCCAGCTGTGGGGCTGCTGGGAGAAGGCCCTGCCTGGGAGGGGAGCAGGATATCTGGCAGCATTGTTGGACAAAGGCTGTTGGGGTGCCTGACTCCAAGATGTGCCCGTGCCTGATTTAGGCACTTTGGGCTGGGGAAGAAGAGCAAGACTGGGCTTTGCACCCTAAAGACTGACCTGGGTTTCTTGTATGGAGCTGTGGGAGCTGGGGCTGGGTGCCAGGGGATTGCAGCTGCCCAAAAATCCTTCCAGATGCTGAAAACAGTGAAGAACAACAAGGACAAAGGCCGTGTGAACCACAGCGCGTTCCTCTTCGGCTTTGGGGATGGAGGAGGGGGCCCCACGCAGAAGATGCTGGACAGGATGAAAAGAATGAGAGACACAGATGGGCTGCCCAGGTGAGAGGAGAGCTCCCACCCTCTCTCCTGGCAGGGGCATTCGCTTTGAGCCAGGTCTGGCCTTCAGCAGTGCCAAAAGAAAGGGAGAAGGGCAGGGAGATGGGCAAGCAGAAGGCTGGGGAGGATTTTCAGGGCATGGAATCTCTCCATCATCAAGAGCTGTAAGAACAGGTCCACAGGGCAGCCATGGACTGCTTGTGACCCCCTCAGGAGAGCTGTGGGGTGAATGGCCAGCACAGCAGCTGTGCCTGGGGAATGTCACAGGAGAAGGGTAGGAGAAGGGAGAGTGGAATACTTTGTATGGTTGTGTTGCAGATGCACCATTAGCCATGTCAGGCTTCTCCCCAGCTCATCACTGTCTCTGTGTCTGTCCCACAGGGTGCAGATCTCCACTCCTGACCAGCTCTTTTCTGTCTTGGAGAAGGAATCATCCCAGCTGTGCACCTGGGTGGGAGAGCTCTTCCTCGAGCTGCACAATGGCACCTACACCACACAGGCCCAGGTCAGGGTCCCATCCCAGGCAAGGGGTCAAGCAAACTCACAACACCTGCAAGCAGCCAACCCTCCTGCACTGGAGCTGGGATTCTGCTGCTGGTGAGAGAGATCCACTCCCAGCTACCCATCTCCTGAGCATCTTCCTTCTGTCCTCACCTGGCACCAGATAAAGAAGGGCAATCGGGAATGTGAGCGGATTCTGCATGACGTGGAAGTGCTCAGCAGCCTGGCTGTGGCTCAGGACACAGCGTTCCAGTATCCTGCCAGCCAGCTCCAGCAGCTCTGGAGGTGAGGGAGGGTAGGAGCACTGCTGGTGCTGGGGCAGAGTTCAGTGCTGCAGCACTGCCATAAACTGAGCAGGAATCTGCCTGGAAAGAATTTGCTGCTTTGCTTGATTCTTCTGCTGACAGATAACTCCAAACCCTCACTGCTCTGCTGTCTGGAAGCTTCATTTCCTACCGAAGCTTCTTCCTCCCCAGTTCTGGCTTGTTTGATCTTGTGCAACAAGGTATCTTGTAGCCCTGAGGGGTAAAAACAAATAGCTCTTACTGCCCGTGGTTGTGGTTTACTGACAGCTGACAGGACCTAACATGAAGGGATTTAAAGGATGCAGTGGAAAAAATCCTTTTCTCTCAAGTGTTGGGTAATGGGGGAATAAGGAACAGTTATTAAGTTTGTCTTGCAAACAGGGCTCTTGCTTGAGAGAAGAGCTTGTTCTAAGCCAACACAAATCTGGTGCTCTCTGCCACTTTCTTCCCTGATTTCTGCTCTCTGTTTTAGGTTACTGCTGCTCAACCAGTTCCACGATGTCCTGCCAGGCAGCTGCATCCAGCTGGTGGTTGAGGATGCCCTGCAATACTACACAGGTGAGCAGGGAATTTGGTTAGGAGGGCGCTCACCTGTGGGAGCAGCTCCTGCCTGGTGGGGCTGGGGAGATTCCAGCCCTGGGCTGCCAGCAGCTCAGCAGGCATGTCTGAAATAGTGTTAGATTAGCAGGGGAGCCAAGGGATTGAGAACCATCCCAATTTATTGGCTTTTCTGCTTGCTGCTGGCATGCCAGGATAGACTCCCAGCAAGGTTTGTTTCTGCCTGCCCAGGGGTGCTTGCAGGAGCTTCAGTAACCAGAATTTTCCAGCTGAGCTGGCACAGCTCATTGTAATCTTGTAACAACAAAGTTCGGAATAATTATACACTTGAATCACTAATAGATAATAATAATTAATGATAATTAGCAATTGTAGCTTGGAAGGAGATAAAGTGTGTGTACATTTGCATGGGGAGTGCCAGAAGCTCTCTCAGAGCCAACTCAGGCCCTTCTATTGCCCAGAGATCCGCAGGGCTGGTGCTCAGCTGCAGGAGGAGGCTGTGCAGTCCCTGTGCAGGGATCTGCTGCAGCCCCAGGCCTGCAGCACCCACAGCACCCTCGTGTTGAACACCTTGTCCTGGGAACGCACCGAGGTGATCGCCAGGCCTGGGCCGGACGGAACAGAGACTTTGGGTATGTCTGACCTGGCAGTAACTCTTGTATCTGAGTTCCTAACAGGGAAATACTCTGCCTTTTCCTCCCCTGGGGAGGGTTTTATTGACTGTTCAATTTGTTCTTTGGACAACTTGAAAGGGGATGAAGTCCTCTGAAGCATGCATGAGGAAGAGGAGGGTATGGGAGGAGGCAGTAGATCTGACATGACAGCAGCAGGGCAGCAGTGGTGTCACTTAGGGTTCAGTCTGGGATGAGTGTTGGAGCAGAACCTCTTTGCTTTCCAGCTCTGGTGACAGTCCCCAGCATGGGCTATGCCCTAGTGCAGGAGCCATTTGTGCCTCCTCAGCCTGTGGCAGTGAGGAAACAGGTAAGCACAAGGCAGATTTCCTCAGGTCTGTGTTCCCCACATCAGAGGCTGTTTGAGGAGAAATCAGGGTTAGGGTTGAAAGGAGGAGAAATCTAAGGAATCCACATGTTAAATTTGCATTGGAGGCACTCAGCTCCCACAGGTGGGGTCTGTGACACCTGTTTCTGGCCTTTTCCCAAGGAGGATGGCTCCATTACCATGGACAATGGGGTAATTGCTGTCTGCCTGGACACGATGGGGCGCCTGACCTCGCTTCAGCTGCTGGACTCAGGGAGGTCTGTGTCACCCAGTTCCTGGCCCTGAGCTCCTCAAACCTCTCCCAGGACTTCCTCACTGTGCACCTTTCTCCACTGCCAGTCCTTCTGATGCTGCTCTTCCCCTGTTCCACTTTCTTTCAGAGAATCAGTCCCAGATGGCTGCTATGCCAACCAGTTTGCACTCTTTGATGATGTTCCCCTCTACTGGGATGCCTGGGATGTGATGGATTATCACTTGGAAACTAGGTAGAGAAGCAGTGCATGCAGCACTTGGATTTTGGGTTTGCCCTGAGATTCCTGCCTCCCTGTCAGTCCTAGCTGTAAGAGAGCATTCACTCTGCAGTAATGAGTGTCTGCTGCATTGGGATTTGGATCTACCAGGCTTAGACTATCTCTGCCTTCATTCCTTTCTCTAGGAAGCCAGTGACCACACTGCTGAAGCCTCTGGAAATCACCCTGGCTGGGGGCCTGCGGGGAAGCGTGAGCTTCTCCCTGCAGGTGGGGAAAAGCAGCACCTTAACCCAGGAGATCATTCTGGATGCCATGTGCCCCTACCTCCGCTTCCTGACCCAGGTTTGGCCCGTGGCTGCTGTGTGACACTGACATCCTGTGCAGCTGGGAGCTGGGGAGCTGAACCTTGGGCCTGAATTATATCCTCCCTCCCTGTATTCTTCCCTGGAGTCCCCTGCTGCCTGTCCCAAGCAAGCAGCCCAAGGCTGGGGTCCCGAGGGCCAAGGGTGGAGGTGGGACCCACCAGTCCATCCGTGTTGAGACTCTGTTGTGTTTTTGTTGTAGCTGGCATGCACTGGCTGCTGCACACCGGGACATGAGAAGTGCAGTCTCTGCCTGCCAGTCCCCCATGGTGACATCCTTCTGCTGCCACGTTTAGGTGGAGTGGAAGGAGGCTCACAAGTTCCTGAAGGTGGAGTTCCCCGTGCAGGTGCGGAGCACAAACGCCACCTACGAGATCCAGTTTGGCCACCTGCAGCGGCCGACGCACTGGAACACGTCCTGGGACTGGGCTCGCTTCGAGGTGAGAGGGAGCTGCTCTGGGCTGCTCCTGCTCCGGGCAGTGCCTCGTGTGCTGAACACATCCCTCGGTGCCTGCTGCAGGTGTGGGCTCACAAGTGGCTGGATCTCTCTGAGCACGGCTTTGGGGTGGCTCTGCTGAACGACTGCAAGTACGGAGCATCGGCCCACAGGAACGTCCTCAGCCTCTCCCTGTGAGTGAGGGATGGGTGAGGGGGGCTGCTGTGCCACTCTGCCTTCTGAGGTGTCCCTTGGAAGTCAAGGCAACACCTGCTCCTAAATGACCTCAGTTAGAACAAGGAAATAGTCTGGTGGGTGGCTGTTTTCTGAGAATTTGGCTGACTTACATTATGTTAGTCAGTTAGAACTAATTCCTGTGAACTGTGCTCAAAGATAATTGAGGAAAGATCAGACTCATATTTGTAGCAGGTAGCTTTTCTGTTGCTAACCAGGAAGGGAGGCTTAAGGAGAGGAAAGGAACAGGAGTGTTAATGTTACGGGTGCATACAAAGCTAAAACAAACTGTCTTATTTCAGTTTGACTCCGTCAGCTGCAATTTTCACAGGATGATACCCCAGGTTTTTAGCTTCTAGGACTGTCCAGGGTCTGTTTGCTGTTGCATATTTGCTTACACGTCAGGGTCCAGCCTTGAGGTAGCACAGGAAGCAGCTGTCTTGTCACAGTGCTCTGGGTGACACTGGGTGCTGGCAAGGCACTGGTCTCACTCACCTCATGTTGCCTTAGGCTGAGAGCACCCAAGTCCCCTGATGCCACGGCAGACATTGGGCACCACCAGTTCACCTACGCTGTGATGCCTCACAGGGGTGAGTGACCTGTGGGGACATGCAGGGTGGCAGCTGCTCTGGGGAGCCCTGGGGTGAGCGTGCCTCTGGCTGTGTGTGTACAGAGGCTGAGCAGAGAGAGGTTCTTGTGCTGCAGGCTCCTTCCAGGAGGCTGGTGTGATTCAGCAAGCCTACAACTTGAATTTCCCCCTCCACGTGGTCCCAGCCAGCTGTGCCCAGTGCCCAGCCTGGAGTGCCTTCTCTGTCAGCTCACCTGCCATCGTGCTGGAGGCTGTCAAGCAGGCAGGTGCTGGGGTAGAGGACGGGAGGCAGAGGGGCTCAGGAGCTGTTGTTGAGCAGAGTTTGCTCTTTCACCCACACCGAGTGGTGGTCAGGCTCAGCTGAGCACAGCAGCCTGTGTTGGAGGGGCTGTGCCTGTCTCATCTGTCTGAACTCATCTGTCTAAACTCTCCCCAAGGCTGAGGACAGAGCTGAGGCTGTGGTGGTTCGTCTCTACGAGGCCCACGGCAGCACAGTCACTGCCTGGCTCCAGACCTCCCTCCCCGTGAAGGAGGCGATGCTGTGAGTGCATGCAGAAGGGCTGGGGGTGGGTGGGGATGGAGATCAGTCCTTCAGCCTTGTGCTTTGCCCCCAGCTGTGACCTCCTGGAGCGTCCCCTTGCGCAGGGCCACCTGCCCCTGGAGCAGCAGGGCCTGAGGCTTTCCTTCACACCCTTCCGTGTGCTCTCCGTGCTCCTGGTCTGGAGCCACTGACACCAGACATTGCCCCTTGCTGGTGCTGCAGCCACCTGGACCAGCCCTGGGAGCTCAAATCACAGACTGAGCTGTTCCTCAGCCCAAGAGCTGTGCAAGGCAGCAGTTCCAGGGAAGGGCACTGTCCCCACGTCCTGCACCCAAGTGTTGGAGAGCAGCGCTTGAACAACCCTGCTCCTCAGGGAAGGAGGACAGCTGCCCACTGCCCAACCAGGGCAGGTGGTCTTGAGCGAGTTCTGAGCTCATTTAAGTGTGGACAAAGGTGCAGACAGGCTGGTGCCCCCTGCTCCTGCTGTAGAGGTTTGGGGACCAGCAGCTTCTACAGTGACTCCTGTGTCACAGCCTTCATCTTGTCCAGCAGTGTGTAAAAACACACTCCACTCCTTCCCTTCTCCCCCTGCCTGCCCCTTGCACTGCCCTTGCAGAAGAGGAAACAAAAAAAAAAAAATCAAGAGAATTACATAAAAACAAGCTCCAGCCTGTTTTCTTAACCTGTTTCCAGGTAACTGCACTGATCTGCCTCCTCCCAGGTGTTTGTTGTAGTTGCTCTTTTAATGTCTGCCTGAGCAGGACCTCACTCCTGGCACTGGGGAGGCTGAACTTACCTTTATTGTGGGGGGATGAGGCAGAGGGGAAGTCTGCTCCAGCCCCTGTGGAGGAGGCTGGACACAGAGGGATTTATCCTTTGCATAAAAAGGCATGCACGGTGATTTCTACACAAAATACTTTATTAGTCAGCTAAAAACAGTGATTTGATCAGCAGCCAGAAAGGGAGGAGGGAGAGGGAAGAGTCAGAGTCCACTACAACACGTGGACCTGGCCCTTCTTCCCCTGAAATGCCTGTGGACAGCAGGAAAAAGCCCCATCACCAGGCTCAGCTTCTCCCTCCCACACTGGCACGATGCCACAGCAGCAAATAAGTGTGAGCACAGGTAGGGAGCAGCTCCATTTTCACTAGCACTAACCCTGGTCCGTGGCCAGGCCCTGTCTGAGCTCCTCTTGGCCCCTAAAATGCCCCTCAGGAGGTGGCAGCAGGTGACACTCACACGGCAGGGGCTGCACCTGGAGAACAAAGAGGGAAATGAGGAGTCAGAGGGCAAGGGGGTATCCAGCTCTGTCCCATGGGCTCCTCTCGTGCCCCTCCATCCCTTTACCACCAGGGAGCTCTCCCAGAGCCCCCAGGGGTGCCCAAAGCCACAGGCACTGCCAGGCTCACCTGTGCCCCTGCGAGCGGATGTGCGGCGGCTTCTCCTGACACTCTGAGGCACCTCAGGCGAGGCTGGGGCAGCACTCACTGTCCTCCTCCCACGAGCACGTCCCTTCCTTGGCCTGTCAGCCTGCTCTTCCTGCTCTTCCTTCACTTCCTGCTCTTCTTGCTCTTCCTTCACTTCCTGCTCTTCCTTCTCTTCCTGCTCCTCCAGCCTCGGGGGTTTTGCTGCAGCCCTGCGGCGCTGCTTCGGGGCACGGGGGGTGACCTGGGTGGGTGTCAGAGCTGGAGATTACCAAGGAGGGAAACTCCATGTGGGATCATCACCATGAACAGGGCAGGGGCAGCAGGACAGCCAGACACAGCCACAAAGCTGCTCACCTTGGGGCTCGGTGATTCAGGCTCTGCCTTCAGCTGAGGGCTCTTCTTGCGGGGCGCCTTGCGGGGTCTCTGCCCTGCACCAGAGGATGTGGGGTGAGGAGAGGATGAGGCAGAACCTGCACCCCAAGGGACAGCCCATGGCACAGTGACCTGGCAGGGATGCTGTTCTAGGTGAGGATGAAAAACCAGCTGCACCCAGGCGGGTTTGGATGCTGGTAAGAAGCTTTGGGGACAAATGGCTTCTGTCCCCTGATGCCAATGACTGTCACAGGCCTGTCAGCACCCCAGAGAGAATGGCTTGGCTCCTGCCTGTTCCCCTGTGCTGCACAGCAAGAACAGGGTTTCCTAGGAGCCCTCCTGGAGCAAGAGTGGGTCCCACAGGAAGGGGAGAGGAAACTCACCTTTGGGAGCCATGGGGCCAGGCTCTCCCTGTAAGGAAGGGACAGAGCATTGGCTGGGGTGCAGTCATTCTGCAGGCAGCAGCAGCAGCAGAATCCCTGCCCCTTCTCCATCCTCCAGCCACTGCAGTGATAGGGAAACAGCCACATTTCCCTGGGAAGACAGAGGAGTTGGGCTTGCTCTGCCTGCCCTTTGCCTTGGGGACTCTGCCATCATTCCCTGTACCTGCAAGGCCCCAAACACAGGGCCCAGGAGGGAAGAACAGGGCTGCCAGAGCACCCAAACACCCCCTCTTCCCTCCATCTGCTGCAGATTGCTCACCATCCATTAGCTGGCTACCCACCACAAAGGAGATCCTCGTCACCCCCATGCCCAGGAGCTGGATGGAGAGGGAAACCCCCAGCCACACAGAGTAATGGGAGTCTCAGCAAGCAGAAAACAGGCCAGTGTCCCCTTGGAGGAGTGGTTTGGGCACTCCCCATCTCCAGGCTCCTACCTGGAACCATATGGTCCTGCCACTGCGGTCCCGCAGGGAGCTCATGCCAGGCACCAAGTAACACTGCAGCCAGTTCTTAAAGCTGGAGTAATTATCCGGGTGCTCGGGGTTCAGGAGCTGCTTCTCTGGGAGGGGAGACAGGGAAAGGACAGAATCAGAGCAGAAGCTGTGATCACCATGTCAGGGTGGCCCCCAAACCTCCTGATGCTGAGAATGCGAAGCCCTGGCCTCCCTGCCAGCCCCACTCCCTCACCTGCCATGATCACCTCCATGGGCACGCTGTGGCACAGCTCCAGCAGATCTGGGTTCTCCTGCCTCAGCTTCACCTTCTTGCTCAGCGTCATGGAAGGATCCTGCAGGCATGGAGAAGGGCAGAGAAGTCACCTGCCAGCTACCTCTGCTTCCTCAGCTTCTCTCCTCCCATCCTCTTCCCCATCTCCTGCCCTCCAGAGGATGAGCTCTCCACACAACAGCCCTGAGCTCACCACACAGTAGCCTTCCAACTTAGCTACAAAGCCATGAAAGAGGGCTAACACACAAAAACACCAGCAGCAGGTCGTGTAGTGTAGTTTTCAGGCTTAAAATAGCCACTTCCTCTCCCCTGAGGCCGCAATATCAGCCTTGGGCAGCCTTCCCCTTGGAGATTTTAAGCTTGCAAGGTGCTTGTTTCCCTCACCTCTTCCTCTCCACCCACCCCAAAAACACTTGTACACTTCCTTAGGGCAGGAGACTGGCAGAGCTCATCACAAAGGGCCACGGGCAACCAAACCCCTGCCTTTGGCATCTGTCTGGAAACCTGCTGCTTTCTGAGCCTGTGAAAGCACCTGGTACTCCCCACCTTCTTCCTCCTCTCCTGTTCCCGCTCCTTCAGGGCCTCCAGCACGGTCCGAGCTTTTTCAAAGGGAGGGATCTTCAACCTGAGAGTTACAGAGCAGCCTGAAGCCTTGGTTCTGCCACTTCCAGTGTCTGCCAGGTGAGGAGGCACAGTGGCTTAGCCAAGGAGCTGGCAAGCTCCAGCAAACCCTTAGAGCCTAAACCTCCCTCCGTGGCAGGTCAGCGGGTGCTCAGCTTCTACTACTATTGCTAATATTGTTTTCTTCAACAGAAGGAAACAATAAGCAACAGTAGTAGAAGCTGCTGTTGTCCATAACAATCTATTATTTTGAGGGACCCATTTTCATGATAGGTTTCAATGTCTAGTTGGTATATTTCATTTCAATTCCACATTTTAGGAAAAATGCATTCCCCTCAACTCCCACCCACTTCTGTACCCCTCTACTGCAGTTTCCTGGTTCTTTTCCCTGAAGGCTCTTTCTAACTCTAGCTACATTTTACTTCCTACACTCGGGAGTGGGAAACTTAGTCCCTCTCACACAACTACAGCATGACATAGAGTTGAGGCATGTTTTAATTAAAAGACAAGAGTGGTAAACAAATTTTCATAAGGAGCAGATCGTCTAATAGAACTTACACAGTTTCTATGAATTAGACTATAAACCCCAAAACTACATAATACTATGTAGTGAGTGCTCAACCCAACTTACCTGTACAGGATCTCAGCACGCAGGTAATTCCCAATTCCATTGAAATACTTCTGGTTTAAGAGGACCTCACAGATGGGCTTGTCAAAAGCCCTGTCCTCCAAGTTCTTCAGCACATTCTCCCTGCAAGCGAGCACGGGACATCAAGAAGAGTCACCTGGACATGTCTGTGCAGGCAAAGGGACCAAACCCGAGCAGGAAGCATTCCGGGGGGCGCTCACCTGAACGCCTGGTACTCGGACACGACGCAGGGCCCGCGCTCCGGCTGCCAGGCGTCCCCCAGGCGCCAGGACCCGAAGCGCCGGGGGTCGACGAAGCAGAGGGCGCGGGGGGGGCTCTCCCGGGTCAGGAAGCGCAGGTGGGCATGGCGGGGCAGCTCGGCGGCGGGGCACAGCCGGAACGAGCCCGACATGCCGAAGCGGAACACCAGGTCCTGCGCGGGGGGCCCGGCGGCGGGGTCCAGCGCGCTCAGCGTCAGCCGCAACTCCTTGCCCCGGGCGATGGCCGAGATGCCGTAAGCCTCGCTGCGGAAGGGCACCTCGGGGCCGCGGCCCACGGCCGAGCGCTCCACGCCGCCCGCGAACACCAGCGCCCCGCAGGCCCCGTTGATGAAGCGCCCGGCCAGGTGCAGCTCCGGGCACTCTGGCATGGTAGCGGCCGCACGGCACGGCCCGAGCCCGCCGCCACCGCCGGCGGCACGGCCCGCCCCCATTGGCTGCGCGGGGCGCAGGGCGCGCTCCCATTGGCTGCGGCGCGGGCGGCGCGCGCTCCCATTGGCCGAGCGCTGATCCCGGAGGTCGGTGATGCCCTGCCGGGGCGGTCCCGCCGCGGGTGGAGGTTGCACAACGCGGGGCGACACAGCGGGACACGGCTCAGCTTTGTCACCAAGACTTTATTGGAGCTGCCCCGAGTGCAGCTCGGGAGCCCAGAGGGATGGGAAACGTCCTCCAAGCACCAATCTGGACCCCCAGCTCAGTGTCGCAGCCTCCCGCCGTGGCCGGGCTCCTTTCCTGCCTCCTCAGAGAAGGGTGTTCATCAGGGCCTGGGCCTGCTTCAGCTCTGCAGAGAGATGTGGAGCTGTGGGGGAGCTGCTGGTACTGCAGCATCCCTTCCAGCATCCCATTCCCAGCGTGCCTCCCACAGCAATTCCCCCCACAGAATCCCCCACAGAGGTCCCTACTGCCACCCCTTGTAGTGCCTCACCTGCCAGCAGCACCCAGAACTTGTTGGCCGAGAGCGTCACAGGGACAGCCGTCATCTTCTCACACTCTCTGTCCCGCATGTTGAAGGTGAGGTGCACCACGGGCTCATTGACCTCCTGCAGCTCGCTGGAGCTGAGGGTGTAATCCACGCGCCAGCGCACCGAGCCCAGCTGGCTCACTAGGGTGGGCAGTGGGACGCTGTCAGCACCCCGGCTCTCTCCAGCAGGGTGACCCCCACTTTCCCAGTGAGCCCCAGAACCCACTCACATCGCAGGCTGCAGGCCCTGAGCCTGTCCTGGAGGGGGCTCTGCTTCTCTTCATAGGAACGGCACAACCCGCTGGCATGCTCTGCTCGTCAGGGGACACAAGAGAAGAGCCCCTCTGCTCACACCAGACCTGCAGCTGCCAAACCCCACCAAAGCACCCCAGGGACCGACGGCACAGAAGGGAGGTGATGGAGGACAGCACAGCAGACAGCCTGCCCTCCATCTGGGTGGGAACTGCCAGCAGCATCCCACCAAGTCTGGCTCATGGTGCCACCCCGAGGGTTTCCCCTACCTTTGGGCAGTCCCAGCTGCTGCAGCTCGCTTGACAGAGACTCACTGTCTACATTGTGCTTGGCTGCACTGGAGAGGATGAAGCCGAGGACAGCAATGGTCGCCTTCACATCCCCTGACTCTGCAGACAGGAGGGAGGGCGAGCTCTGTCACCTTGGGAAGGCATCCCCAGATCCATTGCTGCCTATCCCTGGAGCATGGCTCCATCGAGGGATCCTGGTAAGGACAGCAGTGCTCACCTAACTTTGCATCTGAGGTCAGCTTCAGGATCTTGTCATACTGTGGGAGAGCAGAGCATCACGGTAAGCACCAGCTAACACACTCACTACAAGTGTTAACACTGACAATTCTTACCTAAGCATTAATACTAATAACACTATTAGTACTAATAACAATATTAGTACTACTAGTTGAGGCCGGTAGCGTTCTTAATGCTGAGGCTTACATGAAGAACACGAGATTAACGTTGCTGATTATGCCATTGTAGCGTTGAAACACTTTGCCTCCACTGCGGTACCCCACACTTACCTCGATGGGCTCCCCCAGCAGGTCCCGCAGCACCTGGGCGCAGATCAGCTTCAGCTTCACCGAGGACTGCGGGGGAGAAGGGGGGTGAGCGGAGGGCCCGCAGCAGGCGGGGAGCAGGCAGGGGACACGGGGGACACTTAACTATTTTGGCCAGGGTGCTGATCTCGGCCAGCACCCAGTCGGGGCAGTCCAGGTCCCCGCAGAAGCGGAACCGCTGCGGGAGAACAGGCAGTCAGAGCCGGCAGGGGGCTCCGCATGCCCTCCCCGCTCCCCGCCGCCGAACCCCTCCCCACCATGTTGCCGCCGCTCCCCGGTCCGCGCTCCTACGGCAGAGTCGCCTTTGAGACCCGGAACCACTCCCGGGCCGCTGCCCGCTACGGCCCTCCCCGCCCCCGCCCCCGGCCCCCTGCCCCGGTGGGGCGCTCCGGTCGGGGCCCTGCGGGGCCTTTTAGCCGGGATCCGGGCAGGAGAGCGGCCGGAGGAGGGGACGGGGGTCCCAGAGCGGCACCCGAGGCGCCCCCGGCCCGTCCAGCAGCGCGGGCTCCGCCCCACCGGGCACCTCGCGCTCCCACGGGCCGCGAATCACAGCGCTCCGCCCGCCAATCCCGGCCCTGTCCAATCACAGCCATCAATCCTGGCCCGCCTTTCTCCGCTCTGCCCAATCACAGCCGGCCTTTCTGTCCGGCCACGGTCCCACCCAGCCCAGCCCGCGCAGGCGCAGTCCCGCCCAGCCCGGCCCCTCAGACCGCCCTGAGGGGAGCGGAGGCACCGCCTCAGCCCCGCACTCGCGTTCGCACCCCCAGCCACAGGGCCGGAGCGGAAATGTGGCGTTTGGAACCGGGGCTGAAGCTTCACAGGCCTCGACCTGAAATAAAGATCCTGTTCTGGTGCACGAGCAGCTGCACCTGGCCGCAGGGGGAGGAGGCAGAGCTGGCAGCGAAATAAAGGCTTGTGAGAGTGGAGCTGGAAGCACTGCAGAGCTGGGATCTCATTGAGGTGCTTATAAAGGGGGGCCACTGCTGGGCTTCCTGCTGTACCCATCAGAGAGCCTGGGCACCAGGCTGCAGCCCCTGGACACCCAGAAGAGCAAGGACGGCCTGATAAGTATGGGCCATCCCCCAGCTGCCTGTTCCTGGAAGCAAGTTGTCCCTCTGCCCAGAGCCAGAAGAAGGTGCCAGAGGTCCCCAGCCTCAGCCTGGACCCCTGGCCCAAGCTCCAGCCACCTGACACCAGCCCAGTGACCCAGGAGAGGTCAGCAATGTGCTACCCACCCACCCCCTACCCACTGTCACCCCACAGACCCGGCCCCCTCTACCACCCCCCAGCTCCCACTGTGGGAGAGCCCAGGGCCCTGCCCAGCTTTGGCTACGTGGGAAGCAGGGAGCCCTTTCCCAGCACCTACCTCAAGCCCCAGGAGCCCAGGAGTTACTTTCCCAACCCCTTGGAGCCGTGCGTGCTGAGGACAGCGGGTGCCAGGCTGGGGGTGGCACTCAGGGATGCTGAGGCAGCCAGGGATGCCGAGCTGCCCAGGAACAGCGGGTACCCAGGGCTTGCCCTCAGCCCGGGCGATGCATCCGTGTTCCACGGCTCCTTTCCCGGCACGGAGCCGGGCTGTGAGCAGCACAGGGCGGGCAGCCCGCAGTGGGGAGCAGCACCGAGGCACAGCAGCACTTTCCAGCCTGTCTGCACCTCAGAGAAGCTTTCTGGGGGCTCTGCTGGGCTCACTGAGACATTTCCTGAGAGAGGAGGGAGCTGGGAGAAACCCAGGCAAGGGGACGCCCCTGTGTCACTTGCGTGCTGGAGACAGGAACGCGACAAGAACACACTATGCTTGGGCAGCAACAGCCAAGGTTTATTGTCTGACAGGTCTTTTTATGGGGGTTTCATATCCACCACTGTCCTGGTTTATGGCAAATTTGGGAGGAAACCTCCAAAGGGGGCCCCTCCAGAAAGCAAACCCACACAGTCCCTTCCCCTGACCGGTTTGGGAAGGATTCCTTGGAGAGAAGTGGAAAGAACCTGTTTATTTAACAGGCACAGCACCCCTCAGCACATAAAATGAACAATACCAGATGACAAAACTCTTTCACCGCTCTGAAAAAGATGACAAATTCAGAAAGTGTCTCTTGGGAGTGGTCTCTCTGTTATCAGTCCCTCCGGTGCTGGGGCAGCTGCTGCAGCCACAAGGTGCAAACTCTCGGTGTTTCCCAGGTCCCAGTCTGGAGCAGGTTTGAATGGTTCCAAAAAAGGGAAAGGAAAAACAGTCCAGGGAAAATTTGGAGTGCCTAGCTAAACTAACTAACAAGCAAGAGCAAAAAAACAGGAGCAAAGAAAGCAGGAGCAAAAAGCAGGAGCAAGAGCAAAAGCAAAAAGCAAAAGCACTACTCTGTACTGCCCTGTCTCTGTGTCCTGCTGACTGTGGGGGGGTGAGCAGTCTGATAACAAAACAAAACTTCACTTTTCAGAGCCAGTCTTGAAGGCACAGAACATGATATCCAGCATAAACAGAACACACAACTGGGGACACAAGCATCATAACATCACCCTAGGACATCCACTCAGATAAATGTGATTGGCTAAAGATCTTAACTCTGCCCAGCTCACTGGGCAACGATAGGAGTGTATCCATGATCCAAAGGGATTGTCTGGGATCCCTGTGGTAGCTATGGGTGGTCTGTAGCTGCACAGATAATTTGGCATAACAGACACAACTCAACCAGCCTAGCTCTTAGGTGGTAGAAGTAATCAAGTCCCCAGGTATGAGATTGATAGGCTGGGTTCAAGCTCAAACAAGCTCAAACAGAGCTCAGACAATCCCTCTGAACAGTGAATGCACCCATATCACTGGCCAGTGAGCTGGGCAGAGTTATGACCTTTATCCACTCGTGTCTGTAAGAGCAGGACATTCAAAGCCCCTATGAAAGGGGGTGCACTTCAGTAGATGTTGGCTGCTGCTGCATGAACCTCAGTGTGTGTTTGTCACATTCCTGTCTCCACCATCAGTGACAGTCCCCTGTTTGAACTTAAATCCAACCTATCACTGGGGACTTGTTTACTTCTCTCTTCTAACGAGCTAGGCTGGCTGAGTTGGTGTCTGTTAGGCCAAATTTTCTGTGCAGCTCTAGGCCAGCTGTAGCCGTCACAGCTCCCCCTTTCTGTTCTAAAAAATGCATTTTCTCTGTCATCCCTCTGCAAGGGCCCGTTGCAAACAGGATGACAGGACCTCATGGTGGCACAGATGATTCTGCCCAACTCAACAAGTCCTCTCTCAGCCAGGGATGTATCCCCTGTACCATTGAAGTTGTAACATTCATTCCCAGGAGCTGTCAGGTGGGATCACCAACAATTACAAGCTTTCAAATTGGCATGCCAGGGGCATGGGAGGTTACAAACTTATAACTTGACTCTATGAACTGGAAACATTAGAACCATGAGAAGGTAACGTGGAAAACAACTTGCCAAGTTCAGGTTTTGACTCTTAAATAGATAAAATACTCAAGACCTCATATTATAAAATCTTTGTGTCGTTTGAATAGATAAAATCCTTGAACAAACTGTCACTTCAGAAGGTCCCAAATCTCCATGTAAGAGGTGTAGAAGTTGTTAAAATCACTGGTCCACGATATCTGCTGAGGGACCATCAGGAGGGTGCTGTCTCTGGTCCCCAGCAGGACGTAGGGCAGACACACCTGGCTGGTGCCCATCCTGTTCTGGTGTCTGTGGAAATGCACCCATACCCATGTCCCCATGGAATGGGGGCCCGTGGACCTTCCCTCCTGTTTGTGATAATGTCTTTTGTCATTGGTTTAGGTGATTGGGCATCACCTGACGATTGTAATGATAGGAAATAGTTTAAGATTACTGGGTTTTGGGATTGCTCTGGTTCTGTTAAGTGGTTTAGTGTGTAAACAGCTTTTGCTACTCTGCTCTGTGGGTATTTTCACTTCCATGAGATTAACTGCACAGTGGAACTTGCATTGCATTGTACAACTTTTCAGTCCAAGAGTCCTTAACCTCTGGAGCCATCAGGATAATGGATTTAAAGCATTTTCTACATGATTAAATGTTGTAGCAGGCAGAGGTGGGAGAGTGCTGTGACCTTCCCAGAGAAGCATCTTTAAAAACACGTCCTGGGTGCACAGCACATCGCGCTCTCGTCCAGTGATTTCAGCTCTTGGGTGATTTCAGCCACGAGCAACACAGAAGGAGAGAGTCTTTGTATGGTGTTCCACAGAGGGTCTTTATTGAGCTCCTACACCCAAGGGGTCCAGGGATTAAGAACTGTCCCAGAAAACAAGAGCAGGGGTTTATAAAGGGATAGTGAGGGGCAGGGCAGAACATCAGAACAAATGAGATGAGGGCACAGGGGTGGAACAAAGGGGGAAGAACCAATGGGATACATAGAACCAACATGCAGCAACAATGCATTCTGAGGGAAGCTGTTTTCCTCACCATGACTAGGGAGGCTGTTGCTTAAGGGTTGCAAAGATTAGCTTCTAAGTGTAAAAAATAAATCTTCTTAAATTAAACATGAAGAGGAAAGGAAATACAGACTGATTTATGTTCTCCAAAAGGAAGGTGTCAGAATGCCCTTTGGTAATGGAATTTCCTCTGCCTGTAGACATTTCTGCACAAAAGTCTTCAAACGTGACAAACAGCCCATCTGGCCTGAGCTGGTCACAGCTTCAATTCTTGGGATATAGGATTTCTGGATGAAGAGCATTGTTTTCCAGAACTGAATCCCATACTGCCTCATCAGAGCATTGCCACACACCTCCAGGAAATCCAGAAGCAGCACAGCTGTCACATCTGCCAGAGGCTCCAGATTCAACATCTGTGCAAGCCAGCGCCATCCATAGCTCAGACCGTGAGGATGAGCCCCTTGTCTGCTTCCATAAGGCCAGCGGAGCTGAATGATGGCAGCATAGAGACGAATCATGCCTGACATCCTTTTAAGAAATTGATCTGGTTCTTCCACTTCAGAATCATGGACTTCATATCCAAGCATCCTCTGATACTCTTCTGTAGAAGTCCCTTCTTTCCGAGCAGGGTAAAATGGCACAGAATATGGGCACTTTTTGTGCAGATGAGCTAAAAAGATGTCTCCAACTCGAGGGTGTAATTCCCAGATTCCTGAGAGCACTGCAGCAATTGGGAAAGCTGAATCGTGGTGAAAAGATACTTCTCCTTCCCCATGTCTCACAAACTTCTCTGCAAGTTTGTAACAAACAAACTCCAGCCCCTGTGGATGCTGAGTCACAAACACCGTTTGCCCTTCAGTCTGAACAGGCTTCCCAGACAGCAGGTTATTGATCTTATCAAACACCTCTCTCAGCTTAGAGCCTGATATGCTAGAGATGTGGCTCACAGGGATTGTAGCTGCTTTCTGCAAGTTTGTTTTTATCTTCTTCACCTCAGTGTTGCCTTTGCAGTTTCCAATTTCACTGAAAGCAGCAACACATTGCTCAGCAGCATCCTGAAGCTGCCAGTACCACTGCATGATACTTTCTTCTGTTTCAACTTGAAGTCCTTCCTTCTGCTGCTTTCCCCACGACTGCTGTGCAGGTACAAAAGTCTGACACATCATCTGCTCTATTTTCTCTAACTCTTTCTGCTTTTGTATCTTTTCCTCTTCATCTTTCCTCTTCCTTTCTTCTAGAGCTGCAGTGATTTCCTGCTGCATGCTGGATATCAACCCTCGCATCTCCTGCAGGGCTCGTTCAGAGCTTGCCACATCTGCTGGAGCTGGGAACCCTCTCTCGCTCGCGGTGCGGATGAGCCCTGACATCAGTGCACAGATCTGGTTGCCACGATTGCTGTACGCAGCCAGATTGATTCTGGGCAAATCTTTGTGCCTGTAGTTGGGATCAATCTGCTGGTTCAGCTGCAGCAGCTCCTCCTGGATGGAATAAAGGTGGCGCAGCCTCTCCTGGCCCTCTTTCTTGCGCAAGAGTTCCAGCTCTTCCTGACGTTGCCTCTGCTGCTCTGCCTCACGCAATTTTAGGTTCAATATCTTTGCTCTATGTCGGTGTTCTTCCTTCAACTTCTCTTGCTGCCTCTGAGCCTCCTTTGAGCTCTTCTCCATTACTTCTTGCAACTCTTGGAATTCCTGATGCCGCTTTAGCTCCCTCAGCTCATCAAAGCACTTCAGCTGCTCACTGGCCTGGGCATAGGCTGCCCTCACCATCTGCTCCAGCTCCTCCTGCCGCTGTCTCAGCCTCTCCCTTGCTCTCAGCCTGTGCATCTCTTCATACATCCGAATGCAGCCTTCGACTTTTGCAATTTTAGATGACAGAACAGCTGGAGCAACTTCTTGATTTATTTCCAGGAGACTAAGATGATCATTTTCCTTTTGCCCAATAGTCACAGGATTGGGCAGGGCTGTTGGCAACGTGGCAATGGTGGCGATATTTTGTGGCTCTGCTGAGGGATGATGGCTCTTGTTCTCTCTCACGTCCTTTGCTGGTAGACAATCCAAAGCAAACTTCTGCTCCGATGGTGGCAGTGCAGTCACAGCAGCCACTGCTGAGGGATTCCCTGATCGGCTGTTTCTTCCAGGGATTTCTGGTGATGTATTTCCCAGGCCCACCCCTAACTTGCAGCGACGGCTGGACCCACCCCGTGGAGGCCAGGCAGAAGGTGCAGTCTCAGAGCTGGACCAATGGGCTCTGGGAGGAGGCAGTACTGGTGTGTGTGCTTTATCAGGGCATGTAGGTGTCCCTGGTGCATGCTGTTGGAATGGCTGCACAGGCATAACTGGAACAGCTGTAGGGTGCTTTGTCTCTGCGAGAGCTGGGCACCCCTGCAGCACAGCAGCAGAGCCAGTATAGCTAGGCTTGGTCACACAGTGCTCATTTGCCATTGTGGCACAGCCAGGCTCAGTGGCAGGCAGCCCTCTGCAGTAGCCATGTGCTCCACAGCAGCCAGTTATCCTGCAGTGGCCAAGCATTGCCTGGCAGCAGGCAGAGGAGGCTCCACAGCAGTTTGCCATTTCACAGCAGGCAGTCGTGGTCTCAGTGGTCTTGGTTGAAGCAGCAGGACCCAGAGGAAAGGCAGGGCAGCTTGTCGTGGCTCCAAGAGCTGGTGCAGCAGAGC
Source organism: Molothrus aeneus (assembly GCF_037042795.1). Lineage (NCBI taxonomy): Eukaryota > Metazoa > Chordata > Aves > Passeriformes > Icteridae > Molothrus > Molothrus aeneus. Next base: position 3,575,898 of record NC_089658.1, on the reverse strand, counting down.
ACAGAGAAGAGGCAGGACCCAGGGTGGCTGCAGGACGCCTGTGTAACTCAGCTCGGGAGTGTGGAGTGTCTCCGCTGCTTTGTTCAGTGACAGTGCGCTCTACCAGCATCTCATCCCTGTGCGGGCTGGCTCCACGGCTCTGTGCCATGGTGGGATGATTGCCTGGCACATTGTCCCTGCCCTGGGCAGTGGCATGGCCCCAGGCAGCCACGGGGCACTCTGCAGACAGGTCACCCCCTCCCGGGGAGGCTCCACAGCTCCATGCGGGGGATGCTCTGCCCATTCCCCTCCCCTGCTCGCCCAGTGCCATCCCCTGCACTGGCCTCGTGTCTCGCTCGCTCTCTAACTGTTTTATCAGGTCCAGGATGAGCCTCCAGAGTTTGACAACATTGATGGCAGTTTCATCAGCTGTGGCAGCTGCTGCAAGTATATATCTGCCAGCCCAATCCCACGTGTTCAGGTCCAAGGCTGCCTCTTCGGACACGTCCAGTCCGTGGCTCCCACACCACTTTATTAAGGCTAGTAAAGCCTGTTTATCATATTTAATCCCTCTGCTTGTTAAAACAAGAGTCCATACCTGGAGTGTAGGGTCTTCTGGCACTGATGCCCACGCTCCCATTTATCCCAGTGGTGCCTGTAAATCACAAAGGTGTTTGGATCCACGTAGCGTTCCCTGCTGTTCCTTGCCACACTCTCCACTTCAGGCAGAGCACTCTGCCTGCCCGCAGCTTCCTCTGCTGCCTGCTGCACTGTCCTGGCTTAGTGTCTGCTTCCAGAAGGCAGGATCCTGCAGAAGAGGGGAGTTTTCCTCTGAAGGTCCACTGGTGAAGTAGAAGGGTCTGGTATTCCTCTGGGAATCCAGTGGAAAAGACTGCCTGTGGTGTTTGAAGTCTCAGATTATATCCTGGAAGCAATGCTTGGCTCCTCCCCCTGGGTGGAGCATCTCACAATGGGAAGATGGAATTTTATCAGTCATGCAGTGACAGTCAATGGCCCATTAACAGAAGATATCTCCAGGAGGAAGGATTAGTTGTGGAAGAGATAAAGAAAACTGCCCCACCTGGTTTTAACAGCTGGCCCATTACAAAAGATATCCTCCCCAGAGATAGGAGGGATGGGTCATGGAAGAGATAAAGAACACTGCCCCACCTGGTTTTAACAGATGGAAATAGAATACATCTGGTTACATCTTGCATTGCAATCTAAGACAGTTAAATATTTTCTACATTCTAAGATATATAGTTGTTTTCTTTTAAGAGGTAAGACAAGCTCAACTGAAACAGCCATGATGAAACACTGATAAATACCTGTTTGTGGATAAAGAGCATACAGTCTGTTCACTCTTGATTTTGTCAAGGATTCTATTGCTCGCTACAATCTTTGATACAATTGCTGTTTTTTCTTCCATGGATAACATAGTAAGAGGCAGTGATGATTCTACATTTTGGCTGTTACTGATTGTAAGCTGTTTTAGCGTTTTCCTTTGTTTTAGTTTCCTGTCATAAGTATATGACTGTTTAGGAAGGTATTATCTCAACTTCCTGAGAGGGTTATTGCTGATATATTGATTACATGATGGGAATTGACCAATTTAATAATAGGCATTATTCATAAGATGAAATTAGTGTACTTATAGCTGGTTTCTTCTATGCTTTATCATCTCTATGTGTAATTATCTAAAATACATGTGTCGTTTCAGGATCCTTCTTCTTTGTTCTCTAGCTGTTATGCATCTCTTAGACCAGGTTAGCTCTCTGGCTGGTCCCTGGCATGCACATCCTTGCTTTTTTACCTCCCCAGCATGAGGGCTGTTATCCCAGAGCTGCAGAGGACCAAGCCCAGCTTGCAGCACCAGTTAGAGCAGCAGCACATGGCTGGGGGGGTACTGGGAGCCAGGGAGGGAGGTGGGTTCAACACCACCCCCACAGCAGACACACATCCTTCACAACTGGGTTTCACGGTCTACAAACAGTTTATTTAAGATACAAAATTTACAAAATTATTCCTCTACACACCTGAGTCTGCATTCTGCTCAGGGAGCACCTGGCAGCTGCTGCCACAGGGTCAGGGAGAGCTTCTCAGCATCTCCTTCCCACACACAGCCCCTCTCCAAGCTCCCCCCAGCTGCTGCTGCTTCTCTCCTCAGGCAGAAGTGCTTTGCCACTCAAAGTGACCATCCTCAGGGTCCTGCAGGGGAGAGGGAAGATGGAAGAAGTCACTTGAAACACCTCCAGTGAAGGCAGGAGTGAGGGTCCCTGCCCTCCAGCTCCCCACAGGTTTCTCCGGCCCCAGAGATCCTCACCAGCTAACAGGAGACCTGTGAGCTGCAGAAACACCAGCTCCCAGGCACAGAAGATAATCCGAGGGAGGCAAAGGCCACTCACCTCTGTCCAGAAGCCCTGGTTATCCATTTCCAACGTCTGGACCCCCACTTCAGGGTCTCTTCTGTCCCAAAGGGCTCCTCCTGTCTGCCAGCCCAGCCTCTTGGTGCCCAGGCACTGGGGAAGAGAGCACAGGCACTGCAGCCCCAGCTGGCCCCACAGAGCCCCTCAGCCCAGCCCAGGGCTGCTGGCCCAGCCCAGCAGACAGAACTGGCCCTCACCACGAGCACGATGGGCGCAGCCACGATGCAGAGGCCACCAATGACCACCAAGGCCACTCCGTAGGCTGGGATGCCTGGCTGGGGCCTGGGACGCTCCAGGGTGTTCTCTGGAGCAAAGCAGAGCACTGAGAGCCTGGAGCAGCAGCTTTGCCCCACGGGCTGCCAGCCACCCTCTGCCCCAGGACAAGCACAAGGGATTTTTGAACTCCTGTTCCACTCCCTCCATGCCTTCTCCCATCCCACACCAGCCTGCAGCAGAAAGTCCCCAAGCCCAATGCCCCAGGCCATGCAGAGGCAAAGGGCACAACTGTTACTAAATGTCACTGCCTGCTCACCTCAGCAGCCAAGACACCTGAGCCTCTCTGCACATAAGGGATCAGGATGGGGTCAGCTGTGGATCCACCCTGCTCACAGTGCAGGTGTGGGGCCTGTGGAGCTCAGGTACCCAGGTGCCAGAGGGGATCTTACCTCCCACAGAGAGAGAGAATGGATCCACATGGATGTCAGAGCCAGCCAGAGCCTGGTTTGGCCCCACCGAGCGCACGAGGGTCTTCAGCACCTGCACGCTGGTTGGAGCAGGGTGCCGGAAGATCATGTTCCCATGGCAGAGCAAGGAGCCAGGCCTGCAGACAGGGTTGGGAACAGCTCCAGCAGCTGCCATCCCACCATGACCCCACAGTGGGATGGGTGGGCACTCCCAGCCTCCTCGCAGAGGGATTTGCTCAGCAGGAAGAGATCTCTGCACTCAGGGAGCCCTGGGATGGAAGGGACATCCCTGGAGGTCTGGCAAGTCACCACTGCTACAATAGCTTAATGCTTGACCTCAGCTTCCTCCGCAAATCCTTCTGTTGCCAAAAACGTGCAGCTGTCAGCCGTGACCTGCTGGCTGATGGCTGAAGGGAGCCCTCCCTGCCCCTGTGCAGCCCTGCCCAGCAGAACCCCTGCTCCCCACTCACAGGAATTCTTTGATGATGGCTGTCAGGAAGGATGGGTAATCCCTCAGGGCTCTGGCCACCTGGAAGAAAGGGTGTGCTCAGCTCCCTGCCAGCTTTTGGGGCAGTTTGGACACCCCAAACCAGCCCCTCTCCCTCCCTTCTAATCCCACTGGGAGGACATCAATGCCCTCCCCCCACCAGCCCCATTCCTACCACATCACCAAGTTCCCTGGAGAGATTGTGGTGCTCTGCAGAGAGAGGATCCTGAAGCTTCTGGCTGAAGGGTCTGTTGGTGACGACGAAGGACAGAGGGTACACAAGCAGACCCAGCTTGGACCCTGAGGAACAGAAAACAAGCGCTGGCTGAGCACATTTGGCAGCGACCCTGCCCACAGCACACACGGGGACCATCCTTACCCTCCACAGAGATGGAGCTCAGGTCCATGGAGAGGCCTGAGAGCGCAGTCAGGGCTTCCAGGACCTCCGTAACATCAGCATGGACAACTGTGTCTAGGTAGAGGTCTCCAGTGATCTCCGTGTTCCCACCCAGGTTCCTGAGGGCAGAGAAGAGGTCTGAGCAAGGCAGGAGGGTTGGGAGCCAGCCCCAGCACCTTTACTGGTGGTTTTCTCCTGAGATCCCCACAGAAGGGGCTCAATTCCAGTTTGCTCCAGCTGCACATCCCCTCCCAGCGTTTCCCATCTCCTCCATCCTTGCAGCACAGCTGATGAGCTGCAGAGGGCACAGGACAGAGTGAGGGCAATGAAATTAAGAGGTTGGCAGAGGAGTAGCTGCGCCCCATACCTGAGCTGGGAGATGGTGAAGTTCCTCACGTGGTAGAGGCCACTGACGGATGCAGTTACCTGGGCAGGGAGGAGACAACAGTTCACACCTTCCCCTGTTTAGCACAGGTTAATCCAGCACCCAGGCTGTGCCCATTCCCTTTGGAAGAGCCCCCAAGGCTTGGCATACCTCTCTGACCAGCCTCTCCAGAAGATCCATCCTGTCCACTCCAAGCTGGGAGCCAGTGAGGGAGATGGACAGCTTCTCTGGGTCCAGGTTCTCCAGGCTGAAGCCTAAGGGAGTTGGGAAGAGTTACACTCAGACCTGTTCCTGCAGCTTCCTTGGGAGATAGCGTTCAGCCCAGAGCTCATCCATGGCCACACACCAAAAGCAGAAAGCAGCAGGGCAGCTGAGTGAGGAGGGATCCCTTTGAATGTGGGAAGGGGTTGGGATAAACCATTTCCCAGCACAGCAGAGCTGGGGCAAAGAGGGGAGGCCAGGGAGCTAAGCAGAAGCCCTGGCCCACACAGGTCCAGCTGCTACAGATATGCCCTCCACCACCCTCCACATCCTTACAGTGGCTTTACACAGGGATGTTCAGTGAAGGAAAAGCCTGGAACCCAAACTGCATGGGTTTTGGCTTGGAGAAAGGCACAAGGAGGGCACCTGGCAGCAGCAGCAACCCTGCTGTGGGAAGATCTTCAGCACTTACCAGCAGACTGGAGAGACTGGGGCTCCAGCTGCCAGCTGAAGATGCTCCTTCCCTTGCTTGCCTCTGTGACCACTGTGCGGATCAGGTGGGAGTTGGTGGGAGCAGGAGCATCCCCCCGGAACAGAACCTCCCCTCTCACCACCACTGAGCCATTCCTGGAGGGACAGGAGACAGTGGGCAGCACACCTACTGCTTTATTCTTTCCAGGTGCATTTATCCAGGAATTCAGACAGGGATCTCTTGGGATGGTGACACCAGGGAGGGAGTGAAGCCCCTCAATGCTCCTGTCTGGAGCATTTTCTGGGCAAACTCTTCCCTCCAAGCCAAAGTTGCAGCAGCTTGGAAAAAAACAAAGAGACCACTGCTTCTTCTAGCAGGATCCATCTTTATTGCACACACTCCAATATTTATGTTTCTAGCATGGGAAAGGTTGAAGAATGTCTCAGGAATATGTATGTAAGAGGAAAGCCAAAACAGCCTCCACCACCAAACATTCATTAAAGCACACAAGGTTTCTGCCCTTATCAGCCATTCACTCCAACATCCACCTCCCAGCCTTCTGGAGCCAAAGGAAAAACATTCACCCGTGGTGTTTATGGCTGCAGCCATTCCTCTGGAATGCACCTTTCCCAAGGGAACAGAGTCTCTATCAAAGTGTAACAAGTTGCTCTCCTACTCAGGACTCTCTTTAAGGCCAGGGTGGCTCCCTGAGGCCTCTGGTTCTACAAACCCCAGCCCTCCAGAGCAGATGCACACTCACATGAACTCGAGGACATTTGCCTGCAGGAAGCTCTCGTAGCTGGACAGCATCTGGTTGAGCTGGAAGGAAGAAGCACCTGGTAATTAATTGAGGAGGTTTTCTAAGCTCCCCCATGAGAAGGGGAAATGCAGGAACAGGTGGGCAATAAATAGAGGGAAGTCAGCTCAGGCTGCCCAGGGGAGGGCACGCTAGCACCCCATGGAGTGCCAGCCCTCTGGGATTGCCTGGGCATGAGCTGGGATACCCAGAGCAGCCACCCCCATCCTGGGAGGGAATACCCCAGCAATAATGCCCTGTGCCAGGGCCCTGCTGGCTGCCAGGGGCAAGGGGAGCCCAGTCCCAGCTCAAACCAAGCTCCAGTGGAGCAGTGCCAGGGGTTTGCCCACCCCCACCCTGCTCAGGTGGGCACCCAACCAGCCAAGGGCCGGTGCAGCACTCAGGCTGCTCCCCCCAGCAGGGCCTGGCACCACCCCAGAGCCCAAAGTGCCAAATGTGTCCCAGGCACCCGCAGCACCCACCATCAGTGTCACATCTCCCTCCAGCTGCCGGTAGCTCTGGGAATTCCTGCTGCCCAGAGCCGGGGCGTAGGCGATGCCCAGCAGCCGGAATTGCAGGGGCAGCACGTGCACAGGCTGGGTGGGCAAGGGCAGGCTGCAGGGGTGGGATGCAGGGGGGTTTGTCCCTGTGGAGCCAGGTCTGCCCTTTGTCATCAGCTCAGCTGGGCTGGAGGCCTCTCTGGTGGCTGCAGGGAGCTGCTCCGTGGCTGTGGAGGAGTTCTGGGAAGCGCTGGAGCCACTGGACACGGCGTGGGCACGGAGGGTGAGGGCTGTGGGCACAGCCAGGCTCTGGGAGCTGGGCAGGGAGCTGGCTGCATGCCCAGCCCCAGGAGAGCTCAGCAGGCAGGATGGAGAGGTCACACTGCTGCTGGTGGCAGTGAGGTGCCCAGGCTCAGAGCCACACTGCAGAGCTGGGTCCGTGGAAGAGGGGGCAGGCACGGAGCCTGGGCTGGCAGGGCTGGGCCCTGGAGCTCCTGCTGGAGTGGGAACAACTCCCACTGATGCTGTCCTGGATTCTCCTGTCACACACATCTGTCCAAGCTCTGGGGTGACACCAGGGGCTGTGGAGCCCATCCCAGTCACGGTGGGACCTGCAGGGCTGGGAGCCCTGGGCTGTGCTGGGGAGGCTTCCGTGGACATGGGCTGTGCAGGGGGACAAGGCAACTCACTCTGTGTCCCCAGGGTGACAGCAGGAGCCCCAGAAGCCACCGTGGGAAGGGAAGAAGCCAGCAGGTGCTGATGGTGGGCAGCAGGAGCTGCTGCAGAGGCAGGAAGTGATGCCAGGACAGCATCCTGGAGTCCAGACCCATTTCCTGGAGCCGGGGCCAACACGGCATCCACCAAGGGAGCAGCTGCCCCAGGCAGGGCAGTGCCAGCAGTGTCCCAGAGCTCCTCTGGTGCCAGGGCAGGAGACACCCCCAGTGTGCCAGGGCTCAGCTGGGCCCAGCTGGGTGTCCCCTGTGCTGGCAGAGCAGAGGCCACCACCTGCTCTGCTGGGCTGGGGCTCCAGGAGCCAGCAGCCATCAGTGCCCATGTGGGGACATCAGGTGGGGCCTGAGACCCCACAGCTGCCCCTTGGAGTGGCACCAGTTGGTTGGGTGTCACCTGTGTCACTGCAGCCCCTGCAGAGGGGCCAGAAGCAGCTGTGGGGAGGGCAGGAGGGTGCAGCCATAGCTGGGAGGTGGCAGGGACCCCAGCAGCTGGCTCACTCCCAGCTCTGGAGGTGGCCTCAGAGCCCCTCTGTGGGCTCTGGGGCTCTGCTGTGCCCGCTGGCTGCCCCAGGCCACCAGCTGCAGTCTCTGCTGGCATCTGTGTGGCACCACCTGGTCCTGCTCTGTGGAGGCCACCCTGAGCAAGGTGACCCCAGCAGCCAGGGCTGGGGACACCCTCAGGCTGGAAGAGCTGGGCTGGGGCAGCAGGCACCCTTTTGCCAGGCCACGGTGTGGGGGACAATGTGACAGCCATTGCTGTGCCCAGCCTGAGCCCGTCCCTGTCCCCAGAGCCAGGCTGCCCCTGCAGGGAGGTCCCAGATGTCCGTGTGGCTGCAGTCTGTGTCCCCAGGCTCTGTCCCCCAGGGCTCACAACTCCCTGGATCTCTGGGAAGCAGCCCGAGGAGAGCAGGTCCCCACAGGCTGTCCCCAGAGTGTCACCCACCCCTGGCTGGGAGGCTGGTGAGCCCGGGGGAGCCCAGGTGACAGCAGCCAGAGCAGCCAGGCCATAGGGGACAGCAGTGACGCACACACACACGGCTAGCAGCAGGAGGGCTCTGCAGCACAGGCTGCGGGCAGGGACAGCCCCGCGGGCAGCAGGACAGGCGGCTGTGCCCGCAGCCCCTCCCCTCGCAGCACGGAGCATCGTTCCTGCCTGCAGGGGGGCTCTCGGTGCTCCCACCCCTCGGCTCCTCTCGGGAGAGGCCACGGCGAGAGCTCAGCTGTGGAGAGGGACAGCAGGAGATTGAGGGTGAGTCTCTGCAGCTCCCACATCCCAGTGCCTGTCCCATGCCCAAGCTTCCCATCCCCTGAGCTCCTCATTAAAACCACTCCCTTGTCCCCAGCAGGCTCCCAGCTCAGGAAAGGCTGTGCCGAGCCTCAGCACCTCCTGGGAAGCTCCCAGGGTTGTAACAGCCCCGGGCTCAGGAATTCCCTCATTCCCTGCCCCAAACACCCTCCTCATCCCCAGACACCTCCCCAAGGAGGGCCAGGCCCCCCAGCACCCCTCACCTGGCAGCACCCCAGGAGGAGAGAGCACCAAGGCCCAGCCAAGCCCTGGCTTTTATCTGCTTTCCCAGGGGAGGATGTGGCTCTGTCCCAGCTGCTCCCAATTAACACAAACTCATCTGAGCTTCCCCAGGTGAAAATGGATGGGTCTCAGCTTCTCTCTGCTCCTCATGGAGCACTCAGCAGCAGAAGGAGGGGGTGGGCCTGTTCCTCCAGGCAGGATGATCCCCAAACCCTGCTGATGCTCCGCAAAACTCCCTGTTTGTGAGGTTGTGGCAGTGTTCACCTGCTGGGCTCCACCAGCTGGGGCTGACAAACGTGGATTGCAGCACTTGGCTTTTGGGATCAGGCAGATTCTGTGCCTGATGGAGGCTCACAAGGGGGAGAGTCTCAAGGGGTCCCACTGGCTCAGCCCAGGCTGCATCCCTGAGCACCCCAGACTCTCCTGCCCAGTTTCTGGTGCTCAGACATGCACCAGCAGCCTTTTCCCAGGCTGTCACCCGTGGGGTTTGTGGAGGCTGGGATATGCTCCTGTGGTGGCACCCTGGACACTGGATCCAGCCCCCAGTGATGGCACAGAGGGGCTGGGCACAGCACTTGTGGCTTGCTGCAGGGAGAAGAGAGCAAGTGCATGGGGTGGGGGATCTGGGGACCCTCCAGCCCCAGGAAGGTCCCGTTGTGCCCATGCTGGGAAGCAGAGACAGAAACAGGGCATGTCTGGAAACAAGCCAAACTCATTTAAACCAGGTGAGGCAACTCTTCATATTCTTACAAAAAAATTAAATAAAGGGAAGGAACTTTCTTCCCTGGAACCTTATATACGTACAAAACCAACATTATTAACAAACACTGCTTTCCAAATGACTGTGCACAGGCATGGAGTGGTGGGGGGGAGTGAGGAGAACAGCAGCATCTCCCTCACATCCACAGCCACCCCATCCCTACAGAAAACCAGGAAGGCACTCACAGAAATCCCCCAGTAGCAAACACACCTTTTGGCTAAAATAAGTACAGTTTGGGTAAGGTCATTTCTACCCACACCCGCCCCCACCCCATCTTCTTAGTTTAAAATAAATAGTCCCTGTAGTGAAATAAAAAATTAGAATAACCCTTGTTTGGTTCTCCTCCGTGCCCTGCAGCAGCTTGAAGAACACCTGAGCAATGAGTTTTTAAGGCCTCTGCTGTGTACCCTGCTGCAGCCCCCCAGGGTGAGGGGCTGTCCATTAGTCCTGGCATGCCCACATCCCTTTGAGATCAAAGGATCCCTCCTTCCAAGGTCTGGCAGCATCATTCCCCTCTGTGCCCCTTCAGTCTCCACCAAGGTGGTCCCTAAATGTGCATCTCCCATGTTCTCCTTTGGGACAGGATCTGGGACATGAAGTGATTTGGTTTTCTTTTCTTTAAGAGTTTCTTGCAGCCTTTTAGTTTAAATAAAAAAAATATATAAATTACTCTATTTCAAGAAAAAAACCAACCCAAAACACATGACCTGAAGGCAGCAGCTCCTTATAAAGGTTAATCCAGAACATTTGTAAAATGTCTTCATTTATGACAAAACCAACTTAGTCCTGGGACTATGGAAGTCACGATTCCCTTGCCCTTGCTGTTGTGCCCGGTCTTGGTGGTACTTTAAAGGTGAAAACCACAGAGGAAGGGGATGTTTATTGGGAAAGGCATGGATAAAGCAGGAGAGGGAGTCAGAGGAGACAGGAGGACATGGGATGTCATCCCTGCAGTCCCTTTTTCCAAGGCTGGGGACGGTGCTGTGGCCATTTCCATGCTCCTCTTGCTCCAGCTCCACTGGAACTCCAGCCATTCCCTCTCAGCTCACCAGGGCAATCACAGATGGAGGCGGGAGATGCACTGAAAGATGATCCATTCAAAGAAAAGCAGCTCCAGCTGCCGTGAGGGGCTCGAGCCCATGCCTGCAGGCCCGGATAACCTGCCAGCAGCATCCCTGTGTGTGTCCCTGGAGCAGCCCTGAGCTGTTGTCCACCCTGAGCAGCATCCCAGAGGGTCCCTGCCAAGGTATCAGCATCCTGGACAATCCTGATGCCGGTGGGACCTGAGCACCTGCCTGCAGGGCTGCTGGTGGTGTCAGCATCCTCGGCTCTGGGGACTCAGGACCTTCCCATTCCTGTCATCATTAGGCTGTTGCCCTTGGCACATTCCTCAGTGCCTCCTTTTTCTTGATCTCTCTGTGGCTGTTGCTTTGCCATCAGTTTTCAGTGCTCCAGGCCAGGGCTACCTGGGAGAGGAAGGAGTGATTAGGGAGGGCACACCTCCACATCCTGAATATTCCCAGCTCCAGCCCATACCCAGGAGCAGAGCCTCCCCAGCCAGCTCCAGCTGCTCATCATCACATGAAATCCACATACATACCCCTCAACAAAATGACAAACAAATCCCATTAATTCCTAAAAACCCACTTTGGAAGAGGAGTTACTTACTTGGAAGGCTGCTGGCCAGTCTCTGAGCTTGAATCTGGAAGAAATAAAGGTGCTGTTAATGGCCTTGAGCAGCAACAAAAGGTTATCTGGACACAGCAGTGAAGTAATCAGCTGGATGGGACAGCCATGGGTGAAAGGTCTGACACTGTGCCCTTGGACGGGCAGAGGTGGCCTGGAAATGTCTGAAACTTCTTTGACATGCCCAGGATGAGTTTTCTCCCTCCCAGCTCAAACTTTCCCCCTTCCACAATCCACGGAGGAAAATCTGGGCAGAGCCCTCAGTAGGAGAGGGATGCTGAGGCACCTTTGGATGCTCCCCAAGAAGAGCAGCACCTGGAGGTCAGGTGCAGCTGGAACAACCCTGGGACAGCCACAGGGACCCATCCCCAGGAGATGCCAGGCTACCTACCAAGCTGCTGCTGGATGGAGCTGTGCCAGTGGAGGTTGAGCAGGTCAGGGTAGATTTCAGGAAGCCACTTGATCGCCAGGAGCTTCAGCATGCGGGAGGTGCAGCTCTTCAGCTCCAGCTCCCTCAGGTGCCTCTCCTCCGAGAGGGTGGTGGGACGCAGCTCCACCTTGTGCTTCTGCAGCACTTGGTCCACAAAGCTCCCAGGCAGCTTTGGGAAGAGCTTCTCCTTCACCACGTGGATGGGGATGAAGATGGCTCCCGCCCGGACGACGTGCGGGAAAGGGCAAGCGGACATGAAGGTCCTCAGCTGGGAGAGCAGCTTGGTGAGGAGCGCGGCCACGTCCTGGAAAGCCAGCCAGATCTCCTTGCCATTGCTGGGCTTCTGAGCATTGGGAGCCTTGGAGCCATCTTTGGGGCTGGGCAGGGATTTGGGCATCTCTTCCAGCTCTTCTGCCAGCTCAGCTTTCTTCAGCCACTGCCGCAGGAGCTCCGGGGAGGAGCGGGACACCGAGCCCGAGATGGTGTCACAGAGCAAGGTGTGCAGGGAGCTGAAGTACTGCCCCGAGGGGGACCCTGAGGGGATCCCAACCTTCTTGACCACCAACACCTTCTCCTCCTCTGGAGTGGGAGGGGCTTTGGGAAGCACAGTCTGGGGAGGGTTTGGGGATAGGATGATGCTGAGCTTGGGGCTAGGTGGTGGGAACGGGGGGTTGCTGGATGGAGAGGAGGCTGGGGGAGCTGGAGTGGGGGTGCTGCTGGGGGAGCTGGGCTGGGGGGCTTGAGAGCTGCCATCCTGCTGGGGGGGCTCAGTGCTGCTCGGGACAGAGGGCAGCCGCTTGTATTTTTGGAACATGAAGTTGGCAGAGCTCTGGAAGCTGCTCCTGTCCCCTGAGTCTGCCTCAGGCACCTGGGGCTGCGCCCCCTCTCCCAACCCCACCTTCCCTCCTGCAGCTTCTTTCTCCTCCTTATCCTCTCGCTCCAGTATCCCCTCCGCACAGCCAGGGGGTCTCTGGGTGTCCCCAGCTTCTACCAGTCTCTTCTTGAAGCTAAGGTCCAGCACCATGTCCTTATGGGGTGACTCCTTGCTGTCCACCCTGTCAGGGCTGCCCTCCTGAGACTCCAGCTCTTGGGGCACAGGCCTTGGCTTTTTAGGGATGCTCCTGTAACAGCTTTCCCCTTGGCTCTGCACTGCATCACTGCCTGACCTCAGGCTGGGCACCACTGAGATGTCTCTGAGGGCAGCAGGCTCCTGGCTGCCACCCGGGTTTTGGGGTGAGGAGTCCTCCCACAGGTGCTTCCTGCAGAACAGGATGGGGTTTGTGCCCTTGGCCTTCTCCAGGTACTCCTGGTAAGGTGCCAGGCTGAAGACGTTGTGGATCACAGGCATTGGTGGGGAGGATGACAAAGCCTTGGTGTCCCTCAGGTCCTCCAGCCCTTTGATGGGGGTCATAGATGGAGAAGGGCAGATGAGCTCCTTGGCTGGATCCATGACCTTGCAGGCATTTCCTTGCCCTTGTCCCCCATAGGTGTCCTGAGGGGCTGGGCTGCTGTTCCTCCTCCCTGGGTACAGGAGCTCCTCCTCCCCTTGCCTGGGTTTCTCCCAGCTCCCTCCTCTCTCAGGAAATGTCTCAGTGAGCCCAGCAGAGCCCCCAGAAAGCTTCTCTGAGGTGCAGACAGGCTGGAAAGCGCTGCTGTGCCTCAGTGCTGCTCCCCACTGCGGGCTGCCCGCCCTGTGCTGCTCACAGCCCGGCTCCGTGCCGGGAAAGGAGCCGTGGAACACGGATGCATCGCCCGGGCTGAGGGCAAGCCCTGGGTACCCGCTGTTCCTGGGCAGCTCGGCATCCCTGGCTGCCTCAGCATCCCTGAGTGCCACCCCCAGCCTGGCACCCGCTGTCCTCGGCACGCACGGCTCCAAGGGGCTGGGAAAGTAACTCCTGGGCTCCTGGGGCTTGAGGTAGGTGCTGGGAAAGGGCTCCCTGCTTCCCACGTAGCCAAAGCTGGGCAGGGCCCTGGGCTCTCCCACAGTGGGAGCTGGGGGGTGGTAGAGGGGGCCGGGTCTGTGGGGTGACAGTGGGTAGGGGGTGGGTGGGTAGCACATTGCTGACCTCTCCTGGATCACTGGGCTGGTGTCAGGTGGCTGGAGCTTGGGCCAGGGGTCCAGGCTGAGGCTGGGGACCTCCGGCACCTTCTTCTGGCTCTGGGCAGAGGGACAACTTGCTTCCAGGAACGGGGTGCTGGAGGGTGACCTGTACTTATCAAAGGGGATGCAGTAGTGGGGTAAGGCAGCAGGGGAGCTCAGCTGCTCCCTGGAAGGCAGGGCCAGGCTGGAGGGCAGCGGCAGGAAGCTGTGGTCAGCACCAGGACCACTCTTGTGGGGCTCGCTGGGGTGCAGAGGGTGGGTGGCAGGGGGCAGGGGCCAGTTTGCTTCCCCTGGTCGCTGCTGCAGGCTCTCTGCTTGTGTTCCCAGTAGCAGAGCCATCCTGGGAGCCAGGAAGGAGGCGGGGGCTCCGTACACAGGCTTGGGGACTGCTAGAGGAGCTGCCTTCTTTACCACTACTGGCTTCTTCACCGGCAAGGGGCACCTGGGACTGTCCAGCTTCTTTCTGGCCATAAGCTGCTCCTGGCTCAGGCCGTCCTGGCTCTTCTGGGTGTCTGGGGGCTGCAGCCTGGTGCTCAGGCTCTCTGGTGGGTACAGCACAAAGCCCAGCAGTGGCCCCTCGGCTGGCACAGGATGGTTTAGAGCACCAGGCCCATAGTGCAGGTAGGCGGGCGTGGGGCTCCAGCCAGCCGGGGGCTGCTCGGGGCCCTCAGGGCTCTGCAGCGGGCAGGCAAAGTAGGAGCCCTTGTAGTTGAAATGGTTTCCAGAGCCAGGGTGGGGCACGGGGCTGGATGTGCCTGGGATTTTGCTGGGCAGGAAGCTGGGGGCGGGCGCCAGACGAGGCAGCTTCTTGAGAATCACGGGGCCTGCAGACTGCGAGTACCGTTTGGAGGCCATTTATACCTTGGTGCCGGTGTCCCCACGGCAGAGGTGAGCTGGCCTGCCTGGAAAGAGAGAGAACGAGCCATGAGCAAAGCAAGTCCCCACAGCCTGCAGCCTGTGATGGCACAGGGTGACAGAGGGTTCCAAGCCATCCCATAAAGATGAAAGTGTGGTGGCTAACAGCTGGTCTGGAGGCCTCACAGTCATAGATCACCCCAATTACACCTGGACCAGTCTAGGACGTTGGAGAACCAGTCTAGGCCATTAGGGAGGCAGACAGCTATTGGCCAGTAAGCTGGCTGGTAACTAAATTCACCAATCAGGAGCAACCACGCAGGCTTTCTGGAACTATATAGAGGTGTCTACATGCACTAGTACAAGCAGGGGTCTTGATGGTTCATTTTACTGATCTCAGAGTGCTAAAGACACACAGCAGGGGACTTTCAGTTTAATCACAGCAGTGCACCTTTACTGAAGGCCAACAACAATTATGCCACAGAGGAGAGAGATATAAAGAAAACAAAGCAAAGGGAAGACAGAGAGAAGAGGGGGTATAGCTACCAACAGAGAGACAAAGTCCTCGTGGTCCAGCCAATAGATTCATCTTCATTCCATGGGGAATCATCAAAGTTACCTCAGAAAGTTACTTTTTATAGTCTTTGTCTAAAGTGAGTGGGATCTGGCCAAGAGGTGGGGAAATTCATGGGCTATTGTGATGAGACCTGCTGCTCCATGAAGCAGGTGTAAGTGTACAGAGCAAGCTGCTCCTCACCAGTCCCTGCCCGACGCAGTGTACCGTGGCAGCACAGCAAGCACACCTGCAAACAATCACTTGGCAAGCATCCACCTCAACCAGGCAAGAACCTCAGTTGGGGTCTTCAGGGTCTTGGTCTCTGTCCTTGTGAGGGCCGTGAGGCAAATGAGGGGAACTTCAGACCGTCTCTTACAAAAGGGAGCTGCATGCAACAAAAATTTGCTGTTGTCACGTGAACCTCGAGTGTCATGTCGTGTGTGCATCTTGACTGCAAGGGGTGGTGATACCCAACGTGATCAGCAGCAGCCTGCAGCACTGAGAGCAGGGAGACAGAGCCCAGCAGAGAGGCAGCCAGGTGAGCTGCCAGGAGTGAGTAGAGCTGCAGAGAGTCCAGACCATTGTAAATAGAAAAATTGTCCACTTGGAAGATGGGGATGCAAGTCTCATTGGAGGAAAAGGCTCTTGTACAGGTATGGACCCTCTTTTCATGCAAACTGGGATAAAATATTATGAACAGGCTCTCCAAGCCTTGCTGTCATGGTGTAAGAGGCAGGGACTGGGCACAACCACGGAAGCTGCTTTTAGTGTATGTGGTAAATAGGTATGATTTGTGCTGACAGACAAAATTGAAACAGTAATCAATATTGATACAATAATTAATATTTGGAAATAATAAAACAGTTAGAAGGTGTAATGCCAAGAAAGAAAGGGAGAGGAGAGGTTCCACACCCCCCCCCTTTCTAAAACTAGAGATAACAGTTACTACAAATTACAGAAAGAAGAGAAAATCTGGTTGGGTCCCAGGAAAATGCTAGTTATAAGAGATTTATTGCTTTGATGCTTAAATATAATATTATGTTAGTTTTGGCTTACATTATACTAGCTTGGTGCACATGTGTAACCCAAAGGTGAATTAAAGGACATCGAGGAAGAGGAGAGCCTTCATCAGAGATGACCCCCAAAGACTGATGCGACCACCAAACCGAGTGGTGGAGCATGCACGGTAAAGGTGGCGATGAGGGCGGAGGTAGAAGTGTGATGAATCGAAAATGGGAGGAGATGGCATTGACACATGGCATAAAAGGGGGAATTTTTGCTTGACAAGCTCATACGTGAGGTGGCAGGGGTCCAGAACCTGCACTCTGTACCCCACGTGGTTTTTTTGTGGGTTTTTTTTTTTTTTCTTTTATGCTATTATTGGAACCAAATTATCCCTTATTTTAACCAAATTATATTGTCGATATTTCAAGTATATCCAATTTTATATATTTTAAGCTATTCAATTAAAATTACTGCTACCTTTAATATTGTTTGGTTTTTGATGATGGGATAATTGGGCAAATATAACAGGGACATATCAAAAGCAGAAGCATGATAGTTTTTCAAGTTTAACAGTTTGTAAGCAAGTCAAATGCAATTTTCTTTGATTGTGTAATTATGAATGTGAATAGTGTGCAGCATACCACCCTGATAAGCCGTGCTTGATGGCTCTCGGACATGCTTGAAAAATCCTTTTTGATGGTAGTGGGATACACAACAACTGGTAAGGCTAGACTTATTGAGATGGATGCAGAGCCTCATCCGACCTAGGCTTACTATTTGTGTCAATTATTTTGGAGATTGTGCAGTGTTTGTCATCCTGTCTGCAAAGGGCCCTGCAGAAGACAACAAACATTGCCTTTGTATTTAAAAACAGAAAGGGGGAACTGTGGTGGCTAACAGCTGGCCGGGAGGCCTCACAGTCATAGATAACCCCAATTATACCTCGACACTCTATGCCCTTGGGGAACCAGTCTAGGCCATTAGGGATGCAGACAGCTATTGGCCAGTAAGCTGGGTGGTAACTAAATTCAGCCAATCAGGCCCAACTGTGTGGGCTTTCTGAAAATACATAAAGGGAATTGCAATTAAAAAAAAAAATTCCCGTTGCCACATGAACCTCGAGTGTGGTGTCATGTGTCAGTCTCAGCTGTGACATGAGGGTAACCCAGGTTCTTGTTAATTGATCACTTGGGGCTGATTAGAGTGAAACAATGCTGATTGAATGGTGTTTATAAATATATATATATACATATATATAAATATCAGGTTTATTTTAGAACAATTTAGTTGCAGTGGTGCTGTTTTGGTTATTATCTACTGTAATAAAGCAATATAAAAACACAAAAATAATACTTCAAAAATGCCTAAGGAAAAGGTAGGAAAGGGTAAAAGGAGAAAGATCCCATCACCCATGGATTTTCCAACGAGACTGGGAGGTTACAATTGCACGGTGATGATCTACCTGGGGTGAGGAAAGTGCAGGAAGCACAAAGTTCCAGGGGTTAATAAAATGTTCAGGCTCAGTGGGAACAGCCAGGTACCTCCCCTGGGGCAGGGAGTTTTACTCTGGATGATGTAATGCTGCGGATCATGGGACACCTCTCTGTGTATTTGTTTGCCTGTGACACCTTTCAAGTGTAGGTGAGGTTGAGAGGCCGATTATGGCCCATCAGAGGGGATGAATACCTACAGGCTAACTGCAGGCCAACCATGGCACTTGGCAGGATTTGTCTCTTATCAGCCTCTTCCCTTATCTTGTCCAACAGGTAACTGCAGCCTGGGCTGTGGGTGTGCCCCTCTGCACTTGGACAGTTGCTGCAAATGCTCCATCCTTTGAGGCATTAACCATGAACATTCCAGCCTCACACACCACCCCAATCAAACATTCCATCAGTTCTCTTCTGCTGCTGCTCGCTTCAAATCTCCCAACGTGGTGTTCAATAAAATGGGACAGGAAGTCGGGTGACACTTTCTTCTATTACTTTGTCCAGATTGATCAGTTCTCCTGTTAATATCTCTGAAAAATGGAGCCTCACCATCATAAATTCCAAACCTTCTGAGGCAGAACATGGAAGGTTAGTACATATCTTTTTTGTTCCAAATATGCATAAATCCTTGCACGAACTCCCACGCTAAGTTTGGCTGGGACAAAATTATACTTCTGCAATAGAATAAACTTTTACCACATTTTTTTCAAGTAAAAAGAGTAAATAAACTTAGCGAAAATGACTCTAACAATGTATAAAAATAAAAGTTGTTTGACTAATATTTGGCCTCCAAATGAGTTACTTTTGATGAAAATACAAATAAAACAACTATAAATAATGTCTGATAATGATAGGACAAACTTTTAGTGCATCAGGCAGGCCTCAGATCAAGACAGGGAATCTCTGCACATCTGAGTCCATTTCCACAGGGGAATGTCACTGCAGGTCCAATACCTGTGTGTGCAGCATTATTGGAGATGCACAGTCTGCTGTACAATTCTACAGCATGGCCAGTCGTGAGGGCTTTAATTGTGCAGGGATCTCCCCTTTCCCCAGGATCTGACCCTCCCTGCCAGTGGGGCCAGTCCTGGGAGGCTGGTGGGGCATTTCTCCATCCATCTCCTTGGAAAAGCCCTGGAAAGCTCAGGCTGCTTTGGTTCCACAGCTCAAGGAGCGTCTGTTGCAGGCAGCAGGGAGCAAAGCTGGGTCAGCTCGGGTGAGGAGCCAGCAGACACAGACCCAGAGTGCCCAAAGTTCCCATCCCCGGCATCAGCTTGTAAAGTAATGTGAGGTTTTTACCCCCAGGCAGCAGCTCAGCCTCTCCCTCAGGGGATTTGGGGCTGCTGCGGGGTGGGGCTGGCCCGCAGTGACAGGAGGTGGGTGCCAGCAGGTGGAGCTGGCAGCCTGTCCCAGCACAGCCCGGCATCCCGAGAAGCCCAAGTGTTCTCTGAGCATCAGCTGGCATCACCCAGCGTCTCCTGAGCATCCCACTGAGACACCTGCCCATCAGCTGAGCCCCAAGAGCACCACTGGACCGTCAGCCAGCATCCCCCAGCATCACCTGAGCATCCTGCACATCACCCAAGCAGCCCAGGACAAACCTGAGCCTCACTCAGCACTCTACCAGCACGGCCAAATGTCACCCCCTGTCACCCAGCACGGCCCAGCACCCCCAAGCCCAGGGATGGACTCCCTGCAGTAGGATCTCCTCCATTTTGGGGTGGTTTTTTTCCTTTTGTGGCAGCGTTAGCAGGGAAGCCAAGGAGGAAATGGAGGAAGAGCACGTGGAGATAAGATAAAAGCCACATCAACAGCAGGGGAAACAGAGCAGATATGGAGGGGGACTTGTGGGGGAGATAAGGGAGGGAGCCACTGGTGCTGCTGCAGCTTTGCCAGGAGGGGACCAGAGCTCCCCAGCTCACCCCAGAACAGCACAGCTGAGCGTGCACCCCTCACTGAGCCCTCCTGGTGGGATTCTCATGCAAGCTCCAATGATTGATCACTTCCCAGGAAGGACACTGCTGCCCTGGAATCCCCTGGAAACCCCCACGGGGAGCCGCGGTGCTTCCCTCCCTGCTCACACCCTTGGCAGCAGCTCCCCCACATCACTTCCAACAGTTTTAGCCTCGGGTAAATCCCTGGGGTTATTCCCAAGCTGTGCAGTGCCAATTCAATTTCCAGCACTTAGATCCAGGGAAAACAGCTCCCTTCAAATGGAAGCAAGCTTGAAGAAAACCCCAGGCTGGATTATTTTCCCTCCAAAAGGGACCTCTTGGGAGGGTGGTGTTTAAATCCATCTCCCTGGGAGATGCTGTGTGGGAGGGCCATGCAGGCATGGGATCCCTTCCCAGCTGGGACAAGGTTAGGGGTGGACAAGCTGGGACAGAAATCCGGGATCTTGTGAGTCCCGATGTTTCCCCACTGCTGCTTCCCTTTCCCAAAGCCCCGGGGATCTGCAACTCCCCTCCGTGGGGACATTGTGGCAGCGGCCCCGCTGTCACCACGGGATCGGGTGACACCACCGGGCACGATGCAGCCGCTCTGCTTCACCCAGCTCCGAGTTCAATTCTGGCTGCAGGGCTGCAGGGCAGGACGAGTGATCCCAGTGCAGGGATTGTCTGATAGAACTGAGCTCATGAACCAAATTCGGGACAGGGGCTCCCTCTCTCCATGAAATCCACAGGGACTTTGCCCAACCTGTGCCAGGCCAGGAAAAAACTGCTCTGCTTTTGCTGCCACCATCAGCCTTTTCCCTCGGGGACTGTCCCAGCCAGGGGGGAGGAGAGGGACACGTGGGAATCAGCGCTGGGGGCGGGGGGATGCTTGCAAGAACCCCAGCACATGTAGCCTGTCATTCCGAAACCCTACAGCTGGGGAAAGCAGCGGGTGGAATAAACACAACCCCTTATTCCTCTTTTTTAATGGTTTTTTTTCCCTTTTTTCCCCCCATTCCGTCTTCTCAGGGCTTTTTGCCACACGGGGCCGTTTGGCCGGGAGGGAGTAAAAGTAAAACCAAGCTCAGAGGGAACACGTGCCCGCAGCAGCGAAACCTCCCTGATAAGCTCCCGCGGGAGCCTTATCTGCCGCGTTTTGGGTGTCCAAAGGACACGGGAGGGCTCCCGGTCCTCCCCGGCCTGCCAAGGCCGTGGGGAACACCTCACACATCTCTTTTTGCCCCGACAGCTGCCAGCAATGCGCCCGTGGGTGTTCTCAGCGGGGCACGCCGGCTGCCCGGAATTTCCTCCCCAGGATGCGATGCCTGGAGCGGGAGCCTCTCTCCGCACTCTCCCGCCTCCTCCATCGCCACGTGATGCCAAAAGCAGCCGCCAGCTCGCGGCCAATCCGCAGGAATCCAGCAATAAAAGCTCCTAGAGCCGCTGGCACCCAGCAAGCCCAGCCCCCCGAGGCGCTGCGGCACGGGGGGGTCCCGGGCTCTCCCCGCACTCCAGCGGGAAGGAGGCGGATTCCCCCGGGGTTTCACAACCTCCGGGACTCTGGGATCCTGCCCTGGAGGTCACCATTCCCATGGCCGGCGGGCTAGGATGAGCTCACCGGCATCGCTCCCCCAAACTTCGGGCATTTGGGGGAACAAACAAGCGGCCTCAGCGGTCGCAGCTCCCTCATTCCACATCTTGTCCCTTTTCCACAAAGTTTGCAGCTCCCCAGCTTCTCCCAGGCGTGCAAAAGCCCAGCCCGAGCCTTCCCGTGGACCTGCTGCTTTTTAAGGCAGTATCCCTCTGGAATGCACGCACCAAGCAAGCCACGGCTGGTCTGCGATTCAAGCTGAACCACCCCCCCCTCTCCCCCAAGGAATGCTCCCTTTTATTTAAAAACGCCAAAACTTCACGGGGCAATGAGCAGTCACCAGAAGGGCTCAGTGACTGCGTCCCCTTTTCCCCGAGGAATTAAAAACCTTCCAAAAGGCATCGATCCCATCCCGGCCCATCGATGTCACTCACATCCAAGGCTGGCCACGGTCACGGCTGGGACCCCCTCGGTGCTGGCAGGCCCTTGCCAGGACACGAGGTGTGGATGTGGCAGGGCTGGGTGGCCGTGGCCGTCCTTCTGTCCCCTCCGCACAGCCACGGCCACCGCATCAGGGTGGGCAACACTCCGGCGAGCCCCAAAGAAACCTCTGGCAGGAGCTTGAGCGCACTCACGCTGCGAATCAGCCGCATGATCCAAAGTGTCCATAAATGGGTAAAATCCCGGGATGCGGAGCTCGCAGCCCGTTTTTCCTCGCACGGCCCGAGGAGAAGCAGCCGATCCCGAGGAAGGCGTGCAGGGCTCCCCCCCTGCTCGAGGGTTTCAGCCGCCGAGGGAGGCCAGGGCAGGCGCGGCGCTGGCCGGGGGTCCCCCCGCCCCGCTGCCCCCGCATCGCTCCGCTGCCCCGCGGCTCCTGCGGGACGCGCATCCCTCCGGGCCCGCACTCACCTGCGGCTGCGGCGCGGTGCCTTCCCCGGCGCATCGCTACGGGCTCGGCTGGGGGCTCGGCGCGGACGGGGGAACGGGGGGGCCGCTGCCCCTCCTCGGCCGGCAGCCCGCCTTGTGCGGAGGAAGTGGGAGGAGGAGGTGGAGAAGGAGGAGGAGGAGGAGGAGGAGGAGGGCTGGGTGTGCGTGTGGGCCGGCCGGAGGAGGGGAGGGGACGGGACGGGACAGCAGAGGACAGCCCAGCCTCATGTGCGCTGAGCTGGTCGGGGCCGTGCCCCTGCGCTCGGAGCGGGGTCTCTCGGGACGGGAAGATCCCCCCGCGTTACGGGGGTCACCCGCAGCCCGGGAGCCGCTGTACGGAGGGGTCCCCATTGCAGCGAGCCCCCCATTATAGAGGAGGTACCGCATGGGGAGCCCACGGTGTGCAAGGGAGCATTGTTAAGAGCAGCCCTCATTTTACGGTGACTCATTAAGGGGACTCCCATTTTGTGGAGCCCCCAGTGAAGGGGCCACCATTTCAGGCAGTCCCCATTAGGAACTACCCTCCCATTAAGGGGCGACCCCATTAGGGAGGAGCAACGTTAAGGGCACTCTCCTTACAAGCAGTCCCCATTAGGGAGGGACCCCTGAAGGACCCCTCACTTACAGGGGTCCCATTAGGGATGTGCCCCCAATTACAGGCACCCCATAAGGGAGGACCCCCATCGAGGGGACCCCCGGTGCAGGTGCTGACGGCCAAATCCCGGCTCACGGAAGGTGATGTGGCTGTGGGACATGGAGGGATCGGTAATAATTCCGTGCCGCCCAATCCAGTTTAGGGGCTCCACGGCTGCCTGAGTAACAAATGGTTCAAAAACACGTGCACAGCTCACCCTGACAGCAAAGACCTTCAAATGGAACATTTTCTGATGAATTGGCGCCGCTTAATAAAGGCGTGTATCATCTTGAGCCATGAGCGCACCTTAGGCGGTGTCACCCGCCCTGTATCCGGGTGGGTAATAGCGTGTGCTTCTTAGACCTCCACCGGTGTTAAGAAGTTTTATTTCCTAATTTCGGTGACACCGGCAGTCCCCATGAAGAGGATCCCCCATTGCAGCCCATGCATTGTGGGGGTTCCAGTGAAACAGGAGCTCCTCCTTTACAGAGCACAGAGGAGCCTTCCCGGGATGCGGCCGGAGGTCCGGCTCTGGCCGGACACAACTCCCTGTGCCCACAAAAAATCGCTTTCCCATTCGGTCTGCAGAGCCAGCGATTCGCTGGTAGCCTGAGGTGGGCTGGGGATGGCTTCTGAGCCCCCTCAGAGTCACTCCCCGCCCCAAAGCAGAACCCCTCCTCCTGCATTTAACCCCTGCCGGCCCCAAGCATTAACACGGAGCGTTTATCTAAGGAGTCGCGTCTGGAAAAGTCCATGCAAACACTCCCAGACTAATCATTAACCCTCATAAAAGGCACGTAAATATGATTAACCCAGTGACACAGATCCTGGGAGATTAAGTGTGTTGCCCAAGGCCGTGGAGTGAAGCAGCGGTAGAAGCTCAGCTCCCTCAGGCAGTGAGAAATAAAGATTTCTAAGTGAAAAAGAAATAATTCCCCTTTTTCATTCCTTCATTGAACAAAGGCTGAGAAAGCAGGGTTTAAATTCTCCTTTCCTTGGCCTCACAAGCATTATTTTCCACTTACAACTTTAATTTATAGCAGTTTTGTGGCAGCAGCAAAGAAAACAAGGATCTGGGAGGAGCAGGCGTGGAATTCCCAGTCCCTTGGCTCCAAAGTTTACACACACTGCTTTGTCTGGAGCTCATCGATCAGGGGCTGCCATTAATATTCTCTTTGGTCAAATGGTTATGCAATTAGAGAATAGTTATTGCATTCAATTATGAAATGTTATATATTAGTGTGCAACACAGAATAGGTAATATATATTAAAACAAGCGAATGGGTGGATAATACAGGTTGTTATTTAGAGTCATGGGCATTAAAACTATCAGTGTTAATTTTGACCTGACTGAACAGAATCACAATTCCCTCAAAATGGCAGATAATCCCTTTAAGCTTGACTTGGCTCAAATACATTTACATAACTTTACTCAAGAAACACCTTTCCTCATACTGGTTTGGCCACATCCCTGCTGCCAGGCATCCAGCTGGACTCTGAAAGCTAAATTTCAACAACATTTTCTCAATCTTACATTTCTCTGGTGCAGAGAGGGGAGTTTCTACCTGCTGTTTTGATCTTTCTCCTGTGAATTTCCTTCTCTCAGCTCCTGGTGTGGTTATCTCTGCCTTGGCAACTCAGATGATCTGAGCTGCTCCTTGTTGAGGCATCAAACCTGCTGGAACAGGAGACACCAACTTAAAAAAAAAATCCCCACTATTTACCTTTATTTGTTTTAATTTTTATATTAATTTTTAAAGACTTGGGAGTGTGTCTTTGGGGGAAAGGTGGATGGTGATTCCCAATCAGGGCATGGCCATTCCCACCCTTTTTGCCCCTCCAGCCACCAGCATACTCTCTGTTTGGTACCCAGTGATGGGAGCAGCCCCAGAATCCCCACAGGCTTGCTGGGGAGGTGAGGATTTGACTGATTCAGTCAAATTTTGGCCGTGTGGTTTTCAATTCTCTTTTTGAGACTTCTCAGCATCTCTGTTCAATCTGTTGTTTTCTGGGCTGTGGCTCCCCCTAAGTGCTCAGGAAACCTGCAGGCTTCACATTGTCACTGCCTGCAGGGTCCCCAGATTCCATGATGTCCCTGTGGGACACCCATCTTGGGGTTCATCCTGGCAGACACAGGGATGTGGGGGCTCCAGGTGGGATTATGGGCATCCAGGCAGCACTTGGAGTTCATTGCTGCTCCACAGCCACACCACTTCTCCCATTCCCCAAAAAGGGTCAGTTCTTGTCCCAGCTTTTGCTCCCCAATTTGTCCTGGTGCTAATTCAGCTCCCCAGAAGGATTTAACCCCCTCAAGGAGGGCAGAACCCAGAGTGATGCTGGCCTGGGGCTTGAGTGATGGAGAAAAGTGGGTGGTCCCCAGCTCACAGGCCTGTGGCAGATCTGTCCAGGAACATCTACCTTCATTCCTTTTCCCTCTTTTTTTTTTTTTTTCTCTCTTCTCTTTGATATGCTTACCCATAAAGTCATGCTTTAGGTTCAGGAGAGATGAGCTACTCAACTGATTCCCTGGTGACAGGGAGAGGTGGCATTTAAAGGTCACCTGCTGCCACAAACCCCGCAGCTTCCCTGGTTTTAAACACAGCAGCCCTCCAAAATGACCTTGGGTTTGCTCCTAAGGACCAGAGAACCCCTCTCCATGCCTCAAATCATCTGGCAATCCCCCAAATTATCCAACAGAGCCAAACCAGAGATGGTTTCTTTGGCTCAGGAGCCATTTGGAAGGGAGTGGGAGATGGATGGGGCCCTCCTCTAACAGATGAAACACTTCCCATAAACAGAATGAAGGCAAATCCCCTTGGTCCCCAAAAAAATCCCCAAATTCCATCCCAACACAAGGAATTTGGGACACCAGCATCTGTTGCTCTGTCCAAGAGGACACGAGGGAGATTTATCCCACCCCACCATCCTCAGGACTCCTGCCAGGGACTTCCCAGCCTCGTTAGCAGCTCTTGCCTTGGAGACATCCTTGGTGGCAGCAGCACCCCTGATGAGGCTCTAATTAGCGAGCTAATTGGAATAAGAGAGCTGTAGAGACAGTCCCAATGCACAGCCTGCTGCAGGGGAGGGACAGAGGAAAACAGGGATGAAAGGATGGAGAGGTGGGGGGAAGATTAAGGAGGATTATAGGGAGGGCTCCCAACAGCTGCCACTGTGGTTAAATTTAAAGTACAATTATTGTGAAGAGAGGGATCCAGGTTTCCTCATCCCACTCATTTCTTCTGGAGCCAAGAAGGAGTTGAAGCCTTGGAAGATGCCAGCTCCTTCCAAACCTCCAAATGACTGCTGGCAGTGGGAAAAGGAGACCCAAATATCCTCTGAAATACCCACTCCCACATCTTTCCCTGTCCTTGAAGTCAGATCCCACACTTTAACAATTTTTTGGGAGGGTCTTTACAGCTTCTCCCACCACTCTTTGCTCTGTATCTCTTTCTATGGGAGATATTCTCCTTCTATTCTCTCTTCTCTTCTAAGATCCCCTTTTAGGTTGAACTAGGAGAAAAATAAGTCTGGAACTGGATGATTCTTAAAGTCCTTTACAACCAAAACCATTCTATGATTCTAAGAAAATATGAAAATAAGAAAATATGAGCAACCAAGTCTGCTTGCTCATCCAACATTTTTCCAACTTTATCTCCTTCAAAACTTTGATTTGGATCTTGCCAGGGCCTACAGTTATTGGTAAATAAATAAAAATCTCAACTTATTCTGCTTGCTGCCCCAGGAAAGCAATAAAGACAAGGCCCAGCAACCCAGAGATGCAGGTACCTCATTATCTCTAGATAATTATCCATAGGTAATGAGATACCCAAGCCCCAGCAAGAGCAGAGTGGGAATAAATCCCCAAGGGACATGACAGATCATCACATTCCCACCCAGAATCATGGAATCGAGCAGACCCCACCAGCTAAGAGGGTTTTTCTCTGCTAAGTCATTCCCTCAGCAAGCTGCTCTCCAAGGAACACTGAAAACAAAACTAATCCTGTTCTCCCAGGAGGAGGAATCCAAAAATAACCCCGTGGATGAATGAGCAGCACAAAGCCAAGTGCTGAGGCTTGGGTTGAGTTTGGGAGCTGAAAGCTTTCCAGCTCCATGTTCCCACTTGAATTACTGCCCGGGCATTCACACGCCGTTCCTGCACTTCATTATGAAAAAGCCGTGGTGTTTCTTTTTGCTTTTGTTTCCCAGTACGGGACATGAAATCCTGCAAAACCCTGGGGGAGGATGCAGGGAGGGAGAAGCTCCTTGGAGCAGCCTGCAGGCTGATGGAATCCATCCAAAGCTGAGGAAAGCCACTGGTGCATCGGGACATGGGCCTGGAGTCCACAGCTCCAGCGCTGAATTCCTGGCTGGACTTGCTAAGCTTGGCACGTTTGGATGTTCCTCTGTGGGAAGTCCTGGCATGGTGGCAGCACTGGGGATGCTCCTGATATGCTCCCTGCTCTCTCAGCAGGCAGGATGCAGGCACTGGGGTGGCTCACCTGCTCCCTGCCTGCAGGAAGGAAACACCCCCAAAGCCAAGGATGGATACCCATGGAACATCCAGGCCAGTGCCATGGCACCGTTTCTCACGAGCATCCTGGGGCATGAGAGAAGACCTTCAGCAGGAATCTCACACCCAGGAACAGGCATTCCTGGGCTGGGATTCCCCTGTGAACCCCACCTCCACATCCTGCCCTTCCAGGGGGAAGCAGCCCCCTACCCAGGTTTGTTCCCTGGCCACCTCCAGGGACACCCCAGCATTCCTGGTTCAGAGGAGGAGAGCAGCCAGGGCAGGGAAACCACCGTGCTCAGTGCTGTATGCTGAGGAATAGCCCTGTGGTCTTGGGAAAGCCTTGGGTGTGGTGACAGCCGACTCAGGGAAGCTGTGGCCAGCAGCTGCTGTGCAGTCCCTGTCACAGAACACCGGCAGGAGCACTGAGAGGAGGCAGCCCCGTGCCCAAACACCCCCCACCTCCCTGGGCTCCCAAACGAAGCTGAGTCCCTCTGTGGGGACAGCAGCAGTGCCTGTGTTTGGGAAGCTGGCCTCAGTGGCACAGCTGGGATTGGGGTGCCACCCCTACTGCCCTGGCTGCTGGCAGGGATCCCCACATCTCCAGGGATCCTTCCAGAGGCTCTGGAGCCCTGGCTCTCAGGGATCTGCATCCTAATAAGCATCATGATGTAACTCTGAGTAAGTCTTGCAAGGGATGAGCCTGAGGAAGCTGCCATTTCTTACCTTTTTTTTCCCCTCCCTTTGTTTCTGCTCTGGTTGAGATCACCCAGTCTGAACCTCAGCAACACATGCACCTTCTTCCCCTTCTCTTCCCATCCGTGGCCTCATTCCCAAAGAGAATCCCTGTGTCTGTGCCAGCACAGATGCTGCTGCCTGTACCTAAAGCTCTGGAATGATTAATTAATTTATTTCTACATGATTCCCAGTGTGGGAATGGCTACAAGTCTCTGTAACATCTCTGGACTCTGTCTCCACCAATTATCTCTGATGTCCGTGTGTTTGGTGTTCCTGCAGGCTATCGACCCATCAGCTGCTTCCCACACATCCAGTGCCCACAAGCCTCCCACGGATGCATCAAGATGCTCCAGTCTTTAAAACAGTTTTTGTTCTCTCCTAGCTGGGGTCAGGAGGAGGTTCACCTCTCCAGGGTGTTTGCATGGCATTGCTGCGGTATCTCCCGCATTCCTTTACTCTGTGTGGGAGGACAGGCATGGAATTGTGAGCAATTTGACCATTTTATTCCCTCTCCTGCCTGCAGAAACCACTGTCTGTCAATCCTGGAAACCCTTCAGTCTTCTGCACGACTCCCTGGCCCTGGGCTGGTGCCAGTGCTGCTCTGCAGGCTGCTCTCCTGCCTCTAGGGGATGGTCCAGGGTGGTCTCTCCTCTTCCTCTAGGCACTGGTGGGGAAGAGGACACCAAGATGGATGAAGGTTTTCCACAGAGAAGAGCCAAGCCCCTCTGGGAACTCCAAGGACCAAAGTGGAAGGTGTCAGGATCCAATGGAACTCATGATTGCAGTGGTGGCCACCAAATCCCTGGAGCTCAGAGGCTTTTGCTGTGCCAGCAGGGAGGTCCCTTTCCTGTGGGATCATCTCTTCTTCCTCCCAGCTGGTGCTGAGTCTCTCAACTGGGTTCTTCCCAGTTGGCTCCACTTCCCACATGTCACAGGGAGCCACGAGTGTAGCTGCTGCTCAGCAACAAAAAATGTGATACAGGTTATAAAAATGTTGCAGTAAGGTCGAAAAATCATAAAGAAAGGCTTCATAAAATCAGGCCTGCTCTGGCTAGCCTGTCATTTCTTCTAAGGCACTTTGCAAGTTCCCATGTGAAAGCAATCCAGCAATCCTGTTGTGAGCAGTTTGTTAGCACAACAATCTATTCCTGGCTGAAAAACAACTGGCACCTGCATAAACTGTTTTTACACCATTAGATAGAAAAATTAAAAGTATCTCTCACAAACAGCTTTCCTGCATGTACTCCCAGGGGATTTGAGTGACTAATCAATACAGAATAACAACTTGCTACTAACCAATAATTGACAAGAAAGCTGCTAACCCACTGGAGTCACACACGAGGTCTGTAAAACTGTATAAAAAGGAGTTTTGTGAATAAAGAATGGGCTTTTTCCACCATGAAGAAAATTGAGTCCCATGTGATTTATTCCCATATAAAAACACCAGAAGTGATGGGAAAGGGGTGTTTTCCACCTGGTGGGACATCTCCAAGAAGCTCATACAGGAGGGGATGGTCCAGGAGGCCAACTGGAGCTTCACCATCCTCCTCTCCTGGGTGGCTTGGCCTGAGGATTGAGCAGAGGAGAGAGCAGAGCATCCCCATGATCTGCCAGGGTGGATTCAGCTCCTCTGCTCCAGTCTGCAGCCTAATTGCAGGTGGGACCAGGAAGAGGAGCCTTCTCTGTTTACTCACATAGTTTCAAGGTGAGTAACACTCACTGGGCCCAGCTCTGGCTCCGTGGTGCTGTCAGAGTGAGACCTTCCCCTCCCAGCTGCCCCAGCCCCTGGGCTGCCAGGATGGGCTGAAGAAGCTCTCAAATGGAAGGACACAGGGCTTTGAACCCCCTCCTGCACCATCCCAGAGGGGCTGGGGCCCACAGAACTCTCCTTGCCTGGCACTGAGGATCTTTGTCCTCTTTTCCTCCCCTTCCCCCTTCCTTTTGGCACACAAGGAGCTGCTTTGATGCCCTCATGAGACAGATTTTCCATCGATAACAGATCCTTGTGATAACAGATCCTTGTGGTCACCCCTGTGACTGACTCATTCTTCCCAGGGGCTAAATTCTGGTGTCTTCAGCTCCCTTCAGGCACCTTGGGAAAGGAGATATCTTGTTTCCTTCATAACTACCTCTACCAAATAACCCCCTCCTGCCTCTGCTCAGGCCTGCCAATCCTGACTCTGCAGCTTGGCCAACCCTTGGCCAGCCTGTCCCCAGGAACTCCCTGTCCCTTGGATGTGGGAGCAACCCTTGCTGATGGGTTTCCTTCCTCCACAACCATGGGCTGAAGCAGAGGATCCCAGGAAAACATCAGACCTCAGTGAGCTTCTACACCCAGCAGAGTGAGTGGTCTTGGTGTCCTGGGTGGCTTCCTCTTCCAGGAATTACTTTTTGAAGCCACCCTCATCCTCCCCTGTCAGGAGAAATCCTATGGAGAAACATCTTCAGACATGCTGGATGCATTGGATGGTGCTGGGTTTTGCACAAGAGGCAGTGAATCATCACCCTCTCATCACTTATCTTCTCTGGACTCATGAGGATATCACAGACCTGGGTCACTCTGCCCTTGGTGCCCCCTTCTCAGCCTGTTTCACCACCGTTTTCACAGCAACCTGAGTTTTCAAGGAAGTGGGCTGGGGACAGTGACTCTTCGAGGGTGTTTTCCAAGGAAAGCTGCTGGGGGAAGGATGCTCATGGGATTGGGAAGCCGCCCTTGTTTGCCGGGTCTGTGCAGGGTGTGAGGAGCCTTGTCTGGGAACACGGTGTGCTCTGCAGCCGCCGGCAGTGGGAGGTGGTGGTGGCTCCCGGGGTTATTGCTGCACCACTGAGGTAAGAGGGATTAGCGCCGCGAGGTTGGGAAAGGGCCGGACCCTCTTGCCGAGCTGGAGTCGAATTGCAGCAGGAGCACCAGCGGCTCCACAGAGAGCCCGAGGCCACGGGCTGGCAATCACCACCCCGGCAGGCTGGGACATCTTATTGCCCTCGTAAAAACCTCTTTTCACTCATCAGGCTAATGTGGGTTTTGGCTGGAGCAATTAGAGCCTCACAAAGGGCCCACTCGCCTCCCACTGCCACATCCCCGCTGTCCCCAAGCTCCCCCTCGCTCCGCTCCGCCCTCCGTGCCAAGTATTTCCTTCTCCTTTTCTCTGCGGTGAGAAGGAAAAAATCCCAACCAAACCCCACAAAAAGGCCACTTTCCCCCCTCTTTGTCTTGCAGCTAACCCGTGGGTGCAGGGAGCTGTTGGAGCAGGAGCACCCGGGCTTTTGGCAGGAATGCTGCTGGCCTGTCCCGTTCGTAGGAGCTGAGACAGCCAAGCCTGCCAAGCACTGGAGAGCTGGGGATGAACCTGAAGCCGTTCCTTGAGCTGGGAGCTGGCCAAGCTCTACTGGCCAAGTGTCTTCTTTATTCCCTTCTAGGCTTTTTCCATGCCTGGGTGTATTTCTACAGCGTGGAGACGAGTGGAAAATTACTGGTGATGCTCCAGTGCCAGGTCCCTGCCCTGGCAGAGGTGAGCTAAGGCTGCGTGCTCATCCAGGGAACTTCTCACCACGGGATGCTGCTGGGGCTGGAATGCCTTGAAGAACCAGCTAAGAAGTTTAAAAAAAACAAAAATAAAGCTATTAAAAAGAAATAAATATTATAAATATGTCCCTTTTTTTTCCCTGCTTAAAAATATTTCTCTGAAGAAATCCATCCATGCTAGCTCACTGAAGTTTTTGCAGCCCAACAGCTGTCTGGGTTCTGCTCCTCAGAAGTACCATGAGAAAGTACAAATACATCCCAAACAGAGTAGATAAACCAGGATAAACGATGTGCACCAACATCCACAGTCCCAAATCCCTGTGATCCCATCCTCAGGGAGGAAAGGAGCAGTGGCAGAGAGCTTGGGATGACAGGGAGCACCTGGGTTTGGTGGGATGGCTTAGGATGGATGGATGGATGGATGGATGGATGGATGGATGGATGGATGGATGGATGGATGGATGGATGGATGGATGTTAGAGGAGCAAGGAGCAAGCCCTGAAGATCTCCCTTCTGCTGTCCAAGGCATGATTCACAGCCCACATGCTGCTCCTCCAAGGAAGCAGAGCAACACCACAATCTTCTTGCTATGGGCAAACCCCCGACTTCAACACGCAAACCAAGGAGCTGAGGTTGGGGTGCTGCATCCCTGGGACCTGGGAGCCTCCATCCCAGTGTGGTTCCCCTCCTCCAGGCTCAGGGATGCTTATCTAACCCAGTTCCCCTGAGCCAGGACTGGTGGGAGGGACGGAGTGTGCCCTGCTCACATCCAGGTCACTGGAAAATCCCCTTGGCTGGGACAGAAGGAGCACATGGACATCACACACACCTCAGACTGCTGAGCCTGGCCTCTCCCCTCCTCTGCAATGGCATCTCCAGCCTTCCTCTTTTCCTCCTGAAACTACTGATTTGGCCTGTATTTGTGAGCTGTTCTAGGGAATTTCACTCTTCCAGCCAGGAAGGGCAAGCCCAGGTGTTTTGGTGCCCATCAAAGGAAAGCATCTCCTTGGCAAACATAGCAAAGCCATTCATCACCTTCAGACACCTCTCTTCCCACGCAGCAATTTTCAGTGCCTGCAAAGGAAAAGAAAATAACAATAAATGAGTGAGGCTCTTGGCTGTGCCTGCTGCAGAATCCCTGGATGGGGCTGCAGGACCTTCTCCAGCCCAGTGTGGGACAGGACATCCCCCAGCTGACTGCTTGGATGCTGTCCTTTTCCATCTGTTCTGTTACTGGGACACTGATGTTGGGGCTGACCCCAGTTCCCCCAGCAGGGTTTTTACTGTGGAAACCCTCAGGAAAGAGGGCTGGGAATGAGGAGGTGGTGGATAAACCCCATTGCCAGTTTGGGGATGGCTTTATCATGCCAGGGAGAGGAGAGGAATGGCTGCTCAGGGTTAGGGCTGAAATGACCCCCTGCCTTCCTCTTCCCCAACCCAACTCCAAGTCCTCATCATCTTGCAGCTCATGGAAACCTGTTAGAAGGAGGTTTATTCCTGGCTGACCCTCCCTCAGGGATATCTGATGCCATCTGATCCACAGCAGCTGGATCAGCCCTTCCCACAGGGAACCACAGCTTGGCCCCAGTTCAGCATCTGCCCCTGAGCTGGGGACTCCCCAGCCCCAGTTGGCAGCTGGCCTTGATGCCACCAAAGTTCCTGGGGACTTCCCAGGGCTTCCCAGCCTTTGGAAGGGCTAACATTGCATCAGCCAGGCCTGGAGGAGATGCTCAGTGACACTCAGGGATCTCCTCCTCCTTCTCTTGGCTTTCAAAGCTTTTCCTGCTTTGCATGTTCTCCAGAAGGACGCCAGATCTCCCTGGGGCACTCTTGGTGCCACTTGGATGGGGACCTCCTTGGATCAGACACTAAGAAAACACAAATCCACAAGTTTTTTGTCCTCAGGCAGGTAATTAGTGGCTTGGGCTTTGCCTACGCCAAGCCAGTGGCTCTGCAAGACATAGCAGGTCCTGGGTTTTCCAGACTTTTCATCAGCTGGCCAGTGGCATACATAAATCCCAACCCAGGAAAATCCTGGATGAGCCTTTGCTGTTCTCCACAGTCCCAAAATCCACTGAGCACTTTCCCATCAAAGCTCAGCATCAGCAGAAGAACCATGCTCGGGGCAGGGTCCCATCTGCTCTCCAGAAGGTGATTCCCAGCTCACCATTCCAGCTTGGGCCTTCTAGCCCCAGCAGGACTTTTCAGCCCCAAACAATGATGAATTTTTGGAGAAGGCTCCATTACCCAGCGTGGCCCTGGCTGGGTAATCCCATCACCACATCCTGACACATTTTTTCCCCAATACCTGCAGCAAAAGGGAAAAATCCCCCATAGCCTTTTGTCCTCCCATCCCACCACCTCAGGCCAGCACCAGCTTGGAGGCTTCCTGCTTTCCTGACCTCCTTGCTGCTCCAAACATCTCATGGGGCCCACTGGATGGCTTGGGGCTGTGTCCTGCTGGATTTGACTGCAAGGGATTAGGGACAGACTGGGGAGGCAGCACAGGATGCTCTCACAGCCCCAAAGCTTGGAGACACCATCACAGCCTGGGATGGTTGCAAGTTGGTGCTGTGAAAAATGCATATGATATGATTGGCTCTTTGCAAATATTAAAATGAATACTAGATGTGTTATGTTGGAAAGTTATGCTGTATTAATCTCTTTTAAGTAGTGCTGTATGAATTTCTTTTAAGTAGTGTGGTAAATATGTTTTTTAGGCTATAGCTTAATATTAAAATAGAAACTATGTGATGTAAGATACTTTTTGTATTATTTTGTATACTTTTCCATTCCTAGCTCAAGGAATGGAAAAGATAATCAAGAAATTCTTCGCATTATCCTATGTGTATAGAGATAACAGCAACGGACACCAAGATCCCAAGAGAAGAATTATTGCCTCCTTATCAGGACAGCTCAGACTTTGAGGAACCAAGAAGGTCGATTTACAAGATGGGGGGGAAGCTGAAATTAAGCAGAAACCCCCTAGTTTGAAAGGAATGTTTGAATCATGTATGAGATCTATGAATATGCAATAGGCTATTGCTTTTAAGGGGTAATCCTTTGTTAGCAAAGTGTGCTTTGTGGCAGAGTGCCAGGCACCCTATGTCTGTAATTCTTTGCTTTTTATTGTCTCTTATTGTCCTAATTGTTATTACTATTTTCATTACTAATAAACTTCTAAAATTTTAACAAAAGCAAATGGCATCCCTAAAATCTCCATCATATCCCCACAAAAGAGTGGGCAGCACATGGAGAAGTCCTTTTCCATGACAGCATTTCAAAAGTCCAGGAGGAAAAAGAAATTCCAGAGAATAAATCAATAAACTTCTCCCAACGTGGTTTTAATTAGCAGTGTTGATGCAGACTTCAAAGGGAGGAAGGAGAGAGGAGGAGGAGCAGAGGCTCTGATTTAGCTCTTAGCAATGTGTATTCCTCTGCATCCAGCAAAGATTGAGAAAGGGATTGATTTTGGAAAAAAAACAAAAACAAACACAAACAAACAAAAAACAAAACAAAACAAAAAAAAACCAGCCCAGATGTTAACACATTTGCAACCCCAAAACCCACGGGAAAAAAAGCCCCAGATCCTCACATTCCTGCACTGACGCCCATCAGCTCCTCCCAAACACACGTGGCCATTGCTGACATCAGTTCCAGGAGAGCCGCAGGAGCTGGGAGGTGTTTTGGGGCCAACCCGCCTGTTTTGGAAACACTTTCCTCATTTCGAGGGTGGTGGTGTCAGCTCATCTTGGGCACGATGCCCTCCTTTATCTTCGGCTTCCCCATCGCCCCGAGGCTGCTCCTCCCAAGGTCATCCCACTGATCCATCTGGGTGGCTGCTCCTTATCTGCCCAACCAGGAGCAGCTTCCCCTCTCACCTCCAGGGATGGATGCCAGGCTGAGATAAAGATCCACTGGCTCCAGAAAGGGGGATGGAAAGAGGTTCTCCCATCCAAGCACGAGGTGGAGGGGACAATCTGCCACCAGGACACCGCTGGGCCAAAGAGCCCCAGGGCACCTCGTGCCCATTGTCTGGGCACGCCTGGATACGGGGAAATTAACATAAACCCAGATAAAACCA
Source organism: Molothrus aeneus (assembly GCF_037042795.1). Taxonomy (NCBI): domain Eukaryota; kingdom Metazoa; phylum Chordata; class Aves; order Passeriformes; family Icteridae; genus Molothrus; species Molothrus aeneus. The sequence goes on along the minus strand of NC_089658.1, from coordinate 3,540,492 downwards.
GGAGCAAATTAGCATAAAATGTATATACAGCCAAGAGAGGAGGGTGAGAGAGAAGCTGTTGCACTTCTCCAGGTATTTCCAAAACTTCTCTCCAGAGCCATGGTAGGAGAAAGCTGATTTTCCTCCAAAATTTTGTGCAGGCTGAAACCAGCAGAGAACCAAGACCAGGGGGAAAACCAAACCCAAACCCAAACCCAAACCTGTAGCGTTTCGCATCTCATCCTCTCCTGGGCTTGAGAGGATGCTCGGGAGAGGGAGAGCTTCAAATGCTGGCTCAGAGGGGTCCATCCCCACCATCTCCTGATTTCCACAAGGGAAGAGGAGATGGTGGCACGGTGGAGCCTCAGCTGGCGCATCCCAGCGGCACACCTGGGTGCCACGGGAAGGCCGCTGGCTCCGGGGGGGGTGTTGGGAAGGGGTCATGGGGAGGAGCCGGACCGAAGGACAGCCCCGTGCTCGGCACTGGCCGGATGGGGACGCGGCCGGCCGGGATTTTCAGCAGCTGAGTGAGCCAGCAAAGCAAACACAGAAAAGAGCTCCCGAGTCATATAAACAAACAAACAACCAATTAAGAGATGAAATGAATCTCCCAAGTACATAACCTTTCTGTTTAAACACTCTGGGCCTGGAAGTGTTCCAGCACATCTGACCCAGCTTCGCCTGTGATCTCCCTGCGGGATGAAAGGGGCTGGGTTTCAGGGAGTGACTTTTCTTCTGCCTCTCCCCCCACCTAATTATATTATCCTTTCTTTCTTGTGTTGGTTTATTTCAAAGGGAAAGTCCCTAGATGTTTCCTTCTGTTAAAAATGGGTTAGAAACGATTGTAAAATAGTTGATAATTGTTAAACATGTACTGTTAGTGTGGTCATTGTAAAAAGGGTTAAGAGGGTAGTTATAAGAAATCCAGTACTCAATGTACCATAAGTACACCTGAGTAAAGTGCATCACCCCCCAAGTGAAACGAGCCAGCCTGGACAGAATCGTAATGGCCAATCAAGCACCGAAAGCCTTCATGCAAATGAAGGATCCAAAAAGAAACCAATCCAAAGGGACAAAAAACAGGATAAAAAGGGGCATCTGACCCACTGAATTTGTGCTGCTCCACCTGGAACATCAGGGCCATCGCTGCTGAGCAGCCCCGACGGGAACGCTCTTGCTCGGCCCGCGGGCCTCCTTGCTTTAGGCCTTTCTTTTTATTATAATAAATGCTGAAATTACTTGAGTACCGGGAGTGTGGTCCCGTTTTTAACACTTCTGCATCCCCTCCTCAGCACGGAGCAGGAGCTGCCTCCCTCCCCATCCCTGGAACAGGACTGACTGCTGAGTGACCTGTTAATGACAGAATTCAAGGACGGTATAGAGGAAACGAAACTGTCCTTAAACTGGGATAAATCGACCCAGCAGCATTAAAAGAGCAGAGGGAAGAGAAAAACAGGCTTCAAAAGGAAGGCAGACAGCCCTGGGAGAATTCTGGGGGAGAATGAGGATGCTTCCACAACAGGACAAGGCACAGAGGTTTAAGTGGGTTAAACCCAGTTGCAGTGATGTTAATTTTACTGGGGTTTCTGTCCTCTGCAGCTCAGGGGACCCTCAGCCAGCTCCCTCCTTGGAGCATCCAACACCCCACGAGCTGCCAGACTCCCTCCTGCCTGCTCTGGGGCTTCCCTGTGCAGCCACTGCTGATTCAGGAGAGCGAGGGACTCACCCTGCTGGCTTCAGCACAGCCTCTAATCCCAGGCTTAACTTTAAACCCAGGTTTGGGGTCCCACAGAGGACAGTAGTCACACAGCCCAGCCGAGGTCACCGCTGAGTTATGCTGACTCTTTCCAGGGATGGGACAGGGTGGGGTGTGTGTGGGTGTGTGCACGGTTTTAATTAGTGCCGTTAAATTGCTTAAATCCACACCTCTGCAGAATTTTGTTAACCAAAACTAAGCGTGGAGGCTGCAGGGATAAGGACCATTTAGAGGAAGCATCACTTTAGTTTTTGAGAAAGAAAACCCTTGCTTGATACCAGACTAACAGCTCTTTCATCCCTTGGTGACAGGGTTCCACGTTAAAAAGGCTTTTATGGAGGTGCTTGATGTCGCCAAACACCCCATTCTGCCCCACCACCAGGTGCTCAGTCCTGTAGAAAATATTTGGGGACAGGGACCACATATTTGTGAGTCTGCTTAAAAGACTAAAATACCTCCTTATCTGGAGGCCAAGCACACAGATACAGCCCAGGTGCCATGGGATGGAAAGGGGTGATGCAACTTGGATATATCTGCATCCCTGGCAGGGAACAGTCCCCAAAACTCAGCAGACCAGGAAAGCTGGGTGACCCCCCCCCCAAACCCCACCATGCAGAGATGCTGAGTGATTCCCCAAACCCCACCATGCAGAGATGCTGGGTGATCCCCCCAAATCCCACCATGCAGAGATGCTTGGTGACCCCCCCCGCCCAAAGCCCACCATGCAGGGATGCTGGGTGATCCCCCAACCCCACCATCCAGGGATGCTGAGCAGTCCCCAGACTCCAAAATCTGGTGGCACATGTGGCACTCACCTCCCCACCCACCCCAGGGTGGAATTTATGAGCAAAGACAGGAACGGGGTTAAAAATAGCCTGAAGCCAAGAAAACCTGCACAGACAGGGAAGTGAGAGCCCCAAAGATAGTGCTCCCACTCTTTCACATCTGAGCTTTCAGTAATCACAGCTGCTTTCACTTCCCCTTCGCCCTCCGCCTGTTCCTCTGCCGCTGGGTTTTGGTTCCTCTCTGCTCCCCCATCACCCTCCCCTTTCGGAGGCCAAGCCTTCAAAGCACTTCAGCTTTTATTTCCCTGGGGTGCTGCCAGTTCCCATGTCCCGGCTCTGGCACGACAGTGCCCTCTGAGGAGCTGGGGATGTGACAGGGATGTGAAGTGATGTCTCTTCCCTGCAGTGATCCGGCTTGGATGGGTGCTCTGGGAGAGGATGGATGCTGGGTCAGGGGAGGGAGAGAGAAGGGTGAGGAGTAAGAAGCAGAGCAGCTGGAGCTCTCTTTCTCCACAGCTTTTCCCAGGTATTTGACTTCCAACAAAGCCCCAGCAGACCCAACAATTTAATGCTGATTACTTTTAAAGAGCCGGCCCAGAGAGGCGGTGCTGGAGGGACGCGCTGGGCTTTGTTCTGCTTTGGCAGCGGGAGTGCCGCTGCGTGCAAGGGTCAATATTGACTTTATGCCGAGGCAACTGGCTGGGTTCACGGGCTGCAGGTATTTGGGTGCTCCGGCTGCACCCTGCCCGCACCTCAGCAGCTTTTTCCCGGCACCAAGAGCGATTTGCTATCAATGAAAACTGCTGCTGTAAATAACATCCACCCAGAACATCTCAGAGCACACTCACCCCGAGGGTATGCAGGATACGGACTCCCTGGGGATGCTGCAAGAGCGGGGAGCTCCCCGCCCTCAGGAAGGATGTTCTGGATGGGAACAGGGGGCAGAGGTCTGCCTGTGTGTGCCTTGGCACATCCCAGAGCTGGAATTCTTTCTGATAATGGCCGCGTTCTTTCATCACAGCCAAATTTTGCTGCCTTTATAAAGGAGCTGTGTTTGCCAGGATGGCAAACGTGGTGGGTTTGCACAGTGGGCAGCAAGAACCAGGTCAGGGCTTTCCCTGCCACCCTCATTCCCACTGGTGAAGGAAATCTCTGCATGGCATTGGCTGCCCAAGCCATGTGCCCAGCAGGCAGAGCAGGGGGACAAAGGGACAACGCTCCCCTCAGGAGCTTGCTTTGGGATGGCTGGCATGGCTCCCAACCCCACACTGGTTCCTGATCCTCAGGGAAGCAGAGCAGTGCTCTGGAGCCTTGGGAGCACAGTCAGCCCAGTGCAAACACAGCAGCTTGGGCCATCAATTATCCCCAGTTAGGAAGTTTGGCTGACCCATGTCCATGGAGTTTATCTGGAGCCATCCCACGGCCTCAGGCTGCAGTGCATTTGGGGGACAAGAGCCCCTGAAGCAGGGATGGGAAGATTTCAGCTATTTTTTCAGGCACATGTTCTCATCTTGTCCCTTTTTACGCCTGATCCTCTCTCCCAGGGCTTTTGCCAGCCACAGGCTGGGCTCTCTACCAGCCACATTCCTTCAGGTTGACGTGGCTTTTCTTTCCTCCCTCATCCTTATCACACTGGAGTTCATGAATCATATTTCTCCTAAACTATAAACCACCCAAGCACCCTGTGGAAATGAAGCGAGACAGAGCAGAGCCAGGCCTGAGGGCTCAGGCTGCTCTTGGGGGTGCAGCTCTCCTGGGGAAAGGCTCTTGCAGCCATCCAAGGAGCCCTGGAGGAATAAATCACTTTTATAAAGCTTTTATCGCTGTGCTGGCCCTCCCCCAGCTTGTTTTGGCACTGCCTCTCCTGGCACGCTCACCCAGTGCTGGAAGAAGGATGTGGGGGGAATTTTCTGGATACTCCTGTGGGGAGTGGGGGGACAAAGAGTGACTGGGGTGCTCTCTCCCCACAGCTGGCAGTGGCCAATGATGACCTGCCAGGGGTTGAATGCAATGGGACAGGGGATTGGGAGCACCCAGGCACTCCTTGATTTCAGACTGAGGGCTCTTTGATTACACTGGTTGGAGCCTGATTTTAACCCTCATTTTAGGAGTGTCCATGCAGAGCCCATTTCCCTTTAGGATCCCAGGACCCTGTGGTCAAGAGTACATACATTTTATCTTTACTGTGATGACTAAAGTGACCTTTATTCCTCATCTTCCTGGACAGCACAAAGGCTTTTTGGTCATTCTATCCCCTTTATCCCATTTTCCCAGAGAGTCAGAAAAGTGAGGTATAACACCAAAGCCAGCATTCCCACAGAAAAAAAACTCCATCCCCATCTAAAGGACAACATGAGATCCCATGAATAAAACCCCAGACAGAGGATGGAAAACCCCAGAGACCTAGGAGGGAACTGCCCCATCAGATTATTTCAGTCCCCTGTGCATCTCTGAGCCTCCCAGCTCCAGGGAATTCAAGCTCTAATTAAGCTCAATTACTCCTGGAAACAATTTTCAAGCACCCATGGAGGCAGGTGGCCAGGGGAAGAACCCTGCACCTGCAAGTTTTAATTGGGAGCTTGCCCCACCAAAGTTAAGCTATCTGTGTTGCTGGTGCCAAGGAGTCTGTGCCCAGCCCTGCTGGTCTTTTGGCAACCACCTTATCACCAGTGAGGGTCATGCAGCTGCTTCCCAGCATCTCCCAAGTCAGAAGGGCTGGCCAGGAAAAAAAAATTAAGCACATGGAAAGCAAAACATGAGGGCAGAGGTTGGAACCACCACTATCCTTTGGATCACCTCCATTTTCCACCATCCCTCCTCTTACAGGAGGAAGATTTGTTTCTCATGGTGTTGTTTTGAACCCTGCCAGAGCAAGGAAAGGAAAAAACCTCCCAACACCTCCTGTTCTCACTTGCCACCGCTGATCTGTCACCCTGTGGCAACCCTTGGCCTCCCTCAGTGCCTGGCTGGGCTGTGGTTGGGGACAAAGCCACTTCCTGTCACCTCACGTGCTTTGGGGATCTGGAGTGGGTGGTATCCCTGTGCCCAGGGGGGCAAGAGGTGTCAAATCCGGAGGCCCGGGGTGCAAAGCCACAGCACCAGGTGCACCACGGAGACACCACTGCTCAAAATCTAAGTTTTGGGAGGTTTTGTCACTTTTTTCAGATGTTCTTTTCCTGCTGTAGGCTCCCAGGATGGAGGAGTGGGATGGGACAGGCATGTGAGATGATGCAATTCCCATCCCAACTCAGGCTGGGGAGCCAACTCCTGATCAAAGCCAGACCAAAAGAGCACCATGGCATCTCCATCCTCCTGTGGTGCTCCCTAAATCCAAGCAGCAAAGGAATCCCATGGAGTTTGGGATGGGGGAAAGCAGCCAGAGCCAGGGATGCTGAGAGGCATGTGCAAGCCCAGGAAAGGAGGTGGGCTGCTGCCTTTGCTCAGCTTTTGTCCTGGCTCTTTACCACTCCCAAGCCATGCTGAGAGAAACAGTTTTAAGCAGGATGAATGAAATTGCAACACAGCAGGATTCATGGGAGTGCTGCCTCGGTCATCTGACAGTTTCATGGGAAAGTGAAACAAAAAATCAGCGTGTGGCTCAAAAAGAAAAGCTGAAGGAAAAGAAAAAGCTCATGGGAAGTGTCTCAGGCCTGCCCTGTGAACCTGGGTCACACGCAGAGCTGTGAGGGATGGAGGCGGAAGCCTGAATGCCCTGAGGGATCCATCCCTCAACACCTCTTGGTGACCTCACTGACTAAGGAGAGCTTGGCAGTGCCTATTGCCCAAGCTGGCACAGAGCCCTGGTTTGGAATCAGGTCCTTCATCATCACCCCAAGCCTCATCCTAGAAAAACACTGTCCCAAAGTCACCTCCTCAAGCAGACAGGGCTTTCCCCAGCTCTATTCCTGCTCCTTTTCCACAGGGAGCAGCTCCTGCATCTCCCTGGCCACGTGTGGGGGCCTGTACCTGTGCCAGGCTGGAAGCTGCTCCTGCCTCCCAGAAGGAGCTTAACTGTTTTTCTTCTATTTGCCCTGAAGGAAAGGTGGTTTGGGCACAGGTTTATCCCAGCCTGGAAAGCTATCACAACCTGCTTCCAAGGAAAAATCACAGCAATTGTGCAGATCACTTTTCAACATTTCTGGAGCAGCTCAAGGCAGCAAAGCAGGCTTGGAAGAGAGGAAGGCTCTTATCAGGAATGTGGTGTTTTGCCCTGGACTAGAGGAATCTCTGTTGGATTTTCTGTGCTGCCAAGTCAGGGAGCAGAAGAAGGGATAAACAACTCCAGGCAAAGGAGGTAGCTAGGACAGATCCCAAGGACAAGTGCCAGTTGTAGCAGCCAAAACACACATTGTCCTGTGAGGAGAAGAAACACCATTCACATCAGAAGTCATGGAAGCCAGAAACATCTCTGCTACTGTCAGTGAGCTTAAGGGAAGGTCCTCTGAGAGGCTGAGAACATGAGCAAATGATGCAGGTCACTCCATAAATCCTGGCAAAATGCAGAAGCCACAGCCACAGCACCACTCCAGCCCTCTGTGTGAGCCACAAGCTCTGCTCACACCAAGATCCTTCTCAGAAATTGTGACTATGTGGATTTCTGTCAGTGGAAGAGCCAAAACAGGAAAGGTTCAGAGGTTTTAATTGTGTGGGATGGGTAAGTTAAGCAAACCTAACCTAGTGACCTCTTCCCTCATGCACAGCAGGCTGGAGGTTTCCCTCACTGTCAGGATGCACATGCTGTACCCAAGGCCTCAATTTGTTTGGGTTTAGTCAAAAATGAACTCTGTAGGTCAGCAGTGATCTGCTGGAGCAGTATGTTCCACAGCTCCCAGTCCTCTCAGGAGCAAGATCATGTTCCCAAGGAAAGGCTGGACTGGGGGAGCCCTGCCTGGTCTGGCCCATAAGGGCACAGGATTTCCCAACTTATTCATGCCAGGCAATAAATTTTCAAGCTGAAAAGGTCATCAAAGGTGAAGTTTCACTTCATTCCCATGGGAAAAACGCAGTCTTGGCTTTCCATGAGGGCCTGGCCTGCTTGTTTCCTGACTGGGGCACCCAGATGGGCAGGAGGCACTTCAGAATGAGGTTGATACCTGCATCCCTCTCCAGACAACAGTTACAAAAGGACTGCAGAGCTCCTTTCAGTCAACTTTTTCTCTGATAAAACCCCTAAGCAGACACAACTTAGCAAAGATACTGGCCAAAGCAGTTACAAGAGTCAACTCATCAGGGGAAGGATTAAAAATTCTTTTTTATTAAGTTCCCAGAGGGAAAATCTGTTTGGACAGTGACTCCTGCTGGGAGGAACATGCAGCCAGCACAGCTATGGACCAAGCTTTGGAGAGCAGGAATGGTTCAGGAGACACTTGCTAGAAGGGACTGCAATTACCCTGCACCAGAATTTGCAGGGCCTTTTCCTCTTTAGAACCACAGGAGCTCAAGCACCTTCTGCAGCCTGCCCAGAACAGAGCAGGTGTGAAGCACTGGGGGCTGAGCAGCTTCAGGAACAGTTACTCCCAAAATACCACAGGGTTTTCCACACTAAAGCAGCACATTCTTGGCTCTGGTTTTTAAAAGTCTGTGGTGAGGTACCACATTTCAATTTGGCACCAGCTGGAAGACAACCGTTGGCTCCTTCTGTTGGAGAGCAGCTAAAGGTATGCATGCCATGGTACCAGGGCAGCTGAGCCCAGCTTCCTGCTGGCTTTATCTCCAAACCATCAGGAAGGCACAAAAACCACCATTTACATGCCAAAACATCAGCTCTGCCTTGGCACATCCCGTTCTTCAAGGATCCTTTTAACTCTTTCCACGATGGTCCACACTTCTGCCATGGCACCTCGGCCTGCAGGGCAAGAGCAAAACCACATGGTGAAATCCAGGGTGGGGGTAACCTAAAGAAAGTGTGTGGAGCAAAATTCCCTATCTCACCTCCTTTCTCCAGGGTATATTTCAATCCAAAGTTGTGTGGTTTCAGAATCTTTCTGAAATAGTTTTTGCCTACACAAAAGACTTGACAAATCCATACCATTCCCATGACTCTGCCTGGGAGAAAGGACCTCCATTAGAGAAAGCTGTTGTGGATTCCCACCAGCCTGAATCCTGGGAGCAACTCTTGGAGAAGGCTGAGTGCTGGACAGAACAAAATGGAAAGGTTTTTCCTTTGGGCCTGGTTATCTGCCAGATGAACATCTAATCTATGTTGTGTTGCTGCTTTCCTTTGAAGCAGTTTTAAACTCAGGTTCAGAATTTTAAAGCCTGAGATTATTAAATCACCTTGTCTAACCTTGTGTGCTCAACTCAGCACTGGGAACTGAGGCCATTCACTCTTCTAATTTGCCTGGAGCTGAGGAAAAATGCTTCTCCCACAGGTATTTGTCTCTTGGAAGACTGAAAAGGAGTCTCCCTTGGTATTTTATCCTGCTGGCTAATTGAGCTCATAAATTACTGCTCAGCAGAAATTAGTTCTGGGAAATGCTGTTTTCATCTTTTTCAGACCTATAAATCCCAGGATGTCTGGAGCATCCTGTGGACAAGCTGCAGGCAGATTTGGACCCTTCTGCTCTGCTAAGCTCAGGGAGAAGAGCTGCACCTGACAAGAGACACTCCTCTGCATGGTTTGGCAGAGCTAGACCCCTCCAGAACACTTCCAAGGCCTGCCTTCTTCCTCCACCATCCACTACTCCAACATCTCTGGCAATTCAGTGCTGGATTCTGAGGTTTAGCAAAGCAAACTCTTACAGCACAGCTCAGGCCTACAGGTGGAAATCTGCCAGTGTGCCAGGCTCTAGAAATCCAGCCAAGGATGATGAAGACAATGGCAGTGTGGAAACTATCCAGTCAAGAAACTCAGTTTGGTATTCTAACTCTTTTAGCTGGACTTTCTGTCTAAACCCACACTTTACTAAAGGAGAAAAATTCATCAGATAAAACTCAGAGGCAGTAAGGATCTGGTGCATTTCAGGTGAGACTCAACCACACAGGGTGAGGAAGAGAAACCTCCTAGAGCAAAACAAACCACAACATCAACAGACAAAACTGGTGCAAACTGAGTCTCTCCTGCACCACATGTGTGAGCTTTGCTACGTGCTGCTTGTGTGGAAACCAGGGAAACCCCTGCGTGGATGGAAGCCACAAAACCAAAATGAGTGTGGAAGAGGCTGTGGGGTGAAAGGCCTGAGAAAAGGGGAAGGGGTGAAAAAAAGTCAGTTGTGGAGACAAGTTTGGTCTTCAGAGAGATGGAATCCATTAGTGTCCTGCCATAATCTCCCTACAGGATGCCAGGAGAAGTGCTGGTGTTTGCCATCAGGAAGATCTTGTTGGGAATTGACTCACAAGCACAAGTGGAGTCCAGTCAGATCAGGCTGCTCCTGCCATCCCTGCATCCCTCTCCTCCAAGCTCCTTCAGGAGTTTGCTCTCACAGCTGAGACAGCTGAGCTGGACATGAAGAAATTTGATCATGTCATCATGTCTAAAATCCCAGTGGAAGGCTAGTCATCTAGGATATTTCAACTGATGTCTCAGTTACTTGACTACACTTACCTAACTGTAAATATTTTTCAGTTTTCAGTTCCAAAAGTACAAATCCATGGAGGCATTGCACCTACCTAAGGATTCCAAAACTAAGCCAGGCCTAGAATTTAACCATGAGAGACATTTTAACAGCCTGTCTTTGTCACAGACTGTTTATTGGACTGACAGGGTGGTTAAAATCCTGCTGGAGCCAGGGCTGTTACATAGAAGTAGGTGCAGGCTGTGGCTGGAACTAAGGCACATTTTACAGAGATTTGCCCAATGAAATTTTAATAAAAAAGCAAATCCATTCATCCAAGTGGTTTGTATCAAAACCCTTCCCAAAAGTCAAAATACCTCAATTTAAAGCAAACTACTAAAACTCAAATGAGAGCATTATTTCTTAACACTGCAAGCTAAATGTATTCAGTATGCACTTCCTCCACACCCCTCTTTCACTTCACAGAACTCCGGTGTCAAAACCCCAAATCACAGCTTGTTTGGGAGGCTAAAAAGTAACCCAGGCAACAACAACAACAAATGTTAAATGTGTGTCCAGCTACACCCCCAGCCACATCTGCAAAGGGCTTTTCTCACTGTCTGCACTCAGGGACAAGATTTAATCCCAATGATGGAACTGAGGTGTCATGGACATATTTTATGAAAAATCCTTTTGCTAGGATCTTTTTCTCCTGAGAAGCTGAGAGGCCTGAAATGTAAACAATAATTATCTGCTGCTGTGGAATGCAACAGGTGCATCTTTGATTGGTCTTATGTGGTTGTTTTTAATTAATGGCCAGTCAAAGTCCAGCTGTCTCAGACTCTCTGGTCAGTCACAAGATTTTACTATCATTCCTTTCTATTCCTTGCTAGCCTTCTGATGAAATCCTTTCTTCTATTCTTTTAGTATAGTTTTAATATATCATTTTCTTTTAATATAATATATATAATAAAATAATAAATCAGCCTACTGAAACATGGAGACAAGATTCTCATCTCTTCCCTCGTCCTGGGACCCCTGCAAATGCAGCCACACTGAGGAACTGAGGCACAATGAAAACAGCCCCCAGTCCCAGCAGAGGGCAAAGTCAGGACACCCAAATACCAGCCTGGTGAAGCTTGCCACAGGAACCTTCCTTCTCTGTGATCTCCCCTCTTCCTGAATGAGCATTTCTGTTAAGTATCAGGCTCAGCTGGAAGCTCTTAAGGCTATTTAAAAATTAATGATGAGGGATAACACGGGGCAAAGCTTCAGCTTTGGCAGTTCAACATCTCTGTGGCCACACAGCAAAAGGCAGCACAACCCTCCAGGACAGGGCAGGGAAAGGGGCAGGAGCCAGGAAAAGGACTGACCTTCATCTCCACACACCAGTTTCTTCACCACACAGGGGATCTCCGTGTAGCCAAAGGCCTTGAGCTGCTCCACATGGCGAGCTGTGATGGGATGCTCCCACATGGCCGTGTTCATGGCTGGGCAGAAGAGCAGGGGCTTGCTCAGGTCCCACGCGCGGATCACACACGTCTGCAGGAGAAGCCATGGCGGGGCTGGGATCTCCTCACTCCTTCCCATCCCTTTGCTGCACCTTTCCAGCCTGGCTGTTGTTTTGTCAGCACAGCTGGATTAACCCATGGGCTGAGATTAATTTGCAGCACATTCCAGCCAAGCTCATCTCTGACAGGCAGGAAAGATGAGGGAGGCTAGGCAGAGGATAAATCCCACCCTGCTCTAGGCAGCAGCCCAGGCAGAGCAAACCAAGCTGGAAAAGGATGTGTAAAGACTGTGTGGGATACAGAGGAGCTGAGAGGTGGCCACAGATCTTACTGACTACAAAGACACCCCCGGGGCAACACTTCAGATAACAAAGCTGAACACTGAAAGTTGGCAATGAGTCTTTCTGACATGAAATGCCAGCTGGATCCATAACTCCCTGTAAGGGAAACAATGCTGCTTCCAGGATACAACAGAGGAGAGCACGAGCACATATGGGCTGCTGCAGGAGATGCTGGCAGGTTACAAGGCATCTGGCAGCTCCTGTGTGCTACAGGCAATCAAATCTGACTCCTCAGCACCTCCAGATAATCCAGGAACACCTCATCCCCTTGGAAAGACAATGCTGGTTGCTCTTAGTGCAATGTCCATTGGATTCCCCAGGCCTTGCAGCATTTCAAACAAAGGAGCTTCCAAGGGAGCAGCTCTGATCACAGAGTCTTACAGGAACCCTGCCCATCCTTTTTATACCCTGTGACTTGAACCCTTCCCAGCACAAGGAAATCTGATGAAATCTGTTCTGAGCTGCCAACCAGCACCTCCAGCACTCACTTCCCTTTCCTGGAGCTGCCTCTTCCCTTCACAAGGCTCTCAAAGATTGGCAGGAGCCTGTGAAGCCACACATCCCTGACATCCATCCTGAGCTCTTCCCTCTGCACATCCACAAGGGACCCAGAAGGACAAGACATTGCTTGTCCCTCCCACAGATCTGCTCTGGGTGGATTTTGTTCATTTATATGCACTTCTTACCCAAAAGGCTGTAGGTCACACAGATCTGCAGCTTCCTGAGACCTTTTGTGTGGTTAATGCCTGGCCACAAACTATTCAGCCCCACTGAAGGTCCCCAGCACCCAACAAAGAAGAACATTCCCCTTTAAATACACTTTCTGATTAGGCTGAAGAGCTCAAGAGCCCTTTAAATACCAAGAAACAAGCCTGAACAAGCAAAATCCTCTGTAGCTGAGGCTGGGAGGTAAGTGGGCATGAGCATGTCTGAAAGTCTGTGCTATGTTAGGTGAGGGAGGTGGTGAAGTAGCAGGAAGTAAACAGTTTTATCTGATCTCACAGGTGTCTTTCCAGATTGCATTGAAAAAAATGTAGAGGAACTCAAAAGGGAGTGAGTGTGTGTTTGTGTGTATGAGTGACAGAGAGAGAAGATGGAGGCAGAAAGAAATACCACCCTCCAGAAAAGCAGGGAACACAAAGCAGGGCTGGGAAATGAGATGAGAGGCTGAGAGAACTGAGGAGTGGGAACAGATTTCAGGGAAGAAAGGAGACGGAGCAGGGGAATCATGCTGGGGAAGAGAGAGACAAGCAGATGAAAGGGGAGCAGAATGTGCAAATCTCACTGTTGGTGATGCTGCAGAAGCACCAAGGTTCCATGGAGGCAAGGTCAGGCAGTGCTGAGGGGTGGCAGCAGTGGCAGGCAGAGCCTGGGTACTCACCAGCAGGTTGTCACAGATGCCATTGGCGACCTTTGCCAGCGTGTTGGCATCCAGAGGTGCCACCACCATGAGGTCAGCCCAGCGCCGGAGCTCAATGTGCAGGACGGGGTCCGAGCGGCCCTTCCACAGCTGTGGGGGACACGAGGTGGGCAGCACCAAACCCTCACACACCTCATCCAGCCCACCCAGGAATCACAATTCCTGATGGAATTCCTGTGGGATTATGCTTATGGAATTTAAGGGATGGCAGTGGATCAATGGATAGGGGGAGCCTTCCCCACAAGACAATTAACACATCTGACAACCACAGCAAAGAGCTGTCCCTACCCATGGCATTCCTTAGCTTTGCAATTATTCCTAAGAGCTCCATTCCTCAGCCAGCTGAGCCAGGCAGGCCCAAACCAGGGGTACATTTCCTGGGAAACTCATGTAATTTATAAGTTTCACATTGATGTGAAGCTGCCCACTGGCTTCTCATGAGGTACAGACCCCTAAACGAACACGTCGCTTTTAATTAGGATGCACAACCCTACTCACACTCAAAGCAGCAAAGAGAACCCTCCTAAGTACTGCAAGAAACAGTGTCCTGTTGCCCTTCTCCATGATGGATGAGGTTTATCCAGTTTGGCACTTCTCTCCTCTCTTGGCTCTCTGAATCACAGAATGGTTTGGGCTGGGAGGGACCTTAAAGCTCACCTTGTCCCATGGGCAGGGACACCTTCTCCTTGACCAGGTTGCTCCAAGGCCCATCCCACCTCTGAACACTTCCAGGGATGGGGCAGCCACAGCTTCTCCTTGACACACTCTTGAGTGATTATTTCTGTTTTCTCTAAAGCCCTGAATTGCTCAAGAGAACCCTGGTTTTAAGAGCTCAGTTAACTGGGAAAGAGTCCTGAGAAGCAGCAAACAGCATCAGGTGCTTATTCCCCAGAGGAGACCCAACCACAGGCCAGCAGGGGCTGTGTCAGGGCCACAGACTGCTCCTCCTCTGAGTCACGGGAAGCCACAACAAAAAGGCAGCACCCGAAAAGCTGGGGCTTCCTGAACACCTTTCCTACCTCCTCCACTCACTTCTATCCTTTCTGGCCATGTTATTGTCAGAGTGAAGGATCTCCCAAAGAGATGCTGAGCAGGCTGTCACACTGAGCCCAGAGGAGGCCATCAAGCTGATCACAGGGATGGAGCAGCTCTCCCATGAGGAAAGGCTGACAGAGCTGGCAGTGTTTAGCCTGGAGAAGGCTTTGGGATGATCTAATTGTGTCCTTGCAGTGCCTGAAGAAGCCAGCAAGATGGAGGGAGGCTACAAAGGCCTGGAGCAACAGGACAAGGGGAAATGGCTTCCAGCTGCCAGAGGGCAGGGTTAGATGGGATATTGGAAGAAATTGTTGCCTGTGAGGGTGGTGAGGCCCTAGCACAGGCTGCCCAGAGAAGCTGTGGCTGCCCCATCCCTGGAAATGTTCCAGGCCAGGTTGGATGGGGCTTGGAGCAACCTAGGATAGTGGAAGGTGTCCCTGCCCATGGCAGAGGGTAGAACTGGATGAGTTTGAGGTCCCTTCCAACCCAAACCATTCTGTGATTATTTCACACCACAAGGGCTCCGTGCCTGCTCTCCAGTGTGCCAGCAGACCTCAAAGCTTGACCTCCAGCCCTTCTATCACCCCACTTCCTCAGAAACAACTGCCTGAGGCTGTAGCACCTTGGGATCCAGTAGGTATCCACCAATCCCTGAGACCAGCCAGAAAGTTTCCCGGCTGTTGTCACTGGCGTGTTTCTATCCACTTAAAAGTGATGCTCATGTGTGAGCAGGAATAGGGGTAAGGAGAGAGCACCTTGTGCTCAGATCAGCACTGCAAAGCAGGGATGAAATGTATGGAAAAACAAATCTTGATGCTTGTACAATGAACCTCTTCATACTCAAGGAGTCTCAAAGTGTGTCAGTAAAACTGCAGTCAGGAGAAAAAGTCGTTTCACAGGGAGCAGAGATGTTCACAGCCCTGACAGCTGAGCTAAGGAGAATGAAGCTGCTGCCTGCGTGACAAGTATGACTCATGACAAGCACCAAACTTGCTCACCATGGCTCTGCAGTGGCTGTCTTGACATTTCCTGACACTCAGAGTAGCTGAGCCCAGGGTTGAGAGAGACCACTCTGTACTCTCCCTGCCTGCTGCAGGACAAAATCCTGCACTGCATCAGAGCAGCCTCTCTCTTCCTCTTCCTTTACAGCACGTTCTTCAAAAGCCACATTTCAAACATATATTCCTAGACCAAGGAGTGAATCTTGGCTCAGGTTTAAAAAAGAACTAAGTGTGGTTTCTTGCAAGAAAACTTAAGAGGAATGCTTTTATTTGCAAGGACAACTCACCTGCCACTCCTCTTCATCACCATAGAGGGTCACAGGAATCTCCTGGGCATTGTAAAAATGTTTTGCTCTCTCAGTAGTGACCACCTTCACCTCGAGCTAAGCAGAAAGAAAAAGACCACTGGTTAGACTTGAGGAGAATTTAGAAGGTTTTGTGGCTTCTCAGAGAACCTCCCCTATTCACAGCTGAAAGGCCAGGCCACCACAGGGATCTGCAGGAACCAGAAACTCATTTCATGTCTACCTAAAACAGACAGATCCTCACCTGCCAAGCACAAGGGAAAATGTCTGTGCAGCTGTGTCCATAGCACAGGGTTTCTGTGCAGCAAACCAGTGGCTTCCACAAAGAGAGACTGGGTGAACACACGAGGTTTCTGAAATCTCAGATAAACCTGCAAAGCCATTGGAACCTTCTTTTATTGGGGAAAGCCTATCCCATCCTTCAGGTGTCTATCTGGCACACACTTACAAAAGGTGCTAAGGTGAACCTCTCATTTCCTCCTGCAGAAATCTTCCCAAGTGGAAAAGGGGCCCTTTCCCTGTTTGCTATGTGTCCCGCAGCTCTGATAAACGTTGGCAACAGCTCCTGCCACAGGCAGGGAACCAGAGGTGTCCTCCACACACCAGGGTCAGCCAGTGTCAGCTCTGCATGCCCTGACTGCCCATGTGGGACACGGAGCTGAATTTCCGGCTGAATTCCTCCCAAGGGTGTTCCTTAAACCCATCAACATCAAAACACATGGATGGAGCACTCTGAAGACTGGTAATGAGGAAGATGAACCTCAGGCTGCTGATTACAGTGAAAAATACCCATTTTCCATGGTATTGGCCAGTACCTGCTCCTTCCAGCAACTCCCAGAACCCACTGCATGGTTCTGTTGATCTGGCAGTGAGATGGGGAGAAATCAGCCCCACCAGCTGCTCCTTCCTGCTGGAAAGCAGTGCCTTGAGGTAGAAAACTGAGGAGGCACTTGGTGTGTGCACTCCTTGCTACAACCAACTGCTGGAAACCTCCAAGCTCCAAGAAGTTCTCTGCAACAGCAGCAGTGATACGACAGAGCACATGAATCCAGCTCCCAGCACCGTTTATTCCAATGGGAACAAGGCAGTGTTGGCTCCTTGCATCCTATGAGACTAGAATAACAGCTGGGAGCAGTGGAAAATCCCAGCCTCAGCATATTGTGCCCACTGGTAATTTCCCCCCAATTTCTGAAAGAAAAGTGACAGGATAAACCAGCTGCACGACACATTTTTGGTACTGTACATTTGCTTTTCTGCCACTTCTAAACGTCTGTTTTTCTTGAAACACCCCCGACTGGGAATGACAGGTGTTCATAGTGTTTTTGAGCATGAAGATCACACTCCCAGGCATTAGCTAACTGTATTATTTCCATGCTAACCTCACCCCACAGGAAGCTGCTCGAGCCAAGCAGCGACACCCACAAAGGTGCTATCGCTGTTCCGCTGCGCCGCAGGCTTCGGGTGAGGTGTTAACCTCAGTCTGCAAAAAATTTATTTATTTATTTGGGGGGTTTGAAGGCCACTGTGCAGTTTGAAGGAGATGGCTGCTCTCTGAAATGCTGCCATTGAAAAAAATATTTATTTCTTCCAAGCATAAGCCCATGACTAGGGAAGAGTTCTGTCTGTCGAGCACTGCATTCAACCATTCCAGGCCAGAACGTTGCAGAGGGATGTTGAAGGAGTTTGAGTGCTGAAATCCCACCAGCCCCCAAAAAAGTTGTTCTGTGAGTTAAATATTCTCCCTAATGAAGGTCTTCTGCTGGGGTGGGCTCCTGGTTCCCTCAAGTCCCTCCAGCTAGACTGGGAAGAGCCCACTGTTCTCAGGATTACCTCAGCCTGCATAGTTTATTCTATTTACCTGGCACACCCTCTGTTTGCCTGTGGATATCTTCAACAGTAAAGGGAGTTTGGCCACACTCAAACTCCCTCACTGGAGACAGTTTAGATTAGTTAAAGGTCTTTGGCTTAAGCCAAATCTCCAAAACAAACTTTACCACAAAGCCCATGTTCAGGCAACACTGCTGGTCTCTGATAGAGGATTCTCCTGGCCCAGCCCTTTGTGCTCAGGGGAAGGAGGTGCACGTGGTTATTTTATTTTTTAATGGCTTTCTCAGGTCTGACAGCAAAATCTTTCTAGATAGCCTGAGCACATGAGCTCCTCTGTTAAATGGCACCTACAGGCTGAGGCAGAGCCTGCCTGGCAGCTGCACAAAGAAGTGACAGGGTGTGACTTTAACCTGAAGTCCAGGTGACATCCTGGAGCTTCAAGAGCAAAACATTCTGCCCACCAAAAAGTCTGTCCTTGCCTTTCTTTAACCTAGGATTGTTAGCATTCAGAAACACATAATCACAAGAATGATTATATGCAGGTGTTTTTATTGAAGAGCTCTGGGTGTCAGGGGTACAAAACCAAATATGACTCCTGAACATGAGTTCAGGATGAACATGTTTTTATATTCTATCATCATATAACTTTCATGTTAATTATTAAACTTATATTGTTCTACTGTATACATAGATTTCAGCCAAGCATGGGCTCCTCGTGGTCCCCCTCAAACTTCTAACATAGTTTCTCATGATTCTTCTTACAACTAAACAATAATTATATTTAATTACTAAACAATCATCACATCTAACAATTATATCATTTATCATATACTGCTTACGCAGATGCAATTTCACGTGATCTGGCAAACACAAAGCCTAATATTTTCAGAGTCTATTTTTAACATTTTTCCAGGGCCCCACTAAGTCTAGCTTCTTTCTAATTCCCCGAATTTGATGATTTTAAAACCTTTTACTATCAGGATCACAGGCTGGTTTGGATTGGAAAGGAAATTAAAGGTGTTCCAGTGCCACCCCCTGCCATGGGCAGGGACACTTTCCACTATCCCAGGGTGCTCCAAGCCCTGTCCAACCTGGCCTTGGACACTTCAGGACAAGTCAAGGACAATTCAAGCAAAAGGCAGTGAGCTGTCACATCCCCTGGCACCCTTGAGGAGGTGTTAAAGTTTAATGAGCAGCAAAATCACTCTGCCAAGCCGTTCACCACAGAGCATTTCAGGCAAAACATCCATTTAAACTAACCACTCTGGTTGCAAGCCTGTGACCACATCTCCTCTGGTATCAAAGCCATATTCTGCTCCTGCCCTGCCTGCTTTGTAAAGCTCTGCTCCAGCAGTAAAGGAATTGATGCAACAGCCTGGCGCAGGATCAATAAATGCCATGGGAAAGTTACACTGACTCAGCAGGCCTTGAAATCACAGCAGAAATGAGTAAATAACTTGGATTAATAAGCTTTTATAAACTCCTGGATGTCTCAATTTTGCTTTTTCTGCCCTAAAACCAATGGCCATAATCTGCACTGGATGTCACAGACCTCTGGGGCTGCACAGAGAGTTTGAGTCCAGCTGTCTGCAGCTTTTCATTATGAAACAAATACTCAGAGAGAAGCAAAGCGTTTGAGCCAAATTCCTACCACAGGTCATTTGCATTCTGCCTGTCACCTACACAGAAGGATGTCCCAAGCTCCAGGAGCAAAGGAAAATGGACAATGGCCAAGTTAATCCAAGAGGGAGAGGATTAGAAGATCTCTATCTCTGGCTCTGGGCTGGTCACCCCATTCCTTAATGTCATTTTTCTTTGTCCTTCTTATTTCAGGCTGGGACCTTTGACCTCACTAATCACATCAGGCCAAGTCATAAATTAACTGAGGCCTCCCTTTGCCTCATCTCCAGCTCCCTTTCCAGCTTGGGTGACAACATCAACCAGATAAACCAGCACCTCCTCTGCTTTTCTACTAAATGTACCCACAAGGTACAGCCTCCCAAGGCACCCCAAAGGAAATTCAGGCAGCAATCTCATCAATAAATCTGCAGATTTCAGTGCACTCTTCTTGCCCCTGCCACTCTTTTCTTTCACTGCTCCAAAATAGTTCTTCCTTTTCTAAAAATCTAAAAGTTTTCTATGTTTAACTTTATCCTACAGCAAAAATAGCACATTTCCCTCCCTGATCAGGCACCAGTGGCCCCTGCTGGGCACCTCTGTTACTCCAGACAACAAATAGTAAAAAAATACTACACAAACACATAGAGCAGCTTGTGTTCTCCATTTCTGGTTTTACAAGGTCTGTTTTCCCTTTCGGGGTCACATTTGGAAAAGCCATATCCCACCCATGCAAAACTGCAATACCCTGGAGATTTCAAGTTTCAGAAGCATCACCTCTGTCTGCAACCACATTGGATAACCTGACTGACAAGGACAAACTCCAGAAAAAACAAAACACCCAAAACAAAGATCATTTCAAGTATGAAATGGTAAGAAAGAAAAAAAAAAAAAAAAAGATTTTTAAAAACAGGTGAAATTCTCCTCACAGACTTTTTTGAAAACTAAGTGGCCCCCAAGGAGGAACTTGTTATTTTTGTTATTTTAGCAGAAGGAACGGGATCACTCCCCAAAACCAGGGTAACTCCAACTTCACAAAGCTCCACCAAGAGCTTCACTCACCCCAGGGATTTTCAGCAATTCTGCCACCAGCAGGGGCAGCTTGAGGGCAGCCACGCTTCCAGTCACTCCCAGCAGCACATGGAATTTTTCCTGTGCCACAGATGAGCTGTTTCCTGCAGGAATGCCTGGCTCTGGCAGGGAGATGGGCTCCATGCTCCAATCCAGCTGTGCAGGCACAAGGAAACAAAGACACTGGGCTAACACAGCCTCCAACCCCAACACATTCCCAACAGAGGGGGATCTAACCTGGACTCTGCAGGACCCAGAAAGATGGGATGGCTCTGGGTCATCCCCAAATGCCACCCATCCCACAGGGAATTCAAGCACCAGCAGAACTTTGAGGGCAGCTCAATGTGTAATTACATTTTTCTGTCAGACACTAGGAAACAGACTCCTAAAACTTGAGCAGAGAGGCCACAAATGTGCCCTGGAAAAGTTCATGCCCACCAAAATTAAAACTCCCACATGTTGAACATGGTCCAGAATTTAGGGGAGATAAATAAATCAATTTGGGATAAAATTTTACACCAAGTTCTCTAAAGGCAAACAAACCCCTGCTGAGATGCTTTCCCTCTGTACTCTCTGGTGATTAATAAATGCACAGAGATGTCTTAATAATTAAAAATGTGGGGCCTCACTGCATGCACAACCATCTTGTTTCTCACTGTGTCCCTAAATATTAACAGCAACACTAGAAATAATTCCCTAGCAGCTCTAATTCAGGTCTGCTGCTTCCTCCTGGCCTCCCTATGCTGCTGCCACACTGATAAAAACCAGAAATTAATGTTTTGGTGAGGAAACTGACACAAATATCTCAAATATAATCAATTAATGATTAAGCAGCAAAGAGCAAATCCAGTTCTTGAAAAATCACTGCAACCAGTAAAGTTTGTTCCATTTTAGTGATGTCCTTGTTGTTCAAACTGTTTGGAATCACTTTGGGTGGAAAGAAGATGGACACTGGCTGTCCTGATTTTTGGGAGCAACTCAGAGGGTGGAGAGAGGAATTTCACAGGATCACAGCCTGGTTTGGCTTAGAAGGGAAATGAAAGTGAACAAATCCCACCCCCTGTCATGGGCAGGAACACTTTCCACTAAGAACCCAATTCCAGCTTTGCTGATTAGCAAGGGTAATTAAGAGGTGAGGAAATGCAGCAGGACATTGGCTGAGAGATTTTAATGCTTGCACCATGCTTTGCATATTCATCTATATTTAATTAAAATCAGATTATTATGATTATATATAAATAATTAAAATTATTATCTACTTAAAGCATGCTTAGGATGTTTCCAAAATGTCCACAATTAATTCCACCAAAGCATCCACAAATTAAGGGTAATTAAGAGGTGAGGAAATGTAGTAGGACATTGGCTGAGAGATTTTAATGCTACCACCACGCTTCACATATTTATCTACATCTAATTAAAATCATATTATTATTTATAAATAATTAAAATTATTATCTATTTAAAGCACCCTTAGGCTGTTTCCAAAATGTCCACAATTAATTCCACCAAAGCATCTACAAATTAAAGCCTGGGTATTAAAAAGTAAATTTTTAAGTAGGAAACTTTCAAAATGCTTACGAACTATAAAGTAATAATAAAAAGGATAAAAATGAAAAAAATAGAACAATTATTAAAATGGTAAAATAATGATAAATACGGTAAAGCAATGGCAAAAAGGTGAAAATTTTAAATGGTACAAATGTAAAAATAAAAGCAAAAATAGCAAAATAGTGGTAAAAATATAAAATAACGGCAAAATATTATAGTAGAAGCTGTATGTATAATAATACATGTAACATAACGATAAAAAAAAGTGCTGGGCCGCGCTTTCCTCTTACCCAAACACACCTGTGGTGAAGCAGCCACCAGAAAACAAGCAATTTACAGACCCTTAGGGGTTAATTAAATTGACTTTTAATGCGGTAGCGGTGCTGCAAACGGCTCCAAAAGGCCGCACACCAGCACCGAGAAGCCGCAGGGCCCCCAGAAAGTGACAAACAGCGCCCGACACCGCTCCGGGCAGGGCCGGGAGGGCCGTGAGGGCAGCGGGCGGACCGGAACTGGGGAGTGCCGGGAACCGGCGCACGCACGGCGCTGATTGGTGAGCACTGCTCCCGCCCTCGGCGCTGATTGGTGTGCACTGCTCCCGCCCTGGGCGCTGATTGGTGCGGGCAGCGCGCGCGCCCAGCGGGAGGAAGGGGTGTCATGGCGGCCCGTCACGGCCCCGTCCTGGGTTATGGCGGCAGTGCTGCCACCCGGGAGGGCTTTGTGCCGCTCTGTGCCCCAGTCGTGCCCACGCGGGGGATCTCGCCAAGGGCAAGCGGGTGGCTTCAGGCTGCTCAGGAAGCAGTCTTAGCTGGGATTGTGGCTCGTGGCAAGGTTTTGGAACGGAACAAAAACCAAAGAAACTCGGTG
This sequence comes from Molothrus aeneus, assembly GCF_037042795.1. Taxonomy (NCBI): domain Eukaryota; kingdom Metazoa; phylum Chordata; class Aves; order Passeriformes; family Icteridae; genus Molothrus; species Molothrus aeneus. The sequence goes on along the minus strand of NC_089658.1, from coordinate 3,517,936 downwards.
TAGAAGGCCTGTGGGGGACAGTATAGAGGAGAGGGTCTGAGGGCCCCTCAAGTGACAGGGGTGATATCTGAGCCCAGGAAAGTGCTTGAGATCAGGAGTGAAACCTTTCCTATGGGATTCAGGGCAGCCACACAGAGCTGACAGGGTAAAGTAGATTAAAGGACTGAGTATTCACTGTCCGAGGCACAGACAGATAAGGGGAATGGCTTCCCATGCCAGAGGGCAGGGTGAGGTGGGATACTGGGAAGGAATTGTGCCCTGGCACCGGGTCCCCTGTGGCTGCCCCTGGATCCCTGGAAGTGTCCAGGGCTAGGCTGGATGGGGCTTGGAGCAGCCTGGGACAGTGGAAGGTGTCCCTGCTGGAGGAGCTGTAAGGTCCCTTCCCACCCAAACCATCCCATGATTATGTGGGCACGACAGACCTGGGGCAGCCCGTGGTGCCCAGCCCTGTGCAGATCCAGCTCAAAAGCAGCAGTTATTTGGACATCCCTCTGATATTGGCTACAAACAAGCAGCAAGGCCAGCAAGAGGCAGAGAGAGCTGTGCCCTGCTGAATGCAGGACGTGAAAGGCAACAGGGACACCTCAGGAGAAGCCCAGGTGTGTTCTATGAGAGGCGTCTTACCCAGCAATAGGAACAGCCCATCTCTCCCACCCTGTGGGCTTCGGGAGCACCACACTTTGAATCAGCCCCACCTGGAGCAGGGACAGCTTACAAATAACCGAGGTGAGAACGAGGGGTCGAGTTTCCCACCTGGCTGGAGCCACGGGGGGAACGTTTCAGTGCTCACACATCGGAGCTCACACATCACTCAGGAGACACATCGAAGAGGAGGGTTAGGTGCTGAAGCAATGTCTGTTAGTTACAGCTCGTTACAGTTATTATTGATGCATCTTATTGTCAATGCAAGAGGTGAAGTCACTTAATCCATCATTTCTCAGACACGGATGACAGAGCACGTGGTTTGGCAGAGTAAGTTTTAGGCGAGCTAGAAATGGATTGCACAATATTTAAACCTGATTAAGTACATAATAGGCTTAGCAAAGGATTACTTTTCTCCTGACATTTTATACATAAATATATACACACACACACACACACACACACAGACAGGCATTTTATCAGTAGCTGCATTTTAGTCTGGTCAAGAGACGACTGCCTATTGCAGAATGACTGGAGTGACACCCTTAAAAAGGAAACTAGTCTTGGTGTGCTTTGCTGGAGAAGAGAAGGTCCTTTTTGGGGTGATTCTCAGGGGTAGGGGTCACATCCAAGCATCAGTGGAGGGCTGGAGGGGACATATACGGGGCTGGGGACTCGCACAGTCCTGGCTGGTGGCACACTGAGCTCCTTCCCTGTGCCAGGCAGGAAATACTGGAGCCAAAGGGCTGGATTGGATTCTGTTTGGGCTGCTTTTCGAGGACTTGGAGAAAAATTTGGCTTATTTAAAGTGCATTTAGAGTTGAAAAGCATCTCAGAGAAGTAGCTTTCCCTACCCCTGCCCTGCAGCATCCATCCCATTTATGCTCCCACTCATAATCTTTTCCAGGGTGTGCCAGTCACCTTCCCCAAGAAGTGTTGGTCTGAGCTCAGCTGCCTCCTGCGAGGGTGCAGGATCATTATTTAATGTCAAACATCCCCAAATTGGGCAGGGATTCGGGCCTGACAGGGATTTCTGCACCAGGAAAACACAGGGCCACATCTCACCATGCTTTTCAGGAGTGCAAGTGAGCAGGAGTCCTTCCCTCCAGCCTGGAGGTTTCCTCAAGAGACTTAAATTAGCACAAACCTCCAAAGCTAACAGGGACAAACCTTGGCCTGGCTATTTCCATGAGCAGGGAAACTGCTTGGATGTGCTGGGATTTGGGGTGGCAAGATTTGACCCGCAGCCTTGCCCAAGCACAGGTCCTCTGAGGAATGCTCTGTCACTTTTACAGCTGCTTTTCAGAACAGAAGCCTTAAAAAAAAAAACAGACTCAGGATGCAGAATCTGGAATGGGATGGTTGTATACCACAGGGAAAACCTGTCCTTGCTCCCCAACACACACACACATGCACACACACACACTGGTCCTCCACGTCGAAGTGTAAACTACTCACAACACCACACACTGAGAGAAGTTGTAGATCCTGAGCCAGGGTGTAGATTAGGAATCTCTTGGCTTCCAGCATATCAACAGCAAGATTGAGGGTTTCTTATATTTTTTTCCCTTTTTTTTTTTTTAATCCTAAATCAGCCAGCCACCTGCTAGTTAAAAAGCAAAAGAAAAAAGGAGAATTCCCAGGATTGCTTGCCCTTGCTGAGACAGTGGCAAGTGGCTGGATGCTACCAACTGAAAGAGAAAACTCACACACATCAAAAACCCGAGGTTTGGGGCTTATTCCAAGAGGGAAGATGGGTGCTGGTTGCTATTTTTCCCTTTTTGGGGGCATGGGGGGGGGTTTTGGCTGATGAGGTTCTAACGTACACCTATCACCACAGTAATTAAAAAACCACCACCGTACACTATTCCACAGGGAAAAAGAAGACACGTGAATGGACACTGACTACCACGCACAACAAGAGCCCTGCAGGTCAACTCACGGCCTCTTCAGAACGAAAAAGAAAGGAGAAAAGAAGAGCTCAAGACAAGAAAAACAGAAAAAAAAAAAAAAAAAAAAGGAAAGAAAAAAATCCCAAAGGATCTCGTTACAAAGACGGGAAAAGAACCACCATTATGGTACACTCTGACTTTCTGAGACAGCTGCAGAAACTCAGGCTCAGGCTTCCTCCTCCCTTTTTCCCCCCCAGCTCTTCCTCCTGAGGACAGAGTCCTGCTGCTGCTCACATCTCGTTGGAGTAGGTGTAGTTGGGGGTGGCCGAGTACTGCGTCTCGTGCTGCATCATGGCGCCCTGCGCCGCCCCCATGGCCGCGTTCTGCGCCGCCTGCTGCACGTGGGGGTTCTTCCAGGCCCCCGTGGTCCACTCCTCCTGCGCTTTGCTGAAGCTCCCGCCACTGCCCCGGTAAAACTTGTGCACCTGCAGGGAAAATCCAGAGGGGCTGAGCACCCGCGGCCGGCACGGAGCTCCTGGGGTGGCAGGAGGGCCACCCAAAGCCATGTGGAACCCCTGTTCTTCCTGCCATACCATGGTGAGAGCGATGAAGGAGAAGACTGCCATGGCTGTGAAGAGCACGGTGGGGATCAGCATCACCACAGCTGAGCCCACGTTGGTCCCAAAGAAGGAAATCGCTGCAATCCAGCCACTGCAAGGGGATGGAAACAATTGGTTAATTAACCACCTCTCCCAGACTGCCAGCAGCCCTCCCAGCTCCTCAAACCATCTTCACCAAGGAGAGAACCAGTAAGGAAGCTAAAACACCATGGTGACCACCCTTGTACCCAACACAGCAACATTTTCCTTACCAGACCCCCCATCCAGGGATCCCCACTGCCTGGATAATGCTGATCACCAGCTGGGCCATGAAGGTGAAGAAGAAGGCCATGAAGCTGAAGGAACTGTCTGTCCTGCAAGAGAAGGATCAGTCACTCCTGCACCTCCATCCCCGCTGCACTCCAAGGAAAAGGAGATGCTCCGACGTATCAGACCTGGCTGTGGTTTAGCAGGAGGGTGATGGAAAGAAAAATTAAAGGCAAAGGAGAAACTGCAAGAGGCTGAAGGTGGTCAAGGGAAACCTGGGAAAGCTGTGGGGCACCAGACCCTCCCTATGGCTCAGTCAGCTGGGCTTGAGGACATCTGTGTTGGGACACGACTCTCAGCTCACACCACCCCACATGGGAATAAATACACCCCTAGTTCTCTAGATTTGGGGACTGACCTCAGCACCACAGGTAATCTGTACAAACACCTCAAGGATTCATGGAAAAATATAAGAGATGCCTCAGGGATGGGAGGGAAAGTGGCACCCCAGCTGCATCCTCACCACTATCCCCCACCACTGCACAGAGGCACAAGGAAAGTGTCCTTACAACACCTGATGGGGGGTTTTGCCCCCAGGAAATCCCAAACACTCTGGTTTTGAAGGTTAGAAAGTAAAGCTAAAGGGCTGCACAGAAAGGAATTCCCCCAATTAGTCAGGCAATGCCCCAAGCTAAACACTGACCGTTTACGAAGGAAAACAAGGCAGAAAGAAGCCAGGCTCAGGTGCGACCACTTACTTGAAAGCTTTGTAAATAGGTCTAAACCAGCAGACATAGGAGCAGGGCGTAAAGAGAATGAGCCAGAGAATTGCCAGTCCAAAATTTACAGCTCCGCCGCCTCCAATGAGCCACGCGAGGCAGCCCACGAGATTCACCGCCAAGGTGATGCTGTTCACTGCAAACACACACACACACACAGAGCAGAGTAGCACGGATGCAAGGGTGGCACTGAGACACCAAGGACCCCAACCCCAGGGAACGTGGCCTCAGAATCGTGCCCTAGCTGGATTTCCCTTAAATTAAGCTGGGAGCACATTCCCAGGCTGGCTGGGCCGAAGGGGGTCAGGCCTCAGCTGAGTGTAACAGGAGGAAAATCAATGTATCACTGAGAGTTGTAATTCCCTAAGCAGTTCCTGAGCTCTGAAGATTGGCAGGAGTTGCATCCTCCCGCTCCTATCAAGCCAGGTCACATTTCCACTAACAGAAGGAAACTGGAGGAATTGTGGTGAAGTTTTTCGCTTGCTCCAGATACATCTTTGCTGAAGGAGCTTGTGCAGGAGCTCCCCGAGCACCACTGAGAGCCAAAATGCTGAACTCCTGACCCTGCCTCGCCGGTTCAGGGGGTGACACATTTCCCTCGCCCACCCCTGCCTGGGATCAGGCCACACAAGGGCTCTGACTATGAGTCCCAGCTCAGCAGACACAGGACAAAGCAGAGAAGGCTCAGCTGCGTTCTGACGCCTCCGAGTTCGGAGAATGATTCATTATTTCGACGAGAACGAGAGCCCTCCCACCACCGCCTGCCTGAGAGCTGCAGCTGGCAAGGCAAGGAGCTCAGCTGCCCTAAAGGACATGAAGGGACCTTCCAGCCACGCTGTGCTGGGTGTCTGAGGGGCTGCTGGGGAGAAAATGACCCAGAGAGGAGCTCCAGAGGCAAAACCCAAGGGACAGTGACTGGCTCTAGGAGGTGGTGCTGGTGTTAAGGAGCAAGGACCAAGGTCTGCTACATTAAGAGGAAGAACATCCTGGTTGGGATGGGGAGGGAACTGAACACCCCCAAGAGAGCTTCCCCAGGGAAGCACAGCTTTTTTCCTTCCATGCCTTAAACAAGCAAACCTTCCTGACATGATGAAGCTACCCCAGGGTCACCCTCCTGACAGGACACAGCCCCAGGGATGCCAGCCTGGTGCCATGGCAAAAGCAGGAACACACCACAACCTCTGTTGTGTTAGCTCAGCTCTTCCTAACCTGCCCCTAAAGCACAGGGCACTCCCTGGGCACTGGTGCTTCCAAAGTTCAGGGGAAATGCCTGATAAGGGAACTGAGTTCTAGAAAGAAATTAAATGCTGGTGCCAACTTGCCCTGAGCTGTGCACGTTTCCACCTATGCTGGGGTGTGACCTCTCCCTCTGGCTCTGTTCCCTGCCCGTGTTTGGTGAAGAAGAGAGATCCAGGATAGCTGGAAGAGCTGGAAGCTGGTGACAGCTCTGTTAGCACAGCACGGCACACAGAGGCATGCAAAAGGAACAGGCAAGCTCCGGGAAGCCTCAAGCTCCACATTTTGGGGAGCAGGCACACCAGCCCTCCAGTCTGAGCTGTCTCCTCCTTACAGCAGGACATCAACAGCACCACCAGTGACCCTGGGACACTGAGCCAGCTCCATAGCTCCATCCTGGAGGCTGGAAGGGCTGGGATCCATGGGATGCTGCAGCCCACCTCTCATTCCTGACTTTTAAAAGGAGACACCAAGGCCTGGAGGGGGAGAAGGGCTTCCCCTGACCTTATCCTGCCCTTTCAGCTGGCAGCTCCTAGAGGAGCAGCCTTTGGAGAGGCAAACAGATCCCACTGGAGCCATTCCCACAGGGCCACTCACGCATCCAGAGGTAGTAAAGCCGCTTGGCCATGGTCCGGTGCTGTGGCGGGATCTCCGCATCGAAGTCCTGGTAGAAACATGGCTTCAGGGGGATGAACTTGGGCAGGGGAGGGAAGTTGTTCACCTTTTCTGCAAGGAAAAGTTTCACTAGTATCAGGCTGAACAAAAACCAAGAGGCTTCCTAAATAACCCCAAGAACAGTCAAATTTTACACAGGAGTTAAGGATTTCCTATGGAAACTGCCACCAACCCACCCGAAAGGATCAAATTCAGCCCTCACTGGCCACAGAGATCCTGCAGCCATGGACACCCCCCCCACCCCACTGATGGCTAACGAGGTGACATTATGGCCAGTAGAGCCCACAATGATCTCCAGAGCCCCCTGTACCTGCCATGCTGGCACACGCTCAGCCTCTCTGCTCCTCGAGAAAAATACTTGGGAAAAACGTGGGAGCTTTAGCAAAGCTGGAGGAGAACGAGAGAAAAAAAGGTTGATTGAAGTGGTCAGGGACGTCTGCAAAAGCCTTCACCTTCCCTCCCATTCCCAAACAACTCAAGGACAGCAGTTGGCTTCACTTCTGTGACACTCTGGACTATCACACATCCAGGCTGGCACCTGGCTGGCAGTGTGATAAATCCTGACTCCTCTGGCTCAGGCTTATGTGCCAGTTAAGGCAGAAGATTACGAGAGGATCCAGTGATGTGGGGCCTCCCACTCCCAACTGACCTACATCCAGGAGAGGGCCAGGTAGGGCAGCAGGGAAAGGAGGTGGCTGTGGGCAGTTTGAAACTCTCAAGTTCATTACCTGACCCCAAAATAATTATTTTAAAAAATGTATTATTGGGTTTTTCTTGCTGAATTCCAGCACAGGGGACTACCTGGCTGCCTAGTAGCTGCCATCTCTGCAAGCCCAAGCCAAAAACAAGGCCAAAACGGGAGCAGAAAATCAGAGCAAAGAAATCAGCTGGAGAAAAAAAATAAATCAGTGGCGATTGTCACTAGTGAGTCACTTGAGTGCCTGGCTTAACAATTACTCATGTCATTTGGCACCTCATTCCAGAGCATGCAGGTGGGAAAGGAGGAGAGCTCAGCATCCCAGGACCATCCCAGACCATTCCATGCTCAGCTCTGTGCCAGATGTGAAAATTACGGCGAAATAAAGCGAAAAATTATTACCTGAGGTTTTAAAGAGAAGCGTGAAGATGGCGTATCCCCACCTGCCTGCAGGTTTTGCCCTTTCCCAGTTATCCAGGCAGCGACCAACACATTTCCCAGGACACGGGGTCCCGGCAGTTGGTGCCTGGGGCTCCTGGGGGGGATTTGGGGAGCTCTCTCTAGGGGTCTATTCGCACCCCCCAGGGCTCGCCGTGCCCGACATCCGCCGGCAGCCCCCGGATGCTTCCATCCCGCCAGTGCTATAAATACGAGCTCCTCGGGCGCGGTGACGTCCGCCCGGCCGCCCCTACCCACGTGTGCCGGGAGCGGGGACACACGGCCCGGCACCCCCCGGCCCCGCCACCGTGGGGCCAAAGCACCGGCACAGCGACACATTCGGGTGGGGTTTTTTTGCAAAATGAGGAATATGGTGGAGTGGATGGAAAAAGGAAGGGGGATCGCATAGGGGAAGGCACCGAGAAGAAACAGCTCTGGTGCACGGGGCGCGTTTGGGGAGGGCAGGCAGGGCTCGGCATCGCTGCCCCTACGTTTCCACGCGTGAGGGGCTGCGTGCCCCACGCATCCCCACCTCACAGCCGGCGCAGCCTCCCAGCAGCGGCCTGGATCGGGGAGAAGGGCGGCCCAAGCCCCGCTCGGTCCCCGGTGCACCCACGCGTGTGCAGGGTCACCGCGGCTGTCCCCACGCCGCGCATCCCCCCCCGCAAGCGGATGCAGAGCGGGAGGTCGGTGCAAAGGGCGGCCAGCCCCCTCGGGGGGAGCATCCAGCGCCCTCACACCGAGGCGTTTCCCCTCTCCACACTCCCGGGACTCACCACGTGGCGTGACCCGTCCCGTCCCCTCCGGTCCCCGGCGGGTGGCGGCGGCCGCCCGCCCGCCCGGTGCTGCTCCTGCCGCAGCGACCGCGCTCTCGCGAGACTGCGGCGCCGCCGCCACCCGGGCTATGGGCAGCACCGGGATCTCGCGAGAGCGCCCGCCGCTGTCCAGGGTCCTGATGCCGCCGGATGGAGGGGCGGGGCCATGGGGGAAAGGGCGGGGCCTACTGAAGGGGCGGGGCCATTACGGGGGCTCTATAGGGCTGGGGGTTCCATGGGGCTGGCAGTGCTCTATGGGGCTTGGGGGGCTCCATGGGGCTGGGAGTGTTCTATGGGGCCTGGGAAGCTTTACAGGAATGGGATCTGTATAGGCCTGGGAGTGTTCTATGGGGCTGGGAGTACTCTGTGGGGCTTGGGGGGCTCTATAGGGCTCAGGGCTCCATGGGGTTTGAGTGCTCTATGGGGCTTGGGGGGCTTTACAGGAATGGGGGCTCTATAGGGCTGGAAGTGGTCTATGGGGCTTGGGGGGGCTTTATAGGAATGGGGGCTCTGTGGGGCAGAGGTGCAGCGACCCCTACCCAGGGTATGGCAAGCATTATGTGGGTAGAAGATCGCCCTGAGAAGGGCAGGGGCTCTTGGGGACAGCCCCTGGCAGGGCACACAGGCTCCCTCTATCCAGGAGGCAATGGGAAACCAGCAGCTCCCCACCAGCAGGGCCAATTTTGGGGTACTCCATGTTCATACCCTGGTGTGCTTCATTCTGGGAGCAGTAATTAATGAATGACTTGCATGAAAGCCAGAGGACATGTTAATTGCTTTTGCCAGCGATGCTAAGGTTGGGATGTGGAGGGCAGGGGAAGGGACTGGACTGATTTACAGACAGGACAGGGATATAAATCCAAAATCAGCCTGAGAGCTCCATAGGCTGTGTCTCTTGTTCTCAGTGCACATCACTTGGACCTCCTGCCTTAGAGCTTGTGAAAATATCAGTGAAATGTTGTGAAAATTACTTTATTTGACAGCTAAATCATCCTCCCTTCCCAGGGTCCAGCCTCGAGGGTCACAGAGGGGCAGCAAGGACAACATCCCACCAGGTGAAGATGAGAACAGCTGGGCAAGGAAGCAGCAAAATCTCTTTACACCAGTGAGCCCTGGTGGCCAAACCCCTTCAGCAGGGGAACAGCGTTGCTGTGGGGATGCAAGGAAGGAAACCTGGCAGAATCAGGGAAAATGCCTGCTTCACAGATGGTAAAATAGAGGGAAGCAGGAAAACCAGCATGCCACAGATGACCTCATAGCAGAGGGCCCAGCTCTCCACTCTGACCCCTCTCTGGGTCTTGGACCCTGAGCTGATCCCCTCAGAGAGCAGGGACCTCTGCACACCCAGCTCCATGCCCTGCCCAGCAACAGGGAAGGAAAGGGGGGCAGGGATGGGATCATGGATTCCAACTCCTGCCAAGCACTGGGGGTGCTCAGTGCCTTGGAGAGCTGCTCTGGCTCTGCCTGTGGGCAACTGAGCACACTGGAGATTTGAGGCTGGATTCTTGTCCTTTATTTCTTTTTCTCCAAGCTTTTTCACACCTAAATTTCCTCCCCACCTGCATCTCTGCTGCCTCAGCACCTTCCCATCCCACTGAGGCTTTGGGAATGATCCTTGCCCTCAGCACTACCACATTCCTGTCTGCCTGCAGATTTTCCAATCAGGCATATTCAGGAATCAAATGGATGTGCGCTCCCCTCCTTCCCAGGGAATGCCTGAAAAGCCAAGGGATAACAGGGGGAAGAGCCTCCCTGCCCATCCCACACTGCCTAAACAGGGCAGGCTGGGGAGGAAGGGCAGGGCCAAAGAAAAGGCTGGATCAAGCAGCAAATTACCAGCAAGAAAATAGGTTCAAAACCAAGGAAATCAATCCACAAGTCCAGTTTAGGGTCAGTCTGTCGGTTGGAGTCCAGAGCAGCTGCAGCTGACCCAGAGACCAGTCCTGACATAGCTGAGACTAGGACTGAGACCCCTGGGTTGAGCTTAAAAAGAGCTCCTGGGCCATGGGTGGGGGGAATTGGGGTCCCAGGTGGGGTTGGTGAGGAGCATTCAGGTTTATTAATGCCCTCAGGGTCGTTACAACATCCCTCTGCTTATATGCTGGAGCTCTGCAAAGGGATTTGTCTTATGAAAGGGATTTTTCCCTTTTCTTTTACTGTCAGGCTATTCAAAATGAGGATTATCTTGAGCTCTGTAATTTTCTGCTTACGGTAGGGATAAGACCTCAGCAGTGAGCTGGTGCTACCCCAGGATGCTCCAAGGGTTCCTCTGGTATCTTGGCACAGCCCCTGCACCCTGGGCTGCATCCTCAGGGGGCTGCTCCTGAGAAGTAGCAGCTCCAGGACTGTGATTGGGATGGTTCAGGGGATCCCTGCAGCTGTGGCATCTTGGAGGTCCCTCTGCACCCCTTTTGCCAGGGTGACAATCCATGCTGGCATCAGCCTGCTGCTGAGTGCAACGTGATGAGAGGCTGAGACCTGAGCCGCGCCGATGTGACGCAGAGATGGGCGATGGCACCCAGACTTTCCTTGTATCGGATGCTCCCACTTTCCGTCCTGTTCCCAAGCAGGGCCACCTTGCATGAAAGAAAATATGGAGAGGGCAGGTGGAGGACAGGGGCTCAGGTTACTGCTCCTCTCCAGCTGCCCTGATCTCTGTTAGGAATATGTTTCTGGGGTTTTTTCCCCATTTTCCCAGGTTTGTCTGGGCTCCGTGCTGTGTCCAGCAGCCCTCTGCATTCTTGCCACCACCAGCTCTCCTCTTGGCTGCTCTGCCAAGCAGCTCTTCCAAGATCACACCTCCTGTGGGGTTGGGACCAGGCAAGAGGGTCCCACAGGGATTTGGAAGTCCTCTGGCATGGGGTTGGGATGGCACGGGAATGCTCAGAGAGAAACTGTAATGGGAAAGGGGAAGCAGAAACCACTCCCTGGGTGTGGGTCCTGCTGCAACCACAGTGGCTGCTCAAGAAGGACAGACGGACAATACTCAGTGTGTAATTCCCTTACTCTTATTTTTGCATCGCTCCTGCCTTTCCCATTTGCTTCTTCTTCATTTTAAAAAGGACTCCTCATTCTCTTTTCCAGCTTTTGTTTCCCTGACCCCCCATGGTTGGAGCTGTCTGTGCCTTTGTCCCCCATCCCTGCTTTTCCTCTCCCACCCCACTGAGCTCATTTCAGCTATTCCTTGGCTTGGAGTAACCCATCCACTCTGTTGTCCTCCAACAAATAAGCTGACAGGCTAATGAATAGCTTCAGATGGTAATTAGCAACGGAGTTGCTAATAATGAATTTCATTTACATTTTAAGCGCTGCAGAGGGAAAATAAGCCCCTGTCATTAATGCTCTCCCTGCTCCCAGCACAGCCTTGGCCTTGGGGGGAATGCACCCTCTGGAAGCCTTTCTGTGATTGCACCTCTCCAGCCTCCATTTCGGAGGCTGTGATAGGCAGAGTTCATTAAGCAGCAATTAGTGATGGAAGGGGAGAGAAGCTGCTGCTGCTTCCATCATTCGATGGTGGGAAAGCACCACGATGCCATGGAAAATGGGCCACAGGAGGCAGGAGCTGGTTCTGGGCCAGGAAAGAAGGGCTGGATGCTTCAGCCAGCACCAGGGACTCACGTGGCTTGCCCAGAGCCCTGGAGCTGTCAGCCCTCCGTGTCCATGTAACCCTCCCAGGCTACCTAGAAAACGACCCTGAGGGGTTTCTCAGTCCCTAAAATCCTTCCCCATTATTTCCTCAGGGGTTTAGCACATTTTGAAGGCAGGGCTTTCCCAGGGTTTAATTCTTCCCTGCCTGCCCAAGGAAGGAACCAAGTGCCATCTGCATAGATTCCATGAATTGTTGTCAAATGGAAAGATGGAGAAATGTCATTGTTTTGTCTCATAGCAGTGAGGAATTCATGGTGGGAGCACAGGGAATAGGTTTGCTCACTACTGCAGAGCACCAGAAGGGAGTTGGGAATGCTCAAAGCCTGGATCTGGTGCTGGGGGTGAGCCTGGGAGCGTTGCCTGCCCTGCCTCAGTTTCCCTCTGTGTGCCCAAGGAGCCTCAGGGAGGGTTAGATGGATTGGGAATCAATGCTCTGCATCTACAGGGGTTTTCAGAACACTGCTTGTGCATGGAGGATCCCATCCCATCCCTTCCCATCCCATCCCACAGACCCACCCAGACCCCAATCCAGTGTTTGGATTGGGGGGGTGTCCAAAATCCACCCCCATTTAGGCAGTGTGATCCACAGAAAGCTGCTTTGGGGACCACAGGGATGTAGCATCCTCCCTGGATAGGAGGTGACAGCCACATCCTGCCTTCACCTCTAAGGACATGGGAGATAGATTTATTTATTTATTTATTTATTTATGTATTTTTTCAAGCCCTGCTAGGAGTGAAACCAATCCAGGGGCCTCCAGAGGCCGATAAGATTTGACTGCAAGTCAATACTCACATGTCTTTCCACTGTGCAATGATCCCCCGGCCAGCGGGGCGGGAGGGGACAGGCAGGTGTCAGGGGCAGGCAGAGGGCCAGCCTGGGGCAGGGACATCGCCTCTGCTCCGGGAAGGGATTGGGGGCAGGAAGGGGACATCTCCTGGCATGCAACAGGGATTTTCGGGATTTGTTACCAGTACATGTAATGGTGAGCCCAGAGTGGGCAGCTCCACATTGGGAGGTGAATGAGGGACAGGGATGGGGAAGGAGGAGGAGCAGCGGAGAGGGAGAGAAATTGCCCGTGAAAACCAGCTCTGCCACGACATCTGCTCCTCAGAGCTTTGGGAATTGAGAGGTTTCCCTGCCGGCAGAGCTGGGGCTGAGGCTGCAGGGTGCTGGGGGGAGCAGAGCCCTGGCACACTCGATTCACACTCAATGCCATCTGCCAGGCTTTCTCCTGGCTGTGGGTTCCAGTGGCTTCTCTCATGGCTAATAAGGGTCAAGCTCAGACTCCAAAGTACTTCCCAAAGTACCTGCTGCATCTTTGTGCCATCCCTGGACACAGCGTGGCTGGGATTCCGCATCCCTCTGGGAATGCTGCAGGGCAGGCTGGCAGAGTGACATTTGCAGTTAGCAGAGGGTGTCCTTGAGAGGAGCGAGCGCCGAGAGAAGGGACCAGGTTCTCTTTAAGGGGGCAGGACTTTGGGAACATTATGAAGGCAAGAGTGAGCTTCTCCCTCTGCCTTCCACCCTCCCCTCCTTCCCTTCTCTGTTCCGGGACAGAGAGCCAGGTTCCCTGCCCTTCCCTTTGCCTGGCAGGGATGAAGGCAGGAGCTGGGTGCTGGGATGGGCGGCTGAGCAGGGGAGGAGGAGGAGGAGGAGGAGGGGAGGAAGGGGAGGGAGAGGGGGAGGATCTGCTAATTACACAGAACAGCTCTGGGGGCTGCTGAAGTCCAGAATGAAGCAAAGAGCAGCAGAAGCGAGTGCTGCAGTGGGAGCGGAGGAGCCCAAGCATCACCGAGAGCTGGAGCCGGCTGTTTTCCCTGCTGGGAACAACTGGGAGCACCCAGGGGATCCTGCAGCCCTGTCTCCCGCAGGAAACAGCCTCTGGCACTGCCACCGAGCCCACTGCCAGCCCCTGGAGAGCCGAGGAGAAGGGGCTGGTGGTTGCAGCACGCAGGGCTGGGCTGGAGGGCAGCGAGGTCAGCCCTGCTATGGTCGTGGGGGGCTAGGAGCCTGTGTGCATCCACCGGGAAGAGGTGAAGGATGGCTGCCGAAGGAGGGAGAGCCAAGCCCCTTGCCCAGTCCAGGATGGAGAACTTCCGAAAGGTGAGGACCTCGGAGGAGGAGATGCCATTACCCTTCCCAGACCTGCCCCCGGACGTGGTGGAGATGAAAGTGAAGGAGGGCAGCAAGATCAGGAACCTGATGAACTTCGCCATGGCCCAGATGGAGCTGAAGGGCAGGCGGCAGATCGTGTTCAGCGGCTGCGGCAGGGCGGTCACCAAGACCATCACCTGCGTGGAGATCATGAAGCGCAAGCTGGGAGGGCTCCACCAGGTCACCAAGGTACGCTACAAAACCGTGCTGGAGGTCTGGGAGAGCCAGGACCCGCCACCCCACGGCCCCGCACAGAACCTGACTGTCCACAAGAACGTCCCCTCCATCTGCATCCTGCTCTCCCGGGACCCCCTGGATCCCAACCAGACGGGATATCAGCCCCCCGAGCCCCGGCACGAGGCAGGAGAAGACACATTGGGGTCCTCCAGCAAGGGGCTGAAGCGGCCGCTGCCGCCTCCCTGCGAGGAGCTGCTGCCCAAGAAGCTGCAGGTACAGGTGTCTGACAGCCCCAGGGGCACGGGGACCACTGCTGGCCAGCAGGACCCCTGACCCCAGTGCCTCCCACCCCACCTGCCAGGTATGGAGGCAGGAATATCCACTCATTCCGGGGTCACTGGTGGGCTGCAGGCTCCCCCTGACCTGTCCCCACTTGCTGCTCCTTGACCCCTGTGGATGGGGGTCCCCAGATTTAGCATGAGGGTTGAACCCACCATGTCTTGGTTATGGATTGAAGCAGGTGAACATGTGGGGGGGAGCTGGTGACCTCTAATTCAGCCACCCAGGGACACTGTGACCACCAGCCACATCCTGCAGTGACTCCCAGGGAGCCAGAGCAGCCGAAGGGTGCCTGGACCACCACCACCACCGCTCCCCACTGCAAAGCCTCATCCATCAGGAGACATGGGTTTGCCCCAAGCTTGTTGGAATAAAACCTTCATTATCAAACCTGCTGCTGAGGAGCTGTTGGAGTTATTAAGGCCAGGCTCAGCATCCTGTGAGACTGTGATTCATCCCAAAAAAAACCAAGCACAGGGGTGCTCCCTCCCTGCACCCTCAGAGCCAAGCACTGCACTGCACTGTGCTGCCTGCCTGTGGGACAGCACAAGGAAATAAAACAACCCACATCAGATACTCTGGTCTGGAGTGGGGGGAAACCACGCTGTGGGGAGCTGGGGGCAGTGGAAGTGTTGGGTGGGGGGTTATTGTGAGTGGATGCAGTGCCCAGCACAGGATGAGGAGGTTTTGGGGTCATGCCTTGGCTGCCGAAGGCTTTGGCGCAAAATCCCTGCTACTTCCAGGGGGTAAAGAGAAATGAATTGAAAATAAAAGCTCTTTAGAAATAGTTGAGATATGTCTATGGGAAAATGGGGGGATCATCTTGGCTGCTGGCTGTGGCATGGATCAGCACAGTGAAGGCTGCTGCCAGCTCACAACAAGGGGATCCCAGCCAAACTCTGTCCCTTGGAAGAATGGGACTGGGGTCTCCTGTGCTGGCATAGCAGCACCTGGCAAAGCCCCAATTTCAGTGGGGACAGGGGAGATTTGGGGGACAGGTTATGGGATGCCAAGCCCTGATCCACCTGGTTCCCTCTGCCCAGTGCCCAGCAGCACTGCAGGATGAATTAATCGGTATTAAGAGCAAACCCTTCCCAAAATCCACGTGTGAGGGATTCTCTGGCTGCAGCTGCCTTATCTCCCTGCCTCACTCCTGCTCTACAGGGACAGCCAGCGTTCTCTCTTTGTCAAGGGCTTGCTTGGCTGGGAGCGGGAATGAAAGGAGAGGAGGAGGAAGAGGAGGAAGCAGGGTCTGTTTTGTGAGGCAGTGACCTTGTTATCTCCCTCAGCAGGCAGCTGCTCCTCGGGCCAGAGGCTCGTGCTTATCTGTCCTTCTGCAGATTGATTCCCTTCACTCAAACATTAATTTCCAACGGTTTTTTAATGTTAATGAACATTTTTTGGTGGGTTTGGGGATGGTAAAGCTTTGGGCTCTGTACCAGCCAGTTCTTCCCAGTTCCTTTCTCCAGTACAGACCCCATTCAAGATCAACCCTCCACCCCACACAGTAGCACCGGGTACAGGCACCTACCCCAAATGAATCCAAAATCACTAATAAAATTAATTTTAAACCCTGTAATTAATAAATCCCTCTGTAAACACCCTGATCAGAGCCTGAAGACTGTGAGAGCCACACAGTTAAACACTAACAGCCCTTCACCTCCATTGCTGCCACCTCACATTTCTCTGAGCAAGGGAAAAAAAGAATAAAACCCACTTATTTCTCCTTATTTTGTTAATTCGCAAGATGTTTTTAATGGATTTCAGAGGCAGTTAGTTTCCAATCACAGAGACAGCACTGGGGATATTACCCTCATTGCTTTGCTGGCTGATGGCTTCCAGCATAAGAAAATAATAAAAAATTACTGAAAAAAAAATAAAACCGGGGGACATGGTGAGTAGAATAATCACAATGGTTTTGTGCAGCACTGCTAAGGCACAGCCCAAGGGCCGAGTTTTGGTGCGATTTCGTGCCCAGGCCGGCGCGATGGTGGCTGAGGGGAGCAGCCCACGGTGAGGGGACAGGACACTCTCAGAGAACTGGAGCTGGCAGATGAGCCGGTCTGAGCTCATTTCCCTCACAGGGATCGAGTGCGGCGGCTGTCCATTGACAGGGACGGGGATGCTACGCGGGCTCGGCTAAATGGGGACAGCAGCAGCCCGAACCCCTCATAAACGAGCTCAAACACTCTCGAAAACTGCCTCGGCGACCTGAGAGAGACCCCCCATGGCCGCTCCCCTCACGCACAAAATGGCGGCCGGCCCCGCCCCAAGATGGCGGCGGCCCCGCCCCACCGCGCCTCCTGCCCGTCCCCGCCGCGCCCCCAGCCCGTCCCCGCGGCCTCCCGCCCTTCCACGCTCCCGCTCCGTCCCCGCCGCGCCGCCGTACCCGCCTCAGCGGCCCCCCCCGGCCCTCACCTCCGTCCCTCCTTCCCGGTGGGGTGCGGGAGCCAGCGGCGCGCGCTCCCGGTTGCCGGTGCTGTCTCCTCCCTTCACAGCCCGCCGCCATGCTGGCCGCCAGCGCCTCTCTCCTCCGCCGCTGCGCCGTCTCCGGCCTCCGCGCCGCCGTCCGCCGGCCCGCTGGCCCAGCAGGTGAGCGGCCGCGCTCGTCTCCGTCCTTCCCGCCGCGGTTGGCGGCCGGGTTCCCGGTGTGGCGGGGAGCGAGGCCGCGCGGCCCGGCGCGTCCTTGCGGTGACCCCGCGGCCTAGCACGGGCCGCCCCCGCTGCTCCGGCCGCCGCCACCGGGATCCCCCCGCCGGCACCGCCTCAGCGGGCACCGGGCACCGCCCGGGGGCTGCAGCGAGGGGCGGCGGCGCTTTCCCTGCGCCCCCCGCCAAGGTGACATTGATGGAGGGCGGCGGTGACCTCCGCAGCACCGGGGCACCGGCCAGTCCCGGCTCCGCTGCAGCTCCGCGCCGGCCCTCACCCTCCTAATTAACACCGCAGTTAATTTTATTTGTTATATTAACGCCCCAGTTAATCGAGAGAGTAGGAGGACCGGCCCCAGGCAATGGTCTGTGATGGTGGCCAGGGTGGCAGGGCTGGAAGAAGGAGGCTGCAGAGAATGCACTGCCTGTGCATCGCAATTAATAGCTAATTAACTTCTTCATCGCAATTAATACCTAATTAGCAGACACTAATAATGCTCGGAGACCTGTGTGTGCCTCTGCTGCGGCACGTGTGAGTTAAACAACTGCCTTAGGGAGCCTGTCACTGCGTCTTTTTAAATAATAAGCACAGGATTTCTTAGATGCTGCTCAGCACCTTTGATCTTTTGTTATTTTGAATCCACTAAAATCTTTGCTCGCTGTTCCTTTGAGCTGCTGAACCCCGGCTGCTCCTGGGCCTTGTTTCCAGGAGGCTCCGTGTTCTTTTTTTCCAAGCTCTTGTGTTTCAAACACCCCGCTTAACACTGCTGCCACCCTTTTGCAGGGGGGTTCTGTTGCTGCAGAACTTCCCCTGGGCTCCTCGTTCTCAGATTTTCAGTAAATTAATGTTTTATCTTCACACGTGCTTCTGTGCTCATTACTGGAGAAAACTGCCCAATTTTGGCCCTCACAGAGAAGCTTCAACATGGTTTTGTGTCATATTAGGTGATTTTATGCTTAATTCCTGTTAAGTTCACTTTAAAGCAAAGGTGCTTGCCCTTTGGTTCTTCCTTGAGCTGGGAATCTCTGCCTGGATAGGCTGGCTGTCACACACACGTCATGTGTGTGACAGTGACCTTGATGCACCCTGCTGAAACTCAGGCCAGAGGGACTCTGCAGACACACATAGAAACATGAATGTGGAAAAGAAACATAGCAGCAATTGAGAAACACACTCTGGAAAGCCAGAGCTTTAATTCTTACGGTCTGTATTTGCCTCCTGGATCCAGGAAATGATTTTGTTGAGGAAAAGACTTCAGATTTTGACTTAAAGATGGTATTTGAGCGCTTCAGTTTAGGCTTTTCTCCAGCTGAGATTTGCTGGTTTTCGGCAGGATTTTTTTTTTCTGTGTAAGAAAAATAAGAATTCTCCTTCAGCCAGCTGAAACCTGGAGGGTTTTCAGCAGTGTCCTGGGAGCAGGAGCATTTCCAGAGCCCTGCTCTTGCTCTGAGCTCAGCTCTGCAGGTGATTTGTTGCAAAGAGCAGGGTCAAAGGTCTACTCTGGAGCTGGGGAAAGGAGGGGGAATTTCCCTGCAAGGAACCAAAAGAGCATTTTAATTCTGTCTTGGCCTGTTGTTTACTTTTCCATAGCTAAACTAAATAAAGCTATTTTCATGCTTCCACTGCATAAACCAGTATTGCAGCTGAAATGTTGGACAAGGTTAAATTTTGTTAAAAAAGCAAATTGCCTGCTAATTAGGCTACCATTAATGAAACCAAAGAGAAGTATATCAGCAAAAATACAGCCCAGTTGTGGTGTTGGGTTTTTTTGTTTTGGTTTTAAATAAAACCCTGTAGTTGATCACTGTGAGTGATTCATGCTGGGTTAAGAAAGAAAAAGTCAGGAGCTAAATTTGACTTGTGTGAAGCAGAGCTTTGAGCTCCAAGGTCGTATCTGGTGTGGGACCTCTCTGCAAATATTAGTGGAGTGAGATTAGCAGTGGGGAAAGGAAGCACCAGGCTTGTGGTCCTTCAGTTTAGTTCCCTTAGAAAACTGTTCCAACCTTTGTGGGGTAAAAAAAGACAGGTTCATCCAAAAAACCAAAATTTGTGATAGTGCTGAGTGAAGAAACACTGATCCTATCAGACTAATTTGTGTGTTAGCATACAATCTGCTTTTGTGATTAGTTATCAAATATTAATGCAATTGCAATCTTGAGATCCAGGAGTTTTTCTCTTGGATAGATACCTTGTGATCGTTTTTTTCCTCCTCCAGCCCTTCTGTTGGAAGGAGTATCTCTCATCCCTTTGCTTTTGAGAGCCTCTCTAGGAATCGCATGGAATTTTGTTGGTGAGGAACGTGCATGTTAAAGCTTCTCAGTCTCACTTGGCTGTGGGAAGAGGAAGAATTCCTGTATTTTACAGAAAAAGGAATGCCAGAAAACCTCTTCAGAGTAGGTTTTTGTGTGTCTTTGCCATGCTCTGACCAATGCTCTGGGAACACTTTGGAAGTCTGATATGGAAAAAAGCAGACACTTTGCTACAACATAAACCACGATATTTAATAAGTTACATCCACCCAGGGCTCATCCAGGACTGACTATAACAAGGCAATCCATATTTTATGGAGGCTTCTGGCCTCTTGGTCAGGACTGAAGCAGTTATGTTCCTTTTGCTCCAAGTTTGTTCCTTTTTTTCCTGCACTCAGCTGTGCTTCCTGCTCGCTGCTACTCTCACGGGTCACAAGAGTCAGATGAAGAATTCGATGCTCGCTGGGTGACATATTTCAACAAGCCAGATATCGATGCCTGGGAGCTCAGGAAAGGTAAGTTGGAGACCAGGGAAGCATAACCTGGAGTAAATAGAAGTTTTCTGACCAGAAGTAACAACTTTAGTTGGTGTTTTGTGGACTCCTCATCCCTGGAAGTGTCCAAGGCCAGGGCTTGGAATAACCTGGTCTAGTGGAAGGTGTCCCTGCCTGTGTTGGTGTTTGTAGGGGTCTTAGGATGAGGAAAGAGGTGAGAATCTTGACTTTATGTTTCAGAAGGTTGATTTATTATTTTATGATATATATTATATTAAAAGAAAATGATATACTAAAACTATACTAAAAGAATAGAAGAAAGGATTTCATCAGAAAGCTAGCAAGGAAAAGGAAAGGAATGATAATAAAATCTTGTGACTGACCAGAGAGTCTGAGACAGCTGGACTGTGATTGGCCATTAATTAAAAACAACCACGTGAGACCAATCAAAGATGCACCTGTTGCATTCCACAGCAGCAGATAATTATTGTTTACATTTTGTTTCTGAGGCCTCCCAGCTTCTCAGGAGAAAAATACTAGCAAAAGGTTTTTCATAAAATATGTCCGTAACACATGCCCATGATAGAATGGTGGACTAGATGATCTCTGAGGTCCTTCCAACCCAAACCATTTCATGATTCCATGATTTTAACATCTGGATGGGAGGGACAGTAGCATTTGCTCCAATGACAGTGTTTTTGAGCTCTGCTATGCTCATTTTTCTTCGGACTTTGGCTAATGGCTTGGCCATAACTCCCTACAGACTTTTTGTGTGGCTGTCTTCAGGTTTTTGCTTTGGAGTTGCCAAGTTTTATTAAACTTACCCCATTTTTTGGGGTGGTATAGGGCTGGGGGAATCTGTAGGGCACTGTGGGGTGTGAGCACGGGGGTTATGCAGCTGGGGGTATCTGTAGGGCAGTGTGGGGTGTGTGCACAGGGGTTATGGGGCTGGGGGTATCTGTAGGGCAGTGTGGGGTGTGTGCACAGGGGTTATGGGGCTGGGGGTATCTGTAGGGCAGTGTGGGGTGTGTGCACAGGGGTTATGGGGCTGGGGGTATCTGTAGGGCAGTGTGGGGTGTGTGCACAGGGGTTATGGGGCTGGGGTATGTCCATGGGGCATTGTGGGGTAGGTGTGTGTCCCCCCAATACAATGGGACAGTTCATCTTTTAAGGCCCATTATGCCTTCAAAATGTGATTTCATAAGCAGATAATTGCAGCCAGAGGGATCCTTCCAGCAGCACTTGCCTGATGAGGTGCTGAGTATTTCTGTCAGAGAGGAAGGGAGCAGACAGCAAGGGGCTCCTTTTGGGATCATGACAAGCTGGTTCCCAGTTCCCCTTGGTGTTCCCTTGTCTCCACAGGCATCAACACACTGGTGGGCTACGACCTGGTCCCGGAGCCCAAGATCATCGACGCGGCTCTGAGGGCCTGCAGACGGTTAAATGACTTTGCCAGTGCTGTCCGCATCCTAGAGGTTGTAAAGGTGGGTGGAACTGCCCTGTTGCCATTGCCAGAGCCTGCCAGCAGGGCAGTTTTCCCTGCTGCAAAGGGAAACCACCATCAGTGGTTCCATGATGAGCACAAAGCTTGCTGGTTTCTTGGGAGACTGAGAGAAGTAACTCAGAAAGCTCTCTTGGGGAACACCTGAAACCAACTCCTTGAAACCTGAATCCAGCCTGGCCAGGGAGTTCAGAGAAGCCAGGACTTTTATTTCAGCCTTAGAGGCCAGGAGCTCTGCTCTGCCACAGGCAGAAGTGGGAGGCTTTGGAAATGTGTATTTTGAAGTAACTCCATTCTTTGTTTTTTTGGGATTTTTTTTTTTTTTTCAGGACAAGGCAGGACCCCACAAGGAAATCTATCCTTATGTTATCCAGGAGCTTAGACCAACTTTGAGTGAACTTGGAATCTCCACTCCAGAGGAACTGGGCCTGGACAAAGCATAAACCTTGTTGGTAAGATTTGGTGTTGCTTCCCAGACTCTTGGCATGGGAGTCCTGTACACCAAACCCCCTGGCAAAGACAGCATAGGCAAGACCTAATGTGCCCTAATCCCAGACTAAAATAAAGCCCTAAATAAAAATCCTCATGGAAGTGAAACCTCTTAACTCAGTTTCCTCAGATGACCAATGTCATATTCTTTTTTTAAATATTATGCCTGGAATAGAGATACTGTGTGTCAGACTGCTGCAAATAGTACTTGATTATGGATATTTTAAGTCCTTTTCCTCCTCCTTGCCCTGGGATACAATGTCTTGGTGCCAGGGGTCCTGAATCAGCTGTGCTGGGAATGCAGTACCTGCATTTTTGAGCTGAGCATGATTAAATAAGGCTTTGAAGGTAAAAGGGTTGGAAATAACTCATTTGGGACCTCATGGAAACTTTGTGGAGCTTCTAGTCTGCTTCTTTAATGTTTTTTTTTTTATTTTTCCCCTGTTATTTTCTATGCCAGGTGGATCACTCAAGCGTTCTGCCGATGCTACCAGATTGTACACCGTCACTTGGAGAGCCAAACTTTAAATCTTACTTGACATAACTTCTTCCTTTATTGAGTCACAGTGGAAGTGCTGTGGAGTTGGGCCTAATAAAGGAAAACCTGGTTTGACTCATGTGGTACCAGTGCCTCGTGTGGTCATTTCCTGTTGCTTTTGTAGGGAAAAACAAGGAACAAATCATAAATGAGCTTGTAGGAGCTTCTAAATTGTTGCTTTCTCTGCAAAGCTCGTGCCCAGAGCCTTCTCAAGCACATGGCTCTGGGAGGGGAAGAGCAGGAGCTGTGTGAAGAGCATGGTTCCTTGTAATGCACAGCTTTGGGGAGGAGGCATTTCCCTGAAATCATGTCCAAAGCCTCAGATGTGGGCTGGGAGCTCCTGTTTGCAAGGGTCGTGTCCTCACCAGGAAGGGGGTCTGTTCTGGGATATTGTCCCTGTTTTCCACTCAGCTCTGGCCCAGGCAAGGGTTTGGGAAATAAAATAAACCAACAGAGGTGGGTGGGAGGAGAAGGGAAATATCTTCATTCTGTTATTTTCCTCCTAGAAGAGGGGAATTTTTTGGGAAAACAGGAATTTGTTTCTGTACAGTGGGCTCAGGGCAAGAGCCCGTGTTGTGTCCCACAGTCCCATCCCATCCCACTGTTTCATCCATTGTAAGACTTTTTCAGTTCCTGTTCATTTCTCCTCCTTCTTTTTAGATGTATAGAAAGGGTGAGATACGGGAATGTGCCCCCTGTTGACGGAGTGACAAAACTATCCTCTGTCCCCTTAAAAAGGAAAGAAGCTCAGAAGTTCCTGTCCTCGATTAGGTGAAAAATGCATCTCATAGGCCTGGGAACTTCACCTCAAACTTAAGGATAGCCAATGGGACAGGAGCCAAAAAGTCCTGCCTGAGCAATTTACTAGAAAAAGAAGAGAACAAACAAACAATTGGCTTCTTTGAGGTGTTTTACCAAGAGCAAGAACCTCTCCCACCTGGCTCGATTTTTCTCTGTAAAGAGTTTATTATTTTGCCTTTTATTGAAACATTTTTGTTTCTAACACTGCAACAGAAGCCATCCTGGTGCTGATTTTAGACCTCCAAAAGTGGCTGGAGCTATCTTGAGTGTGAAATAGACCTCCAAGAGCTTATGGGACCTGTCTCGAAAAGACTCCTATTTCAATCCATGGTCCTGTCCCGCAGTCCCTGTGTCCCGTCCCACTCTCCCGCCCCGCTGGCCCGTCCCACCACGCATGCGCGGCAGAGGGGCGCGCCCTTTCCCCGCCTCCCATTGGCTGAGCCCCGCCGGCCCCGCGCTGCCATTGGCGGGAGGGCCATGGGGCGGGGCCAGGGGCGGCCATGGCGACGGGCGGCGGCGGAGCCGGGCCAGGTCCCGGTGCCGGTCCTGGTGCCGCTGCCAGCGGAGCCGCCGGCCGGCGGGGCCCGGGGGTACGTACGGTGTACGGGTGTGCTGGGGCTGCGGGGCTGGGAGGCGAGCGTGGGGCTGGGAGGGGTATGTGCATTGTGGGTGTGGGGATGTGTGGGGTATCTGTATGGGGCTATGGGGCTGTGTGGGATATTGCATGGAGCTGTGTAGGATATCTGCCCGGGGCTATGGGGCTGTGTGGGATATCTACATGGGGGTATGGGGCCATGTAGGATATCTGCGTGGGGCTGTGTGGCTGAGGAGAGTGTGGGGCAGTGTGGGGTACGTGAACAGGGGTGGTGTAGGGCTGGGGTATGTCCATGGGGCAGTGTGGGGTGTGTGCACAGGGGTTATGGGGCTGGGGGTATCTGTAGGGCACTGTGGGGTGTGTGCACAGGGGTTGTGGGGCTGGGGTATGTCCATGGGGCATTGTGGGGTAGGTGTGTGGGGCAGTATAGGAGCAATACAGTGGGACAGTTCATCTTTCCGAGTTGCAGACAGAGAAGCACAGTAGTGTATACAGTGTATAAATATAAATATAAAAATAATTATATATATATGTACACACACACAGCATCAGCTGGCTAGGAAGGGGTATGGCACATCCAGAGGGATCTGGGGGGGCACTGCCTGCCTGGTCATTCCCACTATAAAGCTCTGTCCTGCTAATTCCAGCTTAAGACACTGAGGCTTATCCTGGCTGTGCTCTGCAATCACCATCCTCAGTCCTCTGCCGTGTTCCTTTAATTCCATGTCCCTCCTGTGCCAACTCTCTCTGATTTTCCCTCTATTTTATTCATTACTTCTTGTGTTTGTGGAGGTTTTTTCCTCCCCCTTGCCCTTAGGAGCATTGGTTCTCCTTGACAATAACTGGATAAAAGGAGAAGCTTGGAAACCTCAAATTAAAAATACACAATCCTTACATTTGTGTTTGATTAACCTCTCAGGAAATCTCCTCTACCACCTTTTCCCAAGTATTACTGCAGCCAGGCTTGCACAGGAACTGTGATGGTGACTACCTGTGCTTTTAATTAGCACCACCATTCCCAAATAATCCTCTCATCTGCTATCAGATCTGCTTATTCCTCTTCCTCTCCCTCCCCTAGGCTGGGGAGGAGGAGCTGTCCCTGGGGACACATTTCCCTGGGGACAGATTTCCCTGCTGACCTTGAGCTCCCAGGAAGGATCAGATGCTCTGAGATGACTCTGCTTTACTTCATCCCCGTGGAGAGGTGCTAAATGCTTCTTCCATTCTTTTTTTAGCTGATTTGGGCTGAAAAGAAGAGGCTGAACAAAGGGACAGATGTGGTGGAGAAAAGAGGTCCATACATCATGAGCAAACCTCCCTCCATCCAGGCCAAGCTGAGTAAGTGATGCTTGGTGCACTCTGCTGGGATTTTGGGTGTCATTCCCACCTCTCTCCCAGAGCTGGGGTTACCAAAAGCCCTTTTATTCCTTGGTGGGATAAAACCTTTATAAAACCCCATTAAAACCCCATTGGGAAAGCACTGCACTGCACCCAGGCTCACCTGCACCACCCTCCTCACCCATTCCCCAGAAGAAGAACCCCTTTGGGAACATTTGGGGATTTTTCCTCTGTGTCCCTGTTCTTGGCTTGCAGAGAGGCAGCGGGAGCTGGCAAAGGCAGCGCTGCGAAGGCAGGGGCTGCTGGGGGCACCCACTGCCCTGAAACCAACTCCTAAAAGGTCTGATCTCCTCCTCCTCTTTTCAAAATGCCTTTTTCACTTTTCTTGGGGAGACTGGGAAACTCAGAGGATTAAAAAGAAGAGTTTGGGACCTTATTCTGCTGGCTCTGTTTGGCCAGGAACACCCAGTATAATAAAATATACTGATTTTCTCTCCGTTTTGGGGATGATTTAGTGGTATGGATTTATTTGGGTATCCTGGGGTTTAGCTGGTGGTGGGAAGGAGTGGGATCCCTGCCCTGGCTCCTCAGCCTGTCAGCTCTGTGGATGTGTTTGCACATAAAACATCTGTGCTGGTCTCCCTCCTGCATTTCCTGGCAGGTCTGTGAAGTTCAACAAGGGCTACACGGCGCTCAGCCAGACAGCTGATGAAAACCTGGTCTCCCTCGACTCAGACAGGTGAATAGCCCAAGATTTTCAGTAAATATCCCACGATTTTGAGGGTGGGGGTTCTCCCAGATGGCTTTTTGGGGGGGTTGATTTTCCTTGTCAGTTGTAGAGCATCCTTGGTGGCACTGGGCACCTCAGGGCAGCGAAACGCTCCTGCTGTCCCAGATTTCAAATACTCCTTGGGGTTGCACTGCCAGCTCCTTTTTTTCCCCCAAATTCCCCTTATCTGCACCCTAAAGCCCCCATTTCCTGGCCAGCTCTGTTTCTTTTTCCCCTCAGTGATGGGGAGCCAGGATCCAGGTGTTCCTCGGGATACTCCTCTGCTGAGGCAAGTGCGGGGCTCTGACTGTGACACCATGGGGTCCCCAGGGGCTCCCTCGTCCCCCTGACCCCTCGAGGCTCTGGCTGGGGCTGGAAGCATCACCCCCAGGGCGTGGATGTGTGTCCATCCTGCAGAGCTCTGCTTTGTCCCCTGCAGCAGGTGACCCAGGACCTGAGCCGGCAGCTGCTGCAGGATGGGTACCACCTCGACGAGGTCCCCGATGATGAAGACCTGGATCTCATCCCCCCAAAACCTGCTGCCTCCTCTTCTTGCCCCTGTTGTTTTGGAGAAAATCTCTCCTGTGTGATCCAGTAGCTGCACAAGAACAGGTCAAAATCCAGCACTTTCTTTGTCCCGTGGGATGGCTGGTGGGTGTCCGGGTCCCGTGCCAGGACGGTGACACAAGGACTGAACTGAACGATGCTGCTCGTGGCAGAGACCAACTGACTCCAAAAGACTTCTCCTTACACTCAGCAATACCAGGGGGCGGTGGCACAGTGACATTTTGGTGACCTGCATGGGACCTCGCACTTGGCTGGGGTGGGAAGAGAGGACAGGCAGGGCCTGGCACCTTCACGGGGGTATTAAGGGAAGGATTTGGGAGTTTCTGGGGTTGGAGCTAATGGCTTATTCCCATTCTCCTCAACGCTGCTTTGATGCAGGTGAGGCACAGCCCAGGCCCCCATCCCAGCTCTGCACAGGGCTTGGATTTGGGGGGCTGGAGAGCTTCCCTGCTGCAAACCATAAACGCTGCCTTAAACCATGGTCCTGCTCTATGACATAGAGGACAATCAGCTTCTTATACAGAAACCTTATTTAAATATTTCATGTCAAGAGACATGAATGGGTTGGGTGGGGGGCATGTTTGTTTGTTTTTGTATCTTACTTGTAAAAGGGAGCACTTAATAAACTGGATCTCATTACTCAGAAGGGGTGCTGGTGCTGTGAGGGGGACTCCTGTCTTCTCTCATCACATTTTACTCTTTTCCTGTGCCTGAGGAGCAAGGGGGGGAATCACAGCCAGCTCTGGGGGGATGCTGGAGCTGCTCCCAGCCTCTCTGTCCCCCTCCATCCTCCTGCTCCCTCCACCACGCTGCCCTTCACCAAGGACAAAGTCACTTCTTTATTCACAGCAGCAGAGGCTCTCCTGCTCCATCATCCCCCAGGCAGCCCCCTTTTACAGCCAGGGAAGGGGGACACTGGCTGCCATCAGCCAGGCTTGGGAAGAGCCCACCAGAAGCAGCAGAAAGCCTGTGGTCTGCACCACCTCCAAGGAGCTGATCCACAGAACTGCTCTTTCTAGACCTCAGGGCTGCTTCGAGGGTTTAACAGGTGGAGGGAGACCTTTCAAGCGAGAAGACTTTGCCCACAGCAGTTTCTATCTACTCAAACATGGAGTGTTGTGGTGGAAGTGTCCCAGGCGCTGCTCAGAGGAGGCAGCAGGCTCGGAAGAGCAGCATCCCTTCGGGTGAGGAGAGGTGCAGGGAGATGCTCTCGTTGGCCGACACGAAGAGCACGGAGCCACGGCGCAGGGACATCTCTGAGGCTGCCGCTGTGGAGGTGCCCACGGCTGTCCCTTGGATCACCAGCAGAATGCTGGCAGAGTCCATGGCAGAGATGAGGTACAGCTTGATGGAGGCAGGGATCTGCCAAGGGAAATGTCACTGTGTTGGGGTGTCCCTCAGCTTTCCTCCTCTCTGCAGAGCTGGAAGGGGGTTGGCCCCACTCCCACCCCTTTGCTGTGCCTGCAGCAGCCCAAGCCCAGGGAACTCAGCTTGGCTGAGGACACCCAAGGCCTCTTCCTGGTTCTCCCTCTGCCCAGAGCTGCTGGAGAAGGTGAACAAGCTCCAGGGAGGGATAAAGAGACCAGCACCCCATTATGCCCAAACATCCCTCCCACCTTGCCAGGACACTGATAACAAAGGTGTGTGAGCCCCAGCCAGCACTGGTGTGTCCCACCCAGTGTCCCCAGCACGGAGCTGTCACCTCTCACCTCTATCCTCATGATGGTGAAGTCTGGCACAGGTGGGTCGTAGAGGTAGACGTGGGGATCGAGCTGGCTCTGCGTTGCTGGGAGGATCTTGGAGCTGCTGGGTGCTGGTGTGTAGTTGAGCATCTCACACAAAGTGAGCACATCGATGAACTTGGGCGTGAGCCCGGCGCGCACAGTGTTGTCCGAGCACGCCATCACCTCCACGCAGTCTGTGGGGACGGGGCAGCGCCGTCAGCCCAGCCCAGCCCTCAGCCCAGCCCAGCCCAGCCTTCAGCCCAGCCTTCAGCCCAGCCTTCAGCCCAGCCTTCAGCCCAGCCTTCAGCCCAGCCTTCAGCCCAGCCTTCAGCCCAGCCCAGCCTTCAGCCCAGCCCTCAGCCCAGCCCAGCCCTCAGCCCAGCCCAGCCCTCAGCCCAGCCCAGCCTTCAGCTCAGCCCAGCCTTCAGCTCAGCCCAGCCTTCAGCTCAGCCCAGCCCAGGCCTCAGCCCAGCCCCTCCTCTCGTCCCCACGGCCAGGCCTTGCAGGATGCCTGGCTTAGGAGAGCCCCCGTGACGCTCACCTCCGTGCAGGTAGGCGTGGGGCTCGTTGGCTCCCAGGAACATGGCCTCCCCTGGCTCCAGCCTCACCAGGTTCAGGAAATAAATGGTGAAGCAGCCGATGTCCCCCGGATACTGGGAGTGCAGCCGCAGCAGCAGCTCCCCGTTGCTCCCTGACGTGTCCTTCCCTTCCGCTGCTGCGCAGGACAGACCCAGACCAGTGTGGGGAGAGCCTCAGCCTCTCCCCAAACACAGCCCCCCAAACTGGTTTGGGGTGTCACAGCCAGCACCCACCTTCCTGGGAGATCCTCTTCACCAGCATGTTCAGCTGGTCCACGAAGAACTTCTTCTCGCTCTTCATGAGGCGGGTGAAGCACACGCGGAGCGCGGCCGAGACCCCGCGGGGGTCGTCGCTGCCGCTGCGCTCCAGCTGCTCTGCGGCCACCTCCCCGATCAGGGCCCGCAGCTCGGGGACATCTGCGGGGCCAGCGCCACTCAGAGCCAGCCCCAGGCCAGGGGAGAACAGCCCCGGCCGGGAACAGCACCCCCATCCCAGGAGAGCACAGTCACCGTCCCCACGGCGAATCCCATCCCTGGGAGCGCTGCCCGCACCCTGAACTCCATCCCAAGGGAGCAGGGCCCCCATTCCCACCCCAAACCCCATCCCAAGGGAGCATGGCCACCATTCCCACCCCAAAGCCCATCCTAAGGGAGAATGGCCACCATCCCCACCCCAGACCTCATCCCAAGGGAGCAGGACCCTCATCCCCACCCCAAAGCCCATTGCACGGGAGCAGGACCACCATCCCCACAC
The DNA here is from genome assembly GCF_037042795.1 of Molothrus aeneus. Taxonomy (NCBI): domain Eukaryota; kingdom Metazoa; phylum Chordata; class Aves; order Passeriformes; family Icteridae; genus Molothrus; species Molothrus aeneus. Next base: position 3,488,531 of record NC_089658.1, on the reverse strand, counting down.
CAAAGCCCATCCCAAGAGTGTAACAATCCTCATCCCAAACCTCATCCCAAGGGAGCAGGGCCTCATCCCCACCCCAAACTCCATCCCAAGGGAGCATGGCCACCATCCCCATCCCAGAGCCCATCCCAAGGGAGCAGGGCCATCATCCCCACCCCATGGCCACCATCCCCACTTCGGAGTCTGACCATGCACCCTCCTCCACCCTTACTCTGGAGGAAGGAGACAATCTCCTCCACAGGCCGGAAGCCACACATGCCCTCGAAGGGGGTGAGAGCGATGGCCATTTCGGGCTTGTGGTTGGCATCAGGATAGTGCTCAGGGAACTGGGCATGGAGCTTCGCTGCCAGTTCCTGCAGAGAGGGGACAGGAGCTGCCTGAGCTCCCCAGGACACAGGATCTGCCTGGGCTGCCCACGCTGGACTCTCCCTACCTTGTTGGGGTGTGCCTGGACAGACAGGGCGGTGTTGACCGACAGCACCTTGAACAGGAAGGGCAGGTGTCCCTGGAAGGCATCCTTCACCTTGGCCCCCAGGCAGGCGGGGTTGTCGGCGATCCACTGGCCCAGGGTCTTTTGGGGGATGCGGTTATCCCGGATGAGGGCATCGCCCCGGGGGTGTGTGCCCATCCAGAGCTGCCAGACACCAACACACACAGCTGGCACCCCGAGCCGAGCCGGGCAGCCAGCACGGATGACTTGGGCTTTTCCAAGGAGGTGATCCCTGGCAGCTCCCTCGGGGGCTGAGTCATGCCGGGCTGCCCTCCAAGCCAGGGGGACACGGGACAGCTGAGGGGCAGCATCGTGTCCCGGTAGGACACAGGATGGTGAGAGCCACCACGGCCGCGGGGTGGGATGAACACACGGATGGACACACGGATGGGACGGACACACGGACAGAATGGACACAGAGACACACTCACCTCAGCGTAGGGCTGGTCAGGCTGGATCTGGACCAGGGGGTCAGCGCTGGCCACCAGCTTGGCCACCTCGCTCTCCAGGCCCACCTTCCCCCAGGAATAGTTCTGCACCACGCAGGACAGGGGGAACACTGCGGGAGGGAATTCAAGTGTTAGCGGGGCACAGAAAGAACCCCCGGAAATCCTCCCGCACACGCACAGAGCCCGCGGGGCAGGGTGACAGGATGGCAGGGAGGGAGAACACCACGGCCTTGGCAGGGGACACTCTGTGGGGACGATTTTCAACCATCACACGGCGATCTGGGGGTGCCCGGGCTGGGGGCACGACTCACGGGCCCTCCTCCTCATCGCCCGGGGGGTCCCGGAGGGGGTCCCCGGTGTCCCATCGCGGAGCCCATCCCCGGGCGGGCGGGCGGTGGTGCCCGGTGCCCGTGCCCCGCTCACCGCGGATCTCCGCCATGGCTCGGCCGGGCAGGACCTGCCCCCCTCCCTCACCGCCCCCCGCCGCCGCCGCCGCCGCCGCGCCTGACGTCACGCGGCCACGCCCACCGGGTTAACCCCGCGCGAGCTGTGCGCGCCGCCCTGACGTCACGCGGCTCCCGGTCACGCGGGTGCCCCGGAAGCGCCAGGAGCAGCGGCGGGCGGGAGCGGAGCAGGAGCGGACCGCGCCCATGTCGGGCTTCGACACCAACCCGTTCGCCGACCCGGTGGACATCAACCCCTTCCAGGTGGGCGCGGGTTGCGGGCGGCCTCCCCCTACGCGGCCCAGCCCGGCCGGGGCCCCGTGCCCCGCACGCCGGGACGTGGCACTGAGTGAAGCGCCGCCGGCCAATGGCAGAGCCGCTCCTCCGCGCTTCGGCCAATCAGAGAGAGGGGGCGGGACCAGGGGGGCGTGAGGCGGCCGCGACCCCCGGCCCTGAGGGCGGCCTGGAGCCGAGCCCGGGGTCCCGCTCCCCGTCCCCGGTTGCCCGCGGGTCACGGTCCCATCTCCTCCCCTCTCTGCAGCCCCTTCCCCAGCCCCCTGTGCCGCCACGGCCGGGGGTCCCGAACCCCTTCCACAGCGCTGTGACCCCCCCCCGGTCCCTCCTGCTGTGACCCCCCCCGGTCCCTCCTGCTGTGTCCCCGCACCCGGCTGCTCTCACCTCGAGGGGGGCTCTCCCACCCAGCTGGGAATGCCTGCTCCGAGGGTTTATTAAAAATAATCCATCGCTGGAGCTCTCTCGGCCGTGCTGCACGGTGGGCTGGTTGTCCGCTGTGTCTCTCTGGGTTTGTTTTTAAGGCGCTTCAGCTTTAAAATGAGTTCCCGTGGCACAGCTGTGGATTTCATGGCTCAAAGCAGAGGATTGCTGTTAAGGTCACTGAGGACTTTGTGTGTGCTCGCTGGGTTTCTCCTCTCTGGGATTAACCTCTGGAAATTGGGGTCACTGATGCAGGGAGATGGCCTGGCACGGCCTCTGTGTGACAGCCAGGGTCTGGAGCCCAGCCTCACCTCTGCTGCCTGCCTGGGATGTGAGCCATGGGAAGGAGTGCTTTCCTGACCTTGGATCTCAGGGCTGAGCCAAACAGAAGTTGTTTGTTGATAGAGCTGAGTCTTTTGAGGAATCAGAGTGAAAAAATTCTTTCTCTTCTTCCTCACTTTCATTTTGACATGGTCCTGTGACTCTCAGGAATGGGGAGAGTTGGGATGATCGTGTTCCTCTGATGTTCATTCTGGGGGATGGAATATATTGCTGTTCATGGACATGGGATTTCTCACTTTGGCTTTGAGGAAGTAAATATTCCTAGAATCACAGAGTGGTTTGGGTTAGAAGGGAAATTAAAGCTCATCCAGTCCCACCCTCTGCCATGGGCAGGGACACTTCCACTGTCCCAGGCTGCTCCATACCCCGTCCAACCTGGCCTGGAACATTTCCAGGGATCCAGGGATAGCCAAAGCTTCTCTGGGCACCCTGTACCAGGGCCTCCCCACCTTCACAGGGAAGAATTTCCTAATATCCAATCTAATCTCTGTCAGTTTGAAGCCATTCTCTGTTCTCCTGTCACTTCAGGCCCTTGTAAAAAGTCTGTCTCCATCTTTCTTGTCATCTCCCTTCAGCTGCTTTGTGCACGTTAAAGCTCTCCTGGTATCTGGCAGAACAGGGCCGTGCTCACTCTTTATTCACTGATCAAACAAAAAAAGGTTGAAGGTGATTTCCAGGCAGTAACTCCCATGTCAGGCTCACTTAACAAGGATTGACACATGTCCCACTGTGGATTCCCCTGTGAGAGCTCTTTGCAGCTCATCTGATCCTTGTGGAAGGTTCTGTACCCTCCTCTCGGGACTGCAAGTTTTTGTCTTACCTTTTTTTTTTTTTCCCAAGAAAAATTCCCCAGTCCCCAGCTGCTGGTTGAGAGCAATTTCTGACTGCTGCTTCCTGGAGCCTCGTTGGTCAGGTTTGAAATGGAATCCCAGCCTGTGGGACAGCCTGTTCCCTGCCAGGGGCTGGATCCAGGTGCTGGCTCTGTGCTGGGGTGACAGTGTCCCACTGACAGCCCCTGCCATGCTCTGGAAGGAGCAGAAGCCTCCTCACCCTCCCAGCCCGTGGATCCCTCCTGCCACAGCACCAGGATTGTCCCTCCTTGCTGCAGCTCCCAGTTCAGTGCTTCATCCTCCTCAAATCTTGATGTGACCAGGGTTTCTGCCTTTTCAGGAGACTTTGTTCATGATGTCCTTCAAGCTTTGTGTGAAATAAGCTGCTTTGGTCCTGTTAAAAATATCTCTGGCTGCTCTGTTACTTATTGTAACCAGTTAATGAGAGATGATTAACTTCCTTCCTTTATCTAGTAACCTGCTGGAAGTGGCAGCTGCCTCCAGAACTTTGATTCCAGCTTCAGACAGAGCTGGAAAGTTCCATCCTTTCCAGAGATACCAAAAACAAAATCCTCAAGGTTTCTCTCAGTGCATCTCCCAGGCAGTGGCAGCACCCTTAGTCTGCAGGACTGGTTATATTTGGGGCAATACTGTGATATTTTGACAAATGTGTTCAGTTCCAGGTGATTCTAGGTTGAGCTCTTTTTCCTTGATCTCATCTCGAGAGACCTCTCATTTTGTTTCTTTAATCTGTGGGAAGAGAAAGAAAAGAAAAAAATAGAATTCCTTGCACAAACCTGTTGTACCCAAACCTTTCAGCAGCATGACAGCAACTTTGTATTTGCATTAAAGCTGCATTTGAAAATAATTTTAATATTCCTGGCAGTGCAGTTTGGTCCAGATGTGGAGTTATTCTGTGCTGGGGGCATCTGAAGCCATGAAAAACAGCACCACACATCCCTGGCACTCGAGGAAGTGATGGTTGGAAGGGCAGCAAATGGGATCTGCTGATGGCACCCTGCAGGTTGAGCCAATTGTTGATCTGTGAGCACGAGCTTTGTGGCTGGACACCTTTATTGTGGCTCCAAGAGGTTCTGAATTAAATCCCTGTCCCCTGATCCTTTCTAAGGCTTGTTTCAAGAGGGTCAGCTGCCTTTTCCTGCCTAGCTGGCAGAAAATAGCTGTAGAACATGAAGTTTGTGGGCAACTCCTCGCTGATCTCTGCGTTCCTGGGGCTCGCTCATCCCTCACTGCCTGCTCCAGGCTCACAGGAGCTGCTGCCCGTGCATCACCCTCTGCTTTCCTTCCTGCCCTCCCCAGGCACGTGTCCAAACACTTCAGCTTTGTTGCAAATTCTCTGCTCTTTGGGTTCCTATTTTAGACACGCTTGCACAATAGCAGGCAAGTTCAGGCCAGCTGCTGGACCTTGGCCTTACAGCCTAATTAAGTGATTTTTTTTAGAGCTGTGCAGTAAGATGAGAGCTTGTCTACCTTGGGAGTGAAACTGTGGTGCAGCTGAAGACGTGGTGCTGCTCTCCCTGCCCTTGGAGAGCCTCCAGCTTTCTTTTGGGTGCGGATGAGCCAAGGGAAGTAAAATGTGTGTTTTCCAGTGGTACTGTAGCATTTTTCCTTGTTCCCAGCCTGCCCACCCAGGCTCTCTGGAGGGTTATGCAGCTCTCGCTTTCCACGTCCCACATCTTAAAGGGAGTTTCTCTTCCTTGTGCAGTTGTTTTCTGCTGGACTTTAATGTGGACTAAAGGGTTTGTGCTGATGTGCAGTGCTGCTGTGCATGAGGGGAAGGGTAAACTTGTGCTGACAGCCCTTATCTCTGCACAGCTGAAGCTTTTAGAGGAGTCAGGAGTGAAATAAAAGCACTTTTTATCTCCAGCCTGGCAGTCCTTCTGCTTCTTCCCACTTGTTGCAGCCCTTCCTCGCTGGGGAGCTGAACTTACCTGAGCAGTATCGGAGAATGAGAGGTGATTCACAAACGAGTGTGACCTGTTGGTGGGGAGTGCCTGCCCTGCAGGAGCTCTGCAGTTACTCATTAACTGCTCCCTGTGCCTCCTGCTCAGCGCCAGGCTGCGCTAGAGCCCCGTGTGAAAAACGCCAATCGCTTCTTTTTAAAATTTTCAAAGTTTAATAGTAATAAAATGGTTATAAAAATAGCGATATAATTAGAGTAATAAACATTTTGGACAGTTTGAATTAGGACAATATCAGACGATGGAAACAAAGAGTTATGGATGTCTGGGTACCTTTTTCTGGGCAGCATAAGCCCGAAAAAGGACACACATTAACAGGATTAACCCTTAAAAACAATAACCTGTTGCATATTCATACACCTCATACATGATGCATAAATTCCATTCAAACACAGGATTCTGTCAGGTCAGTGTCAGCTTCTTCTGAATCCTGACAGCATCTCAGGGCTGAGCAAGGCAGGAAGAAGTTTGTTTCTTCTGATAACAGGGCAATAAATTCTCTTTCTCTGAAAGATTGAGGTGTCCTGTGGCTGATATCTTGCTGGGAGTTCTTTTTTTAAAAACAGTATCTTACATAGCATAGTTTCCATTTTAACATTATGTTATAACCTAAAACTATATTTAACACACTGCTTAAGAAAATTAATACAGCATCACTTTCTAACACAACACGTATAATATTCATTTGAATATTTGCAAAAAACCAATCATAAAATAGGCATTTTTCACACCTGGGAATGGCTCCAGAGAGATTTTCCTCCGTTCCCCGGCTCCATCAGCCCCACACACCCCGGGGCAGCCTCGGTTCCTTCTCCCCGCCATGGAGCACCAAATTAGAAGGGCTGGTCTGGACACACGAGGTGCTGAGGGAGGGAGGAGAAGCCACTTTTTAATTTTCTGAGCCACGCCCAGCTCTCGGGTTGCCAGGCCAGGAGGATTTCCGAGTTCCAAAAGGGCCTCGTTTCTGGGATAAGTGAGAGAGGAGTGCTCCAGAGGGCAGCACCTGGCTGCCCAAGAGGAACCTCTGCATGCAAAGGAGTAGGTGTGGAAAAGAGGAGATAAAAACAGCTGTGTAAAAACCCTGTAGGTGAGGGGAGGGAGGTGTTCTGAGGTGCACAGAGCCTGTTTTTAAACATCAGAGGATGTTTAAAAGACGAGTGGGAGGTGCTGTGAGTGGAAGTGAGAGCTGTTATGCCAGCAGCATTAAAACCTCCTAAAATAATTGGTGTCACACCTCCAGCTCAATTTTCCTGAGTGTTTCACTCATCCAGAGCAATCATTGGCATTTTAGCTTGCCAGCATCTCTCAGCCAGGATCAGCTGCATCTGAAACCTCGTTTTATGTGGCTCTATGCTTGCTTTGTGAGGCCCAGCAGCATCCTGACCTTAGGTGGATGAATCCAAATCCCTGGAAATTAGGAATAACTCGCTGTAGGTGAGCAGAAGTAACCTGCACAAAGTATTCTTGTGCCAAAAGCACGTTGTGGTTGTTCAGACATCCCTCTTGGCTGAACAGGAGATCATTTCTGCTGACAAGTCTTGCCTTGCTGGTAGTCATCTCCTTGGATATTTAAACTCCATGCCAGCCAGGGCCATCTCCCTGGGGCAGGGATGTGTTTCACCCCCTCAAATTCCCAGCTAACAAGCAGATGGAAACCAGGCAGCATGGATAAGATGGACTTGATGTTCTTAAAGGCCTTTTCCAAACTGAACAATTCAGTGCTATCAGTGGTGATAGCCCATATCCAGTGCTGATTTCTCCTTGTGCTCTCTCCCTGCAGGACCCCTCGGTGACACAGCTCACAAACACCAGCCAAAGTGGCTTGGATGAATTCAACCCCTTTTCTGAGAGCTCCCAGCGGGTATGTGCCATGTGTCCTTGTGCTCTGTGTGCTTGGTGGTGTTTTTAGTGGTGTAGAAGGTCCCTTGATAGGTGCAGCTTAAAAAAAAGAGGAACTCACAGCTGATTTCTGTAGCCCCACATTTCTATTCACAGACAAAAGCAAGGCACAATTCTTCCCAAGAATATTTCTGGGGTTCACATTCTCTGAACCTCAGAGAAAAAAACCACAATTCTTATCATTTGCTGTGCCTGTGTTTGTGCAAAAGTAGAATACAACATAGAGATTTTTTACTCAAAGTCATGGTGTTTTGTTTCCTTGGCCTGTCAGGGCCAAGAGTGTGTGTGTGTCGGGACTGTTGAGTGACAGTCACGAGGTTCAGGGCAAGGTAAGCAGTGTGTGCAGAGCTGAGTACTTGGCAGATTCAGTTTTAGATGTATAGAATAATATAGTATAATAAAGTAATTAATTAACCTTCTAATATCAATGGAGTCAGGTGCATCATTCCCTCCCCTCATCAGGGCCATCACAGCACAACTCTAGATTTCCCTGTGGATGTGGCTCATGGTGTGCAGGAGTGGGAAATTGCTTCTGCACTGGAGCAGTAATGAGCTCCCAGCTGGAGCTCTCCACTGGCATGGAACAGCTCCTCTCCAGCTGGCTGCTGGCTCCCAGGGAAGCCCCATGAAGTGTGAAGGGGAAGATGGTTTGTGGCAGGGCACAGCAGCATTTATTTGCTCCCTGGGCTGGGAGATGTGCTGGCCCTGCCACTGAGGGATGGCTGGGAGAGCCTCATCCTTATTCCCTGGCTGCTGCCATGAGCCAGGTGGGAGAAGGAGGGCAGGAAGGCGAGATTTGTTTGATTTTTTTTTTTTTTTTTTGCTTTAAACAATTCACCAAGAGCCCTTTGTGTTTCTCCTGCCCTGTTTTTCCTGGCCCTTGTCTCTTGCAGACAAATGCGGCGCGGACGACGCCGGCAGCGCAGCCCTCGGGCCACTCACAGCCAGCTGTGCTGCAGACATCTGTGGAGCCCACACCACAGGTACAGCCCCTCTGTGCTGCCCTCCCAGCCTCCTCCAGCTCCCAGGGCCTCTGGGAGCACAGCATTCCCTGGGCTGGGCACTGGGAAGCTGCAGGTGGGATTTTCAACTTGTATTTCCAAGGCAGATCTTTGTAGGGAATACACACATAGAGTTCTTCTTATATCTCCTTCCCTGTCCCTCTGGTGGCAGAGCTTGCTTGGCCTTGTGTCCTGTTGGCTCTGGCTTCCCCCTGGAAATCCTGGAATGAATCCTGCTAATGCTTTTAGCTTAGTTCTGGTGTCTGGTCAGACACGCTCAGTGCCAGGAGAATAAATGCAAGTACCCAGCTGCCAGCACCACCTCATCCAAAGAACTGGGAGAAAGAATCATTTCTCAGAATACAAAACAGGTAGAAGAGATCCTTAAGAGGTGTGGTAGGCAGCTTGGAAGGGAATTGTCCTGGGAAGCCAGGGAGCCCTGCTCACCATTCTGTAATGATGAGCTCAGAGCAGTGAGATGAAGTGTGAGATAGAAGAAGCTGTGGATAAGCTCCTGCTTCCAGCCCTAACTTCCTGTAGGATAACTTGATTTTGTCCTCCAGTGGCAGAATCAAGATGTCAGAGGCTGAGCTTTCACGTCACCCTGTGCCCAAGGTGTCAGAGGCTGAGCTTTCACGTCACCCTGTGCCCAAGGTGTCAGAGGCTGAGCTTTCACGTCACCCTGTGCCCAAGCTGTCAGGAGCTGAGCTTTCATGTCACCCTGTGCCCAAGCTGTCAGGGGCTGAGCTTTCATGTCACCCTGTGCCCTGCTTCCTTCCCAGCCTGGCACCCGGTGGTGCCACCACAGCCCAGGGCAGGGCTGACCTCTCTGATGTTTGTCCCCTCCCCAGGCCGTGGCTGCAGCAGCACAGGCAGGGCTGCTCCAGCAGCAGGCAGAGCTAGAGAGGAAGGCAGCTGAGCTGGAGAAGAAGGAAAGGGAACTGCAGAGCCACGCAGCCAGCATCGACCGTGAGTACTGACTCCTGCCCAGGGCAGCCTGGGTCCCTTGGTTTGCCAGGATTTCAGGAAAACTCCCTGTGGGAGCCCTTCTGGGACAGTGCCTGGCATCCACAGCTTCCAAGATGGGAAGGGAGGATGCTGGAGGCTCGCTCTGGTGGGTCCTTGCCCTCAAGCAGCTGCATTTCACCACCAAAAGCTCTCAAGCACTCATCTGTGCCCGTGTCAGAGCTGGTGAGTGACTCTGCCACGCTGAGGCTTCTCACTGAGAGCAGCAAAGCTCTTCTCCTCAGCCTCAATGCTCTCTTAACCACAGGAACCCAGTATTTTTCCCCTAATCTTGGTTTGAAGTGGCTGAATCTGGGCTTGCAGGGCTGGGTGATGGTGGTTGTGATGGCCCTTTGGCCAGTGCAGGGGAATTCTGTTTTCCTCCAGGGAAAACCCCTGCACCCAGCTGCTGTGCCAGCAGTTTATCCCACTCCTGCTGTGCTGCCTGCTCAGATGTAGGAGCTGCCCAACCCCTGGGCTCTGCCAAGGTTTTAATGCATGAATTAAACAATAGCTGAACAACTGCTTGGAAATTCTGGGGTGGGAATTAGCCTTTGAATGAGAGAAGAGCAAGTGAAGAGCTGCTCCTTCCTCCCTCCCACAGCGAGGCAGAACAACTGGCCTCCTCTCCCCAAGAGGTGTCCCATCAAGCCCTGCTTCTATCAGGACTTCTCTGCAGACATCCCAGCTGACTACCAGAGGATATGCAAGATGCTCTATTACTTGTGGATGTGTAAGTAATGGCCTCACCTGCAGTCAGAATTCTTTTGGAGGAGGTTCTGTGTGAAAAGCTGAGCTGTGTCACGCAGTGAATGCTGTTGGTGTTGTCTGCGAGGCTAAAATCAGGTTTCCCTCCTTTCTTATGAAGGTAAATGTGAAGAACCTCGAATTTATGCTTTGGGAATAGCTCATTCATGACAAAATTTTAATTGTTTAATGGAAGCTTGAGCACCTATTTAAGATTTGGCCATGAGGAGCAGCATCAGATGAGCTTCTTAGGTCAAGCTCTGTTTCCCTTCCAAGGGAGGCAGGGAAATTAGATGGCCCAAAGTCACCTTAATTTCTGCAGCTCTCCCTGTGTTCAGTGAGACACTGGGGATGCTTTGGAGTTTCCAAGAGCTTGCTGATGTTGTTTATCTCTCTCTCCCACCCCAAACAGTGCATTCCATCACCCTGCTCCTAAACCTGCTGGCTTGCCTGGCGTGGTTCACAGTGGACAGCAGCAGAGGAGTGGACTTTGGGCTCTCCATTCTGTGGTTAATTTTATTCACCCCTTGTGCCTTTCTCTGTTGGTACCGACCGATTTACAAGGCTTTCAGGCAAGTACTGGGTTGTTTTTTTCTGTAACAGGGATGTATCTCTTAGTGGGAGGAGCTTTGGGTTTATCTGTTCCCATCATGTTTTGCCCTCAGGATTTTTCCAGCTCTTTGCATCATTAGATAAACCCAAACCACTGTGTTGCTAAACATATTAGATCTGTCTGATAGAACTTAATTATGGTGATCCTTTTTCATCCTGAGATCCAAGCCTAGGCAGACAGAGGACACTTTGAATTCATTTTTTATTCACTTTATTAATTCCTAAGACACTGTTTGGTACACTGACGTGGAGCACACTGTGTTTGTTGAGGGAGCTGCCTTTACACCATCTTGCTCTGGGCAGACCAGTGGACACATTTAGGTGCCCAAATTCCTCCCCTCAGCAGCTCTTCCCTGGAGAAAAGAGTTCACTGAAGCTGTTTCTCTCCTCTCAGAGCAGGGACTCAGTGCAGGGATCACAGGTTTCACTCCTGTTCCCATCTCTCCCGCAGGTCTGACAGCTCCTTCAGCTTCTTCGTCTTCTTTTTCATCTTCTTCTGCCAAATAGCAATCTACATCATCCAGGCTGTTGGGATTCCTGGCTGGGGAGACAGGTAAGCTTGGCTTCACTGCCTGCCATGTCACATATCCCTTTTCTCACCAGGGCTGTGACTGGCAGGAGCTTTGGGGCCTGCTTCTGACAGCTGCCTGTTCTTTCTGCTGTGGTTTTCCTCTCTCAGCTCATGGCAGGTCCCAGCTGCCTCCCTTCTCTGCTCTTCCTGTCCTAATCCCAGTATGTGAAGGAGTATGAGAATGTGAATTACTGGATATTGGGCAGGAATCCTTCCCTCACAGGGTGCCCAGAGCAGCTGTGGCTGCCCCTGGATCCCTGGCAGTGTCCAAGGCTGGGTTGGATGGGACTTGGAGCACCCTGGGATAGTGGGAATTGTCCCTGCCCATGGCAGGAAGGTGGAATGTGATGAATTTTGAGGCCCCTTCTGACCCAAACTGTTCTGTGATTCTGTGAGAACTCTTCTGTGCCTCTTCTCCCTCACTCAGTACAGATCATATTTGCTCCTCTGGTGTGAACCAGATCTGCCTTGTTCAAACTGGAGCCTTCCCAGACAGCATTGTGGGGCTGAGGGATTTCTGACCTGAAATCTGGCTACTGCTCAGCCTGATACTGCTGCTACCACCCTGACTCTGTCCCCAAACTCTCCCTGAATCCCTCTGGAGCATGTGCTTGGTGGGCTGAGATAAGCAGAGAGGCTTTTAGCCTCTCCCTTTCTCAGTGACATTGTCCAGAAGGGTGAGCCTGAGCTTTTGGAGCAGGTCCAGCAGCCTCATGTCAGCAGCTGTGCCCTGCAGGGAGAGCACAGCCTTTCCTTTCACCTTGCTGCCCCTGCTGCAACTCCTGTTCTGGAGTCAGGGAGCTCAGGGAAGGTCAGCAGCCTGTCCTGGAGCTCAGGGGAAGGTCACCAACCTGTTCTGGAGCTCAGGGAAGGTCAGCAGCCTGTTCTGGAGTCAGGGAGCTCAGGGAAGGTCACCAACCTGTTCTGGAGCTCAGGGAAGGTTAGCAGCCTGTTCTGGAGTCAGGGAGCTCAGGGAAGGTCAGCAGCCTGTTCTGGAGCTCAGGGGAAGGTTAGCAGCCCTTTCTGGAGTCAGGGAGCTCAGGGAAGGCCAGCAGCTCCTATTCTGGATTTAGGGAACTCAGGGGAAGGTCAGCAGCCTGCTCTGGAGTCAGGGAGCTCAGGGAGCTCAGGGGAAGGTTAGCAGTCTGTTCTGGAGTCAGGAAGCTCAGGGAAGGTTAGCAGCCCGTGGTGCCTGTCCCAGGGCAGCCTCCAGGCAGGAGCTGCTGTCTGTTTCTGCCCTGTGCCTGCAGAGGGGCCCGTGGGCAGCGCTGTCCCCGCCTCCCCCTGCCTGAGTCACGGGGGATGGGGAGGGGGTTCGGTCTGGCCGGGAGAGGCTGCCTGCAGCTCTCTGCTCCGTTTCCTGCTGCCAGCCAGCGTGGGTTATTTTTGGCTGCAGTGTGTGGTGTGCCTTTCTGCTTCCCTGTGCTGCCAGGAGCGGTGCCACACATGGGATGAGACCCATCCCTCCTCCTGCTGCTGGCACACGGTGTGCTGGTGGAGCACTTGGAAAGGTTCCTTTCTCCATCACCCAGGAAGGTGTTCTGTGTGAGGTGTCTTGGTATTTTCAGCCACAGCCAAGTGCTGATAACTCTGTGAATTCTCCCTGCCCCTTCTCTTCAACACCTCCCAGTGTCTGGAACTTGGAATGATGGAATCACAGAATGCTTTGGGTTGAAAGGGACCTTAAGGCTCATCTCATCCATGAGCAGGGACACCTTCCACTATGCCAGGTAGCTCCAATCCCCATCCAGCCTGGCCTGGGACACTTCCAGGGATGGAACAGCCATTCCTGGAAGGCTCTGGGCAGCCTGTGCCAGGGTTTCACCACTTCCATCCCTTCCTGCCTCTCCCTTCTGCTCCTGACCCTTTCATCCCTGTCAGGGTGACACCCAGGTCCAGGCTCCAGACCTGCCAGCTGATCTCTCCCAATTCAGCTGTTCCAGCCTATCTTTACCCCACTTGGCTGAATTTTGAGAAGGTGCCCATGGAAGTCACTGTTGGCGCCAAGGGTATTGATTTTGCTGCCTGAGGGGAGGGCACAGGGCTGGAATGTGGGTGGGATGAGCACAATCCTCCTCTAAAAATGCTAATGGAAACTCTATCCCCAAAACAAAGGCCTGGACGAGCTCCAGGCTCCCGTTTTCACAGCTGCTTGGTTTTGTGCTGCCCTGTAACCTTCCCCTGCAGCACGGCTGTGCTCCCTGCTGTGCTCCAGCTGTGCTGCAATGCTGCCCATGCCCAGCCCCTCTCTCTCCTGTCCCTGGCAGCGGCTGGATCGCGGCGCTGTCGGAGGTGCACGGCAACGTGGCCGTGGTGGTGATCATGATGGTGGTGGCAGCCTTCTTCACGCTCTGCGCCGTGCTCTCCCTCTTCCTCCTCAAGCAGGTGAGTGCCTCGGCGGCCAGCAGAGCTCAGGCTGCCCCCAGGGCTCCTGGGTTTGATGCCTCCCTTCACTCACCTGGGAATGACGATGGGATGGGGGCACTGGTGGGTCAGGAGGTTTTAATTAAAATGGTTTTGCTTGTGCTTCCTGTGGCGATGACAAATTTTTTGGACAGTCTTGAAGTGGGAAGTAGCCTCCCCTTGGAGTCATAGAATCATGAAATGATTTGGGAAGGGACCTTAGAGCTCATCTTACCTCCTGCCAAGGGCAGGGACACTTTCCCCTCTCCCAGGGTGCTCCAAGCCCTGTCCAACCTGGCCTGGAACATTTCCAGGGATCCTGGGGCAGCCACAGCTTCTCTGGGCAACCTGTGCCAGGGCCTCCCCACCCTCACAGAGAAGGATTTTTTTCCTGATATCCCATCTAATCCTGCCCTCTGGCAGTTTAAAACCATTGCCCCTTGTCATGCCTGGAGCTGGCAGAGCAGAGGTGGCCATGGCTCTGTTCAGCACTCAAGGATTTTCAGTCACTGCTCCCACAGCGTTGTGGGGCCTTTCAAACCCTGGTGGGGTCCCAGTGAGTGCCTTCCCACTGGTTCCAGCCCTCCTCCCTCCTCCTGCCTGCCCACAGCTGGGCTGGATTTCTGCAGGAACAGCAGAAATGGAGCTTGGGGGAAGCCAAGGACAGGCTGGACTGATCCTCTTTCTGTTGGTACTTCCTTCTTTTCTCCTGCCTTTATCTTGAAGGAAATACCTGATGGCACCTTCAGGTCCTGCCCTGCAGTAAATACTGGGTTAAGCCTGAGCCATCACAGTGTGTGGAGTTTTGGGTCTGAAGCCACTAATTTTGCTGAGAGCTCCACATTTTTCAGCAAATGAAGCTCTCCTGAAATCTGCCATGGAGCCACTGGCTGCAGCCCATGCTCTGCAGCTGTCCAGGGAGCTCTTAGCCAAGGACCAGCTGGGTGTGTGCAGCAATCCCACAGCCATGGGCTGATTTCAATCCCTCTTTCCCTCCCCTCTCTTCCCCAGGTGCATTCCCTGTATCGGCGCACAGGAGCCAGCTTCCAGAGGGCCCAGGAGGAGTTTTCCCAAGGCATCCTCACCAACAGGAGCTTCCAGAACGCAGCAGCTGGGGCAGCCTCCTCAGCTGCACAGAGTGCTTTCAGAGGAAACTAACCCTGCCCAGCAAATCCAGCCCTTCCTTCTTCCTGGGAAATCCAGCCCTTCTTCCTGGGCTGCCTCCCTCTTGCTTCCTCTGCCCTCATCTCCCCAACCTTCTATTTTTATTTTTGGTTTTGTTTTTTTTTTTGTTTTTTTCTGAAAATGCACTTTTTTGGGGGTACCATGTGAGCTCTGTGATGCCGACACTCCTGATGAGAAGAGGTTTTTTTTCTTGGCTTCAGCTGAGCTACGGTTTGGATGATTCCTTTTCCCTGTCTTGTTTTAGGGTGTGGGGAGATGGGGGAAGACATTCTCTGAGGCAAATATTCCTCTCTCCAGGACCTTCCAGGTGTTTGTCTCTTCCTCCCCTCACCCTGTCTGTAGCAGGAAGATGAGGGGAAGCAGGTTTTTGATTTTACTCTCTCTTCTCTTGGCCTTTGCTATGAAGAATTTGATTATCTGCTGTTTTGGGAGGGTTTTGTAACATGCATGTAGTTGATGTCGTTAATTTTAAGAACAGAAACTGTACTTTTGGTTTATTACACTCACACAATGCTGTATTTTGACCTCATAACTGCTGGGCTTCCTGAGAGCCACCAAGGAAAATCTGGGAGCAGGGGGGAATGTGGGAGGGGATGTATTTCCCCTGGTCCCCCCAGGGCACATCCCTTGCTTCCAGGAGGATCCTGCAGGTGCCAGCCCTGAGCATGGAGAGGGGGAGAAGGGATCAGTGGGGGCTGAGTCTTCTCAGTGACTTGAGACCAGGAGAGGGAGGGGAAAAGGGATTTTGGTTTGGCTCCAGCTCCAGCTTGGGGCAGCTGAGGACGCCGGGTCACACAGTGCCTGTGACGCCCTTCTCCAGCTAACCTTGAATGAGTCTTTCTCCAGGGAAGGCTCCTCCCTGCCTTCCTCCTGACGAGTTTAATTGGGTTTTTTTAGCTGGGAAGGAACTGTTTCCATGTGTGTGTGTTCAGCTGCATCCCAAGATGGGCTGTCCCTTGGGACTCGGAGGGGCGGATGGGGGCAGGTTCCCACCTCTCCCTCCCTCAGCCCCGTGGTTTAGGTGTCGGGGGGGGTTTAATGCAGATTTGGCTTTGCGGTGCCCCTTTGCCGAGGTGGGGTTGTATCAGACCCCCCTCATGTGCCGGTGAGGGGCGGCGGGGGGCGCTGGGATACAGAAATCGGTATTTTTACACCCTTTTCCTTCTATATTATTGGATTTTTTTTCCCTCGCGTCTGATCTTTTAATGTTTAAAAAATTATTAATAAAATATTGTTCATGTGGTCCAGACGCGGTGCCCGGGCGGCGGCGGCGGCGGGGGGGCGTGGCCTGTTGTGATTGGCGGGTTGGGGGCGTGACCAATATGACGGGGTGGGACCGGGGGCGTGACTTGCTACGGAGATAAAATATCTGGGCGTGGTCATGACTGCTGGGGGCGTGGCCTGCGCCGTGGTGCGCCGGGAAGGCGGAAGCAGCTCCCGGGCCCCGAGTGCCGGGAGCGGGGCTCCGGAGGGGCCATGGCCGGGCCCGGCTGGGCCCCGCCGCGCCTCGACGAGTTCATCCTCACCGAGCCCCTCGGCTCCGGCACCTACGCCACCGTCTACAAGGCCTACAGGAAGGTAGGACCGAGCCCGCCGCGGGGGTCGCCTTTTTGCTCCGGAATCTGTCCCCATCACTCGCGTGGCACCCCCGTTTTCCAGCCCTCCGCACGGGGTACCACCCCCGATTTCCAACCCTCCGCATGGGGTACCACCTCCGATTTCCAGCCCTTTACATGGGGTACCACCCCCGATTTCCAGCCCTCCGCATGGGGTACCACCCCCGTTTTCCAGCCCTTTACATGGGGTACCACCTTCGTTTTCCAGCCCTCCACACAGGGTACCAGCTCCGTTTTCCAGCCCTCCACACAGGGTACCAGCTCCGTTTTCCAGCCCTCCGCACGGGGTACCACCCCCGTTTTCCATCCCTCCACATCGGGTACCACCCCCCTAGCCCTCGCCTGGCACCTGCCGCCCCCTTGCAGAGGTTCCTTCCCTCCCCTCCCCACCCGCGGTGGCTGTTTGGGTGGGGGTCCAGCGTTGCCCCCCCCTCCTGACAGAGGGACACGCGTGAGGTGGTGGCCATCAAATGCGTCAACAAGAGGAGCCTGAACCGGGCATCGGTGGAGAACCTGCTGACAGAGATCGAGATCCTCAAGACCATCCGCCATCCCAACATTGTGGAGCTCAAGGACTTCCAGGTGGGCTGGGGGCTTCCCGGGGGGACTCTGAGCCAGAGCTACTCTGGCTTGGATCCATCCTCACTTCCCACGGGTGTGTCCGTGGGGTTTGGTGCCAGCAACTGGGCAAACTGGTCCAGGTGAAGCTGTGTGGGTGGGACTGGCTGGGGTGGCACGGCGGGGTCTCATTGCCTCGCAGTGGGACAGTGACCACATCTACCTGATCATGGAGTTCTGTGCTGGGGGGGACCTGTCCCGCTTCATCCGGACACGCCGGATGCTCCCTGAGAAGGTGGCACGCGTCTTCCTGCAGCAGCTCGGTGAGGACACCCCGCCTGGCTCCCACCCTGCCTCTGCTGGGGACCCTCCCCAGGGTTTTGGGGTGCAGGGCTGTGCTCTCACATGCCCATCCATCCGCCCAGCCTGTGCCCTGAAGTTCCTCCACGACCACAACATCTCCCACCTGGACCTGAAGCCTCAGAACATCCTCCTGAGCGCGCCAGAGAACCCCCAGCTGAAGCTGGCAGGTCAGGACAGCCCCTAGCAGGGGCTGGCAGGGGGCAAATCCCTTCTCCCTGTGCCCCCACGAGCTCTCTGCCCGGCAGATTTCGGCTTTGCTCAGTACATGTCCCCGTGGGACGAGAAGCACGTGCTGCGCGGCTCCCCGCTCTACATGGCCCCCGAGATGGTGTGTCGGCAGCACTACGACGCCCGCGCGGACCTCTGGTCTGTGGGCGTCATCCTTTATGGTGGGTTTGGCTTTTATTGCCCCAAGGGGCTCTACTCAGGGCTGGTTCCCCCCTCTCCATATCTCCCTACCTCTCCTTTTCCCCCCACAGAAGCACTTTTTGGGAAGCCGCCCTTCGCTTCCCGCTCCTTTGCCGAGCTGGAGGAGAAGATCCGCAGTGATCGGGCTGTGGAGGTAACGTGAGGTTGGGTGGGATGGGGCTGGGGGGATCTCACAGCGCTCTGTGGGCTCAGCCCCTTCCCTCCCCAGCTTCCCAGCCGGCCCCAGCTCTCTCTGGAATGCCGGGATCTCTTGGCACAGCTGCTGGAGAGGGACCCTCGGAAGCGCATCTCCTTCGAGTGCTTCTTTGCCCACCCCTTCGTGGACATGGAGCACGTGCCCGGCCCCGAGAGCCTGGGCAAGGCGGTGAGCGGGGCTGGGGGCTGCTGCCTGCCAACAGGGCCATTCCAAGCCCTGAGACCCCCCCTGTGTCCCCCAGACTGACCTGGTGGTGGAGGCGGTGAGAAAGGATCAGGAGGGAGACGCCGCTGCCGCCTTCTCCCTCTACCGCAAAGCCCTGGAGTATTTCGTGCCAGCACTGCACTGTGAGTCCCCCCTGGGGGCTTTGTGGGGTCTGGGTGTATTTCTGGGGGGCAGCACCCCGAGGGAGGCCAGTTTTTAGCCCACCCACCCCTGTGTTTGGTTGTTCTCCCCCTTAGATGAGAGCGACGTGCGGCGCAAAGAAGCCATCCGGGCCAAGGTGAGCCAAAACCTCTGGGGGGGGGGAAAGCACCCCCATCCTCTGCACCCCATATCGGGGGTCTCCTCACCCCCAAACTGTGCACAGGTGAGGCAGTACATCTCCCGAGCAGAGGAGCTGAAGGTGTTGGTCACCTCCAGCAACAAGAACCTCCTGGAGAAAGGAAACCCGGCCAGAGAGCTCCTTAAAGGTAGTGAGTGATTTTTGCCCATCCCCTGGTGTCAGAGCTGGCAGGGGCTGTGGTGGGGTTTTGGGCTGAAGGGTGAAGGTTTTGGGCAATCCCTGTGTCTCCTTGCAGAGATGGCCAAGGACAAACCTCGGCTCTGCGCGGCGCTGGAAGTGGCCTCAGCTGCCATTGCCAAGGTGAGGGGAGGCCCTGGGGGTCCCCTCACCCCTCAAGGGAAGGGGAAAGTGCAGACCTGGTGGGGAGGGGGCTGCTGAACCCCACCAACCACAGCCAGCCCGTGGGGCCTCTTGCAGGAGGAGGAGGGCAGGGATGACAGTGACGCCCTGGAGCTGTACCAGCAGAGCCTGGGGGAGCTGCTGCTGCTCCTGGCCGGTGAGTTGGGACTGAGGCCGGGCTTTTAGGGCAGGGATGGGTCCTGCTCCCATCCCTCATGCCCTGGCACGTTTTCCCTGCAGCGGAGCCGGCGGGGCGGCGGCGGGAGCTGCTCCACGCAGAGGTGAGTGCCAGCCCTGGGACACTGCTGTCCCCGCTGGCCTGGCCCCGAGGGACTGTGTCCTTTCTATCTCTCCTCACCAGATCCAGACCCTAATGGCCCGAGCCGAGTATCTGAAGGATCAGATCAAGGTATGCTGACTGGGGGGGTGGCTCTGGAGCGTGCTGGGGGAGGATGAAGGCTGGAAAATCCCCCTGTCCCCTGGCAGATGCGGGAGGCACAATCCATGGGCAAAGAGGCGCTGGCAGAGTCCGTCCGGAGCGGTGAGTCGCCCTTTGCCACGGGGATTGGGGAATATTCCCCAGCCCGAGGCTGATCCCAGCCCCACCCAGCACGGGCCCTGTGTCCCCGGGAGCCCTCCTGGGGGGTGGCAGGGGCGGGGACAGCCCGGTGAGTGTCCCCGTGTGCCCCGGCACAGCCTGTACCTTGCAGTGACCCCCGGAGCTGCCCTGTGGGACACTGCTCGCTGCCCTGCCAGGAGACACCGGCACCAAGGGAAGGCTTTGGCTTCCGTCCCCCCCACCCCCAGGGGTGACACCTGGGGGGTCACCCTCGGGCTGCCAGCCCCGGGGGGGTCAGCAGGGCCATCTGCCCCTCTCCCAGGCGCTGGCTCATTTCCCTGCCAGCCCTGCCTTGGCCGTCTGCTGCTGCAGCCTCCCCTGGCACAGCGGGCGGGTTATTCCACTCTAATTCCCTCCACTGGCTCCACAGGAAGGGTATTTTTATCCTGGCACTGGGCTCTGGCAGGACATCCCCCCTGCTTTTTCAGCTGGGTGGTTCTTCCACCTCCCAAATTCTGGGGGAGCCCACAAATCCAGCTGGGAGCTGAGGGTGGGCAGGGATGCTCCGCTGTGCCTTCCTCGCCCAGCATCTACCTCTGCATCCACTGCTGCTCGTCCAGCCTCCATCCAGCAGCCACTGCACTGGCCCAGGCTGGCCATACCTCCCTGCCTCTCACTGCTGGAGCACTGGGAATGAGGCTTTTCCTTCCTAAACCTGGAGCCTGACAGGTACTGGCTGCATCATCAGTGTCACGACCGTGAGCAGTGCTCAGTGGGGACCGATTGAGTCGGGCACGAGCAGCAGTCAGTCACCTTCAGGGAGACACTCTCAGCATCCTGCCTGCCCTGCTCCACTCCTCAGGGCCCTGGCATCCCCAACATCCAAATTATGCTCACAGGAGTCATTGTTATGGGGTGCTGATATTGCCTGTCCTGCAAAACAAGGTACTTGTCTCAAAAATCTACTGTATCTCAAGGGAATGTAATTTATTGTCTTCAATAAATTTTAATTTTGATTTCTCCACCTTCTCTGTGCTCAGGTTTGTGATTTAAGGCTAGCAGGGGTCCCCAGGCAAGCCCAGGACCCAGAGGCAGCCTGGGGTCCTGGAGCCATTGAGGTGGGCTGGGGACCCTGGTCCCTGTTCCCCCAGGAGCAGAGCTGGGGTGTCCCCTCCTCTGCTCCAGCAGTGCTCTCCCTTCCTGTGCTCCCCAGGGACACGAGGCAGCCAAAGCAAGGTTTGACCTTGTTTTCACTTCCCATCTTTTTATTTTTTGTGTGTGTGTGTGTGTGTGTAAAACATGGGGCAGAACAACACGAACCATTACGTAAATTCCTGTTTTTTGTGGCAGGTGAGGAAGGGCCAGGCTGGGCCATGAGGGAAAGCAGAAGGGCTGAGGCGAGCAACAGGGGGATTTTTGGGGTGTCCCACGGATATTCTGAGCCATGACCTCTTCCCAAGACAGCCTCCCCCCACATCCTACCCCAGTGCTGGCTGCTCCGTGCTCAAACCGGCGCGGAGCTTCCCGGGCAGATGCGACGAGGCACTTGTGTATCTTTTTTTACTCTTTTTTTATCTCTTTTTACTCTTATTATCATTATTATTCAGAGCAGAGATTATACCCTGAGGCTTTAAAGTGCTTTCCCAGCCCGTGTCCTCCCCCGGCCCGTGGCGGCTGCAGCAGCCGGTGCGGATAATCGCATCTGCCTTCACGCTCGGCCGCCAGCACAGCACGGCCCAGCCCCAGCCCAGCCCCAGCCCTGGGAGCAGGACCAGCCTCTGGGTGCTCCCCTGGGGCTGATGGAGTCGGGGTGGATGTCAGTGTCACCTGCACGGGGGTTTTTGGCTGCCCAAATGTCACCAAGGGAAGGTGAGCGATGTGTCTGAGCAGTGACAGGGTGCGCCGGTTACTCTGCTTGTAACTGCTCTTAGCAGGATTTTCTCAGGGCTCTCTAGAATTCATCAATGTTACTAAGATATAAACTGTGCTAAAATAAGAAAGAAGAAAAGAAACTGAATTCCAAGACTGCAAGAAAGAGGTAACAGAGAGCTGTGAGCCACCTGGACCGTCACCAATCACATATTCCAGGACACGTGGACAAGCAGAGACACCAATAAGAAATGTGTGATCAGGTGATCAGTAGACTTAAAATGTATAAATAAATACATAATATAAACAATAAATGGATTCTCATTAATGATATTGATTAGTTGTCCAAGAGTCCTGGATTTCCCACAGGAAGATGGCACAAAGGGAGCAGTGCCCGGCCTGGCAGCGTGGCCTCTGTCACTGTGCTGCTCAGGGAAGAGCTGCTCCCCTCCAGTCCCATCCATGCCACCACCCAGCCCTTCCAAAGGGCTCTCCCAGCCCTCAAGGGTGGCTCTTGGGGCCCAATCATCACCCAGAGAGGTGGGGAGTGGCAGCTGGGCTGTCACCCTGGCGGTGGCAGCGCGTGGGGTGGCACGAGGTCAGGCACGATGTGCTGGGGACAGCTGGGTCAGTGTGTGGAGCCAGCCTTGGGCTTCCCCAGGGCTCTTTAATCTGGATTAATCCTGGTTGTTGGACCAGCAGTGGGTGGATGGATGGGCCATCCCTTCCCACAGCCACTCTCAGGGAAGTTTAATTGCCTGCAAAAAGGAGAAGGGAGATTCCCCAGCCTTCCGTGGCAGCTCATTTGTTTCAGCACTTTAACAATTGCTCATTTAATGCTTTATCCATTGGGGAAGCCACTCACTCGTCCCACACTCACCACTGGGAAGGAAGAAGATCCTGCAGCCAGCTGAGCAATGGGCTGGTGCAGGAGGGCAGGAGTTTTGTCAATAAAATTTATGTTATTTGATCAATAAAGGTTATTTTATTGACAAAATTTGTTACTGCCAGTGTCTTCCAGCAACCAGCAAGGGCTTGCTTGGACAAACCTATCCCAATCCCAGCCCCAAAGGTGAGGGGATGATATAAGACCTGTAAAAGAGAGAGAGAAAAACAACATTTTCTGCTTTAATCCACACTTATTCTTTGCTTTATGATTTTCAGTCTGCGTGTTGATGCCCGGAGCAGTCGTATGGCATGGAGGCTGCAGGGATGCTCAGGATACAGGAGCAGCGACTGCTGGAAACTGGGATGCATCCCTTGGTGGGCAGGGAAAAGGCAGGAGGGGCTGCCTGCCCCTGCTGCCCCCATTCTGACCTCATCCCTCCATCCCAGCTTCTTACTCCCATCCCAGCCTCTCCTCCCTCCATCCCAGCCTCTCCTCCCTCCATCCCAGCTTCTCATCCCCCATCCCAGCTTCTCATCCCCCATCCCAGCTTCTCATCCCAGCCTCTCCTCCTTCCATCCCAGCTTCTCATCCCCCAATCCCAGACTCATCCCCCCATCCCAGCCTCTCCTCCCTCCATCCTGACTTCTCATCCCTCCATACCAGCCTCTCATCCCCCAATCCCAGACTCATGCCTCCATCCCGACCTCTCTTCCTTCCATCCCGGTCTCTCCTCCCTCCATCCCAGTCCCTCCTCCGTCCATGCCAGCCTCTCCTCC
The DNA here is from genome assembly GCF_037042795.1 of Molothrus aeneus. Classification (NCBI taxonomy): domain Eukaryota; kingdom Metazoa; phylum Chordata; class Aves; order Passeriformes; family Icteridae; genus Molothrus; species Molothrus aeneus. The sequence goes on along the minus strand of NC_089658.1, from coordinate 3,465,702 downwards.
CCAGTGCAGGCTGTGGCCCAGCGGTGGCAGCAGGGACAGCAGGGACAGCAGCATCCTCGGCGCTGCCGCCGCTCGGCTTTGCCGGGAACGCTCTGCTGAGGCTTAACACGTCTCGGGAGCCGGGCGGGGGCAGCGGGGGCTGCCTGCCTGCCTTTTCACATGCCTGGGGGTCATGGTGCCTCCTAAAATAAACCCGCCGAGCTTCACGCGGCCTTTGCGCGGCTCACGTGGGCCGGGAGAGCGCCGAGCACAGCCCAGGGGTCGGGCACGGGGGGCAGGGCAAGGGGAGGGGGCAGGGAAAGGTGCGGGAGAGGATCCTGGCTGGTTCTGGGGGGATGAACCGCGGGGCTGCATCCCCTGCTCTGCTTGGGATCCTGCTCTCCCGTGGGGTGAGCGTGGATGCATCCCTTGGTGGGCAGCGAAAAGGCAGGAGGGGAAGCCTGCCCCTGCTGCCCTTTCCCAGCCCATCCTCCCTCCATCCCGGCCTCTCACCCCCATCCCAGCCTCTCCTCCCTCCATCCCAGCCTCTCACCCCCATCCCAGCCTCTCCTCCCTCCATCCCAGCCTCTCACCCCCATCCCAGCCTCTTCTCCCTCCATCCCAGCCTCTCCCCCTCCATCCCAGCCCCGTGGTTCCCCGCCCCGGTGCGGATCCCGCTCTCTCCCACCGGCTGAGCCTTGGGGCTGGGATTTAAGCAGCGAGGGCTGGGCTGGGGCCGTGCCTGCTCGCTGCTATCCCTTTCCTGGTGGGGGATTAGATCAGCTCGGGCTGATCCTCATCAGGTATGATCTCCTTGCAGAGCTGAAGCTGCTCCTGCCAATCTCCCCTCTCGCTGCTCCCGGCTCCCAGCGCTGGGTTGGGGATCTGATGGGAGCACACATCCCTGGAGCTGCTGGAGTCCCCTGGTCCCGGGGGCTGGAGGGTTGGGAGGATGTGTGTCCACGCCTGAGCTGCCTCTGTCTGTCTGTCTGTCCTCTCGAGAATGGACATCAGGAGTTTCCCAGAACTACCTGGCCCTGGCACAGGATTATCAGGGGGCTGGGGGCAGAAAGGAATCTCTTGGTGCAGCAGCCCTAGGCATGGCTTGATCCAAACCTAATAATAATAATAATAATAATAATAATAATAATAATAATAATAATAATAATAATAATAATAATAATAATAATAATAATAATAATAATAATAATAATAATAATAATAAATTAATGAGAATAAGAATAATATCAGTTTCCCAGCACCCTCTCCTGTGTTTTCCTGGATGACCCATCCTTCCTTGCAAAACCAAACTGCAGCTCATCAGCTCCCATGGGATTTGGAGCGATAATTTCCCAGCCCATGCCAAGTTTTTCCAGGAAGCCTCACCACAGGAGCCCCCTGCCTGCCGGGATGCCACCAGGGCTGGGTCACACCTGCACGAGCTCGGGCTCATCTCTGCAGAGTGTCCTTCCTTGGAGCAGTGCACTGGGCATCCTGCAGTGCCCCTGAGACTGAGAGTTCTGAAGGTTTTGTATTAAAATAGACCTAAAAAACTGCAGAAAAATGGGAATTTTGTTTGCTTTGAACCTGACTGCTGCCAATGAGCTGCTTGTAGCATCCCCTTAGTCCCAAATATGAGTGCAGCCAGGAGAGGAGCTTTCTTTGGGATTCTGCTGCCAGGAAAATATGAACATTTTTTTCCCCAAAACCAGGAAAATAGGAAAGTTTGCCCAGGAAAACAGAGCTGGGGGAGAAAAGTAAATGCATAGACATCTCCTGGTATTTATTCCACCGGTTATAACAGTACCATGGCACGGGGACAGCACAGGAGGGGAGGGACACTCAACCGAGCACGGCACGACTACAGCACGATGAGCGGGAGGACAGGGAGATATTCCCTCATGGCTTTGTTCTTCTCCTGGAAGGAACAAGGACAGGATCCCATCCCAGGAGAGGGACGCCACTGCTCCGGGGAAGGGCTGCTGCGGGCTCAGCTCAGCACCAGGGAGGGCTTTTGTTCCTCTCTGTTGTCAATTCAGGCTTCAGCACCCCCCTTCCCACAGGGATCGTATGGCAGGTCCTTCCCGGCTGGCTCCTTCAGAGGGGCCCTCAAGGGCACGGGGTTGGTGTTCCTGGCAGGGATGGGATGCTGTTTCTCGGGTGATGGGGATGGGATGCAGGGAGGGGGGTGCTCCACACCCTGCCTCGTCCTTGCGAGGCAAATCCGAGCCTCCCGCTTGTTCCTGGGAGGCTGAGTGGGAACGTGGAGGCAGAGCCACAGCGTGGGGCCACCACTGCAAGGTCAGTCACACTGCAAGGTCAGTCACACCCCAAGGACAGTCACACTGCAAGGTCAGTCACACCCCAAGGACAGTCACACCCCAAGGACAGTCACACTGCAAGGGCAGTCACACCCCAAGGACAGTCACGCTGCAAGGTCAGTCACACTGCAAGGTCAGTCACACCCCAAGGACAGTCACACCCCAAGGACAGTCACACTGCAAGGGCAGTCACACTGCAAGGTCTGTCACACCCCAAGGTCAGTGTGGGTTAGGGTTAGTCTGGGGTGAAGGTGGTTTTCCCTCACCTAGCAGGATTTAGGGGGCAAAAGCGAGGGAGAGGGGGATGAAGCAAGGCTGGGAGTCCCAATGTCACACCCCAAGGTCAGTCACACCCCGAGGTCAGTCACACTGCAAGGCCAGTCACTCTCCAAGGTCTGTCACTCTCCAATCACATTCCAAGTCAATCACACCCCAAGGTCACTCTCCTTCCTGCCACCTCCCCAGCTCTGGCTGCAGACACCCCTGCCTGGGCACGGGGGCAGGCTGTGGGGTACGGGGGGGACATGCTGGCTCCTGGCTCTAACCTCAGCCCGGAGAACGAAACGAAAGCCACACATCAGGGACACCTGGGTCAGGGGCTCAAGGGGCCATGTGGCTCAGGAGGAGCCGAGTGACACACGGCAAGGGTGACAACGTGGCTGGGGTCCCCGCTGCAGGCAGCAGCCCCCGCCAGAGCCTGCGCTGCGTCCCCTCCCTGCTCAGCCCCATCACATCACGGAGCACTTCTCCGCCGATTGCTTCAGGTCCTCTAGCGTGGCCGAGGCTTTGTCCTTCAAGGAATCAAGGTCCAGGTTCTGGATGTTACTGAGCTGGCCGATCACTGAGTTCTTCTCCTCCTCCTCCTCGTTGTCCTGCTCGATCATCTTGGCCAGCTCCTTGGGCAGCTCCACGTCGCCTCCCACCAGCTGGATCTGGTTGTCATCCGTCTCGTTCTGGAAGGGGCCGGGAGAGAGAGTCAGAAGAGGGGATGGCACAGCGGGAAGGGGGCTCCTGGAAGCACCACAGGAGGGGCTTTGGGCTGCCTTCCCACTTACAGGACCATGTGGGAAGGTCCCTGGGGGTGGGGGTGGGATGCTGATGCCGCCTGAGGAGAGCCTGGGCACCCACAGCGAGAGGCAAGATGGAAACCCACGCGCAGCACCAGTACAGACTGGTTTCCAGCGCGCACTGCGGGGGTTTAGGCACCTAATTAAGCTGGGCTTATGCTTAACGACTGCTCCCAGCGGCGGTCGGGATCAGCTCCGAGCCCGGAGCCATGGGGAGACTCGGGATGAGGCAGCCCGGCTGCCAAGTGGGATCAGTAATGAGCAGAAGAAACTTGTCAAAAGATGAGAAGGGACATCTCAAGCACAAGAAGGCAGTGAAAGGACCCAGGATCGCTGGGGCCAGATCCAAACAAATCCCAGTTTCCCTTGGAGAACAAAAAAAATCTCCATCTCTTCTTTTTCTGCCTTTTCTGGCTTTTGGCAGAGGGTAAAAGAAATTCTCCAGCTGTTTATTTCCTGGATATAAAAGGGGGGTGGGGAGCAGGGGGGTGAATCCAGGCTGCCTGAACAACACCAAACAATCAGAGCAATCTCACTTGGCTTAGCTGACCCTTCGGAACTAATATTAGCCCAGCTCCAATTTGGGGTATTCACCACTGAGCGACTCTCCCTGAATACAGGGTGGGTTTGGAGGGAGAGGAGCTTGTGACAATTCCAAGAAAGGCTGAATTATCCCTTGATTAAATTGTGTTCAGTGAATGGTTCATCGTGCGGAAATTCCAAAATCGGAGTTTAGGTGGGAGACGTTCGCCAAATAATCCAGGGAGAGGAGCTGAGCTGGCTAATCCAGCCAGGAAGGTGCAACCCTGGCTGCACTCCTGGCTCCAGGGAGTCTGGGGTGAAGGTGGTTTTCCCTCACCCAGCTGGATTTAGGGGGCAAAAGCCAGGGAGAGGGGGATCAAGCAAGGCTGGGAGTCCCATTGTCTCAGGCTGGTGGGCTGTGGTGCTCAGGGACAAGGAAAATGGCCAAAGTTTGGGAAGAAGGATGGTTTTGAGGGGAATTTATTTGTGTTTGGGCTTTGAGGCTCAAACCCTAGCCAGCCAAGGGAGTCCTTGTCCCTTCCCGTCCCTCCAGAGCTCCATCTGGAGCTTGGCTCTCCTCGTGGCCCCGTTCCAGCACAGCCGTACCTTGGGCAGCCTGTACTTGTCTCGGAAGTGGGACCTGACCGTGGCTCTCTCCGCCTTGCGCTGGGCAAACTGAGCATCTCTCTCCATCCTGCCAAGCACACGGGGCAATCACCAACAGCCCGTGCCCCCCGTCCCGGAGTTTGCGCTTCCCCCCAACCTCTGCACCCCCCATTTTCTCTGAAAAGTCCCGTTTTCCCACAATTTCCTCCCTCCCAGGGCAGCCTGGAAGGAGAAAACAATCCCATCTCCCGGGCGAGGAAGCGGATTAAGGGATTAGGGGACTCATCAAACCCCCTCACGGTCCTGCTGTCCCCAGCGCCGGCTCCCCCCATCTCCCATGCACGGGATGTGGGACCGAAGCGGGAGCACCCCCTTCCCGCAGGAACCCCGGGGCTCAGCCCGTGCCGGTGCCGGTGCCGGTGCCGGTGCCGGTGCCGGTGCCGCCCGCACTCACTTCTCCTCCACCAGCTGCCGCTGGTACTCCTCATACTCCTCGCGGGTCATGCCCTGCGCCTCGGCCGGAGACTTCTCGCCCTCGCTCTTCTCCTCGCCGCCCAGGCCGCCCGTGAGGTTCTTCAGCTGCCCCCCCACCATGCTCTTCACCATGAACGCCATGGCTGCACCTCCGGGGGGCCCGGGGGCCGGGGGGCAGCGCGGATCTGCAGCCGGGACAGCCGCGGTCACCGGGGGGCTCCGGCCGGGATGGGGGCTGGGATGTGGGGACCCCCCGAGGAACGGGGCTAAGGGTGAGCTGGAGCGCCAGGGAGCCCAGATATGGTCGGTGCTGTGATACCGGGATAGGGAATCAGCGGGATGCTGTGGATGGGAGCTCCTGGAGAGCCGAAGCGCCGGGTTAGGGAGCAGCTGGGGACACCGGGATGAGCTCCGGGGCAGCTGGAGCACTGAGAGACCAGGAGCTGGGACACCGGGATGAGCTCCTGGGCAGCTGGAGCACAGAGCGCCCGGGGAGCTGGGGCACCGGGCGGTGGAAGAGCCGGGATAAGCGGAGCTGGGCTCCTGGGGAGCGGGGGCACCGGGTCAGGAGGAGGTGGGGACAGGGGACATGAGATCCCGGGGAGGAGCCGCGGGTTCGCGGGGAGCGGGGATAGGGGGTTATGGAGGATGAGGGATCAGCAGAGCCAAGCTCACACAGTACCGGATTCCCGAGGAGCCGGGATCAGCAGAGCTGAATTTCCCGGGAGGCGGAATACCGAGCGATGAGGAGCCGGGGTCAGCAGAGCTGAGTCCTCGGGGTCACGGAGGAGAGGGATTCGGCGGGGATGAATTCCCGGGATGGCGGAGAGGGAGTGCCCGGGGTGGTGGGTACCGGGCGGTGGAGGAGCCAGGGAGGGGGAGATGGGTTCCCGGGGAGCTGGGGCACGGGGTTATGGAGGAGATGGGGTCAGCGGAGATGAATTCCCGGGATGACAGAGTACCGAATTCCCGAGGAGCCGGGACCAGCAGTCAGCGCAGCGGAGTTCCTGGCACGGTGGAGCACGGAGTTCCCGGGATATCGGAGTGCTGAGAGATGGAGGAACCGGGCTCAACGGAGTAGAGGTCCCGGGACGGCGGAGTCCGGAGCTCCAGGAGAGCCGGGGTCAGCAGAGCGGAGTTGCCGGGATGCTGGAGTGCCGAAGTGCCGGGATGCCGGGGGTACCGGGATGTCAGAGTCCGGGATGCCGGGGGTGCCGGGATGTCAGAGTCCGGGATGCCGGGATGTCGGAGTGTGCGAGGTCAGCGGGGCCGCGCTGCCCGGCCGCCCATGGCGGAGCGGTCCCGGCCGGGAGCGGAGCGGGCGCTGCAGCACCGGGGCTCGCACAGCTCCGGTGTGTGTGTCCCTGCACGGCGGCGGCGGCACCGCCTCCCGCCCGGCCCCGCCGCCTCCCCCGGCCCCGCCGCCTCCCCCGGTCCCGCCGCCCTCCGCCGGGCGGAGCGGTCGCCGTCCCGACCCGCCCCGGGGCACCGCGAGTGACGCCACCCCCGCGGGAAGAAGAAGGAGCCCCAGAGCTCCCCGGGGACACCGGGGTGGATGGAGGCACGGTGAGGGCTGCGGGGAGCCCCCCGAACACCCTTCCCTCCGTGATTCCCGGCTGCTCCATCCCAGCGAGGAGCAAACCCACCCCAGCGCCCTTTCTCCCACTCTGTTCCCCATCCTTGGGGTCTGACAGGAGGGGAAGCCGGGCTTGACACTAGGAACAAGCCATATGTACCAGCACCAGTCACAACTGTTGTTTGCTCATCCATCCAAGGGCTGGTGCCCAAAAGTTCCCTCCCCTTTATCCTATTAATGATATCCCTGGAAGTATTCCCATCTCTGGAAGTGTCTGAGGCCAGGCTGGACAGGGCTTGGAGCAACCTGGGGTAATGGAAGATGTCCTTGCCCATGGCAGGGCTTGGAGCTTGGAGGAGCTTTATGGTTCCTTCTGGCTCCAGCCATTCTGGGATTCTGTGATCCTGTGATTTTATTATATGAATTAGTATCGAAGCTGCTCTCAGCCCCCAGAACACAGGCACGAGGGCGTTCATTGATCACCTAAATGAGGAGGATGGAGCAGGCATTGATTGTGTTGCATCATCCCCTGGCTCTCTCCAGCCCCACTCCCACTCCTGCTCTTCCCTTTGACTGCAGCCTCATTCCAGGCCTTGGGGGGTGAGCAATTAATGGCATCAGCAATGCACCTCCCTTCCAGATGGCCAGCCTGGCTTTAACAGACATTTCTCCCTTTTTTCTTCTCTGCTCCTGAAAAATGAGCGCGGATCCAAACCTCAATCCCGGCTTGTGGGAAATCATTTCATTCCTGAAATATAAAGACAATCTCTGCAGATTAAAATGATGGAACAGCTGGGAAGCGATAGAACAACGTGACAGAGGGAGGGGGAAATGGCCCATCTCCTCCCATCCCCCCACCCAAGGTAAAATTATGTCTTAAGAGGAAAACAGACTAAAAATAATGCATTTTTCTAGGGTAATAATCTGGCCAGCAGCTTGGTAGTGTGCTGCTCTTAGGGATTGGGACACGCTCTTGGAGGTGACAACAAGGGATTTGTCCTGGTGAGGGCTCTCCTGGCAGAGCAGAGCCCCCTGATCGATGCCAGCAGTTCCCTGGAGTCCACCCAAATGTGCAAACTGATGCTGGGATGAGGGAGGTCCCTCTGTTTGGCACAACTCCAGTGTCACCCTCAGCATCCCCCACCAGGCAGGTGCCCCTGCTCCTGCTGCTCACCCCGAGCTGGCAGCTCAGGAGCCTCAACAGCTTTTTGAAGTGATGATTTTTGCTTTTCACACCAATCTGCAGGCTCTCCTAAGCGCTTTCCCATGGAGAACCCATGGAAAATTAATTTTAACCCACAATGAGCTGGCACAGCCTTGCTGAGAAATAGGCTGGGAGCCCCGGGCGCTCTGCAGATGTCCCATTGCCAGCAGCGTGGTCACGTTCTGGCTGTCAGTCTGGCTGGAAAGAGGGGCAGGGAGAAGGACCAGCACCCCTGGCTGTGTCCTTGGGTGCTGGCCTGAGCCTCGTGTGGGCTCAGAGCAGGTTTCAGATGTGGCTGGTCCTGGGAGCTCTGCTCACTCCGGATTTCGCTGCGAGCATCCATTAACAATAAGAGACTGGAAGTCAGGACCGATTTTTTCCAGCTGGGTTAGATGGGTCAGCTCCCACGGAGCCTCCCTGTCTGAGGAACTAAGAGCAAACAGTTCCTGACGAGCAGAACCGCCGGGCCAAGGCAAGTAGGTGAAAACAAGCCGGGCAGCGCCTCGGATCCTGCCCCTCGTGGCGGGGATCCTCGCTCAGCTCGGGCTCTGCAGCCTCTTGCAGCCCGGGTTTTACAGGGAAGGAGCACAAGGCAAAGGCAAAGACCCCCAGAGAGGTTCTGCAGCTCTCCCATCCCCTCAGCTTTTCCTGGAGAGGCCGGTGGCCCACCTGGAGGCAGAGCCGGGGGGACAATCAGAGGGTGCAGCGAGCTGGGAAATGATGCTCCGAGGTGGTTGATTTCCCCATTTGCCTTTCCTCGGGCAGCTGAACCGTTCCTCATCCCTGAAATATATTCAAGTGAGGATGAGTCATCCTTCCTGCCAGGACTCTAACCTGCCGTAATGAGATGTAAATCCTTGCATGACCTATTATATTAGCTTATGCTATATCACACATCTCCACGGATTAGACGGCAGCGAGATGAGACGTCCCCCCGCCGCAGCCGCAGACAAGACGGTGGAAGTTAAGAGGATCCTCTCTCAGCGTTGACACCTGATTTAAATTGGAAGCAAGCAGCTCCCTCTGCCATGCTGAGAGGGATCATTCCAGCTCTTCTTTCCAGGTAACTGGCTCCAAAGGCACAGTTACCACAGCCCGGGCTCCAGAGGATGCTCCAAATGCCCGGGAGCAGCCGGTCCCGTGGATTGTAGAGGGGAAGGCTCGGTGACCTCGACCTGCGGGGCCATGGCAATAAGGCCATCAGAAGGCCTGATCCTTGTCGGCCTGAAATGCAGGGAACATGGGCGTTTTTAACCTTTGGAGACCCCATAGGAGTAGGTGAGGGAATCCTGGAAAGCCGCGTGTGTGCGCTGGAGCCGCCACGGGAGGGAAATGAGAAGGCGTTTCCAAAGCAAGCAGGCAGCCCGATGCTGCTGCTGCTGCTGCTGCTGCGGGGAAGTCAGGCCGGCACTTGGCAGCTGATTGTCACCTCTGCTGATGGGGACAGGCACCGCCACCTCAGGAGCCGCGGCGCTCGGCGCTGACCCCGGGCGCAGGGCAGGGTCACCTTCGCTCAGGCCAGCTGGGATGGGACAGGGACACCCTGCTGTGCCCCTCGGGCACGGGGACATCAATCCAGAGAGTCCCGCTGCTGTTGGGGAACACCAGCTCGCAGGAGATTGGGGGAAAATATCCTGAAGGTCTTGAGAAAAACATCCCTTCAGTGGGATCCCCACTAGAGATCCTTTAGGGGGATCGAAGTGCTGCCATGTCACTGACAAGGGAATGAAGAAATTTTAGGTTAAGGGTGTGGTAAATTACCAAATGAAATTATTTCTGTCATTTACTCAACTGCATAAAGCTGGAATTTGCCTTGGCTGAGGAAGAGGGACTGCAGCTCAGCTTGTCATGGAAGTGAAACCAAAGATTTCCCTGACCTAGGGAGGCATTCCCATGGAAAGCCTCCCCACTCCTATAGAACCAAGCCTGACATCATCTCCACAGGATCAAAAAAATCATCCTTGCCCTGGGAGAGCCCCTGGGAGCCCCTGAGTGCTGCTGGGAAGGGAAGCCAGGAGTGGGGGATGCTGCTGGGCTGTGCCCTCAATTCCCTCGGAATTCCCTGTTCTCATCTTTGTGTCACTGAGCATGGGGCTGCCCAGAGTCACCATCGTGGGGTTTGGGGTGGGAATGGTCCTGTCATCCAGAACATCCATCCTGAGGGACAGGGATTTGGGGTGGGAATGGTTTTATAATCCAGAACATCCATGCCCAGGGATGGGGGTTTTGGGGTGGGAATAGTTACACAGAACAAAGAGCCCTGGTCCCAAGGGATGGGGATTGGGGGGGGGGGGGGAATGGTCCTGTCATCCAGAACATCCATCCCCAGGGATGGGGTTTTAGGGTGGGAATGGTCACACAGGACACACAGCCCTGGTCCCCAGGGATGGGGTTTTAGGGTGGGAATGGTCACACAGGACACAGAGCCCTGGTCCCAAGGGATGGGGTTTTAGGGTGGGAATGGTCACACAGGACACACAGCCCTGGTCCCAAGGGATGGGGTTTTAGGGTGGGAATGGTCACACAGGACACACAGCCCTGGTCCCAAGGGATGGGGTTTTAGGGTGGGAACTGTCCTATCCCACGGGACACACAGCCCCTCCCCAGAGCACAGAGAAGTTTTGGGGTGCCCCGAGTGCTTTGGCAAAGGAGGAGGAGAAGCAGCTCCCGGCAGAGCAGCGGCTGCAATTCCCGCCGGGAGCAGGGGGACTGTGCGAGGTGAGGAAGAGGAGGGAGGTGCTGGGGGCGGCGGGGGGCGGCTCCCACGGCGGTGTCTGCAGCCGAGCCGTGACACAAATGAGGCCGGACAGACATACAGAGCATGTAAACAGGCACATGGGGAGAGCATGTGCTGCTCCGTGCCGCTGGTGGAGAGCGAGCCCCGAGCAAAGGCGCTCGCACACACGGCCGCGCACACACGCAGCATTCCCACGGGGGATCTTCCCAGCCTTGCCTTCATTCCTGGAGTGCCCAGAAGAGAAAAAAAAAAATTAAAAAAAAAAAAAGCACCAAAAAAAAAAAATAGAGCGAGAAAGAGAGAGAGAGAGAGGGGGAGAGGTGAACGGCACGGAACGGTGATGGGAATGGCTTTGTACATCACGCTAAAAATAGTCCTTGTGATAAAGTCGATCGCGGAGGGGGAGGGATGCCAGGGGTCGGGAAGCCCGTGCTCCGAGGATGGAGAGGAAGGGCCGTAATTAGAGCTGCTAATTAGCCTCAAGCAGCAATGAGAGAGTCGCTTGTGGGGGGCTCATTGCACCCCCTCTACTCGGGATGGAGGCTCTGCCACCCGGGGGAATGAGGAGCCCGCTGGAATTGGGTCCTTTGAGGGGATTTTGGGGTGTTTAGGATGAGGAAGGTTCTCTGCAGCTGGAATTGGGGTCCTTTGAGGGGATTTTGGGGTGTTTAGGGTGAGGAAGGCTCTCTGCAGCTGGAACTGGGGTCCTTTGAGGGGATTTTGGGGTGTTTAGGGTGAGGAAGGCTCTCTGCAGCTGGAACTGGGGTCCTTTGAGGGGATTTTGGGGTGTTTAGGGTGAGGAAGGCTCTCTGCAGCTCTGTGGGTAAAGGGGAGAAGGCAGGCAGGGTGTGGGGACATGGGAAAGGGCCAAAGCTGGTGGAAGGAGCCCTAATGTATATATAAAAAAGTATATATTCCCTAATGGAGAAGAGAGAGGATCTGCAGGGAGAGGGGGGAGCCAGGAAAGGATAATTTGGCTCAGGAATCCGTGTGGGGTGCAGGTGATGGGTAAGGATGGAAAAGCAAAGGATGTGTGACTTTGGAGACGGCTCTTTCCACACCCCAAACAAACCCCAGCTCTCCCCAGCCCTGTCCTGATCCATCTGGAATCCTGAGCTGGGATCCCACTGAGTGGGGTGGAGAGGAGATTTTCCAGCTGGATTTTCCAGAGCTTTTTTAAAGCCCCGTGTTCCTGTTCCCTCTGCCGTGTTCCCTCCTGGCACAGCAGGGAGAGGGCCCCGTGTGCCATGGGAATAACGCCCTGCACGGTGATGATTCAGCCGGGAATTTGAGGCAGGATGGGAGCTGACACTGCCGGGCCCTGTGCCCGACTCGGTGCCCGAGGGAGGAGGAGGAGGAGGAGGAGCAGGAGGAAGGGGACGTGACGTGAGCCAGCACAGAGAGCCCCGGGGTGTCACTCGGCCTGTCCCCTCTGCCCACGCTGCTGCTGATGGACAGAGCCCCAAAATCCCTTGGGACAAATCCCTGGAGGGATCCAGGAGGAGCAGCTCCAGGCCCGAGTGAGAGAGACCCAGAGGCTCCGTGTGAGGAAACTGAGGCACGGTGGTGGCAGGAGGGGCAGGACCTTGGCAAATCAGGGTTAAATTCCCTGATTTGTAGATAAGAACACAATTTCTTCCAGCAGATCTCTCAGCATCCTTCAACTACATCCCAGAGGATGCTGAGGCACCAAACACCACCCCTGAGACCAGGCACAGCCTCAGAAATGGGAAGTGTGGTGCCATTTGGAGGAAAATCAAAAATTGAAATAATTGAAGATCTCAATAATTTTGGGGTGAATTTCCTCCCCTTTTTTGACAGTAGCTGGCAGTAACCCAGGGCAAGGGGACGGGAGGGGACACAGTGGGGGACAGGAGCAGAGCCCTCCCTGCTGTCTCCCATCACGTGAAGGTTCTGGGTATTTCTCTCCATTCCCAAAGCCGTTTCTTGCAGGCTTTGCCTGTAAATGACTTTAATCTTCATAAGCCCAAAAAGTAAAGCTGCTTATCGGGCTGGGCCCTGCTGGAGCACTGGCAGGAACGGGGGGGGGGACGTGGACAAGAGGAGGGGGGTCAGTCCAGGGGAGAGGAAACCCCACGGAGCTCCATCACATCCCTCATCCCCATCCCATCCCCTTCTGACACCCCGAGGTCTCAGGGAAGGGCGTCAGCAGCACATCTCCCCTCTGCAGGCTCCATCCCACACCCCTGAGCTCTGCCCGTGTCCCACCACTCCTTTTTTTCCCCTTTAACCCCGCTCCAAGAGGAATCTCGGTCTCGATCCCGGCCCGAAGCAGGTGGAGAGCTCCTGCCCGGGGCTTGCCAAGCCGGCAGCCGGCGTTTAACGCTGAATAATTCCCTGCGGAGGAGCGGAACTATTCTAAACCTGCCAGACGCCACCTCCACCCGGCTCCCTCCGGGGATTCCAACTGTGGGGACGGGGCCCGGGACATCGGGGTCTCACCTGCACAGGTGGGATAAGCAGGGAAGGCAGCGACGTTCAGGAATCAGCCCCAAACTGCTCCCCAAGAGCATCAGAAAGTAAAAAGTGAAGCCTGGACTAAAGGGGAGCTTTGGCATCACTTCATCCCTGTCACAGCCAGCTTTCACAGGCAGGATGCAGCCAAGTGCTGCCCAGGCTGCTCATCCTCACTGATTTGGGGAGGAGATGGGGGGTCCACCCCCACTTTTTCCCCTGCCAGGGGACCCCGGAGCCGCTGGCAACAGAGGGGGGCCGAGGCGGGGTGTGCCGCGTCCGTATGGAATGGTTTTTTATTACAGTTTTTAATCTCACAGTTGGTAGCATTACATGAGAATAAAGCACTGGACAGGACTGGAAAAAAAGGCCTCTGGAGACAGCATGCAAACATTGCAACGAGTTTAAAGCAAAACAACCCAAAAAAGAAAAAGCGTCTGGCGGGGACGCGGCTGCGCTCTCCCGACCGGGCGGCGAGTCCAGCGTCTCCCCATCCACCATCACTTCTGTCGCTGGGGGTTTCCTTTTCATGTGTCCGTTTCATTGGTTTATTTATTATTATTCTCCTTTGAACAACCTTCTTCTCTCTTTTTTTTTCCTTTTTTTTTTTTTTTTCTTCTTTTAATTACATTAAAAAATAAGATTCGTACTTTAGTAAAATGCCCAACGCTCAGCTGGGCCCTTGCTCGAAATAATAAAAAAACGACAAAAAAAAAAAAAAAACGAAACCCAAAACAATAAACACTCCCCCCAAAACCGAGAAAATAACAAAAATACCCCACAAAAATAAAAAACAAAACCAGCGTGGGAGACAAAAATGAAAACAAAAAACCCAAACCTGGAAAATAAAAAAACCAAAAAACTGACAGATTTGGAAATTTGGAAGCAACCGGGGGGAATTGGAGGGGGGCACCACACCCCCGGGGCTCCCTCCTGGTGCCGTGGTGGGGCAGGGGGGCTGAGCACACCCTGGTTCCCCCCCTCAGCGTGGGTCCCCTGCGGCTGTGGGGTGGCAGAGCCCCCCCTCACAGGTAGAGCTCCTTCTCTTTGATATGCACTAGCTGTTCACGGAGCTGGTGGAAGGATGGCCGGTGGCCGGGGTCCAGCGTCCAGCACTTCTTCATCACCTCGTAGACGACGGCCGGACACCCGTCCGGAGCATCCATCTTGTAGCCCTTCTCCACGCGGGGCACCACGTCCTTCAGGGGCTGTGGGGAATTTGGGGTGTCAGGGAGGGGCTCTCCCCAAAAATCTGGGCTCAGCTCCCCCCCCCAGGATCCAGCCCCTGGGGGTGCTCATCACTCACAATTCTCGGATAAGGCACTCGCCCGAAGGAGTAGATTTCCCAGAGGAGGATCCCGAAGCTCCACACGTCCGACTTGGTGGAGAATTTCTGCAGGGAGAGAAGCAGGCTCAGGCAGGGGTGTGGGATCTACAGCTCCACAGAAGATTGTGGACTTTGGGTGTGGGAATCAGTAGTGTTGGAGAATTCTTTTGTTGGATAATAGTTTAAGAAAAATATGGGGCTCAATTGAAAGTTATGCTTCTGCCTTTTTGCTTTTGCTTGCTTTTAGCCATGCAGATTTGCCAACCTAAAACAAATGTTTGGGTGACTTCAGCTAATGCTTCAGGTTTAGGTACCATATGTTTGTCCAACGTGGCCCCCAAGAAATCATTTTCCACCTGTTTGGTTGGTGTGCCAGTAGATGTTTGGCCAATCCCAAAAGATATTCAAAAAGCTGTATCAGGCATGATATTATAGGACCATCCCCAAATAATTTTTGGATGCATGGGAAGAGTGGGCTCCTCACCTTCCCAAGGCATCTTTTGAGCCTCAAGAATTAGAGATCCTTGGGTCTATGTACATGACCTATTAGGTCAAATTTATTTATACAAAAAAAGATGGATCTTTATAAAAGATGTTACTCCCTTTCACAGCATATTTAAAAATCAGACCTCATGGTGCAACTATACTTCTTTAATTCAATCTGCATTTACTATTTCCTTCCAATTACCTGGTGGAATGTTTTTCATTTGTGGAGACAGGCTTGGCCTGCTATCCCAGCACACATCACAGGACAAAGGGTGGCAAGGGATCTTCCCCACCCTCAGGGCAGCTGCTTTGGGGGTCAGACAGTGCCAAGTGGCCCCTCCTGTCCACTCTGGGACAACCTGGGATGTTCCCCCTTCCTGCAGCTTCCACCACACCCAAGCTCCCCCTCTGCTCTGCTCACCCACCTTTTCTCTAAGTGCTTCTGGTGCTGTCCACTTGACAGGCAGCTTGCCTGTGTCCTGTGTGGAGGAGGCTTCCTTGGTGAGCCCAAAGTCGCTGACCTTGGCGATGTTGTCCTCCGAGACCAGCACGTTCCTGGCCGCCAGGTCCCGGTGCACGAAGTTGTTGGCTTCCAGGTACTCCATGGCTTCACAGACATCTCTGGGAGGGGTGGGAGGCACAAGGGGGTTGGCAGGGTGGCCCCAAAGCATGGGTGGGGCAGGTCAGGGAGGTGGGCACGGCCTTGCCTGGTACTTACAAGGAGAACTTGAGCAGACAGTCTGCCCCAAGCACCGACCGCCCGCGCGACCGCAGGTAGTCTACTAGGCTGCCCTGGAGGCAGGATGGACACAGAGAGGGGGTCAGCAGGGCCAGCAGCCCACCTGCTGCCCCCTCCCTTGTGGGGCAGGACAAGGGGATGACACCCCTCCCTTGTAGGACAGGATCAGGGCAGATGTCCCTTTAAGATGGGGCAGGACCCAGGGATGACGTCCCTTAAAGATGGGGCAGGATCTGGAGATGATGTCCCTTTAAGATGGGGCAGGAACCAGGAATGATGTCCCTCCCTCATGGGGCAGAACCCAGGGATGATGTCCCTTTAAGATAGGGCAGGACCAGGGAAGATGTCCCTTTAAGATGGGGTAGGACCAGGGGAGATGTCCCTCCCTCATGGGGCAGGACCAAGGAAGATGTCCCTTCAAGATGGAGCAGGACCAAGGCAGATGTCCGTTAAACGAGGGGCAGGACACAAGGATGATGTCCCTCCCCAAGGGGCAGATCTGGGGATGTCAACCCCTGCTGGGAGCCAGCAATGGGACAAGGGACATGCCACCTGCAGCCCCCACTGTGCCCCCTGGCATGACCCAGCTGTGCCAGGGTGAAGCCCCAGGAGCGTGGGAAGGACAAGGGGACAGAGGGGGAGGGCAGGTGGCGGGGGGGGGGGGTCTCACCTTGGCCATGTACTCGGTGACGATGTAAAGGCCACTCTTCTCCTCCACAATCACCCCCAGCAGCTGCACCAGGTTGCTGTGTCGGAGCTGCCTGCGCAGCACAAGAGGGCTCAGGGCAGGGGTTTGGGGACAACAGCGGTGTCAGGGGCCACCCAGCGCTGCTGACAGGGACAGAGGTGCCCCCTCCCTCACGCTGTCCCCCCAGTGAGGGTGACACTCACGTCATGACGGACGCCTCTGCCAGGAAGGCCTGCGCTGTGGCGTCGTTTTTAATGCACTTCACGGCGACTTTGTTCCCCCGGTAATCCCCCAGCATCACGTCTGCAGGCCAGGAGAGACGGGCACAGGAGGCACTGGGAAGCATCCCAACCTCCTGGGGCCCCACAGCACCCTGGGGGGGGCTGCACAGGAGCCCCCCCACCACCATTCAGGGTCACCACGGGCTGGGGACAGTGGGCTCACCTCCGAATTCCCCTTTGCCAATGATCTGTAGCAACTTGAGGTCCTTCATGTTGAGGGCCCAGCCGCCTGCATGGGGAGAGAAGGGGGAGTGAGGGGGTGCTGGGGGGTGCCCAGGGGCAGGGGAGGGGGCACCACGGCCACTCACTGCGGGAGAACTCGTCCTGTGCTGCCACCGTGCCCTCCATCAGCTTGGGTTTGATGAGGCGGGTGCAGAGCCCGTCTGCGTCCGTGGTGTAATGCTGGGGGGACACAGTGGGGCGTGGGTGACACCCCGGCACGGTGGGGGGGGTGACACCCAGTGGTGCCGGGCTCTGAGGTCCCACCAGGTGGCAGCACGAGGCCACGGACAGGCCTGGTGGCAGCCGAGAGCCCTTGTCCCTCCTCCTCCTCCTCCTCCCTCTGTCCCCAGCATCCCCACCCCAGCAGAAAGGAAGAGCACCCATCGCCCCCCAGCCCTGCAACCCCACAAGCTCTGATGTCCATAGGGGATTCCAGCGGTGGATTCTCACCTCCACCAGCTGCATGAGGTTCTCAAAGTAGACCTCCTCGTCGATGCTGAGCTTGCTGGAGGAGTAGATGATGCGGTAGTGCTCCACCTTGCCCTCGCAGCTGACGCACAGCGTGTAGTCCCCGGGGTAGTTGGTGCTCTCCCGCACCAGGAACAGCCCCGTCTCGGGGGGGTACAGCAGCCTCTCCGCCTGCTCCCGTGTGATCTTCCCGTGGAACCACCTGCAGGGCCATGCAGGGCGGGCTCAGGGCTGCCTGCACCCCTGTGGGGCTGTGGTTGGGTGTGCAGCAGCTTTTGGCCCTGCCTGCGTGGGGACGGTGCTCCTCACTGTCACCGTGCTGCCCCTCGCTGTCCCCACCCACGCCGTGACACAGCTCCCTCCATGGTGTCCTGCTCCCCTCCTCCGGGCCCCAGCTGGGATTCTGTCCCTCTGCACGCTCCCAGGAGGTTCCTCCTCCAGCCTGGGAGTCACTGGCAGCTCTGGGATGCAGCAGGAACATCAAACCTGCCTGTCTCCCATTCCTCCTGTACAGACCCCATTCCAATCTTCCCTCTTCCTCCCAGCAGCCTTTACTAAACCCTAGGTTAGGTAAAACTAGGTAAACCTGACCCTAGGTTAGCCTAACCCTAACCCGAGCCTTGGGTACAAAACAACCCCAATTTAAAACACAACCCAACTATCGAATCACCTTCCCAGCCATGCAGGCAGCTCTCAAAACACCCAGAGCTCTCCCCAGCAGCAGCAAATCCCAATCCCAAATCCACGCTGCTGCCCCTTGTGCCCTGTGAGGAATATCCCTTCTGCTGGGCCACAGGGATGCTGCAGCCCCAGAGCTCTGGCTGGGTACTCACGGCATGAGGCTGAGCTTGATGCCAGCTTTGACCCCTTCCCGCTTCTGGACGTAGTTAGCAGGAATGATGCCCTCCCTGCCCACCTTGTTCTTCGCCTTGTACCAGTTGGGATCCTGTGGGGACAGCAGGATGTCACAACGAGCCCACGGCCCCTGCATCCCACCCGAGGAGCCCTCTGGGGGTTCCCCTTGCTGGCTGCAGGAAGGATGGGATGAGCAGGGCATTGGGGTCGGTGCTGGGACCACCAAACCTCAGTGCTGGCCCCACAGGGCTCACTGTGATCCCCCTCCTGACCTGCCAAGCATCCCAGAGCCCCCCCAAACCCAGAGCCCCTCTTTTCCTTCCCTGGAGAGGAGCCCAGCCCTGCTGCCTCTCCCATCCCTCCTCCACCTCCCGGGAGGCACTCGCCTTTTGGAGAAACCTTAACTAATGAGGCCATGAATTAATTAACCAAGCTCCCGGCCAGATTCACACCCAGCCAGCAGGACTGGCAGGACCAGGGGCTGCCACTGGCACGTGTCAGGGGGTGCAGAGACAGGGACAAGGGACAGCTCACCTTGGTGACAGCGACGATGGTGAGGACGTCTCCTTTGCTGAAGGGCAGGTCCTGCTCGGCGGTACCGTGGAAGTTGTACTTGGCGATACATTCTGTACCGGATGGCCACACGGCCTGGCAGGAGCAGGGAGTGCCATCAGAGCCCTGCCCGAGCGTGCCACCCACCCCTGGCACCCCCTGACCCTCGGGGACCCTCCTCACAGATGGGAACCCAAAGGGAGCCTATTTAAACCAAGTGTCCCCACGTCCCTCCCGAACGCTGGGGCCACCTCTGGATGGATGAGCCAGCCTTATGGACGGCTCCATGCCCTCCTCTCCTCACCCAGAGCTTACCTGCATCCCTGACATCTTCTCAGGAGGTTGGGGGAGCGACTCTCACAGGGGGGACACGTCACTTGGTACCATGAGACCTGTGTGGGGGGGAAAGGATGGCTGAGAAGGGGGCACGGCGGGAACAGGGCACAGCTGAGAATGGGGCACGGCAGGTATGAGGTGGGAGGAGGATGCAGCTCTCCCCCAAGGATGCTCTCAGGCCAGGTGAGCATCTCTTCTCCCTCCAAGAACAGGTCCTGCGTCCAAAATATCCCCAAACTGAGGTGGAAGGGGGAGCTCCAGGCCGGCTCAGCCCCTGCAGTCGGGGTGGGAGCAGCTGCTCACCCGGATTAGGAGGCATTTGCACGGATCCAGCTTCTTAAGAACTGAGTTTTTGAGTGCAGCATCTGCACCAAGGAAAAGTCCAGTGCAGTGTGGAGATGCCCAGAGAAGGAAAGGGAACAGAGATGACCTCCAGAAGTCCATCCCACTCCTCTCCCAGGCTACACAGCCAGAGCCCTGCTCACCCTGGTGACCCACACATGGAAACATCCAGCCCTGAGAGCTTCCCAGGCCTGAGATCCAAAAGAAATAAACCAAAACTGCTCCCTGCAGCATGAAAACCACTGGGACTGTGGAACGTGCAGCTCCTGAAGCCCAGGGGGATGTGCTGCCCGGGGGTGCTGTGCTCTGGGACGGGTGTGTGGGAGGGAGGGGAACAAACCCAGCTTTATTCTCACCGCTCCAGCCCCCGGCATGGGATGAAGTCACCGGCCCCACAATCAAACCAGGCTTTCTTGGGCTTGGGCGCCGGGGTCGTGCCAGCCTGGGGGGCACAAGCGGGGGGGACACAGACAGAGCAACCCCAAAACCCCACCCAAATATTGCTGAATTCATCCCCTCCCCTGGGGTCACCGCCGGCAGCGCTGCTGTGGCGTCAGTGAGGGCTGGGAGTATTTTGGGAAGGAGGAAGTGAAACAAGGGGCAAGCAGGAGGAAGGAGATAAGGGGCAGAGCTGCGGGAGGAAGAGCTCAGTGAGAACGTGGCCCTGTTTCCACCACGTGCCCGCAGCCTTCCGGAAAAGGCGTCACGCTGCTCCCCAGCACCTCTGTCACCTTCCCCAGCACGGGGACACGGCACACGGCCCTCTGCTTTTGGCAGAAATCGAGGCTGGGGTGTTCACCCCAAAAACACAGTCTGGGGACCTGAGGGGTTTCCATCACCACAGTGCTGGGTGGGTTTCTTTGCCAGCCAGCCCGGGGAAAGCTGGAGATGGCACCCAAACCCAGCCTGGTGGCACCTTGGGGACACTGCCAGGAGTGCCAGGACCCAGAGGAGGGCAGAGCCCGGCAGTTCTGGGCTGGGGAGCACCAGCTGGGGTCCACAGTGGATCCACAACTGTGAACAGCCCCCCAGCTCCAAGCCCCTGCTGTTCCAAGCTGATTTTTGCTTAAATTTTGAATTTACACCTGGCATGGAACAAAAATTTCAGGCAGGGGTCTGGATCCCACCGGTCTGAAACGCAGCACCAGAAATCCAGGGAATAAACTCCACTCTCTAGGCCGTGGAGGGATTTAGCTGAAGCCTGGAAGGAGGTTTAAGGAGGGGATTTCCCATGGCTGGGGCTTTCAGCCCTGTTCCCCATGCAGGGTCCCGTGGGACAGCAAGCACAGGCTGTTGCTCAAGGAGAGCTCCAGCCCAAAGCCCTGAGTCAGCGCTTCCCACCGGCCAGGCCTTAGTTCCAAACAGCCCAAAACCAGCAGGATGGAGGTTTCCACCAGCTGGAAAACCCTGGAGCCAGTGCAAGGGATGCCCAAAGGTTCACCCCATGTTTCCCACCCCATGCAGGAGCTGAATCCTCCCAGTCCCATAGGCCGCTTGTTTGGGCTTTCAGCTCACGGATGTCACCAGCATTTATATTTGATAAATGCAGCGAGGATACAAAATTCATAGCCTGCCCTCATAAAGAGAATTTTTTTTTCCCTGCTAAAGAGGAAACTGCCTGAGCAAACCCCATCAAGAACACGCTGCAGCCAGCCCAGGCTTTTTTATCTTCTCAGATCATGGATATTCATGGCACAGGACTGTGGCATTGTTATAATTACACACCATAAATCTGCCTTTCAGTTTTAAAGAGGGAGGTGGTTCCAACACCAGCGGCTGCCCCTCGGCCCGACACAGGCCTTCCTCCTCTGAGCCTCATTCTCTTTTTAATCGTCACCTAATTTCTGCCTCAAAGCCGAGACTTTCCGAGGAAGAGGAGGAGGAAACCGCACGGGGCAGCTGCCAAAGCAGCCCCCCGAAGGCCCCATGTGACAGCCAGCGGTTCCTGCCCGTGTCACCCGGGCCAGCCCCGGCCCCGCGCCCGCATCCGCCCGCCCCGCGCATCCCTCGGGATGCTGGGCTGGGAGAAGGACCTGGAGATGCTGCCCGAGGGGATCCACAGCTTCAAAGCAGCATCCTGTGCCTGCCGGGAAACCACGGGCATCGCCCCTGCTCTCCTCCAGGAGGATGTGCAGCAGCACATGAAAGAAATTAATAATCATTAAAAAAATTAGCCAGGGAGCAGCCTGGCGGATTGGGCAGAGCTGAGTGCTGGGTTTGGCTGTTCCCAGCCCTGCCAGACCAGGGTTTGTTCCTTCTGCAAGCTCCCCACTCCCAAACTGAGGCTCAGGATGTGCTCAGGTGAACCAAAACCCAGCTCCCCTGTTTGCCCAGCGGAGCATCCTGGGTGCAGGAGCCCCAGGGATGGATCTCGTCCCCCAGGTCCATCCCCACGGCCCTGCTCCTGCATGTCCCGGTGGGAAGGCCAGCCTGGCAGCCAGGAGCCAGGCAGGGCAGGTACAGCCAACACCTCTGAGAACCCAAAGGGCACTGGGGAATGAGCTGGGGACAGCATTTCTCTCATTAATCAAAATAAAACCCTGTCGTGCCAGACCCACGGGCAGGCTGGGAGAGGAGTTTGGGACCTCCACAGGAGCACCATCACCACGGGGTGGGCAGGGTGAAAGATGCTGCATCTCAGTTTCAAACCCAAGCAGGGGAGGGGGCAGCACCTGCCCAGCACCAGGATGGCTCTGTTGAAATGAAGTTTGATGGCACAGAAGCCTCATTCCCAACGGGAACAGGTGTGTGGGAGCCACCCACACCCATCCCTTCCTGTGCATCCAGCTCCCAATGAAGTCCTTTAAACTTCAAAAAACAACCAAAGAAAAAAATTCTCAAACCCACCCCAAACTAGACAACATCCTCCCTGCCTCTGAAAGATGTTATCTGCTGTTATTACAACGAACACCTACGATTACTCTAATCGAAAGAAAAATGTTCCTCCTTCATCTCACCCGCCAGCTCGCAGCGTTGCAGTGCTGCTCCCCCAAACCAGCCCCGGCCGGGTGCCCTGCTGCAAAAAAGGGGGGGAAGGAGCTTCTTTTTCAGGGGTTTTGAAATTCTTTTAGAAGAGAAAGAGAGGATGCTGCTGGTCAGAGAGCTGGAGGTACCTGGGGGACAGGTGGAGGCCTGGAGAGAAGCTGCTCCCAGCCCTGCATTGCAAAGAGGATTTCCTGGTCCTCCTTTACCCTACAAAAACCTCACCAGGGTGACTTTCCACCAGAAATCACCCCAGTGTCCCCTTCCCAGGTGCTGTCACCTGGGGACGGGGACAGGATGTGGAGTGGGGCACGGAAGGGTTTTTTTGGCAAACGCCTGCTCAAAACCGAAAAGCTGGGGGCAGACAGCTGTCAAAGAGCAAACAGGCACCCCAAAACTCCCCAAAACTCCCTGCCTTTGCAGGGGGTTACCACGAGGGAGGATGGGGATGCTCCCAAAACCTCCCGCATCCCTCCGGGGACCTCTCGGGACACTCCCTGCCTCGCCAGGATGGGGCCGTGCTCCTGCGTGGGTCCAGTGGGAACAAACCCCTGTCCCGGGAGGAAGGCTTCCATCCTCTTCCTCCTCCCTCTCCCCAGCCCTCACACCTCCCATTCGCCTTTTTTTAAATTTTTTTTTTTTTTTTGGGACTTTTTGATTTTTCGGGGGGGACTTTTTTCTTTTTTCCGCCCGATGGCACAACCCCTTTCGCTCTCGCTAAACAGCCGCGGCTATAAATAACCCGCCGCCGCCTTGTTGCCCGAAAAAAAAAACCAAAAACCAAAACAAAAACCCAACAAAAAACCCCAAAAACCCATCAAAAAACAACAACAAAAAAAAAAGCCCCAAATTTTCAAACATTCAACCCAACCAGGCGCCGCCAACCCCTCCGAGCAGCCGGGCTGAGCCCGCGGGCCTTTGTACGGGATGGGGATGCAGCGGCAGGGGGAGGTGGTACCCCCGGCGGGCTCGGACCCCCGCAGCATCCCTCGCTGTGCCGGCGGTCGCTCTCCGTCCCCTCGCAGGACGGGAAGGGGGTGCGGGGTCCCCGGGGACTGCGGCGGGGCGGGAGCGGCCGTGCGGGGTCACCGGGGGTCAGGCGGGGCCGGACCCGCGCCCCCCCCCGGCCCATTGTCCGCGCCCCGCTGGCTGCCCGCTCCCAGCACCGCCGTCACTAACTCACCTCCGTGCGGGCAGGGGCTCAGCCCGCCGCCGGCTGCTCCATGCGGCGCCGCCGGGGCCTCCGGGCTCGGCTGGGCCGGCGGGGGGGCGCGGGGGGGGCGGAAGGGGCGGGGGAAGCCGGAGCCGCCGCCGCCGGAGCGCGGCGGGGCCCAGCGCGGCGGGCGCGGGGGGCGCGGGGGGCGCGGGGCGGGCGGGGCGCGGGGGGTCCCGGGGCGGCGGGGCCGGAGGGACGGACCGAGGGAGGGAGGGAAGGAAGGAGGGACGGAGGGAGCGGCGCCCGGAACCGGAGCGCCCCGAGCGCAGCGCGCATGCGCCGCGAGCACCGCGCCGGCGGCGGGGCGGGGGCAGCGGGAGGCGCGCGGCGCCACCTGGCGGTCACCGCCGGCAGCGCCACAAAGCGGGGACAGTGGGGACAGAGGGACAGACAGCAGGGACAGCGGGGACAGAGGGACCGACAGCGGGACAGAGGGACGGACAGCAGGGACAGCGGGGACAGAGGGACGGACAGCGGGGACAGAGGGACCGACAGCGAGACAGAGGGACAGCGGGGACAGAGGGACAGCGGGGACAGAGGGGACAGAGGGACCGACAGCGGAGACAGAGGGACCGACAGCCGAGACAGAGGAACCGACAGCGGGGACAGCGGGACCGACAGCGGGGACAGCGGGGACAGAGGGACCGAGAGCGGGAACGGCAGGGACAGCGGGGACAGTGAGATCCGCACCGCGGATGGGACACGCACCGGGAACGGGAGCCGCACTGGGAACGGCAGCGGCAGCAGCAGTGGGACACGCACCGGTACTGGCATCCCCACAGGTACCGGGACCGGCATCGGGTAGTGGGACCTGCACCGGCAATGAGAACGGCTCCCGCACCGGCAACAAAAACGGGAGCGGCAGCGGGAGCCGGACCCGCACCTCGACCGGGAATGGAACAGGCGGCGGCAACGGGAGCCGCACCGGCAGTGGGAGCGGGGCTGCCACCGGCAACGGGACTGCCACCGGCAATGGGAGCGGGAACTGCGCCGGGAGCGGGGCTGCCACCGGCGGCCTCATGGGGATCGGTAAAGGGACCCGCACCTGCACCGGAGCAACACCGGCACCGGGATCCGCACTGGGAACGGGACCCGCACCAAGAGCAGCACGGGGACCGGGACCGACCCCGCGGTTCCTGCCCGGTGTGTGCTCACATGGGTCCAAAGTAGTATTGAAATGATGCTAAAATGGCAATAAAAGAATAAAAAGCGTTAGAAAGTCTACAATAAATAACGTTAAAATGGTCAAATGACAATGAAAAATAATAATATAATATAATATAATATAATATAATATAATATAATATAATATAATATAATATAATATAATATAATATAATATAATATAATATAATATAATATAATATAATATAATATAATATAATATAATATAATAATATCTTTAAGGTCCCTTCCAACCTAGCCCATTCCCTGATTCTGTGATCCTAGGAGATATTATATGTAGAATTATTGTTATTAATAGTAACAATAATGTAATAAAATTGCTCAAATAATATATAGCATGACATCACATAAACATATCAGAGAGCATAACATAATATAATGTCATATAACGACATGATATGACATCATAATATAGAATGAATTAATAGAATGAATAGGTGATCTTTAAGGTACCTTCCAACCCAACCCATTCCCTGGTTCCATGGGGACAAAGGGACCTCAGGGGACAGGGAAAGTCGGGGTGCAGCACCAGGGAGGTCCCAGCAGCCACGGGAGCGGGATGCCAAGCCCAGCCCATCTTTAGGAAGCACAGCCTTGCTCCAACAGCGTGCAGGAAAGATCCAGGGACGCGTTACTGGGCTGAGCCCCGAGTTCCCCGCGGCGTCTGGAATGTTCCTCTGGCCTCGGGGAGGTGTGGAAGGGGCTCCATGCTCTCCCAGGCTCCTTCTGGGAGGAACTGAAAGCAGCTGAAAGTGCACCAGAAATGCACCCGCGGTCACCGAGCCACGCACCCCGCCCCGGTGCCTGCTCTGCACCCGCCCGGTTCTGCCGTGCCCTGCACGCACCCAGCTCTGCCCTGCACGGTCTCGGCGTCTTTGGGGTGGCTGGGAACGGGAATTCCACAAAAAGTCCTCATCACGGCACCGCTGGAGCCTGGAGCCCCCTCCCCGGTGGGGGAAAACTGGGCACGAACCCAGCTCGGTGGGGAACGGTGCCCAGCCCCGGGTGTTCCCGGTCCATCCGACCGAGGAACAGGGAAATAATACTTTGGCATCGAGGTTTCTTCTTGCCCCGCAACCCCCAAGAGCCTCAGCATCCCCAGGGCTGGTGCGGGGATCGGGCTGAGGATGGTCCGTGCGGGGATACAGAGGGTGCTGGTCCCACCCAGCTCCTCCACACAGGAGATGCCACCACCGTGGTGGCCACAGGGGTCCCAGCTGGGTGCTGGTCCCTCCTGGCTCCTCCACAGCCCAGGTTCCAGGTGCAGACAGTGGATGGAGCAGACAAAGCTCCTCTTCTCTCCCGAGGCTGGGGCCACCTCGGATGGGCTCAGTGCCCTCTGGAGCCCTTCGGGATTCCAGTCCCGGCTGGAATTTTTCCCCGGAAGGGTTTGAGTTTGAGAGTGGGTGATGCCCTGACTGGAAGGGAAGGATGGATTCACGGGCAGCAAGGTTGGGATGGACATCTCCATCTCATCTCCATCTCATCTCCATCTCCATCTCCACCTCCACCTCCATCTCCATCTCCATCTCCATCCCCATCTCCATCTCCAGGAGAGGGGGCCCTTCAGCCGCCTGGGATCGACAGGGAAACAGAAAATAAAGGAAAAGGGGGGAAAATGCAACAAAGGGGGAACTGAGAGTGAAATCCTGGCGGAGTGAAGGATGGAAAATCGCCTGCCCCGTCGCTCTGCATCCCTGGCTGGTTGGATGGGCTCCTTGTGGAGCTCGGAGCGTCCGAGGGCGGGATGAGAGGGGCGGGCAGGGACAGGGAAGCGATCCTGCCGGGATGTACGAGACAGCGCAGGCGGTGGCTGCGAGCAGCCGAGTAAAGCCAGCGTGACAGCTCCCGGCTCATTCCAGCCTGCAGAATTCACCTTCCAGCCGGAAAAGCCCCGAAGGGAGCCGGGTTTGGTTTGGCCGGTTCTGCGGCTCTCGGGGCTGCGGGGGCTCTGGGGGATGCGGGATGCTCTGCAGGGAGGGTCCGTCTCCGACAGATCCCCCTCCCCAAATGTCCCTCTTGGCAAAAAGTGTCCCGTGAGCGGTAAAGGCCGGCGCTCCTCGGTGCCACTGGCGCAGCTGTGTCCCAGGTGCCACCGGAGGGCGTTCAGGGACAGCGGTGCTTCAGCGAGTTAGGATCCTGCTCTCTCGATCCCAGTCCTGCCTCTCGGGGTGCCTCTTCCCCCATGCCAATCCCAAACCCCCCTGGGTGTGGAGGACAGCCTCATTGCAGGGCTCTCTCTCGTTCCCCTGGTTCCGGGATGGTTTTAATTGAAGGGGAGCAGAGTGGGGATGCTGGCTGTCAGCAGGGGTCCCACCATTGCTGTGTCCCCCTCTGCCCGTGTCCCCCACCCTGACAGCACCAGCCCTGCTCTACCCACCCTGCTGGGGTTCAGGGAGATGATTTTAGGGGTGAGAGTGGGGCAGACAACTGGGTCCTCTTGTTCTGGGGGGGACATGAGAGCCTGTCCCTCGGTGTGACCCCACCTCCCACTGCTACGCTGCCACCAGGGCCAGCCTTGGGGACACCCAGGGGACAGCCAGCCCCCAGGGCATCCCAGCTCTCCAGCCCACATCCTGCAGAGCTTGAGGAGCATCCACCATCCCAGGGGTTTTTGGCTCACACTGCCAGTGCTTGGTGGAACCTGGTGGCCCCTGGTGTTCCCATCTCTCAGCTCATGGATAATCCTGCCAGGGTGGGTGTACAGCCGGGTTTGAAGGGAATTCCTGGGATCCCAGAGCTTTTCCTGAGCAGGGCTTTGTGTGCAGGGAGGAGCTATCTCTCCATCTCTGCTGTTCCCTTCTCAGCCTGGGGACAAACTCCATGCTTGCCCTCTTTCCTGCCCTCTGATTCACAGGAGCCTTGTGAATCACCCTTGAGAATGGCACGGGAGCATCGATCAGCCCAAACTCTGCCTCCTTCCCCCCAGGAGGAGGGAGGGCAGGGTGGCAGGAGGGAAAAGGGCTTAGGCTGATTTGGGAGCACTGCTGGAGCAGAGACATGAGCTGGGTTTAATGTGCCCAGCTCCTTTGGATCCAGCTCTGCTCCACCCACAGGTCCAACCTGGATGGATTGGAGAACCAGCAGCTTCCTCACCCACCAGCTCCAGCACCCCAGAAGCTGCCTAGGGAGGCTGAGCAGAGATTTTTATTCCTCCCAAAAGGCAGAAACCAGTGTGGAGTTCTGTGCCTGTGGAGATGCAAAGAGAAAGATGGTGTTGGTGGGGTTTTCCTCTGTCACTAGTGCAGAGGACAAACAGCAAAAGTGAGACACAGAATTATTAATCCCCACGGGGAGATGGCTCCTGATAACAGATCCCAAACAGCCAAAGGACAGAAATTATAGATGCAGGGTTCACTTTGAATTGGGAGGGCTATTGGGTGTTAGAGCAACTCCTCTCTTCCCCCCAGGAGAGTCACAAGTGGTTGTTCTGGCCCATTTTGGGGCTAGGGACTGATTTTCCCAGAGAGGAGATGCCACCAGCCCGAGTGCTGGCATCAGACAGGTGCCTCAGGCAGAGGGAGGAGCCTGTGTCTGCCCAGAGCTTTTCCTGCAGGAATGAGGGTGCTGGGAGCATTTGGAAGTGGAGCTGGAGCCCTGCTGCTGTGGCTGGACTCATGACTCACTTTAAAACCAACCATAAAAGCAATTTTGCATGGAGTGATCAAAGCTTCCCTGGCTTATCAGCACCCTGATTCCAGTAACGAAACCATGGCACTCACAGACTGCCCGGGCAGTAATTGGAGGGCTTAATTGAGGAAGGTCATTAGGGGCAGGCAAAGATAGGGCAACTGGAGCCTCTCACCTCCTGTGAGCTGCTGAGGCTTTCACAGCAGCCATGGTGAAAAGGGGAGGTTCAGGCTGGATACCAGGAAAGGCTCCTCACCCAGAGGGTGGTGGGGCGCTGAATGGGTACAGCCCCAAGAGCTCCAGGAGCATTTGAACTGTGCTCTGGGGCACAGGGTGGGATTGTTGGGGTGTCTGTGCAGGGGCTGGACTGATGATCCTTGGGGTCCCTTCCAGCTGAGGAGATTCCATACTGTGATTTTGTGGAGCCCAGCAGGAAAACTGGAGCCTCTCCTGGGGTCTGGCCCGTTAAAAGGGATGTCCAAGGAGTGGTGAACATGCAGGGGTTTCAGACCAAGGTCTCAGGGGTCCCTCCTGCCTTTGCAGAATGCCTGGAAAGGTCTTCCACAGCTCTGTGGGATGGTTCCATCAGCATCAAGAGAGGGAGGGGCACTAAATGTAGGTAGGGAATTATAAAGTGTCTGTCTTGCCTCACGCCCCATGAAGAGAAGGGAAGGATAATTTGCCTGCCCATTCCTCTCCCCTCAAGCCTCTTCCCTCCCCCTGCTCCATCCTGACACAGAGGTGACTTCTTCAGCCCTCCAGGAATGGATCTTGGGGAGCCCTCCCACCAGCAAGAGGCTGTTCCACACCACTGTTGTTAATATTAAGCTGCTTATCTGTCCCGGGGCCATAAAACTCTCATCTGCAAAGGGGGGGAAAAAAATTCCCCTCTGTTCTTTCTATCTTCTCCTGTTTATTGCAGCCTTATCAGCACACCCAGCCAGCCTTTGGGGCACAGGAGTCACGCAATGGCTGCAGCAAACAAGGCCTGTGGTCCCACAGCAGGGCCAGCATCGCGTGTCCCCACGGGGCCAAGTCCACCCCATGGGGACAGCATGGCACCGATGAGTCCCCAGCAATCTCACTGCTCTTCTGAGTCACCAGGTTAGGCACTGAGGTGCACCTCCAGTGGATGACACCACCTTGCCCTGCGGCAGGGGAATGCTGGCTTTGGGATGTCCCTTGTGGGAAGTGGGTTTGGGACTCTGGTGCATTGACCTGTGGGATGTCCCTTGTGGGAAGTGGGTTTGGGACACTGGTGCATTGACCTGTGGGATGTCTCTTGTGGAAGTGGGTTTTGGGATTTTGGTGCACTGACTGTGGGATGTCCCTTGTGGGAAGTGGGTTTGGGACTCTGGTGCATTGACCTGGGTCCTTGTCACAGTTGGTGGAGCTGTTATTTGGCTGGTGAACCTCATGGGTCATCCTAAAGCATCCTTCCACATTTTTTCCAATGCCTTTTGTAGCCTGCAGCAGGTTTGGACCTTCCCCTCCAGTGCTTTTCCTACGATATTGGGATCATGACGTTAAGTGGGGAAGACAAAGCTGGTGTGATGCCAACAGCTGCTTGTGCTGGCTCAGAGAATTTGGGTGGCTCTGAGGCTGTGTCACCTCGGTGTTCCACCATAAACTGTTGACCAAGCAGAGCCTGGACACACAGAGTCACTGCTTTTCCCCTAGGCTGCTTTAGCAGGTCTGGACAAGCCAGGATCTCCCCGAAGTCTTGGGCAATCGTCTTCCCCGTTCTCTTCCCCACCGCGCTTTCATCTCTGCCACTTCTGGGAAGCTTTTGTGCAATGCCTGATGAGTGATTGGCATTTGGACATGGCAGGAGCTCTGGCTGCAGCCCCACTGCCCGGGTCTGGGGGTGTGGGGGCAGAACCCTCCCCTGGCATGGGTGCAGGACAGAGCATGCTGCACCGGGGTGGTGCTTGTCCCTGTCATCGCTGCCACGTGCTGGGGTTGGCTGGGGTGGCTTTGCGTGCAAAGCTGAGGAAAAGGAGGCATCTGGCTCTGCTGGCATGGGCTGACTGGCAGCCAATGTAAACTCTTGGGTTTGAGCTGGAGCAATTCCTGGGTGCCATTCTTTTCCTGCTGTGAAAACACCTTTGTTCCAGCCTGGAACAGCAGCAGTTTGGCTTTCCCAGCAGCCAGGGCTGAAAGTGTCCTTCCTTGTGTCCTCCCTTGTGTCCCTCCTTGTGTCCTCCCTTGTGTCCTCCAGGGTCACCACCGACCGTGGTGGAGGAGGTGGATGAAGGCTCAAGTTGCCCCAGGGGAGGTTTAGATATTGGGAAAATTTCTTCACCATGAAGGTGGTCAGTGGTGGAGTCACCATCCCTGGGGGTGTCAAAACATGTGGCACATGGGGACACAAGTTAGTGATGGCCTTGGCACTGCTGGGCTTGATGACAATAAAGCCTTTTCCAACCTAAACAATTCCATAATTCTGTAATTCTGATGGGGGCTGTGGGGTTATGCCATGGGTTGGCTGTTCTGCATCAGAGGGTGACTCCCAAAGGATACGGTACAAGACTGGGTGTGGTGGAATAGCCAACATTTAATGGAATATCCAACACTAGAAACACCAGGAAACAAAACAGGCAGCAATTGCTACAAAACAAAGCAGATAAAGCAGAAGTCCCAATGGTGTCAGTTTATCCCATCACCCCACAGAGTCATTCCAGACCCAGTTCTGCTGGCAGGACACCCTGGAGTTGTCTTCTCCCACTGCTCAGCTCCTGCCCTTGGTGGGGAAGCGCTGCCTGACCTGGAAGTGCTCACACCTCTTGTGCTTCAGGGACAGTCCATAGAGCGGGGTCATGTCCACGCTGCCGCCCTCGCAGATGCTGAACTCGAGCTGCTGCAGCAGCGTGGCCAGGAAGAGGAACACCTGCCAGCGGGCAATGTTCTCCCCAATGCACCTCCTCTTCCCCAGGCCAAACACCAGCACCTTCTCCCCGTCCTCCTTGTTCACTTTGGTCCCATCCGCGCTGAGGAAACGCTCGGGGTTGAAGGTCTCTGGGTCCTTCCAAAGCTTCCTGGAAGGGAAAACATTGGGTGTTGAGATGGTTTCTCCTGGGCATGGGTGTCTGGGGGGACACTGGAAGGTGGTGTTCCAGATTGCAAGGCAAGATATTTTCCATTACCATCTGTATGGCAGATTATCTTTTGTCAAGTGGGCAGTTTGCCTTATCTCTCTCTTTGAGCAACCACAATCACACCTCCCTGGGGAGGGGACATCTGTTTATAACAGCTATTGAATGTCCCTGCATGGCTGATAAGAACTACAGCATCCCATTGGGAGATGCTCCGCCCAGAGGGAGGAGCCAAGCATTGCTACCCAGATATAATCCAGAGGTTTTTGAGACACCAGCACAGCTTCTCCACTGGATTTCCCAGAAGAACAGCAGCTGCCTCTCCTTCCACTGGATCTTCAGAGGAAGAATCCATCCTTCTCTACAGGTGCCCCTTGCTCCAGCAGAACCACCCCTGACACTGCAGGGGGGCTGAGCCACAATTCCAATGGGACTGCTGCCAGCACCCTGACCCACAGGGTGTCAGGCTGTGTTCTGACTCTGTCAGTGTTGTTCTAGTGTACTGCATTGTTTATTTCATCCTTTTTTTTTTTTCTTTCCCTATTAAAGAACTTTATTTCCTGCTCCCATATTTTTGCCTGAGAGCCCCTTAATTTAAAATTTATACCAATTTGGAGGGGTGGGGAGGGTTTACATTTTCCATTTCAGGGGAGGCTCCTGCCTTCCTTAGCAGACACCTGGCTTTCCAAACCAAGACAGGTGGGAACTGTTGGGAAGAACATCCCTGATGGTTTGCCACCATGGGAGGGGTCCTGATTGTCACTGCAGGAACAGACCTGTTTGACAGCACAAGAAGGGACCTGTTTGCCAGCACAGGAGGGTTTGTGCCTCACGGTACTCACTCGTCGTGGTTCACTTGCCACTGGTTGACGAACACGCAGCGATCCTTTGGGATGAAGTAGCCATTCAACACCGTGTCCTTGGTGGTGCTGGGGAGAGAAAAGATGGAGAGCAGGTTCTTCTGCGTCCTCAGGGGACTGTCAGGCTGCTCCTGAAGGGCGTGACCCAAAGGGGTGGTTTTGTGAGGACAGTTGTGTCCTCCACGAGGTGTAACATGGTGCCTCAAGGCCACCTCATCCCTGGAGCAGCTCTGCCAGCCCACCACCGTTCAGCACCGTCACTTTTGTTGTGCTGATGGGAACATGGGTGGAAAGAGAAGTTAGAGGAGACCCACAGCTCCTGACAAGCCAAAGCCCAGCGAGTCCTGCAGGGGTTTCATCTTCAAAGCCCTACTTGTGCCCTTAGGACTGGCTAGGAAATACCCCAGATTGTATTCGGGAGGTTTAAGAGCCTTGGCTTCACTTTCCTCCACCAGAAAAATTCCAGTTTCACTTCACAGCTCATTCCAGATCCGTTGTGATGGTTCCTCCCAAGGCAGGAAAGAAAATATAAACCCAGGTGTGCTCCGCCAGCAAAGGTTTGTGGAGAGAAACCACCCTCAAAACAAAGGATCCAACCCCAGAAGGGCAACAAGCTGGAATATTTCCCCCTCACAGGGATCAAAACCCCCAAAGAAGGTGTTGGCCGCTCCAGCCCGTACCTGTGTGGGATGGTGAAGGGCAGGAAGGAGGAATGCCTGAACATCTCCAGGATGAAGGCTTCCGTGTAGGGCAGCGTGCCCCGGTCCGACAGCCGCGGCCGCCTCTCGCGCCCGATGGTGCGGTCTGGGGAGGGGGCAGGACAGGGTCAGCACCGGGGCTGAGCACAGAGAGCCCCAGAGGGATGTGGGGCATGGACTCACCCAGCTCTTCATGGATCTTCTTCTGGATCTTGGGGTTTGTCACAAGGTACATGAGGCTCCAGGACAGGGCTGTGGTTATGGTGTCGAAGCCTGGGCAAAGAGGATGGGGTGTGGGTGAGCTCAGCACAGCACCTGCCAGAACCCAGGACATTGCTCTGGCTGCCCTGGATGGATTGAGGCCCTGGCAGGGGGCTCAGAGACCTTGGCACAGAGTCAAAGACACCTGTGCCTTTGATTTTAGCCCATGGAAACATTTACCAACTTTGTGTGAGATTTACAAGCCACAAGAGTTGGAGTAGAATGGTAGTTAATTTGTCACAGGGTGAAAAAGTAGAACTTTGGAGTTTTAGAATGAGGGTTCAAGAAGCAAGATGGAGGAATCTGGGCATGTCCTGTCCTTCTTATTCTTCTTCTTGTCCTCCATCTTCTGCTGGGATGGTGACACTTTTGGGTTGGTTTAGGATAGAGACAGACTGTCTAACGTAAGTGATAGGTACTGGAAAAATATTGCAAATAAAGTACAGGTAGGTTTTAGTATAAAAAGCCAACACCACCCCAAGGGCAAGGACTATGCCACAGCCCAACCTGCTGGACAGATCTCAGCAGGTCATAGAAAGAATGGAACAGATAAGAGAAAATAAACAACCTTGAAACCCAGAGCCGAGGAATCCTGACTCCTCCAAGAGCTCACGGCTGGGAAAATGAGACTTTTAATACCTCGGCAGCCATTCCAGCAACACAAAACCCGAGAAGCAACCACCCTGGCCTGAGGGCTGACCATCACACAGGGCAGTCTGGGCTGGCTGAGGAGGCCAAGGACATCCTGGACACACAGCAGGGCTTGGGGCTTTGTTCTGCCATAACAAACTTTGATAAAATATCCTGTTCTCTCAGCCTGTCCCACTCCTGGGTTGTGTCAGGTTTGTACAGCTTCTCCAGAATTGGGGGAATTTCCACAGAAAGGTGAATCAGCCCACAGACATGTCCCTCAAGCAGGAAAAACCACTCTAGATTGTGAGGTTCAGCTGAGCTATATAACCCATGCCCTTCACTTTTCCAGAGCTGATATCCCAGACTGGTCTCTACAGGTATCCCTGGAAGGTCCAGTGAGCAGGAGGGCGAGTGCTTAGACCCAAACCAGCTGCCTGCTGTTGGACAAGGAAGGGTCGGACAGGAGGGGCTGGAGAAGATCTGAGAGCATCTGCCAGAGCTGAGGAAAGC
The DNA here is from genome assembly GCF_037042795.1 of Molothrus aeneus. Taxonomy (NCBI): domain Eukaryota; kingdom Metazoa; phylum Chordata; class Aves; order Passeriformes; family Icteridae; genus Molothrus; species Molothrus aeneus. The sequence goes on along the minus strand of NC_089658.1, from coordinate 3,431,375 downwards.
TGGGAGGATACCTGCTCCAAAGAGGTCATTCACAAGGTTGACGATCTTCTCCTTGGGGATCTGTGTGGCCGTGTTTGTTCCCAGTTTTTTGTCCAGGCACTGCTCAATGAGGGAGTCCGTGATGTCCCGGATGTTGTTCTGAGAGGAAGAGGAGGCAAGGTCATGGGGCAAGGCAGGACTGCAGAGGGGTGGGTGCTCCTGGGCAGCCCCACAGAGTGCTGGGGGAGCCTGGGGTCACATGAGCTCTGGGGAGCACCATCCCTCAGCTCCTGTGGTCCCTGTGGAAACAAGGAGAGGGTTCTCCAAGGAACCCAAGCACTGAGCAGATGTTCAACCACCAGACTGGCCACATCACACAGGGAATGGAGGAGATGCTGAGAGGCTCATGAAGCTGAGTCTGGGGAGGTTCAGGTGGGACATCAGGAAAAGGTACAAGGACACCAGGAAGCAAAACAGGCAATGACTGCTACAAAATGAAGCAGATAAAACAGAAGACAGTTTCTGTTTATCCCATCACCCCACCAGAGAGTGGTGGGGCTCTGCCCAGGCTCCCCAGGGAATGGGCATGGCCCCAAGGCTGCCAGAGCTCCAGGAGAGTTTGGACAACACTCTCAGGGATGTTGGGGTGTGTGTGCAAGGGCAGGATCTGGATTGGATGATCCACGTGTGAGCCAGCTCAGGATATTCCATGATTCTACAATACTCTATGATTCCGTGAGGAGGAGGACTGGGGAGAGACAATGCCTGCCAGAACACAAACACCTCGCTGATAGAGAGGGGAGGAGAGCAGGGGAAGGCCCTGCCAGCTCTCACCTCATCGTAGGTCTCGTAGTGCTCCTTGACCCTCTTCTGCAGGAAGCTGAGGAAGTACCTGTTGAAATCGATGAAGAGCTTCATGCTGCGGCTGGGCAGGTAGCGGAGCAGGGGGATGAAGTCGGCGGGGTTGCCAGCAGCAGTGACAGCAGTGAACTCCTCCGTGGAATTCACCAGCCTGAGCAGCTCCTGGTCCTCGTGCTCGTAGCGCTTCCCGAAGCACATGGCGCAGATGACATTGGCCACCGACACCACCAGGTACCGGTAGGGCTCAAACCTCTTGTCCTCCTCCATCAGCTGCAGGAACTTGGTGACCAGGTACTCGGCCTCCTTGGAGACGTGCTCCTCCAGCAGGCAGCTGCAGGATGAGGTGGGGCTGGGGGCGATGGAGAAGCTCTTCAGGGCGCTCTGGGCCAGCTTCCTGCGCGCTTTCCACACCTCCCCGGAGTCGGGGCTGAACGTCAGGCTCTGCCCATCCGTGACAAAACGAAAGCTGTAGAGGTCGGGGCGTCCCATGAAGTCCTCTCCTTGCTTGACCAGGGCTTGGCGGATGGTGTCCAGCCCGCTGAGCACCAGCACGGGCCGTGTCCCGATGCGCACCTCCATCACGTCCCCGTAGCGCCGGCTCAGCCGCGTCAGCGCCAGGTGCGTGTCCGTGCGCAGCTCCAGCACGTTCCCCAGCACGGGATAGCCCCGCGGGCCCGGCGGCCGCCGCAGCCCCGCGGGCACGGCCGCCCGCAGCCGCTGCAGCAGCAGCAGCAGCACCAGGCACAGCGCGGCGGCCGCCAGCAGCGCCTCGCTGCCCGACACCGCCACGGGGCTCCCCGGCGGCCACATGGCAGCGCTCGGTGTCACCGCCGGCACGGACAGCCCTAAAGGAGGGAGCGCAGTGAGGGGAGAGCCGCGAGCAGCGAGGGGCTGAGCGCTGCGGGTGTTCCTGACACTGGGACAGGCAGCGACAGCCCCACACCAGCTCAGGGGATGGAGCTGCCCCTGCAGCACAGGCTGGAGAGCTGTGAAGGCTCCAAACACACCCACCCATGCCTTATGGGGGTCCTCAACCCATGAGAGACTTTGCAGCACCCCTTTCCCTGCAGCAGACCCTTAGACTGGCACGCAGAACCCTCGGGTGCAGAATCCTCAGGGTTAGGAGATGGGGCTGGTCTCTGGGCTGAGACACCTGCAGGTGCTCCTGACAGGGACAGGGAGTGACAGCCCCAAAGCAGCTCAGGAGATGGAGCTGCCCCTGCAGCACTGCGGGTTTCCAGCAGCACAGCCTGGAGATCTGTGAAGGCTCCAAACACACCCACCCATCCCTTAAGGGGAACCTCAACCCATCAGAGACCTTGTGGCACCCCTTTCCACACAGAAAGCCCAAACCCCCACTGGCACAGCCATGCCTCCTGCCCAGGGAAGCCAGTCTTGTAAAACGAGGCATGGAAAAAACTGCAGCTCAGCAAGTCCCAGGGAAGCAGGAGCAGAGGAACAGCAGCTCCTCTGTGAAGGTGGTTCCAGGACCACCAAACCCATCAGGAGTCACAGCCAGGAGGATGGACCCGCTGACCACAATATTGGGGGCTTGGGGATGCCACAGGGCTGCTCTGCAAGAACACACAGCTCACTGGGTGAGCAGGAGCACCTAAATGTGACCTTTCTGGTTCTATATCCATGTTCAAACTCTCCCAAAACAAGTTGTCTCCTACCTGGCTGGTTTTACTGCCCAAGGCTCCCAGCAGGGATTGGCACCAGGAGCAGGGGAGAATCCTCCTCTGTCTCCTCAACCTTCTTCTCCTGTCACCTCCTTCTCCTCTGCCTGGTCCTTCTCCTCCTGCCACCTGGGAGTCCACAGCTGTCTAAACTCTGCCCTCACTGCATCACCGGGTATTTATCTCCCTCCTCCTGCTGCAAAAGCCCTTGGCAGTAGCTACCCATTAACAAACAGGGCTGACCCTGCCTGGACCCTGCCCAAGAAGCCAGGGAAGAGCCTTTCTCCCCTCCAACAGGCTCTGGGCCATGAAGGGTGACTTCTCCTCCCGGGCCAGGCCCTGGAGCCTGCCCTGGGGAGGAAGAAGGGGGTCCCTAAGCCCTGCCTTGGGGAGGATGTAGGGCCCGTTGTCAGCCTGTCTTGCCTATGGAATGTGGGTGCCAGCATTTCCCCAAAAAAGCTTTCCTGGGCTGGCCAGGCTGTTCCCAGCAGCCAGAGAGGGCTGTCACCTCCACGGCCACTCTGGAGGTGCTGGGAGCTGCAGGCTGTGAGCGAGGGGACACGTTTGTGACAAGGCAACCACAGCCCTCCCCATCCATCCCTGGGGAAAGATCCAGCAGGTGCCCTGCCCCGGGAATGGTGGCAGCAGGATCCTCCGGGCCAGGGGCAGAGCCAGGCTCAGGTTAACGATTGGCCAGGTTTGCGTGAGAAGGCGGCTGGCTCGCTTCCCCCGGCTCCTCGGGGCAAACAGGCAGCGAGGAGGAGGAGGAGGAGGAGGAGTGGCGGGGCAGAGGGGAGGAGGTGAGCCCGGCAGATAGGAGAGGTGAAGGGGCAGAGCGGGGCAAGGCTGGGGCAGTTCATCCCACAAAACATTGGGTGACACCCGACAGGGAAATGCTCGAGCCAGCGGGGCTGCTTCTCCAGGCGGGGCAAAATTCAGGGGAGTTTGGGAAGTGCAGCTGGGATGAGCAGGAATGAGCCAGATCTTGGGAGTTTGGCCCGAAGTTTCCTTCAATCTTCGAAAATTCCGAGGGGAATTTGGCCCAGGTAAAAGCTGAGCTAATATTTAATAAAGGCTTTCAACATCTGGTCTAATCGGGCTCGTTAATAGCAATGACGCCGTTCATTAATGTTTGGCAAGAACAATTACAAAACTCCGGCTGCTAATATTCCTGCTGATAATTCCCGGGAATGCCGCAGCCCTCCCGGCCCCGGCAGGACCCTTGGGAACGCTTTTGGGGAGGGAGGCTGCAGGAGCAGGGCTCGTCCAGCAGGCTGGATCCTCCATCCCTATGGATCTACCCGGACCCATTGCATAGGGTGGAGTTGGGGCTGGGGGGGGGGGCTGAGTGACCCCCCGCCCCCCCCCCAGCAGCATTTCAGACCTTGTGCTGATGCTGAACCCACCCACTCCTCATCCATCGCATCCCAAAGCTCTGGAAAAGCTGGGGAGGGTCCCGGACAGGTTCCCCAGGACCCTCTTCCAGCCTGTCCCAGCCCTCCCCGGTGGCTGCCAAGCCGTGCGAGGGCAGGGTGCCTCCTGATGAGAACAGTGCTAAGAGTTGGTGCCAGGCAGCCTCGCACCCCAAAAACATCCCAAAACCATCCTCAAAACACCCTCAGCACCCGCCGCCGCCCCTCGCTGAGCCCGCGGATCCCCGGAGCTGTCTGGGGCAGCCGCGGGGACGCTGCCAGCCCCCTGTCCCTGCTGGGTGTCGCTGTCCCCTCCACGGGTCGCCACCCCGCGGGGCCGGGCTGTGCGTGCGGGGACAGGCGGGAGCGGCAGGGTGACGGTGCCCGCAGGCACGTGTGGCACGGCATGCATGGCACCAGCACGTGCCCACGTCCGAGGGACACGGAGCCGTGCGGGACACGGAGGGGTTGGCAGCCCCCAGCCTGTCCCCGCACACGGATGCGGCTCCGTGCGGGGACACGCCTGCGCAGGTGTGCGGGGACACTCGGACAGACACACAGAGCGTTGTGCCCGGAGTTGTACGAGGTGCCAGAGCCATCTCCGGCCGGGCTTTATGAACGCCCTGACGAGTGTCCCCAGCCTTGGGGCACATTTGTGACGTTTGTGGCCAGCAGCCCCGCACCGCTCGGTGTCGCCCGGCGCCAAGAGGGGACATTTCAGGTGGCACTCCCCTCTCTCCCTCTCCTCGTGGCTGGAAAGGGCTGGGATGACCATGTCCTCTCGAGGGGACACAAATGGCAGGGGCAGTGCCGTCCCCTCGCAGGTGGTGCAGCATCCTGCGGCAGACGGCACCGCTGTTGACACCGACGATTGTCCCCAGGGTTGGGGACTCCCCGCAAGCTCCCCAGCCCGCAGCCAGCCGTGGGGGGAGCTGATCCTGAGCTGCTCCGGCGCCGCCCTGACCCCGGGCCAGGCTCCTGGACGGGAGGCCACCGCCCTGGTCCTTTAAAAACCATTTCCCCCCCCACCCACCCGTAGCGTGACTGCGAGTGACCAGGACGGCCCTCCCGGGTCTGGCCGGAGCCCCTTCGCACGCGATGTCCCTAATGCCACCTCTGGGACCCCCCGGCGGGGCGGGACCCCCTGGCCTATCTCCCACCTCGTGGCGGCTGGGCTGGGAACAAGGATGAGAGCGGAGGGGACAGATTTTGGGAGCGGGCCGGTCTCCCTTGTCCTCGCTGCAGGGCAGGACCTGGCCTGTCACCCCGTGGGGAGCGGGGCTGGGGGCTCCAAACTCTGCCTGAACCCCCCTTCGGACCCAGACCATCCGCCCCGGCTGCACCATCCGTGCCCGCCTCCCTCCGGCTGCACCCTGTGCCCCATGGCAGCCCCACCTCGCCCCTTGGGCCGCCCTGTCCCCAGGGAACAGAGGTGACACAGGGCACGGCCGCTTCTCACGCGAACCTGGACAATCTTTAACTGGGCCGGGGCAGCCAGGGCCGTGACCCCCGGGGCTGCCCCGCCGCCCACGTCCCCGCGGGGTCCCTGCGGAGCTGTGGGGCGGTCCCGCAGCGCGAGGTGCGGGGACATGCATGGAGCCGGTGGCCGCGGCTCTGCTGTACCGGGCACAGCGGCGGCGGGACGGGCACGGCCCCCGCGGAGGTGCGCGATGGCTGAACCCCGCGGCGAGCGGTCCGCGCTCATCCCCGAGTGTTCGCGGAGCCCCGCAGGGCCCGAATCCGCCAGTCCCCCCCTCCCGGCCCGCACGGCGCCGCCCGGGGCGGTTTTCCCACGCTGCCGCTGTCCCCGCGGCTCCGGACACCGCGGATGTGCCGCGGCTGCGGGCACCGGGGCGGGGGGCGCGGCCGTGGCTGGACGGAACTCTCTGGGTCTGGGGGCGAGCAGGGCAGCCGGGTCGGCCCCCGTGGGGGTCCTGGGGAGCAGCGGGGCGCGGGACCGGCGCCTTTAAGATCCTGCCGGTAGCGTGACTAGAGTGACCGGGGCGGTGCGGGTTTGCCCAAACATCCCGCCCTCTTCGCACGCGATGCCCGCCCCGGGATGGAACCCACGGGCGGCACCGACACCCCCCCCACCCCCGCACCCCACGCCACGACTTATCGGGACCCCCCCTCCCTTCCCTGAGGCTCCCCCGCCCGCCTCGCAGCCTCCTCGCAAGGGACGCGCGGGGAGCGGGGTCCCGCACCACACGCGTGGGGGGAGCCCCGGGGAAGGTGGTGGGGTGGGGGGACCAGGGATGGGGGAGTGTGGGGGGGTCCGGGGAGTTCTTGGGGAGTTGGGGGTCACGTGACCGGAGGCGGCCTGGCCAATCAGCGCGCGGGGCGATGCATATAAAGCAGGAGCCGCGGGCAGCGGGCACCAGCCGCGGGATCGGGCCCTTCCCGCCGCTCCGCACCGTTCCCGCCCAGGTGAGTACTGGAGAGCCCGGACCGCCACGGACGGGGGCTAGGGGGGCTTTTCCAGCACCCTGGGTGATGGACAGCCCCACTGTGGGCTGTTCTACCTTTCCGAGCCCAGCAGCATCCTCCCCTCCCCACCTGCTGGAAGGTGATTTTGGGGGATCCTGGGGGTAACGCTCCCCTCGCGGGTCTTGCCGCTGCCGAGGGCTGGGAAGGGGTCCCGGCTGGGCTGCACCCGCTGCTGTGCGAGGTCCCCAGAGCCCCCTGGAATCCCCTCCACAGGTGTCCCGTGGCTGGCTGTGGACCCCTGCCAAACCCGAGGGAAGGGGGGGATTTAACAGCCAGCCTTCTCCCAACCCTTCTCGGGGTTTTCCGATGGATTTCTTCCCGTGAGGAGCTGGGAGTTGGGATCGGTGATGATTAGGAGTCCCTTCAAACTTCAGGGACTCTGTGATTCCATGGTTTGTGACAGAGCTGGGAGCGGGATGCACCCATCCCGCTGGCCCCGGCTGCAGGCAGGATTATTTGTCATACATGCATCGATCAGGGACGATCCCTGCCACTGCTGTGCTCCACGGGCTGGTAAATGCTGGCTCACTGACTCAAATCAGGATCAGCTCTACTCTAGCCAAGTGCTCTGGAAAAAAACTTTGAGGAGGAAAGAAAGGTCCTGTGGTTAAGAGAGCACCTTTGCTTCCCTGGCACGTAGACAAAAAGTTGGGGAACCTATTCCTTCCACTCCTGGCTAGCAAAACCCTGCTTTTTAGAAATAGGAGTTTCCTAAAGTGTGGCAACTGTGGATTAGAAGTGAAGCCCAGCTCTGCTCCTGTCCTGTCCTGTCAGAGCTCCAGGTGTCTCAGCCCAGAGACCAGTCCCAGTTCCTAACCCATCTTTGGTTTATTCCTGAGGGTCTGCTGCGGGGAAAGGCATGTTACAAAGTCTCTGATGGGTTGGGGTCAGCTTGTGCATTTTGGGAGGGGTTGAATGTGGATATAGGACCAGAAAGGTCATATTTGGGTGCTGCTCCTGCTCACCCAGTGAGCTGTGTGTTCTTGCAGAGCAGCCCTGTGGCATCCCCAAGCCCCCAATATTGTGGTCAGCAGGTCCATCCTCCTGGCTGTGACTCCTGATGGGTTTGGTGGTCCTGGAACCACCTTCACAGAGGAGCTGCTGTTCCTCTGCTCCTGCTTCCCTGGGATTTGCTGAGCTGCAGTTTTCCATGCCTCGTTTTACAAGACTGGCTTCCCTGGGCAGGAGGCATGGCTGTGCCAGTGGGGGTTTGGGCTTTCTGTGTGGAAAGGGGTGCCACAAGGTCTCTGATGGGTGGAGGACCCCCTTAAGGGATGGGTGGGTGTGTTTGGAGCCTTCACAGATCTCCACCTTTGCCGTTGGAAACCCGCAGTGCTGCAGGGGCAGCTCCATCCCCTGAGCTGCTTTGGGGCTGTCGCTCCCTGTCCCTGTCAGGAGCACCTGCAGGTGTCTCAGCCCAGAGACCAGCCCCATCTCCTAACCCTGAGGATTCTGCACCCGAGGGTTCTGCGTGCCAGTCTAAGGGTCTGCTGCAGGGAAAGGGGTGCTGCAAAGTCTCTCATGGGTTGAGGACTCCCTTAAGGCATGGGTGGGTGTGTTTGGAGCCTTCACAGCTCTCCAGCCTGTGCTGCAGGGGCAGCTCCATCCCCTGAGCTGGTGTGGGGCTGTCGCTGCCTGTCCCAGTGTCAGGAACACCCGCAGCGCTCAGCCCCTCGCTGCTCGCGGCTCTCCCCTCACTGCGCTCCCTCCTTTAGGGCTGTCCGTGCCGGCGGTGACACCGAGCGCTGCCATGTGGCCGCCGGGGAGCCCCGTGGCGGTGTCGGGCAGCGAGGCGCTGCTGGCGGCCGCCGCGCTGTGCCTGGTGCTGCTGCTGCTGCTGCAGCGGCTGCGGGCGGCCGTGCCCGCGGGGCTGCGGCGGCCGCCGGGCCCGCGGGGCTATCCCGTGCTGGGGAACGTGCTGGAGCTGCGCACGGACACGCACCTGGCGCTGACGCGGCTGAGCCGGCGCTACGGGGACGTGATGGAGGTGCGCATCGGGACACGGCCCGTGCTGGTGCTCAGCGGGCTGGACACCATCCGCCAAGCCCTGGTCAAGCAAGGAGAGGACTTCATGGGACGCCCCGACCTCTACAGCTTCCACTACATCTCCAACGGGCAGAGCCTGGCGTTCAGCCCCGACTCCGGGGAGGTGTGGAAAGCGCGCAGGAAGCTGGCCCAGAGCGCCCTGAAGAGCTTCTCCATCGCCCCCAGCCCCACCTCGTCCTGCAGCTGCCTGCTGGAGGAGCACGTCTCCAAGGAGGCCGAGTACCTGGTCACCAAGTTCCTGCAGCTGATGGAGGAGGACAAGAGGTTTGACCTCAACCAGTACCTGGTGGTGTCGGTGGCCAACGTCATCTGCGCCATGTGCTTCGGGAAGCGCTACGAGCACGAGGACCAGGAGCTGCTCAGCCTGGTCAACCTGGGCAATGAGTTTGGGGAGGTGGCCGGGAGCGGCCACCCCGCCGACTTCATCCCCCTGCTCCGCTACCTGCCCAGCCGCACCATGGAGGTCTTCAAGGACATCAACCGGCGCTTCAACGCCTTCGTGCAGAAAATTGTGCAGGAGCATTACAGCACTTTTGATAAGGTAAGGGTTCACATGCTCTTGGATGTGGGTGGAGATGCCTGCAAGTGTCCCCTGCTGCTGGTTTTTGGCTTCCTTTTTCTGCCTCTGTCGAGGTTGGGATTGAAGGTACTTGAGGTGACAGTTCACCTTCAGGCTCAGATGTTTATTATTTATTATCTATGTTACAGTCTCACAGCAGGGGGTTCTGCAGTCTTTCATTAACAAGGCACAAAATTATTAACAATCTCTTGTTACAAGGTCTTTTAAGGCTGAACTGTCCAATTAAGAAATGACAATTCCAATTAAGAAAATTACCCATTACAAAATACCACCCCAAACCCATGAAGAATAAGGTAAAGAAGAACAACCAGCCTCCACCCTAAAACCTCCATCTTGCTCTATATTTATTAGTATATTCTAAAACCCCAGTTTTCTGCCCTGTGACATTACACACTCCTCATCAACTACACACTCATCATCCCAGTGCTATCAATGAATTTTGGAAGCCTTCTCCACAGCCTCAGGTCAAATGTAGTGCTCTCCTCGGAGTCTGTCTGTCAGCACAGAAAGTCTGACATTCTCAGCATCCAGAACTCCCTTTCTCACCCAGCAAAGCCCCTTGGAGGCCTCTGAGCTGCAGTGATTCTCTCCCCCAAGCCATTTGAGGCAGGTTTCCCCATCCCTGTGTGTCCATGGTGTCCCTGAGCCACTTCTCCAGGCAGCACTGACAGAACCAGAGGACACAGCCTCAAGCTGCACCAAGGGAATTTTAGGCTGGATATTAGGGAACAATTTTTTACAGAAAAGGTGATAAAGGTCTGGAATGGCTGCCCAGGGAGGTGGTGGAGTCACCATCCCTGGGTGTGTTTAACAAAGCCTGGGTGTGGCACTGGGGGCCAGGGTTTAGTTGAGGTGTTGGGGCTGAGTTGGACTGATGGTCTTGAAGGTCTCTTCCAACGTGGTAATTCTGTGAATTCTGTGGATTCTTCCCCAGGAGCACATCCGGGACATCACGGACTCGCTGATCGGGCACTGCCAGGAGAACAGCACTGGGGAGGACACGGGTGTCCAGCTCTCCAACGAGAAGATCATCCACATCGTCAACGACCTCTTTGGGGCAGGTGGGAATGTTTCTGTGGGCACCATTGGATCTTTTGGGATGAGGCTGGGTGGGGACATGGAGCTGCTGGGTGGACATGTTGGCCACCTTTGGGTGTGTGGAGCTGCTATTGGGTGCCTTCCTGAACACTTTTTGGGGGAGCAAACATCTGGAGCGGTGGCATCTGAAACACCCACTCACCTGTCCTCTTGTGGTCTCTAAATGCCTCCCCCATGCCCATCCAGGCTTTGACACTGTGGCAACTGCCCTGTCCTGGAGCCTCATGTACGTTGCCTTGTACCCCGATGTCCAGAAGAAGATCCATGAAGAGCTGGGTGAGTCCATGCCCCACATCCCTCTGGGGCTCTCTGTGCTCAGCCCCGGTGCTGACCCTGTCCTGCCCCCTCCCCAGACCGCACCATCGGGCGCGAGAGGCGGCCGCGGCTGTCGGACCGGGGCACGCTGCCCTACACGGAAGCCTTCATCCTGGAGATGTTCAGGCATTCCTCCTTCCTGCCCTTCACCATCCCACACAGGTACGGGCTGGAGCGGCCAACACCTTCTTTGGGGGTTTTGATCCCTGTGAGGGGGAAATTTTCCAGCTTGTTGCCCTTCTGGGGGTTGGATCCTTTGTTTTGAGGGTGGTTCCTCTCCACAAACCTTTGCTGGCGGAGCACACCTGGGTTTATATTTTCTTTCCCGCCTTGAGAGGAACCATCACAACGGATCTGGAATGAGCTGTGAAGTGAAACTGGAATTTTTCTGGTGGAGGAAAGTGAAGCCACGACTCTTAAACCTCCCGAATACAATCTGGGGTATTTCCTAGCCAGTCCTAAGGGCACAAGTAGGGCTTTGAAGATGAAACCCCCGCAGGACTCACTGGGCTTTGGCTTGTCAGGAGCTGTGGATCTCCTCTAACTTCTCTGTTCCCTTCAGCACAACAAAAGCAACAGTGCTGAATGGCTACTACATCCCCAAGGACACCTGTGTGTTCATCAACCAGTGGCAAGTGAACCATGATGAGTGAGTATCCCAAACCCCTCCTGCTCATCCAGGCTGCTGTGGCTGCTCTTGGCATTCAGATCACTCTGATCCTCATTCCAAGAAACGACTGGATTGTGTACAAAAGGGCAGATTGGACCAAAAATGGTGTGGGTTTGATGGTGAGCCCAGCCTTGGCTCTGTTGGGCATGGAGCTGGTCCAGCTTGACTTGGCCCCCAGTTCAGCAGCTCCCCAGCATGAGGGATTACATAATTTATGTGCTGCTCAGGCTGCTGGGTAGTCAGGAATCAGAAAATCCTGCTGCCAAGCAGATCCTGTGATCCAAGCTCTGGATGTGCTCAATGGGAATTGCTGACTCCTCTTTTTAAGGGAGAAAAATGTGGTTATGTGACCCTGCTAAAGTCCACGGGCTCGTGTTGTGGTTGCTGATAATCAGCTTTAGGAATGATGGGGGGACTGGGAAGCAGAGCTCCATCCTGCCCCTCCACTGCTTCCCAGCAGAGACATTCCAGCAGGGAGTGAGCTAAGGATTGATACAGGAGGGGGTTCCCAGGTGGGGTGTTTTGGATCAAAGCTCAAGATGTTTGTATCCAAACACCCCAAGAGGCCAGAAACCTTCCAATATCCCTCCTGCTCCTGCCTGAGTGTGGGATGGGAATGCTGTCCTTAGGGCAGAGAGGATTCCATATATCCCAGCAGAAATTCCCAGCTGAGACACTGTTAAATCCCACCTGGCACCTCCCAGCAGCTGCCCTGGGGCAAGCTGGGAAGTTCTGCTGAGAGTATTCAACACAGGGAACCCTCCTGGTCCCCATTTTCCATGTTTGAAGGGCTGCTGGCTGATCCCAGTGCTGAAGCTGCAGGTTCTCTGGCTGCTGGGATGAAATGGATGGAATTAAATCCATCTCTGGTGTCTGCCTGGGCAAACACAGCCTGAAGCCTGGAACAGGGGTTTCAATGGGCTGAGCTGATGGAGTCTGACACGAGTTGGTGCTGTAGATCAGGGCCAGAGCTTGCCAAGGGTGCTTTTGGGTGGTGGAGAGAGGCAGTGCTGCAAAGCTCCTCTCTGCAAGGAGGGGTTTTGGTCACTGACCCCACTGCAGGGGGTCAGAACCATCACAGTGCCCAAGGGCTGGAACCTTCTGCTCTGGAGCTGGGATCTGGGACACCTCAGAGCCCCTTGCAGGGCCTGAAGGAGGAGCTGTGGCTGCTCCTGGATCCCTGGCAGTGTCCAAGGCCAGGCTGGATGATATGAGGTCTCTACAAGCCAGGTCTCACAAACTCTTGGAGATGTATATCACACCCAAGCTAGCTCAGCTACCTTAGAAGGCATAAAAGCAGCAGGATGGCTTCTGTGGTAGTGTTGGAAACAGAAAAGTTTTCATAAAAGGCAAAAATAACAAAGCTCTTTACAGAGAAGGACCAAGCCAGGTGCAAGAGGTTCTTGCCCTTGGTAAAACACCTCACAAAAGCCATTGGTTTCTTTGTTCTCTTCTTTTTCTAGTAAAGTGCTTAAGAGGGACTCTTTAGCTCCTGTCCAATTTGCTATCCTGAAGTTTGAGGTGAAGTCCCCCAGGTCCTATGAGGTGTCTTCTTTGCTGATTGAGGAAAGAAACTTCTGGTCGTTTTTTCCTTTTTAAAGAGACAAAGGAGAGTTTGGTCACTCTGTCAACAGAGGGCACATCCCTATAGCTGGACACGGCTTGGAGCACCCTGGGATGGTGGAAGTTGTCCCTGCCATGGCAGGGGGTGGCACTGGACAAGCTGTTATGTGACCCTGTTATAAATGAATATTTCAATTTAATAATTAAGAAAATTTATTAACTAATCAAAGTATATATTTGGAAAAAGCTACAAGCAATTTGACTCTGAGCCAGGCAATCAGGGCTGGGGAACCCAGGATTTGGCTTCTATTGCACCAAAGTCCCCGTGGGTCTCCAAATGTCATTTCTAAGGGGTTTGTTTTATACAGTCTTTTGGGCTCTGGAAGGGGCCATTCTTTAGCATATTTTAGCATATTATTGTAGTTTTTTCTTTCTTACTACCATGTTTCCCAGAACTGGCGGGTAATTGCTGAAATCCTGTCAGGTGGAAATCTTCTGAGATAAACTTCTGGTGTCTGGATAATTCTGGATAATAAGAATATTATCTTATTGATGATGCCTATCAAATGCCTCCTGCTGGGGTCTTGTCAGATGAAAAAAATCCCTTGAAATACACATCTCTGGAGACAGTGTCCTCCTGGTGTTGAAATCCTCATTCTTATCACTTAGCCTGTTACTGCTTGTTGCCTGACACTGGCTCTAGTACACAAAATACTGTGGGTTTTAACTTCCTTCAGCACAAATTATTTTATAATATATTATATATAGTATATATATGTCTTGGTTTGGAAAGACAGGTGTCTGCTAAGGAAGGCAGGAGCCTCCCCTGAAATGGAAAATGTAAACCCTCTCTACCTGTCCATATTGTTATAAATTTTAAATTAAGGGGCTCTCAGGCAAAAAATATGGGAGCAGGAAATAACAATTCTTTAATAGGGAAGAAAAAAAAAGATAAAATGAACAATGCAGTACACTAGAACAACACTGACAGAGTCAGAACCCAGCCTGACACCCTGTGGGTCAGGGTGTTGGCAGCAGTCCCATTGGAATTGTGGCTCAGCCCCCCTGCAGTGTCAGGGCTGGTTCTGTTGGAGCAGGGATCCTGTAGAAAGGTGCAGTCTCTTCCTCTGAAGATCCAGGGCAAGAGGCAGCTGCTGTTCCTCTGGGAAATCCAGTGCAGAAGCTGTGCTGGTGTTCCAGAATCTCAGATTATATCCAGTTAGGAATGCTCGGCTCCTCCCTCTGGGCTCACATCTCCCAATGGGATGCTGTAGTTCTTATCAGCCATGCAGTGACATTCAATAGCTGTTATCAGCAGGTCTACCCTCCTGAGTGGTTGATGGAAGAGATAAGGAAAACTGCCCACTTGACAAAAGACAACTGCCATACAGATGGCAAATAGAAGACCTCTTGCTTTGCAATCTGGAACAATATATTATATATAATATCTCATATTTTATATATTATATTTTATTACATTGTGTTACATTTTATTATAATATATTACATTTTACTTTAGTTTATTTTTTAAATTATTTTTTCTTTTTTAAGTCTTTAATCCCAAAGGAAGCTGATTCTGGTCTTTTCTCCCGTGTAAAGGCAGAAAGGTGGTGCCAAGCTTTGGATCAGTTCAGGGCTTCACCAAAAATCAGGAGTAGCTTTCTACCCCTGAAAAACTGGAATCAATATTATATTTTTTATTATTTTATTTTTAAAATTTATTTTACTTTTATTTTATTGTTTTATTTTAATTTTGAATTTTATTTTGAAATTTTATTTATTTTATTTTTATTTTATTTTAAATAAATATCATTCTATTATAATGTACTATATAATGTACTATATAATGTACTATATAATGTACTATATAATGTACTATATAATGTTATATATAATGTTATACATAATATATTATACTATATAATAATGTATAATGTTATGTATAATATATTATACTATATAATATATTATATAGTATAATATATATAATATAATATATAATATTATATAATATATAATAATATATTATAATATATATTCCAACCCTGTGAGTGAGTGTTCCCTGTGTGTCGCAGGGCGCTGTGGAAGGAGCCCTCAGCCTTCAGGCCCGAGCGGTTCCTGAGCGCGGCAGGGACGGAGCTGAACCGCGCCGAGAGCGAGAAGGTTCTGTCCTTCGGGCTGGGCCGGCGCCGCTGCCTTGGCGAGACCATCGGCCGCTGGGAGATCTTCCTCTTCCTCACCACGCTGCTGCAGCAGCTGCACTTCAGCCTGAGGCCCGGGGAGCAGGTGGACATCACTCCGCAGTACGGACTGACCATGAAGTACAAGAAGTGTGAGGCCTTCCAGATCCGGCAGCGATTGCCCGAGAGGAGCTCTCTGTGAGCTGCTGCAGGGGATGGCAGGCTCAGCCCCTTGCTGTGCTGCTCCTCTGGAGGATGGTTCCTCTCCTGGGGGGCACAGATGGGCTTTGTGGGGCTCTTCCCAGCCCCATCAGCGCCTTTCCACATGGATACTCGCCATGCATGTCTTGGAGAGATGCAGCTTGTGGTGGGGAGGGGGATGCTGGAGGGTAGGGTGGGGTGGGATGTGCTCCACCTCCACCTCCATCCAAACAGAAATAAAGGTTCCTCTCAGGGGATTCTGCCCAGCCTTATCCCATGGGGTGAAATCTTCTTTTCCAGCTCATTGCCCCACTGGGAATGGATCCTTCCTGCTGCTTCAGAAAGGTTCTGGAGCCTTCAGCAGCACCCACCTCGATGGGACCTATCCAGAGTGCACCCACACACCCAAATTCCTTGAATGTAAACTCATGGAGTGAATTCCTGAGTGTTCCTACTGATTAAAAAAAAGAAATCCACCAGCAGGGCCACTCACAAATTGAGATTTTAAATCAATCTCTACCATGGGGCCTCCTGGAAAATCTCAAAGGACTGGGGAAAAAGGACAGGGAACTGCAGGACACTCCTGGCTTTCAGACTAACTCTGCATTTGCTGCCTTTTTTAATATCAGGGTTTTTTTCTTTATCAAGCAATAGATTTCTATATCCAGGTTAAGGAGTTTTCAGGATTGTAGGAGGTGCCTTTTGCTGCATTCAGCTTTAGCCAGTGGGAAGGTGAAGCAAATGGAGCAGCAATTCCTGCCTGTTTGTGCCTGTTTGGGATGCAGCTGTGTGCTGGGATGGAAACCACACCATATTTCTAACCCAATAAATACTTACATGAGCATCTTTTAAGTATCTTTCTGATCTTTACCACTGGGATTTTTTTTTTGGGGGGGGGAAAGCACCCTATGTCCCTCTATCATCCCTAAAAAATGTGAGTTGGTGTGTTAGATTGGTGTTTCTCCTGTGGGAAACGAGAGGGCTGTGACTCCAGTGGCATTGGGGGAAGTTTTTAATCCCAAAGGGAGCTGATTCTGGTCTTTCTCCTGTGTAAAGGCAGAAAGGTGGTGCCAAGCTTTGGATCAGTTCAGGGCTTTACTAAAAATAGGGAGTAGCTTTCTACCCCTGAAAAACTGGAATCAATAGTTCAAAAACAGCCTTTCAGGGAGGCATCTGTGGGGAGATGTTCCATCCCCATCTCAGAGCACCATTAAATCCAAAGCTTTGCACAGTTTCCCTTGAAAAACAAACAAAGAAAGGCAATAAACACGAATTTCCAATGGAAATGCAAAGGCACTCCATGGAAAGTTGGGGTCTGTTCATCCCCAAGGGAATCTCCTGCAGGGATCAGCCCTCCAGAGTGCCCAGCCCCACCGGAGCACGGAGCTGTTGGTAATTTGGGTGTAAGGGTGTGGAAAGGAGAACAGCCTTGGGAGGGGATGGAGGTAATGGAAGGGATGAAAAAGTGACAGAGGTGTGATGGAGAGGGAGAGGATGGAGGGATGGACATGATGGAAAGGATGGTGTGATGGAGGGGATGGAAGGGAGGGAGGGGATGCAGGGATGGAGGGACAGATGTGACAGACAGGTGTGTGACACAGGTGTGACAGCTGCCGGAGGGCTGCAGAGGCGGGCAGTGCGCATGCGCACAGCGCGGCTCCCACGCCGTCTCTATGGCCCTGCCGGCGGCCAGAGCGCCGCGCGGGGGGCGTGAGCGGAAGTTGCGTCACGCCGAGCGTCTGTGAAGCGGAGGGGCCGCGGTGAGGCGGGAGCAGCGGCGGCGGGTGAGGGGCACCGGGGGCACGGCGGGTACGGCCCGGCCGTTCGGAGGGAGCGGGCTGGGCTGCCGTGGTGCCTTCCCGGCGGGTTGGGGCTCCGCGCGACTGCCGTGAGGCGCGGTGGCGGCGCCAGGCCCTGCCCGGCCTGAGCGGGCCGTGGTGGGGAGGTGGTGCCGGGGCAGGCACGGGGCGGGAGGCCTGTGGGGCGGCTGTGGTTAACAAGGGGTTAAGCTGTGTTTGAGTCCCGTGCTTGCCTGAGGGTTGCTGTGTTTACCTATGGGGGGGGCGTGTTTACCTATGGGGGGACCCTGTTTGTATATGAGGCTCCCTGTGTTTACCTATGGGGGGCCCTGTGTTTATCTGTGTGGGGGGCTGTGTTTGCTTATGGGGAAGGGTCTTGTGGTTTAGGGGGCCCTGGGTTTACTTTTTGGGGGGGTTCCCTGTGTTTATCCATGGGAGGGGTCTGTGTTTATCCATGGGGTTTCCTGTGTTTATTTTACGGGCGTTCCCTGTGTTTATTTATGGAGGCTCCCTGTGTTTATCCCTGGGGGGTCCCTGTGTTTATCCATGGGGTATCCCTGTGTTTATTTCTGGGGGTTCCCTATGTTTATCCATTGGGGGGTTCCTCGTGTCCTCGTGTTTATCCATGGGAGGGGTCTGTGTTTATCCATGAGGGATTCCCTGTATTTATTTTTGGGGGTTCCCTGTGTTTATCCATGGGGGGTTCCCTGTTTATCCATGGGAGGAGTCTGTGTTTATTTTTGGGGGGCCCCTGTGTTTATTTCTGGGGGATTCTCTGTTTATTTTTGGTGGGCATCCCTGTGTTTATCCATGGGGGAGGGTCCTGTGTTTATCCATGGGAGTGTTCTGTGTTTATTTTTGGGGGGTTTCCTGTGTTCATCCATAGGATGGGTCTGTGTTTATCCATGAGGTATCCCCGTGTTTATTTTTGGGGGGTTCCCTGTGTTTATCCTTTGGGGGTTCCCTGTTTATCCATGAGGGTCCCTGTGTTTATCCATGGGAGGAGTCTGTGGTTTTTTTTGGGGTTCCCTGTGTTTGTCCCTGGGATATCCCTGTGTTAATTTTGGGGGTTCCCTGAGTTTATCCATGGGGAATCCCCCTTTTCACCTTGGGGGTTCCCCTTTTTACCTTGGGGGCCCCCTGTATTTACCTATGGGTCTGGTTGAATTTACATGTGGTTGGTCCACTTGTTTGCAATATTTGGGATCCCTGTGTTTTCCTATGGGATCCCCTCTATATTCCTACAGGGACACAGCCACCCCCCCAGTCCAACCCCAGAATAGTTTAATTTATATTTGCACTCAAACATAGATTTATTGTTGGGTGTTTTTTTGCTAAAAGGAGGCTCTTGTTTTTCCAAAGGATCCCTGTAAGGTGATGATGTGTGCTGAGCTCCTTCCCATATTTCCTAAGGGAGATTAAAAAGAAAACAGGAAAAGGAATGAAGCTTTAGCTTTCCTGTGGATACCCAGGGATGTGCTATCTGTGTTTTGAGAGTGCTTTTTATCAGCCATCTCCTTGGAATGCAGGCATTCTCATCATGGCTTAATATCAACACACAGCCACAGGAAGGAGAGGAGCCTGCTCCTGAGGAATTTATGGCTTTGTGACTAAATTTAATGTTTTCTTCCCTTTGACGCATCCCCTGTTTTCAGCCTGTGAAACCTGGGGGAAGTGAGATTTTGATTTTTTTCCCCCTCATCCAGTTTTTTTATTTCCTTGCATCTTTTTCTGTGCAGAGAACCCAGCTGTCTCTTCCAGCAATGTGATTTTTACATGGAAATTGATCTCCCTGGGCTGTCTCCCGTGTTTCTTTGTGCTGCTCACAGTAAATATCAAACATTCTCCCTCTTTGATTGCAGCATGAAAGGCAAATCGATACATTTAGGAGCTTGTCATGTCTCTTGTTCTCCATGATGCTTGTGAGCCTGTCACTGGGAAATCTGGGATCAAAGGAGCTTTTTAGCTGCTTCCAGCAGTGTTGGAAACATCTGTCTAAACAAATTGGAGTGTTTCCTCCCTGCTTCTGACAGAACTCGAGTGCTGGCAAGGAGAGCAACCATTTTTTAATTCATTTATCTAATTATGGCAGTGATGTGAGGCTGCCTTTGCTGCTTTTGTCCTGCATTTCACTTTTTGGGGATTTTTCCCCCCTTTTGTGTTTCTCTGTTAGTTGGGGTTCCCCTCCTGCCCTGTATCTCTGTTCCCTGAAAGATTTTGCTTTTCATTTGCACATGCAGAGATCAGTCCTGAATATTCACAGGAGCTGTTCTGGCCAATGTCCATCTGCCAGAACTTCAGTGAGGGAAGTAAAGATAAATTCCCAGTTTGAAATCACAGGGAGTCTTGCCTTTTCCCCAGCCTGGAAATGAAACTCGAGATAATTTCAGTTAGAAGGTGATATAAGAGCAGATCTTTATTTGTAGGCCTTCAGGGGCTTTTGTGAACATCTTTTTTATATCACCTCCTTACTAAAATTATCTGGAGTTTCATTTCCAGCTTGGGGAAAAAGCAACAGGAATATATCCACAGACAGGATGAAACTCTGAATATTTCTTTTGGATTTTAAATTCACTCAGTCAAACAAAGATCTGCAGATCTTTATTTGAAGGCCTTCAAGGACTTCTGTGAACATATTTCTTTTATCACCTGCTTACTAAAATTATCTGGAGTTTCATTTCCATCTTGGGGAAGAGGCAGCAGGAGAATATCCACAGGCAGGACAAAACACTGAATATTTATTTTGGATTTTGCATTGAGGTGGTCAAACAAAGATCTGTCATACCATGGGGAAGGCAAAAATATCTGTTTCTATTTTATTGTAAATTATTTTTTATCATCCAGGGATTTAGACTCTGCCTGGAATGGTTGGGCTGTCATTTCCTCCCCACCAAGGAGAGAGGAACCAGCAGAGCTGGGGAGGGCTCTAGGGCTGTGGATGCTGATTCAAGCTGTGGATTTGTGCATCTCTTTGCAGCAGCTCTGTGCCACAGCCATGGCCACGGACTGGCTGGGCAGCATCGTGTCCATTAACTGTGGGGAGAGCCTGGGAGTGTACCAGGGCAGGGTGTCTGCTGTGGATCAGATCAGCCAGACCATCTCCCTCACACGGCCCTTCCACAACGGCGTCAAATGCCTCGTGCCAGAGGTCACCTTCAGGTGAGTGCCTGCCTTGCCCCCAGTGCCTGGGTCTTGGTGTGCAAAGTGTGCTAAGGAAGGCAGCAGGAACCTCCCCTGGAATGGAAAATGTAAACCCTCTCCCTCTGAATTGATATCATTTTGAAATTAGGGGCTCTCAGGCAAAGATATGGGTGTAGGAATGACAGTTCTTTATTAGGGAAGAAAAAAAAATTAAAATGCAGTAATACAAACCTGACAAAGTGTCTGGTGTCGAGATGACCCTGAGGTGTTAGAAAGTCTCTTTTTCCCAGCCCTATGACTGAAGAAGACAGGATTCCTTGGCTCTCCTTCTCAAGGTTGTTTATTTGCTCTTACCCAGTACATTGTCTGTCTGACCTGCTGAGATCTGTCCAGCAGGTCAGGTTGTGGCACACTGGTGTTATCTTTTTATACTAAAAACTACCTGTACTTTATTTACAATAATTTTCCAATACCTTTCACCTATGTTAGACAGTCTGTCTCTAAACCAATCCAAAGGTGCCACCATGACAGCAGAAGATGGTGGCCAAGAAGAAGAACAGGGCACGCCCAGATTCCTCCATATTGCCTCTTGAACCCCCATTCTAAAAACCCCAAAATTCTACTTTTTCACCCGGTGATAAATTCACTATCATTCTACTCAAACTCTTGTGGCTTGAAGATCTTCACACAAAGTTGGTAAATGTTTCCATGGGCTAAAATCAAAGGCACAGGTGGTTTTGACTCTGTGCCAAGGTCTCTGAGCCCCCTGCCAGGGTCTCAAGTCCTCCAAGGCAGCCAGAGCAATGTCCTGGGTTCCGACACAAACTGCCAGAGTGAGGGCAGGAGCTGACATCCCCTGTGTGTCAGGGTGGTGGCACAGCCCCATCCCATGGGGGCTCAGCCCTCCTGCAGTGCCAGCTGTGGTTCTGCTGGAGCAGGGATCCTGCACAAGGGGGGAGTTTTCCTCTGCAGCTCCAGGGCTGCTGGAGATGGGCCTGGGCTCCCTCTGGCAATGCAGGGCAGCAGAAGCTGCTCCTCTGGGAATGCACTGGGCAAAGGCTGCTGGGGTGTCCCAAAGCTCAGATTGGATCCAGGTAGGAATGCTTGGCTCCTCCCAGTAGGATGATGGCACTGGCCCATGAACAGAAGATAATCAATAATTAATGGCCCATGAACAGAAGAGATCTCCTGGAGGGACGGTTGTTTGTGAAGAGCTAAAGGAAACTGCCCAATGAACAGAGGAGAACTGCCCCAGCTGTAACAGATGGAAATAGAGTGCACAGCCCCATTTCCAACCTAAGGCATGGTGACAGAGCTGGGTGCCCGTTTGGCCCTAAGAGGGTCCCTGAGGTGCACATTTCCCACTGCTCCTCTGGGAATGCAGGGCAGCAGAAGCTGCTCCACTGGGAATGCACTGGGCAAAGGCTGCTGGGGTGTCCCAAACCTCAGATTGGATCCAGGTAGGAATGCTCGGCTCCTCCCCTGGGCAGAGCATCTCCCCATGGGATGATGGAATTTTATCAGCCATGCAGGGACACTCACTGGCCCATGAACAGAAGATAATCAGAAGATAATTAATAATTAATGGCCCATGAACAGAAGAGAACTGCACCACAGATAGGAATAGAATACACACCCCAATTTCCAACCTAAGACAGCCTGGCTGTTTGATTATACTTTTTATTTTGATTTAGAGATGGGGTAACTGAGAGCTGTATTAAATTTTTTTAGTTTTATGAGAAAGGTGAGATGATATAAATGTTATAATTTAAGCTATTACAATGAGATTTTGAACTATTTCTTAATTGTCATAGTTTTGCATGAGAGATATTTAGAGAAGTGATGCAAAGCATTCACCAGCACAAAAAATTAACCGTTTTCTTTTACCTTGGAAGGTTTTGAGGCTGCCTTAGCTTCCTTCTAATGCTGTCTTCCAGCAAGGAGTGAGTACAGCACTGGGATTGGCCAGCACTGAACCCAGCACACTCCTTAGGGCATTAGTTGGGAAATCCCAAACTGGTGACATCTCAGACTGAACCAAAACCTCTACAGCTGTAAAACACTAGAAGTGGTTTTGGGTTTATTAATTTTTTGTTCTACTATGTTCTAGATGTTTTAAAGCTAATAATTTTAAATTACTCTTTGTAAGTTTTAATCTAATATATTTTTATAATCTATTTTACTATAATATAGTAATTTTTATTCTATCTAAATGTAAATGTATTTATATATTTATAATATAAATGTTTTTATACTATATTTTACTATAATATATTTTATATTATATTTTACTATATTATAATAGTATATATTTTACTATAATTTTTATAATTCTATTTTTCTAAAACATTTTCTAATATGTTAATAAATATATAATATAGAATATTTTTATAATCTATTTTACTATATTATACTATAGTATATTATACTGTATTTTTTATAATTGTTTTTCTAAAATATTTAATTTTATTTATAAAATTAATAATTTAAAATTACTCTTTGTAAGTCTTAATGGTATCTATCTTACTCTATAATATTTGTAAATCAACATTTCTTACCTTAAAATTTCTGTTTAACTCCATGCTATATAAACCTTCTATCAAACCTTACAAACTCTCTCCACATCCATTTCTCCCATCTGGGATGGGTTTTTTTCCCCCCAGTGGCCTCTTCACCCTAAATTTCCCTGCTGCTGCTCAGTGCCTCTGGTGTTTGTGTGAGTTTGTGAGCAGGAGATTCATTCCTGCCTCACATCCTACACTTGGACTGGGCTAGGAGATTATGTGAGGGACAGACCATGTGTGTAGACAAATATATGTTTATATTTTATATATATAAATATAATAAATATATACATTTCTAAGTATATACTTATATATTTCTATTTTATTTCTTTATATTTATTATGTTTTATTAAAAAGAATTTTATTTATATTATTTATAAAAATTAAATAATAAGTTTATTTTAATATATTTTTGTTTGTAATTTTCATTTATATATTATATATAATGTAATTTAAAAATAAGTATATATAATATAATATTAATTATATTATAATAATATTTATGATATCAATCTATAATATATATAAATATATATTCTATATAAAAATAGATATAATTTTTATTTATAATTTTTTCTATATTATACATAACATAATTTAAAATTATCTATATATAATATATAAATATATAACACATATATATTTAATAAATATATATTATATATAGTTTTCATTTGTCATTTTTATTAAGATATATTTTATACATTTATATTTTTATTTTTTTATTTCTATTCTGTTGTAGCAGAGGGGGCTGAGGTGCTTTTTCAAAGCTTTGCCCTCAGCAGTTCTTTCCCACAGTTCCTGCTAACACTGTGCTTAAAAATATACCCAGGAGTCCCTGCTCAGTGCCCATTTTCCTGTTCCCTGCAATGCTGTACTTAAGGCTCTGAGTCACTCCTTTTTCAATAACACTGACTCCTCAAAGTCAATACTCTGAATTTCTTTTTCCCCTTGGATTTTGAAGAGAGGCACTGGGGGAAGGCAGGGCATGTGTGGAAGTCTCTCTGCTTTCACATCCCACTTGGACAAATGCTGAGTTAAAGCTGGAAGAGTCTCATTCCTGACTTATTTCTTGCAGTCAATGCAAATGGAGGGCTTTATAATCACTCCTTTGTTTTAATTTGGCTTCTGACCAGTGCTAGATTAGTTTTCTTTAGCTTTTTTTTCTTTGGAAATGGGAAGTATCCTCCTTGTCTGAGCATGAACTCCTCTGATCTGAGAGTAGCTTTCTGCAGAAATGGATTAAAAGTAATAGTAGCCTCAAGGCTGAGAGCAATTAATTAGCTGGGAACTGTTAAATTAATGCAGATTTCTGCTAAGCTCTGGGCCAGTTGCTTCCATTTTTTGCTTGACTGATTCCTGTTTCAGCTGCAGAGCCTTTCAAACAAAATCCAGGTGCAGTGCAGGCATACTGAAGCGGTTATTTTGAAGATTTGCCTTTTCAGTTGAACATTTTGATGTCTGTGTATGTTTGAGCATTAAAATCCTTTTATTCCCTTGTTCCTATTGATGATGGCATCAGAACAATCCCATTGGACAAGGATGTTTTTCCTCAGGAGGTTTTTTCCTGCCAGGCTGTTTGCTAAATTCCTGCTTTTCTGGTGCTGTTTTTAGGGCAGGTGACATCACTGAGCTGAAGATCCTGGAGATCCCAGGACCAGGGGACAGCAGGCAATGCGGGGACTCACAGCACATGGACGTGGCCATGCCAGGGGTGGGCTGCCAGGTGGGGCCCAGCCAGAATGGCACTGGCAAGGTGCTGAAGAAGCCCATGTCCAGCAGTGCCCCACAGAATATCCCCAGGAGGACAGACATGAAGAGCCAGGACATTGTCATCTCCCCACAGCAGCAGTGCTCCAAGAGCTACATGGATCGGCACATGGAAACGCTGAGCCAGTCCAAAGGCTTCAGGAGGAGACACAACTCCTGTGAGTGTGGGGCTCTCCTGTCCACCATCTTCCCTTTGCTGGGAACTGTCCTGGCCCACCTGTGGGTTATTTTGAAATACAGTCTATTTCTGACCCCACCTAAAAGGTGGCTGTAGTCAGGTGAGGGTTGTCCTGGTTTGGAAAGCCAGGTGTCTGCTAAGGAAGGCAGGAGCCTCGCCTGAAATGGAAAATGTAAACCCTCCCCACCCGTCCATATTGTTATAAATTGTAAATTAAGGGGCTCTCAGGCAAAAATATCGGAGCAGCAATAACAGTTCTTAGGGAAGAAAAAAAAAAGATAAAATAAACAATGCAGTACACTAAAACAACACTGACAGAGTCAGAACACAGCCTGACACCCTGTGGGTCAGGGTGTTGGCAGCAGTCCCATTGGAATTATGGCTGCAGCCCTCCTGGAGGGTCAGGGCTGGTTCTGCTGGAGCAGGGATCCTGTAGAAAGGTGCAGTCTCTTCCTCTGAAGATGCAGTGGAAGAGGCAGCTGCTGTTCCTCTGGGAAATCCAGAGGAATCCATGGAGAAGCTGTGCTGGTGTTCCGGAATCTCAGGATTATATCCAGGTAGGAATGCTTGGCTCCTCCCTCTGGGCTCACATCTCCCAATGGGATGCTGTAGCTCTTATCAGCCATGCAGTGACATTCAATAGCCCCTTATCAGCAGGTGTACCCTCCTGAGGGAGGAGTGGTTGTAGAAGAGATAAGGAAAACTGCCCACTGAACAGAAGAGAGCTGCCATACAGATGACAGATAGGATACAATTTGTTTGGCAGTCCAGGACAGGGTTAGTCTCTTGTTCCTTACAGAATGAGAGGACACAATCTTAAATTTAGGTTGGATGTTAAGAAAAGGTTTTTTACTGAAAGAGGGATAAAGTACTGGATTTGTCTGCCTGGGGAGGTGGTGGAGTCACTATCCTGGATGTGTTTAAAACAAGATTGGATGTGGCATTCAGTGCTGTGGTCTAGTTGACGTGGTGTTAGGGCATGGCTTGGACTCAGTGATCTTCTATCTTAGTGATTCTGTTTATGTAGAAAATGTCTAATGCCAGTTCCAAGGATTTCCTCATTTTGCTATCTTTTCTATTTGAAGATTCCCAGCTTCCAGTCTTTCCTCTAAAAGGAGCTGCTACAAACTGCAATGTGATCCTCGAGTGGGAGGAAAACACAGTGGGTTGTAGCAGCTCCGTGTTGTGTTTGCAGGGATCCTCCAGGAGAAGTGAAAGACACATGCAGTGAGAATTTCCCCCACTGTTTTGTCTTTTATGATTTTAAGACTTCCTGAGGCAGCAGTGAGAGTTCAGGATTAATGGCTTTTTTTTTTCCTGCTTAATTTAACCTCTTGCTTTTTAAATCTCCCCAGGCTTTTCTATTTAAGTCTTTTATACCCATAACCTTTTACAACATCACCCCATACATAATTACAAATGGGTTTTGGCTGTGTTGTTAAAAATATAAATTAATGAAGGTGATGTAAAATCAGAGCATCCCAAAGTCACACATCCCTTATTTTTATTTCTCTTGATAAAATCTTCAAAATTGGGCCAAAACTGGCTTTGTTCACTTTTTTCCTCAAAGCCTCCTGAGCTGTCTTCCTTTCCAGATCCTCATAATCCAGTTGCTGTAATTTCAGTGTACATCCAGCATATTTCCATGACTTAATTGTTGAAGCCTTGGTATGCATCCAGAGTAATTCCATTACTTAATTTTCTTGCAAAATAAACAAACCAAGGTGGGCCAGGCCAGTGAAACAGGTGTAAGGCTGTGGTTTTAGGGAGAAATTCCTAGACCTCTGGAAGTTTTTCTCCCCCACCACCAACTGGGCTATTTTTTACCCCTTCCAGGATGTCTGGTAGATTTGGGGAGAGCAGAGCTTCACCCCACAAACAACTCATGTTGGGTTTACATGAGCACAACAGACTTTGAGGCAGGTTGAGTGAGGTCCTAGGTGTTGGCTTGGGTCCATTTTGGAATATAGGAGGTACAGAAGGGATGTCTTACCCTGTAAAATGTGCATTTGGAGAGTAGGGTGAGTGATGTGGGAGTTTGGGGAGGGGAATGGAATTGGGCCTGGCTTTGTAGGGAAGAATGGGCTGAGATGTCATCCAGAGCTTGTGTCCTACAGCTGAAAGTTGACCTCTTGTTGGCCTCTAGCGTGCCAAGTGAGGGCCACAATTGCCCTTTGGAGCCCTGGTGTGACAGGAATCAATAAACACCAAACACCAGCTCAGGTTTCCCAACAATGGCTCTGCTGCCGTGCTGGCACTGGGCTCGTGGTGCCAGGGCTGGCAGCAAAGCCTCCCACAGGGATCTCTCAGGAAGGCAGCCAGCTTGCTGGAAACTTTGTTTGCTTGTGTGCTGTACATGAAAGGCTTGTTATTCCTCAGAAACAAAAAAAGCCCGGGAAGGATTGTTTATCTTGTGAGGGAGGTGCTTTTGTGTGTGCCAGCTTGGAGTGGGGCTCTCCTCATGCAGGGCAGAGCACTGGAAGCTGTGATCCAGAAGCAGCTGGAATAGGAGATCTACCTTGCTTCAGCCTGATGTTGCTTTCCCCCCTTGCCCTTTTTCTGCCTCTTTTCTTTTCCCTGAGCAGAACCAGCTGTCATTTTTTCCTGCCTAGAAGGTGATGCTTGAAGAGGAACAGCTCCTAACTTTGCTCCCAGCTCCTTGCAGGCCTGTGCCACGTTCTGTGTGCCTTGTTAGGGGGCTGTGGGGCAGCCAGGGCAGAGCTGGGTGGGTCAGCAGCATTGCAGAGCTCAGGATGGCTCAGGGAGCTGCCCACCACATTTTGATGAGGTGGGCTCCTGATTCCCATTCTTTGTGGCTGCAGGGAGCTTTGCAGCCATTGTTCTCCAGCTTTATTCCATCAGCATTCCATGCTCACATCAGCTGCTCCTGTCCCACTGGACAGCCACTCTGAGTTTTAGGGCAGCTGAGGGGAGTGTGGAGCTGTTTGCTGCAGGGGAGTGTGACAGGAGCAGCCTGAGCTGGCCAAACTCTTGCCACTGACACAAGGAGCAGGCTGGCTTTGCCTTTGTGGCAGTGCAGGCTCCAGCTTGTCCACCTGAGAGTCCCTTGGCTTCTGCTTGAGCTGCAGTTCCTGAGTGTTGGGAGAGCTTGGGCCTCTTGTGTTTGCATTCCTCATCTTCCTCCTTCAGAGCAGCAGCTGTGGCAGTTCAGTTCCAAACCAAATCCTGTCCAGCTTTGTGTCACCTTTGGTTTGGGAACTCTTTATCTGGCGCAGAGTGGAAATTGGTACCAAAAACTTTCAAAACCAAATGTGCAACCTGCACATGAGTGGTTGCAGTGTGCCTTCTCAAATTCTTCCTGGCAAGCCTTTCCTCTCCCCTAAATCCTGTTTTGTCACCACAGTGCTGGAATTCTGCTGTCTGTCCCTCCAAGACAGAAGGTGCATTATCGTTTGAGAAGGTTGTTTGGTTTTTTTCCTTAATGTGGAATGGTTATTCTGCAAGGCCTGACAGATTTAGGATCTTGCTGTGGTGACTGGGAAAGCTTTCAGGTTAGTTATTAACCAGTTCTTGAGAAAAACCAAGCCCCACACTATCTGAAATAACTCCTTGCTGAGGCAATGCCTCTCTGACTGGAAATAAACCAGGTACATATCCTCAGCTAATCACATTTCAGCATGACTGGAGTTAGACATGCTGAAACTGGACTTGAAGGGGATGGGAAGGGTGCTGGTGGAGTTTGTGCCTGCTGCAAATCTTTTGGGATGTTTGGAAATCTCCTTGGATGGCTCAAAATTCTTTGTTTCTGTGGTATCAAATTGATTCTCTCCAAGTCATTTGTATAAATCCCTCACAAATGGGATTATCTTGAACAACAGGAAATGGTTTAGTAGAGCAAGAGCTCTGGCTTGATAACTTACTCCATCTGTTGGACACTGTAGGTGATTCCTGGAACTGCAGGAATTGGCCTGAAATATTTTCTAGTAATTGCAAATGTGACACTGGCAAGGATAAACAAAATAATATTGTCTGGACCTGGAGGACAAAGGAAGAAATGAGCAAGTAAAGGATATGTTGAGCTCATCATTGTATATTTACATCAGTTCTTCATCTCCAGCCCTTAGGAGGAGACTTTCATCAGTCTCACTCCAGAGAATTTGGGCTTTCCCAATGACTTGTGGTTGGAAAGAAGTGTATTCCAAAACACAAGGTCATGGGTAAGGAGGAGAGTGAAACAGGAATAAGGCAATGGACTGTGTTTCATTTCACAGAAATTATATCAAGGTTGAGCAAAAAGAGATCCTTTCTATTCAGGGTTTGATGTTATCCCTTAAAAATCACTAATAGGGATGGAAACACCTACAGTAGTTTCTGAAATTTAGAGGAGTTCCAGAGAAGGGCTTGGGTCACACACTTGTCTGAACATGGGAAAACTCCTAGGTCACAGCTGATTACCTTCCCACTGATGTGGCATGGGATTAAATAAAACCTGGAGAAACACCTCTTTTGCTGCTGTGGGCAAGCCTGTTTTTCTAACCTGGCTGCTGGAGGGAAGTCCCTGAAAGTCTCTTTGCTGCTGCTCTATTTTCTCTTGGTGTTCTGTTTGTTATTTGATGTTCTATTTCCTGCTGGCTTAGCTGAGCCTGGGTAATGCCAGCTCCATGGTGAGCATCCCTTGAGTGAGGGGACTATAAGCAGGAGCTCCCCTCTGCCCCAAAATGCCTTTTTCCCTTTCAGGACCCACTCCCACCTTGCTTTTCTTTTGGCTTAGGGTCATCCAGCAGCCGCCACCCCAACCAGGTGACCCCAAAGAAGAGCGGCCTGAAGAACGGGCAGATGAAGAGCAAGGATGATGAATGCTTTGGGGATGACATTGATGAAATCCCAGACACTGATTTCGATTTTGAGGGCAACCTGGCCCTTTTTGACAAGGCAGCTGTGTTTGAAGAGATCGAGACTTACGAGAGGAGGAGCGGCACCCGCTCCCGAGGGACCCCCAACGAGAAACCCGCCCGCTACCGGCACGACGAGAACATCCTGGAGTCAGAGCCCATCGTCTACAGGAGGATTGTGGTACCCCAGAACCCCCACAAAGAGTTCTGCACGGGTATGTTCCTGATAAGGAGCCAAAGTGCTGCTTTTGGGGCCACACGTGGTGGATTTTTGCTGCGAGGGGTCCGAGCAAGGTTGGATTTGTGTGTTCACACACATGGCCTTTCTTTGCAGTGTTTCTGAGAGAAATGCTCAGAGAGGGCAGCTGTGACAGTGTTCACAGGGGTCTTGGGATGAGGGAAGAGACAAGGATCTCACTCTATGTTTCAGAAGGCTTGATTTGTTATTTTATCATATATATTATATTAAAACTATACTAAAAGAATAGAAGAAAGGATTTCATCAGAAGGCTAGCTAAGAATAGAAAAAGAAAGCATGATAACAAAGGCTCTGTCTCAGACTCTCTGTCCGAGCCAGCTCACTGTGATTGGCCATTAATTAGAAACAAGCACATGAGACCAATCACAGATGCACCTGTTGCATTCCACAGCAGCAGATAACCATTGTTTATATTTTGTTCTTGAAGCTTCTCAGCTTCTCAAGAGGAAAAATCCTAAGGAAAGGATTTTTCATAGAAGATGTCTGTGACAGGCAGCAAAGTAAGTGTTGCTCCAGCAGGGAACAAAGCTGGTGGTTGGGAATTGAAGAAGAGGTGTTTGAATCCTTGCTTTGATTTCAGTAGCCTGGGGAACCCATGTGGACTCTGAGAGGGACAGAGGGATGGGCTCAGGATTTGTGCTTTCATGGTTTCAGATTTCCTGTGCTTCTGGCACTCTTTGGGTTGTAGTTCTCCATTTCTCTGTGGGTTTAAATATAGTTCATGTAAAAAGGATTTATGGGACATTTAGTCTAAATTTCAGGTAACTTTAGTCTCCTTGGGGTATCTTGCCTTTGATTTTAAGTAAAATGTGGGAGTGAAGGAAATTTGGCGTTCCAGGAGTGTTTCTTTTCCACATCAGAGTGAAATCAGATGTCAGCTCTTTTTGCAGGAACTCAAACCAACTGATATTCTGGTAGCCTGAGCAGAAGTGTGAGCAGCTCCTTGGGCTGTCATTCTTCCTCTGCCTGGAAATTCCATCTGGGGTGTGAAATGCTTCAGGGGAGGAAGCTGGTGGATTTGTAATGATTTGCTGCTTTTCAGTTTTGAAAAGGCTCCTTTTTTGATGGTTCTGGTGTATAACAATGTCCTAGTTTTCCATTTCTGTCATTCCTCTTCCTAGTGTCCCATTCTGCTCTGGGGTGAGAGGAAAACACAGTGGGTTGTAGCAGCTCAGTGTTGTGTTTGCAAGGATCCTCCAGGAAAAGTGAAACAAACATGCAGTGAGACTTTCCCCCACTGCTTTGTCTTTGATTTTTCATGATTTTAAGGCTTCCTGATGCAGCAGTGAGAGTTCAGGATTAATGGCTTTTTTTTCCCTGCTTAATTTAACCTCTTGCTTTTTTACATCTCCCTAAGCTTTCAGCATCTCTCTGTGGAAGTAGCCACACTGTGCTGTGTGAACAAGCACCTCTTCATTTTCTGTGTGATTTCCTGTCTGTCTTGTGGGTTTTTTCAAATTTCATACTTGTCAATCCATCTTCCAGCTGGCTTGTTTGAGAGGAGACAGGGCCTCTGTGGATGTCTAGTCTGAAACAAAAGCTAAGCCACTGTTGGCAGCCAATCTGAGCAGGATGGCTGACAGGGGATTCTAGCAGCAGAATTCCTGGGAGGAAAACCACCATGCACTGAGCAGCAGTGAGTAAATTCAGGGATGGAAACCCAATCCTGTTTGCTGCACTCCAAATCCCTTTGTTTAGCAGCTGGAAGGAAGATGCTGAGCTGTAGGCAGCCTGCCTCTCAGTGCCTCAAAGAGCAGCTGGTAGGATTAAATGAGTGCCAAGAGCTCCAAAAGCCTTTTTGGTTTTGGATGTGTCTGTGGCAGGATTCTCCCTGCAGAGTATTTTCTGGTTTCCTAAGGGAAGCTCTCCTTGCAAAAAGCACTTCCTAGTTATGACAAAGCACTTCTTTCTCTTGTTTTTTTTTCACCCTGAGCCAGTCTGAGAGATGATTGTGTTAATAGAGACAGTGAGACAGTGATTCTGACTGAGACAGTGATTCTCTGTCTGCTGCAACAGCACAAAAACTGATGCTGGAGATTGGCAGGGAGTTCATATCCAACTCTTGGCACTGTGGGATCCCTGTCTGTGGATCCCTGCCTGCTTTTTGATGCCATGGAGGATGGTACAGAGGTAAAACCAAACTGCTGATGTCAGTTTGGAGTCAGTCTTGTGAGTTCCCCAAAAGATTCACCTGCAGGACATCCAGCCTGGGGTTTTATTGCTGACTGAAAGAACTTGGTGTGTGTAGGATAAACACTTCAGTCCACTGGGATGCTTTGCTGAGAGCTGGTTTTGTGGAGCTAGGCTGTCAAGTAAAACACTTCTAAAACAACCCTGGGTTTTAGAAGTGAGCAAGGAAGGAAGAAGGTGGGAATCTGTTCCAAGCAAAAGTGAAAACTTGGAGCTAATAGAACTTAGCAGGTGATTGTGGCTGAGCTGAATCCATCCCTGGGACTCCACACTCCTAAACACATCATTCATCTTCATTGGTTTGGGCTGGCTGCTGTAAATCTGTCTCTTTATTTACTGGGAAATGCAACTGTTTAGCAAAAACTGCCTCCCTGGAAAGGCTGATCCTTGCATAAGGTGTGAGATGCCTTTTTCTGCTTCCAGAGAATTTAAATGTGGGTTGGCTCAGGCCTGTCTCTGTTTCTGTGTTGGCACCAAAACTCCTGTGTTTGAACATCTCTGTGTTTTGGGAGCAGGCCCTTCAGCAGAGCCAACATTGTGCAGGAGTGTTGGAGCTCAGAGGAGTTTGCAGGAGGGTCTGTTCTTCAAACAAGCCTTTCCTTCACAGTGAGGAGGTGAAGGAGCAGGCAGAGCTTTGTGCCAGGGTCAGAGGCTGGGTTTGCCCTGAGGGTGATGCCCACAGTGTGGCTTTTCCTTTGGAAAGGCTTTTCCTTTCCCTGTCCTTGACTGACTTTTCTCCTCTTTTAGCTCCTCCAAAGCTGGATGTGAATGTTGAATGTGTGAAGTGTTCTGGGCTGCTTTGAGGAGAGGGAAAACTTTCAGTCTCCTCAGTTTTGCTTCAGGAGCAAACAGTGGGCCTGGGGCAGAGTCCCTTTGTCCCTCTGGCAGTTTTTTTTTTTGCTCAGCTGGAGGGAATTGTGCACTAATGCTGGGAGAGGATCCCACTGGAAGGTCAGCCAGAACTCTGGTGGGATTTGCTGTAATTAAAAACAACGATGATTAACAAAAGCAGCCCTTAAGGTTGTGTTGTTTGAGGGGCAGTAAATGTGTTTGGCTGAGACTGCAGGCAGGTGCTTCCAGCTTTACCACCAGCAGAAGGCAGCAAGGGATGTCTCATGTGCCTGGTGTGGACAAGAGCTCCAGACTGTCACACTGTGAGGCTCTGGACCTGGACCTGGGATTATTCATTGCCAAAGGGAAGAGCTGATGATGTCAGGGGAGCTTGCAGGAGGTGCTGAGTCCAGTTCTGCCTGAGCCAGTGCCTGGAGTTATTTTAACAGAGAACTGGAACTAGAGAGCTGCTGAAATGGCCAAGGGAAAAGATGGGATACAACCCTCTCCTTTTTCCCTGCCACTGCAAGCTTGGGAAGCATTTGGGCATCCCAGCAGCATTACAGGGCTTGTTTGGGGAAAAACTCATTATTCTTTAACTTCTGGAAGGTTAACTCCCTCTTCTGCTGGCTTGGGATGTTTTTATCCACCCAGTGTCACTCTGCATGTCCCAAAACCATCCAGTCTATATCTGCCTTGTGGGTTGTTTTGTTTGTTTTGTTTTTTTTTTTCCCAGGCAGCTGTAAAATACATTTATTTAATATTAAAAGGCCTGGGCTAATTTATTTTATTGCCTTCATTAGCAAACAATAAAGATGCCCTGTCCAACCCAAACATAATTAAAGTTGGCAGAGCTTCAGTTTTGTGGCAGTGGTGTTATTGTTAGTGGGTTTACTCTGCCAGAGTTTATTTAACTCCCTGGGCCTGCTTTTGATGAGCCAGTCTGACTGGTTGGACCTTGCGTGAGGGCACAGAAGGGAAGTTCTCCTGGCATTTCAGCTGCTCCTGAGAGGGAGCAATTAGGACAGGCTGGCGTGCTAAATGCCACTCCACCAGTGCCTCCCATTAACCCACTGCTGGCAGCCAGCCCGTGGTAAAGGCAGTTTCCTGAAGCTGCTGGCTGAGGGAAGGATGTGGAGGGGACACAAGATCTGTGCTGAGTTGGGTGCATACAGAGTGGACATTGTCTGGTTTGTCCTTCTGCTTCAGGGGCTTGGTACAGCATTTAAGCAGGGGATTCGTGGGTGCTTCAAAATAGAGTTTGGGATCTCCCTTTTTTGGGGTCAGCAGTGATGCTAGGAGAGACCCCAACTTCGGGTCACTAATTGCAAATCATCCCTGGAGCTTGGAAAACAACAGCAGGGGCAGAGCTGTGACTGGCAGTGTGGCAGAGCAGGGCTTGTGTGGCATGGGGCAGGTGGGTGAGCCATGGGGCAGGTGGTGACTGCTGTGGGCACGGGGCAGGGCATGGCACAGGGCAGGTGGGTGACCATCACTGCTGTGGGCATGGGGCAGGATGTGGCACGGGGTAGGTGGGTGACCCACAGGGCAGATGGTGACCCATGGGGAAGGTGGTGACTGCTGTGGGCATGGGGCAGGTGGGTGACCTCTGTTGGCACAGGGCAAGTGGGTGACCCATGGGACAGGTGGTGACCACTGTGGGCACAGGGCAGGGCATGGCACAGGGCAGGTGGGTGAGCCATGGGGCAGGTGGTGATTGCTGCAGGCACTGGGCAGGTGGGTGACCATCACTGCTGCGGGCATGGGGCAGGAGGTGGCACTGGGCAGGTGGGTGACCCATGAGGCAGATGGTGGCCCATGGGACAGGTGGGTGACTGCTGTGGGCTTGGGGCAGGTGGGTGACCATGACCACTGTGGGCACGGGGCAGGGTATGGCATGGAGCAGGTGAGTGACCCACAGGACAGGTGGTGACCCATGGGGCAGGTGGTGACCACTGTGGGCTTGAGGCAGGATGTGGCATGGGGTAGGTGGGTGACCCAGATGGTGACCACTGTGGGCATGGGGCAGGTGGGTGACTGTGACCACTACGGGCACAGGGCAGGCCATGGCTGCTGGGGCTATTCCTGCAGGGCTCAGGCTCTTATCAGCACTCAGGCATGGCTGATAACAGCCTGCTGGCCTGGCCTGACAGCCAGGTGACACCTCTGGGGCAAGGGTGGCACACATGGAGTCCTCTCTGTGTGCAAGGCCTGGCTGCTGCGGCCAGGGATGAACTCCAGGAGGGCTCAGCAGGGTCCCCTCTGCTGCTTTTGCTGTCCCCCTGCAGGGACACCTCTGGGTTCACTTCTGGAGAAAACCCCAGGGTTGACTATTTTTTGTTTTGTGGGGTTTTTTTCTGTATTTTTTTTTTGGGGGGGGGTTGTTTTTTTATTGTGTTTTATTTGTTTATTGAAAGTTTTTTGTTTTAATTTTTGGGGCTTTTTTTTGGTTTTTGGGGAGGGGGATTTTGGTTGGTTTTTGGTGGTTTGTTTTGTTTTGTTTTTGGGGGGTTTTCTGTTGGGTTTTTTTGTTGGTTTTGGGATTTTTTTTGTTTCTTGGGGGTTTTTTGAGGTTTTTTTGGATGTTTTTAATGGTTTTTCTGTTTGTGGTGGGCTTTTTGGGGGGGCTTTTAGGTATTTTTGGGTGGGGCTTTTAGTTTTTTTGGGGGATTTTTAGGGGTCTTTGGGGGGGTTGTTTGGGGTTTTTTTGTTTGTTTGTTTGGGGTTTTTTTGGTTGGTTTCTTGGGGGTTTTTTGGGTTTTGTGTTTTGGTTTGGTTGGGTTGGGATTAAATGTGTGGAGATGGTATTTTGTTGTGTTTGGACTCAGATGTTTATTAATTTTTATCCATAATACAGTCTTACAAGCTGTGAGTTCTGCAGCATTTCATTAACAAGTCAGAAAATGGCTCGGAATCTATCTCTACAAGGTGTTTTAAGGGAAAACTATCTAATTAAGAAATGACACCTAAATTATTGTTACTTGTAACTTAATAACTAATTATTTGTGTCTTGTAATGTGGACTTGTCAATTATACAGTACTACTTAAACTCATGAAGATGGAGTAATCATTACCTTAAAACTTCTGTCTTAGCTTTATATTAATACATTTTAAAATGTATTACTATATAGTAAAAGTAATATAGTAATATATTTTAAAAGTTTAAACTCTTAATGTTTTTTACTATGTGATATTACACACTTCTATTTAAACTACACACTTATAATCTTACTGTTACCAATTAATTTTGGAAGCTTTTTCTATGGCTTCAGGTCAAATGTGGTGTTCTCTTGAGTATCTGTGTCTTTCAATACAGAAAATCTAAAATTCTCAGCATGCAGGGTTCCAACACCCCAGGATGTGCAAAACCTCCCATTTCTGCTGCGGCTTGCCTGGGTGGTTGGTGACTGGGTGTCCTGGTTTGAAAAGAGAGGTGTCTGCTGCTGAGGAAGACAGCAGCCTCCCTTGAAATAGAGAATGTAATCCCTCTCCCTCCAAATTATTATAATTTTGGAATTAAGGGGCTTTCAGGCAAAGGTATGGGAATAGGAATAACAGTTCTTCGTTAGGGAAAAAATAAAATAAAATAAAAATGCAGCGATACAAACCAACACTGCCAGAGTGAGAGCAGGCCCTGTCCCCTGTGTGTCAGGGTGGTGGCACAGCCCCATCCCATGGGGGCTCAGCCCTCCTGCAGTGCCAGCTGTGGTTCTGCTGGAGCAGGGATCCTGCACAAGGGGGGAGTTTTCCTCTGCAGCTCCAGGGCTGCTGGAGATGGGCCTGGGCTCCCTGTGGGAATGCAGGGCAGCAGAAAGCTGCTCCTCTGGCAATGCACTGGGCAAAGGCTGCTGGGGTGTCCCAAAGCTCAGATTGGATCCAGGTAGGAATGCTTGGCTCCTCCCCTGGGCAGAGCATCTCCCAGTGGGATGATGGAATTTTATCAGCCATGCAGGGACACTCACTGGCCCATGAACAGAAGATAATTAATAATTAATGGCCCATGAACAGAAGAGATCTCCTGGAGGGAGGGTTGGTTGTGGAAGAGATAAAGATAACTGCCCAATGAACTGAAGAGAACTGCCCCAGCTGTAACAGGTGGTGATAGAATTCACACCCCAGCCACATCTCACAGCCCAGGACACTGGGGCACCCTGGGGAATACAGCAGCACTAATAATTCCTCCCAGCTCAAATCCACACTGCTCATTTGGCCCTTGGCTGTGAGAGCTGGCTCTGGTGCTGTTTGCTGTGTGCAGAGGAGCCCAGCCCATGAGGAATGGCTGGGTTTGCTCCTGGGGTGGATGCAGGAGGGCTGCCCGTGCCCCTCAGAGTGTTTCCAGCAGCCCTGTCACATTCCCACAGCTCTTCCCCAGCAGCACAGGCAGCCCCAGCCCTGCTGGGCTACCAGGAGCACCCAGGGGGCCACTGTCACCCCCAGAGCAGAGAGGCCAGGGGGAGCATCAGGGTGAGCCAGGGCTGCTGAGCACTGGGCAAGCTGAGAGGAGAGATGCTGATGGAGGGACTGAGCTCACACTTTTTGACCTGCTGTTTCCTCTAGCAGGCATTGATTCAATCCTCAGCCTTTCTGCTCCATGGTGCACCTCCTGTGCCTGTCTCAGAGTGGGAGCTGCACTCAGCTGGCATTCCTGGGAAGAGAAGGAGCTGAGAGCTGCTCTGTGGACATCCCATAAGGAGATGGCACAGGTTGTCCAGAGAAGCTGTGACAGCCCCTGGAAGTCTCCAAGGCCAGGCTGGACAGTTCTCAACACTTCACAAAACCTCTCTTGTTTCTTTTCTCTTGATCCAAATGCTGGAGCATTTCCCAGCTTGCTAGCCCAGGCTCTCCAGATCACCTGGGAGGTGTTTTTCTGCACAGTTTATCCTTTGAGCATTTCCCTGCTGCCTCTGTGTGCTGTGATGCAGCTGTTGGGTCTGGAGCAGCCCTTCTGGCATGGGAATACCTACCAGCAAATGTGGGATGGCTTGTTTTGCTGGGATCTTGGGATTTTGGGGACCAGTGTCAGGAAGCATAAAACATCCAGGCTTTTTTTGGTACTTCACAGCTGCTCTTCTGACTTTCACAGTGCTCAGGAGCACTTTATGGTGGGTTAAAGCTCTGTTGGCCTGGAGACCATGAAGAAAGAGATGGAATGTTAAAGTTTAAGTCCCAGAGGCCTTCTCAGAGCTCATGTTACTAAAATTTCCCACAGAACTTTTGTGGAAGTGTCATTTTAAGCCAACACTTGTGTTTAGCTATTTCTGCTTCGCTGAGAATAATTTAACCATTAATTTGGTGGCTTGGGAAGGAACGTGGGTGAACAGTTAACAGTGAAGGATGAACCTTTTCACTGTTTGAGGTGTCTCACTGTCCCCATTTGTGCCTCCTTCCCCTGTTTCTGCCCCCCAGACTCGGGGCTGGTGGTCCCCAGCGTGTCCTACGAGCTGCACAAGAAGCTGCTGGCGGTGGCCGAGAAGCACGGGCTGACCCTGGAGAGGAGGCTGGAGATGACAGGGGTGTGTGCCAGCCAGATGGCCCTGAGCCTCCTGGGAGGGCCCAACAGGTACAGCTGGGGCCTCTGGGGGGAGGGAAGGGGCTGACAGGGCCCTCTCAGCTCTTGACTCACAGACAAAGCACAGCTGAGGTTTTCCTTCCCCTCACTGGGAGTTGTTGGGGGAGCTGAGCTTTGCACAGGTGCTGCCTGAGGTGGATGGAGCCGTGCAGAATGTGTGATGAGCTCCTTTCTGCACAGAAAGGAACCTTCCCTTTGCTGATTTGGCACATTACAATTTCACAGTGTCAATAAAAGCAGAAGGCAGCCCGTGAAAACAGCGCTGTGTGGATTTTTGTGAGGCTAACTCAGCTTTTCAAGCATCTGCAGCTCACCTGAGCACATCCTGCTCTTTGCAGCAGCTTTGGAGTGCACTCAGTGCCTTTTGCTGACTCCTGAAGAGCTCTCCTCCCTGCCTCTGCTTCTGTGGCTGTTGCTGTGGGCAGGAACTGCACCTGTGTTTTTGTGCTGTTGATAGCTGCTCCAGATTATTTGCTCTCAAAAAGAATAGTAACCCTTCAGTCTCCATCTGCTTATTCGGGAGTGCTTTACCAGCACCTGATCACTTATTTAGGAGCTCTTTAACAGGACCTGCTCACTTATTTAGAAGTGCTTTAGCAGGACCTGCTCACTTATTTAGGAGTGCTTTAACAGGACCTGCTCACTTATTCAGGAACTCTTTATTAGCCCTGATCACTTACTCAGGAGCTCTTTACCAGCACCTGATCACTTGATGGAGAGCACTGAGTGCACACAGGCAGCTGAAATTCCTGCTGCAAGCCCTGATGCCTTCCTGGCCAAATTAACTTTATTGTGTAATTAATGAAGCTTAGGAAGTAGAGATTGTTGGGACTTTACTTTCTACAGTTGTTGGAACCTTATGCTCTCAGCTGTGAGTGCAGGAAGTCCTGAAGGGAGGGGGAAAAGAAGGCTGGAACAACCTTCAGGTATGTGAAGGGGCCTGTAAGGAAGCCAGAGAGGGCCTCTTTATCAGGAACTTAAAGAGGGGAAATTCAGGTGAAATATGTGAAAGAAATTCTTCCCTGTGAGGATGCTGAGCCCCAGCACAGCTGTGGCTGCCCCATCCCTGGGAGTGTCCGAGTCCAGGTTGGACAGAACTTGGAGCAGCCTGGGCTAGTGGAAGGTGTCCCTGCCCACAAGGATGACTTTTAGGGTTCTTTGCACCCAACCAAGTCTGAGCTTCTCTGAACCTGCAGGCAGAGCAGCGTCAGCACCACAAAAGGATGTGGGCTGCTCTGGAGAGCGGTGGCAGATTTGCAGAACACCTGGCAATTTACATCTTACTGGGTGTTTGTTTTTTTTTTTTTAATTTTTTTTTTTCTCATGCAGGAAGAAGGTAAGAGACTCTGGGGTTTGCTGACAATCCCTTTTTTTTGCCTGTGTTTCAGACTGAACCCCAAGAACGTGCAC
Organism: Molothrus aeneus; assembly: GCF_037042795.1. Classification (NCBI taxonomy): domain Eukaryota; kingdom Metazoa; phylum Chordata; class Aves; order Passeriformes; family Icteridae; genus Molothrus; species Molothrus aeneus. Next base: position 3,391,740 of record NC_089658.1, on the reverse strand, counting down.
CAGCGGCCCACGGTGGCGCTGCTCTGCGGCCCCCACGTGAAGGGGGCGCAGGGCATCAGCTGCGGGCGGCACCTCTCCAACCACGACGTCCATGTCATCCTCTTCCTCCCCAACTTCGTCAAGATGCTGGAGTCCATCACCAACGAGCTCAACCTCTTCAGCAAGACACAGGGCCAGCAGGTGTCCAGTGTCAAAGGTCAGTGGCCAAGCAGGGCTGGCTTCCCCAGGGCGGGGAGCAGGGATGGCTTCTCCTGGGAGAGTAGGACTGGCTTCTGCAGGGCTGGCTTCCCCAGGGGCAGCAGGGCCAGCTTCTCCGGGGGCGGGGGGAGCAGGGCTGGCTTCTCCAGGTCTGGCTTCTCCTGGGGGAGCAGGGCTGGCTTCTGCAGGGCTGGCTTCTCCAGGCTTCTTGCAGGAAGAGCAGGTCTGGCTCCTCCAGGGAGAGCAGGGCTGGCTCCTCCAGGGAGCAGAGCTGGCTTCTGCCCGCTGCCCTGGCACCATCTAGTGGCACTGCCACGCCTGGGTGGCTGCCCAGAGGCTGCAGGGACAGCAGGCACTCAGAGCCTCGACAGAGGAGCACTTGTGCTGCCACAGATGTTTCCGGTGGGAAGAGATCAGGAAGAGCTGCTGTATGGAGCTGTGCTGGTAGGATGAGGGGCTGCCTTGTTCAGCATGTTGGAGCTGGGAGGGAATGAGTGTCCAGCTGCTGCTGCAAAGCAGGAGCCAGCTCTGCTGGCAGGATTGCAGCAGCTGTCAGGATTCCCATCTTGGTATTCCCTAGAATAAACAGCTCCTGGGAGACTGCTGGCTGCTGCCTGGCACTTCACCAGTCGTTTTCCAAGCTGCTTCATTTGAACTTCTGAGGAGAAACAAAGCTGGGAGTTAGGGTTGTGTTGTGCTGACAGAGCTACTTGCCTATGTGAAAATATTGTAAAAGGTTGGAACAGATTTTTCAGAGCAGCTGTGGCTGTCCCTGGATCCCTGGAAGTGTCCAAAGCCAGGTTGGATGGGGCTTGAAGCACCCTGGAATGGTGGAAGGTCCTTGCCCATGGCAGGGGGTGGGATGAGATGAACTCTAAGGTCCCTTCCAAACCAAACCATTCCATGGTTTTGCATGAAGATCTTTGTGTTCCATCAGGTGAGGGGGATGCAGAGCAGGTGAGAGAATGCAGCAGGAGTGGAGAATGCAGCAAGTGAGAATGACAGAGCTCAATGGGACAGGCAGCAGTGCAGCACAGCTGGTGTGTTCCAAAAACCAGCCTTATTTTCACCTTGTGGAATAGAAATGTTCCTTCCTGATGGGCAGAGAGCCCCAGTGCTCCCCTGGGCTGCCTGCACTGTGAGTCAGTGGTGCTGGGGTTGCTCATGAGCTGTCACTGGGTGATGTTTTGTACCTGCCAGGCTGGGGATGTCCCCAGAGCTGTTGAGCATGGCTCTGTGAGGGAAGGGTGGCAGTACCAGCAGGTGAGGCCAGGCTGTGCTGTGAGAGTGGAAGCCAAGCCCCAACCCTGCAGCTGGTGCCGCCGATTCTCAGCCGTGTCCGTGTTTCTTGCAGACCTCCCAGACACCCCAGTTGACTTAGTGATCAACTGCCTGGATTGTCACGAGAATGCCTTTCTGAGAGACCAGCCTTGGTACAAAGCAGTGGTGGACTGGGCCAACCAGAACCGTGCCCCCGTGCTGAGCATAGACCCCCCCATCAGCGAGATGGAGCTGGGCATCGATGCCAAGTGGTCGCTGGCGCTGGGGCTGCCGCTGCCGCTGGGCGAGCGCGCCGGCCGCGTCTACCTCTGTGACATTGGCATTCCCCAGAAGGTCTTCCAGGAGGTGGGCATCAACTACCACTCCCCCTTTGGCTGCAAATTTGTCATCCCCCTGCACTCCACTTAGAGCTCGTGCAGCCCTCCTGGCTGTGAAGGGAGAGAGGAGGAGCTCTGTGAGAGCCAAGCTGTGCTGAGCTGGATCCCGGCTGGTCGACTCTGGTGACGCCTTAAAGAAAACAAACAAACAAAAAAAAAAAAGGATGTGAAGTTCTGGAGGGGTTTGCCTTCTGGAAGAAATGCTGTGTATTTAAAAAGAAAAAAATGGAATAATCGTAAAATGAAATGAAAAAAAAAGCCCAACAAACGAAAAAAAAGGAGGAGAAGGAAGTGAATTGTTCCTGCAAAGCTCTTTCATTCTTTCCTGCTGTGGGATGAAGGAGTGTGCAGGACCATGGTGTCTGTCCCCTGCTGCTGCCCAGCCCTGGCTGGCACGTGGTACAAATAGGCTGGTTTGGAGCTTTGAGGTGTGTTTCGGGTCCTTCTGGTTGACTATTCCCAGCAAGGACATCCTGGTGGGAACAGCACCCCTTGATTGTGTAGAAATCCCTTGTGTCGAGGGAAAATCTTGTTTGGTTCCCATGTTGGTTTTGACTGCCCTATCACTGTTTTGTGTTCTGGAAGGCAGTTGTATCTCCCTCTCCTTCCCAGCCCGTCCAGCCCCTCACAGAGAGGGCTTTTCCCTGTTTGGAGAGCTTGTGTCCGGAGCCAGAGGCTCCCACATGCTCTGGGAGCACTGATGTCCTTCCTCAGCTAGGCCTTACTGCTTCTGTACTGTTGGCTTTTCTTTGTTCGCTTCATGGCTGAAGCCCAGCTCCGTGGGGTGGAGGCCTTGGATGGAAAAGAACTTTTCCAGCATCCTCGTGGGGTTTGGGGTTGTTTTCTTTGGTTCTTTCTCTGTGCTGGCCCAGCAAGTGGCTGCTCCAGGGCTGGGGGAGTGGAGCAGGGCAGGGCAGGGTTGCTCTGGGATTGTTGGGTGCTGTGTGGTGCAGGTGAGGTTCGGGGTAAGCTCCCCTGTCCTTCCAGCATCCCTGCTACATTTGGTATGGTTTGGGAAGTAGCTCATGGATCTGCTCATTCCCGTTGGAATCAAAGCCTGTGTGGGGTGGGCTTGGCCTGAGGAGGGGTTTGGCTCCTGTCTGCTGGCAGGAGAGGGTGTGCTGGGAGCTGCTGTGCTCCTGGGCAGGATTCCCATCAGAAATCTGCTCTGCTGTCCCATGCCTGGCCAGAAACATTGAGGTAGCCTTTCCTGTGTTCCTTTTATTGTCGTGGGTGCAGTGCCTGGAGCAGGGACGAGCTGAGGAGCCACCAGCTCGCTGGCTTTGGCAATCAGCTTGGGCACCCACCCACCCTGCTGCCTCTGTGTGCCCCCAGAGCCGAGCCAGGGAGCTGGGAACGTGGGCAGTGCTGGGAGCTCTGCTGCTCCTCTCACACTTCACCCATCCCCAGGGCTCCTCCAGGCCCCTCCAGCTCGCCCAGCCCTGCTCTGGCACTAGGGAGAGTTGTGGGTGCTGCCTCTGCCCAGGGGAGCCGGATCCCTTGGGAGGCTGAAGCACAGGGACCAGAGTGGGACCAGTCCAGTGTGGGTCCAGTCCCACTGACCAGCCCCACAGACCCGCTTGTGCCCCGAGCTGGGGCTTTAGTCAGGCACTCATCTTTCCTTGCCTCTGTTAGAACCAAGCCAGGGCTGCCAGAGGAGGAGGGAAGAGCTTTTCCTGCTTGGAAAGAAGCGATGACTGGGTCTGGCCTGGGAGTGTGGAGGGCCCAGGAGGCTGCTGAGCCCCGGGCTCACCCCGAGGTCTGGCCCCTGCACGTTGCCATATCTACCTCAGCAGGACCAGGGGCTGTGCCCTGGCTGGGCAGCCCTGGTTCCCCTCAGCTGCTCTGGGACACTGCTGGCCTGGGGGGCTCTGCCCTCCATCCTGGGCACAGGGCCACATGTGCCCCACGCTTCAGCCCCAGCTGTGGTGGCACAGACCAGGCTGTGCTTCTGACTGGGACAGGACAGCAATGTGGTGGGTACTCACAACACAAACACAAGGTTTCCCTCTGCCTTTTTTGGTTTTTTTGGCTGTTTCCTTGGATCTTCACCCAGGAGCAGCAGCAGGTTAAAAAAAGGTTGTTGCTGTAGTCAGTGTTAGCTTTAGTCCCCTTCCTTTCACTCTCTTTGCTCAAGACACTCAGTAGGAGACTTGCTGTTTCAATTTCTGCTTTCTACAGGTTTTTCCTGCCCTTTCTGGGTTTGGCTGTTGAACTGTAGCTTGTACACACGGAGCAGGAGCAGGCAGGGCTAGTCCAGGGTGCATCTTCCCTGCCTGGAAGGCACTGGGGCAGGTGATGGTGGTTTTGCAGGGATGGAGCTCTGGGAAGCACCAAGGCCCCTGGTTCTTACCAGCCTTGAAATGCTTCCCCACGTTGAACTATAAAAATAAAGTGAACAGTGTTGCACAACAGGAGGGTTCAGCCCCTGGTGTAGGGAATGTGGGGCTGTGCTCACTGCCTGCTAGATTTGGGTATTTGGCTGTACTTCCCCCCACTGCAGCTGTTTGTTGGCTTCACACACCTGGAATGTGAGGTACCAGCTCTTCCGGAGCACTCAGACACCCAGCAGGGGCTCTGGGTGTCCTCATCACCATCCCCCAGGGTGCCAGAGGTAATTCCAAGAAGGGAGCAGTGTTGTAGCTGTGTTTGGGATAGTTCCTGCCCCTGGTGCTGCTCTGGGCCCGCTCTGGTGACAGGTGACGATCACTGCGCCGTGGCACTGCTTGGTGACCCCATTTGTGACCTGATGTTTGTAACGACCAATTCCTGCCACTGCGGGGGACCATGCCCTGAAATAAAGTGCAACTCTTCATGTGTGCTGTTGTGTGCAGATGTTTATTTGTCTGCTCTCCTTCTAGAACCTTCTGCTGCCACGGCAGACACCGGGCCACTCCCCCTCACTGATTCCAGGTGATTTTTCACCATCTCCCTCTTCCTTTGCACAAGAGGCAACATAACCCTACACCCACCTACAAGGGAAGTATCAAACAATAAGAAACACTTTATTTTAACTTTACAACATATAAATAGACAAATCTGTGCTTTCCAACAGAGCTTTCCTTCCTCCTCTCCCAGGGTCCTTGTGGCAGTGCCCCAGCCCCTGTGGACTCGGGCGGGGAGTGGGGCTGAGCTGCAGAGGCCGGTGGGGTCCATCCTGTGGGATCCATCTCATGGGATCCACCCAGAGGGATCCATCCCAAGGGATCCATCCTGAGGGATCCCGGCCGTCATCTGCTCAGGTCCCGGCTGGCGCCGCGCCCGCACAGCATCCGCTCCTCTGCCGAGAGCCCGGCAAAGAAAGGGTGCAGGAGGGCCTCGGAGAACGTGATCCTCTGGGAGGGGTCGAATTCCAGCATCCTCCTCATCAGGTCAAAGAGCTGAGCATGCTCCAGAGAGTCGTGCAGCATGTATGTCTGAAAGGGACAGGGACACGGGCTCAGCCCCTGCCTGGGCAAGGCAGCTTCCCATCCCAAATACAGCATCCCATCCCAAATACAGCATCCCCCAGGGCTGCTTCCCATCCCAAATACAGCATCCCCCAGGACAGCCTCCTATCCCAAAATCAGCATCCCCCACGGCTGCCTCCCACCCCAAATACAGCCTCCCATCCCAAATACAGGGCTGCTTTCTATCCCAAATACAGCATCCCTCAGGGCAGCTTCCCACCCCAAATAAAGCATCCCCCACTGCCCTGATACCCATAGGGACTCAGGAATCCTGGGCCAGGGCAGCTTCCCATCCCAAAATCAGCATCCCCCAGGGCTGCTTCCCATCCCAAATACAGCATCCCCCTGGACTGCTTTCTATCCCAAAGCCAGCATCCCCTGGGGCAGCTTCCCATCCCAAATACAGCATCCCCTAGGGAAGCCTCCCATCCCAAATACAGCATCCCATCCCAAATACAGCATCCCCCACTGCCCTGATGCCCACAGGGACTCTGGAACCCTGGGCCAGGGCAGCCTCCCACCCCAAACACATCATTCCCCTTTCCCTAATCCCCATCCTGCCCTATCCAGAGCGGGATCCCTGTGGATGGGAGCTGGGGCTCCCTACCAAGCAGTCACAAAGGGAATTCCAGCCCTGAGCCCCATGCCCTGCCCCAGGGAGGAGGGGAGCAGCACCCACCCGCAGGGGTTTGCAGTTCTCCTGGACGTATCTGCCATCGGACGTGTTCTCATCCCACACCAGGCTGCCATTGTGGAAGTATTTCTGCTTCCTGCACGGGGAAGGTGGGGTCAGGCAGGAGCTCTCCCTCCCTTCCAGGAGGTGGTGCCTGGGCTGAGCTCAGGACCAGGCTCTTACCGAGTTTTGTGGACCATGTGAGATGGGAGCGGCCCCAGGATCTTCTCCATCATGACAAGGTGCTCTCGGTTCTCATGGGTCTGCAAAGGAGCACAGCAGTGGTGGCTTAGAGCCTGAGGAGCTGATGACAAAAGGTTTGTCACCTCTGCAGGGACTGGGGGAAAGGATTCCACCAGGTCCTATCCAACTTTTCATGTTTTGCTTTTCCCTCTCCTCAGACAACAGACATAACCTAAACCCAGAAACGATCCAAACTCTGTCCAAACCAGCCCTTTTCCAGGTCTCATTTTCACACTCAGCTTCTCATTTTCAGTGCTTGCTCTGTGTTTCCCTCCCCTTCAACTAATTCTGAGCCCTTCTGGACACGAAGGGTTCTCAGGGAACAAGAATCCTACCTGGAAGAGCGTGAAGCCACGGTAATACTCGAACAGAATGCAGCCAGTGCTCCAGACATCACACGGCTGTGCCCAGCCCAGCTCTGCAAAGAAAACCAAATTAACTCTGTGCTCCCAACTGTCACAGACATGTTTGATGAAAAATCCTTTCCTTAGGATTTTTTCTCCTGAGAAGCTGAGAGGCCTCAGAAACAAAATGTAAACAATAATTACCTGCTGCTGTGGAATGCAACAGGTGCATCTGTGATTGGTCTCATGTGGCTGTTTTTAATTAATGGCCAATCACAGTCTGGCTGTCTTGGACTCTCTGGTAAGTCACAAGATTTTATTATCATTCCATTCTTTTCCTTTCCTTGCTAGCCTTCTGATGAAATCCTTTCTTCTATTCTTTTCATATAGTTTTAATATATAATTTTCTTTTAATATATATCATAAAAAAATAAATCAGCCTTCTGAAGCTCTCTTGTCCTGGGACCCCTGTGAACACCACCACACCCAACAACCCCCACCACGTTCCTCCTTGGTGAAACCACAGGGATCCACTCAGAGCTAGAAATGATCTGCCCAAGAGCTGGAGCATTCCCAGGCTGGTTTCCCATCCCCAGAAGATGCAGTTCTCACCCAGGATCACTTCTGGGGGCCGGTAGTGCCGCGTGGCCACGATGGTGGTGTGGTGCTCATGGTCGAAGGTGGCGCTGCCGAAATCGGCCACGCGGATGCTCGTGTTCCGGATGGACTTCTGCTCACAGCTCTGCAGGAAAAGCACAGGGCAGGGCTGGGAGAGGAGCTCCAGGTGCTGGGCTGTGCCTCCTCACAGGGATGGAGCTGTGGAGCTCTGAGGAACCCCAAGTGCTGCTCTGCATTTCCTCCAGAGCTCCTTCCTCACAGGGATGGAGCTCTGAGAAGTCCCAAAGTGCTGCTCTGCATTTCCTCCAGAGCTCCTTCCTCACAGGGATGGAGTTCTGAGGAGCCCCAGGAGCTCTGGTCTGCAACTCCTAACAGGGATGGAGCTGTGGAGCTCCAGGAGTGCTGGTCTACTCCTCCTCACAGGGGTGGAGCTCTGAGGAGCCCCAAAGTGCCTCACAGGGATGGATTGCCAGGCTCTGAGGAACCCCAGGAGCTCTGGTCTGTGCCTCCTCACAGGGATGGAGCTCTGAGCTCTGAGAAGTCCCAAAGTGCTGCTCTGCACTTCCTCCAGAGCTCCTTCCTCACAGGGATGGAGCTCTGAGGAGCCCCAGGAGCTCTGGTCTGCACCTCCTCACAGGGATGGAGCTGTGGAGCTCTGAGGAGCCCCAGGAGCTCTGGTCTGCACCTCCTCACAGGGATGGAGCTGTGGAGCTCTGAGGAGCCCCAGGAGCTCTGGTCTGCACCTCCTAACAGGGATAGAATTGTGGAGCTCCAGGAATGCTGCTCTCCACCTCCTCACAGGGATGGAGCTCTGAGGAGCCCCAGAGCAGTGTTGTGGAAAATCCCCGAACACTCTGGGCAGCCTTAAGGCTTTTGGAAGGCACAGCAGGAAGAAGAGCTCTGCCTTCCACCTTGTTCCCACTTCCCAGGTTCTGAAGGCCTGGACAGAGCAGGGGAGATCCAATTTCTGCAGGGAGGGATAAAGGCAGCCTGTTCCTGTGCAGCCAGTGCTCCTTGGGACAGAACCCACCTTGTTCTCGTTGTACAGAGTGTCAAAATCCGAGTTGACAAACAGGATGTTTTCTGGCTTGAGGTCAGTGTGAGTCAGCTGGTTGTCATGTAGAACTGCACAGAGGGAGGAGGAAAACACCTCTCTAAGCACCAGAGAGCAGCAGGGGCACTGCTCTGCCCAGCCCAGCCCAGTGCCAGTGCCCCCCAGCCCGTGGGGATCACTTGTCACAGACATATTTTATGAAAAATCCTTTTGACAGGAATTTTCTCCTGAGAAGCTGAAAAGCCTCAGAGGAAAAGAAAACCAATAATTATCTGCTGCTGTGGAATGCAACAGGTGCATCTTTGATTGGTCTCATGTGAGTTGTTTCTACTTGATGACCAATCACAGGTCCAGCTGTGTTGGGACTCTGGTCAGTCACAAGATTTTATTATCATTCCATTCCTTTCCTTGCAAGCCTTCTGATGAAATCCTTTCTTCTATTCTTTTAGTATAGTTTTAGTATATCATTTTCTTCAGTATATAATTTTCTTATAATCCTTTCTTCTATTCTTTTAGTATAGTTTTAGTATATCATTTTCTTTTAATATAATATCTATCATAAAATAATAAATCAGCCTTCTGAAACACGGAGCCAAGATTCCCATCTCTTCCCTCATCCTGGGAGCCCTGTGAGCCCACCACATTCACTCACATCTCAGGGCATGGCACAGCTGGTAGGCCATGTGCCGGATCTGTGGCAGGGGGTAGGGCTGGAAGTTGTTCTCCTTCAGGAACTCGAAGGTGTTCTTGCCCAGCAGCTCAAATGCAATGCACATGTGGCCGTGGAAGTTGAACCAGTCCGACATGAGGACGCACAGGCTGTGCAGGGAGAGAGAGGCAGGGCTTAAGCACCTTTGAGGGATGCTCAGGACAGCTCTTCTGGTGTTCCTGGCCACTTCAGGAGTGGCTGGGGAGCAGAGCTGCCTCTGGAGCACAGCAACCCAGGGAGGTGCTTCAAGCCACCTTTGGGGAGAGCTCCCCAGCTCCTGTGGGACAGGGCAGCAGAAGAATGGGGCCAGTTTCCCTCACCCCATCCTCAGCCCCGTGCTGCTCTGTGTGCCAGATGTGGCACTGGCAACTCACAACTTGTTCTCCTTGTCCTTCTCTTTGATTTTCTTCAGGACGTTGATTTCCAGCCTGGCAGCCTCTCTGTACTTCCCAACGTTCTTTATGATTTTCAGTGCCACCTGGGACTTGCCTCTGGAAGGGAGGAGACCACAAGGATGGAGTCAGAGACAGAATCTGTGTGCTCAGCCCACAGGGAGAGGCACATCCAGGCATCACTGGTCCTAACAAAGCTCTGCCAGCCCTCCTTGCTGCTTGGGCAGTGGCTAATTAGCACTGCCAATTAGTGAAAGGTCACTGCTGGCCATCACTCCCAAGGGACACTCCTGACACAGCTCTCTGTGACCCCAGGGCCACCCTGGGAGGCAGCAGAGCCCTGCAGCAAACTGAGCCCAGGGCTCGGGGCCACACCAGGGCTCAGAAGGGCACAGGGGTCAGATGTAACCACGGGGGAGGTGAAAGGGGACAATGGAGAGGTGCCCTGGCAGATTAGGAGGTCACAGGGGACACCCCTCAGCAGGAACTCGCTGCAGAACAACCTTCCATCGTGGGGCTGGGGCCGGGAGGGTCAGGGAAAAGCTGGAGATCTGGGAGAAGCTGGAGATCTGGGAGAAGCTGGAGATCTGGGAGAAGCTCTTCCCCAGAGGGTGCTGGGCACTGAGCAGGTGCTCCAGGGAATGGGCACAGCCCCGAGGCTCCAGGACTCAGGGGCTCTCAGGAGTGCACAGGGTGGGACTGCTGGGGTGTCATGCAGGGCCAGGAGCTGCACTTCTGATGATTGGCATGGGTCCCTTCCAGCTCAGGATATTCCTCTATTCTATTCTATTCTATTCTATTCTATTCTATTCTATTCTATTCTATTCTATTCATGGAATAGAATATTAGAATATTCTTAGAATAATATTCTAGTATTCTATTCTATTAATGGAATGGAATGCTTCCCTTAACACACCAGCCTGTAAATTCTGGAGCCAGGCCCAGGTGACAAACTCAGTCCCATGGAGCCCAGGTGGCAGTGCCACACCTGGTGATGCTCAAGGGCCAGATGCAAGGAAAGGAGCCCACCTGGCATGGTCCACACACTCCACCACTTTTCCCTTGGGGTCCCTTCCTGATCAGGATATTCTTCTATTCTATTCTATTCTATTCTATTCTATTCTATTCTATTCTATTCTATTCTATTCTATTCTATTCATAGAATAGAATATTAGAATTTTCAAATATTCTGTTTCATTCTAGAATATCAGAATATTCTAATACTCTAGTCTGAAAATAGACAAGGAGAAGAGAGAAGAGAGGAGAGAGGAGAGAGAGAATGCTTCCCTTAACACACCAGCCTGTAAATTCTGGAGCCAGGCCCTTTCCCCTCGCTCTGAGAAGGGCAGTGACACGTGGAAGGTGACAAACTCAGTCCCATGGAGCCCAGGTGGCAGTGCCACACCTGGTGATGCTCAAGGGCCAGATGCAAGGAAAGGAGCCCACCTGGCGTGGTCCACACACTCCACCACCTTCCCAAAAGTGCCTTCACCGAGGCTGCCCACGATTTCATCTAGGAGAGAAAACAGGAGGGGGTGTGAGCCTGGGGGGCCGGGGCAGAGCTGGGCTCCTGCCACTTCACACCAACAAAACCTCAGAGCAACCAAAACAACCGTCTGTCACCGCTACACTCTTTACAACTCAAGCCTCTGCCTCAGGCAAGTTATGGTCAGTAAATGAACCACTAGAGACCCCTCCAGTAGAGGCCAGAGAGATCTGGGCTAACCCGGGGTAAAAGTAGAGGTAAAGTTTTACGAAAGGTGGCTGTACATCGCTCTTGAAGCCAATCGCCGATCCTGCACACCAGGTGACCTTCCTTGTCATCTTCCACGCTCCTGCTGCGCTTACTGCTCTGCTGGCTCCTCTGCACTCACCCCCCCAGAGCGGGCAGTCAAAGGTTGCAGGGACGACGGGGCCGCCGGTGGGTGGATTTTCCAGATGCCAGCATTTCATAAGGCACACGGCATATATATAAACGATAGGGATAGTGCAAGGGACACGTCAAGACACAGAACTGACTTCAAAACAGAAAAGTCATCAACAGCTACAGGTACGGCAAGGAAACTCGGGCTCATTAGCTACGGCCTCTAGGGCAGGGAAATGCCCTCCTCTTCCAGGGTGGGGAGCTGCAGGAGGAATCCTCTGTTCCCCACGGAGGATGCACGGCAGGAGGAGGCCTTGGCCAGCACAACGTCACCTCTGGGCTGGCAAGCGCCCAGTTTGGACAGGCTGCCCAGTAGAAGCCACAGTAGCAGGTTTTTTTCCCCTCTGTGCATCCTGCTCTTTGTGCCTCGGGCAATGCAGCTCCAGCTGCCCAGAGCTGTGTCCTGTCCTGGCTGGGAAGCAGCCCTGCCCCTCCTGAAAGGAAACTTTGTGCCACGCCGAGCCTAAACCCGCGTGGCTGCTCGCAGACCCGCTGGGGCACATCGGCCTCTTTGAAACTGGGAGAGCTTTAGGAACAGGACAGGTAAATCGATCCCCAGGGAACACTTCAGGCAAGCTCTGAGGTGATGTTCACACCCTGCTACTGGCAAGCTTCTACTGGAAAACCAGCCCAAGGTTCCTGCAAGGACCCGGGGTCCACAAAGCGAGCTGTCCTAATTCCTCACCTTGTTCTAGTCTGCTTCCAAAATAGTTACAATCCCTGCAGCCAAAGGAACTCAGGGAAACCTTGACATTTCCATGCCTGAGCTTCTAGCAGGATTCTCTTCTGTGCCCCTTGCCCCCCTCAGAAGGTCCAAAATAATGAGCTAAGATCAAAACTCCCCAAAAAATCAGAGGAGAAGGTGGGAGGAGAGCTGGGACAGCTGTGAGGTGTTGGAGGGCTGAGCTCCTGCCAGGCCAGACCTGCACAGCATCACCACCACACACCCCAGCACAGCCCTGGCTCCCTCAACACCCCAATGCCACAGTCAGCTGGAGAGGAACCAAAAGGAGGAGCTCAGAAGTTCCCAGCCATGCAGATTATCCAGCTGCTGGGATCAGAGCCCACCCCTCAGCTGTGGTCACATTTCAGGTGGGAGGGGAGTGCTCCTCCTCACAGGAGGGAAGAGCTGAAGGGCTGGCTCTGACACCTCTCACCACTTCCAGGGCATGCCTGGGACCAGCCCCCACCCAGCTGCAGACATTCCCAGTTAATCCCGGGAAGGAATGCTGCGTTTCAGGGTGAAGTGTGCAGGAAGCTGAAATCCAGGTGGGAACGGGGAAAGAGGACGCACGTGTACCCTGGGAAGGTGGGAACTTCGTGACAGGGCATAAAATCAGCTCTGGAGAGCCAGGCTGACCAATCCCACCTGCAAGGGGATCCAGGCACGAAGCCAAACTGAGGAATGCTGCACCAAACCCCCCAGAGCAGCAGCAGCTGCAGCAGAAGCGAATCCCGGGAGCAGGGCTGGCCCCGGGCCGAGGCACCACGTGAGTGCCACTGGAAGCTCTCCCTGATCCCTTCCCTGGCCCTAAAGAACATGGCTTAGCTCCCTCACGGATTAAGGCTCCAAGGCAAAACCCACAGCCATGAGCACGACACAGATGGGGGGGAAGAACTTCACAACAAACACAGCAACGGGGATCGAGGTACTCACCAGAGCACTCGGGGCTGGAAGGAGGCAAGAACAGTTAAAGCTGAGCTCGCAGTGGATGCTACTCACCGAGGAGGCGCTGCTACAAGACCTGCTCCTGCGGCGGCGGCAGTGCTGCTGCTGCTGCTGCTGCTGCTGGTAGCGCCGGGGCCGCTGCTGGTGCTGCCCCCGGCCGCGGGAGCGCCGCCAGGGCCGCGGCCGCGCCGGGCAATAATCCTGCCCCAGGGACGGGCTGCGCTCCTCCAGCCTGCAGGCATCGCTGTCCCGCCGGCAGCGCCGCTGGTAGGGCATCCTCTCATGGCTGTGGCACAGAAACAGCGCCCTTAAAGCCTGGCTGGGAATGCTGGAACAGTCCCGGGCAGCCACAGAGAAAAGCAAGGCACAGCTTCCCCAAGGGTATTCTGGGATTCATATTCTCTGAACCTCAGAGAAAGGAAAAACAATTCTGATCTCATTCGCTGCTCCTGTGTTTGTGCAAAAGCAGAATACAAGACAAAGATTGTTTACCCAAAGTGATGGTGTTTTATTTCTGTTCCAGATTGCAATGCAAGATGTTTTCCATTACCATCTGTATGGCAGATTATCTTTTGTCAAGCGGGCAGTTTGCCTTATCTCTCTCTTTGAGTGACCACAATCACTCCTCCCTGGGGAGGGGACATCTGTCGATAACAGCCTATTGTACCTCTCTGCATGAATGATAAGAACTATAACATCTCATTGGGAGATGCTCCGCCCAGAGGGAGGAGCCAAGCATCCCTACCCAGATATAATCCAGAGGTTTTTGAGACACCAGCACGGCTTCTCCACTGCATTCCCCAGAGGAACAGCAGCTGCCTCTCCTTCCACTGGATCTTCAGAGGAGAATCCATCCTTCTCTACAGGACCCCCCCTGCTCCAACAGAACCACACCTGGCACTGCAGGAGGGCTGAGCCACAATTCCAATGGGACTGCTGCCAGCACCCTGACCCACAGGGTGTCAGGCTGGGTTCTGACTCTGGCAGTGTTGTTCTAGTGCACTGCATTGTTGATTTTATCCTTTTTTTTTTTTTCTTTCCCTAGTAAAGACCTGTTATTTCCTGCTCCCATATTTTTACCTGAGAGCCCCTTAATTAAAAATTTATAGCAATTCAGAGGGCTGGGGAGGGTTTACATTCTCCATTTCAGGCGAGGCTCCTGCCTTCCTTAGCAGACACCTGGCTTTCCAAACCAAGACAATTTCCTTGGCCTGTCAGGGCCAAGTGTGTGTGTGTGTGTATGTGTGTGTGGAGACTGCCAGCTAACAGCCATGAGATGCTGTGCAAGTGAAGAGCAGCTCAGTACCCAGCAGATTCAGTTTAGATGTAATGTAACATAGTGTAACATATTATAATAATATAGTAGAAAGTAATAATAATAAATAAAAAATATAATAAAGTAAAATAATATAGTGTCATAAAGTAATTAATTAGCCTTCTGATAAAATAAAATCCTCCTCATCATTTCTCCCTGTCGCAGGGATAATCCTATTCCCATAGTCCCATAGCTGAGGTTGAGTCATGGAAAGGCAGCGTGAGGACTCTGGAACGCTCAGGGACACCCCAACAATCCCACCCCATCTCCTGGGCAGCCTGTTCAGCTCATTCTCTGGAGAAAAGCAGCTTTTCCTAACGTCCACCCCTGACACAGCTCCCTGCTGTCCCCCTGGGTCCTGTCACCACCAGGGTGGTGAAACCCTCCTGCTCCCACTCCCTGTGCCAGGAGCTTCAAACCTTTCTGCACCTCACACCCTGACCACTGGGGAGGAGTTCTGGAGAGAAAACACTGAGGCAGGGCCACATTTTAAGGAGCTGGGGGAAAACCACACTCTGAGAGAGAGAGAGCTCCAGCTGGGCTGCCTTGCTGTGCACCCCTGGATCCCTGGCAGTGCCCAGGGCCAGGCTGGACAGGGCTGGGAGCAGCCTGGGACAGTGGAAGGTGTCCCTGCCATGGCAGCGGGTGGCTCTGGATGGGCTTTAAGGTCCCTTCCAACACTCCACAATTCCACGTCACCTGAGCCACTGTGCCACCACACACAGGTGTTTGTCACTGCTCCTCCTCCCTGGGGGACGTGTCTCATTAGCTCTTACCCAAACGAGGAGCAGCAGCAGGGCCTGCTCTGGTTGTCACCCCAGGGGGACAGGAGGTCCCAGGGCTCCAAGCCCTCGGTGTGCACACACAGAGCAGCTCCATGGATCATCAGCAGGAGCCAGAAGCAAAATCTGTCCCCAAGCTCCTGCTCCGGGAGCAACAACCTCCCAGGACACAATGGGCAAACTCTGCACCAGGAGGGGCCAGGAGAGCCCAGACCCAGCTCAGTTGTGCAGGCATTGACCCACAGGAGGTTTTGGGCACACTGTGGGCACCCCAGTGATGAGGCCAGCTCTCCCTGCTTCTGCCCCCAAAACACGAGTGCTTTCCCCAGCAGATTTCACTGGAGGCTTGCTTCACACCCCCTTGAGAAGGGAGCTGTGTTCTAGGTAGAAGATGTTGCAATTTGAAATGAAAGCAGAGCTTTGGCTCCCCGGTGATAACCCCAGGTCGGTGCCACCACCCAGCAACAGCTTCAGCCAAGACCTTCAGCCTGGAAATGGGAATTTCTGCTGTTTGCGCCTCCCTGCCCTGCCAACAACCAGCTCTGCTGCTGGCAGCCTCATGGGCCACTGGGGGGGCATCCCAGAGTGGGTAAAATTCCAGACTGTGCCAGGGCAGCCGTGGCTCTTGGTCACTGCTGAAGTACCCAAACACAACCCACAGCTCTGTCCAGCACCTGCCCAGACACTCCTCATGTGCTTTGGGGGCACACAGGAAACAGAAATAATAATAATAAACCTGAAGGACTCAGGTCACCTCAAAGAGGCTGACACTGAAGGGACAAGGCTGTTTTCACCCAACAAAAGCCTGCTTTCATCCAAATCTGCTCCAAATTACCCATCAGATGGAAACAAAAAAGGGAAAAAGTGTGCCAGCTCTATTTCACAAGCCACCTCCTTCAAGTAAACAAAAGCCTGGCTGGGGAGAGAAATTAATCTGGAGAGCATTTCAGGAATTTAAAGATGAGCTCAGCTCCTGCCTGGCTGCACCTGCCCAGTCCAACCAGTGGAGCCACAGCAGCCCCAGCGGCTCCGGCCGCTGTTCCAGAACCCTCCCCTCATCAGAGGCCCTGTCCCGCTCCCAGCCCCGAACTGTCCCTGCGGAAAGGCCGGACAAAGAGAGGACCAAAGGTAAAATCCCGAAGCGAAGCAGGAGGGATGGGTTAGCAGCTGGATCCTTCAGCTGGGATCCTTTCGGAGGCGAGGGAGGAGCGCGGCCGCTTTAAACCCGGGTTTAATCCTGTCAGAGAGAAGCGGGCTGTCAGGAAAGCCTTTAATGCCTGCGCAGCATGGAAACGTGATTCCAGGGCAGGCGGCTGCTCCTCAACACCGCAGCCACGGCTTCGGGGAGAACTTCGGGAAGGGTGAAGAGCCAGGGAAAGCACACACAGCACACACACACACAGACGGACAGACAGACAAGTAAACCCTTCCCTTCCACCCCCGGGGTTTAGGGGTTTCCATCAGCAGCCGGAGCCGAGCTCAGCAGGGTTTTTGGGGCAGCGCTCACCTCCTGGAGCGCGATCTGCGGGCGAGCTCCCTGCGGGGCGGGTAGCGCAGCCTGCCCTCACACTCCCGGCTCCGCGACCGCCGCCGCTTCCAGCGGTGCCCCGGCTCGCCGTCCTGCTCCGGGGACCGCAGCCTCCTGCAGTGATGCATCTGCGGGACGGGAGCACGGCGGGCTCAGGCCGCTGGCCCCGGAGCCCCGGCAGCCGGCCCGGCCCAGCCCGGCGGGGCTGCCCGTGGGCCCGGCGGATACGGGGCCGTTACCCGCTCCGCGCCCGCCGCCCTCGCGTCCCCTCCCTCCGTGTGTGCCCGGTGTGTGCCCGGTGTGTGCCCGGCCTCACCGCTGCCGCTGCGGCCGCGCTCGGCGGGTGCAGCCCGGCCCGGCCCGGCCCCTGCGGCCCCGCAGCGCCGCCGCTTCCGCTTCCCGGCCGGGGTTAAACCCGCCCCGCCGGGCCGGGCCCGCCTCGGAGCCGCGGCCGGGGCGGCACCGCGCTGAGGGGACGGCACGGGTTAAGCCGGCGCTGGCAGGAGAGGGAGAGGTGGAAGCGGTCTGGGTCCGCGTCAGCCTGTGCTTCATCACCGCCACCATCCTCACCCTCGGCATGGCTTCCTCCCCTTGAGACTGCTCACCATGGTCATCCTAACCATGGCCATGGTCATCCTCATCATGGCCATCCTCACCTTCAGCACAGCTTCCTCACCATGGTCATCTTCACCATGGTCATCCTCACCCTCAGCATGGGTTCCTCTCCATGGGACTCCTCACCATGGGCATCCTCATCCTCAGCATGGCTTCCTCCCTGTGGGACTCCTCACCATGGTCATCCATCACCACGACCATCCTCACCCTCAGCGTGCCTTCCTCCCCATGCTCTGACCCACTGTGGTGGTCAGGGCCATCCTCACCACAGCCTTCCTCCCCATGGCCATCCTTACCTTTTACACAGCCTTCCTCGCCAGGGTCTGGTTCTTCCTCACAGTCTGCCTCACCATGACCTTCCTCACCAGAGCCTGTCTTCACCATGGCCAGCCTCTCCCTCAGCATGGTCTTCTTCCCTTCTTCATCTGCCTCACTGTGGTCTTCCTCATCACGGCTTATCTTAGTGCAGGCCTTCCTCACCACAGGGCCTTCCTCACCATGGTCATCCTCACCATGATGACCTTCACCATGATGACCCCCACAGTGACAACCCTGGCCACAGCCTTCCTCCCCATGGTGATCCTCCCATGGTCTTCACTGTGGTGGCCCATGGGCAAGAGAGAGAGCTCCACACACGTGATCATTCCCAACCCCTTTATTTATTTATTTATCAAGCACTAATTAGGGCCAGCAATCAATTAAAAATGCCGATGGACACCTTTATCACCGGGTGGCATTGGCATGTCCTTCTGGGTCTGCTCAGGTGGGGTGGAAAGGGCAGTAGATGGGGTGGAGCAAGGGTGGAAGGGACAGGAGATGCCACCACTGTGGTGGCCACAGGGATCCCAGCTGGGTGCTGGTCCCTCCTGGCTCCTCCACACAGGAGATGCCACCACTGTGGTGGCCACAGGGATCCCAGCTGGGTGCTGGTCCCTCCTGGCTCCTCCACACAGGAGATGCCACCACTGTGGTGGCCACAGGGGTCCCAGCTGGATCCTTGTCCCGCCGGGCTCCTCCACAGCCCAGGTTCCAGGTGCAGACAGTGGATGGAGCAGACAAAGCTCCTCTCCTCCCCCGAGGCTGGGGCCACCTCGGATGGGCTCAGTCCCCTCCGGAGCCCTTTGGGATGGGCTTGTGCTGACCTCCAGTGATCTCCAGCCCTGGAGATGGCACCTGGCCTTCCCCCCAGTGGCGTGGGGGTGTCACCTCCCCTGTGCCCAGCTCGGGGACGCCCTTGGCTCACTGTGAGTCCCGGGCCAGGATCAGGGTCTGGGCTGGATGCAGTGCCAGCGCTCCGACTCCAGCGGTGCCTGGCTGCACATGTCCCTCCAGTGTGGCACCCCTGGCCCCACCTGGACACGGCCCAGCACTGAGCCACGGCCATGGAGCCGAGCCTGGGGCAGCACAGGACAGGGGACACGGCTGGTGGCCTTCCCTTCTCCCCACAGGAGCCGTCCCAGCCCAGAATCGGCTCCTGCAGGGGCTGAGCAGGGGTGAGCCAGGTCACCTCCTGAGCCTGGTCACCTCCTCAGCCTGGTCACCTCACCTGCATGACAACGAACTCCAAGGCCAGCTGCTGCTGCTGGATGTCCCCAGCGGGGAGGGTGAAGAGGAAGGGCGTGTTCCACACGGGGCTGTAGCCGCTGACGGACTTGGTCTCCTTGGTGTCGATGATGTGGCCCTCGTGGTGCAGGTGGACGATGACGTAGTGGCCTGGAAATGGGGACAGAGCCCTGGAGAGAGGGGCACACTCCAGGGAAGGAGGCTGGCAGCTCCTAAGTGGTGCTTGGGGGGCTGCAGGACCCTCGTGAGGCTCTGTGGAGCTGTGGGGAGAGCACAGAGCTCCTGAGAGCACAGAGCTCCTGAGAGCACAGAGATCCTGTGCATCTCCTGATGGGAGAGCACAGAGCTCACCTCTCTCCTGAGATGAGACCTCCTCACCTGCCCCTCCCTTCTGGAAAGCAGTGCCCTACCTGGGGTGCCTGGCATGCAGGAGAGCCGGCCCAGAGCCTGGGCCTTGCGCAGCAGCACCTTGATGCGCCCGGCTGGGGGCTGCAGCTGCAGCAGCAGCAGGAGCTGCCCCAGGGGCCTGGGGGGCGAGGAGAGCACGCTGCAGCTCAGGCTGGGGGCACTGCGGTGCTGGAACGGCACAGAGAGCAGGGGATGCTGTGAAACCTCTTCTGAACTTACCCAGCCACCCAACCCTTCAGCCTCCAACCTCACACAGCCCTTCCAGCTCCAACCTCACACAGCCCTTCCAGCTCCAACCTCATCCAGCCCTTCCACCTCTGACCTCATCATGTCCTTCTACCTCCCACCCCATCCAGCCTTTCCAGCTCTGACCTTGTCATGTCCTTCCAACTCTGACCTCACCCAGTCCTTCCAGCTCTAACTTTATCCAGCCCTTCCAGCTCCAACCTCATCCAGCCCTTCCACCTCTCACCTCATTGTGTTCTTCCACCTCCGACCCCATCCCGCCCTTCCAGCTTCAACCTCATCGTATCCTTCCAGTTCCAACCTCACCCAGTCCTTCCAGCTCTGACCCCACCATGTCCTTTCACGTCCAAATCCTTCCAGCTCCAGCCTCCTCCAGCCCCTCCAGTTCCAGCCCTTCCATCCCGGTGCTGCTCCTCCCCCAGCAGGGTCGGGGCTGGGCAGGAATGGGGCAGCCGGGTGGGTTTGGTGCCCACCAGCGCTGCAGGGATGCTGCCAGCTCTGTTTGCCCTTTCCACCCCAGCACCCCCTGAGGATGAGGTGCAAAGCCCCCAGTGAGGAAGGCAAGCCCGGGGCTTGCACTGCCATGGACACTCCCCGGGGCTCCCGGTGCTGCCTGGAGGAGGCTCTGCCTCTGCCCCTGCAGTTCCAGGGCTCTGAGATCAGACAAAACTCAGCCCGAGCACTGAAACCGCTGCCGTGCTGACCTTGCTGAGCTTGGTTTTGGTGCTCGCCAGCTCCCAGGAGTAGCTGGAGGGGGCGCGGGGGTCCCAGGAGGCCTCAGCGCAGGGGAACAGGACCTCGCCCACGAAGGACTCCTGGAGGCTCCGTGACCTGGCGTAGACAGCAAAGCGCAGGGTGCAGCTGCCCAGCTCCTCCGGGCCGTACGGGCCGAAGCGGCAGCGCCGCGGCTGCCGGCGGAGGCTCCTGCGGCGCACGGACCCGCGGCGGGACGGCGGCACCAGGGACACCTTGACGCGGGAGCCCTGCTGGCCCCGGGGCAGCTGCGACACGCCGAGGATGGTGACGGTGAGGGTGGCCTCGGGCAGGGAGTAGCGCAGCTCGCAGTGGAGCCGGGGACGCTGCCCGGAGCGCGGTGGGGCGGCGGGGACCAGCGGACTCCGCTCGCTGCAGCGGAGTTTGGTGCTGGCCATGGTGCAGCGGCGCTGCCACAGCCCCGCCAGCTGCGGGAGGAAGGGGAGGCTGGGCAGGGACGCTCTGCCGTGGGGAGAGCCCCCTCGGGGTGCCGGCGGTGCCGGGGAAATCTCCTTGGCCCGGGTCCCCGGCGCCTCTCCCGTCAGCTCCTCGCCCCGCTGCTGGATGGGCACCGGCACCGTGGCCGCGGGCAGAGCCACCCCCAGCTCCACTCGCTGCCGGCCCAGGGGGCGGCCCGGGCGCCGGCGGTGCCACCAGCACATGGCACAGCCCAGGAGGACGCCGAGGAAGAGGAGGGACAGCCCCGTGCCGGGGGAGAGCTGCAGGTGCGCTGGAGAGAGAGAGAGAGAGAGAGAGAGAGAGAGAGAGAGAGAGAGAGAGAGAGAGAGAGAGAGAGAGAGAGAGAGAGAGAGAGAGAGAGAGAGAGAGAGAGAGAGACGGGCACGGTGAGCGCGGCCGAGCCAGCGCGGCTCTCCCCGGGGGCTGCGGCAGCTGAGGCCAGCCCGGTGCCCCCTGCCCGGTGCCCCCTGCCCGGGGCTCCCTCCCCGCTCTCTGTCAGCCGGGATTGAGCTGTGACATCCCAAAGGCAGCAGGTGGGACAGGAGCCGCGCTCGGGCAGCCTGACACTGGCCGGGGTGAAACAAAGGCGGCCCCAGCCCGGCCGTGATAAGGGCCCTGGAAGCGGGTGGTTATCAGCGCCGTGCCAGGCTGACCCAGCTCGGGCGCTGGTGGGGGCTCACAGGGAGCACCTGCAGGGATTTGGGGTGTCCGGGCTGGATTCAAAGCGGCACCGGCCCCTGAGGGCTGAGACAAGCCAAGCCCGGTCCCAAAGAGGGGAACCTCCCCCCTGAGAGGTGATGAGCTGGATTTTGTCCCTCCCTGCAGGGATGCCCGTGGGGTTTTGGGCTCCCTGGAAGGAGGGCATCCCTTCACACTGGGCATTTAGGGAACAGGAAAGCAACTCTTGCACACGAGGGATGAAACTCCTTTGGAATTTAGTTCCTGAATTTCAGAGGTGGCATCTGTACGGCTGTGCTAGCAGAAAACCTCCCTGTGCCCAGAGCTGGCTTCGCTTCCAGCACTGGAGCGAGGGATTAAGGAGAACAGGGCCGGGATGAAGCTGTGCCAGAGCCTGAGCGGGTCCATGAAGGGATGGGGATGTTGGAAGGAGAAAAGCGGGCATTGTCTCACCCCGCGGGGCCGGGCCGCCCTGCCCAGGTGCCTTAATCCGCCCTGGGCTCCCCGCAGCCCTTTGTTGTTTGTTCGGAGCCGGGTGCTGGCCGGGATGAGCTGAATGGCGGCATTTAGGGAGGGATGGAGGGGACGGGGCTGCCTGGAATTTCCCTCCAGGGATTGTATTCCAGCCCAAACAGCGCCTGCCGAGCCCGCGGCCGTCCAGCCCCGGGACGGCGGGTTGGGAGGGCCGGAGCGTGTCCGGCCCGGGCGCACGGACACACGGACACCGGCAGGGCTGGGGTGCCCATGTGCACCGCACCTCCGGGATGCGGGGCTCCAGGATCCCCTGCGGGGCCCAGCTCCACCGGGCAGGGACTGCCGGGCTTGGGCTGAGCACCACGGAGCCGCTTCTCGGCTGAGCCCGGCTTAGCTGAGCTGAGCTGAGCCCGCCGGGGCCGGGGGACATCCAAACCCCGCGGGGACCCCACCTTACCTGCTCCGGGCATCGGGGGAGTCCTGGAGCCGCGCTGCCAAGGGAAAAGCCGGGGCTGGGAGAGCCGGAGGCAGGAGGGGAGGGGATGGGGGCCCGGGGCTGGGATAGGCTGGGAGCCCAGCCCGGGGAGCTCACCTGCAGCTGGGCAATGAGGGCAGGGCAGCGGTTCTGCTTCCACGGGGTGAGGATGAGGAAGGTCAAGGGCTCCGTGCCCTCACCGGCACCCGGCCAAGGCAAATGCGGGCACGGGGCACGGGCAAGGCTGGCACGGGAGGGACTGGGAAGGGCTGCCTGCCGTGCACAACTGGTTCAATGAGTGGAAAAGCAGCGGCGGGTGCTGTGCAAACAGCGGGGAGGCGTTGGAGGAGCTGTTCGTGGGGAGCAGGCGGTGACAGAGAAGGGATTTGGGAGATGGGTAAGGGACAGCTGGGGATGCCACGGGACAGAGAAACAGCGAGCATTTCTCACAGCGGCTTGGGAGACCTTTCAGGGAGCTGTAAGGATGTGATAACTTGTTAAGTACAAACAATCTGCAGGTGGTGTTTTCTACTTCTCTTTCTCTTATTCTCAAGGACGGTGTGTGAGGAAGGTGTTTTTGTGAAGTAACCGATCAAATTGAATCGATCGTATCACTCCATAAAAACCACGCGGTTCTCTTGAATAAAACTTTCCTTTGCTTCTTCTACAACACCGCCTCCCGCCCGTTCCTGTGTCATTCTCGGCGCAAGAGTGACAGGACAGGGCGGCGACAGCTCCGGCGACACCTGGGACAGGAGATCCCGGGCGGCTCCCGTCAGAATCCAGCCTGGAAGCGCCAGCGTTCCAGCCCGGGCCAGCTCCAAACTGGGAGCTCAGGGCCCCTGCAAGGACACAGCCCAGTTCTCTGGGAATACCTGGGAATTCTTTACCCTCAGAGACCCTGCAAGGACACAGCCCAACCTGTGGGAATAACTGGGAATTTTTTACCCTCAAAGACCCTGCAAGGACACAGCCTCTGGGAATATCTGGAAA
This sequence comes from Molothrus aeneus, assembly GCF_037042795.1. NCBI lineage: Eukaryota > Metazoa > Chordata > Aves > Passeriformes > Icteridae > Molothrus > Molothrus aeneus. Next base: position 3,368,520 of record NC_089658.1, on the reverse strand, counting down.
TTTTTTACTCTCACAGCCCAGCCTCTTGGAATATCTGGGAATTCTTTACCCTCAGGACACAGCCCAGCCTCTAAGAATAACTGGGAATTCTTTACCCTCAAAGACCCTGCAAGGACACAGCCCAGCTTCTGGGAATAGCTGGGAATTCTTTACCCTCAGGACACAGCCCAGTTCTCTGGGAATAGCTGGGAATTCTGTTACCCTCAGAGCCCCTGCAAGGACACAGCCCAACCTGTGGGAATAACTGGGAATTTTTTACCCTCAGTGCCCTCAGGACACAGCCCAGTTCTCTAGGAATAGCTGGGAATGCTTTACCCTCAGAGCCCCTGCAAGGACACAGCCCAGCCTCTGGGAATATCTGAGAATTCTTTACCCTCACAGCCCAGCCTCCAGGAATATCTAGGAATTCTTTACCCTCAGGACATAGCCCAGTTCTCTGGGAATAGCTGGGAATTCTTTACCCTCAGGACACAGCCCAGCCTCTGGGACTTCTTTACCCTGAGGGAGCCAGCCAGGGGCACAAAGCAGGCGTGGGGGTCACGGTGTGAAGAGGTAGAAGTTTATTGGAATATAAACATTCAGATAACCTGTAAGATAGAAAAAACCCAACAACAACATATACAGACACTTGTTGGAAGGAGACGTTGAGGTATTTATCCACCGCCTAGGCTATCACATTTGTTTTTATTTACTTATTTTATTATTTTTTTTTCTCTTTTAAATAGGTAAGAAAACTAGTTAGCAAGGCTGCTGCAGCTGTTTGGAGAGAACATCTGACCGCAGTCCCCTGGCAAGGGGCAGGCACAGCAGCCTCCCCTCGGCCCGCCCGCCCTCCCGCCTTGCCCGCAGCCCCGGGGCAGGCTCGGCTCGCTCTGCCCCGCTGGAAGCGCCGGGGGAGCGAGCTGGGGGCTGCCCGGGGCTGTTGGGCTGGTGTGAGGAGCTGGGGGAGGATGGAGCACTGCCCATCATCCATCGGGAACGTCCTGCCGGCAGCATCAAACCCTGAGTACGACACGGGGCCGCCCCGCTCGGCCTCCCCCCCGCTCTGCTGCTGGTTTCCAGCACCCCCTGCACCCAAAGCCTGGCAGCTCAGCAGGAGACCCGCAGCTCAGGCTGCCAGGGCCAAAGCCAGGCTGAGGGAAAGGGTTAAACTCTTCACAGTCTGGATGGTCCTTGTCACCCCGGGCTGGGAAAAGGACCGGTTTATTGTTGCAGCTTATTTAACTGAGGTATCTGTTACGCTTCCCGACCTGATTCTTTCCCTGAATTGGATACAAAACAATCTGTTAGTCCCTGGCTAGTTCCAGTCTAGGTTGAGTAAAGCTTATAAACATTAATACTCTAGTAGTGTCCAAGCAGTTCAGTGATTCGAGTGCCTTTCTGTGCAAGAAAACACAACGTTAGCAAGTGAGACAAAGCAGCCCCACCCCGGAGCAGCCTCTGCTCCCCCGGGGCCAGGGAGCAGAGCAGAGGGAAAAGCAGAAAGTGCCCCAGTCCCACTCAGAGGAAACAGCCCAACCCCACCCAAGAATAAAATAAAACAACCAAAAGAAAACCCAAAAAAAAAGGGAAAAAAAATCATCTGAGTCCCAGAGGCTGGAAAATCCTCTGGGAGTCTGTGAGGATGAAAGGAGCCCGCAGGTCAGGCCGGCTTCCCCTGCTCCCTCTAAGAGCAGCTGGGGACACCCGGAGCAGCATCCCTTACCCTCCCTCCCTGCAGGGCATCCCCACCTCCTGATCCCAGAGAGCCCTGGGGGCTGCGGGGGCAGAACAGCCCCAGCACAGCGCAGGAAGCAGCAGGAGGGCAGAGCCCGGGGCTGGCACAGCGAGGACAACGCACAGATCCAAGGGGCAGGGTCACCCTGCTGTCCTGCCGTGCACTGTCCTGGGATGGGCTCCTGGAGGGTGGGGAAGCCACTGCTGCTCTGCTCAGCCTTGTCTGAACTCCCTGTCTTTGGTGATCCGTTTAAAAGCCAACAGAAATAAAAGCAAACACAAATTCAGCAAACCCACCTATGAAAACCCCCAAAGCGATAGGATATGCCAATACTTCCTGAAGAGGTTAAAAAAAACCCAACCCAACACAAACAAAAGCAACCCAACAAGTACATAGCTGAGGTATTTCATCTGCTCAAAAAACCTGACCCGGGCCTGCAGCACGGGGAGGACATCACCAGGGCAGGAGGGATGGCAGGGATGGCACCAGGGCAGGGCATGGGGACAGGCCACAGGGGCAGGGGGACAGCACCAGGCCACCTGAGCAGCTGATTCACAGGGAGCTCTGCTTCCAGCCAGGGCCAGGAAGGGCTGGATTCCCTGGGCTCTGCCCCTCCCTGCCCTGCTCAGGTACCATGGCAGGCGGTTTGGGCAGAGCCCCAGATGCCCATATTACCCACCCCACCTGCAGCCCTGTGCCCAGCACGCGGCCCTGCAGAGCTCCCAGAGCTGCTCCAAGGAGCCTGCACCAACCTGAGGGACCCTGCTATGGGGACACAGGGGGGGACGTGGAACCCCAGCATGCCCAGGCCCTGTGTCACTCCTCAGGGACCTTCAGGGACACTCAGGACTCGAGGGGTGAGGTGGCAGCAGCCAGAACCAAGCAGCTGATGGTGCCAGAACCGTGGAGAGGACAGGAGGGAGGCTCAGGAGCCTCCCCTGAGGACATGGGGACACAGCAGGAAGGGACATGAGCAGATTGCCATGGGAACACAGGGCCAGGCACCCCCTGGCTCTCAGGATTGTCAAAACACGGAGTTGTGGGTGGGAAGAGCCCTGGTGGCCCCTGGTTCCAGCAGAACCAGGGCTCCCTGCAGAACTAGGATTCCAGGAGAACCAGGGCTCCAGCAGAACCAGGGTTCCCAGCAGAACTGGGGCTCCAGAACCAGGGCTCATGGAGAATCAGGGCTCCAGCAGAACCAGGGTTCCTGGAGAACCAGGGCTCCAGAACCAGAGTTCCCAGCAGAACCAGGATTCCCAGCAGAACCAGGGTTCTAGAACCAGGGTTCCAGGAGAACCAGACTCCAGCAGAACCAGGGTTCCCAGCAGAACCAGGGCTCCCCGCCCCAGTCCTGGCCCTTTCCCTGCCCTGGTGACATCCTGGCCAGGAGCTGTGGCCCCAGAGCCATCCCTGATTGAGAAACGCCAGGTGTGCCCCCCCTCCATGGGCACAGCACACACCCTGCAAGGAAGAGGAGGAGGAGGAACCAAAGAGCAAAAGGGAGGAAGGAAAGGGGGGGGAACAAAGCCAAAAAAAGGCTGGACAAAGAGACGATGAAGGAAAACTCGCTGGCATGGAAAGGTTTCACCACCACCACCACCACCACCATCATCATCATCATCCTCCAGGTGCTGTGCAGCCACGAGAGCAGGTTCTTTGAGGTGAGGTATGTGTGCACTCCTGGGCAGTGCCCGTCACAGGGACCAGCTGGTGGAGGGCTCTGCGCCGGGCGTGCCCCGCGATGAGGTAGGGCTGGGGGAGCAGTGGGAGCTGCTGGAGCTGCTGCTGGAGCTGCTGGAGCTGCTGCTGCACGAGCTCTGCGTGCCCGAGCCGGCCAGGAGCTGCACCACGGGCTTCTGGGCAAACAGCACCCCTGTGGGCACACACAGGGTCAGGCTGGGCAAACGGGAGGCTTTCCCAGCCTCAGGATCCCATCCCATCCCATCCCATCCCATCCCATCCCATCCCAGAGAGGGTCAGGTTTTCCCAGCCCCTGGATCAGATCCCACCCCAGCACAGACAGGGTTAGGCTGGCCAAGGGGAGGCTTTCCTAACCCCAGGATCCCATCCCAGCACAGAGAGGGTTAGGATGGGCAAAGGGGAGGCTTTCCCAGCCCCAGGATCCCATCCCATCCCATCCCATCCCATCCCATCAAGGGTTAGGCTGGGCAAAGGGGAGGCTTTCCCAGTGCCCCCCAAGGAGAACTGTCTGGCTCCCAGTAGGGCTGTCCCATTCCAAGAGGGCTGTCCCTGGGCTGTCCCATTCCCAAGAGGGCCGTCCCTGGGCTGTCCCATTCCCAAGAGGGGCGTCCCTGGGCTGTCCCATTCCCAGGAGAGCTGTCCCTGGGCTGTCCCATTCCCAAGAGGGGCGTCCCTGGGCTGTCCCATTCCCAAGAGGGCTGTCCCTGGGCTGTCCCATTCCCAGGAGGGCCATCCCTGGGCTGTCCCATTCCCAGGAGGGCCATCCCTGGGCTGTCCCATTCCCAAGAGGGCTGTCCCTGGGCTGTCCCATCCCAGGAGGGCTCTCACCAGCGTAGGTGGTGCCGTTGATCTCCACGGACATGTTGATGCTGCCGATGCCGTTCGGGGAGAGGTTCAGCGCCGCCGCCGCCGAGTCGGCCTTGTCTTGTCCCAGGGAAGGAGGGAGGGGGGCACAGTTAGTGGGCACCCATCCCACTCCCCGCACCCCCCGAGGTGAGCACAGCCCCCTTTGTCCCCTCTTGGGGCAGGAAGTGCCCATAGAAAGCCCACATTCCTGGGAGTGGGGCTTGGAGCACCCTGGGACATGGCAGTGTCCCTGTCCTTGGCTTTGAGGTCCCTTCCAACTCAAACCATTCCAGGACAAGGCTGCAGAGGTGCTGAAAGGCTTTGGTGAGGCTGGGAGCCCGCTGGCATTGGGAAATGTTTCCCCGAGGGCCATTCCTGTCTCAAGAAGGGCTGGGAGCACAGAGATGAGCCCGGATTTAACTCCCAGCTGGATTTTGCTGCGGCTCGCTGTGCTCGCACTGCAGCGGCTCCAGCGGCCACTGGGGGGAGGTTAAAGGCAGGGAAACTCCATGAAAATCAGGATTTTCCCCAGCCTGGGCACGGATGGGCAGCTGAACATGGAATTCGTCCAGCTCCACAAGGGTGAGCCTGGATTTTGGGATTGCCCCTCCAAGGAGAGCAGCAAGGCAAAAAAAAACATCTCTAAAAACTCCACATTGAACCTAAATGTTGTTACCAAGCCATGCTGAGCTTATCAAAACCAGCTCTCAGAGCATCTCCACCTGGTTTTTATGGTGCAGTGGGGAAAAGGAGGGCAGGGAAGACAAGACAGCCCCTGCAAAGGTGGGAATCCCATCCCTGAATCCTCAGCCTGTTCCTGTTTGTAGGGACAGCAATGGTTCCCAGCGTTTGGATTTAGTTCAGGGTGAAAGCAGAAGTGAGGTGAGGGAATGAACACTCCTGGATAAAATTTGTATTCCCTATCACTGGCTCTTGTGGTTTTGATGTGGAATTTGGTTGGATGCAGAGCTGCCAGGAACTGGGAGCACTGACATCGCAGAAATCATTGCTAAGATTCAGGATGAATTGTTTAAACACAGGCTGGGGAAGAAGCCCAGAAACAAGAACACTTTTAAAAAATAATACAATCTAAAAAAGAAACAAGTTCTAAAAAAAGAACTGCTGCTTGCGAGGAACCTGCTTTGACCTTTCCCACCTGTGGTTTGTGGCCAGGCACCTCAAACCAGCACTGATGGAGCAAAACCAGCTCTTCCTTGCTTCCAAGCTGTGCCAAACTTCACCAGCTCGGAGCTTTGGGAATGTGGCAAAGGTCACAGAATTCACAGAACCACAGAATGACCAGGTTGGAAGCGACCTTCCATTGAGTCCAACCCAGCTCCAACACCTCACCTAAACCCTGGCACCCAGTGCCACACCCAGGCTTTGTTAAACACACCCAGGGATGGTGACTCCACCACCTCCCTGGGCAGAACATTCCAGAACTTCATCACCCTTTCTGTAATAAAACTTTTTCGTGATATCCAACCTAAATTTCCCTTGGTGCAGCTTGAGGCTGTGTCCTCTGGTTCTGTCAGTGCTGCCTGGAGAGAGATCCCAACCCCACCTGAGCACAGGCACCTTTCAGGGAGTTATAGATGAGGTCACCCCTGAGTCTCCTCTTCTCCTCAATCTGGGCTGGATTTAGATGAGCAGGAGAATAAACCCAGCAGGAAAACCCAACAAAACCTTGCACCTGAACACCTCCATGCCAACAAAGCTGGAATTGAGATGACCCAGAGGTCACTCAGAGGTGACCCAGCCGTGTGTGTGTGACATTCCAGGCTGGGACCTTTCCCTCTCTGCTGCTTCCTGAGGAGCTCAGCCTCACCTTTCCCATTGATTTTGATCTTCATGGGGAGCTGCCGGGCCATGCTGAACAGGTTACGCTGCAGGGCCTGCTGCACCAGCCGCTGCTCCTCCTCCGTCATGCGCGGCACCTTCTTCTCCGGGGGCTCTCCTGCCTCCAGCCTCTCCCTCAGCTGCTCCAGCGTGGCCGTCCTGGCTGCCACCGTGGCCTGCTGGCCACCCAACGTCACCGGCACGGCCACGCGGCTTGGCATGGACACCGTCAGGGGCACGCCGTCACCTGGGCCAGGAGGGGACACTCAGCCAGGGGACACTGCCAGCGCCACAGTCCCACATTGCCAGGCCACACGGTCAGGAGGGGACACTCAGCCAGGGGACATTGCCAGGAGGGGACACTGCCAGCACCACAGTCCCACATTCCCAGGCCATGCAGTTTGGTGTGGACACGGTCACTCAGCCAGGGGACACTGCCAGCACCACAGTCCCACATTCCCAGGCCATGCAGTTTGGCGTGGACACGGTCACTCAGCCAGGGGACACTGCCAGCGCCACAGTCCCACATTGCCAGGCCATATGGCTTGGCATGGGCACAGTCAGGAGGGGTCACTCAGCCAGGGGACATTGCCAGGAGGGGTCACTCAGCCAGGGGACACTGCCCACACCACAGTCCCACATTCCCAGGCCATGCAGTGTGGCATGGGCACGGTCAGGAGGGGTCACTCAGCCAGGGGACACTGCCCACACCACATTCGCACATTCCCACCGCCGCCATGGCCGTGCTGACCTTTCCTGAGGGCCGGTGAGACGCGGGGGTTGCCGGTGGCGCTGCCCGGCGCCACGCCGATGATGGGGAAGCGGATTTTGGGGGGGGACAGCAGGGAAGGAGGCCCCGGTGGGGATGGGGAGTAGCTGAACAGTGAGGAGCTGTAGCTGGGCCGCCGGCCCTCGCGCCGGTTGCCATCGATGGCGGCCTGGAGCTCGGCCGGGGAGCTCAGGGACTTCTTCTCACACTCGTAGGCATAGAGGTACTTCATGTACCTGGAGAGGGACACAGAGAGGGGTAAATGAGATGGCACGGGGACAGGAGACTCATCCCGAGGTGCTTGGCAGGTTCGGGGTGTTTGGAAGCATGGCTTGGTATGGATGCGCTCAATGTTTGTAGGGAAACGTGCCATTAGATATTCCTGATCCCATAAGGGTGGGGGAATTTCTTCACAACTGGAATATCCTCAAAGGATCATCGAGAATTCCCTCACAATTGAAATATCAGTGATAAATCACCCAGAATTCCCTCACAAATGAATTATCCTCAAAGAATCATCCAGAATTCCCTCATAACTGAAATATCCTCTATAAATCATCCAGAACTCCCTCACAACTGAAATATTAACTATAAATCACCCAGAATTCCCTCACAGCTGAAACATCATCTATAAAACATCCACAATTCCCTCACAACTAAAATATTGTCTAGAAATGATCCAGAATTCCCTCACAAATGAAATATTATCTATAAACCATTCAGAATTGCCTCACAACTGAAATATCATCTATAAATGATCCAGAATTCCTTCACAACTGAATTATTATTTATAAATCACCCAGAATTCCCTCACAACTGAAAAAAAGAGGCAAAAAGGCCAGGCCTGGAGGGAGGTGAGGGTGAGAATTCCCTTCAGGAGCTCATTAGGCTGAGGCACCATTTTTGCCTTTTATAGGCCTTACCTTGGCCAGTCTATTCTAAATATTTACTAATAATACTGCTACTAATTATTATATTATAATATAAGTGATACATAATATATAAAAGATGCTATATATTATTAGTAACAATAATATTTACAACTAATAATTTACTATTTATAATTACTACTAATAGGTATTTAGTAAAATATATATCTAACAATAATAAAAAACTATCAACACAAACACGTAATAATAACCATCTAACAACAGACAAATATCCAATAACAGCAAATATCCAACAACAAATGTTCAATACCAGATAAATATCCAATAATCTTAATTGGATTGTTCCCATAATATTCACTGGGATAATTGGATTATTCCAATTGGATTATTCCAATAATATCCAATTATTGATATATTATAACAATATATAAATTAAAAATTATAGTGATTATATATTAAAATTATAAATGTATTGATATATAAATGATATATGTATGATATATAAATGATATAATCTATATATTATAAATATACAATATACTAATTAAATATAAATATAAATATAAATATTCAAATTTATAAAATATTAATATATTTTATATAATAAATATATTTATAAATATATAAATATTTATCAGTTTAAATGTATACATATTTATGTCTATATAAATATAGTATGCATTTATTCTATATTTACATAATAGATATAATATTTAAATTTATGTTTATAAAGTGTCTATATATCTTATATAAAATATAAATGTAATTATAAATATATAAATATTTATCTATTTAAATATAGACATATTTACAGAAAGTATATCTTTATAATATATTTATATAATAAATATAAATATTTTATTTTATATTTTTAAAATGTGTAGATATTTTATATATAAATATATTTTTATATATAAATATTTTATTCTTAAATGTATACTTATTTGTATAAATATATATTATATATTTAGTATATATTTATATAATAAAATATTTAAATTTATATTTATAAAATGTTTATGTATTTTATAAAAATATAATTATATTTTTAAATAAAAATATTTTTGTATTTTTGTATATGCATATTTATATTTATATAAATATGAATGTTTTCTATTTTGCCTTCTAAACTCACTGTGTGCGCAGGGTGAAGGCGGCGCTGGTGATGGAGGTGGGCAGGTTAAGGCCTTTGGTGATCTCCCTCCAGATCTTCTTGTTGATGATCTCCACCAGCCCACCCTTCTCTGTCACCAGCTTGTAAAGCATGTAGAGATCCAGGATCTGCTTGGCCATGATGGGGATCCTGTTGATGGGAGTTCCTGGAAAAAGGAGCATGGAGAGGATGAGGGCACCACCTCGGGGGGGATCCAGCTCAGTTTGCCCTCACAGGAGCAGATCCAGGATCTGCTTGGCCATCCATGATGGGGATCCTGTGGATGGGAGTTCCTGGAAAAAGGAGCATGGACAGGATGAGGGCACCACCTTGGGGAAATCCAGCTCTCTGCCCTAAGAGGAGCAGATCCAGGATCTGCTTGGCCATCCATGATGGGGATCCTGTGGATGGGAGTTCCTGGAAAAAGGAGCATGGACAGGATGAGGGCACCACCTTGGGGAAATCCAGCTCTCTGCCCTAAGAGGAGCAGATCCAGGATCTGTTGGGCCATGATGGGAATTCCTGGAGAAAAGGAACATGGCAATGATGAGAGCACAGGCAGTCTGGGGGAAATCCAGCTCTCTGTGCCCTAAGAGGGGCAGATCCAGGATCTGCTAGGCCATGATGGGAATTCCTGGAAAAAGGAGCATGGACAGGATGAGGGCACGGGCAGCTCAGGGGGATCCAGCTCTCTCCGCCCTAACAGGAAATTCAGGGAATTTGCAGCCTGGCTCGAGGTCTTTCCATGGAAAACCCTTTCCTGTGGGTAAAGGGAATTAGCAGAGCAATAAAACCTGCAGCTCCTGGAATAGAAAAAGGGGAAGCTGGGACTGTTGGAATGGGTTTTATGAGCTCAGGGTTAAAATCCTTGGATAAAAGTGCTCCCTCATCCCTCAGGATGTGCTGTTTGCCTGGGAACAGCAGAACCAAGGGAATCAGCACTGGAGAACATCTCTCCCCCACAGAATTCCATCCTCCCTCACATGTTCAACATTTGGAATAACCTGGAGATGTCACTGTCATTTTCTGAAAAATCCCTTCGCCAGGATTTCTTCTGCTGGGAAGCTGAGAAGTCTCAGAGAAGAATGAAAACAATAATTATCTGATAGCTTCTCCCTGTTTTGCTGCTTTGGAATGTGGGCTGAAGATTGTTTATCCAACAAGTGCTTGCTTGATTGGTTTCATGTGAATTGTTTTGACTTAATGACCAATCACAGCCAGCTGTGTCAGACTCTGAGGAGTCAGTCACGAGTTTTTATTATCATTCTTTGTAACCTTCTGTCTGTATCCTTCCTCTTTCTTTAGTATAGTTTTAGTACGGCATTTTTTAATATAATATCATAAAATAATGAACCAGCCTTCTGAAAACATGGAGTGAGACTTATCTCTTCACCTCATCCTGGGGACCCCTCCAAATACCACATGGAGAGGTAAAAACAAAGGCTGCTCCTTCCACAGAGCTTCCAGCCTCTCACTCCTTTTCCCACCCAAACAATTCCCTGACAAGGCCACAGCAGCTCTGAGCATCCCAAACCCAGGTTCTGCTCCATCCTTCCTGCTTGGTTCTGTGTATTTTGGGTTAATGTGGAAGAAAATCTGATTTTTAACCTCCCCCTTTGGCAGCTCCTGGAAGTGCCAACGCCCAAACTGAGGAGATTTAGGCACGGAGAGGAAGAAGGAATAATAAAAAGCTGAAGTGGCAGAGCTTTTATTTGGCCTGGGAAACTCTGTCCTGGATCAAAGGGCCGCCCAGCCCATCCTGTCCCTACAATGGGCAGCCCCAGCCTGGCAGGAAGGCTGGGAGGGGGGCAGGGGACAACTGTGGAATCCCCAGTCCCCAGGGGAGGCTGGTGCCACTGCTGGCAGCCCCTGATCCCCCCGTTTATGGCCCTATAAATGAGTTTATTCCGTGCCATGAAAGGAGCCCTGCAGATGTCCTTGTCAGACATCCAAGGGGGATTTTTTTTTTTCCCTGTCTTTTCTTTGGGAATCCCATTAGGCATTAGTAGCTTGTGGTGCCAATTCCCACAGGTTAACGAGATGCTGGATAAAACAGCCCAGTTTTGCAGCTCTAAAGGGCTGAAAACCTCACAGATTCAAAGTGTTTCAATTTATATCAATCCCAGCCTCTTTCCTTGTCCAAGGAGCAGATCTCACAACCCCTTCCCATATTTCAGGGGCACAGATCCCTCAGGGAGCACAGAGGGAAATCCAAACCCTTCAAACTCTCTGTGGCTCCATCCCTGCCTCCCAAAAATCCTCAATTTCCTCTGTTTTTTCCTGAGCATCCATTTTGTCTCAGGGTGACAGCAGCACTGGGAATCAGGGCATGATCAAGTTACCTCCAGCTGTCACTCATCACCTGAGTCACACCCGCAGGGAAAACAGGGAAATATTTCCTTCCAAAGCCCCCAGGACACCCCAAAATTCCCCTCCTTTCATTAATTAGCCACAGCAGCAAAGCCTTTGCTGGGCTGGGGGAGGATGAAGCCCCTCTCACCCCATTTTTCCCAATCCAATTACAGGAATGGCATTAATTTGTCCAGCAGGAACTTTGATCCAGATGGAGAGTGAGGAGGAAGAGCTATGAAAAAAGCTCTCAGCAACTGAGAAAATACTAACAAATATCTGCTTTGTAATACCTTGCCTTTCCCCCAAACACACTTCTACCTTTCTCCAGATCCCCCCAGCTCAGCAGCTGAGAAAATACACAAATTATTAATCCAGATACTCCTGTGAGAGGCACAAACATCACCTGCATCAATGGGAATGAGGGCTGAAGCAATTCCAGGGAGCTGGAGCAGGAAAAGTGAGGGGGTCTGACCTCCCTGAATCACCTCAGCACCCCCTGAACACCTTCTCTCCCTCAACTGGGCTTTAAATAGGAGCAAAGTGCCCCAAATTTTCATTTATAAACCCAGCTAAATCGAGATTATAAATGTGTGTTTCCATCTAAAACTCAGCTAAACAGGGCTTTTATACAGAAACATGCATTTATAAACTCCATTACACAGAGAATATAAATTAATCCACCGAGAAATAATCTCAAATTTGGGTTTCCCCCGCCAAAATAAAATTTCTTTGTGCAGCTGAGAAACTTTACAGCAGGGACAGAACTGTCCCAGGAGCTGCAATAATTTCAGCTGAAGACAGCTTCCCTCTCTCAGCTTTGCTTTAAACAGCCCCAAAATTTCATTTATAAACCCAGCTACACAGGGATTTACGCAGAAACACACATTTATAAACTCAGATAAAGAGGGCTTTATACACAAACACTCAGCTAAATGTGTTTACACAGAATATAAATTCATCCACTGAGATAAAACCTCAAATTTGGGTTTCCCCCCCCAAAATAAAATATCTTTGTGCAGCTGAGAAACTTTGCAGCAGGGACAGAACTGTCCCAGGAGCTGCAATAATTTCAGCACTCCTAGGACAGCTTCCCTCCCTCAGCTGTGCTTTAAACAGCCCCAAAATTTTATTTATAAACCCAGCTAAATCGAGATTTAGATCAAAACACACATTTATAAATTCAGCTAAACAGGGCTTTAAGCAGAAACACTCAGCTACACACAGAATAGAAATTAATCCACTGTGATAAAACCTCGAGTTTGGTTAAATGATAAAATTTCTTTGTGCAGCTGAGAAACTTTACAGCAGGGACAGAAGAGCTCCCAGGAGCTGCAATAATTTCATCACCTCAGCACCCCCAGGACAGCTTTTCTTTAAACAGGACCAAAGTGCCCCAAAATTTCATTTATAAACTCAGCTAAATCAAGATTTAGATAGAAACACACATTTATAAACTCAGCTAAATAGGGACTGATACAGAAACACTCAGTGAAATGTGTTTACACACAATATAAACTAATTCACTGAGACAAAACCTCGAGTTTGGTTTCCCCCCCAAAATAATATTTCTTTGTGTAGCTGAGAAACTTTACAGCAGGGAAAGAACTGTCCCAGGAGCTTGAAAAATTTCAGCATCCCCTGGAAAGCTTCCCTCCCTCAGCTGTGCCTTAAACAGGACCAAAGCGCCCTGAAATTTCATTTATAAACCCAGCTAAGTTGAGATTTAGATGGAAACACACATTTATAAATTCAGCTAAACAGTGACTGATATAAAAAAACTGAGCTAAACAGGGACTGATACAGAAACACTCAGTGAAAAGTGTTTACACAGAGTATAAATTCATCCACTGAGATAAAACCTCGAGTTTGTTTTCTCTGCCCAAAATAAAATTTCTTTGTGCAGCTGAGAAACTTTGCAGCAGGGACAGAACTGTCCCAGGAGCTGCAATAATTCCATTTTCCACTGCAATAATTCCATTTCCCACGCGTTCCCCCAGCACTGCCCCACACTACCCCGCAGGTCCCGGTGAATTCCCGGTGTTTTCCAGAGGGATTTGGTGCCCCCTCCTCCCCCAGGCAGGCCCGGGGAAGGTGATAAAGGCAGGGTTTATTGGAAAGCCCCAGCGCTGCCACAGGAAAGGCTGAAGGGCAGAGCCCGGGCCGGGCAGGGCTGTCAGGGCTGTGATGGATTACTGTCATCTGGCAGCGCCAGGATTAATGAGCCCGGGGCCAGGGGGCAGAATTCCAGAGGGAAAGGTCAGAGCCGGGGCCACAGCACAAGACTTGTTGCCTTTTGATGGTAAACTCATTTTACTGTACTTGCAAGCCTCCTGCCCCGAGCCAGAGGAAGATCCTCCTCTGTTTCCTCGGAAAATAACAACTTCTGCCTCTCAGCAGAACCCCAGCTCCATAACTCGGCCCATCCCAGCCCCACCACTTGGCTTCCCAACTCCATAACCTGGTTCATCCCAGCCCCACCACTTGGCTCATCCCAGCTCTGTAATTTGGCTTCCTAATTCCATAACTCGGCCCATCCCAGCCCCATCACTTGGCTTCCCAACTCCGTAACCTGGTTCATCCCAGCTCCATCACTTGGCCCATCCCAGCTCCATCACTTGGCTCACCCCAGCTCTGTAATTTGGCTTCCCAACTCCATAACCTGGTTCATCTCAGCTCCATCACTTGGCCCATCCCAGCCCCATCACTTGGCTCATCCCAGCCCCATGGCTTGGCTCACATCAGCCCCATAATTTGGCTCATCCCAGCCACACCACTTGCTTCATCCCAGTCCTGTAATTTGGCTCATCTCAGCTCCATAGCTTGGTTCATCCCAGCTCTGTAATTTGGCTCATCCCAGCCCCATCACTTGGTTCATCTCAGCCCCATCCCTTGGCTCATCCCAGTTCTGTAATTTGGCTCATCCAAGCCCCATAACCTGGCTCATCCCAGCCCCATAGTTTGGCTCATCCCAGCCCCATCACTTGGCTCATCCCAGCTCCATCACTTGGCTCATCCCAGCCCCATCACTTGGCTCACACCAGCCCCATCCCTTGGCTCACCCTAGCTCCATATTTTGGCTCATCCCAGCTCCATCACTTGGCCCATCCCAGCCAAAGGAGGGGCACAAGGAGTCTGTTCCCACTGGGAAAGGGAAGCTGCAGAGTCATCCCAAGGGCTCCTGGTTTTCTGAGCAGAAAGGCAGCCACAGTCCAGGTTTCTGGGATAAAGGGTTTCCCAGAGGAAGGCTGACTGGAGCCATAAACATCTCTGGCCTTTCAGGGAATGTCTCCTACAGAATTCACAGAATCACCAGGTTGGAAGAGACCTTCAAGGTCATTGAGTCCAGCCCAGCCCCAAGACCTCAACTAAACCCTGGTACCCAGTGCCACATCCAGGCTTGGTTAAACACCCCAGGCATGGGGACTCCACCACCTCCCTGGGCGGCCATTCCAGAACTTCATCACTCTTTCTGTAAGAACCTTTTTCCTAATATCCAACCTGTATTTCCCTTGAAAAGCTTTCCCCCCTTCCTAACCCCTTGAACTGCAGTAGATGTATCTGATTTGGTCCCTACAACTAGCAGAAATTCAGAACGACCTTAGCAAAATTGTTTTGTGTTACCCTAAAAATCACATCTGGAAAGTGATAGCAGTTTCTTAATTAGGTCTTATTGATTAGCACCTGCTTAATAGAGGAACGTGGGACAAAGTGTGGGTGCAGCCACAGGTGCCCAGATCACCTCCATGCAATGGGCACTTGCTCCAAAGCTTCTTTAAAAAATAAGAAACCATCAGAGGGGTTAAACAGCAACTGGGGAATTAGTCTTCAAGAAAAAGGAGCTGCCTTGAACAAAACTATAAAAAAGCACAACTGTTGATGAACTAAGTCATCACTAAGTCAATACAGCCTCCTCTGTTCCAGGGAGCCTCAGGGGTTAACCCAGAGGGACCTCAGTGTCCCCTCTGTCCCAGGCTGGAGCTCCTGGAGGGGCTGAGCCCCAGGAAAGCCTGGAATGGCTGGGATTACACCTGGCAATCACCTGGGCAAGGGGGCTTGGCACATCCATGGCTGAGGGATTAATTGGGACCATCCTCTCCCTCCCACCCCAGGGCTTTGTTCTTCTCCTCTCCACCCTGCCTTGGCCAGGCCTGGCAGTCAGACCTCAAGCTGGAGATGCAGGCTGAGGAAAACTGCCCCAAAAGTGGGTTTGAGGTGAATTCCAGGGAATTTTATGGCTTTCCTTGGCCTCCATGCCAGAGATTCCCTTCCACACAGGGATTTCCAGCAGCCTAAGCCACGACTTGTCCTGCACAAAGAGCATTTAATCACACCCAGCTCTGCTTTTTAATCACCTCCCACCTACCCTATCCAATTTCCTCACACAAGTGTCCATTTTACAGCAAGGAACAAAGGAGGTGAGAATCCCCAGGGTTTGTTCAGCACAGAGATGTTGAAATCTCACTAAAATGAGATTTTTTCACTCCCACTGCTGTGAAAAATAGGCACGGAAACTACATTTTTAAGCCACAACCTGTAGCAGGTAAATAAAAAGCTGCTCTTCCCACTCCAAATATGTTCAGGGGAGATTCTGTATCAGGCAGCCAGAAGGAACAGGTTTTCCCCCCAGGAAACTGGGGAAGCCCACAGTGATTTAAAATAATACTGAGCCAAATCTCAAGAAAAACAGAATTTCATGTTTCATCTTTGAAGGGAGGCACAGTAATTCCGTAGGGTGTGGGAATTCCCAGCTGAACTGAGGGAAAATTCATTTTACAGCAGCAAATCAGCTCCACCCCTGCACTGTCTCAGCTCCTGGTTTGCTCAAATCCTTCTCCAAGGAGAAATCCTGGCTGGTTCAGGGGTTCAGCCTGAGACTTACGGGGTTTGGTTCTCCAGAGCTGGCAGAAAAAGGAACAGGGACCCCATGGAGAGCTGCAATCCGGTCCCTGCAATCCCTGGAATGGAGATCCCAGGGAGAACTGCAATCCCTGATCCTGCCCTGATCCCATGGAGAGCTACAATCCCTGATCCCAGGGGGAGCTGCACTCCCTGATCCCAGGGGGAGCTGCACTCCCTGCCCCTGCCCTGGACCAGGACCCCACAGAGCTGCAATCTTTGAAGAGAGAAAACAAGAGATATGGGACTTCATAACCTGAAGCTGTAATTGACAATTAACTCCAATATGCAAATGGAGCAGAACTTATAAAAGTCATGAGAGACCTCGTGATCAGCTGTCCATTTTTGTGACCATTTTGGGTCTATCTTGGGTGCAGCCCTGGCTGGGCTCTTGTGCTGCCCAAAGTGAATCCATTGAGGAGATCCTTTCAATAAATCCCTGCTTTGTTCTTGAGCTCACTCTAGTCCCTGTTGTAGCTCAGCCTTCCCAAGGCATCACCCCCAGCCCTGCTGTCCCACCCTCCCTGTGCCCACCTGCCCCTCCCAGGAACAAAACCCCACAAAGGCCAGTTCCAGCCTCCTAGAAAGAAAACTCCACAAAAGCCAGTGCCAGCTTCTCTCTGGTGTCCCCTCCCAGGAACAAAACCCCACAAAAGGCAGTTCCAGCTTCCCAGGAACAAAACCCCACAAAGGCCAGTGCCAGACTCCTAGAAAGAAAACCCCACAGAGGCCACTGCCAGCTTCTCTCTGGTGTCCCCTCCCAGGAACAAAACCCCACAAAGGCCAGTGCCAGCCTCCCTCTGGTCCCCTTACAAGGTTTCTGCAGCTCCAGGGCCCTTTTATGGCTTTTGGGAACAGCCCTACACATCTGATCTGTGTTAAGAGCTGTTCCACGGCTGCCCCTTCCCAGGGGCATCCCAAAACCATCCCAAGCTTTTCATCCCTGCAGCTCCTGTGAAGTCCCATTAATCTTTGCAGTTTCTGCTCCCTCAGCTCCTCCTGGACAGCAGCAAATCCCTGGGTTTAGGTTTTTACAGTGGGATTTTTATTGGCAGAGCTGCTTCCCGGCCCCACAGACACCAGGGGCAAATTGAGCAGCTCTTCACACTCTGCTCTCAGGAGAGGAGCTGCATTTGGGGTTTTTTGGGAACAAAGCAGTTCTTCAGCCCAGAATTGGGATTTTAGAAAAACTGTGCTCTCAGGAGAGCTGGATTTGGGGTTTTTGGGGAACCAGGCAGCCCTTCAGAATGGGATAGGATGTCAGAAACACTTTGCCATCAGGAGAGCTGGATTTGGGTTTTTTAGGAACAAGGCAGCTCTTGAGTCTGGGATTGGGATATTAGAAACACTTTGATCTCAGGAGAGCTGGATTTGGGGTTTTTAGGAACAAGGCAGCTCTTCAGACTGGGATTGGGATGTTAGAAACACTCTGCCCTTGGGAGGGGAGCTGGATATGGGGTTTTTGGGAACCATGCAGCTCTTGAGTCTGGGATTGGGTTGTCAGATACACTTTGCTCAAAGAGGAAGAGCTGGATTTGGGGTTTTTTTAAACCAGATTGGGATTTTAAAAAGACTTTGCCCTCAGGAGAGCTGGATTTGGGGGTTTTGGGAACAAGGCAGCTCTTGAGACTGGGATTGGGTTGTTAGAAACACTTTGCCCTGAGGAAAAGAGCTGAATTTGGGATTTTTGGGAACAAGGCATCTCTTCAGCCCAGGACTGGGATTTTAGAAACACGTTGCTCAAAGGGGAAGAGCTGGATTTGGGGTTTTTTTTGGGAACCAGGCAGCTCTTGAGTCTGGGATTGCGATGTTAAAAACACTTTTGCTCTTGGGAGAGACAGATTTGGGGTTTTTCAGGAAGCAGGCAGTCCTTCAGAGTAGGACTGGGCTTTCAGAAACACTGAACTCTGTGCCACTGACACCTCAGGGGGACAAGAGAGCACCCCAAACATTCAGAGGTGCTTCTGTCACCCAACACCCCAATTAAACAGATTTTAATTATCGCCAGTCTGCTCTGAGAACTGGATTGGGATCACTGACACCCTGGGAATGCCCAGGAAAAGGTTCCTGGGATCTTCAGGGCATGGAAAACATCAGCAACTACATCAGAAGGTGAAGAAATTGAAGGCAAATTTAATTTAATTTAATTCAAATGAATTAAATAATTAAAATTAATAATTAAATTAATTATTTTAAATGAATTCATTAAATTAAATTAATTTTTAAAATTAATTTATTTTATTAATTTAATTTAATTTACAGGCCAGATCTTCCTTGCTGTTGTCCTCAAATGCCAAGGGAAATGCCCCAAACTCCAGGATTTGTTTTTTTCCAGCCTCAGGAGGGAAGAATTCCCTCTCCTGCCCCATTCCACCCTTGGAATTCCATGAAAGGTCACTCACCCCTCTTCTGCATGAAGATGAAGAGGTCATCCAGGAACTCCTTCCTCTCAGGGTCGCTGTCCAGCTCGTACAGCTGGGGGGACAAAGCACAGTGAGGGCACAGAACATTCCAGAACTCTGGCTGCTTCCAGGGGGGAAAGGACAGCACAGCAGACACAGAGAGGGTCCTGGGGGCTCAGGGGCCATGGCTGGAAAGGATCCCCAGGAATGGAAAGGATCCCTGGAATGCAATGGATCCCCAGGGATGGGATGGATCCCCAGGGATGGGAAAAAAAATATGAAAATGAAAAAGATCCCCAGAAAGGAAATGGTTTCCCAGAAATGGAATGGATCCCCCGAAATGGAATGGGTGCCCAGAAATGGAAAAGATGCCCATAGATGGAATGGATCTCCAGAGATGGAAAAACAAAAAGAAAATGAAAAAGATGCCCAGAGCTGGAATGGATCAACAAAAATGGAATGGGATTCCCAGGGATGGAATGGATTCCCAGAAATGAGATAAATGTCCAGAAATGCAAAGGATTCCCAGGAATGGAATGGATTCCCAGAGCTGGAAAAGATCCCCAGAAATGGGATGGATCCCCAGAGATGGAAAAGAAAAATGAAAACGAAAAATATCTCCAGAAAGAGAATGGCTTCCCAGAAATTGAATGGATGCCCAGAGATGGAAAAATAAAATGAAAAAGATGCCCAGAGCTGGAATGGATCCCCAGGAATGGAATGAATCCCCAGAGCTGGAATGGATCCCCAGAGCTGGAATAAACCAAAAGCCTTCAGAAATGCCAGAAACCAGCCCAGAATTGATTTGCTGTGGGAATAATTTTTAAGTTACTATTTATATTCTATTATTTATACTGATATATAATACATATTTATAAAACAAATTTTATATGACACTTCTATAAATAATAAATATTTATAAAATATAAATATTTTATAAATAGACAAATTTATAGAATAGAAATTTTATATAATATTTATATAAATATTATATAAAATATAAATATTTATAAAATAGAACTATTTATTAATATTTATTATTTATAATTTGGGCTTGAAACAGCCAAATCATTAAAATGAATTTCTTTAGGCAGTGTATCCCAGAAGAGAGGAGCTTTTTGGGGCTGAATTCCTGGGAAGCTCTGGGACAGCAGAGCTGCCTTAGTTTAAACTGAACCCCTTCAGCTGCTGCACATTCAAATCCATGAGCACAGCATTCCAGAGGGAGAATATTCTTCTCCCAGCTGGAGAAAAACTGGATTAAAGCTTTTAAATATCCCAAGTTTGGTTGTTAATTCCTATTTCAATAAGAATTAAACACTGTAACCCCATACAAGGCAACAAACCAGCCCCAAACTGCAGAACGAAGCAATTTCCCCACAAATTCCCTGCAGGGAGGGCTCTGCCATGGGTCAGGGGAGGATTCCCCAAATTCCCCAAGCTCCCCAAATTTCCCCAATTCCCCAGACAGACCTTGGCAAAGTCTCGGGAGATTTCCCTTCCCCGGCCGGCGTCGCCTTCGTCGCTCCAGCTCCCGCCGCCGTTCTGGGGAGGAAAAACAGCGCAGGATGGAGGGAGAGGCCCCAGGGGGTTGGGGATTTTTGGGTTTTTCGGGTTTTTAGGCACAAACACAGAGAAAAGCAGCTGCTGGTTCAGCCTGAGGTGGTGAGAAAGGTGGGGAGGGGGTTTGTGGTTTTGTTCCAGTTTCCTGGTGTTGGAATTCGGGGTATAGGGAATGTTTCTCTGTCTGGTCTGAGGTTTGATCCCTAGGAGAACACTGCTTTTTATCTTCATTTATGGAGATTAAAACGCTTCTAAAAAAAGATTTAAAACTAAAAGCTAAACTGGAATTAAAAAATTAAAATTAAAAGCTAAGCTAAAATAGAAAAATTAAAAGTAAAAGCTAAACTAAAATGAAAAAAAGCTTCTAAAACTTTGGGGTGGATTGGAATCTATGAGTGTGTGAAAGAAAGAGATATCTTATTATTTTATTGTTTAATAAAATGAATATATAAATAAATAATATATTTATACAAATAATAGATTTATAACATAAATATTTATTGTTTAATAAATACAATTAATATATTATATTGCTATTTAATAATTATTACATATATAATAAATTATATCTAATATATATAATTTTATATAGTTTATGTATCTAATATATATAATAGAATAGAATATATATTATATATAAAATGATTATATATATTATGATGTCTATAATATATCATATCTATTATATATTATATATATAAATATATAATATAATATGTTGTATATTTTTATATATTATATACTATACAATATATATTATAATATAGATATTATATATATTATAAGTATTTCATTTTATTATTTTATTATACACCCAGTTTATTACAGGGTGAAAAACTTAAGTTTCAGGTTTTTGATATGGAGGTAGAAGGAGACAAGATGGAAGATTTTGGGCGTTGTTTGATCTTATTCTTCATCTACTCCACTTTCTGCAGTGTTTGATTGGTTAGAAAGAGCTGAAATGTGGATCTTGGGTAAACAGACAAATAATTAGTTATTGGTAGAAACGTTTAAGAGTTAATTAAACAAAATAGTTTTAAAACTTGTGTGTTTTGTGATTTTTTGGTGCTTTTTTTTCCACACTAAGTTTGGTATATAGAGGGTGTGCTGAATTGTTGACAAGAGAAAAAATAAACAACAACCTGAAGACTGAAAAAACTAAAAGTTCTATTTCTTTCTTAAATTTTAACACAAAACTTTTTAGGGGTTTTTTTTTTTTTTTGTTAAAATTTCCCCATGAGGGATTTCAAATCCTGGAAGTGGAATTTCTCCTCCCCTCCTGAGGAGCAGGATGTCAGCTCCTCAGTGCCTCTGCTGGGTGACATCCAGCACCTACAGAGCTGATTTTTGCCCTCATGTCCCTCTTTTTTCCACAGAGCCCCTGGTGAAAGGTGTCACCCTTCCTTCCTGACCTCCAGACCATCCTCCCTGTGCTTCCCTGGAAAAGCAGGAGCAGAAGGAGGGGAATAATCCCTCTGGTGCCCTGACTCCAGGAGGATGTGGATTTTCCACCAGAGAAATGGAGAGCTCAGCTTTGCTGGATTAAGGCTCCTTAAAAGGATTCATCAGGTTAGGGCCTATTCCACTTGGGAATCACCATGCTGGAGTGGTCTCCAAAGGATGGAAACCAGCAGCTCCAGCTGGATGGAAATCCAGGATAGCCCTGAAATAAATCCAGGCACCCTGAGAACAACAACTCTGTAAAGTCCTGGTCCAGTGCGTGCTAGAAAAGGGAAGAGTCAAATCCACCTGGACAAACACATGGGGAGAAAAGGTCCCAGCACCCCAAAAGCACCCGCTGGGAATTCTGGAGGTGCTCCTGCATCTCAAATAAACCAGCAGCTCCAGCTGGATGGAAAAGCCAGGATGAGCCTGAAATAAATCCAGGCACCCTGAGAACAACAACTCGGTAAAGTCCTGGTCCAGTGCGTGCTGGAAAAGGGAAGAGTCAAATCCACCTGGGACAAACACATGGGGAGAAAAGGTGCAAAACCCTCAAAAGCAGCCTCTGAGGTGCTCCAGCACCTGAAATAAAGCAGCAGCTCCAGCTGGATGGAAATCCAAAATAACCCTGAAATAGAACCAGGCATCCTAAGAACAACCCCAAAAAGTCCTGATCTAGCATGTGCTGGAAAAGGGAAGAGCCAAATCCACTTGGACAAACACATGGACAGAAAGGGTCCCAGCACCCCAAAAGCACTCCCTGGGAATTCTGGAGGTGCTGCAGCACCCCAAAATCCCAGCACCATCTGGCTGTGAGGCTCCCGTTGAACGAGGAAGATGAAGAGCTCGTGCACAGCCCCGTGCCCCACCCCGAGCTCCCTAATGCCTGCTGATTGGGTTTGAGCCACTAATTGCTGCTGGAAAGTCAATTAGCCAGTGAGCCCCATCAACTGAGAGATTTTTAATGGGGGATTATTGGCACTTCTGTTGTGTCAGCTGTTTGTGGCACAGGATCAATTGCCAGCCCTCTCCAGGCTGGGTTTGCTCACAGGAGGATCCATCCCAATGTCCTTTCTCCCTGAGCCTCTCTCTCTCTCTCCAGCAGATTAAACCCACAGATTTTTGGCTAATTATGGAAGCATCCAGCTGCTCCTAAAACTGTTCACTAGGATCAAATCCATGGAGCAGCCAGAATCAGACAGAGGGGCAGGAAAAGGAGGCAGCAGGGATTTCCCAGCCTGGACCTTGCACACTCAGGGATTTGTGCAGGTTCAGCTTTCTGACCCTTCCCTGGATATAAATCCAGCAAATTCTGCTTCCAGAGGGAATTCTGGTCATGCTGAGAGCTTATTCCACTCCATTTGAGGGCAGGGATGAGAAAGAAGAGGGATTAAAGGAGGCAATTCCCTCCCACCAGTGGGTTTGAACTTGGGACAATTCTCAGCAATAAAACTTTTAAAGACTCTGGAAAAGTTAAATAGAACATATTTGGGTTGTATTCTAGGAAATTAAAAAGAAAAAAAGGTGATTTGATCACAATGGCAGAGGATAAGCAGAACAAATCCATCCCATTTTCCACAGCTCCACCCTGGGATCTGGGGGGCACCTCCATGGAAAAGGAGCTTAGGGCAGCTGAGGGCACCAGGCTTTGGCCATATGGCCACCAAAGCTGTCACCTGCTGTCACCTGGTGTGACCTGGGCTGGGGCAGCTGCTGCACCTCCTCCTGCTGCTCTGGGGAGGGTTTGGGGACAATTCCCACCGCCAGGGCCACCAGAGCCCTTCCTGTGCCCCTGACACCTTGAGGGCCACCAGAGCCCTCCCTGTGGCATCAAAGCCATCCCTGTGCCACTGACACCTCAGGGAGCCTTCCCTGGCCCACCAGAGCCCTCCCTGTGCCACCAACACCTCAGGGGCCATCAGAGCCCTGCCTGTGCCACCAGAGCCTCTCCCTGTGCCACCAACACCTCATGGGCCACCACAGCCTTCCCTGTGCCACTGACACCTTGAGGGCCACCACAGCTTTCCTTGGGCCACCAGAGCCCTGCCTGTGCCACCAGAGACCCTTCCTGTGCCACTGACACCTCAGGGAGCCCTCCCTGTGCCACCAGAGCCCCTCTGTGCCACTGACACCTCAGGGAGCCATCCCTGTGCCACCAGAGCCATCCCTGTGCCACTGACACCTCAGGGAGCCCTCCCTGTGCCACCAGAGCCCTGCCTGGTGCCCAGCCCAGCATTAACCCCTGAGCTGCCAAGGTGACCAACACTTCCCATCCTCTGCAGGACAAAAACCTTCCAGAGCAGAGGAATAAAAACTCCAGGCTCAGCTGCACCTCCTCACTTTGCACGGGGTTTTACAGGGGTTTTACAGAGGTTTTTAGGTTTTTTAGGCCAGGAATCTGCTGAAATACCCACCTGGGGATGAGCCCTCCCCTGCCCTGTGGGTTGAGTCAATGAAAAGGAACTGGGGCAGCAATTTCAGGATTATCAGGGAATCCACAGAAATTCCTTTTGTGGGCAGAGTTAAGCCTTAGGAAGTGAAACAGATGCTCTGAGAAAGAAAACTGTGGTAGAACAAACGCTGATAAGATCAGGGCTGCTGCCTTGAGCTGCAAGTTCTCAGGCAGGGAGAGCCAAGGGGTAATTACTGCCCACAGCAGCTCCTGCAATGGGAACCTTGCTAATAACAGAGCTCAATTCAGCAGCCCCCAGCTTCAAAGGCAGCCCCTGAAAACATCTGAGTGATTTCAGGAATGGCAGGGAGGATGGGGAAGGGAAGGGCTGAGCTTTTACCATTAATTGCTTTTTTTTTTTTTTAAATGAAGTTCATTGCATGTGTTTCCATGTGCAAACAGGAACCTGCTGCCTCATCCTTGAGGAAAAGCTGGGCTCTCTGAATTCCTCCTGCTCCCAAAGACTCAGAGGAACCAGGACTGATTTGGGGTGAGAAGAGGGATCCTCAGTGCCAGCCCAGAGCCACTGATTCACCCCAGAGTGAGAAAAACACAAGTGCAAGGGAATGAAGGATTCCAGCTGCTGGCAGCTCCTGAGTGCAGCCTGAGCTCCTGGGAGCTGCCACCAATCCCACAAACCAATGTGGCACTGAATTAATCCTACAGTGATTTGCCTGCCTCCTTCCCCGGCCTCAGGATCCTAACTCACCTCTGCAGGGGAGGAGCTGGGCATCCTCTGAATTCCCATTTCCCTTTCCTTTCCTTGGGGAATCCTCTGAATTTCCATTTCCCTTTCCTTGGGGAATCCTCTGAATTTCCATTTCCCTTTCCTTGGGGAATCCTCTGAATTTCCATTTCCCTTTCCCTTTCTTTCCTTGGGGAATCCTCTGAATTTCCATTTCCATTTTCCTTTCCTTTCCTTGGGGAATCCTCTGAATTTCCATTTCCATTTTCCTTTCCTTTCCTTGGGGAATCCTCTGAATTTCCATTTCCATTTTCCTTTCCTTTCCTTGGGGAATCCTCTGAATTTCCATTTCCATTTTCCTTTCCTTGGGGAATCCTCTGAATTTCCATTTCCATTTTCCTTTCCTTGGGGAATCCTCTGAATTTCCATTTCCATTTTCCTTTCCTTGGGGAATCCTCTGAATTTCCATTTCCATTTTCCTTTCCTTGGGGAATCCTCTGAATTTCCATTTCCTTTTCCTTTCCTTGGGGAATCCTCTGAATTTCCATTTCCATTTTCCTTTCCTTGGGGAATCCTCTGAATTTCCATTTCCTTTTCCTTTCCTTGGGGAATCCTCTGAATTTCCATTTCCTTTTCCTTTCCTTGGGGAATCCTCTGAATTTCCATTTCCCTTTCCTTTCCTTGGGGAATCCTCTGAATTTCCATTTCCCTTTCCTTTCCTTGGGGAATCCTCTGAATTTCCATTTCCCTTTCCCTTTCTTTCCTTGGGGAATCCTCTGAATTTCCATTTCCTTTTCCCTTTTCTTGGGGAATCCTCTGAATTTCCTTCCTTTTCCCTCTTTCCTCTCCTCTTTCCTTTCCCCTTTTCTTTTCCCTTTCCCCTTCCCCATTTTCTTTCCCCTTTCCCCTTCCCTCCCCTGGAATATAAAGTGCTCTGGCTCCCAGGATCAGGTCACATCCCCCTGCACCCAAAAATCCACAATTCCAAGATCCCTGAGGTCTGACAAGAAGTAACTCCAGTGAGGCATCAGCAGGGAGCTGCCTGCACCTAAAATGACCAAACCACCAGGTTTTCCCCCAGATCCCACCCCACAAAGGCTCTCACAGAGCAGGGAAACCCATAAAGCCCCAAACACGTCCCAAGCTCCTGGCACCTCCCTCCTGGCACTTTGGGGCAAAAAAGTGGGATTATTTTGGTACAAAATGGTCGGAAACAGGAGAGTTTCTGGTCTAAAATACCAGAATTCTGAGTGAAATTCATTTATTTCCTTTAAGTTTTGATTTAGGGCAGGAAGGATTTGCTGGGATGGCCCTAAATCCAACTTTCAGCAGGGGCTGGAGGTGAGAGCAGCAATAGGGATAAATCCTGGAAATAAACACAAAATTTGCACTTTGTGTCCCCTCAGACTGACCTTCTTGGGGGGAAAGTGACCAAATTTGGGTCCTCCTGCTCTCATTTGGGGTTTGGGGGTTTCAAAACACACCCAGCTCGGGGGAACAAAGCAAAAACCAACCCGAAACACACCCCGAGCTCCTGGCACCTCCCTCCTGGCACTTTGGGGCAAAGAAGTGGGATTATTTTGGTACAAAATGGTTGGAAACAGGGGAGATTCTGGTCTAAAATACCAGAATTCTGAGTGAAACTCATTTATTTCCTTTAAGTTTTGATTTAGGGCAGGAAGGATTTGCTGGGCTGGCCCTAAATCCAACTTTCAGCAGGGGATGGAGGTGAGAGCAGCAATGGGGATAAATCGTGGAAATAAACACAAAATTTGCACTTTGTGTCCCCTCAGATTGTCTTCTTGGGGGAAAACATGACCAAATTTGGGTCATCCTACTCTCATTTGGGGGGTTTCAAAACACACCCAGCTTGGGGGAACAAAGCAAAACCCCAAACACACCCCGAGCTCCTGGCACCTCGGGACAAAGAAGTGGGATTATTTTGGTCCAAAACGGTTGGAAACAGGGGCGATTCTGCCAGCACTGACCTGTTTGAGCGGCTCGTCCAGGCGCCAGCCGGGGCGGCCCGCGGGCGCCGCGCAGCGCTGGGCGGGGTCTGTGCCCGGCTCCTCCCTGCCCTGCTGGGTGCCCGCCACGGGGCTGGCACCGCAGCCCGCTCTGCCCTTGGCGTGGGCACCTTTGGGAGCGCGGAAACACGGCAGGGCAGAGCAGCTCTCCTGGCCGGGCACCCCGGGGCCATCCTCCAGCTCAGCGCCGTCTTCTTCATCATCCTCCTCCTCCTCGTCCTCCTCCTCTTCATCGTCCTCCTCCTCCTCAGAGTTGCCGCTGCTCTGCTCCAAGGGCCGGCCGGCTGCAGCGGGGGCTCTGCCCGCGGTGGGGACAGCGGAGGGGACAGCGGGGGGCACCCCCCGGGCGCGGGGCTGCCCGGGGAAGGGCGGCGGTGTCGGGAACGGCACCTGCGGCTCCCGGCGGCGCTCCCGGCAATCCATGGACACCGCCGGCTGCTGCTGCTGCTGTTGCTGCTGCTGTTGCTGCTTCTGCAGCTGCTCCAGCACCGCCTGCAGCTTCATCCCGCCGTGCGCATGGCTGGCGGCCCCGGCGGGAGCCGCGCAGGATCTGCCGGGGACACAAACGCTGCTGAGGCAGAGCGGCCGGAGCTGCTGCTTTCATCTCTTCCCCAGGAAGGGAGGGGATGGACGGAGCAGAGCCGGGGCTCTTTCCTGTGCAGGAGACCGTGAAACAATCAGCGAGGCTTTAACAGCCCCGGGCGGCAGCGGGTGGCGTGGGGTGGGGTGTGCGGCTCTGCTCTGCCCCAAGGCGCCCCAGGGGCTGGTGCGGGACACGCTCCACCAAAGGAGCTGCTGCGAGGGCAGCGCTGGGGCTGCCTAAGAGGACACAGCCAGGAGGAGCTTGGCCACATTTGTATTAAAAAAAAAAAAAAATCTATATCTATATATATACACACACACACACACACACACATATATATATATATATATATATATATGTGCATGCCAGGCTATCCCTGTGGATAGAAATTCTTCTGTGCTCTCACTCTGCGGCTAAATCCCTGCCGCTTCGTAGGAAAAAATAGAAATAAATAATAAAAAATAAATTTAAAAATAAGTTATATATAGGTACACATATACATATATTTGTAACCAAATATATGTATATATATGCACACCCGTGCCAGGCTACCCCTAAATTCTTTTGTGCTCTCACTCCATGGTTAAATCCCTGCCACTTCATAGGAAAAAATAGAAATAAATAATATAAATAAAAATAAATTTTTAAATAAATTATATATATATATATATATATATATATATCTCCACATATTTATGTCTGTATATATATGTATATATATGTGTGTGTATATATATATATATATATATATATACACACCCCTGCCAGGCTATCCCTAAATTCTTCTGTGGCTAAACCCCTGCACTTCTTAGAAATAACTAAATAACTAACTAAAGAACTAACTACAGAACTAACTAATTTAAATAAAAATATGAATAAATAAAAAAAGAAATAATAGATAAATAAAAATAAAAATAAATTAAAAGAAATTTAAAAGAAATAAATTTAAAAAGTAAAATAAAAATAAATGTAAAATAAAAAAATAAAAAAGAATTTAAAATAAAAAATGAATTTAAAATAAAAAATAAATTTTCAAATAAAAAAATTAAATAAAAAATTTAAATAAAAACAAATTTTAAAATAAATTAAATAAAAATGAATTTAATATAAAAATAAGGAAATATAAAAATGAAAATAAAATTTAATATAAATAAATACATCTTTTTAAAAACAATAAAAATAAATAAATAAATTTATTAGATAAATAAGATTTTAAATAAAGAAATAAATGAATAAATAAATACAGCTGCTATGTTGGACCTGCTGAGGCAGCACTGGAGAGAGCCCAGCAGGGCAGCCCCGGGCTGGGAGCAGAGCTGGGGACAAACCCTGCAAAAAGGCACAAAATCTGCACTTTGTGTCCCCCAGATTGTCCTTTTTGGGGGAAAAGTGACCAAATTTGGGGTTGGAGGGTTTCACAACACACCCAGCTCAGGGGAACAAAGGAAAAACCAACCCCAAACACCGCCTGAGCTCCTGGCACCTCCCTCCTGGCACTTTGGGGGAAAAAAAAAGGATTTTTTGGGGGGGAAAAAAGGATTGGACCTTTCATGGCCCTGCCTCGCTTTCAGGGTCACTTTTGATGTTTTTCCCCAGATTTTTGTGCCCCTCCCTCACTTTCAGAGTCCCCCCCATGACTTTGGGTGTCCCTCCCTCACTTTTTGTGGCTCTCCCCCATTTTTTGTGTCCCTGCCTCCCATTCAGGGTCACTTTTTGTGTCCCTTCCTTACTTTCAGGGTAATTTTTGGTGGCCCTCCCTCACTTTTTGTGTCCCTCCTTCACTTTTAGGGTCACTTTTGGTGTCTTTCCCTCACTTTCAGGGTCTCCCCCTGTCATTTTTGGCTTCTCTCCCTCCCTCACATTCAGGGTGTCTTTTTGTGTCCCTGCCTAATTTTCAGGGTCACTTTTGGCATCCCTCCCTCACTACCAGGGTCTCCCTCTGTCACTTTTGTTGTCTCTCTCCCGTTTTTTGTATCACTCCTTCACTTTTAGGGTCACTTTTTGTCTCCCTCCCTCACTTTTAGGGTCTCCCTCCATCACTTTTTGCATCCCTGCCCCACTTTTAAGGTCATTTTTGGCATCTCTGCCTCACGTTCTGACTCTCACCCCATCACTTTTTGTGTCCCTGCTTCACTTTTTGTGTCTCTCCCTTATTTTCAGGGTCTCCCCTTGTCACTTTTTGTGTCCCTCCCCTGCTTTTTGTGTCACTCCTTTGCTTTCAGAGTCTCCCCCTGTCATTTCTGGCATCTCTCCCTCACTTTTTGTGTCCCTCCCTCACTTTCAGGGTCTCCCTTCTGTCACTTTTGTTGCCTCTCCCCCATTTTTTTGTGTCCCTCCTTCACTTTTAGGGTCACTTTTGATCTCCCTCCCTCACTTTTTGTGTCTCTCCCTCCATCACATTCAGGATAACTTTTGGTGTCCCTCCCTCACTTTCAGTGTCACTTTTTGTGTCCCTCCTTCACTTTTAGGGACACTTTTGGTGTCTCTCTCTCACTTTTGCCATCCCTCCCTCACTTTCAGGGTCTCCCCCTGTCATTTTTGGCTTCTGTCCCTCACTTTTTCTGTGCCTGCCTCACTTTCAGGGTCATTTTTGGTGTCTTTCCCCAGTTTTTTGTGTCCCTGCTTCACTTTCAGGGTCTCTTTTTGTGCCTCTCCCTCCCATTTGGGGTCACTTTTAGCATCCCTCTCTCACTTTTAGGGTGTCTCTCCCTCACTTTTTGTTCCCTTCCCTCACTGTTAGGGTCTCCCCCTGTCATTTTCTGTATCCCTGCCTCACTTTCAGGGTCACTTTTGGTGTCCCTCCCTCACTTTTTGTAGCCCTACCTCATTTTCGGGCTCTCTCCCCATCACTTTTTGTGTCCCCGCTTCACTTTTTGTGTCCCTCCGTCACAATCAGAGTCACTTTTTGTGTCCCTCCCTCGCGTTCAGAGTCACTTTTGGTGTCCCCCACTCACTTTCAGGCTCATTTTTTGGGTCCCCCTCACCTTCATGTTCTCCCCCGGTTTTCAGAGCCTGTTCCCGCACTCCGGAGGGGCCGGGCCGAGTTTCCCCACCCATGGCCGGGTTTTAATGCCCCGTGCGAGCCCTCCCAGCCCCTTTAACTCCCGTTTTTAACCGGCTCTCTCGGCAAGCAGCGCTCGGGCACCGCCTGCAAGAGTTACCCGCACCGAGGGCCGGTAATTAATTAATTAATTAATTAACTAATTAACGAACCCCCGTTTTACCGCGGGATCCACCGAGGGTTCCGACCCGACCCTCCCCTCAGGCGGAAATACCGAGGGTTCCCCCCCCACCCACCTCTCAGCACCGCGGTTTCCCCCGTTACCTCCCGTGGCGGGTCCCGCCGGTCCGTGCGCGGCCGCCTCAGCTCCTCCTTCCTTCCTTCCGTCCTCCCCTCCTTCCTTTCCTTTCCCTTCCCTTCCCTTCCCTTCCCTTTCCCTTCCTCCTTCTCCCCTCCCGCCCCTTCCTCGCCCGGCCGGAAGCACCGGAAGCGCCCGCACCGCTTCCGGGAACGGCCCGCGGGGAGGGGGAGGGAGGGAAACCTGCAGCCAATCAGAGAGCGCGATGCCGGCCGCCTTCCGGTTCCGGGTGGTATAAAAAGCGCGCGCGGCGCGCGGGCCCGGCAGTCGCGGAGGAGGCGCCGCCGGGGGCTGAGGGAGTGCGTGAGGGTGAGCGGGCTCCTGCGAACGCTCGGAGTCGAGCGGCGCATCGTGAATGGCGTTTAGAGGTCGCCCCGTATCTGTTTGAGCTTTGAGGAGTGGCTTGGGCGTCCCTCGGAGGGAGGGTTAAGGTCTCATTATGTCTGTTTGAGCTCTGAGGGTGGGTTTGGAGGGGTTCTCTGTGTCCCTTTGAGCCTTTAGCGTGGGTTTAAGCGTCTCTCAGGGGGATTTAGAGGCTTCTCCGTGTGTGTTTGGACTTTTGGGGGGGATTTTAGGGGTGTATCTCTCGGGGAAGGGGTTAGGGTCCCTTCACGTCAGCTTAAGCCCTCAGACGGGGCTTAGGGCCCCTCCATGTCTAGTTGGGCCCTTACGGCAGGGTTAGGGGTCCCTCAATATCTATTTGGCCTCTTAAGGCAGGGTTAGGGGTCCCCCGATGTATATTTGGCCTCATAGGGCAGGGTTAGGGGTCTCCCAATGTCTCTTTGGAGCTCTAGGGAGGGTTAGGGGTCCCCCGATGTATATTTGGCCTCTCAGGGCAGGGTTGGATGTCCCCCAATGTCTGTTTGGCCTCTTAGGACAGAGGTAGGGCTCCCCCTCATGCCTGTTTGGGCGCTTGGGCAGAGTTGGGGGTTCCCCAATGTTTGTTCAGGCTCTGAGTGTGGAATTTAGGGTTCCCCTGTGTCTGTCTGGTCCCTCAGGGAAGGTTGGGATCCCCTGCTGTGGTCCTTGGGGTGGAATTAGGGCTTCCCCCGTGTGTGTTTGGGTCCTTGGGGTGGGTGGGCTCTGGCAGGGATGGTTCTTGGTGCTGGGGACCTTAATTCCCTCAGGTCTGTGCTGGTGGGGGGGCTGTGTAGGGGGGTCCCCTCAGATCCCTAGGAAAGGACTGGGAATCTCAGAACATTTTGGGTTGGAAGAACCTCAAGGATGTTTCCACTCCCACCCCCTGCCATGGACAGGGACACCTTCCACAGCCCTGTGCTTGTCCTCTGGGGGACTGCATTTATTCCTACGTGTGTTCTGAGGCCATAAAGCAATATTTTACCTCCCTGCCTTGCCCTGCAGGGCTTAATTCCCACCCTCCCTGGTGCATCCCTGCCCATCCCCACGGGCAGGGAGTGCCACCCCGCTGTCTCTCTACCCTCAGACCGGGCGGGATGGCGGACGAGGAGATCGCTGCCCTGGTGGTGGACAACGGCTCGGGGATGTGCAAGGCGGGGTTTGCTGGCGATGATGCCCCCCGCGCTGTCTTCCCCTCCATCGTGGGGCGGCCGCGGCACCAGGGCGTCATGGTGGGCATGGGCCAGAAGGACAGCTACGTGGGCGACGAGGCGCAGAGCAAGAGGGGCATCCTCACCCTCAAGTACCCCATCGAGCACGGCATCGTCACCAACTGGGACGACATGGAGAAGATCTGGCACCACACCTTCTACAACGAGCTGCGCGTGGCGCCCGAGGAGCACCCGGTGCTGCTCACCGAGGCGCCCCTCAACCCTAAAGCCAACAGGGAGAAGATGACGCAGATCATGTTCGAGACCTTCAACACCCCGGCCATGTACGTGGCCATCCAGGCCGTGCTGTCCCTCTACGCCTCGGGCCGCACCACGGGCATCGTGATGGACTCCGGCGACGGCGTCACGCACACGGTGCCCATCTACGAGGGCTACGCCCTGCCCCACGCCATCCTGCGCCTGGACCTGGCCGGCCGCGACCTCACCGACTACCTCATGAAGATCCTCACCGAGAGGGGCTACAGCTTCACCACCACGGCCGAGCGCGAGATCGTGCGCGACATCAAGGAGAAGCTGTGCTACGTGGCGCTGGACTTCGAGCAGGAGATGGCCACGGCCGCCTCCTCCTCCTCGCTGGAGAAGAGCTACGAGCTGCCCGACGGGCAGGTCATCACCATCGGCAACGAGCGCTTCCGCTGCCCCGAGTCCATCTTCCAGCCCTCCTTCCTGGGCATGGAGTCCTGCGGCATCCACGAGACCACCTTCAACTCCATCATGAAGTGCGACGTGGACATCAGGAAGGATCTGTACGCCAACACCGTGCTGTCCGGGGGCACCACCATGTACCCGGGCATCGCCGACCGCATGCAGAAGGAGATCACGGCGCTGGCTCCCAGCACCATGAAGATCAAGGTGGGCACGGTGTGGTGGTTGTGAGGGTCTCTAGGATGAGGTGTGAGATGAGGAATCTGACTCCATGTTCTCAGAAGGCTAATTTAGTATTATATTGTGTTAAAAGAATGCTATACTAAAGTAAAAGATGAGGAATCTGACTCCATGTTTTCAGAGGGCTGATCTATTATAATAGAGTATCATTTTATGATATTATATTAAAAGAATATGATACTAAAGAAAAAGATGAGGAATCTGATTCCATATTCTCAGAAGGCTGATTTATTATTATAATAGAGTATCATTTTATGATATTATATTAAAAGATTACTATACTAAAGAAAAAGATGAGGAATCTGATTCCACATTCCCAGAAGGCTGATCTATTATTATAATATAATAATATTTTATTATATTATATTAAAAGAATGCTATACTAAAACTGTAGTAAAGAAAAAGAGGAGGAATCTGACTCCATATTCCCAGAAGGCTGATCTATTATTATAGTATAATAATATTTTATTATATTATATTAAAAGAATGCTATACTAAAACTGT
The DNA here is from genome assembly GCF_037042795.1 of Molothrus aeneus. Lineage (NCBI taxonomy): Eukaryota > Metazoa > Chordata > Aves > Passeriformes > Icteridae > Molothrus > Molothrus aeneus. Next base: position 3,334,865 of record NC_089658.1, on the reverse strand, counting down.
AGTAAAGAAAAAGAGGAGGAATCTGACTCCGTATTCTCAGAAGGCTGATCTATTATTATCATATCATATCATGTTATGATATGGTATTATAATAATGCTATACTAAAGAAAAAGATGAGGAATCTGCCTCCATATTCTCAGAAAGCTGGTTTATTATTTTATGATATTATATTTAAAGAATGCTATACTGTCACAGACACATTTTCTGAAAAATCCTTTCACTGGGATTTTTCTCCTGAGAAGCTGAGAGGCCCCAGAAAGGAAATGTAAACAGTAACTATCTGATGGCTGTGGAATGTGCTCTGGGGATTGTTTACCAACAGGTGCATCTTTGATTGGTCTCATGGGAATTGTTTTCATTTGGTGACCAATGACAGCCAGGCTGTGAGCAGTCACAGGATTTCATTATCATTCCTTTCCTTGGTAGCCTTCTGCTGTCTCCTTTTGCTATCTTTAGTGTAGTTTTAATATATCATTTTCTTTTAATGTAATATGTGGTGGTGTCCCAGGGTCCCAGGATGAGGGAAGAGATGAGAATCTTGACTCCATGTTTCAGAAGGCTGATTTATTATTTTATTATATATTTTATATTAAAAGAAAATGATATACTAAAACTATACTAAAAGGATAGAAGAAAGGATTTCATCAGAAGGCTTGCAAGGAAAAGGAATGATAATACAATCTTGTGGCTGACCAGAGAGTCTGAGACAGCTGGGCTGTGATTGGCCATTAATTAAAAACAACCACATGAGACCAAAGATGCACCTGTTGCATTCCACAGCAGCAGATCATTGTTTACATTTCATTCCTGGGGCCTCTCAGCTCCTCAGGAGAAAAAGATCCTAGCAAAAGGATTTTTCATAAAATTTGTCCTTGACCATAATATATATCATAAAATAATAAATCAGTCTTCTGAAACATGGAGTCAAGGTTCTCATCTCTTCCCTCGTCCTGGGGATCCACAAACTCCACCACACTATACTGAAGAAAAAGAAAGGATACATCAGAAGGCTTTGCAAGAATGAATAATAAAAACTCGTGACTCCTCAGAGCCTTGACACAGCTGGACCATGATTGGTCATTAAATGAAAACAATTCATATGCTGGGTAAACAATCTCCAACATCCCGTTCCAAAGGGAGAAGCTGAAGCTTCTCAGCTTCCTAGGAGAAGAAATCCTGGCTCAGAAGGGATTTTTCAGAAAAGGTCCCAGTGACAGGCAGGGAGGGCAGGGTGGGCACAGGGGGGTGGAACAGCTCTGACCCCCTCTCTGTGTCTCTCCTGGTGCAGATCATCGCCCCCCCTGAGCGCAAGTACTCGGTGTGGATCGGGGGCTCCATCCTGGCCTCGCTCTCCACCTTCCAGCAGATGTGGATCAGCAAGCAGGAGTACGACGAGTCCGGCCCCTCCATCGTGCACCGGAAATGCTTCTAGAGGGGCTGCTGGCACCCCCTGAGCCCTGCTGGCAGCATCCCCTCCTTGCTAGCAGCACCCCCCACTCTCCCTGCCAGCAGCACCCCCGACCCTCCTGGCACCCCCTCAGACCTTGTTATTCCACTGCTCCTTAGCTCCCAGTCCCTTGTCCAGGTACTAATTAGTAATTAGTGTGTGTGTGTGTTTTAATGGCTCGTTAGGCTCCTGCTCCTCTTCTTCAGGCGGAGGGTTGTTCACTTTCCCTGTGTAACACCCATAGGATGACACTAAAGTTAGGTTTGTCACCTCTAGGTTTGTCACCTCTAGGTTCCTTTGTAGGAAAAGAAATAAACTTCCCAGGTTTAAACACTTAAAAAAAAAAAAAATAGCTGTTTTTGCTTGCTTTCTTTCAGGGGTGGGTGCTCTATCCCCTTATTGGGGTGAAAGGTTTTGGGATTCTGACCTGGCTTGAAGTTAAAGCTTAGCCTGAATTTTGTTTTCTGAATTCTCTTTAAATCCCATCACAGTCCCTGTGCTGCTCGGACCATTTTAAGAGCTGTTAGGCAGCAAAGCGTGCCTGGAATGTGGCTCTTGCAGCCTGACTGGACTTTCATGGTAACTTGGCTTTTTTTAGAACACAAACAGCTCTTCTTGTCAGAAAAAGTCGGTGCCTTGGCACAGGAGTTGGTCACCGGAGTGGTGGCCTCTCCTTTTTTGGGAGAGGATGAGGAGATGGTGCAGCGGATAGTGCTGAAGAGCGGGCAGCTTCGCACAGCTGGGCCCTCCGGCGTTGGTGGGGTATCTACGGGAGCTGCTCGCCCACGGGGGAGGGATGGCAGCCGCTTAATTACTGAGGTAGCGTTAATTACAGGTGGTCGTGGCGGGGAAGCGGCGCGGGACTGCGAGCCCCTCGCCGCGCTCCGGCCTTTAAACCCTCGGCCGCCCGCCCATTGGCTGGTCATGGCAGAGCTAGCCAATCAGCAGCGCCTTCGCCTCGGGAGGGCGTTACCGCCTACACTGCCGGACTCGATTTCCCAGCGCGCACCGCGCTCACCGCAGCACTTCCGCTTCCGGTCCGTTAGGGTGAGATAGCACGGAGCTGGGAGGACTTGGGGGGACACGGCCGGGCCCCCGTGAGGCGGGGAGGGAGACACGGCCGGGCTCCCGTGAGGTGGGGAGGGGAGGGAGACACGGCCGGGCCCCCGTGAGGTGGGGAGAGGGACACGGCCCGGATCCCCGTGAGGTGGGGAGAGGGACACGGCCCGGATCCCCGTGAGGTGGGGAGGAGAGGGAGACGCGGCCGGGATCCCCGTGAGATGGGGAAGGAGACACGGCCGGGATCCCCCTAAGCTGAGGGGAGAGTCTGCGGGGAGAACAGCCAATATCCCCCTGAGCTGAGGGTCTGGGGAGAACATGTCCTGACCCCCCTGAGCTGAGGGAGGGTCTGGGGGGGCACAGCCGGGATTCCCCTGAGTTGACAGGGGAATCGGGGCTCTGGGGACGGGGAGCCACGGCCGGGACTCCTGAGCTTAGGGGATCTGGACTGTGGGGATGGAGGAGCTGAGGCGGGAGTTGGGGCTGTGGGGACGGATCCACGGCCAGGATCCCTGAGCTGAGGGGGAGATCGGGACTCTGGGGACGGGGGGCCGGGACCGGGAGCCACTGGCCAGGATGCCCCTGAGCGCCGAGGGTCGGGGCTGTGCCCGGCGCTCTATGGGCGCTGTGCCCGATAGATGAGGGAGGCTCGCTGTGTGCGGGGTGTCACTCGGCTGTGTCCCCAGGCGCCATGGCCCTGCCGGAGTGGCACATCGCAGTGAAGCTGGCCGAGCAGCCGCTGGCCCCCAAAGCCATCCTGCGCCTGCCCGAGACCGAGCTGGGCGAGTGCCCGCTGGGCGGCTGCAGCATCTCGCACCTCAAGCAGCTGATCACGGGCAAGCTGCAGGAATCCATGCCGGACCCCGAGCTCATCGGTGCGTGCCCCGCCGGAGCCTGGCGCCGTCCCTCCGCTTGGGGACACCCTCGGCCCGTCCTCGCCGCGGCCGGGATGCGATATCCCGCTGGTGGTGGTGGTGGTGGGAGGGCTCGGTGTTCGTTGCGTTTCCTTGGGATCACGGCGCTCCAGCCATGGCAGTGCCCTTGTTCGGGAATATTTGGGCTTTCCACCAGCTCTGTGTCCTTGTGAGAGCTCTCATGAGAGCTGAGAGGGAGGTCAGCTCTTACGCAGGTGGTGATTATGCCATCTCCTCTAGATCAGCTCTGTGATTGCCTTCCTGGTTCTCAGCTCCACAGCTTCCTTGTTTTTTTTCCCTAGCCAGTTGGAGCAGCTACAGCTGCTCAGTAACCCTTGGGCTCTAAGGCAAACCTAGAGACCCCCAGCTGGTTCTGAAAGCACCACAGGTGTTTATCTTCAGGTGTTTCTGCCCCCCAGACCTGATCTACTGTGGCCGGAAGCTGAGGGATGACCAGACCCTGGATTTTTATGGAATCCAGTCTGGCTCCACTGTCCATGTCCTGCGCAAGTCCTGGCCTGAGCCTGACCAGAAACCAGGTGAGGAGCTGTGGGGATTGCCCCTTGGATTCTCCTTGGGATGTGTTTTATTAGGGACTGAGCTTCTCTAGGGATTCACTGCTGTGGAGGTTTCCAGGAGAATGAATCCCCGTGTTTGGGAACTCCCCACCTCTCCCAGCAGCACCTGGGTGTTGGTTTTCCTGCTGACACAAGAGTTAAGGAATGAACTGTGCACCATGGAGAGAGGGATCATCCCTTCCTTAATTGCCTGTGATCCATTCTAGGGCATTGCCAGGGGATCTGGAGCAAAGCCCCAGGGATGAGCAGGCTGCTGTGTGCCTGACTGTACAAAGAGAGGAGCTTGAGCTGGCATTCCTGTAATGGCACATGTGGGAGGATATTCCTGACTATTTTTATGATCTGAGAGTGCAGCAAGTCATTACTCTGCAGTGACTGCACGCAATCCAAGGATGTTAGAGGATCCCTGTTGCAGCATGGAGGTCTCAGTGGGCTGTGGAGGGGCTTTGAGGGCTGTCAGAGGCCCAGCTGTGTTTTGTTGAGGTGTTTTCTCCCCTCAGAGCCTGTGGATAAGGTGGCAGCAGTCCGGGAATTCCGTGTGCTGCACACTGCCCTGCACAGCAGCCCTGCCTACAGAGATGCCGTGAGTGCTCTGCTCCCTCCCGGGGGGAATTCAGCTGTCCCCTCCCTCTGGGGACAGCCACACAGTGGGTGACACTCCCAACCTGCTCTGCTTTCCCTGGCAGGTCTTCAAGATGCTGGGAAACAAGGAATCCCTGGATCAGATCATTGTGGCTACTCCTGGCCTCAGCAGCGACCCCGTGGCTCTGGGTGAGTCTGGCTGTGATCCAGAGGATCTGAGGAAGGCTTGGATTCCTGATGGGGGAAGGGACAGACACAAATCTAGGTTGAATTCCTGGTAGGGAGAAGAGAGAGTTAAAAAAACCCTCATTTTTGTCCCTTTGGAGCATGAGTTGGTGACTGCTGAAGTCTCAGTCGTGATCCATTGGTGATGTTTGGAGATGGATCCTGGCTTTAGAAGGCCCAGGGAAAGGAGGGTTGGAGCTCTCATTGGGGATGGATCCTGGCTTTAGAAGGATCAGGGAAAGGAAGGATGGAGCTCTCTCCTTGGGAATGGATCTTGGCTTTAGAAAGATCAGAGAAAGGAGGGATGGAGCTCTCTCCTTGGCTTCAGAAGGGTCAGGGAAAGGAGGGATGGAGCTCTCTCCCCACTGCAAAGTGCTCCAAAGTGGTCCACTAAATCCAGCCTGTTCTGGGATGGTGGCAGCCCGAGGCAGGTGGAATTTGGGATGTTATAGAATGGTTTATTAAATCCAGCCTGTTCTGGGATGGTGGCAGCCTGAGGCAGGTGGAATTTGGGGTGTTATAGAATGGTTCACTGAATCCAGCCTGTTGTGGGATGGTGGCAGCCTGAGGCAGGTGGAATTTGGGGTGTTATAGAATGGTTCACTGAATCCAGCCTGTTGTGGGATGGTGGCAGCCCAAGGCAGGTGGAATCTGGGATGCAGTCCCAGCCTGGCTGCAGGGAGCTGGGGCCCAGCTTCCATCCTGCCCTTGAGGTGGAGCACCCACGGGATCTACAGGAAATAGCCGCATCCCTTTTGTCCCTTGGGTGTGTGGCTGTGACCAAGAGCCTCTCCGGGAACACAAAGGCTTCAGAGGAACAATGGGAGTGTTTGTGGTGTTTACTCATGACTCATTTCCTGGAAAACAATTCCTATTTATTTGTCCCTGTGGCTTTTGTGTGACTGGGTCCTGTTTGCTGTATCCTGTCTCACTGCCTTTCCTGGTCTGTTGCAGGAGTTCTGCAGGACAAGGATCTGTTCTCTGTGTTTGCAGACCCCAACATGCTGGACACGTAAGTTCCCTGAGCTGGGGCAGTGATTCAGCAGTGTCTTTGTGTCCCTGTGTGTCACCTGGGTCATTCCTCTCAGGAAACACAGATCCACCGCTTGGGTTAATCCAGAGGGTGTTTGGTGGGAGGCAGGGCCATCATCACCTCCAGACTGGGGTTCAGACCTGGATGAATTGCTCACAGCAGAGAGCTGCTCCCATGAGAACCTTGGAAAAGTCAGCATGAGTCCAGAGGGATCCTTGGAGAGCCAAGGGAAGGTCCAGCATGGGTCCAGAAGGATCCTTGGAGAACTGAGGAAAGATCTTATGTGAATCCAGAAGGATTCTTGGTGAACAAAGGCAAGGTTGGGTCCAGAAGGATCCTTGGTGAACTGAGGCCAGGTCCCCCATGGGGTCCAGAAGGATCCTTGATGAACCAAAGCAAGGTCCAACATGGGGTCCAGGAGGATCCTTGGAGAACCAAGGAAGGGTCTAATGTGAATCCAGAATGATCCTTGGTGAACCAAGGCAAGGTCCAACATGGATCCAATAGGATCCAAGGCTGGGTCCACCATGGGTCCAGAAGAATCCTTGGTGAGCCAATATGGGGTCCAGAATGATCCTTGGTGAACTGAGCAAAGGTCTAATGTGAATCCAGAAGGATCCTTAGTGAACTGAGGCAAGGCTGGGTCTAGAAAGGGTCCTTGGTGAACTGAGGCAATGTCCAGCGTGGGTCCAGGAGGATCCAAGGGCAGGTCCAGCGTGGATCCAGGAGGATCCAAGGGCAGGTCCAGCGTGGGTCCAGGAGGATCCAAGGGCAGGTCCAGCGTGGATCCAGGAGGATCCAAGGGCAGGTCCAGCGTGGATCCCGAAGGATCCAAGGGCAGGTCCAGCGTGGATCCAGAAGGATCCCTGGCTGCCTGGAGGAGTTTGTGCCGGCAGCAGTGGCAGTGCCCTGGGTGCCTCAGGGCTGGCTCCTGGCTTGCCCCATGCCTGCGCTCAGCTGTGCCCGTTTGTGCCCAGGCTGATCCCGGCTCACCCTGCCCTGGTGAACGCCATCGTGCTGGTGCTGCACTCGGTGGCGAGCAGCACCCCCCTGCCAGCCCCGGACACGTCCTCGCGGGCCATGGCCCTGGGCTCCTACCGGGACATGCCAGGTACGTCCACCTGCAAGGGGAACTCTCAGGGTGCTCAGCCAAAAACTCCACAGGGATCTCATCTGCTCCCAATTCCTGCTTGTTTGCCACATCCTTTTATTCCCCTTTCTGGTGCAGGTGGCTTTCTCTTTGAGGGGCTCTCTGATGATGAAGATGACTTCCACCAGGTAAGCAGCCAGGTTGGGTGAGCACTTCTTTTTGGGTTTAATTTGTAGCCCTGAGACTCCCAAGCTCTTCCTTTCCGTTTGGTGAGCAGCACAAGCTGCTCTGGCTCCCCAGGGGGATGTGGAGACAAACATATTGATCCTGGCTGCTTCCATGCTGCTCAGGAGAGGGTTTTCCTCAGTACTGAACACACAACAGGAAAATAGAACAGAGGAAATGCTCTCACAGCCATAGTGGAGCGTGGGAATGTTGATCCCTGCCTTTCTGCACTCTTCCTCTCCATAGGACAAAAAGTTCTGTATGAAAAACTGGATATATGGGTCCAAACGTGCCTGTAGCAGGGAATTGTTTTGTTCCAGGCTGACATCACCCTGGTTTGGGGCTGGTGGATGATAGATTGAAAGGTTTCCTGCCAATTTCCACAGCTGACTCTGTGGAAAAAAAGCACATCCCACTCTGGCATTTTTGTCTTTCAGAACTTCCACCCTTGGGACATTTGGGTATGGTAGGACAGGGATCTGTGGTTTGACTGGGACACAAACACCGAGAGAGGTCACAGCTGGGGCTTTTGTCTCTCTCTCTCTCTCCACACAGAGCACCAGGTCCACCCCTTCCAGCAGCACGTCCAGCTCGCGCCCGGCCTCGCTGGGCTACGCGGGGGCGGCGGGGCCCCGGCCCATCACCCAGAGCGAGCTGGCCACGGCCCTGGCCCTGGCCAGCACCCCCGAGAGCAGCTCCCACACACCCACCCCGGGCACACAGGTAACACCTGGGGCCGCCACACCTGCCTCTGCATTCCCTCAGGGATGGCTTCTCTTCCCTTTGATCCTACCGTGGGCACCCAGGGAACAGCCAGCACCAGTCCTGCTCTGCGATGGCACACCTGGCTGTGCATTCCCTCAGGAAGGAGTTCCCTGTGTGATCCCATCCCTGGCACACCTGGCTGTGCATTCCCTCAGGGGAGAGTTCCCTGTGTGATCCCAGCCCTGGCACACCTGGCTCTGCATTCCCTCAGGGGAGAGTTCCCTGTGTGATCCCAGCCCTGGCACACCTGGCTGTGCATTCCCTCAGGGGAGAGTTCCCTGTGTGATCCCAACCCTGGCACACCTGGCTGTGCATTCCCTCAGGGGAGAGTTCCCTGTGTGATCCCAGCCCTGGCACACCTGGCTGTGCATTCCCTCAGGGAGGAGTTCCCTGTGTGATCCCAGCCCTGGCACACCTGGCCCTGCATTCCCTTAGGGAGGAGTTCCCTGTGTGATCCCAGCCCTGGCACACCTGGCTCTGCATTCCCTCAGGGAGGAGTTCCCTGTGTGATCCCATCCCTGGCACACCTGGCTCTGCATTCCCTCAGGGAGGAGTTCCTTGTGTGATCCCATCCCTGGCACACCTGGCTCTGCATTCCCTCAGGAAGGAGTTCCCTGTGTGATCCCATCCCTGGCACACCTGGCTCTGCATTCCCTCAGGGGAGAGTTCCCTGTGTGATCCCAGCCCTGGCACACCTGGCTCTGCATTCCCTCAGGGGAGAGTTCCCTGTGTGATCCCATCCCTGGCACACCTGGCTCTGCATTCCCTCAGGGGAGAGTTCCTTGTGTGACCCCATCCCTGGCACACCTGGCTGTGCATTCCCTCAGGGAGGAGTTCCTTGTGTGATCCCATCCCTGGCACACCTGGCTCTGCATTCCCTCAGGGGAGAGTTCCTTGTGTGACCCCATCCCTGGCACACCTGGCTGTGCATTCCCTCAGGGAGGAGTTCCCTGTGTGATCCCATCCCTGGCACACCTGGCTCTGCATTCCCTCAGGGAGGAGTTCCTTGTGTGATCCCATCCCTGGCACACCTGGCTCTGCATTCCCTCAGGGAGGAGTTCCTTGTGTGATCCCAGCCCTGGCACACCTGGCTCTGCATTCCCTCAGGGATGGGTTCTCTTCCCTTTGTTCCCAGCCCTGCACCCAGAGAACAGCCCTGCTCTGGGCTGGCACACCTGGCTGTGCCTTCCCTCATGCAAATCCACGTGATCCTTATCTTCCACACAATCCCAGCACCCCGGGGACAGCCAGCACAGCCTGGTCAGCTCTGGGGCACCTTCCTTCCCTCCTGGAGGAGCTCCTTTCCCTGTGGGATGGAGGGTGAGGGCTGCTGCAGGTGTTGCTGTGTGCTGGTTCCTTCTCCTGACCTGTCACCTCCTCCTAGGGCCACTCCTCCGGGACGTCCCCAATGTCATCCAGTGTGCAGTCGGGGACACCCATCACCAACGACCTGTTCAGCCAGGCCCTCCAGCACGCCCTGCAGGCCTCAGGGCAGCCCAGCCTCCAGGTCAGTGGCAGCCCCTGGAATCCTGCACCCCCTGGCATCTCCCAGCTGCCTCCTGTGGTGGGACATCAGCCTGGGAGGGGCACCACTGGTGCCTTTTTGGGCTACCTAAAAACAGAGGCCAGACAACATTAAAAGAATAAAAAGCAATTCTATTTATTGAAGGGTCATTTGGGGCAGATAAAGCCCCCCAGGGGCAACACCCAAAAATGGGTGATGGCTCATGGGTTTTCAGACTTCTGTAAATTTGGTCCATTTGCATATTGGGGGTTAATCTTCTAATTACACTTTCAGGTAATGAAGTCATTTACCCCAAGTTTCTAAAAACACAGGCCTGACAAAATTAAGGGAAGAAAAAGCTGTTCTATTTATTGAAAGGCCTTCAGGTACATTTGGGGCAGGTAAAGCCCCCAGGGGTTTACCTGGGGGTAACGAACAATGGCTCACAGGTTTTCACACTTCTATAAATTTGGTCCATTTGCATATTGGGAGTTAATCTTCTAGTTACACCTTCAGATAATGAAGTTATTTACCCCCAGTTTGCTCCTCCAGCTCACTTTTGTTTACATTTCTGGGGCCTGAGGCAGAGAGATGTCCTTGATTGCCAGGCCTGGAGAGGAATTGTTGTGTCTGCCCAAAATGGGAAAGCAGCAGCTCATACTGTATATGGAGTTTAGAATTATACAAAGAATTACAGGATTACAAATGTATGAAAAATATAAAAGCTGAAGTCCAAAGGCATCATCACAGCCACTGCAGAAGTACTGGGTGGAACTGGAATGGAGGTGTTACAAATGCATATTTTATTGTTGGCTTTTTGCAAATATTAAGATAAATACTATATGTATAATGTTAAAAGAATTTTTATTTCTGCTACTAACAAAAAACTTAGACATAGTAATAGTAGTAGCTAATATAGTTATAAATGAACTCTTTTTAATCAAGATAACATCCAGTGAACATATAATGAAGACCTTGCTATTAATATACTATCAACATTTATCATCTGAAGAAAGTAGACTTAAAGCCCAGACTAAAAGTAATAAAGAAAAAAAGCCAAAACCACAACTAAGAAACATGCATACTCTAAAAAAACAAACCCAAAGAACCACAAAATTGTACCTAAAATATATAAACTAGTTTATAGAAAAATGTAAATATACATAAGAATCTATGAATATACAAGCTAATGTAATAGAAAAAGTATTTTAAAAATATCCCTGAAAGTAAGTGTGCTCTTGGCTGAGTTCCAAGATGCACCCAGCCATAATCTTTACTATCTTTATCTCCTATTGTCTTTTATTAAACTTCTAAATTTTACCAAAAAAAAAAAAACCAAACCCCCTTTTTCACAGAGGGGTGGTGGCTTTAGGGACTTTGCAGCATCACTGAGCTTTCAGGAGCTGTTTGCACAGGAGCTGCTCAGGTGGGTGGGAAACAAGTTCACCCTCCTATGAAAATGTCAACATTTAAAAACCACATTTTGAAAGTAAAATAAAGGACAGTAGGAGACAAGGACCATAGAGCAAAGGTTATTACTATGAAAAACACGTTCACTCTCCTGTGAAAGTGTAAAAAAATTAATAAAGGACAATAGGAGACAAGGACCATAGAGGAAAGGTGATTATGGCATCAGCCAAGAGCCCCCTGTAATCTTTGGGGATATGTCCTGGTTTAGGGCAAATTTAACCCTAACCCCTTAAAAACCTTTTAATTACACCAGCCCTTTGCATATTCACAGACCCTTGTGCACAGTAAACTTTTCCCCAAAGTGGTTTACGTGTTCCAGGAATTGTTTAGCACATCTCTTCTTTGGATCTGCTTTTTTAGAGCACGTGGATTCCTGGATTGTGGTTTCAGTCCCTTTTTATCCCCTCCAGTTCTGGGCCCTGGCCCACACTGCCCTCAGAGGGTGAGTGCTGCTGGCTGGCACAGCTGTGCAGGTGTGCTCACCCTGTGTGTGGCAGATGTGTCCAGGTGTGCTCACCCTGTGTGTGGCAGATGTGTCCAGGTGTGCTCACCCTGTGTGTGGCAGATGTGCCCAGGTGTGCTCACCCTGTGTTCAGTGGGTGTTATCCCATCCCAGCAGGCACTGTAACACTGCACACTGATAGCAGCTGCTGCACTGAGCCTCATGAACAGAAATAAAATCCATATCTTTATAACAAAGTCACTTTACCACCACACATCTAAAATCCATTTTAATATTTGCCAAATGCCAATATTAAAATGTGTATCTATAACAGGTGGGACACTGGGCAGTGGGAAGGGCTGCTGGTTTTTCTGCTGGGATTCTCACACCAAACCTGCTGAGATTCTCATCCCAAACTTCTTTTTGCTGTGAGCAGAGCCAGTGGCAGCCCCAGCTGCAGCAGCTGCGAGACATGGGGATCCACGACGACGAGCTGAGCCTGCGGGCCCTGCAGGCCACAGGAGGGGACATCCAGGCTGCCCTGGAGCTCATCTTTGCTGGGGGGGCCCCCTAAATCTTTTCCTGGACTGGTGAGTTGTGCTGAGGCAGCAGCTGGGTTGGTTCTGTGTGTGGAGAGCACTGAAAGCAGCTCCAAATCCTCTCTCCGACCTCCTCAGGACTCAGCACGGAGAAGGGAAGAGGTGGCTCGGTGCTGGAGATGTGGCCCCTCCAGCTGTGCAATGTTTTATCTGTCACCACCCTCTGCCTGTTGTTTCATTCCCTCCATTAAATGGACCCTGCTCAGCTCCCTGCCTGCTGTGTGGGTCGTGCTCTGTCCCGGCTTGTGTTGCAGATCCCAGCAGGGCAGGAAGGGGAAGCATTGCTGGCCAGGGGTTATGTACAGATCATGAACAGGACAGGACTGCTGAGGAACACGTCTCAAGCTGTTTATTTTCCAGCATCACTCTCATTGCATGGATATGACAATGGGAAGATGCCAGCAGCAGCAGACAAAGAACTTAATGTTACAACTCACTTAAAAGTTTTTTGACCAATCCCACAAAGCAGAAGCACATTGACAGTAGTTCTATCCAATCACCATAAGCACATGTACCTTCTGTTAAAACAATGTTTGCTTATTTTGGATACAATACCTGCTTGTAAGCCTTAAATCACAATGCACAGAGCTCCATTATTAAGCTTAGAACGTCCTCATATCTTGCTAGATAAACTTTTCTGTAGCTTAGAGAGTTATTCTAGCTGAGTGTTAATACACAGACCATTGTTCTAGTTGTCCTTATTTTCTACATCTTATATAACTTTTCTGCTGACAAATCTTACGGCTCTCACTTAGCTCTAATTGCAGTTCTGCTGTCTCTGAGCCCTGCCTTTTGCAGCGTTCCCAAAACCCTCTGATTTTAAGGATTCCCACAAACTGCAGGAACAGCTCTGCCTCGGTGGGATGTGGTGCTTTCAGCAGAGGGCACGGCCACCACGAGGTGACAGTGACAGAGAAATGACAAGGGCTGAGTGGGAGCTGGAGAAATGCCCGGTGTGGGTTGCACCACGTGCTGCGGCTGCAAAGCCAATTAACGGCGTTCGCCTGTAATTGCAATCAGAGGGGGCAGCGAAAAGCCAGGCCTGGAGCTGGGCCCGGCATCGCTGGGATTGCGCGCCGGGGTTAACGAGGCGTGAAAACGGCAGCGGGTTCTCGGAGCAGAGAGCGCTCTCCTGCCTCACCTCCAGGCTGCTGTGCTGCCCTCTAATCCCTGCGCAGCTCTGTGATCCTCGCTGATAGCATCTCGGTGTCACCCTGCAAACGCGGGATTGTTCTCTGCGGGGAGCCCTGCGCTGATAGGCTTTAATCCTGTCGAGAGGATTAATGCCCGAGGGAGGGAGGGAGGGAAGGAGGGGCTGGTTTTGTGCTCAGTCTGGAGCAGATAAAATGTGATGGACATGAATGGCTTTCCTGACACCATCCTGCGTCCCTGCCCTCGGCACACACACGGATTTTATGTGTAAGAAAACTGATTAATCCCTTCCCATCCCTGGATCCTGCCTTTGCCGGGGTAGCACAGAGCACAGCACCCTCCTTTCCCCTGCTGGCAGCCCCAATCCTCCGGGATAACCACGGATTAGCCGGATCACAGATGCTCCTGCCCAAAGCTGGGGAGCATTGCAGGCTCTCCCGGCCACCAGCACGTCCAGTTTGCCTTCCTGCACCACCTGAATTCTCAATTTAGGGCTCATTGCTGTCCCAAAACAGTGGTTTTTGTGTCAGTCCTGAGATTTTTGATCCCTCTGTTGACCCACGTTTGGCATGAAGCCGCTTTTGCTGCTATTTCTGCTTCCCAACGCCCCCAGCGAGCTGAAAACTGCCTGGAATTTTTTGGGGTTTTTTTTGGGCTGGAAGTGACTTTTCACAGATTTCCTCTCCCAAACGACAGGGCTTGGCTGGGAGCAGCAGCTCAGGCACATGCACTGGCTGCAGCAGAGGAGAAGTTGGCAGAGCTGCCGCTCACGACATCGCTTCCCTCGCCCGGCAGAGCCGTGCCTGAGCACAGGGGGAGCTGCGGGGAGGGGGGAGAGGCTCTGCTGCCTCCTGCACGGCTGGGCAGCGCCTGAGCTCTGCTGCAGCAGCTCCTGCAGCACACAGGGAACTCGGAGCGGGCTGGGAGTGGTTCTGCAGCCGCCCCGGGGCTGCACGTTCCTGCTCCCAGCCTCACGTGGGAGGGATGCTCAGGGGCTCTGCAAGGGCAGGAGCAGCAGAACAGCAGGGAAAGGCTTGAAAGGAGAGGGTTAGGTTGGGTACCAAGGAGGAATTGTTCCCTCTGAGGGTGGGCAGGCCCTGGCACAGGTGCCCAGAGAGCCTGTGCTGCCCCTGGATCCCTGGCAGTGCCCCTGGCCTGCTGGAGGTATCCCTGCCCATGGCAGGGGTGGAATGGGGTGGCTTTAGCGTCCTTGTCACAAATTGTGAGTGGCTGAGGGTGACAGAGACAGAGCAAACTGATGCCTGTTCCGTGTGCTCCATCCCTGTGCCCCTCCTGCCACGTTGGGAGCAGAGTGGATCTGCTCTGCTTGGCTCTCAGTTCATCCCTCCTGCCCCTCTCACACTCCCTTCTCCAGCCCAGCAGCCCTGCCTGGGCTTTGCTGGGAGCAGACTGGGAAGTAGGTGTGGCCTGACCCTGGAAGAGCAGGAGGTCAGGCCACAGTTCCCCAGCGTCAGCAGGGACCTTCTGTTGGTGACATCAAAGAGCTGCTCTTGGTCTGCTTCCCTGCTGGCCTCACTGGGGCTGCCAGGGGAAGCTGTGACAGCAGGGATGGTTGGCAGCAGCTGCTTTTCCTCCCCTGTTTTCCATAATCCTGTTTTTCATCCCACTGCTGGACACCTGGAGGGGGTGGAGGTTTGGCTGGGCCCTGCACCATGTGTTTTCTGGAGCCCTTCTTCTCCTTGTCTCTCTCATTTTGGGCTGATTTGTCTCTGCTGGTTCATTTTCCAGCAAAAAGGTGGAGTGGAGGCAGAGCAGAATCTCCCAGGTGGCTTTTGCAGTGCCTCAAGCAATGTTGGACAGATTTCCATGGGATAATGTTGGCTCCTTGCTCCCCCAGCCTGACTATTCCCACTTTGTTCCAGTCACATCCTGGAGCTCCACACCTTGCCCTGAGCATATAAATTGCAGAAAATTGGTGAAGGTGACTTTCCCTGATTCTCCAGGATTTGTTGGGCAGGTACATCCAGCAGGAGCAGCAGCAGGAATTTGTCTGGCACAGCCTTTGCCCATCAACTTGCTTTTTTTGCAGAGGTTTCCTGGCTGCTCCCAGCTTTGTCCTTGTAGGAAAGGCCAAAACACACCAAAAGTTGGAGTTTTTCTTCCTTTCCCAGCTCTGTGCTGGTTCAGTGAGCTGAGGGGTCTCAGGGAGGGGACAAAAGAAGAAGGGACAGAGGTGTCCTTGGCAATAAGGACATTTTGGTCTTACTCTTTCTCAGGGAAACTCTGGAGAAAGGAGCAAAGTTCAGATTTGGGACAGCTGATGAGGTGAGAGCATGGAGACAGGGAAGGTGACACATGCCAGTGACCTGTGTCCTGTGGGGTTTGCTCCCTTCCCTGCCATGAATCACCATTTTCCTGTAAGAAGTGACAAAAAAGGAGCTCTGATTTCAGCCCTCAAAGCTCCCTTTTAAGGTTACAGAGTTGAGGCCCCACGTGATCCACAATAAAAACCAGGCAACTATTTTAATTTGTGAAAGCAGAAATGGGCTGAAAATGTCACCCTGTGAGAATATTTCTATTTCCTTATGTTCCCTTTTATATTTATAGTGTTCTAATATTCATAAACGTGTCCCAAAATCCCTTTGAGAGGGTTTTCCCCCCCCCTCTATCTGTGAAATAAATGCTGATTTAAGAGCAGGGTCTGCTGGTTCAGCAGGGATGAATTAATTCAGGGGTTGAGTTGGAGCTGTGGGGTTCCACTCTAGGAGCCATAAAAGCATCAGAGGGGATCCAGAATTCCTTTTTTTTCCTTCAAGGGCCAAGAACGGAGCCTGGAGCACAACTTTGGAGCAGGGTGAGCAGAGAAAAACCCATTTCTAAGAGATTTTCCAGCATCTGGCTGTCAGAGGTTGGGGCACTTTCAGAGCTGGGTGTTGGGAACAGAGCCCACACGAGGTTTGTCCTTCAACTGGCCAATCTGTGGCCTCTGTGTCACCCCTGGGGATGGCCTCAGGTGCCAGGAGGAGCTGTGGGACTGGGGCAGGTCCTGGGTGCCAGTAAAGCTTTGAGAGTTCCTTTTGGGGTGCACTGGGGCAGGAGGAGGTGACAAGGACAGGGCAGCCAGCAAGGACATTGTCCCCTGATGTCACTGGGGCAGGAGGAGCCAGGCCAGCAGGTCCCAGCATTTCCCTGCATGGTGCTGGATTAAAGTTCTGGAATGTTCTGCCCAGGGAGGTGATGGAGTCACCATCCCTGGGTGTGTTTAACAAAGCCTGGATGTGGCACTGGGTGCCAGGTGAGGTGTTGGGGCTGGGCTGGACTTGATGACCTTGAAGGTCTCTTCCAACCTGGTGATTCTGTGATTCTGTGAATTCTGTGGATCTGTGTGCTGTTCCTGGGGAGGGAAGCAGTGCTGGCCCCTCAGGATCCCTTTGTGGGGTTTTTCTGGCTGCCCTGAATCTCTGACCCCAGAGGATTCTCAGTTACACATCATTTAATCACCTCAGCTCCTGCCAGCTGCTGTCTGCTCAGATGAGTTCCCAGCTGTTTTAATGCCTTGTGAAGGCTGACCTAGAGCAGAGGCTAGACAGAGCTAAAGAATAAAGCAGGGATTTATTAAAAAGCCTCCATGGATCCACCTTGGGCAGCACAAGAGCCCAGCCAGGGCTACACCCAAGTTGAACCCAAAATGGTCACAAAAATGGACAGCTGGTCATGGGGTCTCTCACTTTTGTAAGTTCTGCTCCATTTGCATATTGGAGTTAATTGTCCAATTCCAGCTTTAGCCCATGCAGTCCCATCCTTGTTTTCTCTCTTCTTGTTTATGCCCTTGGGCCTGAGATCTGGATCCTTTGTCCTTGGTCCCCAGCTGGAGCAGGAATTGTTCTGTCTCCCTGCTCTGTGCAGAGAGCTCACCATCCCATAATATGAAGCCCAGACCCACACAATAAATCCAAAAAGTAGAAAAGCTAAACCTGAGGCATCAGTTTTGTTCTCCCCCCACCCCATTCCTCATCCCCATTTTCCTCCCTGAGCTGATCCCTGTCCCAAAGGGGCCCTGTGGGACCGGGCTGGCCCCACAGCAGGTGACAGGCGGCACCAGGAAGGACAGATGGGACATGGGAAGAAAGGAAAGCTCTTCCCTGCCCAGCCTAGTGCAAAAAGGAGCCAAAGGATGTCTGGGGACATCCTGCTGGAAGAGAGGGAGAGCTCCCCATGGGTGTGCTGATCCCCGTGTCACCACAGCCACTGTCCCTCTGCATCACCAGGCCCGGGGTGGCTCTCAGGGGTCACACTGGGAAGGAGAAGTGGGACAGACCCTTTCCCCTCCCTTTTTTCCTTGTCACTCCCTTCCTGTCGAGACAGATACTGCTGCTGGAAGAGCTCCAAGGTCACAGCCAAGGAGTTGTTTTTCCTGAGCTTGGGTTTTTGAGGCCAGAGAGGGCTCTGGCACTTGCCCAGCAGCCTCTCCAAAGCCAGGTGAGTTTGTTTGGACTCCCTGCAGAAAAATGCAGGCTGAAATTCCAGACAGATTGCAGAGAGGTCAGACCTTAACCAGCTGTGTGCAGGAGGATTTTGTATCTCTTCTGGGGCTGATAAGGGGGGTTATCATCTTGGGTGGGGGATAGTGGTGCTGGAGCCTCCCTGGGCATTCCAGAGCTGCTGGCAGGTGTGGGAATCCCATTTTGGGGAGCCTGAGATGTGGCCATCCCCATTGCAGTGCTGCCCTGGAGCATGGCACACAGGGAAGGAAGGCTCAGGAACTGCAGAACACCTCACAGGGACATGGAGCTCTCATGGTGGGAGTGTGGTGGGCAGAGCCACCCATTCCTGTTCTTTTTGTTGTTCTAACCTTGTTTCACTGGCT
Organism: Molothrus aeneus; assembly: GCF_037042795.1. Taxonomy (NCBI): domain Eukaryota; kingdom Metazoa; phylum Chordata; class Aves; order Passeriformes; family Icteridae; genus Molothrus; species Molothrus aeneus. Next base: position 3,316,951 of record NC_089658.1, on the reverse strand, counting down.
GAGACTCCACACTGGATTTTGTTAACTCTGCCTTTTTGGCACCCCTGCCTCGTTTCATGTCCCACCAATGAGTCCCCTCTTGTGGGAAATGAATTTGTAGAAATTTCTCCAAGTTTGATATTTGTTTACATACAAATACACACTATGTAAACATATTATTTTTGTTTACATAGTATGTAAACCTACACACCATGTAAACATCCTATTTGTATGTAAACAAATGTCAAACTTGGAGAATTTTCTACAAATTCATTTCCCACACCCTCTGAGGATGTGACACCTTCAGATGTGATGCTCCAGAGGGGGTTTGGTGACAAGGGTGGGCTGTGGCCAGTCCTCAGGCAGGACCTGTGACCAGTAAATCACATTGTGACACTGGTCTGGAAGGTCCTGGGCAAGCCCCTGGGCTTTCATTTGGAGGCATGGGAAGAAGGGGACTCCCAGCTGGGGTTTTATGCTGCTCTCAAAATCACTGAGTGCAAATCAGCTCGGTCACGAGTTCCCTTCTGGCCAAATCTCTTGGGAAATCTTTTCTGGGGGGTGAAATCTACAGGAAAGTTTCATTTTAGGGGCAGGTGGCTCCTCCACCCCTTTCCTGAGTGGTTTGTAAAGCTCTGGGGGTGGCTCTGAGCTCATTTGGGCACCTTTGGTGGCACTTGTGCTGTGCTGTCCTTTGGCAGAACCCATGGGGGAACTTGTGCCAACTGCTCAGAGCCCCCAGCCTCAATCCAGCTTGAAGAGGTGAGCCTGGAGAGCTGGGAAGTTCCCAAACTCTGCAGGGCTGTGACCTTGGGGAAGCATGGTTGAGGTTTTTTGGTTGCTGCCTGCCAGGAACGTGAGCTGGGGAGGGAGAATTTGGGTGTGGAGAGCAGAAACTGCAGCAGCTGATCAAAGATCTGCTCTGCTCGCTTCCCTCCTCACTCTGTCAGCTGGGGAATGAAGGGTCTGTCAGCACCACGAGGAGCTGTGAGGGGGATTTCACTGATTGCCACTCCAAAGCCAGCCTTCTCAGGCAGCCTGTTCCCAAAATGAGGACTGGGAGCTCTGATCTTCCAAAAGTTCTGTCCAACCTCCTGGGCTGACAGTCCCTCCCACAGCTTCAGCACAGGATTTCCCAGGTGCAGCATCCCAGTCTTCTCTGGGAAGGGTGATGGAAAGGGGGATGAGGAACATGCTCGTCCTTTGTCCAGCTTGTCCCAATGGAAAAGAGGGGATGAGGAACATCATCATCCTGTGTCCAGCTGATCCAAACCTTGTCTGGGAAGTGCTGATGGAAAAGGGGCAATCAGGAACATCCTCATCCTGTGTCCCCACCTCATCCCAATCTTGTCTGGGAAGGGAGGATGGAAAAGGAGCATGAGGAACATCCTCTTCCTTTGTCCAGATGATCCCAACCTTGTCTGGGAAGGGAGGATGGAAAAGGGGATGAGGAACATCCTCTTCCTTTGTCCAGCTCAGCAGGGTCCCTCTGGCAGTGTCACACCTGCTCTGTGGCACAGCAAAGGTCCTGCCTGGCTTAGCCAGGGCTGAGATTTCTCTTGCTGTTCCTTTTTTCCTTGGAAGATCCACTCTGTTGGTGCTTCCAAGGGTCACATTCCTGGCCGAGGGAAGGTAACAGATCTGTTTTTGTGGATAAAACCACCACAAGCCTGCTCGGGTGCCAAGTGCAATCTGAGCTCTTTGGGTTGCCTGGGCCACAAACATGATGAATAAAACTGTTCCTCTTGGGGAAAAAAATCTGTGCTTCTGACAAGATTCCTGGGGGAGGCTGCCTCCTGATCCGTGCTGGAAGCGAGGCGCATGATCTGAGAGAGCTGCTCACGAGTTGTGCTGGGGAAGTTCTGATCCCAGAGTGGAGCAGATGGAAATTTCTGCAGGAAAGAGCTGAGCTGCTGCCTAGAATCTGATGCTGCCTGCTCTTGAGCTACCAAACTCAATCTGGGAGCTCCTTCCCCGCTTTGGGAAGGGTGGTTTTCATTCCAGCACCTCCTGCACACCAGGCCAGGCTGGAAATGGGAGCTCTGGGGAGCTGTGCTGCTCTGCAGGGTTGGGTTTTCCTGGGGGTTGTGTTCTCCACATCCTGCCCATCTCCTGGAATCGCTTTCCCAGGCAGTGATCTCATGGTTCTGGGAGCCAGGCTCCCCCCTGGCTGCCCTCACCCTTCCCTCTGAGGCTGCCCAGAGCAGCTAGAAGTGCTCCAGGACGGGCTTGGAGCAGCACCCTGCGACAGTGGGAGGTGTTGGACACCAAGGTCCCTTCCACCCCAAATATTCCTAAAATCCTGGGGGAGCTTGAGTCCTGAAAACTCCTTTTCCAGGAGTGTTCTGGAGAAGAAAACTCCTTTTTCAAGAGTGTTTTTGGGGAGAAAACCTGCTTTTTTGGGGTTGTTTTTGGGGAAGAAAACTACTTTTTCAGGAAGAAAACTCCTTTTTTCCTGCTGGAAACCAGGTGATAACAGGGTCTGGCAGCTCAGGGAGCAAACAGGGACCTGCAGCTGCCCCCAGGGCAGTTCGGGCTGAGCTCAGAACGCTTCAGGGCTGGAAATCACCACTGCCAGAAGTGAGTGTGTGTCTTCCCCCTGTAATTACCCCGGCAGCTGCGTGGCCTAAGAAAGGTGAACCCACAGACACAAAGAAGCGCCGGGAAATCCCTGTGGCTCCTTCAAATCCACCATTAGCCGGCTCATTAATTTATTTTTGCTCCTTTCAGCGTGCCCCCCTTGCCCTGCCCCTGCTCGCCCCTCCAGGAGCGGAGCGGGGCCGGGGCCGAGCTTCAATCGCCGCTTTAAAGGGCGCAGCTGCGGCTCCTTCCCGGTGGGCTTCTCCCATTCCGGTCACGTCCCGGCTCGCTCTCCGTGCTCGGAATGCCCCGCTCCTCTCATTAACCAGAGCCACAAAGGCTCCCGGGCCTCCCCGGGGGGACCTTTGCGACAGAAAGGTGACCGTGCCACCCGCGGGGTGTCCTTTGGGGGAGCAGCCGCGTCACCAGGGTTCGGGATGCTCGGGCAGGGCTCACCTTCCTGCCGGCTCCCGGAGCGTGACATCCACTCGGGGATGTGGTTCCCCGCCACGTGTGCTCGGGAGAGGGGGTGTGACAGCGTGGTGACACTCGGGTGTCCTTAGGAGTGGCCCTTTTCTGGCCCTTCTGCATCCCTCCTGGATCCAGCTGTGCCGTTCCCCATCCAGCTGTTCCCCCTCATGCCACCGCACCTGGCTCAGGGCATACCCCCGTGTCACACCACCCCCTCTCTGCCCCTATTCTCGGCCCTGTTTCCGTTCCCCTCTCACTCGTCCCAACCTCTTATTTCCCTCCGCAGCCCCCGCGGGAAGTTCTTGGCAAACCCCGGCCCAGCTGCGACTTTTCCGCGGGGCACAAAAACACCGACCCCCGCACTTTCCCGTCACCGAGGAGAAGGATCAAAACCCAAAAAAAACCCCCCCAAACCCTTGCGGTAAAAGCCGTGCCGGAGCTCAGGTGTGTTACGCGAGCTGCTGAGGGTTTTACTCCATTTTTGCTGTGGAAGGCCCGCCCTCCCCGCACCATTGGCTGCGCCCGGCTGCTCGCAGCCTTTTGTACACGGGGAGATGCAGCTGTCAGCCCGCCTGGCTGCCGATCCCGGCTCGCTCCCGGACTAGGAATGGGCAGGAGGAAGTCGCCTGTTGCCCTCCTGGTGGCCCTGTGGCTCGGCCAGCTGGGCACGTGGGCAGCGGGGCGCCCCAAGGTGAACCCCAGGATCATCGCGGCTCCCCAAGGTGAGTCCCGGGCTGCGCCCTCGGCATGCGGCTGCTCCCCGCGCCGGCTCCTTCCTACCGGGGGCTCGTCCTTTGAGCACTCGGGTTATTTCTATTTCTTTTGTGTCCTCGGGGAGGCTTTTGGCTCTCGTTAAATGCCTGTGGGTTGAGGCTGTTGGCTTTTAATTGGTTTTTTAGACGGTTCTTTCTTTTTTCTTTTTTATGTTTTAAAAGCATTTTCCTGCGAGCTGGGGACATTAAAGGCTGTCGAAAAGCGCTTTTTTCCCCCTTATCTGCTGGGTATATTAAAGGCTGTCAAAAAGCTCTGACACATTTCCTAACTTGCGGCACTCCAGAAAGCAGAAGTATATATTTACATAGTTAATGCACTTATTTATCTGCTTGAACTCGCCCTACTCGCTGCAGACGAGTTTGGGGAGTAAATATTTGCCAAGGACCGCTGGTCTCAGGGGAAAAAATTTACAAACGGCACGTAAGGACTTTGTAACCAGATTGGATCTGGGCGAACCCGAACAAAGAAATGTTTTCAAGGCTCTGAGCCTGGTGTGTCGGCGCTGGTTTCATCACGAGTTTTGGGATGAATCCCCTCCGGGCTGGCTGGAACAAAGACCCCGTTGGCTTTGCCGGGCGGGCTCTGCAGCACAAGGGCTCCTCTGTTGCTCCCCATTCCCTGGCAACTTCCGAGAACGCCCATTTCCCCCGCTTCGTTCCGTGCCATCTGTTCTCCTCCGCTGGCATTTGCGTGCCCTTCCCCGGGCTGGCAGAGCGGGGAGGGGGGTGCTGGCCGTGTGCGCGGCTCGGGGGTGGCCTCTGCTGTCACCTTGTCACACAAAGGGGAGCGGTACCGCCGCGCAGGGCAGGGGAGGCTGCTCCGCTATGGCGTCACCGGCGGTGGCTGCGGGAAAAGGGGACGGGAGCTGCTGCTCCGGGGACATTCCCCCTGTTCCCGACAGCGGTGGGGTTCGGCGTGGCTGGAAATCGAGGGACAGGGAGGGGATGGAGTGGCCGATCCCCACCTGTGTCCCTGCACAATGCTGTCACTCGTCGCTCACCAGTGTCTGGGTGGCACTGAAGGCTGCTAGCACCTGTCACCGAAACCAATCAGGAAATTTCACCTGCTCTCCTTTCTGTGCTTATCTGTGCCTGTAATTATTTCTGAGAACTCGGGAGGGCCCCGGGCTAGAGTGGTATTGCAGTCAGGGAGCGATGGGAGCGAGCCGTGTCCTATTTCACATCTCCTTGGTGTCACCTCTACCCTCCCCAAGTAGGGCAGTGGGTGAGCGAGGAGGCGGAGGATGAGGAAACGGGCTGGGGGCTGCTGTGGCCGCGAACCCCCGCTGAACTTCCCGGTGGCCCGGGCGCACTGAAAGCTCAGCATGTTCAGCGTTCCGGGCTCAGCACGTGGCTGCCGCAGCTGCAGCCCGCTCCGAGCCCGGCCCTCGCCAGCCGAGCGGGGGGGATGGAGCCGCAGGGCCGATTTCCAGCCCGCAGGGCTGACTTTCAGCTCGCAGTGCTGCTCTTTAGCTCGCAGGGATGATTTCCAGCTCTGCCCCCCGTTCCTGGGGGTGGGGAGCAGCGTTCCGGGCCCGCTGCTGCCTTTGCAGTGGTGCAGGGCTGGCCCTGGGCTCTGCAGGAGCTGGCAGCTCTCCCCTAATTAAATTTCTTCCACGCCACGGCCCCGCACAGGCAGCAGGTGATGCGGCTCGGCAAAGGCACCTCCACGTGTCCCAGCCCCGAGGAGGGCGAGGGTGCGGATCTGTGGGGCTGGGCAGAGCCGGGCTCTCTGCAGGAGCGATCCCTCCCTGCCTGCAGCGCAGGAAATCGGGCAAAGCTGCAGCTGCTTTTCCATCCCTCGGCCTCGCTCCCCTCACCAGCACCATGCACAGTGAGTCTGTGACAGCAGAAAGCTCAAATCTACCGGTTTGGTGACATCTGGAGCTTCCCAGGATCCATCAAACCCTGCCCTCGCTGCAGCTCCGCTGCTTTGGCCTCCAGTTCCCAGTAAGAAATATCTGAGGTGAGGTGGGGATGTGGGACAAAACATCTCCAGGCTGAGGTGGCACAACCCTGGGCTCACCCCTGCAGACAAAGGAGCACCGCGGGCCTGTCCTGCTGCTCGGAGCTCCTGCATTAACAATTCCCAGCACTTTGGAGCTCATTTTTCTGCAGCTCCGTGGCCCCTGCAGCCTGCACAGGTGGCCGTGGGCAAGTGGTCACTGCCAGGCACACCTGGCTCTGCAGGGTTCCCTCCTGACTCGAGCAGTGATATGGAGCTGACCTTTGCTGTGTGACATTTCTGCTGGCAGGACCTTTGCCCCGTTCCCTTTGGAGGCTGACCCCGGAGTGTCCCTGGCCGCTGCCCTTCCCCGTGTCCTGCGGAGGGCTCCGAGTTCCTGCGGGCTGAACTCGAGGAGTGTTCCCATCATTCCCTCCCTCCTCATCCTCCCCTGCCTCCCTGGATTTTTCCCCTGCCCGGCTGGGCTGCGCTTTGCCAAAGGTGCAGCCGCATCCCGCACGGAGCTATTGCTGCTCGGCGTGTCCCAGGACCGGGGCAGGGTGACAGCGGAGGGGACAGCCCAGCCCGGCTGTCTCCTGACCGGAAAGTCACCGAGCATCACAAAACGCTGAGCGTGGCACGGAGCCTGCGGCGGGCTCGGGCTGCTGCAGCCCGCGGCCTTTGCAGCGCAGGCTGGGCTGGAGCTGCTGCCACGCTCAGCAATTCGTCCCTGCTCAGCCACACGTGCAGAGCGCCGGGGAAAACTCAACCCACCGCGAGGTGGGTTGGGCTCCGGCTGTTTAATTATTCCCAGCTCATTAACAGGTGAGCTGGAAGCCGCAGGCAGCAGAGATAAGGAGGTCCCCGAGGGAAGGGCGGGATTATACACTTGACCCTCGGCGGGGTGAGCTGGCTCAAACCCGCCCCGGGCTACAGCGGGCCCTTGGATTGGCATTTCTGGGAATCCGCCTGGAACGGCTCCTGGGCTTTGCTAGGCTTGGCTGCCTCCCTGACAGGGAGAGCTGTGTCAGCAGGGCTGGCGGGGAACTCTCCGTGCCCTCCTGGCACGGCAGGGCTGGGTCCCCCCAGAACCTTCTGGAAAGAGCTGCAGAGGGGCTTGGGATCAGGGATAGAGGGACAGGACGCAGGGAACGGCTCCCAATGCCAAAGGGCAGGGATGGATGGGATGTTGGGAAGGAATTCCTGGCTGGGATGGAATTCCCAGAGAAGCTGTGGCTGCCCCTGGATCCCTGGCAGTGCCCAAAGCGAGGCTTGGAGCACCCTGGGACAGTGGAAGGTGTCCCTGACCATGGCAGGGCATGGGATGAGATGATCCTTGAGGTCCTCATCTCCTCCTGTTGCGGCAAACGAGGGATTTCTGGTGCCAGCAGCAGCTTTTCTCCTCGGTGACAGCATCTCTGGGGTTTTTTGTGGTCCCATGGTGTGAAACATCTTTGTAGGACACTTTCCCACCAAGCTCTCAGAGCATCACCATTTCCAGGAGAAAGCTGCTCGCTTTCCCAGCAGTGCTATTTTCTCCTTTTTCACAGGGTTGGGGGATGCTGGGAACTGAAAATGTTGGTTGGGGAAGGAAAAAAAAAAAAAAAAAAAGAAAAAAGAAATATGTTTTGCTGTGCGCAGATTGAAAAAGAAGAAAAGCAAACCAAACAAATGGAGTGAATCACAGGCACCTCCTGTTGCAAGAGCACGACACAAAAACAACAGGCAGGGCACGATTGATGGAAGTTGTGGCTGGAAAAAGGAGCCAGATGCCAATTTCTGACCAAACTCCCAGCTCTGCACCAGCCAATTTGGGGACGGAACTGCTGAAAACCGGCCTGGGAAGGTGTTCTGTGGATGATGCAGTCAGTGCTTAAATGGGACAGACTAAATTTAGACCTGAGTGCTTGAGTACAAGCTAAATCTAAGCTTGAGCACGGAATAAATCTAAGTCCAAGGTGCTTTTTAGGGAAGATCTCGTATCCTAAAAAGGGTTGGGAGGTGAGCGAGGAGAGCGAGGAGGGGAAATGGGTTCCAGCCAGCTCCATGGCTATTCCAGGCTGCTCCAGAAATAGGGCTGGTTCCTCCTGCTGGGCCTCCTTTTGCTGCCAGCCTCACCCGTGTGGCACGCCGTGGGAGTGCCAGGGGAGCAGGATGTGGAGGTGTAATTGAGGAGTGGGGTTTGGGTGATACAGCCCTTAATGACAGCTCTGCCTCTGTCACCTGTCCCCTCCCTGCCTTGCCTCACTGGGTCAGGCAGCGATGATTCCCCGTCTCGTTAAGCACTGGGGGCAAATATTCCCGTCTGGCAGGTGGGAGGGACAGGCACGGCGAGTTCCGGGAGTTGCCTTGAGGAATTCGAGGCCGGTCCCAGCCAGGGACCTGCCCTCGCACTGCCCCGGCCGGGCTGTGCTGGGATCTCGGCGTTTTGGCGAGTCTGGTTTCACATTCCTGCCCCCGGGGCTTTCCGGGTCTGGGGAATGCGGAGCTGCAGCCGGGGCTGGACGTGAGGGGAATGGGAAATCCGTGTCCCGGGTCATGGGGCACACAGAGGGTGCTGGCACAAAGCCGGAATGGCCCGGGGCTGGCACTCACCTGGAGCACACAGCAGGTGTGGGAAGAAGTAGGAGGAGGCTGGAAGGGCACAGTGGGGCCATTCCTGATCCCACTGGGATCCTTCCTGACCCCAATGGGAAGGGCACAGTGGGGCCATTCCTGACCCCACTGGGATCCTTCCCAATCCCAATGGGCACAGTGGGGCCACTCCCAATCCCACTGGGAAGGGCATGGCAGGCAGGCCATTCCTGATCCCACTGGGATCCTTCCCAATCCCATTGGGATGGGCATGGTGGGGTCATTCCCAATCCCATTGGGATCCTTCCTGATCCCACTGGGAAGGGCATGGTGAGGTCATTCCCAATCCCACTTGGAAAGGCATGGCAGGGTCATTCCCAATCCCATTGGGTTTCTTCCCAATGCTTCTGTGAAGGGCATAGCAGGGCCAGTCCCAATCCCACTGGGAAGGGCACAGCAGGGCCATCCCTGATCCCACTGGGAAGGGCCTCACCTGCATTCCACAAGGATGAAACCTCTGGATCTTCCCACTCAGAACCTCCCTGGGGACACCAAGGTGGCTGTTCCCTGTGCCCACCCTTTCCCTGGAAGGATTTTCCAGCTGTGGGGAGCTGGGATAAGGAAGTGGGTGGAGCAGGGTTGTTCTGCTGCTGGATGCTCCTGGCACTGCTTGGGGCAGCTTTTCCCCTTGGAAGGCCTTTCCTGGGAAATCAATGTTTGGCTTTCCTGGGCTGGGAGGGGCTCCCCGGATCCGCCGAATCCATCCTTTGTTGCACTGACACAACATCCAGCAGTGCTTGTGCCATTGTTGGATAAAATTCCATCATCACAGCCTGGGACCAGCACTGCAGAGCAGAGCTTTTGGAAAGTGGCAAAACCTGGCTCTAAATTTAGTCCCTGCAGCCGTGGGGTGCAGCCGGGAAGGCCGGACCTGGCGGATGGCACAAATCCACGGAATCAAAGGCTCTGGCCTCGCCTTGCAGCTCCAGTGCTGCATAATTATGGGGGGAGCCAGAGTGGGGCCGTGTTAGTATTCATGGAATTGCTGCCGAGCCCGCCAGCCAGGGGTTTGATGTTTAATAAGGAGAATTCCAGCGTTCCCGGAGCGTGGGGCGAGCAGAGCCCCGGCTTTGAATCCAGGGCTTGTTCCCTGCGGGATGCAGGTTAGGGGGTCTCTGTTGTTGAGTGGGTGTTTGGGATCAATTCCAGCTCCAGCTTGGAGCAGGGATATCGGCAGCACAGCTCCCACAAGAGCTTCTGGGATCCCAAATCCCAATCCCAAACCCGGCAGCTCAGTTCCCAAACCAAAAGGGATTTTCCCCCCCAAGGCGCTCACAGAATTAGCTCGGGAATACTTGACGTGCCAGGATATTTCCTTTCGGAGAGTGCCTCTGAAAAAGCCCATTTGTGTGCTCCGAGAGTGCTCTGCAGCGTGGCCCTGCCGGGCATCGGGATCGCCGGCTTTTGTGGAATGGATTATCCCGGCTAATGCGAGCTCCATTGTCTGCCCGGCTCGGGAAAAGCTGGGAAGGGCAGCGAGCTGCCCAAGGCACAAGGAGCACCCCGGGAGTGCAGGGATAGAGGGGAAAAGGGAAAAGCTGGGCAGGGATCTCTCCAGGGCGTGGTGAGCACCCCGGGAGCGCAGGGAAAGGGGCAAGGGAAAGGCTAGACAAGACAGGGAGCTCCCCAGGGCACGATGAGCACCCCGGGAGTGCAGGGATAGAGGGGAAAAGGGGCAAGGGAAAAGCTGGGCAGGGCAGGGATCTCTCCAGGGCACAATGAGCACCCCGGGAGTGCAGGAACGGGGGAAAAGGAGCAGGGGAAAAGCGGGATAGAGGAATTCCCAGCTGGACAGAAAACCCGGCTGGGTGAGGAGGTTGGTGGTCCCACAAGGCCGTGCCCTTTGCTCGAAGAGGACGGAAGGGCTGGGGAGGCAGAGGTGAGATAAGATGAGGTGAGATAAGAAAGGGAGGCCTCGGTGATGAATCGCCGCTCATCTCCAAAGCATCTCGGGGAGGGGGGATGAGAAACTCCGGATGAGCCCCGTGGCTGTGCCTTGCCGGGCTCTCAGGGTGAGACAGAGCTGTGAGGTGGCTCTGGCTGCTTTCACGCCTCTTTCTTTGGGGTTTCCTGCCAGCTCCTGGGCCCCTTAGTGGGTTTTAGGGCTGTGTGTCCCCCTAGTCCCTCTCTCCTGTCTGTGCTGGTTCTGAGGGAGCAACTGAAGCCTCCCCCAGGTCCCAGCTGAAAAATGGGAAGGAAAGCAGCCCACAGCCCCAGTTCCTGCTTTTGGGAACCGCAGCCTTTCCTGCAGGATGGAGGGAACAGCAAAATTCCCGTCAGGGCTTTTACCCAGCCCGGGCTGATGGGAAAGCACTTTGGAAAACCTTTTAATGCTCCTTCCTGGGATGCTGCTGCGGGAAGGCCCGGCCCAGGCACCTTCGAGCCTGGCCCCTGCCCTTCCCTGCCCCAGGGGCACGAGAGAGGCTGGGCTGCCTTTGGAAACCCTGGGAATTCCACCAGGACTCGCTGGTCCACGTTCCAGCCTCGGGGTGGGATGGACACACAGCCCTGGCAGGGAGCTGCGTGTTCCCCGGCCGAGGGAAGCAGGGAACAGCTCACTTCACTTTCTGTCTGGTTGCCCCAGGAGTTTTTGGGGGTCCCTGCTCCTTTCAGGGACAGGGGAGAGCAGGAAAGCAGGGACAGGTGGCCACGATCCTGTCAGCTCCGAGCTGGGCAGGAGAGGGGAACGTGGAGGGAGTGAGAGCGGGGCCAGGGTGGGATTTGGACCCAGATGGAGCTCCTGGGGATTGGGACAGGAACGTGGAAGGAGCAAAAGTGGGGCCAGGGTGAGATTTGGACCCAGAGGGAGCTCCCAGAGGGAGGGACAGGAACATGGAGGGAACAAGAGCAGGGCCAGGGTGGGATTTGGAGCCACCTTCCCTCTCTGCGGCTGCCACCGAGGGAGCTCCTGAGGATTGCACAGGAACGTGGAGGGAACAAAAGTGGGGCCAGGGTGGGGTTTGGACCTGGTGGGAGCTCCTGGGGGGATGGGACAGAAACCTGGAGGTGTTGCTATCACTTCTGCTCTGCTGCTTCTGCTTCCTTTGAGAGATGACTCAGGTTGGGGCACGGGGCAACCCGAAACACGACAGGGCTGCCCTGGGGTGATCCCTCAGCCTGGGGTGATCCCTCTCCCTTCCTTCCAGGCTCTCCTTCTCCAGAGGGGTGTCCCTGGGGACTCTGGGGATACAGGACCCTGCTCCTGGGGTGCAGCCCTGGCAGAGGCTGGGGACAGGAGGCCACAGCAGAGGAAGTGGCCTCCACACATTTCTTGCCACTTACATTTCTTCTTTTGCCTCCTTCTCGGAAACCCATCCAGAAGATGAGAAATGTGTCACTCCTCATGAGGTGTGGGATGGTGCTGGGACCTCACAGTCACAACCCTTCAAATTTTCCGTGGCAGGTCAGAGCAAACCTGCCCAAAACTCCCGAAATGCCTCATTTACAGTCAGGCTGTTTCTATAAAAAACCCCATTGTTGCAGGCTCTGTCCCAAGTGCCTGCCAAGGCTGCCTGAGGCTCCATCCCATGGGAATGGGACACTCCTGTCCCCGCTGTGCCCCCCTCCTTGGTGTCACACTGTTCCCTCGTGTCACTCTGTTCCCTTTGAGCAAATCATGCTGGAAGGAAAACTTAGCACAGCAGCTCCTTGGAGACATATTTCCTCTTCCTCAAATGCCTCAATTTGGGAATTTATAGAATGTCTAAAAAAAAAGAAAAGAGAGAGAAAATGCAGCTTGGCTTCTTGCTGGAGCTTGGGTAGGAGGGAGGCAACAGTGTGGTGAATCCAGCCCTGCTCTGGGGACAGAGGGGACCCTGGAGTGTCCCTGTCCCCCTGGGAGAGGGTGGGAAGGTGGGAAATGCAGGGATTGTGCTCCTGGCCCAGCCTGGCCTGAGGGAATGATGAAACTCCAGCCGCACTGCGGAGTTTGGGAGCTGGGATGGAGTCCTGAGTGACTCAGGGAGTGGCCCTGAATCACAGTCCTGAGAAAAGGGGACCTGGGCTGCTGTCACACATCCTGTGGGAAGAGGGAGTGGGACAGGGATCTCGTATCACTGCATCCAGACTGACAATGAGACAGGGAGTGGTGTCACCATATTGGGAGTGGAGCAGGGATGAGTGTCACCGCATCAGGAGTGGGACAGGGATTGTTCCGCAGCAGGAGTGGGACAGGGACCGGTGTTATCACATTGGGAGCGGGACAGGGATCAATGTCACCACATCCAGACCTGGAGTGGGGCAGGGATCAGTGTCACCGCATCAGGAGCGGGGGCAGGACACAGATCAGTGTCACTGCATCCAGACCAGGAGAGGGACAGGGATCGGTGTCACCACATCGGGAGTGGGACCGAGATTGATGTCACCACATTAGGAACAGGACAGGGATCGGTGTCACTGCATAGGGAGCGGGACAGGGATCAGTGTCACCTCATCCAGACTGACAATGGACAGGGATTGGTGTCACCACATCCTGACCAGGACTGGGAGCAGGACTGGGATCAGTGTCACCTCATCAGGAGTGGGACAGGGATCTTGGTGTCACCACATCCAGACTGGCAATGGGACAGGGATCGCTGTCACCGCATCCAGGCAGCTCCCAGTGCTATCCCAGCAGCGGGATCGATGTGGAGCTCCGGGATTGCTCGCCCTGACTCAGAGCCGGGATGAGAACGTCCCAGGTGACATCCAGGGGACACTCCCACATTCCCAGCCCTTCAGTCAGCGTTTCCTGCTGCCTCCCGCGCCGATCCCAGCCGGACGCGCTGTCATCGAGGTGGGAACGTGTCACGGCGGTGGGGAAAGGGATCCGAGCTGGGGAATGTTTGGCGGCTGCGCGGGCAGCAGAGCAGGTGGCAGTGCCATCGGGGCCACCGCGAGTGACAGCGCTGCCACGCGTCACAGCGACACTTCCCGGGCACCGCCTGGGCGGCGGGGCTCGGCTGCCAGCGCTCGGCACCGCGCCCGTGCCAATCCCGGTGTGCCCCGTGCCAATCCCGGTTTGCCGCGTGCTGGCGGCTCGGCCGCGTGTCCCCGTCCTGTGACAGCGACAGGAGAGCCCGGGGTGGCACAGCTCAGCCGAGGGGCCCTATGGGAACGGGCAGTGCCAGGGGAGGGCAATTCCAGGGGAGAGGGCAGTTCCAGGGGCAGGGAATTCCAGGAGGGGGCAATTCCAGGGGAGAGGGCAGTTCCAGGGGCAGGGAATTCCAGGAGGGGGCAATTCCAGGTGGGAGCAATTCCAGGAGGGGGCAATTCCAGGGAAAGGGCAATTCCAGGAAGGGGGAATTCCAGGAGAGAGCACTTCCAGGAGTGGACAATTCCAGGGCCAGACAGACTCCCTGCCCTGCTCTCCCACCTCACAATCCAAGATTTTTCCCACTTTGAAGGGATTTAAGGGCAGGAAATGAAGGAAGTGCCTCATGCCTGCCCCAGCTCCCAGAACCCAGCAGGTTCTGCTCCCATCCCACTTCCACTTCCCTTTATTTCAGATAAATATTTCAGATAAATGCTTTACTTCGAATCCTGATTTTATCCCGTCAGTACCATCCCCTCCACCCTGCTCCGCCCCAACTCCGCATCCCCACAGAATTCCTGTCGGATTTAACCCTTTCCTGACCCAGAGATGGGGCAACGGAGAGGAGTTTTAAAACCTTTTCTTCCATTTTCAGTCTCATGTCAAGGGTGGTGAGGCAGTACAGATCTATAAATCACACCATAGCAATCAGAAGAAGTCAGAAAAGGGTTTAATCCCAGAAATTCCTTTTTTTCCCGAGCCGGGAGCGGTGCGAGCCGGTGACTCAGGAGCGTCTGGGCTGCGGGAGGCGCTGCCAGCCGGGAATGCTGGAGAGGAGGGGAGAGGGAGAGGGAGAGGCAGTGCTGACTCAGCCCCAGGCGGGCTGGGAGATGGGGTTTGCCGGGAGAGGCTGCAGCCCACGCTGCCCCTCTGCTCCAGGGGTGGGAACTGCCGGCTCCAGGATGCTCCAGGATGCTGCTGGACACTTTGGGATCTTCTGGGATACTCTGGGATGTTCCAGGATGCTCTGGGATGCTTCAGGATGCTCTGGGACGTTCTGGGATGCTCCAGGATGCTCCAGGATGCTCTGGAATGTTCCAGAATGCTCTGGGATGTTCTGTGATGCTCCAGGATGCTCCCAGATGTTTTGGGATGCTCCAGGATGCTCTGGAGTGCTCCAGGATGCTCTCAGATGCTTTGGGATGTTCTGGGATGCTCCAGGATGCTCCAAGATGCCTTGGGATGCTTTGGGATGCCTTGGGATGCTCTGGTGCTTCTCAAGGGGCTCTTGGTCCCACAGGGAGCCACTTGCCCTGTCACCAAAGGCTGGATGGAAAGCAGGATTGTTCCCTTCTCTCTGTGAGAAACATGTGCACCCTCCTGTGAAAATGTAAAAAGTTAAATAAAGGACAGTAAGGGACAAGGACCATAGAGGAAAGGTTATTGTGGCATCAGCCAAGAGCACCACACATATAAAATCCATTTTAATATTTGCAAAAAGCCAATATTATAATGTGTATTTATAACATCTCCATCATATCTGGAGCATCTCTTGGTTCTCATCCCTGCTCCCTTCCCTCAGCCCCGGCATCCTCTGGGATGCCCCCGGGTGCCCTTGTCCCTGATTTGATGTCCCTGCTCCCCTCCCTCCCCCAGGCACCCTCCAGGATGTCCCTGTCCCTGATTTGATGTCCCTGCTCCCTCCCCTCTGGCGGGAGCTCTGCCCAGCACAAAGCCGCCCTTTCTCCCATTCAGGCCCCGCAGCGGGGACATTTCCAGGGGACGTTTCCAGGGACAGTGGTGCCATTGATTGCCTCCCCAGCCGCGGGGCTGGTGGCAAACGCCGGGCACAGGGGCTCGGAGGGGTCAGCCAGGCTCTGGGAATGAGCCCTGTGTCCCCCGGAGATGGATTTGGGGGCGGGAGTGACAGCAGGGCCAAGCCCTCCAAGGGACACGGCCTTGCTTTCCAGAGTCAAAAGCAGCTTTTGAGAGATGTCCCGTTCTTTGGGGACACAATGGGACACAGCCCTGTCCCTGGAAGTGTCCAAGGCCAGGCTGGATGGGGCTTGGAGCACCCTGGCACAGTGGAAGGTGTCCCTGCCCTTGGCACAACGTGGAATTAGGGTCTCTTCCATTGCCAACAATTCCATGCTTTTCTGGCACTGAGATGATGCCCTCTGCCTCCTCATCCTCATCTCCTGATGCTGTTCAAACCCCAGACATGCAGTTTGTGGTGCTGGGATGTCCCCCCATTCCACCAGGGGAGAAGGGGATCAAACCCCAGACCTGCATTTTGGGGTGCAGGGATGATCAAATCCCAGACTCATAGCTTGGGGTGCAGGGATGTTCCCCCATCCCACCAGGATCCAAACCCCTTCCCTAACCCAAGCTGCAGCAGGCAGAGCAGGACTTGGAACCGGCTCTGCAGGGCTTAGGTAGGACCAGCTCTGCAGGGCTTAGGACCAGCCCTACAGGGCTTAGGAGCAGCCCCTGAGGGCCACCCCAGCAGCACAGAGACCCCAGCAGGCACTCCTGGAAGCGCTCAGAGGCTCCGTTGCCAGCTCCGAGCCCAGCCCAGGCTCGCTGGAGGCTGGCAGAGCTGTTTCCTCTCTCGGCTCTGATTCAGTCCCCGGGGAGCTGCAGGATAAACAACAACCTCGGCGCCGGCCAAATGATTGTTTAGGGCTGCTTTGTTTGCGGCTGACAGCTCGGTGGGGCTCGGGGAACTCAGGAAGAGCCCCCAAAGGAGCCTCAGAGCAGCAGGAGAGAAATGTGGGAGAGGAGGAGGAGCTGAGTTTGGAGCTCCAGCTCAAAACTTGAAGATTTGCCTGGCTTAGCAGAGATTTAGGGGCTGGGGTTTCAAACCCAGTAAAGCTTGGTGAGGTCTGGGCAGAGCCCCTCGAGGTGTGTTGGTGATGGGGTCACGGCACTTTAATGGGGTTTTTGGGAAGGGAGAGGGTGTGAAGGGGATTGTGCCTGTCCTGGGCAGGCTGGGACTGAGCCTGGCTGCAGAATCAGCCTGGAAGGTTCTGTGCCAGCTTCTCCAGCTCGGGGTCAGGGGTTTCTTGGAGCGTTTGGACACAGGGAAGGCTGGGCAGGGCACAGTGGGGGAAGGAAGGGAGGGTCTCAGGGGAAGGGCACAGGGAGCTGTCCCCTCATTGTGTCTCCAAATTGCACCTGGGGATTCTGGCAGCTTCCCCAAGCCCTGCTGGGAAAACTCTGCTTGTTTTAAGGGATGAGAGACCCGCAGGAGATGGGAATAACCCCCAAACCCAGAGGGAATTCAGCGCCCCGGTGACCCCCGAGGTGCCTCTTGCTGGGCGGGGCAGAGGGAGCCCCGGGCTGGGCAGTGCCAAGTGCCAGCCCTGGCAATTAAGAGCCACGCGCCGCTGATTAATTACCCGACAGTGCCGGCTGCCAGCTCCAGCGGCGTTCTCAGCCTTTGGCCGAATGCTGGGAGCGCTGCCCAGGGCAGAGGCCGCTGTGTTTGGGAAAGGGGAAAGCGGGAATGGAGAGCTCGGAGCGCCGGGCAGAGGGCGGCCCTGAGCCCCGGAGCGATCCCCGTGCACACCTCGGGTTTTGGGATCCCGGGGGGGGAGCAGGGCCAGCCTCGCCCAGCCCACGCAGCGGGAATGGAGGGGGTTTGTAGGGAAGGGGGGCTGGAGAAGGTGGGATGTGAAAGAGGAAGGGCAGAGGGGCAGACAGCTGGATCTGCTGCCAGCCGGGACGTCTGAAGGCTGGCTGTCGCTTTTTGTTCCTGTCTGGGACATGGAGTCTGGGGGTGGTGGTTTTGGGTGAAACTTTCATCTGTCAGGCATGGGCTCTGGCCTGGGATCCATCCCTTCTGGGATCCAAACCCTGTCCAACTCTTCTGGGATCCAAACCCTGTCCATACTCCTGAGATCCTAACCCTGTCCATCCTTCCTGAGATCCAAACCCTGTCCATCCTTCCTGGGATCCAAACCCTGTCCATACTCCTGAGATCCAAACCCTGTCCATCCCTCCTGGGATCCAAACCCTCTTGATTCTCCTGGAGATCCAAACCCTGTCCATCCCTTCTGGAGATCCAAACAGTGTCCATCTTCCTGGAGATCCAAACCCTGTTGATCCTCCTGGGATCCAAACCCTGTCCATCCCTCCTGGGATCCAAACCCTGTTGATCCCTCCTGGAGATCGAAACCCTGTCCATCCCTCCTGGAGATCCAAACCCTGTCCATCCCTCCTGGGATCCAAACCCTGTCCATCCCTCCTGGGATCCAAATTCTGTCCATCCTCCAAGGGCACGGGAAGGGATGGGCTCAGCAGGTGCCCCCAGAGCAGCTCCCTGAGGTGTGTGCCCTTCCCAGGTGCCAAGGAATATGTGTTCCCACGGAGGGAGAGGTTCCCAGTGTTCTTCCACCAGGAAAACACCTCCTCCATCTACGTCGGGGGCGAGGGGAGGCTCTACTACTACGACTTTGCAACGCGTGAGAACTACACGGTGAGGGGCGCCGCTGACGGGTTTGGAGCAAAACCCCATAAAAAGGGTCTGGGATCCATCTCCCAACCCACATTCTGAGCCTGGATGAGCCTGGTCTCGGCCCAGCTGGCTCCATCGTGCCAGGAAGCAAAATCCCAGCAGGAAAGAATGGTTAGGGTTAGGTTGGGGTTGGGGTTAGGGTTCAGTCTCCCCTGTTGGCCATGGGCAGGGTTCAGTCTCCCCTGTTCTCCCCTGGGTGGGATCCCTGTGGGTTAGGGTTGGGTTTAGGGTTAGAGTTAGGATTAGGATTAGTGTTAAATTTTCTGTGTTGTCCATGGGCGAGTTCTACCTTGGGTGGGATCCCTCAGAGGTCTCACTGTCCCACAGGGCAGATGTTCCCAGCCTGGGATCCTTTCTGGATCCATCATAGCTATTTCCATGCAGGGATCCTTTCTGGTTCCATCCCGGATATTCCCATCCAGGGATCATTTCTGGATCCATCCTGGATGTTTCCAGCTTTAGATCCTTTCTGGATCCATCCCAAATGTTTCCATCCTGGAATCCTTTTTGGATCCATCCTGGCTCTTTCTAGACTGGAATCCTTTCTGGATCCACCCTGGATTTTTCCAGCCAGGGATCCTTTCTGGATCCACCCTGGCTGTTTCCAGGACATCCTTTCTGGATCCATCCTGGATTTTTCCAGCCAGGGATCCTTTCTGGATCCATCCTGACTGTTTCCTGCTGGGGATCCTTTCTGAATTGAGAGCAGCAATGCTCAGATTTCGTCACTGGCATCCAGTCTGGCCTTCCTGCAGGATTTCAGGCACCAGGGGTGGGGGACAAGGACACCTCGTGAGTTTGGTGACCTTGTGGCATGCTGAGCCCACGCCTGATGGCCTTGGGAGAGCAGGAATGGAAACATTTCCCTCTCCTTTATCCTAGGAAGAGTTCCCAGTGAGAAATGAAGGCCAGTGCATGTCCTCTGGGAATTTGGTAGGTCCCACCCATGAGGGAACAATGGGATGGGGAGGATTTGGGTTGAAGGAGGAAATAATGGGATGGGGAGGATTTGTGTTGAAGGAAGGAATAACGGGATGGGGAGGATTTGGGTTGAAGGAAGGAATAACGGGATGGGGAGGATTTGGGTTAAAGAAGGAATAATGGGATGGGGAGGATTTGGGTTGAAGGAATAATGGGATGGGGAGGATTTGGATTAAAGAAGGAATAACGGGATGGGGAATATTTGGGTTGAAGAAATAACAGGATGGGGAGGATTTGAGTGGTTCAAGGAAAAACGGGATGGGGAGGATTTGGGTTGAAGAGGGAACAGCGGGATGGGGAGGGCTGGAGTATTTGATTGAAGGAGCTGTGTGTGCTCCTCATGAGCTCCCTCTGGATGAGGAGATCTGGGAAAACCCAGGAGGGATCTGGGAATTGGTGTGGTGCTGGGGGCTCTGTGCCATGGCCAGGCTCCTCTCCCCCTGCAGGAGGACAGCCGGAATTACCTGACCCTGGTGGAGCAGTACGGGGACGGGCTCCTGGTGTGCGGGACCGGCGCCTGTGCTCCCACCTGCTGGAACGTGGTACGGATCCTTCCCCCTTCTGGGGGGGATTTCCCAGAAGGGATTGGATTTCCTGGCTGGGGAAAACCTGGCCTGACCCCACTCAGGATCCCCTTCTGTCCTTCCCCAGACGCAGAGGAAGGAGAGCCTGCCCTGGGATGGGAGAGGGATCGCTCCCTTCACCCCTGACTCCAACACCCTCGTCGTTGTTGATGGTAAGTGGGATATTTTCCCATTTTCCTGTTTTCCTGTGGTTTTGTTGTGCTCAAAGCCTCCCTGGGACAAACAGCAACCCCCTGAGGCTGCTCTGAGGGCTTTGTCCCCTTGGCTCTCCTCATTTTGTCCCCATGGAAATGCACATCCCGTTGGGACAGAGGCTGGAGATTCCCACTGGGGCGTGGGATGGGGACTCTGCGTGGGAGGAATGTTGGGAATCAGGAGTGTTTTGGGTCAGAAGGGACCTGAGAAGGACTTGAATCAGGAATGTTTTGGGTGGGGAGGGACCTCAGAAAGAGGGACCTGAATTGGGAATGCTTTGGGTTGGGAGGAACCTGAATCAAGAATGCTTTGGGTCAAGAGGGACCTGGGAAGGAGGGACCTGAATCAGGAATGCTTTGGGTCGGGAGGGACCTGGGAAGGAGAGACCCGAATCAGGAATGCTTTGGGTCAAGAGGGACTTTGGGAGGAAGGACCTGGGAAGGGACCTGAATCAGGAATGTTTTGGGTCAAGAGGGACCTTGGGAGGAGTTTCCTGAATCAGGAATGCTTTGGGTTGGGAGGGACCTGGGAAGGACCTGAATTGAGAATGCTTTGGGTCGGGAGGGACCTGGGAAGGAGGGCCTGCAGTGACCCCACTGCTCCAGGCCTGGTGTGGAGACAGGTGAGGATCCTTCCAAGAATATGTCCCTGCCACCCTTCAAGGACTGGGTGTCAGGAATGGGATTCCTGTTCCATACCCACCATCTCTGCAATGGAATTCCTGACTGCTTTCACTCCTCCTCATCCTCTCCCCACAGGCCAGGACATCTACTCCACCATCAAGAAGAGCCAGCAGAATGGGAAGATCCCTCGATTCCGCCGCGTGAGGGGCGGGGGAGAGCTCTACACCAGTGACACGGTGATGCAGAGTGAGTGGGGACATTCCCACTGGGGGGACATTATCCCCACTGGGGGGACATTATCCCCACTGGACTCTGCCCCCCCCCACAGCTGGCAGGGGGCAGGAGAAGCTCCAGAGCCTCTTGTGGGGGCTGATCAGTGTCAGACTAAGCAAAATTTATTAGTTTTGGTTTGCTGGCTTTTGCAGTGTAGATATGGCTGTAGATCCACCAGAGAGGAACGTTTGGGTTGCTTTGGCCAAGTCAGCAGGCTCAGACACCAAATGTTTGACCAGTTTGAGCCCAAACAAACCCTTTGTGACCTGTTTGGTGTGCCAGTGCCAGCCAAGGAGTGGCCAATACCCAGTGGTGACAAATATTGGTGTAAACCTACCAATGAGATAAATCCCATAACCTTAACATCATTGGGTCCCTGATCTTCTTAAAGCACCTTCTGAACATCAAGAACTGGAAATTCCTGGTTCTTTGGCAATGGAATTTTGTGCTGGGGGAGATCCACAGTTAAATGTTGCTCCCCTCCATCCTATGTACAGAAACTCTAGTTTGTGGTGCAGCTGTACTGCCCCAGTGCCCCCTAAGCTCAGTCTGACAGATCAGGTGCCCTTGGTGCCAGCCAGGAGGGAGCCAGCTGCCTGCTTCCCCTGAGCCCTGTCCCAAACCAGCACAAAAGTGACTTCCCTGTCCTTGGGGCATGGGGAAATGAGGCTGGCAAGTCCCTCCTGCGGGGTGGAAGGAAATTGCATTGTGCAAAATGCCCGGCAGCTGCCCCGCAGCGTTGGGCAACTTCCAGTGTGGGCAGGGGCCCTGGGCAAAACCCAGCCAGGCCATACTCAGGGCAGGGACAGGGAGGGGACATGAGGAAAGGACCCTGCTCCACTTCCCGGGGCTTGTGGTGGCTGCTGTGGTGGCTTCCCAGGGGGGAAATGGGGGATTAATGGGATAAAAATGGAATTAAAATGACAAGAGAATAAAACAGGGAAGGGGAAACCGAGCCAGACCTGAGAGCCCCAGGGCTGCCAGGCTGATCCTGGGACATTCCCTGCTGTGGGAACAGCAAGGCTCTGATCCCTGGGGATTCCCTGCCATGGAAACAGCAGCTCAGGATGCTCAGAGGGACCCAGGGGTGCATTGATAGGAACGGTGTTACGGGGTTTTCCCAACGCACAGCACGGATCGCTCCTCCTGAGGGATCCTTCCTTCCTTCCTTCCCACAACAGCTCCCAGAGCGGGAGGGACTTGGTTTCTGTGGCTGCCAGGGCTTCCCCAGGCTCCAGGGAATGAGTCTGTGCAGTCAGGCACTGGGAAGGTGGCACTGATGCCTCAGGTTTAGCTTTTATATTTTTCAAATTCTGTGCTGCTTTAGTGGGTGGGTCTGGTGAGCTGAGTTAGGGGATGGTGAGCTCTGTGCACAGAGCAGAGAGACAAAACAATTCCTGCTCCAGCTGGGGACCAAGGACAAGGGATCCAAATCTCAGGCCCAAGGGCATAAAAAACATGGGCTGAAGAGAAAAAACAAGAAGGATGAGATTCATAACCTGAAGCTGTAATTGGACAATTAACTCCAATATGCAAATGGAGCAGAACTTATAAAAGTCAGAGACCTTTGTGTCTTTTTTTGTGACCATTTTGGTTTTCATCTTGGTTGGCTCTTATGCTGCCCAAGGTGGATCCATTGGGGAGATCCTTTTAATAAATCCCTGCTTTATTATTTAACTCTATCTAGTCTCAGTTCTAGCTCAGCCTTCCCAAGGATCAGCAGGGGCAGCCTGGGCTCGGAGCTGTCCTTTCCCTGGGCCACAGCCGTGTCCCACTCCCTGCCCTGTCCCCACTGCTGGCTCCCCCGATGAAATCAGGTCCAAGCTCTGTCCCTTGCCTCCCCAGACCCTCAGTTTGTCAAGGCCACCACGCTGAGGCACGAGGAGCCTCACCAGGACAAGATTTATTACTTCTTCCGCGAGGACAACCCAGACAAGAGCCCCGAGGCGCCCCGGAACATCTCGCGGGTGGCCCAGCTGTGTAAGGTACCTTGGGGACAGGCTGGGGTGGCAGCCAGGACAGCTCTGGGGGGACAGGGCATGTGCCAGCTCCCCTGGGCTTAGCCAAGCTTGGTTTGGCCCCTATGAGTGGGGCACAGCCTTGTCCTTCAGCCTCGTAGGGGAGAGAATTCCCTGCTCCGTCTCACCGGGATGGCAGGAACGGGATTGGGGCAGCATCCCACAGTTCCCCATCAGGATGGGCATTTTGGGGTGTTCCTCCCCAAACCCTGACTCCCTCCCTGCTGTCCCTATCCCCCAGGAGGACAGGGGAGGAACCAGCTCCCTCTCAGCCTCCAAGTGGACCACATTCCTCAAGGCCACCCTGATCTGCGTGGACCCTGTCACCAAGGGCAACTTCAACTGGCTGCAGGACGTCTTCTTTGTCCCTGCGGGTGACTGGCGGCGCTCCAAGGTCTACGGGCTCTTCACCAACACCTGGTGAGGGGCCCTGGCCCAAATCCTCCCTTCCAGCCCTCTTTTCCCTCTGGAAAACAGCTGGAGCAGGCACGGTGGTGGGCACAGCACGGTGTCCCCCCTGACTCTGTCGTTGTCCCCTCAGGGGAAGCTCTGCCGTCTGTGTTTACTCCTTCGGGGATATCGACAATGTGTTCAGGACATCGCGGCTCAAAGGCTACAACGGCCCCACCCCGGAGGTCAAACCCGGCCAGGTGAGGGAGGGGCAGGAGCCGCCCCGCGGGAGGCCCGGGGGACCTCGGGAAGGGGACACGGAGGGAGGGACCAGCTGGGAACAGAGGGAGGCTGGAAAAGGTTCGATTCGTTCATGGAAAGCACGGGGAGAGAGGATCTCAGAGGGCACCTGGCACGGGCACAGTGACAACACCCGTGGGGAAGAGCTGTCCCCTTCCCCCGCCATCCTCAGCGCCCCGCCCACCTCTGACTCTGCCTTTTGTCCCCTCTGCCCGCAGTGCGTCCCCTCGGGGGCAGCACCCTCTGACTCTGGTGCCTTTTGTCCCCTGTGCCCACAGTTTGTCCCCTCCGGGCAGCACCTCTGAGTCTGGTGCCTTTTGTCCCCTTCTGTCCCCTCGGGGCAGCACCCTCTGATGGTCCCTTTTGGCCCCTTCTATCCCCTCTGCTAGTAGTGCATCCCCTGGGGGCACCACCCTCTGACTCCGGTCCCTTTTGTCCCCTTCTGTCCCCTCTCCCTCAGTGCGTCCCCTCTGGGCAGCACCCTCTGACTCGGGTCCCTTTTGTCCCCTCAGGGCAGCACCCTCTGACTCGGGTCCCTTTTGTCCCCTTTGTCCCCTTTTGTCTCCTCGGGGCAGCACCCTCTGACTCCGGTCCCTTTTGTCCCCTTCCGTCCCCTCTCCCACAATGCGTCCCCTCTGGGCAGCACCCTCTGAGTGTCCCTTTTGTCCCCTCCTGTCCCCTGTCCTGCAGTGCATCCCCTCGGGGCAGCACCCTCTGACTCGGGTCCCTTTTGTCCCCTCGGGGCAGCACCCTCTGAGTGTCCCTTTTGTCCCCTCTGGGCAGCACCCTCTGAGTGTCCCTTTTGTCCCCTCCTGTCCAGAGGGGACAAAAGGGACACCTTTTGTCCCCTCCTGTCCAGAGGGGACAAAAGGGACACTCAGAGGGTGCATCCCCTCGGGGCAGCACCCTCTGACTCGGGTCCCTTTTGTCCCCTCTGGGCAGCACCCTCTGAGTGTCCCTTTTGTCCCCTCCTGTCCCCTGTCCCGCAGTGCGTCCCCTCGGGGCAGCACACGCCGAGCGAGACCTTCAAGATCGCGGACAGCCACCCGGAGGTGGAGGAGCGGGTGGAGCCGCTGTCCCCGTCCCGGAGCCCCCTGTTCCACAACAAGCACCGCTACCAGAAAATCGGCGTGCACGAGGTGGCCGCGGGCGACGGGCGCCGCTACAACGTCCTCTACCTGGCCACAGGTGCGGGGACACCATGCAGGGGACGTTCCCCGCGGGCAGGGCTGCGTGCCCAGCCTGGCATATGCTCATCAGGCAGTGGCGAGCTGCCAAATTTCGGGAACAGCAGAACGCTGCCAGGCTGGCTGTGTGGGCACAGGCAGGCTCCGGGCAGCGTCCCAGGCACGGGGGAGGCGGGCACGGTTTGTGCTGGGGGGCAGAAATCCTTCCCCAAGGAGCAGCTCCGTCGTTTTCTGGTGCTTCCCGAGCTGTCCTGGTGCCTCCCATCTGTGGGATGTGTTCCCTGGCACTCGTGGAGGGACCTGCTGGGGTTTAAATTCCTGATTTTGTGATGGAGAAAGTGCAGCCGGCTCTCATGGGTAGCTGGGGTTGGATTGGGGCCCACAAATGATGGATTTGGGATTTTATAGTTAGAGAGAAACAGAGAAATAGAGAGAAATAGAGAAACAGAACAAGAGAGGTAGAAACAGAGAAATAGAGACAAACAGAAAAAGAGAGAAATAGAAAAATAGAGCAACAGAGTTAGAGAGAGACAGGAAAACAGAGTTAAAGAGAAGCAGAGAAAGAGAAAGAGAAAAATAGAGCAATAAATAGAGAAATGAAGAAATTGAGAAACAGAAATACAGGAACAGAGAAACAGAGTTAGAGAGAAAGAGAGAAATGGAGAGAAATAGAGAAACAGAGCAATAAAGTTAGAGAGAAACAGAAATAAATACAGAAACAGAAACAGAGTCAGAGAGAAACAGAGAGAGAAACAGAGAAATAGAGTTGAAATAGAGAGAAACAGAGGGACAGAGCCATAGAGAATTTGCAGAACCCTGGGTCTAAACACAGCCAATGCCCTGCAGGGTCCCCCTGGGCAGCTTGATCCAACAGGAAGGGCTGTGGGATGGGCACAGAGTCACCTGGGAGTCCTGCACGAGCTGGGCTCCCCTCCCACTGGCAGAGGGGAGAAGGGATCCTTTGGGAAGGGGGAACCCCGAGGATTCCCAAGCCTGTTTCCTCGGGGTGCTGCTCCTGCCCTCGCTGGGTGTCAGGCCCAGGAGGCACCTCCTGGCACTGTCACCCCCTCACCAGGGCTGTGCCCTCTCTCTCCCCAGACAAGGGGTCCATCCACAAGGTGGTGGAGCTGCCAGATGGGGTGCAGAACATCGTGGAGATCCAGGTGTTCCCCAACAAGGATCCCATCCAGTCCATGATCCTGGACCACGCCAGGGTGGGTCCCTGCTCTGGGGGCGGGAGGATGGTGTGGGTCAGGCATGAGTGGGTCAGGGCCAGCCCCGGGGTCTGGGAGTGAAATCATGGAACTATTTGGGTTGGAAGGGACCTTCAGTGATCACCCTATGATGACCTTTAATGATCACTTTAATGGTCACCCTATGACCTTTAATCCATTCCCACCTTGCGCTATCCCAATGTGCTCCAAGTCCCAGTGCCCACCCTGGCCTTGGGCACTTCCAGGGACTCAGGGGCAGCCACAGCTGCTCTGGGAATTCCATCCTGGCCCCTCCCCACCCTCCCAGGGAACAATTCCTTCCCAATATCCCATCCATCCCTGCCCTCTGGTAGTGGGAAACCATTCCCTGTGTCCTGTCACTCCAAATTCCCTCTCCAGCTCTCCTTGAGCCCCTCCAGGCCTTGCAAGGGGCTCTGAGCTCTCCCTGGAGCCTTCTCCTCTCCAGGTGAACATCCCCAGCTCTCCCAGCCTGGCTCTAGAGGAGCTCCACCCTTGGAGCATCTCCTTGGCCTCCTTCCAGCAGCTCCAGCTCCTTCCTGACCTTCCCTGGGACACGGAATGACCGTTCCTGTGCTCTCCTCCTGCAGGCCGTGCTCTACGTGGGCTCCAGCAGCCGCGTCCTGGAGCTGCCCATGGACATGTGCGGGGCCTACCGCAACAACTGCCACAGCTGCGTGCTGGCCAGGGACCCCTACTGCGGCTGGGCCAATGGCTCCTGCCTCTCGCTGGCCCTCAGCAGGTCTGGGGGGCCATTCCCACCCCAATCCCACTGGACAAACACCCACAGCCCCAGCATTCCCCTCCTGGATTGAGTGCGCGCGTGGGTTTGGGGTGGATGTGTTGTCCTCAATGGTTTGGGGTGCTCTGTGTGGATCCATCACTCCCTTGAAGGGTTGTGGGCACCCAACCCCTCTCCCCAAGAGTTTGGGGTGCTCTGCACAGATCCATCCCTCCCTTGAAGGGTTGTGGGCACCCAAATGCCTTTCCCAAAACTTTGGAATGCTCTGTGTGCATTCATCCCTCCCTTGAAGTGTTTTGGCTACCCAACCCCTATTTCCAAGAATTTGGGGTGCTCTGTGTAGATCCATCCCTCCCTTGAAGGGTTTTGGGCACTCAGCCTCTCTCCCCAAGAGTTTGGGGTGCCCTACATGGATCCATCCCTCCTCTGAAGGGTTTTGGGCACCCAACCCCTCTCCTTGCTGCTGGGTCTCATGTTGATCATCTCCAGCCTTCTGAAATTGGGATGGGAATGGGGAGATTCCCGCTCATCATGGGGGATTCCCATCCCTGAACCACCACTTCCCAAAGTTCTCTTGGTGCTTATTCCCATTCCCATCCCCCAGGGACGTGCTCCAGAACCTGAACTTGGACTCGTGGCGAGGAAGCTGCCAGAGGGGCGACGTCAAGGAAGGTGCGTAGAGATGTGGTGGCTGGGGAAAGAATTGTTGGATTCTCCAGGCTTTGGGTGGGTTTGGATGGGCTTGGATGGGTTTGAGTGGGTTTGGATGAGTTTGGGTGGGTTTGGATGGCTTTGGACAGATTTGGATGAGTTTGGGTGGATTTGGGGGGTTAGATGAGTTTGGATGGGTTTGCATGATTTTGGATAGATTTGGACGGATTTGGACGGGTTTGGATGGGTCATTTATCTCAGTTTGAACAGACAGGTGTCTGTTAAGGAAGGCAGGAACCTCCTCTGAAATAGAAAATGTAAACCCCCTCCCTCCAAATTGTTATAATTTTGAAATTAAGGGGCTCTCAGACAGAGACATGGGAGCAGGAATGACAGGGCAGAGCAGAAGTTTCGAGGAGTTCTCTCTCTCTCTCTCTGAGTCTTCCTCCACCCCACAAAAACCCAGACTGCTCCCAACCATCTCACCCTCACCCCCGTGTCCCCACAGATGACTTCCGGAACATCTCGGTGATGCCGCTGTCCCGCTACTACCTCAACTGCTCCATCGAGTCCCACTACGCCACCTACAACTGGTACCACGAGGACGTGCTCATCAAGAGCTGCAACACCTCCCACCCTCAGCACGACTGCTTCCACTTCATCCCCAGCGTGCGCCGCGAGCACTACGGCCACTACGTCTGTGTGTCCGAGGAGGACGGCTTCCGCCAGGCGCTGGTCAAGGAGCGCCTGCTGGACCGCCAGCGCTTCCTGTGGCAGCGCGGCTGTGCCCCGGCCGTGCTGGCCTCGTGGCTCCAGCTGCTGCTCGTGGTGGCCCTGGCCGAGCTCTTCCACTGACGCCGTCCCGCTCGCCCTGCCCGCTGCAGCAGCTCCGTGGATTTTGAGCGTCCCTCACCGCCGGCCTCGCTGGCGGAGCCGCGGGAGGAGGGCGCAACACGCGGTGGCCGCGGCGGTGGCGGCCCCGCTGGCCAGCCATGCATGCGCTGATGCTCAGGGCGCGGCCGCTCCTTGCATGTGATGAAGATGAGGAGGAGGAGGAGGAGCAGGCCCTCGGCCTCCTCCGGACTGCGGGATGCCCGCTGCCTCCCGAGGTTTTGGGGGGTGATGTTGGGGTTGGCAGCGGCTGGGACGCCCCCGGCGAGTCCCCTCCTGCTTGAGGGGGGCTCGGGTCGTTGTTTTTTGTTTAGTGTGGGAGGGAGGTCGGGAATCGGCGCCGCCGCCGCGTTGGGAATTTGCATGGAAAAGCCTCGGAAGGTGACTGGATTTGGGGTGTGGGGACGGGAAGGGGAGGTGGGAGCAGAGCCCGGAGCGGAGCGGGAGGCGCTGGGAAGACGCTGGAGACGCACAAATGCTCTGCAGGCAGCTGAGGGGCAGCGCAGCGGGGCCGTGCCCGCTCCCACCCTGGCCCGGGCGTCCTCAGGGAAAGCGGCCGCGGATCTCAGGGCACCGGGGGGGCTGCGCCTGTCCCCGCCTCTGTCCCTGTTCCCGGGGCAGGCCCGGGCTCCGCTTCCCCCGCGCTCTCGGAGGTCTCGGAGCGAGACTAAACTGTGAAAATCGGGATTGTCCCCCTGCAAAGGGGGGGTCCCGCTCGATGTCCCAACCTCGCCCAGCCCGGAGCGGCCCTGCCCTGGGCGGGGACACCCAGGGGACACCCTGGCCGTGCTTCCAATGCCTGTCCCTGCTCCTGCTCACTCAGGAGAGTCCGAGGGGCCGAGGGGCCACGTCCAGAGCCCGCGGGCAGCGGGCAAGAGCTTCCTACTGCACTACATCCCCGAGACGTTCCCCATCCCCAGCCCAGGACAGAGCTTCTCACAGCCCTTCTCAAAGCACTTTAACTTTGTGGACTAACAGATATTTATTATATCGACTGCTCGTTTCTGTCTTGTAGGATTTTATAATATTACAGCAGGCGGGGGCGGATCACAGGAGAGGAAAATTTTAAAAAATCCACCACAACAGCTACCAAAAAACCCTCCCCAACCCTTTCAGACCTGTAACCAAAGCGGATGGTTGGAATAAAGAGTGGAAAAAAAGCAGGAGAGCGCCGTGGTTCTCACTGGGAATGATGGGGGCCGGGATCTCCCTTGGCCTTTTTCCGTGTCCTGCTCTCTCCAGCCCCTGTTTTGGGGCTCCTGTTTTGATCCAGCAGCAAATTTCCGCTGGAAATCCCAAAGGAGGGAGTGAGCAGCAGCCCTGGGACGGGAGGGGTGGGAGTTGCGGCGGGGTTCGTGGTGTGGAGCCATCTCCCCAACTCCTGCCTGGGATGCTCCGGATTTTCGGGAAAAGCGAACTGGTGGTCGGTGCTGGGAGGAAAAAGGGCTGGAGGGAGGCAGGGAACGGGAATTCGGGATTATAGAAGGTGCTAAAAAAGGCAGGAGCGACTGAAGCCTCCATCAAATCGGCCCCGGCACAAAGGCAGAGCCAGCTTGGGGCTCGTCCCAAGCATTTCCCGGCAATTCCCGGTGCTCCTGGCGGGCCTCTCCCCGCAGGGAATATTTCGGGATGGGCGAATGAGCTGCAGCTCAGGACTGCAGTGACGCACGGCCGGGTGGCGCTGGGGACACGGGGGTGGCACTGAGGGGTCCCTGCTCCTCACAGCGGGGAGGTTTGGCAGCCGAAAAGCGAAACCTTTCCTTGCCTCCATCCCTCTTTGGCACAGAATTCCCGCTGGAGCCGGCGGCGTGCGGGAAGGGAGAGGCAGGAGTCGGGAGCGGGCGATTCCCGAGCCGGGAACGGGAATTTTGGCAGCCCCGAGGGGCGGGAACGCCGAGGACCGCAGAGCCCGGGGGGAATTTTTGGGTGCAGAGCACAGGCTCCGAGCTGTTCCCATTCCCAACTCCACCGGTGGGACCCCAAAGCCCCAAAATCCCGGGAAAGAGGCTCGGGAGCAGCGCACGAAGGTGACGCTCAAGAATTCCCAACCAGAATTCCAGTTTGGCCGCCCAAAATCCCTTTCCTCGCCCAAACACCCGGCTGAGAGCAGGGGGCCGAGCCCCGCGGAGATAAGCAGGAGTCCCCGGGTGACAGCGACACGGGCAGGCTGTCCCCTCGCCGCCACCTCCCCGCCCCCGGCAGCAGCCAGGACAAACCGCGGAGATTTTTCTGCCGAATTCCCCGAGGAAAGCAGCGCAGGCCGAGCCCTGCGGGTGTGGTTTTATCCCGGAACACGCTCCTAGCCCCGCTCGCTGCTTCCTCAAATCCAGCCAGCCAAAACCCGGGGTTTGTTGTGGCCTCGGGGCCGCCCGAGGGAGCTGCGATGTCCCCGCGCTGTCCCCGGGATTATTCTGGGATATGAGCACGCCCAGGATGTCCCTCCGTGTCCCCCAGTGTCCCCCAGTGTCCCCCAGTGTCTCTTGGTGTCCCTTGGTGTCCCACACTGTCCCTGAGTGTTCCTCTGTGTCCCCCAGTGTCCCTCTGCATACATCGGTGTCCCTCCATGTCCCTCCATGTCCCTTTGTGTCCCCCAGTGTCCCCCAGTGTCCCTCAGTGCCCCTCAGTATCCCTCAGTGCCCCTCAGTGTCCCTCTGTGTCCCTCCATGTCCCTTGGTGTCCCTCCGTGTCCCTCCATGTCTCTCAGTGTCCCCCAGTGTCCGTCCGTGTCCCTCAGTGCCCCTCAGTGTTCCCCAGTGTCCCTCCATGTCCCTTTGTGTCCCCCAGTGTCCCCCAGTGTCCCTGCATGTCCCTCAGTGCCCCTCTGTTTTCTCTGGGCCCAGTGCAGGGGGACAGGAGGGGATGGCACTGTGCCACCATGTCCCCAAGGCGTGGTGCTGCAGCTGGTGGGGTTTGGGGCTGGGACAGCGATGGGGACAGGGACAGGAGGGGACAGGGACAGGAGGGGACAGGGACAGCAGAGGACAGATCCTGGGCCAGGGAAGAGACAGGAGGGGACAAGGACCATGGGACAGGAGGGACAGGGACAGCAGGGGACAGATCCTGGGCCTGGCAGGGGACAGGAGGGGACAAGGACCATGGGACAGGAGGGACAGGGACAGCAGGGGACAGATCCTGGGCCAGGGAAGGGACAGGAGGGGACAGGAGGGACAGGGACAGCAGGGGACAGATCCTGGGCCTGGCAGGGGACAGGAGGGGACAGTCCCTGTGGCCTGGCAGGGGACAGGAGGGGACAAGGACCATGGGACAGGAGGGGACAGTCCCTGTGGCCTGGCAGGGGACAGGAGGGGACAAGGACCATGGGACAGGAGGGGACAGTCCCTGTGGCCTGGCAGGGGACAGGAGGGGACAAGGACCATGGGACAGGAGGGGACAGCCCCTGTGGCCTGGCAGGGGACAGCTCCGCGCTCCGCGGAGGGAGGGGACCGGCGCCGTCCCCGCGCGGTGGCACTGACGGGCCCGGCGCGCCCCCCGGTGCCCATCGCCGATGTCGCATCCGCCGCCAGCCCCGCTCGGCGTCCCCGCTGCCCATCCCTGTCCCGGGGACACCCCAAAGAGGGGACCCCCGTGTCCCCGTCCCCATTGTCTCCCTCCCCAGCGCCTGGGGACAAGGGACAAGGGACAAGGGACAAGGGACAAAGGACAAGGGATAAGCTTTGTCTCCGGCTCGGGACACTCCAAAGCCATTCCCAAAAGCTGCCAGTGGGTGTTTGGGGTTTGGAGTTTTGGATTGGAGTTTGGGATTTGGGATTTGAGGTTTGGAATTTGGGATTTGGGATTTTGAGTTTGGAGTATGGGATTTGGGATTTGAGGTTTGGGATTTGGAGTTTGGGATCTGGAGTTTTGGGTTTGGGATTTGGGATTTGAGGTTTGGGATTTTGGATTTGGGGTTTGGGATTTGGGGTTTGGGATCTGGGGTTTTGGGTTTGGGATTTGGAGTTTGGGATCTGGGATTTGGGGTTTGGGGTTTGGAATTTGGGGTTTGGGATTTGGGGTTTGGGACGGAGCCCTGGAATGCTGGGCCCACCCCGTCGCGGGGCACGTGAGGCGCCCACAGCAGTGGCACCGCGGGTGTCCCCAAGGCCGCCCCCGCCGGGTGACCCTGGCAGGCGGCCCCCAAGG
The DNA here is from genome assembly GCF_037042795.1 of Molothrus aeneus. NCBI lineage: Eukaryota > Metazoa > Chordata > Aves > Passeriformes > Icteridae > Molothrus > Molothrus aeneus. The sequence goes on along the minus strand of NC_089658.1, from coordinate 3,284,832 downwards.
CTGTCCCCGCCCGGGGTGCCCTGCCCCGTGCCTCGTTATCATTTTTGGGGCACATCCCGCCCTTCTCCCAAGGCCACCCCCGCGGTGTCACCTGTCCCGGGGCCGGTTTGGGGCGGGCTGCGCCACCCCCGGCGGTGTCGCTGTCGCGGGGGGCTGTCCCGGCGGGAGGCGGGCGGGAGCAGCTCCGGGAGCTCGGGATAAGAGCGAGGCCACCGCGTCCCTCCGGGCCACCCTCCCCATGCTCGCCCAAGCTGTCACCAAGGCCGGAGCCCTGCGGGGATGTCCCCGAGCCGCAGCCGCGCCGTGTCGCCGGCTCGGCGGGGCTGCGGGCGCTGTCGCCCCGGCTGTCCCCCCGGCTGTCGCCCCGGCTGTCCCCTCGGCTCCCCGGCCCTTTAACCAGGTGCCGGGCGAGTGGCGGGCGGGCTGGCTCAACCTGTACCGCTTCTGGCGGGAGGGCGGCCTCAGCAACCTGCACCTCAGCATGGCCGGCAAGTTCCGCCGCTTCGGGCCCATCTACAGGTCAGGTGGCCCTGTCCCCTCCCCGTGTCCCCTCCCTGTGTCCCCTCCCTGGTCCTCTCCCTGTGTAGTCTCCTCGTGTCCCCTCCCTGCATTCCCTCCCTGCATCCCTTCCCTCTGTCCGCTTCCCGTGTTCCCTCCCCTGTCCCCAGCCCGTGTCCCCTCCCTGTGTCCCCTCCCCGATCCTCTGCCCGTGTACTCTCCTCGTGTCCCCTCCCGTATCCCTTGCTAGGTCCCCTGCCTCTGTCCCCATCCTGTGTCCCCATCCTCTGTCCCCTCTTGTGTCTCCTGCCCCGTCCCCTGCCCCTGTCCCCTGCCCTCTCCCCTCCCCCTGTACTCTCCTCTTGTCCCCTCCCTGTGTCCCCTCCCCATGTCCCTTCCCTGTGTACCCTACCCCTGTCACCCCTCCAGTGTCCCCAGCTCGTGTCCCCTCCCCGGGTCCCTTCCCCGTGTATTCTCCCTGTCTACCCTGCCCCTGTCACCTCCCTGCGTCCCCTGCCCAGTCCTCTGCCCCTGTCCCCTCCCGTGTCCCCTCCCTGTGTCCCCTCCCTGATCCTCACCCTCTGTCCTCACCCTGTGTTCTCTCCCTGTGTCCCCTGCTCGTGTCCCCTCCCGTATCCCTTGCTAGGTCCCCTGCCCCTGTCCCCTCCCATGTCCCTTGCCCATGTCCCCTGCCCGTGTCCCCTGCTCGTTTTCCCACCCCCTGTCCCCCTGCCCACTGCCCATGTCCCCTCCCCATGTCACCTCCCCGGTCCTCTGGTTGTGTCCCATCCCTGTGTCCCCTCCCTGTGTCCCCTCCCTGTGTCCCCTGCCTAGTCCTCTCCCCGTGTCCCCTGCTCGTGTCCCCTGTCCCTGTCTCCTGCCCATGTCTTTGGCCCCTGTCCCCTCCCTGTGTCCCCTGCCTGGTCCTCTCCCGGTGTCCCCTCCCTGTTTCCTTTGCCCGGTCTCCTGCTCGTGTCCCATCTCTGTGTCCCCTGCTGATGTCCATTGCCCGTGTCCCCTCCCCTTGTCCCCTCCCTGTCCCCTGCCCTGTCCCCAGCCCGGCCACGTTCCCCATCCGGGGCTGAGCTGCTGGAGGATCCTGGCCCGGCTTGGGGACATCGTGAGGGACAAGAGGGGAGGGGACAGGGACTGAGGGACAGGAGGGGACAGGTCCTGTGCCCAGGGAGGGGACAGGGACTGTGGTGTGGGAGGGGACAGGTCCTGTGGGTGAGGGGGGACAGTCCCCGTGCCCAGGGAGGGGACAAGGTCCTGTGCCCTGGGAGGGGACAGGGACTGAGGGTGAGGGGGACAGTCCCCATGCCCAGGGAGGGGTCAGGGACTGTGGGACAGGGCCCTGTGGATGCGGGATTTGGGGATAACAGGGACAGGACAGGACATTGCCATAGGGGACAGACAGGACACTGCCATGGAGACAGGACAGGACAGGACAGGACAGGACAGGATAGGACATTCCTATGGGGACAGGACATTGCTATGGGGGACAGGACATTGCCATACGACAGGACATTCCCATCAGGACAGGACACTGCCATTGGGACAGGACACTGCCATGGGGACAGGACAGGACATTCCCATCGGGACAGGGCCCCCCAGGGCAGGGGTGCTGACCTTGTGTCCCCAGGGAGAAGCTGGGCACCTACGAGAGCGTGAACATCGTCACTCCCGGGGACGCGGCCACGCTGTTCCAGGCCGAGGGGGCCCTGCCCGAGCGCTTCCGCGTCCCCCCCTGGGTGGCCTACAGGGACTTCCGCAACAAACCCTATGGCGTGCTGCTCAAGTGAGTGCCACCCCAAAAACCCCAAAAACCCCAAAAACCCCAAAAGCAGAGCGGGGACCCCAAACCCCACAGCGTGCTGCTCAAGTGAGTGCCACCCCAAAAACATAGCAGGGACCCCAAACCCTACGGCGTGCTGCTCAAGTGAGTGCCACCCCAAAAACTGAGTGGGAACCCCAAAAACGGGCTTCTCAAGGGAGTGGGGACCCCAAAAACAGAGCAGGGACCCCAAACCCTACGGCGTGCTGCTCAAGTGAGTGCCACCCCAAAAACAGAGCGGGGACCCCAAACCCTATGGTGTGCTGCTCAAGTGAGTGGGAACCCCAAAAACAGGGTCCTCAAGGGAGTGGGGACCCCAAATCCAAGCTCCTCAAGGGAGTGCCCACCCCAAATCCCCTCCACTGAGTGCCCACCCCAAGTCCCCAGGAGTGGGGACCCCAAATCCAGGCTCCTGACACTCCTCAAGTGATTGGGGGACCCCAAATCCCCTCCAGTGAGTGGGGACCCCAATTCAACTCAAGCCAGTGGGGATCCCAACTCCAGGCCCCTCAAATAAGTGTGGACCCCAAATCTGGGCTCCTGATGCTCCTCAAACAAGTGGGCACCCTAAATCCCGAGGAGTGGGGACCCCAAATCCAGGATGCTCCTCAAGTGAGTGGAGACCCCAAATCACATCCAGCGAGTGGGGACCCCAAACCCGGGCGCCTCCAGTGAGTGGGGGACCCCAAATCAACTCAAGCCAGTGGGGATCCCAACTCCAGGCCCCTCAAATAAGTGGGAACCCCAAATCTGGGCTCCTCAAGTGAGTGGGGACCCCAAATCTGGGCTCCTGATGCTTCTCAAGTGAGTGGAGACCCCAAATCACCTCCAGTGAGTGGGGACCCCAAACCCAGGGGGTGCCTAAAGTGATTGGGGGGCCCCAAATCCAGGCCCAGCCACGCCAGTCCCAGCGCAGGGCGCAGCCGGAGGGCCCTGGGGACATTGTCCATGCTCTGGGGGTGACAGCGGCGTGTCCCCGCGCAGAACGGGCGAGGCGTGGCGCTCGGAGCGGCTGCTGCTCAACAAGGAGGCGCTGGCCCCCGCGGCCGTGCCCGGCTTCGTGCCCCTGCTCAGCGCCGTGGGCGAGGATTTCGTGCGGCGCGCGCGGGCCCAGGCGCGGCTCAGCGGCTGCTGGAGCGGAGACTTCAGCCAGGAGCTCTTCCGCTTCGCCCTCGAGTGTGAGTGACAAAAAACCCACATAAGAAGCCTGAAAGAAGCTCCAAAAAACCCCAAAAAACTAAAAAAAAACCCCATCAAACCCAAAAGAATCCCAAAAGAACCCCCAAAAACCATTAAAAACCCCCCAAAAAAACCCAAACCTAAAAAAGCCCCAAAACAAAACAAAAAAAAACCCCAAAAATTCCAATGGTCCCTAAAAAAACCCCAAAACCCAAAAAAACCCACAAACCCAAACAAAAAAAACCCCAAAAAATCCCAACGCCCCCCCCAAAAAAACCCAAAACCCTCAAAAAACCCTAAAACCCCACCCAAAAAACATCAAAAAACCCTCCAAAAACTCCAACCTCCCCCAAAAACCCCAAAAAAGCAAAAAACCCCCAACAATCCCCCCCCCAAAAACCTCCAACCCCCCCAAAAAACCCCAAAACCCCCAAACTCCCCAAAACCAACACCCCCGGCCTGAGGGAGTGGCCAATGGAGAGTGAAGAAGGGTGTCCCCTCCCATGTGGGCTGTCCCCTCCCATGTGGGCTGTCCCCTCCCATGCGGGCTGTCCCCTCCCATGCGGGCTGTCCCCAGGGCCCCCCACACTGCTGACACAGCAGCCATGTGTCCTTCACTGGCCACCAGCTGGTGACAACCCCAGCCCCTCAGGGACAAACAGGAGGCCAGGCCAGGTCTCCATGGCCACAGCAAGGCTGGAGGTGGCCTTGGGGACAGGGACGTGTCCCTGACGGTCACTGGGAGGGCCTGGGCCAGGTCTCCATGGCCTTGGGGACAGGGACAGGTCCCTCAAAATCACTTGGAGCACTTGGGGCTGGTCCCTCTGGCCATGGGACACCATGAGGGACTGGCCATGGGGACAGGGACAGGGACAGGACATGTCCCTGACTGTCCCCATCCCCAGCAGTGTGCCACGTGCTGGAGAGGGAGTGCCTGGGACTGGTCCCTGTGGCCTTGGGGACATGTCCTTGACTGTCCCTGTCCCCAGTGCTGTGCCCCGTGCTGTATGGGGAGGTCGCTGTGACCATGGGGACAGGGACAATGACACATCCCTGTCCCTGTCCCCAGTGGTGTGCCACGTGCTGTATGGGGAGGTCCCTGTGGCCATGGGGATGGGGACAGGGATGGGGACATGTCCCTGACTGTCACTGTCCTGTCCCCAGCGGTGTGCCATGTGCTGTATGGGGAGCACCTGGGGCTGGTCCCTGTGGCCATGGGGATGTGTCCCTGACTGTCCCTGTCCCCATCCCCTGCCATGTGCCACGTGCTGTACAGGGAGGTCCATGTGGCCATGGGGATGGGGACAGGGACAATGACATGTCCCTGCCTGTCCCTGTCCCTGTTGCCTGCAGTGTGCCATGTGCTGTAAGGGGAGGTCCTTGTAGCCATGGGGACAAATCCCTCATGGTCCCTGTCCCTGTCCCCGTCCCCAGCCATGTGCCACGTGCTGTATGGGGACCGCCTGGGGCTGGTCCCTGTGACCATCAGGACAATGACAATGACAATGACACGTCCCATCCCCAGCGGTGTGCCACGTGCTGTACGGGGAGGTCCCTGTGGCCATGGGGACAATGACAATGACAATGACAATGACACATCCCTGTCCCCAGCAATGTGCCACGTGCTTTACGGGGAGCTCCCTGTGGCCATGGGGACAATGACAATGACAATGATGTGTCCCATCCCCAGCGGTGTGCCACGTGCTTTACGGGGAGCGCCTGGGGCTGCTGCAGGATTTCGTGCAGCCCGAGGCTCAGCGCTTCATCGAGGCCGTGTCGCGCATGTTCCACACCACGGCGCCCATGCTGTACCTGCCGCCCGCGCTGCTGCAGCGCCTGCGCAGCCACACCTGGCGCCAGCACGTGCAGGCCTGGGATGCCATCTTCTACCAGGGTCAGTGCCACCACCCCGCCACCACCCCTGCCACCTCTGGGGACACCTTGCCCCGTCACTTCACCCTGTCAGCTCGCCCTGCCACCTCTGGGGACACCTCTGGAGACACCTCACCCTGCCACCTTGCCCTGACACCTCACCCTGCCACCTCGCTTTGTCATCTCTCCCTGCCACCTCGAGGGACACCTTGCCCCATCACTTCACCCTCCCACCTCACCCTGCCACCTCTAGGGGCACCTCACCCTGTCACCTTGCCCTGCCACCTTGTTCTGCCACCTCTGGGGACACCACACCCTGTCACCATGCCCTGCCACCATGCCCTGTCACCTCTAGGGGCACCTCATCCTGCCACCTTGCCCTGCCACCACACCCTGTCACCTCACACTGCCACCTCGGGGGACACCTCTGGGGACACCTCACCCTGCCACCTCGTCCTGCCACCTCAATCTGTCACCTCTGGTGACACCTCATACTGTCACCTCAACCTGTCACCTGACCCTGCAACCTCTGGAAACACCTCGCCTTGTCACCTCCCCCTGTCACCTCTGGGGACACCTTGCCCTGCCACCTCTATGGTCACACTGTAACCATTTCTTCACCTCTCACCTTTTCCCACTCCATGCCACAGACGCCTCAAACCATCCGAAACCACCCCTGACGAATCCCACTGCAGCCCACCTTCCAGCCTTCCACTTCTCCAAAATTCCCGACCTTTCTCACAAACCCACCCTCCAAAACTCATTCCCAATCCAACTCCTCTCTCTTTACCATCCTCTTCCAGAACATTCCTAAATCAACGTTTCTTACCTCAAAATTTACGCATTAATATTAAAAATCTCCTACAAATCCATTTCCCACACGCTGACACCTCCGGGGGGTTTCACCGCAGCGCCACTCCCGGGGCGGTGACGCTGATGTCCCCTCCTGCCCCGCGGTGTCCCCGCGGTGTCCCCGTGTCCCCTCAGCGGACAAGTGCATCCAGAACGTGTACCGGGACCTGCGGCTGCGGCGCAAGAGCCGCCAGGAGCACGTGGGCATCCTGGGCAACCTCATCCTGCGCGACAAGCTGCCCCTGGACGACATCCGCGCCAGCGTCACCGAGATGATGGCAGGAGGGGTGGACACGGTGCGGCCTGGGGATGGGACAGGGACAAGGGCCTGGCTGGGGCGGGGAGAAGGTCCTGGACTGGACGGGGAGAAGGTTGTGGGTGGTGTTGAGTGGGTCAGGGAGAAGGTCCTGGATGGGACAGGGAGAAGGTCCTGGGTGGTGATGGAGGGGCCAGGGAGAAGGTCCTGGATTGGGCAGGGAGAAGGTCCTGGATGGGGCTGGGTGGGGCAGGGAGGGAGAAGGTCATGCCTGGTGCTGGTTGGGTCAAGGGGAAGGTCCTGGTTGGTGTTATGTGGAGCAGGAAGAAAGTCCTGGTTGGGGCAGGGAGAAGGTCCTGGATGGAGCAGGGAGAAGGTTCTGGGCAGTGTTGGGACAAGAAGGGAGAAGGTCCTGGTTGGTGCTGGTTGGGACAGGAAGAAGGTCCTGGGTGGTGATGGGTGGGGCAGCACCAAGCTGAGCAGGAGAAGGTCCTGGCAGCCCTGAGCAGGTCCTGGCAGGGATGGGCACATCCTGGCAGCTCTGAGCAGGTCCTGGCAGTTCTGGGCCAGCAGGAGCAGGTCCTGGCAGCCCTGAGCAGGTCCTGGCAGGTCTGAGCAGGCCGTGGCAGCTGTGTCCCCTGTGTCCCCCAGACGTCCATGACCCTGCAGTGGGCCATGCTGGAGCTGGCGCGGGCCCCGGGCGTGCAGGAGCAGCTGCGGGCTGAGGTCCTGGCAGCCAAACGCGAGGCGGGCGGCGACCGCGAGAAGATGCTGAAATCCACACGGCTGCTCAAGGCCGCCATCAAGGAGACACTCAGGTGAGGAGGAGGAGGAGCTCAGGTGAGGAGAAGGTGGGGCACAGGTGAGGAGGAGGAGGAGCTCAGGTGAGGAGGACACGCCCTTCCTCCCCCGAGTGTCCCCAAGGCCCCAATGTCACTGTCGCGCAGGCTGCACCCGGTGGCCGTGACCCTGCAGAGGTACACCACGCACGAGGTCATCCTGCAGGACTACCGCATCCCGCCCGGGGTGAGGGGACACCGGGACACCGGGACATGGGGGACAGAGGGAGAGGGGGACATGGGGATGTGGGGAGAGTGGGACACAGGGAAACAGGGACAAGAGGGACATGGGGACATGGGAACATGGGGACACGGGAACATAGGGACACGGGAACATGGGGACATGGGGACACAGGTATGGTGGTGACATGGGGACAGAGGGGACATGGGGAGATGAGGACACGGGGAGATGGGGACATGGGGACACAGGGATGTGGGGACACGAGGACATGAGGACATGATGATTCAAGGACATGAGGACACAGGGATATGGGAACATGAGCACATGAGGACATGAGGACATGGGGACATAAGGACATGAGGACATGAGGACATGAGGACACAGGGGCATGAGGACATGGGGATGCGGTGACACAGTGACACGGTGACACAATGCCCCTGCTCCCTGCAGGACATGGGGACATGAGGGGACACAGAGATGTAGGGAAGCAGGGACATGAGGACACGGGGACATGGGAACATGGGGACATGGGAACATGGGAATATGGGGACATGAAGACATGAGGACACGGGGAAACGAGGACATGAGGACATAAGGACATCATGATACAAGGACACAAGGACATGGGGATGTAGGAACATGGGGACATGAGGACACGAGGACACAGGGACATGAGGACATGAGAACAGGGGGACATGGGGACATGGGGACATGGGGACATGGGGAAGCAGCAGTGTGGAGACACAGGGACATGAGGATACAAGGACACCAGGATATGGTGACAGGGTGACAGGGTGACAGGGTGACATGGTGACACGGTGACACGGTGACACGGTGCCCCCGTCCCCGCTGCTCCGCAGACGCTGGTGCAGGTGGGGCTGTACGCCATGGGCCGTGACCCCGCCGTGTTCCCGCGGCCCGAGCGCTTCCTCCCGCAGCGCTGGCTGCAGGCCGGCCCCAAACCCTTCCTGGGGCTCGGCTTCGGCTTCGGGCCCCGGCAGTGCCTGGGCCGGCGCATCGCCGAGCTGGAGATGCAGCTCTTCCTCATGCACGTGAGTGGCCCCTGTCCCCAGCGCCGGGGACAGCGCTGCGGTGGGGGGGGTCTGTCACACAGGGTCCCTGACATCAGGGGACAGCGCCGGGGCTGTGGGGTCCATCCTGCAGAGTCCCCAACACCAGGGGACAATGAGGTGGCCGTAGGCTCCATCCCCGCGGGCAAGGGGACAGCGCAGTGGCCGCCGTGTCTATGCTGCAGGGTCCCCAGTGTGAGGGGACAGCGTGGTGGCCATGGGGTCTGTCCTGCAGAGTCCCTGACGCAAGGGGACAATGCAGTGGCCGTGGGCTCTGTCCCCGTGGGTGAAGGGACAGTGTGGTGGCTGTGGGGTCTGTCACACGGGGTCCCTGACATCAGGGGACAGCGCCGTGGCAGTGGGGTCCATCCTGCAGAGTCCCCAGCATGAGGGGACAGCACAGTGGCTGCAGGGTCTGTGCTGTGGGGTCCCCAACATGAGGGGACAGCGCCGTGCCCACAGGGTCTGTCACACAGGGTCCCCAGTGTGAGGGACAGTGCAGTGGCTGTGGGGTGTGTCACACAGGGTCCCTGATGTGACAGGACAATGCGGTGGCCACAGGGTCTGTCCTGTGGGGTCCTCACTGCCAGGGGACAGAGCAGTGGCCACAGGGTCTGTCCCCACAGGGGTCCCCAATGCCAGGTCTGTCCCTGTGGAGTCCCTGATGTGAGGGGACAGCGTGGTGGCCGTGGGGGCCATCCTGCGGGGTCCCCAATGCCAGGGGACAGCGCAGTGGCCACAGGGTCCATCATGTGGGGTCTCTGATGCAAGGGGACAGCACGGTGGCTGCGGGGTCTGTCCCATGGGGTCCCCAACATGAGAGGACAGTGCGGTGGCCATGGGGTCCATCGCACAGGGTCCCTGACATGAGGGGTCAGCGCGGTGGTCATGGAGTCTGTCCTGTGGAGCCCCCGACACAAGGGGACAGCGCGGTGGCTGTGGAGTCTGTCCTGGGGGGTCCCCAATGGGAGGGGACAGCGCGGTGGCCACAGGGTCCATCCAATGGAATCCTGGTTTGGCTCGGCTCAGAGTGGCCCCGAAGGTCACCCTGGGCCTTGCTCCAGTGTCCCCAAAGCCCCCCAGCCCCATGGCCGTGTCCCCTCCACCCCAGATCCTGGAGAACTTCAAGATCGAGACCATGCGGGCCGTGGAGATCGGCACCAAGTTCGACCTGATCCTGATCCCGGACCGGCCCATCCAGCTGACCCTGCGGCCCCTCGAGGGCCAGCCCTGAGGAGGGGACACCCCAGGGACACCTCCACGTCCCCCGCGGTGGCGTTTGGGGACAGTGGGGATGCTCCCGGGGCCGTGGCCTCGGCTCAAGGCTGCGCTTTGCGGGGCAGACAAAGCGGGGCCGCGCCGCGGGGAGGGGGATTTGGGGGGGGGTGGGGGATCCCTTCTGGCTGCCGGGGGTCCCACTGAGCTCCTCTGAGCCTCTGGAATGTCCTGGAGCCTCTGGAATGTTCTGGAATGTTCTGGAATGTTCTGCCTGGCCTCCGCTCCATGGGAAAGGCGCCCGCGGGGTCAGGGCAGGGGGGCAGCACCTGAGGGGGCTCGGAAAGGTCCCGAAGGGTCTGGGGGCACAGGGGGGCACCCATGGGGGGAACCAGCCCCCTCTGGGGTGGGCAGGGGACACCGGGGACACTGGGGACACTGGGAACACTAGGGGACACTGAGGGACACTGGGGACACCGGGGTCAGTGGGGTCAGTGGGGTCAGTGGGGACACTGGGGACATTGGGGACATTGGGGACACTGGGGACATCGGGGTCAGTAGGGACATTGGGGACCCTGAGGGAAACTAGGGACACTGAGGGACACTGCGGACATTGGGGACATTGGGGTCACTGGGGACATTGGGGACACTGGGGACCCTGAGGGAAACTAGGGACACTAAGGGACTCTGGGGACATTGGGTTCAGTGAGGACATTGGGACACTGGGGACATTGGGGTCATTGGGGACACTGGGGACATTGGGGACACTGGGGACACTGAGGGTCATTGGGGACACTGGGGACATTGGGGTCATTGGGGACACTGGGGACACTGGGGACATTGGGGACACTGGGGACACTGAGGGTCATTGGGGTCACGGGATACACTGGGAAAACTGGGGGTCACTCCTAGGGGAGGGCTCTGGGGTGGGCAGAGGGACACTGGGGACAATGGGGACATTGGCAGTGACTGAGACCCTGGGTACACTGGTGTCACTGTAGGGTCACTGTAGGTCCCCGGTGTCCCCGGTGTCCCCTGTCCCCGCTCACCAGGCCCAGGCCGTGCTCCCACTCCCGCAGGCGCGTCCCCAACTCCTGCTGGCCCCGGGCCCAGCTCCGGGCGGCCTCCTGCAGCTGGGACAGACCCCAAACGGGCTGGGACTGACCCCAAACGGGCTGGGGACCCCAAACGGGCCAGGACTGACCCCAAACGGGCCGGGACTGACCCCAAACGGGCTGGGACCGACCCCAAATGGGCTGGGACTGACCCCCAACGGGCTGGGGACCCCAAAACGGGCTGGGACTGACCCCCAACGGGCTGGGGACCCCAAACTGCCATCGGAGACCCCACACTGCCATGGGGGACCCCAAAACAGGCCAGGGGATCCCAAACCACCATGGGGGATCCCAAACCGCGATGGGGGATCCCAAAACGGGCCGAGGGACCCCAAAACGAGCTACGTGACCCCAAAACGGGCTCTGGGACCCCAAAACAGGCTGAGTGACCCCCAAATCGCTCTGGGTGACTCAAAACGCCCAGGACCCAAACCTCACTGGGGGACCCAACCGCGCTGGGTGACCCCAAAACACGATAGATGACCCTAAAACACACTGGGTGACCCCAAAACCACACTGGGTAACACTAAAATGCGCTGGATGACCCAAAACGCTCTGGGTGACCCTAAACCACCCTGGGTGACCCCAAACCACGCCAGGTGGACCCCAAACCACCCTGGGTGACCCCAAACCCTCCCCGCGGTGCCCACCTGCCTCTCCAGCGCCCGGGCCCGGCCCTGCTCCCGCTCCAGCCGCGCCAGCAGCTCCAGCTTCTCACCGGGCCCCGGGAGCCGCTGCGGGCACGGGAGCGCCGGGTCGGGATCGGCCCCGCGCCGCTGCCACCCCTGGGCCGTGTCCGGCTGTCCCCGCTGTCACACACGGGGCCGTGTCCCCTCTGTCCCCGCTGCCACCCCCGTGTCCCCTCTGTCCCCGCTGCCACCCCCGTGTCCCCTCCCGCTCTCACCGCGGCCCGGGCGGGTCGGGCCGGCTCCTCCCGCAGCCGCTTCTGGGCCAGCAGCGCCGCCAGGGTGGCACCTGCGGGGTGGCACCTGTGAGGTGGCGCCTCTGGGGGGACAGCGGGGACATTGTCCCGTGTCCCTCCCCGGGCAGGGACAGGGGGACAGCGAGCCCCGGCTTCTGCCGTGCCCGGGGGCTGGGGAATGAGGGAACCCCTGCCACGGGGGGGACAGGGAGGGCTGGGGACACCCCTGAGTGTCTCTGTCCCCTCCTGCCCACCCTGGGCCATCCCAGGGACAGTTGGGGACCCCCCGAGTGTCGCTGTCCCCCCGCACGCACCCGCGGCTCTCTCGGCGCTCCTGTCCCGCAGCAGCAGCCGCTCCATGGCCTCGATCACCTGGGCACAGGGCACGGCTGTCCCCGTGTCCCCAGCGCCGCGCCAGGGCTCCGTGCCCAGTCCGTGCAGGGCCGGGGAGGGGCTGGCAGTGTCCCCAAACCCGTCCTTGTCACCCGGGTCGTGTCACCTTGTCCTGCTGCCGCAGCGCCTGCTGCAGCGCCCCGGCCTCGGCCGCCCTGTCCTGGCAGCGCCTCAGTGCCAGCTGCTGCCGTCGCTGGAGCAGCACCAGCTCCTTCTCGCGGTCGTTCTTCTGCGGGAGAAGCCCCGGGAGTGCCGGGCACGGCCCCGAGCCCCGGGGCAGCCCCGGGTGCCCGCGGTGCCCGCGGGGCCGTACCCGGATCAGCTCGTTCTGCAGCCGCTGCACCCGGTCCCGCAGCGCCCGCAGCTCCAACGCGCCCGCCGCCAGCTCGCGGGACAGGGTGGCTGCGGGGACAGCCCTGTCACCACCCGGGGTGGCTGCGGGGACAGCCCTGTCACCACCCGGGGTGGCTGCGGGGACAGCCCTGTCACCACCCGGGGTGGGTGTGGGGACAGCCCTGTCACCCACCCAGGGTGGCAGTGCCCAGTGTGGCCCTGCCCAGCCCCAGGGTGACACACCACACCCCGGTCACCCACACAGAGTGGCAGTGCCATCATGTCCTGCCTGTCCCCAGGATGATGTGCCTTGTCCTGGTCCCCCACCCAGGGTGGCAGTGCCCCACATGTCCTGCCCGTCCCCAGGGTGACACGCCATGTCCCTGTCACCCAGGCAGGGTGGCAGTGCCCTGCCCGTGCCCGGCACGCACCCAGCCTGTCCAGCAGCTCGTCCCGGCTCAGCACGTCGGTGTCGGTGCCGCGGAGCTGCTCCGGCTCCCGCAGCCGGGCCAGGCTGTGCCTCAGGTGCCTGTTCTCCGCCTCCAGGCTGGCGACACGGCGGCGCAGGGACAGCAGGTGCCCCGCCATCCTCTGCAGCGCCAGGCGGTGGCTGCCACCCCCCTGGGGACCAGAGCAGGGCTGGCACTGCTGGACAGAAAGGGATGTCACCCCGGAGAGGGACAACCCCCCTGGTCCCAGGGAATGGCTCAGGATGAGGATCAGACACACCATGGGGGAGCTGAGAGATGCGCAGATTGTCCCCTGCTCTTGGCACCATCCATCCATCCATCCATCCATGGATCCATCCATCCATGGATCCATCCATCCATCCATCCATCCATCTGTCCATCCATCCATCCATCCATGGATCCATCTGTCCATCCATCCATCCATCCATCCATCCATCCATCCATCCATCCATCCATCCATCCATCCATCCATCCATCCATCCACCCTTCCTTCTGTCCTTCCCAACCTTCTCCTCTCCTTTTACTTCCCCATCTCCCTCTTTTCCCTTTTTTCCCATCCACCTCCTGTGGAATCTCCCAGGGATGTGGGGTTGGACCTGGGACCCCCAAACTCGGAGCTTTTTGAGGATTTCCAGCTCTTTAACAGAGGGATGGGGTGAAGAACAACAGAGGGATGAACATTCCCAAAGATTCTCCTGGATTTTTTGCCTCATGTGTGGCTGGAGATGCTGGGGAAGGGGGAAGAATTCCTGAGGCATTATCCTGGATCCCCTTGGGAAGGATCCTGGCAGCCATGGGACCTTGGCCAGAGGATCCACGTGCCTTGGGAATGGCCTTGGCCACTGGCCTGGCGGGAGGTGACAGCCCTGGGGGACCCTGGGGACAGGGAAAGGTGGGCAGGAGAAGCCAGAGGCTCCAGTCCTTCCTCCACATCTGCCGGGAATGGGGAAATCCAGGAATTGCTTCATTCCCGAGATGAACAGCAGCCAAGCCCGGGGCTGTCCCCTCCCAGGCCGCCCTGGGGACATCGCTGTCCCCCACATGTGTGTCCCCCCCCGTGTCACTCACCGTCTCCTGGGGGCGTCCCGTGCTCTCCTGGGAATGGCCAGGGACAGCCGGGGCAGGCCGGCGTTCCGAGGGGGGCTCCAGGCTCGGGATGTTCCCGTGCCTCCGGAGCGGCTCCTGCGCGGGCAGGGCCCGGCCCGGGGCTGGCAGGGACATCCCGGGGGGCGCGGCTGGCAGGGACAGCGGGGACAGCGGGGACAGCAGGGACACGGGGGGGACACGGGGAGCAGGGTGAGGGTGAGGGCGTCCCAGTCCTGTTCCTGTTCTGCCATTCCCGATCCTGCCATGTCCCATTCCTGATACCACCCTGTCCCCTTCCCAATCCCAGTGCGTCCCATTCCCGATCCCAATTCCCATTCCCAATCCCAGTTTTCTCATTCCCATTCCTGTCCCCATTCCCATTCCCTGTCCCAATCCCGTTCCACTTCCCTGTCCCAATCCTATTCCTATTCCCATCCCTGATCCCACCATGTCCCATTCCCATTCCCATTTCCCATCCCCAATCCCATTCCTATTCCCTGTCCCAACCCCGTTCCCATTCCCTGTCCCAATCCCATTCCCATTTCCGTCCCTGATCCCACTGTGTTCCATTCCCATTCCCATTCCATCCCTGTTCCCCTTCCCATTCCCTGTCCCAATCCCATTCCCATTCCCATTCCCAATCCCATCCCTGATCCCGCTGTATCCCATTCCCATTCCCGAACTCACACCCTTCCCAAACAATTCCCAGGAACCCCTGGAATCCCGGGGATCCCGGGCACTCACGGGGCGGTGCTGGGAGTGCAGCGGGAGCCGGAGCCGCCGTTCCCGGGATGTTTCTGCAGGAGCCGCCGTTCCCGGGATGATTTCCCCGCCGTTCCCGGGATGATTTCCCCGCCGTTCCCGGGATGTTTTCCCGGGATGTTTTCCCCGCCGTTCCCGGGGCCCGCGCGGCTCCCGGCGCCGTTGCCACAACAGAGCGGAACCGGCCCTGGGCAGCCCCGCCCCGGAACGGCTCCGGTCCCAGCCCCGCGGGGATCCCAAATCACGGGGGATCCCGAAAAACACCACCGGGATCCCAAATCCGCACGGGGAATTCCAGGGGTCATCCCGAAATCCACCCGGGGCAATTCCAGGTGATCCCAAAATCCATATGGATGCATTCCAGGGACACCCCGGGGATTCCAAAATCCACACAAGGCAATTCCAGGGGTGATCCCAAAATCTACATGGGGGAATTCCCGGAGATCCCAAAATCCACACGGGGGAATTCTCAGGGATCCCAAAATCCATATGGGGGAATTACAGGGGTGATCCCAAAATCTGCATGAGGGAATTCATGTGATCCCAAAATCCACATGGATGAATTCTAGGGACACCCAGGTGATCCCAAAATCCACACGGGGCAATTCCAGGGACACCCTGGGGATCCCAAAATGCGTACAGGGGAATTCCAGATGACCCCAAAATCCACACTGGGGAATTCCAGGTGACCCCAAACCCACCAGGATAAATTCCAGCCCCACCCCGATCCCTGCCCACCCCAGCCCGCTTTGGGGCTGATTTCCCCGCAGTTTTTGGGCTTTTTCAGCCATTTTCCGCTCCATCTTTTCCCCAAATTCCCCTCGGATTTCTCGGCGCCGCCGCTTCCTGCGGGAGGCCGGGATGAAAGGCCGGGAACGCAGCTTTGAAATTCCACTTTTGAATATTTATTCCATTTTTCCCTGATCTTTCCCGAGCCTCTGAAGCTCTGGGATCCTTTCATCCCTTCCCGCTCCTTTCCACATTTGCTCATTCCGAATATTTATCTTTTTTCTTTCGTTTTTTCCCCTAATATTTGTTTAACAAATCGCTCCGTGGGGTTTCTGTGGATCCCTCTGCAGGCGGGATGGGAAATCGACCTCAAAGCCACCCCAGAAGGCCCCAAAGTGCCCCCGAAACTGGAGATTTTGGGGATATTTTAGGCATAGAGGAGGGAAAGCAATGTTTCCCACATTTTTCCACATTTTTTCCCAGATTTCCCCCCCATTTTTCCCATATTTTTCCCACCTTTCCCTGTTTTTCCGGGATTTTCTCCACATTTTCCACATTTTCCCCCTATTTTCCCATATTTCCTCACATTACCCCCACATTTTTCTGCATTTCCTCCCTATTTTTCCAGGATTTTTCCACACATTTTTCCCACATTTCCCCCTTATTTTTCCCAGATTTTCCCCCCATTTCCCTCCACATTTTTCCTCACATTTCCCCCACATTGTCCCTCCCTTTTTTGTCACATTTTCCTCCATTTTTCTCCATTTCCCCACACATTTCCTCCTTATTTTTCCACATTTCCCCCCTATTTTTCCCAGATTCCCTCCTCATTTCTCCCCCATTTTCCCCAGATTTTCTTCCTCCCTTTCCCCCCACTTTCCCCCCATTTTTCCCAAATTTTTCCCCTATTTCCCTCCGATCCCACCCCTGATCCCACAGGAATATCTGGGCAAATGAAGACATCCCAAATGCTCCAGGGCCTCACGAGCTGTTGTGACAGGTGAAAAAAAAAGGGAAAAATGGAATTTTTTCCCCCTCTCTGATCTCCTTTAATCCTCATTTCCCCCTTTTTTCCTCAGATATGTAAATGGAAGCTTATCCCATCTTCCCAACAATTGGGCAATTAGGGCCTCGTGGGATTATCCCGGAATTATCCTGGGATTATCCCGCTGAGCCAGGAAATCCCAGCGGGGATTTGGGGCGGGAATCCCTGGAGAGAGGGTCCCAGCCAGGCAGGAATGGGGGGAAAAATGGGGGAAAAGGGGGAAAAATCCGGGAAAAATAGGGTGGAAATGGGGGAGAAATCTGGGAAAAATTGGGGGGGGGAATGTGAGGAAAAATGGGGGAGAAATGGGGAAAATCCAGGGAAAATGGAGAGGGAAATGGGGTGGAAATCTGGGAAAAGTAGGGAGGAAATGGGGGGGAAATCTGGGAAAAGTAGGGGGGAAATGGGGGGGAAATGTAGGGAAAAAAGGGGGGCAATTTGGAGAAAATGGGTGGAAAATCTGGGAAAATGTGGGGGGAAAATTAAGGAGGAAATCTGGGGAAAATTGAGAGGAAAATGGGGGGAAATGTGGGAAAAATAGGGGGGAAATGGGGGGGGGTGTGAATTGTGTGAAAAATGGGGGTAAATATGGGGAAATTCCGGGGAAAATGGAGGCGGGGGGGAATCTGGGAAAAATTGGGGGCAGAAATGAGGAAAAATGAAGGGGAAATTGGGAAAAATGTGGGGAAAATGGGGAAGGAATGAGGGGAGAAATGAGGGGGTAAATGGGGGAAAATGGGGGGGAAATGTAGGGAAATCCGGGGAAATGGGAGGGAAATGTGGGGGAAATTGGGGGAGAATGTGGGGGGGAAATTAAAGGGGAAATCTGGGGAAAATTGAGGGGAAAATGGGGGAAAAATTGGGAAAATGGGGATGGAATGAGGGGGGGGGAATTAGGGGGGAAAATAAGGTGAAAAATGGGGAGAAATGTGGGAGAATGTGGGGAAAATACAGATAAAATGGGAAGAAATCTGGGGGGAAATGGGGGAAAATGGGTGAAGAAATGTGGGAAAATGAGGAGGAAAATTGGTGGAGGAATGAGGGGAAAATGTGGGGAAATGGGAGGAAATTGGGAGGAAATGGGTTGGAAAATATGGGGAAAATGGGGGAGAAAGATGGAATGAACGAGGGAGGAATGAGGGGGAAATTGGGGGAAAATTAGGGGAAATGAGGGAAGGGAATGGGGGGGAAATGTGGGAGGAATGAGGGGGGGGAAATGGGTGGAAAATGGGGGAAATGTTGAATAAATGTGGGACGAATGAGGGGGGAAATGGGGGGAATGAGGGGAAAATGGGGGAGAAATGTGGAATGAATGAAGGAGGAATGAGGGGAAAATGGGTGGAAAACGGGGGAAATGAGGAAGAAATTGGTGGAGAATGTGAGGGAGATGGGGGAAAATATGGGGAAATGGGGAAAATGGGAGAAATGAGGGGGGAAATACGGGCAGAATGTGGGAAAATGGGGGGAGAATGTGGGGGAAATGAGGGGGGGTGGGAGATAAATTACTGTGGAAATGAGGGAAAAATGGAGGAGGAATGGGGGGAAATGGGAGAAAATGAGTGGAAATAGTGGAAAGATGGGGAAAAGGGAGAAATGGGGGGAAACAGGGGGGAAATCCGGGAAAAACAGGGGGAAACCACAAAATCCCGTGGGGAAAGCGCTGTTTTTCCCTCCTACCCCTGAAATCCCGGCGTTTTCCCAATTCCCGGGGGGATAAAAATTGAATATTTTGGCGGTTTGGCCCCTCAGCCCTGGGGTTTATCTGATGGAACCCGGGCTGAACTCGCTCATCGCGGCTCCAGGCCGGAGTTAATTGGATCGGGGGTTAATTGGGAGCGTTCCCGGGGCTGGGGCTGCTGATAGCGGCGGTCTGTGGGATCTGAGAGGCGCTGGAATCCTCCCCGTCCCGCCTGCGAGGCTGAGATAAGGCTCGGGCGGAGCTCGCCTCAAAGAAAGTCGGGAAAATGAAAGGGAAAATGGGAAAAAGGGGAAGGAAAGGAGGAAAAAAAAAAAGATATGAAAGGAAATAAGAGGAAAAAAAAAAAGAAGGAAAAGAGAAAAAAAAAAAAAGAAAAAAGAGGGAAGGAATGGAAAGAAGAAAAAAAAAAGGAGGGATAAAATGAAGGAAAAAAGAGGAAAAGGGGGGAAAAGGAAAAAGGGAAAGGAGAAAAAATGAAAGGAAAGGAGAAAGAAAAAAGGGAGGGAGAAAATGGAAATGAAAGGAAAGAAGGGGGAAAAGAGGGGGGAAAAGAAAGAAAAAAGAGGAAAGGGGGAAAAAGAAGAAAAGGAAAGGAGACAAAAAGGGAAGGAAAGGAGAGAGAAAAAAAGGAAGGAAAAAAGGAAGGAAAAAGGAAAGAAAAAAGAGGAAAGGGGAAAAAGGAACTAAAAAGAAATAAAAGAGAAAAGGAGGAAAAAGAGAAAGGAAAGGAAAGAAAAAGGAAAGAAAAAAGAGGAAAGGAGAGAAAAAAGGGGCAGCCCCATGAGGAGAGGATCACCCCAAATCCCTCCTGGGGTCAGATCGGGGTTCCGGGGTCACCCCAAATCCCTCCTGGGGTCAGATCGGGGTTCCGGGGTCACCCCGAATCCCTCCTGGGACGGAGCCGCGGCTCCGGGGCCGTTCCCAGCCCCGCTGTCCCCCTGTCCCAGCCTTGTCCCCAAATGTCCCGGGGGCTTTTCCCGCCCCCAGCCCAGCGGGGGCACCGCGGGTGGGTTCGGGGTTCGCTGTGGCCCCTGCGTGACGTCAGCTCATTAACGGCAGCCTTTAATTAATCAGGGCTGCGTCCCCACCCCAAAGCGCCGCTCCCGCCGCGCCTGGCCGCTAGATGGCGCTGGAAGATCAGCCTCATCTTCATCCTCATCTTCATCCTCATCTTTATCTTCATCCTCCTCATCTTCATCCTCATCTTTATCTTCATCCTCCTCATCTTCATCCTTATCCTTCATCTTCACCCTTCAACTTCATCTTCGTCTTCATCCTCATCCTCATTTTCACCCTCATCCTCCTTCATCTTCATCCCCATCCTCACCTTCATCCTCATGCTCATCTTCATCTTCATCCTCATCCTCAACCTTATCCTCATCTTCACCCTTCATCCTCATCTTCACCCTTCATCCTCATCTTCATCTTCCTCTTCATCCTCAACCTCATCCTCATCCCCATCTTCATCTTTATCCTCATCTTCATTCTCATCTTTACCTTCGTCCCCATCTTCATCCCCATCCTCATCTTCCTCTTCGTCTTTATCCTCATCCTCCATCGTCATCTTCATTCTCATCTTCACCTTCATCCCCATCCTCATTCTCCTCATCCTCACCTTCATCCTCACCCTCTCCCTCCCTCTCTCCTGCTCCGTCCTTCTCCTCCTCCTCCTCCTCCTCACTCTTCCCTTCTCCCTTCCGGGAACCCTCTCCCCTTCCCGCACCTTCCCCGTGCTCCATCCCCCCTCATCCTCATCCTCATCCTCCTCCTCATCCTCACCCTCATCTCCATCTCCATCTTCATCTTCATCCCCATCTTCATCTTTATGCTCATCCCCATCCTCATCTTCATCTTCCTCTTCGTCTTTATCCTCATCCTTCATTGTCATCTTCATCCTCATCTTCACCTTCATCCCCATCCTTATTTGCATCCTCCTCCTCACCCTCATCCCCATCCTCACCCTCATCCTCACCCTAATCCTCATCTTCATCCTCACCCTCCTTCATCTTTATCCCCACCCTCATCTTCATCCTCACCCTCATCTTCATCCTCATCCTCCATCTTCATCCCCATCCTCATCTTCCTCTTCCTCTTCATCTTCATCCTCATCCTCATCCTTCATCCTCCACACCCCTCTCCCCTCCCCTCCCCGTTTCCCTCCCCCTCCTCGGGGCCGATTTTTGGGCCGATTTCCGGCGCTTTTCGCCCATCTCCCCTCTCCTTTTTATCTACCGCCGTGCTTGGAACAAAACACCGGCGACAGGAGGGAAAAAACAACAAATAAATAAATTTCAACACCCCATAAAATAAATCAACCCCCCCCCCCCAAAAATTAATTAACTTCCCCCCCAAAAAAATCCTTTTTTTCCCCTCCGGCAGCCCCAGGGCCGTAAATCCCGGCAGGTCAGGGGCAAGGCGGGGTGGGAAGGGGGAGGAAGGCTCGGAGGAGGAGGAGGAGAACAAATGTTTGAAGAGGCTGCAGAAAAAAATCCGCCCCCGCGATCGTTAAGTGCTGCTGTAAATTATTCATCGGGAGAGGCTCGGGAGAGACCGCGAAACGCGGGCAGGGAAAAAGGGGAAATTCGGGATGTGGGGGGAAAGGACTGGGGGGAGAAAATCCCGAAATGGGATCGGGGAGTCGCGATTTCCTCTTTTTGGGGAGTTTTGGGGGTTTTTTTTTAGTGGTTTTTTTTAAAATTTATTTTTTAATGAAGCCATTAAGGAGCGGATCCCGAGGATTTATCCCAGGAAAACACGGGCAGGGAAAAAAGGAAAATTTGGGATCGAGAGGGTTGAAGGATTGGGGGGATAGATCCCAAATGGGGATCGAGGAGGGCGATTTCCCTCTTTTTTAAATTTTATTTTTATATTTTTTAGGGGTTTTTTTTCATGTTTTAATGAAGCCATTAAGGAGCAGATCCTGAGGATTTATTCCCAGAGAGGCCGGGAAAACACGGGAAGGGAAAAAGGAGAGAAATTGGGATCGGGGTGGGGGAGGAAAGGATTGGGAGGAAAAATCCCAAAATGGGATTGGGGGGGAGGGCAATTTCCCCCTTTTAAAATTTTATATTTAGGGGTTTTTAATTTTTTAAATTATTTTTTAATGAAGTCATTAAGGAGCAGTTCCCGAGGGTTTATTCCCAGGAAAACAGGGGCAGGGAAAAAAGGGGAATTTGGGATCGAGGATGGGGAGAAAGGACTGGGGGGAATAACCCCAAAATGGGATCGGGGTGCTGTGATTTCCCCTTTTAAAATTATTTTAAATTCCTTTTTTTATGTTTTAATGAAGCCATTAAGGAGCAGATCCTGAGGATTTATCCCTGGAGAGGCCAGGAAACACAGGCAGGGAAAAAGGGGGAATTTGGGATCGATGGGGGAGAAAGGACTGGGGGGAGAAATCCCAAAATGGGACCGGGGAGATGCGATTTCCCCTTTTTAAATTATTTTAAAATTTTTGGTGTATTTTTAAAATTTTCAATGAAGCCATTAAGGAGCAGATCCTGAGCATTTATCCCAGGAAAACACGGGCAGAATAAAAGGGGAAATTTGGGATCGGGGGGTGGGGGGCGAGGGAGGGTAAAGGATTGGGGGGAAAAAATCCCAAAGCAGGAACGGCAGAGCGATTTCCCATTTTTAATTTTGTTTAATTTTTTTTAGTGTATTTTTGTCATTTTTAATGGAGCCATTAAGGAGCAAATCCCGAGGGTTTAACCCAGGAAAACAAGGGCGAGGAAAAAAAGGGGAGAATTTGGAATTGGGGGGCACAAAGGATTCGGGGACAATTCCAAATGGGGCTCGGGGAGCGCAGCAGAGCCGCGATTTCCCCGTTTTTATTTAATTTTTAATGATTTTAGAGCATTTCTGTCATTTTTGCCGGAGCCGCGGGCAGCGCCGGGAGCGGGGCTTGATCAGGAGGGGCCGCGAGGGGAGAAGTGACAGCGCTGTGATCCCCGCGGCGTCCCCGGGGTGTCCCCGAGCTGTCCCCGGGCTGTCCCCGAGCTGTCCCCGGGCTGTCCCCAAGCTGTTCTCGGGGTGGGGCCACTGGGAGCTGTCCCCGGGGTGTCCTTGGGGTGCGCCCGCACTGTCCCCGCTCTGTCCCCAAGCTGTGATCCCCGAGCTGTCCCCGAGGTGTCCCCGAGCTGTCCCCGAGCTGTGATCACCGGGAGCTGTCCCCTGGGTGCGCCCGAGGTGTCCCTGAGGAGGAGCTGTCCCCGAGCTGTCCCCAAGCTGTCCCTGAGCTGTGATCCCCCTGAGGTATCCCCAATCTGTCCCCTGGGTGTCCCCGAGCTGTCCCCTGGGTGTCCCTGAGCTGCCCCCCACCTGTCCCCGGGGTGCCCCCGGGCTGTTCCCGGGATGTCCCGGCGGTGTCCCCAGGCTGTGATCCCCGTGAGGTGTCCCTGAGGTGTCCCCGAGGTGTCCCCGAGGTGTCTCCAGGGTGCGACCGGGGTGTGATCCCTGGGCTGTCCCCAGGGTGTCCCCAATCTGTGATGCCCGGGAGCTGTCCCTGCTCTGTCCCCGGGCTGTGATCCCCGGGAGCTGTCCCCGCGCTGTCCCCGCCCCGGGGGTGGCGTGTCCCCATTAGCAGGGTGTCACTCCCGATTACGGCCGGCGCTGGCAGGAGATGGCTCTGCCAGGCGGCAGCGACGGAGTGACAATAATTCCTGCTTCGGGCGGGAGGGGAGGGAACAGGGAAAAACAGGGAAAAAACAGGGGGAAAAACGGGGGGAAAACCAGAGGAAAACCAGGGAAAAACCAGGAGGAAAACAGGGAAAAAACAGGAGAAAAGCCATGGAAAAAACAGGGAAAAAAACATGGGAAAAGGGGCCGGGGAAGGGGGGAAATGTTCATCCCAAGAGCAGCTGGGTTGGAAAAGGGAAAATATCCATGGAAAATATTCCTGGGCTCCTGTTGGTGCATTTGGGCTGGAAAAGGGAAAATACCCATGGAAATTATTTCCTGGGATGTTGCTCCTCCCCATGGCTCTGGTGGCATTTTGGGGACCTGGATTTTGGATGAAGGAGACGCTAAAAAATAAATAAATAAATAAATAAATAAATAAAAGCCACTGGAATGACAAGGAGGAGCTGGGAGTGGGCAGCAGGAAGGTTTGGGGGTCCAGGGTGGGGGACCCCAAAATCCAGGTCCCCAGAACGCTGCTGGAGTGGCAGGGAGGAGTTGTGGGTTCGGGGTTCTGGGGCTGGGGGGTTTTGGGGTGCGAGATGAGGACGGGGCTCTGCTTGATGTCCCCTTCCCCCCAAAATCCAGGTCCCCAAAATGCTGCTGGAGTGGCAGGGAGGAGCTGGGGGTCAGACCCAGGAAAGTTTTGGGGTCCAGGGTGAGGGACCCCAAAATCCAGGTTCCCAAAATGCCCCACTGGGAGTGATGGGGAGGAGCTGGGGGGTTGGGGCTCAGAGGGGCTGAGCTTGATGTGCCCTTGCCCCCAAAATCCAGGTCCCCAAACACTGCTGGGAGTGACAGGGAGGAGTTGGGGGTCGGCACAAGGAGGGATTTGGGGTCCAGAATGAGTGACCTCAAAATCCAGGTTCCCAAAATGCCCCAGGAGTGACAAGGGGGAGCTGGGGGTTGGCACCAGGAAGGATTTGGGAGTTCTGGGTTCGGATGAGGCTGAACTTGATGTCCCCTTCCCCCCAAAATCCAAGTCCTCAAAATGCCCCAGGAGTGCCAGGGAGGAGCTGTGGGTTCAGGGTTTTGGGGTTCAGGGTTTTGGGGTTCAGGGGTTTTGGGGGTTTGAGGTGAGGATGGGGCTGAGATTGATGTGCCCGTCCCCCAAAATCCAGGTCCCCAAAACGCTGCTGGCATGACGGGGAGGAGCTGTGGGTTTGGGGTTCTGGGGTTCGGGGGTTTTGTGGGTCCGAGGTGAGGAGGAGAAGGAGGAGGAGGAAGAGGAGGAGGAGCAGTTCCCCATCCCCAGGGGTCTCTCCCGGGTGCCCCAGCCCGGGTGCCCCCGCGGTGCCCCCCCGGCCGTGCCAGAGCCGTGCCAGACGCTGCCGGCAGCGCTAACTCGATTTCCCGGGCTCTCATTTCCCTCTCCGGCCCGGCTTTGATGGACTCGGCCTAATCGGGTTAGGCCGGGAAGCGGGAGCCTAATGGGATAAGGGCGGCACGGAGCGAGCGCTGCTGCCCGCGGGGCGAGCGGGCCGGGCCGGGGGTGCCCAGGGCGGCCAGCCTGGCACGGCACCCATGGAGCCATCCCGGGACAGCCCGGCCAGCGGCCAAGGGGCCCTGGGGGGCTTTGAGCCGGGCCTAGGCCTGGCTTAGCCTCAATAGAGAGGCGCTCCCGGACCCATTCCGTCATTCCCGGAGCCATTCCCGGGGCTGATCCCGGAGCGGCTCCCGACCATTCCCGGGAATGGCTGGGAATGGTCGGGAATGGCGCCAGGAAAGGCTCCAGGAATGACCGGGAATGATCGGGATCCGCTCCGGGATCAGCCCCGGGAATGGCTCCGGGAATGAAGGAATCGGTCCGGGAGAGACCGGGAACCGCTTCGGCAGCCGCTCCAGGAATGACCGGGAATAGCTCAGGGAACCGCTCCGGGAATGGCTCCGGGAATGACCGGGAATGGCTCCGGGATGGGCTTCGGGAATGACCGGGAATGGCTCCGGGATGGGCTTCGGGAGTTCGGGAGTGACAGGAGTGGGCCCGGGAATGGCTCCGGGAGCAGCCCCGGGAATGGCTCCGGGATGGGCTTCGGGAGTGACGGGGAATGGCTCCGAGAATGGCCGGGAATGGCTCCGGGAAAGGCCGGGAATGGCTCCGGGAGCAGCCCCGGGAATGGCTCCGGGAGCAGCCCCGGGAATTGCTCCGGGAGCCGCTCGGTGCCGCCCGCCCGTGCCTGCCTCATTAACTCCATCATCGGTATCGGTGCCGCCCCCGCCGCCGCGGCCCCCGGGGCCCGTTCCGAGCGGAGCGCGGCGCTCCGGGCCCCGCCGCAATTACCGGGCCCGCGCAGCTGCGGCCAGCGGGGCCTTAATTCAATTAGCGCTGCCCCGAGCGCTCCCCCGGGAGCGGCACCGAGCGCTCCTAACAAAGACATCCCCGCTCCCGCCGCCGCCGGCATCGAGGGCTTGATTGGCAGCTGTCAATCAAACCGGGCGGGGTGGAAATGGCGGCACGGAGGGATTGTTCCGTGCGGGGAAAATTCCCGGGGAAACGGGGATGGTCCCTGGGATGGCCGAGGATGGACGGATGGACAGGGGAGGTGTGGCTGTCCCTGGCGGGGTGGCACTGGAGGGGCTTGGGGGTCCCTTCCAACCCAAACCGGTGCGGGGTTCTGGGATCCCCAAACCAAAGCTGTTCTGGGGATAAAACCCAATTCTGGGATCGCCAAACCAAAGCTGTTCTGGGGACAAAATCCTGTTTCTGGGATCCCCAAACCAAAGCTGTCCTGGGGACAAAACCCAATTCTGGGATCGCCAAACCTAACCTGTCCTGGGGACAAAATCCTGTTTCTGGGATCCCCAAAGCAAACCTGTCCTGGGGATAAAATCCCAATTCTAGGATCTCCAAACCAAACCTGTTCTGGGGACAAAATCCCAATTCTGGGATTTCCAAACCAAACCTGTTCTGGGGACAAAATCCCAATTCTGGGATTTCCAAACCAAACCTGTTCTGGGGACAAAACCCCAGTTCTGGCATTCCCAAAACCAAAACTTTTGCCGCTGTGATTTGGGGACAAACCCCCAATTCTGGGACTCTCTAAACCAAACCTTTCCCCCGCCCTTTATCTGGGGATAAAACCCCCAATTTCGGTGCTCACACCAGGCGGAAACCACGAGCACCAAAGGCGATCCCGGTGGTTTTTGGCCGGCCCGGGGCGGGTTCGGTGGCCGGGCTGGCTCGGTGACAGCTCCAGCCTGGCGCGGTGACAATCAGTGACAATCGGCGCCAGCCGCGGCTCCAGCGGGGCTTTCAGCACGGCAATCCCATAAATTAAAGCTGTTTAAGCGCCATCAGCAGCTTTTCCCTGATTTCCCCGCTTTTCCGGGCTCTGGATGTCCCCAAACCCCCGTCCGGGTGACGCTGCCAGGTCGGTGACACCCCAAAGGTCGCAGGTGCCAAATTAAGGGCGCTGAGCGAGGTCGGGCCGGGTTAAACCGAGCCTAAAACGCGGCTGGTGATTAAATCTGGGATGGAAGCAAACCCCTCGGGATCTGTGTTTTCCAGGCTCGGCATTCCCGGGATTCATCCCTTGGGAATTATCTCCGTTTTTTGGGGGGTGAAACGCCGGATTTGGGGTGGAAAAAAAAGAAAAATAAAGGAAAAAGATGAACGGCAAGACGGAGGAGGAATTGAGCTGTTTCCCCTAGGAATAAAAACCTGGGAAAAAAAAAAAAAACAACCTGGGAAAGGTGGAGTTTCCCGACGTTAATTCGCTCGAACAGCAGCGTTTTGCTCAAGTCTTTGATTTCTTTGTCTCCCGCAGATGTCAAAGGCTTTTGTTCTCCGGAGGGAGAGCGCGGGGGATGAGGGAAAAGGGGGGAAAGGATGGAAAAGGGAAAAATTTGGGGTCTCGGTGCCTTTTCCAAGGGGTGTGCCTGGGATAACGTTCCTGGGATTTGCTCGTCCTGGTGCGGGGGATCTGGGATTTTCACAAACCCCACGGGGGTTGTGGGGTTCGTCAATTCTGGGATTGTGGGGTTCCTCAAATCCAGGGATGGGCAGGGATTGTGGGATCCTG
The DNA here is from genome assembly GCF_037042795.1 of Molothrus aeneus. NCBI lineage: Eukaryota > Metazoa > Chordata > Aves > Passeriformes > Icteridae > Molothrus > Molothrus aeneus. The sequence continues at coordinate 3,257,783 of NC_089658.1, read as the reverse complement.
AGATGCAGGAACTGTGGGGTTCCTCTATCCAGGGATAGGCAGGGAATGTGGGACTCCTCAATTCTGGGATTGTGGGATCCTCAAATCCAGGGATTTTGGTGTTCCTCAAATCCATGGATTGTGGGATTCATCAGTTCTGGGATTGTGGGATTCTCTAGGTCCGGGGACTGTGGAATCCCTAGATCCAGGGAAAATCCTGACCTTCACTGGAAAATTGTGATGTTCCTTGGAAAATCAGGACTTTCCTTGGAAAATCAGGACTTTTCATTGGAAAACCGTGACTTTCCTTGGAAGAATCCTGGCTTCCCTTGGAAAATTGTGACTTTCCTTGGAAAACCCCGATTTCCCTTGGACAATCCCGAGCCTCAGGCAGAGCGTGGGGAGCCGTGGCCCAGCTCAGCAGGAATTACCTCCCTCATTTCCATCGCTCCAGATAAATTATCCGGATCTGCTTCCCTGGTTTTCGTCTCCACTCCCAGCTCTTCCATCCCTTACGGGAAGCCGGAGCGGGGAATTGGAGAGGTTGAGGAAGAAGAGAGAAAAAAACCACAAATCCTAAAAAAACAGCCCCTGGCAGCTCTCAGATCCAAACAATAATCAGCGAGATGAATTCCAAAGGCGTTTTCCCGCATGACCAGGAGCGATAATTTAGCGCCAGCTGGAAGCGCCGGGATTAATCCCTGCGCCGTGAATAATTCATCGCGCGAATCCCCCTTTTCCCTCCTCATTCCAGAGCCGCTCCATCCCCAAATTCTGCCGGCGGAGGGGATTTGGGGATGTGGAAATGAGATCGATCGGGGCGGGCGGCACATCCCGCCCTTCCCCGGGCCGCGATTCCCGGGAACAGCGGGGCCGTCCCTGGGGACGGGGACAGATGGACATTTGTCACCGGGGTTAAGCAGCCTGGCCTTTCCCCTGCTCCCGGCTCCCGCCGCGGTTTCCTGGGAATACCGGCACGTGCTGAAATTCCCGGAAAAGCCACGGATTTGTGGTGCTGCTTTTTGCAGAGCCTTGGGACAACATTTCCAAGGGATGAAAGTGGGATCCGACCCCGCTGACCGGGCTGGGGAGGGGTGGCAGCTCCAAAGAGTCCCAGCCTTGTCCTTGTCCCTGTTGCTCCCAGCTGCAGGATTCGGCATTCCCGGGATGGCACCTGGGATGTCCCAGTTGGGATCTCGGTGTCCATGGGAGGCAGAGGAAGGGTGGGATGGGGTTTTCCATGGAGCTCTCAGTGGGTTTGGGATTGTCCCGGTGTCAGCCAGAGGGGCAGTGCTGGTGTTGGAGTGGAGATCCCAGATTCCTGCGAGATTGTTTGGGAATTCTGTGCCAGGATGGTCATCCAGGTCTGGAGGGGGGGGTCTGCATCCCAGAAACCCTGATCCATCCATCCATTGATCCATGGATCCATCCATAGATCCATCCATCCATCCATCATCCATCCATAGATCCATCCATCATCCATCCATCCATCCATCCATCCATCCATCCATCCATCCATCCATCCATCCATCCATCCATTTCTAAGAATAAAAAAGGGAATTTGGGATTTGTGAGGGAATTTGGGATCTGTGGGGACTCAGATCTCAGGAAGGCACTCGTTGTCCATCTGCCCCCCTCAAACCCCTTCCCAAGCTGGAATTCCAGCTCATACAGAACAGCAGGAATTGTGTCCATCCCCAGATCCGCAATCCATCATCGGGAACGACATTGGCTTGTCGGGAATGCCATGGGCCTGTCCCCAGCAGGGCCTCACCTCGGGAGAGCTTTCCAAAGGTCAGCCCTGCCACCGCCATCCCAGCACCGGGAATTTATTGACAGCAGCTCCTTCCTGATGCTGCTCCTCCGGGAATGAGATCCCTTTCCACAGCAGCGCATTCCCGCTTCCCGGGGAGGCTGGAAAAGCAGCAGGGCCTCCCTCTGCTCCGGCTTTGGGATGGGGTCACAGAGATCCATGGCCGTGCTTTGTCCAGCCTTGGGAATGAGGGTTGGGATGCTCCACGCCCCAGCATGGGCAGTGTGGGCTCAGCACCGGGAATTTGCCAGCGCTTCCCGAGGGATTTTTGGCAGGGACACAGCCGGGTTTGGGCACTGGGAATCCTTGGGAAAATGCTCGGCGCCCTCTGGCTGCTCCCGTCCTTTCCCAGCCCTCGGGAAATCCAATTTTGAGGAGGGAAACCTCCCTGAATCCCCCGAATTCCGGCGGCTTTTCCCGGCCTCATCCCCGCGCACGCGGCCCTGGAGGTGGCCCGGGAGATGGAGCTGGCCCTGGAGATGGAGCTGGCCCCGCTCCAGCCGCAGCAGGGGACAGGAAGCCACGCTCGGGGACACGGCGCGGCTTTGACCCCGCTTGTCGCCCGCCCGGCTCCTGTCACCGGCGCGGCGGCGGCGACGTTCCCGCTGTCCCCCGGGGTCTGGCGGAGCGCCGGGCCGGCCGGGGCACAGATGGCGGCTCCGTGGGCGATGTCACCGCCCGTGCTCTGATCCGCGAGGACGTTTTGGCACCGCCACCCGCGGCCACCTGGAGCGGCACAACAAAGGGACCGGGGGGAGGAGGAGGAGGAGGAGGAAGGAGGGGGAAGGAGCCGCCTTCATCCCGCCGGGATCCTGGGCACGGGCGGGGCTGGATGGGGGCAATCCCTGGGGTTGAGCGGGAGAATCCTCAAGGGGAAGACCCCAAAAATGAATTTACCCCAGGAATAAATGCATCCCGAATTCCCGGAGCTTGGCGCTGGGAGGGCGGCTGGGCTGCGGCTCTCTGCATCCCCGCGGGTTTGCTTCGTGCCCACGGTGCCCAAATCCATCCCTTTTGGTGGAAAAGTGGCTTTGGGCGCCACGGGAACACCCCAGGAGCGCAGAGCACCCAGCGCTCCCACAGGTGGATCCCTGCAGAATCCCCAACTCCCGGCCAGGAATTCCAGCTCTCCGTGATGCCAGGGAAGGGTTAAACCCCCGGAATCCCAAAAAAAAACACCAAAGGCGGGCAGAGGGGGTGTCCTGCTGAAGGTGAAGCCGAGCGCGGACCTGATGGGAAGCGACAGGCGAGAGGACGCGCGGGATCCTGGAATCCCATTATCCCGAGCCCAGGGAAAGCCATTAACCTCTGGAAGTGGAGCAGCCGCGCTCCCCCCTCCCTCTCCCCCTCCTCCTCCTCCTCTCGGCCTTTTCCAACATTTCCCCCCCAGGCAGGAGGAATTCATCCCGCCGGGAACAAAGCTCGGCCTACAGGTGGGGAAACTGAGGCAGGGCGTGTGGGGGAGAGCCCTCAGGGATGCGGAGGAGGAGGTGGAAAAGCAGGAGCAGGAGGAGGAGGAGGAGGCTGGCGGCCAGGCCAGATGGCCGGGATTAATCATTCCTCGGGCTCCCGGCAGTGCCAGGGATGCGGGATCCGCCAATCCCACAAATTCCCGGCGGCTGTGTTTGTGTTCATCCCTCCAAACCCCCCCGAAACGTTTAAATTAGGAAAACATCCCCAGGAAACGGCAGGGACTGGGGAGCAGGCAGGGGTTTCCTTCCCAAAACCTCAAATCCAAAATCCGTGCAGGGGCAGGGGGAAGCAGGCAGGGATTTCCTTCCCGAAACCTCAAATCCCAAATCCGTGCTGGTGCCTACCCAAACCCGGGGGTCCCTCCCGTGCAGGAACAGCCCAGAATTCCTGGAAAACCGCGCTGATTTTGGTGAGAATCCAGCGCCTCACGGCCCACCCGGAATCCTGCCGGCCTCTTTTCCACGATATTTTATTTATGGCCTCCCGGGGCCCTGTTGATCCAGGGAATTCTGCTCTGGAGTGCCATCAAAATTCAGCGCACGGAGCAACCTGTGTTCCACCAGCTGGATCCGTGCTCCGGGGCCGGCCCGAGCTCTGACCCCGGCCCCGGCCCGAGCTCTGCCCCTCCCGGGGGATGGAGCTCTGCCCTTGCCAGGGATGGAGCTCTGCCCCCCGCCCCCGGGCATGGAGCTCTGCCCTTCCCGGGGATGGAGATCAGCCCCACCGGAGATGGAGCTCTGCCCTTGCCAGGGATGGAGCTCTGCCCCCCCACCCCCCGGGCATGGAGCTCTGCCCTTCCCGGGGATGGAGATCAGCCCCACCGGGGATGGAGCTTTGCCCTTCCCGGGCATGGAGCTCTGCCCTTCCCGGGCATGGAAATCAGCCCCACCGGGGATGGAGTTCTGCCCTTCCCGGGGATGGAGCTCTGCCCTTGCCGGGCATGGAGCTCTGCTCCCCTGAGCTCTGCCCTTCCCGGGGATGGAGCTCTGCCCCATCTCCTCTGCCCCTGCCGGGGTTGGAGCGGCCCCAGCGGAGCTCACGCTGCTCCGGCCCTGCCCCGCTCCCTCCTCCGCGGTTTTGGGAACAAAAGCGAGGCCCGGAGCTCCGGTTGCCGCGGCAACGGCGAGTTTGAAGGTGCCGCGGAGGCACTTGAGGAGCGGGGAGGAGAAGGTCGCTGCTCCTTCCCTCCCTCCCTCCTTCCTCCTCCTCTGCTTCCCTCGCTCCCTCCCTCGGGCAGCTCCGGGCCGCGGGAGGGGGAAGAGGCGGGAGGAAGGCTCAAACCGCGGGTTCGGGATGGGGGCGATGCTCAGCGCCCCTAAAATGTTCCCGGCAGGACGCGGGTCCGGATCCCTGGATCCCTAAATCCCAAGGGATCGCCTCCCGCTTGTGGGGTCACACCCAGCCCTGTAGGGTGGGGTGTACAGCCCCGCTGTGGGGTCACACCCAGTCCATGTAGGGTCACACACAATCCTTGTATGGTCACACCCAGCCCCTGTAGGGTCACACCCAGCCCTACAACGAGGTCACACCCAGCCCCACAGCGGGGTCACACCCAGCCCCATTCCCTCCAGGTGGATTTTATGGGAACAGAGTGACTTTGCCAGGCCTCAGCAGCACACAGAGCTCCCTGGGATGGAGAAATCCCAAATGGAAGAGCCCGGGAAGCCGCTCCTCCCTGGGGTTAATGAACACCCAGCTGCTTAATGAGCAGGAGGGGGAACAGCCTGTCCTGAAATCCCAAAATCTCCAAATCCCCAAATCCTGGCCCAGCACAAGGCCGGCCTTGTTCCCAAAGCCCGGGATCAGGGGTCACACAAGGCTCCTTTGGCCCCACTAAAATCTGGGAAAAATCAAATTAAAACCGGGATCGGGAGCGCTTGGGGCTGCACCCAGCAGGGCTGGGGTGGCAGTGGGAATGTCCCCAAAATTGGCAGGGCTGGGGTGGCAGCGGGAATGTCCCCAAGGCCCCTTGGTGGCTTTGTCTGACAGTCTGGGGGGAAGGGAGGGACAGCAGGCACCAGGACTGGGGCAGGGATTTGGGCAAGGAATGGGGGATGGAGCCGGGATTGGGGCAGGTGATGGATCTGGCATTGGGGCAGGGTGTGGGGATGGATTTGGGGCAGGGAATGGGGGATGGATTTGGGGTTTGGGGCCAGGAAAAGATTGGGATGTGGCAGGGAATGAGGCATGGATCTGGGATTTGGGGCAGGGAATAGAATTGTGAAGGGGTAGGGAATAGGGGATGGATTTGGGATGTGGGGCAGGGAATGGAGGATGGAATTCAGAATTTAGGGAATGGGGGATGAGTTCAGGATTTGGGGTGGGTAATAGGGGATGGATCTGTGACTGGGGCAGGGAATGGGGGATAGATCTGGGATTGGGGCAGGGAATGGGGGATGGATCCAATTCCGGCAGCTCCTTCCCCTCTCCAGCCCCAAACTGGGACAAAACCCCCGCACATCCCAAGGACCTACAGCCAGCACATCCCAGGAAGGAAAAAACCCAAAATTCCCATTTAAATTCCCGTTTATCCCCACTGCTCCATCCCAGCACATCCTGGACACCCCCAGGATGGGAAAACCCCAAAATTCCTGTTTGATTCCTCAAGGAAAACCCACGGCCAGCACATCCCAGTTATCTCCAGGAAGGCAAAACCCCAAAATTCCCGTTTAAATTCCCATTTATCCCCACCTCTTCATCCCAGCACATCCCGGACACCCCCAGGGAAGGCAAAACCCCCCAAAAATTCCCCTTAAAACTCCCATTGCTTCCCGCTGCTCCGTGCCCGCCCCGGCTGTCGCCGCGTGTCCCCTGGCGCGGTGACATCGCCACCCCCCTGCAATTAGCGCGGGGCCGCGATTGATGTGACAGGCGGGAGTGGGAGCTTTTCATGGAAACGGGGACAAAAAAAAAAAAAAAAAAAAAAAGAAAAAAACCCCAAAGAGCTGACGGGAGGGAAAACCGCCCTCTGTCTTTATGCTCGGCCCTCCCTTCCCCCAGCCTAGCTAGGCGCGGCTTAACTCCTGCCTGGCCAGGCCGGGCAAAGCCGGGAGCGGGGCTCGCGTGCCGCGGGAAGCGCTCCATGGATATGGAAATTCCCCTTCTGGCCGGGAAAAGGATTTGTCTTGGGGTCCCGGCGGGGTTTATGGGATGGTGAGGGCGGGAATGGGGTTCTGCACCTGGGGGGAACATCTGGGAACAGCTGGAGCCCCCGCGGGTCAAAATCCCCCAGATGGCCTCATTTTTGTTGGGATCAGGGATCAGGGGAGGGTTTGTTTTGTAAGGAGCAGCTTTTGTAACCAAATCCCGGCCCTAATTCCGTGGGGTTTGTCCCAGTTCCAGGAAAAGCGGCAGAATGGGGCTGTGAGGTTTTTCGGGGATTGCTGGAGGATGTTGTGGGATCATCGTCTCTCCTGGTCCCCTCTGCCTGGGGACTGCAAAATCCCAAATATCGCCAGGAATAACACCCTCTGGAAGGGAAAACCCCCCAAAATTCCCATTTATTCCCTGAACGAGGTGCCAGGGATGGCCAGGAATCCCACATGCCAATCCCGGCCATCCCTGTCCCCACCTGCCCCAGATCCCAAACCCCAAACATGAAATCCCAAACCCCCAGCTCCTCCCTGACCCTTCCAGGGTTTTCCTTTGGGGTCAAAGCAGGGATGTCATGGTGGACTTTTGGGAACGGGGCGGCCCCTGCTGCAGGAGAATCGGGATTTGTTCCCGGATTTTCGACCCCCTTGATCCCAAATCCCGTTCCAGGCTCTGGGGGTTAATTAGCCTGGAATTGATGAGGGGACAGGGAAAGGCCCAGGGCTTGGAATGTTAACGAGGGCCTCATTAGGATCGGCAGGGTTAATTATGGGGTGCTTGGGGCTCATTAATTAATTATGGGGTGCTTGGGGCTCATTAATTATGGGGTGTTTGGGGACCCTTTATCTGTGCTGTCCTGGCCACCTGGATCAATTAATCCCTCGTTAATTGGCTCGGTTCATTAAATGGCTCCCCCACAGTTTAATGGGGCTGGTGGGACCTGTCGGGGTCTCCGTTGTCTGCTTGGGGTCGTCCTGGGAACCCCAAAACCACTGGGGGAGCCCCAAGCGTTGTCACCAATGCGGTGGGGACATCCATAGGGACACAGGCCTGGAATGGGAACGCTCTGGATTTAGGGTCCAAGGAATCTCTGGATTTAGGGTACAAGGAATGGGAACGCTCTGGATTTAGGGTCAATGAATGTTCTGGATTTAGGGTCTGAGGAATGGGAACTCCCAGGATTTAGGATCCACAGGATGGTAGTAGCATTGTGGATTTAGGGTTCAAGGAATGGGGATGCTCTGGATTTAGGATCTGAGGAATGGGAAAATTCTGAGTTTTTTCCTGGGATTCTCTGGGATGAAATCTCCATCCCATTCCCATGGGGGATGTTCCAGGACGGATTCTCCATCCCATTCCCACGGGGGATGTTCCAGGATGGATTCTCCATCCCATTCCCACGGGGGATGTTCCAGGACGGATTCTCCATCCCATTCCTATGGGGATGTTCCAGGATGGATTCTCCATCCCATTCCCACGGGGGATGTTCCAGGATGGATTCTCCATCCCATTCCCATTGATGTTCCAGGATGGATTCTCCATCCCATTCCCATGGGGGATGTTCCAGGATGGATTCTCCATCATTATCATTATGGGATGATAAGGGACGATAAGGAATGATAGGAGATTCTAAGGGATGCTGAGATTTTATAATGGGTGATTAGGGATGATAAGAAGTGATAAAAGGTTATAAGGCATGATAAGGGAGATAAGTAATGATAAGGGGTGATAAAGGATGATAAGGGGTGATAAGGGATTATAAGAGATGATAGCTGAAGGTAAGGGATTATAAAACGTGATAAGGGCTGATAAGGAGTGATAAGAGATAAAAGATAAGGATTTACCCATCCTGATCTATTATCCCTGCAGGCAGATCCATTTCCTGGGCCCTTATCCCACTTTTCCCAGTGCTCCTGATATTCCAGCCCTGCACTGCTCCATCCTCATCCCAGCTGGAGGCTGAGGGGGGGCACAGCTCAGGAGGCATTGGGGAGCCCTGAGTTGTGTTTTATTTTATATTTTACTTTATTTAATTTCATTTCATTTTGTTGTATTCTATCGCATTTTATATTTTATATTCTATATTTTATATATGTTATATTTTATGTATATGTTATATATTATTTTACTTGATTTTTTTTTATTTTTACTCGATTTTTAATGTTTTATGTTTTGTATTTTATTTTGTAGTCTATTACGTTTTCTCTTTTCTGTTTTCCGTTTTCTACATTACACTTTACATTCTATATTTTATTTTATTTTATTCCATTCCCCTGGAGCTCGGGGACAGGGGGACAGGGCAGGTGGGGACAGAGGACCATGGGGACACCACAGCTGGGGACAGGGGACACGGCCGCCATGGGGACGGGGGGACACTGCAACCATGGGGGGACAGGGCAGCCATGGGGACAGGGGGACAGGGGACAGGGGACCGGGCAGCCAATGGGGGGACAGGGCAGTTGGGGACAGGGGACAGGGCTGCCATGGGGACAGGGCCGCCATGGGGACAGGGGACAGGGCAGATGGGGACAGGGCAGTTGGGGACAGGGGGACAGGGCTGCCATGGGGACAGGGCCGCCATGGGGACACGGGGACAGGGCAGATGGGGACAGGGCCGCCATGGGGACACGGGGACAGGGCAGATGGGGACAGGGCAGCCATGGGGACAGGGCAGTTGGGGACAAGGGACAGGGCAGTTGGGGACAGGGCTGCCATGGGGACAGGGGACAGGGCCGCCATGGGGACACAGGGACAGGGCAGTCGGGGACAGGGCAGCCATGGGGACAGGGCAGTTGGGGACAGGGGGACAGGGCCACCATGGGTATAGGGCAGCTGGGGACAGGGGACAGGGCAGTTGGGGACAGGGCAGTTGGGGACAGGGCAGCAATGGGGACAGGGCAGTTGGGGACAGGGGACAGGGCCACCATGGGTATAGGGCAGCTGGGGACAGGGGACAGGGCAGTTGGGGACAGGGGACAGGGCGGCCCCGCCCCCGGAGCAGCTGCGCGGTGCCGCGGCCTTGAGGAGCTTTGTGGGCGCTGAAAGGAGCTGGGGAGGGCCCCGAGCCTCTAATTGCGCTAATTGCCTTAATTGGGGCCTGGGTCCCGCTCCAAGGTCATCCCTGAGTCCTTGGGAGAGGGGGAGGGAGGGGCTCCAAACCCCCTGGAAACGGGAGTGGGGGGTTGGGAATGGGGGATTTGGGAATGTCCTGGAACCCCTGGAAATGGGAATGGGGGATTTGGGAATGTCCAAATGGAAATGGGGTTTTAGGAATGTCCAGGAATCCCCAGAAATGGAAATGGGGGATTTGGGAATGTCCAAATGGAAATGGGGGATTTGGGAATGTCCTGGAACCCCTGGAAATGAGAATGAGAGTTTTGGGAATGTCCAGGAATCCCTGGAAATGGAAATGGGGGATTTGGGAATATCCAGAAACCCCCTGGAGGTGGGAATGGGGGATCTGTGGGACAGAGGTGCCCCTGGGAGCAGGAATGGGGGATTTGGGTTAGGGTTAGGGTTAGGAACCCCTGGGGGCAGGAATGGCGGATGTTTGGGATATCCAGGGGTGAGGAGCAGGGCCGAGGCTTCCAGGACCCTGGAGTATCCCAAAAGGAAGATCCCCATTCCATGTCCCATCCTCCCAGGGATCTCCCACCACTTTTCCAGGCTCCCTTTCCCTCCCTGAATCCCTGGAATTTCCTGTGACTCTGGGATCGCATCCTTTTGGGATGGGAACATTTTGGGGGGGATCTGTGGCTGCCACTTCCATAAAATCCCGTTTTTCCCTGGAGCGTGCTCCCAGAGCTACTGACTCCCTTGCTATGGTGACAGACAGGCCCCTCTCCTGTCCTCATCCCGAAAAAGCACCCAGTTGCCATGGCAACGCGGTGATGGAGTGGCAACGATCCCATGGCTCAGGATACGGAGGCTGGAATGGCCGGAGAGACCCGGCAGGATCGGGGCAGGGACGGGGACGGTGCCAGGGCTGGAGCACGGCCCGGGAATGAGGGGGCACTGAGGGCATGGAGTGGTGGATTCTGGGAAAAATCCAGCGGCCAGAACTGCTCCAGGTATCCCACACCCATCCATGCATCCATCATCCATCCATTCATGGATCCATCCATCCATCATCCATCCATCCATCCATCCATCCATCCATCCATCATCCATCCATCCATCCATCCATCCATCCATCCATGACATTCCCACCTTTTCCTGACCCTGTGTCCCTGGGAAAAGGTAAATCCTGATCAGGGAGATGCCCTGGAAAACGTGATCCTGAGGGCTTTCCCAACTTTTCTATGGAAAAGAATGTCCTGACCTTGTTTCTCCATGGAAAAGGAATTGCTTTTCCCATTTTTCTATGGAATAGGAGCTGTTTTCCCCTTTCTATGGAAAGGGAACTACTTTCCCCGTTTTCCATGGAAAAGGTTCTGCTTTTCCTGCTTTTCCTACTTTTCCATGGAAAAGGAGCTGCCTTCCTCATTTTTCCATGGAATAGGAGCTGTTTTCCCCCTTTTCCATCCATCCCTCCATTTTTTCCATGGAAAGGGACCAGCTTTTCCCACTTTTCTATGGAAAAGGAGTTGCTTCCCCATTTTTCCATGGAAAAGAAGGCCCTGACCTCATTTTTCCATGGAAAATTAGTTGCTTTCCCCATTTGTCCATGAAAAAGGAGCTGTTTTGCCCTGGTTTTCCATGGAAAAGGAACTTCTTTTCCTGTTTTTCCATGGAACGGGAGCTGCTTTCCCCATTTTTCCATGCAAGAGAAGCTGTTTCGCCCTGGTTTTCCATGGAAAAGAAGCTGGATTTCCCACTTTTCCATGGAAATGGAGCAGCTTTTCCTGTTTTTCCATGGAAAAGAAGGCCCTGGCCTCGTTTTTCAATGGAGAAGGAGCTGCTTTCCCCATTTTTCCATGGAAAAGAAGCTTCTTTCCCTATTTTTCCATGGAACAGGAGCTGTTTTCCCTGTTTTTCCATGGAAAAGGAACTTCTTTCCCATTTTATGTGGACAAGGAGCTGGATTTTCCACTTTTCCATGGAAAAGGAGTTGCTTTCCCATTTTTCCATGGAAAAGAAGGCCCTGACCTCGCTTTTCCGTGGAAAAGCAACTGCTTTTCCCACTTTTCCATGGAAAAGGAGCAGCTTTTCCCGTTTTTCCATGGAAAGCAGCCCCAGGCCGGTGCTGGGACCGGAGATCGAAGCCCTCACCATTAATTGGCTCCCCCGGCTCCTGCATAATGCACGAGCTGCTCCCGCGGCAGCCCCGCGCACTCCGCAGCCCCTCCTCAGCTGAGTTATGGTATTTTATTTTGTTTTATTTTATTTTATTTTACTTTATTTTATTTTATTTTTTTAAATTTTACTTTATTTAATTTATTGGCCCTTTTATTTAATTTACCATCCCCTTTTATTTAATCAGCCCCTTTTTATGTAATTTATCAACTCCTTTTATTTAATTTATCAACTCCTTTTATTTAATTTATCAAGCACTTTCATTGATTTATCAACTCCACTTTTCTTTAATTTATCAACCCCTTTTATTGAATTCATCATCTCCTTTTATTTATCAGCCCCTCTTTTATTTTATTTATCAAATCCCCTTCCATTTATCAATCCCTCTTTTATTTGTCCACCCTTTTTCATCTTATTTATCAAGCCCTTTTTTATTTATCAAGCCCTTTTTATCAAGTTTATTTTATTTTATTTTATTTTATTTTATTTTATTTTATTTTATTTTATTTTATTTTATTTTATTTTATTTTATTTTATTTTAATTACCAACCATTTTCATCTCTTGGCCTCGTGGATCCTCGGGCTCCGTTTTGCATTTCCAACATTGGGAATTCTGGAATTCCTCCCCGTCCCTTGTGTCCCCTGGTTCGTGGTGACAGCTGGCAGGGAGGGGACAATTTGGGGACAATGTCCTCAACAGATTGTCACATCCCAAACTTGTCCCCTGGTTAATGGTGATGGCCTGGAGGGAAGGGACAAATCGAGCACAGTGTCCCCAGCATTTCCCCTTGTCCCAAATTCGTCCCCTGGTTGGCAGTGACAGCCTGCAGGGAGGGGACAGAATGGGGACACCTGCACGGCCCCCAAGACATCCCCAAGAGTGTCCCCAAGAGCAAGACCAAGTGAGGGACAGTGTCCCCAGCACATCCCCATGTCCCAAACTTGTCCCCTGTTTGATGGTGAGGGTCTGGAGGGAGGGGACAAATCAAGGACAGTGTCCCCAGCACCTTCCCACATCCCAAACTTGTCCCCTGGTTAACGGTGACAGCCTGCAGGGAGGGGACAGAGTGGGGACAGTGTCTCTGGGACACTGACACTCCCCAAGAGTGTGGCTTGGGGACCAGGGCAGGGACAGTGTCCCCAGCATGTCCTGGTCACTGTGGCCTCTCCCTGAGCCCTGTGACCCCGATGGATGTGACAATGTCACCGCGGTGCCACCCTCTCTGGGAGGACACAGCAGCATGCCCAGCCCAGCCCAGCATGCCCCGCAGTGTCCCTCTGAGCTGCCACCACCCCTGCGCCACCTCCTGTCCCCTCCCAGCCATCCATGCGGACAGGGTCTGGGATCAGAGCCCTTCAGGAGCATCTGCTGACTGCCACCATCCCCTAGGCCACCTCTGAGTGCCACCACCCCTGCGCCACCTCCTGTCCCCCTCCCAGCCACCCTCGGGGACAGGGACTGGGATCAGAGCCCTTCAGGGGGATCTGGCCACTGCCACCACCCCTGCGCCACCTCCTGTCCCCCTCCCAGCCACCCTCGGGGACAGGGATTGGGATCAGAGCCCTTCAGGGGGATCTGGCCACTGCCACCATCCCCTGGGCCACCTCCTGTCCCCTCCCCGGCCCCCTGGGGACAGGGACTGGGAGCGGAGCCACCGGCATTAATTAATGAACTCGTTAATTGCCGGCAGCTGCCGCGCCCCCCCCCGCTCTGCTCACGGCCCGGCGGGTGCGAGACAGCGCGTCTGGCACGGCAGCGCCGCCCGGCACGGCACGGGTTAAAAACGGGAACCCGGCCTGGAAATAACGGGACTGGGGCCTTGAAAAACTGGGATTCCTGGATAAAAACCGGGATTGGGGATAAAAAAACTGGGATTCGGGGATGAAAAGCTGCAATTCCTTGGTAAAAAGCTGGAATTCAGGGACGAAAAACTGAAATTGGAGGGTTGAAAAGCTGGCATTCAAGGATAAAAAACTGGGATTGGGGGATAAAAAACTGGGATTCGGGGATGAAAAGCTGGAATTCCTGGATACAAAGCTGGGATTGGGGTATACAAAACTGGGATTCGGGGATATAACCCCGGAATTCCCAGATAAAATGTTGGAATTCAGGGATAAAAAGCTGGAATTTGGGTATAAAAAACTGGAATTGGGGGGTTATAAAGCTGAAACTCAGGGATGTAATCTGGAACTGGGGGATAAAACCCTGGAATTCCCGGATGAAAAGATGTAATTCAGGGATAAATAACCGGGATTCATGGATAAAAATCTGGAATCCGTGGATAAAGCCGGGATCGCCGCTCTGTGCGTGCGGCCCCAGCCCCGCTGCGGCCCCGCGGGCTCCCCAGAGCCGCGCCCGCAAATCCCGCCCGAGCCGCGGCCTCGGCCCGACCCCGCTGTCACCCGCGGGGACACGCACGGGGACACGCACGGGGACACGCACGGGGACACCCGGGGCCACTCGCTGTCACTTGGTGCCACCCCCGGCACCGCAGGGTGGCTTTGTCCTGAACCCGGGCCCGTGTCCCTCCTGTGTCCCTCCTGTGTCACTTCGGTGTCCCTCCCAGGGGTGGCTCTGTCCTGAACCCCAGGTCCGTGTCACTCCCATGTCCCTTCCATGTCATTCCCACATCCCTCCCGTGTCCCTCCCATGTCCCTCCCGTGTCTCTTCCGTGTCACTTCGTTGTCACTCCCAGGGGTGGCTCTGTCCTGAACCCCAGATCTGTGTCCCCCCCGTGTCCCCCCCGTGTCCTCCCAGCACTCCAGGGGTGGCTCTGTCCTCCCCCCCTCCCATGTCACTCCTGTGTCACTCCCGTGTCCCCTCCATGTCCCTCCCCACACTGCAGGGGTGGCTTTGTCCTGAACCCGTCCCGTGTCCCCCCCGTGTCCCTCCCGTGTCCCCGAGTGCCGCAGGGGCGGCTGTTCCCTTCCGTGACCTGCCAGCCTTTGGAATCGCGAGCCCAAAGCTCCGGAGCCCCCGGGGATGGAAATCCGGGAATCTGCCCGGCAACAGCCGGAGAAAGGCGGGAATCAGCGCTTTTCCCGGGATTCTTTCCCGGGATTTTCCTCGCTGGGGACAGGCGCTGTGACAGAAGGTGACACCGAGGGAGCCAAAGCTTCCCCGAGCGGGCTGATCCCAATCCATCCCGAGGGATTCTCTGCTCAGGGAGCCGGAATTCCGGACAGGAATCAGACCCGGGCTGCTCTGCCTGGATCCCCCCTGTCCCTGCGTGCTCTGATCCCAAAAATCCTGGAAGGATTTCGGTGGGAACGGAATCCAGAGCTGATCCCATTCCATGGGCACTTCCCAAATATCCCAAACTGCTCCAATCCCATTCCATGGACACTTCCCAAATATCCCAGACTGCTCCAATCCCGTTCCATGGGCACTTCCCAAATACCCCAGACTGCTCCAATCCCGTTCCATGGACACTTCCCAAATATCCCAGACTGCTCCAATCCCGTTCCATGGGCACTTCCCAAATATCCCAGACTGCTCCAGGTCTCAGCTAAGCTCAGCTCGTTCCTGGTGGGGGTGGGGAGGGAAAAGACATTCCCGGTGTCCCCGAGGCGGCGGCTCCAAAATCCGGGATTGTTTGGAACATCCCTGGATCCCGCCGAGCATTCCCAGAGCCTTCACTCCCGGCCGCCCTGAGCACCTCATTAACGAGGGTCATTAATTATTCACGGTGCGCGTTGATTAGCGGCGCCTGCAGCCGGAATAATTTGTTTTTCCATCAACACTTCCCGGTCCCCAGCGGAGCTGCGGGAAGGAATCGCTGCCGGCTGGGAATGGCAGCCCGGAATTGCTGGGATATCCGGGAATGGCAGCCTGGAATTCCTGGGACATCTGGGAACGGCAGCCCAAAATTCCTTGGATGTCCAGGAATGGCAGTCCCACACATCTGGGATATCCAGGAATGGCAGTCCGGAATCGCTGGGATATCCCAGAACAGCAGCCTGAAAATCTAGGGATATCTGGGAATGGAAGCCTGGAATTCCTGGGATATCTGGAAATGACTCTGGGATATCTGGGAATAGCAGCCCAAAATTCCTTGGATATACAGGAATGGCAGCTCCACATCCCTGGGATATCTGGGAATAGCAGCCTGGAATTGCTGGGATATCTGGGAATGGCAGCCCGGAATTCCTGGGATATCTGGGAATGGCAGCCCCACATCTCTGTGATATAAAGGAATAGCCCTGGGATATCCAGGAATGGCAGCTCCACATCCCTGGGATATCCGGGAATGGCCCTGGGATATCCGGAAATGGCAGCCCAGAATTCCCGAGATATCTGGGAATGGCAGCCTGGAATTGCTGGGATATCTGGAAATGGCAGCCTCACATCTCTGGGATATGAGGGAATAAACCTGGGATATCCAGGAATGGCTCTGAGATATTTGGGAATGGACCTGGGATATCTAGGAATGGCCCTGGGATATCCAGGAATGGCTCTGGGATATCTGGGAATGGCTCCCTGCCCACTCCTGGCTGTGTTTTCCCCACTGCTTTTTGGGTTCTCCTGGAATTTTTGGGATCAGCATTCCCCCCACAGCTCCAATTCCATCTGGGAAGCTCCAGGAGGAGCTGCCGGTCCCTGAACAACCCCAGGACCCTTTGGAGGGGACCCCCAGACCCGGATAAATCCGGGAGCGATCTAGGATAAATCCGGGAGTGATCTGGGATAAATCTGGGAATTACCAGGGATAAATCCGGGAGTGATTCTGCATAAATCTGGGAATGATCCAGGAGCAATTTGGGATAAATCCAAGAGTGATCCAGGATAAATCCAGGAACAATCCAGGATAAATCTGGGAGAGATTCCAGATAAATTCAGGAGCAATCCTGGATGAATCCAGGAGCAATTTGGGATGAATCCTGGAGCGATCCGGGAGCAGCCGCTGCTCCGCGCCCTCCCTGCTGCCGGTGATTTACGAGCGGCTGTTGGGAACGTGGCAGCTTTATCCCACTCCCGAGACTCCATAAATTCCGGAGGAAGATGGAGAGGCTGGGAATGCTTTTCCTGCCTGATGGCTCCCCAGGCTCCGTTCACGGCGCTAAAGGCCCGGAGCGGAATAACGGGAATAACGGATTTAAACAGGCGGCATGGGATGGGAGGAGGAAGGGCTGGAGCATCCCGGGCTTGGGCCGGGAAATCCTGGAATGCGGCTAGGGCATCCCAAAAACGGGTCAGGATATCCCAGGATTTGTCCAGGATATCCAGGAATATGGCCAGGGCATCCCAAATTACGGTCAGGATGTCCTGGGATTGGGCCAGGATACCCTGGAATATGGCCAGGACATCCCAAAGAATTGTAAGGATATCCCAGAGCCTGGGATACTGAATTCCAATGGATCCTTGGGACATCCCAGCAAATCCTGTGACAGCCCCATCCCTATGGATCTGCCCCATCCCATCCCATCCCATTCCTCATCCCACCCCTACGGATCTACCCCATTCCCAATCCCATCTCCATTCCCGATCTCCATTAACTGGATCAGATCCTGGAATTCTCATTTTTGCCCCCGTTAATTCCGGGAACAGATCCCAGCCTGGCTCCAGGGGCAGAAAATCGGGAACAGCATCTGGATGGGAAAAATGCCACTCCTGGATCCAGCTGTATCCTGGGAAAAGGGAAAATCCAACTGGATCCATCTCTTTTCCATGGATGCTTTTCCCATCGTCTCCGAGGTTTCCCATTTCAGATTCCTCAGAGCTGCTGGGGGTGGGATGGGAGAACACTGGAATGTTCTGGATCTGCTGGAAAATTCCAAAAATCCTTGGAAAACGCCCTCAGCACAGCCAGGACTGGCCCAACAGCACAAACATCCAAGGACGGAAATTCAGGATTTTTCCTGGGATCCAGCTGGGATTTTCCCTTGGATCCAGCCAGGATTTTCCCTTGGATCTAGGCTGCATTTTCTTTGCATCCTGCTGAGATTTTTCCTTGGATCCAGTTGGGATTTTTACTTGGATCCAGCCAGGATTATCACTTGGATCCAGCCGGGATTTTCCCTCAGATTTTCCCTTGCATCCAGGCTGGATTTTCCCTGGATCCAGGAGGATTTTTCCCTGGATCCAGCCTGGATTTTTCCTTGGATCCAGGCTGAGCTGGATAAATTCCATTTATTTGTCTCATCCTTATGATTTTTAGGGAATTTCCCCCCGGAGCAGAGCTCATTAACAATTCCAGCATTTTTCCAGCAGTTCCCTCCTCCTTCTATCCCATCCCAACTCCCAGAATTTCCCTGGAGATCCATCAGGAATGGCCTCAGGATTCCAAATCTCCAAATTCATTTTCCTTCCCAATTCCGAGGTTGATTCCCAATCCACCTGTTCCATAATGGAATTCGCTGCTGTTCCCACCCAGAATTCTCTTCCCAGAATTCTCCCATTCCCTCCCCCTCCTGTTCCACTTTTCCTTTGCTCCCATGACACTTCCAGGGCCGTGATGCCGGAAAATTGTGGGAATTAAACCTGGGAATTTGAGCTTTTCCAGGCAAGCCAATGGAAAACCTGGAGATTTTCCAGCTTTTCCATCCAAGGATGCTTTCCCTCCTCGTTTTTAGGGAAAAAAAAAAAAAAAAGTGGATTCCTGCTTTGTGCCATCCCATTCCCATCCTGCTCCCGGGGAATTTTTTCCTCTTTTTCCCTGCGATTTTTGTCCCAGGAAGGTCCCATTTTCCAAACCCCTGGAATCTCCAGGAGTTGGAATTTTTCCATGGAAAATCCAGAGGGGCAAACCCTGACATGAACAGAGCTGGGAGCGGCTTTGATCCCATTTTCCAACTCCTGCAAGCTCCACAAATCCCAAATCCACAATTTTTCCCCCTCGTCTTCCTCCTCTTTTCCCCTTCTTTTTTCCCTTCTTTTTTCCAATTTTTCCTCACTTTCCCCCCACCATTTTCCATTTTTTCCCCTTTTCCCCTCCTTTTCCCCACCATTTTCCATTTTTTCTCTCCTCTTTCCTTCCTTTTCTCCTCTTTTCCACTCCATTTTCCTTCTTTCTCCCATTCCCCCCCTCATTTTCCCACTTTTTTCCTGCCATTTTCCCTCTTTTCTCCCTCTTTTCCCCCTGTTTTCCCCAGATCTTTTTTCCTTCCTTTTCCCTTTCTTTTCCCCTCTTTCCCCCCTCCTGTTTCCCCACCTTTTTTTCCTCTTTATTCCCCCCCCATTTTCCCTTCATTTCCCCTTCCATTTTCCCTTTTTATTCCCTCTTTTTTCCCTCCTCCTTTTCCCTCCTTTCCCCATTTTCCCCCTCTTTTTCCCTCCCTGCCACTGGGAATGATCCATGGGATAATCCTGGATCTGTGGCAGCAGCTGCTCCGTGCCTGGGAATTTGTTATCCAAAGGCTCCAATTCCTGGGAATTTGTTATCCAAAGGCTCCAGTTCCTGGGAATTCATCATCCAAAGGCTCTGGAGAAATGAGGGGAAATCATTATCCCGGTGCTGAGGCTTTTCCCATCCATCAGCAGGAGTGGAATTCCCGCCAGGAGCGCAGAACTGACAGATGCGGCACCGGAATTCAGAATTCCTGGGATTTAGAGGCTCCGGGACTTTGGAGCCGCCAGAATTCCTGAGGCTGCAAATGAGAATTCCCAAATTCTGGATCCCCCAAGCCCTGCCTGGATTTGGGGAGAGATTCCCAAATTCTGGATCCCCCAAGCCCTGCCTGGATTTGGGGAGAGATTCCCAAATTCTGGATCAGCCAAATCCTGGAAATTCAGGGAAAGACTCTGGAAATTCTGGATCAGCTACATCTGTATTAGGGGAGAGATTCCCAAATTCCAGATCCTGGGAATTCAGGGAGAGATTCCCAAATTCTGGATCAGCCATGTCTGGATTCAGGATCCATCCCATCCCATCCCATCCCCAGGAATTCCGGAGTTTCTTGGGAATGCTGGAGCCTCCTCCAGAGCCCGTTCCCACATTTTTTTGGGATGAAGTTCCCGCATTTTTTGGGATGAAAGGCAAGCCAGGCCCACAGGTGGCTCCTGTCCCAGACAGCTCCACATTCCATGAAAATCCCACATTCCAGGCCTGAAACAACAGGATTATCCCGGGGGAAAAAGGGTTGGGATCAAATGGCGCCAGAGGCCCCGGGGAGGGGAAGTTTTGGAATTTTTGGGGGATTCCCAGGCACCTGCAAGGAGACAGAATTCCAGCCCCAAAATTCCGGCCCCAAAATCCCAGCCCCAAAGTTTCTGACCCCAAAATTCCTGACCTCAAAATTCCAGCCCCAATTCTTGGCCCCCAAAATCCCTGGGCTGGAATTCCCAAAAAAATCCCACACCTCCCTGGAAGCCTCTTGGGATGTCCTGGTCCTTCAGGATGAGGATGAGGTGGGAATTGGGATAAAGCAGAATTTGGGATGAGGATCCCATGGAAATTGGCATGAGGATCCCACAGAAATTGGGATGAAAATTCCATGGAATTGGGATGAGGATGAGGCAAAAATTGGGATGAAGATTCCATGGAAATTGGGATGAGGATCCCATGGAATTGGGATGAGGGTGAGATGGATGATGCTGGAATTCCCTGGATCCTTGTCCAGTGCTCTGGGATAAAACTGGAAAAATGGGAATTCCCCATCGCTGGAAGCTCCTGAGGGAATTCCCTGGAATTCCCATCCCTGGACGTGTCCCTGGATAATCCGGGATGCTTTTCCAGCTTTTCCCATTCCTGCTTTTCCAGGGCCACCCTCAACGTCCTGGCAGCCCCAGATCTGAGGCCTTTTCCCAGGAAAAAAACCCAAACTCCTGGAATTCCTGGAGTTCCAACATTTCCAGGATATCTGGAGGGGTTTGGTGATCCCAGCAGGAATCGGGATGGATTTCCCCAGAAATATTTTCATTTGGGGTTAAGGAAAACCCCTGAGGACTCGGAATTCCGCCCATTTCCCAGGAATCTCCTTTGGGATCCTCCAGTGGCGTTTTCCCTTTAAAAACAACCCTGGGAAAAGTGGGAAAAGCAAAACAAATCCCAAAGATCCCTCGGGGTCACGAGGCTCGGGCTAAAAATTCAACGGGATTTTCCGCCCGGATGAATTTTGCCGGGATTTGGCGTCACGTGGGGATTTGTCCGCATTCCCGAGGTTTTTCCCCGAGCTCCGGGATTTGTGGGATGGAGGATGGGTTTGGGGCTGCTCCCGCCCTCTGGGCATCCCAAAATCTTTTCCGTCCCTTTCCCACGTTCTCTGTGGGATCCCTGGGGATGATCCCCGGGTTTGGTGTTCCCAAAATCCCAAGAAATCCCAAGAAAATGGCAAGATTTGGGATTTGGGGAAAGGATCGGGCTTGGCTTTGCACATCCTGATCCTTGTGGGCTCATCCTGATCCCTGTGGGATCATCCCAATCCCTGTGGGATTATCCTGGTCTTTGAGGGCTCATCCCAATCCTTGTGGGATCCTCCCAATCCCTATGGGATCATCACAATCCCTGCATTCCCCCCTCCATCCCAGGGATGTTTTTCCCCAAATTCCCTTCCCAGATGTGCCAGGAGAGGCCAAATCCCAAAACCAGCTGTAGGGTTTGGGGAATTTGGGGAAAGGATCCCTGAATTCCCAAGAAATCCTAAGAAAACCGTGGGATTTGGGGACAGCTTTCCCTGGATTTCGTCCCACCAAGAATGAGGGAGGTTCCCATCCGAACCCCTGCAGGATCATCCCGATCCCTGTGGGATCATCCCAATCCCTGTGCTCCCCCTCCACCCCAAGGAGCTTTGGCCCCCAAATTCCCAAGAAATCCTAATAAAACCTTGGGATTTTGGGATTTAGGGGAAAGGATCGAGCTCAGATTCCCCTACCCTTCCCCCTCCATCCTAAGGAGCTTTGGCCCCCAAATTCCCAGAAAACCCCAATAAAACCTCGGGATTTAGGGGAAAGGATCGGGATCAGCTCCCCCTGCCCTTCCCCCTCTATCCCAAGGAGGTTTTCCCCAAAATTCCCAACAGATCCCAAAAAAACCTCGGGATCTGGTGAAAGAATCAGGTTCAGTTTTGTCCACCCCAATCCCTGTGGGATCACCCCAGCCCCTGTGTTCCCCCGCCATCCCAGGGGGCTTCAGCCCCAAACTCCCGAAAAACCCCAGGAAATTTCTGGGATTTGGGGAAAGGATCGCGCTCCGCTCCCGCCGCTCCTCATCCCAAAGCTCCCATCCCATTCCCGACATTCCCCGTCCATCCCAGCAACTCCCAAATCCCGGGAAAGGCTCGGAGCCGCCTCCTCCCCTCAGAGCTCAGCCCCAAGCCCCGCTGGGCCGGGTTTAAATCCCTAAAGCCCCGCGCGTGGCCCCCGGCCAAGGCTCCATGGAGGGCATAAAGATCCCAAAGTTTTCCCAAAATCCCAAAGTTCCCGCAGTTCCCGGAGCCTCCGGAGCGTCCCGAGCTGCATGGCCGGGCCGGGCCGGCCTTTAGACCGAGCTTAGCAAAGCCCGGCTCGCCGGAAGGAGGGAGCGAAGGGAGAAGGAGAAGGTAAACCCGGATTTGGGGTTTTTCCCTCTTTTCCCCTCCCCCTTTTTGTGGCGTTGGGGTTGTTTCCTCTCCCGCCTCGGCTGAGAATTCCAGGGTGGGAATTTCGGGATCAAATCCTGCCCGGGGGGGTGCTGGAATCGCCAAAAATCCCCAAAAATTCCCAAATTCTGACCCCCCCGACCCCGCGCCCCGAGCAGGGATTTAACCCCCAGAGGACCCAAATCCCACCCTGGGGAAGCGGGAATTCCCAAAAATCCCAAATTCTGCCCCCCCTGCAGGGGTTTAACCCCCCCGGTTCCTTTTTCCCGGGGGCTGCAGAATCCCAGGATGAGGAAAATCCCAAAAATCCCAAATTCCTCTCCCCAGCAGCGCTTTCATCCCGGTTTTCTCTTCCCGGGGGGTTCTGGCATTCCATTCTGGAAAATCCCCCAGAAAATCCCAAATCCCACCCCCCAGCAGGAATTTCACCCCCGGTTTCCCTTTGCCTGGGGTCTCTGTCATTCCAGGATCAGAGAAATCCGAAAAAAATCCCAAATTCTTCCCCCTGGCCGGGATTTCATCCTCAGAGGACCCAAACCCTGCCCGGGGGGTGTGGGAATTCCCAAAAATCCCCCAAAAATTCCACCCCCAAGCAGGGATTTCACCCCCCGGGTTTCCCTTTCCCTGGGACCCCAGGATCAGGATTTGGGATTCTGGAGAATGGGGGAACTGCAGGGATTTGGGGGGAATTTGGGGATGGGATCAAGGAGAACGGGAATGGGGCCAGGAATGGGAATGGGGTCAGGAATGGGGTTGGGAAAAGCTGGAGCAGCTCCTGCGATTCTGGGAATGGGGGAACTGGAGGAATTTTGGGGAAATTTTGGGATGGAATCAGGGGAAAATGGGAGGATGGGACTGGGAATGGGGTCAGGAATAGGGTTGGGAATAGGATTAGGGATGAGGTTGGGAATGGGGTTGGGAAGACCTGGGGCAGCTCCCAGGATTTTGGGAATGGGGGAACATGGGGGATTTTGGGGGAATTTTGGGATGGGATAAAGGAGAACAGGGATGGGGTCTGGAATGGGGTTGGGAATAGGGTTGGGAATGGAATTGGGAAAAGCTGGAGCAGCTCCCGGGGCTCTAGGAATGGGGGAGCTGGAGGAATTTTGGGGGAATTTTGGCATGGGATTGGGGGAGAACTGGGAATGGGTTGGGAATGGGACTGGGAAGAGCTGGAGCAGCTCCCAGGATTCTGGGAATGGGGGAACACGGGGGATTTTGGGGGAATTTTGGGATGGGATCAAGGAGAACAGGGATGGGGTTGAGAATGGGGTTGGGAATGGAAATGGGATTGGGAATGGGGTGGGGAATGGAGTTGGGAAGACCTGGGGCAGCTCCCGGGATTTTGGGAATGGGGGAACACGGGGGATTTTGGGGTGGGATTGGGAATGGGGTTAGAAATGGGGTTGGGAACAGGATTGGAAACGGAGCTGGGAATGGCGTTGGGAAAAAGCTCCTCAGTCCCTTGGGATAGTCCTGGAATCTCTGTGCAGTCTCTGGGATGTCTGTGGGGTTTGGAGAGCTCTGGGGCTGCTTTTCCAGAGGCTTTTCCCAAAAAATAAAAAACAACTGGAGAGGCTTCCGAGGGTTCGGGAGCTCCGTCCCTTTGTTCCCACAGTGATTTTGGGATCGTTTTGGGGCCGGATCGCCGAGTTTGGGGTCTCTTGGGGGGTGCTGGGGTGGTGGGATCTGATCCTAAACCCACTTTTGGGATTTGCAGGGATCAGGATTGGGAATTAAGAGCAATCCTGATGATCCCAACCCCCCTGCCCCCAGCCCAAGAATTCCCTGGAAAACCCTGGAATGAAATTTGGATCATTTTGATTAAAAACTGGATTGGGATCAGGGAATTCCCTCCTGGATCCCCTTTCCCCTTCCCAGTTTTATTCCAGGAGTTCCCTCAAGGATCAATTTTCCATTCCCAATTTTATTCTGGGAATTCCCTCCTGGATCCCATTCCCAGTTTATTTTGGGATCTGGGAATTCCCTCCAGATCCCCTTTCCTTTTCCTGTTTTATTCTGGATCCCTTTTTTCCCTTCCTGGTTTAGTTCCAGGAATTGGGAATTCTCTCCTGGATCCCTCTCCCATTCCTGGTTTTATTCTGGATCCCCTTTTTCCACTCCCACTTTCATTCCAGGATCTGGGAATTCCCTCCTGGATCCTCTTTTCCCCTTCCCGGTTTTGTTCTGGGAATTCCCTCCAGGATCCCATTCCCGGTTTTATCCCGGATCCCGAAGTTCCCGGGAGCCGGGGGTGGGGGATGGGCGGGAGTTTCATGGAGCGCTCCAAGGTCGCGGGAGGAGCGGCGGGATCGGATTCCAAGGAAAACGCGGGAGCTGGGAAGGGCCGGGCCGGGAATGCGGATCCCGCTGGGATCTTGGCGTTCCCGCCTCTTTTTTGGGGGTTTTGGCATCAGGAAGGAGCTGAGGGATCCAATTCTATGGCGGGGGACAATTCCCGGGGCGCGCCAGAGGCGGAAAATCAGGGAAATTTTGGAATGAGCCCTTCCAGAAAATCGGGAATGAGCCCTTCTCTAAAAATCAGGAATGAGCCTGCCTGGAAATCGGGAATGAGCCTTTCCCTGTGTGGGAAAATCGAGAATGAGGCTGAAAAAATCGGGAACTCCCAAACCCCAATCCCAAACCACAAATCCCAAACCCCATTCCCAAATCCCAAAGCCCATTCCCAAACCCAAAGCCCATTCCCAAACCCAAATTCCATTCCCAAATCCCACATCCCATTCCCAATACCCAAAGCCCATTCCCAGCTCCCAAACCCAGGATGGGATTTGGGATGGGATCTGGGATTGCTGCAATCCCAAACTGGGATTTGGGATTTGTGGGATCCCAAACTGGGATTTGGGATCACCCTGACAAGGACCCTGGAGGGGGCGGGCTCTGATTCCCGGCGGATTTTTGGGAAGGGAGGCACAAATCCCAAATTTTCCATCCCGATCCCGAGGGAATTGCAGCGCTGGAGCAGAGCCAGCCCCAGCTGTCCCCTGGCGGCCCTGGGGACATCCCCGAGCCGCGTCCCCAAATCCTGGGATGTGCCCGGGGCTGCTCCCGCTGTCCCCTGGGGACCCTGGGGAGGGAAATCCCCGCGCTGCTCCCGGGGTGTCCCCAGGCCCTGGAATGTCCCCAGCGTCTCCAGGGCTGTCCCTGGAGCTGCTCCCGGGGTGTCCCCAGGCCCCTCAGGTGGCATTTGGGGACTTTTTGGGGTTTTCCGGGGGCCAAGCGGGTCCGGAATTCCCGGCGTGGCTCTGGGGACGGTTCCCGGGCTGGCGATGTCGCCGCTGGTGGCACTTTGGGGACAGCGCCGCTGCCCCTCCCCCCCGCGACCTTCGCGCCGCTTTTCCATCTCCGAGAATTCCCAAGAAAACCCAAACAAAGGCGGGATCGGCTCCAGAGCCTCGGGATCGGCCCCGGGAGCGGCCCCGCCCCGGCTGCGGGAACAGCGAGGATCAGCTGGGAATTGGGATCGGAGCCGCTTTCCCCGGCTTTTTTCCCACTTTTCTCGGAATTTTCTCCATCTTTTTCCCACTTTTCCAGCCCTCATCCCCCTTTTCCCAGCGTTTTTCTCACTTCTCCAGTCCCTATCCCACTTTTCCCCATTTTTCCCACTTTTCCTGGCGTTTTTCCCGCTTTTCTCACAATTTTCCCATTTCCCAGAGTTTTTCCCTCTTTTCCCCACATTTTCCCCTCTTTCCCCAGCTTTTTTTCCCACTTTCCCATTATTTTTCCCACTTTCCTGGGGTTTTTCCCACTTTTCCAGCATTTTTCCCGGGGTTTTTCCTGCTTTTTCAGCTGCGGGGATCCCGGGGGAAGGGGCAGCCATGGCCCCCAATGGCTCCATGGGATTTCGGGATTCCCCCCTGGAGCCGGGAATTTTCCTGGATGAGGATTTGGGATCCGACTGGTACATCTACGAATCCACGGAGTCTGCACCCCACGATGAGTGAGTGGCCCTAAAATGTCCCCAGAATGTCCCCAAAAGTGTCCCCAATAATGTCCCCAAAATGTCCCCAAAGTGTCCTCAGAATGTCCCCAATATTTCACTAAGAGTGGCCCCAAAATAGCCCCAAAATATTCCCCAAAATGTCCCCAAAACTGTCCCAAAAATGTCCCCCCAAAAGTCCCCAAAACATCCCCAAAATGTCCCCAAAAGTGGCCCCAAAATGTCCCCATAATGTCCCCCAAATGGCCCCAAAATGTCCCAAAAATATTTCCAAAATATCCCCAAAAATGTCCCCAAAAGGTCCCCCAAATGGCCCCAAATATCCCAAAAATATTCCCAAAATGTCCCTAAGTGTCCATTCCCTGAGTTTTGGACCCTCTAAAAATCCTGGAATTTTTGGTCATTCCCGGATTTATTCCTGGATTTTTGGCCCTGGAATTTTTGGGGCCGTCCCTGTCATTCCCAGATTTATTCCCATTAAAATCTGGGATTTTTCCCATTTTCCCAACCCTTTTAGGATTAATCCCACACAAATTTGTGATTTTCCCATTTTTCCATCATTTTCTTGGCCCTTTTAGGGCTAAACCCAAATATGGGATTTTTCCTGTTTTCCCATTGTTTTTCCCAGTTTTCCCAGCCCTTTTAGAATTAATCCCACACAAATCTGGGATTTTCCCATTTCCCATCATTTTTTCCAACCCTTTAGGGTTAAACCCACCAAAATCCAGGATTTCTCCCATTTTTCCATCATTTTTCCAGCCCTTTAGGTTTAAATCCACCCAAATCTGGGATTTTTCCCATTTTCCCAGCCCTTTTAGGATTAAACCCACCCAAATCCGGGATTTTTCCATTTTTCCAGCCTTTTTCCCGACGCCATCCCGGAATGCCACCCCACAATCTCCCCCCACATGTACCACACCATCATGGCTCCCATTTCCGTGAGTATCCACCCCAAAATCCCCATCCCCGCCCCAAAATTCCCGGAAAAATCCCAATCCCACATGCCCACGTTCCATTGCCATTCATCTTGGATGGATTTTCCCGCCTAAACCATCCCGGAATTCCCGGATTTGTGGGATTTCATTTCCCTGTGGGACAAGAACTCTAAAGTTCCTCCCAAATCATTCCCGGAACCCCTTTCCATGGGTTTATGGGATTTCCATGGGATTCCCATCATTCCCAGGTCTCTTTCTCATGGATTTGTAAGGTTTCCATGAGGATCCCACCACTCCCAGGGCCCCTTTTCCGTAGATTTATGGGATTCCCATCATTCCCACCATTCCCAGGTCTCTTTTCCGCCTCCATGGGATTCCCATCATTCCCAGGACCCCCTTTCCATGGATTTATGGGATTTCCGTGAGGATCCCATCATTCCCATCATTCCCAGGACCTTTTTCCATGGATTTATGGGACTTCCATGGGGTTCCCATCATTCCCAGGCCTCTTTCCCATGCAAATGGGGTCTCCATGGGATTCCCATCATTCCCAGAACCCTTTTCCATGGATTCATGGGGTGTCCATGAGGATCCCATCATTCCCATCATTCCCAGGTCTCTTTTCCATAGATTTATAGGGTTTCCATGGGGTTCCCATCACTCCCATCATTCCCAGGACCTTTTCCATGGATTTATGGGATCTCCATGGGGTTCCCAGCACTCCAGGACCCTTTTCCATGGATTTCCATCCTGTTCCAGCTGGCCGTGATCGTGGCCTTGTCCTTCCTGGTCAAGCGCCGCCGGCTCCACCTGAGCTGCTGGAACGGCGTCCCAGGATTGCTCAGGTATGGAATTCCCAAAATCCTGCTGATCCCTCCCTAGAAAGGGCTCAGAATTCCCAAAATCCCCTTGCTGCAAAGGGCTGGGAATTCCTAAATCCCTCCCTGAAAAGGACCTGGAATTCCCAAAATCCTGCTGATCCCACCCTGGAAATGGTTCAGAATTCCCAAAATCCCCTCCATGGAAAGGACTCGTAATTCCCAAACCCTGTTGATCCTTCCTTAGAAAGCACTAGGAATTCCCAAGTCCCCTCCCTGGAAACAACTCAGAATTCCCAAATCCCATCCCTGCAAAGGGCTTGGAATTCCCAAACCCCGCTGGTCCCCTCTCTGGGAAGGAGTGGGAATTCCCAAATTCCCCTCCATGGAAAGGACTCGTAATTCCCAAAGTCCCCTCCCTGGGGAGGAGCGGGAATTCCCAAAATCCCTCCCTGGAAAGTGCTCAGAATTCAAAAATCCCCATCCTGGAAAGACCTCGGAGATTTGAAAATCCCATCCTTGGGGAGGACCCGGAATTCCCCAGATCCCTCCCTGGGAAGGGCTCAGAATTCCCGCTGTCCCTCCCCGGGCATTCCCGACCGTTGCAGCCCCGGGAATCTGCTGGAGCAGGACGGGCACCGCGCCGTGGCCGCGGCGGTGCTGGCGCTGCTCTGCTCCGAGCTCTGCCGGCTGCTGCTGGACCCGCACCCGCTGCCGCTGCTGCCGCCCTCGGGGACACCCGCGGGGACACCCACGGCCCGCGGTGAGACACGGAGCGCCCTCAGCCCAGCCTCGGGAGGGCTCGGAGCTCCCAAATCCCCACCTGGGAAGGGCTCAGAATTCCCAAAATCCCCACCCGGAAAGGGCTCGGAATTCCCAAATCCCCACCCCACAAAAAGCTCAGAATCTCCAAAATCCCCACTCTGGGAAGGGCTCGGAGTTCCCAAATCCCCATCCCTGGGAAGGGCTGGCTGGGCTGGTGGCAGTGACCCTGTGTCCCCTGGGTGGTGGCAGTGACCCCAGGGCAGTGCCAGTGTCCCAGGGCAGTGTCCCAGGGCAGTGCCAGTGTCCCAGGGTGGCGTGTCCCCCCCTGGTGCCATCAGTGTCCCTGCTGACGCCGCGCTGTCGCTGTGGCAGAGTTCTGGAAGGTTCTGGCCCTGCTCTATTTCCCGGCGCTCTACTCGCCCCTGCTGGCCTGCGCTGGCCCCCGGCACCGCCTGGGCTACGCCGCGGGGACCCTGCTGGCCTGGGGACACTGCGGGGCGCAGGCCTGGCACCGCGCACAGTGTCCCCTGGCACCCAAGGTGGGTGGCACCGCGCGGCTGTGGCTTCCCGGGGTGGCTCTGAGGGGTCTTGGCTCCCTTGTCACCTCCTTGAGTGACCCTGAGGTGGCACCGCTTGCTGGGGTGGCCCTGAAGTGCCATGGGGCTTCCTTGTCACCTCCTGGGGTGGCCCTCAGGTGGCACAGCTTGCTGTGGTGGCACTGAGGGGTTGTGGCTCCCTTGTCACCACCTCGAGTGGCCCCAAGGCCGGGAAAAGGACAGCGAGGTGGCCCAAAGTGGAGGTGGCTTCCTGGAGTGGCCCTGAGGTGCTGTGGCTCCCTGGCCAGCCCCCAGGGTGTCCCTGCAGTGTCCCCTGGCTGGGCTGGTGGCAGTGACCCCTTGTCTGTGTCCCCAGGGTAGTGGCACTGTCCCTGGGCATAGTGGCAGTGTCCCCAGGGCAGTGGCAGTGTCCCCACGGTGGTGGCAGTGGCCCTGGGCAGTGGCAGTGATGCGGTGTCCCCAGGGTGGTGGCAGTGGCCCTCTGTCCCTGGGGGTGGTGGTGGTGGTGGCCCCAGTGTGGTGGCAGTGTCCCTGGGGCAGTGGTGGCGTTCCCAGGCAGTGGCAGTGACCCTGGGGTGGTGGCAGTGACTCCGTGTCCCCAGGGCGGTGGCAGTGACCCTGGGGCGGTGGCAGTGATGCGGTGTCCCCTGGGTGGTGGCAGTGACCCCGTGTCCTCAGGGTGGTGGCAGTGACCGTGGGGTGGTGGCAGTGACCCCGTGTCCCCAGGGTGGTGGCAGTGACCCTGGGGCGGTGGCAGTGATGCGGTGTCCCCTGGGTGGTGGCAGTGACCCTGGGGTGGTGGCAGTGACCCCGTGTCCCCAGGGTAGTGGCAGTGACCCCGTGTCCCCGCGCAGATCCACCAGCTGTACTCGCTGCTGTCCCATGTCCCCGTGCTGCTGTCCCTGTCCCTGCTCAGCCTCTGGTACCCGGCGCAGCTCCTGCGCAGCCTCCGGAACGGGGACAGCCCCGAGCCGCGGGTACGGACACGGGAACTCGGGATCAGGATCGGGATTGGGATCAGGACCAGAACTGGGAACAGGATCAGGATTGGGATCAAGATCAGGATCAGGATTGAGAGTCTGATTGGGATTGGGGTCGGGATCGGGATCATCATTGGTATTGAACCTGATTGGGATCGGGATTGGGATCAGCACCGGGATCTCCGTGTATTGCCCTCCCAGCTCTGCTGCCAGGGGTTCTCCGTTGCTCTCCTGGGATTGGTTTTGGGATTAGAATTGGGATCGGGATCTCCGTGCATTCCCCTCCTGGCCCTGCCGCTGGGGTTCTCCATTGCTATCCTGGGACTGGGTTTGGGATCGGGATTGGGATTGGGATCAGGATCTCCACATGTTCCCCCCCCCCCTGCTGGGGGTTCTCCATTGCTGTCCCCACACCGGCAGCGGGGTCAGGAAATTCCTTTGGGATAAATCCCTTACACAAGAGGCTCCCGCCATCAATGGCTCCGTTCAGGCCGGCTCCAGGCTCTCCTCATTTTCCCGGATAATCCCCGGAGCTTGGAGCTTTGTTGGGAAGAGAGGAGGGAAAAGAGGGAAAGGCCTGAGGTGACCCCTCATGGGGGAACGAGGGATCCCACAGGGGTTTGGGAACATAATCCCACTTTATTCCCACTTTTCCATACCAACACCGCACATTCCATATGTTGGCCCGGGCTCGGGAATTCCTCTCGGGATACGCCCGGGATGAGGGGGTGGCCAGGGCAGTTCTGCCACCCCAAATCCATCCGTTATGCCCAGATTTCCGGGAAAAGCTATTACAGGAAGTACCTCAAGGCCCTGCTGTCCAAGAGGGACCAGAAAGGGAGGTAAGGATGGAAATTCCCATTTCCGGCAAATCCCATTGCCAGCAATTCCCATTCCCCAAGATGGGATGGGAATGTCACCCTCTCCCACCTCCCGCAGCTCCGTCAAGATTGATGAGAGCCTCGGCTCCCGGATCCGCTCCTACCTGCTCTCCTACATCTACATTCCTGAGGAAGGTGAGCACCTGGAAAATTCCATGGAATCTGGCAACTGTTGGGGTTGGGATTTATGGATAAGCCAGGCCATTCCCAAAATCCTGGGTTGCTCCAAGCCCTGTCCAACCTGGCCTGGCTTGGAGCCCAAATCCAGCCGTGCTTGGGGCAGGAATCCACAAATCCATGGAAAGGGGGTCCTGGGAGTGATGGGAGTGATGAGAAACCCATGGAGGCCCCATAAATCCATGGAATTACGGGAAACCCATGGAGGCCCCATAAATCCATGGAAAAGAGACCTGGGAATGATGGGAAACCCATGGAGTCCCCATCTCCATGGAAAAGGGGTCCTGGGAAAGATGGGATTCTCATGGAGGTCCCATAAATCCATGGAAGGGAATTGTCCTGCATGGAGGGGGTGAAATCCTGGGAATGCAGAGCCATTCCCATCCATGAAGGGGGCAGGGAATATCCCAAGTTTCCATGGAAAAGCAGGATGGACCCATCCATTCATTCCTGACTCTGCATCCCAGCAGGAATTCCCTGTGGAAATCCCATTCCAAAGGGTGCTCCCTTTGCCGTGTGCACCCTGATCCTGCTCCACCACCCCAAATTCCCAATTTTCCCTCCAGGATTCCGGATCCCGCTGAAGCTGGTGGTGTCCGTCACCGTGGCCGTCATCGCTGTCTACCAGGTGACATTCCTGGAGGATCCTGGGGGTCACCCAGGAATGGCATTAAAATTCCTTCTGGAATTCCACACTCACAAAAATCCCAAAATCCTGTAGGATCCCAGCTGTAAATTGCTAAATCCTGTGGGATCCAAGCCCTAGATCCCAGAATTCTGTGGGATCCCAGCCATAAATCCCTAAATCCCACAGGATCCCAGCCATACATCCTGAAATCCTGCGGGATCCATGCCATAAATCCTGCAGGATCTGGGCTGTAAATTCCTAAATCCTGTGGGATCCATGCCATAATAACCAAAATCCCATGGGATTTGAGCCCTAAATCCCACGGGATCCCAGCTGTAAATCCCAAAATCCTGTGTGATTTGAGCTGTAAATACTGCGGGATCCCAGCTGTAAATCCTGAAATTCTGTTGGATCTGAGCAGTAAATCCCAAAATCCCACAGGATTTGAGCCACAAATCCCACACGATCCGAGCCATAAATCCCAAAATCCTCTGAGATCCTAGTGTTAAATCCCATGGGATTTGAGCCGTAAATCCTTAAATCCTGTGAGATCTGAGACATGCATCCTGAAGTCCTGTGGGACCCGTGCTGTAAATCCCAAAATCCCATGTGATCCGAGCTGTGAATCCAGAAATCCTGTGGGATTGAGCCATAAATCCTGTGGGATCCGAGCCATAAATCACAAAATCCCGTGAGATCTGAGCTGTAAATTCCTAAATCCTGTGGGATCCAAGCTGTAAACTCTGAAATCCCATGGGATCCATGCCATAAATCCCTGCGGGATCTGAGACATAAATCCCATGGGATCCAAGCCATAAGTCCTGAAATCCTGCAGGATCCAACCATGAATCACGAAATCCCATGGGATTTGAGCTGTAAGTCCCTCAGGATCTGAGCCTTAAATCCCAAAATCTCGCGGGATCTGAGCCATAAATCCCGAAATCCCGGGGGATCCGAGCGGGCGCTGAGGCGTCCCCCGTGTCCCGCAGGTGGCCGTGCTGCTGCTGGTGGCCGTGGTGCCCACGCTGCGCATTGTCCGGGCGGGGATGACCAAGGACGTGGTGCTGCTGCTGGTGCAGTTCGGGCTGGTGCCCTCGCAGGGCGCGGCCGTGCCCGGGGACCTGGAGCAGGAGCTGCGCACGGCCCAGCACTTCCTGTGGGCGCTGGAAGGTGCAGCCACAGCCCCATCCCGATCGTGATAATGATCACGATCATAATCCCAGTCACAATCCAGATCCCAATCCCGATCACGATCCCAATCCTGATCACAATCCCAATACCAATGCCAATACCGATCCCGATCATGATCACAATCACAATCCCAGTCACAATCCAGATCACGATCCCAAACCCGATCACGATCCTGATCCCAGTCCCAATCCAGATCCAGATCCCAATCCTGATCACTATCTCAATCCCGATCACAATCACAATCACAATCATGATCCCAGTCCCAATCCAAATCCTGATCCCAATCCCAATCCTGATCCCAATCCCAATCCCAGTCCCAATCCAGATCCCAATCCTGATCACGATCACGATTACAATCCCAATCCAAATCCCAATCCAAATCCCAATCCCAATCCAGATCCCAATCCAGATCCCGCTACCTATCCCAATCCCGATGCCAGCCGGATCAATGCTCCAGAGGGGATTCCAGAGGGATTTCTTGAGGATTCCCCACCTGGAGGATGACATGGGGTGGATTCCAGGCGGTGAATTCCAGGGGGATTTTGGGAGGATTCCTCACCTGGAAGATGAGATTGGGTGGATTCCAGAGGGATTTCCAGAAGATTCCTCACCTGGAGGATGGGACTGGGAGGATTCCAGAAGGATTTTGGGAGGATGGGACTGGGAGGATTCCAGGGGCATTTCCAGAGGATTCCTGGCCCAGAGAACAGGATGGGGCAGATTCCAGAAGGATTTCCAGAAGATTCCCTGCCCAGTGGATGGGACAGGGAGGATTCCAGAGGGATTGTGGAGGATTCCCCGCCTGAAGGATGGGATGGGGCAAATTCTGGGGGATTTTGGGAGGATTCCTCACATGGAGGATGGGATGAGGTGAATTCCAGGGGGATTTCCAGAAGATTCCCCACCCAGAGGATGAGATTGGGTAGATTCCAGGGGGATTTTGGGAGGATTCCCCACCTGGAGCCTGGGACTGGGAGGATTCCAGAAGGATTTTGGGAGGATGGGATGTGGAGGATTCCAGGGGGATGTGGGGAAGATTCCTGGCCCAGGGGATGGAATGGGGCCGAATCCAGGGGGATTTTGGGAGTGGATGGCAGGGACTGGGTGGATTCCAGCGGGATTTCAGGAGCAGCTGGCAGGGATGGGGCTGTGCCAGGCTGGCGCGTGCCAAGGCGGGAAGAGACTCCGGGAAAAGCCATTGGGAAGAGCCAGAGGGAAGAGCTGGCAGCAGATGCTGCGGGCTTGGAAATGTGCTGGAAGCGAACAGATGGGCCTGGATCCCTGGAGAGTGGAAATCCTTGGATGGGGGATGAGGGAAGCGCAGGGAAGAAGGAAGAAAAGGGATCAGGGAATTCCAGGGACCAGGGAAATTCAGGGAACAGGGAAATTCAGGGATCAGGGAATTTCAGGGATCAAGGAATTCTAAGGATCAGGGAACTTCAGGGATCAGGGAGTAGAGATGAAGGCATAGCAGGGCTGAGGGAATTTCAAGGATGAGAGAATTCCCAGGATAAAGGAATTTCAGGGATCAGGTAATTCCAGGGATAAAGGAAGAGCAGGGATCCTTCCTTGGGATCCCACCAGCTCCAGGGAGGATTTCTGGGGCTTTTCCTGGATCCCCAAACCTCTCTCATCCCATTTTTTCCCTCCTCCCTCTTTCCCGCAGATCCTCTTTCCCAAGACCCCCATCCCAGCTCGCTCCAGGGATTTTCCTGGATTTCCCTTCCCCTTTTCCCTCGCTCTGTCCTGTCTACCCCCTCTTGGGAGCTGAAAGTGGGAGTGGCAAAAGGGGAAACTGAGGCACAATGCGAATCCCAATGTTTCTGTCCCCATCCCCAAGGCACAATTCCCAGCAAAATCCTACTCCCGGAATTATTCCCAACCCCAAATCCAGGGTTTTTTCCCGTTTTTCCGCAGTGTGCTACATCTGCTCGCTGGTGCTGTGCTGCCTGCTCACCTGCGCCATGCTGCTCCGCAGCCTGGGCATGCACAGGTGGGGCCGGCCCCGCCCCCGCCATTCCCAGCCCCAGAATTCCCATTCCCAACGTTTCTATTCCTGATACCCCCAGCCCCATTCCTGATACCCCCAGCCCCATTCCCAATATTCCCTCTCCCGATGTCCCCATCCCCATTCCCGATGTCCCCACGCCCATTCCCAAAGTCCCTGGCCCCATTCCCAGTATTCCCATCATCATTCCCAATGTTCCCATTCCTGATATTCCCAGCCCCATTCCCGATGTTCCCAGGCCCATCCCCGATGTCCCTGTCCCCTTTCCCAATGTTCCCATTCCCGATGTCCCCATCCCCATTCCCGATGTCCCCATTCCCATTCCCAATATTCCCATCCCCATTCCTGATGTCCCCATGCTCATTCCCAATGTCCCTGGCCCCATTCCCAATATTCCCATAATCATTCCTAATGTTCCCATTCCTGATTCCCAATATTCCAATCCCCATTCCCAATATTCCCAGCCCCATTCCCAATGCCCCCATTCCTGATGTTCCCAGGCCTGTTCCCAATGTCCCTGTCCCCATTCCTGATGTCCCCATCCCAATTCCCAATATTCCCATCCCCATCCCCAATATCCCCATTCCCAATGTCCCCATCCCCATTCCCAATGACCCTGGCTCCATTCCCAATGTTTCCCTCTCCATTCCTGATATTCCCATTCCCAGTATTCCCTACCCCCATTCCCGATGTCCCCACCCCCATTCCTGATGTTCCCATTCCCAATGTCCCCATCATCATTCCCAATGTTCCCAGCCCCATTCCCGATGTCCCTGTTCCCTTTCCCAGTGCTCCCATTCCCAATGTCCCCACCTCCATTCCCGATGTCCCTGGCCCCATTCCCAGGCTGTTTTCCCTCCAGGTCCAACCTGCGGGCGCTGTACCAGGGCGCCGTGCTGGACGTGTTTTCCAAGGCCCACATCCTGCGGCCTTCCCGGGAATCCCTCGTCTGCTGGATGGCCTTCTCCAGCTTCCAGGCGGCCTTCGCCTGCCTGGGTAACAGGACTTTGGGATCACGGGATGGGGATCCTGATTTTCCTAAGGATTAAGCAGCAATTCCCCATTTTTGTCCCGTTTTCAAGAGGGTTTTTAACCCCGTTTCCTCAAACGGAATCTGGCGGATTTTGGGAACACCGGATGGTTGGGAATTGGGAGAAATTGGAAAAATAATTGGAAAAACTGTAAAAAAAAAATCAGAAAAATTGGGTTGGGAATTCAAAGAGAAGGAAGGGGTGGGATGATGCCTGGGTTTGGCTTGATCCCAAATATTTGGGTGGGAAAAGCTGTGGAAGACTCTGGTCCTCAGCGCAGTCTGGGGGCTCCTTGTCCCCATCCCAGCCTGGATCATCCTGGGAATGGGGATGGGAACCCCAAAAAGAGGGAAAATCTTCACCCTCAGGAATTGTGGGGACAACCACTTGGGAATGCTGGCTTGGTTTTGGGAACTGGTGGGGTTTTTATGGAATTGTCGGGAAAGCCCTGTGCAGGGATCTGGGGAATGAGAGCTGTTGTTCCATCCTGGATTCCCGCTCCATGTTCCCATTCCAGGTCTCCTGATCCAGCAGGTGATTTTCTTCCTCTGCTTCGTGGCCTTCACCTTCCTGGTGGTGATCCCACTCCAGCTCGGCACCAGCTCCCCACTCTTCGGGATCATCCGGAACATGTGGTGAGCTGGGAAGGGTTGGAAACCCTAAGGAATGGCCCAGGATGGCTTTGGGATGCTCCATGTGGGGTTTTTCCAACACTGCTGGGGGTTTCTGCTGCCTGGGGTGGTGCCTTGGGACATTCCCAGTACCTTGGGACATTCCCAGTGTTTTGGGACATTCCCAGCGTTTTGGGACACTCCTGGTGTCCATCCTGCTCTTTGGGATGATCCAGAACATGTGGTGAGCTGGGAAGGGCTGGGAACCCCAAGGAATGTTCCTGGATGGGTTTGGGATGCTCCATTTGGGCTTTTCCCAACACCACTGGAAGTTTCGGCCCGTGGCGGTGTTCTGGGACATTCCCGGTAT
Source organism: Molothrus aeneus (assembly GCF_037042795.1). Classification (NCBI taxonomy): domain Eukaryota; kingdom Metazoa; phylum Chordata; class Aves; order Passeriformes; family Icteridae; genus Molothrus; species Molothrus aeneus. Next base: position 3,220,765 of record NC_089658.1, on the reverse strand, counting down.
TTTGGGACATTCCTGTTGATTTGGGACATTCCCAGTGCTTTGGGACATTTCCGGTGTCCATCCTGCTCTTTGGGATGATCTGGAACATGTGGTGAGTCCCTGTGAAGGGTGGAAAACCCCAAGGAATGGTCCTGGATAGGTTTGGGATGCTCCATGTGGGGTTTTTCCAACACCATTGGAGGTTCCTGCCTGGGGTGGTGCCTTGGGACATTCCCGGTGTTTTGGGGCATTCCCGGCGTTTTGGGGCATTCCCAGTGTTTTGGGACATTTCCGGTGTCCATCCTGCTCTTTGGGATGATCTGGAACATGTGGTGAGTCCCTGTGAAGGGTGGGAAACCCCAAGGAATGGTCCTGGATAGGTTTGGGATGCTCCATGTGGGGTTTTTCCAACACCATTGGAGGTTCCTGCCTGGGGTGGTGCCTTGGGACATTCCCGGTGTTTTGGGGCATTCCCGGCGTTTTGGGGCATTCCCAGTGTTTTGGGACATTCCCAGTGTCCAACCTGCCCTTCCAGGCCCTTCTGGCTGACCCTGGTGGTGGCTGTGCTCGTGCAGCATCTCCTGGCCCATTTCCAGTTCCTGGAGCAGCATTCCCTGCAGAAGGAGATCACCAACAGGTACACGGACACTGCCATCGTCCCCCATCGTCCCCAGATGTCCCCGATTGTCCCCAGGGTGGGGGTTGGCAGCAATTCCAGGCTCCCACTGAGGTTTTTCCAGATGTTCTGGCCTGGATTTTGGTGGGGTGACACCGGTGAGGGTGGCCCTGCTCCACCGGCCCCATTTCCAAGCCCAGATCCCTCAGGATTGGCCGGGGGGGTCGGTCACCACTGGCAGGTGTCCCCCACTCAGGGATGGTGTCACCACCCGTGACCAAGGTGACAGAGGGACACAAGTGTCCTGTGCCATGCCCTGGCAGGGCAGAGATGTCCTCCTGGTGTCCATCCCAAACTGGCAGGTGCTGTCCCTCACTCCCACATGTTGTCACCACCCAAGACCAGGGTGGCAGAGGGACCCAGGTGTCCTCCTGGCAGGTCAGCGAGGCTCTCCCAGAGTCCATCCCAAGCCACCAGCAGATGTCCCTCAGCCCCCTGTGGTGTCCCCACCAGAGACCGGGGTGACAGAGGAGCCTGAGTATCCTCCTGGTGTGGCAGCGAGGCTCTCCTGGAGTTGGTTTCCATCCCAGGCCACCAGCAGATGTCCCTCACTCTGAGGTGGTGACACCATCTGAGACCATGGTGACAGAGGGACCCAAGTGTCCTGTGCCACCCCCTGGCAGGGCACAGAGGCTCTTCTGGGGCTGGTGTCCATCCCAAACCACCGGCAGATGTCCCTCACTCACGGATGGTGCCACCACCTGAGACTGGGGTGGCAGAGGGACCCAGGTGTCCTCCTGGCAGGTCAGCGAGGCTCTCCTGGAGCTGGTGGCCTCCATCCCAAAATCCCATCCCCTCATTTTGGCTGGTTCCTCACTCTCCAAGGAGACAAGGAGCTCCTGACGGTTCTCCAGGGTGTTGGCTTCTCCCGGCGGGATGGAGCCACCTGGGCCGGACGCAGGCAGGGCCGGGAGGTTTGGGGTGGCCGGAGTTTTCCCGGGAAGGGCCATCCCGGGGGTCTGTGTGCCCTGCAGGCGCGCGCTGTACATCGTCACCTTCCTGCTCTTCCCCACCAACGTCCTGGTGGGCGCCATGGCCGCCGTGTGGCGCGTGGTCATCTCCGGCCTCTACAACGCCGTCCACTTCTGCCGGCTGGACGTCAGCCTGCTGCACCGCGGCGTGGAGACCTTCGACCCAGGTGGGACCGCGAGGGGTCACCGTGCCACCGGCGGGGTCCTTGTCCCACCACAGGGGGTTGGGATGGGGGCCCGGAGCTGCTGGGATTGAGGGTGGCCCCAAATGTTGGGAGTGGAACACCTGGAACAGTTAGCTTCTCCTGATTCCTGCTTTTTATCCCAAAAAAACCGAGTGGTGACATTGGAGCTTCCCCAGTGGTCACCTCGTGTCCTGGGATAAAGAAGAAGGGACCTCCACATTTTTCCTGTGGGATTGAGGGTGGCTTGGAAATGGGATGATGGCAGCAGGTGGCTTCTCCTGATTCCTGCTTGGTCCTGCTCTTTGATCCCAGAAAATGGGGAAGACCTTTGGAGTTTCACCAGCAGTTACCTCAGGTCTCGGGGTAAAGGAGGGGGGACCTCAGGGGACCTTGGGCCTTCCTCTGATTTTCCTGCTGGGATTGAGGGTGGCCTCAGAGTGTTGGGAATGGAACACCTGAAGCAGGTGGTACCAGCTGGGTCCTGCTATTTATCCCCCAAAAAATGCGATGAGCTGTGGGGCTTCCCCTCATCTCCTGGGATACAGGAGAGGAGACCTCAGGGGAGCTCAGGATGGCCCCTGCTTTTCCTGCCGGGATTGTGGGGACCAGAGCTGGATCCACCCCTGGGATCCAGGGTGGGAATGGGGAGTGCTGTCCCCAGCGAGGGCACGGTGTCCCCGCAGGGTACCGCACCTACTGCCACTACCTGAGGGTGGAGGTCAGCCAGTGCCACCCGCTGCTGAAGGCCTTCTGCTTCCTGCTGCTCCAGCCCGGCCGCCCGGAGCCGCTGGCACCGCCCCGGGACACACAGCTGGAGGAAGGTGGGAATGCAAAATGAATGCAAAATTCCAGCAAATTCCTGGGGACACCGGGGGGATCAGGGGGAAGGGAAAGGATGGTGGATGGCACCTCTGGTTGGTGTGGGGACACCTCCATCCATCCATCATCCATCCATCCATCCATCAATCCATCCATCCATCCATCCATCCATCCATCCATCCATCCATCCATCATCCATCCATCCATCCATCCATGGATCCATCCATCCATCCATCCATCCATCCATCCATCCATCCATCCATCATCCATCCATGGATCCATCCATCCATCCATCATCCATCCATCCATCCATCCATCCATCCATCCATCCATGGATCCATCCATCCATCCATCCATCCATCCATCCATCCATGGATCCATCCATCATCCATCCATCATCCATCCATCATCCATCCATCATCCATCCATCCATCCATCCATCCATCCATCCATCCATCCATCCATCCATCCATCCATCATCCATCCATCATCCATCCATCCATCCATCCATCCATCCATCCATCATCCATCCATCCATCCATCCATCCATCATCCATCCATCATCCATCCATCCATCCATCCATCCATCCATCCATCCATCCATCCATCCATCATCCATCCATCCATCCATCCATCCATCATCCATCCATCCATCCATCCATCCATCCATCCATCCATCATCCATCCATCATCCATCCATCCATCCATCCATCCATCCATCCATCCATCCATCCATCATCCATCCATCCATCCATCCATCCATCATCCATCCATCATCCATCCATCCATCCATCCATCCATCATCCATCCATCATCCATCCATCCATCCATCCATCATTCATCCATCCATCCATCCATCCATCCATCCATCCATCCATCCATGGATCCATCCATCATCCATCCATCATCCATCCATCATCCATCCATCATCCATCCATCCATCCATCCATCCATCCATCCATCCATCCATCCATCCATCATCCATCCATCATCCATCCATCCATCCATCCATCATCCATCCATCCATCCATCCATCCATCCATCCATCCATCCATCCATCCATCATCCATCCATCATCCATCCATCCATCCATGGATCCATCCATCATCCATCCATCATCCATCCATCATCCATCCATCATCCATCCATCCATCCATCCATCATCCATCCATCCATCCATCCATCCATCCATCATCCATCCATCCATCCATCCATCCATCCATCCATCCATGGATCCATCCATCCATCCATCCATCCATCCATCCATCCATGGATCCATCAATCATCCATCCATCATCCATCCATCCATGGATCCATCCATCATCCATCCATCATCCATCCATCATCCATCCATCATCCATCCATCCATCCATCCATCCATCCATCCATCCATCCATCCATCCATCATCCATCCATCATCCATCCATCCATCCATCCATCATCCATCCATCCATCCATCCATCCATCCATCCATCCATCCATCCATCCATCCATCATCCATCCATCATCCATCCATCCATCATCCATCCATCCATCCATCCATCCATCCATCCATCCATCCATGGGCTGATTCCGCTCCAGGGTAGGGATGGGACTCTTTGGGGTGTGCTGGGATCTTGGTGGCTCCAGGAAAATGGGGCTGGGGCTAGAATCTGGGAATCTTGGAACACTTTGGGTTGGAAGAGCCCTTAAAGCCCATCCCGGCACACCTCCCACTATCCCAGCCTGCTCCAGACCCCATCCAACTTTTCCTTGGGCACTTTGGGCATTCTGGGGTGGCCACAGCTCCTCTGGGAATTCCATCCCAAGCTCCCCTTTCCCAGCAGGAATCCATCCCTCTGCACCTTATCCTGACCCCTCTCCTGCTCTCCTGGCGCTTTTCCAGGATCTGAATCCTCTCACTGCTGCTCCCGTCTCCTTCCAGGCCTCCAGCTGATGCATCCCAAGCATCCGGCTCCGGGAAGAGCGCGGAGCCGGCGGATCCGGGCGCGCTGGTGGGTGGCCTACACGCTCCTGCACAACCCCTCGCTCACCGCTTCCCGAAAAACCGCGCTGGCCGATCCCGCAGCCAACGGCGCCCAGCTCAGCGTTCCCAGGCCCTGAGTTCCCAGGAATCCCATCCCATCTTCCATCTCCCATCCCTCAGTTTCGGATGCTTCCCACGCCCTTTCCCAGCCTCCGGACTCTCTCTGAGGGTTTATCCCTAAATCTGTGCCGAGCCACTCCCGAGCTCCAGAGGCGACATCTCTGAGCCCAGCCTGGATGGAGCTGAGCCAAGGAAAATGCTCCCAGAATCCCAAAAATATTTTGGGATTCACTCCTGCAGCCAGCCTGGTTCTCAGCCACTTTTCCAGCATGGGACAATTCCCAGGGAACTGGAAGAGGAGCTCGGAGGGATCCCCAGCCGGCCAAAGGAATTCTCAACCACCAGGAATTACCCTGGGAGCTCCACGTGGGAGAAAATTCCCATTCCCAGCTTCTCCCTTCCCGATCCTGGCTCCATTTGGGCTCCACATCCACTCCCGGGACGTTTTTTTCCCTGATTTTTGAAGGATCAAATCCCACCCTGCTCCCCATCCTCTTCCATTCCTGGTTTTGTGGCGATCTCGGGGTTTTCCAGGGCTGGGATCCATGGAAAACCTCGCTGGGAAGTGCAGGGGAAGGAGAATAAATGGATACCTCATTCCTACTCCTGGGATGTGCAGTTTTCCTTGGATATTCCCCCTTCCAGCAGGATTTGGGACCACCCCAGCCCCAAATCCAGGGAATGGTTGGGATGACCTCGCCCAGCGGAGATTTCAGGGATCTGCTCCAGCCGGGAATGTCGGGATCTGATCCGTGATCCCGCTTTAGGGCGGTTTTATGGGAAAACCGCTCCCTTCACGTTCCCAAAGCTTTGGGAAGGGTGGGAATGGGAACGGGGAATTCTGGGGATAAAACACCATCGGAATGGGAATGAGGTGGTGCTGGATCACCTCTTCCTGCTCTTAAATCCTGAAATTCCTGACTTTTTGAGCTGGAATGAGCAGGCTCCTGGTGGATCCCAAATACTCCAAGATTCCCTTGGGAATTCTCAGCCCACCCGCATGGAGATGCTGGATCATGCTGGGATTTCCTTGGAAGTGTCCAGAGCTGCTCTCTGAAGGATCCCAGGGACCCCATTCCCTCCCTCTGGAATGTTCCCAGCACCCTCAGGACAGTTTGGGGGCACTGGGGGTGATTCCCATGCTTTGGGGTTTCCTTGGAGCATCCCCTCCCTTTTCCCAGGATTCCCCCTCAGCCCATCCCAACCCCTGCAGCTCCAAAGGCAGCCTAAAACCCCTTTAGAAAATCCCTTTAAAAATCCCTTTAAAAATCCCAAATATCTCCAAAATATGTTTTAAAAATCCCAAAAATCTCTAAAATCCATTTAAAAATCCCTAAAATCTGTGGCAGCTCCGTGCTACAGGCGGGGCTGAATTTTGGGATCAGTTTCCAGAGCCCCACCCAAGGCTCCCTGGAGATCCATGGAATTTGTGTGTTTTTCGGGATAGCAGCAGTGCCCTGGGCGGGATTTGGGAATTTCTTCCCCTTCCTGTTTCTTCCCGGCTCGTCTGGAAACCCCAAACCTGCATCATCGTGCCCCCTTTTCCAGCTGGAATTTCGGGAATCATCCTGGGTCCCACTATTCCCAGGGATAAAATGGAGTTTAAAAGTCAGATCCCGTGAAATGAACCCAAAACTTCCATTGGGGTCACGGTTTTTATCCCACAGTGGGAAAAATTTGTGGGAATCCAAGAGCTCCCCACAGAGACCTCAGCTGCCCTTTCCCTAAAATCCCTCTGGATAAGGAATTTTGGTGCTGGAGAGCTCCAGGCTGTGATTTTGGGGTCAATTCCATTCCCAGGCAGCTGCAGGGGGGGGATTTTGGGGTATCCCAGGTTTTTGGGGGTTCCTTCCAGGTTTGGGGTGGGGGGAACAGGGAAATTTGGGAGTCTTGGGATGCTCCAGAACTGGGAAGGTTTTGGGGATTCTCAAGCACTGGGAAGGATTTGGGATAGCTGGGAATCACAGAAGTGTCCCCTGATCCGGGAGGGTTGGGGACAATCTGGGGGAGCCCAGGAGCCGCCGTCTCAGGGAATTTTGGGATTTTGGGATGCACAGACCAAGCGAAGCCCAGCTGGTTTAGATAAAAAAAAGGAGTTTATTCAAGGTGTTTATAAAAAAGTAATTATTAATTCAAGGTATTTATTAAAATTGTTTCCTTATTACAGGTGTTTATGATGGGTATTTCTTAATTAAAGGCATTAATTAAAGGCATTAATTAAAGGCATTAATTAAAGGCATTTATTGCTGTCCCTACAGGGCATTACAAGGCCTGGGGGCTGCAGGGTGTGCCCAGATCCCACTGGGAATTCCGGTGCTGTTTCCCAGTCCAGGGGCCATGGACATCCCCAAAATCCCCCGAGGGTTTCCTGGGACACCCAGAGAAGGAATATTTGTCCCACTGGGAATTCTGGAGCACTCGGGGAATGTTTATGGCTTCAAGGCAGCTCAGCTTCTCTGCTGTTCCAAATCTTTCCCCCATTCCCACTGGGAATGCTTTGGGAATCTTTGGCTCAAGCCTGGTGGGTCCAGCCCAGACGGGTTTTTGGGATGAGGGTCAGGGGGTTTTTGGGATTCCTGCAGCATTCCAAGGCCTTGGAGGTGCTCGGAATGTTCCTACAGGGATAAAACCAGTGAATTTATTCCCGATCCAAGGCTGTGGGTCCAACCCAATCTTCTGTCCCATCTGTGTCCCCCAGGACCCCATTTCCAGGGATTTTATCCTTGGATCCCTCCCCGGTGGCAGCCATGGGTGGCTCTGGGGCGGGATTGTCACCACTGTCACCTCCTGTGGCCGCTTCAGATCTGGGCAGGGAGAAAGGTGGGAAGTGGGGACAGCCAGGAATTGGTGGCAGATCCCGGCTGGATCCAGGCTGGATCCGCCCCACGTTCCCTGAGTTCCTCCAGGAATGGGAACGGCAAGGGCTGGAGCACCCACCCCTGTGGTGGCCCCGTCGGGCTCCGGAGCGCTCCCGGATGCCAGAAGCTCAGCAAAGGCACTACGAGAGGAAAAACTACGGAAAAACGGGAATCCCGAGGTGCCGCTCGCCCTTCACCAGAGCAGCGGCCCCAGAGCCAGCAGCAGAATTGCCAGGTGGAATTCCCAGGCTCCCGCGCCGCTCCGGGCCTGGCCGGACACGCGGTAGACGATGACCAACTTCTCGCCCATGCCGGAGGGGTCCAGCTCGTCCCCCTTGGCGCAGCTGTGCCCGCCGGGGTGCCCGGCCTGGGGGTCATCGCGGGGCAGCTCCTCGGCCGGGTTGGCCGAGCCGGCCAGTGCCACATTGACAGACACGTCCCTTGTCCCCACGTCGTTGACCGCCACGCAGGTGTAGGTGCCCTCATCCTCCTTGCCGAAGTCGGGGATGGCCATGGTGCCGTTCTTGAAGGCCAGGAAGCGCTGCTGCCGCCCGGCCTTGGCGCCGCCGTCCCGCGCCACCGTGGGCCCGTGGATGTCCACGCGGCGTTTGGCCGTGCGGATCTGCCAGCGGATCTCCGGCGGGGGGCTGCCGGCCACGCTGCAGTGCAGGGTCAGCGTCAGCCCGTCCCGAGGGCCGGCCGCGGCCGGGCCGGACAGGTAGGTGAGCTGGGCCGAGGGCGGCACGCAGAGCGCGCCGGGGATGTCGGTGACCGGCCGGCCCCGCAGCCGCGCCGGCGAGGCGCACAGCGTGGAGCCGGCCCTGGAGAGCACCACCGAGGTGTCGTGCGCCCACTCCTTGAGCCAGAAGAGCTTGCAGGAGCAGTTGAAGGGGTTGTGAAAGAGCTGCAGCTGCGCCAGCGCCGGCAGCCCCTCGAAGGTGCCGCGGGCCAGCGTGGCCAGCTCGTTGTCGTTGAGCCAGAGCGAGCGCAGCTCCCGCAGGCCGGCCAGGGCCCCGCGGGGCACGGCGGCCAAACGGTTGTTGCTGAGCTTGAGGATCTGCAGCGCGCTGAGGTTGCGCAGGTCCTGCCAGGGGAAATCCGCCAGCCGGTTGTGGCTCAGGTCCAGGTTCTTGAGGTGCGGCAGGGCCGCGAAGGTGCCGGGCTCCACCGAGGAGATGTGGTTGTAGCCCAGCCACAGCGACTGCAGCTCGGGCACCTCGGCCATCGAGGTGCGGCCCAGGCGGCCCAGGCGGTTGGCGGAGAGCGTGAGGATGGTGACATTTGGGGACAGGCCCCGCGGGACGTCCCGCAGCTCGCGGTAGGCGCACTCGGCCAGCAGCCGCCCGTTCTTCTTGGTGGAGCAGGAGCACGGCGCGGGACAGGCCAGGCCTGGGGACAGCAGAGTCACCAGCACCAGGACGCCCAGCAGCGGCCTCATCCTTGCGTCCTGCCGGGGACAGAGACGGGAATGAGCCCAGCCAAACAGCCGGGATGGGAAACAATTCCAGCTGGCAAAAGCGGTTTGGGAGATTCCCTAAATCCCGGCCTGAGCAGGGGAGCTCCCCCTCTCCCCCTCGAGCTCGTCCTTCCCCCTCTGGAAAACCTTTTCCGGGCTTGGGATGAAACATTGTTTGGGATGAGGAGCGAGGGCCGGGGGGTTCCGGGTTCCTCCCGCTGAGCTGAGGAGGAACAGAGCCACCGCAGCTCTTTCCCAACCAGCCTTCCCATAAATCACGGAATTTTCGGGATTTCCAGCGGGCTCGCAGACCGTGTCATGGAAAAAACCCGGCGCCTTCTCTCAGCCAGGGGCTGTGGGGTCCCCGTGGCCGCTGGAATTCTTGGGAAGGGAATTTTTCCCGACTTAACTCCTCATTCCCCTCTCGGTGACTTTTCCAGGGCACTCCAGAGGTTCGTTCCCGCTCGGAATTCCCAGCAGCTGGCAGCCAGACCCCTTTGTCTGAGCCTCGTAGGCAAATTCCCCTGCCCTCCGTTCCCAGCCCTGCCATTCCCGGCGGGAATTTCTCGGGAATAAACCCCACCGGGATCTGAGGGGTGCCAAAGGCGCCCCGCTGGCTCTGGGGGAGCTCCGGGTGACATTTTGGGGTGCCCAGGGAGGGACAGACCCCATCTCCCATGAACTGGGGAGAGCAGTGCCGCAGTTTTGTCCCTCCTGGAGCTCCGGGTTGCATCCCACCCCTTTTCCAGAGCCCCCCGGGGCTCCCCCGCCGCCTCCCGGCGCATTCCAGAGCCGTGAATAACCGCCCTGCCTCCTTCCTTCCCTCCTTTCCCGGAGTCTGTTCCCGATTTTTTCCCGGTTTTCCCCCGCTCCAGCCCCGCTCCCCGGGCCCGCGCCCCCGCCCCGTCACCGCCGGTGGAGCCCCGGTGTCCCCGCTCCGCTGGACTCGGTCCCGCCGCTCCCGGGCCCTCCTCGGCTTCTCCTCCTCCTCCTCCTCCTCCTGCTGCTGCTGCTGCTCCTCCCGGCCCGTCCCCTCCCCGTCCCCCGGGCCCGGATTGTTTTCCATGGCACCGACCCGCGCCCGCCCGCGGGGCCCGTCCTCGGCTCCTCCAAAATCCCCTAAAACCCGTTAGCACACGACCCTGAGCCCCAAATCCCCTAAAAAACCGTCACCCCAATTCCCTGCTCCCCAAAATCCTGCCAAACCACATCAACCCACACCGCGGACCCCAAAAGTACCCTAAAACCCGTTAGCACACACCCCTGAGCCCAAAACCCCCTAAAAAACCGTCACCCCCAATTCCCTGCCCTCCAAAATCCCCTAAAACCCATTAGCACACACCCGTGAGACCCAAAATCTTCTGAAAAAACATTATCCCAAATCCCCGTCCCCCAAAATGCCATAAAACCCTGTCACCCTACACCCCTGCCCCCCAAAGTCCCCTAAAACCCTGTCACCCCATATCCCTGCCCCCCCAAAATCCCCTAAAAACCCATTACCCGATTCCCTGTACCCCAAAATCACCTAAAACCCATTACTCCAATTTCCTATACCCCAAAATGTCTCCAAACCCCGTCCTCCCACACCCCTGTCCCCAAAATCCTCTAAAACCCCATTACCCCAATTCCCTGTACCCCAAAATAACCTGTCACCCCAATTCCCTGCCCCCCCAAAATCCCCCCAAACCCCGTCACCCCAATTCCTTGCCCCCAAAATCTCCTACAACCCCATCACCCCAAATCCCTGTCCCCCAAGAGCCCCTAAAACCCCATTACCCCAAATCCCTGCCCCTAAAATCCTACAAAACCCAGTACCACAATTCCCTGTCCCCCAAAATCTCCTAAGACTCCATCACCCCACACCCCAGTTCCCCAAAATCCCCCAAAACTCCATCACCCCACACCTCTGCCCCCCCAAATCCCCCAAAATTTCACCCCTTCCAAACCCTTGACCCACACAATCCCCCAAAACCGCGTTTGGGGTCAGGCTTTGGGGACACAGGGTGGGGACAGGGCTTGGGGTCAGGGAGTGGGGACAGGGTTTGGGGTCAGGCTTTGGGGTCAGGCTTTGAGAACAGGAGGTGCGAACAAGGTTTGGGGTCAGGCTTTGGGGACAGGAAGTGGGGACAGGGTTTGGGGACAGGGTTTGGGGACAGTGGTTGGGGACAGGGAGTGGGGCCACAGGGTGGCAGGGTGACCCCACAGAGGGGTTGTGGGGCCAGGGCTGGGTCAGGAGGGAGGGGAAAATTCCCAAATTCAGGGATGGCACCCAGGGATGACACCAGGGGTGGCACCTGGGGATGTCCCCACTGCCACCTCCTCGTGTCCCTGTGGAGAATTCCCAAGAAAAGGTCTGAAAATTTGGATTGTAGGGATTTCATCCCCCAGATCCCACAAGGGAATGAGAACGGTCCCTGTCCACCCCAAACTGGTGAAACTGGGACATTCCCAACTGGTGAAACTGGAACATTCCCAACTGCTCAAACTAAGAATTCCCTACCGGTCAAACTGGGAATTCCCAACTGGTGAAACTGGGATATCCCAAACTGGTCAAACTGGGGCATTCCCAACTGCTCAAACTGGGGCATTCCCAACTGGTCAGACTGGGACATTCCTGACTGGTCAAACTGGGAATTCCCAACTGGTCATAATGGGACATTCTCAAGTGGTCAAACTGGGACATTCCAACTGCTCAAACTAAGAATTCCCTACTGGTCAAACTGGGAATTCCCGACGGGTCAAACTGGGAATTCCCGACTGGTCAAACTGTGACATTCCCAACTGGTCAAACTGGGAAATTCCCACTGCAGGGCTGGAATTCTCCACTCATTCCAGCCGTGGGGATAAAACCAGAGGATTTTTGGGAATTCTGAGCACTCCATGGATGCCTTGACCATTCCCAGCAGGAATTTTTTCCAGGAAAAATGCAAATCCCCACCGCCCATTTATTCCTGGCCTCCTGGAGAGCAGCAAATCCCGGCCCCATCCCGGATTCCTGGGAATCCACAGTTCCCTAATTAAAGGCAGCTGGAATGATTGTTCTTTTCCATTCCTGCCGTGACTCCCAAGCACGACACTCAATTATGGGAATATCAACAATTATTGGAATATCCACAATTATGGAAATGTTCACAATTATGGAAATATTCACAATTATGGGAAAGTCAGCAATTATGGAAATATCCATAATTAATTATGGGAATGGCAACAATTGCGGGAATATGCACAAATAATTATGGGAATAGCAACAATTATGGGAATGTCAACAAAGATGGGAATATCCAGGCTCTGCCAGGCAGATCCGAACACCTGGAGCAGCCTCGGACTCTCGGGGTTTGGGCGATTTTGGGGGAATTTGTGGGGGGATTCGGGAGGGATTTGGGGAATTTTTGCCCTGGAGAAAGGAATGTTGGATCGCCGGGGGGGGATTTCACTGGTGGGATGGGATTGGGAGCAGAAATCCTGCGGGAATTTTGGGATGAGTGCTGGGACCCCCTAAGGATCGAGGTGACACCATCAGGGAGAGGAGTTTGGGGAGAAAAAAGGCCAAAAAAGGCGAGGTTTGGAATGTTTTTTACAAAAAAAAAAAAAAAAAAAAAAACCAAACAGGTGGAGATTGTAGAAATTCCATCAAAAATTAAATACACTACAGATAAAATGATAAATAAAAGATATCTAAAATGACAGAAATCATATCTAAAATGATAAAAACATATCTAAAAGAATAGAAAGCATATCTCAAATTATATTAAAATGATAGAAATTATGATTAAGATGATAGAGAATGATCTGGAAAATGACAGAAAATGATCCATAAAACGATGGAAAACACATCCGTGGGATGTTTCCTTGCTCCAGCGGATTCCGATGCTCACCGGGAGAAAATGGAATTCCTTTTTTTTTTCCTCTCCGGGGTGAATTTATAGGGAAGATTTAATGGATTTGGGCGATTCCGTTCTCACGCAAACGCGATTTCCGCGCCTGCTTTATGGCCGGAAAAAATGAATTGATGTTTTTACGATATTAAAAAACGTGTAAAACACATAAAAGGAGGCGGCTGTGGCGGTGCCACCTCCTGGCTGTCCCCTCCCCGCCCTGGGGACAAAATCCCGGTTTTCCCCCCCCCAAGCACGGAGGCGGCTCCACTTTCAATCCCTTTTATTGACTCGTCACGGACAGAAGCGCGCAGAGAAGGCGCCCGCGGCTCTCCGCGGCACCGGGGCCAGCGGGGCCGGCGCCCACCGTGGCCACCGCGGCGACCTCGGCCCGGGCTCGGGGCGCGTCTGCGGCTCACACACTTGGCTACAAGGCTACTCTACCCAAAACACACCGAGGGGACGGGACGGGGCCGGGAACCGGGAACTGGGGACCGGAGATCCGGGAACAGGGAGTCGGGGATGGAGGACCGGGGATCGGGGAGCCCCCGGCGCCTCGGGGCGCGGAGCTGTCCCGGCGAGCCCGGTGCTGAACGGGGAGAACCGGGACCCACCGGGAACGGGAGCAGCAGGGACCGGGGAGAACCGGGACCCACCGGGAACGGGAATGGTGGGGACCGGGGAGCACCAATATCCATCGGGGGCTGGAGAGGACCGCCCGGGAGCGGCGGGGACCGGGAATGTCGGCACCCACCGGGGCGAGGGGAGCATCGCCCGGGAGTGCCAGGGACCGAGGAGCCCCGGGATCGGTCGGGAAGCGGGAAAACCGCCCGGGAGTGGCGGGGACCGGGAGTGGCGGGGACCGGGAATGTCGGCACCCGCCGGGGAAATTCGGGATGCGCCGGAGCGCGGTGGGGACACCGGGGAGCGGCGGGGACAGCTCCGGGCTCGGCAGGAGAGAACCGGGGAGCAGAGGGGACTCACCGGGCACCGAGAAGCGGCGGGGACTGAACCGATTCCAGCAAAGAGAATTTGGGGCTATCGGGCTTTTTTTGCTTTTAGCCGTTTTCTCGGGGTTTTTTCGTTTTTTTTCCTCGGAGGGGAAAGCGAACCCGGGGCTGGCGGGCGGCGGAGGGAGGCGGGGGAGAGGGAATCGTTGCTGCCGCCGAGCCGGCAGCGAGCACCGCCGGTGCCCGAAATGGAAACGAAATCGTGGGAGGCTCATCCCGGGGGCACCGGGCGAGAGGAGAAGGGGGGGAGGAGGAGGGGCAGGAGAGGCGGGGATGGCTCCGCTCGCTCCCGGAGGTTTTTCCCCGGGCGGAGCGGGGGGTGGGAGCGGGGGCAGGGGGATGCGGGGGGCTCAGCGGGGCCGCTGCCGGTAGTTGCCGTTGATCTCCGGCGAGATGGTGACGGCCTCGGCGCCCAGCGGCAGCTTGTCGCTGTACTCGGAGCGCACCTCGAACTCCTCGGCGCCGCCCTTGGACTGCGACTCCGCCATGGAGCTGGCGGCCACGCTCTCCTCCCGCTCCAGCTCCGCCGCGCCTTCCCCCTCCCTCCCGCGCCGCCACCGCGCTCCTTCTTCATCCCCCGCCTCCTCCTCCTCCTCTTCCTCCTCCTCCTCGGCCTCGGCCTCGCCGGGACCGAAGTTCTTCTCGGACTCCAGGTAGGAGGCGCGGGGGTCGAAGTCGGCGGCCATGCGCTTCTCCATCTGGTCGGGGTTCTGCGCCTTCATGATCAGCTTGTAGGGCTTGGCCTGCAGCTTGGCGAGCAGGTGGCACCACGTGGCGCCCAGCAGCGGCAGCGTGGCCAGCAGCAGCAGGAAGATGCTGACCACCACGATGATGATGAGCGACGGGATCTCCTTCTTGGTGGTGAACACCACCTGCACCCGGCACTCCTCGCCCGGCGAGCTCAGGCACACCGAGTAGTTGGTGCCGGGGCTCAGGCCCTGGAACCAGTATGAGTTCACGCCGGCCTCGATCTGCGACCACTGCAGCAGGGCGTGGCCCTGGCGGCCCTGCTGGCACAGGTAGAGCACGCCCAGGTGGCCCCCGCCGGGCTGGGTGGGTGTCAGCTGCACTCGGGCGTCGCGCTCGGCCACGTCCAGGGCGATGACGCCCAGCTCGAAGCTGTGCCGCTTGAAGTCGCCGCTCTGGTTGAAGGCGTGGTTGGAGATGTACTTGGAGCCGCCCGCCGAGGCCCCGCACTTCTTCTCCAGCCCCGGCGGCTCCAACGGGACCCGGCCCCGGCCCTCAGGCTCCGGCCCCGCCGCCGAGCCGGGCCGGCTCTGCCGGGTGGGGCCCAGCGCTTTGCCCCTCTCCTCCGGGGTCAGCACGCTGTTCCTGGCCGCCTCGGTGCCGGGTTTCTTGTCGCCCGCCTGCCCCTTTCCGTCCAGCGGGTCTCCCCCGGGCACCGGCGGGTATTTCTGCGGGCCCGCCACCGCCACGCTGACCGAGGAGTGGTTGCTGCCCACCTCGTTGGTGGCCACGCAGGTGTAGGTGCCCTCCTCGCGCTTGCTCAGGTGCGGGATCACCAAGGTGCCGTTCTTGAACGCCACGAAGCGCTCGGGCTCCGGCCGCGGCTCCTCCTTGGCCGCGCTCTCCGGGCCGCTCCCGCCCAGCTCCAGGCTCTGGCCGGCCGTGCGGATCTTCCAGCGCAGCTCGGGCGGCGGCGAGCCGCTGGCGGCGCAGTGCAGGCTCAGCGTGAGCCCGTCGGGCAGCCCGGCCGCGTCCAGCTCGGGCCACTGGGTGATGCTGACGGCGGGCGCGGCGCAGCGCAGCTCGGGCAGCTTGGCCAGCGGCACGCCGCGCAGGCGCTCGGGCAGCGCGCAGGCGATGGAGTCCTTCTCGGGGATGGAGATGAGCGTGCTCTCCATCCAGCGCTTCAGCCACTGCAGCGCGCAGGAGCACTCGAAGGGGTTGTTGTAGATCTGCAGGTGCGACAGCGAGCCCAGCGAGTCGAAGATGCCCTCGGCCAGCGTGGCGAAGCGGTTGTTGTTGATGCGCAGGGAGCGCAGGTCCTTGAGCGTGCGGAAGGCGTCGGGCGGCACCAGCGCCATGCGGTTGTTGTTCATCTTGAGCAGCTGCAGCGCGCTCAGGTTGCGCAGGTCCCGCCAGGGGAACTCCACGATCTGGTTGTGGCTGATGTCCAGGTTCTTGAGCTGCGCCAGCACGGCCAGCGCGCCGGGCTCGATGGTGGCGATCTCGTTGTGCGCCAGCCACAGCGAGCTCACCTGGGTCACCTCGGCGAAGGCGCCGCGGGGCAGCGAGCTGATCTTGTTGGCCGACAGGCTCAGCGTGGTCACGTTGGAGGGCAGCCCCGCGGGCACGGCCTGCA
Source organism: Molothrus aeneus (assembly GCF_037042795.1). NCBI lineage: Eukaryota > Metazoa > Chordata > Aves > Passeriformes > Icteridae > Molothrus > Molothrus aeneus. The sequence goes on along the minus strand of NC_089658.1, from coordinate 3,204,524 downwards.
GCTCCTTGTAGGCGCAGTCGGCGAACTGGTGCGCGTACTTGTCCACGCAAGCGCAGGGCTCCGGGCACGCCCGGCCCGAGCCCAGCAGGGCCGCCAGCAGCAGCGCCAGCAGCGGGGCCATGTCCCCCTGGCAGGGGACAGCGCGGGGCTCAGCGCCAGCGCGCCCCGGCCCCGCCCGGCGGCGGGAGGTGGAGGCGGCGGGGCCGCGCCCCATTGTCTGTGCCCGGCTCCCCCCGGCTGCCGCCCGCTGCCTCCCGCGCATCCCCTCCTCGCCCTCGCCCCCGCTTTCCTCCCCTTCCCGTCGGCTCTTCCCACCCTTCTCGCTCTCTATTTCTCGGCTCAGTCAGGTTTTTCCTTCTCTCTCCCCTGGACGGTTCTTCCCACCCTTCTCACTCTCTATTTCTCGGCTCGATCAGGTTTTCCTTCTCTCTCCCCTGCCCGGTTCTTCCCACCCTTCTCACTCTCTATTTCTCGGCTCGATCAGGTTTTTCCTTCTCCCTTCCCACCCTTCTCACTCTCTTTTTTTCCCGGCTCAATCAGGTTTTTCCTTCTCTCTCCCCTGGCCGGTTCTTCCCACCCTTCTCACTCTCTATTTCTCCGCTCGATCAGGTTTTTCCTTCCCCCTTTCCCAGCCTTCCCACCCTTCTCACTTTCTTTTTCCCGGCTCTATCAGGCTTTTCTTCCCCCACTCACCCCCACCTCGCAATAACCAACTAATTAACCTCCATTTTCTTTATCCTCTGCTTTCATCTCTCCTTCCCCAATTATTTCTTTCGCTTCCCTCTCCTCTCCCTTCCCTCCAGCTCTCCCCTCCCTCTCTCTCCCCCGTCTCTCCCTACTTCATCCCCGCCCTATTCCCCCTCTCCTGTCCCCCTGTCCCCCTGTCCCCCGCCACTCACCCTCTCCTAGGTGCCTCTCCGCCACCCTCAGCCCTTCCCGGCGCTCCTCATCCTCATCCTGCCAGCCGGACGAGGGGCGGGGGGACCGGGGGGACCCCGCCCGCTGCCCCCGCGCCTGCCGGGGCTGAGCTGCGAGCGGCGGCGGGGCCGTGCGGGCTCTGGGCTGCCGAGGCACAGCGAGAGGCAGCGATTTGCATTTCTGCCAGCCTCCCCCTCCGCCCGCCCGCCCGCCACCCCCTTCCTTCTCCCAGCCCACCATCCACCCACCCACCCACCCCCGTGGCCGCTCCCGCACCGCCGGTACCCCCGAAAATACAGAAATATCCCCCCCAAAAAGCGGAGCCGCCGGTGCTATTCGGCCCGCGGGCGTTCTCCGCCGCTCGGCCGCTGCTGTGCGGTTCCCCCGGAGCGGCGGCGATGCCGTCGGGGCGCGGGTCCCCCCGTCCCGCCCGCTCATCCCTCGGAGGATGGAGGAAAGGCAGGTGGGAGCCTCCCGTGCCGCTATTCCCGATCCACGCGGGAATTCCAGCGGCGATGCCGGCCCGTGCGGGCGCTCAGCGCGCCTTGAGCCCGCCGGGAGGACGGGGACGGGAGCGGGGGGGACGCTGCTCCCGCATCCCGCCCCCGGAGCGTTCCCCCGGGGAAAAGCGGGAGCCGGGGAGCGCGGTGCGCCCCGAGCCCCGGGCGGGAACCATCGACCCGGGCAGGGATCGATCCCGCCCCTCCCGCTCCCGAGCCCGCTCCCGCCGTCCCCGCCCCGCGGCGAGAGGGCGAGAGGCCAGGGCCGGGGGGCGCGGCGGGGACGCGGGCGGCGAGCGGCTCCAACCGGGATCGCCGACACGGCTGAGTCGCGACAGAGAGCGGCCCCGCCCCAAGCTGTGCCTGCCGGCAACAGTGCCCGTTCCCAGGAATGGATGGATGGATGGATGGATGGATGGATGGATGGATGGATGGATGGATGGATGGATGATGGATGATGGGTGGATGGATGGATGGATGGATGGATGGATGGATGGATGGATGGATGGATGGATGGATGGATGGATGATGGATGGATGATGGATGATGGATGGATGGATGGATGATGGATGATGGATGGATGGATGGATGGATGGATGGATGGATGGATGATGGATGGATGGATGGATGATGGATGATGGATGGATGGATGGATGGATGGATGGATGGATGGATGGATGGATGGATGGATGATGGATGGATGGATGGATGGATGGATGGATGATGGATGGATGGATGGATGGATGGATGGATGGATGGATGGATGATGGATGGATGGATGGATGGATGGATGGATGGATGGATGGATGGATGGATGATGGATGGATGATGGATGATGGATGGATGGATGGATGATGGATGGATGGATGGATGGATGGATGGATGGATGGATGGATGGATGGATGGATGATGGATGGATGATGGATGGATGATGGATGGATCCATGGATGGATGGATGGATGATGGATGGATGATGGATGGATTGATGATGGATGCGTGGATCCATGGATGGATGGATGGATGGATGGATGGATGGATGGATGGATGGATGATGGATGCGTGGATCCATGGATGGATGGATGGATCCATGGATCCATGGAGGGCATAGATCTGTTTCCACCCCCACACCAGATTTATTCCATTATTTTCCTATCCTGTTTCCCCCTCTCCCTGTCCTCAGTCCCTTTTCCTCAGTGTTCATTTGGGAATTTATTGATGGGTCCAGGAATTACTGATCACATCCCATTGGGATCATCAATGTCATCCCAGCAGAGCCATTCAAAGCCCTAAAAACACCTGGAAAATGGGATTTTCCTGGTATGGAAGGGAAATTTGGGACAGTGGGACTTTTGTGGAATTTTTAGACATATTTTTCCAGGATTTGGGGTTTTTGGGAGCTGTTCTGCCCTCCTGGAAGTGCCAGCCCCATTTTTTGGGATGGATGAGCTTTGGGGCAGGATCAGGGCAGGGAAAAGCTCATCCCAATCCCACAGCCCGGGAGTGTGGGAATAACATCCTGGATCCTTTGGATCTCTGCTGGATTGGGAACAATGTCCTTGATCCTTTAGGACTGCTGCTGGGTCAGGAATAACGTCCTGATCCTTTGGGATTGCTGATGTGGGATTGGGAATCATGCCCTGGATCCTTTGGGATCGCTGCTGTGGGATTGGGAATCATGCCCTGGATCCTTTGGGATTTCTGCTGGATTGGGAATAATGTCCTTGATACTTTAGGACTGCTGCTGGGTCAGGAATAATGTCCTGATCCTTTGGGGTCGCTGCTGTGGGATTGGGAATCATGCCCTGGATCCTTTGGGGTCGCTGCTGTGGGATTGGGAATCATGCCCTGGATCCTTTGGGATTGCTGCTGTGGGATTGGGAATCATGCCCTGGATCCTTTGGGGTCGCTCCCTTCCCACCCTTCTCCCTCTTTTCCGTCCCCTCTCCCGTCCCCTCCCTGCCCTCCCCCCCGGCCCAGCAGTGCCACCACCCGGGGGTGACCGAGGGACCTTTGGGGGGACACGTGGGGGGTCCGGGTGGGCGCGTGACCAATGGCAGTGTGACAATGGCAGTGACACCGTGTCCGTGTCCCCGGTGTCACCGTGTCAGTGTCACCGTGTCACCGTGTCACCGTGTCACCGTGTCACTGTCGCAGGAGCAGTGTCACACGTATCTGTGTCACAGGGTCACCGTGTCAGTGTCACAGTGTTGGTGTCCCCAGTGTCACAGGGTCAATGTCGCCAATGTCACACGTGTCAGTGTCACAGTGTCACAGTTGTCAGTGTCCCCAGTGTCACCAAGGTCACATGTGTGTCACAGGGCCAGTGTCACACGTGTCAGAGTCACCAGTATCACCATGTCGGTGTCACAGTGTCACCGTGTCAGTGTCACAGGGTCAGTGTCACCATGTCGGTGTCACCAGTGTCACCATGTCAGTGCCACACATGTGAGTGTCACAGCATCAGTGTCACACGTATCAGTATCACCAGTGTCACCGTGTCAGTGTCACACGGTCAGTGTCACGGGGTCAGTGTCACGGGGTCAGTGTCACCAGTGTCACACGTGTCAGTGTCCCAGGGTCGGCGTCCCCGTGTCCCCAGAGCAGCGCCAGCCCGCGGGCTGTGCAAGGGGGACACCTGGTGGTGGCACTGCCTTGTCACAGCCAGCCCCGCTCGGCGACACCGCCCGCGCCCCGCCACTGCCACCCAGTGCCACCCGCATGGGACACCCAGTACCACCTGCATGGGGACACCCACTGCCGCCCGCATGGGGACACCCAGTGCCACCTCATGGGGACACCCAGTGCCACCCGCATGGGACAGAATTTTATCCCAGAGCAGCTTTATTGAGGGGAGACATAAAAAAACTGGGATTTTAAGCCCTCATTACACCAGGAAACCGACCCCAAAACCAATCCCACTTCCAATCCCAAGGAATTCCCTGCTCCAAGTGCTGATGGGGAATCCCAGAGGGGATCCCACCCCTGGGATCATCTCCCCACCTTTGGGGGGACTCGGGAACGGGATCCACCGGCACGGATCCCAACTCCCATCCCAAATTTTATTTTGGGATCAACTCAGACAGGATTTAAGAGGAAAACAACATTCCCAGGAAACCTCAAAGCTTTGAAGGGGAGATCCCAGCAGATCCAGGTGGGATTTGGGGCCACTCCAGCACACCAGAGCTCAGTCCAGGAATAAATTTGGGATTGGCCAAGAAGAGGAAAGCCCAAGCAGAAATCTGGGAATGGGAGGCCGGGAATTGCGGGATGAGGCTGGAGGATCCCGTGGGATGTCAGCATGGAGGCGGCTCCGGTGTCACCGTCACCACCACGGTGTCCTCGTCGCTGTCGTCCGAGCTGCAGATGATGATGCTGCCACCCTCTGCAAGGGAAATCCCAAAATTCCGGATCCCACGGGATCAACGTTCCCGAGCTTTGCACCAGGAACCAACCAGAGCGTGGGGGCAACCCCTGGAATGGTGGTGACTACGTGGATCCTGAATTCCATGGATCCCCCACCCCATGGATCCTTCACTCCATGGATGCTGAATTCCACAGATCCCTCATCCCATGGATCCTTCATCCTACAGATCCCTCATCCCAATGATCCCTCATCCCATGGATCCCTCATCCCACAGAGTCCTGAACACAAGGAAACTTCACCTCATGGATCCTTCACTCCATGGATGCTGAATTCCATGGATACCTCATCCCATGGACCCCTCATCCCATGGACCCCTCATCCCATGGATCCTTCACCCTATGGATCCTTCATCCCATGGATCCTTCATCCCATGGATCCTTCATTCCATGGATCCCTCATGCCAATGTTCCCTCACCCCTTGGATCCTTCATCCCATGGATCCCTCACCCCATGGATCCTTCACCTCATGGATCCTTCACTCCATGGATGCTGAATTCCACAGATTCCTCACCCCATGGATCCCTCACCCCACAGATCTGGATCCTTCCCATCCTTGGCCAAGATTCCCATGGAATGGGGGCGCAGAAAGGCCGGGAATGATCCCATGGGATGAGGAAAAGCGGGATAGCAGGGACGGTGACATTCCCACCTGTGTCACCGGCACGGACGCAGTTGTGCCGCGACGTGGAGGGGCCGGGCTCCGTCTGGAATTCCCACTGGGATTTGGGATGGCTGGGGCCTGGCTCGTGGTCACATTCCAGCTTCAGGATTTTGGGAGACACCTGGCTGCCCCTCTCCATGCTGGGCAGCGTCCGCTTCTTCCAGCAGGGGAGCGGGAGAGGCTGGAAAAGCGGGATTGGGATTGGGGTGGCATTGGGGTGGGATTGGAGTTGGGATTGGGGTGGCATTGGGGTGGGGTTGGGATCAGGATTGGGGTGGGATTGGGATTGGGATTCAGGTGGGATTGGGATTGGGGTGGGATTGGGATTGGGATTGGGATGCCAGCGGATCTCACCTGGATGGGATGGAGGGACCTCACCTCCTCCACTTGGATCTCCTCCAGGCTGGGGGAGACGCTGCGGGGTTTGGGATGGGTTGGATCCTCTTCCTGCGGGAAGAGCGGGGAGTTAGAATGGACCTGGGTCCCAGTGGAGGGGTGGGAACACCCTCGGGAATGGGGAAACTGAGGCACGGAGGGTTTGGGATGGGCCTGGGGGCTGCTCCCGTGGTCAGTGCCATTCCCCAGGGATGGAGCAGTGCCTGGTGGGATGTGGGAGTTAGTGGGTGAGGAAACCCTGGAATACAGGGATGGGGAGGGAAAGGAGAGGTGCAGGTTTGGGATGGGGCAGGAGCACCCCCATGTCTCACCAGGTTGTTCTCCAGGGCCACCTCGACCTCGGGGACATCTGGGGACAGAGAAAACCGGGATGAGACCCCGAGCTGGAGCCTCCAGAGCCAGGAAAATCCCGCCTGGCAGCTCCAAACCCCTTCCCTCCGGATTGGGGTGGCCTCGGGGGCTTGGGAGGCTCTGGGGAGCTGGGAATGAGCGTCCCCAGAGCCACCGGGATCGGGGGGCACCCACAGGGCTCCACAAAAACAACAGAGCAAATCCCAGCTCTGGGGGATGAGGAGCTGGAGCAGGGAAAGGGGGGAGAGGAGGAGGAGAAGAAAAAGAAAAAATGAAGAAAAATAAGGAGGAGGAGGAGAAGGAAGAGAAGAAAGGAGAAGAAGGGGAAGAAGGAGGAGGAAGAGGAAAGGGGGAAGGAGAAGGAGGAGGAGAAGGAGGAGAAGGAGGAGAAGGAGAAGGAGGAGAAGGAGGAGAAGGAGGAGAAGAAGGAGAAGGAGGAGAAGGAGGAGAAGGAGAAGGAGAAGGAGGAGAAGGAGAAGAAGGAGGAGAAGGAGAAGGAGGAGAAGGAGGATCCAGCGCTGTCCCTGCTCACGGAGGGCGCTTTGCAGCCGGCCCAGCCCAGAGCTCCCTCCCCGGCCCGGCCCGGCGCAGCGCTCACCCGGCCGGCCCGTGACGCGCTCCACCAGCGCCCGCAGCCGCGCCCGGCACTCGGCGAAGTCGGGCGGCTCTCGGAGCTCGGGGGGCTCGGGCGGCCGCAGCCGCCGCAGCTCCAGCAGCGCTGCCTTGACGAAGGGCTGCATGTCCATCAGCTCCTGCTCGCCGCCGTAGCGCCCCAGCCTCTCCACCAGCCTCTCGGCCGCCTCCAGCCGCAGCAGCGCGCCCTCGGCTCCGCGCAGCTCCTCCGCCAGCGCGCTCCGCCCGCGCTCCGGCCGCGCCTCCAGCAGCGCCCGCAGCTCCTCGGCCTCGCTCCGCACCAGCTCCTGCAGCCGCTCGGCGCTGGCGCGGACGCGCTCCCGCAGCCGCTCCCGCTGCTCCTCCCGCCGCGCCGCCTCGCCCCGCAGCCGCCCCAGCGCCGCCTCGAAGGAGCGGCGGAGCCGCCGCAGGTCCCGGCGCAGAGAGCGCAGCTCCTCCTGGCGCCGGCGGCTCTCGGCGCGGAGGTCGCGGAAGGGAGCGTGGCGAGTGTCCAGCAGCGCGCACGGACAGCACAGAGCCCGCTCGCAGCGAGGGCAGTAGATGCTGGCAGGGCGACACACGGGTGGCGTCAGGGAGGGGTGGCAGCAGGGACACGCGGGGGGGGCGGGGGTACAGCCCGGAGCTGCTGCGGGATACCGGGATTGGCTCCCGGTTTGGGGGATATGGACACGGGTCAGGGATGGACAGCGAGGGATGGGGGTCAGGGGTGGACAGGGGTCAGGGAGGGACAGGGGTCAGCGACGGACAGGGGTCAGTCATGGACACAGGTCAGTGATGGACAGGGGTCAGCAATGGACAGGGGTCAGGGATGGACACTGGTCGGGATGGACAATGATGGTCAGCAGTCAGGGGTCAGGGATGGACAGGGGTCAGGGATGGAAACCAGTCAGCCATGGTCAGTGATCAGTGATGGTCAGAGGGCAGGGATGGACAGGGGCCAGGGATCATCAGGGATGGTCAGTGGTGGTCAGTGGTGGTCAGTGATGGTCAGTCATGGTCAGTGGTGGTCGGTGATGGTCAGTGATGGTCAGGGATCGTCAGGGATGGTCAGTGATGGTCAGTGATGGTCAGTCATGGTCAGTCATGGTCAGTGGTGTCAGTGGTGGTCAGTGATGGTCAGTCATGGTCAGTGGTGGTCGGTGATGGTCGGTGATGGTCAGTGATGGTCAGTGGTGGTCAGTGATGGTCAGTGATGATCAGGGATGGTCAGTGATGGTCGGTGATGGTCGGTGATGGTCAGTGATGGTCGGTGATGGTCAGTGATGGTCAGGGATGGTCGGTGATGGTCGGTGATGGTCGGTGATGGTCAGTGATGGTCAGTGATGGTCAGTGGTGGTCAGTGATGGTCAGTGATGATCAGGGATGGTCAGTGATGGTCGGTGATGGTCAGTGGTCAGTGCCCATTCCAGGGCAGCCCAGACCGTGTCCAGCCCCCTCTGGAGCCTTTCCCCAAATCCCCGCGGGACCTCCCCTGGCACGGCCGGGGTCTCTGTGGGGTCACTGCCATCAGTCCCCAGACACGGGGGATAAAACCCCAATGGCAGAGCTTTGGGGACAGGAGATTTGGGGACAGGAGGGGATTTGGGGACAAGAGGGGATTTGGGAGCAGTGTGAGATTTTGGGACAGGATACATTTGGGCCCATCCCACTCCAGCACATTCCAGGCTGGAGCATCACCCCCAAACCTCCCGGAACAGGGCAGGATTTGGGGACAGGATGAGATTTGGGGACAGAATGAATTTGGGGGCAGAATGAGTTTTGGGGAAAGGATGACACTTTGGGCAGGGGATGAGGTTTGGGGACATCATGAGATTTGGGGATGGGGGACATTTGGGAATGCAGTGAGATTTGGGCACAGGATGAGATTTGGGGATGGGATGAAATTTGAGGATGGGATGTGATTTGGGGATGGGATGAGATTTGGGGCCATGGCAATGCTTGGGGACAGGACGAGGTGTGAGGACAGTGTGAGATTTGAGGACAGGACAAGGTTTAGGGACGGGATGAGATTTGGGGACAGCATAAATTTGGGGAGAGGATGAGTTTTGGGGGCAGGATGAGGTTTGAGGACAGGATGAGTTTTGGGGATGGGCTGAGATTTGGGGACGGGACAAGATTTGGGGCCATGGCAATGCTTGGGGACAGGCTGAGGTGCGGGGACAGTGTGAGGTTTGGGGACAGGACAAGATTTAGGGATAGGATGAGATTTGGGGCCAGAATGAATTTGGGGGGCAGAATGAGTTTTGGGAAAAGGCAGGGGACAAGGTTTGGGGACAGCATAAGATTTGGGGATGGGGGACATTTGGAAGTGCAGTGAGATTTGGGTACAGGATGAGATTTGGGCACAGGATGAGGTTTGGAGACAGGATGAGTTTTGGGGACAGGATATGATTTGGGGATGGGATGAGATTTGGGGCCATGGCAATGCTTGGGGACAGGCCAAGGTGTGAGGACAGTGTGAGGTTTGGGGACAGGACGAGGTTTGGGGCCAGGACAAGATTTGGGGCCGGGACACGATTTGGCCCCACGGCCCCAGGTGTGGCTGGGCCGAGGTTCGGGGGCGCTCCCACCTGCACACGCGGCTCTCCTCGGGGTGGCTGGCGCTGGAGCAGAAGAGGCTGCAGGAGCCGCGCGTGTCCTCCAGGAACTGCCGCGCCGAGCCCGCCCGCAGCTCCTCCACCCTGAGCACCCTGTGCGCCTTCTTCTTGTGCCACCACTGGTGCTCCTCCAGGCACCGCCCGCAGAAGAACTCCTCGCAGTCCGAGCACCACACCAGCGCCGCCTCGGCGCGGCAGCGGCTGCAGCCGGGCCCGCCCGAGCTGCGGATCTGCCGCCAGAGCTGCAGGCGGCTCCGCAGGTTGCAGAAGAGCAGATTGTCCACGGCCGGAGCGCCCGTGGCCGCCTGGCAGCGCGGGCACTGCTTGGTGTCGCTCAGGCAGCCCGGGCACAGCGTGTGCAGGCAGCGCAGCAGCCGCGGCTGCGCCGAGTCCTGCCCGCAGCCGTCGCACCCAAGGAACTGGAAATCTTCCTCTTCCTCCTCATCCTCGTTCTCGCCCTCCGCCGCCTGGCACGGAGGGGAGGCCGGCGCGGCGGGGCCCGGCTCTGGGTGAGGCTCCGGTTCCGCTTCTGGCTCCGGTTCCGTCTCCATCTGCGGAGGGAGATGCGGGATTCTCCCGTGGGATGGAGGAAGTTGGGGCTCGGCCCCGTAAATCCCGCTCGGGATTCTGCTGTTCCCGCCCCTCGCAGGTTCCTCCCCACCCTCCCCGAGCTCTCGGCCTTCCTGGAATTTGGGATTTCCCAAGCGCCAGTGGAAACGAAAGCAAAACAGTTTTGGTGACGCCGCGGCCACCAATCCTTCCTGCTTGGACAGAGGGAAAGCGGGAACACCCTGGCAACGACCCCAAAACCCTCTTGGCAACGACCCCAAAACCCTCTTGGCAGTGACCCCCAAACCTCTCCGGCAGCGACCCCCAAACCTCCCCGGCAGCGACCCCAAAACACCCCAGCAACTCTGTCCCCAGCACCAGCCCTGTCCCCAGATGTGTCCCCAGAGGTGTCCCCAGAGGTGTCCCCAGAGGTGTCCCCTCGTCACTCCTCACCCCCAGCTCGGCAGCGCGGACAAACCCCGCCCCCCGTCCCCCCAGTAAATATTTGGGGGGGCCAGAAAAAGCCGGGACCCCCTTCCCACCCCGCCCTAAAAACGCACCCGCGCCCTCTCCCCGGGCAGGAACCGCCCGCTGGTGCCTCGGGGGACTCCGGTTGCTCCCCGTGTCCCCCGGTTTGCCCCCGTGTCCCCCCCGGTACCTGCGGGGTCGCGGCGGGGCCGGGAGCGGCGGGAGGAGGAGCGGGAAGAGGGCGGGGAGAGGGCGGGAGGGACGGACGGAGGGACGGAGGGAGGGACGGAAGGCAGACCGGGAGCTGTGGGGCGGTGCCGGGGGAATCCGGGCGTGCGGGGACCGGGGGGATGCGGGATTGGGACAGGGATTCTGGAATGGGGGTTTTGGGATTGGGATGGGGATTCTGGGAAAGAGATTGGGATGTGGGACCGGGATGGGGGATGTGAGATATGGGACCGGGATGGGGATGTGGGACCGGGATTCAGGGACCGGGATTCAGGGACCGGGATGGGGATTCAGGGAGCGGGATTCAGGGAGCGGGATGTGGATCCGGCCCCGGGCAGGCGCTGCCGGTGCCGTGGGGGCCGTTCCGGTGGCCGAGCCCCGCCCCCGCCGCTCCGGGCCCGCTCCGTTCCCATTGTCCCGCGCGTGGGGCCGGGCCGGGAGGGACATTCCCGACCCCGTTCCCGGCCCCGTTCCCGGCCCCATTCCCGGCCCCATTCCCGCCCCACCCTTCCCTTCCCACCCCGCGACACGGAGGGGGTGGCACCGCCACAAGGCCGGGGCGGGGATTTTGGGGACAAAATGCCACCCCCTTTTATGGCTGGGGCGCCCCGATCCCAAATCCCCGCGTTCCCGGAACGGGATGCGCTCACCGGGCCGGGATTTGGGATCGGATCCGCCCCGGCGCCGTCACATGACGGAGCCACCAGGAAGCGCCGCCGCTCCTCTTTCCTGTCCCCAAGCCCGCGCAGGCGACAACGCCACCTCGCCGAGTGTCGCCAGTGTCGCCAGAGCGGGGCCGGGACCGCGGGAGGATCCCGGAGCTCCGGGGCATTGTCCCCGCGGTGGCACCCGAGGTGGCACCGCTCCGATTTGTCACCCGAGGTGGCGGCGAAAAAACCCCAGAAGATTTTATCAGTCCTCAGCCCGGCTGACCCCAAAGCCCGTCCGGGTGTCCCTGGAATGTCACCAAGCCCAGGTGACCCCAAACTCTGTCCCCAGGTCACCCCAAATCCTCGAGTGTCACCGCCCCAGGTGACCCCAAACCCTTTTGTGGTGTCCCAAAGTGTCACCAACCCAAGTGACCCCAAATCCTTGGGTGCCACCCTGATCCTCGGTGACCCCAAATCCTGCCCTGGTGTCCCTAAAGTGCCACCAACCACAGGTGACCCCAAACTCTGTCCCCAGGTGACCTCAAATCCTCCAGTGCCACCACCTCGGGTGACCCCAAACCCTTCCACGGTGCCCCTCAATGTCCCCAACCCAAGTGACCCCAAATCCTCAAGTGTCACCCTGACCCCAGTGACCCCAAATCCTGCCCTGGTGTCCCTGGAGCGTCCCCAGTCCCGGGGAACCCCAAATCCTCGAGTGCCACCACCCCCGGTGACCCCAAACCCTTTTGTGGCATCCCCCAAGTGTCACCAGCCCCAGGTCACCCCAAACTCTGTCCCCAGGGGACCCCAAACCCCATAAGGGTCGGGATCGGGATCCTGGAATTCCCTGTGATTTGCCCCATTTGGGGTCATATTCCCAACCCCAAAAATTCCTGGAAATCCCATGGGATCCTCCTGTTCCCAGCTGGGAATTTCCATGGAAACCCCAATCCAGAGCGGGAAATCCTCGCTCCAGGGGGAATTCCCAAATATTCCCAAATATCCCAAAGGGATGCCCAAAAACTCCCAGGAAATCCCAGGAGATCCCAGGAGATCCCAGGAAATCCACCCCAAAGGAATTCCCAAGGATTTGGAGGGGCTGGAGAAGGAAATCTGGGATTGGGAAAAATGGGAATTCCGGGATCCCGAATCCCAGTTTGGCATTGGGAAAAAATGGGAATGCTAGGATCCCAAATCCCACTTTGGGATTGGGAATGCCAGGATCCCAAATCCCACTTTGGAATTGGGGAAAATGGGAATTTCGAGATCCCAAATCCCCAAAATCCCCGAGTTTTTTCCAGAAAAATCCTGGAATTCCAAATCCGAATTCTGGGATTCCAAATCCCAATACTCCAAATTTTCCCGGATTTTTGGCCCTTGGAAAAGGGGGAAGAGCTTGGAATTCCCATTGGGATTTGGGATCAGCCTTTTTCCAGGAGGGAATTTGGGATCTGGGATGGGATTTTTCCTGATTTTTTCTGCCTTTGGAGCTCCCTGATCCCAAAAATCTCAGGAATCCCTCTGGAATCAGATCCCCTCCTTCCCCAGCAGGGATTTGTCCCAGGAAAAATCTCTGGGAAAAGAGGAAAAGCTTTTCCCAAATTCCCATTTTTCCATGGATTTTTTACATTCTGGAAAATCCGGGAATGGGAACAAATCTGGGGTCGTTTTTTTGGGTAAAAATCCCAGTTTGGGATGAGAGAGAGGCAGGAATTTCACCCCCAGGAATTCCAAACCCCGGAATTCCGATCCCTGCTCCAAGGATTGTTTGGAATTCTTGGATCCCACCAGGATAAACAATCCTTGGAATTCCTGCGCTCAGAATTCCCTCCCCCAATCCCAAAAGCGGCTCTGAAATTCCCTTTTCCTGCTTTTTCCCCCTCTTTTTTAATGGGATTTTTGGGTTTTCCCACTGCCATCCCTGAATCCCGGGATTCTGTGGGGCTGGGAAAGGAAAAATTTGGGAATTCTGGAGGGAATTTTGGGTTTTTTCATGGATTTGGGGATTTGTGGGAAAGGAAAGAGCCGGGATTTGCTCCCCTTGGATTTGGGATTCCTGGCCATGGAAAACTGGGAATTCTGGGACAACCTCAGCTGGAATTCCTTGGGATGAAATTCTGAGGGAGATTTGGGATTTGGGGTGATTCAAATCCTTGGATTTGGGAAAGAATTCCTGGCCCCAAATCCTCATGGATTCCTTCCCAATCCAGGGGTTTTTTTGGGATCATTCCTTGGGGGTTTTTGGTTGGGTTTTTTTTGGATCTTCCCTCAGTTTTCCTGGGATCCAGAGAGATTTTCATCCTAAAAACTCGGGAAGAGCCCAAATCCCAACCCTGGAGATGGGAATGAGGGAAAACCTCAGGAAAATCTGGGAAAACCCCAAAGAAATCTGGGATGAGGGAAAACCCTTGGAATTCCCAGAACTCCCAGAATTCCTGGGATTAAAACTCAGTTTTTAGGGAAAATGGGATGGGGAAAAAAACCTGGATTTGGTTCTTGAGAATTCCCAAAAACTCCTTCTCACATTTTTTCCCAGGAAATCAGAAATCCCCTTTTCCCTATGGAACCCACCCCCATTCCCAGATTTTTCTCCCTCTGGCTCCATCCCGAGGGATTTTTCCCCAAATCCCAAAGGGATCCCGGAGTTTCCTGGGGTGAGGAGAAGCCTTGAATCCAAGGATTTTCCCCCCTCAGCCCCAGAATTCCCGATATCTCCCTGACGCAGGAGCTCAGCCTCTGGAATTCCGGGAATTTCCGCAGTATTTTAAACACAGGGATAAAAAAAAAAAAAAAACTCCTAAAAAATCCCCAGGACTGGGGGATTTTGGGATGAGCAGAAAACCCCTGGAAGCAGCTGAGGGGTTGATGCTGATCCAGAAAATTTCTTGGGAATGCTGAGCCGGTTCCAGCTCCAAAACCCCTGGAATTCTTTTGGGATCAATGCCAGGAATTCCTCTTTGGGGCCGATTTTGGAAAAAAAAGGAAATCCCAAATCTGAGATTTTTCCAGGAAAAAGGGGGAGAGGGATTTTGGGTTTTGGGAAGAATGGAGCTGATGGAAAACTGGGAAAGGGGAGGTGGGGGGGAGTGGTGAGGAGGGACAGAAATTCCATTAAAACGCCGTTTTAAAAAATCCATTAAAAAGTTCCATTAAAAATTCCATTAAAAGAAATTCCATTAAAAATTCCGTTAAGAAAAAAAAAAAAAAAAAGAATTCCATTAAAAAATCCATTAAAATCCGGGATTGGAATAACAAAGGGCATGAAATGACCCCACCAAAAAAAAAAAAAAAAAAAAAAGGAAAATTTGGAATGAGCCTGGAAAACCCATGGGATTTATTCCAGGGAGTTTTCCCTGTTTTTCTCTTTTCCTTGGATGCAATGGAATGGGAAGAGTCGGGAGGGAGGAAAATGAAGGAATTTTTGGGGGTCTTGGTGATTCCCCATGATCCAAACTCAAATCCCATAATTTTGGCGGGGGGGGGGGGGAGGGGGGGGGGAGGATAGAACGAGGGATTTTCACTGGAATTTGGGATCCCGGAGCCTTGGGTGAGGATTTTTGGGAAAAGGGGGATAAACCAGGCTGTATCCCAAAAAACCTCGGGATTTGTGCATCCAGAGGGGTCTGGATCACCGGACACCCCAAAATTCCAGCTCCGGGAGCGAGGTCGGAGCCTCATTTTTTTGGGATAACACCCCCCCCCCCCCATCCCCAAATTCCTCATCCGAGGGGAGAGCAGCGCTCCGGGAGTTCTGGGGTTATCCCTGGAATTCGGGATCCCGGGAAAAGCGGAGCCTCTGCTCGCTCCTTATCAGCGCGGAGCCCAAACAATTCCCTGTGCCCGCGGCTCCGCGGCTCCTGCCGGGATAAACAATTCCCAAAAATCCTCCGGGAACGCTCATCCCGACCCCTCGCACCTCGGAAATGACGGGGGCGCGCTCAGGGGCGCCCTTGGAATTCCAAAGGGGGGGAGCTGGGCTCGTTCCCAGCGGGATATAAACCCGGGCTGGGGCTCCGAACCGGGAATCGCGGGCATTTTCCGGGATGCGCTCCCAAATCCGCCTCCTCCTGGCGCTGCTCTGCGCGGCCCCCGCGGCCTCGGCGCCTCCGCCCTGGCAGCCGGCATGGAGCGATCCCAATCCCAACCCCAATCCCAATGCCTGGGGCTGGGGGGACGAGCAGCCCCATTCCCATTCCCATTCCGGTTCCCATTCCCGGTGGGGCTCCCGGGCGCAGGTGCCGGTGGAAGTGCAGTGCCAGGAGGCGCAGCTGGTGGTGATCGTGCACCGGGACCTGTTCGGGAACGGCCGCTTGGTCAGCGCCGCCGAGCTCAGCCTGGGCCCCGCCGCCTGCAAACATTCCCGCCTGGATCCATCCCAGAAAACCGTCACCTTCAGCGCCGGCCTGCACGAGTGCGGCAGCACCGTCCAGGTGAGTCCCGCCTCTCATCCCGGCACTCCCAACCGGAATATTCCCACCGGGAGCGGCTCCCGGGGTTGTCCGGATCCCAGATTTAAGGGAAATCCAGGTGAGTCCCGTTCCCATCCCGGGATTCCGCTCCTATCCCGGGATTCCCACCGGGAGCGGCTCCCGGGGTTGTCCGGATCCCAGGTTTTTAGGGAGATCCAGGTAAGTCCTGTCCCGATCCCGGGATCCCGCCCGGGAGAGGCTCCAGGAGATCCCGGGGTGTCGGGGGAGATCCAGGTGAGTCCCGTTCCCATCCCGGGATTCCCACCGGGAGTAGCTCCTGGGTCCGTGCAAATCCCAGATTTAGGGAGGATCCAGGTGAGTCCCGTTCCCATCCCGGGATTCTGCTCGTATCCCGGGATTCCCACCTGGAGCGGCTCCCGCGGTGTCGGGAGAGATCCGGGTGAGTCCTGTCGGGATCCCGGAATTCCCACCGGGAGCGGCTCCCGGGATCGTGCGGATTCCCGAGTCCTTGTCCCGATCCCGGGATCCCGCCCCGATCCTGGGATTCCACCCGGGAGAGGCTCCAGGAGATCCGGAGGTGTCGGGGGAGATCCAGGTGAGTCCCGTTCCCATCCCGGGATTCCCACCGGGAGCGGCTCCGGGGCCGCGCCTGTTCCCGGTTTCACGGAGATCCAGGGGCTGGATCCGGGATCATTCCAGGGGAAGGAGGAGCCGTGATTTCCTGGGAATTTGAGCGGTTTTCCCGCAGCTTTTCCCATTCCTCTGGGAAAAGCCTCTTTTCCCTCAGGTTTAATTCAACTCCGTGGAAACTGTGGTTTCCCATCCCTTTTCCCTCTCTTCCACCCCATTTCCCCCCTTTTCCATCCCTTTTCCACCATTTCCATGAATTCTCCCAGCATTCCCAGTCAGCCCAGTGGTGCTGCTGGGATGAGGAGCGGCCTCTCCCACAGAATTCCCCACTTTTATTCTCAAATCACCCCGAATTCCCCAATTCCTTGGAATTCCCACTCACCCTGCTGACACCCCTGATTGGAGACCCATGGGATTCCTGGGTTTTATTCCCAGATTCCCTCATTTCTTTCAATTCCCTCATTTTCTGGGTTCCCTTTTCCCACAGAATTCCCGGTTTTCATTCCCAGGTCACCCCAGATTTCCTCATTCCTTCCAATTCCCACTCACTCAGGATTGAGGAACCCCTTTTTCCCCAAATTCCCAGTTTTTATTCCCAGATCACTCTGGATTCCCTCATTTCTTTCAATTCCTGCATTTTCTGCCTTCCCTTTTCCCACTGAATTCCTGGTTTTCATTCCCAGATCACCCCAGATTCCCTGATTTCTTCCACTTCCCATTCACTCTGGATTGAGGAACGCTTTTCCCACAGAATTCCCAGTGTTTATTCCCAGATTCCCTCATTCCTTCCACTTCCTGCTCACTCGGGATTGAGGAACCCTTTCCCCCTGGAATTCCCGGTGTTCATTCCCAGGTCACTCCGGATTCCCTGATTTACCGGACGCTCCTGAGCTACGATCCCAGCCCCGGCAGCAACCCGGCCATCGTGCGCAGCGACCCGGCCGTCATCCCCATCGAGTGCCACTACCCCAGGTGCCCGTCCCCATCCCCTCCCGCGCTCCCGGCATTCCCGGGAATCCCATTCCCATCCTGGGATCCCTTCCCAGCATTCCCAGGAATCCCATTCCCATCCTGGGATCCCATCCTGTGTTCCCAACATTCCCAGGAATCCCATCCTGGAATCCCTTCCTGGCATTCCTAGGAATCCCATTCCCATTCTGGGATCCCATCCCAGCATTCCCAGGAATCCCATTCCCATCCAGGGATCCCATCCCAGATTCCCAGTGTCCCCATTCCCATTTCCAATTCCCTTTTCCAGGTGGGATAACATCATGGGTCCCCATTCCCAGTGTCCCCATTCCTGTCCCAGCGTCCCCATTCCCATTCCCATTGTCCCCATTCCTATCTTGGTGTCCAAGCTCCGTTCCCAGTGTCCCCAGCATCCCATCCCACATTCCTGGGACTCCCAGATCCCATCCTGCATTCCTGGCATTCCCATTCCCATTCTGGGGTCCCGATTCCCACCCACTGTCCCCATTCCCAATGTCCCATTCCCATATCACAATTCCAATTCCCTTTTCCAGGTGGGATAACGTCACCAGCGGCTCCCCATTCCCAGTGTCCCCATTCCCAATTTCCCCATTCCCAGCATCCCCATTCCCATTGCCAGTGCTTCATTCCCATCCCAGTGTCCCCATCCTGATCCCATTCCCTTTTCCAGGTGGGATAACGTCACCCATGGCTCCTCATTCCCAGTGTCCCCATTTCCAATTTCTCCATTTCCTTCCCAATGTCCCCATTCTTGTCCCAGTGTCCTTTCCCAGTTTCCCAATTCCCAGTGTCCCCGTTCCATCCCAGTGACCCCATTCCCGATCCCACTCCCTTTTCCAGGCGGGGTAGCGTCTCCAGCGTCCCCATTCCCAGTGTCCCCATTCCATCCCAGTGTCCCCATCCTGATCCCATTCCTGACCCCATTCCCTTTTCCAGGCGGGATAACGTCTCCAGCGGCTCCATCCGTCCCACCTGGTCTCCCTTCAACTCCGCTCTGGCCTCCCAGGAGAAGCTCCTGTTCTCCCTGCGCCTCATGAACGGTGCGGGATCGGGGCCTTCCCACACTTCCCCTCCTTTCTCATCCCTTTTCCATCTCTTTTCTCCCTTCTCCATCCCCACTTTTCCCAACCTTTCCCCCATTTCTCCATCCCATTTCCCCATTTCTCCATCCCCTTTTCCCCCTTTTCCATCCCTTTCCCACCCCTTTTCCCCTTTTGGGGTTTGGGGTTGATCCCGTTGGGTTTTCCAGAGGACTGGAGCTCGGAGCAGGATTTCTCGGGGTTCCCCCTTTCCCATCCCTTTTCCCATTGGGTTTTCCAGAGGACTGGAGCTCCAAGTGGGATTTCTCGGGATTCCCCCTTTTCCACCCCTTTCCCACTTTGGGATCGCTTTGGGGTTGATCCCATTGGGTTTTCCAGAGGACTGGAGCTCTAAACAGGATTTCCTGGGATTCCCCCTTTCCCATCCCTTTTCCCATGGGGTTCTCCATAGGACTGGAAATCAGAGCGGGATCTCCCGGGACTCCCCCTTTCCCATCCCATTTCTCATTTTGGGCTCAGTTTGGGGTTGATCCCGTGGGGTTTTCCAGAGGACTGGAGCTCGGAGCGGGATCTCTCGGCGTTCCGCCTGGGGGACGTGCTGAACATCCAGGCCGAGGTGGGCGCCCACAGCCACGTCCCCCTGCGGCTCTTCATCGACTCCTGCGTGGCCACGCTGGGCCCCGGCGCGGGCACCGAGCCCCACTACGCCATCATTGACTTCAACGGGTGCGCCGGGCTGCCGGGGACACCTGGGGACACCTGGGGACACCTGGGGACACCTGGGGATGGTTTGGGGACATTTGGGGACATCTGGGGACACTTTGGGGTCTGGGGGACACTCAGGGGGTGATGAGCTCTCCTTGTCCCACGGCACCATCATCAACTTCAACAGGTGCGCTGGGGACATTTGATGACGTCTGGGGACAACTGGGGACATTTGGGGATGGTTTGGGGACATCAGGGGACGCTTAGGGGTTATGGGGAAGGTGGCAGCTCATCCTGCCCTGCTACGCCATCATCGACTTCAACGGGTGCGCCAGGGACACCTGGGGACATCTGGGGATGGTTTCAGGACATCTGGGGATGTTTGGGGACATTTGGGGCCACTTTGGGGTCTGGGGGACACCCAGGGACGTGGTGAGCTCTCCTCGTCCCACTACGCCATCATCGACTTCAATGAGTGCGCTGGGGACATTTGGGGACGTCTGGGGATGTTCGGGGATAATTTGGGGACATTTGGGGACAATTTGGGGTGAGGGACAGGGTCGGGGGTGGTGACACCTCACTGCACCATCACTGACTTCAATGGGTGGGTTGGGAACAGCTGGGGACACTTTGGGGTCAGGGACACAGTCGGGGTAGTGACACCTCGTCCCTCCCCACTGCTCCATCATCTCCTTCAATGGGTGAGTTTGGGGACTTTTGGGGACAATTTGGGGTCTGGGGGACACACAAGGGGTGGTGACTTCAATGAGAGAGCTGGGGACATTTTGGGGACATTTTCAGCTCTAGGAGGTGCTGAGCACTCGTCACTTCCCCAGCTGATGTGGGGACACTTGGGGACGCTGCAGTGCCAACCAGGGCTGTGTCCCCGCTGTCCCCGGGCTGTGACCCCGCTGTCCCCATGGTGTGACTCCGCTGTCCCCGGGGTGTGACCCCGCTGTCCCCACAGCTGCCTGGTGGACGGGCGCTCTGATGCCACCAGCTCGGCCTTTGTCACCCCCCGGCCGCGGCAGGACGTGCTGCGCTTCCAGATCGACGCCTTCCGCTTCGCCGGCGACCCCCGCAGCCTGGTAAGGCCCTGGGGACACCCTGGGGACACCCCGGGGACACCCCGCTGTCCCCAGCGCCACCCCGGTGGCCGCGCGGTGTCCCCAGCAGTGTCCTCTGGCACAGATCTACATCACGTGTCACCTGAAGGTGACACCGGCCGAGCAGAGCCCGGACGCGCTGAACAAGGCCTGCTCCTTCAGCAAGGCGCGCAACACGTGAGTAGTGTCACCTCTCTAGTGTCACCTCCCTGGTGGCGCCTCCATGGTGGCACCTCCCTGGTGGCACCTCCGTGGTGGCGCCTCCATGGTGGCATCGGCTGACGGTGTCACCTCCCTGTTGCAGCTGGGCGCCCGTGGAGGGGACAAGGGACATCTGCAGCTGCTGCGAGCTGGGCAACTGCGGCCGGAGGCCGGCGGAGCCCTGGAACGGCCACCGCTACCGGAGACACGACGGGGACGGTGAGGGGACAGTGTGGGGACAGCGTGGGGACAGCATGGGGACAGCGTGGGGACATGGGAACACTGGGGATACCAGGGACATGGGGGCATGGGGACAGGGGGACATGGGGACAGTGGGACATGGGGACATGGGTACTTGGGGACAGAGGGACATGGAGACAGGGGGACAGGGGGACATGGGGACAGTGGGACGGGGGGACAGTGGGACATGGGGACAGAGGGACATGGAGACAGGGGGGCAGCGGGACATGGGGACAGGGGGACATGGGGACTGTGGAGAGGGGATGATCCCTTCTCACTGTCCCTCACTGTCCCTTGTCCCCAGGTGCCACCTCCGAAGCTGATGTTGTCATCGGTCCCGTGCTGCTCTCAAGTGCCCAGCGTGGCCAGAGCCCTGAGGGCCACCAGGGTGAGTCCCTGAGGTGACACTGGGTGACACTGGGTGACACCGGGTTACACTGGGTGCACCAGGTGACACCAATGACACTGGGTGACACTGGGTGACACCGGTAACACCGGGTGGCACCCGGTGACAATCCCCGCTGCCCTCCGTGTCACTCGGTGTCCCTTGGCAGGCGCGGTGGCACCGCTGGCCCTGGGGACAGCGCTGGCCTGTGCGGTGGCCGGCGTGGCCGTGGCTGGAGCCGCGCTGGCCATCGGCCTCAGGCGCCGGAATTCCCCATGAACCCCGGAATGACCGACGGAAATCCCGATAAATCCCACAAGGACCGATGGAAATCCCAAGCAATCCCACAAGGACTGATGGAAGTCTTGATAAATCCCACAAGGACCAACAGAATTCCCAATAAATCCCACAAGGACTGATGGAAATCCCGATAAATCCCACAACCCGCGGTGTCCGAGGGGTCACTCTGGGAGGGAATCCCGGGAATGGGGTGGGGAGAGTGACCAGTTCTGTCCCAGGGTCCCCATTCCCATCCCAGTGTCCCCATTCCCATCCCAGTGTCCCCAGTCCCAGTGTCCCAAATCCCATTGTTCTCAATTCCAGTGTCCCCAATCCTGGTTGTCCCCAGTCCCAGTGTCCCTCTTTCCAATGTCCCCATTCAATCTCACTGTCCCCATTCCCAATGTCCCCATTCCCATTCCCAAAGTCCCCATTCCCATCCCAATGTCCTCAATCCAGTGTCCCCACTCCCAATGTCCCCAATCCCATTCCCAGTGTCCCCAATCCCAATGTCCCCAATCCAAGTGTCCCCATTCCCATTCCCACTGTCTCCATTCCCAACCCCATTCCCAGCCCAAAATTCCCAAATCCCAACTTCTGCTCTCTCCAGCAGGAAAAGAGAAAAAAATCCCTAAAAAAATTTATGGGATTTCCCTCCCCAAAATTCCCAGAACTCTTTCTTTCCCCCACTTGGGGACATTCCCAGAAATTCCCAAGGATTTGTAGGATCACGAGGATTTTATGGAGCATTTTGGGGGTCCCTGCTTTGATTCCAGCCTTGAATTCCCCTGGGAATGCCGGGAAAATTCGGGATAAAAACGATTCCCAAGAGTTCTTGTGGCTTCCCCGCTTTTTATTGGGAAAAGGGGGAACTTTGGGAACGCAGCGGAGCCACCTCGGGAACTTCCCAGGAAAGGGGATGGGTGATGCTCCTGGGGTTCTGCTGCTGTCAGGATCTGCAGGGAAAATGGGAAAATCCCAGAAAATTCCATGGGGAAGTAGGAAAAAACCCGACCCCAAATGGGCAAATCCCATAAAATTCCATGGGGGAGGAGGAAAATCCTAATTCCTAACCCAAATCCCAGAAAATTCCATGGGAAAGGGGAAAAAAACAACCCCAAATGGGCAAATCCCATAAAATTCCATGGGAAAGTAGGAAATTCCCAATTGAAACCCCAAATTCCAAAGAAAAGGAGCAAAATCCCAATTCCAAAAAAAAACCCATCCCAAAAGATCCCCAATGAAAAAAAAATCCCCATCCCCCAAAAATGGGGATTTTTTTGGGAATGGAATTTTTTGGGATTGGGATTTTTTTTGGATAGGAGTTTTTTGGTGATTTGGGTTTGTTTGGGATGGAGGATTTTTGGGATCAGGGTTTTCTGGGGTCAGGGTTTTTTTGAGATCAGTGTTTTTTGGGATGGATTTTTTTTGGGATTGGTGTTTTTTGGGATTGGGGTTTTTTTTGGGATGGAGTTTTTTGGGATGGGGCTTTATTTGGCTCATGGAGCTTTTGGGATTTTTTTTGTTTTGCAATGGGTTTTTTTTGGAATTGGGATTTTTTTTTTGGGATGAGGATTTTTTGGGATGGGTTTTTTTGGATGAGGGTTTTTTGGGTGGGGATTTTTGGAATGGGGTTTTTTGGGATGGAGTTGTTTTTGAAATTGGGGGTTTTTTTGGGATGGGGTTTTTTTGAATTGTTTTTTTTTGGGATTGGGGCTTTTTGGGATGGGCATTTTTTGGGATCGTGGTTTTTTTGATTTGGGTTTTTTTGGGCTCGGCTTTTTGGGGGTTTTTTTGGGATGGTTTTTATTTGGGCTCAGGAATTCCTTACTGGGAAATGCGGCAGTTGGAGGCGGACACGAAGCGCCCGGTGTAGTGGATGTGGCAGCGCACGACGTTGTTGGTGAAATCCGACTCCAGCACCAAATATTTGGGATTGACCTGGACCTGGGATGGGGAAAAAATCCGGGAAAAGGATCCCAGAAATCAGCAGGGAAAAAAAAAAACAGGGAAAATCGAGCGGGAATGGGGGAAAGGGAAAGAAATCCCAAAAGGGAAAAGGAGAATTAGGGGATATCCCAAAATAGGGAAAGGGAAGGGGAAAAAATCCCAAAAATAACAGGGAAAAGGAAACTACAAAAGAAAAATCCCAAAACAGAGAAAAGGAAAGAAAAAAATCCCCACAATAACCAGGGAAATGGGAAAATCAGGGGAGAAAATATCCCAAATATAACCAGGAAAAAGGGAAGGGGGGAAAATCCCCCAAAGTACCAGGGAAATGGGAAAATAGGGGGAAAATCCCAAAAAATAAACAGGAAAAATAAACAGGGGGGAAAATCCCAAAATAACCAGAGAAATGGGAAAATCAGGGGGAAGGGAATCCTAAAAATAACCAAGGACATGGGAAAATAAGGGAAAAAAACCAAAAAATAAACAGGAAAAAAGAAAGGAAAAGATCCCCAAAATAACCAGGGAAATGGGAAAATTGGAGGGGGAAAAATCGTAAAAATAACCAGGGAAATGAGAAAATCAGAGGAAAAAAAAACCAAAAAATAAACAGGAAAAAAAGAAGGGAAAAAATATCAAAAACCAACAGGGAAATGGAAAAATCAGGGAGAAAAATCCAAAGAATAAACAGGGAAAAGGTAAAATAAGGGGGGAAAAACCCATAAAAAATAAACAAAAAAAAATCACAAAAATGAAAAGGGAAAAGGGGAAATCACAGGGAAAAATCCCAAAAGAGGGAAAAGAGAAGGGAAAAATCCCAAAAAATCGAGAGGGAAAGGGAAATCAGGGGGAAAAACCCCTCAGAAAATAAACAAAAAATCCCAAAAATGAAAAGGGAAAAGGGAAAATCAAAGGGAGGAAGCCCCCAAAAAACAAACAAAAAAATTCCCCAAAATCAAGAAGGAAATGGGAAAATCAGGGCAAAACAAACAAACAAACAAACAAACAAACCCAAAAAAACCAAACCAAACCAAACCAAACCAAAAAATCCCCAAAAAATCAATAAGGAAATGGGAAATTTGGGGGGGAAAACTCAAAAAATAAACCAGGAACAGGCAAAATAAACAGAGGGGAAAAAAGAGAGGGAAATGGGAAAATCAGGGTGAAAAAAACCCCAAAAAATCAATAGGGAAGGGGAAATCAGGGAAAAAACCATCAGAAAATAAAGAAAATATCCCCAAAAATGAAAAGGAAAATCGGGGGGGGGGGGGGGGGGCAAAAAATAAACAAAAAATCCCAAAAAAAATCAAGAGGGAAAGGGAAAAAAGGCAGGAAAATCACCCTAGAAAAAACTACCAGGAGTGGGAAAAACCCGATCTGGGCTGGAATTGGGATTTTCCAGCCCAAAATGTCCCCAGATGTCCCCAGATGTCCCCAACCTTGAGGATGTAGTTCCCCGGGGGGACGTCGGTGATGTCGATCCACTGGCAGTCGATGTCGGCGTTGTAGGTGTCGTAACAGCCTGGGCTGAGCCCCTGCAGGGGGAAAATGGGGTGAGAAATGGGGAAATTGGGCAAAAATGGGTGGGAAGGGAGAAAAAATGGGAAAATGAAAAAAAAAGGGAGAAAAAAGGTGAAAAAATGGGGGAAAAAATGGGGAAAAAATGGGGAAAAATGAGGGAGAAAAGGGAACCCTCGGGTGTCGCAACAGCCCAGGCTGAGCCCCTGCAGGGGGAAAATGGGGTGAGAAATAAAGAAATTGGGCAAAAAATGGGGAGAAATGGGGAAAAAGGGAAAAATTAGGAAAAAATGTAAAAAGGGAGAAAATTGTTGAAAAAATTAGGAAATGGAGGGGAAAAATGGGTGGGAAAGGGACCCTGTAGGTATTGTAACAGTCTGGGCTGAGCCCCTGGGGGGGAAACGGGGTGAGAAATGGGGAAATTGGGCAAAAATGGGGGGAAAAGGGAGAAAAATGGAAAAATGAAAAAAAAAGGGAGAAAAAAGATGAAAAATGGGGGGGAAATGGGGAAAATGAGGGAGAAAAGGGAACCCTTGGGTGTTGTAACAGCCTGGGCTGAGCCCCTGCACAGGGGGAAATGGGGTGAGAAATGGGGAAATTGGGAAAATGGGGAAAAAGGGGGAAAAATGGGAAAAAAGGGGGGAGAATGGAAAAAAAAAAGGAGAAAAAAGGTTAAAAATGGGGAAAAAGGGGGAAAAATGGGGAAAAATGGGGGAGAAGGGAACCCCTTTGTCCTCTCAGTGTCACCTGGGTCTGGGCGGTGCAGGCACAGTGCCACAAATGGGGACAAAAGGGACCAAAAGGGACCAAAAGGGACAAAAAAATGGAGAAAATGGGACAAAAAAGGGACAAAAGGTGCAAAAAGTGACAGAAGTGACAAAGGGTGCTGTCCCCGCGGTGTCACCTGGGTGTGGGCAGTGCAGGCCCAGTGCCACAAATGGGGACAAAAGGGACCGAAAGGGACAAAAGGGCCAAAAAAGGGAGAAAACCAGGAGATGAAAGGGACGAAAAGGGACCGAAAGTGACAGAGGTGCCAAAGGCCATCGTCCCCTGGTGTCACCTGGGTGTGGGCGGTGCAGGCGTAGCGCTTGAGGTGGCCGAAGTCGCAGGTGGTGTCCTCCAGGCAGAAGCTGGCCTTGTGTCCCTCGGCCACCCGGCGGCCCGAGGTGACATCCAGCAGGTCATAGTGGCTGAACTCCGCCATGCTGTGGTAGTGCCTGGGGACACCAGGGGGACACCGTGGGGACACCGTGAGGACAGGCTGGGGACACCAGGGGGACACCAGGGGGACATCCAGCAAGCCATAGTGACTGAACTCCGCCATGCTGTGGTAGTGCCTGGGGACACCGTGGGGACACCGTGGGGACAGGCTGGGGACACCATGGGCACACCACGGGGACACTTTGGGGACAGGCTGGGGACACCATGGGCACACCACGGGGACACAAGGGGGACATCCAGCAAGCCATAGTGACTGAACTCCGCCATGCTGTGGTAGTGCCTGGGGACATGGGGACACCATGGGGACACTGTGGGGGCACCGTGGGGACACCATGGGAACAGGCTGCGGACACTCAGGGGACACTTTGGGGACACTCTGGGGACAGTCAGGGGACAGTGGGGACACCTAGGGGGACAATCAGGAGACAGTCAGGGGACAAGCTATGGGATAAATTGGGGGGGGGACATTCAGGGGACATTCAAGGGGACACTCAGGGGACAGTGGGGGCACCCAGGGGACATTCAGAGGAATAATCAAGGGACACTCTGGGGACAGTCAGGGGACATCCAGCAGGTCATAGTGGCTGAACTCTGCCATGCTGTGGTAGTGCCTGGGGACACCAGGGGGACACTGTGGGGACATTCAGAGGACAATCAGGGCAATGGGGCAATCATGGGGACAGTGAGGGGACAGTCATGGGGAGAGGCAGGGACAACCAAAGGAATATCTGGGGACAATCAGGGGACAATCAGGGGACATCCAGCAGGTCATAGTGGCTGAACTCCGCCATGCTGTGGTAGTGCCTGGGGACGTGGGGACACCATGGGGACAGGTTGGGGACATTCAGAGGACAATTGGGACAATCAGGGGACAATCAGGGGACAGTCAGGGGACAAGCAATGAAATAATCAGGGGGACAGTGAGGGGACACTCAGGGGATAATAGGGGGACAGTAGGGGACAACCAGGTGACATCCAGGGTCGTAGTGGCTGAACTCCACTGTGCTGTGGTAGTGCCTGGGGACACCATGGGGACACCGTGGGGACAGGCTGGGGAGCCCTGGGGACACTCAGTGGTGGCAGCTGTGCCACTGCCACCACCATGAATGGTGGCACTGGGGACAAAGAGCTGAAGGGAGACCCCAAAACGAAGCCACCCAATGGGGAAACGCCACCAAAGGCCCTGGAGCTGCCACTGTGCTGGGTGCTGGGGACAGCTGGGGACACTCACTGGTGGCAGCTGTGCCACTGCCAGCGGTGGCGGGGCTGGCTGGGCAGGAAGTCGGCCGTGCCCTGGTTCTTGACGCGCTGCGGGAAGCGCAGCAGCACCCGCACGTCGTAGTCGGTGGCCTCGGCCGCGTACGCCGTGCTGGGGACGGGGACAGGGACAGTGGTGGCACTGCTGGCACTGCCCTGGCCCCTCCCTTCAGGGGGAATTCCCCTTTCTGCAGGGAATGCCCTCCCGTGGAAAGGAAGGGATAAAGGGAGGAAATTCTGGGCTTCTTCCCAGTGCCTTTTCCTTTTCCTTTTCCTTTTCCTTTTCCTTTTCCTTTTCCTTTTCCTTTTCCTTTTCCTTTTCCTTTTCCTTTTCCTTTTCCTTTTCCTTTATCTTTTCCTTTCCTTTGCCTTCTCTTCCCTTCCTTTCTCCCTTTTCCCTTTTCTCTTTTCCCTTTTCCATTCCCTTTTTCCCTTCTGTTTTTCCCCTTTTTCTTCCCCCTTTTTTTTCCCTTTCCCCCCTTTTTTCTTACCCCTTTTTTCCCCTTTTTCTTTTCCCCTTCCCTCCCCTCCACCCTTCACTTCCCTCTTCCCTTTTCCCCCTTTTTCCCATTTTCCCCGTCCCTCCTCCTCCCTCTCCCTCATCAGCACCTCCCCCTTCTCCATCCCCAGCCTCACCCTCTCTCCCCCGGGGTATCCCCCTCTCCCCCTCATCCCAGGATTCCCTCTGTCCCCAATCTCTCCCTCATCCCAGGACCCTCTCTCCCCTCCCTTCACCCCCATCTCGCCCCATCCCTTCCTTCCCAAAGTTTCCCCATTTCCCGCTCACCCCAGCCCCCCTTCACCCCCCTCCTTCCCCCCTTTTCTCCCCATATCCCCCAACCCCAGAGCGCTCCCATTCCTGGGAATCCTTTCTCTCCCATTCCTGGGAATCCTCCCTCTGCCATTCCCAGAATCCTTTCTGGCATCTCGGGAATCCTTTCTCTCCCATTCTCAGAATCCCATCCCGCATTCCCGGGATCCCATCCCTCCCATTCCCATATCCCATGTCCCATATCCTGTATCCCATATCCCATATCCCGTATCCCGTGTCCCATATCCTGTATCGTGTATCCCATATCCCATATCCCGTATCCCATGTGCCATATCCTGTATCCCATATCCCATATCTCATATCCCGTGTCCCATATCCTGTATTGTGTATCCCATATCCCATATCCCATATCCCGTATCCCATATCCCGTATCCTGTATCCCATGTCCTGTATCCTGTATCCCATATCCCATATCCCGTATCCCATATCCCATATCCCATGTCCCGTATCCTGTCTCTCCTGTCTCCCCCTGTGTCCCGTACCCATATTCCGTATCCCATGTTCCATATCCCATATCCCATATCCCGCATCCTATATCCCAGGTCCCATATCCCATATCCCATATCCCATACCCCATGTCCCATATCCCATATTCCCATCCCCCCTGTATTCCCGTTTCCCACGTCCTGTGTCCCCAGTGTCTGTGTGTCCGGTGTCGGTGTGTCGGTGTGTCGGTGTGTCCGCATGTCCGTGTGCCGGTGTGTCCATGTGTCTGTGTGTCCATGTGTCCGTGTGTCGGTGTGTCCGTGTGTCGGTGTGTCAGTGTGTCCGTGTGTCGGTGTGTCCGTGTGTCGGTGTGTCCGTGTGTCCGTGTGTCCGTGTGTCAGTGTGTCGGTGTGTCCGTGTGTCCGTGTGTCCGTGTGTTGGTGTGTTGGTGTGTTGGTGTGTCCGTGTGTCGGTGTGTTGGTGTGTCCGTGTGTCCCTGTGTCCCTGTGTCCGTGTGTCAGTGTGTCCGTGTGTCAGTGTGTCCGTGTGTCAGTGTGTCCGTGTGTCCGTGTGTCCGTGTGTCGGTGTGTCGGTGTGTCCGTGTGTCGGTGTGTCGGTGTGTCCGTGTGTCCGTGTGTCCGTGTGTCGGTGTGTTGGTGTGTCCGTGTGTCCCTGTGTCCCTGTGTCCGTGTGTCCGTGTGTCCGTGTGTCAGTGTGTCCGTGTGTCGGTGTGTCCCTGTGTCCCTGTGTCCGTGTGTCGGTGTGTCCGTGTGTCCCTGTGTCCGTGTGTCCGTGTGTCCGTGTGTCGCACCTGGCCAGGCAGCGCTCCTCGGCGGCGCAGCGCAGTGAGTACAGGTGAGCTCTCTGCACGTACGTGGAGGCCTGAACGTAATTGGGGTCCGGGACCAGGTCCGGGAGACCTGCGGGAAACGGGATCGGGATTAGGGAAATCTGGGATTGGGGACAGTGATTGGGGAACAGGGACTGGGGACAGGGACTGGGGACATCTGGGACCAGGTCCGGGAGACCTGTCAGGAAACAGGATCAAGACTGGGGAAATCTGGGATTGGGGAAATCTGGGATCAGATCTGAGACCTGATGGGAAACAGGATTGGGATTGGGAACAGGGATTGGGGAAATCTGGGATCAGATCTGAGACATGCTGGAAAACAAGATCGGGATTGGGAACAGGGATTGGGAACAGGGATTGGGGAAATCTGGGATCAGATCTGAGACATGCTGGAAAACAAGATCGGGATTGGGAACAGGGACTGGGGACAGGGATTGGGGACATTGAGGATCAGATCAGGGAGACCTGCTGGGAAATGGGAATGGGTTTGGGAACAGGGATGGGGGAAATCCAGGACCAGGTCTGGGAGATCTGCCGGAAAACGGGATTGGGATTGGGATCAAGGACTGGGGACAAGGATTGGGAACAGGAACTGGGGGACAGGGACTGGTGACATCCCCAGGGGACGCAGCTCCTGGAGGCCCTGACATTTGGGATCTGGGATCAGATCCGGGACACCTGCTGGGAAAATGGGTTCATCATTGGGGACAGGGATTGGGGACACCCAGGATCAGATCTGGGGACCTGAGGGACCACAGGGACATCCCCTGGGATTGGGGACACAGCACTGCAAGGCCTGGGCACATTGGGGATCTGGGAATGACCATGAGGACATCCCTGTGGACAGGGACTGGGGTCATGTTTTCCCTGGTTTTCCCCATTTCCCCCAATTTTCCCCCATTTTTCCCCCAGTTTTCCCCATTTTTCCTTGTTTTTTAGCGTTCTCTCTCATTTTCCCCCATTTTCCTGTTTTTTTTCCTCTTTTACCCCATTTTTCCCCTTTTTCCCTGTTATTCTCTGTTTCTCCCTATTTTATCACTGTTTTCCCCCTTTTATCCCCATTTTTCCCCATTTTCCTCTGGTTTTCCCCATTTTGCCCTGGTTTTCCCCTTTGTCCCTCTTTCCCCCATTTTCCCTGTTTTCCCCAGTTTTCCCCCATTTCCCCCCATTTTTTTCCACATTTTTCCCCATTTTCACCCATTTTCCCCAGTTTTCCCCCCACTTTTCTCTGTTTTTCCCCAGTTTTCCCCATTTTTCCCCATTTCACCCATTTTCCCCTGTTTTTCCCTGGAAAGGAGAACAATGCCTCCTTGTTTCTGGGCCTGCCTTCCCAGGAGGGATCACGTCATTCCTTTGGAGCTCATTTCCTGCCCCATTCCCGCTGATGTAATTCCCGGGGGGACCCAAAAACAACGGGGAGAGCTCGGAAAAAACTTCTCCCCCATCCCTTAAAAAAATTCCTAACAAAAAAACTCCATGGAAAACCACCCTGGGCCAGCCAAGGAAAAGTTTTTCATCCTTTCAGAATTTTTTTCTCTCCCTGCTGTTGTTTATTCCAAGGAATTCTTGGAAGCTCTGGAGAGAAATCCGACTCCGGGACCAACGGGGAGTTTTATGGGATTTGGATTTTCCCCTTTCCCGCTGGATTCTGCCCTGCGATGGCCCCGTTGTTTTTATAGGATCTCACTCCTCCTTCTTGGGGTCAAACCTCTGGAATTCATGGGATATCGGGATCCCCACCTCTGGAATTGTCCCCATCCCACCCCAAATTCCGGGGGCTTTTGCTGAGGCTTCCCAAAAATCCAGGGAAAATCGGCCCCCAGATCGGGACAATCCCATTGGGAAAAGGTTTTCGGTTTTCCCACCCGGCCCCTCAGCAATCCCGGGAGCTGCCAGAGGAGAATTCCGTCCATTCCTGGGGAAAATCGGGATCATGGTCCCTGTTTGTGCAGGTGTACGGGATCAGCGGGAAAATCCCACAGGGAGAATCCCATGGAAAAGTGGGAGCAGGGGAGGCTGGGAATGGAAGGAGTGGAAACGGGGACGGCCGGAGAGACCAAGGGGATTCCAGCTTCCCATCCCATCAATCCCATCCCAATCCCATTCTCAATCCTAATTCCAATTCCATTCACAGTCCCAATCCCATCCCAGCAATCCCAATCCCATCCCAATCTCAATTCCAATCTCATCCCATCCCATCCCAATCCTATCAATCCCAATCCCAATCCCAATCCCTCCTCCATCCCCACAGAATCCCGGGATTCCCAGCCCCCAGAACCACCCCAATCCCAAATTTGACCCCACTAAAGGGAGACTTTCCTGGGAATTCTGACACTTCCCGGCCCATCCGGGGCTGACACCAAACTCCCACTTGGTGGAACCCAAATCCGCAGCATCCCATGGAATTCCCAAATCCCTCTTTCCTTCCAAATCCAACCCTGGGGACCCAATCCATGGGGTCAGGGGGAAAAACCCTCCTGGAGATGGGATTGGGGTTGGGAAAGCACTGGGGATGGGATCAGGGTTGGAATCGGGATGAGGACCCCCTGGAGATGGGATCAGGATCAGGATTGGGGTGTGGAACTCCAGGAAGTGGGATTTGGGCGGGGATTGGGGCCAGGAAATTTTGGAGATGGGATTTGGGTTGGGATCAGGGTGAGAGAACCCCTGGAGATGGGACTGGAGATCAGGAAGCTCCCGGAGATGGGATCCAGGTGGGGATTGGGATGAGGAAACCCCTGGAGATGGGATCTGTGTTGGGATTGGGGTCAGGAAGATTTTGGAGATGGGGTCAGGGTTGGGATCAGGATGAGGAATCCCTGGAGATGGGATCAGGATGAAGAAACCCCCTTGAAATGGAATCGGGTTTGGGATCTGGGTGGGGAAAACTTTTGGAGTCTGGATCCCTTTCCCTTCCCCACCCCCTGGAGCTGCTCCCGTCCCTCCCACCTCTGGATCAGGCCTGGAATTTTCCCAGCCCCTGTTCCCAGATTTCCCCAGGCCCCCAGTCCCCCAGGAACCCCGAGAATTCCCCGCTGGAACCAGCGGGATCGGATTCCTTCCTTCATTAACCCCGGCCGGGGGCCGGCAATGCCGAACATTCCTGGCGGATCCGGCCGGGATTAGGAGGCTCCCGAGGAGCTTTGGCCGAGGAATTAATCATTAATAATTAATAATTAACAATTAACACCGGATCCGGCGCCAGCCATCGTTTGCTCCAATTAGGATCCCCGGGAGGTGACAGGGAGGTGACAACATTCCCAAAACACCACGAGTGACCCGGAATTTGAGGGGATCAGCTGGATTCCCGTGAAATTTCTCCAAGAAAAGGGGGAAGCTCCGGGAATTTGGGTGTCCAGAATTCCCTGGCGGAGCCACTCGCGGGATCCTGGAAGGACATGGACGCTGCCAACGGGGAATTTGGCTGGAATCCTTCCCAGGGAATTTGGCTGGAATTTTTGCCAGGTCATCAGCAGGGCAGCTGTCCTTGAGTGTCCCTCCAGAGCCTTGGGAATTCTGGCATTCCCTGAATGTGTTCCCAAATCCCTCCCATCATCCACCCCTCATGCCCCATTCCCAGCTTCTCTGCAATCTCAAAAATCCCCATTCCCGAGTTTTTCCTGCAGCATTCCCCCCTCTGTTTGTATAGGGCAGGGCTGGGCCCTTCCCACCACCCCAAATCCTCTGGGATGGCTTTTCCCAGAAAACTGGGATGGGACTGGGCAGGGCACGGGGTCAGGCTGGGATGGGATTCCCGAGGGATGGGTTGGGAGTGGCTCCGAGGGCTCGAAAACTCTTGGAAAGCTCAGCCCAAATCCATGGGATTTTATCGGGATGGGGAGGGAGCAACCCCTGAGTGACCCTGGAGTGACAGGAGCACGGATCCGTCTGTCATTCCCAAAAATCTGGGAATGGAGCGTGTCCTGGCTGGGATAACCAGGATCCAGCCCTGTCCCATCCCAAATATCCCATGGAAAAATGGGATAAACACCCCATGGATAACCAGGATCCAGCCTTGTCCCATTCCAAATACCCCAGGGATAACCATGGGATCCACAGGATCCAGACCTTCCCATCCCATGGAAAACCCAAATATCCCATGGATAACTGGGATAAACACCCCATGGATAACCGGGATCCAGCCCCATCCCATCCCAAACATCCCAGGGATAACCAGGATCCAGCCCTGTCCTATCCCAAATATCCCATGGAAAAATGGGATCCAGCACGGAGTTACCTGGGACAGGCCCCAGGAATGCCCTAGGACACAGCACAACCCCATCCCACAAATTTGGGATGCCCTGGGACACAGCACAGCCTTATCCCAAAATTATGGGATGACCAGGAAAATGGCACAGCCCCATCCCACAAATTTGGGATTACCTGGAACACAGCCCAACCTCATCCCTCAAATTTGGGGTGCCCTGGGACACAACCTCATCCCAAAATTATGGGATGAGCCTGGATACGGGCCAGCCCCCCGAGCGGGCCCTGCTCCTGCCCTCCCCGTTCCCATCATTCCCAAACTCCCTGTGGCGAGTCCCGGGAATTCTGCCCATCCCAAGGGAACCCCAAGGAAACCCCAAACTCACCTCTGGCCCCAAAGCTGGGCCTGTAGACGCTGCCCACGCTGAGCCGGGCTTGGCTGTCGGGCACGGCCTGAGGAATTTCGGGAATGAAGGGCTCGGGATGAGCGACCCCAAAGGATTCGGGCGCCCGGAACGGCGGCTGCGCCTCGTGGGGCGGGAACTGCGCCCCAAATCCCAGATTTTCCATGGATCCCATCCCGGTTTGCGCCTCGGGGCCGCCGTCGTGGTAAAGGCTGTGGGAGTAGCGGCGATCCAGCGGCACTCCCGCCGCTCCGTAGGGCTGCGGCTCCTCCCCGAAATCCTCGGGAAGCGCGCGGGGCTGCAGCGGGAACGCCGCCCCCGTCCCTGTCCCCATCCCTGTCCCCATAGGCGTCCCCATAGGGGTTCCCATCCCTGTCCCCATAGGGGTCCCCATCCCTGTCCCTATCCCTGTCCCCATCCCTGTCCCCATAGGGGTTCCCATCCCTGTCCCCATCCCTGTCCCCATAGGCGTCCCCATAGGGGTTCCCATCCCTGTCCCCATAGGTGTCCCCATCCCCGTTCCCATCCCTGTCCCCATCCCTGTCCCCGCCGCCACCGCGCTCCGCGACGCGGGGACACCCTCGGGGCGCTCCCCGTGCGGTGCCACCCCCGCGGCGACAAAGGGCGGCTGTCCCGCCACCCCCGCGGCGACAAAGGGCGGCTGTCCCGCCGAGGCGAAGGCGAACGACGACACGGCCACCCCCGAGGCTGTCGCCTGCCGCCCGCGCGCCGCTTGTCGCCGCTGTCCCGCCGCGCCGCCGTCGCCCAGCGCTCCGTCCCGCCAGTTGGGCGGCACCTGGCCGAACCCGAAGGGATGTCGCGCTTGTCCCCGCACTGTCCCCGAGGCGGGCGCCTGGCGGCGGACGCTGCCGGCCGTCCCCGCTGTCCCCGCTGTCCCCGCGGTGCCCGCCAGCCACAGGCGGCTGCCCGGGGGCCGCTCCTGCCCGGCGGGCACGAACTCGGCGCCGCTGTTGAGCAGGCTGTAGAGCCGCCCGTTGTTCTCCCACTGGATCAGCTGCCGCCACGGCTCCTGCGCCGCCGCCAGCAGCAGCAGCGCGGCCCAGAGCGCCCCGCGCCGCCACAGCCCCGCCGCCATCGCCGCCGGATGGCCCCGTGCGGCTGCACCGCCGCTGGCACCGCCGCTGGCACCGCCGCTGGCACCGCCGGCCGGGCAGCGCCGCTCGGGCCCGTCCCGCTCGGAGCGCGCCGGGAGCGCGGGGCCGGCAGCGCCTCCTCCTCCTCCTCCTCCTCTCCCTCCTCCTCTTTTTCCTTCTCCTCCTCTTTTTCCTTTTTTTCCTCTCCTTTTCTTCCTTCTCCTTCTCCTTCTCCTTCTCTTTCTCCTCTTTTTCCTTCTCCTCCTTTTGCAAGCCTTCCTCCCTCCACTTCCTTCTCCTCTCCTCCTCCTCCTTTTCCTTCTCCTCCTCCTCTTTTTCCTCCTCCTCCTCCTTCTCCTCCTTTTCCTTCTCCTCCTTTTCCAAGCCTTCCTCCCTTCTCCTCCTCCTCCGACCCCGCCTCCTCCTCCTCTTTTTCCCCCTCCTCCTGTCCCTCCTCCTCCTTCTCCTTTTCCAAACCTTCCTCCCTCTCCCTCGTCTCCCTCCTCTTTTTCCTTCTCCTCCTTCTCCTCTTTTCCCAAGCCTTCCTCGTCCTCGTCCTTCTCCTCCTCCTCTCCCTTTTCCTCCTCTTTTTCCTTCCCCCCCTTTTCCGAGCCTTCCTCCCTCTCCCTCTCCCTCTCCCTCCTCCTCCTCCAGGAGGAATTCTGCTGGAATTCGCGGGATTCGCTCCAAGGCTTCGCTCCCAGAGCGGTTCCCGCACTCCGGAAGTGCATCCAGGCGGAAAAAAAAACTTGGAATTTTCACTTTTCCCCACTTTTTGAATCGCGGAGTGATTCCCGGAGTGAATTTTGGGTGGAATTCCTCGGGATTCAGTCCCGGGAAGCGCCTCCAGAGCGGGTCCTACCCTCCGGGAGAGGGCGGGAATTGCATCCAGCTGGGATTAAAAAAGTGGAATTTCCCTTTTCCCCGCTTTTTGAACCCTTCAAGGATCCCTTTTCCCGCCCAATTCCCACCACTTCCCGATTTTCCCGAGAAAAGCCCCTTCCCCAAGGATAACCCTGCCCAAAAATGGGATTTTCTCCCAAATTTTGCCTCTTCGGGGCCACTTGGAGTTTTCTCCCTGGATATTAAATCCTGAATTATGGCAGAGAACGCCTGGAATTAAACAGGAATTTGGCTGGAAACTCATTCTTATTTTTTTG
Organism: Molothrus aeneus; assembly: GCF_037042795.1. Classification (NCBI taxonomy): domain Eukaryota; kingdom Metazoa; phylum Chordata; class Aves; order Passeriformes; family Icteridae; genus Molothrus; species Molothrus aeneus. The sequence goes on along the minus strand of NC_089658.1, from coordinate 3,168,228 downwards.
GGGATGTTGAATAAAAAATGGGATTCGAGGAGGGAATCCCCAAACCCCGTGGTTGGTGGGACCCCAATCCCCTCTGGATCCCCCAAAAATTCCAGGGTTTTTCTCTAGGAATCCTGGAGTTGATGGAGCAGGGCGGGATGGAACTCTGGGACAATTCCCAAATCCCAAACCCAAAATCCCGGATCCCAAATACGCAATTCTCAAATCCCAATCCCCAAACCCCTGATCCCAAATCCTGGATTCCAGATCCTAAACCCCAAATCTTGTATCCCAAATCCTGGATCCCAAACCCCAAATCCCGGATCCCAAACCCCAGATCCCAAATCTCAGATCCAAAATCCCCGATCCCAAATCCTGGATTCCAGATCCCAAACCCCAAATCTTGTATCCCAAATCCTGGATCCCCAAACCCAAACCCCGAACCTTGGATCCCAAATCCCGGATCCCAAATCCCCAAATCCCAAATCCCATATTCCGAGCGCTGGATCCCAAATCCCGGATCCCAAATCCCAAATCCCGAACCCCGCCAGTGTCACGGGCGGTGTCGCCGCCGCCAGGGGGCGCCAGCAGCCCGCGCTGGAGCAGCCAATCCCGGGAAAACCCGGGAATTTTTGGGATCGGGATTTCTCGGGATAGCGGGACCGGGGAATCCCAAACTCCCGGCTGGAATTGGGGAATCGCCTCCGTCCCGACATTCCCAGCGGGAATTCCACACGTTCCAGAAGGTTCTGGGGCTCCGGAAGGTTCTGATCCCAGCACCGGGGCAGGAGAAATTCCCAGATCCAGGGGGTGGAGAGGATTCCCAAATCCCCAGTGTCAAATCCCTAAACCCCAAATCCCCAGTCCAAATCTGAAATCCCAAATCCCCAAATCCTCAAATCCTTAAATCCCCAATCTGAAATCCCAAACCCCAAATCCCAAATTCCTGAATCCCCAATCCCAAATTCCCAAATCCCCAATCCCAGATTCCCAGTCTGAAATCCCAAATCCAAATCTCAAATCCCCAAATTCCAAATCCTCAAATCCCCAATTCCAGATCCCCAATTCCACATCCCCAAATCTGAAATCCCAAATCCCCGAGTCCAGTCCAACACCTGCACAGAACAAATCCCATTGTCCAGGGGCTCCAGAAGATCCCGATCCCATGGGAATTCCCATCCTTTCCCCCCACAGGTAATGGGAATGAATTCCTGGGACATTCCCAAACCGGGATATTCTGGGAAGACTGGAATTCCCTCCTGATGGAATCGGGGCTTAGAGGGACTCCAAATCCATGGAATTTTCCCCCCAAAATTGGGAAATTGGGTGAGAAAATGATCCAGGATGGGATTTTTTTTTTTGGAGCCCCATCCCAAAGCTCCCAAATCCTGAATTCCAGAGCATCCCCGAATTCCCAACCCCAGACAGAGGAAATCTGGAGCAGCTCTGGATTTTCTGAAGCTGCAGAGTCAGGTCCAGGTAATTCCAGATTTAAAATCCCAGGAAAAGCAGGAATGGGAAAAAGGTGGGAAACTGAACTGACCTTCCCATCAAAATAGGAAGGGGAATGGGAAAAAATGAGAAAAATCAGGATTGGTTTGGGAATTAGAGCTGGGGGGGATCCCAGTAAATCCTGGATGAGCCTGGAAAAATGTGGAGGAAAATTCCCTGCAGGAATTTATTCTGGGGATCAAATTTCCAGTTTTTCCTTGGAAAATTCCAAGGAATTACAATAAAAACCGAGGCAGGAGGGTGAGGGAGGGAAATCAGGGAATGGGAATAGAATCATCCCCATCTTCCCATTGTCTTCCATGGAATTCCCATGGGAAAAGCTCCACCCAGACGGGAATCCTTGGATTCTCCAAGGATGAGCTTTTGCCAGATTTTCTCCCTGGACCCCGGAAGGATTTTTTGGGATGTGCTCCCACTCCAACCATTTTTAGGGATTTTTATCCCTGAGGCCGAACTGAAATTCCCTGGATTCACCTTGGGATGGAAGATGGAAAAAGCAGGATCTGGGAGCAGCCGGAATTCCTTTGGATTCCCCACTGGGGTATCTCCTCTTCCCAAAACCATTCCATGGATTTTATCCCTGGATCTGCATTTCCGTTCTTCCCATAAATCCCTGTCCTGGTATTCCCCCAAATCCCTGTCCTGGTATCCCTGTGGGTTTTTGGGATGAGAACATGGAATTCACTTCCTGGGATGTCCCCATTGTCACAAGGTGGGAATTACAGAAGGAGATTCCCACTGGGAATTCCAACCCTTCCCAGGCCTGACATCACCTTGGGAAAGGCCATTCCTATAAATCCCTGAAGTCCGGGGACAGAGCCCTGTTGTGACCTGGATGGATATTCCCAGATGGATTCTGGGTTCGGAGTGAATCCTTCCCAGGCTGGGATCCCACTCCATCCATCCATCCATCCATCCATCCATCCATCCATCCATCCATCCATCCATCATCCATCCATCCATCCATCCATCCATCCATCCATCCATCCATCCATCCATCCATGGATCCATCCATCCATCATCCATCCATCCATCCATCCATCCATCCATCCATCCATCCATCATCCATCCATCCATCCATCCATCATCCATCCATCCATCCATCCATCCATCCATCCATCCATCCATCATCCATCCATCCATCCATCCATCCATCCATCCATCCATCCATCATCCATCCATCCATCATCCATCCATCCATCCATCCATCCATCCATCCTTCATCCATCCATGGATCCATCCATCCATCCATCATCCATCCATCCATCATCCATCCATCCATCCATCCATCCATCCATCCATCCATCCATCATCCATCCATCCATCCATCCATCCATCCATCATCCATCCATCCATCCATCCATCCATCCATCCATCCATCCATCCATCATCCATCCATCCATCCATCCATCCATCCATCATCCATCCATCATCCATCCATCCATCCATCCATCATCCATCATCCATCCATCCATCATCCATCCATCATCCATCATCCATCCATCCATCCATCCATCCATCCATCCATGGATCCATCCATCCATCATCCATCCATCCATCCATCCATCCATCCATCCATCCATCCATCCATCCATCCATCATCCATCCATCCATCCATCCATCCATCCATCATCCATCCATCCATCCATCCATCATCCATCCATCCATCCATCCATCCATCATCCATCCATCCATCATCCATCCATCCATCCATCCATCCATCCATCCATCCATCCATCCATCATCCATCCATCCATCCATCCATCCATCCATCCATCCATCCATCATCCATCATCCATCCATCCATCCATCCATCCATCCATCCATCCATCCATCCATCATCCATCATCCATCCATCCATCCATCCATGGATGTTTCTCTTTCTTAGGATTGCTCTCCCCCATCCCAGCTGGGTTTTTCCTGAATCCCACAAAAACCATCATCCCCAAATCCCCGTAGAGAGGAGGCAGGGGGAGCATCTTTGAAGAAAGGAGGAAAAAGCAGGAAAAGGGAGACACATCCCAAAGGAACGTCCCCAGTGCTGCCTCAGTTTCCCGAGATCCTATTCCCACTCCATCCCCTCTCCATCCCCGCTCCATCCTCTGTCTATTCTCACTCCATCCTCTCTCCATCCCCACTCCATCCTCTCTCCATCCCCACTCCATCCTCTCTCCATCCCCTCTCCATCCTCTCTCCATCCCCTCTCCATCCCCTCTCCATCCCCTCTCCATTCCCGCTCCATCCCCTCTCCGTTCCCGCCCCGTTCCCGCTCCGTTCCCGCTCCCGGTGCCTTTAATTCCCGTTTTCCCGGCGCAGGCCCGGCCCCTCCGGTGACACAGCAGCGCCGGCGCGGGGCCGGGCGGAGCGCGGCGAGGCTGTGGCCGGAGCGGGGCCGGGCCGGGCCCTCCGCCGCTCATGGCCCTGCCCGGGGCCCGCTCCGCCCGCCCGGAGCCCGGGGAGAGCCCGGCCCTGAGCCCGCAGCGCCGCCGGTGCGTCCGGGGGAGCCCCGGGAGAGGGGCACGGGGGGTCCGGGCGTGCGGGACCGCGGGGAGGCTCCGGTGCGTCCCGGGGGAGCGGGAGCGGGGATGGGGGCACCGGGGGAGGCTCCGCCCGCCCCGAGCACGGGGACAGCCCGGCCCTGCCGAGCCCGCAGCGCCGCCGGGGCGTCCCGAGGGTCCCGGAGAGGGGAACCGTGGAGAGGGGATTCGGGAATTGGGGAATGGGAATGCGGGATCTGGGGATGGAGGATGCAGGGAGCGGGAACCGGGAATGGGGAACCGGGGATGGAGGAACCGGGGATGGAGGAACCGGGGACGGAGGATTCGGGAACCGGGGATGGAGGAACCAGGAACGGAGGATTCAGGAATAGGGGATGGAAGATGTGGGAACAGGGGATGGAGGAACCGGGGATGGAGGAACCGGGGATGGAGGGTGGCGGGAATAGGAAATGAAGGCTCCCGGGATGGAGGAACCGGGGATGGAGGATTCGGGAATAGGGAATGGAGGAACCGGGGATGGAGGAACCGGGGATGGAGGACGCGGGAATAGGGAATGTAGGCTCCGGGGATGGAGGATTCGGGAATAGGGAATGAAGGCTCCGGGGATGGAGGAACTGGGGATGGAGGCTCGGGGAATGGAGGATGAGAGCGGCGGGGACAGACGCAGGGGGATGCGGGGAGCGGGAATGGGGAATCCGGGAAGAGGGGATGGAGGATGAGAGCGGCGGGGCTGGAGGATTCGGGAATAGGGGATGGAGGATTCGGGAATGGAGAATTCAGGAACCGGGGCTGGAGGATTTGGGAACCGGGAATTGAGAATTCGGGAACCGGGGCTGGAGGATTTGGGAACTGGGAATTGAGAATTCGGGAACCGGGAATTGAGAATTCGGGAACCGGGGCTGGAGGATTTGGGAACTGGGAATTGAGAATTCGGGAACCGGGGCTGGAGGATTTGGGAACTGGGAATTGGGAATTCGGGAACCGGGAATTGAGAATTCGGGAACCGGGGCTGGAGGATTCGGAGAGCGGGGCTGGCAGCTGCGGATACCGGCACCCTCCATCCCCGGAGCCCTGGAGGACGCGGGGACCGGGGCTGGGGGTGCCGGTACCGGGAATGGGGGGTGCCGGTACAGAGAATAAGGGATGCCGGTACAGAGAATAAGGGATGCCGGTACCGGGGATGGGAGATGCCGGTACCGGGGATGGGAGATGCCGGTACCGGCGAGGGAAACGCGGCCCTACCGGCTCCCCCCTCCCCGTGCGCACCCCGAACCGGCTCCCCCCGCCCCGCCCCGCTCCCCCCGCGCCGTTCCCGGTTCCCGGGGGGCTCTCGGGGGCACGGCGCGTTCTCCCCCCGCCGCGGCCGGGGCGGGGCCGGGATCCGGACGGGGGGGATGGCGGCGGGAAGGGCTCCGGGAGGGGCCCCGGGGCCGCTGCAACCCCCCTGTGGGGCTGTCCCCGCCGGTAACGTGTCCCCCCCGCGACAGCGAGCGGAGCAGAGCGGCCCCGGCCCCCGCGGAAAAGCCCTGAGGGAGGCGGGAGCCGGCGGCGAGGAGGAGGAGGAGGAGGAGGAGGAGGGGGAGGAAGCGAGGGAAGGAGCCAGGGGAAAACAGGAGCGGGAAGAGCTCGGAGCGGAGCCCGGGAGCGGCCGGAGCGCGCCGGTGAGTGCGGAGCGTCCCCGTGTCCCCCGGGGTGTCCTGTCCGTGTCCCTGTGTCCCTCTGTCCCTGCGTGTGTCCCTCTGTCCCCCTGGGTGTCTCTCTGTCCCTCCGGGTGTCCCCCTCTCCCTGTGCGTGTCCCTCTGTCCCCCTGCCTGTCCCTGTCCGTGTCCCCCTGTCCCTCTGGGTGTCCATCCCCGCGAGGCCCCACCGTGCCCAGGCTCAGCCTGAGGGACGCTGAGGGAGGCCACAGGGGGGGTGACATTCCAGCGACATTCCTAGCAACATTCCCAGGCCCCATCCTTCCCCCCATAAACTGGGGGAAGGAGCGGCCAGAGCCCTTCCCAAGGATCTTCCCGGCCCTTGTCCCTCTGTCCCCGCAGGAGGACAGCCGGACACCCCCGCAGCCAACACCGGACCCGCCACCCCTCGTCGGCGACACCGCGCCTCCCTTTCCCGCTGGAATTCCGCTTCCCGGCAAACCCCATCCTCTCCTCCTCCTCCTCCTCCTCCTGCTCCGGCTGCCACCGGCGGTGTCACCGCAGGGCCACCAGCGGAGTGTCCCCGCATGGTGCAGCCGTGAGCGGCGGCGTTAAGATGGTGAGAGCTGCCCGGGCCGGGCCGGGCGGGGAGCAGCGGCATGGACACCGGCCCGGCCGCCTAGGGAACGATGGACTCGCGGAGCCGCCGGGATGCGCAGCGCACGGAGCGGCCCGGCCCCGGCACCGGCACCGGCAGCGCCAACACCGGCACCGGCACCGGCAGCGGCCCTAGCGAGGGCGAGGGAGAGCGGGAGCGCATCCGCGGCCGCATGAGGATGGTGATCGGGCAGCTCGAGGGCATCCTGCGGGAGCTCAAGGAGGTGGCCAAGGAGCTCCGCGAGGTGGGGAAATCCCGGGATAACGCTGAGCATGAAAAGGGAAGGGGTTGGAGCGTGTTTGGCCGTTCCTGGCTCGGGATGGGGCAGCGGCGGGGGGGATTTCCCTGAGGTGGATTTCCAAAAAAAAGAAGGAAATTCGGGAGTCCCTCTCCAAAAGACAGGAGGAAATTCGGGTGTCCCTCTCCAAAAGACAGGAGGAAATTCGGATCTCCCTGAGCTGGATTTCCAAAAGAGAGGAGGAAATTTGGAAGTCCCTGAGATGGATTTTCAAAAGAGAGGAGGAAATTCAGCTGTCTCTAGGCTGGCTTTCCAAAAAAGAGGAGGAAATTTGGGCGTCCCTGAGCTGGATTTCCAAAAGAGAGGAGGAAATTTGGAGACCCTGAGGTGGATTTCCAAAAAGAGGGAGGAAATTTGGGAGCTCCTGAAGTGGATTTCCATAAAAAGGAAGAAATTCGTATCTCCCTGGGCTGAATTCCCATAAGAGAGGAGGAAATTTGTCAGAGAGGAGGAAATTTAGATGTCCCTGAGGTGGATTTCGAAAAGAGAGGAGGAAATTCAGGAGTTCCTGAGGTGAATTTCCAAAAAAAAGGAGGAAATTCGGATCTCCCTGGGCTGGATTTCCAGAAGAGAGGAGGAAATTTGAGTGTCAGAGAAGAGGAAATGTGGATGTCCCTGAGGTGAATTTCCAAAAGAGAGGAGGAATTTCAGGCGTTCCTCATTGGTGGCTCCAAGGTGAGGCGGATTGAGGTCCCCTCAGGGCCACCAAAGTGTCCTGGATTTGTGACATTGGGGTGTCCCCATGGAGGATTTGGGAATGTCCATCCCAGTGTCCATCTCTGCTCAGGGCCACCAAAGTGTCCTGGCAGTTGTGGCATTGGGGTGTCCCCATGGAGCCACCATGGAACCTTTGGAATGTCCCTGGCTGGTGGCTCTGAGCCAAGGTGGGATCATGGATTGGGCCCACTCAGGGCCACCAAAGTGTCCTGAACTTGTGACATCCTGATTTTCCCAGTCTCCCTCCTTCCTTCCCATCCCTTTGCATCCAGAATCATTCCCGGGCGTTCTGTGCTGGGGAAAACGATGATTAAAATCCTTGGATGGAAAAATCCAGTTCAAATCCCCCAAAAATTCCCATGGGAAGGGCCCATCCTGTCTGGAATCTCAGGAATGGGATCAAAGGGGTTCCCTCCCAGCCTTTTCCCTGGAAAAATCCTGATGGTGATTCTCCTTGGGAATAAATCCCCTAATAATGCTGAGATCAATAGGGGATTAACTGGGAATGCTCGGGAAGGTCCAGGGATTGTTATCCCAAAAATAACAGCTTGGGGAGAGGGTTGGGAATTATTTAGGAGCAGTGTTTTGGGGAATTTTGGGAGCTGGATTTGGGGGATTTTGGAAATAGCTTTGGGGATTTTGGGGAGCAGTGTTTTGGTGGATTTGGGAGCTGGGTTTGTGGGATTTTAGGAGCAGTTTTGGGGAGATTTTGGGAGAAGTTTTGGGGGGATTTTGGGCATAGTTTTGGTGGAATCCAGGCCTGGATCTCTCCATCCTGGCCTTGGATTGACTTCCAAATCCTCTTCCCAAATCCCTGTGGTGATGGAGGGGCCATCAGATCCCATCCTTTGATCCCATTGGAATTCAAACCCTTGATCCCATCAGATCCCATCCCTTTGATCACATTGGATCCCACCAAATCCCATAGTTTGATCCCACTGGATCTCAAACTATTGATCCTATCAGATCCCATCCCTAGGATCCCATCAGATCCCTTCTTTTGATCCCATTGGATCCCATCCATTGAATCCCATCAGATCCCATCCCTTTGATCCCAATATCTCAACCTTCTGACCCCATCAGATCCCATCCCTTGGATCCCACCGGATCCCACCCTTCTGATCCCAGCCCAAAATCCAGGATCTGGAGCCACCAATCCCAACTCCCAGCTTGGCCTACAGCCAAAATTCCCAAAATCCCATAAAAACAAGGATGGGGCTCCAGCTGTCCCACAACTGCCTGAGCTGGGTGGGAACATCCAGATAGGATTGAATTGGGAAGCTCCTGGGAATTCCCCCCAGTTCCTTGGGAACATCCCTAGGGATTCAACCCAAACCTCCTCCCCTGTTTATGTGGGGAAAAATCCCCTGTGATTCCCTGGGGGATAAATCCCACCAATTCCCTGGGAATATCTCCAGGGATTCATCCCAAACACCCTCATGTGCTTGAAGGGAAAAATTCCCCCCAAAATCCCTCATCCCAAACCTCCTCCCCTGCTTGTGGAGGACGAATCCTTCCCAGTTTCCTGGGAATTTGTCCCCTACAAGTAGGAAACTGGGTTTAGGATGAATCCCTGGGGATGTTCCCAGGGAACTGGGAAAGGATTTTCCCCCCTATAAACAGGGGAGGACATTTGGGGTGAATCCCTGGGAATATTCCTGGGAAATCGGGGGAATTTTTCCCCCTCCAAGCTGGAAAAGCTCTGCCAGCCTTGGTGAGGGAGGAAAAGAGGGGGAGCAAATCCCAAATCCTTCTTTCCGTGTTAATCCCCCGCGGGAGCCGAGTGTCATCGGGGGATTTAACCCCTGGCTTAAAATAGGGAATGATCCTAAAAATAGCCTGGAGTGACACTAATCCTGTGATGGGGACAGCCAAAAGTGACACCAATCCTGGGATGGGGACGGGACTGGGATTGGGATGGGGACAGCTGTGACTGACATCAATCCCAGGATGGGGACAGGATTGGGATTTGTCTGGAATGGGGACAGCCGTGACACCAGTCCTGGGATGGGGCTGGTATTAGGATTGGGATGGGGACAGGACTGGGATGGGGACAGGACTGGGATGGGGACAGGGTTGGGATGGGGACAGTGACAAGTGACACCAGTCTTGGGATGGGGACGGGACTGGGAAGGCAATGGCCATGAGTGGCACCAATAATGGCTGATTTGGATTGGGATTGGGATACACTTCCTGCTGTCCCTGCTCGATCCCGGTCCCTTCGGTGAGACTGGGAAGGGACCTCAGGTGACAGGGACACGCTGGCCCTGTCCCAGAGCTGAAATTCCTGTTGGGAACAGAGGGGATCCTGTTCCAGCAGAACCATTTGGTAACGGGATATTCCCAAAGATTCCCAGCCTCCTTCCCAATTTTTCCTTGTCCCAAAAATAAAGAGGTCAGAAAATACCTTTTTTTACTCTCTTTCGCAAGTTTAGCCCTTCCTTTCCCAGAAAAGAAGAAAAAATAAAAGGGAAAGGGGTCTGGAAAGGGAAAAAGGAGTTTTCCTGATTTCCAGGCATCCCTGGGGATATTCCCAACAAGCTTCAAAGCCAAAGCTTGAGTGATGGAGGGATCCCTCTATCTCTGGAAGTTTTGGGGTGGGAAAACAACACAGAAATCCAAGGGGAGGAGTTGGGACCATCCATCCATCCATCCATCCATCCATCCATCCATCCATCCATCCATCCATCCTTCATCCATCCATGGATCCATCCATCCATCATCCATCCATCCTTCATCCATCCATCCATCCATCCATCCATCCATCCATGGATCCATCCATGGATCCATCCATCCATCCATCCATCCATCCATCCATCCATCCATCCTTCATCCATCCATGGATCCATCCATCCATCATCCATCCATCCTTCATCCATCCATCCATCCATCCATCCATCCATCCATGGATCCATCCATGGATCCATCCATCCATCCATCCATCCATCCATCCATCCATCCATCCATCCATCCATCATCCATCCATCCATCCTTCGATCCATCCATGGATCCATCCATCCATCCATCCATCCATCCATCCCGTGTCCATCTCTCTCTCCGCAGGTCGTGTCCCAGATTGACCGCCTGACGTCGGACTTCGCTCTGGACCTGGAGCCGGACGCTTGGACTCCGGCCACGGCCAGCAGCACGTCCAGCAGCGACCGGGGCGGCGCCAGCCTTGAGCTGGGCCCGCTGGACTTCGCCGCCTCCGACATCCTCTCGGACAGCTGGGAATTCTGCTCCTTCCTGGACGCCTCCACGCCCTCCGACCCCGGCGACTGCCCGGAGCCCCCGCGGCCGCCGCCGGCCCGGCTGATGAACGGGGGGGTCCCCGTGGCCAATGGCCCCCGTGGGGGTGGGGGGACCCCGGATTCCTCCAGCGAGGAATGTTTTGGGAGTGCCACTGTTCCCAAAATCCCGGCCCAGCGGCCGGCGGGGACGCGGGAACGCGTCCGCTTCAGTGACAAGGTGCTCTACCACGCCCTGTGCTGCGACGACGACGGTGACGCCGATGACGGTGCCGACATTCCCGACGATCCCGCCAGGAAGGGGCCTCGGGAGCAGCTTCCAAGGAACCCGGGCGTGATCCCGATCCGCAGGGCCACGAGGAACAGCAGCACCCAGACCGTGGCCGATAAGAGCACGCAGACGTTGCTGCCGTACGTCCCAGCCAGGCAGAGAATTCCCAACAAAAACTGAGCCCGGATCCGGGTTTGGAAAGGGTTTGGGGGAGGGGGAAAATCCCTGGGAAAGGGGCTGGAAAAGATCTATATATAAATATAAATATATATTTCAATAAATCCGTACTCCTCATAAACGCCGAGTGAGAAGGTGGCAACAAATATCCCAATATCGCCGTATCCCAGTATCTCAATATCCTGATATTCCAATATCCTGACGGTTTTCCAGGCTCAGGGAATTTTAAATGATTTTTTTTTACTGGATCGAAGGAGCTCAATAAATCATCCAGCACAGAGAAATTCCATCATGACACGGATGTGCCAGGAGGGGCCAGCCTCCATTCTGGAGGGCAGGAATGGGGCACAGATTGGAATGTGGGAATGCTGGAGGGGTGGCAGGATCAGGGAGGAGGAATTTCCCTTCTCTGGGATGTGTTATCCCTGTTTGGTTTAGGGAAAATCAGCGGGGTCGGACATTTCTGGCTGAGGGGATTTGGGAGGGCTCCAGGATGTCACTGGAATTTCAGTGGAATATCATTCCCAACTCCAAGAGGAACAACAAGGGGGTCACCAAAACCCCCAGGAATGAGGACCTGTCTTTGGGAACTCCTTCCCCCTGAATTCCCAACTTTTCCGGCAGAAATATCCCTGACCTCGAGTCCTGCATCTGTCTGAAAAAAGTCCCGCTTTTCCTGAGCTCCCTAATCCTGCTTTTCCACATCCAAATGCTGATTTTTCAGGGAAAGAAATCAGGTCCTGCTTGGAAACGAAGGAATCTAGAGCTCCAAATCCACCCTGGGCGTTTTTCCGAGGTATCCAAAGGGGTCGGACCAGCAGCTGTTCCCAGGACAATGTTCCCGTGTCCTTCCCGCCAGCGCCTCATCCCGCAGGGACACGTTTCCATCCCAGAGCATTCCTGGCACGAGGCTTTTCCAAGATTTTTTTGAGCCAAAAACACCACCTCAGCTCCTGATGGTCAATCCAGGTGGGAAGAGCTGCATTGCCGAGCAGCTTTGGGGTGGGGAGCAGCTGGGACTGACCATCCATCCATCATCCATCCCAGTGTCATCCCAGAGCCAGGACTGCAGGATATGCAGAATTCCTCTCAATCCGACCCCAGTCCAAGCAGGGTGAAACGAGCTTTTCCCCCAAATGCTGCTGGATCTGACATTTTATTTTTCGGGACTGCTGGGGAGGAGCAGCCTGGGACCATCCTGCGTTCCCACAGGAATATCCCACACTCTGTCCCGATGCCAGGGATGGACACGGTGCTCCCAGGGAGCTCTGTTATCCCGGCCACCTCCAGGACACCAGGCATGGGTGGGCAGAGCCTGGAGCGCTGTCCTGGCAGGGACCGGGCTTGGCACATCCCCAGCTACCAGCAGGATCTGGGAACAGGGACCATGACGAGGACACGGCCGGGAGAGCCTTGCGGGCGACTGTTGTCTACGGGAGGGTGGCTGTCCCCAATGGCCCCACAGCTGGCCTCGATGTCCCCATGGCTGGCCACGATGGCCCCACGGCTGGCCCTGATGGCACCGCAGTTGTCCCCAATGGCCCTGTGGCCAGCCAAGATAGCCCCACCCCACTGGCCCTCATGTCCCCAAGGCCAGACCCATTGGCCCCACAGCTGGCCCTGATGGCCCCACAGCTGGCCCTGATGGCCCCATGGCTGGCCCTGATGGCCCCACAGCTGGTCCCGATGGCCCCACGGCTGGTCCCGATGGCCCCACGGCTGGCCACAATGGCCCTGTGGGGGCTTCCCACAGCCCTTGGAAGCTCCTGGGCTCCAGGGATCACGAGGAGTGGGTAAAGAGGGGATCTGAGGGCGTGGCCACATGGGTGTGGCTGTAAGGGGCGGAGCCACTTTTCATTCAGGCCGGATATCAAATCCCAGGATGGAGCCACCATCTATCCCTCTCCATCCCAGCCTGAGGCCGGCACGCTTCTCCCGGGCTGGATTTTGGGAATGTTCTCCCACCAGGATGCTGAGCTCAGGGAAGGACAACCAAAAACCATCCCCCACAGGGGATTCAGGAAGGGCTTTGGGAAGGATCCCCTGGGAATTCCCAGCCTATGGGGAAGGATTCCCCAGGAATTCCCACCCCATCTTGCCAGCGGGATTTAATTTAGGAGCAAGCTCAGGCATCCCTCTGGGATTTTCCTCCTCATGATGGGGCTCCAACAGGCCCTGGAAATCTTTTCCTCTGGGAATCCCAACCCTTACACCGTTCCCAGCCAAACCCCGTAGAGCACACGGAGCTGGGAGGGATCGACCAACACGGTCCCAAATTTATTTGTCAAGGCACGAGAAACCCTCCAGATCCCGGATTTTAAAGGACTCCACCCAAGGAGCCCTCAGGGACTTCCCGTGCTCCGGGACAGCAGCACTCAGGGTGTCCCCACGTCCCCAACAGTGCTGGGGGGACCCTGGGACGCACCCGGAGCCCCCAGTCCCACGGGAATGACGAGCTCAGGATGTCCCCAGAGGCGTCCCCACAGCAGGACCTCACCCGGCCAGCGGGTGCCCCCTTCCCAAAAACGCCCCGGGATCATTCCTGGTGGGACAAACCCCTCCGGGATCCAGCGGTTAAGGCCAGGACAAGTCCAGAGGGAGTCGGGGAGCGGGAAAAGGAGCGCGGGGAAGGGGCTCCTGGAGCCCCCCGCGCCCCAGCCACCATTCCCGAGGCTCCGGGCTTGGAAAGGGCAGGGAAAGGCGCCCGGGGCAGCACCAGAGTAGGGAACGGGGAATGTCCCCCTGGGATGGACACGCAGAGGGACACAGGGACACCGGGCAGATCCTCACCCCGCCTTTCCCGGGAAGGACGGGAGGCGGGGAACGGGAATGGGGTGGGGCAGGCGGCAGCTTCGGGTCCACCCTCCAGGACACCCCGGGGGTGTCACCGCCCAGAAGTGTCACCACCTCGGGGGTGTCACCGCCCAGGGGTGTCACCGGTCTGGAGGTGTCACTGCCCCGGGGGTGTCACCGGCCTGGAGGTGTCACTGCCCCGGGGGTGTCACCACCCCAGGGTTGTCACTGGCTCGGAGGTGTCACCACCTCGGGGGTGTCACTGCCCAGAGGGGGTGTCACCGACCCCGGGGTGTTGCTGTCCCGGGGGTGTCACCGGCCTGGAGGTGTCACCGCCCCGGGGGTGTCACCGGCCTGGAGGTGTCACCGCCCCGGGGGTGTCGCCGCTGGCTCGGGGACAGGCGGGCGGGGCCGGGGCTGCCGTCAATCGATCTCCTGCTCCCGACCTGGGCGGGGGAAAGGGAATTGAGAGGGAAAACATGGAACTGCCGGCACGGGGAAGGGAACTGCCGGGATGGGATTGATAAATCAACAGATTAATGAACTAATGAACTAATAAATCAATAGAGTAATGAAATAATGGATTAATGGATTAATGGATTAATGGATTATCAAATCAATAAATCAACAAATAAATGAATTGATAAATGAATAAATAAATTGATAAATTAATACATTAATGGATTAATGGATTATTGGGGCCGCAGCTTGGAAAACTCTGGATCCTTTTCCAACCCCAGCAATTCCCATCATGCCAGAAAATCCATGGAAACCCCAAAAAACCCCCAAATTCCTTCCAGGGTTGGGTGTGGGGAGGCTTTTCCCCATCCAGAGTGGCCAGGAAAAGAAGGGATGCAGGAGCCACTGGATGCCAGGAGAAAATGGGAAAAACTGGGGAAAATCATGAAAAACTGGGAAATGGGGAAATGGAAAACCATAATCTGGGAAAAGCTGATAGAAAACCCATGAGAAAACGAAAATAGGGGGGGGGGGAAATACCCCTTGAAACCTGACAAATGTTTCCCATGCAGATTTTAGGGAGAAAATAGGAATTATCCCGGATTTGCCAGAAATATCCACTCACCCTCTCTGCTCTCAGTGTTTTCCAGCAGCTGCAGAGCTGGAAAAAGAGAAAAACATCTTGTTATCAATCCTATCCCATTCCCAAAGGAAACGGCCCCAAAATCCCATTTTTGGGGGATAAACCCCAAAAGCGACC
This sequence comes from Molothrus aeneus, assembly GCF_037042795.1. Taxonomy (NCBI): domain Eukaryota; kingdom Metazoa; phylum Chordata; class Aves; order Passeriformes; family Icteridae; genus Molothrus; species Molothrus aeneus. The sequence goes on along the minus strand of NC_089658.1, from coordinate 3,153,221 downwards.
CCATTCCCAATTTCCCTACAGAATTCCCAGGGTTTGGTCCTGTGCCCGTGGATAAAGGGAATCCCCAGGAACATCATGGAGCTGCTGGATGCTGGGCAATTATGGAATTGGGAGGTTTGATTTGGGAATTCTGACATTTTATTAAGGAATTCTGTCATTAATTAAAGAATGGGAGGTTTTATTTGGGAATTGTGAGATTTTATTAAGGAATTGGGAGGTTTTATTACAGAATTCTGTCCTTTCATTAAGGAAATGGGAGATTTTATTCAGGAATTGGGAGATTTTATTAAGGAATGGGGAGATTTTATTAAGGAGTTGGGAGGTTTTATTTGGGAATTTGGAGGCTTTATTCGGGATTTTGAAGGTTTTTTTAAGGAATGGAGAGGTTTTATTTGGGTATTGGGAGATTTTATTAAGGAGTTGGGAGGTTTATTAAGGAACTGGGAGATTTTATTATGGAATTCTGTCATTTTATTAAGGAATTGGGAGGTTTGATTTGGGAGTTGGGAGATTTTATTAAAGTATTGGGAAGTTTATTAAGGAATGAGAAGGTTTTATTATGGAATGAGGAGGTTTATTAAGGAATAGGGAGGTTTTATTTGGGAATGGGGAGGTTTATCCAGGATCAGGAGTGTCAGAAAATCGGGAATAGGGAAGGGGCCACCCCGAACCAGGATGGGGCACCCACCTGTCTTGGGCTCCTCCCCCTCCTCATCCCGCTCCTCTGGCCCTGGAAAACAAGGATCCCGAGGTGGGAACCCCATTCCTGGGATTCTGGGGGTGCCCCTTGGAGCATCCTGGCCTTTCCAGGCCACCACATTCCCAAAAATCCCAACGGGAAAAGCCCCAGCTCCAAGGGACAGCCATGGGTTTGGCACAGCTAAAAACCACCTGGAGAGGGATCCCTGGATCCCCCAAAATTTGGGATACCCCAGACTGGGAGGCTCTTCCCTCCCTCCAGCACCCACCAGGACCCCAGGAAGTTCCCATCCCCTGCTGCTGTTCCTGGGAGCAAAATCCATGGAAAAATCCCATGGAAAAAGGAAATTCCCAAGAGAAACTGGGAGCAAAACCCATGGGGAAAAAACATGGGAAAAAGGTCATTCCCAAGGGAAACTGGGAGTAAATCCATGAAAAAATCCATGGAAAAAAGGTCTTCCCAAGAGAAACGGGGAGCAAATCCATGGAAAAAATCCATGATAAAAATGTCATTTCCAAGAGAAACTGGGAGCAAAATCCATGGGAAAAAAACATGGAAAAAAGGTCATTCCCAAGAGAAACAGGGAGCAAAATCCATGGAAAAAATCTGTGGAAAAAAGGTAATTCCCAAGAGAAAGTGGGAGCAAAATCCATGAAAAAAAGGCATTCCCAAGGGAAACTGGGAGCAAAATCCATGGAAAAAAAATATGGAAAAAAGGTCATTTCCAAGAGAAACTGGGAGCAAATCCATGGAAAAAAGGTAATTCCTAATAGAAACTTGGAGCATTTTTTTCCAAAATCCATTAAAAAAAAAACATTGAAAAAAGGTCATTCCCAAGAGAAACAGGGAGAAAAAATCCATGGAAAAAAGGTCATTCTTGAGGGAAACTGGGGGCAAACCCATGGAAAAAAGGTCATTCCCAATAGAAACTGGGAGCAAAATCCATGATAAAAAGACATGGGGAAAAGATCATTCCCAAGAGAAACAGGGAGCAAAAACCATGGAAAAAACCATGGGAAAAGGCAATTCCTGAGGGAAACTGGGAGCAAAATTCATAGGAAAAAAACCATGGAAAAAAGGCAATTCCCAATAGAAACTGGAAAAAAAAATCCATGGACAAAACCCATGGATAAAAGGTCATTCCTGAGGGTGGCAGAGCCATTCTGGGAGCTTTTTGGGAACAAATCCCCTGTGGTGCAAACACCACCCCATAAAACTGTGGAATATGACCCGAAATGGGAGAAGGCATCAGAGGTGTCCCAGCCATGGGAAAAGGGGACACGCGTGGCAGTGCCACCCCCTGGTGTCCCTCCGGTGCCATCCGTCCCCTCCCGGCCTTTCCCGGGATTCACCTGCGCGCTCCTCGTCCTCCCGGCAGCTCTCCCGGATCTTCTGGTGGCACACGAAGGCCAGGACGCCCAGCAGGGCCACCACGCACACGGCCAGGGCCACTGTCACCCACAGGGCCACCGCCGGGAATGCCAGGGGCTGGCCTTGCGGGGAGGGACGGAAAAGGGCCTGGATCAGCACCCGGGAATGGCAGCGGGACCCCATACCCAGGGTGACCCCACATCCGGAGGGACCCCATACCCAGGGTGACCCCATATCCGGAGTGACCCCATATCCAGGGTGACCCCACATCCGGGGTGATCCCACATCAGGGGTGATCCCATATCCGGGGTGATCCCACAACCAGGATGATCCCACCCCCGGGGTGATCCCCAATCTGGGGTGACCCCATATCCAGGGTGATCCCGTATCCAGGGTGATCCCATATCCAGGATGATCCCACACCCAGGGTGATCCCTCATCTGGGGTGATCCCATATCCAGGATGACCCCATATCTGGGGTGATCCAACACCCAGGATGCCCCAAAACCCAGGATGATCCAACTTTGAGGGTGATCCCACATCCAGGATGATCCAGGGTGACCCCACATCCAGGCTGGATCACAACCCAGCCCCAGGAACTGCTTCCTGGGGGCATGGAATGTCCCCGTGGAAGACTTAAGTGTCACCTGCTGCCACCCCCTGCCATGGCAGTGCCACCTCCCACTGTCCCAGGCTGCTCCAAGCTCTGTCCCACCTAGCCTGGGATCCAGGGACAGCCACAGTGCTCTGGGAATGCCAGCCCAGCCAGGAATCCCTTCCCAAGCTCTGGGTGGCTTTGGGTGGCAGTGCCACCTCACCCAGCCCTCCTGGGTGGCCCCCGGTCACCTTCCCCAGCCATGCTGGGTGCCCCCATGGTCACCTCCCCCAGCCTTCCTGGGTGCCTATGGGTGACACTGTCACCACGGCCACCTGCCCCACTGTCCCCTGAGTGGCTTTGGGTGCCAGTGTCACCTCCCCCAGCCCCTCCTGGCTGGCTCTGGGTGACAGTGCCACCTCCTCCAGCGGCTCTGGCTGTCAGTGTCACCTCCCCCAGTGCTTCCTGGCTGGCTCTGGGTGACAGTGCCACCTCCCCCAGCTCCTCCTGGCAGGCTCTGCACAGCAGTGCCACCATGGTCACCTCTCCAGCCCCTCCTAGCTGGCTTTGCATGGCACTGCCACCTCCCCCAACTATCTCAGCTGGCTTTGGCTACCACTGTCACCTCCCCCAGCCCTCCTGGGTGGCTCTGGGTGGCAGTGCCACCTCCCCCAGCCCCTCCAAGCTGGCTCTGGGTGGCAGTGCCACCTCCCCCAGACCTCCTGGCAGACTCTGGGTGGCAGTGCCACATCTCCCACCCCTCCTGGATGGCTTTGGCTGCCACTGCCACCTCCCCCAGCCCCTTCTGGCTGGCTTTGGGTGGCAGTGCCACCTCTCCTGGCTGGCTCTGGGTGGCAGTGTCCCCTCCTCAGCCCCTCCTGGCTGTCTCTGTGTGGCAGTGCCACTATGGTCACCTTGTCAGCCCCTCCTGGCAGGCTCTGGGTGGCAGTGTCCCCTCCCCAGCCCGGGCTCACCCGTGATGGTGACAGAGGCGTGGCCCTGCTGGCGCAGCGCGGCGTTGAGCACCAGGCACGAGTAGGTGACGCTGGGCTCCACCAGCACGCGCAGGACGCTGTGCACCTCGAAGAGCCCCTCCTCGTTGGCCACCTGCCACGTGGTGACGTTGGCAGTCAGGTTGGCACCCCGGCTGTCCTGCCACAGCACGCTGGCCTCGGGGTAGCCGCGGGACGCGTGGCACGTCACCTCGGCCACGTCGCCCGGCTTCAGGTCCTTGCTGGGCTCCAGGTGCACGCTGGGCTTGGAGTAGGGAGCTGTGGGGACAGGGGGGGACAGCAGTGAGGGCTGGGAACAGGAGTGGGGCCAGCCAGGATTGGGATGGGAATTTGCAGCTGCCGGGATTGGGATCTTCCAGCTGCCAAATCCATCCTCAGCTGAGGGTCACTGATGGCCAAGGTGGCCCTTCAGCCAGGAACCTCGGCAGGGCATGGATCACACTGCCCAGGGAACATTTTGGGGAGGTGCTGTGGGGGCCAGGCAGGGACCAGAGTAGGGATTGGGATGGGGATCCCTACCCAGCCAGGATTGGGATGGGAACTTGCGGCTGTCAGGATTGGGATCTTCCAGCTGCCAAACCCATCCTCAGCTGAGGAGTTCAGCAGGGCACAGATCACACTGCCCAGGGAATATTTTGGGAACAAGGAGGGACTGAAGTGAGGATTGGGATGGGGAGCTTGGCCAGCCCCATCAGGATGGGCTCTTCCAGCTGCTAAACCCATCCTCAGCTGAGGGTCACTGATGGCTGGCCAAAATGGCCCCTCTCTGTCACTCCCCCAGAAACATTTTGGGGAGGACCTGTGGGGGACAAGAAGGAATTGGAGAGAGGATTGGGATGGGGAGCTGGGCCAGCCCTGAGATGGGGCTAAACCCATCCTCAGCTGAGGGTCACTGCCAGCTGAGGCAGCCCCTCAGCCAGGAGCCTCAGCAGGGCATGGATCACACTGCCCAGGGAACATTTTGGGGACAAGGGGGGGACTGGTGTAAGGATTGGGATGGGGAGCTGGACCAGCCAGGATTGGGAGGGGATCTTGCAGCTGCCGGGATTGAGATCTTCCAGCTGCCAAACCCATCCTCAGCTGAGGGTCACTGCCAGCTGAGGCAGCCCCTCAGCCAGGAGCCTCAGCAGGGCACGGATCACACTGCCCAGGGAACATTTTGGGGACAAGGGGGCACCAGAGTGAGGACTGGGATGGGGAGCTGGACCAGCCAGGATTGGGATCTTCCAGCTGCCAAACCCATCCTCAGCTGAGGGTCACTGCTGGCCAAGGTGGTCCTGCAGCCAGGAGCCTCAGCAGGGCACGGATTGCACTGCCCAGGGAACATTTTGGGGCGGCACAGCCACCACTCCCCATCTCCAGGGGCTCTCACCTGCCACCTGCAGCGCGACGGCGGCGCTGTCGTAGTCGCGCACGCGCACGAAGCAGGTGAAGCTGCCCTCGTCGGCGATGCGCACGCGGCGCAGCAGCAGGGACACGTTGCCCCGCTGCAGCTGGTCGTAGAAGAGCGCCGTGCGGTTGGCGTAGCCGCGGCCCTGGTCCTGCAGCCGGTCCTGGCCGCCGGAGAATTCGTGCACCACGCGCTTGGTGTCCGTCAGCTGCCAGATGAGGCTCAGCTCGGCCACGCTGAAGTTGGCCTCGGGAGAGAAGGAGCACAGCAGGGTGGCGTCGTGGCCAAACAGGGCCACCACGGGCTCCTCCGGCACCTGGATCTCCATGGCGCCTGCGGGAGGGGATGGGGACAAGCTGTGACAGCTGCAGGAGAACTTCCTGATGTGGGATTCTGCACCTGGATGGTGGCTGAGAAAATTGACGGATGCCCGTGGGAGGGACATGTGGGCTGGTGGCTGTCCCCAGGACTGTCCCCAGCTATGCCACCCTGCTGGAAGGGGGACAGTCCCACATCCAGCACCAAACTGGGGCACCTACAGCTGCCAGGAGCAGCCAGGAGCACCAAAACATGGATAACATCCAAGCAATGCCCATGGGAGGGACACATGGGCAGGTGGCATCTCAGGACTGTCCCCAGCTATGCCACCTTGCTAGAAGGGGGACAGTCCCATATCCAGCACCAAACTGGGGCACCTACAGCTGCCAGGAGAAGCCAGGAGCAGCCATGGGCACCCAAACCTGCTCAAGGGCACAGAGCCCAGGTTGTCCCCACAGGGACAGGACGGCTGGTGGCAGTGCTGGGGACACAAGTCCCCAGGAGGAGCCAGCCCTGGCCAGGCTGGCAGCGCTAGGTGGCACCAGTGCTCCAGCACGGTGCCAGCTGGGGTGGCACAGCACGATTCCAGCTCATCCCAGTGCCCTGGCAGGATTCCAGCTCATCCCAATAACAAGGCAAGGGAAGGGATAACAATGAATACCAGGAGCCAGCCTGGCTGGAACTGAGGTGGCACTGCCAACTGCTCTCCTCGGAAGGGGGATCCGCCAGGACTGAGTGACCCCGGTGGGAAGGAGCTGTCCCCTGCCAGGAGCTGTCCCCTGCCAGGAGGTGCCACCCAAGGCTGTCACCCCATGGAGCACAAATCCAGGAGAAACACCCAGTGGGAGATGCCAGCTCAGGGCACGGCTCTGTCGGGACATGGGGGGCACTGGGGACATCTCCTGCGGGGTGGTGCCACCAGCCCCACTCACCTGCCAGGCCGAGTGCCAGGATGAGCAGCGGGAAGGGCATTCTTGGCATGGGAAAGGCCAGGATGAGAAAGCAGGAGCGCGAATCCTGGTGGGGAGGATCCTCTCTGGGAACCCAGAGCTGAGGGAAAACACAAGGAAAGGCTGGGATGGTGCTGGGATGGAGGGACAGAGCAAGGGAAGGGAACAGGCTGGGGATCCCACGGCATTCCCAGGGATCCCACACCAACCATTCCTAGGGATCCCAGGGCATTCCCAGGGATCCTACACCAGCCATTCCCAGGGATCCCATGGTATTCCCAGGGATCCCACACCAGCCATTCCCAGGGATCCCATGGTATTCCCAGGGATCCCATGGTATTCCCAGGGATCCCACACCAGCCATTCCCAGGGATCCCACGGCATTCCCAGGGATCCCACTGCAGCCCTTCCCCAGGATCGCAGGGCAGCCATTCCCAGGGATCGCACTGCAGCCATTCCCAGGGATCCTGGGGATCCCACACCAGCCAATCCTGGGGAGCAGCACCCCATCAGACACCACCCCCAGGAAGGGGTTCAGCTTCAGCCTGGCACAGCCAGAGGCATTGCTGCATTCCTGGCACTGACGGAGCCAGCTGTGCCCCAGGGAAGCCATGTGAGCCCCTTCCCTTCCCTTCCCTTCCCTTCCCTTCCCTTCCCTTCCCTTCCCTTCCCTTCCCTTCCCTTCCCTTCCCTTCCCTTCCCTTCCCTTCCCTTCCCTTCCCTTCCCTTCCCTTCCCTTCCCTTCCCTTCCCTTCCCTTCCCTTCCCTTCCCTTCCCTTCCCTTCCCTTCCCTTCCCTTCCCTTCCCTTCCCTTTTCATCTTTCCCAGCTGTTCCCTGCATTGCTGGCCCGCTCAAGCCCCGTGCTCCAAGAGGAGCTCCCAGGGGCCGGGATTTCGCTCCAAGCCCAACGGGAGCAGCTCCAAGGGACAGGGCTGCGGATTCCCGGCAGCTCCGGGGCAGCAGCGAGGCTCATCCCTGCCCACAGAAGCTCCAGGATGTGTGCCCGGAGCAGGGGAGTTAAAGCGGAGATGGAGGCACAGAAGGTGAGGGCAGAGTGCCCGGCCCCGCTGGATTCCCGAGGAGCCGCAGCGTGACCCGAACCAGCTCCGGGCAGCGGCGCCACTGCAGGGCCCTCCCTGTCCCCTGCCGGGTCCCACTGTGTCCCCTCCCTGTCCCCTGCCGGGTCCCACTGTGTCCCCTCCCTGTCCCCTCTCCGGTCCCACTGTGTCCCCTCCCCGGGTCCCACTGTGTCCCTTCCCTGTCCCCTGCCGGGTCCCACTGTGTCCCCTCCCCGGGCCATGCCAGCCCATCCCAGGGTCCCGCTGGGATCTGTAGGGTCCTGTGCCTGTGGGGTCACGGCACTGCCACATCTGTAGGGTCACGGCACTGTCCCTCCCTGTGCCAGCTCATCCCAGGGTCCCGCTGTGTCTCCTCCCTGTCCCATCCCATCCCAGAGTCCCCCTGTATCCTGTTCCCTGTCCCAGCACATCCCAGTGTCCCTGCTGCGTCCTGTCCCTGTCCCCTCCCTGTGCCATCCCATCCCAGGGTCCCACTCCATCCCCTCTCTGTCCCATCCCATCCCATGGTGTCGTTGTGTCCCCTCCGTGTCCCCTCCCTGTCCCAGCCCATTCCAGGGTCCCTGCCCAGAGCCCCTGGCATTGGCACCCCCCCCCCCCGCCGTGGGGTCATGGCACTGCCACCCCTGTGGCTCCCACGGAGAAACTGAGGCAGAAAGAGGGGAAAAAGGTCCAGGGAATGGGGGAAACTGGGGCACAAAGAGGAAACTGAGGTATGGGGGAAACTGAGGCACAGGGAATGGGGAAACTGACACACAAGTGGGAAACGGGCACAGGGGGAAACTGGGGCATAGGGAATGGGGGAAACTGAGGCACAAGGGGAAAAGTGGGGCACAGGGAATGGGGGAAACTGAGGCACAAGGGGGGAAACAGACACAGGGAATGGAGGAAATTGAGGCACAGGGAATGGAAGAAACTGAGACATAAGAGGAAACTGAGGCTCAAGGGGAAACTGGTGCACAGGGAATGGGGGAAACTGAGGCACAGGGAATAAGGAAACTGAGGTAAAAGGAGGGGAACTGAGGCACAAGGGGAAACTGAGGCCCATTTCTACGCCAAGAGCCCTAAGAATGCTTCCCCTCTCCTTCCCTCCTGAGCATGAGGCAAAACGAACAATTCAGGATTTTTCCCACCCCCTGTCCCAAACTTTTCCCAACCAAACCCATCCCAGGGAGCCAGGAAGGAGGGAAAAGGCGATGGGGGGAGAGGGAAACCCCAACTCATCCCCCTTGGAACCCTTCCCTTTTCCTGGGGACATTGAACAAATCCTCTCTTCCCTACAGTTCTGCCAGGCTGGCTCAGGGGGTCACAGGAAGGTGACACCCGTGTCCCCAACCCTCCTGCTGCCACCACCGTGCTGTGACTCAGTTTCCCCAAGCCTGGTGTGGGACCCCCAAGACCTCAAGTGGGGATAGAAGGAATCCCACAAAACTTCCCTCCAGAAAGCCCAGGGATAATTCAATCCCCCAGAACCACACCTCACCCGTTCCCTGTTTTTTTTATAATCCCAAATTATCCCCCGGGTCCAGGGAAAAGTCCTTGCCTCCCACTGACCATTTGCAAGCCCCAAGGAAACTGTTAACCCTTTCAGTGCTTCAATCCTCACTCGAGTGAGAGAAAGGAACAAGATGTAAAAGAACAACATGAAGACATGGATGAAAAAGAAGTCCCAGATGGGAGGAATGAGGAGATGCCTTAATTTAAGGGTTAAAATCCTCTTGTAAGCTATGGAAAAAATACTCTTTTTCCCTATAACACATGAAAGTATAGGGAGATGAAGGGTTCAAATTAATATTGAGAAAAGGCCTCCATATTAAAGTAAGCAGAAGTTTAAACAGAGAAAAAGAAAAGAGTGATGAGACCCTGTGCCCCCAGGAAGGAAAAGAAACAGATCTCTGTTCCCAGAGATGAAGATCATTTTAGAGATAGATAATGAGAACTTTTACCTTTAAACAGCTCATCTTTAAAACAATACCCCACAAGTGAGCACAACCCATAAACAAGATGTGGGAAGGCTTGTAGGAAATAATAGGGGCTTCAGGATAACAAATAATAAATTTTCAGGTAATAAATTTCCCCAGGCAGCTGTTATTTGTAAAAGAACCATGAGAGAACTCACAAAAAATTCTCCATAACATCAACAAGAAAGACTTCTCTCCTTAAGTGAACTAAAGAAAGATCATTTTAGAAGTAATAAACTAAATAAAAATGTAATTTTTGGGGTGCCTGGGTCAGGCCCCCCTCTGTCCCTCTCCTCGAGCCAAGAGCCAGGCTCTGCTCAGGACTATTTTTAGGTCCTGCTCAAGTTGTGGGCGTGCAGCAGCAACGCCTCACGTGGGACTCTGTGGGGATGGGGTGTGGAAAGATGGGACACAGCAACCAAATCCCATCGGGGGTTCAGGGTGGGGTGTTTGGGGCTAGGAAGGGACGAGGATTCAGGGTGACACCTGGCAGGAGGAAGGGATGAGGATTTGGGGTGATACTGGGAGGTAGAAGGGATTTGGGGTGCAATACTGGGAAGGAGAAAGAGATGAGGATTTGGGGTGCAATACCAGGAGGAGGAAGGAATGAGGATTTGGGGTGATACTGGGAAGGAGGAAGGGATGAAGATTTGGGGTGCAATATGTGACAGAAGGAAGGGACAAAGATTTGGGGTACAATACTGGGAAGGAGGAAGGGATTTGGGGTGATACTGGGAGGAGGAAGGGATGAGAATTTGGGGTGCAATACTTGACAGAAGGAAGGGACACGGATTTGGGGTGTAATACTGGGAAGGAGGAAGGGATTTGGGGTGATACTGGGAGGAGGAAGAGATGAAGATTTGGGGTGCAATACTTGGCAGAAGGAAGGGACAGGGACTCGGGGTGATCCTTGCCGGGAGGAAGGGACAGGGACTCGGGGTGATCCTGGCCGGGAGGAAGGGATTGCGAGTCGGGATGCCCCAGTGGGCCGGAGGAAGGCTGGGCAGGCTCTCCCTTGTCTCGGCGGGGAAAAAGGGAACCAGCGCTTCCTCCCGGCACCGCGGGCCGCCTTCAGCCCCGCGTACCCAATAGGGCGCTTCCAGTGGGATTCCCGAGCATCCCGGGGTGCCACCCACCCCTGCCTGCGCCCCGGGGACCGGGGGGACCCCCGCAGCCCCCCAACCCCCGCGGGGCTCCCCGAACCCCCCGGGGGAGCCCCATTCATTCCTCCCTCCCTCCTTCCCTCCCTTCTTTCTCCCCCCGTCCGCCCGGAACCCCGCCCGAGCGGAGCGCGGCCCGCGGGAGGGGCAGCGGAGCGGGGCGGCCCCGCAGCTCCCTCGGGCTGGGCCGGCCCCGCTGCGGCCGCACCCGGAGCCCCCGAGCCCCCCGGAGCCCCCGCACTCACCGGGCCCGCGGCGGAGGCAGCGCGGGCGGCGGGCGGCGGCCCCGGCACGATTGGCTGGGAGCGCTTCCTGCCGGGAACGGGCGGGAGGAGCCTGGAGCGGGACACGGAGCCAGGGGAATGGGGAGCCGGGAATGGGGACAGGGAGCCAGGGGATTGGGGAGCCGGGAATGGAGATTGGGGAACCGGCAGAGGGACATGGAGCCAGGGGATTGGGGAGCCCGGAATGGGACACAGAGCCAGGGGATTGGGGAGCCGGGAATGGGGATTGGGGAGCTGGGAGAGGGACACGGAGGCAGGGGAATGGGGAGCCGGGAATGGGACACGGAGCCAGGGGATTGGGGAGCCGGGAATGGGACACAGAGCCAGGGGATTGGGGAGCCGGGAATGGGGATTGGGGAGCCAGGGGATTGGGGAGCCGGGAATGGGGATTGGGGAGCCGGGAATGGGGATTGGGGAACCAGGGGATTGGGGAGCCGGGAATGGGGATTGGGGAGCCAGGGGATTGGGGAGCCGGGAATGGGAATTGGGGAGCCAGGGGATTGGGGAGCCAGGGGATTGGGGAGCCGGGAGAGGGACACGGAGCCAGGGGAATGGGGAGTCGGGAATGGGGATTGGGGAGCAGTGAGCTGGGGATTGGGGTGCCTGGGATTTTGAGATCTCAAAGTCAGGATGAGGTACATGGAACTGGGGATTTTGGGGATCTGAAATTTGGGATGAGATACACAGAACCAGGGATTTTGGAAATCTCAGAGTCAGGATGAGGTGCACACAACCAGAGATTTTGGAGATCTCAAATTCGGGATTTTAGAGATCCCAGATTCATGATGAGGTGCATGGAATGGGGATTTTGGTGATCTCAGATTCAGGATGAGGTGCATGGAACCAGAGATTTTGGAGATCTCAAAGTCAGGATTTTGGAGATCTCAGATTCAGGATGAGGTGCATGGAACCAGGGATTTTGGAGATCTCAAATTCGGGATTTTGGAGACCCCAGATTCATGATGAGGTGCATGGAATGGGGATTTTGGTGATCTCAGATTTGGGATGAGATACAAGGAACCAGAGATTTTGGAGATCTGAAATTCAGGATTTTGGAGATCTCAGATTCAGGATGAGGAGATCTCAAAGTCAGGATGGGCTGCACGGAATGAGGGATTTTGGTGATCTCAGATTTGGGATGAGATACATGGAACCAGGGATTTTGGAGAGCTCAGATTCAGGATTTTGGAAATCTCAAAGTCAGGATGAGGTGCACGGAACCAGGGATTTTGGAGAGCTCAGATTTGGGATGAGGTGCACAAAACCAGGGATTCTGGAGATCTGAAATTCAGGATGAGATGCAGGACTTTGGAGAACTCAAAGTCAAGATGTGGTGCACGGAACCAGGGCTTTTTGAGATCTCAAATTCGGGATTTTGGAGATCTAAAATTCAGGATTTTGGGGATCTAAAATTCAGGACTTTGGGGATCTCAGATTCAGGATGAGCTGCATGGAACCAGGCAGGAGGGCTGAGCCATCTCCTGTGGGGAGGACAGAGGGCAGCTGGAATTTGCCAGGTGGAGCCCAGGCTGCTTCCCAGGAAAATCCTGGTTAATGATTTCCCCGCTCCGTGCCAGGCAGAAAGCGCTGCTGGGGACACAGGGGTGTCATGGTTTGACACGGGAGGAATTTAGGGAATGAACCTAAATTAACATCAAATTAGAGGTTAATTTGAGGGTAAAAATCTCAAAAAAAAAAAATCTCAATTTTTTTCTCAAAACTTTCAAATATCAAATTAGAAAAATCTCAACTTTTCAAGTTTGATCTTAAATTTTAAACATCAAAAAATCTTTTTTTGATTTCTCAAATCGAATAAAATCTCAAATTAGTGAACCAAAACCACTATGCAGGGGAAACCCCAAAATTTTGGGAGCCCTGGCACTGGAAGGGAACCCCCAAAATGAGGGTGGTTTGGGCCTTTCTTGGCTGCAGAGCACAGGAAGCTCCTCACCCTTTTGATTACAGGGGAAAGCTGCAACACCCAGAGCTGGAGAGCTGAAAATGGAAAGGTGAGAGTTAAAATAACCCCAGACCTGCTATATTTAAACCATTCCATGTTTGTTTGGTTGGGTTTTTTTTTATCCCTGGCAGGCAAGGGAGGATTTTGCACATATGTAAACTTTGAGATAAGAAATGTTGATTTAGAAATGTTATGGAATAGGATGGAGATTGTTGAGAGAGAAAAAAGTTTTAAAGGATAGTTTTATAGATAAGATTAGATGCTTTAGAGAAATGGAATTATGAAAGATGTAGTAGGATTTATGAGGGGTTGTTTTAGATGATTGGTTTTAAGGTATTTATAGTATGGTGTGGTAAAAAGTTGATTGGTTAAGAAATATTTATAATGTTTTGTAATTAGGAAATAGTTGGGTTTTGATTGTGATGGTGTGAACCATAACATCTGTAGAGTTTTACTTTTTTTATGAGATTGAAAATGGAATAAAAGTTTTTAAAACAGAGGGATGGAACACAGGGAATTCCATCCCAGGGTCACCTCACCTTCCCAATCTCCCATCCATCCCTGCCCTCTGGCAGTGGCAGCCATTCCCTGTGTCCTGTCCCTCCATCCCTTGTCCCCAGTCCCTCTCCAGCCCTCCTGGAGCCCCTTCAGGCTCTGCCAGGAGCCCCAAAATCTCCCTGGAGCTTCTCTTGTCCAGGTGAGCACCCCCAGCCTGGCTCCAGCCTTGGAGCAGCTCCAGGGCCTCCTCTGGGCCCTCTCCAGCAGCTCCAGGTCCTGATGCTGATGTTGCAGGTGGGGTCTCACCTGAGCAGGGCAGAATTCCCTCCCTGCCCCACTGCCCACGCTGCTGGGGATCAGCCTGGCACAACAACTCCAGCATCAAACCTCAGCACCCCAAAACCACAGGTGCAATCCACCAAAAAGACCAAAAAAGACATAAATCCTCCCCAAAAAAAGTAATAAATTCCCCCCAAAAAAGACATAAATCCCCGAAAAGGACATAAATCCCCCCCCCCAAAAATACATTAATCCCCCTCCAAAAAGACATAAATTCCCCGCAAAAAAGACATAAATTCCCCCCAAAAATATACCAACTGCCAGCAGTGTCCAGGGCAGGGCTCCCCACCTTCCCAGAGTCCTGATTTTGTCCCTTCTCCCAGCAGTCCAGGTGATAAAAGCAGCACCACTGCTTTGATTTCTCAGCTGCTCTGCTCCTGGTGGTGTTTGGAGGCACCTGGAGATTTCTGAGGGTTAAACAGAAACACCAAAAAATTAATAAAAATAAAAAAAAACAGGAAAAACAAAGCAGGTTGGAAACAAAGGCAGGTTTTAACACCAAAACACACTCAGAATTAAAATCCATGCTGCTCTTAATTAACAATGCAAAGGCTTCCAGGGGGGAGTTTCAGTCAGGGATGTCTCCATCCCAAATGATTATTTATGGCTTATTTTCCTTCCTCAAACCCTGCAGTAGCCCAGGTGTGTGGGGAGAAGAAATGTGCATAAAAAATGACCCCAAACCCCACAGAAAGGTGAAGCACAGGGCTGGGATTTGCAAGGTTAATTCTTGCAAAATAATTCTTGCAAAAAATAAGGCCAGGATTCAGTCAGGAGCAGGAAGGAGGTGCTGGGACACACCCAGGGTCGGCTCAGGGGATCAGGGCTGTTTCTGCTGGTGAAAATTCCCATTATCACCATGGGAATGCTGCACAGCTCTGCTTTCCAGCAGTTGGGATCTGGGAATCAAAAGTGTGGGGCTCAGGAGGATCATTCCCAAATTTCCTCCCAGCACCCAGAAGGCTCAGGACTGACCCAGTGATGCCTTGGGAAGGCTGAGCTAGAACAGAGACTACACTGAGTTAAAGAATAAAGAATCCCTTTAATTATATCTATTGAGGATATAATAATAACAATTATATATATATAAAGGGATTTATTAAAAGGATCTCCTCAATGGATTCACCTTGGGCAGCACAAGAGCCCAGCCAGGGCCACACCCAAGCTGGACCCAAAATGATGGTCACAAAAATGGACAGCTGGTCATGGGGTCTCTCACTTGTATAAATTCTGCTCCATTTGCATATTGGAGTTAATTGTCCAATTCCGGGTTTAGGTTATGAAGTCCCATCCTTGTTTTTCTCTCTTCATTCCACCAGTGTTTGTGCTCTTGGGCCCAAAATTTGGATCATTTGTCCTTGGTCCCTGTGGTATTTGCTGGGATGCCCTGATGAAGGCAGGAATGATGCATCTGACTCCATGTTCTCAGAAGGAATTGTATTGTATTGTATTGTATTGTATTGTATTGTATTGTATTGTATTATATATACTTACTGAATGCTAAAAAGATAAAAACAAAAACTTGTGACTCTTTCCAGAGTCCTGTCACAGTTTGGCCCTGATTGGCCCAAGAGTGAGAACAACTCCCAGCAGAATGCAGTGAAACAATCACCTGTGGGTGAGCAATCTCCAAACACATTCCACATGAGCACAGCACAGGAGAAGCACATGAGATAAGAATTGTTTCCCTTTTCTCTGAGGCCTCTCTCTGCCTTTCAGCTTCCCAGGAGAAAAAAACTTGGGCAAAGGAATTTTTTCAGAGAATGTGAATGCCACAGGTGCCCAGCTGGAGCAGGAATTGTTTTGTCTCCCTGCTCTGTGCAGAGAGCTCACCATCCCATAATATGAAGCCCAGAGCCACATGCTAAATCTGAAAAATAGAAAAGCTAAACCTGAGGCATCATTTCTCCCCAGTGCAAGGGTAAATCCCCCCCTTCCATCCCCAAAAACCTCTGAAATCAAGGAATCCCAGGAGGGTTTGGGTTGGGAAGGACCTTCCAGCCCATCTGGTGCTGTCAGATTATTCCCAGCTTTTACAGATGGGGCAACTTTTAAAAGATTTTTATTCCATTCTCAATCCCATTGAAGGGTGAGACATAAAAATGTGTAAAGCTCAATGCCATTCCATCAGAAGCCAGTCTATTTCCTGGTTAAAATACCTTATACATGGTTCTCAGCCTATTAGCTTTCTACACAATGCTGCTAATACTCCTCACACCCATCACCTCTATTTTTACCTGGATTTTATCTATATTTTTACCTGTATTTTTACCTGTATTTAACACCAATCACCTCTATTTTTGCCTATAGTTTAGCTATAATTTATCTATATTTAACACAAATCACCTATGTTTTTACCTATATTTAATACCAGTAACCTGTATTTTTGCCTATATGTAACACCAATCATCTGTATTTTCACCTCTGTTTTTACCTGTATTTTACCTATATTCAACACCAATCACCTCTATTTTATCTATATTTTACCTATATTTAATACCAATCACTTATATTTTACTTATATTTTTACCTATATTTTACACAAATCACCTATATTTTACTTATATTTAATACAATCACCTCTATTTTTACCTATATTTTTACCTATATTTAACACAAATCACTTCTGTTTTTACCTGTATTTTTACTGATATTATTACCTATATTTAACACCAATCACCTACATTTCTACTTATATTTTAACCTATATTTAACACCAATCACATATAATTTTACATAAATTTTTACCTCTATTTAACACAATCACCCTTATTATTACCTATATTTTTATTTATATTTACCTATATTTTTACCTATATTTTAACACCAATCACCAATATTTTTACCTATATTTTATCTGTATTTTTACCTGTATTTAACACAAATCAGCTATATTTTTACCTATATTTAACACCAATCCCCTCTATTTTTCCTCCACGTGGTCCTGCTCCAATTCATCTTTCCAGTTTGAATTCTCTGAAATATTGGCTCTTTTTGCAAGGCCATCTTTCCCAGCTTGTTTCTGAGTTTTGGTTCCATCTCTCTCTCAGCAATGTCAGCCCAGGCTGTTCCCTGCTCCTCGGGGAGGGCTGTGCCCTTTCTCAGAGGCTTTTCCAGGATGAAAAGCTCCTCTGTTCTGGGAGGAGTGAAGGGATGAGGAACCAGCCGTGCTCCAGAGCCCTTCCCTCCCCCAGGCATGGAAAATGAGGCTTTTCCCTTCTGCTCTCCTCCTGCTTCCTCCCCACGTCCTCCCCCCAGCTCTGCTGCCACCTGCACCCCACAGCCAGCAAGGACAGCAGGAAGAAGGCAAAGAAGTGGATTTTGGTCAGGTTTAACCCTTTGCTGACCCAGAGATGGGGCAGCTGAGAGGTGTTTTAAAAACTTTTATCCATTTTCAGTCTCATGTGAAGGGTGGGACAATACAGATGTCATAATTCACACTATCACAATCAGAAGCCAACTATTTCCTAATTACATTGTAAGTGTTTCTGGGCCTATCAGCTTTTGTCACACCATGCTGGAAATGCTCTAAAGCCAATAATCTAAAATGCATCTTTCATAGTTCTATTTCTCCAAAGTATCTGGTTTTATTTGCAACTTTGAAACTTGTTTCTGGTTCCATTTCTCTCTCCACAATGTCTGTCCTATTCCATGGCATTTCTCAGTCAGCATTTCTTCTCTCAGGGTGTGCATACAGATATGTGAGACTTCTGTCAGGCCCTGAGAATTCTCTACAAATCCATTTCCCACAGATTTTACCCCCCAGATTGAGGAAATATGAGATCTTCTCCCCCAAAGGCATCACCCTTTGGTGCTCTGTCATCCCCTTTCAATCCCTGGAGCCAGGCTGGAAGGCAGCAGGAGCATCCACCTGGCAAAATTCCTGGCAAAAATTCCACCTGAAATTCCTGAAATTCAGCAGGAAGGAAGGAGCCAGAGGTTCCTGCTCCAGTCCCAAAGCACGTGCAGCGTTTTGATCTCCCAGGGAATGAATTCAGCTCAGAGCAGCCCAGCTATCTGTAAATATCAGCCAGGTATTTTGTTATCAGAGAAAAGCCACCAGGCTTTTCTTTGGCCCAGCAAAGATTGCTTCCAGCATGGCTTTCATCCCTTCAGGGTTCGGGAAAAAAGAGCTGTTATCTCTAAAAGGTTTCTTTGAGGTCTTTTCTTCAATGAACTACAAACCCCACGGTGCTACAAGAGCAGGGGCAGCCAGGCAGGACAAACACCTGGCAGTGCCCATGGGGTCACCATGTCCCCAGGGAAGTGGGGACACCACGGCCCAGCCATGTGGAAGTTCAAGAGAGCTGTCACCAGGGGGGGACAGCCAGTGCCACCTGGTACAGGGTGAGGTCTGTGGGCACACCAAAGAGCTGACAGACCTGGAGGCTTCACCCTACACTTTTATTTTCCCTAAAGTTACCTGAAATAGGCCAAATCCTAAAGCAGGGCTGCCCGGAGCAGCTGTGGCTGCCCTGGCAGTGCCCAGGCCAGGCTGGCCAGGGCTGGGAGCACCCAGGACAGCGGGAGGTGGCTCTGCCCGGGCAGGATGGGGTTAAGGTCCCTCCCGCCAGGGACTGAGGCTGAGGAGCATCCCGAGATCCTCTGGAGATCTGCTCCTGGCTCCTGCCTGGGAGGTGCCACCAGCATCACACAGGGCCTGGCAGAGCGCTCTGTGTGCCGTGAGGGATTCCAGAGGCACGTCCTGCTGTGCACGGACACATGGACACATGGACAACAGGGACACACAGACACACTGCCCTGCATCCCAGTGCACCAGAGGCACGTCCTGCTGTGCATGGACACATGGACACATGGACAACAGGGACACACAGACACACTGCCCTGCATCCCAGTGCCCCAGAGGCACGTCCTGCTGTGCACGGACACATGGACACATGGACACACAGACACACTGCCCTGCATCCCAGTGCCCCAGAGGCACATCCTGCTGCGCACAGACACACAGACATACAGACACATGGACACACAGACATACAGACACATGGACATACAGACACACTGCCCTGTCCCACACCACATCCCAGTGCCCCTGAGGCACGTCCTGCTGTGCACGGACACACAGACATACAGACACATGGACACACAGACATACAGACACATGGACATACAGACACACTGCCCTGTCCCACACTGCATCCTGCTGCCCCAGAGACACATCCTACTGCCAGGCTGCACGCAGACACACAGACAAACAGACACACAGACAGACTGCCCTGTCCCACACTGCACCCCACTGCCCCAAACACACATCCTGCTGCACATGGACAAACGGACACACAGACAGATGGACACATTGCCCTACCCTGCACCCCACTGCCCCAGAGGCACATGCTGCTGCCAGGCTGCACACAGACACACGGACACAGACACATGGACACACAGCCCTGCCCTGTCCTGCATCTCACTGCCCCAGAGGCACATCCTGCTGTGCACAGACACATGGACATGCAGACACACAGACACACTGTCCTATCCTGCATGCCAGTGCCCCAGAGGCACATCCTGCTGCCAGGCTGCACATGGACACGTGGATATACAGACACATGGACACACGGACACATGGACACACGAACACGTGGATATACGGACACACGGACACACGAACACGTGGATATACGGACACACGGACACATGGATATACGGACACATTGCCCTGCCCTGTCCCACACTGCCCCAGAAGCACATCCTTCTGCCAGGCTACACACAGACAAACGGCCACATGGACATATGGACACATGGACACACGGACACATTGCCCTGCCCTGTCCCACACTGCCCCAGAGGCACATCCTGCTGCCAGGCTGCACACAGACAGACGGCCACATGGACACACGGACACATGGATATATGGACACATGGACACATGAACACATGGATATATGGACACATGGACACATGGACACACAGACACATGGACACACAGACACATGGACACACTGCCCTGCCCTGTCCCACACTGCCCCAGAGGCACATCCTGCTGCCAGGCTGCACACAGACAGACGGCCACATGGACACATGGACACATGGACACATGGACACATGGACATACAGACACATGGATATACAGACACACGGACACACGGACACATGGACATACAGACACACTGCCCTGCCCTGTCCCACACTGCCCCAGAGGCACATCCTGCTGCCAGGCTGCACACAGACAGACAGCCACATGGACACACAGACACATGGATATACGGACACATGGACACATGGATATATGGACACATGGACACACGGACACATGGACACACTGCCCTGCCCTGTCCCACACTGCCCCAGAGGCACATCCTGCTGCCAGGCTGCACACAGACAGATGGCCACATGGACACACAGACACATGGATATACGGACACATGGATATATGGACACATGGACACACGGACACATGGACACACTGCCCTGCCCTGTCCCACACTGCCCCAGAGGCACATCCTGCTGCCAGGCTGCACACAGACAGATGGCCACATGGACACACAGACACATGGATATACGGACACATGGATATATGGACACATGGACACACGGACACATGGACACACTGCCCTGCCCTGTCCCACACTGCCCCAGAGGCACATCCTGCTGCCAGGCTGCACACAGACAGATGGCCACATGGACACACAGACACATGGATATACGGACACACAGACACACGGACACACCCCAAAGCCCGGGCTCCTGTGAGTGTCCCTCTGTGGCACACCGCCCCTCTCCCTGTGCAGCCCCGTTTCCCAGCAAAGCCGGGTGTGCCTGTCCCACCAAACCCTGCAGTGTGAAACACTCTGCAAGCTGAGGGTTCCCAGCAGGCAGTGCTGCTCCAGCCCAGCCAGCCCTGTGGCTGTCCCAGTTACCCCAGCGCTGGGAAAGGGCTGATCCCATGGGGAGGGAGCCTGGGATGGAATAACCCCGTGCTGCTGCTCGTGGAGCAGCTGACTGTGAGCACACCACATTGCCAGGCTCGCTTATTTTTGGAGCCCATCCCATGGCACACAGAACGGAGGTTTTTTCCAAGAAAAGCCCTTCCCAAAGTGGCTTCTCCACCTCAGCAGCATCCTCCTCCTCCTCCTCCTTCTCATTCCTCCTTCCTCTGAGGCAGCAGCCAGCATGGAAGGAAGAATGGGAAAAACACGTTCACTCTGCTGTGAAAATGTAAAAAGTTTAATAAAGGAGAGTAGGAGACACTCACTGGTCATGAACAGAAGATAATTAATAATTAATGGCCCATGAACAGAAGAGATCTCCTGGAGGGACGGTTGTTTGTGAAGAGCTAAAGGAAACTGCCCAATGAACAGAGGAGAACTGCCCCAGCTGTAACAGATGGTGATAGAACACACACCCCAGGCACATCTTGCATTTTCCAAGCAGGGCAGCTCTCCATGGAAACACAGAGCCTTTTTTAACCTTTACACTCTGCTTATTTGCTCAAACAGAGCCCAGAGAAGGGCAGGTGTCAGCAAAGGCCTGGAATAACCTCTGCACCCAACACCAGCAGGGTTTGCCCAAAGTCTGGAAGTCATTCCATGATCTCTGTATTATAAATAACAAATATCAATATTAGCTCTTGCATTTATCTATTAGCTTTTGCAAGTTATTATTGATCACAAAAATCCTGATATAGTACAGTTTGTAATTACTGCTTTTGATAGAATATAATCTGTCAGTTTATGTATGCACTGAATAGCTTTTATAAATAGTAGTTTAATATATAATATTTTAGATGGTAACATAATAAAGGCTGTAAAATGTTAAAATGCTTTTTCATGTAATGGTGTAAAATAATTAGGTGATTTCCCACATTTGGGGACTATCTTATCTGAAAGACAAGATAACTGAAACAGAAACCACTGCACCAAAAAAAGAGAAGAATTTATTGACCCTCATTATCAGGGAGTGAAAATACAGCAGGATGGAACCACAAGAAGAAATAAAATATATTGGTTTATGTTGGCATGGGGACAAGTCAAAGGTTAAAACCAATCAAAACATCCAAACTCAAATAAATGTTTTGATATGTAAAAATTCTTATGAATATGCATGTACCTCCTGTAATTTAACAATAAATAGAGAACATTGTTTAAGTTAACTGTGTGCTTTTGGAAAACAGTCATGCACCCCAGTGCTGCATTTTATCCCTTTTATCCCTTAAGAAACTTCTAAAAATTCTAAAAAGTGAACTTTGTTTTTTTATCAGGGAGCAGCAGCGAGTGCTGGAGCCCTGGAAGGGGACAGAGGGTGAAGCTGCTCCTGCATAGCCCCAACTCCACACCCACCACGGCTTTGGAGAGGCAAAGCTGCTCCAGGGATGAGATTTCCAGCCCTGCCACCACTCTCCAGCCTCTCACAGCCTGCAGGGATGAGATTTCCAGCCCTGCTGCCACTGTCCAGCCTGTCACAACCCTCAGGGATGAGATTTCCAGCCCTGCTGCCACTCCCCAGCCTTTCCCAGCTCTGCCTCTCGCTCCTGTTGAGCCCAGAGCTGCTTTTCTTACCCCCAGGCCCAGCCTCTCCCTCCAGGGTCCCTTTCACAGACAATCCTTTGCTCTACTTTAGCATTTCCTTACCCAATTTATCATAGTCTAATGTAGCCCCACAGCATTGCAATAGTCTTATGTGGAAAGATGTGACAGGGTTTTGTATTCTATCACCATCTGTTAGAGGTGGGACAGTTCTCTTCTCTTCTTTGGGCAGTTTTTTTTAATCTCTTCCACAACCAATCCTCCCTCCAGGAGATCTCTTCTGTTCATGGGCCATTAATTATTAATTATCTTCTGTTCATGGGCCAGTGAGTGTCCCTGCATGGCTGATAAAATTCCATCATCCCATGGGGAGATGCTCTGCCCAGGGGAGGAGCCGAGCATTCCTACCTGGATCCAATCTGAGGTTTGGGACACCCCAGCAGCCTTTGCCCAGTGCATTCCCAGAGGAGCAGCTTCTGCTGCCCTGCATTGCCAGAGGAGCAGGGGGAAATGTGCACCTCAGGGACCCTCTTAGGGCCAAACGGGCACCCAGCTCTGTCACCATGCCTTAGGTTGGAAATGGGGCTGTGCACTCTATTTCCATCTGTTACAGCTGGGGCAGTTCTCCTCTGTTCATTGGACAGTTTCCTTTAGCTCTTCCACAACCAACCCTCCCTCCAGGAGATCTCTTCTGTTCATGGGCCATTAATTATTGATTATCTTCTGTTCATGCGCCAGTGAGTGTTCCTGCATGGCTGATAAAATTCCATCATCCCATGGGGAGATGCTCTGCCCAGGGGAGGAGCCAAGCATTCCTACCTGGATCCAATCTGAGCTTTGGGACACCCCAGCAGCCTTTGCCCAGTGCATTCCCAGAGGAGCAGCTTTCTGCTGCCCTGCATTGCCAGAGGGAGCCCAGGCCCATCTCCAGCAGCCCTGGAGCTGCAGAGGAAAACTCCCCCCTTGTGCAGGATCCCTGCTCCAGCAGAACCACAGCTGGCACTGCAGGAGGGCTGAGCCCCCATGGGATGGGGCTGTGCCACCACCCTGACACACAGGGGGACAGGGCCTGCTCTCACTCTGGCAGGGTTGGTTTGTATCGCTGCATTTTTATTTTATTTTTATTTTTTCTCTAGTAAAGAACTGTTATTCCTGCTCCTTTATCTTTGCCTGAGAGCCCCTTAATTTCAAAATTACAATAATTCAGAGGGAAGGGGTTTACATTTTCCATTTCAAGGGAGGCTGCTCCCTTCCTTAGCAGACACCTGTCTGTTCAAACCAAGACCATAATTTTTTCCCCAAAATTTATTACTTTTTCTTCTAGTTCTGCTTTGTAAAAGCACATGGGAAGGTTTCAGCTTTTCCACTGAGGCTATTTCATTCCTGCACTTGTTCTTCCCTAAAAGTGTAATTCAAACAACTTTAATTGTACATTATTTTCTCTCTGAATTGCCCCCAAGGAGAATTTATCTTCTCTTATTGTAGCTGGAGGGAGTACAATCTTATCTTTCAGCTCCAGCAAGGCTGACAATTTCCTATCTTCTGATGCTTCTCCTCTTCACTATGTTGGGGCTTTGTTAGAGAGTTGATTAAAGCAAAATTGCTTTTTTTTTTTGCTGCAATTTTGCTGCAATCTAACCTAGAAATGCCCAAAGAATCACAGTCATCTTTCACAATGCTCCTGTGTTCCCTGCTATAAAAGTCTCTCCTGCCCAGACTGGAGAATTCAGCACCACCTGTAATGTTTGCCATCAATTAAAACTCCCCTCCTGTCACTGCTCTGAGCTTTAGGAGGTGAAAGAGTTGGGATATTCAGCCCAGTCTGGTCACTCACTCGTGTTCATTTTCTCCTGTTGATAAAAAAAAAAAACTCTTCCTAAATTGCTTTTCTTTTACTGAGTGCATCCAGCTCTTCCCAATCCTCTGCACTGCAATTTCCTCAGCTTGTTTCTCAGGAGCCTGAAGGCCAAACATTGTCCCCGGTGCACACTAAAATCCCCAAATTCTCCCAATTTCACCCATTTCCAGCCCTCAGTGGGGCACAGAACTGTGGAATACCCTGAGTTGGAAGGATCAGCAATCCCAGCTGCTGGCCCTGCACAGGACACCCCAAAATGCGGCACCTAACCCTAACTCTGACTCCACTTTTGGGGGGTTCTAACAATGATTTTGGGCTGGCCTAGGTGACTTTGGGTTTTGGTAACCCCCAGCCAGTGGGAGAAGGTTTTAGGATGTGGGTTGTGCATCACACCTCAATCTTAGGACACTTTGCACCCCACCTGTGTCCTTGCAGATCCCAACATGATGAAAATGGCCCTTTCCTGGGCTGGAAGCCCAAATTAGGCCGGATTCAGCTCATTCCAGCTCCAACCAAGAGCAGCTCCCCGGGGCTGGGCTTCCACGGAGCAACAGGAGAGAGTGGGTGGTGGGTGGGGGTCCCAGGTAAAGCTGCTCCAGGCCATTAAAATCCATCAGTGCCCCCCTGGCTGGGCCCTGCTCTTTCTCATGGCTGGGGTTTATTTTGGGTGTCACCCTCCCGAGGGAGGAGGGAGCCTCAGGTTTCATTAAATCACTTTTATTGCATCACAGGCTGAAGTGAATGTGCCTCAGGGCAGCAGAGAACGCTGATCAGAGCGAGCCATTAGGGTCAGCACCACCCCTGGCTCATACAGGGCTGGGAAAATCATATTTATCATTTCCAAGGCCAGCTGATAGCCCTCATTTGGATTTAGCTGCGGAAGGACGAGCTGCAGAGACTGGGGAAAATAAATATCCCCCACAAGAGATGTGAGAAGCAGCGCGGTGCTGCTGCTGCCAGCTCGGCAGTGACCTCCTGGCTGTCCCCTCTGTCACTGCCACACTGATCGCAGCTCATTGTCTTCATTTCATGTTAATCACTGCTCTTTAGGCTGATGGATTATCGGCCTTTCTGCCTGGCTGCCTGCGCCCTGCGGCGGCCGGGGCCGCTCAGCTGCCATTACTGCACGGATCCCATCGATGGCTGGGACACGGAGCTGTCCCCTGTCCCCAAACCAGCCCTGGGCACCCCACAGTGACCCCTTGGGGACAGACACCGTGTGGGACAGGAGCCAGGAAGGAATCCTAGTGCTCAGTGATGGCCATTACAGCACAGCTCCCAGGGAGCTGTCTTGTGCAGCATGTGGGGACTCCTGGCTGCTCTCCTTCCTTTCCAGCCACGGCATTGTCCCTTCCCTTCCCTTCCCTTCCCTTCCCTTCCCTTCCCTTCCCTTCCCTTCCCTTCCCTTCCCTTCCCTTCCCTTCCCTTCCCTTCCCTTCCCTTCCCTTCCCTTCCCTTCCCTTCCCTTCCCTTCCCTTCCCTTCCCTTCCCTTCCCTTCCCTTCCCTTCCCTTCCCTTCCCTTCCCTTCCCTTCCCTTCCCTTCCCTTCCCTCTGCCCCACAAGGGCACCCCATGCCCAAAGTCACACCCAGGCCACTCAAACTCCACGGGAGCAGCCTGAGTGTCCCGTGGGGAATCCCCCAGGACACGGGGCTGTCCCCGCAGCCACCACAAGAGCCCAAATCCCTGCTGTTTTTGGAGAGGAGCCCAGCTGCAGGTAGTGCCCAGCCTGGCTGGAGCCAGCCCTGTGCTAATCCAGGGGTGCCACCTGCCGGATCAGCCACATCCTGAAAATTCCTCCAGATGTTCCAAGTTTCCCCCCCACCCCGTGCCTTCCTGGAGACTCTCGCTGGCACCCAGGGGCAAGCTGGGGTGTAGCAAAGCTGCCCGCGGCTGGGAGGAGCTGCTCCCAGCAAAAGTTATCCCTTCCCTCGGGGTAACAATGAGGTCAGGGAACAGCTGAGTTATTGGACCCCATTCCCTAGAAAACTGGGTGGAGAAAAACATTACAGTGTGGCTGAGCTGGGTGAAGAATTTGCAATGGAGACAAATCATTTTGGGCTGGGTCAGAGGAGGGAGGAGGGAAAGCAGTTTGATTTGTGTCCCTCTTGCTCCTTCTCTGCAGAAAATAAAGTCGGGCAAGCTCCAGTTTTCTGTCCTAACAGCTGATCTCAGCCCTGCTGAGATTCCTCCCCGGACTCCGTGCGTGCATTCCAAGCCTGCCTGCCCCAAATCACCCATTGTCTGTTTTGCACGGAAAGCCATTTCTGCTGGGAGGAAAGCACGGAGGAAAGCAGACTCCAGTCTGACCACTGCCCACAGGAGCTGTGAGCACGGGAGCTGGCAGGGAATAACCCACGGGATTGGGAAGTGGAAACTCAGCTTCCTGCTGAGGCAAAAAGAACATCTAAAAAAGAACATCTAGATTTTTTTATGACTACCTTGAGTTGGTTAATTTGTTTGTTTGCCATTCCTCTCATTTGTTTTGGTTTTTTGGGTTTTTTTTTTGGAGCAGCTTTGTCTTTGACTCTTTTCCCTCAGAACACGTCACTGTGTGATTTTACAAGCTCTCCCTTCTCTCATTTCTCAGAGCACGCGGGTTTTGTTCAGTTTAATTTTTTCCTGTCTGTTCAGGATGAGAACTGAAGGGCTCACCTGTGCAGCAGGGTGTGAATGAGGCCTCTGTGGAGCCTCACCCCGATGTTATCTCACGGGGTTAATATCGTTCTCCAGCTGCCATTGTGCCTCTGGGGAGATGAATAGCCATTAATCAGGTCGCAGTTACCTTTTGGGATCGCTGTTTTCCTGGCAAGCGGCCCTGTGGGAGCATTATCTGATGTTATCCAGGGTTTCTCAGCCATGAGAGCAGCTGCAAAAGAAGAGTTTTGTGCTGGACTCTGTTTCGTGCTCTGCCCTGGCCCACAATACATTCAAAAGAAGGTGAGTCCGTGTGGGGCAAAGCAAAGAAATTCTTCCCTGTGAGGGTGGGGAGACTCTGGGATGGAATTCCCAGAGCAGCTGTGGCTGCCCCTGGATCCCTGGAAATGTCCCAGGCCAGGCTTAGCGGGGCTTGGAGCAGCCTGGGACAGTGCAAGGGTCCAGGGGGTGGAATGAGATGATCCTTGAAATCCTTTCTACTCCAACCCACCCTGTGGAAGCTTTCAAGTGCCAAAACACATCACTAAACACATGGAAATAACAGGGATCTCTCAACACTCACAGCTGCAAGAAGACAAGCTCCAAATTCCACCCCCCCAGGTGAAAATATGGGTCTTGCTTGAAGGGAAAGCGCAGGGATTGGGAAACTGCAGAAAACTGAGTTTTCTCTGGCATTCCTGAGGTCAGGAATCACCATCCCCACACCAGGCAAACACATCACCCTGCTCAGGCTCCATCTGCTGGAATCCCAGGGTTTTCCTCACTACCGAGCCACCGTGGTGGATCTAGGGCTGGCAAATCCCCTTTTCCTGCAGAACTCCAGCTGGGAGGGGATTCCCTCATCCATGGGACAACAAGAGGGGTTTTTCTGCCACAGTTGATATGGCTGCATACCTGAGTACTTTGTTATAAATTTTAGGGATTTCTTGGAACTCTGTGCTCCAAGAGACTCGGGATCAGACCCATGAGGACATCTCCTGGCCATGGGAACTTTCTGCTCCAGTTTTCTTGTGCTGTATGATCACAAATCCATAGCTCAGCTCAGCTCTGTGCAGAACCTTCATTCCCTGCCTGGGGAAAAACCTCCAATGGAGACCTTCCAGGGATGCTCCAGGTGACAGCAGAGCAGAACCAGAGGAACACAAGTGACAGCTGAGTTATGCAACTGTAGAGAGAAACTCCCGAGCTGGTGACAGAGGGGGGGAAAAAATTCCTCCTGCTAAGTTGAGCTTGGGCCTGTGGCAGCGTGAGTCACCCTGAGCTGCCATGGTTACGGAGCAAGGATTGCTGAGCAGATCCAGAGCCTGCTCCCAGCGCTCACTCATTCCAAACTTGGAAAACAGGCACTGGAGGTAAGGCCTAATAGAGAGTGGGTGTCTGCAAGGAGCAGAGTTACAGTGAAATCCTGGGAAAACAGAGTGCAAAGAGCAGTGCGAGGGGCAGCGCTGGGTAAAACTGGATTTCTGGGCCTCTGTTCCCCTTTTTGTCTGGTTTGCAAGGGCTGCTGTCAGGATTGTTCCACACAGAGGGGGAAAAAAAGAGGATGTTTCCACGCCACGGTGAGAAAAAGCAGAGTAGTGTCACAGATGAATCAGCTGGCACCAACAGTGAGTCATGGAAATGCACCGTGGAAATTCTCCAGCGCAGTGGAATCTCTGAGGCACATCAAACCTGGCATCCCTGGGGAGCCAGGGCCAGCCAGGATGACGTGGAGAGCACCAGCACATGGCCAAAAAACTGCTGCTCCTCACGTGTGACCTCGCCCCTGCCATCCTCACCCAAGGCCTGAAGTGCCCAGGGAGGGATTTCAGCAGGTTCTCATGGAAAAGGTGTGCCTGATCCTTGCTTGCAGTGAGTCACAGCAGCAGTAAAAGGACGTGGTGGAGTCGGTTTGCTGATGATCAGCTCAGACTGACCTGGGCAGGGTGTAGGAGGAGGGACACAAAGTCAAGAAACCAGGGCAGGTTGGGATGTCACCACCCATTATTTCCCAGCCCACCCCACTTTGGGCACGCTGGTGACGCAGGGCTCTGCAGAAAGCTGAAAATCTGATCTGGAGGATTTTCTGCTGTTTTTTTCCCCAGCCTCCTTCTCTGCTGGTCTGTCCCACAATCTCCTACAATCCTCATATCTCCCCACCATCAGCTGGGCTCACAGGCACAGAACAAAGCAAAAGCAAGCAGCAAATCTGACCTGGCATCTGTGATTTATGAAGGGAAAATACAGAAAAGCCACCCAAAGCTCACCAACAGCCAATTTCCAGCATGCCTGGCTTGTCCAGTCATCTATGAGAGAGTTTTTGTGCTCTTTGCCCACAACTGCACTGCTAACATGGAGCAAACACCTTTGCTTCACGTGGCCTCAGTTTCCTACTTGAGCAAAAATGACACACTCCTTGAAAAATCTTTCATGTGGAAGCACAGATGGATAGAATGGTGTTTAAATTGATATTGGTGTTTTGTGGGTGCATGGACCTTAAGCTGAACAATTTGGGGTGGAATTGGGTTCCTCTGACACACTGTGGCCCCTGCAGAAAGGCACAGAAACTTCTAAAGTGAGTATGAACAGAGCCAAGTACCAGCTCTTGCCTTGTACTGAACAGTGTTTTAAAACAATGAAGAACAGAAGTGAGGAGGAGTGTGGTGCTTTTCACATCCCAGACAAAGGGGCTCGGCCATGGCGGCCCTGAGGGGATGGATCCCTCAGGCAGGCTCTGCCATGGCGGCCCTGAGGGGATGGATCCCTCAGGCAGGCTCAGCCATGGTGTATTTGAGGGGATGGATCCCTCAGGCAGGCTCAGCCATGGTGTATTTGAGGGGATGGATCCCTCAGGCAGGCTTGGCCATGGTGTCTCTGAGGGGATGGATCCCTCAGGCGGGCTCGGCCATGGTGTATTTGAGGGGATGGATCCCTCAGGCAGGCTCGGCCATGGTGTCTCTGAGGGGATGGATCCCTCAAGTGGGCTCTGCCATGCGCTTGCAGGGATTGATTCCTGAGGAGGGCTCGGCCATCCTGCCCTCAGTGCCCCTGAGGATGTCATGGCTTCAACATGGTGCCCACAGGGATGGATCCCTCAGGCGGCACACTGCCATGCTACTGTGCTCTCAGTGCCCGTGAGGGGATGGATTCCTCAGGCAGGCTGTTCTATGGTGCCCCAGAGTAGGGGCTCCACCATGCTGCCCTGAAGGGAAGGTGCCCTCAGAAGGGTCTCTGCCATCACATCCTCAGTGCCTCCATGGGAACAGATCCCTCAGAGCTCCACCATGGCGTCCCTGAGGAGACGAATTGCTGAGGAAGGGCTCCACCACGGCAGCCGCAGTGCCCCTGAGGGGACAGATTCCACGAGCTCCGCCATGGTGTCCGTGAGGTGACAGATCCCTGATGAGGGGTTGCACCATCGGCACCCTCAGTGCCCCTGAGGGGACAGATCCCTCAGGTGGGCTCTACCATGGTGTCTCTTAGGGGACAGATCCCTGACAAGGCACTACGCCATTCCACTCTCAATGCTCCTCACAGGAAGCTGCCTCAGGTGAGCTTCACCATGGTAAATCTGAAGGGAGCTTCCCTCAGGCGGGCTCCGCCATCGGGCACCTGAAGGGACGGTTCCCTCAGGCGGGCTCCGCCATTGTGCCCGAGGAATGGCTGCCTCAGGCAGCCTCTGCCATGGCGCCCCTGAGGGCAAGGCAGAAAGAGCAAGGGGCAGCTCCCCGCCGCCTGGGCGTCCCTGTCCTGCTGCCAGCTCGGGAGCTCGGCAAGGAGGAGAAGCCGCGGGACAGGGGAAGCGGCGGCGCTGAACAGAGCGGGCCGAACGGGGCCAACATGGCGGCGAGGGGCGGGCGAGGCGGGCGTTGACACCGCCCCCCCCGCCTCGCCCGTCCCGTCCCGTCCCCTCCCCTCCCCTCCCCGGCGGCGTCGCCCCCCGCCCCCGGCGGATCTCGCGAGAGCGGGCGCTGCGCTGCGGTAGGAGGTCGGCGGAGAAGGACGGACGGAGCCGCCGCCGCTCCCGCCGCCGCCTCAGCCTCTTCGCCTTCCTCCTCCTCCTCTTCCTCCTGCCCCTGCCTCAGGAAGATGCCGCGCTCCGGGCCGCTCCCCGCCGCCTTCTCGCTCCTGCTGGCGACGGCCGCGCTGCTGCCGGGACCCGCCGCGGCGCAGAACGGTGAGGGAGGGCGGCGGCGGCGGGGGGAGCGGGGGGGGCGCGTTGCTATGGCGGCGGGTGCGCTGTGGGCAACCCCGCGGGTGGGGGGCGACCCCGGCTTTGGGGGGAATCCCTGGTGATTTGGGGCCCCTCAGGGGAAGGGGGAAGGAGGAGAAAAGGGGGGGGGGGTACAGGCTCGGCCCCCCCGGCTCCTCCCGAGGCGCCTGGTGCCGCCGGTAAAATGGAACATCTCCTCATCTCCTCCCGCCTACTGAACCTGCATCTGCCGGGCCGCCTTAAATCATTTATAATGCAATAAAGCCCGTAGTTCCTTAGCAACTGGAGAGGTCCTTCTGATAGGAGAGTAAAAGAAGGAATTAAGGGGAAAAAAAAAAAAAAAGAAGCAACAACCAACCCACCACACCCCAAGCCTTCTCCGTTCCTTGTAGGCTAGCGTGAGCTAAATCCAGCGCGGCTGCCTCCTCCCCGGCGAGTTCGCAGCCAAGTGCATGACAATTAGTGGCAGAGCGGAGCGGGGCCAAGAGGCTGCTCCAGCCGAGCCTCCTGCTCCAAGGAAATCCCGCAGCGCCGAGGAAAATGCCCGTGTGCTGCTGCCAGGCCGGGCAGCGCTGTGTGCTCCTGCTGCAGCATCATGGGCAGCGCTGCCCGCGCCTGGAGAGCCGGCAAGGGCAGGGAGCTCGGCCTGCGGGAGGATCCGCTGGGAAAAGCTGCCCACGAGCAAAGGCTGCCTCTCCAACGCAGCAATCCCACCCTGGTTTCATCGTTTCATCCTCCTTTCTCGCTCCTTCCTTTCTGCTCTGCAGATAATGTTCAGTCCTAGGGTTTCCCGGCTGTTGAGGGGAATTTCGCCTTGGCTCTTTGCTCCAGGGGAATCCTGGAATCATAGGAGTGTGGAACCTCGCAGCCTTGTTTGGGTTGGAAGGGACCTTAGAGCCCATCCCATTCCACCCCCTTCCACCAGGCCAGCATTAGGGCTCTCAGGGTGTTTGACAGTGATATCCAGATGGGAAAAATGCCGTCCTAAAGGTCCCAGGTGAGAGTTATTCCCTGAGCACGTGCAGATTTTGCAGCGTGAAGGCAGCAGGGAGCTCTGTGTCTGTTAAGCAGAGTTTGGCATTGGCGCTGTGAATGAAAACTGGAGGCTCTCTGCAGAGTGAGGCAGTCTGGGAACACCCTGCTGGAGCTGGGTGGGATTTAGGGATCCGGGAATGGGGCTGAGTTGTGGATTAAATGTGGTTCTGTGCTCCCCGTGGCACTGCTGAGTTCCCAGAGAAATTCCAGCCTTGGGAGGGAAGGGGTTAAATGGAAATGGGTCGTGTGTTCGTGCAGAGAAGGTGTCAGGTGCCAGCAGCTGGGGTGACAATCCCGCCTGGCTGCCGGGACAGTGCATTTGGCGTTTGGGAGTCTGGAGGGCAGTGATAAAGAGAATTTTGGTGAGAGCTGGAAAGGGGCTTTGTCCCCCCCAAAGTGATCCTGGTGTGAGGGAGATTGCAGCCCGCTGGTGTGTCCTGGAAGCTGATTAATTGTTATTTTTAATGAAGTGGTGAGGGATACTCTGTAATGAGTTTCTGTAATGCTGCGGGAGCTCAAACAGGTGAGTGAAAATCTGCTTGGGAAGGGGTGGAGCGCCCCAAGCCAAGCGAAAGGTTGAGATCTTTTTGACTTAAGGTTTATTGCTGCTCCAGTTTTAATGTGAAAAGGCCCTGGGCTTTTTTCAGCAAATAATGGCCCGTGGGGAGCTTCCTGAAACAGAACAATTCCTCTGTGGGTGGAGACCAGGTCCAGCCATTCCCTGAATTGTGCTTGTTCCTTCAGATCTCCTCTGGAAACAGCTTCTCACCTATGGGTGTGTGCTGTGAAGGGGCGGGGGAGGATCCCAAAGGGCAGGAATTTGTTATCTTTTATTGATGTGGAACCATCAGAGTGATGAAAGGTGAATAGTCCAAGTCAGGGTGCTGAAGGAATGGCCACGGACCTGTTGGAACTCACCTGGAGCAGAAAATCCCCACTGGAATGCTGAGTTTTGGTGGGGGAAAAAAAAAAAAGCTTTTTTCCAACCTCTGACAGGAGATCACCGCTGAATTCCCAGTGGTTTTTCCAGATTTTAATGCAACCCAGAATATTTGGAGTCAGGCTGACCTATGGATTTAATCTTGCTAAAATTGGGATGAAGGTTTTATTTTAAAAGGTTTTATTTTGAGAGGTTTTTATTTTGAGGGGTTTATTTTTCGGGTGACTTTATTTTGAAAACTTTTGCATCAACACCTTTAACATCTTAAGGGAAATGTGGCAGGAATTGAACTTTTCCTGAATATTTTGCTGGGAAAATGATCCGTTTCTGCTCATGGCTTACATCCAGAGCAGAGTTCTGATGGAACTGGGGGAGAGATGGGGAAGGATGAGGAGGAAGAGCTGGAAAAAGCCAGTCAGGAAGATTTGTGTTTAACCTGCACTTTCTAAGCTGGAAAATTCACTTTAATGCTTCCAAGCATGGAGGGGAGGAAAACATGACTTTTCCATCATTGTTTTACCTTGAAAACATCTTTATTTCCAAACCAGCAGCTGGAAAACCAAAGGCTTCAGTGCAATGATAATTCCACCCCAGAGTGGCTGGGATTTCAAGGTTATTTTATTCTCTGCTATTGCTGCTTGGGCTGCCCCAATCTGGGAAATCTGCAGTGGATTTTTAGCTCACCAACACAGGAGCTGGAATGGGAGCAAACTGGCAAATTCTGCCCTATAGGGCAGAGAATTCTTCACCCTAAAATTGCTTGGGTTGTTCTAAGCTGAGCATGAGGGAAAATAAAACCAAATAAATTCAGGTGGTGCTTGTGCAGTTCCTCCTCTGCATGGATGGAGAAGGAACCAGCTGGCTGAAACCAGAATATGGATTTTCTGTTGGCAGAAACCAGCATAAAAATGACCATAAAATCAGGAAAATTAACTAAGCTAATCCTGCATTCTGAAAATGAATTTCTTCTTGAAGGAGCCAGTGAAAAACTTTGCTTTTATCCTTGTTTGTGCCCACTGAACCTCATTCATTCCTCCCCACCTGAGCTCTGCTGTGCCTTTTCCTGGTGCCCAGATAAATGTGAGCATTTTTGGAGCCTGAGTGTGGGCTGAGCAGTGAGGAGAACGTTCAAAGTTCTCTCCTCCTCCTCCTCCTCCTCCTCC
Organism: Molothrus aeneus; assembly: GCF_037042795.1. Classification (NCBI taxonomy): domain Eukaryota; kingdom Metazoa; phylum Chordata; class Aves; order Passeriformes; family Icteridae; genus Molothrus; species Molothrus aeneus. Next base: position 3,119,276 of record NC_089658.1, on the reverse strand, counting down.
AGGCAGGATCTCCCCTGTTTCTGCTGCTTTATGTCCCCAGCCCAGCCTAGGGTGGCTTTGTCACCCTCAGGGCCCCTCGGGCCCACCATGGATTTTATTTCATTATTTTATTTTCATTTTGGTTGTTATTGCAGCTCCTGAAATTCGCACACGTGCTGCACGTGGCTCCAGTAGTGAGGTTTTATTTTTTGGGGTATTTTTCTCTAATCAGGACAATTCCAGCTCCTCTAAAGTTTGGTTTTGTTTAAAGCAGGAGGTGCAGTAAAGCACAGGGAGCTCTCACAGCTTGGGTCTACCTTACCCCAAGCCCTTTTTGCCATTTTTTCAGTTTCCCAGCAGAACTCTTCTTTCTGAAGGTTGGGATTTGGTTGGCTGGTGTGGGATTCCACAATCTGATCCTTTGGATGTTCGAGGATGGGCTTTGTGTGTTCAAACTCCTCAAAACAGGAATATTTGGGAATAAATACAGTGATTTTTTTTTTTTCCCCCCAGTTAATTCTAAAATACAAATCCTGACTTCTGTAAGCCTGGAGGACAGAGCTTGGCTGTTAAAACATGACAAAGCTCTATCAAATCCAATACCCAATCATTCAAATAATTATAATTATCTGTGGTTTTATTTTCATGGCAATTTATTCTCACTCCAGGTTAAACATTTGTTTGATGCCTGGTGCTGCTTTTGGTGTTGGAGATTTGCACTGTGAGACATTTTTCTAGAGGAAAAATAGATTAAAATGTCCTGTTCTGGTTTGAATAAACAAGAAAAAAAGGGGTTTTTTTTTTGCTCTAATTCCTGTAGTTTTGCATTCCGTGTTTTAAAATCCACAGCAGTGACTGGTGTAGCTCATTACATTTTGGGGGTAATCACAGGGGTCTTGGGGCTCTTCCACTGGTTTGGAAATATAAAATAAGACTTTATTTATATTATAAAAAAGCAGTTACAGCATTTGTGTTGACAGAATAGGAAAACAAGAGGAAAGGGAACATCAGAGCCTGGAAAAAATGCACTCAAAACCCCAAAACTTCAGCTGGCAAAGCAGCTGGGAGCACATGGAATTGCAGGAACTTGGGAAAAGTGTCAGAGCAGATCTTGGGAATGCTGAGGGGATGGGTGCAAGTGCCCGGGGAAGGCTCCTGGCGCTGCACAGAGCTCCCAGCAGCCTGCAAGAATTCCGTGAGGGCGGACAGCAGGAGTTTGCACAAAACAGATGCTCGGAGCAATTTTAAACCTGAGCGTGCACCAGCTTGGCTGAGCACTCCGGGGGTGATTTATTTTATTTCTTTTTTTCCCCCCCCTCACCGTGGTTTGTTGGGAAAAGCTTTGTGGTGCTTCAGCAGAGCCTGCCTCGGGTTCAGGCTGCAAATGGGGTTTGAATTGCTGTCGTTTGGAGCTGCTTGGAGTGAATGGAACGGAGCTGGAGGGGTTCAAAAGCAGCTCTGAATCATGGCTCTGTCTGCTGGCCTGGTGAAATCTGTGCGGGTGATGGGATGTTAGGGAGCTCTGCTGGATGGCCAAAGGATGAGAAAATGCCTAAAATAAAGGTTTGCAGCTTGGTTTTGGTCTGGTCCGACCAAAAATGATGCTTTGAGAAGGCTGAGCTAGAACAGTGAATAGACAGAGCTAAAGAATAAAGCAGGGATTTATTGGGAGGCCTCAATGGATCCACCTTGGGCAGCCAAGAGCCCAGCCAGGGCTGCACCCAAAATGGTCACAAAAATGGACAGCTGGTCATGAGGTCTCTCACCTTTATGAGTTTTGGTCCATTCGCATATTGGAGTTAATTGTCAATTACAGCTCCAGCCCATGAAGTCCCATCCTTTTTGTTTTCTGTCTTCAGTGAAAGATTGCAGCTCTGTGGGGTCCTGGTCCAGGGCAGGGTCAGGGAGTGCAGCTCCCCCTGGGGTCAGGGAGTGCAGCTCCCCCTGGGATCAGGGAGTGCAGCTCCCCCTGGGATCAGGGCAGGATCAGGGAGTGCAGCTCCCTCTGGGATCAGGGAGTGCAGCTCCCCCTGGGATCAGGGCAGGATCAGGGATTGTAGCTCTCCATGGGATCAGGGAGTGCAGCTCCCCCTGGGATCAGGGCAGGATCAGGGATTGTAGCTCTCCATGGGATCAGGGAGTGCAGCTCCCCCTGGGATCAGGGCAGGATCAGGGATTGCAGCTCCCCATGGGATCCCCAGGATGAGGGATGTAGTTTCTGCTCTTGAGCCTGAGATTTGGATCCTTTGTCCTTGGTGCCCAGCTGGAGCAGGAATTGTTCTGTCTGCCTGCTCTGTGCAGAGCTCACCATCCCATAATATGAAACCCAGCCCCACAGCCTCAAGCAGCCCAGAATGTGCAAGAGCCCAACCTGAGGCGTGGCTCTGTGTCTCCAAGCAGCAGCAAAGCCTGTGTGTGACCCTTCAGTGGATCCCCTCAGGGTTCCTGATGCACAGAGTTCACCTAGAGCAGCCTTCCCAGGGAATTTCATGCTTGCAAGCAGCTCATTCACATTTCCCAGGATGGTTTGGGTTGGGAAAACTCATCCATGGGCAGGGACACCTTCCACTAGCCCAGGCTGCTCCTGTGGCTGTCCAACCTGGCCTGGGACACTTCCTTAAATAAACCCCACCTGTTTGTGATCACACCTCAGAAAAGAGCAGCCTTGCATTTCTTTGTTTCCCAGCAGGAAAATGCAGCAGAGCAGGCAGGGCCCAGCTTCCCAACTCCCCTAGAACCAAGGAAGAGCCATCAGGAGATGCCAGGAGTTCCATCCCACAGCCTCACCACCCTCACAGGGGAGAATTTTTTCCCCAATATTTAACCTAAACCTGCCCTGTTTCACTTTTTAGCCATTCCCTGTGTCCTGTCCCTCCATCCCTTGTCCCCAGTCCCTCTCCAGCTCTCCTGGAGCCCCTTCAGGCCCTGGCAGGGGCTCTGAGGGTTCCCTGGAGCTTCTCTTGTCCAGGTGAGCAGCCCCAGCTCTCCCAGCCTGGCTCCACCCTTGGAGCATCCCAGGAATAAATGGCATGGAGAAAAGAAATAGCTGTAAATACTGATCACTCCAGCCTGCTGGATTGAGCAGAATAAGAATGTTTGTCAGTTTTAGCTGAAGATGGGCAGTTGGGTTTCCACTTCAGGATCTGGAATCACTTCAGGATTCCAGGGAATAAACTGGGAGTTCATTATTGGAGAGCTCATTTGGATTTGATTTGGCCAGAGGAGCTCTGCAGCTCCCTCCTCTCCTACTGCCACAGAAACAGGGAGCTGAGCAGTTGAGGGGACTGGGAAACAAATCTTTGGGAAGTGATTCCCAAATCCCAGAGCACCCAAACATCTCAGGGTTGTGACCCTGCCCTTTGGGATCCCCCGATGGCTCTTCCTTGGTTTTATGGGAATTGGGAAGCTGGGCCCTGCCTGCTCTGCTGCATTTTCCTGCTGGGAAGCAAAGAAATCCACGTCTGTTCTTTTCTGAGGTGTGATCACAAACAGCTGGGGTTTATTTAAGGTCCAATAAAGGTAAAAAAATCCCTTTATAAAGGTAAAATCCCAGTGTGCCCCAGGCACACGTCAGGGCTGGGTACAGAAATTCCAAATACAGGTGGAATTGGGACTTGGGAGTTGTGCTTGGAGAGCTCTGAGTGAAATACAGTCAGTGTGCCACCCTTTGGGCTTCATTTTGCTGTAAGAAATGGGATATTTGGTGCATTTATTCCCTAGAAACTTAATTATTTGTTCCCTAGAAACTTAATTATTTTCTATGGCAGCCATCCTATAATGCTGTAGGATCACAGTCACCTCTAATTTTGTCTTTTTAGGAATATTTCAGTTTTATCCCATTCCTGCCCATTCTTTATGCAGCAGGGTTGGGAGTGATGCTGTAACCCCTGGGTACTGGGAGAGCTTTTCTGCTCCCTGTCAGGCACGAGGGTAATTTAATATTTTAATTTCTTTTAATAAGATATTTGTGATTAGATTTTTTCCCCCCACTATAATTGGCTTTTTTCCTTCCAAAACAGAGCCAGGACAATTCCCATTTCTCCCCAGTTTTGAGGGTGCTGAAGCTGATAAGGGGCTGAAATATTGTATTGATGGTTTCCTTCAGCTTGAATTGGTTGCATTTTTTATCTGACAGGGTTTTCAGCACTTTGCTGAGCAGTTCAAAACCTGCAGCAAAGTGCTGAAAACCCTGTCAGATAAAAATGCAACAAATTAAAGCTGTTCTCACCCCAGGTTCTGAGCTGCCTCTTTGGGGTCTCAGGCTCCCAAAGCTCCTATTTTTAGTAGTGATTGGTGACCCCAATCTTGAGCCATATGGAGTAAAGAAAAAAAAAAAAAAAGCTAAAAAAGGAAAAAAAAAAAAAAAAGTGGAGTTTGGTTTGCAGGAAGGGAATTAGTGGGAGAATGGAGCCAAAACCACAGGAGGGCACTGCCCTGGTGCTCTCCTGCTTTGGGGCCTGACAGAATGGGTTTAGAATTCCCAAAAATTTCCCAAACACGACCCTGTCGTGGTCCTTTTGCCAAGTGAAACATCTCAGAGATAGGGAGCTGCTAAATCAGGATTTTTGGGTGCTTTGTGGAAACCTGGATTTGCTTGGATGGAAATGGAAAAGTGGAAAAAGCACCTTTAGTTCAGGAAAAGCCTCAGCAGCAAATTCCTGGGGAATGGCAGCAAATCCCCCTGTGCTGTGCCATTCCTGTCACACTTGGATCACTTTATCTGTGGGATAAATCCTCCAGTGCTTTTGCTGGGCTTTATTCAGGTATTTGGAGGAAAAAAAAATCTTTTAAAGCTGCTGTGAAATTGCTGCACAGCTGAACGTGGCCTCTGGCTGGAGAGCACGAGGGACCCTGGAGGGGACAGCTCTTAGAAATCTGGGGTGCAGAGCAGAGTTCTGGGGTGCAGAGCAGAGTTCTGGGGTGCAGAGCAGGATTCTGGGGTGCAGAGCAGAGTTCTGGGGTGCAGAGCAGAGTTCTGGGGTGCAGAGCAGGATTCTGGGGTGCAGAGCAGAGTTCTGGGGTGCAGAGCAGAGTTCTGGGGTGCAGAGCAGGATTCTGGGGTAGAGAGTAGAGTTCTGGGGTAGAGAGCAGAGTTCTTGGTTTGAGAGCAGAGTTCTGGGGTACAAAGCAGAATTCTGGGGTAGAGAGCAGAGTTCTGGGATATAAAGCAGAATTCCTGGGTAGAGAGCAGAATTCTGGGATATAAAGCAGAATTCCTGGGTAGAGAGCAGAATTCTGGGATATAAAGCAGAATTCTGGGATATAAAGCAGAATTCCTGGGTAGAAAGCAGAATTCCTGGGTAGAAAGCAGAATTCTGGGATATAAAGCAGAATTCCTGGGTAGAGAGCAGAATTCCTGGGTAGAGAGCAGAATTCTGGGATATAAAGCAGAATTCCTGGGTAGAGAGCAGAATTCCTGGGTAGAGAGCAGAATTCTGGGATATAAAGCAGAATTCTGGGATATAAAGCAGAATTCTGGGATATAAAGCAGAATTCTGGGATATAAAGCAGAATTTTGGGGTATAAAGCAGAATTTTAGGGTATAAAACAGACCCTTGGATATAAAACACAAGTAGAACCTTTTTACTCAGGTACCTTTTCACTCAGCTTAGGGAACGTGGCTGAAATGAGATTTTGTTTAGGTCACCATTTCTGTTCCTCTCAGACACCACAAAATCCCTGCAGTGTGATTAAACACAATTATTGTTGGTACCATGGTGGTGATATTCATTTATTTAATTTACACTGAGCAAAGGAAGCTTCTCTCAGTGTTATTTTTTTTTTCCTGCTGGCTCTTTGATGAGCCCAAATCTGCTTGGCTTTTAATTGGATTTTGCTTTTGTTGGGAAAGCTCTGGGAGCTGCTCTGGGAAGAGCTGTGGGGGCTCCCCCTCAAGCTCAAAAAAATCACCACCAATTGGCATTTTGGGGTGTTTTTTTTTGCCTTTCAGCACAGAAATTATGTGAGGTGTGAGTGCCCAGGCCAGGGAGGTGGTTCCTGCTGGGGATTAGGATGCACTAATCCGTGCTGGAGTGGAATTCCAGCTCAGGAATGGGGTGCTGGAGGAGCTGCCCTGCACAGGTTATTTCTGGCCCCATAATCTCAGCAGTGTCTGTAGGGCTGTGGAGATCAAACCTCCTCAGGGAGAGGGAGGAGCTGGGCTCTGCAGGAACCCATCCTCATCCCAGCTCCCAAAGCTTTGGGGAGAAATGGCAAATTGTGTTTCCTACCTGCCACTTCCCTCACGTGCCAGAAAAATGCCAAGAACTTCCCCAGGCAATGCCACAATTTACAAAACCCCTCTGAAACCATGGCTGGCAAAGCATTCCAGGGAAATGCAGCTCCCAGCATCCCTGTGATGCCATGGGAAATGCAGCTTGGAAGCTGGCCTGAGTCCCTCCCAAGGAGATTTCCTTCCACGGGCAATCTGTGCCTCCTCTCCCAGAGGTTTTCCCAAGGGTTAAAGCCCCTCGTGCTCAGCAAAGGCTGGAATTGTTCTCTGCTCTCCCCAGCCCTGCTCCTCCCTGGCAGGGAAGAATCCCCCAGGCCAGCAGCTCTGCTCTCATCCCTTTTGAAGGGAATACAGGAATTTTAGTGCTGCAGCCGAGGCATGGACAAGAATCCCTCCAAAGCAGGAAGGCTCCTGGGAAATGCCCAAAAAAATCCATGTTAACAACTAAAAACCATTCCCTGGAAAGCAGTGGGAAGGGATTCAGCTGCAGCACAGGAAGCACAGCCTGAGCAGGCAGCAACTTCAATTTGTCTGCAGCAGCTGAAGCTGAAGAGCTCAAAAATTGCTTGGGGAAAAATACCCCTAAAAATACAATTTCTAAGCAGGAGCTCAATGTGCACAGCAGAGGAAATCTGCTGCACAAAGTGTGCCATCTCTGCTGCTCTTTAATCCATCTCCTTCCTGCTTTCCCCTTCCTGTGCCTGGAGCTCCAGCGTTCTCCTGGTGCTCTGAGCAGGGGCAGCAATTCTTTCCCACTCTGGACAGCCTCAGCTTGGGTGATTAAAGCATCCCCAGCCCCATGTCCAGCAGCAGGGCCAGCATTCCCCACATCAGGCAGCTGAACCTCTGGTTTAGGCTGCAGAACGTGCTGGCAGTGTTATCTGTCCCCTGTGCTGCTGCCATTCCCTCTGCTCACTGAGGAATTATTTTTGTGGCTGAGCAGCTTCTCCTCAGCCTCTGTTACATAATCCCCAATTCAGCAAAGGGCATTTCTTGTGAAAGGTCGCCACATGAAAATGTCCTTTCCCTCCCTCATGAGGATGTGGAGCAGCTCCTGCTCCTGCAGAGTGAATAAAAGGGGGGAAAAGCAGCTTTGCTGGAGAGAAATGGGATCAGTCTCCTGTCAAACACATTTGTTGGATCAGGAAAGGTCAGGGGAGAAGGGGAGGGAGCTCTGAAAACCTTTGGTTATTTAAAACCCTTGCACCACGCTTTTAGAGAACCAGGCTGAGGATTTTACACTGTTAATCTGACACAAAATCATTTTTATTACCAACCTTTGAGGTGTTTTCAGTGGCTTTGAGACAGAAATTTAATGCTGTTTTAAAATTTCGTGAGCTCTTCAGCTGCTGCAGACAAATTGAAGTTGCTGCCTGCTCAGACTGTGCTTCCTGTGCTGCAGCTGAATCCCTTCCCACTGCTTTCCAGGGAATGGTTTTTAGTTGTTAACATGGATTTTTTTGGGCATTTCCCAGGAGCCTTCCTGCTTTGGAGGGAGTCTTGTCCATGCCTCGGCTGCAGCACTAAAATTCCTGTATTCCCTTCAAAAGGGATGAGAGCAGAGCTGCTGGCCTGGGGGATTCTTCCCTGCCAGGGAGGAGCAGGGCTGGGGAGAGCAGAGAACAATTCCAGCCTTTGCTGAGCACGAGGGGCTTTAACCCTTGGGAAAACCTCTGGGAGAGGAGGCACAGATTGCCCGTGGAAGGAAATCTCCTTGGGAGGGACTCAGGCCAGCTTCCAAGCTGCATTTCCCATGGCATCACAGGGATGCTGGGAGCTGCATTTCCCTGGAATGCTTTGCCAGCCATGGTTTCAGAGGGGTTTTGTAAATTGTGGCATTGCCTGGGGAAGTTCTTGGCATTTTTCTGGCACGTGAGGGAAGTGGCAGGTAGGAAACACAATTGGTGTCTCCTGTGAGCACTCCAGCACTTCTGCACTGATATTCCTTAATATTTCCATTGAAATATGGGGAAAAAGTGCTTTTTGAGGCACTGGACTTGCTGTGGACCTGGCTTCACAGGTTGGTCAGAGCTGGCTCTGCTCCATCTTTATCCATCTATGATTTATTCCAGAGTGCTGATACAAGGGTTTTAGGTAAATCAGATATTTTCCATGCTTCCTGTTAAAGTGAATATTTGATATCAAGTCTGCAGTGAGATTAAAATGGTTTTGCACTCAGCATGGCTCAAACAGACAGAAACACTTCCATAAACTGCATCCTTTTAAATTCCCAAGGTGCAGAGCCCTGGAATTCTGTAGTTCACACTGAAGGCTTGGGAGCAGATGGGTTTCAGCAGCAGAGCTGGGGAGGGAAGGAGCTGGAAATCGGAGCTGGGGCTTGCACTGGTGGAGCAGGAGCTGTGGAGGGACCCAGAGCTGCCCTGGGGGGACACAAGTGACATCCCAGCTGTCCCAGGGGTCTGTCTGAGCTCCCTCGTGGGCTGGGCTGCTTTATGCAACCAGGGAACTGCCAGGGCTCTGTTCTTCCCAGCTAAAAACCAGGAAAAATCTCCATTCCTGCTCTCCAGAAGGTGACTGCAGCTGTGACACTGCTCATGGAGCCACAGTTTATAGGTCCTGTCCTGGTGGTTCTTCCCTGTGGGATGTTTATGGAACCAGGGAACTGCCAGAGCTTTGTCCTTCCTGGCCAAAAACTGGGGAAAATCTCCATTTCTGCTCTCCTGATTTATCCCCAGGAACTGATCCCTGTGTCCTTTTCCCTGCAGCCAGCTGTGACACTGGTCATGGAACCATAGTTTATAAACCCTGTCCTGGTTGTTATTCCCATGGGATATTTATGGAGTCCCTGTCCTGGTGATTCTTCCCATGGGATGTTTATGGAACCAGGGAACTGCCAGGGCTTTGTTCTTCCTGGCCAAAAACTGGGGAAAATCTCCATTTCTGCTCTCCAGAAGGTGACACTGGTTATGGAACCATAGTTTATAAACCCTGTCCTGGTTGTTATTCCCATGGGATGTTTATGGAACCAGGGAACTGCCAGGGCTTTGTTCTTCCTGGCCAAAAACTGGGGAAAATCTCCATTCCTGCTCTTCCAGAGGGTGACTGTGGTTATGGAGCCACAGTTTATAAACCCTGTCCTGGTTTTTCTACCCTGTGGGACCAGGGAAGTGCCAGAGCTTTGTTCTTCCTAAATCTGGGGAAAAAAAAATCTCCATTCCTGTTCTCCAGCAGATGACACTGGTGATGGAACCACAGGTTATAAACCCTGTCCTGGTTGTTATTCCCATGGGATATTTATGGAATCCCTGTCCTGGTGATTCTTCCCATGGGATGTTTATGGAACCAGGGAACTGCCAGGGCTTTGTTCTTCGTGGCCAAAAATTGGGGAAAGTCTCAATTTCTGCTCTCCAGAGGGTGACTGTGGTTATGGAGCCACAGTTCATAAACCCTGTCCTGGTTGTTTTTCCCATGGGATATCCCAGCCTTGTCTCAATTCTCACCTGCACCCTTCAGGTGGATTGTCACCCTGAATCCCTGGAATTGTGTCCTGAGCCCAGCCAGGAGGGGATTTGGGGAAGGGAATTCCCTGGAGCTGGGGCGAGCTTGGCTGTGGGGCTTTTCCTCCCAGGGATGTTCCCATGGGCTGTGCTTGGATGGGTTTCCTCAGGGAATTGGGGCTGCTCAGATCAGGTTTTGCACCATAAAAGTGGCCATAAAATCCCAGTTGTGTTTCCAAAGTGTGAAGGGAAGCATCCCTTTCTTTTTATTCCAGGGAAACTTGGATAAAAGTGTCTGGTAGGGGGTAGGGTGGTTGGGTCTCAGGATGATCTGAGAGGTTTGTGGGGCCAGAGGACCTTCCACAATCCTTCCCAGCCTAAATTCCTGATTTATGGAACTGATCCCTGTGTCCTGTCTGTGTTCAGGAATCCTTTCCAGCCTAAATCCCTGATTTATGGAACTGATCCCTGTTCAGGAATCCTTTCCAGCCTAAATCCCTGATTTATGGAACTGATCCCTGTTCAGGAATCCTTCCCAGCCTAAATTCCTGATTTATGGAACTGATCCCTGTTCAGAAATCCTTTCCAGCCTAAATTCCTTATTTATCCTCAGGAATTGATCCCTGTGTCCTTTCCCTGTTCAGGAATCCTTTCCATCCTAAATTCCTGATTTATAGAACTGATCCCTGTTCGGGAATCCTTCCCAGCCTAAATTCCTGATTTATTTAATTGATCTCTGTGTCCTGTCCCTGTTCAGGAATCCTTTCCATCCTAAATTCCTGATTTATCCCCAGGAACTGAGATCCCTGTGTCCTTTCCAGCCTAAGTTTCTGATTTCTAGAACTCATCCCTGCTCAGGAATCCTTTCCATCCTAAATTCCTGATTTATCCCGTGTCCATCTGTGTCAGGAATTCCTCCTCGGGCACATTCCCAGCATGGCCACACCCAAACCATTCCCCTCAGGATCAGTTTTTTGGGATTTGCCCACAAATCTCCTGCTCAGGGAAATGAGGGATGCTGGGCTGGATGCAGGGAATGTTTAATCCCAGTCCTGTGGGATGAATCCTCAGGTTTCCCTGCCTGTGGAAGGAGCCCCGTGCCCTGGCACAGCTCCTGCATTTTAGATGATGCTCTCTGAGCTGGGTTCTCCTCTCTCCCAGCTCTGGGAAGCTGCAAGATGAGAAGGCAGGAATTAAATCCAGGGATAGCTCTGGGCTCACCTGGGTGCCTCAAGCCTGGCTTAAAGCTGCTCTGGAGCTGGCAAAAATTAATGGGATTAATGCCAATTATCTCATTTTGTGCTTCCTGGTGAGAACAGAGTGGGAAAGCATCGATCCTATGGAAAATGGGTGTGGACAGGCTTTCCTGGAATGCTGCAGTGCTGTCCTGGAATTTATCCCCAGGCCTGGGTCCTGTGTCCATTCAGGAATCCTTTCCAGCCTAAATCCCTGATTTATCACCAGGAACTGATCCCTGTGTCCTGTCCCTGTTCAGGAATCCTTTCTAGCCTAAATTCCTGATTTATAGAACTGATCCCTGTTCAGGAATCCTCTCCAGCCTAAATTCCTGATTTATCCCCAGGACCTGATCCCTTGTCCTTTCCCTGTTCAGGAATTCTTTCCAGCCTGAATTCCTGATTTATAGAACTGATCCCTGTGTCCTTTTCCAGCCTAAATTCCTCATTAGTAGAACTGATCCCTGTTCTGGAATCCTTTCCATCCTAAATTCCTGATTTATGGAACTGATCCCTGTGTCCTTTTCCCATTCAGGAATCCTTTCCATCCTAAATTCCTGATTTATGGAACTGATCCCTGTGTCCTTTTCCCATTCAGGAATCCTTTCCATCCTAAATTCCTGATTTATAAAACTGATCCCTGTGTCCTGTCCCTGTTCATGAATCCTTTCCATCCTAAATTCCTGATTTATGGAACTGATCCCTGTGCCTGTCCCTGAATATCAGAGTGTTTCACCTCTTCCAGCTGTCACTTTTTGTGTGTTTACCTCATTTCCAAGATTTTCAGTGGATGTGAGCACTGGCAAGGAACAAATCATTCATCAGGGTGTTTTTTTCCAGCAACACTCTGCCAAAGTGAGATTTCCCCACCCTCAGAACTCTTTGGCACTTAATTAAGAGAAGGAGAAGGTGTTAATTAGCCAGGGCACCTCATTAAGACAGCCCATCTGAGGGGGGCAGCTCCTGCCTGGATTTTCTGGGATATTCCCATCAAGTTGGCCATATGGGAATAAAGCAGAAATCAGCTCAGGTGAGGGCACAGCAGAGCTGAGCAGTTCTTGCCTTTCCCACTTGCAGTTTTGGTAATTTATTTGAAGAATTTAAAAAATCAGGCTGCATAATTGAGGGAAATAAAACCTCCAGAACTCTCCTGAATGCCTGAGAGCTGTGAAATACAAATTTTTGATGTGCTGGGAGGTTTTCCAGGTGGGTCTTTTGCTGTAAAGACAGCCAGGCTTGAAATCATTCAGTCCCACAGCAGTTACACTTTATTTATTGTGGCTCCAGACTGAAAATCGGTTTTATTTTTGCATTTTAGCCTTGTAGACTCTCAGCTCTGAGCTTGGAACTGTGTTTGTGCTGTGATTTAAGTGGGATTTAATTGATTTAATTGATTTAGTTCACCTTGAGCAGCAGCCTCAGGATGGGGTGGGAGCATTATCTTGCTTTTTGGGGTTTTTTCAGTTGTGTTGGTTGGGATTGGAAGCTTCCTTGGAAATCTTTTATTTTTCCTTCATTTTTGATCCTTATTTGTCCATTCTTTGTGTGTGCTAAACCTGGTTTTTGATGTCTTTGAGCCTGGCTTAACATCTTTCCTTATCTTGGCTTTTAAGGCAAAGCACTTTTATTTTTTAAACCCCTTTTTTACACCAGACTTAACTTGGGAAGATGAAAATTCTCCCTGCTTTGCTCCTCCAGGGCCATTCTCCTTAATTCTTTTGCACCTCAATGAAATTTGAGTTCCAAAAGGATATTTTAATTATGAAACAACAATTTCTGCAGTTCAGGGGCAACTGCCTTGTGTATTCTCACCCTGGCAGGTTTTACAAGAATTCCTGAGCTCTGAAAATCCTGGTTTTTCTCAGTTGGGGATTTAATTTTCTTTCCCCAACACAAATTTTAAGGCAGAGTTTGGAAATGAGGGGAGCCCCTGGAACTCTGTGTGGAGACTGAAACGTTTCCCTGGTTTTAGGGCATGAATCCTCATCTCCATCCACACAACTGGGGCATGAGATCAAATCCTGAATAAATAAACCACTTCCAGAAGGGGTTTTTGGTTAGTCCCAAATCTTTGGGGTTAAGCAGAGCAGAGAGTCCCAAATCTTTGGGGTTAAGCAGAGCAGAGAGTCCCAAATCTTTGGAGTTAAGCAGAGCAGAGAGTCCCAAATCTTTGGAGTTAAGCAGAGCAGAGAGTCCCAAATCTTTGGGGTTAAGCAGAGCAGAGAGTCCCAAATCTTTGGGGTTAAGCAGAGCAGAGAGTCCCAAATCTTTGGGGTTAAGCAGAGCAGAGAGTCCCAGATCTCTGGGGTTAAGCCGAGCTCAGTCCCAGATCTCTGGGGTTAAGCCGAGCTCAGTCCCAGATCTCTGGGGTTGAACTGAGCTCAGTCCCAGATCTCTGGGGTTGAACTGAGCTCAGTCCCAGATCTCTGGGGTTGAACTGAGCTCAGTCCCAGATCTCTGGGGTTGAACTGAGCTCAGTCCCAGATCTCTGGGGTTAAGCCGAGCTCAGTCCCTTGGGGCAGCCCTGTGCTCATGGCTCTCTTGGGTTTGGGGTTTTGTTGTGCTGCTGTCCCTGGAGCAGGAGCTGAGCTGTGGGACAGGCCCAAGAAAGGCAAGGCCGGGCTCTGGCAGCTCCCGCGCCACCAGGACCTGCCCAGTGTCACCCATTCTGTGCTGGGACAGCCCTGGAATCCACTGGCAGGGCCCAAAGGCAGCAGCACTCCCATTCCCACTGCCCTGTGCTGCAGCTTTGGGAACAATTCACCTTTTCCCCCCTTTTTGGGGGTTTTTTTAAGCATTCCTGCTCAGTGCTGGCAGACTCCAGCTCCTCATGCAGCTCCTGGCTGGGTGTCACCATGAGCAGTGGCCCTCTGGTGGCATCACCTCGCTCACTGCTGCTGTTTGTGAGTGGCTGGAAATGCAAAATATTAACCCAGAACTGCCCCTGGTAATTTAAATATTTGTTAATTTATGTATGGAGGCTGTTTGGCATCCCAGGGAGTGCTGGTCATTTAGGGTCAGGGAGTGCTGGTCATTGGGGGTCAGTGCTGGTCATTGGGGTCAGTGCTGGTCATTGGGGTGAGGGAGAGCTGGTCATTTAGGGCCAGGGAGTGCTGGTCATTGGGGGTCAGTGCTGGTCATTGGGGTGAGGGAGAGCTGGTCATTTAGGGTCAGGGAGTGCTGGTCATTGGGGTGAGGGAGCACTGCTCATTTAGGGTCAGGGAGTGCTGGTCACTGGGGTCAGGGAGCACTGCTCATTTAGGGTCAGGGAGTGCTGGTCACTGGGGTCAGGGAGCACTGCTCATTTAGGGTCAGGGAGTGCTGGTCACTGGGGTCAGGGAGTGCTGGTCAGTGGGGGTTGTGGCTGTTCATTATTGGGGTTTGTGGTCGTTGGTCATTAAAGGCTGTGGCCATTAAGGGGCTGTGGTTGTTGGTCATTAGGGGGCTGTTGGTCACTGAGGGCTGTGGCCATTAGGGGTTTGTGACTGTGCCCATTAGGGGCCTGTGGCCATTTAGGGGGTTGTGACTGTGCCCATTAGGGGCCTATGGCTGTTGGTCACAGGGGGCTGTGGCCATTAGGGGTTTGTGACTGTGCCCATTAGGGGCCTATGGCTGTTGGTCACAGGGGCCTGTGGCCATTTAGGGGGTTGTGACTGTGCCCATTAGGGGCCTGTGGCCATTTAGGGGGTTGTGACTGTGCCCATTAGGGGCCTGTGGCTGTGGTCACAGGGGGCTGTGGCCATTAGGGGCCTGTGGCTGTGGTCACTGGTCACTCATTAAATGCTGTTTAAGAGTGCTCCAAGTCCCCATTTCCATTTCCAAGCCTCATTGATTTGCCTCTCATCCTAAACCAAGCCAGGAATGCGATGCCACAATCCGAGGCCAGGGATGACAGGCTCTGAATTTTCCATGGTGTGACACTGTCCCTCCCCACGCTGCTGATGTCCCCTGCCCCAGCACAGCACCAGGATGGGTTTTGCTGCATAATCTGTCTGGCCAGCTGTGTCCTAATCCTGCAGTTTTAGGAGGGGCCTGGGGGAAGGGCCTGGTGTTGAGGCCCTGCTATTCTCCTAAACATCTTTGGCAATAGGATTGAAGGACAATTTAATGTGTGTGTGTGTGTGTGCTCCCAGCGGGGCTCTGAGGCGGGTAAGTACGGAGGATTTAGGATATCCAGAATATCCTAGACTGTGGCCTGAGCATGGATGTCAGCCCTCTTCACACCAGGGGAATGCTGAGGGCCCTTTGTGGCTTCCTAACAGAACGAGCTTTTGGCCTGTGAGTGTTCATTCCACTGAAATTCCCTTTTTCCCAGGGCTGGGCTGATCAGGAAAATAGGTCACTTGTATCCTGGGGAATTCCTGGCCCTCCAAGTCCTAAATAGATGGGAGAGGAGGTCAGAGCAGAGCTCACAGCTGGCACAGGTTTGGGATTTTACCCCTGGTGCCCCTGTGGGTGGGTCAGGTAAAGAAACCTCCTCAGGGAGCAGATCCCTGAGCAGGGACACTTAACCCTGGCACATCCCAAGCTGCCCAGGGCTGGAAAAGGCCTGGAAATCCCTCAGGGAGGGTGCCAGGGGCAGCTGCCAGGGAAGGGAGGAGCAGGGACATCGGGAATTCCTGCCCTGCAGCCTTGGCCACTGCCAGTACTGTGGGTGTCCGTCCCCAAGCCGTGTCACTGCCAGTTCCCTGCGTGTCCCCAAGCCGTGTCACTGCCATTTCCATGGGTGTCCCCAAGCCGTGTCACTGCTGATGTCATGGGTGTCCCCAAGCCACCATGGGTGTCCCTAAGCTGGTCACTGCCAGTGCCATGGGTGTGTCACTGCTGGTGCATTGTCGTCCCCAAGCCACCATGGGTGTCCCCAAGCCGTGTCGCTGCCAATGCTGTGGGTGTGTCACTGCCAGTGCCATGGGTGTCCCCAAGCTGTGTCACTACTGGTGCCCTGGGTGTCTCCAAGCCGTGTCACTGCCAATGCTGTGGGTGTGTCACTAATGGTGCCGTGGGTGTCCCCAAGCCACCGTGGGTGTCCCCAAGCTGTGCCAATGCTGTGGGTGTGTCACTGCTGGTGCCCTGGGTGTCCCCCAGCCGTGTCACTGCCAATGCTGTGGGTGTGTCACTGCTGGTGCCCTGGGTGTCCCCCAGCCGTGTCACTGCCAATGCCCTGGGTGTGTCACTGCTGGTGCCCTGGGTGTCCCCCAGCCGTGTCACTGCCAATGCCCTGGGTGTGTCACTGCTGGTGCCCTGGGTGTCCCCCAGCCGTGTCACTGCCAATGCCCTGGGTGTGTCACTGCTGGTGCCCTGGGTGCGTCATTGCCAATGCCATGGATGTCCCCAAGCCGTGTCACTGCCGATGCCGTGGGTGTCCCCAAGCTGCCCTGGGTGTCCCCAAGCCACTGCCGATGCCATGTCTCTAACTGTGTTTTCTGCCCCGCTGCTGTGTTGTGTGCGAGCTCCGTTGTTTTCTGCCGCTCTGTCACTGCGTTTCTGCTGCCCCTCCCTGCAGCCGGGTTTGTCAAGTCGCCCATGTCAGAAACTAAGCTCACGGGGGACGCCTTTGAACTGTACTGTGATGTGGTTGGGAACCCCACTCCAGAGATCCAGTGGTGGTATGCGGAAGTCAACCGGGCAGAGGCTTTCAAACAGCTGTGGGATGGCGCTCGGAAGCGCCGTGTCACCATTAACACTGCCTACGGGGCCAATGGGGTGAGTGTGCTGAGAGTAACCCGCCTTACCTTGGAAGACTCTGGGACTTACGAGTGCAGGGCCAGCAACGATCCCAGGAGGAATGACTTGAGGCAAAATCCCTCCATTACGTGGATTCGAGCCCAGGCTACTATAAGCGTCCTGCAGAGTGAGTCCGGCCCCCAGTAGTGGCACTGTAGTGTCTAGAGGCAGTCTGGTGACCCCGCCCCCGTGTCCCCACCCTCTGCCACACCCTGTCCTGTCCTCCCGGCGCGCGGGCTGCTCCTCCTCCTCCTGGCCTGTAGTGCTGACCCTGTGTGCCACCCGTGTCTCTCCTCCTTAGGACAAAGCACTTGGGAAACCCTCGGGATGTGTGCTAGAGCTTCCGTGTGAAACCAGCCCGCTGTCGGATTTGTGTTTGTTCCCTCCTCCCTTTAGTTTTGTAGGAGGTTTCCAGCCTCCCTGGCTTCTCCACCAGTGCCTTTCTCTTTGATTTCCATGTTCTTTTCCCGACTCTAACCATTTTACTTTGATTTCTTTTGTTCTCTTGGAATTTCTGGGAATGCCTCCTCACCTGGTTTTGGTTACATATCTGCTTCTGGATAAATCCTTCCCTTTCAGTTCCACGTGACCTTTGGTGTTTGGATTTTTCCATGAAGTCGTGGTGTTTCTTTTCCTTCCTGGCCAGCAGCATGCTCCTAAGGAGTTCTCTGATGCAGCAGCACTGAGGAGGTGCAGCCATTCCTAATCCAGCCTGTGGGAGCAGGGGGAACATCCTGCCCAGTGCTGAGCCCAGCCTTGAGCTCAGTGACTCCATCCAGGGTGCAGCTCCTGGCAGCAGCAGAGCTCTGGGAGCAGAGGCTGTGCTTGGCCCAGAATTGCTTTTTGTTCTTGCTTGTGGCAAGGCTTTCCTGCCTTCACTCTGCTTTCCACCCCAGGTGGATTTGGGAGTTCATACGGTCAGATTCTGTAGAGAAGAATTTTGGGCCAGATATAAAACTGGCATTTGCCTGAGGAAATGGCTGCTGAGTTTGAGGTGGAGGGAATTGAATCTGCAGTGTGCAGGTGCAGGAGAAGTTGTTTTGGGTGGTTTCTCAGTGCCCTCAGCTGACAGAAAAGCAGAGCAAAAGTGTGGTCTTGCTCCTGTGCTTTGTGCACAAATAACGCTTTAATGCCCTACTGGGTACAAAACTCTATTTGTATCTTGATTTTTTTGTTTGGGTACCTTGAAAAATCCGCCCCCGAGCTGTCCCCAAAGCCTGGTGCTGCCATGGGCACTGCTGGATCAGAGACCTTCCCTCTGGAAATGGAAAGAGCCTTGGTGCACGTGGAGGAATGGCTGTGACCCGGTGCTGTGCAGTGACTGCAGTGACACCGGGTCCCTGAGCTGGAGCTGCTCAGCCTCAGCCCACCCCTCGCCCCCTCCTGTGTCCTTTGGGCTCCCAAAGGGCTGGAATGCTTGCATGGCCTCCAGCAGCAGCAGCAGCAGCTCTGCCATCCTGGGGATGATCCTGGAAATGTGTCTGCTAGGGAGTGCTGTGTGCTGGAGAGAGCGCCGTGCCCTGGGACAGAGCCAGGGCTCCTCCAGTGCTGTAAATACAGAGCCTCCAGTGAAGGAAGGAGTGATGAGGAGGACTCCATCTGATCACAAGGCTCATTTATGACTTTATTATACTATATTATATTAAAGAATACTATACTATACTAAAGAATACAGAAAGGATACTTACAGAAGGCTAAAAGGATAATAATGAAAACTTGTGACTCTTTCCAGAGTCCTGTCACAGCTTGGCCCTGATTGGCCCAAGAGTGAGAACAACTCCCAGCAGAATGCAGTGAAACAATCACCTGTGGGTGAGCAATCTCCAAACACATTCCACATGAGCACAGCACAGGAGCAGCACATGAGATCAGAATTGTTTTCCTTTTCTTTGAGGCCTCTCTCTGCCTTTCAGCTTTCCAGGAGAAAAACCCTGGGAGAAGGGATCGTGGTTCAGAGAACAGGAATGCCGCACTCCAGAGCAGCTCTGGGGGACACAATCCTGCTGGTGTGCAGAGCCAGCCTTTGGGAGCACAGCTGTGTCCCTGTGGGCAGGGGCTCCCCTCCCTCAGGCCCCTGAGCTGCTGCAGGGACTGCACTTCAGCCTCTCCTGCCCTCCCAGTTTGTCCCAGCTGCTGCTGCTGGGTGGGAGCTGCCTCCTGAGTGCCTTGTGCGGGATCACGCTGCTCTGGGGCTCTGCTCTGCAGGGAAATAAGGAACAAACCCCTGAGTGCCTTCCCCTGGGTGCTGGGACAGCTGAGCTGCTCCTGCTGGGAGGAGGAGCCTGTGGACATCAGTGCCTGCCTGAGCCTGCAGGAGGAAGAGGAGGAAAACGGGGATGAGGTTCCCAAGGTGTCCCTGGAAGTGGAGCCCCTTCCCTGAGCCTGCCCAGATGCCTCAGCTGCTCCATTCAGTTTGTGTTGGAAATGGGAATTGTGTGGCTCAGTGGAGCTGGAGTTTGCAGCTGCTGGTGGTGGCTGCTGCCCTGCTGTGACACCAAAGCCCCACAGAGCACAGGCTCTGTCCTGGCCTCTGCAGAGATCAGCTTGCTTCTGAAAACCTGGCACCCAGAGCCACCATCTGCCTTCCACCTCCTTCCGGATTTGGAACCAGAATTTCGCTTGCTGGGTTTTTTTTTTTTTAGTTGCTTTGCTTGGGTTTTAACTGTAAAAGCTGAGCTTACATAAAATGGGCACTTGAAGTGATGTGTAAAAAGTGATTTTCTAGGTGAGCACCCTCCTTTGCTGCTGCTGTCCCAGTATTCCAGTTGCAGTTTGTCTCCTGCAACTAAATCAGGAGACTGATCCATCAATTTGCTTTTTTAATAACCAAACCAAAGTACCATAAATGCAGGTGAAGCTGGAAATGAGACTTACAGCTGCCTTCAGTTCTGCTCAACTAAAACTGAAAAGGTTGCAGGTCAGTCACTGAGTTACTATTTCAGACACACTCCAAAAATATTCCCAGAGCTCTGTCAGTGTTTTTGTGGGAATGCAGATGAGCTTTTTGGGGGTGGAAAAGCACCCAGGGCGGGCCAGGAATGGTGCATGATATGAGAATAACACGACAATTTTGGGCCCAAACAATCCTTGAAAGGATAAAATACCCAGTGTGGGAGAAATGAGGCAGAAACAGAGTGAAAATTTAATCACACAAACAGCAACTGCAGTGTTTCTGCAGTTAAAGAATGATTTACAGAGCTGGATTTCCAAGAAGGATATCCAGGACTGGAATGCTGCAGCTTATGAGAGGATGGATATTTTTCCTCCCTGGGCAGTAATCTAAGGATGTGCCACAGGATACAGGATGTTCCTTCCCTGTGTGGAAAGCTGGGATGGTTCTGACACAAAATTGGGATTTTCTGTTCTCTCCTTGTGTTTCATAACCTGCATTCCAGAGGCTCCAGGGATCATAAATTTATATCCCAAACTGTTGCTGCAAGGCATGGCAGAGTTTCCAGAATCCAAACTCCTTGGATGACTTGCAGAAATCAGGGAGATGTCTGCTGCTTCCTCAGCCTCCTGCAGCCAGAGGGGAGGGAGGAAGGAGCAGCTGGAGCTGCACCTCTGGAATCAGCCAGGAATTCATCCCAGGCAGGGCACACAGCAGCATTTCCACACACAGAGCCTCTGCGGTGGCCTGCAGGCCAAGCTGACCCTAAAAACATTTTTTCGTTGAAGACTAACAGCAAGAATTGTGACATTTTTAAACCCTGCCATGCTGTGTGAGGTGGTTTTTCACAGAATGCTTCAGACCCGAGGTGAGGCACAGAGCCTGCAGCAGAAAGGTCTTTTTGCCAGGTTTGGGAAGCAATTTCTGTGGCTGAGAATGAGGCAGCTGTGTGTGCTGGAGAGCAGCAGCACCTGCAGGGGCTGAAGGCAGCGTGGTTCTCAAACAGCAGCACAGTGCCCTCATTGATGTTAGCACTTTTGAAAGGCTTTGCCCTAAAGAATGGGAATTTGGTGTTGCCAGGTGAGGCTGTGGAGTGGAACAGCCCCAAAGCAGCCAGCAGAACTCCTGGGCTCTGCTCATGCACTGGGGCTGTTTTTGTTCTTTAGAAATGTTTGTGCTCAAGGTTACTTCAGACACAAACCAGTTGCAGCTCTGATGTTGGCCTGCTGTGTATCCTTGCATTGCACTGTCAGGTTCTGGGTGCTGCTCTCAGCTGTTCTCCCTCAGCCTCCTGCCTTCCCCACACAGCAGGGGAGTCGTGCCCTGTGGAATCTCCTGGCTGCACCTGGGGCCACAGCAGCCTTTGGGCGGGGAATATGCAGAATATTACTGAGAAGCCTAAATTTGAGTGCTGTTTATATAAAAAATGGGTTTGTTTGATACCTCAAGGAGAAGAATTGACAGAATAACCAGGTTGGAAAAGACCTTCAAGACCATCGAGTCCAGCCCAGCCTCAACAGCCAGTGCCACATCCAGGCTTTGTTAAACACACCCAGGGATGGTGACTGGGCAGAACATTCCAGAACTTCATCACCCTTTCTGTAATAAAACTTTTTCCTGATATCCAACCTAAATTTCCCTTGGTGCAGCTTGAGACTGTGTCCTCTGGTTCTGTCAGTGCTGCCTGGAGAGAGATCCCAACGTGAGCACACAGGCGCCTTTCAGGGAGTGATAAGGTGGAAGAGTGATAAGAACCAAGTGCCAGCCAGCAAGAAGCTTCTGGAAGAGTAACTGAGGCCTCACGTGGAGCCCCAGGAGTTGGTGTGGGAGGCACAGAGTGTGTCGGGGGTCCCTGGTGTCACCTGCAGTGTGGGGGTTCCCAGTAAACCATTAACCCCTCCTGTCTCTCCCCAGCAGCGCGGCCCCCGGGCGCCGCCGCGCCAGCTCCGAGCTCTTTGGTTTGGTTGTGCTTCCTCCGTGTGTCCCGCAGTGCCATCCCCCGTGTGGTGCCCTCCCCTCCCGCCCCTTGTGCCACGTAGAGTAGCTGGCACCGTCCCCAGGGCTGGCTCTGAGCGCCGTCCCTGCCTTGCAGAGCCGCGGATCAACGCCAGCGAGGACGTGGTGCTGCACGTGGCCGGCGTGGCCGTCACGCTGCAGTGCAACCTGACCAGCAGCCCCAGCCCCCTGGCCGCCAGCTACTGGGTGAAGAACGGAGAGGAGATCCCGGGCACCAGGAAAGCCTCCAACACCACCGAGTACAGGTGAGTGCTGGGCTGGGGACAGGGACGCTCCTGGTGGCCCCACAGTGGTGGCTCAGCCGGTTCAGAGCTCTTCTCCAGGGCTCGTGGGTGGGTCTGTTGCTGCACATCCTCCTGGAGATCAAAGTCCCAGCTGGAACGAGAAATGGGAATGGGCAGGGGATGGTGTTCCTGAGGTCTGGGTGGCCTGGGCTGAGCCAAAGGACAAGAGCACTCCTGGTGTTCCTTCCCACAGTGAGCTGGGCCAGGCCTGCCCTGGGGAGGGCAGGGATGGTGTTCCTGAGGTGTGGGTGCTGGGCTGAGCCAGGGGACAAGGGCACTCCTGGTCATCTCACAGAAAACTGTCAGTTCAGAGCTCTTCTCCAGGGTTCATGGGTGGGTCTGTTGCTGCACATCCTCCTGGAGACCAAAATCCCACCTGGAATGAGAAATGGGAATGGGCAGGGATGGTGTTCCTGCCCTGGGAAGAGCAGGGATGGGATGGTGTTCGTGCCCTGGGGAGGGCAGGGATGGTGTTCCTGAGGTGTGGGTGCTGGGCTGAGCCAGGCGACAAGGGCACACCCAGTGTTCTCACAGTGGTGGCTGAAGTAAAACTCTGTCAGTTCAGAGCTCTTCTCCAGGGGTCATGGATGGGTCTGTTGGTGCACATCCTCCCAGATCCCAGAATCCCAGCTGGAATGGAAAATGGGAATGGGCAGGGATGGTGTTCCTGAGGTGTGAGTGGCCTGGGCTGAGCCAGGGGAGCAGGACACTCCTGGTGGTCCCACAGTGGTGGCTCAGTCAGACTCTGGCAGTTCAGAGCTCTTCTCCAGGGTTCATGGGTGGGTGTGTCATTGCACATCATCCTGGGGGATGGGAATGGAATGGGCAGGGATGGTGTTCCTGCCCTGGGGAGTGCAGGGATGGTGTTCCTGAGGTGTTCCTGAGGTCTTGCTGGGGTTGTTTGGTCACGATTTGGTTGTTGTGGGATGATCCCAGCCCTTGGCTGGAGCTGGTGGGATCCCGTGCCGCTCCCTCAGTGATGCCCTCAGAGTCTGTTCCCTCTGTGATTTTCTTGCCCTTTTTTTCTTTCCATCCCTTTTCCCCCTTGATGGACAGCAAATCCCCCTTCCAGTTCCATGTTAAGCCAAGCTGAAGAGCTCTTTAGAGACATTTTAACCCCTGCTGACAACTTGGTCTCAGCTGTTTTCTGTCTCTAGAGGGGCCCTTTTCCCCCTGCTTCACTGACACAGGATTAGGGTACATTAGGGGATATTTAATTGTAATTATGCTGATTAGGGGATGTTCAGGTTTCCATGGCCTTAGCAAAGCAGCCTCTCATCCACAGCATTTTGGAAGTTGGTTTGATCCTGATTAATGATTTGTCCTTTCATTTTCCCCTTTAGCTCATTTTGAATTACCTTGTTAATTTTGCAACTAAAAACTGAATTTCATTTCCTTCTACAATTCCTTCCTGACCCTCCTCAGTGCAGTGTTCAGCCCTGGGCCTGAGCTTTGGGGGCTCTGCTTCCCTAGGGAGAAACCACTGGCTTGCAGTGGTGCTCAGGGTTCCTGGGAATTGCAAATATTGCCCAGCAAGGGCCAGGCTGAGGCTGTTCAAGCCAGGCTGGATTTTTCCTTCCAAATTCCTCTGTAAAGAAGGATTTAGGCTTGGCTTCAGTTTTAACTGCTGGGGAAGGAGGGAGTGCAGTGGGAGAGCACCACAGTCCCCTTGTCCCCAGGGAATGGGGGGACTCCCAGCAATCAATCCCAGGGACAGCTGGAGAAATCCCAGGTTTCCATTTGCAGAGTAGATCCTGAATTCCTGAGCACTCCTGGGCTGCTTTGCTGATGTTGGAGTTCAGGCTTTCTCTGCCCTTTGGTTTTGCTTTGGTTACATTTTAAATCCAGGAATTCCAAGTTTTCTCAGTGAAAAGCAGCAGCAGCATATCTGTGGTTAACAGAGGGTGTTTCCCTCCCTCATTTATTTATATTTTATATTGGTTCATCTTTTGTATTCTGTTTATTTCCCTTAAGCTCTCAGGTTCTTGTTTTCTGTCAGATGTTTTTGGTGCTTGGAGTTCAAAGCTGGCTACTTTTATCATCCAGAAAACTCCAGGATTTAGAGATTAAACTGTTTCAGTTTAAAATCCTGCCTGTTCCAGCACTGGCAGTGGAGTTGTACCTCTCCCAACCCTTCATCCAGCTCGGGGAGCTGCTGTGAGCCCTTGAGCTGTGTCAGTTTGCAGCTCCTGAATGATTGATGGCAACCAGAGCCCGGGGAGAGTCACAGAACTCCACCTTGTCCTTCCTCTGCTCTCTCTGGGCACGGCCTGCAGGTGCTCAGAGTGTGCTCCTGAACTGCTCTGCCATTGCAGAGTTCCTTATCTGAAATTAATTCACTTTATAACTTGAGATTGGGTGTGTAAATGCTGTCAGCACTCAGCCTGAAGTGAGCAGCTTTTTCCTCGTGTCTCAGCAGTTTCCATGTGTCATTAAATGATTTTATTGCAGGGTTTGTGTTCTTCTGCAGGGGCTCTTTTCCTCGATGAAAAAAGAATTAATAAACAAGGGAAGGATAATAAAGAAAAGAATTAATAATAAGGAATAATTTGAAAGGGAATAATTAATAAAAACAAATGAATAAAAAAGGAGTCTTTTGGGGGAGGAAACTGCTTCAGTGTGTGCTGGGGAGGGTGGGCGTGCCCTGCTTGCACCAGCAATTAGGGGGTGCAATTAAGGGGTGTTAATTGGGTGCTGTTGCTGTCCTGCAGGATCCTGAAGGCCCGAGCAGAGGAGTCGGGGGAGTACCTGTGTGTGTTCGTGTTCTCCGGCTCTCCCGTGGCCAACGCCACCATCGAGGTCAGAGGTACTGAACTGGCACTGTCCCCTTGTCCCCTCCCCTGCCCTGCAGGTGGCACTCCCTGCCTCCCTCAGCGGCCCCACAGGAGCACAGGAAAAGCCCCCTCACCATGGCTGGGTTCATAATCAGAAATAATAATGTATTATCACAGATAAAAGCTCTGATTTCCAGAGAAAGGCTGGCACACATGCAGGGAAAGAGCTCAGAGATGGGCGCAGCCATGGGTTTGTGGGCACTGAAACACCTCTGGGTCTTGGGCACCTCCAGGAGCCTGAAGTTAGGAATAAAAGCTGCAAAATGGGCAAGGTTTGCCACGGGTGTGGCTGTAGGGGAGCCACAGAGCAGTGCTGGTGTCAGGGAATTCCCACAGGGCTGCAGGAGGCTGAGGTTGGGAATTTGTGTGGAATTTGGCAGGCCCTGGGATCCAGCTGGGGGGATCCATCAGTCTGTGGGAAAGGGAATTCACCACCCTGTGCCTCTGGGGAGCTTGGCTGGGTGTTCAGGGCACACAGCTGGAGGGGTTCCATTTTCCTTCTTTTCCTTTTCTTGGGGATTTTTTATCCCATCCTGCCCTTTTGCTCTAATTGCTGAATCTCCTGATGTTACCCTAATTAAAATGTAAAGCTCCTGCTGGCTCCTCTGGGCTGCTTTAGGTGACAAACCACTCCTGGAGAGGGGAAATGCAGCTTTGGGAGTGGAGCAGGAGCTCTGCCAGCTCTGATGGCCTCTGCAAGGCCCTTGGGGATGTTTGCCACGGGGCTTGGCTGCTGCTCTGCCAGGCAGGGCCACCAGCAGAGCTTGGCAGGGAGCTGGGAGCTCACTCTGGGGGAGGAAAAGTCAATTTCTGGGATTGAAGTGCGAGGAGAACTGATCCTACTCGCTTCCCACAGGTAACTTACACCTAAATGCTCCTCCTGGGAAGCTGGGGACAGTGCATGGGGATTGCTCTTGGAGCAGGTGTGAGGACAGTGACACCACCTGGGTGCCCATGCACACCTGTCACCTCATATTCACCTGCATGGCTCCTCTTGGTGCTCGAGCAATTACACTCAGGTTTAATTGTAATTATGCTGATTGTAATTAGGGTGCAGCTCTCGCTGCTGATGCACAGGGGAAGGAGGCTGCTGAATGCCAAAGTGCTCGTGCTCCAAAAATAGGGATTTTCTGACAGCTTGTGAACAGCTTCCCCAGAGCCTGTGGCAGAGCAGCCAGGGCATGCAGGGCCAGCTCCCCTGGTGTGCTGTGCCTGCTGTCCCCCCCAGCCCTGCAATGGCCCTGGAGCAGCCTGGCACAGTGGGAAGTGTCCCTGCACATGGCACGGGTGCCACTGATGGGCTTTAGGTCCCTTCATCCCAACCATGCTGGGATTTTTTCACAAAAAAAAAAAAAAAATCCTTAGGGCAGAGGAGTGAGAACGGTTGGGAATCCAGGCAGTGTTTGGTGCCTTTCCTGGGAATTCATTCCAAGCTGGCTTCCCTCAGGCAGCTCTGCTGGACTTCTGGGGGGGCTTTGTTCCTGCTCAGCTCCCCAGAGTTATGGGGGCAGCTCTGAGCTGCAAACCCGAGGCTGAGCAAATGCTGGGTTTGGGGAAACGCTGGATTTAGGGAATCCAGCACATGCTGGGTTTGGGGAAACACTGGATTTAGGGAATCTGGGAAATGCTGGGTTTGGGGAAATGCTGGAATTAGGGAATCAGCAAATGCTGGCTTTAGGGAAATGCTGGATTTAGGGAATGCAGCAGATGCTGGGTGTAAGGAAATGCTGGATTTAGGGAAACACTGGATTTAGGGAATGCAGCAGATGCTGGGTTTAGGGAAATGCTGGAATTAGGGAATCAGCAAATGCTGGGTTTAGGGAAATGCTGGATTTAGGGAATGCAGCAGATGCTGGGTGTAAGGAAATGCTGGGTTTAGGGAAATGCTGGGTTTAGGGAATCAGCACATGCTGGGTTTAGGGAAAGGGCCCCTTGGAGCAGGGATCTCGTGTCCCTTTTCCTTGGCACTGGAGCAGGCTGGGGGTGGTGATTTTGATGGGGGTGGTGGTGCTGGAGCTGCCAGGCCTGGCCAGGGCACCCCTCCTGCTCCCTGGAAGGGGATCCTTGGTTGCTGCATTTCCCCCTGGGGCATCCCTGCAGTGCTGGTGTGGAGCTCTGGGGGCCTGAGGATGACCCCAAGCAATGAACTGCAGCCCTGGAGAACTCTGCAGTGCCCCTGCTCCTCAGGATCTTGGGAGCAGGGGAGAGGAAACAGCTGCTGGAAGGACCTTTTGAATTCCCTTTCCTGCCAGGCCTTTCTGCCCTTGCCTCATCAGGGGATTCCTCCTGCTCCCTTTGCACCTTCCTGTTCCCTCCTCCCCAGTTACTCCTGGGGAAGAGCCTGGGCCTCAATTCCTGGCTGTTCAGCAAACCTCTGCTGCAGCCTGGCTCCTCTCTACCAGGAATAAATTAAATGGGACACTCCTTGAGCCCATGAAAATCCTCTCACATTCCCCCTGCTCCTGGTGCCTTCAAGCTCCAGAGGGAGACAGGGGTTGGAATCATAACCAGAAAAAGAAACTTTCCAGAGTCCTGTTCAGGTCACCCCTCAGACATCCCAGTTTGCAGTGCAGGAATATTTTTAGGTGCTTTGCCCTTGCTTTAATTTTGTCTGTTAATGAGAAACTTGAAGGTAACTGGGCCATGGTTTGGAGGTGTCACACATTTAAATTTCCCTCTCCTTTTCAGTGGTAAGGAGCTTGGAAGGGCTGAATGCCTCCTGTACATGGGGAGATGAATTTTCCTGGCTGTATGACCCCCAAACCCTTCAGAAAGCTGCTGCACACTGAATTTTGTGCTGTTGGGAGCCTCATGGTCACTCTGCCACAAACCCCTTTCCTCCTGTGTTTAGGTTTATAAAACTATCAAAATGATGCTGCTTAGAATTCCTCTCATGTCAAGCATGCCTGAGTGTCTATTTATTTTTCCTTTTTTTGGTAGCAGTTAATTTAAATTAACTCTGCTTCCTTTTGCTCTTTGTGAGGTGTTTCCAGCCCACCTTGAGGATTTTTCCTGCTTCCCATGCAGGAATCCAAACCTCCCTTTGCCAGGGGCATTCTGCTGGTGCCAGTGATCAGCAGTGACAGACAGAGAGGGAGCTGAAATCCAAATCCTTCCCAACAAAACCTGCCTCAGCCTGATGCCCTAAGGAGCTGGAGCAGAGGCTGGATGGAGTTAAGGGGAATAAAGTGGAGATTTACTGAAGTGCCCTCAAAGGGCACACCCTGGCAGTGCCCAGATGGCTCCAAGATGGAAGCAAAACAGGGCTCGGTCATGAAATCTCACATTTTTATAAGTTTTAGTCCATTTGCATATAGGAGTTAACTGTCCAATTAACAGCTTCAAATGACGAAGTTTCATCCTCCTTGCTTGCTTTCCCACCCTCCTCTTCTCACTTTGTTTATGCTTTGGGCCTGAAGTTTGAAGAGTCTCCAGTCCTTGAGTCTCCAGCTAGAACAGGATTGTTTTGTCTCCACCACCCTGTGAAAAGATCCCAGTAACACTTAATATAAAGCTAAAGCTGCACACCAACACAGAAGAGAAAAATGAAAACCTAAGGAATCAGCCCTGGGCTTTGGTTGACAATAGAGCAGGATGGTGCAAGGAGCAGTCCTGGCTTGAAAAAGCTTCCCAGGAAAACCCTGCTAAAGCTGGGGCTGCGGGGTTCTGGGGCCAGCAGGACACAGTTTCCTGCATTGTTTGGGACAGAAAATGCTGGGGTGGTGTCTCTGAGCCCTGAAACCCCAGCAGTGCACAGAGCCCCCGGGGTGCTCCAGGAATAGCCCTGGCCCAGCAGAGCCAGGGAGGAGCCGAGGCATTCTGGGCACTGCTGCTCTGCTGGGATCTCCCTGGGAGCTGGGATCTCCCTGGGAGCTGGCCTCTCCTTCCTGCAATGTCACTGTGTCACCCTGAGCAGCAGTGGAGGTGTCCCAGAAAGTGTTCCCTGTCCTTTCCTGTCCCTTCCCTCCCTGCCAGCAGCCTGACACAAACTGGGCCAGCTGGGAGTGCTGTCCCTGTCCCCTTTTCCAGGCTCAGCCCTGCTCAGGGTGGCACTGGAAGCCAGCAGCTTTGAGCTGCTGAGTGCCACTGCTGCTCCTCCTTGTGGGAATGTTCCCAGCTTGCAGCCCCTGGTGGCATTCCAGCAGTGCCAGCTCTGGGATTGTGTCCTTGTCACCGCCGGGCTCGTGTCCCTACGCTGGAGGAGATCCCTCCTTGGCATCCTCCAGGAAGCAAAAGCCAGAGGGGGCTCACCCAGCTCCTGCTTTAGGAAGGTCCCAAGCCCAGCAGGGAAGTGGTGGCATCTTTCAGTAGGTGCCCAGATGCCACTCCCCTCTGGAGCCCTCATTATTTGGGATAAATGACAGTTTCCTCTCCCAGGCTGGGGACAGGGGGTGGCAGCAGCACAGCACTGCCAGCCCCGGGGCTGATTGATTTCCTGCCTGAGGACATGAATTCAGCTCAGGAGCTCCATTTGATCCAGGTGTTCCTGCCCCTGGCAGGTGGGGAATGCTCCTGGCAGCTCCTTTCTGTACAAGACCAGGGGGTTGTTTGGATCTGATGCCTTTGTGCAGGTCAGCTTTTATGTCTCTCAGGGTATTTTTATGTCTGATGTGGAAAGTTGCATTTTGGGTGGTGTTCTCGGGGGTCCCAGGACAAGGAAAGAGATGAGAATCTTGACTCCATGTTTCAGAAGACTGATTTATTATTTTATGATATATATTATAGTAAAAGAAAATGATATCTTAAAACTCTACTGAAAGAATAGGAGAAAGTATTTCAACAGAAGGCTTGCAAGGAAAAGAAAAGGAATGATAATAAAATCTTGTGACTGACCAGAATCCCAGTCCAGCTGGACCTTTGATTGGTCATTAATTAAAAACAACCACATGAGACCAATCCCACATGCACCTGTTGCATTCCCCACAGCAGATAACCATTGGTTACATTTCATTCCTGAGGCCTCTCAGCTTCTCAGGAGGAAAAATCCTAATGAAAGGATTTTTCATAAAATATGACACATATTGGGTGTCAGTTTTCTTAAATAAACCCCTTGGGTTTATTCTTGGCCTGTTCTTACATATCATGGTGTAGTGGTTTTGGCATCATCTTGGAATTAAGGAGTTGACATCTGGCTGGGCTTCATCCTCTGGTAAGGACTCCTCCAATGTCCAGGAATGCTGGGTTGGAAATGCTGGGTTGGAAATGCTGGGTTGGAAATGCTGCTGGAATTCCCATGGGCACTTGGAGGATGCCTGGGCCCTCTCCTGTGTGCCTGTGCAGGTGAACACACACCAGCAGGAGCTGAACCCCAGGCTTTCCTACAGCCATGGGTTTTCTGTGGTTCTCAATCTCATTTGGATGATGCTGTTACTGTCCAAAAAGGATCTGAGGCACGGGATGCTCCCTGCACCCAAACCCCTTTGACACAGCACAGTAGGAAGCAGGACAGCTTGCCAGGCATTTTCCCAAAGATTGCTGCTGCAATTTTGGGATGAGCAGGCTCAGCTGCTGTCTGCTGGCACGAGAGCTTTTGTTCCCTTTGAGCAAATTCCCCTCATGATCTCAGCCTGCAGCTGGAATTGCTGGCTCTGTGTGCACCTGCAGGGAATCTGCTGGTGGAGCAGGGGAGTCTCCTGTAGGAAATTCCAGTTTCCTGGAGCAGCCAGGCTGGCCTGGGCTGGATTAACAGCTCAGAGCTGCCATCACACATCCAGCCACGTGTGCTGTAATTAGGAGCTGCAGCTTTAAAGGTGGGGGCCCTGCAGCCTGGGACCATCTGCTGGGCCAGGGGTCAGCCCAGGCACTGCCCTGAGCCAGCCTAAGCTCGGGGGGGCTTAGGGCTGCTCCGAGGGACACACAGAGCACAGGGTTAGGGTGAGGGACACACACAGAGCACAGGATCAGGGCTGCTCCCAGGGACACACACAGAGCACAGGGTCAGGGCTGCTCCGAGGGACACACAGAGCACAGGGTTAGGGTGAGGGACACACACAGAGCACAGGGTTAGGGTGAGGGACACACACAGAGCACAGGGTTTAGGGTGAGGGACACACACAGAGCACAGGGTTAGGGTGAGGGACACACACAGAGCACAGGGTTAGGGTGAGGGACACACACAGAGCACAGGGTTAGGGTGAGGGACACACACAGAGCACAGGGTCAGGGCTGAGGGACACACACAGAGTACAGGGTTAGGGCTGTGCTGAGGGACACACACAGAGCACAGGGTTAGGGTGAGGGACACACACAGAGCACAGGGTTAGGGTGAGGGACACACACAGAGCACAGGGTCAGGGCTGAGGGGACACACACAGAGCACAGGGTTTAGGGTGAGGGACACACACAGAGTACAGGGTCAGGGCTGAGGGGACACACACAGAGCACAGGGTTAGGGCTGAGGGGACACACACAGAGCACAGGGTTAGGGCTGCTCCCAGGGACACACACAGAGCACAGGGTTAGGGCTGAGGGACACACACAGAGCACAGGGTTAGGGCTGCTCCGAGGGACACACACAGAGCACAGGGTTAGGGTGAGGGACACACACAGAGCACAGGGTCAGGGCTGCTCCGAGGGACACACACAGAGCACAGGGTCAGGGTGAGGGACACACACAGAGCACAGGGTTAGGGCTG
Organism: Molothrus aeneus; assembly: GCF_037042795.1. NCBI lineage: Eukaryota > Metazoa > Chordata > Aves > Passeriformes > Icteridae > Molothrus > Molothrus aeneus. The sequence goes on along the minus strand of NC_089658.1, from coordinate 3,087,989 downwards.
TGCTGAGGGACACACACAGAGCACAGGGTCAGGGCTGTGCTGAGGGACACACACAGAGCACAGGGTCAGGGCTGCTCCGAGGGACACACACAGAGTACAGGGTTAGGGTGAGGGACACACACAGAGCACAGGGTCAGGGCTGCTCCGAGGGACACACACAGAGCACAGGGTCAGGGTGAGGGACACACACAGAGCACAGGGTCAGGGCTGTGCTGAGGGACACACACAGAGCACAGGGTCAGGGCTGAGGGACACAGAGCACAGGGTCAGGGCTGTGCTGAGGGACACACACAGAGCACAGGGTCAGGGTGAGGGACACACACAGAGCACAGGGTCAGGGCTGAGGGACACACACAGAGCACAGGGTTAGGGTGAGGGACACACACAGAGCACAGGGTCAGGGCTGCTCCCAGGGACACACACAGAGCACAGGGTCAGGGTGAGGGACACACACAGAGCACAGGGTCAGGGCTGCTCCCAGGGACACACACACACACAGAGTGTATCCATAACATCCCCTCGGGGTGGCAAAGCCCAGCTTGCAGGGAGCAGGAGGGATTTGTGTGCAGGTGAGTGAAAGGAGCCTGCTTGCACTTACAAACTGCTCTGTTGTCTTGTAGCCACTCCTGACATCACTGGGCACAAGAGGAGTGAGAACAAAAACGAGGGCCAGGAGGCCCTGATGTACTGCAAGTCCGTGGGCTTCCCCCACCCTGAGTGGGTGTGGCGCAAGAAGGTCAATGGGGTGTTTGAGGTAAGGAATGGGGTCAGGGTGTCTCACCCTGCCCAGACCCCCTGAGAGGGAGGAGAGCATCCCCTGGGGTTGGGGATGGGCTGCTGAAGGAGCTTTGTGACTTCTCCGAGTGCAGTCCCTCCAAAGTGTGAGTCAAGGTGGGTATTTTTGGCAGCAGTGAGGATGGATGGGCGAATATAAAATTTTTATATATCAATATCAATCCAAATATATAAAAATATAAATATATTTAAATATGTATAAATAAAAATTTGATACTTTTATTATTGGTATGTGAAACAAACTGCTCACTGCACGGCTGAGCAAAGTTAAAGACTTACCCTAAAAGCCATTTTCTGGAATTTGCTACAAACTGCAAGACTGACTTAGAAATGTGATTTAAAACCACATTGGGTTATAAATTCCTCCTAAGTTTTACTGGTTGAGCTCACAAGACTTATTATGAGGAGGTGGCAGTGATCCCTGTTAGAGCTTGGGTGATCTGTTTGTTCCGTGTAGCCAGTGATGTAGTGAGCAGGAAAATGTGACCAGCAGTGGGAATAGCAAAGAGGAGCTGGGAATTTCCAGCCCCTCCAGCCCAGCTGTTTCCTGTTGCTGCATGGATTGGATGGATGGAGCCAGAATGTGAAGCAAATAGCAGGGTGGGATGAGTGTTCCTGCTGAGTGTGAGCTGGAGGTTTCAGGAGTGGCTGCGTGCTGGCAGTGATCAGACCCCTGAGGGCAGAGTTCCTTCTGTGGTGTTTGGAGACACAAACACCCGGCCTGGGCTCCTCCCTCCAATCTCCTGTTCCCGTGCCACAAAGGCCTTAAAGCCGTTGCTGTTTCCCACCCCTGTCCCTTTGCCAGGACATCAACAACTCCTCGGGCAGGTTCTTCATTTCCAACAAAGAGAACTACACCGAGCTGAGCATCACAAACCTGCAGATCAACGAGGACCCCGGCGAGTACCAGTGCAACGCCACCAACCAGGTGGGCTCCGTGTCGGTCACCACCATCCTGCGCGTGCGCAGCCACCTGGCCCCGCTGTGGCCCTTCCTGGGCATCCTGGCAGAGATCGTCATCCTGGTGGTCATCATCGTCATCTACGAGAAGCGGAAGCGGCCGGACGAAGTTCCCGACGGTAAGTGCGCCCCGCGCCGCCGCTGACCCGCCCGGCCCCGCTGCCGCTGCTGCTGCTGCTGCTGGAGGAGCCGCTCTGCAGGAAGGACCAGCAGCGCAGCCTGCCCCGCTCCACGCTCCTGCCTTTCTCCTCTCCTCCCTCTCCGGACATGAAGCCCACAAGGGTGCAAGGCCCAGGGCTGGATCTCAGGGGGTCTCAGGGGGGTTGTGGATGTCTTTGTTTGTTGAGGGGTGGAGCGCTCCCATCTCTCTGTGTGTCCGCCCCAAGGAGCAGCACAGGGGCAGAGCTGGCAGCACCCTCACCCCTGGTGGCATTCCCTCCTCCCCGTGGATGGACACTGGGCAGGGGCTGTCAGGGGACATTGCACTCAAACCAAGGAATCATTGCACTTCAAGGGATTGGGGCTGCAAAGGTGCTTCAGAACTTAAAATGTGTCCAGGGTTCAGAGATGGGGGGAGGGCTCTTACTCTGCTGTATAGCTGAATCTGTAGTTAAGGAATGCTCTGGAACCTGTATCTATTGTAGCCACTGATTAGATTTTATAAAAATAGGGCTTATTATCAGGTTTGATGGTAGCAATAATTAATTAATTCATCTGTGTTTGGTACATACAACTAGTAGTAACTTTCATCTATGAACTCCTGCACACCTTGCCCTGTGCACAGCTGGGGAAAGGAGCAGTGTGAGGCTGAATATTTGCAAGATCCATGCTGAGAAACAGCCTTTAATGTGCTGCTAGCAGCTTACTCCAGTTTGTAGCAAGAAAACCTCTGCGAGGACTCCTTGGGAGAAGCAGCAGGAATGTCGTGGTGCTGCAGGAACACGATGGATCCAAGCATGGGGCAGGTGGAGGGCAGCGTGCTGGAGTGATCCTCAGCACCATCCTGGGCTGGCCAAGCCCTTCCCACTGAGAGCTGTTTCCCAGGGCTGTGTGGCTGCAGGGGGCCCTCACAGGGCATGAAAATAGAGGTGTGGGACAGTGATGTGTGTGTGGGGTGGGCACAGCCACCCTCACGGGCCTCACACGGGATCTACAGCGAGGAGAGGAGCTCGTGGAACACAGCAAATGGAATAACAGGAGCAGGGCCGAGGCTTGGATCAGAACTGGCTGAGGTAGTGCATCCCTAGAGGGAACCAGCTTTGGTTGTAAGCCTTGAGTAGCACTTACTAACTGCTTACAGAGCATGTGTGGGGGCTGCTCTCAGAGTGGAGCTCCCAGTTGAACCATAGTGCATGTTCTGTGCATCACTAACAGCTTCCAGTGGCTCCAGGGCTTGTCCTGCTCTCAACGTGGCCTCAGGGACCTCCACCAGCCTGGAAAACTTGGAACACATAATTTTCATTTTCCTCCTTCTCCACATGGGCAATCGCAGTTCCCTACATTCAGAATTGTCATTGGATGGAGTTTCACAAGGACCAAAACAAGGTCCTGGGAATTTGATACACAAATATTCCCTGCAAACAGCCCCAAATGGACTGAATCCAACAGGAATTGGCTGTGGTGTTAGCAGATCACACTGGAGGTGAAGAGTTCACTGCCTCTTTCCAAGGCAGGAGTTTTCCTGGCTGGTGTGGCCACTCCCCAGGTACCCAAGGGATCCAGGCTCATCATCCCCCTGGAGCTGTCCAGGATGATGAGCCAAGGAGCTGAGGTCACTGCAGTGCTCACTGGGGCTGCTGTTGTGAAGGCAGAGCCCTGGGGAGTGACATGACACACCTCTGTGGGGGTCAGATGTTCTCCCTGTCCCCTTTCCTGGAGGAGAAATCCATGCTGAGTATGACAGTCCGTAGCTGGGGATGAGGTTTGCCTGGCTGATGGACACAACTGGCACCATGCCACCCCGAGTCCCACATTCCTTGGATAGTTGTGCATTTTCCATACTGGCACCGAAGCTTTCTGTGCTGCTGTGGTGGGGAACGCCCTGGGAGCAGGGCACGTATAATGCACACGTGGGAAATCATCAGGAGCCTCCTGATTGCCACGTGGGGGTGTTTGACTGGGGTTATCCTGAATTTTCTTCTTTTCAAGACATGGTTACGAAATGCCAAAGTTAATGCTGGAATGCAGCGGCGCGCTCGGAGTTTGGGATTTCAGCTCCCCCTTCCAAAATCACAGCTCCGCCTCCGCTGCTGCCGGGAGCTGGGGAGGGAAGGGCAGGGAGCTGTGGCTGAGCCAGCAGGCTGAGGCCAAACACACAGCACTCCTTACCCACAGCAGCTGGCACCAGCCAGGGTCTCTGCTGGCTTTTCCAGCCCTGGTGTCGTGCTCAGCTTCAGGGATGTGCTCATGGCAGGGCTCCACGTGAGGTGCTGCTGCCCTTCCTGCTGGGATAGGAATGTTCTCCTTGGGCCTCTCCAAATTTACACACTGGGATTGCTTCATCATCAGCACCATCACCCCCTCTTCCCAGGGTGGAATAACTCTGGAACGCCCTTCTGGAGCCCCCAGGTGTGTGTCAGCCTGTGTCCCACAGCAGGGGTGAGGATGGGTGGCCCCTGTGGATCTGTTGCACATCGTGCTGGGGGGTGGCTCTGGCTGCAGATCCCTGTAAAGATCCCGAGGGCTGGGTGCAGGTGTTGCACCTGTGGTGTCCCCACTCTGCAGGTACCACACATCCACCTCAGGGTGTCTGCCACTGTCCCTCAGGAATCCTCTGATGTCCTGGCCAGTGTCTGGCCTGCTGAGAGGAGTGCACAGAGAACTGGAAACGTGGCTTACTCAGACCACTTCTAGGGATTGTTTTTAAAATTTGGAGAAAAACAGGGCTGCTAAAGGAGGCCACTTCCTGTGTTGAGGAAGACCAAAGGCTTTTGGAGCAGAAGGAGCTGTTAATGAACTGCTGGAGCACACCTTGGCTCCTGACTAGGGCAGTGCAGGATGAGCTGCTGGTTTTGCATTCTGCTGGGAGCTGCAGGTGCCCACCATGAACTCTCACCTCGTGCTGTGCCCAGGTGATACTTCAGGGCTGGCTCAGTTAAACCTGCACAAATGACAATGTTTGGGGTGTGCTGGGTCAGCTGCTCAGGTGAGACCAGTCTGGTGCTGGGCACAAGTGCCCAGTTACTCCTGGGGCACGTGACTGGTGGGACAGAAACGTTCTCTGGGTGAGAGGATCCTCAGGCTTCTGGAACTTTTTCCCCAGCACCTGAAAATTCTGCCTGGCCAGCCCAAAGAAACAATTGAATGTTTCCCTCAGATCTCCATGTTCTACAGGCTTCAAATGCCCTGGCTCAGTGTGCCCATGGGAGGCTGGGGAGGGTGATGGGCTCCTGGCTACACTTGGAGCAGTTCAGTGTAAAGATGTTCCCTCTGTTGGAGGTGCTGGGACACTCCTTTAACTTTGGCATTTCCTGACTGCAGGCCTCAGTTTTGCATGGACCTGGCTTTGTGTGTCCGTGAGCTGCTTGGTGTGCCTCGGGCCAGGGCTGCTCAGGAGCTCCTTTGCTGATGTTTCCTCCTTCTCAGGACTCTGATTTGGGAGTTGATTCTTTTTCCTGCTGTTGGAGAGCAGGAAAAGGAATATAGCACCCATGAAATGCCTGTTCCCACCAAAACAGTGGCATCAGGGGGTGCCTGGAGCAGGGTTTGCTGCAGAGCCTGTGGATGTTCTCCCAGCACACCCAAATCCCGTGCTGGAAGGAGGAAGGGAGGGTAGATGCCGCTTCAATTCCTGCATCCTCTCAGATTGAATTCCTGCATCCTCTCAGAACCTGAGTTCTGACCTGCCTTACACCTGGCAAGGCAGCGTCCAGCTCGCTCCCCGTTCCCAGAGAGCAGCCAGGGGCTGGCACACCCAGGGGGGCTGGCACACCCAGAGGGGCTGGCACACCCAGAGGGGGCTGGCACACCCAGAGGGGGCTGGCACACCCAGGGGGGCTGGCACACCCAGAGGAGCTGGCACACCCAGAGGGGGCTGGCACACCCAGGGGGCTGGCACACCCAGAGGGGGCTGGCACACCCAGGGGGGCTGGCACACCCAGAGGGGGCTGGCACACCCAGGGGGGCTGGCACACCCAGGGGTCTGGCACACCCAGGGGGGCTGGCACACCCAGGGGGCTGGCACACCCAGGGGAGCTGGCACACCCAGAGGGGGCTGGCACACCCAGGGGAGCTGGCACACCCAGAGGGGGCTGGCCACGGGCAGCTCCTGTGGCTTTGGGGCTGAGAGCTGCATGAGCTGGCATGCCCTGGCACGTGGCTGCATGCCCAGGGGAGGAGGTGCCAGCAGGGAATGCCAGGGTGCTGCCCTGGGCAGGGAGAGAAGGGAATGGCTTTGTTCTCTGTAGTACAGCCTGAGCTGCTTGGTTCCATAGCTCAGCCAGCACCACCTGTGTAGCCTAGCAGAGGTTCCTAAAGCAGTGGGGCTGTCTGCTGTTGTTGCACCCAGCAGTCTAAAATCAGCACAGCCCCTGGCTTAAAGGGTGTTTGCTGGGGTAAGTAGAAAGTAAAAACCCCTTGGCTCCATTCCCCATAGGAATGGGAGTGGTTTGTACTTGGAAATCCATAGCCCTGGGGTGACTGGGTTATAACATGTCCCTTTTCCTTCTTCCCTCTCATTCCTCAGCCTAATCCAAAGACTTCCCATTAATGCATTTCCTCTCCTGGCTCTGCAGAAGCTCCATCCAAATCCCCACATTCTTTCTAACCCTCTTTTGCTTTTTTCTTGACTTTCCCTGTTCCTGCTATTACTGTAAGTAATTGAAAGAAACAAACTGTTTAACTGCAACCATTTACCTTTTGTAACCAGTGATTTTGGTGGTTTTTTTTTTCCCTTTTATGCACATCTTTCTCTCCCACACTTTAAATCTGTCAGGGTGAGGCAGGTACACAGTGAGGCCATAGCCATCAGCTGTTCCCAGCAGCATTGCTGTATCCCAGTGGGAATGGACACAGGACCCTGAGCTGCTGTCACGGGCTCTGGCTGCTCCTTCAGAGCATTGAGCTGCCCCTGCATCCCTGGCAGTGCCCCAGGCCAGGCTGGACAGGGCTGGGACAGTGGAAGGTGTCCCTGCCCATGGCAGGGGGTGGCTTTAAGGTCCCTGCCAACCCAAACCAGGCTGGGATTGATTCTTTCCAGGTTTTAAAGCATGAGCTGAGATGTAGAATCCCTTCAGAAGCAAAAATTGGAATCTTAGTGCTGGAAGAACCCGCTAGTGTTTCATTTTTAACTTCCACCAGTCACAAGATGCTACCCAGGATTAATTTGATACTAAAAATAAACCCTGTAGCTTTCCAAAGGCGGTGAAGGAAACTGAGTGACATACAAAATGCCTGTAAATTAAGGCTGAAAATGGGAGGGGGGGCACAAAACACATTCCCATCCAAGTGGAGGAGCTAAGGGAGATCTACTTGTCATCGTCTTCCAATTTTAATTCCCAGATATTTTTGCCTGCAGGGATTGATTACCTGTGTTAAAGGCAAGCAGCACTTCTCCCGTTTTGGCTCAGAATGTGCAGTTTTGGGAGCCCATGAAGCAGGTCATTCCGTGCCCTGAGGAAAGGCCTGGCTGTGGGGTTATGGCTGTGCTCTGAGCAGGGGGGTTTTGGAGGTGCCCAGTGCCAGGGCAGGTGCTGCAGGAGGGGCTCAGTGGCTGCTCCCAGTGCTGGGGGCCCTCTCTGTGCCATAGGTGCTGCTGCCTGTCCTAGAGCAGGGCTGTGGCATTAAAGCTTTGGGTGATAATTGATCTTGTCGGTTACTATGACTTCTTTTTTTTTTTTCCCCCCTTCAATTGCATCATACCCTTAAAAAATGGTGGTAAGTGAGAGCTCTGCATGCTTTGGAGTTTGTTTAACCTCCGCTTCAGTCTATACAACGCACAAGTCATAACGTTAACACTCTTGAAAACTTCCTCATTCACGTTCACAACTAATTTGGATTTCAGTTTGCTGTTTTGAACCTTTTCTTTAGTCTGATTTTGTACTGGTTTTTCTGTTGTTCTGTTGCCCCTGGTTTCGCTGAGGGTTCGGTCTGTGTCTGTACTGTACTGGGGATGCTTTGCCAGCACTTAACGACTGACTGGGAATTTCCCTTGGTCTTTTTAGCTGTGGTTTAGCTTAGAGATGGGACAGGGAGGAGTCGTGGGGATCCACCAAATAGAGTATTCCCAGTAGGCTTTTTGTGGGATCTTCGTGAGGAATCACTGATGGCAGCCTTTATCAATTTGAAGCTGCTTTTTAAAAATTTTTTTTTTTTTTATTTTTGACAACACGAACTTGCTGATCTGAAACGGGCATTTAAATCTTTGAGCAGAGAAGAGAAAATGGTTATTTTGTAGCGAGTGTCCAGGGTGCAGTTTGCTATTGCTGAAGTCCAGCCAAACAAACTCCCAAAGCAGTGGATGGTGCTTGTTGGAGCCGAGCTGGGTCTCAGAGGCAGCGCTGGCCTCGGGGGCCAGGGCTCCCTGTCCCGCCCGGAGCGCGGAGCTCGGCTGCTCTCGGATCCTCGGTTCCCAGAGATGTTTGTGGAAGGAAGCCATAGATTCCTCTGCTGTGCTTTGTGTTTGAGTACCTGATGTGTCTCTGTATATCTCACTGTATATACAACAGCACATTGATGTCTGGCTGTCCTTCCTAGTCCCAGTTCTCTGTACCGTGTCCGATAGTTACTGTTGCTGGTACTGGAATTCTGTGGACACCAGTGTGTCGCTAGTCTGTTACTTTGGCTGTAAAGCTCTTGGTTTGTGGTTAGTTCTTTATTTTTGAAGTATTTTCTGTTCTGGTCACTGTCTGTGCTAGCGGTGGCTTTGCCTCTCCGTTGCCTCGAGGGCCCAGGTGGAGTAATGTCCCCTCTCCCTGACATTACTCCTGGCGTGTGCTCATGCGGATGCCTACACTGTAAGACTGTAATTTCCATAACTGCTTCATGTGCACTAAGCACCCTTGTGGAATCCTGCTGAGAGTTTCTCAAAGACTTCCCTGAAAAATCCCTCCGGCACGAGGTGGGAATGGCAACTGTCAAGTGCCAAAACCAGCAGGGCCTGAATTGGTCCCCCCAAAATCCATCAGTGGGAGTATTAGGCTCCTGGATTGACTCTTGTACTGTTGTGTAAATGCATTTTTTTCTTCTGTACTACAGTGTGGGTGAAAATGGTGTTTGAGAATTCCAAAACAAAGCCTAATTGGTCCTGAGAGTTAATATGAAACATTCCTCATTGGCAGATTCCCTACCCCCCTGCCAGTTCCTAAATGAGTTTTGCCAAGGGCCGTGGGCAGGACGATGCTGTCAGTGCTCTGCAGCTGAAGTGTGTCCAGAGGTGTCCCAGCACCCTGAGTCCTCCTGGCGACACTGGATGCTGCTGCCCAAGGACCATGGCTGGGGCTGGAATCGAGCGTTCCCCTTCAGCCTCCTCCTAACCTGGTCCCTTCTAATTAAACTTGGAGAAAAATGGGGAATGTACAGGTTGTTTCATCCATGGGGGAAAATGAGTGTGGGGTATGTACCCTCTGGGGTATATACCAGGAGTTACCCATCAGCAGTGGAAAAATGGCTTAAAAATTAAAATACATATTAAAAAAAAAAGTCAATGCAAGCAAACATCCAGCAGGATTTTACAACTGAACCGTTGGTTTGTCTCCTCATCTATTTTTTATGAGATTGAACCACTGGAACTTGGGGACAAGATGAGTCTTGATCATGTTGCACCAATCTGTCCGCTACAGTTGCAGTCCTTCATGACCAGCATTCCAAGTGTTAACTAAACCCATTGAAGCAACATACCTGCCATTAAACCCGAATCCAGAGCAGTAACTCCATGATCCTTGCACTCCCGACTGGAATGGCCTTTGATGCTGTAGATAGATCAGTTTGCTGCTCCTTGTCACCCCCTACAAACACTGACTCTGTTTTTCTTTCCTTCCCTTGTCTCTCCCTGGCTGCCTCGGGATGCTTGCTGCAGATGATGAACCAGCTGGGCCAATGTAAGTGTGTTTTTGGGAAAAAAATACTCTTTGGGATAAACTGGGGGGTTGTGGGAGGTGATAAATCATAGGGTTGATATTGCATGTGACATTACAGATGGTGTTGGACCGTCTGGTGCGTTTCTTAGCACCGGAGGAAAGAAAAGCAACATCTTGCTAGAAAACAAATATTGGGCTAAAATACAAAGGCTAAAACTGTGTTGTCTTCAGCCAGTTGGAGGGAAGAAGACTGAAACGCTGCCTAATGAAGTACAAATAACGTCCATTTTCCCTGTACCTGTGAGCGATTTTTGATGCATTTCTCTCCCATCCCTTTCTGCAGGAAAACCAATTCTACAAACAATCACAAAGACAAAAACTTACGTCAGAGAAACACAAATTAAAAACGCTCATCATGTAAGTATTGCCTGCACCCGGCTGGGAGCGGGCAGGCCCAGCCCTCCTGCCTGGAGTGCTGGGGGGCAGCAGCAAAGCGTTCCCTGCATTAACCATGAAACATTCCTGCTGCGCCTCAGGGACCACGGGGGGGACCAAACATTGATTTCCTCAGGCAGGCGGGGGGTTTAAGGACCTGCTTGCTAAAATCTGGGCAAAGCTGCCGAGCCCTCCTGATTGATTCCTCCCTAAACGGTGGAGCTGGGGCTGTCGGGAGCCCCGGTGGGAGCGCGGGGGTTGCAGGCTGCGGCTCGCGCTGTTCACCATTGACTAGCACCTCTTTCTCGTTTCTTTTTTAGAGCTTTAAGTTTCTGAGAGACTGATGGCAATATGACCTGCTAAATTTAAGGGTTGGAACTCTTGGTTCTAGAACTCCAGTTCTGTCTGATTTCTTTTTTTTTTTTTTCCTTCCTTTCCAAGTGAGCAACAATATGACTGTCTAACGCATGCCTTATTTAGCCTCTCCTGCAAGGATGACCTAGCCAGATGAATTTTAATAATGCTTCCGTGTAGAAGGTGTAAACTCTTTTGGGCTTGATGTGCTGTGAATGTTGCTTTTTTTTCCTCCTTTCCTCTCTTTACACGAGCAGTAGCCAGGCGGGTTCACGCATGCGCTGTTTTTTACTTCCTGTAGCTGTTAAATTCGGCACCGCTCAAACCGCACCGCTGCCATCTAGTGAGACTTCTTTTGTAAAGTACAGCAAAACTTAAAGATATATACAGTATATATTTATATTTGGGGGAGGGGAAACCAGAAGTCGTTGTGGTTCATTTTGAAGCTGCTGATATTCATTCCTTACTGTATGGCTGGAAGGAGGGAGTGATGCCGGGCCGGTGCTTGGAGCAGGGACATTGGAATTTCCTTAAGGGCTTTAACCATGGAGCACGGGGTGTCCTGTTGGGCGTTGGGGCTGGGTGGTGCCAGGGGCTGCTAGTGGTGGTGGGATGCAGTTGGAAACAAAAACAAACCTTCAGTTTATAAATATATATATATGATTGCTTTTTAAGTGATTTTTTTTTTTTTTTTTGTTAACTCATGTAAATTCTCAAATCCTTTTGCACTGATGTGTTCGACATATTCTTGTACATTCAATTCAGGCAAACTTTTATAATTTTCTTTTTTTTTTTGTTTGTTTAAATGATGAAATGTTACAGCATGGTGATATTCTATGCAACTAGTTATTCCTCTTTAGTTTGACACTGTAATTTCTCATGATTTAAAGATTGTAGAAATAGACCTACCAGGGTTCTCATGATGTGCGTAACTGTAGCTGCATGAACTCGTGTTCTGTGTATTTGTTGAAGTGCAATGATGTATAAAAAGTGGATTCACCTGTTTTTAAAAATAAAACACCGACAAAAACCGCTGTGGGCTGTTTTTCAACCTTTAATCAGCAGAGCTGCGTGCACCCTGGGGTTCCAGGCGTGCCTCATTCCTTGGCCAGCCTGTGCAGCTCCTTCTCCACGTCCTCCACGAAGGCAGGGAAGTGCTGGTCCATGAGGCAGAGGCGGATGAAGGTTCCCAGCTCCCGGGCGCTCCAGGCCGGCTGCCGCAGCGCCGGGGGCAGCTCCGGCCTCTGCTGCAGCACCCACTGCCAGTGGAAGGTGGGAAGGGGGCCCTGAGCTGGGACACGAGGACACAGCCACAGCCCAGCCCTCCTGGGTGCTGCAGGAACATGGAGCTGCCTGCGTTTGGTGCTCTTGGAGTGCTATCAGTCAGCTGGGATTTGTGTGTGTGAGCTTTTCTCTGATGTCCAGGTGTGATTGCAGTGTAGCTTTTACACTGCAATTATTTCAGTGGAAATGGACCCTGGAAATGCCAATCTCCTGGGTACTGTGGCTTCCTGCTGGGTATCCATTCTGTAATCAGTGTTTATGAGCTGTACGTGCTGCCACATGGATGTGTGGGGATAACCAAGCGTGCACTTGCAAGCTTTTCATTTAGCCAAATGTTTTTTAGAAGTAGAGTATGGAGCTTTTATTTTAAAACTTCCTTTTCATCCCTGTTTAATCCCCTCTCCCAGCTTTTTCCCATGGGGGTGGGAGAACTCTGGGCATCGTGGCACTGGGGTTGGAATGAGGTGACCTCTGAGGTCCCTTCCAGTCCATCCCACTCTGGGAGTCTGTGCTCAGCCAGTGACTACGAAAGAAGGGTAAGGAAGACACAGAGAAGGAACTGCACAAACCCAGAAAAGAGCAGAGTTTTCTGCTCACCTGCTTCTGCACTGGCCTGAATTCCAGTAAGTGAGCAACAGTTGACTTCCAGGTGTTTACCCAGAACTGCTCAGTGCAGCTGTCCATGGAATATGGGGATGCTTTCATGTGGGCTAGGGTTGAGAAGGGTCCAGGGGAACCTCAGATCCCCTGTCAGTGCCTAAAGGGGCTCCCAGAGAGCTGGAGAGGGACTTGGGACAAAGGAGAGTGGGTTCCCATTGCCAGAGAGCAGGGTTAGATGGGATATTCTGTGATTCCTTGATATTTTCAGGCTTCAGCTCTGATCTGCACGAATCATTTCTGCAGAGTCAAACCAGTGCCAGAGCCATTCATCTGGATGTTGCCTCTGGGTATTTCTTTGCTCTCAGTGTGTCATTTGTTGCTATTCAGATGGGGTGATTACACCACCCAACACCTTGTTTTGCTGCTGATTCCCTGGCTCTGGATCGTTACACAGATCCAGGGTTTTGCTGGTGTAGATGATAGCATCCCAATGCTCAGGGAAGGCATTTCCCAGATGGAATCTGAGACAGCTCATTCTCAGGCTCAGTTACAGACTCTAAACAGGAGATGTTTGTTTTTTACCTGTGCAAGCTGTGCTACAGATCTTCTTTCTCCAAGGCTTGTGCAGGAGTCTGGGAGAGGCTCATCTGGCTAGAAAATACCAAATGCAAATAAGGGCTTGTTACCAAGCAGAGTGTGGGTATGTGCAGGGGGGAAGCAGTTCCATTTTTAGCACTGACGGGAAGGGAATGTGCTCAGCTACCTTCTGCAGTAAAAAGACATCTTTTTATGGAACCTGCATGCACATCTGCTCCACTCTTTAAAAATGAAAGACATGACAGTTTAACTACAGGCCTGTTAGCTCATGGCTAAACTGAAGTCACAAACAACTTCCTAGGAGTAACTTCAAAGAATGTTTTGGATGGATGCTCACAAGAGCGCACTGCTTCTTTTCCATGGATCCAAATACCCAAGAGAGCAGAGATTTTGGAATAATCACCCTGAAAATGCTGTCTGTCTCTGCCTTTTCCAGTTACCTCAGGAGTTTATCTTGGAGAGGGGAAACATTCTGTTCCTCCTGAGATTAGGATCAAATTGTAAAGAAGCAGTTGTAGCAGCTACTACCACTGCAGAGCAGGAGCACACAGAAAGGAGCCAGGAGCCAGGGTTACTTTGTGGCTCTGATGATTTTTTGCCCTGTCCAGTTTCCCAACTCCCATTTGATGCAGCCAGTCTCCCAGCTGTGAGAAACTGCTCACACCCAGCTCTGCCAGGCAGAGGTGAGTGCTTCTGGGTGTGTGTGTGCTCACTTACTGCGTGCTCAGTGTCCATGGCCTGGCTGTCCTGGCTGGGGCTCTGCTCCTCAGCCCCCTGCACCGGGAGGAACTGGCTGAGTTTGTGCACGCAGCTGCAGCAGCGCTCCCGCGCCTCCTCCCTGCAGCTGCCCCCGAACTGCACGCGGAACATGCGGCACTCGCTCTGCTCACAACCACAGGGAGAGCAAATCAGCCTGGAACCGCCTCCAACGGCTCCCATTAAATCCGTGCTTGTTGGAGAGAACAAGGAGGCAAGAGATTTGTGGATAACTGCCAATTTAAAAACAAACAAATATGGTTTCCTGCTGTATTTTCAGTTTTTCCCAGCAGCTTAACCAGAAGACTGTGATTGCTGATTTGAAAATGAGATAAAAATATGCAAGGAAAGGGTAAGTGATGCAAGGCCACCTGTCACTAATTCAAGGTTTAGCCAAGTGGACAAGCATTGCCAGGACTCAGCTTTTACACATAGCAGGAAAATTAAGTGTTATTGTTGCTGCAGGTAGTGTCCTGTAAGGGTGTGCCAGCTCTGCACAGTTGTTTGTGACAAAAAACTGACACAAGAGTAAGCAGAAGTTAGCTCTGGATCTGGACTAGAAATTCTGGGAATGGCATAGACCAGTTAGGATTGATGGTTCCTGATGCAGCACAGTCAACCCTCCCTGGTCTGCCTGCTCCTGTGTGGAGCTAAACCAACACATTCACTTTGGCTCTCACCTAAATGTTCCTTGAACAGAAACCAGCACATTGAATAGGAGTGCAGGAAATTAAAATGCATCACTTCAAAGAGGGAAATGATACTAAAAATTACTGAAAACTCCCAGATAGCTCTGACCCCCCAGAGTAGGTTGTTGGGCTGTACCATAATTGGTATTTTAAATAAGTGCCCCAGGTTCAGCAAAGTGTCCTGAAATGGGGATGGAATCTATGGTGTGTTTTAAGCTTGGCCTAAGCACCTGGAGCTGACGTAAGGGAGGTGCATATTCAGTGTTTAGAGAGTGAATTAATGGAACTTTCTGTTTGATATTGAAATTTCAATAAAAAAAAAAAACTTAAGCACTAGAAAAGCAGCAAATTCTCCTTGGCCCAGCCTGGCTTATTTAGGTCTTCATCTTCCTGAGGTTCCAGTGTCAGCCCCATTTTCAATGCCCATTTAAATCCCACACTGCTGGAGCACGAGGACACCTCTCACTTTAAAGCTCCTGTCTCAGAGATGAGCCAGCTCTTGCTGACAGCCCCTGTGTTTACATGCCTGCTGCTTGAAGATGTTTGAATCCCATAAAAAGATTTTTAGGGCAGGGTAAGCACAGAAGCCTGGCTCGGTGCTTTCTAAAGGAAAAAATGGCAAACTAATGTGAAGTGTGGCACTCCTTGCCAGTGCCCAGCTGGATTTGCCCTCATTAATTAAGGAACTGGGGCAGCCTCCCAGAGCCAGGCACTGAGCTGTGCAGTGCCACACAGGTGAGTTCTGATTTCAGTGATTTCACAAAAGGAACTTGGCTGGAGTTTCCTTAGGACACGTTCAAAGAGCACCTGCTTGTTTAGATCCCCAAATTAATTTTGGGGCTGAGCTATTTGGACTCCCTTGGGTTTCTCACCAGGACTGTTAAATACTTTAGTTTGCAGTTCATAAACAACAGTGGACTTGGAAAATTACACACTGTTCCTTAGTGGAAAGGGATCTGTGATATGTCAAGGTTTCTAGCATAAACTGAGCACTGGGCAGTCACACCTGAACCACACAAAGGCTCAAGTATTAAAGACCCCTGATGTCATGCAATCATTACATTTGTACCTCTTCCATGCTGGGCTGGGGGGCTGAGCTCAAGGAGAACAATAGGAAGGGAAATTATTTCTTGCAAAATTATTAAGAAGATTAATCTTGCTCCTGTTCATAGTTTTGAAACTCTTTGTGCTGACTAAGAGCCACAGTGTCCTACTGAAGCCATATTTGAAATGATGAGCAAGTTGCACTGTAAATGCAATATTAATGACTTAAAAAAAAAACAAACCAAGGAGTACAAGATAAACCAGAAATTTATCATAAAGATGACCCCAGAAGCTGCATCCACTGTTAGGATATAAAGTAGAGAAACTGTGTGGTAAAACCACTGCAGTTGTAGTGGTGTGAATTTATGGTAAGTAAACACTGAGATGCACCAAATTAATTTGAGGCTGTTAAAATTCTCCTTTCCTGAAGTGCCCCTCAGAGCTTTGCTGGAGCTGGCACTGAGTGGGATGTTGGTTTTGTCTTGCTGGTGAGGAGCAGCAGAATCCCTTGATGCTGCACGGGGGCACTGGCTCTGGTAACTGGGAAGGAACAGCCTGCAGGTTCATCACAACTGATTCCTGCCCCAGCTGCCTTCAGGATTGCCAGGTTTTCTAACAAGCTGATAGAAAGCAGAGTGCAGAGGTGTTTTGGTTTCAGGCATAACCCATGAATTTAAGATACTTACAGAGTATCAGAGTTCATCTAAGAACTAAAAACCCTGAGATTTTTACATAAATTGGTAAGAAGAAAATGCTATTTGATCATTTAAAGGCAAATCAACCACTTTTCATCAGGAGAGCTGAGTGGCTGACCAGAAACCCACGTCCATTTTGTTTCCTTGAGTACCAAATACCTTAACCCCCACCCTGCTGCTGTGCCAGGAGCCACAAAATGGCTCAGTTCTTGCTTGGTTAGAGTTTGTTTGCTGAAGTGCAGCCTGACTCAGAGGAATCCTGGAAGAGATTTGCTTTATCTTTTTGTTAGCTGTGGCAGATAGAGTGGGAAATAAAACCAGTCTGGCTGTTTTAGCAGCTAACTCTCAGAGAGCTCAGTCTAAAAACTTAGTACAAAAACTGTCTAAGAGCTCAGTCTAAAAGCAGTTACAAAAGATACCAATATTTAATCCATCCTTGTTTAGTATCTAGAGTAAAAAAATATTCTAATTTACATAGGTAATTTACACCTCCTAGTTTAATTTAGCCAAAAGGGAGAGATTTTCTTCATATGTGTGTTACATGCTAGGAATGTTGCAAGCAGCTCAGCTCACCTTGGCCTGTGCCTGGAGCAGCAGGCACTCTGCTCTCCTCACTATCTTCAGCCACTTGTGGGAATCGATCAGGGAAAAGCCTTCCTGAAATAAAGCACAAAGCAGTGGCCCAGCAAACAGCAGCACTCAGGAGCACATGTTTAAGTTGTGTGATGTAATTAAAGCCCTAATGAAGATCAGTCACTGCAGCTATGCAGTTTTTGGAGCTGTCAAACAGCTGCAGTGTGGAAGTTTCATCACTCCAGGGATTAAATCCAGTAACAACACTGTCGAAGTCTGTTGTGATTCCCATCCCTGTGTACATTTACATTTGTGCGTGGTATGGGAGCCCCTGAAAAGCAGAATAAAGCAGCTGCGAGTGCAGCTCTGAGCGCTGAAGTTGCCCGGGAGGGCAGCAGAGGGCAGGCGAGGCCGGGGAATGGCACAGCCCCGCTGTATCCCAGCCCCGGCGAGGCCTCGGCTCCAGGTGGCACTCAGGGAACCCAGCAGCAGCTTCCTTAATTGGATAAAGATGGTTTTATACTGCACTTGCATCACTGGCAGTCTCTTCAAACTCGACAGGCTGCTCAGCTCCTGTAAAAACACCTCAGGAAAGTGAAAAACAAGGCAACTGACTGTGTCCCCCAAGGCACTCTGAGCCATCAGTGGGGAAAACCCCAAACAATTAATCAGTGTTAGGAAATCAGGCACCCATTCTATCCAAACTCACAATACTTTCAATGACCAAGGGCTCGAGCCCAGGCTGCTTTCAAGGGGTCCTAAGGGCCAAGCCCCACAAGTCAGGTCCTGAAGGGCCAGGGGTGTTTGCCACAGTGATCATCCATGGTAGGTGGGTCCAGGCTGCAAAACCATCTGCCATTCTATTTTGGAACAGGAATCACCTCAGTGACTGCTGCTTTCCTGGGCTGCCACTGGCTCTAGAGTCTCATGCAGCAGCTGCATGCAGATTTCTAGCTGCACTTCCCAGAGCAATCTCTCAAAAACTGTGAAGAGTTGAAGCAAAGGCAGACTGGATGGCAGAAGCTGCTGTGACAGACTCCAGAATGGCGGCCAGCAGGGAAGCACCATTCCCAAAAGAGCTGGGGTCACAGGGAGAGCAGCACTGCCCTGTGTGCTGCAAAAAGGGCCAGTCCCTTGTGGGGTGTCTCTGCACTGAACACACTCAGGGTGCCCTAAGGCAGGGCGTGCTAGGCAGGAAAGGCCTAGAGGTCACAACAACAGGGAGAGATCACCTGCTGAGCAATGGGGAGAGGCTGAACCAAGCCCCAGATGCTGTCAGTGAAGCAATGCCAAACCATTCCCTCACTAGGCCACTTTAACTTGTGGCCACTTGTGCTTGTTCTGTTCATTTCAAGTAGTTTCTGTTTTGGAGACACACCAACTGTTTATTTAAATATAGCTATTCCCATATTCAGTCTGGTTTTACAGTGTTTTTCCTTTCACTGGTGATGAAGGTTGAACAAATGTTGTCTCCTTAAAATAATAACTGTTTTCAAAGAAATTATAGAAGGCAGTCACTGTTTCATTTCCCTACCAACTATTTTATTGATGTTTCCCAGGTTCTTTTATGAGGTAAAGCAAGTGGGAAAAACCAGCATTTGGAATTTTTATTTATGTACTGCTGATTACCCAACTCCAACCCCCAAATTTGATTTAACTGAAATTTCAGTTTAACCATTTTCTTTTTAAAATCATTGTCCCTGTGTTCCCAGAATCACAGCCTGGTTTGGGTTGAGAAGCCCCTTAAAGCCCATCCAGTGGCACCCCCTGCCATGGGCAGGGACACCTGCCACTGTCCCAGGCTGCTCCGAGCCTGGCCTGGGGCACTCCAGGCAGTGCACGTGGAGTCAGGCGGATGAATCAGAGCAACCAAGGGAAGGACACAAGGAATGTGCCCCTCGCCTCTCCAAGGCAGGAGGGTCTGTGCGTGGGGCAGGGCCTGGGGGCTGCAAGGCAGTAATTGGGGATTGCAGCCCACTGAGCCTTCCCACAGGGGATGGACTGACCCTCGACACGCTCTGGGAGTGGGCGGTGGCACAGAAGGAAGCAGCGCTCGTTCTGCATTGGTGCTGCCACCAGGAGCCAGAGCAGGGAACGGAGCGGCCGGTCCCGGTTCCCTTGAGCCAGCCAGGCAGGGGCAAAGCCAGAGGGCAGGGTGAGATTAACCAGAATATCCCCAAAACGCAGCCTGGAACGGGGCAGGGACACGAGAGCCCAAACGTTCACCATGTGAAGAGAGAAACGGCAGCACTTCATTCAGTTTGGTCATCAGTGTTCAGTCAGGCACATCCCCTTTTGTATGTATTTGTGTGTATTTGTGACAAAAGTGGGGCAAAGGAAAATTCTTCCCTACATCTGTGACCAAAATCGAAGTTTCTCAGAGGGAGGACTGAGTGGAATTAAGCTGAAGGGGAAAACAAAGCAAGATGTTTCCCAAATGTTTTGGAAGCAGGCGAGATGTGACCACAGCTGCCACGAGGCAAGAGCCAGAAATGCTGATCCAGCCTCACAGCCATGGAGTCCTGCACTGACTGGGAAATACTTTTGTTCTGACTTCACATTGCAGCATTCAGAAACCTGCTGTGTAATGAGGGCTGTGAGCTGTGCTGGAAGGTATTGTGTGTGATTTCTGAATATTTTTTATTGTAGCATTTAGAAACCCTGTGGTGCTAAACAACACAGGAATAGATTATCTAAGTTTTGTTAGACTGCAACCCTATCTGAACAGAAAATGACTCTGTAGCTAAGAAATGTTATTTGTGTAGCAGTTCAGCTATGCTGGCTTGCATCACCTCTTTGGACACACTCATGCACGAGGCAGATGTTCCCAAACAAACCTCTCTGTAAACAACAGCTCAGGAGGAAAAGCTTCTTCTTGCTCACAAACATGATCTAGTCTGCCCTTAAACCACAACCAGTATTAAAAAAAGACCAACTAAACCCCAGAATGGTCTAGAGAGACACGTTCTGCAGGGTGGGCTGCCTCTCCCAGCAGGCCCATGAAATGCAAATGCCCCAGTTTGTTCTCCAGTTTCCCAACCCAAAGGAATGCAGGGGTTGCACCGTGCTGTGGATCAGGACTCAGATGGGAATGGGCACTTGCAGCTCCTGACCCCATTGCTTCCCTGTTCTCTAATTCACTTTTTAGTTTTGGTTTAACTATTTTACTTGTCTCTAGGGATTTTTGAGGGATTTTTCCCTCTTTTTTTCTCTGGGGATTTTTTTCTAGTTTTTAGTTGTTGGTTATCTCTGTTTCTTTAGGGAGGTCTCGACACTGATAGGTGTTCTTCACACAGGATTGCTACTTCATGGGGTTTGGGGTTTTTTTTGGTTAAAGTTGGGATTAAATTGTAAAATGGTATTTTTGTTTACGTTTAGATGTTTATTAGTTTATGTTACAGTATTTTGTTTTAATTAGGTATAAAATGGTTATGTATTTTTAATATTTTTTTCCTAGAATAAGCAGTCTTCTACTTAAAAATTAAAAATTCTTCATTAATGACTGTAGAATAAAGTTGGGACAATTAAACTCCTAACATAATTTCACTCCAGCCTTCATTACTGAACACCTGGAGGTAGAAATTTTTGCATCTATTTCCAATATCTAAGTAAGGCCAAATATAGCAACCTTGATACATCGGTCATTTTACACTTTTTTCCTAGAATAAGCAGTTTTCTATTTAAAAATTAGAAAGTTTTCTATTTAAAAATTCTTCATTAATGACTGTAGAATAAAGTTGTGAAAATTAAACTTCTTACATAATTTCACTCCAGTCTTCATTACTCCCTTGTAATATACCTGGAAATGAAAATTTTTGTAGCTATTTCCAATATCTAAGTAAGGCCAAATATATCAGGATTGATACCTCAGCCATTTTACAGTTTTTTTCCTAGAATAAGCAGTTTTCTATTTAAAAATTAAAAATCCTTCATTAATGACTGTAGAATAAAGTTGTGACAATTAAACTTCTAACGTAATTTCACTCCAGTCTTCATTACTGAACACCTGGAAGTAAAAATTGTAACACACCTAGAAATAAAGATTTTTGTATCTATTTCCAATATCTAAGTAAGGCCAAATACATCAGGGTTCATTTCTGCAGCATGAGCTGTCTTGAAAATTGAGTCAAGATCAGAAGAGCCAACATGAACCAAAAAAACCCTAAAAAATCCCCAAACAAGACAACCCATAGAGTGAGGGAAGCACAAAGTTGGCCCTGCAAACATTTCCAACCCTACCAATCAAGGCAGAGAGACAGGAGAGAGGAATAAAAGGATGTTAAGCTTTGCATGATCCTTTTTGGGCCTCAATCTCCTAGACCCTCCCCTCTTGCTCTGAAGCCTGCCTGGCTGGGGCAGAGAACACAAAAGGCTGAAGTCATGAAGCAGAGTGCTCTATGTGCACTGTGGAGGGGTTTAATAGCTAGTTTGTAAGCAAAGCTAAGTTAATAGAAGAAATAATAATTAATGATTTTTATGTGTATTTAGAGCAAAGAAACAACCAAAACTGTCAGCATAAAAATAGATTTAAAAACACATGAAAATTTTTATAAGTTACATTACGTATATAAATAAATGTATATACATTTTTTATTAAAATTTAATTTAAAAATTTACTTCTATTAATGCTTTTGCTTTGCACCAATAAATATAATATATTCGTATGTATATAATATTAATTATAATATAATATTATATAAGATAGAATACATAATATTATAATATAATATAATAATATATTATTAATATATTATATAATAGAAATATTAATATATTATATATATTATAAATTATATAGTAATATATAATATAGTATAATATAATAAATATAATATAATGTAATGTAATGTAATATAATATAATATAATATAATATAATATAATATAAATTCTTGTAATATAATTAATAACTTAAGATCATGCTTTATTAAAAGTATATAAGCTAAAAACCATACAAAAAGCCCCTTTTTTCTTCTTAAACCCTAATCATAAATATAAATAAATATATATATTTATTTTTATATCTATATATATCTATATATCTATATCTATATATATCTATATATCTATATATATATCTGTATCTATATAGATATATCTATCTATATATATATAATTTTTTTATATATATATATAAAATTATATATATATATATATATATATATATATATATGTCACCTCCAAGCTAACAAGAAGAGTGCCCAGGGGCAGGGAGGCTGCAGAGGGAGGGAATGCAGGACACACAGAGCCACCCCTGAGGGGACAAGGCAGAGAGTGGCTCTGGCCAAGTGCCAACACTGCCTGCAGGAGCAGGGCTCCATGGGCACAGCCCTCACCCCAGCACAAACCCTGCTGCCTCAGGGACACCCTGAGCTGCTCTGGGGATTTTTTTCCCAGTGACACAGAGAGGGGACCTGGATGCTCAGGGATGAGCTGGCTGAAGCTCTTCAGGGTGTCCCAGTGATGTATTCTTTCATTCTCAGTGGAAAATATGTACTTCCCAGACTGATAGCACACATTAAACTCTAGGGTGAATATGGTTCATTAATAGACATCACTAATCTCAAAAACTAAAAATTCTAAGAGCTTAGGTTGAGGAGAATTGGGGCAAGAGAAAAGGAAAGAGCAGGAGCCCTTGACATGGAGCAGAAATACTCTCAGCTTGTCCAAAACAATCATGTCAACAGCACACGTTGAAATAACCTGAAATTGAGATTTTTGAGATGCAATATTGGTACTAAATAATCCAACAAAACTTTAATAAAAGAACAATCTTCTGTGGCTCTACCACAGAGCAACATCAGCAACCTGTTCACTGCCCAGCTCCCTGCCAGGAGCCCTCATTTATTGCACAGGGACCAGCTCTGCCCAGGGAACTGCTGTCAATCTCATCTGCAAAATGTGGTGCCTGAGTTTCAGGCCCTGCAAAGAGAGCATCAGGAACATGAGGATGCTGCTGAATGCTTGCCTAATTAATGAGTTAGAATCTACTGTACCCTCAGCACTGGTAGCTTATTGGAAGTCATGAGGGGACCAGGAGGGCACTAAGAACATTCAGTCTACACTTCAAAAGATCAGGTCACAAATCAATTATTCTGGATTAATTTTATCCTATTAAGTAAGTCCTCTTCACAATTTCAATTTGTTTCATTTGTAGGATGTTATGAATTCTAGCACCAGAAATAATTGCACTGAATAAAACACCAAAATGTAATTTCCATGATGTGTTGATAGAGAGGGGAAAGAAAATAAGAGTTGTGGTAAATGGAACATGATGTATCTTGAGCATGGCCAGAAATTACCAGAGATGCTGTTGAGATATTCCTGTAAAATTCCATTGACTACAGTAGACAAGAATGAGGTTTTTCTACCATCAAATATGCAGTCTGTTAGACAACACTGCAGCAAAAACAGCTCCTAAAAATACATTCTGCAATTTAATTCCAAATGAAGAATTTGGTTTAAAAAAGAATAAAATAAAACAAAACAAATCAAAACACTCTTTAATTTGCATTACACATCAGAGATTTTTATGTTCCATGCTCTGAAGTTCCATTTACCTCCTCTTCATTCCATTGCACAAGGAATAGATGGTATTTCAAAAGGAAAACAGTTGTTTCTGTATTTATTAAAACCAACAGTTGTTAGGATATGTGAGTATTTTATTGCTATTTTATAAATATTGTTCTTAGAAACGGATCATAAAAGAGCCAGTGGGCCCTAAGGAAAAGGTTTCTTAACTTTCCTACTTCAATAAAATGAAAAGGACTAAGAGAATATGTAAGTACACCCATCACAGACAGAATATTTTGATAGCAGTCAGAAACACTTGAACATTGTTCCTACTATGGATACTGATCCAGCCATCAGCAAAACAGAAATTCTTCACAACTCTCAGTTTTGTGCGAATGTTGTTCATAGGTGAGAAACAGAAAAAAAAATCCTTTTATTATTCATCAATGAAAATGTTACAAAAATGGAAAGTTGTGCACGTTGAGAAGGAAATGTGTCCCTGTGACCCAGATGTTGTTCCTGTGCAGGGGTACAAAGCTCCAATAATTGTTACCCAGTTCCCTCAAACCAGGAGCCTGGAGCACATCAAAAGGGCTGCAAAGCAGGGATGAGGAGATGGATCAAAAGACAAGGCAGCAACAGTTAAAGGGTGCAGTTCTGTGAGCACAGCAGAGGGAATTTCAATCGAAGGCAGCGCACGGGTGTGGGAGGACACCTTGGCAATCCAAGGGACACAGCCCAGGCCAGCAAGAGGAAGTGAGAGCCCGAGTGAAATCCTGCCAGCAGCTGCAGCATTCCACCAAAGCTGCTGCATTCCCTGTGGAGCAGGAGCTGTGCCTGATCCCCTGGGACACAACAGGATAATGGACCCCCGGTGAGTGCATCTGGAGTGTGACAGCTTCCAGGCACGGGCTGTACTTGGTGGTGCAAAGCCCGCTTAAATATTGTGACAGGTTTGTGACAGCACTGACAGCTGCACTGGAGGGAGGTGCAGCCACTGGGATTAACCATTTCTGATGATTTCTGCAGAAAAATACAGCCTGAGCAGCACTGCAAGGTGGTTTGGTGTTATGTGGCATTCAGGAAGGAGTTTGCAGAAGGGCCCCTCCCTGGGAGTGCTCAAGAACAGGCTCTGGGGACAGCGCAGTGTCCCTGCCCGTGGCACTGGAGGAGCTGTAAGGTCCCTCCCAGCCCACACCAGGCTGGGATCCTGTGACAACGAGCACAGGGGGGATTTGTGGGGTTTCAGCCCCTCAGGTAGGTTCAAGAGGACCAGTGGGAGGACTGCAGCTGCTCCAATCTCAGAAACCCACAGCAGTCCCAGTATGTACCAGTGCCACCAGTTCAGTCCTGCAGGCACAGAACACACCTGTGCCACCAGCCCAAATGCTCCTGCTCAAAGAGCTGCACCCAAAGCAATCCCCAGGCTGTAAAACCAACTTTATGTAACTTCTCTTTAATAAATTCTAAATGTTAGTCTGTCAACTTTGAGGTTGCCAAAATTAATGTTTGAAATAAACCAAAACAACTTCTTTTTCTTTCCTTTTGAACTCTCAGTACTGTATTTTGGTTACATCTACCAAGCATGTCTGTTCCACCTCTCCTGCACTATGTGCTAGCTCCCACAGTATCTCAGTGTCTCACAGAAGCTGGAACAGTCCTGATACACCCCAGAAATTCCTCATCTGGCATTTCAAGCAAAGCAGCTGCCTGAAAGCTTCAGTGGCCATTGAACACAAGAGCTACAAGAAAAGTGCTTTCTCAGCCAAGTTTTTAGCAGCTTTTCTGATCCCTCACCCTTCCCCACAGCACACTTTTATCTGCCCTGTTACTTGCCAGATTCAGCCTTTGCCAGCCAAGTCTTTGAAGGGCTGCAGCTCTGGGTTGTGCCTTTTCTGCACTTGGGTTGGTATCAGAAGTTCTGTTAGCTTTTATATGGTTATCTCAAGGACTTCCAGGGGAATGTCAGCTACTGGTCACTGACAGGAACAGGAGCATCCTGCACTGAGCCATTCCAAGCAGAATGTGCTAAGGGATGGCAGCCAGTCTCATTTCCATCCACATTTTCAAAACCTCTTTCTTTTTTTTTATTCAACACAACTGCTAAAATACTTTCCACAGTCCCTTTTTACCTTGTCCTCACTAAATGAGCTGAGGGCCATCCCCAGCAGCAGCTCTCTGTTAGCTCATGCATTAACTATTCAATGTTCCCAACACAGAGGCCAAAAAATTCAAGGGTATCCATGGTTCTCCCCTTTACTTAAATTTCTCTAAGTTTATGACCCTTTAAGAGGCACAGTAAAACCTAATTTATAAGCTTATACATATTTAAAGCTGCAACAGTCTCTTATACATTCTGTTAAAAAAGCTTGGCTATCTTTACACTGCAGCATCTTCCAGTGGTTTGTAATACCTTTCTAACACATTTATCAGCCAGCTCCTCCTCGTTATCACCACTGAGTACTGGTGATGTGCACTGAACTCACTTAATTCCACCTTCCAGCAAGGTCTTCTGTGTCAGAGCACCAAACCCACTCCTTCTAGCCAGAATTTTCCTTTTGGTGTCATTGTGAAATCTTTAGTTTAGTAGCTGGTTATGCTTAAGCAAGTGCAGGTTACAGGAAAACCAGTTGACTCAAGTTTGGATTTTGTCTCCAAGGATCTTTCATTGTATGTTAAATCTCATCATCCAGCAGAGAAAATACCAAACCCTTTGATAAACCAGACTGTCAAACCAAAATACTAGCAGGTCATTGGCAAGCAGTCAGCTGGACCACCTAGCAAATTATAGTTTTACCTATTTCTAAACAGTGCTTAGAAAATTTCCTGTTTTCTTAGTCAGAAGAATCATGAAAAAAACCCCAAGTATCTTTCAACATCAGCAACACTTAGCATTACCTCTTAATTTAGATTTTTAGAACAGCAGAAGAAATGTGGATCCTCAGCAGGAAATACTGCATTTAGTATTATTCTGATAAATGTGAAGGGAAAGTAGCACATGAGAATTACCATGAGCAAAACTAAACTGACAGTTCCTACTCAGTGGGAGAGAAGATGAAGCTGAGAAAAGAAACCAAGTTAATACTGATGGTAACACGAAGGAGAAATGTTCTTTATACATGACAAACTTACCAGCACTGTTCGCCCTTGGGAAATAAAGAAATGGCCAGACTCCACAATGGTAAGGACAAGAGGGCCTGATTCTTCATTTGATTCAAACACCTTTAAAAAGACAGACAAAGGGAAATCTGGCTCTGCAAGCACAGAATCTACAATTCCCATTTCTAGTGCCAAATAAAAGGTCTCAAAGGTTGCTGTTAGAAGCCAGGTGTCTAATTCATATTTCACTAATGCAACTTGCCCTTCACTCCCTCAGACAGGAGGCACATTAAATGATTTTTTCACTAATTCTACCTCCATATACAGATTTAACTACTTGGGACAACCCTCTGGATTCTTCCACTTTCACCTCTAGATTTTATTATCACAGGTTACTGCTGAATGAAGGAATAAAAAAAAAGTGGGCCACTAACACTCTGATGTGTCATTAATAATTCATGAAATAAAATCTCTCCCGATTCCTGCTTTAACTCTAGACTCGCAAAAAGACACCTGAAAGACCTCATTTATTCGTGTTTGCCTCCGAGTAGAGTCAGTTACCCCACACCGTCCCACCGCCCTCCCCGCGCCGCCGGCACCTTCCAGGAGGTGTTCCGTCCCTCATCGTCTCCGTCCTTCGGGGGGAGGAAGCGACCGTAGCGCTTCAAGGGCCACACTGTGGCGCTACCGAGGAGAGAGCTGTCACCGGCGGTGCCCGGTGCCGATGCCAGCCCAGGCTGGGAGCCACGAGGGCCGCCAGCTGCCGCCATCCCGCGCAGAGGCCTCTGAGGGCTCTGAGGGCGCTGAGGGGCTCAGGGTTCTAAGGGCTCTGAAGGCTCTGAGGGGCGGCGGCGGGCAGTGCGCGGGAGCTGGGCGGGAAGCAGCAGCCAATAGGAAGAGGAGAGGGCGAGCGGCGGGAATTGTTCGCCAATCAGCGCGAGGCACGCGGGGCTCGCGCCGCACCTTCTGTGGCGACCCGGCCTTGTGAGGTGCGGTCGCTTCTTTCGCCTCAGCGTTACCCCGCACAGCTCCTGGCTCTCTCTTCTCCTTCTTCTCCTTCCTCTCCTTCCTTTTCCTCTTCTTCCTCTCCCCCTCCATGGGCAGCGTGGCTACAGCCTCTCCCTGCTCCCAAGCAGCCCCCGGCCGTGCCGATGTGGCGGGTCCGGCTGTCGGCGCTGAGGGGAGAGAGGAGTTCTGAGGCCGTGGCCGCCATTTTGTGGCGTGAGGGAGCGCGGTCGGAGCTGCGCAGCAAGGAAGAGAAGGAGGATGTGAAGCTCTCGCTGGCTGTCCCTGCCCCTGTGACATGCCCGTGGAACCTGGCCAAGATGTCAGCATGCATCCTTCCTCAGGTAGAAAGTGACAAGTCCCTGTAAAAACACTGTCCTACACTCAATTCCCTTTCCGTTTCTTGGTGGTGTTCGCTTCCTAAAGTCGCCGCAGGGTTTTTTGTGGTACCTGAACTGAGGTCTGTCAAAAAAGCTGTTTTCAGTGTGTGTGATGGTTTTAGCCAGTCTGAGTAAACAGCTGGATTAATAAATCAAAATTGCACTCTCCTCCCCATTTCAGCTATTAGATGCTTCTGCAATGATGTAATGCTACACTTCCCTTGGTCGAGGAGTGATGGTGACATGACTGCACTTTGATATTCCATTTATAGTACATACCTTGGCCCATTAGCATTAAAAATGTGCATGAGCTGGTCGAGGTCATTGAGGGGACCCAGAGGAGCCTGGCACCATTCAGGACTGCCCCAGATGGGCTGGTGGATGCCCATCACCATGAGTTAAACCATCCCCTGCCCTGAGGGTGCCATCCCAGTACCAAACCTGTTCTGTGCATTGCCCACTGCAACACAATACACCTGACCAAGGTGAAACTTGGGTAAATAATCAAATTAAGCAGAAAAAAATAAGTTTATGGCATTTTTTTTCTGCTTTTCTTTAGTGGTATGCTTTGCATTGATGATGTTGTGTTGGCTGATATAAATAAAATTAAATAACTACTGTCTCATCTGAAATACAACCTTCAGGGATGAGGTTAACCTATTAAACTGTGATGGTTTAATCTGCATGGTTTAATCTAGATGGTTTAATTAGAAAATATTAGATTGACATTTATGTCCTGTGGCCCTTGTGTTTTTCATCTGATGCTGCACCCGAGAGCCAGTTCAGCATCCAAGGAACTATTTCCAAAACAAACAATTTTACAGACTTTCCAAAAGGGAGGTGTTTATCTAAGCATTTTGCAGATAGGGAAAGGGAGGCAGAAAGGCATTAAATGACTTGACAAGGTCATCCAGAGGCATGGGTAATGAAACAGGGAATACAGCGTGGGCTTCCCAGCTGCCAGTTGCCTTCTCTAATCACTGCTTCCCCACGAGGCTTTCTCAAATTGTGCTTGTCAAACGTTCAGAATTTGCCAGTAGACTTGGGACTTTTTTGGAATCTATAGAAGCTGAACATTTTTGTCAGAGAAAAATATGATGAGTACGTGTAGGTAAAATATTTTCCCCTATTTCAGCAGGAAACTGTTTGCAGCATTTATTTTCTGTGGAAAACAATTTCCAGTGTCTTATTTTCCAAGAGTGATTTTTGGCTTCTGCATGAACAAAACAAAAACTTAATACTTTACTAAAGCAAAAATGTCAAAGTGTGAGTGTGAGAGAGGCAGATGGAAACCAAGAGCATCAGATACTTCAATCTCCTCATAGATTTTTGCTTTATTAGCCTCTGCTAGGACATTTTTGGACATGAATGTGTGATTTTACATATAAATATATATATATATATATATATATATATAAAATCAAATGAGCATTGTGTTGAGACCAATACACAAGCCTTTGCAGATTCTAATTTCCTTGGGGAACTGCATGATTAGCTCTGGATTCGGAGAGTAGACACAGAGGAAAATGGTTAAAATGTGGTTTGATTTCTTTTTTTTTTTTTTTTTTTTTGTAAGAGGTTACAGAAGCTGCCAGTTTTTAAAAAATTATGGAATAAAATGTAGAAGAAAGAGACAAGTAAAAGCTGTCAGGAGACTGACAGGTTAAAAGGTGTTTTATAAGAGATGAGATGGCAAATCCCATCTAGATGCCAAGGGTTTGTCACTGTTGTGTGCTTCAGGTTTGCTTCAGCCTTCACAGGCTGCAGTGGTGCAAGTTCATTTTCTCACTGCAGAAGTATCTGCTCCTGTTAATAAATTAGAGAAACTGCCAAAAGCAGAGCTCAGTGCAGGGACACAGATCCCTCCTTACACCATATGGATTTGATAATGTGCTGATAATTGTTAGATGTACAGCAGTCGATTCTGCTCCTGGGTGTTTTGCTGAACAATCTACATTATTGATTTTTAATAATAATGGTGGTGATAACAGCAGCAATAAAATCACATCACTGTGACTGCATTGTCAAGTGTGAGCACAGATTTGCCACAAGTGCTGGGGATGGACTGGAGGAGCTCCCACAGATTGGACAGATAATGTATCAACACCATCGAGGGTGCCAGATGCATGGAATGGATGGAAATGAACAACAAAAGCTGCTTTTTAGCAATCCTGGAGTTTCCCTGTGGTACTGACCACTTCCCATCTGCTTCTGCCCAGCTGTGTTCAAGGCATGAATGGGATTCCTCACAGTGGCATAAATCAAAGGCCAGTGAAAAGGTTCTATTCAGAGTATTTGATTTATTGCTTTGATTGCTGTAATAATTAGTGTTCTCTTGTGCTTTAGTTGCTTTGTTAGTAGCTGTGGTATTTCCCCAGGTTCATTGCATTAATTAATGTTTCACACAGTTCCTCCTTTCCTTGGAATGTGGTCTGTGGGCAGCAGCCTCCCTGCCCAGGTCTCTCAGTGCTGATGAAATCTCAGCATCTCTGTTTACTGCACAGCACTTCTGTGCCCTGCTCTCCCCAGAACACCTCCTCCAGTGCTGTCAGCCTGATTCAGCCTGGGGGCAGAGGAGCTCTGAGGTTCCTTCTCAGAGATTGGAAGGTGTTGTTCTGGGCTGTGGTACCACGGCCTCTGCTGACCTGGGGACTGTCAGGTGTTCACACACTCACCTGTGGGAACTGCAGGCACTGAATTTTACTCATCACTTTTATGCTGTTCCATTTTTTTTCCTTGATAAAATCTACCCCTTTGCAATAAGCTTTACATTTTCAAGTGAAAATCTGAGACCACATCCGTGTGTTTCTGATGTCGTGTACTGCAAGTATCAGTGCAAGGTAGAAGTAAAGTCTGATGGATTGTGTTTGGCACCCACGGAATCTCAGAATGGTTTGGGTTGGAAGGGTCCTTCAAGCCCATCCAGTGCCACCCCTGCCATGGGCAGGGACACTGCCACTATCCCAGGGTGCCCCAAGCCCCAGTGTCCAAGGTGGCCTTGGGCACTTCAGGGGACCCAGAGCAGCCACAGCTGCTCTGGAAAAAAATTCATTCCTCCTATCCCGTCAAAGCCTGCCTCTGGCAGTTGCAAACCATTGCCTCCTGTCCTGGCACTACCTGCCTGTACAAAAAGTCCTGCTCTATTTTTAAAGCCTCCTTCAGGCCCTGGCAGGGCTCTGAGGTCTCCCTGAGCCTTCTCCTGTCCAGGTGAGCACCCCCAGCTCTCCCAGGCTGGCTCCAGAGCAGAGGGGCTCCAGCCCTGAGAACGTCTCTGTGCCCTCCTCTGGACTGGCTCCAGCAGCTTCAGCCTGATGTGCTGGTCCCCACTAATTTGCAGTTACACTTCACAGACTCTTTCCTGTGGCCATATCAGGATTAAGATTGGCTTGAGAATCCACCCTTCAAGCACCATGAGCTCCCAGCTGTGTCTTCCATTATCCTCTCTATTTTCAGAAGTTACTCAGTTGTGTGTCTCCAAAGATTGATCCCATCAGTTCCCATCTTGTTTCTGTTTATCTGAGGGGTGGCATTCCTAACTTGTCAAATATCACATTCCTCAGTGACGCCTTCACTGGATCATCTTTAAGATCCCTTCCAGCCCAAACCATTCTGTGCTTCTTTGACCTTACTCCCCAAATGACATAACCTGTGAAGGTGTTTGAGCTTCAGAGGGCAGCTGTGGCATTCCCAGAGCAGTGCCTGTGAGGGGCACATGGACACAGGAGCCCTGTGGGTCTGTGCATCGTGGTTCTCACAGCCACGGGCCGTGCTGGGCTCTTTCAAACAGAGCCACAGGCTGGGAACAGCTCGGGGCCAGAGGTGCCACAAAAGCTTTTATCTCCTGAGGCCTGTGTGGCAGGCAGGGACCAGCCCTGTGCCAGCCTTTGGTGAGCAGGTGCTGGGGACAGAGAGCAGATCTGTCCTCGGTCCCTCAGTCAGCAGGGACACAGCAAAGCCAGTGTGTCACCCTGACTCCATGGGGTCTGTCACCTCCTTGTGTGATTGGAGACTCTGCTCCATAAAGCCCTGCACTTTTTCCACGGAAGGTCACATTTGTTCAAAACATAATTGATTTGCATTTCCTTTATTTTCTTGTAAGTTGTCTAACTTTAGCACTTGGGGCACAGATGAAGGAGCTGCTGCCTCACAGATTTGCCATTTACATAAAAACCCCACCCACAAACACCCTTCACTGTCAGTGCATCCATTTTGCTGAGTGCTTTTCATTTTCCATGACCTTGAAAACATGAGGGCATTTATTAATTAATTCAGATTTACAGCTGGGTGGAGGGGAGAATTGCAGATTGGAGATAAGCAATTTGTTGTGTGCCCCTTATTTGATGAGGATTACAGGAGAAAGAGTCCAAGCCATTGCCAGCACTTCCCATCACAATCAACTCTGTTTTTCATTTAAGCACTGGATGAAGAGTGACCCTAGCAGGGGGAGAGTCTGAGCTTAAAGGGATTGTTGTAAACTGAATTCCTGACAGTCTTGGATATGAAGAGGAGGTGGAATTAGCTCTGCTTTTAACTCTTGCACTGATTAACTCTGAACATTTCCTAAAGTAAACCTTTACATACTGCTATATAAACACAGCAGTAAAGGGAATTCTGATTTGGACAACTCTGTCAAAGTTTGTTTCTTTCATAAAGAAAGATCAAATTTTTTTCCCTTTAGGTTGTGTTATACTGATTTTAGCAGTTCTTGCAGTGAGCTTGTAGAAGAAAATACATCTTTGATTCTTTCTTTAAGCCTCAGTCCCAGAGCTGATGTCAGGGAGAGTTATGTGTGCATAAAGAGGAAGAAAATGTCTTGAACTTCTGTGCATTCTCAAAGAAGGATATTCCCTCCTCACCACCCTAATTCTGAATTCTCTTTCTAGACTACTGGATTATCATGTGTTCAACCAAGGATTTAGTGGAGCAGGTGAAGAGAGGACTCTAAATATGTCTAGCTAGTGTAATACATCTGTGCCTCTTTGTGCCTGAATAGAATAAAATGAAACAGAATATTATCTTTCAGCTTCTGTTCCTTATATACAGCCTTTTAAAATAGAGAAAAAAATGTCTAATGTTAGTGACATGAGCTTTTGACATGCACCTGAGCAGCTGCTGTGCTTTCCAGTAAGAAGTGTGACACTGAAACCTGTCTTGCCACGTTCAGCTGTCCCTGACACCTGCCTTGGAGTCTGTGCCACATGAGAAGGAGCCTTCAGTCCCCTGAACCCCACACTGGTTAGGAAGCAAGCAGCAGAATGCTAATAAATTTAATTTACTTGCTTTATCTCCCCTGTGTTTTGTATTAATATGAATAGCATTACAGGAGCAGGGATGTGCTTATATAACAAAGTGTTCTCCTTCAGCTTAAGGTTAATGTGGTTACTTGGATTTACCACACACCAAACAGGGGCTTCATCTCCTGCAGCAGGAGCAGTGCCTTGTGTGGAAGTTCTGCTGTGTGCCAGGGAATGGATCTCACCTCTGAGTAGCTTCCCAAATCCTGGAATATGAGATCCTGGAGATGCTCCTGTCTCACACAGAGGTATTGTTGTTCTATTTCTAGAATCCCATACTGTTGTTATCAGATTTCTAAAGTCCATACCTCCTTGGTGTGTTCTTACAGCTGCAGATCTTCACAGCACAGACTCTTTCTTCTGCACATTGTCCTCTCTCAGGCCAGGGCTCCTCCAAGGCTCTCCCTGACTGGCCAGCCCACCCCCTTTTATCCCAGTTATCTCCATTGGCCACAGCTGCAGCCCAATGAAGGCCATGGCAGCTGCAGCCCATCAAGGACAACAGGGACCTCTGGGGCAAAGCCTCTATACAGATATTCAAGTACAATATTTCTATTTTGCCACCTCTCAAAGGCCACCTCTGCTATACAGAGGGAATGTGGAGAACAGTATTGATCCAAACATGGATTTTCCTTGTTTGCTTTCATAGCCTAAAACACAAGTAAAGGCCTGATTTTCCTCTGTCACTCAAAGGCTCCTGCCTTGCTACTGGATTGCATATGGTGCAGTGTAGAAATGATGCTGTGCTGTAATGTACACTGGTCTGGTTTTGTTAATTAAAATGAGAGAGATTGATCATTTTTCCTGTCAGCACTGGGGGTCAGGTTCCCTTCAGCCCACCCTGATGGAGTCTCACTGGTGACTGCCCTCAGCAGCCCTGCAATGTTTGTCTGACTCACAGACACCCAAGGCAAGGGGATGTGCCTCGACTTTATCCCCTCTCAGTCAGCACCAGGCACAGGGAATCTCCCTGGTTTGGGGTGCTCTCTTCCTGTACATCATAAGAAATTAATCTGTGAAGTTGTAACAACTTCAGCTATGAATATCCCATCCTCCTGCTCTCCTCCATTGTCCCTGACTTCACAGGGGACATTTGCCAAATGGGCAAGCATGATTAAACTTTGGACATGTCTCCAGGATACAGTTTTGTAACCCAGTTTATCTCTGAGACTGCTTTTGTACCTCTTGGACGTGAGCTGGCTTTGTTTTCCTGTCCTTTTATAGAGCCAAGATAATACCAGCATTTCATAGGCATGGAATAGCTTCTCTGTGCTCCATGGTTTTGTTAATTTTGAGACAGAAGGCAGCTGCTCAGTTCAGTCTAATTTCTTTTCTGCATGAAAATTGAGAGATGTCTCTTGTCATTCTGTGCAGAACCTGGGCATGATTCTCATCCAGCAACTTCACAGCCTAATTTTGCCAGTTTCAGCTGATTCCTTCTGATACTGTTTGATAGAAGGAAGAGTGAGAGCCTCACTGTTGTGAGTCTTATTTGTGGTTGTTGCACAAAACCTGGATGGACAAGGATGCAAATAAATCCAATCTTAGTTGTTATTCTCAGCAAAATATCAAGTGTGATAGCTGGAATGTCATTTGTGATGGAAGAGATTTTGTTTTCCTATCTCAGCTTTCCAGAGATAGAGTGTTTGCTAACGTTTAACAACAGCCTGATGTCAGTGGGAAACTCAGATGCCATTTGACATAAGCTCTCACATTAATCAAGAAAAATGTAAGTTCTGAGAGGCATTTCTGCTACCTGAACAGAAATGAGGCTTGGGGTTGCAGTGCAAGGTTGGAGATCATTCTCAAGCTGCTTTTTCTTGCCATGCTGCAAAACAGTGTTTTCAAAACACAGCCCCTTTCCAAAAACAAGCATTTTCATGGCTTCACTGCATTAATGATAAAGGTAGATGTAAAAATGTCTTAATCCCAGCAGTACTAATGTCAAGTAATTATTTGCTTTAAGAGGCTGATGGAGAAGATTTTGAGTTGAGGGTAAAGGACTGGAAGGGAATGGTTTTATATTTCCTGTGCTACCATTCCCAGTGCCTCAGAGTCTGCCTCCTGTGCTGTGTGGTGTGACTCTGGGATTGACAGCCACTGCTGCAGAGAACCTGCAGATCACCTAAACTGCCTACCATGCTGGCATGTATTTCTTCCCCCAGGAGATGACTTTGGTGTGATCCCTGCCCATCCTTCAGCAGGGATTTCATGCTCCCTGTAGAAATAAGGGATCACCCAGGCTGCTGGATTAAATTCCCTTCAAAGCAGAAAGCAGTTTGCTGGAATGCTGCAATTGCCTGTTTGTCTGGGAACCAGCCTGGAAGTTGTCTCCAGGATTTGTGCTTCTGCCATCAAAGCCCAAAGTGTCTCAAGGACACTTCAGTGCCACGAGGAAGGTGCTGAGTGAGGTGTCCCTGCCTTTATCAGGGTGAGTGCTGTCTTCTTCTGTAGACATCTCACTAGTGGAGCAAAAGCCATGATACCACAGCGGAGTAACAGAGATAGTAACAGAGGCACTTGGAAAGTTTTGAAGGTATTATTGGACTTGTGTTTGTAAGTGAAGTCCAGCACTGTTCTTATTAAGAAACAATGAACTTTTAAATCCCATTTTTTAAATTCCCATTCCATTCAAAGCT
This sequence comes from Molothrus aeneus, assembly GCF_037042795.1. Lineage (NCBI taxonomy): Eukaryota > Metazoa > Chordata > Aves > Passeriformes > Icteridae > Molothrus > Molothrus aeneus. The sequence goes on along the minus strand of NC_089658.1, from coordinate 3,052,263 downwards.
ATCTGTAGCTGTTCTCCTCCAGTAAGTTATGCAAGGTTTCTTAAAGTTTTATAAAGTAGGATGCATTAATCTGAGAATTTCTTGTAAAACAAAAATGTATTCTGTGCTTTAAAAGGTTTTATTATTTTGAAGAAAAATGCATAAAAATACAGAGCACACACCTGACTCTACAGAAACAAACAATTCATCCGCTGGTCTCTTTGCCATGGGGTGTTGTGGATGCCAAATGTTTATGTGGATCTGAAAAGTAATTGGAGAAATGCCAGGGAAGAAAGCTGTGATGGGCCATTACAGGTGGAGAGGATGCCCCTTGGAACCAGAGAGCCCTGGAGCCAAAGGTTGCTGAATGTTTGAGACTTTAGCAGGGAAGTGTTTTCATAGGATTTTCCTGCCAGAGACTCCCAGGAGAGGCCACTGCCCCCTCCTCAGGGTGTCCAGGGAGGTGGGGGATTCTGAGAGAGGTTTCCCAGGCACTTCCTGGTGCTATGGAGAACAAGCTTGGCTGGCAGGAAAGTGTTAGTGCAGCTCTGGGGTGAATATAAATGAGAAATGGGGAGATACAAGCAGGGCTGGCAGAATGCAGCCTGGCACACCCACGGGGTGTGGTGCTCTCCCTCCTGCCCAGAAGAAACAGGAGTCCCTGTGAGGAGCATCAGGAATGTGCTGGACTCTAAACAGATCTTTACTCTGCACCTCTATGGCGTTCATCAACTTCATTAACATTTTCTTAGTCAAAATCCCATTTTTCTAGTTGCTTCTTTGAGTGATAGAAACCATAGAGAAATGTATGTTGTATTAGCCATGTATAATATGCAGGAAATCAAATCAGGCACAAAACCCAGGCACCATCTTTATTAATACTACAGTTGGGGGGCAGGGAGGGAAGCTATTTTATTCATGCTTTTTAAAGGAATGAATAAAATCCCTTTCTTCATTCTTATAAAATATCCAGACAACTCAAACTAAAAGCAACTCTCAGCATATCATACCCAGCAGCTGGGGAAGTGAATTTTGCACAGAGCACACACATTATCCATTCCAGCAGCGTGCACACCTTTATCCTCTGTCTCCTACCTGCTTTCATAATGAGCCTTTCAGAAGCAAGAACACATGTCCTGAAACAACTTCTGAGGGTTACTTAATTGCTCAGTGACCTTTTCTAGATTTGCCAAACCGCTTAAGCTCAAGCACCACTCGTCAGTATTTAATGTATACCATGAAGTGCCACTCAATTTTCAAATACTCCGTTCTGAACTTAGTTATTATTTCCGTGAAGAAGGATTTCCAAATTGCTCCCTGTTGGCAGAATGAAAGCAGATAAAACTGGGTAAATCCTCAGCTACCTGAAATATGCCAGGGGACAACCAGCAGGGTCACTTTGTCACATGTTTTGAACTCGGAATTTTGTCTTAAAATGGTTGTAAATTTGTGGAAATGACCTTCAGAATCAGAGGGTCAGAGACAATGCTTGGGAAAAAGTGTGTAACAGATGATGTGAGCTTACTCTCATTGAAACACATGCAAAGCAATGTCTGCATGTCAGTATCTGAGTGTTGTCATATGCTCATAGACATGGAAATGAATCATATTTCCTCCTGACCAAGGTCTCTGAAAGAAATACTAATGGAGAACTGACAGGTGAGTGTTAAAGGGTTCAGCCTATTGCCATGACCTCTGCAGCTGGTGATCCCTGAGCAGAGTCCTGTGCTCTTCCCTTCCAGGAGCACTGCAGGCTAACTGGGAGTTGTGAAGTGGCACTGAGATGATGCAAAGCCCCAGCCTTCCCCAAGTTCCTCTGGAATGGGCACCAGGAGGCAGCTCCCTTGCTCCCCTAAGACCACCTTGCATTTCACATGCACTGATGGACAATTTTCATATCAGCATTAGTGCATGAGCTACTTCATCCCCTCTTTGGATGGCACAAGCTTAGACACTCCTGGTGTGTGCATAACATTTTCCAAACTCCACTTTGTGAGTCTGAGGGCTAGAAATGCAACTTTTATTTACAACAAGGGAGAGAATATCTGTTAATGATGTGACTCTAAAAACTGAAGACCTCAGCAAATGTTATAGCTTCAGAATTTAATCTGGGTCTTGTGCCATAGTGGTCCTGATACTTACTGTTAATGAAGTGTATGGATACATTATTGCAAGGGTGAGAAGAACATTCCAGAAAGAAATGTCCAAAAATGGGTTAAATAGAAAGAAGATAAAATGCTGCTCTAAGCACTTCAAACCACTCCCTAAAGCTGTGAAGATCCAGAAGACACTGGCAAGTCATTGCTGATTAAAGGGAACAAGCCAGGGTGCTCAGGTTCCAGCTGATGACTTTTCTTATATGAGGGTTTACAAATTCCATTACACTCATGTTAACTTCAGAATTGTTCTTGTTACCTTCCTCCATTGAAGTGCATTGCTTGAAAGTTGATAAAATAGCAAAAGTAATTATAAATTTGGCTGGGAGACAGACAGGAGCTATGTCTGCTTGGATCTGTGGCTGTTCAATATTCATTTTTCTTCCTTTTGCACAGTGACAGGGCACAATTTATTTTTACAATTGTATTGAGATATTTCGTGGATGCCCTCAGAGGAGCAGTTTAGTTGGAAATCTTCTCTCTGTACTAAGATGCTGTTGTTGATCAGTGCTTTTATTCATACAACAGGAAAAAAGGGCTGCACTAAGGAAGAGCACAGCTCAGGATGCAGGTTCCTGAGGATTCAGGACTCTGTTGGGAGCATGCAGCCTGATTTGGAGGTGATGTCAAAGTTCTTGAATGAAGTCATGGATCCAGGGAGGCCCTGGCTGATGGCCTGCAGAGCAGGATAGATGGAGCAGTTTCTCTGTCAGGCATTGAGAATTTCTTGTAAAACAAAAATGTATTCTGTGCTTTAAAAGGTTTTATTATTTTGAAGAAAAATGCATAAAAATACAGAGCACACACCTGACTCTACAGAAACAAACAATTCATCCGCTGGTCTCTTTGCCATGGGGTGTTGTGGATGCCAAATGTTTATGTGGATCTGAAAAGTAATTGGAGAAATGCCAGGGAAGAAAGCTGTGATGGGCCATTACAGGTGGAGAGGATACCCCTTGGAACCAGAGAGCCCTGGAGCCAAAGGTTGCTGAAGGTTTGAGACTTTAGCAGGGAAGTGTTTTCATAGGATTTTCCTGCCAGAGACTCCCAGGAGTGGCCACTGCCCCCTCCTCAGGGTGTCCAGGGACAGCTGCTCCTGCAGGTTTCATGCAGGTGGCAGCTGCTGGGCTTGAAGCAGAAAGATGTGAGTGTAACAGGAATTCAAGGGAGAAACTGCAGTGCCTCAAAGCTGCTGTGAGTTAGCTCTGGTAGCAATGATTCTTGCTGCTGGCTGCTGGAGAAGGGTGATGGAATCCTTGTCCATGTTGTGAGGAGTAGCTGGGGGTGTGTGTGGTGGACATTGCTGTTACCTAGCCAAGGTGCTAGGAAATCTAACAGCCTCCCAGCAGTGAGCTGAGGGGAGGGACAGGTCATGGCAGTACACAGGTGCCAAACCCACTGGAGCCTCCTGGAGGCCATGCAGGAAAGAGAAGGGACCAGGCACCTGAGCCAGGCCCTCTTGTGTGAGGCTGGCACTGACTCCTGCCAGGCTGTGCTGGGGTATTTTTACTGGAAAAGCACAGTCTGAAAAGGCTAACTTGTTGTGCCATGCCTAGCAGATGACCCGTCTGCTGAGCCACCTGGAAGGCCTCTATTTTTAGGCTCTTTCCTGGGAGCAGTTGTAACTTGAACTGACACATTGTTAGCCACAAGCGTGGCACACCAGGCAGGAATATGTCCACTGATTGTTAGCAGCACTGGGAACAGGGGCTTGGCAAGAGGCACTTTGCTTTTTCCAAGTGGGAAAGCAAGGAAAGCAAGCAGCTAGGTTTAACTAGGGCAGAGCTGGCTCTCAGCAGCCTGAACAGGTCAGTTCTGAGCTCAGGGAGGGGAGTCCAGTGAAGGACACCTTTGAGCTGCGTGGGCAGAGTCCAGCCTGGCAGGCACCAGTTGCAGTGTGAGCACACCCAGGTGCCTGTGGCCTGGAGTACACTGCTGAAGCCTGAGCTCTACATGGAAGGAATGAGGTTTTTGCTAACATTTTACCGAGGTTTTTCTTTTTTCTTAATTAAGACATCTTTTCCCCAGATCTTCACACTTATTCCTCACTCCCAGCTGCTTATAGTCCATGGTCACAGAAGCCCCACAACCTCACACAGGCAGTTCTTTCCAAGGCCCCTTGGAAAGGGGGTACAATGCCCTAATCTTCAGATATTTCTGTATTTTCTTTCTGGATGTTTGACTTTGAATATTGCTGTATTAAATCACACCCTATTGTGCCGACAGATAAATTGTTATTTATGACTTTGCAAACCTTTGTTTCATTCCCACAAGGAACTGGCAAAGCTTTCCTATCTGTGGATCCTCAGGAAGTTAATTTGAATTACTTTATCTGTGTGTTTCTCTGTGGGTGCAGGTGGACATTTCAGTTTGCTTTCTTACCATTATTAAATGCTGGATCCAGGGAATTTTGGTTCCTTTTCCTCCGATCGGTTTTGACAACTCCACCATGACAGATTTGCTTGGAAATCTGATTTCCTGTTCTTGCTGTGTTTTGACAACAGGGAAGTGTCATTTCTGCCCCATATTCTAGTTCTACAAGAAGCCAGTGGTGAAGCTTTGCTGAACAGTATCCTGTGCATTCCCAGGAAAGCACAAGCACCTGCAGGTGTTGAGCTCATGTATTACTTGTACAAATGTTTGCAGTTTAAGTGCTGGTTTTTATTAAACTGTAGGCAAGGGGCTACTTTGATTCCACTCAGTCAATTTGCAACATCCTTTCCTTGCTTTGAAGCGCTGTCAGGATCTCAGTAGTCCATACCCTGCCTCTGAAAACATGCATTCATTGAGTTTAAAATGATTTCCACTTAGCTTTCTGTTGGGAAGGCTGTCAGACCAGTGCATTAGCCAGCAATTGGAACTGACTGGAGGAGTTTTTTCCTGTAATACTTCTCTGCAGCAGTAGCAAGGTGAGGAAGTCAGCAGAATGCTGGTGTGTTTGGTCTCAGGCTTTTTGTGGAACTGCTGTGTGTGCTCCAGATGTGCAGAAACAAGGACTGTGAGGCACCTCAGTGCTGCTGAAGTGCAGACCTGCTGATATATAAATACATACACACACCTCAGCTCACCAGCGCTGCAGCTGCTCAGAACCCGGGGTAATTGAGGGACACACTTTGACCCTACTTGTCAAAACAATCAGTAACTCAGGGAGAGGATTTCTACCCAGGCTGCAGCATATTCCTGTGGGATATGGCAACTTCTCCCGTGTGTAATGGAGGACGTGATTAATTCTGACTGTGCTGACACAAGAAGGTTATTGAATAGGATTTCCTTGTGAGTGGCACATCCATTCCCAGAAAAAAACATTACAGAGATGTCAAACACACTCCCATTGTGTTCTGAACACCCAGCCCAAGGCTGCACTAAACCAGCTCAGGTGTTGGTAATTAAAAGCTGCAGAGAAGCATCTGCAAACTTGTTCATTTCACAGTAAAAACAATCGGAAGAGTTATTTATTGAAGGAAAATATAAACTCTGCAGCCTCCCCGAGTCTCCTCAGTCTCTGTGTTCTCAGTAGCAGTGCAGCTGTGCCTGCATTGACTGTGGAGAGAGATGAGTCAATGACTTAGACCTGACTGCAGGCACCCGGCCCTGCTCAGACAAATCACTGATGAGCAATGCATTCATCTCTGTTACCCTCTGGAAAGGAGCCAAGGACCTTGACAGGTCTGGGCTCCTCCTGCCTCAGAGCGAGGTGCTCAACATCCTGACATCTGACACCAAAGCTGGGAGGTGGAGCTGGCTCCAGCTGACCTGCACATGCTTTCCCCTGCTGAGAGGATGGAAGAACCAGTGACAGGTATTACTCACGGTGCTCCCAGCACTCTGAAAGGTATTTTGGTGCAAGGTAATGGATGTAGCATTCCCAGTGAATTCCCGAAGATTTAAGTGTGCATTAATGCTGCACTGACACAGCTCCCCTCGGCAGCACTCACCTTGCTGTTGCTGCATTCAGCTCACTGCAGGCAGTGGAAAGATTTGCAGCAATTAAAAACCAGGCAGAGGAATTGTTACCTGTCTGTGAAGTTCTGAAATGCCCCTGCAGCAGCTGTTGGAAAGCTCTGCCCATGACTCACAAAGGCTTCTCTCTTTTTGTTCTGGCAGGGCCATTGTGGTGGAGGGAGCAGGGTGTCCTTGGGGAAGGCAGGGACAGCCAGGGATGCCATGGGACACTGTCCTGGTGCCATGAGAGAAGCAGGGACAGCAGCACAGGGCCCTACAGCAGGATTGTGTCACTGCAGGACCCTTCTGCTGCCTGCTTTATTCCCTTGGAAGCTCCATGTCATTCCCTTGGAAGCAGCTTCTCATGGTCATGGTCATGATACAAAAGGTGCTTGACAGAGCACAAGTCTCAAGCAAGAAAAACAAATGGATTATTTGTGCCATCTCATGCACAGATTGGACACCTCACCAGAACATAAGGAGGATTCTGTGAAGGATCAAGAGATCCTGTGCATTTTCTTTCCATAAGAAGTTTCAGGTATGTGGTAGGGAATTTATTGATCAGCATCCTGAGTGCCTGCTGCAGCTTTCTAGGAGCATCAAGCACCTTAGGAGAATATCCCTCAGGATACTGGATCCTAGTAGAAGTCTCATTGTTAGCAGAAGAATGAGACTAAGATTAAGAATTAAAAATTATTAACTGTTCATGCACATTCAAAAACTCAGGGTATAGAGCCATTGGAAAGGAACTAGTTCAGAAAGTTTCCTGTCCTCCAGTAGTCAAGAATTAGGCTGGAAGGGTTTTGAATTTCAAGTACTTCTTAATATTTCAAATACATAAGTGCTAGATATAACCTCCAGGTCACTAATTATTCAGTAGCCACTAATTAAACCCTGTAAATGCATAAATCAACTAAATTATGTTATTATTTTTGTTGTTGTTAGTGTAAAATCCTAGAATCATCCTTTTACTTGCATAGATCTTAACTGATCAAGTAAGTTTTTTTCCAAGTAAGAAGTTCATAAAATTAAATGTTATTTTCAGTGCTGTGCTTATTTTAGAATTTAATGGGATTCCGGGCAGCTGCCTGTTCTATTTATTTCTGCTTTTGTATATTAATTGGTTATATCATTCCTTCTGCCTCTGAGGTCTGGAGGTGGAAGCTTTACAGCTTAATTAATCAGTGCTTTTGCTGTATTAATGTCATTGTGGAATCTGGAATTGGATGGGGTCCTTTTTTCAGCAGTGGTGAGGGCCATTTGTGTGAAGCTTCTTTTCCAAAGCATGCTCAGCTTCGCCTTCATGGGCTTAGCTCTGCTCTCAGGCTCATTGAGCAAACAGCCAGGAATCCATCCCATCACTGCAGATACTCCAAAATATCTTGCATTAAATCAGATTTTGAAGAATTCATTGATCCACATGCTGTGGTGGCATAAGGAATTCCAATTGCCTGGGGCCATCTGGAGAGGACGCCTGGATCATTTCTCCCATGTAAGCAACAGCACACTTGGAGAAATCTGATGTACTTTGAGTTTGCCTCTCTGGCTGAGCTTGTCAGCTGTGGCAGTTTAAACACAGTTCCTCCAACAACACAGTTAAATCCCAACTTTTTCTTTCTTTTTATTTGGAAAGCATTTGGTCCTTCTTGAATGCAGCACCTTCCAAATTGAGAGTACAAGGTAAACATCACAGATTCGTGTTGTTATTTTGGGCGATGGTGGTGAAAGACAACTTTGTAGATGTGGAAAAACATTGAGTGAATTGTTAGGCAGACATTATTTAAAAGGTTTTGTGTCTTTCATGTGTTTGCTGTTTAATGAACATCACACTTTAGACTCTTTGAGAGTTCTGCTTCCATATCCCCATCTTGGTTTTGACAAGATAAAACACTGGACCACCAATGCTAAGTTCAGCTCGAGCTAAAAGACCAAGTTAGAAAAATCAGAATTTGCTAGTAAAGGAGCACAAGAGGAAATGTATATCAGACTCAGGCCAGGGAGGCATGCAGAGTATTGTCAGGGCTGGGTGGTACTATCTCACATACTTTATGGCTAATATATACCTCAGACAAACTCAAAAGAACCTCAAAAGTGTCACTTCGGTGGGGGGAAAAGAAGTGAAAACACATGGTGTAGAAAATGCCTTTTTATCCCAGTCTGATGATCAACAGGGTCCTCTGTCCAAGACATCATCAATTATACCTTTTCCCCCAGAGCTGTTTACTGATCTATTTTCAGAGCTCTGTGTAGTAGCAACAACAACAGGAAGAAGAAAGGCTCAGCAAACAGGCTGTTTCCCCTTCAGGTACAGAGCAGAGCATCTATTAGTGGGAGGAGATGCTATTTTTGAAGCATTCCCACTGTCCCACTTATTCACTGGTCTCATCCATCCATCTACCTCTCAAACCCTGTAGCAATGCAGGCACAAGCCTTGGCCAGCTGTGTTTAATGGGTGTTGGCTGAGTGAGCTGAGAGGCTCCTTCGTGTCAGCCCCTGGCCGGGTTCCTGCGGGAGGGGACACAAGGATCCCGCTGGCAGGGAGGCACAGCAGTGCTGAGGAGCAGAGATGCTCTGAGTTAATGAACTGCCAGGAATGTCGATTATTCCTAACTGCTCTGATGAGCTGAGCGCTCCAAGGGCCACAGTCCCATGGGTGTGACCCCTGCTCCAGAGCTGCAGGCAGTGTCCTGCTCTAGGGGGCTCTGTGTTTCTGTGTTTCCATGGGGTGTGAGGCTGTTTGAACAGCTGAACTTTGATCCAGGCTCTGTTGTCCAACAGTTCTAGACGCTGGGAGTGCCCAGAGTTCAGTGCAGGAATCCTGACCTTCGTTTTCTCTGGATGAACTTAGGAGCAAGGCAAGCAAAGGGGCCCTGAGTGTGTGACAAATCATCCTCACAGACAGATCTGCTCTGGCTTTAAGGCAGGGCTGTTCCTGGACATCTTCCCTACACTTGAAATTTACTTTGCTTGGGAACTGTCTATGCTTGGATTGGAAACCGACATGGTGTAACCTTGGGGGAGTCATGGAATTGCATATAACCCTATTTGCAAGTTTGGGATATTAAAATCCTCTTCTTGAAGAAGGGCAAGAAGTCTATTAAGTTCCCTAGGAGGCAGACTGCTGGGAAATGAGCATCATTGTAATTCACATGCTTGAGTGAGACATGAGTACAATTTGCTGTGAGCTCTGCAGCATGAGCAGCATTTTCTTCATTCTGTTGTACTGAGATTTTATAATTTCATTACTTTAAATTGAATAGGACATGAAGGCAAATCCATCTATGGAATTGAAGCATACTTCAGTGCATGCACTCATGCTTTAATATCTTTAGACAGGGGCACATCCCATTGGAAGTAGTTTGTGCTTATGTTGTGAAAAGCTTAATCTGGGAAACTGAGGCATGCATCCTTCAGATTACTCACCTACCTAAAAGCTTGTGCCTTCTTTTCAAATTATGCTCCCACTGAAAATGGATGGTTTTCATAATGATAAATATTTAACAGCCCTGAAGAATTCCAGAATTTTGCATATTTATCAACTGATTCAAGCAGAAAACCTTGTCCTATCCTTGCATATGCTACTCTAAAAAGGGGGGAAAGTTTGCTTTCCGTGGCTCATTCAGTTCTCAATAGGCAAGGCAGTTTAATTCTGGGAGCAGACCTGGAGTCATTTAGTGCTCTCAGGGCAGTCATCAGGTGCAGGCATTGGTTCTGGCTCTCTGCAGGTGCAGCAGTGTGAGCTGGCTTTGTTCTTGAGGCTCTGGTTGCCATTGCCATTCTCCAGTGGCTTTTTAGAACCCTGTCCCAAATTCATGAAACACTTTTTAGGTATCCCCCACCCCAGTTAGTCCTGAGACCACAGTTTCATTTTGTTACTGACAGTGAATTCCATGAGGAATGTATGCAAAAGGAGAGAACTACAGAAGAGAAGGTGATCATGCAAGAATTGCTTCTTCCACCCCACTCCTGTCAGGCACACACCCCTTGCCCTCAGGAAGAGGTGGAATTGCTGAAGGAGCAGGGCTGTAACACAGGGAAGGGCAGGGCAGCAGCTGAGGGAGCCCAGGCACAGGCAGGGGCAGCAATCCTCCCCAGTGGGGCACAGCAGCTCAGCTGGGAAAGCAGGACAGGGCTGGTGACCACTGCAGTCCAGGAAAGTGAGAGAACTCAGGAGCAAACATGGAGACAGCAGAGCTCAGGGCAGAACTGGCTGCAGGAGCCAGGAGCCCCACTCCAGAGCTTGAAGAGAGATCTGGTATTCAAAGATGAGTGCTCCCTTCCCTGACTCCTCCTGCAGCCTGCCTGGCACTGGCAGTGCTGGGCTGCTCTCCCTTCATTGCAGTGACATGAATCTCCTAAAGCCAGTCACAGCCTGACCATCACAGGCAATTTATGGGAAAGCACTTCTCTTGTTTGCTGAAGTGTCACAGCAAGCCAATTTGAAATCCAGGTTTATATTCCTATTTCTTTAACTGCTGTTTCCTGCAAATTCACAGCACTGAATAAATGAAGAGCACACAGCAATAAATCACTCTTGTTGAGGCTGCTCTGTGCCCAAACACTGCAGCCAGAAAGAGATGTCACACCTTTGCTGTGGTGACAGTGGAGGCAGTGAAGGATGGTGCTGCCCCCTCCCTCAGCACCAGGCAGGAGATTCCAGCTATCATTATCATATCTCTTCAGCCCTTGATGTGTGCCAGCTGCCATTCATTAAGCAGCACTGGAGAATTTGCATCCATCCCCAGCACATCTGATTTACTGACCAAAGATTGGGAGCCTTTTCTAAAGGAACCATTTTTCCTACCCTCCTTCACACATACAGCAGCTTGATGTGGGGATATCTTTTCTTCCTTAATTCCTAACTCTTTAATTTCGAGTCAGCCCAATAGCTGCCTTATTTCCTTACCACTTTCAGCATTTTCATAATTCACAAGCTCTTTCATGGACAGCTCCTGAGCTATCCTTTTAGACATGGGAGCTTGGCTTCTGCTCCACAGGATACTTTGCTGCAGTTCAAGGCTAAATATTAGGCTGTTCCCCAAAATTTCCATGGGGTGCTGCAGCTGAGTGCTGAGCCCTTTCAGTCCCACACAGGAGAAGCACCACAGAGGTTGCTTGTTAAGGGAGCAGCCACATTTTCTCATTTGGTACTGTTTAGTCATGGGTCCTGTGCCTTGGGGCTGCCTGAGGGATTGTCTCTACAAAAGCTGTTTTAAAACAGACTTTGCATCAGATTTCTGAGAGTTAAAGATGATCTGGCAATGTTTAGTGCCATTACTGTTCTTCTTTGTGCTCCCTATTTTAGCAGGTTCTTAGGAAGATGGCTTTGTGATAGTCTCTCCCTAATCCTGCAGAAACCTGGTTTTTCCTGGGCTGCTGAGGGCTCTGGTGAGGAGAGGTTGCATTTGGGATCTAGATGCACTTGGCAGTTTGGTCTTTCTTACACCTGATGGACTCCTCCAGATCAGAAGGATGATCACTCTGATTCTCAGCCTCTTCTTTGTGACTCATGTTTGGTTACTCAGAAGTGTCTTTGAAAGCAAGGGATTCTACCTCAGCTAAGCCATCATGGCTTTACAAACCTATTGGGCTTCCTTTTTGGTTTTGATGGGAAATGAGTCCCACTTCTGCCTTCAATTCAGTGATCAGAGAGGAGGCAGCTGCCTGAGTTGCAGCCCCTGTCCTCCAGAAGAAGCCAAACACTCCTGTGGAGGTCAGGACATTGAGTTTTGTACCAGTTTGAACTGAACTACAGCTGGCAGCCCAGGAGCAGAGAGGTGCTGCATCTTTTTGTTCTCCCAAGACATCTAATTTTCTAGAAGAGGATATAAATATTAACAAATAATTGCTGTTCTGGTTAATAAAAGAACCCATTTTCCATCATCCCAGGAGCAGGCATTGATTTTTGTAGAAATTCAGCAATCTCAATTCAGCAATTCAGAGAACAGACCTGTTCACTATTTATGACTTACACTGAATGGTTTTCTAAAAAATAGAGTCAGGGATTTGATCTTGAATGATTCATGGAAATCAGAAAAAGGTCAGTCCCCAAGAAAGTCTGATAAGTATTTCAGAATTGCAGCAGCACCTTCCCAGACTGTATTCCTGGCTCAGTTATCATCTTTGAACTCTCCATTAGTCCCTGATTTCTTTCTGTCTTGCCCATAACCATCCTGACTAAATCCAGGGACAGGCAATTCCATCATTGTCTCTGTTAAGCTCCCAGCACTCTGTTCCTGAGTTACCACAACAGCAAGGATTACGTGACAAGCAAATGAAGAACCAGTCAGATAATGGAGTTTTTTAAATGGGGATTACTGGTGCCGAAGATGTAATGGCCTCTTTGATGCTGTTACTATCTATAGCACAAATCCTTCTCAGTCTTTGGACTATTGACCTGACACACTGAAAAGGCTCCTTTGCAGCCCCCATTGTCCGGGGAAAGGGAGAAGCTTTGAGCACCGACGCCTTCAAGGCACAGGAAAAACACAAGGCAGAGAGATAAGCTCGGTAATTTGAAAGCATTTGATTTCTTTCAAGCACAATCCCAACGTTTTAGCTGAGGGTGATATCCTGATTTTATCTGTGTTGTTTTTTCTCCAAGGTGTGCACTCAATACTTTGTAATTTCCAAAGATACTCTGAGCTGATCTTCCAGCAGCTTGCAAATCAGATGGAAAGAACTGTCTGAGGAGATTCTGGGGAAAAAGTTGTCCCTGACCCTTGGGCCATTGTTCCTTCTGGGGTGTCTACAGGTTGGACAGCATGACTGGATATAGACCTTTACTACCTAAGAACAAATCGCTGGATTTGGGAATAACTGGGCTGATGGTTCTTGGTTTGGGAGGTTTCACTTAATGGCACAGGATAATGTGCAGAAAGGGGAAGTTTTTTACCCTTTGTCCATAACATAAAGCTGATTGTCTGCAGAGCTGCTGATGTCCAGGGAACCTGAACAAGCATCAGCCCTTTGCTCTTTCATCCAGAGAGTCCTGGGCTCTTTTGCAAATAGGTTATCAAATTCATAATATTGTGAGGAAGTCAGGGTTTGTAATGCTTCCCATTTTACAGGTACAAGGTGAAATTCTCTCCTGCATTATGGCAACATTGTGCTTTCTAGCAGAGTGAGGAAGGCTGCCTGCAGGAACTGAACAGGTGTAGCCGTGCTTCACACACACCCTCCCCTGCTTGGGTCTCTGATTAGTCCCTGCTTTTGTGAGAGCTCTGTGGGATACCAGGCAATTAGCAAGTGTTGGACCAGTTTCAGTTTGCTCTGAGACTGAACACATGTGCAAAAGAAAACTGAGGGGTGAGGCTGAAAGCTGCACTTGTAGAGAAGTTGCCTCCCTCTGTTTTGACTCTGCCCCTCAGCTGCATTCAGGGCCAGGCTCATGGAAGCTCAGCACAGTGGGAGCCATTCAAGTGTCCTCTGAGGAGATCCTTGTCCTCAGTGTCCCCACGAGCTCTGTCCCCAGGGCTGCTGTCCCTCCATGTGTGCACAGGCCTCTGCTGATGCCAACACCTCTGAGGTGACACTGCCTGGGTTCACAGGGGCTGCTGCTTCCTTTCCCTTGGTGCCTCTTCACAATTCAGGGCTCAAAACATTTATCCAGGAGTTTGACTTCTACACCGGCTTCAGGGCATTTTCCCTTCCAGTGTTGCAGTTCTGGGTATCAGAGCTGTTCCAGCATTTGTGGATTTTTATTTCCACAAGCCTTGGCCATGTCTCTCTGCTCAGTTGCACGGTTCATGGAGCATCAATACATCACTGGCAGGAGACTCCTGGCTTTAGCCTTGCTGCCTTTGCTCCCTTCCCTTTCCCTTCTCATGACAGCACTCTGTAACAAACTGGATTGCCCTTCCTGTATTCAAACCCTTCAGCTATTTGCAGGTGGTTTTCAGGACCCCCAGTCACTGCTGAGCCAAGCTCTACATATTTAATTGTGTTAGTTTAATCTTTCTTCACAAGTCAGTCTTTTCAGCTCCCTCATCACTTGTGTCATTTTTTTCTGAACTGCCTACAAACTCAGTCAATAAGGAGCCCATGACAGAACACCATTTTATAGATGCAATTTCAGCACAGTGGCAAAGAAGAAATTGTACTGTTTCCTTCTTCCTTAATGCAGTGTCACTGCAGATTCTCCCTCAGAATTCCTTTGCTTTCTCTTCCCTTTTACTGATATATTTAAGTGAAAACTTACTGCCAGTTTCTCCTCAGGCTCCAGGTGTTGCCCAGGGTCACATATAGTACATAGGATGTGGGGAAACTATTGGCCTTAAATTCAGAGCACCAGAAGAATGGTGGGCTTATCTGTCAGAGTGGAGAGAGGTGCAGGTAGGGGTCCCCTGGGGCACAGCAGTTAAACAGAGTTCAGGTAATGAGTCACAGCCAGAGCTGAGAACACAAGACAGGAGCTCTGGTTGCTATTTTCTGCAGCAACCTTTGCCCTCACACCCAGGCCCCTGTGTCGAGTGCATGCTCTGAGCTGCCCTGGCAACCTGAGCAGCAGCACTTGCACCCTGTGTGTGTGCAGGCACACCCGAGCTGGGCACAGCAGGGTTATTCTCAAATGCAGCCACACCCGCTCCAGGCTGCACTGTGGGACCTGATCTGTTCAGACTGGAGCTGCTCTAGGTGTGATCTCTCACAGAGGCAGTGAAATGGAACGTGAGTGTCACAGCAGAGCCTCAGTGCGGGTACATTGAGCTGCCTTGGTGCTCAGGGCACCCTGCCCTGCACCTGCCTCCACCACTGACTGACTGTGGGAGCAGGACTGAAGCACCTTCCCAGCCTTGGCCTCTCTTTGCTCCCTGACCCTTCATCTAGAACATCAGCCCTCTCAAACAGCAGCTTGGAGACTGTTTTTATGCAGTGCCTAAGCTGCAGGGGCTGGGTTTAGCTGGGTTTAGATTCTCTCAATCACTCTAATGAAGCCCATCACAACAGAACAAACAAAAGCAGAACAGAGTGGTAACCCCTCACTAAGTTATTAGAATTGCAGCAGGACTAAATCCCACTCAATCTGCTAAAGACAAGGCTGGCAGCAAGGGAATTGCAGTAATGTAATACATGTATTTTTAAACAGGGAAATAAGGGACACTACAGGCCAGGCAGTCTCACCTCAGGAGGCAGCAAGATGGAGCAGATCTGCACTACAGCAGATGCAAAGTAAGGAGGTGATTGGTGACAGCCAGCATGGCTTCACTAGGGGCAAATCCTGCCTGACAAATGTGGTGACCTTCTGTGACAGGATTATGGTGTTGAGGGGTGAGGGAAGGACAGCTGAATCATCTGCCTGGGCTTGTGCAAAGCATCAGACACTGTCCTGCATGATCCCAGTGTCTGAGCTGGGACACATGGATTTCATGGGTGGGCCTCAGGCTGGGTAAGGAATTGGCTGGATGGTCACACCCCAGGAGCTGTGGGCAGTGGCTCAGTGTCCAGGGGACCAGTGGTGTCCTCAGGGCTCAGACTGGGGCTGGTGCTGTTGAACATCTTTGTCAGTGACAGGGACAGTGGCATCCTGTGAAAACCCCCAGCAGGTTTGCCAAGACACCGAGCTTGTGGTGTGGTGAGCCTGGGGCGCTGGCACAGGGTGCCCAAAGCAGCCCTGGCTGCCCCTGCATCCCTGGGAATGCCCAAGGCCAGGCTGGACAGGGCTTGGAGCAGCCTGGGACAGTGGAAGGTGTCCCTGCCCATGGCAGGAGGTGGCTTTAAGGTCCCTCCCCACCCAAAGCATTCCATGGTTCTGTGTGTGAGTTAACACACACTGGGACAGGAGTACATGGCCATGAGTGCCCCACAAGTAAATTTAGGCTGAAAAGTTGGAGAAGAACTTTCTAAGCATCAAGCCAGGTATGTGCTGGAAGAGTTTCCCCCCAAGGAAGTTGGAGACAGATGACATAACCTTTTGTACTAGCTCTGAACCCTTTTAACTCTAAAACATGGGCTGCTAATGAAGTTTAGAGACAGATTCCTACTCCACATGTCCCTTTCTCAAAGCCATCTCAGATCTCCATTTCCTTTGTTATTTTCTATCTTTAATTCATACCAAGCATTTCCTTTAGTTAACCTGAAAAAGAATCTAAAACAAATTTGTTAACCAAGCTGAGGTCAGATCAGAGGGTTTTGCCTGTCCATTCTAAACCTGAGAAACTGTGGCTGCTTAGTGAGGACTTCTAAGAGGATTTTTGTCTGAACCACATTACCATAATGGAGATAATTTGTTCCTTGATTGCAGCAGTCCACTTAAGGAGGTTTGCAGCTGAAGTGTGCAAGCAAATGCTCCTTGTTCCCCACAGCAGGAAGGGAGGCTGTGCTCCCCTGCCTGCCACCTCGGGTTCTGCAGCTCTGCAGGCTGTGCCTGTGTCCTAACTAGGTCAGGCAATATGGAAAGGGGAACCTTAGCTGGTTATCACCCTGGAGAAAAGTGCTGGCTTGGGTTTCAGCACGAGCTGCTGATCCATCCTGTGGGGAAAATGACTTCAGTGGAAAAAACTACTTTTGTGAAGGAACAAAGCAGAAGGGAATTGGAATGGACTTTAGAGTAGCTGAGAAACTCCACTTGGTACCTGCCTGCCTTTGTCCCCCTGTCCTTCCTGTGCATGTGCTCTAAAAACACAGAGCAGAGCAAGCTCCTTGGAGTGTAAAATGCCAGGAATTCTGCCTGAATGGATGAGTGTCACTCCTGTGCCAGTGGCTTTGACAGGGCTGCTGGATGCAAACATCCAATCATGGCCTCCAGGCCCAGGCAGCCCTTCCTTGTAAGGGCCAGCTTGGCAGCATCCCCTTCCAGGAGGCTTTGCAGGCAGGCAGAACAAGCTTCCACAGACCCTGCACAGGATGTGGATTGGGAAATGCACTCTGCATCCATTTGGGATCTGCCTTCATTGTGTCTTCACTGCTTGTCCTTTCTCCCGTGATGAGATGAAGGCAGATGCTCTGTGCTGCTTTCCAGCAGTCACAACTGAAAGCAGAGTCCTGAGCCTCCCCTGAAGGCACCGTCTGATAGTGCCCAGGCAGAGCCCAAGACACAGTGCTCTGCAGGGCTCCAAGCCCTTCTTTCTCTAAACATCCCAGCAGCTTTCCTGGCAAGGAGCCCCTTCCTGGCATCTCCACCTCACCTTGCTATTCTGTGTGGCACAATGAACCCCAGCCAAAGGGGGGAGCTGCATTTCCCCAGCCACCTCCCACACTCTGCTGCTTTTACTGCCTCTGCCTCTCAGCAGGGCTTTAAAAACTGAGGGAGTTTTCTAAGCTGGCAGGCAGCTAAGGAACCAAAACAAAAAACTCTTCCATTTCTGGACTGGGAAATAGAAATGTTAGTGAAAGTTTCCTGAGTGCAAAGAAAAGGGAAGGGAGAGCAGAACTGGGGAGTGAAGAACAATTTCAGCATCTGCCAGCTGGTAAAGTTGTAGTTTCAGCTGTAGTTTCACCCTGTATTTTCTAAAACATCAGGAAAAACCGAAAAGCTGAAAACACAGAACTAATTTTCATGGTTCAGAGAGATGTCTCTCCTCAGGTTGCAAAAATGCCTACAGGATAATTATCACAGACCACAAAGCACATGAATGCAGTGTCCTTCATTCTAGGTACATTTTGGCAGAGTGCAGCCCCTAATGGTGAATATTCTGCTCCTTGGGTGGCATCTAGGCTAGAAAAAATAAAGAATTAGCTTGTCCCAGTGGAGCACAGGGTGGTGTACTGCTGTGAGAACTCCCACCTGTCACTCTGGATGCAGGCTGTTCTCTCATGCTCCATGTTCACCCTGGAGAACCTTCTCCTGCTCTCTAGTGGTGGAAGCACAAAAAGGCCAAAAATGTTCGGCTTCTTACCAGGCATCTCACATTTTCACACCTCGTTGTTGCTGCACAGCCCCAGAAATGGTTCCCAGTTCCAAGCTGGATAGTCCAGTGCAGTACATATCTGTGTGCATAGTGCTTCTTAAGAGTGTCAGAGCAATCGTTGTGCTGCACTCTTGAGACTTTAAAGAAGAGTAAAGTCCTTGCCCAGCTCTGCCTTTAGCTCACTGTTCCATGCAGTAAAAGTGGCAGTAGCAGAGAGGCTCCTTGGCTGCCTGGCTGCTGAGGGCACAGTCCTTAAACTCACACCTGCAAACACACCTATAAATAAGGGTTGAGTGGTGGATCTGGATTTTAAACATGCAAACATTTCAGAACAGTGTCCTGGATTATAAACTAAACAAAAAGTTCCCTTTAAGGCTTGCTTTAACACAGACAACTCAGAACAGATGAGTCAGTGCTGGAAAATTGCAGATTATTCTCTCATTCATCCCATCCAGTGGAAAATAAGGGATATAAAGTTTTTCCCAGTCATCTGCTGACGTGTGAGTAACATGGTTTGATACCTGGACAGGCAATCCTCAGCTTAACTGCCTCAGCTGCTGAAGTATCCATTTGAATCAGAACTGCACAGCACCCACTTCTGCTGAGAGGAGCTGAGCCGTGGAACTCCCTGGGCTGGCTCTTTTCCTGTCTCTGATGGGCATTTATACACTGAAGAGCAAGGCAAGTATAAAAACTCAATTACAGCAACTAGGGCAGAATCAATAAAGGAATGAGAGGCTGGCAGTTGCATGGATGGGGCTTTATCTCTGCAGCAGAATCCTGACACACGACATTACAAGAACATGGAGTGCTTAGATGAGTTATGAAGATTGATATTTATGATTATGACTTGCAATTGTGCTATTTTAAAAACCCACCTATTTGGTAATGAAAACCTGCTGGCAAGATCTGCTCAAAGAGGTGAAATTGCAGGAAGAGTAAAATCAGATCAGTAAATCAAATGCTCTAAATCATCAGTGAGACACACTACAATTAGGGTTGGATTCAAGCAGGCAGACCTATTGAATTGCAAGCATAAATCCATGGCATGCATGTGCTGCCACTCCTTCTGGGAAGCACACTCTCACCTCCAGCATTCCAGAGTGACCTCTGCCAAGGGCAGGAGGATGAGGACTGTCTCCCAACATAACAGTTCCCATGGACTGCAGTGTGGGTCAGTTCTCCAGAGGATCCCCATTTCCTCACCTCAGGCTCTTGGGGCACACTGGTGGATGGGGCACAGAGCTCTCCTGGAGGCTCAGAGCCCTTGGCTGACTCTGCCTGATCTGAAATGCACAACAACCTTGGAACAGCAGGGCCTTCTCCTTTTCTGACTACAAACCTTGTCTCCTTTTTTTGTTACTCCCACTTGCTGCATTTGCCTTAAGAAGACTCCCAGTTCCTGAAGACCTGCTGGCCAGGGCATGGAATGGGCAGCACAGGAGTGGAAGGTGCAGGAGCTCCTCTGAATAATGCAGTGGGAGCTCCCCTGCAGGACCAGGCTCAGGTCTTCAGGTACAAGTGGTGCAGCAAGGGGCTGTGAGGGCACTGTGGGGTGGGGGGAAATGACAGCTTTACAAGAAAAGAGGAGGAAGGACAGACTCCCTTAGCCTAGCAAATGGTGCCTGTGAGAGGAGATGATAACCTGCTGCCAGCTCACATGAGAGGGATCATGGAGGAGAGCAGAGCTCCTTAGAGAACAAGGGGCAGCTCATCAGAAGGTGTTGCAGACCTTAAATGCCTAAAAGAACTCGGTACTCTACTCATCTTGCTTTCAGTAGGAAATGGATCTTAGCCTTTCCTTACCCAGCCCAGAAAAACATGAGACTGTCAGGTGGTGAAACTGCAGCCTGGGCTTTCCCTGCTGCCCAGGGCCACCTCCTCAGGACGTGGCTGTCAGCTGGGGATTGAAGTGACTCTTCCAGTGGCAGCTGGCTCATCAGCTTCAGTGCAAACAAACCTGCCTTGGAATGCATTTAGGGAAATGCTTCACAAAAGCTGCTTTCAGCTCAGTGGCAACAGCTGGATTCTGGGTTTAAGAGGCAGCATTGAACAAGCACAAGTGGAGAGGAATGGTTTGTTCCAGTGGGCTGATTATGGCACAAGGAATTAGGAAATCCTGCATTATAGTTCCTAGCACTGCTTTGCTAAGAGGCCTTGGTGAAATCTTTTAGATTCTCTCTAGTGAGCATCTTCCTTATTTCACCTCCTGTAGCAATAAAACTTGCTTCAGTGAACAGTCACAATGGCTGGAAGCTTGACACACTACAAATGAGCCTTGCTCAGAAAATTTAAGCAGGGCATATGGTTTCCCTGGTTTAATTTTTAGTAGAGAGGAAAATTGTCCCAGGAGTACAATGGGAGTGATAATATCTGAGAATTTCCTGTTCTCACTGGAGGAAAACACAGATCTAAGAGCACTTTTGTCTGTTTTCTCCTATTTCAGATCCTCTCTCCTTGATCCCTTTATAAAGAGGAATTAGAATAAAGAGTAGATTTATGAGGAAAGACCCCCTCCAATTAATTGGGATTTTTGCTACAGAATGGTGAGGGATGATTTGAAAGTGACAGCAAGACTGTTGCAGGTTTTTAATCCTGAGTCCAGCATTGATTTCATTGTGGTAATCTGGCCAAGGTAACCATTCTGCCTCAGTTTCCCTACACAGAAACCTCACAAGGTGCTGAAGTGAATTTGTGCTCCTACTCTAAGCAGCACCTTTGGTGCAGAGTAGTTATTTCCGTGGCTCCTTGATGTTCTTTGTGTGTAACCTGCAAAACTGCTGGAGGGAACTCAGTAAATGAATGGTTACTTGTCATCCAGCCTTGGGAATGGCTCCATCAGTTCTCCAAAGTGCCAGTTTATTACTCATTTTACTGAGCTACGAGGCATTAATAAAACATGAAGGCTGAAGCTGACTTCACTGCACTTGGAAATTCATGCAATATAATTACCCAGGCTGGGAAATCTCATTATTTTGCTTTCAATTTCTCCAGGAAAACAAACCTTTTGAAGCAACAGAATTTACTATTTGTGGGTTTCAGTTTGGATTCACCATCCCATCAGACTGCCACGCTCCCAGCAAGATCCTTGCAAAAAGCAAAGGCACAATCCCCAAGAATTCATTGGGAATCTTCCTTTGAAGCAGACTCAAAGAATTCTCAAATAGATCACTGCAACCAAACCCAGAATCCTGAATTCTGAGCACACAGAACTCCACGGGACAGGAGCTTGGATAAAAAGGATCTACTTGGTTCCACTTGGGAAGGGTCACAAGGAGTCCTGAGAGTTTCCAAACCTCTTAGGCATCTTTGAAGAGTCATCAATAAATGAAATAGCAAGATCTTATTTATACTGTCCATTGGAAGTTTCAAAAGGCTTTGGCAAATCCATTTTTTGAGGAAACTGAGCAGCCAGAGAGGGCAAGGGAAGGCCCTAACATGGGGAGACAAAGAAAGGGATGGAGCCCCACAATAGTGCCAGAGGGATCCTTAGGGATTTGTGCTGCATGTAAACAGTAGAGCATATTCCCAAGTGACTCAGAAGAGGGTGTGAGCATTCTAGTCACTATTCCTGTTCATTTGCCTCTCTGTTTTCCAGGATTTAATATAGAAAAGAACATTATTAACATTTACTCTGGCTTCCTTTGCTGGGACGAACCCAAATTGATTGCAGCTTCAAATCTAGCATCTGGGATTGAGCTAAGGCAGACCTTTTATAAAAAAAAAAATCTAATCTTCTGCTTAAAATTTCCTGTGACAGAGAATCTACGAGAACTTCATCGTGTCAATCCAGAGGTTAGTTGCCCTCAACATGAAAAATTATTAACTGAATTCTGGCCTGGAGGCGTGGAGCTCGCAGGCAGCATCTCTTTTGCAACTCCATCTGCTGGTGTGAGGAGTCCTCCGTGTTCAGGTCTCCACCTCTCCATGTGGGTACTTAGAGATGATTATCAAATAATTACTTACACTTCCTTTTGCTTAACCAGAAGAGATTACACTGCCAGGATCTTTTCTATTAAATCTGTCTTCCAGTTCTTTTCCACTGAACAGGATCTTCAGCTTGAATTTGGTGCAAACACCCGCTCCCACAAATCCTGAGTGGAGTTTAATCACCTTGGTGAGGGTCTTCTGCACCTGGAAACCCTTCCAGCCAAGGGCAAGTGCAGGATCTTTCTCTGTCCATCCAGTCTTGTCCCTGCCAGGAAAACTTAAGCATTCCCTCATACTGAAAGGGCAAACACCTGCTCTGAACCCTTTCCCCTCCTGAGAAGTCTGAATTTCTAGAAGCAACAACACAATAGTGAGCTTTCCCCCCATTACTCATGAAGGAGGTGTTTCCATCACCACACGTTTCCAAAGAAATCCTGTCACCTAATCCTAAGTGAAGCCTGCAAATCCAAGGAAGTGGAAGTTTGTTGCTTCACTGAAATGAGGATTTGTGAAAGGTTTTGCAGAAAGGTGAAAAACAAAGAATTAACAAGCCCAGAAGTGGCTAATAACATACACAATTATTCCTGGAACAGACTTTGATCACAGCTTGGCAAGTGTCTGCTGTGACACGAAGTTTCTCTGAAGGGGGACAGCAGTGGCTTTGTTATTGTTCAACCTGAAGTGCTTCCTCTGGGCTGGAGTGTGCCCTGGGATGTCCCCACTCCACAGGGCTCCTCAGCCTGAGCCCTCTCTGTGGGAGGAGATGGTGGCAGTGTCTGGGTGGGCTTTACTCAGCTGCTTTCTGGATCTGTGGATGTGAACAGAGGCAGCAGAAATCAATGTTTTGTGCCAGACATGTGGGAGCACAGATAACCTGGGGAACTGTGTGGGCACACGGCCTGTGCCACCTGGGGCAGGGTTTGACCCAGCCCAGAGAAGGCTGGAAGTGCAGTGTGTGGGTCCTGGGGGCAGCCAGAGAGGGACACTGGACCTCTCTGTGCCCTGGTGGCTCTCTGGGGACATGCCAGCCTGTGTGCCAAGCAGGGAGCAGCTGAGCCATGAGGGAAATGCTGCCCAAATCAGGTAACCACAAATGGCTGCTCCCCATCATCCACCACAGATCAGCCACATGTGGGGCTGCATGTGCTGTCACACCATCCAGAACTCTGCCAGAAAGACTCAAGCTTTTTTACTAAAACACCCCAAAAACCAGAAGCATTTTCATTCTCCTAAATTGCAGCTGGTGAAGCAAATGCCCCTTCCCTGTTTGCCTGGTGTCCCACAGGAAGCATCTTGGTGAAGCTGCTCCATTGAACAGAAGATTGAAGACACCATCAGGCAGTAGGGAGAGCACAGGAGGGAATTTGATTCTGTCAGATAATGGTTTGGGGGGAAATCAGGAAGGCCTGGCTTCTGTCCTGCTCCAGGAATGTCTGTGCAATTCACATGGGACACAGCCTTGTCTGAAGGCAGCCCAGGAAGGAGCATCTAGTGCTGCTGGGTGTTGTCCTGCCCCTGCCTCAGCAGCACTGAGCAGTGACAGCTGCAGTTTCTCATTGATTCCACCAAAAAAAGCTTCAGTATCCACAGAGGAGCCAGGTGAGGGATCCCTCCCCTGCACAAAAACACACAGAAGGCTGCCATCCACCCAGGCAAATTGATTGCAGTGATGAACTGATACTATCGAGGCAGCAGCCTCAAGGGTCTGCAGAGCTTTGTTTAAACCCTCACACAAAGGTCAGCAGAGTGTTGAAACAAATGAAAGCACAGGCTGTGACAGTCAATCCGTGGGGAGTCCCTGGGTGGGCTCTGGGAGCAGCAGGGGCAGGGCTGTGCTCTCTGCCTCCCTGTGCTCAGCTCTAGAACACCCCAGGATTTGGCATTGTTGAACCAGGATGGCACTGGGAGGAGCAAAGCTCAGTTTGTCCTTGGCCTGGGAGCCAGGGAGGTGCCTGCAGGGTAGAATTGATGAGCACAAGGTGAGGGGCATGCAGGAAGGGCAGGCACAGGCAGGGAACCAGGGAATGAACCTTGTGCCTCCCCCCTCCTGGCTTTGCTGGGCGTTTCACCTTTGTCAAGTGAACAGCACCAGAACTTTCCTTTATTAAGGAGTCCTAATCTAATTTTGTTATTAACCACTTGAGTAATTCACTGCCTCCTAAACTACCATTTTAAAAAGAGAGAAAACCATGTTTTCTCTTTTTTTTTTCCCTTTTGTTCACAGACAACCTTCTTGTTTACAAGGCCAGCAGGTTTTGCTTTATCTTTCAAAAGAAGGAAATTCCCTTTTTGGTGAAGATAAGGTGTTCAGAATGTCAGCTTAGATAGCTGAGATGAAGAATGGCCACAAAGCAGCTTCTCATGGAAGTTCAGCTTGTCCTTAATGGTGGCATTGCAGCACAACTTCATCATGCAGTGCAGACAATTCTCCCCCTGCCCTCTTCCCATGTTCTCATGGAGCTCTGCCTCCTCTTCTGCTTTGGATCCCCCTTCTGTGTCTTTTCCCTGCTCAGTTCCTCTCACCACAGCTTTCTCTGAACCTAAACAAGCAAAAATGAAGCAGCTCTCAGCTGGCATTTGGAGCCCATGAGCTTGTTTCCTCTGCTGCCATATTCTGTTCTCTGCTGGATTTTGACATCAGCAGGATTTTCTGTAACACCTAAAATTAAACAACAGCAACAAATGACACACAGATGGGAGATTTTTGATCCAGAATTGAAGGCAAAGCTTGATCAGCACAAGCACAAATGTGCATGTGAAGACACAGGCAGGGGCAAACTGCAGGGAATAACTTTGGGTTTAGGATAACCACAAGACCTTTCTGGTGCTGAGTGGGCTACAGGCAGTGCCACCCAAGGGTGGGTTCTACTGCAAAGCCCAGACAGAGCTTTATTTTAATCTCAGTATTATTTGCAGCCTTATCAAGTGAAGCCTTTTGCCTTTCCTGTCCTTATCTCCTGGCTCCTGAGGCACTGGGCTCTGCTGACACTGCTGCTGAGCCACACACATGGTGGTGGCACAAATCCTCCTTTCCCTGCAGGAGAATGGGGATGGCTGGGGGACTCAGGCTGCCCTAACCTGTTTGCTTGTTTGTAGAGGATGTGCTTGTGCCAGTGAGAACAAAAGGCAGGCAGAAAAAAGTACTCTGTGTCCCTTGGCTGTGTTTTAATGGCAGTGAAGCTCTACTGCACTGAAGAGTGGGAAGGATAACTCCTGAAAATCCTCTGTGCCACCATGGTGGGGGTGTGTGCATGGGATAACTCCTGAAATCCTCTGTGCCACCATGGTGGGGGTGTGTGTGAGGGATAACTCCTGAAAATCCTCTGTGCCACCATGGTGGGGGTGTGTGTGAGGGATAACTCCTGAAATCCTCTGTGCCACCATGGTGGGTGTGTGTGAGGGATAACTCCTGAAAATCCTCTGTGCCACCATGGCGGGGGTGTGTGCATGGGATAACTCCTGAAAATCCTCTGTGCCACCATGGTAGGGGTGTGTGTGAGGGATAACTCCTGAAAATCCTCTGTGCCACCATGGTAGGGGTGTGTGTGAGGGATAACTCCTGAAAATCCTCTGTGCCACCATGGTGGGGGTGTGTGTGAGGGATAACTCCTGAAAATCCTCTGTGCCACCATGGTGGGGGTGTGTGTGAGGGATAACTCCTGAAAATCCTCTGTGCCACCATGGTGGGGGTGTGTGTGAGGGATAACTCCTGAAAATCCTCTGTGCCACCATGGCAGGGGTGTGTGCATGGGATAACTCCTGAAAATCCTCTGTGCCACCATGGCAGGGGTGTGTGTGAGGGATAACTCCTGAAAATCCTCTGTGCCACCATGGCAGGGGTACCTGGGAGGGATAACTCCTGAAAATCCTCTGTGCCACCATGGTAGGGGTGTGTGTGAGGGATAACTCCTGAAAATCCTCTGTGCCACCATGGCAGGGGTATCTGGGATGGGCAATGATCAACAGGCATCTGCTTGAAGCTCTTCTACCTCAGATGTGCTGAGCAAGGTTGGCTTTGCAGTTTGGCTGTTTTCACAAGTCCAGGGATATTGAGTCAGAATGGAAATACCTTGAGTTTGGTCTCCCAAATCCTGACTTCTTGCTGCCTACCTGAAGAAGTGAACCTTTGCAGAGTCATGCCCTGTATCCATCATTGTGTCAGTTCCCTCCTTCTAATATTTCAACCTGTTTGATCATTTAAAACTACTTTGACAGAGAGATTTTGCCTCAAAGTGAGTATCTTCCTACATAGTTCTGGAAGTAGGTGGCTGGAGTAAAGAGAGAATTCCTCCTGAGTCATAGCATTATAGAATTAGAGAGTAATTGAAGTTGGAAGGGATCTCTGAGAATCTTCTGCTCCAAGCTGCTGCTCATGGCACCAGCATCAATAACTGAGCAGACACTGGAGGATCCATGTGCTGTGAATTATGGACAGAATGTTTGTGTTGAATCCTGCACACTGGGCATGGGAGACTCCACTCACAAGGAATTTCTTTTATGGCCATTTTGCTTGCAGAGCATCTTGTTTCTAATTAGTCTCTTATTTCCAATTTTTCAATCTTCTGCCTGTCTTCAGCCAATGGAGGGAGGGAGGCAATGCTAAGGTACATCCCTGAGGATTATGAGTTCCTAAAATACAGCTGTACAAATGCCTGACAGGCTGTAAAACTTTGGGTTGGAAATGTGCTGTTGAGTTTGATTAACCTCTTCTGAGAAAAAGAGAGGTTTAAAGTGAGCCCAGACCGAATGCAGCTCACCAAGAGCAGAGTCTGGACTTGCCAAAGCTGGAGCTGCCATGGCTGTGTGGGAGCAGTGGCACATCTGCCATCCAATCCAGCACTGCCTGGCCATGCAGTGCCTGTAAGAGGAGATCCAGCAGCGGGACAGGCTCCACAGAGGGACCCATTCTTGTCTGGGAGTCTGCAGCTCATTCAACACTGCTGAAAGGCTCTATTTTGAGAAGGACTCTCATAAGCACTGAGCTGATCCAGTTGGAGCAAACCTCTCCTGAATAACTCCAGATCAGGGGAGGAAAAGAAGCTAGTGCTTGGTTTTAAAATAGAAATTTGATGGAATCTATATCTGGAAGGCAAATTTTGTTGAAGTCCAAGATATGTGCTCAATATAAGCACTCTGAATATTGGAGAATTCATTTGGTGGAGTTTAGACAGAAACTTTGTGAGTTAACTGTGACTAAATCCTGCAGCTGCTCTCATCTCAGCAGCTCCTCTGAGCTCTGTCATTTCTCTTCCTTACAGCTCCATCCATGGTTACCTGTGTCTGTTTTCCTATTTCTTCCTATTGTGGAAGGTTCCTATTCTCCAAGGGGAGTATTAAAGGTCAGGTGGCAAGATGCTCATGCTAATCACTCTGTTCCTAGCTGGGATTTTCAGCTGCTTGCTCCAGTGAGGATTACCATCTTCTGCAGAAAATCCTGGAAATTTCAGGGGCTTATTTGCTGCAGAGTCTGGGAATTCTTTCCATAGCCACCAACGTGGCTGAATTTTTGGATAATGTCCTTTTTGCAGTGTGCTTGCAAAGCTGTTTGTTGGTTGTCAGCACATTCCCAGCAGCCCCCTCACACCCGTGACAAATATTCACATTTTGATCTTGGTTAGGAGGCTGCTGTGGATTTATTTCCCCCCGGGAGCTGCAGTCAATATTGCTTTCCAAGCACTTCCTGGGAGCAGCTTTTCCATCCTGCTGTGTATCAGCTCCTGTGGCAGGCTGCTCGCTGGGGATCTGGTCAGTGTCTCTGTGCTCCCACTGATGGACTTTGAGCAGTTCTGCCTCCAAACCCACTGCAGCCCTTCCTTCCACCCTGCCAGCGGCTCTGGGGCTCTCCCTGCCTGTCCCCCTGCCCAGATCCCAGCACCCAGGCATGGATGGATCTCCCTTCCCATTGCTCCTTGACAGTGGGGCCTCTATCCAGGCTACCCTTAGGGATATCCAAGGGATATCTAACCATGTCTAAAGGATATCCAGATATCCTTTCTCCTTAACCAAAGGACATGGTTCTTTTATCCAGCCTGGTGCCCCTTAAATCAGCCTGGGTTGTATGTTGCAGTCCCCACTCTGCAGCTCCTCTAAGGAACAGAGAGCAGGAGCAAAGCCCAGGCTGAATTTCAATGAGTGCAGTGTGACAGCACACCTGGGTAATGAATAGTGCCAAGGGTGAGTGAGGATTTGTGTATTTATCACGATTATTTCTTCATTATCTCTGAGCTATCAGGGAGCTGTGGAGTGCAGCCTCTCCCACCAAAACTCCAAGGCAGAATTTCCCTGCTTTGTAGTGTTGAATATTTCATGAGTTTCAAATGCCAATTATGAGTTACCTGCTGCCTGCTAGGAACAATAGGCAGCTTTGAAAAGACTTGCTCCATTCTTCCAAGCCCTGCCACATGTTTAGTGACTCCTTTTTTACCTGAGAATCCAGAGGCTCAAGGGTGATGATGGGAACTCTCAGCCAAGCCAAGGTGGGCCTAAAAGACCAGCTTGCACTGCTGTTTCTGTACCCTGAGCCACAGGATATCAGTTCTTATGGCTCTCAGTCTATTCCTCTGTAGTCCTGAGCTCATTTGGAATGGGATTTTTCACATCTGCAGTGTAGCACTGGATTTTTATCAAAATACCATATATATGTATATATACACATATATATATATATATATATATATGTATATATATACATATATATATATATATATATATATATATGAGCTGGCAAAATTCCTTAAGAAACAAATGAATCATGGGCTGCTTCACCTGCATTCTCCCCACTCAATCCATTCCCTTTGTATCTTTGCCAAGTCCCTTGGAATAGTATTGACAAATATTGTTAAAAAGGAGATAATTTCCCTCAAAACTAGTTCTGCCTTTTCATGACAGCTGACTTCTCCATCCCCCCTTTGAATGTACTGGGCAGCCAGTGATACTCAAGACAGTGAAATATTCCAAAAATCTGCTTCTAAAGGTGCATTTGCTGCCCTGGAAAGCACTGCCACAATGCTGGCAATAAATTCCATCTCTGATAGTGGTTTCATACCATTAGACAAGGATAATTCCCATCCTCTACACTTAGTTCTTGGAAGGCTCTCAAGTAAAATACCATTACTTTGAAGTTCTCTCAACACAAAATTGTCACTACATTTTAAAGAGTCGAGAAATTCCTCTGAGTTTGGCTACCTGGCACTGCTGGAGCCAAGTTTTTAGAAGTTTTTAGGAACTCACACTTGGAGACAGAGGTGCACAAGGAGGCACCTTCTGGATTTAGCACTTTGGATGACTCCATGAACTCACAGAGCTTCCTTGGATTCATCTTTATTACACAGAGGTGTAAAGGTAGCTGTGGTCTGTAGGTGAGGAATTCCACCTGTAATGTCCAGCCTGGCCAGTGGGACTGGGGAATGCCAGGCTCAGGGAACTCTGCATCCCTCTGGAATGGTGCAGTGTGTGCCACAGCCTGGCTCAGCCTCTGCTCCCCATCACTTCTGTCCTCCTGCGCAGGGCATGGAGCACAGTTCTGCTGCTGCCTGCCTGTGCTGTTCTCCCCCTGCCTCAGGGCTGGAGACAGCCTGACCCTGTCACTGAACCAGGCACAGCCTGACCCTGTCACCAAACCAGGCACAGCCTGACCCTGTCACTGAACCAGGCACAGCCTGACCCCGTCACTGAACCCAGGCACAGCCTGACCCTGTCACTGAACCCAGGCACAGCCTGACCCTGTCACCAAACCAGGCACAGCCTGACCCCGTCACTGAACCCAGGCACAGCCTGACCCCGTCACTGAACCAGGCACAGCCTGACCCTGTCACTGAACCCAGGCACAGCCTGACCCCGTCACTGAACCAGGCACAGCCTGACCCTGTCACTGAACCCAGGCACAGCCTGACCCTGTCACCAAACCAGGCACAGCCTGACCCTGTCACTGAACCAGGCACAGCCTGATCCTGTCACCAAACCAGGCACAGCCTGACCCTGTCACCAAACCAGGCACAGCCTGACCCTGTCACTGAACCCAGGCACAGCCTGACCCTGTCACCAAACCAGGCACAGCCTGACCCTGTCACTGAACCAGGCACAGCCTGATCCTGTCACCGAACCAGGCACAGCCTGACCCTGTCACCAAACCAGGCAGAAGCTGACCCTGTCACTGAACCAGGCACAGCCTGACCCTGTCACCAAACCATGCACAGCCTGACCCTGTCACTGAACCAGGCACAGCCTGACCCTGTCACTGAACCATGCACAGCCTGACCCTGTCACCAAACCAGGCACAGCCTGACCCTGTCACCAAACCAGGCAGAACCTGACCCTGTCACTGAACCAGGCACAGCCTGACCCTGTCACCAAACCATGCACAGCCTGATCCTGTCACCGAACCAGGCACAGCCTGACCCCGTCACTGAACCAGGCACAGCCTGACCCCATCACCAAACCAGGCACAGCCTGACCCTGTCACCAAAACCAGGCAGAACCTGACCCTGTCACTGAACCAGGCACAGCCTGACCCTGTCACCAAACCAGGCACAGCCTGATCCTGTCACCAAACCAGGCACAGCCTGACCCTGTCACCGAACCAGGCAGAACCTGACCCTGTCACTGAACCAGGCACAGCCTGACCCTGTCACCAAACCAGGCACAGCCTGACCCTGTCACCGAACCAGGCAGAAGCTGACCCTGTCACCAAACCAGGCACAGCCTGACCCTGTCACCAAACCAGGCACAGCAATGCCAGCCAGGCCAGGGGACAGTGGTGGCATTTTCAGGTGCCAGGCAGAGCAGCTCTAGCACAGAGAGGACAAACAGCTTGGTTCCTTGGGCACGTCCTTTCCTGCTCTGTCATTCCCTGGAACACGAGGGACTACGCTTCAGAAGCTGCATCAGTTTCAGATGTTGGTGCACCTCATTAATCAAAACACATCCTTTTGGAAGGCAGTTGATTGCAGCTGAGGCACAGAAATGCTTACACCTCAGCATCCCTAGTGCCTGCAGGAGGGAAGAAAAACAGGGAAAAGACCTTTAATGCTCTCCCTGGCTTAGTTCACATTATCTAATCTACAGGAGCATTGGAAAAATAAAATTTATTTCCCCATAAAAGCTCATTCTATTAGAAATTGTGATGAAAATAATAATATGAAATGATATTTGCACTGTGGAGTATTTGGAATGAGTCACAGGCAGTCTGGCTGTGCCAGGAGGTGGGAGTAGAAGAGGAGCAGGTAGCACACATGGGAGAGAGGATTGGGGAGAGGCAAACAAAGATGAGGAAGCATGTGCTTGGTGTGCTTGGTGGAGTCACTGCTGAGCAGCGTTTCCATACCCTGGGGCTGCAGGAACGGCAGTCTGTGAGGGATAACTCACCACGGTCACCTCTGGCCAGTGGCTCCTGCAAGGGAAAAGAGGAATATTTGCTCCCAAAGCAGAAGCACAGAGGTGAGGTGGGGATTTCCTCCCTGCCTGCCGTGGGCATTCCTTGCTGTGCTCAGCCTCCCTGCCTGCGCAGTTCACGTGGTTTCCTTCTCCTAGCAGGTAGGATTTGCAATGTCTGAAACAACAAACGTTCTAGAAAGCCTCAGATGCTCAATCTCTGCAAAAATATACACCAAAATCTCTCATATGGACAAACAGATTCCTTATTTTACTCCAGTGGTTTCACAGTCTGGGCGCTAGGAACTATTTGAACCACATTATCAATCTAGAAGCTTTTTAAGCAGGATAAGCAGCCATTCCCAAAGAAGCACAGGCAGGGCTGATTGCCACCTCTTTCCCTCTTTTTCCCCAGAAAAACCCTCTCCAATATCAAAAGGTAGGGAAATGCCAAATTGTAGCCGTTTTCCCCGCTGCTTTTGCCTCAGTTGCAGGAGGTGCCCTGCCCTGTGGTGAGGGGGAGCAGCGTTCCCAGGCGGAGCCGCGTCCCCGAGCAGCCTGGGCGGGCAGTGCTGACTCAGGAGCCCCCTGGGCCGTGGGGTTCCCCCGGCGCGGGAGAGCCCCCGCAGCGCCAGCCCAGCCTCCCGCAGGCCGGCGGCAGAGCTCGCCCAGATGCAGCTGCTTTTTACTGACTGGGGTTTGGATGATTTCTGCACATCCAACCCCGCAGGAGAGCGATAGTACCGACAGCCAGGGAAGAAGGGTCCTTCCAAGGCTCCGGCACGCTGCGGACGGGGGCTAAGGCAGCGTGTTCCCGGCAGGCAAACTTCTGCTAGGGAACACAGGCACTGCCGAGCCCCTGCTTTGCATGCAAGTGAGATTTTCAAGGTGAACCGCTGGTTTTCCTTTAGATTTGGGTTCGCCCCTTCCCACAAAACCCCCCGTGCCTTCACAAGCAAACCTGCCCCCAGCAGCCACACCTCCGGGCGGAGCAGGGAGCGCCCGCATCCGAGAGAAAAAGGAATATTCTCGCTCCTATTTATTTACTTTGTCATGTTTACGATGCTGCTGTTGATGAGCTGGCGGCAGCTCGGCGGCCGTGGCCGCTAAGGCGGGGCGGGCCCGGGGCCCGGCGCTGCCCGGTGCCCGCAGCGCCCGGGGCGCGGTGCCCGCGGCGGCAGCGGCGGAGCCCCGCGGTTGCCGGGCGTTGCCCCTTTAAGAAGCCCGGGTGCTGTCTCAGGTAGGCAGAGCCTGTGCGCTGTAGTCGCTCCTATGGCAACCCAATAGAATGGGATCGCTTCATGAATATTCCCAGGAGCAGGGGCTGCATGAGGAATAAGTGATGACAGTGATGTAAGCAAGCAGTGGCCGCTGCAGGTTGCAGTTCATTGTGTTATTGGCCGGCAGGTTGAGGAGTTTGAGGCTTGAGCTTCGCTTTCCGGATGATGTCTGCCCGCCGGGAGCCACGGCACATTTGCATCTCGAAGCCAACATGGCAAGGCGGCTGCTGCCGCCGCTGCCGCCCTCCCTCGCCTTCCAGCCAGAAGTGTGTGGCTCTCCTCTAGACTACTTGCCCAGTGCTCAGCATCTGAGCAGACAGGGATTGCAGTAACACTCACCAAGGGGAGACAAGCAGCAAGTAGCCAAATCGGGACAACGGAGGAGAAGGGGGAGCTTTTTGCCTTCCCTCTTTTTTTTTTTCTTTTTTTTTCTTTTTTTTTCTTTTTTTTTTTTTTTTTCTCTCATTCCCTTCCCTTCTGGATGCAGAGCCTGTGTTTTGATGCAGAGCCTGTGGATGCCACAGCCTGGTAAGGAGATGCCACGCCAGTCCCTGGTCCCCCGTGCCCCGTGAGCCGGGGGCAGGGGCCTGGGGGCAGTGCCGGTTCCCCTCGCTGGGCAGAGCGGGGGGGTCTCTCCCTGTCCCCGAGCAGCAGCAGCAGCAGCAGCGGCCATGGACAAGCTGCCCCCCTCCATGCGCAAGAGGCTCTACAGCCTGCCCCAGCAGATCGGACCCAAGGCGTCGATCATGGACGAGGAGGATGACAGCGACAAGGACACCCGCAGGAAAAGCATCAGGCTCAAGCCACTGCCTTCGCCCTCTGCTGGGAGCACCCGGGCCCTCGGGGGGGACCCCGGCCGAGGGGGAGACCCCGGCCTGCTGGAGACGGAGGCCGGCGGCAAGGGCGCCAAGACCAGCACCAACGGGGACTGCCGCCGCTTCAAAGGGAGCCTGTCCTCGCTCACCAGCAGGCACCTCCACGACGCGGCCGAGGAGAAGCGGCTCATCGGCGGCGAGGGGGAGCCGGCCTCTCCCGGGGAGGACAAGAGCCCCCCCGGCAGCGGGGAGCTGGAGCAGGGGCTGCCTGGGCCCCCCCCACCGCCCGCCTCCCCCCCGGAGCCCCAGCAGCCGCCCCCCCGGGCCTGCTCCTCGACCTCCATCAAAGTGGAGGGAGGTGGAGGGTGCGACCAGATCACCCCAGATGAGGAGCAGAGGCTCGGCCAGGCCGGTTTCATGCAGAGGCAGTTCGGGGCCATGCTCCAGCCGGGGGTCAACAAATTCTCCTTGAGGATGTTTGGCAGCCAGAAGGCCGTGGAGAGGGAGCAGGAAAGAGTTAAGTCTGCCGGGTTCTGGATCATCCATCCCTACAGCGACTTCAGGTACATCCCCCCCTTTCCAAACCCCCTTTCCCGGCCCACTCCAAAACAGCTGGCCAGCCCTTGCCATGGCACCTCCTGCACAGGGCACCCACCCCAAACAGAACTTTCCTGGGTCATTTCTAGCCACAGGAGCTGGAGGACACGGCCAAGATCTGCTCCACTCAAACCAGCTGCAGATTTCCTTTACATTTCACCTTAATTTTAGTGTCCCCACACTATTAGTAATTTTAAATTGTTTTTAAACCAATTGTCTTTGGGTTTTTATGATGGAAAGGCTCTCTTTAAGTTCGTTGTAAATGGGAAAAACTGTTCCCACCTGATGCACAACTTTAGATCTCTGATCCTAACTAGTCCTGCATCTCCATGGATGCTCTGCCTGATTGATGCTTCCCATTTTCACACCTCCAAGTCCTCTCCCTGCTCCTTCCTAAGACTTAGGCAGGAATGTTGCTACTGTTGCTGTTGTGTAGGTGTCTTACTGCAGCATGGCTTTTCGGGATTTGGGATGTGCAGGGGATGGCAGGTTCATTAACAAGGTCCTTAACTGAGAAAGAGCCCCTTTTGCATCTGTGCATCCTCATTTGCAAAATGAGTTTGGATTGGGAAAAGTTAACACTGACTTTGCCAAAGTAATGCTTGCTCTCACTCCACACCAACATTTCCATGCAGGTTAGTAAGGAAATGAACTTGGAAACCCTAGAGCCAGTTTTGGTAAAGTCCTGTATAGTCCTGCATAGAGGGACTGTGTTTGGGTATTTCCGAGCAAAGTACTGTCTGCTGCACAGGTGAACTGTCCTCTGCAATATGTATGTAAAGCACTGCAATCAATAATTAATTACTGAGTGCAATCAATGGCTAAGGTTTATTGCCTCAACTTTAATTACAACGGGCTTACATCTCACATTTAAAAGCACACAGGAGAAAAATATTATTCAAACATACCTTTGTCACACTACGGGACTTTATTGAATGTGTGCACTCTGCAAGGAACCATGCATGATTCCCACAAATACACTTAGTGAGATAATTGCAGGAAGGAGTTTCAGGGTGGATTTGGCCTCCCAAAGGCAGGAATGACAGAAACCTCCTGACACCACCTATTAGGGATTTAGCAAGCAGCCCACATGCTTAGCAGATTCAGCACTGGCACTGACCAGATTCCTTGATATTTGCTTGGATTAACAAATGTTATTAGAAGGCTCTGTGAGTTGGAAGACTGCACTGTCATTTAAATTCAGTGCATTCAAGTGTCCCAAGCACACAGCTGACTGAGCTTAGGAGGGTTTCCAGCAGCTACAGCATGATGCAGAGTCCTTGCAAGCACAGCCTTACCCAATCCCACGCTGGATCCAGGAGAAAATTGCCTCCCAGTGAGACTGACCAAGTAATAGCTCCCAAACACTGAAATGTGAGAATGAGCGGCTTTCAAAGGAACAAATCCAGTTTGGTACTCTCAGCTATATTTGCAGTATTTGCCATGAGTCTGGAGTGTAACTGCTGTGTTTTCTTGGGTTATTCTAGCAAGGCGTGCTCTGCGTGTCGCACCCGCAGGAAATTTGGGGTTTAGCGTCTGCGTTGGATCTGGAGTTAGGCAAAAGCAGTGTTCAGCTTCCATGTCCTTCTGCCTCTCTAGTGGGTTTGTTCCCTTCCTTATCTGTGCCTGTTTTCAGCACAGAACCAGCCTGGCAAACTTCAGCAGCAGGAGATGAGGTAACCACCTTGCCCAAGGTGAGATGTACCCAAGAGTTTGGGATTTTAAGCTTCCTACAGAACCAGTGCTTATTCTGTAAGATGATGAGGTAACTTTTCCTTCCTCAGGCACTTGGCTGTGGGGCCTTGCCCAAAGGAATGGAGTGTACTGGCGAGCCCAGGCTCCCTGAGCCAGATGATGGCACAGAGCTGCTGGCACTGAGCTGTTTGTGCGTGCAGAGCTCTGTGGGGACATGGGTGACTCCTGGTGTTAGTAACAGCCCCTGCCCTGATGGAGCTAGGAAGGCACAGGGAGCTGCTGTCTGTGCCTGTGGGCACATTCCAGGTGGGCTGGTTTCCTTCTGAGCTGGTGTAGCAGCCCAGCCCAGCCCAGCCCAGCCCAGCCCAGCCCAGCAGCACAGGCTGTGTCCCTGCTGTCCCCCTGGGCCGGGGCAGTGGGGTGAGTGTTGGGAGCCATGTGCCAAGGCCAGGAGGAGCTGGATGCACCACTGCCTGCTCAGGGGGGATATTTCCAGGGAGGCTTTGTTCACCCCTGTTTCTAGGTCACCTGCAGCAGGTCTGTTTGGACAGGAATGCTGCTTAGAGCATGGGCTTCCATGGAGAGTGACCTGTGGACAATGGCTGCCTCGAAGGGGAAGAGTGGGAGCCTTCCCACCTTCTGTTTGGCTTTGTGTTCCCTCTTGCCCTCTGCTAAAGCATATCTCTTGGAAACAGCTCCCATGAATATGGCTAACATTTTTTGACCTCTGAAATGCAGCAGATTGCACCAAAGAGCAGATCTTATACAAATATTTGCAAGAGCTGTATCTGTGCCCCAAAGGAGGGTGTTGTGTGCTTGGGGAATTACGCAGTGCAATTCCTGCTGCTCCGTGTTCCAGCCGGCTGCGGATCCCGGAGCCTCGGCATCCTGGAGGCTCCATTATCCTGCCCTTGGCTGGCACCAAGGCTGTGCAGCAGCGTTTGCTGGTCAAGTTTCAAGTGAGGAAAGGTTCAGACCCCGAGCTGGCTTTCTGTGCCTTTGGAGAGCTGCCTTCCCTCTGTGGGCGAGGTGCATCTCCAGGGCTCCAGCCCTCGTGACTGCCGGCTCTGGGCAGCTGGAGCTGGGAAGTTTGCGTGGAACACTCCAGGCCGAGGCACTGCTGTGCAATGACATTGGTGCAGTTCCCCGACTCCTCGGAGTCGCTGCTCCTTCTGCTTCCAGAGGAGTTCCTGATTTGGAATAGAACAGAGGCTTTCATCATTGTCTCATTAAATTACCATTTTAGCATCTAACAGGGCTAATTCCAGTGGCAAATCTATGACCCTCCAAGAGTAAAACAAATTAATATAGATTCAGGCTCTGTTGATCTCTGCTTTTAGTCCATTGTGAGGGGAAAAGACATCAAATGACCTTTATAAAAATCAAGCTCAGTGCCCCTGAGTACTCCTGACTAATGCAGTGGGCTGGTTCTAGAAGCACTTAAAAGGTGTCTTAGCAATTTCTAATGAAAATTAAGAATCCTGGCTCCCGTTCTGAGGTGCAGATGTGTGTGCTTGCAGCTGGAGTTCATTTGCATCTGTGGTTGATTGCACATCAGTGCAGAGCCACACCGTATTTCCTAGATCAAGATTTATCTGTGACTTTGAAAGCTCTTCCACTGCGTAGACAGAATTGTATTTTATTGCTTAGAGGAAGCATTGATCCAGTACAATTGGTTTAATAAAAAAATTCCAAACAAACAATGATCTGTCTCGTTCGTAGCTGACTGAAGCATATGGTTGGAGCTGCTGCCCAGAATTGCTTGCAAAAAAAGTGTAGCATGCTGCTTTTAGAAAGACCTGAGAACAGATACACTATCTGAGGGCCCAAAATAGTCCCAGCAGTGGATGTAAATAGAACTGCACATTATTCACTGCCCAGTAATCTATTAACTTCCTCACAGTGAAGAGAAGCTGCTGTCTCTCTGAAAACAATGGCAAACATTCCGCTCGATAGCAGACCCAACTACAGATTTTAGAATTCTTCTTTTCACTGCTCTCCATTACTTGTAATACTTGTGTGCAAACAGATCCTTTCTTTGGTTTGCTTCTCTGACAGCACTCCCTGGCTGCTGGGACCCTGGGGAGGTTTCTGTGGCAGCAAAAACCAGGTGCTCAGGTGGGAGGTATAAGGGGAAAGAGCAAAATCACTGCTTCCCCTCGTGCTGCAGTGTCCCTCAGCCTCCCTTCTCGGGGGGAATCAGTGGGATTTACTAATTATAGTCCTAAGAACTGAACCCTCTAGCACTGTGGGATGGAGCAGAAATGGAGGGATGTGTTTACCTTTCCCACTCTCCTGAGCAGACCTGATTTTCAGTGCCTCTCCGAGCACTGCTCTGGCTGTGCACACTGTTCTCACTGGGAAGCTTTTCCCCGTACTTTAGAAGGGTAAACAATTGCTGGAGAGTCCAGCAGTGCTGACTGACTTTGGCAGCCCCCTTGGGTGGGGGTTGCTCCCTGCTCTGAGGCAATAATGCCCTTTTGTCCATCTCCTGCCCAAAGTGCTGCTCCTTGTGCTGCCCTCCCTCCACTCCTGCCCACACCCAAACGCTGAGTCCGTGCCTTTCCCTTTGCTCCAAGCGCCCAGCACGGAGCAGGATGGGCAGCACTTGGGAGCTGTGGCTCAGGGAAGGGGCAGGGAGCAGTGGCTTTGGTGGCAGGACCTGTGCCTGCCATTGGACTCCAGCAGGAGTGGGGCAGCTCCCAGACCTGGCTCCCTTCTCCTCCTCTTTGTGGTGATGGTGTGTCCCTGGGGTGGCAGAGCTCCACACATTGGACACAGATCCCTCTGCCTTTGCTGCAGAGAACTTCCCAGCCAACTCCCAAGGCACTGTGCTGGAGCAGAACAAGGGCACCCCAACAGGAATCATTCAGAGGATAATCCACATTCTGCTGAACACATGGATTGGGTCCCTGTTGTCTTCAGTGGACTTGCAATCAGGCTGCAGAAGAGCCATGGCTCTGTGGCTGTTGTAGTTGAGACAGTCACAGTAAAAAGCAACACACTCCATTTTCAGAAGGCTTCAAATCATATTTTACTATAGCATGCATGCTTTTTATACATTCTTACAAAACTCATAAGTTTACACTTTATTCATTGGTTGCAAGAGACAAGGTCCTTATTGGAATAGGCAGTTGCAGGTTTCTCTTATTTATCCTCCTTTCTTTCTTGGTTTCTGTGTCAACGACCTTGGTAGGAAACTCTTTCAGGGGTAAACATGGATCCTCTTACCAAACTTCTCAGTGGCTCACAGAAGTCACTGTAAAACCTCTTCCACATGTGACCAAGAGCTAAGGGAGTGAAACTCCTGCATCCATACTTCCCATGCCCACAGGCAAGGCAGGCTTTGTGCCCCAGCTCACTTGTCAGTAGGCAGAGGATAAAGAATCCCACACCAGACAGTCCATGTAGGAGTCCAGCTTTTTGTAGGAAACACCTTCACATGCCTGAGCTGGAAAACAGAAAGGCCTCAGTAAAGGCAGCACCTCAGTGGGTCACCATGGTAAAATATTTTAGGACTAATATTATGTTTTTTTCACGTGGAGAAAATGAGATAAAACAACATAAATAAATAGTAAAGCAAGCATTGAGATTTAACAAAGAATGGTTGAGATTTTTTGCATAAATTTAAGCCAGGCCCTTCATACCAGTCTCTGCCAACAGATGAAGACATTATCTCTCCTAGAGAAGCTCCTCCCTCAGTACACTCAGGGATGGCTCCTTTGGGAAAAACAATTTAATGTTTTTTTTCCATCTCTTCTTGTAAGATAACATATCTTATTTATTATATCTTATTCAGATCCTGATGTGAAAAAAAAAGATTAATTTTCTCATGGCGTTACAAAATATTGACTATGCTAACAATGAATGTTCAATTCACTTCCTGGCAGCAAGGAAATTGGAAATATCATCCCAGGTTATAGTGAGGTGGCTCAGCCTGGTGGGGATTGAGGTAAACCCATCCCTGGCCTGGGTGTGGTGGAACTGAGGCCCAGTTGTGCAGAGCAGGAGCATCCCCTGGGTGAGAGCTGTGCCCTGGGGCTCTGCAGGGAGTGAATGGGTCATCCCTGGCACTCAGAAGGGCTGATGAGGAGTGTGTGAGGAGCCGTGGGTGCCTCCAGAGGACTGGGCACATTCTGCTTTGGACCATTTCTTAGGCTGGCTCTGTGAGCAGCCAGACTGGGAAATGGGCCCGTCCCTCCCACCCTCTTCCCAAGCCTCTGCTACTTGTTGGTTTGTCTGTTGTTATAGCAAAAAATGATCACTGCTGTAAACAATGACATGGTGTTCTCTCCCATCCTCATCTCAGAGCGTTATTGCAGCTACAGTTTGGGACTGGGCTCCTTGCCTGACACTTCTGCAGGAGCTTTCTTCCAGAGGGGGAGGCCCTGGGGCTCTGCTCACCTGCCCTGGCCATCACACCCCACCTGCAGTTCCTCCTCTCTTCCACTGCAAACCAGGCTGGGCAAGAAATGGGCTCCTACAGAAAATCCCCTCCTGCACATGCCTGCCCCAAGGCCACCCTCCCACCCTGGAGGAGGCAGGAATTCTCTGGGAAGCCCTGCTTTGATCCATGTCCTGAGTGTAACAGCACAACCAAGCTCCTGGCTGCTGTTCCTACCCTGAGCTTTTGACTTTGCAGTCTGATTTTTAATGCAGTGCTTTGTACAGTTGTTAGGATTTTCAGAACAGCTCGGTCTCTCCCTTTGGCATATCTCTGGGTTCATTAGCAGGTGTGCAGCTCTTCCAGGCTGTGCTGCACTGCCCTCTGCTCTGAATGAAGCAGTGCCTGTAGCAGGAGCTACAGCAAAGGGAAGAGGCTGCACCACATTCCAGGGCTACTCCAGGCTCCAAAGGAAACACGCTCTGCCTGCTATAACTCCTGCTGGTTTTCTCCTTCTCACCCTCAGCCCCACTCTCTCCAACCTGTTGTCTTGCCCATCAAACTTGAAGTTTGTGTTCCTCATCCCACCAGTGCCAACTCCATTTTCTAGACTCTTTGTGGCAGGTGTCTTGTCCAGCAAGTCCTAGATGCCAATATCCAGCTTCTTTCTCATCTGATCACTGATTTCCACCTTGTTTGCAGTAATACCTCTGCCCCTCACCCTTGTCATGTTCCAGTGTGTTGGGTTGGCATTTACTCTGTCCACTTCCAGTCTCCATCCTTATCCTTCAGCTTTTTCTCTAGGTGGGTCTCTCCAAATCAATTCCTTCTCCTCCTACATATTCTTAGTTGCTGTTGTCCTTCCAGCTCTTCCAACAATCTCAGTTTTCTCCATCCCCTTCCTTAAGAATGGATCATTTTTCCCAGTAATTTTAAACCCTTCCACATTATCCTTCTCCTTATCCTTGGACACTGCCAATGTTTAGACAAAAGCTACCCTTTTTCTAGTTTTTAAACTTGAAAGATCTCAATCCTCAGACCTAAGCATTTAACATGATGAATTTGTCTGGAAGCACAATCTCCACTGCAGGAGAATGAAACAGATTTTATTTGAAGGAAAAATGTGGTTTCTGAGGGTAAAACCCACAGAGTCAGTGTAGGAC
Organism: Molothrus aeneus; assembly: GCF_037042795.1. Taxonomy (NCBI): domain Eukaryota; kingdom Metazoa; phylum Chordata; class Aves; order Passeriformes; family Icteridae; genus Molothrus; species Molothrus aeneus. The sequence goes on along the minus strand of NC_089658.1, from coordinate 3,011,107 downwards.
TTTGCAGCACTATTTTAAGGAGGCAAATTTGGGGTTTTAATCCAGTGTTATTCTGGTTAGGTAACTGTGCTAGTGCTTTCTGTGGCACTGAGGTTTTTTTCTGCTCTAGAGTCGCTGCTGCTGCACTGAAATCCATTTATTATACAGATAAAAGAGTGATCTTTGTCTGGAGATAACATAGTGTCATTTTAGCTTGAAACCATTGAAATTTGTCTTTGTTTCTGATGTGTTATGAGCATCTCATTAGCAAGCCCATGAATCCCTCAGTTTGCTCTCAAAACCAACTATCGGAGCTCTCATCTCTGCCAGAGCAGAGATTTCCTCCTTTCTCTTATTTTTGAAAGCTGTGTTGGTGCCAAGGCAGTTATAGGTCAATTGAGTTATTGTTGGTTCTAATTGGCACTCTAACAAGCTATTAAATCAATTTACCTACAGATGAATGTCACTCAAAAAGCAAGGTGCCAGCTCCTTTTGAGAACTTCAAAAAGCCCATTGCCACTGCTGAGTGTGAGGGAAAGGTCAGGCTGCAGGGAAGTGGCTACTTGAGATTTGCCCCCGAAGTGTTTGTGCCACTGAGCACAGGCCAGGCTGTGAGGAGGGATAAGAGCATTCCCACAACTCCAGGCCAGGAGGAAGAATTGAGAACATCAGCAGCTCTGGCAGATCTGTTGCATCCTTTGCTGGGTGTGTAACAAAGCACGGGCTTATTTCCATGTGGAAAGATGCAGGTGCTGTCCTGCTCCTTCCCAGCTGTGTGTCCCACGTGCTTTCCTGTGGCTGTGCATGCAGGTGAAGTGTCCACAAGCAGCCCCCAGCTGGTGACATCATTGTCTTTTGAATGTCTGGAGATTCAGGAGATTTCCTCAAGAGTCAGAGTCATTATGGTGAGCAGGGTTGATTTAAGTTCCTTTCTGAAGGAAGGTTGGGTTGAGCTCTCCCCCCAGCAGCACTGCAGAGCTCATCCCCATGGAGCTGAGCCCTCCTTGGCTGTAAACCTGTCACTCCTGAGCCTGCAGGGCAGGACAAGGGCTCCTGCCCAGGCATCCCTGCCAGTTCAAAGTCCAAGCTGCTGTCCTGGATGAGCATGAGGAGTGCTCAGGCCCCCTGGAGCAGGCTGGGGTTTGCTGAGGCTCAGGGCAGAGCAGGATGCAGCTTGGCTCCGTGCAGCTCTGCAGTGCTGACAGCACCAAGCCCGGGTTTGTCAGCAGACACAGCACTCAGGACTCCAGAAACACAGCAGAGGGAGCAGATGTGTCCTGGGCTAGCAAGGTGCTCTTAGAGAGACCTTTTCCTGCCCCTTTTCCATGCTGAATGCTTTGCTAGCTGGGAAGTCCCTTTCCCAAGTGGAGTTATTCATCGTGTGCAGTATCAATGTGGTCACTGCGTGCCTGGTGTGAGCAGCAGGCTGGAGGAAAAGCAGGCTCTTATCTCCCGAGGAGATGCTGCAGGCAGCAGGGGAACACAGTGCCGTGAGAGCAAAGCAGATGAGCAGCCAAGGGGGAATTCCAAGGTCAGCCTGAGGGCCCACCACTTCCATGTTCCAGGGGCACAGCAGCTTCCCCAGCCATGCAGGGTGCTAATCTCATTTGTGGTGACTCGTCCAAATGTGCTAATTAAGGATTTAACTCGCGGCCTCTTTGGATGGAGAGGTTGTCTGTGTGTGTGCATCCATTGTTCCAGAGCTCAGAGGCAGCAGAGGAGCTGCAGGGTGCCAGCTGACTCGGGGCAGGAGCTCTAACTCCTGGTTTTTTGGGGTGTTTGTGAGTGCCAGGCAATCAGGAGCTGTGCTGGGAACCACGGGGAAAGTTGCACTTTTGGGGTCTCCCCTCCTTTATTGCCATTGTGATGGGCTCCTCTGCTGTGGCTGCAGCACAGGCACTGCTCCCTCATCCCACTGTGAGCTGGGAGCACAGGAGCTCTGCTGGGAGTCACTTCTGCTCCTGCTCAGAACCTGGGCACTGTTACAGTGGGATCCTCGCCCCACCTGGGCACGGGGAGGGCATGGAAAACCCGGGGAGATCCAATTGGATGTGCTGGGTGTGGGAAAGCAGCGTCTGGCAGTTATCAGCTCTTGGGAGGAGATAACAGCTGCATTCCAGAGACTGGGGGACTCCACTCCACAAATCCTGGCCTTCCCAGGGGTGTCAGGGCAAGGGGCTCACCCAGCTCTGCTGACACCTCTCAGCAGGGCAGTCGTGGGGGCACTGGGGGCAGGGGAGCCCCTCCCTGTGCTCCGTTGTGCCCAGGTGCAGAGCCAGCTCAGGGACACCCTGGCTCTGCATTGGGCACAGCTGGGCAGTGCCAGCCTCGCTCCTGCCGTGTCCTGGGCCAGCTCTCCCAGCAGCCCAGGAGATAAGAGAAAAGATAATGATGCCTGGCTCCATGGAGCTTTTTTTAACAATAGCAAACCCACTTTCATTAAGCACAAATTCTTAATACTTCACCTTTCCCCCTTCACTTCAAAGTACTAATGCATGCACAAGTTACACTTCTATTAATAACAAGAGGAATATATTTTTCCATCCCTATTTTCCTGTGAATGGTGGGGAGGGCAGGAGGAGGGACCAGTCTAGACTGCAGATGATGGTCTGTTCTCCTTGATGCCCATACAAAGCACTCGTATGGTGCTCATTTAGCTCTGCATGCTCCTGGAATGACAAGCAGTGCCTGGCAGACAGAAGGACAAGCTGGAAGGCATGTCAGGCATACAGGTTGGACCTGTGAGCCATCCTGAGCTGAATTCTCCATGCCTTGATTGCTCCAGCTTTAAGAAAAGGGCTGAAGGTGCTGCCAGGGGAGATGGAAGATGTGGGGGACTCTGGAATATTTTAATGTAACAGCAGATGCCAGAGGAGATACCAGCAAGGGTGGGCTTGGTCTTTACCAGGCAGTTTCATGAGGATTTCTTTGGGATTCTCCTTTTCTGTGTAGTGCTGTAGATTTGGTCTCACCTATTGTCCATCTTTTATCAGGACCCCAAAAAGCAGTGGAGCTGCGTACCAATAGGGGATTTCTGAATCATCACATCCTGTGTCTTGATAAGGGAAGAGATTACCAGTACTCTCCAGTTCCATGTATGGTGCTCTATTGTCTGGCAGGTTTAGAGCTAGGCTGGAAAAAGATGGGAAAAAGCCTGCATGGAGAGGCAGGCAAGATGGATTTTACCTTTTATGTCCATAAATGAGAATTGTGAAGCCCCTGCATGGGGTTTGGAGATGCTCTAAGAAGAAAATGTTCCATCTTTGCCTCACCAGTCACGTGTACTGCAAGTGTGCTTCCCTTTGCTTTGGGAATATGCAACTCTTGGCTTCAGAAACACTCCCAAATACCTGGTCTGGCACAGGAGCTGTGAGGTGTCAGTCCCTGCTGTGGTGTGGAAGCTCTAGCAAACATCCCTTAGGCTGGGTGGCTGGTGGCTTGAACCAGAATAGAGCCCTAGTTCTGTTTCTTTCTCAACAATGTCTGTCCTATTCTATGGCATTTCTAAAGGCATTTCTTATTTCAAAGTTTGCATACAGAAGTGCACTATGTGAGCCTTCTGTCAAGCTTTGAGAATTTTCTATAAATCCATTTCCCACATTGGATCAGGAGGTGATGTGCTGTGACCCTTGGCTTTTATTGCAAACACCAGTGTGCTCCAGGCCAGCCTGGCTCAGGGCGGTTCCCTGTGTGTGCTGTGGCTGGGAATGAGACAAAAACCTGGCTCACAGATGTGCTTCAGCCAAACTCCAGCTGTGTCCATGGCTCCTGCTAAACCCTGAGTGCTTCTGGACAGCTCTTGAGGCTCAGTGTTTGCAACCACAGGGAAAGCTGCACTATTGGGGTCTCCCCTCCTTTATTGCCCCTGTGATGGGCTCCTCTGCTGTGGCTGTGGCTTCTCCTTGCCTGCACATCCTGCTGGGAACTTGGGCCCAAGCCTTGCAAAGCAAGGCAAACCCTTCTGCAGCATGAGCAGCAGTTTGGGCTAACACTGGCAGCTGTGGCTATGGCCTAGGACTCCTGCTTTCCAACAGGGGATCTGGAAGCCTCATTTGCAAGTAAATTCACACAGCCAAATCTGCACTGCAGACAAAAAAAGATTTGCCTTGACATCATCTGCCCTGCTCTGCGCTCCGCAGTCAGTCAGGAGAGCAGAGCACAGCTCCAGCCTCTCCAGCTCAGCAGAATTAAGGCTAAGCTTCATCATGAGCTCATGCAAGCTGTTCCCACCCCAAATAATTGGCTGCTGCATGCTTTGTGTCTGTCTAGCCATTGCTGCATGTGGGTGGGTGTGTTGTGTGTGTGTGAATGAGTCTGCTGTGGAAATGAATGCGTAACATCGGGGGTGCAGCTGATAATACAGTGCCTTGGGAATGCTGGGGCTGGGAGCAGTGTGAGGCAGAGCTGAGCCCTCAGACACCTGCACAGAGATCCCTCTGCCTGCTGCCACAGCATGGCCATTCCCACTTCAGACCACCACCACCTCTTCTTTGCTCTTCCTCCCACACTAAACCCCCTCAGGAGTGTTTCCAGCCTGTGTTTCCCATAGCTGGGATGTAAAAGCAGGACAAAAAGTGGTGTAATTCCTCCAAAGCTCAGTGCCCCCATCAGCACAAGCCTCTTTGCAGGTTAAGAGGAAATGCCAGAGGTGCTGGTGTGTCCATTGGGATGGGAGACAATGCCATCCATGAGTGTGGCTGTGGGGACACTGCTGGCTGAGGTCAGGGATGAAACCCCTGTGGGGCTTGGCAGCTGTTCTGGGGTGTTGCTCTCACAGGGCTGAGCTGTTCCCAAGCACTTCCAGTGCAATCATCACACACTCCCTCAGGAGTGGCAGCATTTCTGCCCACTCTCCCAGATAAGAGGTGCAGAGACAGGCTGTCAAAGAGCTCAACAAGGTGCCCCGAGTTGGGCCCTCCCATTTCCTCAGCCTGGCCCAGAGCTTCCAGCCCTGCTTTCTCTCCACACTCCTGTGCCCAACATTTTTTCTTCACCTCTTTGAAGTTAGGACTGGTCAGTGGAAACTTGTACCTGCCCCAAACTGGGATCCTGACATCTGCAGCCCAGTTAGGGAAGAGGAACAGGGTTGGTTATTCCTCTGGTGGTGTGGTTCAGAAAGGAGCAGGGCTTTCCTACAGCTGGGCACAAGAGGAGGGCTGAGAATTCACCACAAGCTCTTGGAAAACTTGCTTTTCCTAGGCAAAGTGTGGCCCTGGCTGGCTCAGGGAGAGGAAGGGAGGGTATTCCAATAAAGGAGTTTTGTAGTAATATAAACTACCCAGATGATAAAAGCCCAAGGCTTTGGCAGAGCCCCTGGTGACCTTTGCAGGCAGGCAGGTGACTCTGTGAGTAAGGGCAGTGCAGGTCAGATACTCCAGCTTTGCTCAGCCCCTGCCCTGGAGCTGCAGTGGTTCTGCTGCATTTCCCTCAGCTCAGCCTGGCTGCAGGGCTGGGTGAGATCATCCCTGCACACATTCTTGTGGATGCAGGAGGGTCAATCACCATTCCTGTGAAATGAGGGTCATTATTAGCCAAATTCCCAGCTGAGAATGGCCCTGGGGATGAGTTTCCCCCCTTGGAGGCACCTCAGGCTGTGTGAACCCCAAATTCCATCCAGGGACCTGCTGGTGCTGCACTGCTGTCACCGGTCCCAGATTCCACTCCCAGCTTGGTGCTTGTGCAGTGGCTCTTCAAGGCAGGATTCAGCCAGCCTGGGGCTCTCTTGCTACAGTGGAAGTGGTTCAGAGCCCTGAATTTTCTGCTCTTTGCCCACAAAACAGCAATTTCTGATTCAAGGATGCCTTTCCTGAAGGAGATCCCTAATTTACTGTCTGAATATCTAATGAGCTAATGTGGGGTTGGATGCACTTGAGAGCAGAGCTGATGTGCTCCCTGCTTTCCCTGGCCTCCAGTGCAAGACCCTCTGCTGTTCCCCACTGCAGTGACTTGAGAGCTTTCCCAGGAACCCTCACCACTGACCCATCTTCCTCCTCCTCTTCCTCAGCCTCCCTGTGGCCTCCCAGTGCCGGGGCTCCCAGCTGGGCTCAGGCACAGCACAGACATTTCTGCTGGCATGAAAGATCAAGAGCAAAACCCTGGCTCTTGCCTTACTCTGAGCTTAAGCAGGACTGGATGAACTGCAAGGAAGCAAACCACAGAAATCATGTAATCATGGTGGAAATGCACGAGTTCCCAGGCAATTGATGTGATGTCCCAGCACATCCCTGCTGAAATCAAAGGCTGAGCCTGCTGCAATGGCCTGGAAATTGGGTCCTGTGTGTGCAGAAGGAAAAACCACAAGGATGTTTTGTGTTTTAGGGAAGAGGGCCCTCTGAGAGTGTGTTCTTCTTGGGAAAGCTGGAATTCATTGAGACACTGCTGCCATCCTCCATTGCCAAGCCAGGCCAGGGAACAGACTTGCCTCTAGGCACCACAACCAAAGGATGAGACTTGTCTTTTCTTTTAAAGCACAAAACTTAAAAGCCTGGAATAGTCTTTTGTGCCTGTGACTCTCAGATCCCAGGGCATGTTTAGGTTCTTTTAGGGTTCCCTTTTCTGCCCTCAGGACCAGAAGTAGATTTTTCTAGGCTGGTGGGGAGGGCAAAGTGCGCATCTCACATTTCCATGTGGTTCTCTGGGCTCAGGCATGAACAGAGCCTGTGCTGAGCTCCTGCCTTGAAGTATGGATTTAAAATTGAAAATAAACCCTTACACCACATTTAGTGGTACCTTCAGTGGCCAGGGAAGGGTTTGGCTGTCACTGCCTGGGAGCAGCTCCTGTCCTGCTGTCCCTGTGGTAACCATTCACTGTGTCTCTCATCTAAGGCTGGGGCAGTTTTGTGTCCCAAACTCCTTACAGAGGTTGTTATTTCACATTGCCCTTGTAGCTTGTCTGAGCCTGATGCCAAAGGGGAAATACAAGGGCGGTGTTGTTATTTATTGGGTCTTCATGGCTCTCATATCTGCTGTGCCCCAGCTGTGTGTAGGAATAGCTTTGTCATATTCCTGTGAAATAGCAGGGACATCTATTCCCACCTTATGGCTGGAATAGCAATAAAGAGAAAAAACTCCTTTATTTCCTCTCATGCAGACTGAGCCTGAGTGGTGCAGACATCACAAGGAGCTGTCCTGCCTGTCCCTGCAGTGTCCCTTTCCCAGCCTGTCCCTCTGGCAGGCTGGAGCCTTCTCCTCTTGTATTGATGGAAAATGCATCAAGCTGAATATATTTCTGAAACAACTTGTTTCTGGCAGGTTGTTCATTCTAAAAATATATTTATTTCTAATTGCTGAGCAGAATGCTTAATGAATTCTTCCTTCCCAAGAACAATTAATCAAAGAAATGATTTAGGGTTGGCACTTGCTCCCCCAGGGCTCAATGGCTTTGTTCCAGTAGAGCAGGGTAAGTCCAGCCCATAGTGGAAAAGATTTATCTGAGCATTTTTCATGGTGCCCATCACTGTTTGTCTGCCTGTCCCTGGCACTCTGTGTTGGAGGAGCAGCACTGCACAGCAGGGTCACAGCAAGTTGACAGAACCCCTGCAGCTCCAGCTTGCTCTGGAAGGTCTCTTGATGGGAACACATGGCTGGAGAGGACTCTGTGGGTCACAGACCCTGCCAGTTGTGATAGAGGAGAGCCCCTGGGGATCCCCAGCACACCACCAGTCAGAAAGTTTGCAGTGTCCTGAAAGAGCAGGAGAGATGCAGCAGCATCCAGGTGCTGGCAGAAGGCAGGGACTGCTGGGTGGAAGTGCCTGGATCCCCACACACCCTCCCATGCTCCTTCCCAGGAGTGTGTGTAGCACATTCCGTGCCACACAGGCAGGGAAATGCCCAATTTCCTCCTACCAGTCTGACAGGAGAGGAAAGGCCTTAAATATCCTGAATGTGGCCACTGAATTCTTTCTATTGTGATTCAGAGCATCCTCTGTGGGCAGGTGTGTGATGTCCTTTCTGGGCAGGATGCATTTCACACATCCACTGCCTGAGTTTTTCATTCTGCTGTCCCAGGGTGTGCACCAAGCCCTGCTCCTGCCCCCTCACTTCCTGCTGGGTTTCCTCATTGCAGGCAGCCCAGCACAGGAGCATTAGGAGGGACAGCCCCAGTTCCTCAGGACCTGAAGGGGCTTTTGGGGATGTGAAGCTCAGAGCTCAGTGCCCTTCACACTCTGAATTCCTGCCCTCTCCTCTCCCTTCTGTTGAGGGAGTGAGGGAGGCCCTCTGCAATCTCCACCCCTCTGTGCCTCAGTTTCCCAGCTGGCAGATGCTGGTGGGGAGACTCAGGCACCTGCCCTAAAAAGCTTTGAGGTCAAAAGGGAGCCAGTCCCTGGGGAGCTCCTCAGTGCTTCAGTAAGGCAGTAATTAATTCAGCAGCCATTCCAGGGGGAGGGATAGTGGATTCACGTGGATGCCTTAGGTAAGCACAGCCTCAGTACAGTATGTTTCTTCTGAGACTGAAAATAATCAGAAGCAATTGGACTTTTTTTTTTTTTCTTAACTGCTGCATTTTTAGAAGGTGATTCATCTCTTGTCTGGGGTCTGGGCTACCTGAACAGCCCCAAGATCCCAGCAGCATTAGTCTTTTTGAGGATTCATTGTGCTCCATTGCAGCCTGAATAACTCATTACAAACAAGAGTCTGATGTGAGCAGCAGGAGAGCTGGGCAGGAGAAGCATTTTGTGCTTTGGAAGCTGAAGTACACACAGGCAGTGCCTTGTTACCTTTTCAGGGGCCTTACTCCTTCCACCCCACTCCTTCCCCATGGCAAGAGGCTCTGGCACCACTGGGTGTGAACCTTGTCTGGAGCAGTGGTGCCAGCAGGGACATTTCCCACCAGGGCTAAAGGATGGGAAATCCTAAACCATGGAGGATTCCCAGAAAGTGATGTGGATGATGAGGAGCTGAAGGTCTGAAACACAGCCTAGTGTGTGCTCCATCCACCCCAATCCATGTCCTCAAACATTGCACCTTGGGCACTGCCTCCAGGACTTCAGCCATATTCACTGGGTGCAGAAAATCCACATTAAAACCTGGCTATCCCTGTTGGCCAGAGTGTGTTTAACCCCAAAGCCACACTGGGAAAGAAGGGATTTTTCCAGGAGTGACCCCTCTCCTGCAGGGGTGCTTCAGCTGTGCTGTGCAACCCTCAGGGCTGTGGGGAGCTGTCCTTGCCAGGGGTGACAGCCACATGCAGCCAGCACTTCTGTCACTCTGCCTTCCCTGTCCTCACTGAACATGTGCTTTAGCAAGTTTGGAGCCTTTACAGGGAGGCAGCTTTGAATATGATCATTCCAGCAGACCATTGGAAACCCCAAACTGCTTTCTGTCACCTTTTCTGGCAGCTTTGAGCATTCCTGTGCTGCCATTAGCCAGGACAGAGGTCTGAGTGTTGTCCCTGCCCCATCTGGCATGCCCAGAGCTCACCCAGCAGGAATGTGTGCACGGTGCTGAGGTCTGGCAGATGCTGTTGCCTGTCTCAGACATAAATCCTGGGAGCTGTGCAAGTTGGAGAGAGGCTGAGAGAGCACGTGTGCCTGGGAGCAGAGCTGAGTAAATCATGCAGCTGAACAGCAGCTTCAGGTTTGATCCATCCTCAGGCACTGGGAGCTCTCCTGGTGCTTTCTGGGCATTCCTTGTGCTGTGGCTGATGTGGCTGGCCCAGGCTCAGTGGGCACACACAGAGATGTGGCACCTGGGTGGGTGAGTTTCCTGGTGCTGCATGCTTCAAATGTTATGGCAGGTATCCCAAACCTGGGCTCTGGAGCTTTGGGGAGAGCCTGGATGTTGGAATGAGCACAGAATCCCAGAATGGTTTGGCTTAGAAAGAGCCTTAAAGCTCATCCCATCCCACCCCTGCCATGAACAGGGACACCTTTCATTGTCCCAGGCTGCTCCAAGCCCTGTCCAGCCTGGCCTTGGGCACTGCCAGGGATGCAGGGGCAGCCCCAGCTGCTGTGGGCACCCTGTGCCAGGGCCTGCCCACCCTGCCAGGGAACAATTCCTCATTCCCAGTATCCCATCCATCCCTGCAGTGGGAAGCCATTAAGGGACCCCAGTATCCTGTGGGGGCCCTGTGAGTCCCAGCCCTCAGGAGCACAGCAATGCCCAGGAGGAGCAGCTTTAGCATCTCGGGTGGTGGGAAGTCTTGTTCTCAGCTGGCAGATGACTTAGCAGGGTTTGTCACTTCCTTGGGGACAGCTGCAGAGTATGAGGGCATAAATATGTCAGTGCAAGGCAGAAAGCACTGCAGTGTCCCCTCCACACCCCCCACTCCCCAAACTGTGATGCTTACCTAGTTGTGTGACTCATGTCATTTCTCTGCCTTATTTTGGTGTTTAATTTTAGTAAATTTGGCTTCCTAGTGGTGAGAGTGACATCCTCAGCTCACATAAACCCAAATTATGTCAAGACAGACATGTCAACACAAAATAGTTTAGAAGCCAGCCTGTCATCCCTGTGACTTCCCAAGGAGATGAGTGTGGAAGGTCCCTGGTGTGTCCTGTGCCACTCTTGGAGCAGCTCTGAGCTGAGACATCCCCAGAGCCCCCTGCCCTGGCCTGAGCCCCAGCAGGGCAGGGGGGATTGTGCCCCTCTGCCCCTCTCAGCTGAGACCCCAGCTCTGGGGCCAGCACAGGGGGGACCTGGAGCTGCTGGAGGAGCCCAGAGGAGGCTCCAGGATGAGCAGAGAGATGGAGCAGCTCTGCTGGGAGAGCTGGGATTGTTCACCTGGAGAGGAGGAGCTTTGGGTGACCTCACTGTGGCCTTGCAGGGCCTGAAGGAGCTGACAAAGAGAGGTGGAGAGAGACTTTGGACAAGGGATGGAGGGACAGGATAGGGTTAGATGGGATGTTGGGAGGGAATTCCTCCCTGGGAGGGTGGGCAGGCCCTGGCACAGGGTGCCCAGAGCAGCTGGGGCTGCTCCTGGATCCCTGGCAGTGCCCAAGGCTGGGTTGCAGGACCCTGGGATGGTGGGAAGTGTCCCTGCCCATGGCAGGGAGTGGCACTGGGTGGGCTGTAAGGAGCCTTCAGCCAAAGCACTCTGATTCTGTGATGATATGATAGATATCATATAAATCATACACATCTGCAGCATCTGTAGACAATCATTTTCCTTCCTGTCCCTGTGTACATACCAAGCCCTTCCCCAACCCTGCTGCTCTTTGAGACAGCTCAGAGCTCCCTGGTGCAGATCCTCCCTGCCTGGGCTTTGACCCATGGATGCTGGACATGGGCCAGGGCCTGAACTTCATCCTGTCACAACTTATGCATGGCTTTAGGCTTTAATCCTTCACATTCCACAACATGTTCCTGATGGCTTGGAGGCTGCAGCCCTTATTGATCCATCCCTTCTCTACAACAGCAACATATGGCATGTTTCCATGGCAATGGGTCCCCCTGAAGGGGCTTCCTTCCCTTCCTCACTTTATTGGTCTTTTTCCTTATTAAATCATCAGAGAGAAGTGCACACAGGAGAAGGGTCAATGTGTGGATCAATGGGCAGCAAACAAAGAGGAACTTTTCCATATTCATACAAGCAGGAGATTTCAGGAGATCAAACAATGCAGAATCACCAGGCCCTGAGGTGGCAGCTGATGCATAATTTATTCTGGGAATTCTGCAATCAATGCACATCCAACACCTTGGAGACCCCTGGGATTCAGCTGCAGGTGGGCAGGGACAGGGGAATCCACAAATGTTTGTGAGTGCAGTGGGGTGGGGCACAAAGAGAGGTTAACTCTGCCCTGTGCTGGCCCTGCAGCTGTGGCTCAGTGCTGCAAACACAATGGTGCTGGATTCTCTACCTGTGGAGGGTGTGGGGTGGGAGGCTCCTTCCTTCTCGTGGGGTTTGGTGAGCTCTTGGGATTTCTGCTGCTCAGAGTGACCCCAAGATATGCACAAGTCTCTTTTCCCAGCCTGGCAGTCAGGATTCCTCAGCTGTAGTTCTCAAGGTTGTTCATTGTTTCTTATCTATAAAATTCTTTCTCTGGCCTGCCAAGGTCCATTCAGCAGGTCAGACAGACACACTGACCACTCTCAGAGGCACTGTTGTCTTTTATACTAAAAACTACGTGTACATTATTTACCATAACTTCCCAATACCTATCAGCTATGTTAGACAGTGAGCTTCTACCTTAAACCAGTCCAAAAGTGCCAGCATCACCCAGAACATGGAGGCTAGGAAGAAGAAAGAAGAAGGACAGGGCATGCCCAAATTCCTCCATCTTGGGACCCCAAGTCCCCATTCTAAACCCCCAAAAATTTACTTCTCACCCAGTGACAAACTATTATCTACTTACTCTCTTGACTTGTAATTCTTCATATATAGGTGGTAATTTGCTGCATGGGTCATAATCAAAGTCACAGGCATCTTGGGCTCTGTGCCAAGGTCTCTGAGCCCCCTGGCAGGACAGCCAGAGGGATGTGCTGGGTTCTGACAGTGAGCCAGCCATGGAGTGAAACCTGCTTTGTCCAGTGGTGTGATCCAAAACTGTCTGAGCTTCTGTGGGGACAGGAGTCCTCTGGACATGGGGCTGACGGTGGCTGCACTGCCCTGCTTCCCTTCCCGAGGAATCCTGTAAACCTCCCAGTGAATCTGCACCATTCCATTCTCACATGGTGTCTCCAGCCCCTGCTGCAGTGAATTCCCACTGCAGGACAATTTATATCCGTGCTCACCTTGGTGGTGCTGTGAGAACAACAATAAATTGTCTGGGTTCAGTGTGTAAATGCTGTTCCTTTGGGCCTTCACACAGAGAGGGGATGAGCTTTCCTAGGAGTAGTACCATAAAAATTTCACTGCTTCTGCAGCTTGTTGCAGGGGAATTCTCCATGAGATATTAATAGCTGTGTCCAGGCAAGTGAGAAAATATTAATAATGCTGCTTTAGTCAGAAATGGGATGTGTGCTCTGTTGGCCTCCGTGCTCCAAATTTAGAGCCGGAACAAACCGAGTCTCTTGTGGCTATCTCTGGTTCTGGGAGAGAAATGAAATCTTGTTTATTTTTACTTTTCTGGGAAGATTGGCTTCTAAGTATAGATTTAAGATAGGCTTTAATTTGTTAGCTGGTAGCTGCAGGCAGGAAGGTAGCAGGAGCTGAGGACAGTGGGCATTGGCTCTGTGGGGTCAAAGCCACAGAGACTTTGTGCCATGGGTGTGGTTCAGAGTGACTGGGAATGAAAGTGCAGGAGCACCTTGGCTCTGGGTGCTCCAGTTTCTGTGCAGAGCCAGGACTGGGAGCAGGTGTTCATCAAATTGAAGGTAAATCCTGGGAAATGCTTATGCAGGTGCTGTGGAGCCCCTTGCAGGGCTAGGACCTCACAGATTGGATGGAGCCTCATTATCCCAGGATAGATGCAAGGCAGGCAACAGCACTCCAGCCTCCAGGAGCCTTTCTGCAAATGTGATGTGCTGAATCCTTGAAACTGAGCTTAGGATGTGAGCTCATCACCCTCAGAGGATCCCCCTCACAGCTGGGGTGCTGCAGTCCTGGCCATGGCACTTCAGTCCCATCCTCACTTCCCACTTGGCTGAAGGTGAGCACACTTCTGAGCAGGGCGGGCAGCATCCCTTCCCCTGCCTTTTCACATGCCTGAGCACCACTTCATGTGGGTGTGGTTGGTGACTGGTGCACTTGAGCACCAAGATAATGCAAAGTGAGCGGTTTTCTGAGGCAGGAAAGCAGCAAACACAAGGAAGTTGTTCCAGCAAAGTCGCTGAAGGTCAGGACTGTCTGTCTTGGCTGATTCATAAAGCCTCTTTCAAAGTGAGATGGAGGCCAGGGAAGTGTTTGTGTCTCAGTGATTGGAGTTTCTGTCAAGGACAGTCAGCAGCAGCTTCTGGGGGCTCCTCTGGCAGCTCCCTGGGCAGTGCTGAGTGTCCCCCATGTGGCTGTTCTCCCTCCCTGCAGAGCTCCCACAGGGGGAAGGTGTTGCCATCTCTCCTGAGGAAACAGTTGATGAAAGCATCCTGAGCGCTGAGCACTGAGCTGTTCCCTTGTTCAGGCAAACCCACTGCTTGGTGGATTGCCTTTGACATCAGCTCTGCTTTCCTGCTCCTCAGCTCTTCAGAATTCTCCAGCAAAATTTGCTGTCATGTGGATCCATAGGACAGCTTGGGCTGGAAGGGACCTTAAAGGTCATCCAGTGCCACCCCCTGCCATGGCCAGGGACCCCTTCCACTGTCCCAGGCTGCTCCAAGCCCCAGTGTCCAACCTGGCATTGGACACTCCAGGGATGCAGGGGCAGCCCCAGCTGCTCTGGGCACCCTGTGCCAGGGCCTCAGCACCTTCACAGGGAGGAATTCCTCCCCAATCTCCCATCCATCCCTGCCCTCTGGCAGTGGAAGCCATTCCCTGTGTCCTGTCCCTCCATCCCATGTCCCAGTCCCTCTCCAGCTCTCCTGGAGCCCCTTCAGGCGCTGGCAGGGGCTCTGAGCTCTCCTGGAGCCTTCTCTTGTCCAGGTGAGCACCCCCAGCTCTCCCAGCCCTCAGAGCATCTCCATGCCCCTCTGTGGGCTCTCTCCAGCAGCTCCACATCCTCCTGCTGTTGGGAACTGCAGGGCTGAGGCAGCTCTGCAGGTGGGGTCTCACCTGAGGGGGCAGGGGGGGTCAGCCCAGGCCAGGGGGGGATTCAGGGCTGGGTCATTCCCAGCTCTCACCCCCAGCACCCCCAGGTCCCTTTGGCCCAGGGCTGCTCTCAATCCCTTCATCCCCAGCCTGGACTGATCCCAGGGCTTGCCCAGCACCAGCCCTTGGCCTTCCAGGGTTTGCTGAGGCTCACCCAGAGCCACCTCTGCAGCCTGTCCAGGTCCCCCAGATGTCAGCAGCTCTCCATCCCTGCAGGCAGCCAGGCAGCAGTGGGTGCAGAGCAGAGGCAGCAGCTCAGGCTGACAGAGTGCCCTGTGTTGTGTGAGTTAAAGAAAGGGCAGCACTCACAATGTACCCACTGATAATTGCTTAAATCCATCAGTGCCTCAAACGTGGTGTTTGCAAATTGTCAGCTATTACTGCTGGAATAAAAATACCTCTAAGTGATGTGTATATTTATACTTTTACAGTAGAAAAGAGAAGAAATTTCCCCTTTGCTGCTACTGATCAAATTATAGATTATAGCATGGCTGGAAACCTCTCCTGAGTCTAGACAACCACATTTGCTGGGTGGTGCTTCTACCTCTGAATGAGTTTCTTTAATCTTTGGTATCTCATGGTCTATCTGTAATATAGGATGATAATACCTTCCTAATTATATCTGCTGGGATTTAATTAATGTTTGGACATTACTTTGAAAAATGTAGGATGTTGATTATTGTTTAATAATGTAGAGTTAGATTTAAAAATTAATCATAGAGAAGCAATGAAAATACTTCCTTGCTTGGACTGCAAATGCCATCTCCAAGTATTACATAAGCAATAGCTTCCTTAATTTTCCACTTACCAAAATCCATGTAATTATATTTTAAGGTAATAATATGAGCATATGTTCTAAACTTGAAACATGGTTTGGAATTGGGCACTGCTCAGAGGAGATTAGGTGAGCAATTATGTAGATTGAAGATAATCTAAGTCAAAGGCTAAGTGCAGACCTTGGAGAATGTCTTGCCTGGGGTGAAACTGCCAGCTGAATTCGATGGCAATTCAAAAGCACAGCAGCTTTAAGGAATCCAGATGCAAAGTTCTGCCAGGCCCACACCTGGTTTGTGCTGGGATCCCTCCCCATCAGCCACGTGCTGGTGTCACCATTGCCAGCCATCACTGTCACAGGCCTTGTGCTCCTGGCAGGGACTGAGCTCCATGGGACTCCTGTCCCATCCCGTGCAGCCAGCTGAGCCCCGTGGTGACCCAGGGAAGGGACATTCCCTGCCAGCTCCTGCTGCCACCTGGGAGGTGCTGTGGGTGCAGCCCTTTCCCAGCCAGCTTTTCCATGCCTGGGTTTGGTGCCCCTGAGTCCTGGAGCAGCTGGGAGACAGCAGGGCTGCAGGGGAAACAGGCATCCAGGAGATGGAGGCATCCAGGAGATGGAGAGATCCAGGAGATGGAGGCATCCAGGAGATGGAGAGATCCAGGAGATGCAGAGATCCAGGAGATGCAGAGATCCAGGAGATGGAGGCATCCAGGAGATGGAGAGATCCAGGAGATGCAGAGATCCAGGAGATGCAGGCATCCAGGAGATGGAGGCATCCAGGAGATGGAGAGATCCAGGAGATGGAGAGATCCAGGAGATGCAGGCATCCAGGAGATGGAGGCATCCAGGAGATGTAGGCATCCAGGGGATGCAGAGATCCAGGAGATGCAGAGATCCAGGAGATGCAGAGATCCAGGAGATGGAGGCATCCAGGAGATGGAGAGATCCAGGAGATGCAGAGATCCAGGAGATGCAGGCATCCAGGAGATGGAGAGATCCAGGGGATGCAGAGATCCAGGAGATGCAGAGATCCAGGAGATGCAGGCATCCAGGAGATGTAGGCATGTAGGAGATGCAGAGATCCAGGGAGAAGCAGAGATCCAGGAGATGGAGAGATCCAGGAGATGGAGAGATCCAGGAGATGTAGGCATGCAGGAGATGGAGGCATCCAGGAGATGGAGGCATCCAGGAGATGCAGAGGTCTAGGAGATGCAGAGATCCAGGAGATACAGAGATCCAGGAGATGCAGGCATCCAGGAGATGTAGGCATGTAGGAGATGCAGAGATCCAGAAGCAGAGATCCAGGAGATGCAGGCATGCAGGAGATGCAGAGATCCAGAAGCAGAGATCCAGGAGATGCAGGCATGCAGGAGATGGAGAGATGCAGGAAATGCAGGCATCCAGGAGAAGAAGGCATCCAGGAGAAGGAGGCATCCAGGAGAAGAAGGCATCCAGGGAAATCTGGAGGAGGCTGGGACCCAGCAGGCTGTCCTGTGCTGTCAGAATGCATGGTTAATTAGCAGTGCTCCCAGGGGCTTTAGTCAGGATGGCAGAGTATTTGCATAGAGCGGTCAGAAGGAATTAAAACTGTTTGTCTTTTCCTTGAGCTGGGTCCTTTCCCATTACACAGCACTCAGAATATTTTTGTAACTTGTTTGACTCTTTTTCTGGTGAGTATTCATGGCAAAGAAGTTTCCAAGTGCACAGGTCTTTGAGTAAACTCTCTATAAATAAATTAATTCCTCCCACAAGGGAATTGCTGGACTCAGAGCTGGTTAAATGTCCTTTAGTGTGTTCAGGAGCAGTGAATCACCCTGTTCCTCCCTTTATCTCTAGGGCAGAGCAAAGTCTGTGACTCTCCAGTAGAAGCAGCCTGCTCCTATCTGGGAGAAGTGATGCTCCCAGAGGCAGGGAGGGATCTCCTCCTGCTTTTTCTCTTGCTCTCTCTGTTCAGCTGTCTCTGTGAATGGCTGTTCCTGGAGTAAACTTTGCTCCCACTGGGGCTCCAGGCACCCTGACCTCCCCTAATGGCACTGACATCTTTTCTGAAAAATTCCTTTGCCAGGATTTCTTCTCCTGGAAAGCTGGGAAGCTTCAGCTTCTCCCTGTTTTGCTCCTCTGGAATGTGATTTGGAGAATTATTTACCCAGCATGTGAATTGTTTTTGATTAATGACCAATCCCAGTCCAGCTGTGTCAGGACCTTGGTCAGTCACAGGTTTTTTATTATCATTCTTGTCTAGCCTTCTAATTTATCCTTTCTCTTTCTTTAGCATAGTTTTAGTATATAATTTTCTTTTAATATAATATAATAAAATAAATCAACCCTCTGAGAACTTAGAATCAATTCTCATCTCTCACCTCGTCCTAAAACCAACACCACCACAACAATTAATGACCACACCCTAAAGCTCTTTCCAAAGGTGATTCCTGTTTCCATCCCCAGAGCCCTCCTGGGAGCTGCAGCGCGCCCTCTTCCCAGCCAGGCCACCTGATCCAGCGTGCATTCCAGAGCCACGAAAGGCAGCTGCCACTCCGGAGAGAAGCGCAGGTTTCCAGCAGCTCAGGAGGGATTTAGGAGCACTTGCTCCCCCACCAGGCAGGGATGGAGGTTCCGGGTGGGACTCAGTAGGTGGCACTCTCCTTCTGGAGTCAGCACCGAGCCTTGGGACACAGCTGGCCTTGGCTTTGGGCTTGCTGTGAGCAAGCTGTGCTCATTAAAGAGCTGTTCTTGGGGGGTCAGCAGGGCTGGCCGCGGCCTGGGAGCTCAGTTCCAGTGCTGGGGACAATCTCCTGGCCCCTGGCACTGCCAGGCAGGTGCATTGTTATTTGTGCTTCAGCCCAGAGCTGGCTGCCCTTCAGCAGGAGCTGAAAACCCCAAAAAGCTTTGTTAATTTAGAGATGAGGCCACTCAAGGCCATTTTCTCTGGACTATGCAAGCACTGTGGAGCCAGAACAGAAGTTCAGAAGCCACAAATGCCCAGAGTTTCAGTGCTGTTGTGACCCAGTGATGCTGCTGAGTCTCTCACCTCTGGGATTCACTGCTTTCTCTCCAATTCCTCACTTCCTGAGCTCATGCTCTAGAATTGCCCATGCTGCACCATGGAATGAAAAAGGAAATTTCATTTAATTGTAAAGAATGACTTCCAAAAGCAATATTCCCAGCCTGCTGTCACAGTGTGCTCTGGGCAGAGCAGAAAGATGGTCCAGCATTCCAAACCCACAAACCCATCCCTACAGAGTGTACAGGCTGTCACATCAGCTGAGTGACACAGCAGTGCTTAAGGAGCACATATTCCTGAAGTGTCTGTGCCACAACAATTCTTAGATACATTCTGTTTAAATAATGTATTGGGAATTAAGAGATCTGAGGTAGTGGTGCATGTTAAAATGTGATTTTCAGATCCAAGGAGTGTGCAGAGAGTAGGATGGAGTATAAAAACCAAGGGTGTTTGAACAAGACATCTGGTTTATATAGTGCTGCCTGTTCCCTGTGCTCTGAACTGCTCAGTTGCACTGAGTCAACTGTAATAAAACAATACATTCATATTTATTAATTTTTTATGTAGGCTTTTGGAAACAGGAAAAGAAGTGAGAAGAAGACAGGATATCAGACATCCCAGAGATGCATCTCTGTTAGGCTCTTTTGCAAGCCATACCAATGGCTTCACATCTGCTTAGGCTCAAAAATCAGATTCAGGTCCTAAGCCTTGCTTAGCCTCAGCCTTCCATGGACAAACCCCACGCTCCTCACTTTGCCATGTGGCTCCTCTGTGTGCAAGGCAGGGATAATAACTCTGCCTCTCCTGGGTGCAGCAGAGCCAATTTCATCACTGTCAGCTCCCTGGAATTCCCTGGGTGAAAGGAACAACAGAAATCCAGAAAACATGGGTTATTAATAGCTGGTGCTTGCCCTTACATACATCACATGCACTGTTAGTCATTGTGGCCAGTAATTTACAGGGAGGGGAAAGATGTTCCTGGGAGCAAATGCAAAATGACACTTGGATGGTATCAGACCTCTGAGGTGTTGCAGGCCCAGAGAGTCTAATTAAGTCTAAATGCACTGATGCCACCCTGAGCAGATCCTGCTTCCTATGTGGGTGAAATGAAAATGTGCAGGAGCTCTGCAAATCTTTAACAGGAGAATTTTAACTGCCAGGCAGTTCACGTTGGAAAGGCAGGTGCTGGACTTGGTGTGCAGGAGAAATTCTTGGTGGGTTCCAGCTTTTTCTGCCTCCTTCACAGAGCCCCAAGGTTGTCTCCTGTCTGACACCTTTATTAGAGGGATCACTGCATACAGAAGTTTCCCTTCCCTGGTTTTAAGTGCTGGCTTTAAAGGTCAGAGCTGAGGGGCCATGCCAATAATGGAGTCAGCAGTGCAGCCCTGAGGAGAGCTGTGCTGTAAGGCACACGTGGCACTGGGGCTCAGCACTGACTCCTGTGCACACCCTGTTGCTCCAGGGCAGCCCAGGGACAGCAGGCTGGGAGCTCAGGAACTGCTGCAAGTGAGGATGCAGGACAGCTGAGCACACTGGACAGGGAGAGGCTGGGCTGGCAGGGGCTGCTGCAGTCAGGGGAAAGCATTTCAAACATTTCACTGGCCTTGTGTGTGTGCAAAACATCTTCCTTGAGCTGGGAGCCATCCTGCCACTGCTGGCCATGTCCCCAAGTGTAGAAATCACCACCCAGCCTAAAAAAAGAGGCACAAAAATGCAAAGATCTCAGAAGAAAGGCACTTACCTTCCCAGCACTGCAAACCTGGCCGTGCCAGGCTCATGCCATTAATTTGAAACTTGAGAAAACTCATTTTCTTTGGGCCTATCTCCTTGTGTATTCCCTAAGGGAAATGAAGGATGGCTGGGAGGTTATTTATTTTCAGTAATAATGCACAAACTGCTTCCAGACTTCCTGCTATTGTGTGATTATCCAGATTAATTGCCTGGGAAAGCTGCAGCATCATCTCAGGCCCTTATTAAGGAAGCTCACAGCACGGATTTATATTAATGCATATTGCTGGGTGCCACAGCCTTGCTCTTGGAGGCAGATGGACAAATCCCACTGCTGAGTGCTGCCAGCAGCCCTGGACCTGCAGGCTGAGGGGGGATTGCTGGCACCTTGAGAGCCAGGAGGAGAGAGCTGAGGTCATTTTTAGAAAGCTCGTTAGTGAATACCTTTGCTTATTCTAAAATCAGTTCCCATCAGCCTCTGCTGAATGATTGTGAGAATTGCTGGGATGCTGCTGGCTGCTGACCCTGCCTGTACATGGGCAAGGGCTGGAATCTTAAAGATGCTTTTAGGTGCTTTAAAGTGTTCTTACCAGGGAGAGAGGCTCTAGACAGAGAAGGCTTTTAAGGTATATTCTGCCCTTTTGGTTTCCCTGCTGAGAGTTTAACAAACCATGTAGTTGCCTTGCTCTGAAAATCCTGTTCTGCAGCTGCTCAGCCTGGTCCAGGTTCCAGCCAAACAGCCACTAACCAAGGTAGAGCTTGAGGGCTTTTAAAGCAAGTCCAGCTCTCCTGAAACATCTCAGGGATTTTGGCTGTAGAGAGTTAGACAGAGGAGCAGCATGTGCACATCCTTCAGCAGCCCAACACTTCCCTCTGATAAATCAGTGTCAGTGCAGGGTCACACTGATGCTCTCACTGCTGTTGAGGTGATTGCTCATCTCCTGTGACAAAGGGGTGATGATTGTATTAATAACTAATGATATTAGAGTAGCTGTAACTAATATTGTATTAATAACTAATGATATTAGAGTAGCTGACCCATAGTGCACAATGTAGGGTGCAGTGTGAGCCCACAGTGCATCAGCATCTGCATGTGACACATGAGGAGAGCACTGGAGCACCATTGTGCTGGGCAGTGAGGCTCCTCAGCAAGCTCTGACACTGGGAAGGGTTTTAGTCCTCACTCTGGGGGAGCTAGCACCACATTGTCTGACTGTGCATCTGTGGGAAGTCTTTAACAAATCCCAATGGTATAAATTAGGGGTTCTACTCAGCCTGTGTGTGCCTTCAAAACAAAGCTGAGTGTTACAGTAAGGGCCACTGGATAGCACTGAGCTACCACTGGAGTGAAGATGGTAGAGCTTCCTGGAGATTGTGCCTCATGGAACAGGAGTTAAATGCTGGTGTTACTGTCCTTAGAAATGGAATAGGCATCTCCAGGCATGTGACTCCAGGCTTTATTGATTGTTTGTGTACGCCTGTAGAGCGTGGGCTGAACTCCTGGAGTCCAGCTTGGCAGGACTCTGAACTGAAGGCTGAGCACAGGCTCCAGTTCCATCCTGATCCCAGAGCTGTCAGTGCTGGCTGCTTCTAGAGCAGGATCAGCCAGCAGGAGCACAGCCTGGTGGTTTAACCCCACATGGCTTTATTGACACACAGACTCTGAGGCCTCCCCAGTCCTCCTCTCCTTACCCAGCGGTCCCTGTAGTAACCACAGGTTTCTCAGTCTCTCCCCAGGCAGCTCCCAGGTCCCAGGAAGGTGTTCAAGCAGGCATGCCCAGCCCTGGCTCAGCTCCTTTGTGAGCCCTGGAAGGCAGAGCAGGAGAGTTCCTCTGATATTAATTAGTCAATTAGCAGCTTGTGCAGTGTGCTCAGGCGCAGCAGCAGAGCGCGGGGGATGTCTGACAGCAGAGATGGATGAGTTCATCAGTGCAGCTGACCTGGGCTCCCCCACCTCCTGCTCTGGGCCTGATCTCACATGTCTCTGTCTTGCTGTCCAGGTTTTACTGGGATCTCACCATGCTGCTGCTGATGGTAGGGAACCTGATCATCATCCCCGTGGGCATCACTTTCTTCAAGGACGAAAACACCACCCCGTGGATTGTCTTCAACGTGGTTTCGGACACGTTCTTCCTCATCGACCTTGTCCTCAACTTCCGGACAGGCATCGTGGTGGAGGACAACACCGAGATCATCCTGGACCCGCAGAGGATCAAGATGAAGTACCTGAAGAGCTGGTTTGTGGTGGATTTTATCTCCTCCATCCCCGTGGACTACATCTTCCTGATCGTGGAGACGCGCATCGACTCCGAGGTGTACAAGACGGCGCGGGCGCTGCGCATCGTGCGCTTCACCAAGATCCTGAGCCTGCTGCGCCTGCTGCGCCTCTCCCGCCTCATCCGCTACATCCACCAGTGGGAGGAGGTGAG
The DNA here is from genome assembly GCF_037042795.1 of Molothrus aeneus. NCBI lineage: Eukaryota > Metazoa > Chordata > Aves > Passeriformes > Icteridae > Molothrus > Molothrus aeneus. Next base: position 2,988,575 of record NC_089658.1, on the reverse strand, counting down.
ACAGCCCTGTCTGCCAGCTCTGCCCTCCCACAGCTGCTTTCCTTGAATGCCCCTTCTCCTTCCTGCCCCTTGTGTCAGGGCTCGATGCTTTGTTGGAGCGAATTCCCGAGGGAATTCTGCAGGTTGTTGGTGCTGTGGGCTCTGGGATCGGCATCCACATGGATGATGCTGGGTGGGCTGGCAGGAGGGTGGGCACAGGTGGGCCCCTTGCAGGAACTGTGGAGCTGGTGAGCAGAGCAATCAGCCAGACAGCAAGGGCTTGCCCTCTCAGTGCCCCCAAAGGTCCAGGAGCAGCTCTGAGGAAAGGGCTGGAGACAGCTGATTTGCAGAACCTGTGGCATCTGTTTGCCATCTGCTGCTTCTCTGTGCTTATCTCTTGAATGAAGAGATAAGCATGGGCATGTGTTAGAGCCCTCTTGCTTTCTATATTCTCTGACACTGTGCTAAGGGAAAAAGGAAGGAAGAGCAATCTGCAGTCAAAGGTCTGGTGAAAAGCAAGATCCCCACAAGCCCAGGACCCTGTGCTGCTCCCAGGGGGAATTCCAGGTGCAGGGTGAGTTGTCAGGAATAATGTGGGTGAAGCCACAACCTTGCAAGTAGCTTGAAAATCAGCTGTTTTTCTCCTGTCTCCGTGCTCTCCAAAGCAGAGAGAAAAGCTCCCTGCATCTCTCTCCACATGTCAGGAGCATATTTTCAGGCCAAGGAAAGCTGGTCAGGGCAATTTCATCTTCGTCCCCATACTTTGTGTTGTGCTTTGGAGCAGAGCCTGCTGCAGAGCATGATCTAATGCAGGGCATGCTCCTGGTAATGTGAAGGGGAAGCAGCCATGCAAGTCATGGCTCGATTGCAGCGAGCTGTCACAACACTAATTCATGACAGAGCTGAGCCCTTCCCTCCTCCAAGCAGCCCACACTCACAGGGAGAGGGAGCACTGGGGCATGCTTCACAAATCTCAGGCTTCATCCTTGTGGTGTTACCATTTGTGAGGGCTTCACTTAGAGCAGAGCAGAGCCTCGTTGAGCTCTGGGATGACACTGGACAGGTGCTGAGGAGAGGCAGCCCCAGCCCTCAGGTTTATAATTCATATTCATTCACTCTGTGGTGCAGGCAGGAGTGCACAGAGAGGTGAACAAAGCACAAGTGTCCTTCTGGGGTGACTCGGTGAGTCAGGGGCTGAGCAGGCACTGACATCTCCAGGTGTGCTGGCCTGTCCCATGGTTGCTTGGTTCCCTCTCCTCTAATCCGAGCAGCTCAGCAGAGGTGAGGTGGTGGCTCAGGCACTCCACAGACTCACAGGCACCCACAGCAGTGCACAGCTCCCTGCTTGCTTCCCTCTGCTCCTTGACTTCCCTTCCAGGAGGTGCTTGAAGAGAACTGAAGTGTATTTGCTATTTTGTACTGAACTTGTTTTGAAAATGACAAGGCAGGAGCAGATCAGTGTTTTTCCCTCTCTCACTTCTTGTAGCTTGACCGAGCATCCATTCCCAGCTTCTGTCTCTGATGCCATTCCAGGGATGCTGTTCCTGTGCTGCTGTCCTAGGCCCTGGCACAGCACAGCTGGGTGCCCTCTGGGGCACAGGCTCCCCAGGGTGGGGCAGGGCTGCCAGGGCAGGGCAGGGCTGGTGCTGGTTGCACTTTGGGACTGCAATGCAGACTCTGTGTGCACTGCAGAGCCCAAGCAGCAAACAGCATGGGCTGTGTCAGACTGGGCTCGGCCCAGGCTGCAGTTCCTGGAGAGAGTTTGACACTGGGAGCTTCTCCAGCTTCACAGCAGGGAGGGAGGCAGGGGGAAGGGGTGATCCCCTGTCATTGGTGCAGTGCCTGCCACAAAGCAGAGGGGAGACAGGGAGGGGGAGTGCTGCTTCATCCTTGCGTGGGAGTTGTGCTCCTGCAGCCACGCTGGCAGCTCTCTTCCTCTGAAGTGCCTACAGATGATGCCTGTCTGAAAGGCCACGTTCATCTTTCCTCCCTGCACCCATCAGTGCTGATCTGCCAGGGCAGAGCAGTGCTGGACAGACTTACTCTGGTGTGCAAGAGGGAGGAGGACCTGGGAGAGGGGGTGCTGCAGGTCTGGTCCCTGTGGTCCCCCCCTCCTATCCATGCCTCATCAGCTGGCAGTGTCTCTGTAGCTCTTTGCTTCTGAGCAGATCAGCTGGAAGGGGATGTGAGCAGGGTGTGCAGGGCCTCTGCAGAGGAGTGTGTGCCCTAGGGGAGCGTGTGCAGGGCAGAGCTGCACGGCCAGAGAGGGATCCCATGGCACTGTGTGAGGGCAGGGCACCCCTCACTGCACTGAGCTGGGGCAGTCCCTGCCCGTGGAGGCAGGGGCAGCACACACAGCGCCCTCCTCACTCAGCTCCTTGTGTTGCTGGGGCGAGGGCAGGGATCAGGGGGCACTTCCCAAGCTGCCAGCAGCCTCTCCCTTCATTCCCCTGCAATTGTCCATGCTCTGCATGAATTTATCTCCGAGGCTGCAGTGAGCAGGAGCAGCCTTCTCCAGGGCTGCAGTGCTGTAAAGCAGCCAGGCTCTCATCTGTTCCACATCAGTGCTGCTCAGGACTCTCTGGGCTCCAGAGCTGGGGCTGCAAGTCCCTGCAGCCTCTGCCATCCTCCCCAGATCCCAGAGAGGTGCTCTGGGGATACAGCTGGGCAAACAACCTGAAGAGAAAAAGAAGGCAAAAGGCAAGAAAAACAATCTAAGGCACTCGTGTTCACTGGAGTATGAAAATAAGCTTAATTCCAAATGTAGCAGTTTCATTTGCATGATGCATTTTGCATGAGTGGTCCCACGAATGAATTTACCAGAAGGGCAGAGTATAAATAGAATCTTTCTGAAGTGTCTGCCGTGTCTCCCCTGCAGTTGGGAGCTTGATTGCAGTGTAGGCAGCTGCACTCCCACTGGCTGGGCTCTGGCTTGCCTCAAATCTCTATCACCAGCCCCAGTGGTGTTCCCTGGAGTTCCCCAGGCCAGGAGCACAGGTCAGAGCAAACAGGGCTGCTCCAGCCAGGCCTTGTTCTACCCCAGAGAAACTCTTGTTATCTCAGCCTTTCTTTGGGGTACCCAGCTTGGTCAAGGTTCCTGTACCTGCAGCACATGGTCCCAGGGCCAGGTGTCCCACTGTCCCACTGTCCCATTGTCCCACTGTCCCACTGTCCCAGGGTTAGGGAGTTGGGTCTCCCCACTGCTGAGCTGAGAGTGTCCAGGGAAAGGAGATCCAAACATGAACATCCTACAGACCTCATCCTACAGACAGAAAAACAGCAGAAACACCATGGAACCCATGGATTCAATCAGGATGAACCATCCAGGTCAGACTGGGAGTCAAAATCCCCTCAATTTTCTGAGCTTTCCCTGTTGTATGCACAGCATCTACCCTGTGGTTGGTGCTGGGGTACAGAAATCTGTATTCAATATCAAACTATTTTGACTTAGGAACATTCATTGGAACAACAGCACAATCCTGCTCCTATAAATCTGTTTCCAAATAGTACACAGGGCAAGTTAACCAAAATGTTTTGATTGCAGACTCTGTGGGAGGGACTGTGATGGGAAGGAAAGGAACTATCTGGGTTTGATATATATCAAAATGGCAATACTATCATAAGTGAGGATTTTTCAGATTTTTTTCAGGAAGAAAAATACATCTTTTGGTTTCTGCAGCTGAAACCTGAAGCAAAGGACAATTTGATGATTTTCAGGCTATTATGTTATTGAAACCTTGCAAACTTGCCTGAGTGCTGTCCTTTTCTTCCCTCGAGTTTCTATATTACAGAGAAGCTTTAGGAGGGAGGGAATGCATCCTCTCAGGTCCCAGTGACAGCTCCCAGTAACAGCTGGGCACGGATCAGACCCTCTGAAAGATGATGTCACTTTTCAGAAGCTTCAGCTGTTTAGAGAAAGGACCCAAAGCTGGAGGGCCTGTGTGGAAGGACCAGGAAAGGGCTTCCAGAGGCCAGGAGAATATGGCTCCCAAGTGATTCTCCTTGATTTGCTAATTCCCTTTGTTTCTCTGACCCATCTGTAGCCTTTCCTAAATGCAAGTACAATAACGTGGCTGGAGGCCTGGGGTATCATTGTCACCCCTAATAATGAAGAGATGGGACTATTTTGGGGTTAAGAACTATTTATGGCTTAGATAAACATCAGTCTCAGGGGCTGTGAGATTTTAGAGGGGCAAGCAGCTGGCCACAGCTCAAAGTAGTCACAAGTTCTTTGTTACAAGGCAATACAGAACTTTCTAAGCCAATGAATAGATGCCACAAGGTTTATTTTGCTTTTCTAACCCATCACCTTTACTTACATCTGCTGCACTGTGGGTACTTTTACCCAATAGGCTTCTGTCTCACTTGCACATAAATGCTTCTGTTATAACTTCTAAACTCTCAAGGTTGTGAGCTCAATCCTCACACAGGGCACTAATTTGTTGGATTAAGCCCTTTTCTGACCCAGAGATGGGGCAGCTGAGAGGTGTTTTATAAACTTCTATTCCATTTTCAGTCTCATGAGAAGGGTGGGACAATAGAGATGTTATAATTCACACCACCACAATCAGAAGCCAACTATTTCCTAATTACATTGTAAGTGTTTCTGGGCCTATCAGCTTTTGTCACACCATGCTGGAAATGCTTTAAAGCCAATACTCTAAAATGCATCTTTCATCTTTCTATTTCTCCAAAGTATCTGGTTTTACCTGCAAGGCCATCCTTTGAAACTTGTTTCTGGTTCCATTTCTCTCTCCACAATGTCTGTCCTATTCCATGGCATTTCTCAGTCAGCATTTCTTCTCTCAGGGTGTGCATACAGATATGTGAGACTTCTGTCAGGCTGTGAGAATTCTCTCTCTACAAATCCATTTCCCACATCAGTTTATTCCATACAACCACACCCCTACATTAGAAACCCTTCACCATTTATCAATGCAGTTTCTCACTTATTTAAAGCATATTCTTACAGCTATAGAAACATAAGTTTATGATTTTTCTGTTTAATGTCTGTGTATTGTATTTTTACATCAATCCAAGCTTCTCCCAAGGCTGCAAATCAAACCCTTCAGTGTCTGTGGAAGTTTCTGCTTTTCTGATTCCCACACAGGGGAGTGGGATGGGATCTTTGGCCAAATCTGTAAGTGGATCCTGGGAGGGGAGGAGCTGGGCAGTGACTGTTCCCAGCACAGCAGGGTCCTGTGGCACAGGCAGCTCCAAGGGGCTGAGCAGATCCTTTCTTAAGAGGATTTGCAATTCTGTCCCATTAAACAGCAAGGCAGGCCCAGGAGAGCAACTCATCAAAACCTGTGGCCAGGCTTGGGTAAAATCAGACTCAACAAACACCAGCAGTGTGGCCAGGAAGGGGACTGGGGGCTGGGCTTCTTCCTAATTTCCATTACCTCATTTCTGAAGCCTTATTAAGCACTTTCTTTAATGTGCTTGCAGGAACTTATTAAAACCATAATGCAAGATACAGGAATTTCATTCTCACTGCACAAAGTGACCCCAAACTTGAGCCATCTTTTCCTCTCAGAGAAAATCCTGGCTGCACTGAAACAAATGGCAAAACCCTCTTGTTGGAATATCAGGCAGAGGTTTTTCATTATTGTACCACAGCCTCTCACATGGAACTGTTGTCACTTGTGCAGCCCAAGTGGAGAGAGAGCAGACAGCACAAGGACATGGATGTTCTTTATTCTGTACATTGAATTTTCCCTCTCCTGCCCATGGGCATCCCCTGCTCCATCCCCTGCCCTGTGCCAGGAGAAACACACCCAGAAAAGTTTTTTTGGAGGAGTTGTTCTTTGGCAGGAAGTTCTACTGCTCTAATGGAAATTCAGCTCCCCACCTGGGCCCTGGGAATACAGTTTCAAAGAGAATATCATCAAAAATGGCTTCTAATGAATTATAAGGAGCCAGGCAAATATTTGAATAGCTGTGCAGCCACGGGGCTTGCCATGAAAAGGAAAAAGCTTTTCTTTTTTCTACACTCACCTCCTGGCAGGGCTTAATGGGTCCTGTGTCAACAGCAGGGTGTGAGCAGGGAATGCCTGCTCTGGGCTTTGGGATTGGGGCACAGTGTCTGTCTGTCTGTCTGTCTGTCTGTAGGATACCTGCTCTGGGCTTTGGGATTAGGGCACAGTGTCTGTCTGTCTGTCCGTCTGTAGGAATACCTGGTTTGGAGTTTGGGATTAGGGCACAGTGTCTGTCTGTCTGTCTGTCTGTCTGTAGGAATACCTGGTTTGGAGTTTGGGATTAGGGCACAGTGTCTGTCTGTCTGTCTGTCTGTCCGTAGGAATACCTGGTTTGGGCTTTGGGATAGGGCACAGTGTCTGTCTGTAGGATACCTGGTTTGGGGTTTGGGATTAGGGCACAGTGTCTGTCTGTCTGTCTGTCTGTCTGTAGCAATACCTGGTTTGGGGTTTGGGATTAGGGCACAGAGTGTCTGTCTGTCTGTAGCAATACCTGGTTTGGGGTTTGGGATTAGGGCACAGTGTCTGTCTCTCTGTCTGTCTATAGCAATACCTGCTCTGGGGTTTGGGATTAGGGCACAGAGCTGTCTGTCTGTAGGATACCTGCTCTGGGGTTTGGGATTAGGGCAGAGAGTGAGCTGTCTGTCTGTCTGTAGGATACCTGGTTTGGGATTAGGGCACAGTGTCTGTCTGTCTGTAGGATACCTGCTCTGGGGTTTGGAATTAAGGCACACAGTATCTGCCTGTAGGAGTATCTGCTGTGGGGTTTGATATTAGGGCACAGAGCTGTGTGTCTGTAGGAATACCTGGTTTGATATTAGGGCACAGAGCTGTGTGTCTCTAGGAATACCTGGTTTGATATTAGGGCCCAGAGCTGTGTGTCTGTAGGATACCTGCTCTGGCATTAGGGCCCAGAGCTGTGTGTCTGTAGGATACCTGCTTTGGCATTAGGGCACAGAGCTGTGTGTCTGTAGGATACCTGCTCTGGCATTAGGGCCCAGAGCTGTGTGTCTGTAGGATACCTGCTCTGGCCTTAGGGCACAGAGCTGTGTGTCTGTAGGATACCTGCTCTGGCATTAGGGCCCAGAGCTGTGTGTCTGTAGGATACCTGCTCTGGCCTTAGGGCACAGAGCCATCTGTGGGGCAGGAGCTCAGAGCCAGGCTGTGGCAGTGGGAGCCATTTGCTGTCTCAGGGATGCTTTGCCCTGGTGTGTCCTCAGCACAGGGGTGCCCGTGTGGCAGAACCAGCTGGGCACTGCCCTGGGCAGAGCAGTGGGGTTGGTTGAAGCCTCCCTCCTGCAGGGCAGTGCCCAGTGACAGGGGTGAGCAGGGCAATGACAGGGTGCTGCTGTGCCCAGCTCTGTCAGGGGTGCCAGGGTCCCTCAGTCTGCCCTTTCCTGCTGGCTGGGGCTGTGCAGGGTTCCTAGAGCCACAGGGGAGCTCTCATCCCCTGTGCCCTGCCAGCACCAGCTGCCTCAGCTCCGTGCCCACATCGTGCTGTGCCCACATCGTGCCAGCTGCCTGGCATTTGCCTCGGGCCATTGTGTTTGGAGCCTTCATTATCACTGCTGTGCTACAATAACAGAGGGATGTGCTGCAGCCTGGCACCAGGGCTCCTCCTGCCACTGTCACTTCCCAAGGTTTGATGGAGATTTACTGATGGGGTTTGTTCCAGCTGCAGCCCTGCAGGAGCCCGGGCCCAGCCTGCCCTGGGGCTGGCACACAGGGCACAGCTGAGGAGCTGTCACCTACCCTGAGTCACACAGTAGGCACAGGACTGTGTTGGGAGGGCTCTGGAATATCCGCAGGGAGGAAACCCCAGAGCCCCTCTGGGCTCTGCTCAGGGCTGGGCACTGCCCAGGGCAGCAGCTCTGCCTCCTGGGCAGGGGCAGCTCCTGGGCTCAGTCCCTGCCTGTGGCTCTGGGGCCATTGCTGGGCCTGGAGCAGAGCCTGGGGCTGCTCTGCCCCTCCCTGCACCCAGGGACAGACAGGGACACCCAGGGACACTGAGGGATACCCTGGGACACCCAGGGACAGGCAGTACCATCCAGGGACACCCAGGGACACCTAGGGACACTGAGGGATACCCAGGGACACCCAGGGCTGAGGGCCCCTCTCAGCTGGGGCTCCTCTCCAGGCTGAACAGCCCCAGCCCCCTCAGCCTCTCCTTGGCAGGGAGATGCTCCAGGCCCTTCCTCATCTCTGCAGCCTCTGGAGCTCCGTGTCCCTGTTGTCCTGAGGAGCCCAGAGCTGGACACAGCCCTCCAGGGTGAGCAGAGGGCAGCAGCTTTTGTGAGCTGTGTTTGTAACAGGGACAGGGGGCTGCATTCCAGTTAAAGGGAGCTTCTAAATCACAGCCCATGCTGTGAGCTCAGGAAGCAGCAAGGGCAGTGCCCATTCCCTGAAGTGTGTGGGAGCACAGATTTCCCCCTCAGAAGGAGCACTGTGAAGAGCTCTGGAAGGGCTGCACCCTCCCTGGAGCAGGAACTGAGCACCCCAGAGCGTGTCTGTGCCCCCAGCCCTCACATCATCTGTGATAGCCACACAGACAGCTGGGGACAGCTGAGGCAGCTTTTGAACCTTCCACAGAGAGATTCCTGTCACCACTTGGGCTCCTGATCCAATGCCAGCTCTGTTTTGTCCCTCAGAGTCGTGTTCTGCCAGGCTCAGCCCAGACTTGGAGGCCAGTTTGTCTAAGGCACATCAGCCCTGGCAAGTGGGTGCAGATGAATGGCTCCTCTTCAAAGCCTCTTCCAGGAAGGCATTATTGATTGCATTCAAAGCAAGTGGGAACTTTAATGAGACAGCCAGAGAGAGCAGCATTTCCCTGCCTCCCTGGCTGGGTTCAGCAAGGCAGGGCTGGAGAGGAACGTGCCAGATCTGAGTTGTGTCAATGAGGAAGGAGCTTGGCCCACATAGCACCATGGCCAAAAACCAAATTGGTTGGTGGAGGAGAAGGGGATTTTGAGCAGCAGAAACTTAGAAACCCCCAGCCCTGAGCTCAGCTTTGGTTTTGACCCACTTTTCTCCTTGCCAGGAATGTGGCAATGGAAGAAAACAGCAGTGTGAGGTGAAGGAAGGAGAAATCTTTCTTGGGAAGGACAAGAGCCAGGCCCAGAGAGGTGTTGTGAGGGTTTAATGGGCAGCAGCCTCATTGATGAAGTTATTTTCTGAGCCCTGCTGTGAAAAGAGCTGTTTGGGAGACAGTTTCAGGACATGCAATTATCCAGTTTGCCAGCTTAATGCATTCAACTTAACCTCATTTTTATGAAGCAGAAATCAATGGGGTAACTTTTTCAGGGCTAAGAGATGACATTTTATTCTTGCTTCTCTCATAAGGAGGCATATTTTTAAGCTTCATTTTCTGCTGTAACTCCTCCCTCTCCACTTTTGCTTAAGCAGGAATACTCCAAGGGCTAGAGGAAAGAGTGAGGCAATTTCCACATTCCCAGAGTCACGTTAGAATGGAAAATATTTCTGAAATCTCTTTGCAATGCATGGAATCATTTTCCTTCTTGGAAAAGGACTTGGAAATGCATTTAGAACTTCAATACAAGCACATTTTCATGAATTCCATCCAAGCACCACTTCACCTGGGAAGGATTCTGACAGTGCTGATCTTCCCCCCAGTTTTTCACTCCAAGGAGTGCATGGCCCTGTTCTCTGTTGTGCCAGTGCCTCTCACCCTCTCTGCTCCCACCTGGGCAGGAGTATTTTAGTCTCAGGTTTCTGTGGCTGAGATGACCCCCAAGGTATTAGAAAGTTTTTTTTTTCCCAGCCCCGTGACTGAAGAAGTCAAGATTTGTAGTTCTGCTTCTCAGGGTTGTTTATTTTCTCTTATCTGTTCCATTCTTTCTCTGACCTGCTGAGATCTGTCCAGCAGGTTGGGTTGTGGCACAGTCCCTGCCCTTGGGGTGGTGTTGGCTTTTTATACTAAGAACTACCTGTACTTTATTTACAATGATTTTCCAATACCTATCACCTATGTTAGACACTCTGTCTTTATTCTCAACCAATCCAAAAGTGTCACCATCCCATCAGAAGATGGAGGACAAGAAGAAGGAGAAGAAGGACAGGATATGGCCAGATTCCTTCATCTTGCTTCTTGAACCCCCATTCTAAAACCCCAAAATTCTACTTTTTCACCCTGTGATAAATCAACTATCATTCTACTCAAACTCTTGTGGCTTGTAAATCTCACACAAAGTTGGTGATGGTTTCCATGGACTAAAATCCAAGGCACAGGTGGTTTTGACTCTGTGCCAAGGTCTCTGAGCCCCCTGCCAGGGTCTGGAATCACCCAGGGCAGCCAGAGCAATGTCCTGGGTCCTGACATTTTGGTACCTGTTCCTCCCCTGTGTCTCCTTCCCTTCCCAAGCCAGAATTCCTGCAGAGCAGCAGCTGCCAGAGCTTGTGCAGAAGCTCCCCAACAAGACTGTGCCATAGAATTGGAGAGAGCAGGTCACTGCCCTGCTCCTCATGGGCATGGTCATGGTCACTGCCCTGCTTCTCATGGTCATGGTCACTGCCCTGCTCCTCATGGCCATGGCCACTGCCCTGCTTCTCATGGGCATGGCTATGGTCACTGCCCTGCTCCTCGTGGCCATGGTCACTGCCCTGCTTCTCATGGCCATGGTCACTGCCCTGCTTCTCATGGCCATGGCCATGGTCACTGCCCAGCTTCTCATGGCCATGGTCACTGCCCTGCTTCTCATGGCCATGGCCATGGTCACTGCCCAGCTTCTCATGGCCATGGTCACTGCCCTGCTTCTCATGGCCATGGCCATGGTCACTGCCCTGCTTCTCATGGCCATGGTCATGGTCACTGCCCTGCTCCTCATGGGCATGGCCATGGTCACTGCCCTGCTTCTCATGGCCATGGCCATGGTCACTGCCCTGCTTCTCATGGCCATGGTCATGGTCACTGCCCTGCTCCTCATGGGCATGGCCATGGTCACTGCCCTGCTTCTCATGGCCATGGCCATGGTCACTGCCCTGCTTCTCATGGCCATGGTCATGGTCACTGCCCTGCTCCTCATGGGCATGGCCATGGTCACTGCCCTGCTTCTCATGGCCATGGTCATGGTCACTGCCCTGCTCCTCATGGGCATGGCCATGGTCACTGCCCTGCTTCTCATGGCCATGGTCATGGTCACTGCCCTGCTTCTCATGGCCATGCCCCCTGTCCAAGCCCTGGCACTGCTGGCATGGTGGCAGCACACACAGGGAGTGTCAGTGACACGTGCAGGGTCCTGTCCCTGCTGAGCTGCTGCTGCTCGTGGTGTCTCTGCCATTTGCTCATCCAGTATTTATGAGGGAGAAGCCAGGAATGAGGGAAGGCCTCATCAGGGGGAGCATTCTGCCTTTGGTGACAGCTGGAAAGGGAAAGTGAGAGATGTGATCTGAAAACAGCAACACCAGAATTCTGCTGGCTCCCTTCTGTGGGCTGAGCCACACTTCTGGAGTGCCATCATGTCCCCTGCCATGGAGTGAAGGCACCTCACAGGTATCAGCTGCAGCTCATTCACCTCCCAGGGAGCCACCAGGCACTCTGTGACACCAACACACCTCTCTGCAGGGTGCCCTGTCCCCAGGGCTGGGGACACTGTTCACTCGTCAATGGGAACAGAGCCCAGCCCTGGCTGGGACATTCCCATCTTTATCTCAGCCCCATCACTCTGGGATGTATCCAGTGGGCTTGGGGTCATGAGGGGACACGAGCAGAGGGAGGGTGGGGTGGTGGTTTCTCTGGGTGTCCAGCTCCTGGGGCTTTGGGGAGAGGCAGGAAGCTTTGGATCCAGCCAGGATGGGTCATCAAGAAGCAATCAGAGCCTGTGTGTGTTGGAGCAGAAGGAGGCTGGTCTGAGGGCAGATCTTGAGGCAAGGGGTGAGTCAGGAGCTGAGGATGGCTGAAGAGAGCAGAGCCTGGGAGCAGGGATCCCTCCCCTGGGACCACCTGAGCTCTGCCCCAGCATGGAGGAGCTCCAGAGGCTGAACTTTGGGAGAGCCTCTCTCTGTGTGGCACTGACAAGCACTCCAACGAGCAGCAGCCCTGCTTCCTTGTAAACACAGGAGAGAAACTGTGAGGATAATGTCCCTTAAAGGAGCTGACAGGCCTGCTTTTCCTCAAGTCCCTGGAGAGGGTGGAGAGCAGTTAAGACGCAGCAGCTGTGTTTGTTTTTTCTTCATTTATATATTTTTTTCACCCAGCAAAGTGCCGGGTGTTAATTCCTCTTGATTTGCTCCGTGCAGCCCAGTTTGGAGAGGCTGTCCCTGGAATAGGGCTGATTAGCCTCCTCCTCTCCAGTGTGCATCACCCAAACAGCCACTAATCACACTTTATCCCAACTGTGTGCCTCTTGCTGAGGCTGCAGGGAATTAGGCTGGAATTGTGCAGTTCATGACACCAACTTGGGGTAGCCAAAGTCCAGAGGCTTCTGTCAGGCCCTGTGCCCAGCTGGAGGGGATGTTCCGCTGGTGGTTTGGAGTAAATTAAGGCACTGCTGAGCTCTGGGTGTTGTGAGCCTCTCCCTGGATCTCCCTGTGTCCAAGGGAAATGCAAAGTGGAGCAGGCACCTTCCTCTCCTTCCCATCGACTCTTGAATGCACAGGAAGGATGACAAGGGCTGTCCTTTGAAAAGAGGAGAGAAATTCATTATTCAAGTGAAAAATCCCTGATCCATGGTGGTCATTGCTTCTCCAGTGTTCCTTCCCACAGGAATGGGGATGAGCCTTGTCCCTCTGCACTCCGAGCTCCCTGCCCAGGTCTGTTCCCTGCCAGCAGTCACAGACATCCCACCAGGAGCCTCTTCAGCTGATAAATCACCTCAGGCTGGTGGGAAAGACAGATGAGAATTTCCACTTCAGCTCTCTTCCCTCCAGACTTGAAAGACACGTTGGTATTTTGTGTTGAGCATAAAGCAGCCCCAGTGCAGCTCTGGAATGGGTAAGGGAAGCAGCAGGGGAGGGCAGCAGGATGGAGGGGCTCCTGTGAAAGGAGGCAGGAGGAAGGAGAGCTGGGCAAGGCCTGAAGCATCCCCCTGTCTGTCCTGGCAGGGAATGTTTGATCTTCAGGGGCTGGTGTCAGATATTCCAAGCAGCAGTATTTGTCACGTTTTTTGGGCTGTCCATGCAGCAGTTCACCCCATGATGTGGTGGGAAGAGTGCAGCTCCACTGCAGGGAATTTGAGGGGTCCTCCCTGGATCTCCTCTCATGTCCCATGCATGGCAGGAACATTGCTGGACATGAGGTACAAGCACACAGGGATGATGCTTCTCATATACAGATTTTTTTTACCCCTCTCCTTTTCATCTTCAAGGTCATTTGAGCAGCTGGCAGGGAAGGAAGAACACAGCCCACTTTGGGAAGATGGAAAAAACCCTTCAGTTCCATCCTGGCTGGCTGGGAGTGCTGGGAATGCAGGCAGTGAGGTGTGGAGCCAGGCTGGAACATGTTCCTCTGGCCTTTAGCCTCTCCCTCCTCCCCTCCCTGAGCCACAGCACGCAGCAAACTCCTGCAGGAGCCTTTGGAAGGAGCCTTATCTCAGAGCACTGCCCCCTTATCTGCAGCCTTCAGCCTGGCCTGCTGCACGGAGTGCTGGCTGGGCACCTGCAGCTGCTGGCACTGGGAGCTGGCTGGACCCTGCTCCCAGCCCCTGTGCAGCTGCACAGCCAGCCCAGGGATCCCTGCTGCTCCTGGAGCTTCCCCAGCACTGCAGAAAACCGGGCTGATCTCTGTCCCTCTGGGTGTCAGTGACATCACAGAGCAGGGACCTCACACAGGTCACAGCCCCTGCACAGCTCCTGCTCCTGGTGCCAGCACAGCCCGGGCTCCAGGAGCTCCCCAGGGTGGCAGTGCTGGAGGGCTCTGCCCCTTCTTGCCTGAGGAACGGGTCCCCAGGATGTGCTGCAGCTCCAGCCTTCCCTCCCCACCTCTGCAGGCACAGGGGCAGAGCTGCAGAGCCCAGCAGTTGACCCTGATCAGCTAATGGGGGATTGGGAGGGGAGAGGAGCTGGAGCTACAATCAGTGAGGCAGTGCCTGTTCTGATTAGCCAGCAATTTTTCTGGTCATTTGGAGAACAAAATTTGCCTGCCTGTGCTCCCTTGTGCTCCCTCCCTACTGGGGAGATGTGAGCTGTTGGGTGCCACCCCAGAACTCCCTCTGCTGGTGGGGAACTGGGGAGAAGCTGTTTCCACAGTGACTGGAGGAGAAAGCCCAAAGGGCTGGGGAATATTTTACCCCAGGCAAGGCATTTCCTCAGCAGGAGAGCTGGACATCAGCACCCCACACAGGGGCTTCTCCCTGCTGCCATCAGCTCTGGTCTGCAGCTGGTGCAGAGCTCCCTGTGCCTCCCAGCCAACAGCCCCTTGCCCAAGGCTGCTGCTTCCATGCTCTGTGGAGCCAGGAAGGTGGGAAGGCTGCACCCCTGTGCCAGCTTCACTTACAGCTGGCACAGAGCAGGGCATGTGCTGATGGATGGGAGGCAGCTGCCAGCTTCAGATGCCAGCCCTGGCAGCAGAGAAGTGACAGGACATGGGGCCAGGAAGGAGTGGGGAAGAGCCTGGGACAGCCCCATGAGGGTGGGTGGTGCCTGGCTCAGGTGGAGTCACCAGGTGGGGTCCCCACCTGCGAGGTGACCCTGCCAGGACAGCAGTGTCCCAGTCCTTGGAGCCTCCTGGGAGTGGGACAGCAAAGCTGTGCCCTCCCCTGGGCCCTGCTGGCTGCACTGGGAGCTGTGCCAGGTTCAGCTCCCACTGCAAGGACGTGGCCACACTCCCTGGGATGGCCAGGAGAGATCCTGCTGCTTCCTGGAGATCCTCTGAGAGCAGGACATCCTGCCCGTGGGGCTGACCCCCAGCACAGCCCTGCTGGCCTTCCCTGGGGACTTTGCCAGGCTTGCCAGGTCACCTTGGCTGCACTGAGTCACAGCCAGGACGTGCTGGCTTGGGCAGATCCAGGTGCAGCCACAGCTGCCCACAGGAGCCTCCTGTGCTCCCCATCAGCCCTGATCCCCAGTGCCCCAAATGTGTGGGCTCCTGCCTTTCCTTTAGCAGGGTCATGGAATCATGGAATTCCAGGCTGGTTTGGGACCTTAAAGCTCATCTCATTGCACCTCCTGCCATGGGCAGGGACATCCTCCATTATCCAGCTGCTCCAAGCCTGGCCTTGGGCACTGCCAGAGATGGGATAAAGACCCTTCCAGTCAGTTTTTTTTCCCCTTGAGGTTCAGTTTAGGGTTTTCTCTGATTGCATCCTAATACATTCTGCTCCAGCCCCTTCACCTCATCCTTCATGTTCCTCAACACTTCCCTCCTCACCTCCCTTTCATCATCCAGCAGATCTGAAGAAGAGAAAATCACCAATTTCATTGTCTTGTCAAAGTCCACGATATCCTCCACGATATCTGGAGCACAGCTGGAGTCCAGAATGAAATCCTGATGTTCAGATCATCTCTTGTCTCTGTGCTAGGGAGCTACAGAGCTCAGCCTCAAACACCAATCACTCATTAAACATCTGAACACCACTCCAGTCCTTCCAGAGCCTGAGGTTCCTGGTGGTTTAGGGAGATCCAGACTAATAACTGGGATATCAGACATCTGTTCCTGACTCCATTTTCGGTCTTCCCACTGGGGCTGTGCAATTTCATCCCTCAGATTATTTTGTTTGCTGCCCTTGGGAGTGCCCACACCCATCCATGTGCTTCCAAGCAAATTCCCTGCAGGAAGTCTCCAGGTCTAGGTGGTCAAGGAGAGAATCTTCACTGAATTCCCAGCTCTCAATACCATGGACACTAAACTCTGGGAGATGATGGTGCTGTGAATCCAGGTTTAGTGGAAGGACACAAACTTTTACATTCTTTGGAGTTTCAAGGCTATAGGACACAGAGATGGGATCTCAGGGTTCTGAGCCCTAAACTGTCAGGGCAGACTCACACCTGGGGTCTCCCATCCAGGCTTGGAAATCTGAAGAGGTCAAGTTCAGTGCCCTGCATTTGCCTCATCCCATGCTCAGTTTACCCTTGGTTTTTTGATGTTCAGAGCCTTCACAGGCTGCTGAGAAACCCCAAAGTTCTGGCTTTTGGAAGAGCCCAACTTGCTCACCCTGTGTTGCTTTGGCAGAACTCCTCATGTGCAGCTTAATCCTGGTTCCATTTGTGGAGGGGAGAGCACCTTAAGTGCAAAGAAAGAACTTGTGGTGTTATTTGAAACAGGAAATCACTGAGTGCCAAAGCTTTCCCTTAATGCTGCTTAGGAGGTGTCCCTGCTTCCCTTGCCTGATCCCATAGGGTGCAGCTGCTCCTATTTCCTGCCCTGCCAAAGCTTTCTGGGGTCAGGGATCCACCTTCATTCGTAACCCTCTGACACTGAATTATAACCCTCCTTGGGTTGGAAGGGCTCTTGGAGAAGACACCCATTATGGGAATGCAAAGCACTGGAGCCCTGCACTGCTGCCTTCTCCATCCCTCTGCCAGCAGGATTTGCTCTCAAGGGCACAGATCCAGCCCTGCTGTAGTTTGACCACTCCAGTAGGATTTTTTGGGGGGAGAAAAGGCAATGTCAGCTTTCCTCAATTCCTGCTGTGGGTCTGAACCTCTCCTGGAGTCCCAGCTTGTGTGAGATCTGCAGTGTGTCAGTACAAACCCAGACATGGAACAGCCCACAGCCTTCATGGAATGATGGAATCACAGAACCCTTGGGTTGGACAGGGCCTTAAAGATCCTCCAGTTCCACCCCCCTGCCATGTGCAGGACACCTGCACTTCCCCAGGGAATGGGCTGGGTGCTGTCCTTAGCACAGCTCTGGAGAGCTCAGCACTGGGGTCACCAGCAGTGATTTCCTGAGACCCTGAGCCCTCCAAATGCACTGGTGTGAGCCAGTGCTGCAGCCAGGTGTGATTCCCTGAGCCCTCCCAGATCCACTGCTGTGAGCCAGTGCTGCAGCCCTGGGACCCTGAGCCCTCCAAATGCACTGCTGTGAGCCAGTGCTGCAGCCAGGTGTGATTCCCTGAGCCCTCCAAATGCACTGCTGTGAGCCAGTGCTGCAGCCCTGGGACCCTGAGCCCTCCCAAATGCACTGCTGTGAGCCAGTGCTGCAGCCAGGTGTGATTCCCTGAGCCCTCCCAAATGCACTGCTGTGAGCCAGTGCTGCAACCCTGGGACCCTGAGCCCTCCCAAATGCACTGCTGTGAGCCAGTGCTGCAGCCCTGGGACCCTGAGCCCTCCCAAATGCACTGCTGTGAGCCAGTGCTGCAGCCAAGAGGGATTCCCTGAGCCCTCCAAATGCACTGCTGTGAGCCAGTGCTCCAGCCCTGGGACCCTGAGCCCTCCAAATGCACTGCTGTGAGCCAGTGCTCCAGCCCTGGGACCCTGAGCCCTCCCAAATCTGCTGCTGCTGCTGTGACCCTGAGCCCTCCCAAATCCACTGCTGCTTCTGCTGCTGCTGTGAGCCAGTGCTGCAGCCAGGGGTGATTCCCTGAGACCCTGAGCCCTCCCAAATCTGCTGCTGCTGCTGTGAGCCAATGCTGCAGCCCTGGGACCCTGAGCCCTCCCAAATCCACTGCTGCTGCTGCTGAGACCCTGAGCCCTCCCAAATCCACTGCTGCTGCTGCTGCTGCTGCTGTGAGCCAGTGTTGTAGCCAGGAGTGATTCCCTGAGACCCTGAGCCCTCCCAAATGCACTGCTGGTTTCAGCCAGTGCTGCAGGCAGTGCCAGGGTGGAGCAGGGAGTTCTCCACATCCCCAGGGCTCAGTGCAGCCCTTCCCTGTGTTCCAGGGCAGGTGCAGCCCCGTGGGCACAGCCTGGAGCCCCTGGAGGCACAGCCAGGGTGGCTCTGCAAGGCTCAGAGCTGGAACCCCCCAGAATGTCTGTGAATGACCCCCAGAGGTGCTGAGGGGGAGGCTGGGCTGGGGCAGCTGCTGGGGGCTGTAAGGAGTGCTCAGTGCTGCCATCCTTGGGCACCTCATCCCCCTGGACATTTCTCAGTACTGCTGCCATCATTTTTGCTTTTTCTGATGGGGCAAATTTCCCTGCTGCTGGCCTGGGGGTTCACAGCAATGAGGTGTCATTAAATCAGCTTGGATTGGAGAATGATCCAGACCATGGAGGGCAAGGCAGGACAGGTGCACTGAGCAGGTTTTAATTCCCCCAGGACTGAGTTTCCTTTACTGAACAAGAACCAAGCAGAGTAAACATGAGTGAGTACACAAAGCAGCTCCATTTGTGTTTTGTAGTGAAGCTTTTCCATAGAAGCTGCTTCTCCAGAACTTCTTCCCTTCTGCTCCTCTACTGGAGGGGATGAAAAGAGAACAGGGATTGAGGGAGCACAGGGTGGAGACAGGCACTAAAAATAATATAAATGGCCATTGTAGGTTACCTGAGTCTAAAAATATTCCAATTTTAGTTACTTGGGCTACTTCTACACTAGAGAGTAAAGTGAATTCAGAGAAATCTGATGAGAACAACCTGGAAGAAAAGAAAAGCTTGGCATTCTTTCCTTTAAAGGGAAGAGATGAAAAAGAAAACCCTGCAAAGTAATAAGTCAGCTAGAAAAAGATGAGTTCTGTATTAATTTTTCCTGATATATTCAGCAAAGATATATTCAGCAAAGATCAATTTCAGCCAATGAAATTGAAAAGGCAGCAAATTCCAAATTCCATGGCTCCTTGAGACAGCAGCTACTGAGCCATGGGAGCCCCTTCTAGAGGAACCCCTTCCAAGGGCTCCTCTTTGGGGTTCCTGGAGCTTCTCTCACAGGGAACCCCTTCCAAGGGTTCTTCTTTGGGGGTTCCTGGGAGCTCCTCCCACAGGGAACCCCTTCCAAGGGCTCCTCTTTGGGGTTCCTGGAGCTCCTCCCACAGGGAACCCCTTCCAAGGGCTCCTCTTTGGGGTTCCTGGGAGCTCCTCCCACAGGGAACCTCTTCCAAGGGCACTTTGGGGGTTCCTGAGCTCCTCCTTTGGGGAGCCCCTTCCAAGGGCTCCTCTCTGGGGGTTCCTGGGAGCCCCTCCCACAGGGAATCTTTTCCAAGGGCACTTTGGGGGTTCCTGGGAGCCCCTTCCAAGGGCTCCACTTTGGGGGTTCCTGGGACCTCATCTCATGGGGAACCCTTTCCAAAGGCACTTTGGAGGTTCCTGGGAGCTCCTCCCACAGACACAGGGATGGTTTATAACCCCTGAATTTTCCTGCACCTCCAAGCCCCTGGCCAGCTGTTGTTGCTGTTTCTGGGGTTGCTGGGATCCTGGTGTCTTACACCCCTCAGGGAGCTGTGCACATCTCCTCCTTCTCCCTGCTGGGGCTCCTGGGATTCCTGCCCTGATAGCTGTCATCAGGCAGAATTTCCTGTTGGATTTCTAATTAAAATGGCAGCCTTTGGGGACTCTCTTCCTGCCCAGCATGTATTAATGCATGTTAGAATGTTTTAGGTAGAGTTTAAATACTGCTTTTCAATGTCTTTGTTCTGCCTGAGTACATTTTTATATAATCTATGAAATCTACATACAACCACAGCAGGAATTAATCCCTCATACTTTCACAAATATCATCTAGGCTGCTTCTTTGTTAAAACCAGTTTTCCCTGCCCTAGATTCTTCAAGGAAATCAAGAATTCACCCAGCACTTCCCCCTTTTCTCTTCTGCTGGCATTGGAGCAGCCTTGGGTGTGCATTCCAAGGTTATGGGAGCTGCAGCTCCTCAGGATTCACCTTCCCAGTGCTGTTCCCGTGGGATTTGTCCCCTCTCAGGTGCAGCAGGAAAAGGTGACATTGCTGTTGTTGTCCCAGCAGCGTGGGAGGACATTTGTGTCCCTGTCACTTGTCTGGGCTGCCTGTGACATGTGACACTGCATTAAGATACATTTGTGTCAGTCTGGGCAGGGACATTGTCGCTGCTGAGGTCCCCCAGAGATGATCCAGCCCTTGCTGGGGGTTCTCACTCTGGTCTCAGGAAAAACCCAGCACTGACCAACAAAGCCACTGGGGTTTGTGCTCCCTGTGCCCACAGCCTGGCACAGCTCTTCCAGTCCCCCCAGGGCTGCAGCCAAGGATTCTGTCCCTGGGGTGGGAGGTGACCCAGTCCTTCCTGTCAGGTGACAGACAGGTGCCCCAGTCCCTTCTTCTGCCCTCTCTGAAATGCAGGAAGAGCAAAGAGTGTCCAGAGTGGATCCCATGCAGAGGAGGGCTCAGCCCTGTGCCAGCCAGGCCCTGGGGCTGAGCATCCTCTGCTCCCTGTGTGGGAATCAGAAAAGCAGAAACTTCCACAGACACTGAAGGGGTTGATTTGCAGCCTTGGGAGAAGCTTGAGTTGCTGTAAATATATAATACACAGATATTAAGCAGAAAAATCATAAACTTATGTTTCTATAGTGGTAAGTAAGACTATGCTTTAAATAAGTGAGAAACTGCATTGATAAATGGTGAAGGGTTTCTAATGTAGGGGTGGGGTTGTATGGAATAAACTGAGAGTTTAGAAGTTGTAACAGGAGCATTTGTGTGCAAGTGAGACAGAAGCCTATTGGGTAAAATACCCACAGTGCAGCAGCTAAAGGTGATAGGTTAGAAAAGCAAAAGAAACCTTGTGGCATCTATTCATTGGCTTAGAAAGTTCTGTATTGCCTTGCAACAAACTTTCACAGAATTCACAGACTCACCAGGTTGGAAGAGACCTTAAAGATCATCAGGTCCAGCCCAGCCCCACACCCTGGCCCCAGTGCCACACCCAGGCTTTGTTAAACACATCCAGGGATGGTGACTGCGCCACCTCCCTGGGCAGCCATTCCAGAACTTTATCACCCTTTCTGTAAAAACCTTTTCCCTGCTATCCAACCTGGATTTCCCTTGGTGCAGCTCGAGGCTGTGTGCTCTGGGTGTGTCAGTGCTGCTGGAGAAAGAGCCCAGCCCCAGCTGAGCACAGGCACCTTTCAGGAGCTGTGCAGAGTGAGGAGGGCAGCCCTGAGTCTCCTCTTCTGCAGGCTGAGCACCCCCAGCTCCCTCAGGGGTTCCTCACTCACAGGGTTTGTGTTCCCAGCCCCTCTCCAGCCTCGCTGCCCCCTCTGGTTGTGCTCAAAGTCCTTCCCAAACTGAGGGGCCAGACTGGACACAGCACTCCAGGTGTGCCCCCAGCAGTGCTGAGCACAGGGGAAGGGTGAGCCCTGCTCCTGCTGCCCACTCCATTCCTGCTCCAGGCCAGCCTGCTCTGACTTTGCTTGTGACTACTTTGAGCTGTGGCCATCTGCTTGCTCCTCTAAAACCTCACAGCCTCTGAGACTGATGTTTATCTGAGTAAAAAATTGTTCTTAGCCCAAAAATAGTCCCATCCCTTCATTATTAGTACCCTGAGCTGTGCCCACACTCTGCCCCAAGCCACAGGAAACATTCCCAGCTCCAGGCCTGCCAGGAGCTTCCTCCCTGGACATTACAGCCCCTGGCAGCCCCCAGGAGCCCAGGCTGGAAGTTGTGCCTGGTTGCTGTGGCTTTAATGGAATTAAAGCTCAGGATTGAGTTAGGTGGGAGCACTCAGCGTCCCTGCGGAGCACAGAGCATCCTGGCAGGCTGGGCCAGGCTGGAGCAGCCCCAGGTGCTGCTTTGGGACAGCAAATAATCAAATGTAACCCAAGGGCTGGGCCAGGCTGGAGCAGCCCCAGGTCCTGTCTTGGGACAGCAAATAATCAAATGTAACCCAAGGGCTGGGCCAGGCTGGAGCAGCCCCAGGTCCTGTCTTGGGACAGCAAATAATCAAATGTAACCCAAGGGCTGGGCCAGGGCCTCACCTGCCCACGCTGCCCCTGCTGTGCCCAGCACAGAGAGCCTTTCACAGACAAAAATGCTCCTTTTGGGGAGTGCATTTTTGGCTCTCTTCTTCCCCTGTGCTCCTACAGACCCCCAAACTGGGTTAGCAGAGGGGTGACAAGTGTGTGCTGTGCTGTCTTGATTGAAATTCAGGTAGCATCAAAGAAATAATGTTAATTGATCAAGAGGAAACTGCAGGAGTTCTGTGGTTCTTCAGCAAGTTTGCAGTTCCAGGGTGGGACCTAGTGAGTTCATATTCAATCTCACCTGTTAATCATATGGATCCCTAGGGATCAAGCTTGGATTTTAAAAAATCTGTTCTGAATTTTAAAGAAAAAATTCAGGTGGGACTGAAAGGAATAAGAAAACAAAGGTTGCTGGTGATATCTTGATGAAATAGGGAATGAGAGCTGTTCTACAAGCAGTCAGAATTTTGAGAAGACAATTCTCTTTCTCATTGAGGAGTCTGTTCTCTTGCTGTGACTGTGTTGCTGCCGTGTCCTGGTGCTGTGTTTATGGATACAAACAGTCCCTGGCTGCCAGGTCAGGCTCTGGGATGGGGACAGGGAGGCACCTGGGGCACACCAGACGCTCCCTGAATCCGCTCTCAGATGCTGCAGAGGGAGCATCAGCTGAGCTCCAGGAAAACAGCTCTAAAACAAGAAATGATTTCATTGACTGGTGTTTAACTTCCAGCTCCTGATCAGGGCCCTTCAGGCTGTGCTGGAGCTGTCCCTGTGGAAGTCAAACAGCTTCCAAAGAGCCATGGCACAGAGGGAAAAGGGTTGGGATCCCTTCCTTAGCACAGCTTCCCAATGTCCTCTGGCATTGGGCAAGGGGCAAGGCTGGCACTGCCCTGGGCACTGCCACAGCCTGAGCAGGGACAGGGCTGGCAGTGGCCTGGCACAGGCTGAGCAGGGACAAGGCTGGCAGTGACCTGGCACAGGCTGAGCAGGGGACAAGGCTGGCACTGACCTGGCACAGACTGAGTAGGGACAAGGCTGGCAGTGGGCTGGCACAGGCTGAGCAGGGACAAGGCTGGCACTGACCTGGCACAGGCTGAGCAGGGGACAGGGCTGGCACTGACCTGGCACAGGCTGAGCAGGGACAGGGCTGGCACTGACCTGGCACAGGCTGAGCAGGGGACAAGGCTGGCAGTGGGCTGGCACAGGCTGAGCAGGGGACAGGGCTGGCACTGACCTGGCACAGGCTGAGCAGGGGACAAGGCTGGCACTGACCTGGCACAGGCTGAGCAGGGACAAGGCTGGCAGTGGGCTGGCACAGGCTGAGCAGGGACAAGGCTGGCAGTGGGCTGGCACAGGCTGAGCAGGGGACAGGGCTGGCACTGACCTGGCACAGACTGAGCAGGGGACAAGGCTGGCAGTGGGCTGGCACAGGCTGAGCAGGGGACAGGGCTGGCACTGACCTGGCACAGGCTGAGCAGGGCTGGCAGCAGTGTTTGCTCTCTCTCAGTGCTGCTCGTGCCAGCTGCCTGCAGACTGTGGGCCTGGCAGCTCAGAGCTGATTTCCCACTTAGCCCAGGCAGGCTGGCTCAGACCACAAATGAGCCCTCCTGGCAGAGGCTGCAGCCTCACCTGCAGCTCCTGGCTCAGGCATCCATCAGCCCCATGCTGCTATTCCAGGGGGAGTCCCTGGCACCAGCCTGCACCTCTCAGTGCCCCTCTGGAGCCATTTCCAGGCCTGCAGGCCCCAGTTTCCTGTTTTCCCAATTTTGTGTGCCTTTCCCAGGGATTTCAGCCTCCTTTCCCCTCAGCATCCCAGATATTCCTTTCCCTGGCACATCTATGTATAGCTCCTGAGCCAGGCAGACCTTTTGTCTGGTGACTGTGGTCATTCTTAAACGTCCAAAAAAGCCCATGACCTATTTCCAGCAGTGATTCATTGCAAGCCTCTCAGAGGGACTACAATTCCCAAAGATGCAGATAAGAGCCCTGAGAGATTAGAGCCAGCCTCAGCAGGTAAGGGTTCTAATTCCCCTTGAGAACCAGACACCCAACCTATTTACAGCTCTGGGGGCTTGTTTTCCTTCCCTTTTCCAAAGGCACCGAGAGATCCTGTGGAAAACCTGAGCTGGGGGCGTGTGGGAACATAAACCCCATGGAAAAGCAAAGCAGAGCTTCCTCCAAAGTCACAGAGCTGCTGGAAAAAGCCCTGGCCCCAGTCATTGTGTTGCTGTTCCTGGAGGTGACAGTGTCACCATCCCTCCTCCCTGGAGCTGCTGCTGCTGCTGTCTCACACCCAGGGCAGTCTCACACTCAACCCAACCCCAAATGTTTTTTTTCCTGGAGGTTGAAAGGGAACTGTGCAGGAAAGACAGTCGTTTGAGTTGTGCTAGAAAATATTTTTAAGTCTGTGTCACGTTGCCGTGGTGACAAAAGTTCTTAAAATGATGAAGATTAAAGTCTAGGCTGGGAATGGTGGCATGGGGAGAGGAAGGGGGGCTGCTGTCATGACAACCTCAACTCTGAGAGTGCAAGAGGCAAAACACACGGTGGTGGCAGGATCTTTGGGGTTTATATATATCCATAAACATCTGCCAGCTACACCAGCCTTCTCAGTGCTAATTAGTCCTGCTATTTCACCTTTCTCTGCTGTAAATATTTTCCAGTAGACACAAGTCTCAGAGGGAGAAGGCAAGAAAATGCCATTTTTCTCTGTTTCCTTTTGCTCTCTGATGTTCTCTGTCTCTGTTCCCTGAACTCCTGCCTGGGGAAGAACTTCCAGTGGCCAGGAGCAAGTTGCCTGGGAAGAGTTCAATCATCATCATCATCATCTGAGGAGGAGGAGGTGGAAGTTTAGTGGTCCCTTACAGAGCTTCCCAGCCCGGGCTGGGGCAGGAGCACTGGCTGTGCTGCCCTGCTTCCACACACACTGAGGCACCTCCTCGGGCCATCCCACAGCCCACGAGCAGCAGATCAGAGCTGCCAGCCCGAGGTTTGGCTGAACACTTTGCCCTCAGCTTCCAGCGCAGGAGGTTTTTCCCCGTTCCGTGCCCTGCTGGCCCCTCCGGGATAGCAGAGCTCAGGGAGATTGGGAGCACAGCAGCTGAGTGTCAGCACAGCCCCCGAGACCTGCAGAGGAAAAACTGCCAGGGCAGCACAAAGGATTCTTGGATTTGGAGTGTAAAATGTGCTTGGCTATCTCTGCTAGCACCTGGGCCCGGGAGCGCTCCCCTCCCGCGGCACAGCCCGGCCCTGCCCTGCCCCGGTGAGTCACGGCCGGGCTCCCGCAGCAGCATCAGCAGCTCTGCTGACATTGCTCGTGTCACTCGCTGCAAAGCAAGCACAAAAACAGAATCAACCCCAAACTCTTGCCTTCATCTAAAACTTGATCTTCTGGCAGCTGGCTGGCTGCTGGCACAGCAGAAAGAGGGTGAGCACAGCCCCAGCCCGTGCTGGAGTGTGCGCACAGCCTGCAGATGTAGCTGTGCTCCACAGCCCGGCCCTGCTCAGCCCATCTGCTGCCTGCTGCTGCCAAGCCTGGCCCAAACAAGCTGCATCCCAGCTCCCTCCTTGTCCCAGGCACTCGGTGATGGGCACAGCCCAGAGCTGTCTGGGAGAAACACGTGCACTCTCCTGTGAACATTGAAAAAGTTTAATAAAGGACACTAGGAGACAAGGACCATAGAGCAAGGGTGATTATGGCATCAGCCAAGAGCCCCCTGTTATCTTTGGGGATATGTCCTGGTTTAGGGCAAATTTAACCCTAACCCCTTAAAAACCTTTTAATTACATCAGCCCTTTGCATATTCACAGACCCTTGTGCACAGTAAACTTTTCCCCAAAGTGGTTTACGTGTTCCAGGAATTGTTTAGCACATCTCTTCTTTGGATCTGCTTTGTTAGAGCACGTGGATTCCTGGATTGTGGTTTCAGTCCCTTTTTATCCCCTCCAGTTCTGGGCCCTGGCCCACACTGCCCTCAGAGGGTGAGTGCTGCTGGCTGGCACAGCTGTGCAGGTGTGCTCACCCTGTGTGTGGCAGATGTGTCCAGGTGTGCTCACCCTGTGTGGCAGATGTGTCCAGGTGTGCTCACCCTGTGTGTGGCAGATGTGCCCAGGTGTGCTCACCCTGTGTGGCACAGCTGTCCAGGTGTGCTCACCCTGTGTGTGGCAGATGTGCCCAGGTGTGCTCACCCTGTGTGTGGCAGATGTGTCCAGGTGTGCTCACCCTGTGTGGCACAGCTGTGCAGGTGTGCTCACCCTGTGTGTGGCAGATGTGCCCAGGTGTGCTCACCCTGTGTGTGGCAGATGTGTCCAGGTGTGCTCACCCTGTGTGGCACAGCTGTGCAGGTGTGCTCACCCTGTGTGTGGCAGATGTGTCCAGGTGTGCTCACCCTGTGTTCAGTGGGTGTTATCCCATCCCAGCAGGCACTGTAACACTGCACACTGATAGCAGCTGCTGCACTGAGCCTCATGAACAGAAATAAAATCCATATCTTTATAACAAAGTCACTTTACCACCACACATCTAAAATCCATTTTAATATTTGCCAAAAGCCAATATTAAAATGTGTATCTATAAGATGTCTGACTCAGTGCTGCTCCTTCTAAAGGGATCCTGCTTCCTGAGGTGTCAGTAAACCCAACTGTGTTTCTTTAGGGAATTCTTCTTCTTCCCCAGCTCAGCCTGTTGGCAGCAACAATTGCCTTGGAAATTTGGAGTTTCTATGTTTGTATAATTTAGTGGCTAGAACAGCATTTTGTCTGCTCTTCCAAAGAAAAAAAGTGTGTCCATTCTTCCTAAAGACCAAAACCTGAGGAGCTGCTCAGGACAGGAAACCTTCTGGAGTCAAATTTGACTATATTTTGATGCAGCTTAAGAATGACATCACTGGGAGAAGAAATAGGAAGCTGGGGAGGGTGAGGAAGGAGCAAGGAGCAGGGGATGATGCATTTCCCACAGCAGCATCAGGAGAGGGAAAGGAGCAGCTGAGATGTTGCTTTGCCTTGCTGAAACCCCGTGTGTGCCAGCAGGGTGGGTTCATTCCACAGTGCAATTCCTGGGGGAGGGGCCCCTTCCCTGCCAGCCCTGACTGCTGGGTGTGCTCAGAGTGGCTCAGGGCTGCTCTGTGTGCCCAGGTGTGCCCAGGGCTGGCTCTGTGTGCCCAGGTGTGCCCAGGGCTCCTCTGTGTGCCCAGGTGTGCCCAGGGCTGAATCTGTGTGCCCCAGGTGTCTCAGGGTTGCTCTGTGTGCCCCAGGTGTCTCAGGGTTGCTCTGTGTGCCCTGGCTCTGTGTGCCCAGGTGTGCCCAGGGCTGAATCTGTGTGCCCTGGCTGTGCTCAGGGCTGGCTCTGTGTGCCCTGGCTGTGCCCAGGGCTGCTCTGTGTGCCCCAGGTGTGCCCATGTCTGGCTCTGTGTGCCCTGGTTGTGCTCAGGGCTGGCTCTGTGTGTCCCAGGTGTGCCCAGGGCTCCTCTGAGTGCCCAGGTGTGCCCAGGGCTGAATCTGTGTGCCCCAGGTGTGCCCAGGGTTCCTCTGTGTGCCCTGGCTGTGCTCAGGGCAGCTCTGTGTGCCCAGGTGTGCCCAGGGCTGGTCTGAGTACCCTGGGTGTGCCCAGGGCTGAATCTGTGTGCCCCAAGTGTCTCAGGGTTGCTCTGTGTGCCCCAGGTATGCTCAGGGTTGGATCTGTGTGCCCCAGTTGTGCCCAGGTCAGCTCTGTGTGCCCCAGGTGTGCTCAGGGCAGCTCTGTGTGCCCCGGGCAGCTCTGTGTGCCCCAGGTATCTCAGGGTTACTCTGTGTGCCCCGGGTGTGCTCAGGGCAGCTCTGTGTGCCCCAGGTGTCTCAGGGTTACTCTGTGTGCCCTGGCTGTGCTCAGGGCAGCTCTGTGTGCCCCAGGTGTCTCAGGGTTACTCTGTGTGCCCCAGGTGTGCTCAGGGAAGCTCTGTGTGCCCCAGGTGTCTCAGGGTTACTCTGTGTGCCCTGGCTGTGCTCAGGGCAGCTCTGTGTGCCCCAGGTGTGCTCAGGGCAGCTCTGTGTGCCCTGGCCACACTCAGAGCTGGCTCTGTGTGCCCTGGCTGCATTCCCCAGGGCTCCTGTGCCTCAGTGCCCTGGGTGTGCCCAGGCTCTTTGTCCTCCTGGGGAAGCCCACCCTGCCAGTTCTGTGTTCTTGTCTCTCCCTCGCTGCAGCTTCCCAGGATTTGGGTCTGTTCATGAGGGCTGCCAAAGCCTTCCCCTCCTCAGTGAGTTGTGTCAGTCAGGGCTCACCCTGGCTGTGCAGAAGGTGACATTTGCCACAAGAACTGGCACTGATCCCCAACCCACCGTTTTATCAGTGAGCTGCCTTCAGTTTGCACATTGGCTGGAATGAGCTCGTTGTCCAGGCTGGTCTTGGGACTAAACAGGATGAGTGGTTTTGGGTGATCCAGAGCCACAGCAGCTGCTGCTGCAGGGCCTCACTCAGCACAGCCACCCTCAGTAATCTGGCTAAACTGGATTTTAGGCTCAGAAAAGCTCTTTGCAGCACCCACCTATCCCCAGTCTATGGGAGATTAACACTGAGGTTTGAAAAGGCAGCTAATGCCTCTGTGAAGAAAATGGATCTTTACCTCTGTTATCTTCAAAAGCCAAGGAGAGAAAGGCAGACTGAAAGACATGTCAACTTTCTTCCCCACAGCCCACAAATACTCTACTTAAATGTGAGTAAACACGTTTTTCCTCACAGCAGAACAACCTTAACTCTGACCCTGGAGCACTCACAACAGCATATGAGACTGTTTTGATTCTCTTTTGAGATTTGTATTTCCTTCTCAGGTCTGTGGGTTTTTTAAGCCATAAATGAAGAGTAAAATCTTTGCTTCTTTTAAGCTGGAGCAGTGTCACAGCTCCTTGATTATCCCCAGGGGATTTATCACAGTTGTATATTAACCATGGTGTGGGCACAGACACCAGCACTGGCTCGGGACCAGGCAGGATGTGGAGCTACAGAATTCCTGCCACGTTGGCAGTGCAGTAGTGAAGGGCAACAAGCAGTTTCAGTGCTTTCCTGTGGAGCAGAATCTGTTCAGGAGCCCCATGGATGGCAGTGAGTCCTGCCAGAGCCAGCACTCACATCTGCTGGCTCACCCTGCCTCAGCCAGGATCATTGGGGTGCCTCTGCATCAGAACCCCAAAGGCCTGGGAAAGCCCCTTGGCTCCAGGCACAGCATATCCAGAGGGTGAGAAGCCAGCAGGGATGTGCAGTCAAATCCCAGCCTGGATGTGCAGTCAGATCCCAGCCCAGCTGTGCCAAGGGCTGGCCCTGGCAGGGTGTGCCTGGAGCAGCTGCTGCCCTGCCCAGCACTGCCCCAGGATGTCTCCATGGACAGGGCAACCCCAGGGCCCCAGCTGGAGCAGAGGCACTGTGGTGGCCCCAGCTGGAGCCAAAGGATTGTGGTGTCCAGCCTGGAGCAGAAGGATGGTGGTGGCCCCAGCTGGAGCAGAGGGACTGTGGTGGCCCCAGCTGGAGCAGAGGGACTGTGGTGGCCAACCTGGAGCAGAGGGATGGTGGTGGCCCCAGCTGGAGCAGAGGGACTGTGGTGGCTGTGGTTTGGACAGCACCTGAGCCTTGTGGCAGCACAGGCCAGCAGGCCTAATTAACCTCCCAGCCTTGACTGGAGCCATTGCCAGAGGCAGGCCCCACTTCTCCAAGGTGTCCTTGGTTCCTTCCAGCTCAGGTGCTGAGTTTGGAGGAATGCTGCTGCAGCCCAGATGGAGGAGGCCTGCACAGGTACTTGGGGCTGACAGGATTTCAGTCTGCTCCTGATAGCTTGTGCTGTACCAGTGGAGTTTCTGAGACTGAGCTCTTACATAACCAGAAACTACTTTTGGAGGGAAGTTTTGGTCCTCCCACTTTCCCAAGCTGTCCTTTCCACAAGAATTGCAAGGTGAACTTTGGCTGGAAGGACAGAGCTGATTTTGTAGCAGGGATGCTGAAGCCAGAGATTGTTTTGGTCTGTCAAAAAAACAGGGATATTCTCTATCCAGGAATATCCTTTAAATGGCAATCCATGCTCTGCTCTTCTCCTGGCTCCCTTTTTCCCAGTGCAAGTCAGGAAGCACAGGCAGTGCTGGGGTGGAAAGAGCTGTGATGCTCTGGGACCCAGCCTGGGTTGTGTTACAGCAGGACACAAAGTCCTGAGTGTTCCTGATGGAAACCAGAGAAGTTGCAGTCACACCTCGTGTTCCTCCGAGCTCTTCTGGAATGTTCCTGGCCCTCCTCTCCCTGGTGAGCCAAGGAAGTGCTGGAGGGCACTGCAACACCTGGGACAGAATTCCCTGTGACACCAGCACCTCTTTGCAGTGGGAGCTTCTCAGTGGCAGGAGTTTGTTCCCAGCCCTTCACAGTTATTCCTGCACCAGGACTGCTCCTGCTTTTCTCCTGCATGGGAATGCAGATGTATTCCAAGGAGTGGGCAGGAGCTGGGAACTCCTGAGACATTTGGAATTAGAGTTGTCTCACCTGCAGCTCAGACATTTGCAGTTCATAATCATAATTACTTCTGGGAATCCCTGAGCTCCTTCTCAGGTGCCACAGCCCAGATGTGTCACCCTCAGGGATCTGTTCCCATCCAGTGGCTCTGGTGTTCCAGTCTGGATCCCAAGGTGCAGAATAGGAGCTGAATCCACCCTCTCCTCTCTCTGCATGCACCAAATGAAGCCTGACTAGGATGGATCCCAACCCTCCTCTCAGAAGCTCCATGTCCATCACCTGGTCCCTGAGCCATCCATGCCCTCGGGCTCTTCACTGTCTGCTTTTCATCTATCAAAGGAAGGGAGGCACGTCCTTTGTCAGTCTGACAGGGCTTCTCCCTGCCCCTGGCTGGAGCTCCCTGGGTTACAGCAGGGCTGGAGCTCTTTGAAAAACACCCGGAGGTGTGAGAGGAAAAGTCATTAGCCCAGAAAAACCCTGGTGGCACAAAAGATCCTTCTGCAAACTGCTGCTCCAGCTTCATTAAAAGCACAGCTCCGGGCTCTCATTCCAACAGGATGGATTCGCTCTGGGTTATCTAAATGAGAATGATAATTTCTGCAGGGGGAGGAAAACAGAGGAAACCAGGAGGAATTATTCTGTATGAATTATGTGCTCAGCTTTCATACTGACCTATTGAGTCAGCAGTGAGAGCTGGATTTCCTAGAACAGCCTTTCATGCTGGATTTTGGAGATATTCTTCTTTTCAGCCCTGAAAGATCACTCAAATGGCCTTTTTCACACTGGCAGTGTGGCCTCCAGCCTGGATGCAGGGAAATAATGGAGTTAGCAGCAGTTTTCCAAATCATTCATCCTTCTGGATTCCAGCATCCTTGTGCTCCCTCCTGGCAAGACTTGGGCACATGGGCATCGCTGTGGGCGTGTGACCCAGACATTCCAGCTGGACAGCCAGCTCCAACAGCAGCAATTCCAGCTGGGAAAATGTGATTGCTTTGCTGATAACAAAGGTTTCCTGCTGTTTTAGCTGTTGAGCTGCCTTCCTGTGGGATGAGAGGCTGATGTGTGGTGTGGGCAAAGGTGGCAGGCACGCGGTGCCATGGTGAGGGGAGGAGCAGGATTGTTCCTGTTGGAGAAGCCAGGAGGTGTATGGATTTGGGCACACATCACACAGCCTGTCACCTGTGTCACAAACCACCCTGACACTCACTCATGTCCCTTGGAAGGTGATGCCACCTGAACCCCCCTGGATCAGGGGCTGTGTCACTTCTGACCTGTAAGAAAGTTGTGTTTGCAGCTTTATTTTCCACGTGAAGAACTGACAGATGAGGAAAACCATGGTTCTCTTTTCCTTGCTCACCTGGGCAGGAGTGCAGCAGCAGAACACAAGGAGTACAAGAAAAAAGATGAATCAGATCCTCTTCCAGAAGCCTCTGCTGAGTTGGAGGCCGTTCCTTGTTGCATTTGATTCATGCAGGGACTGCAGCTGACACCCAGCACAAAGGCAGCTGCCACCATGGGTCACTGTGGAACACATATCCAGCAAGAACAGAAAGCAAAGAAGGGCATTGCAGCTAAAAAATTGAATTACAGAGTTGATTCCTGAGGAGTGGCTGATGGTCCAGAAATATTTGCAACCAGCTTGTTTTATAGAAGGAGTTATGGAGCTTTTAATGGCAAATTAGAAGGCAAAGGTGCAGGGCAGGAGTAATAGGAGCCTCCACGAGCCAGATCTCATAAGCTCTTAGAGGTTTATTTCTCACTCCAGATAGCTCAGCTACCTTTGGAGGCATAAAATGAGCAGGGTGGCTTCTGTTGCAGTGTTGGAAAGAAAAATGTTTAATAAAAGGCAAAATAATAAACTCTTTACAGAGAAAAGCTGATCTAGGTGCAAGAGGTTCTTGCCCCTGGTGAAACACCTCACAAAAACCATTTGTTTCTTTATTCTCTTCTTTTTCTAGTAAGTTGCTTAGGTGGGACTTTTTGGCTCCTGTCCCATTGGCTATCCTTAAGTGTGAGGTGAAGTCCCCCAGGCCTATGAGATGCATTTTTCACCTAATCGAGGACAGGAACTTCTGAGCTTCTTTCCTTTTTAAGGGGACAGGGGATAGTTTTGTCACTGTCAACAGGGGGCACATTCCTATAGGAGGGGTGACTGAGGATGAGTTTGTATTTTGGTTTTTAAGCTGTTTCTCAGCTGGTTCTGTTTGCCTAGCTCTGTATTTTGGTTTTTCAGCTGTTTTTCAGCAGGTTCTGCTTGCACACTGTGCCTGAGCTGAGCTGGTGCAGTTGTCTGTCCCTTCAGCAGGGTTCTGGAGCCTGACACTGTGTGCAATGACGCTGGGGGCTGTTTGGGGGAGCTGCTGTCTCACCTGGCCCTGTGTGCCCGCAGATCTTCCACATGACCTACGACCTGGCCAGCGCCGTGGTGAGGATCGTCAATCTCATCGGGATGATGCTGCTGCTGTGCCACTGGGACGGCTGCCTGCAGTTCCTGGTGCCCATGCTGCAGGACTTCCCCGACGACTGCTGGGTGTCCCTCAACCGCATGGTGGTGAGTGCTGGCCAGGGAGCACTTGGACCTGATGTGTTTCCTCCTTTCTTCCCTGTTTTATCTTTTCCCCCTGTTTCCACTCTCTTCCTCTTCCCAAAGAGTGAGGGGCCGATGCCAGGTGTTGTATATTTCATTCCCTTGATCAGCTCGTAATAAATAATTAAAAATAAATATATATATATATATAACAAAACATATATAAAATACAATATATATATAATATATAGTATATCTTAAATATACAAAATATTATATATAATATAAAATATATAATAAAATTAAAATATAATATATAATATTACAAGAATATAATAAATAATATAAAATATAGGAATATAAATAAATAATATAATATATAGTATGTAGTACATAGTATATAATATATAATTAATATATAGTATCTAGTATTTAGTATATAACCTATAATATATAATATACAATAGAAATATATATTTTATATATGTTATTTATATATTATATATATGTATATATGTGTATATGTATACATGTATATGTATATGTATACATCTATCTATACATATCTATACATATATAGATAACATATATAAAATATATACTTCTATTGTATATTATATATTATAGGTTATATACATATATATAGATATACATATATAAACACATATATAATATATATTTATATTTTTATATTTTTTTATATATATATATATATATATATAAAATTAAATACAAATAACCTGCTCAGAGATGGTGGGCAGGGTCTCCCCTCTGCAGCATCCCACGTCCCATCCATGCTCCCCATGGCACCTCTCAGCCCTAAACGCAGCCCCTGGGTGACCCCCCTGCAGCACCCACTGCCATCCCCCAGCTTCCCGTTCCTCCTTTCATCCCCCGGGGCCGTCCTGCCGCTTCTCGGGGCTGTGGGCATGGAGGCAGGTCCTGCAGGGACACAGTACGGGACAGGGAGGCAGGTCCTGCCGGGACACAGTGCCGGGGTTTGGGGACAGGTCCTGCCGGGACACAGTGCCGGGGTTTGGGGACAGGGAGGCAGGGACACAGTGCCGGGGTTTGGGGGCAGGTCCTGCAGTGACAGTGCCGGGACAGGGAGGCAGGTCCTGCAGGGACACAGTGCCGGGGTTTGGGGACAGGTCCTGCAGGGACACAGTGCCGGGGTTTGGGGACAGGTCCTGCAGGGACACAGTGCCGGGACAGGGAGGCAGGTCCTGCAGGGACACAGTGCCGGGGTTTGGGGACAGATCCTGCAGGGACAGAGTGCCGGGACAGGGAGGCAGGTCCTGCAGGGACAGTGCCGGGGTTTGGGGACAGATCCTGCAGGGACACAGTGCCGGGACAGAGAGGCAGGTCCTGTAGGGACACAGTGCCGGGACAGGGAGGCAGGTCCTGCAGGGACACAGTGCCAGGGTTTGGGGGCAGGGAGGCAG
The DNA here is from genome assembly GCF_037042795.1 of Molothrus aeneus. Classification (NCBI taxonomy): domain Eukaryota; kingdom Metazoa; phylum Chordata; class Aves; order Passeriformes; family Icteridae; genus Molothrus; species Molothrus aeneus. Next base: position 2,954,445 of record NC_089658.1, on the reverse strand, counting down.
GGACACAGTGCGGGACAGAGAGGCAGGTCCTGCAGGGACACAGTGCCGGGGTTTGGGGGCAGATCCTGCAGGGACAGTGCCGGGGCTCGGAGCAGGACCGGCCCCGGCAGAGCCGCAGATGGCAGGAGCCAGGCTCCCTCTCCTGGCACGTAGCAGCAAGGCGCAGGCATGGAAGCTGCTTCCCGCTGGAATCTGAGTATGTGGAGTCCCAGAGACAGGGCTGGGGCTGATCCATAATTGCCATTGCTGGTCCCTTTGCCCCATGCCCCCTGGAAGGGTCGGTGTGACCCAGCACCCTGGAGTGAGCCAGGGTCACGGGATGAGGAGCCAGGCTGCCCAGTGCCATCCCAAGCTGTGCCCTGCTGTTGCTGGGAGGGACTTGGACACCGTATGGCAAAGGCAGGGCGAATTCATGGTACCTTTCAACCATCTTGCTGAGAATCCAGGAGCTTTTATTCAAAGGGACAATGTCCAGTTGATTAAGCAGCAAAAACTGACAAAGCTTAAAAAATTGCCTGTTACTACAGTTCTTAACCTCCAGATTCCCCCAGCCAATTTCTTCTTGAATAAAGGAAATAATCAAGCACTGGGGAAGAACAGAACAAATGTAAAATGTATCAAAGATGTGCCAGCCTGCCATGCCTCCCACATGCACGGCTGTGGGCACAGGCTGCCTGTGCCTGGAGGAGTGAGCATCCATGGAAAAGTCATCTGTTTGCTGTTTATTTATTCATTTCTCTTCTCTGCAATGATGGTTCTCTTCCTGCTGCTGCCAGACTGCCACTTCTGGAGCCTGGAACCCTCTGCTTGTCTCCAGCAGAACAACAACTGTGCAGCAGCTGCCTGGGCTTCCCCATGCTGCCTTTTCTTTATTTATGGGGCAGGAGCAGTCAGAGATTGGGGCCCCATTGTGCTGCTCAGGGCCAGGAGGACACTCAGCTGCTCATGCCAGGGAGCTCAGAGGTGCAGGTGGCCTCATCCCCCTCCTGGGGGTGCCTTGGCCATGGCAGGATGGCTTGAGAGCAGCAGATTTGGAGCGCAATTCCCTCACCTCAACGTTTGGCTGTGATGGCAGCAGCAGCTCCTGGCTCTCCCCATCCATCCCTCAGGGCAGAGGTGCAGGCTGGGCTTGAAGCTGCCAGCTGTAGTCAAAGGGAAGGCTCTGCAAAAGTGGCAGGACATGGGACAGAGGAAGAAAAGAGGCAAATCCCAGCAGCAAGGCTGGGGAGAGGGTGAGGATGCATTCCAGAGGCAGGAATGCTCAGCAGGCTCCAGGAGGGCAGGGCAGGGAGCTCCTCTCCAGAGCAGAGCTTTCCTCGTGCTGCAGCCTTGTCTTCGCAGCCTTGAGAGCCTCTGAAGCTGGGAATTAAACTTGCCTTGGGAGATTTTTTTTTCTGCTTCTTCCCTGCAGCTAAATCACCTTTTTTTTTCTTTTTTTTTTTTTTTTGTTCCACTTAAAAGAAGTGAAAAAAAAAATCATTATCTCTGAAAATGGAGCTTCAGGAAAGTGGGTGAAGAACTGGAGAGATGCCCCACCTAGAGTTTAGGGGGCTTCCACTCCAGAAGCTGTTCAGGAATATGCCAATTCCAAAATAGCCTGGGATTAGAATATTTAACAAAGAGTGCAGTAGTTCTTTGGGGAAAAATAGGTGTTTTTCTCCCAGTAATGTCCTTTATTCTCCTGAGAAGATTTCCAGGCATGTCACTGGGACCAGCAGTGGATGTGGATGGTAATATCAGTGAAACAATTTACATCTGATCTGGAGGGGAGTACTGAGAGAGGCCAAGGAGGCAGGAAACAAGGAACTGGAGCTCTGGGCTCTTCTCAGGCTTTGGTGGCAGGATGAGGATGGAAGGTTCCAGCATGGCTCTGTGTGATGGACACAGCTGGGAGGGGAGAGGCCAGGGTGGCCTCTGTGCCAGGGATTTTGGGACATTCTGTACCAGCCTGGTGGGAGCTCTGAGGAGATAAATAAATATCCTTGTGCATGGCTGCCCTGATTGCACACAGGAGCCAGAAATTTGGGGAAAAGGGGAATCTTCTGAAGCTGCTGCAGCCAAGGGGAGCTGGAAGTGAGGTCCAGATGCTTTGGAGGCTCTGTCTGTGAGTGTGTTGGTGCTGCTCCTCCTCTGCTCTGGGGTTTCCCACCACTTGGCACTCTGTAAAACCAGCCCTCATTTCCATGCTGCAGGGAAAGAAGATTGATCACCTCCCATCTGCTTCCTAAAGGTTTGATCCTCATCCAGGGGATTTGTGAAGGGTCTGGTGTTGCCAAAATCATCTCAGGGCCTCGATAAATCCCCGAGTCTGGTTCCTCTGGGTGTTTTCCACATGCCTCATGTTCCATTTCAGCAGCCGTGGAAGCAGTGGGTGTCTGGCTGCTCCTGGAGCTGCAGGGCAGGATGTTTGCAGTATTAATTGCTGAGTCCCAGTCCCAGGGGCTTCAGCATTAGCTTTCCTGCCGTGCATTTTATTAAAAACTGGAAACACTGGTGAGTCAGCTGCAGAGTGTGTGCTGCTCCCCCAGAGCTGACCTGGCAGCTCCTCTCCCAGAGATCTGAACTCTGCTGAGCCCTGAAAGCTGCTGGGAACACGTGGCCTCCTCCCCTGGGTGCTGTGCTGACCCCACACACCCTGCAGGGAGGGCAGAGATCCCTGAGGGCAGGGCAGCAAGCCCTGCTCAGCCTCCCCTCCAGCAGAACACATCCCCGTGGAGCTCTGCTCCTCCCTGCTCCCTGCTGGGGGCTGCTGATGGAAAGGGGCAAGAGGAATGGCTGCAGAGTGTGGGAGAGAGCAATCCTGCATGGATCTGCTGTGATTCCAGCTGCCCCCGAGCCTCTGGGCCAGCCCAGCCCTCCTGCTCTCCCTCAGCAGGCACAGGAACCTGCAGCAGATTCCATGTTCTAGAACAGCTGTCAGGAGCAGCAGGAGCAGGGCTGCTCCCATGGGGTGGGAACATGGAGCCCAGGGTGACAGGCACAGGAACCTACAGCAGATTCCATGTTCTAGAACAGCTGTCAGGAGCAGGGCTGCTCCATGGGGTGGGAACATGGAGCCCAGGGTGACAGGCACAGGAACCTATAGGAGATTCCATGTTCTAGAACAGCTGTCAGGAGCAGGGCTGCTCCATGGGGTGGGATCTTGAAGCCCAGGGTGACAGGCACAGGAATCTGAGGGAGATTCCATGTTCTAGAACAGCTGTCAGGAGCAGGGCTGCTCCATGGGGTGGGAACATGGAGCCCAGGGTGACAGGCACAGGAACCTACAGCAGATTCCATGTTCTAGAACAGCTGTCAGGAGCAGGGCTGCTCCATGGGGTGGGATCCTGGATCCCAGGGTGACAGGCACTGGGAGTGCCCTCCCCAGCTGGGGCCAGAACCAGTCCAAAGCAGGATGGGCAGGGCAGAGCAGCCCATAACTGGGAATATTGACCTTTCCAGGGAAAGCAGGGTGCCAGGCACTCCAGGACTGCCCAGGGAGGCCAGCTGGGAGCAGCAGCAGGGATGGAAAGGAGGCAGAAGCACTCTGTGCACAGCCCTGGGTACAGGTACCATGCCCAGGCAAGGTGTGGGTGCCCAGGTCTGGATCTCCAGGAGCACAGGGCGCTTGGGAGGGCTCCAGGAAAGGCTGCCTGGGACCACTGGGACTGGGGCACTCAGAGAAGATCCCTGCTGTCAGGTGGAGGCCATGTGAGCTTCCCTTGGAAACAAGCCCAGAACAGGCAGGTTCTGTCCAAAGTGAAGTTTAACCTGTCATCTCCATGTGTTCCCCACTACTCCCACCCTTTCAACTGGATCTGGAGGGGTGTTTTCCCAGCCCAGCAGTTCCAGAGGTGAGCAGGGATGGTCTGAGACAGCTCCTGGGTTCTCCAAGTGTTAATGGTGTAAGTCAGGCATAACATTGTTCTTTGGGGACTTGGTCTGTGACAAAGCTGGTGCTGCTCTTCCTCTGCTCTGGGGTTTCCCACTTGGCACTCCATAAAACCAGCCCTCATTTCCATGCTGCAGGGCAAGAAGATTCATCGCCTCCATGATAGGATTACACCCCTATCCCAAGAACTTCCAGTACTTCTCCATGTCTTTACTCATCCCACTCCTCCTCTCCAGGGAGGATTCAAGCACACACACTCACATGTACATCAGAACCAAAATACTCTGTCAGACACCACAGTTTGCCTCCAGGTGCTTCTGTAAGGTACTACAGAACCCAGCAGTGCCTTTGAAGTGTTCCAGGGAAGTGCCTCCAAGTATTCAAAGGTGGATCTGAGCAGGCCAGACTCTAATGCCAGAGAAGCCCTTCCAGCACTGCCAGTGTGGATGTTAAAAACAACCCAGTCAGAAACTGCTTCAAAGTAATTTCACTGCGTTTTGCAGAGTCTCTTGGTGCCTCTGAGATAACCCCCTCTTGACTGTGAGCAGGCACAGAGCTGTAGCTCTGCTTTTGCATGCTTTGGGATTTGCTTAACGAGGAGTCATTTTCCCCCTGCAGTTTAAGGCCTCATTTCCCTGCCCTAATGGGCCATTTTAGCCACTCCAGTATCTGTGGAGTGGTGCTGCAGTGGGGGCTGGTGTAGGTGGGTGTTAGATAGGGTATGGCTCTTACAGCAATGAGCTGTGGCAGTGTGAGACACCTGGTGCTGATAAACCCGTGGCCACACTGCATCTGGAACCTCTTCTAGCCTGGCCTAAAGTACTGAGGGCTTGACCTGTCTGCTCATCCTGGGGAAAACAAAAAACCTGAAAGCTAAAGAGGTACCAGGACCTGTAAGTGAAGAATCATCACAGAGCATCCAGCGCTCTTCACACTTGGTACCCTGAAGGTAATTGCTCTGAAAGGCTTCCCCTTCACAGGAGTGCCTCTCTCTGAGCAGTCCTTGATGTGCTCTCCCAGCAGAGCTCCGGGTTTGTTTGGAAAGCTCTGTGTTTTCCTGCAGCTCCCACCCCCCCAAATCTGTCATCCCTCAGCCATCCCTCAGTCTGGCACCCTCAGCCTGTCCTCACAGGAGCCCTGCTGCTGCTGGGGCTCAGAGCTGTGCAATTCCCAGGGAGTTCTGTGCAGGCTGCAGGGGCTCTGCATGCTGGATGTCAGACTTTTGGATGACTAATTCCTACAAAACACTGGCAAGCTTCCTTGTAAACAGCGCTCCTCAGTTGCTGGAAGAATGGCTTTTAAACCTCCAGCCTGCCTGGTACCCAGATGTTCACAGCCACTAAAGAGCCTGGCAGCCTGTTTTCCAGCTCAGCTATCACTGCTCTGTCTGCCCAGATTCCCTTTGGAATTCCCTCAGCTTCCTTTGTCCCTGCTCTCAGGTCTGTGCTGCCCTGTTAAACTACTGCCACACTGAACTCAGAGGGCAGCAGCATCCCTGCAACAGCCAGAGAGGAATGGGGAAGGAATTCCTTCAGCAAGGGATGGGACAGGGCAGCTGCACTGCTCCCTGTGCCCCACACCATGGACTGTGAGACTCCACAGCACTGGCAATGAGCTCCCACCTTTGCAGGGATGTGGCATCTTAAGCAGAGTGGCCAAATGTGACAGCTGCCTGCTGCTGCCTCAGCATGAGGGACAATGGATGGGCTAAAGCCAGGGAAGTCACAGCAGCTGCCATGCCCTGAGTGCAGGACCATGGCCTCAGAGTGCCAGGAGTGCAGGGCTGAGGGAAGGGGGCTCCTGGAAGGGCGTGATGCCTTTGGCAGCTCTGTGGAAGGCCTGGTGCCCACACAGAGCACAAGTGGCTCTGGAAAATGCCACAAAACCTGGGATTGGAAACCAAAAATGCCACAAAACCTGGGGGTGGAAACAAAAAATGCCACAAAACCTAGGATTGGAAACCAAAAATGCCACAAAACCCGGGGGTTGGAAACTAAAAATGCCACAAAACCTGGGGGTGGAAACCAAAAATTGCCACAAAACCTGGGGGTGGAAACCAAAAATGCCACAAAACCTGCAGTCACCCAGCACTTCTTGGCCAGGCTCAGAGCCCAGCCTTGAGGCAGAGGAGCAGGAGGGGTCACTCCTTTGGCCTCACACCTCTGGCAGCTCCTGTGGCCAGACCCTTCCTGTGCCCTGGCCAGGGGACAAACTCCCTGTGCCCTGTCCTGTCCTGTGTGCAGCTCCTTTGGGCTCCTCACACATGAGCCAAGGGCACAGCCAGCAGCACTCACCAATGGCCACTTTGTCTCTGGCCCCTCTCTCTTGGCTGCAGGGTGGTTTTTCCAGGTTCCTGCTCTGTTGGGAGGTGAGCCCAGACAGGCTGGCACCAGCAGCAGGAGCAGTCCCTGCTGGGCTGTGGCTGTGCCACTGCTCCCTTGTCAGCTCTGCTGTCACTTGTGTGGCTTTGCCCTTCTTGCTGCAGTGGGAATCAGGCCTGGCTTGCATAATGAAACTGAATCTGGCCAGGTAATGCTCTCAGCTGCCTTTGTCCATGTGCTTATCTTCTAACCCAGCATCAGCCCTGGGCAGAGGTTCTAGCCCTGTGCCCAGCTCCCAGCCAGCTCTGTCACTGTTTGCTCCCTGTAAGGTCCATGAGAAGTTTCCATGGGCATCAGTGGCACTGAGAGCTGCCTGCAGGGAGGTCATCAGCCATCCCCATGACTGTGATGAGACACCTCCAGGAGGTGCCCAGTGAGCTCCAGAGCTCCCAGCACTGCTGGCCACTGGTGCTCTGGATGGAGGTCACAGGAGAACTCCTTGTTTATTGGCAAGCCAGCAGCAGCCTATGCAGTGACCTTCCAGGCTGCCACAGCACCTGTGTCTGCAGAGCTCCATCCATAACCTTGGTCCCTTCCAGGAACAGGGATCAGCTGAGCAATGCCCAGTGCTGTCAGCCCAGCAGAGGCATTTTCACATCCTTGTAGGAGCCATGTGTGATGCCAGAGCAGTTACTTGCCAAGGTTTCACAGCAAGAACTTGCTGGCAGATAATACTCACAGGATGGCAAATGCACCTCGAGCTGTTCCATGAGCTCAGGCTAAGCCTGAGTGCTGTCCCACCAGGAACCTTGTGCTGGTTTTTCTCTCTGTGCCATGCTGAGGTGCTGCCTGTGTGAGCTGCAGTGGAGAGCACAAGGTGTCTCAGCACTCTCTCCTGGCAGGATGTTGCTGCTCTCAAATGAAACCATTTGTAGTTCCTCAGCTCTCTGAAAAACCCCAGTTTTGCACTGAGAAGAACTTGCTGTCCAGACATTACCAACTTCATTTTCTGCCCTTCTCATCTCTCCAGTTAATGACCAGAGACCCTGGCCATTTCCTAAATTGCTGGGCAGTGATTTTCCTCACTCTCAGGTCCTGCTGCTGGCGGCCTTGCTCAGGCTCTCTGTTTCAGTTCTCAGTTCAAGTCCATTTCCCAGGGGTGGAAATGATTTGCTTCAGTTCCCTCTCCCACTTGTGGGTCATCTGGGTTTATCCCAGGTTACCAGCGGGGTACACTGGCTGCCTTCCCTGCTGGAAAAAGCACATGGAGTCTCTAAAAACCAGGGCCAAAATGGTGATCTCAGATCTGGGATCTGGGCTTATTTTTCCAAATGGACTGAGCTGGGCTTGTGGGGCCGTGAGGGCTCTGAAATTAAATTTCTTGTGTAACAAAGAGTAAATTTCTTGTGTTGAGGTGCCTCCAGCAGGGATTTTTGGGTGCAGTTGAGGGCATTGAGGTGTAGGGTATTAGTGAGGGATACAGGAGTTATGGGGGCTCTGAGGGCATTGAGGTGTACGGGGCTCTGTGAGGGATACAGGAGTTATGGGGCTATGGGGGCATTGAGGTGTAGGGGCTCTGTGAGGGATATGGGAGTTATGGGGGCTCTGAGGGCATTGAAGTGTAGGGTCTCAGAGATCTGGGAGTTATGGGGCTATGGGGGCATTGAGATGTAGGGGCTTAGTGAGGGATATGGGAGTTATGGGGGCTCTGAGGGATTTGGGGCTTGAGACTCCATATCCCTCCTTGCTTTCAAAGACCCCCCATCCCTCCAAGCTACCTAAGAATTATATTTCCTGTGTAACACATCAAAGTGCCTCCAACAGGGATTTTGGGGTGCAGTGCCAGGGGTGCTTTCCTGCCCCCTAGCCCTGTCACCGTGCTGAAGCTGTGGCCTGTCCCTGCAGAACGACTCCTGGGGGAAGCAGTACTCGTACGCCCTGTTCAAGGCCATGAGCCACATGCTGTGCATCGGCTACGGGCAGCAGGCGCCGGTGGGGATGTCGGACGTGTGGCTCACCATGCTCAGCATGATCGTGGGGGCCACCTGCTACGCCATGTTCATCGGCCACGCCACCGCCCTCATCCAGTCCCTGGACTCCTCGCGCCGCCAGTACCAGGAGAAGGTAAGGACAGCCCTGCTGGGGTGGGCTGCTCGCTGTGCTCTCTGGGGGGAGCACAGGGTGGTCTCTGTGCTCTCTGGGGGGAGCCCAGGGTGCTTGCAGTGCTCTCGGGGGGGAGCCCAGGGTGGTCTCTGTGCTCTCTGGGGGGAGCCCAGGGTGGTCTCTGTGCTATCCAGAGGGAGGATGGGGTGGTCTCTGTGCTGTCTGGAGGGAGGATAGGGTGGTCCCTGTGCTGTCTGGGGAGAGCCCATGGGGTGGTCTCTGTGATATCCAGAGGGAGCCCAGGGTGGTTCCCGTGCTGTGAGGAGGGAGCCTGGGGTGGTTTCCTTGCTGTGTGGGGGGAGGCTGGGGTGGTCTCTCTGCTGTCTAGAGGGAGCCCAGGGTGGTCTCTGTGATATCTGGAAGGAGGCCAGGCTGGTCTCTGTGCTGTCCAGAGGGAGCCCAGGGTGGTCTCTGTGATATCTGGAAGGAGGCCAGGCTGGTCTCTGTGCTGTCCAGAGGGAGGATGGGGTGGTCTCTGTGCTGTCCAGAGGGAGGATGGGGTGGTCTCTGTGCTGCCCGGTGTGGTCTCTGTGCTGCCCAGAGGGAGCCTGGGGTGGTCTCTGTGCTGTCCAGAGGGAGGATGGGTGGTCTCTGTGCTGCCCAGAGGGAGCCTGGGGTGGTCTCTGTGCTGCCCGGGGTGGTCTCTGTGCTGCCTAGAGGGAGGATGGGGTGGTCTCTATGCTGCCCAGGGTGGTCTCTGTGCTGTCCAGAGGGAGGATGGGGTGGTCTCTGTGCTGCCCGGGGTGGTCTCTGTGATATCCACAGGCAGCCCAGAGTGGTTTCCTTGCTGTGAGGAGGGAGCCAGCACTGTCAGTGTGAGAGGCCAGGGCGCTGTTCCATTCCCCCTCATCCCCATCCATCCACTCCCACACCCCTCAGGAGGAAACAGCAGCAGGATCAGTTTACAGCAGGGCAGGGAGATGGTTGTTGTTGTCTCTGCCTGTCATTGTACACCAACGTTATCAATGTCACCAGTACCTAAAATTTTAAGTCACTTCTTCCTTTCCCACATCTTGTTTCAAACCCCAAGTGAATGTTCCAGAATGTGCAGCTTTTGTTTAGCAAGTGCTCTCTTTGAAAGTATCCAGATTATTCACTCCAGTGCTCTGAGTGAAGCTGCAGAACAGCCCCCAAAGCCCAGATCAAGGCTCAGAGCTCAGAGCATTAATTCCCAGGTAGCTGTGGAATTAATGGCACCATTGTTGGACTGCAGAATGGAGGGCACAGCCAGAAATGTGACATCTGATCAGACTGCCACAGTCACTGAATCTGGGAGCTGGGCAGGGCATCCAAAAAATGCAGCTGCCCTCAGTTATGGGGCTGGGGAGGTTTTATGGTCAGGGTCTTGTGGGTCTTTGAGCTGGAGATTAGGAAGAGGAATTGTTCCTATTCTGACCCTGCCAGGTGCAGTTTAGTGAGAGGGGAGCTGTGACTCAAATGGGGAAAATGTGACCAGCAGGCCCTGCTCAGGTGAATTTTAAGTTCAGGGAGGAGGTGGGATGACCTTGGAACAGGTTTGAGACACAGGAATTCCAAAGGGAGAAGAGCAGGGCAGAGAGGGAGAGCAAAGGAGACCAGAGGTTGACTCATGCTTGGAGCATAGGGAAGATCCCAAACCACAGCTAGAGCTAAAGGAGGGGGAATGCCCAGGAGAAGAGTGTGGGGGCCTGGCATGCATCCAGAGCATCCAGAGTTTTAGCTCTGTGTCACAGCTGAGCCAGGCTGATCCCCACAGAGAGCAGGGCACGCCGAAGAGAAGGACACTGCAGCACTGGGAGTGCAGGCTGATCAAATCTCAGGATGCAGAGTATTTATTCAAATGTGTTTGAAGTAGCACAGAAGTCAAGGACTGATCTGCAAAGCCAACCACTTGGGCAGCCTGGCACAGCCAGCCCTGCACCTGCAGCACTGGGCACTCCAGGCTCTGCCTCCAGCCTGTGCTCACACAAGGGCACAGCTTGACCCTGGCACTTGGATCCCAGGCAGAGCTCAGGGAAATCAGTGCCCAGGAAGGCAGCAGGGACTGCAGAGGGGGTGGCAGGGACAGTGAGGAGTGTGAAAGCCTCATTAGAACGTGGGGATGTGAGTGAGAGGGTTAACAGACCCAGGAGAGGAGCTCTGACAGAGGGGAGAGGGTTGAACCAAGGGTGTATTTCCTGTGGCAGGTTCATCTCCCAAGTTATCCTGCGAAGATCAAAGCCTCAGGGATTGAGTGCATTCATTTTCCTCTTGCAAATGGGACAAGTGATGGCCTAAAAACAAATATGTATTTACTTTGTGCATTCCTTAGCACTTGAATAGCCATGATTAAAATGAGGCTGCTGCGTGATTTGCAGCCCTGCAACTCAATTTAGTTCAGTCCTCCTGGGACAAAGTGTCTGCTGAAGCAGATTAGACAGAGAATCTCAACAAGTTTGGAGGTTGAGTGGTAGAAGCCAGCAGCAATTGAGAGACCTCTGTTGGGCACCCTGTGGGCTCTGCCTGTCCCTCAGCAGAGCCCAGCCTGCAGGGGCCTGGGGAGCTGTGCTGGGAGTGGCCAAGGAAAGGGACACCGTGGAGAGGGAGAGGAACAGCACAAACACAAACGGGAGAGCAGGTTACAGCTGGAACTGCCCTGGGAGGCTCTGCTGTGCAGGACTCTCAGGACAAGGTTCAGGAGTGGGGTTTTGGGGAGGTTTCAGATTGTCCAGACTTCTGCCAACCCACTGGTTCTTCCCTTGGATAAGCAGGGCTTTGGAAAAGAGGAATAAAAGCCAAGCTGTGCTGTCTGTTGGCTTCAGGAGCAGGCTTGTCTCACTCTGCCTTGGATTCTCTGAACACTGGGATATTCAATCCCTCTCCTGTCAGAATCTCCTCCTGGACCTCTCACTTCATGCTGTGCTGGTTGTGCAAGGCAGGGCTGGGTGGATCCATGGGGAATTCAGAGGGAATGGCCCCCTCCAAGCCAGGGAGGTGCTGAGGTTCCTGGGTACCTGTCCCCTGTGGCACAGAGCCCTCCCAGCACATGCAGGGGGCACAGCCATGGTGCAGGGCCAGCCCTGGCCCTCCAGATGGGAGCAGCTCTTTGGATGGGGCTCTCTGAAGGGACTGTTTGACCTCCAGCCCCAGAGGCAAAGTGAGGGCCCTGTCTGTCCCATCAGAGTTTCCCATGGTCACAGAGTCAGCAGCAGGGTCAGGAGCTGATCTTCCCTCTTAACCTCACCTGGAGTTTAACTCCACAATATCCTGGCATGTTTCCTGCACATGAGACACCACCACCACAGCTCCTTCCCGAGGGATTCTGGCAGAACAACATCCCCAGGTGCTGTTGAGCACTGTGGTGTTGTACCTGAATGGATGTGACAGCTCTGACCAAGAGCTGAGCCTGTTCTCACCCAGGGCTCCCTGGCCCTGTGCTCAGCTGGGCACACCTTCCTGGCTCCCCAGAGCCTCATCTCTTCTCCCACATTCATTTTCTGTCACATCAGTGGGTTGAAAGAGATTATTTTTGAGCCCATGAGTGCCAGAGCTGGTGCAGGTGCAGGTGAAGGGGGTCAAGGACAGGAGCAGGGGTACAGGACCCTCTGCAGCTGTTCATGGATCAGCTCCAGCCTTTATTCATCACTGGCTGCAGAATTCCCCCCCCCAGGCTCACATCAGAGGGAGAGTGTTCCCTGCCCAGGAGAGGAATAAGCTAGCCAGATATGCCTGTTATTTTCATGCTTTTTGCAGGTTCTCCTAATAATTTCTTTCCCTAATCCTGCAGCTCAGCTGGATTAGTATTTCTGTCAAGTCACCCTCTCCTCCTCCCCAGGGCTCTGTAACCTTGAGGGTGGGGAGGGTGATGGTGCTGCTCTCTGCAGCTCCTTGGAGCAGGGCAGGGATGCTCAGCCCCCATTGTGAGAAATGATGCTCACTTCCAAAAATTGAAAAGGTTTATTAAAACCTGATCAAAAATACAACAGAAGACTGAATAGAGAAAATATTACAGCACCAGGAGCAGAGGATTTTTCCCACCATGTGCTCATCCACACAATGGAGGTTTTGCCTTTTAACCCTTTAGTTCCCCCAGAGTTCTGTCCATCTGCCCAGTGGTGGAGATCCCTTCCTGACATCTTGATTGGAGCTCAGGAGCTGCCACAGTAAGGAGCTGACCCTCCCAAATGTCCCAACCCAGGCCACCCCTGATAACAACACAAGGGGAGTGAAATTTAACTATAAATATGTAAAACTTCTCTTAACACATGTACATGATATTTACCTTTTAATTGTGAGAGTCAGCCATGGCATCACTCATCTGTCCCAATCAGGGTCACTCTCCCATCCCAGTGGGTGCAGGGAGGCTCAGCTCCCCAGAACACCCAGAGCAGGGACTGCTGCTGATGCCTTGTGCAGGCTGACCTAGAACAGAGACTAGACTGAGCTAAAGAATAAAGGAGGGATTTATTAAAAGGATATCCTCAATGGATCCACCTTGGGCAGCACAACCCAAAATGGCCACAAAATGGACCACAGGTCATGGGGTCTCAGACTTTTATAAGTTTTGGTCTATTTGCATATTGGAGTTAATTGTCCAATTCCAGCTCCAGCCCATGCAGTCCCATCCTTCTTGTTTTCTCTCTTCAGCCCATGTTGTTTATGCCCTTGGGCCTGAGATTTGGATCCTTTGTCCTTGGTCCCCAGCTGGAGCAGGAATTGTTTTGTCTCCCTGCTCTGTGCAGAGCTCACCATCCCCTAACATGAAGCCCAGACCCACCCACTAAAGCAGCACAGAATCTAAAAAATATAAACCCCAAAGCCTGAGGCATCACTGAGAGGCAGGGCTTGCTGCTGTCAGCACTGCAGAGCCCACTGAAGCCCCAGTCTCTCCTTCCAGAGCCTCCTCTCCCCTCAGGATCTGCTCTCCCCACTCCTCCTCCTCCCTGAGCAGTCCATGCAGTGCCTCTTGTTCTTAAAATACCTCTTGGCTCTGGGTAGGGCCTTGCACTTTCCCTTGTCACTGGGCTCTTCACAGCCTCTTTGCCTGGGCTCCCCCAGCCCAGGGCAGCTTCACAGTGGCACCCCAATAATGCTCCTGTGGAAATCCTCATGTTCAAGGGTTCCTTTTGTTTTTAAAGCAGAACTTTCAAGCATGGCCAAGGTCTTTACCATATTTAGATCAGAAGTGTTACCCAGCAGTGTCTCTGCAGCAGGATTGCAGGGGGACACTGAAGAGGGAATCACTTCAGAAGCCCTGCAGAGCACTGCCAGCACCCCTCAGCTCACACCTCTGCACAGCCCACAGCTGATCCCTGCTCTGCCTGTCCAAGCACTTCATTGTGCAGCTGGAACATTTCAGCCCTTCTCTCAGCACCCTGAACTCAGCAAAGAGAAACTGGGGAAGGTTTAGTCATGGCAAAGGCTGAAATAAAACAACTGGAATGTTCTATCCCCATTGGGGATGCTGGACTAGGATTTGTTGGGGGAAAATCCAGACAGTGCCCTTGGCCTGCCCACTGCTCTGAGAGGTGGGGACCTGTCCTGGGGCTCAGGCAGTCCTTGCTCCTTCTTGGACACCAGTCTAATAATAGTAAAAGAATAGTTTTAGTTTAACAGTAAAATAATAGTTTTATTAGCAACAAGTTTAAAGAGTGATTTGGGCTTTTTTATGGTCCATGAGGAAACAGTGGAACTCGCAGCTCCAGGGTGCTGCAGAGTTCCAGAGTCCCATTAACCTCAGAATATTTAGACAAATTGACTGGAGGAAAACCTTTCAGGTGTTGCTGAGTGCCCAGATGCAGATCCAGCCCCTGGCCTGGGAATCCCAGATCTGCTTTGTCAGTGGGCAGGAGCTGGAGTCCCTCCCTGTGCAGGGAACTGGGGGCACAGATCCTTCCTGGATTATCCCATAAGCTTGGCACCGTGCCCACAGAGCTCATTAACCCTTTGCTGGAGCTGTGGTGGGCACAGACACACTGTGGTGGCTCTGGCAGCTGCTCTGGGAGCCTGCAGTGGGCACACACTGCCACAGCTCCCTGCCACTGAGCTGCCAGGGGGAGCTTCACATGCTCTGCCACTCTGGGCAGGGTTGGAAGTGACACTCCTGAGAGGATTGGTCAGCAGGAAGTTCCCAGGGATTGTCCCCACATTCCCTGAGCTCACAGGCATTCTGGAGGAGTCTCCTCCTGAGCCAGCACCCAGGGTGGAGGTCAGGGGAGCTGCAGAGCTCATTCACTCCTTGGGTAATGTGTGTGAAGGAGAGGGCAGGGAGTGCAGCACTCCAGAAATTAAAGGTGTTTGCAGCACTTAATCAAACGCAAAATGTAATCAAATTTCCTAATTGGAAAAAGTTTGGAGAGCCTGGCTTTATCCTGTCATGCCAGCACTGGGTTTTTGTTCCCTCTGTACAGAGATGGCCTGAGCACTGCTGTGTCCCACACTACTGTCAATCAAAGCAGCCTGGGCTGATAACAAGGCTGATAAATGATGGCTCCAGTGATTGTGTCAGGGCTTTTCTGCAGTCAGGGGGTTCTGCCTGCTTTGCAGAGCCAAAAGAATGCAAGAAACAGGTAATGGTGTGTTCATGTCAGCCAGAAACTCAGAAATTGTGTCAGTTGGTTTAGGTTTGTTTAATCCTGTCCCTGAAAGAATTCTGGCTTGGTTATAAAACAGAAATGTTTCAGAATGTCTTGAGGTGCAAACTGCCTTAACCAGACCAGGGTTGAGCAGTTCCTGCTCTTGCAGGAGGATATGTCTTAAACTGGTGGATTTAAACTTAGTTTAATGGTTGACCCATTCCTGAGAGCAGGCTCACTCTGAGGCTGTAAAACATGGCAGAAACAGTGGGGTACCAGCTCAGATTGTGACATCTCCACCCTGGGCCTGGGAGGCAGACAGGTCCTTCTGTCCTATGACCACCATGTGGCACCTGCCTGTGTTGTCATGGCAAGGGAACATCCCTGCCTTGGCAGCTCTTCCACCCCAGGGAGGGGTTTCAGGCTTCAGTATCAGTTTGGGAATGAATGTTGGCACTGGAGCTGTACACAAATAAATAGATAAATAGATAGATAAATAAATGAATAACTGAAGAGCTGATGCTGCAGCACAGAGCCTCCCCCAGGGCCATCTGTCCTGCTGCTCCCAGCAGTGCTGGTCCCTCACTGCACACAGCCCCTGCTCCCCTGTCCCCATCTCCAGCCTTTGGGGGCACATCTCACCTCATTCCCCCCCTTGTGCTCTTCTGCACAGAGTATTGCTGGTCCCTTTGCCCTGTCCATTCTGGATGTTTGGCTCCAGTGACCTGACATCTCCACAATGTTCTGGGATACTTCTACAGATGAATTGACCATGGCCAGAAGTGCCCTGTGCTGGCCTGGTGCCCTCTGGCAGGAGGTGGCCTCTCCAGCCCAGCCAGGCATTCCCTTCAGGGCCATTCCCAGGGAAACCAGGCTGTTCCATAGCCCTGATGTGAGCTTTGTCCATATTGCATTCCCTTGGCATGCACAGGATTAGACCTTAGACCACAACATTTCATGCACAGGGATTTGTCCCACAGCTCCTGCATTTGCCTTCCTCAGAGCCCTGAGCAGCAGAGATGGTCAGAGGCAAACGGGTTTCATCAGGCTCATTATTGATCCTGCTCAGCCACTGCCACCTCCCAGCTCAGGAATGGGACTGTCCAAAATCCCTGCCTGAACAGGAATGGGACTGTCCAAAATCCCTGCCTGAACAGGAATGGGACTGTCAAAATCCCTGCCTGAACAGGAATGGGACTGTCCAAAATCCCTGCTTGAACAGGAATGGGGTTCTCCAAAATCCCTGCAT
Source organism: Molothrus aeneus (assembly GCF_037042795.1). Classification (NCBI taxonomy): domain Eukaryota; kingdom Metazoa; phylum Chordata; class Aves; order Passeriformes; family Icteridae; genus Molothrus; species Molothrus aeneus. The sequence goes on along the minus strand of NC_089658.1, from coordinate 2,938,308 downwards.
GAACAGGAATGGGACTGTCCAAAATCCCTGCCTGAACAGGAATGGGACTGTCCAAAATCCCTGCCTAGACAGGAATGGGATTGTCCAAAATCCTGCCTGAACAGGAATGGGACTGTCCAAAATCCCTGCCTGAACAGGAATGGGACTGTCCAAAATCCCTGCCTAGACAGGAATGGGATTGTCCAAAATCCTGCCTGAACAGGAATGGGACTGTCCAAAATCCCTACCTGAACAGGAATGGGGTTCTCCAAAATCCTGCCTGAACAGGAATGGGACTGTCCAGAATCCCTGCCTGAACAGGAATGGGACTGTCCAGAATCCCTGCCTGAACAGGAGCTCATTCTTGGTCCTGCTCAGCCCAGTGCCATCTCCCAGCCCAGTAATGGGATTGCCCAAAATCCCTGCTTGAACAGGAGCTAATGGGACTGAGGGGAGGCAACTCACAGCCATCCCCAGTGCAAGGAGTGTGGACAGGAAGTGGGAGAAAAGCTCCAGGAATTGTCTGAACCACAGCAGGAGATCAGGAGCCTGAGCCTGGGTGAGATAATTCCCCAAGGTACTGTGCAGTAAGGGAAAGTGTTGCAGGTTTCCCAGGAGGTGACACTTAAAAGTCATTTTCTGGTGGAAATCTGACAAAATGAGCACACTGAGCCAGGGCCATGGTACAGGAATCAATGAATGCAGCCTTTGGAAAGGCTCACAACCAGGACATCACACAAAGTTCTTGCAGAATGGAGGGAGCTGCCAGGTTTTTGTCACAGAACTTCTGTTGTTCCTTAAACCCCTCCTGTGACTCCATGAGAATGACCATGAGTAAGCTGTAGGATAGAATAGATCCTGAGGGTAGGAATATGTATGGCTTAAGAGAGAAAAAACTCCAGAAGTCAGCATTTCCTTGGGTTTGATGATTCCTGAGTGCTGGGGAGCTGCACTCTTTGACTCCTAATCAGAGACCAGGGAAAATAAACCAAAGATTGCACTGTGTGCTGTCAGCAGGCTCCATGTGGGGATCCCATGAGCTGATCTTCCCCCTGTGGAGCACTGCTCCCCTTGGAGAGCCCAGCACTGCTCAGGGTGGCTCCTAGGGGTCCTTCCCTGAGCTGAAATGCTCCTCTGGAGCCTCCTGCTCCTTCCACAGGTGCAGCTCTGGTGACGTCTGTGGGCTCCAGATGTGGAGATATTTGTGAGTGGGATTAAACCCAGTGCCACAGTGATCTCAGGCTAATCCTGGAAGGATCCAAGCAGTGCCAGAATCATGGAATGGGCAGGGTTGGAAGGGATCCTCAGGGATCATGGAGCCCTGCACAGGACACCCCAATAATCCCCCCTGTGCTTGGTGGTTTTCACCTTCAGAACTGGGGCAGGGTTGAGCCTGTTCAGTGATTTATCCCTGATGGATATTGAGGGCATGGAAGGAGTTGAAAATACTCAGTTCTTTTTGGGCTGTGAGTGTCAGAGCTTTGGTAGAAAGGAGGGAAAGTGACCAGCTAGAGGAGCAAAAATCCTCAGCTGAATGGTTTCCTTTTGATATATTAATACCTCCTTCAAGGGCTATTTGAGGAAAAACAGACTTAAGAAAATGAGCTGGGATTTAAATGGGCTCGATTGCCTTCAGAGAGATTGAAATAATTCCTAAATGAGTGTTTTTAGTTGAACTCAGAGAGGCCACTAAGCTCTGAGCACAGGTCAGGCTGGGGACAGGGAGACAAGTGGGAGGCTGAGCAGAGAGGAGGAGGAGGGAGGAAGGGAAGGCACTGTCAGGGGGGCCTGGCCATGGCTGGAAGGCAGCAAAGGGACACCAAGTGGCTCTAGAGAGGGCCAGCTGAGCGTGCCATCATCTGCCTGACCCCACAAGAGTGGGGCCTTCAGCAGCTCCAAGGGAAGGGGGAAAACCCCAATGAATCCTCAGTTTCTCAGGCATGGAAAGAAGGGGTTGATGCTTTCAATTCTGACCCCATCTCTGCACAAGGGAGAGCTGAGGGCCCCAAAACCCTCCTGGCTGAGAGGAGGGAGCACCAGCAGAGGCAGGAGAGACAAGATCTCCCTCTCCTTAACCATGACAGAGAATGATGGTTCCTTATTTCACAGCTTGCTTTTATAACCCTGATTTCCATTTGCAATGGGAAGCAGCACCTTTATTTGTGGGGGAGTAAATTTGTCCTGTTTTCCCTGGGAGCCTTATCTGGGGACAGCGGTGACAGGGGACTTGGACAAGCCCTGGGGACACTGCAGAGCAGTAATTTATTGCTCTTTGTTGCAAAGCCATAAATCCATGTTCAGTGGTGAATAAGCAGAGTCCCAGTCACCCCATCCAGCCCGTGCTGGTGCATTTTTGGAGCGTGGGGATGTTTTTCCCAAGGAGCAAAGGGCAGTTAAGATGGACAGCAAGTGCCAGTGGAGCAGAGGACAGGGACACAGGGGCAGGTGGCTGCAGCAGGTGAGGAGAGGCTCCTGGTGACACTGGTCACTGCTCCAGCTCAATCACTGCACTAAAGCTGACAGCCTAAGGGGATATTTTTGGCAAATCATTTATTCAACAAAAATGCAGCATTAAAGCAAGCAGAGCTCTTGGTGGATTTTAGATGAATTTAATAAACCTGAGTCAGCAGAAGCTCGTGCCTCATGATTTCCCTTTCCCTGGTGAGAGTCCCACACATCCTGTGCCGGGTTTGCCAGGTCCCATGGCTGTCTCAGGCTGCAGTGCCTCTCCAGTGGCAGGAGACATCAAAACCCCTGAAACCTTCTGCTTGGAGCACCATAACCTCCAAAACTCTCTCTGGGTGAGTTGCCCACAAGGGAGCTGCTGTCCTCCACTCTGCTGCTGCTTTCCGCTTCCTTTCCTGCCTCATTTCCTTGGGGCACCCAGCACATCCTGTCCTGCCACAGCCATCCCTGCAGAGCCTGAGCCACACAGGTGACAAAGGCCCAGTGGGACGTGGGGACTCCTTTGCCTTTGGCCAGGCTGGAGGGATCAGGAGCATTTCCAGGCAGTTGCTGTGCTTTGGGAATGCCAGGAAGCCCCGAGTGTCCCCTCTGCCACCTTGGCTCTTTGGAGTGATGCCCTCTCGTGCATGGTGGCAGTGCCAGCACAGGCTGTCCCTGGAGCAGGGCCTGGGGCTGCAACGAGCACAACTTCACTAATCAGGCTCTCCTGCACTAAAGGGACATTCAGGGACACATTTATGAGGGAGAAGAAGGGAAATAGGGCTGGGAAAGGAGCAGCACAGTCCTTTTGTCAGCAGTTAGTGCAGTACACACTCAGGATTGTGTCCTGTACTGAGAGGAGCGTGACCATTCCCTGCACACACCTTGTCCTGCAGCACCTGCAGGGCAGCAGGACCCTGGTACAGCCCTGGCCCTTGGGGGAGTGTCCTTAACTCGCAGAAAGCACCATCCATCCCCAAAGCTCTGCCATCAGAGTGTGCCCTGTATTCCACTGGAACTGACACCATGGAAATGTGAAAATGTGGAGGGATTAGGGCGAGTCCTTGGGGCACAGGAGTGAAGAAAAGGGGAAGGAAGTGACGGGAAAGCAAAGGTTCCATCATGGCAGGGTGGGCAGGAGCACAGAGGGGAGAAGCAGAGGCTGGGGACTGCAGCTCCAGCCCAAAAACCAGGGTGTTGATCCAGGTGTGCTCCTCTGCTGTGAGCCCACAGCCAGGGCAGGTCCTGTGCTTGCCCTGCCACAGCCCCTGGGACTGTGACAGCCCTGGAGCCCAGCTGGCCCCTGTCCTGCCATGTGCCATGGAAAAACCTTCCTGGGGTGTGGGTTTGTGATTCACACTAGGTGAGAGTAAAAGGAACAGGCTGCTGCTGTGCCACACTCCAGTTTTTATTCTGGATTCTTCTAAGATCTTGTGAGAGTTCCAAGGGGATACAGTGTTATCTCTGCTGTGGTAGCAGTAGTGGAACAGCTACTGAGTGGGATCTTGAGTAGGCAAGGAGGTAGTAAGTGAGCAGGAAGGGTCTCCAGCATATATAGTATAGGTTAAGTATGATTCTAAACTAATGATTTAATAGAAGGTTTTAGTTTTGCTTTTTTATCCAATCATGCCCTAATTCTAGTGGTCTAAGATTTCACACAACATTACTAGAGTATTACTCAGAACTATCTATGTATTTCTGTCAGTTTTTGTTGTTTATGGGAACACTATAGCTAAAAAATGTGAACAACAGGTTAAGTTTACATTGGGTCTGGGGTAGGGTAACTTTATGGAAATACCACTACTATGGTAGAATTGTGCCTAAGGACAAAAAGGCCTCTGCTCTCTGCTGCAGCTTTTTAGATACTCAAGGCACTTAGTGTAAGTTTCTACTAAAAGCTAAAATCTATGTTTCTATTCCACTTAATGGCTGCATATATCTCAGTTTCTTCATATCTTCATATCTCATATATTAAGATACCTTCATATCTCAGTTTCTCTGGGGTTTCAGTTCAATCCCTGGGTCTGGATTTCTTTCTGGGCCTGTGCCCTGAGGGCCTTGCACCCCAACACTTGGGGGCACTTGGGCTCTCCTGCTCCCACCCTGCACAGCCCTGTTTGCTGGGAGGGCACTCCCAGCCAGGCACTCCTTCCTCAGCCCTGCTCCCACTGGGGCTGTGTCATGGTAATTAGCCCCCAGCCAGGTGATAATTAGCATTGACTCCATGTGTTACAGAAGGCTGATTAATAATAATCTTTATTAAGACACTCATTGCTCTTTTATAGACAGATACAGGTTGACCTAATTGCTCCTCTAGTCCAAACACCATCACCATTGGCTAATTAAGAAACCACAATTGATAAACAAATCTCCATAACACATTCCACATGTTCACAACAACAGGTGCAGCAAGTGAAGATAAGAATTGTTTCTCATACTTTTCTCTGATCTTCTCACAGCCTTTCCCAGGACAGTGCCTGGGGAAGTTGTGTTTCTCTCTCTCTGTCCAGAGAGTTGGTGCCACAGGGCTGTGTGGAGGGGAGCACAGGCTGCTCAGCACCCAGGCAGTGAGCACAGGGCACCCAGCTGAGGATCAGTTTAAGATTAAACCACGGGGCAGCCATTTGGGGAACACTCCCCATGGATGGAACAGGGCCTCCCTGCTGCTGCAGGGCAGGGGGCAGGGCCACTATGTGCTGCCCATGAGTTGGTGACATGTCCTGGTGGCCTCATCTCTCCCTGCTCAGTACAAACAGGTGGAGCAGTACCTGTCCTTCCTCTGCTGCAGGGGAAGGGAGCAGGGTCAGCACAGGCTGCCCATGAGTTTGTGACATGTCCTGGTGGCCTCATGTCTCCTTGCTCAGTACAAACAGGAGGAGCAGTACCTGTCCTTCCTCTGCTGCAGGGGAAACCAGCACAGGCTGTCCATAAGTTGGACATGTCCTGGTAACTGGTGGCCCTCGTGTGTCCCTGCTCATTACAAACAAGTGGAGCAGTACCTGTCCTTCCACTGCTGAAGGGGAAGCCAGCACAGGCTGCCCATGAGTTTGTGACATGTCCTGGTACCAGCTCATTGACACTGTGTGTCCCTGCTCAGTACAAACAGGAGGAGCAGTACCTGTCCTTCCTCTGCTGCAGGGGAAGGGAGCAGGGCCAGTATGTGCTGCCCATGAGTTTGTGACATGTCATTGACACTGTGTGTCCCTGCTCAGTACAAACAAGTGGAGCAGTACCTGTCCTTTCTCTGCTGCAGGGGAAGCCAGCACAGGCTGCCCATGAGTTTGTGACATGTCCTGGTAACTGGTGGCCTTGTGTGTCCCTGCTCATTACAAACAAATGGAGCAGTACCTGTCCTTCCACTGCTGCAGGGGCAAGGGAGCAGGGCCAGCACAGGCTGTCCATGAGTTTGTGACATGTCCTGGTACCAGCTCATTGACACTGTGTGTACCTGCTCAGTACAAACAGGAGGAGCAGTACCTGTCCTTCCTCTGCTGCAGGGGCAGGGAGCAGGGCCAGTATGTGCTGCCCATGAGTTTGTGACATGTCATTGACACTGTGTGTCCCTGCTCAGTACAAACAGGTGGAGCAGTACATGTCCTTCCACAAGCTGCCCGCCGACATGCGGCAGCGCATCCACGACTACTACGAGCACCGCTACCAGGGCAAGATGTTCGATGAGGAGAGCATCCTGGGGGAGCTGAGCGAGCCCCTGCGGGAGGTAAGAGGGCAGCCATGGGCAGGGCACGTCCCCAGCACCTCTGGCAGCTCTGGAGCTCCTGGGCCAGGGGCTCAGGAAGCTCCCACCTCTTGTGTTTGGTTAAAACTTGGCATGGAGTGCTGGCATCATCCATGCCCTACCCAACCGGGGGGTCACAGGAAGAAGGAGCCTTCAGAGAAGCTCCCTTTCCTTCCCAGCTGAAGCCTGGCAATGCAGGTTGTCCCTGGGATGTCACCAGTGTGTCACCCACCAGCTCTAGAAGGGGCCTGCCTTCTGTCTTTGTCTCCCAGCAATGTCCCTCCATGGGAGAGAGAAGAGCTGAGCAAGTGCCAGCCAGGATTTAAAACTAGTTTTGCTGAAGTCTCAAAGGACACCCCTCTGAAAACCCCCATGGGGGGACACAGATGCTTCCCCAGCTCTCTCTCTTCCCGCTCCAGTTATCCCTGTTCCCATTGAGTGCTGTGCTGGGTGATGAGCTCAGTACCACATCCTGAGTGGGGGCTGCTGGGACACAGAGCAGCTCCTGAGCTGTCACCCCTGCGAGTGAGACAGAGCCCCAGGGGAGGCCCAGCCTGGCTGTGGTGACAGCTGAGCAGCTGAGCTGGGCTTTCTGCAGCCAGGGTTGGTGATCCAGCCTCTGCCCAGTGCCTGGTGAGCACCACTCTCTCCTCTCCTGACACTGTCCCCATCTGCCTGGGATCATTCTCCTCCTGGGCACATTTGTGCTGTTTTACAGCTCATTGACAAGCAAGGGCAGCAGAGAACCAGGGGCTGCCAAGGTGAGTTATGACACCTGCCCAGAGAGAAGCCCTGGGCTTTGTCAGACAGCATTTCACTGCTCTGTGCTCCCTCACAGCCCAAGGTTTCCTGCAGAAACAGGAATGCTGTGTGTGTTTGGGAAGTTTGAGTGTTGTCCCTTCTCAGGGGAGGCAGAGGGATGAAGGCAGTGAGCGTGGTGCTGGCTCCAGCACTGCTCTGAGCATCCAGAGCCCATCCAGCCAGACCAAGGCACGGCTACTTTATCCCACTTTAAATGCACAGGTCAGGTGGGGATCTTCACAGGTCATTAGGTGTTGACTAACATATGTGCATCCTCTCCTCTTCCTCTCTCTCCTCTACACCCCACCTGCTCAGGAAATCATCAACTTCAACTGCCGCAAGCTGGTGGCCTCCATGCCCCTGTTTGCCAACGCAGACCCCAACTTTGTGACGTCCATGCTGACCAAGCTGAAATTTGAGGTGTTCCAGCCCGGGGACTACATCATCCGGGAGGGCACCATCGGCAAGAAGATGTACTTCATCCAGCACGGCGTGGTCAGCGTGCTCACCAAGGGCAACAAGGAGACCAAGCTGGCTGATGGCTCCTACTTTGGAGGTGTGTGCTGCTCACTGAGCCTCCACAGGCACAGGGCTGCTATGCTCAGCCATTCCTGGATCCACGTGGGACTGACCCCAGCACCTCCTTCTCCATCTCTGGGCAGCTTCCCAGACAGGGGATGTGTCGCTGGCTGGGGGCTGTGTACAAATCACAGACAGGATGGGACTGCTAGGAACGTGCCTTGAGCTGTTTTATTTTCCAGCATCACTCTCATTACATGGTTATGACAATGGGAAGATGCCAGCAGCTCACATCCCAGGCATGTTTTTGGCCTGTCAGTTCTGCACAGTCATGGAGATTGGGTTCTTCTCTAGAACCTGCTTTTGTCCTGTTGATGTTGGGTATCACTGGCTGGGGTCTCTGTACAAATCACAGACAGGATGGGACTGCTAGGAACGTGCTTTGAGCTGTTTTAATTTCCAGCATCAGCCTCATTACATGGTTATGACAATGGGAAGATGCTGGCAGCTCACATCCCAGGCAGCAGACAGGCAGGTTGCAGGACAAGCTCTGAGTGCACCACCTCTGATGATCTGCTATGGGGAGACAGAGCAAAACCTGCCAGGCCTTTCCTCTAAAAAATTCCTATTATGCATTTCCCACACTCGTGGTTCATGTGGAACAACCTGTCTGCACCTCACTTGGGTACAAGGGTTTTGCAGCCTGGCATTTGGAGCTGGAGGGTTGGAGTCAGGATCCCCTGACTGCCAGATGGGATTGAACTTGTCTGTGACATTCCATCACAACTCCTCACACACGTGGCACTGTCTCCTAAGCAGCATTTCCTTGGGAAAGCAGTCTGGGAGGACACTCAGAACCTTGTGGTGCTGCTGGAGCAGGGCTTTGGGGAGCCTCAGCATGAATCCAAGGAAAGGTGCAGGAGGATTGGCACCCGACACCCACAGGGAGCACAGTGCTGTCACTCTGCAGCCCACACCATCTGTCCTGAGGTGCCTGTCTCTGCTGCCCAGGCTCTGTGCAAGCAGTGGGAAAGCAGGATTTGGGAGCTCTCTGTTGGGTGTTCAAGGAGCTGTGGTTGAATTCAGGGCTTTGTGTTCAGTTACCAGCTGAGCACTGAGGAGTGTGTGACAGCAGTGTAAATACACCCTGAGCTGGGAGTGCCACTGATGTGGCTTGCCCTGACAGTGCTCGTGGCATAGACATGAAAATCCTTGAAAACTCTGGAAAGACAAATATTCCAGGTACAGAGATCAAAATTACAGCCAGGCACCAAAGGCACAGATCAGCACAGAGCCTCTCTACAAATCTAGAGACAATTGGCTTCAATGAGAGCACGGCTTGACCTTCTGCTCCCAGTGCCCACAAGGAGCTGGAGAAACACAGCTCCTCCAGTGTGAACACACAATGCTGCCTTTGATAATCCCCCAGAACAAACCTTGTGTGCCTGACTGGACCAGCAGAACCCCTGAGGGCAGCTGTGTGTGGCAGCTGCCCCAAGCGAGCAACGTCGGTGTGCACACAGAATGTGAACTGTGGCTGGCTTTGCTGTGGGAGGGAAGGCTGGGAGGGCACTGCAGGGAGGGTGGCAGGGGTGCTGTGGTGGTGCCCATGCCCTGTCTGAGCCTCTCTCTGCCTGCAGAGATCTGCCTGCTGACCCGTGGCCGGCGCACGGCCAGCGTGCGCGCCGACACCTACTGCCGCCTGTACTCGCTGTCCGTGGACAACTTCAACGAGGTGCTGGAGGAGTACCCCATGATGAGGAGAGCCTTTGAGACTGTGGCTCTGGACAGGCTGGACAGGATTGGTGAGTACAGCGGGGAGAGTCTCCTTCCTTACCTGCTGCCTTGGCAGCCCTTCTCCAGGCTCGGTGCTCAGTTCTGGGAAGCGATGGAGATCCCAGCCTGGCTCTCCTTGTCCAGCTTCAGCTCCCTCAAGGACTCCAATCTAAACCTACTAGGGGTAAGTTTAGGTTGGATTTTAGGGAGAAATCCTTCCCTGTGAGGGTGGGCAGGCCCTGGCACAGGGTGCCCAGAGCAGCTGTGGCTGCTCCTGGATCCCTGAAGTGTCCAAGGCTGGATTGGACACTGGGGCTTGGAGCACACTGGGACAGTGGAAGGTGTCCCTGCCCATGGCAGGGGGCCTGGACTAGATCACCTTTAAGGTCCATTCCAACCCAAACTATTCCGGGATTCTGTGATGGTCACAACTCACAGTGACCCATCCCAGCATGCTCCCTGTCCTGTGGGAGACACAACCTGTGCTGCAAATATCCTTCCCAGGTGTCTCTTCCCCAGTTAAAGACCAGTATAACATTCTTTGGTCACAGCCAGAGGTGTGTAACAGACATGAAGTGACTCATGCAAGGTCATGCAGGAAGGCTGCAGAGCTGAGGAGCATTTTGGAGTCCCAGTCTAACTCCTGCAGCTCCTTGTCCATCCCCTCACAGTGACAGTGCCTGCATTCCCAGTGCTTTCCTCATGGAAAGCTCAGTGGAGCTCTGAGCACAATGCAGAGGGCCAGGAGGGTGGTGAGGGGAGGGGGATAGGGGCTAAGCTGGCATCCCAGCAAGGGGTGCAGTGCCTCTGGGGCTTCTCCTGCCAGGGACATGGGATTCTCTGCATCTCATTACCTGCTGTGGGACGCCTGAGGAAAAGGCTCTGAGCTGAAGACCAGCTTTGGCAAAGGTCAGGCTAATGAGGCCCTGGTGGAAGTGGCAGTAGGCCCAACACTTGGGTTATTTCAGTGAGGCTGTACAAATGACAGAGAAGATGTAAAATCAATGCAGGGATGGGCCAGCTTGGCTTTACCTCAAGTTCTGCAGGTCTGGGTGCTCAGTGCTGCTCAGCTTTCCAGCCTGGTGCTCTCTGGGACTGTGGGATCAGGTGGGCAGAACATCCTGTGCTTCCTGTCCTGTGCTCTGTGCCCCTGCACACGTAACTGAAATCCGTGGAAAATTCTGACCCAGCACAAAGAACCTCACGTGCTTCTTCCCCTGAGAGAGCTCCCGTTCCACAGACAGCTGCAAATGTCAGCATAAGGTCAGAAGGTGACACACAGCAAGTGGAACAACAGGCCCTTTGCTGCAGGGCTCTGCCACTGCCCCCCCCTTCCTCCTGCTGCTCCCTGTGCCACTGAAAGTCCTGCTGTGCCCTGCTTTCCCTGGCACTCACCCTCAAGAGCTGCCTGCTCCCTTAACTCTACATCTGAACTGTTGTGAAATGGCTCCTCCATAGCCCTTGGTGGTGCCCAGGTCTGCTCAGCTGTAACTGCCCCAAAGAGCCCAGGGGAGCTCTGGGCACCCCACTGGAGCTGGCAGATCCCATGGAATTCCCTGGCTTTGTAAATAAGGCATTTCTTCCCTTCCTCTGGAATGTGCACCTTCCAGAAGGAGCAGTGCAGTAGTTCTGTACCAGCCTGTGGCTTTGGAAGGAATTCAAGGTTACTGCCTTCTGCTGAGGCTCTCTGGAAGTGCAGGAATCATTCTGGAGGACTGAAGTTGAGGAACAGCAAGCAGTTCTTGAAAAGCAGGGATGAACAGAAGCAGGAGCAGTTTTGGTCCTGTCCCATCCAGTTCAGGATCTGTGCACAAGGAGGAAGCAAATGGAAGGCTCTTTCCAAGTCAGTGGTGCATTCACTGGCTCCCTTCTGCCCAGGTGACAATGTCCTTGGGAAGCTCAGGGTGACAATGTCCTTGGGATGCTCAGGCCACAGTGAGTACAGGAGATGATTCAGAGGGCCCTGTCACTGTTCTGGCACCAGAATAAGATCCATCCACTATTCCCCCTGTGCATCAAGGGAGTAGGGAGGAAAATCTCAGCCCATCCAGTCCCACTGGGAGATGTTTATGGGATTTCTGGCCACGGGGGGGTTTGGAAAGGGTGGTCTTGTAGGTACAGAGTTTGTGGTGATTGGGAGTGGAGCCTCATCCCCAGTGGGTGCAGCTGTGAGCAGCAGGGGAGCAGCACTGCCAGCAATGAGCCATGGAGTGCCCAGGGGCACTGAGCAACCACAAAGGGAGCAGAGGGCACCCAGGGGCAGTGCATAAATACAAGGGTTATAAAAGGTTGGGCTGAAGAACAAGAAGAGCAGATGTTTGCAGCTTCCTGAAGTAGTATAGTGTTACTCTGTATGGACAGACACCTGAAGGCTTCTGATGAGGTCTGGTGTTACTATGGGGTGAAGCCTTCTGGAACTGTATGGGGATAATCTGTATATTGTGGCTATCTCAACTGGGACATGGTCTCAGCTTTGTGGGTAGCAGAAGGAGCAGGCAGGGGCTCAGCCCACACAGCAACAGGAGCAGGACTGGTTGATTGAGGTGGGATGAGGCAGTCCCACAGCAGGATTGAGCAGTTTGGAAGCAGTGGGTGGGCAGAGGAGAGGGGCCAGAGCCCCCAGCCTGTGCTGCCATGGCTTCCTGCAGGAACAGGGGCTGTGCATGGAGCTGGCAGGCACACAGAGCCCTGGGCAAAGAGCTGAGGTGTAGCCTTGAAGCTCTGCTCCTACTGGGAACTGATCCTGGTGTCCTGCCTGGGTTGGGCAGGAAGGGATTCATCTCCATGACTTGACAGAGGCTGGGAGGCTGCAGAGATTTGTGGCACTGCTTAAGTCTGAGTAACTTGAGGCTCTGAGAGCTCCTCTACCTGCAGAATGTCACACACATGTGAAACTCCACAGACTCAGGGCTGGAAGTTGGGCACTCAAAGAAGCTGGTTTGAAATCCAGAAATCAGAAAAAAAAAAAATTGGTCTGAAATCAGAAATCACTGATTAATCATTTTCTTCCTGATGAAATCAGCCCCTCTTCCTTGTTCCTGGCCTTCCTCTCAGGCTGTGTGCCCTTGTTCCTGGGCAGGCTCTAAGGTTGTGTGTAGTGTCTGTGGTTGCAGGGATGCTGTGCTCTCTGCAGTGAGTAATTCTCTGTCTGGCAGTGTTGGTGAAGTGCCCCAGTTTGCTGTGCCCCATTACATAAATCACACCCTTCTGTTCCTGCCTGCTTTGAAACTGGTTTGCAGTGACCACTGAAGCTTAAAATGAGATTTCCACAAGTATTTGCACTTGTAAAACACCAGCACTCAAATGCTCATTGAGAGGAGGCCCAGCAGGGGTGGTGAATGCTGTCAAACCCAGGGAATAGCAGGGACAGTGCTCTGCTCCTGCTCCATGTGCTGTGGGACACCCAGAAATGCTCCCACCCACTGCAAGGGCACTGGGGAGAGCTGAAAGCCTCCTGGGAGCCAGAGGAAGTTCTTGTTTTCATTTTCCCCAGGAAGTTTTTGCCACATGGTTTGAAATGCCCGTACTTTGAATGCCACTTGTGTATGTTTTGATACAAGGATACCAGTGAAGTCAGGATTAAAGATGCCTTGAGTTTCCTTCAGGCATTGCAGACGCCAAAAAACCAAAGAAAAGCCAAGACAACACAATTCCAGCCTCTAAATATAATTTATGATATTATCACAGTATGAGAGTGTCAACAACATACTACAGTGGTAGAAATGTTAAAAGCTTTGTCTATAAACAAACCACAAAAATAGCTGTTCCCAAACTCTTGGCCTGCCAGCTCGTGACCACAGTTGTGCAGCTGAGATGCTGTTGGCTTTGCAGGCCTGCTTGTCTAGTCCTGACTAATCCCCTGGGCTGTGCTGCCTCCAGGCAGGGCTGGCCTGGGCCAGGTGAGCCAGGGAGAGCAGCTGGGAGCAGTGCCAAGCTCTGCCTCACATTCCCTGCTTGTCCTTGTGCTGCCTTTGCTGCCAGCCTCAGCTCCTCATCCCTTCTGCAGGGACAGGGATGCTCACAAAGGGGGAGCTGGGATGTGTTGGGGCTCCTCCCTTTGGCACTTGTGAGGATTTGTGAAGGAATTTTGGACGAGTTAAGAGACAAGACCTCTGAGTTGCTTTAATGATGTGATTTATTTTCCTTCTGCATAGGCAGAAAGGGTGAGTTTGGCTCTCATCTTCACTGCATGGCTCAGAAGGTCACAAGACCTCTAGTTTCAAACCTTTTAAGGATTTATTAACCAATAAAACACTGCCAACAAGGATATTTATGTTTTTGACCCAACCCTTGAAATATTTCATCTTAAGGACTCATGCTACAGTGTGAGCTTTCTTAGCCAATCATGTTGTGACACACAAACCTACAGTACTGTACTCTAAAACTCTAAACTTCACCTAGCTTAACATGTCTCTGCTTTAAACTATAAATCCACATTCTCACTTCTATCACCTAAGTTTGGAAGGCTTTCCCAAAGTCTCAGATCAAATCTTGGGTTTAATTCCAAGCTTTGGCTTACAGGCCCAAAGTTCTGAGAGTTTTCTGCATTTTGGATTCCAACTGAATGCAGATAACTCCAGTTCAACACCAGCTTTCACTTTAACCAAATAAAGTCCCAGGTTTGTTCAATGGGCAGGGGAGTAACCCCCACAGGTGAGAGGAGCAGGATGCTCTGGCCATCAGGAGATAAATACAGCTGGAGATACAGAAACAGCTCTGATTTGAGGCTGTGGTTCTCAGTTCTGATCTGGACCCAGTGATGCAAGGAGAGAAGTGTCTGTGGCCCAGGTGTGCAGTGGTAGAGGGTGGCACAAAGCTTCCTTTAAATTCCCAGCCCTTGGCACAGCTGAGGTTTCTTATCCAAGCCCTGAGAGCTGCTCCTGTGTGGTGTCCTCTCCCATCAGCTGAATAACCACAAATGTTACTGTCCATGAGGAAACAAAGTTCAGGTGCCACTTGTGCATTTCTCTGTCTCCCTTCAACACCCCAGTGGGGATCTGGGTGTGCTCAGCACAGAGGAAAAGGCACTCAGAGTGTGCTTTGTCTCTCCTGAGGTGGCTCAGGTGAATCACACCTGGAAGTGCTCCCTAGCACAGGTGGGAGCTTGGACTTGAGCAGGAACTGAATATCTGAATTTCCTTTTCTTTGGAAGCCAAGGCCCAGCCTGGGAGTACTTTGTGTTTAGCCTAAGGAAAGGGGTCAGTAACTCACCAGCCATGGGGAATGTAAATCACTTCAGCTCAGTGAAGGGCACCTGGCAGCCCTGCTCACCTGAATATGAAGTGCCATTCTCCTGTGGCTCAGGGGAGAGCACAGCCCCAACACCCCAGGAGAAGTCCTCAGCACCCTGCTCCATCTCAGGAGCTCCATCCCTGACCTTGCTCTTTGCTGCCCACAAAGCTCTTTGCTGTCTGCATGGAGATAAACCACCTGCTCAGGGAACATTTTACAATTCCAGCACCTTTATAAATAATTTTCAGCCCTCTTTTTAATCACATGAAGCAGGAGCTGCTCACAGTGACACCTCTCCTCCTGGGGGCCTCTCCCTGCCTTGAAGGCACTCCAGGAGCTGTCTGCAGCCAGCCCACACTTGAGAGCAGCAATGACAGTGCCAGCATGTCCAGAGTGTCCCAGAGCCTGTCCTGTCACAGCTGCCACCTCCAGCAGGGCTCTGGGGAGGGCGTGCAGGCACCTTGGCACTGGTGCCACTCAAGAAGGTACCTCTTGGCTCCAGTCTGCAGTGATGAGTGAGAGCCCCCTTGGGTGTCCCAGCCTTGGGAATGCCACAGCTCCTCACCCCTCCCTGGACAGTCACAACCTACCCAGCTCTAGATATTCCATTTTTTCTTCATCCTGCCAAGCTCTGTGTGAAGAGTGGGAGGGAAGAGCTTCATTTATCTGGAGTGTAGCTGTGCTGAGACTCACCAGGTGACATCATTCAGGGTGTGTTGGACCTGCAGCAGTGTGGCTGTGCTCTGGCTGTGCACAGGGACACCACATTTTTTGGGGGATAATTAAGTTTATGGAAGAGGGGAAGCAATCAGAGGCAGGCCTGAGCTGTACAGGGAGGGAAGAGAGGGAATTGTTCATTTCAAAGGTACCCCCAGAGTGGAGAGGATCCAGCCAGGGAGAAAGGGAGGGGCAGGATGCAGGGAGAGCTGCCCTGGCAGGTGTCAGAGCTCACACATCCATGGATTTACACAGCCAGGCTCTTGGGAAGTCACTCAGTTTCCAGAGCAGTGTTCTGGGGATGCTCTTAGGGCTGATGCAGCTGGCTTTGCTGGGCTCTCCCCCAAGGGCTCTGAATTCTGAGCAGAAACCTCCCCACAGAGGGAGTGCAGCTCAGTGGGGCTTCACCTGCATCTTTCCAACAGGGAAAGAACCCATAGCCTGGGGGTTAAGAATCATTTTGAATTCTCTGTTCCAGCTCATTTCCCTGTGCACACAGACTCTGAAACTACAGCAGAGCTGGAGCAGCTCCTCCCAACCAGGAAACTCCTGGGGCAGGGCAAAGCCAGCCCTGAGAGTGGGCTGGGTACCCCCTCTGGGGCTGAACTTCTGCAGGAGACAGCTCAGGAGAACCCCTGGCAAGGAAAGCCCAGCTCCAGGGCAGAGCTGGGATGTGCAGCCAGGCTCCAAAGCCAGCCCTTGGTGCCAGGAATAATCAGTGAAGACCTGAGAGAAACCCCTGTGGTGGGAGCAGCCACACTGACAGCAAGCCAGGGCAGAAGGCAGCCTAATAAAATGAGATTATTTCAAATACATGCAAATTCAGAAAGCAATTTAATTACCTGAATTCTTAAAGTGCAGCCAGTGGGCTCAGAGAGAACTGAAAGGAGAAAGGAACAGAAAGTCACAGCTAATTTCCCCTGTGTCTGGGCAGAATTTTAACAACAGAAAGCTAATTTTGATTGTTTGATAGAAGAATTATTGTTGAGTGCTGGCTCCTTTTATGAAATCACATGAGCCTTTCTCCCCGTTCTTTTGTGTGCTATCTACAGTTGAGGAAAATCTGACTTTGCAGTTCTTAATTAGGGGAGCAACATCTGTTTGCTTCGTTTCCATAATTTTACATACCCCCCTCCACTTCAAAGCACCAGGAGCTTTGCTCTGAACATCTCCAAGGCTCTGAATATCTTCCTTTTCCCCTTATATTTAGCCCATTGTGGCAGTGAGGCAAACAGGGAGTTCTCAGAGCCCAGAGGGGAGGGAGGGGAGCTGGAGCTGGGGCTGGGGCTGGGGCTGGGGTGGCTGCAGATGCTTCCTCTGTTCTGGGGTGTCTCAGTGAGTTTGGTGCAGCCTTTAGCAGTGATTTGGGGTGGATTTTTTTATCTCAGCACCTCACTGTGCCCAGCACTTTGATTTCTGTGGGATGAACATCTCAGAAGGACAAATTGCAATCCTCCCTGGTTGGATTGCAGGGGACCAGGAGCCCTTTGGCTTCTCCTGATGAAGCTTCCCCATGGCTGAGCAGGAGCACAGGAGTGACTCCCTGGGGTCACTGAGCAGGGCTGGGGACAGAACCTCATCTCAGGGGGGTCCCCAAACTCATCAGCTGCATCCCCCTCCCTGCCAACTGCCCCGCTCTCCTTCTGCCCAGTGGCTGGGACAAGGAACCCAGGCCAGGAAAAGGGGTTGGAACTGTTTCCTCAATCCCATGAGGAGGAGGAATAATCTCAGCACCAATCTCAGCCCAAGCAAAGTCAGTCCCACTCCTCTTTTCTGTCCCACTGCTGGTTTCTGTCTCATGCAGGACCTCAGGAATGTTTGTCCCAGCAGGACTCTGCTCTGGGGCTGGTGGCAAGCAGGATTTTCTCCAGAAGCAACTCACAGGGCTTATATTGGCATGTGGAAACACTGTGTAAATGAGGCAATTCATTAGAGTGGGGAAGTCAATTAATTTCTCAGTTTGCCAACCAGTTACAGTTTTAAAAAATGGTTTTGAAAAGTCCCTCTCCCCTTCCATGGCTGGAAGAACGTTTTCAGTTATCTTCTGCAGTGTTCTGGAGGAGAAATTTGATATTTTCTTGGCAAATCAGAAGAGAAAAATGTGATCTAATGGAACAGCTAATAGAGGCAAGCTGGGCTCAGGAAAACAGTGAAGTGTAATGTGATTTCAAAGGGAAAATTGAGTGTTCTGGTTTTAAAAACAACAGAAATAATCATTCCAAGGTTTTTACTGCTATTACTTCATCAACTTGACACAAAGCTAAGGAGCTTTGATCAAACCACTTCCAGTAAATATCAGGCACGTTTGGAAAGCATCAGCATGGGCTGTGTTCAGCTGGGCTGTGGAGCCCCTGGAGTGCAGCTGGGAGACACCCAGGGTGATTTCCCCTGGGAGTCACAGAAATGCACCCACAGAAATGTTCTACAAGGGCAGGTTTGAGGCACAGCATTATTCTCTCGCTAGTGATGAATCCACATGCAAACACAGACCTCTAGAGCACTGAGCAGGAGACCCTCAAAGCTGGATCCCATCTCATGCCCCCCATTACTTGGAGCAGTTTCTCCCACCTCAGTAGCCCAGGTTCACAGTCCTTGCCTTCATCCTTCACCCAGACTGCAGGGGCCAGACATCAGTGGGGCTTTCCAGCCAGCTGAGATGGCCTGAGAGGGAGGGAGACAGTGCAGGGCTTGAGGGACACCCTGCTCTGGGACCAGCCCCAGAGCCACAGCCAGGGCACTGGGACAGGAGTGGGATGGGGTTAGGGTGCTGGGACAGGAGTGGGATGGGGTTAGGGCACTGGGACAGGAGTGGGATGGGATTAGGGCACTGGGACAGGAGTGGGATGGGATTAGGGCACTGGGGCAGGAGTGGGATGGGGTTAGGGCACTGGGACAGGAGTGGGATGGGATTAGGGCACTGGGACAGGAGTGGGATGAGGTTAGGGCACTGGGAGAGGAGTGGGATGGGGTTAGGGCGCTGGGACAGGAGTGGGATGGGGTTAGGGTGCTGGGACAGGAGTGGGATGGGGTTAGGGCACTGGGACAGGAGTGGGATGGGATTAGGGCACTGGGACAGGAGTGGGATGGGGTTACGGTGCTGGGAGAGGAGTGGGATGGGATTAGGGCACTGGGACAGGAGTGGGATGAGGTTAGGGCACTGGGAGAGGAGTGGGATGGGGTTAGGGTGCTGGGACAGGAGTGGGATGGGATTAGGGCACTGGGACAGGAGTGGGATGGGGTTAGGGCACTGGGACAGGAGTGGGATGGGGTTAGGGTGCTGGGACAGGAGTGGGATGGGATTAGGGCACTGGGACAGGAGTCGGATGGGGTTAGGGCACTGGGACAGGAGTCGGATGGGGTTAGGGTGCTGGGACAGGAGTCGGATGGGGTTAGGGTGCTGGGACAGGAGTGGGATGGGGTTTGGGCACTGGGACAGGAGTGGGATGGGGTTAGGGTGCTGGGAGAGGAGTGGGATGAGGTTAGGGCACTGGGAGATGACTGGGATGAGGAAGGGCACTGGCAGAGTGGGATGAGGTGTGGTGACAGCAGCACGGAGCCATGGCTGCTGTGGAGCTTTGGGAAGCTGTTCCTTGTGCCCCTGCTCTGGCCCTTCCCCTCAGGCTGGATTTATCTCAGGACAGCAGCTTTGTCCCCGGCTGCTTTGAGCTCAGCGTGTGTCCCAGGCACAGCCTGACCTTGCAGTGCTGCAGGGGCTGCACATGGCCCATGCTGGGATCTGTCCCTTCAGCTCTGGGAAGGGCAGGATTGCAAAGCTGCAGTCCCAGTGCCTCTGTGACTCTGGAGTGCTGCAGTCTGGCCACCTCCTCCCTCACCCGCAGCTGCAGTCAGGCAGGTTCTGCTCTCTCCACGCACAGTCTGTGTCTCTGAGTGTGTTTAAGCAGCTCTGTGGAGCTCATTTGCTGTGATTTTAGCAGATCTGGGTGGGAATGACTCTGTGTGTGTGTGTGTTCAGTGACCTTCTGTGCAGACCACATTTAAAGGTGGCCCTGGTGCTGCCTCTGCTGTGCCTGCCTGTGGGAAGGACTGGGGTCTGTCTCTCTGGGGTATCCCGAGCTGTTCCACTCCAGCCATTAGAGAATTCCTACACATGTACTTCTAGCATGTCCTTCCTGGGCTAGGATCTTGCTGAGTGGGAAACAAAAGCTTTTCTGCCTTTTTTTTTTTTTTTTTTTTTTTTTTTTTTTTTTTTTTTGCAGGGAGTGATTGACAGTAGGTAAAACAGCAGAGCATTTATCATCCCATCCCACTCCCCACAGCAACCAGGTCCTGGGTGCACATCCAGGATCAGAACCCTGGCAGCATTTCAGTGCAGCTCAGCCCAGTGCAGCTTTACCCACAGAGCCCTCAGAGCCACCCCCTGTCCTTTGTGGGGTGACAAAGGCTTGATTTGAAAAAGGGAAGGGAAAACCTTCAGCATGTTCTGGCAGTATCTGCAATTACAGATTGCTCCTTCCTTTTTTATGGGCTTGGCTCAAATCCTGTCTGCTGGTTCCTCCTGCAAGGGAGGGGAAGGTTTGGGAACAGCTTCCTTTGTCCCTGAGCTCCCTCCTCAGCTGTGAAATCACCTCTATTCTGAATGTGCTGTGCTTCCTCCCTGATGTTTTTCATGGGGCTGGTTTCTGTACACTCCATGCTTTGCAGCAAGAACTAAACACATTTTACCTTCCCAGCATCACGGTGGGAGTGACTGGGATCTCCCTCCTATTGTACAATTTCCTCTTTATTGGTGCAGGAGTTGTTTCACCTTTTTCTGGTGCTGGATTTGGAGCTCAATGAGTTATGTCCAAGACTCTGCTGTTGCAGAGTGGCTCTTTAGGAGACCAGGGTGCCACCTTCCCTCTTCAGTGCCATTCCAGCTCTCTCCTGCCAGATGTTTGATTTTCCATTTGGCTGGAGTAAGAAGCATGTCCTTAAACTCTTAACTCTTTTATCTGCTGCACACTTAAAAAGCTACATCATGAAGTAAAAAAACCAAACAACCATCTGGATGTCATCTAGATGTGCCTCAGATCATAAAGATCTGAGAGCTGGCTGGGTGGGATCAAAAGGAAATGCCTCTGGTGCCAGGCCCTGCCCTGGCTGGCTCTGTCCCTCAGCCCAGGAGTGATCCCTGCAGTGCCAGCTGCACTCCCAGGCTGGACAAATCATTCCATGGCATTTTCCAGCCCATTGCAAGGGCAAAGAGCGGAGTTAAACTCTGGCTGCAGGCTGGGAATCCAGCTGGAACATTCCCTAAAGCTGGGGTTGCAAGGGCACAGGAGCTGCAGGATGCCTGAGGGTTCTACCTGGCCCAGCTGAGCTTTTCCAGCTCATGAATAGAATCACAGAATCATTCAGGTTGGAAAAGATTTCAAGACCATCAAGTCCTGACTCACAGGGAAATCTCCTTTTCACATCTCCTTCTCCTCTATATTTGACTCCAGAGTGACCAAGGCACCAGAGACAGGTGAGGAAAAGGTGAAGGAAGGAGACTGGCTGAAGACTTCACTGATTTTATATTTTTGAGGTTTTATTCTCTTTTTCTAATGGAGGCTCAGGTGCAAAATGGGAATCTTCCAAATCCATCAGCTTTTTGCTGCCAGTCTGCCCCGCTTCCCAGCAGTGCTGTTACTGCCCAAGGATGTGTGTCCTGTTGGACATGCAGCTCTGTGCTCCAGCTCCCAGCTCTGAGGGACCTGAGGTTGCACAGAAGGAGCAGATGTGGTGTTTGCCATCTCACTGCTGGGGCAGAGGCTGGGCACAGACCCCGAGGGCCGTGCAGGGCACCAAGGGGAAGCATTCGGGGAAGTGGAGCAGGAAGCTCCACCTGTGCCCTGCCACCCACAGGGACCCTTTGTCACAGACGTGTTGTATGAAAAATCCTTTCCTTAGGATTTTGTTCCTGAGGCCTCTCAGCTTCTCAGGAGAAAAAAATGTAAACAATGATTATCTGCTGCTGTGGAATGCAACAGGTGCATCTGTGATTGGTCTCATGTGGTTGTTTCTAATTAACAGCCAATCACAGTCCGGCTGTTTCAGACCGATGGTCAGTCACAGGATTTTGTTATCATTCCTTTCTTTTTCCTTGCTTGCTAGCCTTCTGATGAAATCTTCTTCTCTTCCTTTAGTATAGTTTTAATATAATAAATATATTATATCTGTTACATATATAATAATTATATATTAAATATATATAATTAAATATATATAATTATATATTTAATTATATATTTAATTATATATATTTAATTATATATTATATAATTAAATATATATAATTATACTATATAATATATTATATTGTATATTTAATATATAAAATATATTTTAATATATTATATTATATATAATTATATATTATATACATTATATAAATAATGATATAGTAAATAATTAATATAATATAAATATTTCTTCTTTTATTATATATTATATATATTATATATAATATATAATATATTATATGTTATATATTATATATATTTCTTCTTTTAGTATAGTTTTAATATAATATGTATCATAAAATAATAAAGCAGCCTTCTGAAACATGGAGTCAGATCCTCGTCTCTTCCCTCTTGCTGGGACCCCTGTGAACACCACCACAACCCTTTCTCTCCTCCCTTCCTCCACAGGCAAGAAGAACTCCATCCTTCTGCACAAAGTGCAGCACGACCTCAACTCGGGGGTGTTCAACTACCAGGAGAACGAGATCATCCAGCAGATCGTGCAGCACGACCGGGAGATGGCTCACTGTGCCCACAACGTGCAGGCGGCCGCGGCCGCCGCCTCCACGCCCACGCCGGTGATCTGGACGCCGCTGATCCAGGCCCCGCTGCAGGCGGCCGCCGCCACCACCTCGGTGGCCATCGCCCTGACGCACCACCCGCGCCTGCCCACGGCCATCTTCCGCCCGCCCGTGTCCGTGCTGGGCTCGCTGGGCCAGCAGCCCAACCAGACCCCCAGGCAGCTCAAGAGATTCCAGTCGCTCGTCCCGTCCGCCGGCCCCTCGGCCGTGGGCTCCCCGTCCAGCACCCCGTCCCAGCTGCACACGCCGGGCGCGGAGACGCCCTCGTCCTCCTCCTTCCACATCCAGCAGCTCGCCGGCTTCTCGGCCGCCGCCGGCCTGGGCCAGTTCCAGGTGGGGTCCCCTCCCGGGGGCTCCGGCCAGCCGGGGCTCAGCAGCGCCTCCTCGGTGGGGCTGAGCCAGTTCCAGAGTGCACCCTCTGGGTCACCCTTAGGCGCGGCTCAGCCCCCGCAGCAGCAGCAGCAGCAGCAGCAGCAGCCGGCCCTGTCCAGCAGTGGATTTGGGCACTTCCAGCAAGCCACAGCCAGCTCCCCATCGACATCGCTCACCCAGCTCTCATCAAACTCCCCCCCCAGTCTCCTGAACCAGTTCCAGCCCACCACGAGACCACTGCAGGGGGGACAGTCGCAGCAGCAGCAGCAGCAGCAGCAGCAGCAGCTCTCGGGCAGTGGGACCCTGGGGGGATTGAACCACTTCCCAGCCCCTCCTTCTTCCAACTCTCCATCCTCCAGCCTAAGCCAGCTGGCGCAGGCCTCGGGCGGGCCGTCCGCGGGCCTGTGCCAAACACATCCAAGTGCTTTAGGATCTCTGACTGGAACGATAGCCCAGCTCCACCAGGAGCGGCCTCCCTTCGCCCCCGCGGCCCCGCTCCAGCAGCCCGGCATCGCCTCTCCCTGTTACACCCCTTCTGGCCTTAGTCCTCCCAGCCAGAGCCCGGTGGCCACCAGAACTTTCCAGAGCGGCGCCGCGGGGCCCTCGGGCTCGCACGGCTCCCTGCTGCTGCCGCAGCCCGCCAGCCCCCCGGCCCAGGCGCTGCCGCCGCGCCTCAACCAGGACATCAAGCTGATCTCGGCATCCCAGCCCTCTCTGCCCCAGGAGCTGGCTCAGACGCTGGGCCGCCACAGCTCTCCTCATTCCTCTAGAGAATCTGTTTCCAGCTTCTCCCCTTTCCCCGGCGGTGGCGGGAGCGGACTCCTGGGCAAGCCTTGCAGCTCGGTCCCCGGGCGGGTGACGCTGCCACGCCAGATGTCCTCAGGTTCTCTGCCACGCCCGCTGGCCTTGGCCGCCGGCGGGCGCAAAGAGTCCATAGTGCTCACGGGGGATCTGGAGCCCGTCAGGTCCAAACTGCCCTCCAATTTGTGAGGACTCCTGCAGGAGCTGCTCGTGCCAGCTCTGCCCTTCAGTTCCTGATGAGTTCACCGAGCGATTTTTTCCTTTCCTTCCCCTTCTGCGCCACTCCTGCTTTTTCTTTTTTTCTTCCATTTCTTTTGTTTAGGTTTAACTGTGCTTAGAAACAAAGAAAAAAAACCCACAGGAAAAACAACGGGAAAAAAAAAAGAAGATAACCAGGTATTCTTAGAGCTATAGATTTTTGGTCACTTGATTTTATAGAATATTTTAATACACAGGAAAAAAAAGGATACGAGCAAATTTAATCCAACGAGGTAACGCACAGCCGGGGCATGTGCCTGAGCTGGAACACGTGAATGAGCAGCCATAGAAGCCACCAAAAAGGTTTTCCTTTTGAGACAAAGACCCGAGGTTGATGTGGGCCACAGAAGGGGCTGTGGGGTCAGGCCTGGAGCTGGTGTTTGTAGAGCAGCCCTGGTGGCCTCAGCTTTGCCCCAGCTGTGACCCTGGGGCTGGGGATGTGGGTGGCCCAGCACATACCACAAGCGTCCCTCTCTCCCTGCCAGGCGTCCCTCCCTCCCTGTCCTCAGCAGGTCACAGAGGAGCTGGGAAGGGGTGAGTTCACTCTTGCAGAGCCCTCGAGGGATTTCCCATGGGCTGAGGTTTGGGTTGGACTCCAGCTGAGGAAGATGAAGGTGACCAGGAGATGGACGGGCCTCGCTGCAGATTGTCCCTTTCTTACTCCACTGATGCTGCAGTGGGAACAAGGAGCAATCCCCTGTAAGGCACAGGGAGGGCAGGGATGATCCCTCTGTACTTTGGCATGTGGGCAGTGGGAGCAGAGCAGGCAGACGGCCCCAAGTTTCAGCCTCTCCGTGGTGTATGCAAACACAGGAGGGATGAAGGAAGAGGCAGTGCTTTAACGTCCCCTCTGTCACTTCAGTTTCTCAGTATCCCTGGGTGACTGCTCTGAGGAGAACTAGAAAGGACTGAGCAGTGGAGTGCAGTCCCAAGCCCTCCTCCTCCTCCTCCTCCTTAGCCCAGGGCAGTGGGAGGCACCAGGACAGTTCCAAGATTTACAATTCTGTTTTTACCATTAAAACCAGATCAGCCCAGAAATTTGGCCAGCCATGGTCTGTGCTTGTCCCCTGCTGGGGGAACCGAAATCCTTTGTTTGATTTCACCAGCAATAAGAGCCTGCACCTGGTGGGCTTCCCCTGCCACCCTGCAGCAGCCCCGGGCACACCTGGGGCACCTGGGGCTGGGCTTTGGGTCCCCGCCTGGGGACACTCCCAGTGGGGCGGGGACAGAGCGGGGCCAGCAGCACTGAGAAGCCACAGCCTTTACCTCCAGGGCAGACATCTCCTTTTGTGTCACTTGGTCCTTCCTCTCTCTCTGTTTGGGGTTTTCTTAGGCCGAGGGGTGTCTGTGGCCACCTCACTGTCCGAGTCAGGTGCTCAACTTTTCTACCACTCCTTAGAGACACATCCAGCCTCCCTCTGTCCCCAGCCCTCAAGGGGATAGAGACTCCATGCAGCAGTGCCAAAAACTTCCCTCCCCCCAGTGCCCAGCCCCTGGAGCTCCCTGTGCCCTGCCCCAGCCCTGGCTGATGGTTGTTTTTATACCGACTCGTCTGCAGAACTCTCTGCCACGTGCCTGCACCTTGAATGTTGCATTCCTGGGCACTCCTGCTTCACCCTGCTTTGGTGGCTCTGAATTCAGATGTGATCAGCTTTGGTCTTCCTTAAAAAGGGTCAGGGGAACTCTGGAAATGCTTTTTCTACTGGCTCCATACAGCTCTGTCTGTGTGAGTGTGGTGGAAGGGTGAGTGTGTGTGTGTGTGTGTGTGTGTGTGTGTGTGTGTGTGTGTGTGTGTTTGTATAGATTTTATAGATGTATCTCTATCTACACACCTGCTTTTCTATCTGTAGGGTAGTCACACACATCTGTAGTCTATTTATGCACATGTGTCAGCACACACACACACACATATTTATATATATATATGTATATCCTAGTTTTAAATTAAAATACGTGTCAGTTCTGACCCTCCCGCAGGGCTGATTGGCAGGTGACAATTATAACCTCTAGATCCTGCTTTTCCAAATATGTACAGGTTCATCTTGAAACAGGAGTTGAAGCAGACTCACAGACCCTCTCATGTTTTCAGAGGTAGAAGGAAGACTCACAATATCCTTTGCAGTTTTTTGGGTTTTTAGCCAGCCTTTCCCCTGTGTGCCAGAGGGCTCCTGGCCGAGCACCTGGAGGGTTTGGGGTGGGCTGGGCAGGCAGGGGGGAAGGGGCTCCAGCCCTCCTGGGCTCCTGTCCTGAGGCTGCTGCACTGCTCCTGAGTCCTGGGCACCCTGGGGACCCTCAGGGGACAGCCAGGGCTGGCACTGCCCGGCCATGCCCCCTCCTCACTGCAGGACAT
The DNA here is from genome assembly GCF_037042795.1 of Molothrus aeneus. Lineage (NCBI taxonomy): Eukaryota > Metazoa > Chordata > Aves > Passeriformes > Icteridae > Molothrus > Molothrus aeneus. The sequence continues at coordinate 2,912,517 of NC_089658.1, read as the reverse complement.
CCTCCTTGGCTTTGCTTCCCTCGGGGATCTCTTTGGGTTTCCAGCTCTCAGCACTGCAGTAGCCAACTTTGAGTTATTCTGACTGGACCCCAGTCAACACTAGGCTTGTCTCAGTAGGTGGAACTATATTTATTACTACTACTACTACTATTATTATTATTATTATTATTATTATTATTATTATTATTATTATTATTATTTGGTTTCTTTGGGGGGGGAAGGGAGGGGAAGAGTTCTAGGGGTGGGGTTTGCAATATAAAACACACAATAAAAACCTTAGTAAATAAAAATGTGAAAAACCCACCCCTCTGACTTGCTGTGTGCTTCACGTGGTGAGCTCCAGGCAACACAAGATGAGCTTTAAAAGAGAAAAATCCCATTTCAACCCTTTGCTTTGTCCTGTCTCTGTTTTCCTGCAGCCTCTGGAGCTTTGGCAGGGTGTTCACCACCTCACACGTTCTCTGTATCGAGCTGCTGACAAAAAGTTTAAAACTTCCACCTACACCTGAATTTTCACCAGGCCAAGGGAGAAATCTGGCAGTTGTTTTGCAGATGTTTTGCACGAAAATCCTTCACTTTAATGCAGACATGGAAGCTGTGGCTGCCTGTGGGATCTCTGGAGGAGGAACCCTGCACAGGACACAGCCCCTGGCAGCAGGACAGGAGCCACACAGGGAGGATGCCAAGGCCAGGAGCTGAAGAGTTGTAGGAAGGTAAAACTGGCCTGAGCTCTGAGCTTCCATTGCTCCTGCAAGGCCCCCTCAGGTCTGTGGGTGACTCCTGGTGGGTCACCTTCTCCTGGAGTTCCCACAAGGGAGTTGAGGCACTGAAATGTTGGGGGTGCCTTTTGGAATGGGTTTTTAGGCCAGGCTGTTTTCCATGCCATTCCTGTAAGAGAGGGAACAGTCCTGCCCAAGCCAACATTTCTTTTAAAATTGAGATTTCTCAGAAGATTTGTAAATTTGCAAGGTTGGATTGGAACAGAATCCAAGTTTTGAGCTCTCAAAGCACACTTGGAAGGCCTGGCTGGTTCAGCACATGGTGCTGCCTCCTTGCCTCACTGCAAGGACTTCAGGGATGATCCAGCTGTGGGGAAACCATCCCCAGAGCCAGGTCACTGCCCTCAGTGGGGTGGGTCAGCCCCTCATCACCACTGCCTGCCCCACAGAGCCTCAGGAGCCCTCCCAGGGTGGGGCAAAGCAGCAGCAGCAGCTCTGCTGGTCTCTCCCTTTGCCCAGCCCCAGTCTGGGCAGGAATTCATGGGAATTTCAGCCTGGCCTGGCTGCCCACCCAGCAGTGTCTGGCATTGGGAGGGGCAGCAGCTCCTACACTCATGGCTCTTGCACCCTGGGGGAGATTTTGGGGTGTGGGAGCCTACAGGACCCAGCAATTCCCAGCAGTGCTTTCCCAGGGCACTGGGATTGGGTGGTCCCTGCACCAGCCAGCCCTGGGCAGAATGAAAGTGGTGCCAGGGCCCCAGGGAGAGGCAGGCTGGGGCTCAGCTCTGTCTTGGGAAGAGGATTTTCCTCCTCTCTGCAGCCTCCCTGAGCTCTGTGCCTGGCAGGACCCTCAGGTCCCCCCCAGTCACAGCCACATCAGGGACACCCTGCCACCCCTCTGGGGTGTCCCCAGGGAGCCCCAGGCTGGGGCTGAGGTTGGGCATGCCCTGACTGAGTCCTGTTTCATCTCCTCTGCAGTTCCAGGGATCTCCCAGCACGGGACCAGCAAGCTCAGGTACCCTGCAAGGTGCTCTGGGGATGCCCAGAAGGAAAAGGGAGTTGCATCTTTTCCCTCCCTGCTAGGAGAGCCATGAGTAAGTTGGGAATGACCCTTGAAAGCCATCACTAGAGCAGAGTGTGTATTTTCCCTAAAATAAGGAACAGCAGGCAGCTTTCAGCCCCAGCCTCAGGGCTGAGCTCATCCCTGCCCCCCTGGCACTGCTGTGACAGTGACAGGAGCTGTGAGCCACACTCTGAGCCCTGCTCTTCTGTGGGACAGGATCCCTTTGGGAAGGGGAGATGGGCACAAAGCAATGAGAGCAAATGGCCAAAGCACAGAGAGCAAACAGCAGATGGGGCAGCTCGTCCAAGGCTCCACACCCTGGGCAGAGGGGACACCTCACTGCTCACACCCCTGCGAGGTGGCAGGGGACACTTCCAGCTCCTTGGGAATGCCAGAGCTGGAGTGGGGCACAAACTGGGGCTGCTCTGCTGGCACTGAGGGCCCCAGAGCAGTGTGGGACTGGAGAGGCACTGAGGGCACATCCCCTCCCTGCCAGCCCTGCCCTGGCACAGGCACATAGAGGGGAACAGCTCTGGGGTCAGGGTGGGACCCTCCTGAGCTGAGGGAGGGACAGCAGGGCCCAGGGTTGGCTTCTCAGCAGCCTGGCAGGGAGTGCTGGGGTCACACTGGAATAAAGGCTGGCCAGGAGCTCTGCTTCCCACAGGGGAGGGAGCTGGAGACGGAGCTGGCACCTACTGAGGCAGGACCCTCCCTTGGCAGGGATTCCCCTGCCCAGCCCAAGCCCAGAGGGGTCAGACATGGGCACCGTGGGGAGGGCAGGGCAGAGGCCAGCCCGTGCCAGGATGCCAGGAGCCCTGTGCCAGCCCCAGGGGGCTGGAGCTGCAGGGATGAGCCCCAGAAGTGGCACACACACACACCAGCAGTCCCTCTTTGCTGGATGCCAGACACTCCCTCCCTGTGCCCTCTGCCCCTTGCAGGCCATGCCCAGCCCCAGCCCAGGCTGGGGTGACCTGTGTGAGGGATGGGGGGGTCTCTCCCTCTGCAGGGGGGAGCAGAAGCAGGGCAGGCCAGGCTGCAGTTGGGCTTGGAGGTGATCCTACAGCAGCTTTTCATCATCCTGCACTTCCCTGCTCACGGAGAAATGGTCCCACGGTGGCCCTAGGTTTGGTGTGTGCCTCTGGCCCCTCTGCCCCGGTTTTCAGCCCAAATCTACACTCAGAAACCTGCAGGAATGAAATGAGGCTGCTCAGGCACGTTGTGAGCAGCACTATCAGCTCCTTGGCTGGACACTGCTTTTCCCAGGGGAGGAGCTGGGTCAGCCCAAGCTCCCCAGCTCAGAGCTGAGCTCCCCCTGCTTTCCATCACAGACTTTCCGTGCTGGAGCTCCAGGTGTGCTCCCTGTGCAGTGATGGCTGCAAGGACGCCCTGCCCTCCCTGCAGCCCCCCAGCGACCTCGGGGGAGCAGTGCCCGCTGTCCCCAGCCTGTCCCCGCACCCAGGGGTGCCTGGGCACTGCTCCTGGATGGGCAGGGGCTCTCCAAAGCCATCCCCTCGCTGCCTGCTCTCTCCCCTGGATGAGAAGAGGCTGGATTTTAGCTGGGTTCACGCACATTGGTTCTGTCACATCACTTGCAGAGCCCCCAGCCATTCTGCCTCACTAATTCAGGCTCCTTTTGCCTAAGCCCCGCTCCGGCTTTAGGCTCTGATTTTAATGGAGCTGAATGTGGTGCCAGTAAGGCAGATTAAGGGAACGAAGCCGTGCCTTGGTTCTGCCATCTGCAAAGGCAGGAGAGGCGATTGCCGCCCCTTGCAGCAGCTCCCACCACCGACCCCAACCACCGCTGCTCCCCTTCCTGATGGGACAGACCTCGCCTGGAGCCCCTCAGGAGACGGAGATGCTCTCATGGGGAGACACAGCGGCTTCCCGGGAGCTGCAGCCCGGCCGATGCCAGGCCCTGTGCGGGCACTGCCCGGCTGGCACGGGCGCTGCAGGACCGGCCGTGCTCAGGGTGGCACCGGCAGAGCCCGGAGCGGAGCCGTGCACGAAGGCGTTCACAGCCTGTCCCGGTGCCACGCGTGTGAACGCCTTCCCTCCCCGGGAGCCGCTCCCGGCCTGGCTGCAAATCCCAGAGCTCTGCCCGGTCACCTGCCGCCCTTCTCCCCCCCGCTGCTTTTACACGGCCGCGCTGCCGGGCGGGCAGCGGCGCTCACGCCGTGCCAGCGCAGGAGCCGCGTGCTGCCTGTCCCCCATCGGCCTGTCCCCCCCCGGCCTATCCCCTCCGAACTGTCCCTCCCGGCCTGTCCCTCCCGAACTGTCCCCTCCGAACTGTCCCCTCCCGGCCTATCCCCTCCGAACTGTCCCTCCCGGCCTGTCCCTCCCGAACTGTCCCCTCCGAACTGTCCCCTCCCGGCCTATCCCCTCCGAACTGTCCCTCCCGGCCTGTCCCTCCCGAACTGTCCCCTCCCGAACTGTCCCCTCCCGGCCTATCCCCTCCGAACTGTCCCTCCCGGCCTGTCCCTCCCGAACTGTCCCCCCCCAGCCTGTCCCTCCCCGCCCTGTTCCCCCCCGAACTGTCCACCCTGGCCTGTCCCCCCCCGGCCTGTCCCGGGGCCAGGTGCCTCCCCCCAGGGCTCCCATGTCCGCAGGATGTGGTCAGCTCCGGCTGACCTGCCCATCCCTTCAGCCCCTCTGCAAGGCCACCCCAGCTCCAGGCCCGGAGCTGCCGTGGCCGGAGGTTCCCAGGGCCGGAGGCTCCCAGGGCCGGAGCTGCCGTGGCCGGGGCTCCCAGGGCCGGAGCTGCCGTGGCCGGGGCTCCCAGGGCCGGAGCTGCCGTGGCCAGAGGCTCCCAGGGCTGGGGCTCCCAGGGCAGGAGCTGCCGTGGCTGGGGCTCCCAGGGCCGGAGCTGCCGTGGCCAGAGGCTCCCAGGCCCGGAGCTGCCGTGGCCCCAGCAGCCGCTGCCTCCCTGGAGCAGCCCCTGGAGCCGGGGAGCTCCGTGGGTGTCACACAGCGCATCCCAGCGCTGCTGGAGCAAACCCAGCAGGGCCTAGGGCTGGGTGGTTTCTCCCTCTGGGGAGGAAGGATGCTGCCCCTCTGCCAGCATTCCTGCTTCCCTCAGGGCAGCCGTGGTGGATTCCCTGGAGCACAGGAGGGAAGGAGGGCACGGGGCTGAGGGCACATTGCTGCCCAAACACATCTGCCCAGCGCTGCAGTGCCAGGCAGGAACGAGTCCCAAGGGATTGTTCACCTCCCCCTGCTGCCTCACACCCCTCTAGTGACAGATTGGAGCACCAGCACAGCTCGTGTCTCATGTCCCGGTGCTCCTGGGCAGCCTGTGGCACTGGGGACAGTCACACTCAGCCCTACAAGGATGCTGAAGGTGTGGCTTTAATCAGCGCTGCCATGAAAGCTCCACCCTACAGATCCATCCTGGAGGCACTCGTGACACAACCCACACCTTTTTTCTTCCCTGGCTCCAGCAAAGTGGTCTCCTAAATCACAGGGTTTGGATCAAGTGGTACAAAACCAGGCAGACACCAGCCTTGGGCACTCTGGAATATCCTCTGGGAGCCCTGAGTCACAGCACTGTGGGGACTCAGCATCTATTTCTAATTTATCCTGATGCTGTTCTTTGCTTGATGGGTTTTATTAGATCCCAGTGGTTCTCCCAGAGCAGGGAAGGGCTGTCCCCACTCCACTGCCATCCCATTGACACCCCACTGCTCCCTGCCCCCTCTCCAGGCCGAGCTGGGTGGGCAGAGACAGCCCCAGCCTGGAGCAGCTGGGCTGGGACTCAGGGAAATGTCCTGGAGCTGAGGCTGGAGATGGGAAACACCTGAGCTGGAGATGGGAAACAAAGACCTGGGATTGAGGTGATGGGAAGCACCTGGGATGGAGGTGATGGGATTGGAAACACCTGGGATTGAGGTGATGGGATTGGAAACACCTGGGATTGAGGTGATGGGAAACACCTGGTATGGAGGTGATGGGATTGGAAACACCTGGGATGGAGGTGATGGGATTGGAAACACCTGGGATGGAGGTGATGGGATTGGAAACACCTGGGGAGTGTGGGGCACAAGCAGGTTCCAGTTTGGTCTCTCCCAGTCCAGTTCCTTGCAGCAAACAGCAGGAAGGACCAGCAGCTTCTCCTGTGCCTGCCTAGGTAGGAGTGGGGGGGTTTGGGGGGTGATTCTCCACCTGAACCCCACCTTTTGGGGGTGCTGTGCACCCTGGCTGATGGGGGCAGCTGTGGGGTCCTCACTGGATTTGTTTGTCTCTGTCCCTTCCCCAGGCAGGTGTGCAGCCTGGGGCTGGGGGTGTTCTCCACTCTTCCACCTTTGTGCTCATGTTCCTGTGGCTGCCAAGCATTGGCTTTTCCCTTTCCAAACTTGCTGTGCCCTGTCAGTCCTGCCTGTCCCCTGCACTTCCAGGGTGCCACCACCCTGCAGAGCTGGCACAGCTGCTCTGGGGGCAGGGATTTTATCGGGTCTGGAAGGTTCTGGAGAGCCACAGTGCAGCTCCAAGCTTGGCTTTTAAGAGTCACATGGGGCAGGTGTGCTGGAAACCTCCCCTGGTGTCACAGAAACAGCCTGGGAGAGCTGGGGGTGCTCACCTGGATCAGAGAAGGCTCCAGGGAGAGCTCAGAGCCCCTGCCAGAGGCTCTGGGGACTGGGGAGGGACTGGGACAAGGGATGGAGGGACAGGACACAGGGAATGGCTGCCACTGCCAGAGGGCAGGGATAGATGGGATATTGGGGAGGAATTCTTCCCTGTGAGGGTGAGGAGGACCTGGCAGAGCTGGGGCTGTCCCTGGATCCCTGGCAGTGCCCAAGGCCAGGCTGGACAGAGCTTGGAGCAGCCTGGGACAGTGGAAGGGGTCTCTGCCCATGGCAGGGGTGGGATTGGAGTTGGGCTTTAGGTCCCTTCCATCCAAACCATTCTGGCATCCTAAGAAAAGCTGCACTGACTGCTTCAGTGGTTTTGGTGAAAGCTGTGGAGTTGACTCGCCCTGAGCTGCTGCAGAAATGCTTTTACTGCAGAGGGTTTTGGATCAAACCCATTCAGGAGGAGATGGGTGGCTGCTCTCACTGGGTAAAACCTGCAAGTGTTGCCCAATTTACTGCAGCTCTTTGAGGCAACCCCTCTTGTGGGTCGGAAGCCAAAGCTCCCTTGGAAAATCTGGGATTTCCAGCGTGATTCCCCCTGAGGAGCAGCAGCCCTGGGGGTCCCTGCTCCCTCCCGGAGCTGGGCTCGGGCCGTGCGAGCTCAGCAGCGAGGCACCGCTGCCATCTGCTGGCACCCTGGGCCTGCAGGGCTGCCCTGGCACCGCCCCGGGCACAGCCACACAGCCAGGGCTGCCCAGGGAACCTGGGGCGTTGGGGCTGGGCCGGCTCAGCTGGAGCAAAGGAGGCTCGGGGAGCCCTTGTGGCTCTGCACAGCTCCTGCCAGGAGGGGACAGCCGGGGGTCGGGCTGTGCTCCCAGGGGACAGGGACAGGAGCAGAGGGAACGGCCCCAGGCTGGGCCAGGGAGGCTCATGGGGCAGATGTGTGACCTGCTGGAAACCTCCCCTGCTCTCACAGAAACTGCCTGGGGGAGCTGGGGCTGCTCACCTGAATAAGAGAACCTCCCAGAGCCTCTGCCAGGCCTGAAGGGGCTCCAGGAGAGCTGGGGAGGGACTGGGGACAAGGGATGGAGGGACAGGACACAGGGAGTGGCTCCCACTGCCAGAGGGCAGGGATGGATGGGAGATTGGGAGGGGATTGTTCCTTCCCAAGGAAGGGTTGGACATCAGGAGGAATTTCTCCTTGGAAAGGGTTGTCAGGCATTGGAAGGGGCTGCCCAGGGAGGTTTGGAGTGCCCATCCCTGGAGATGTCCAAGGAATGCCTGGAGGTGGCACTCAGTGCTCTGGGCTGGGGACAGGGTGGGGTTTGGGCACAGGGTGGGCTCAGTGATCTGGGAGCTTTTCCCAGCTCAGTGATGCCAGTCCCAGCCTGGGCAGGGTGGGCAAAGCTCAGCTGCCCCTGGCCATCCCTCCGGGGGGATTCCAGGCTCCCTGCCCGCCGGGAGGGGGAAGGAAGGAGTGACCAGAAGGATCTGAGTGACAGGGAGGGGACAGGGCTGTGACCCAGGCAGGGGCTGCTGGCCCGGGCTGATGCACACCAGCACGGGGGTGGCAACAAGGACATCAATTCCTGCACTTCACAATCCACAATCAGGAAGTGCAATATCCCATGGTTCTGGGGTTATTTTTCCATTATTTCCCAGTTTATTAAGGGCATTATTTGTACTTGCACTGATTTGAACCCCTTCCTTCTCTGCTTGCTAATTAAATGGTGATATTTTTACTGTGGAGCTTTGAAATAGGGAAATTCTCCAAGTTCAGTGGCTGCACAAAGCCTGGAGGGAGAACAATTCTCTTCTTTCTTCACAACCCACAGCAAGGAGAAAAAGGGCAAGTAAAACCCCAAACCTGGTCACTGAACCCACTATGAACAATTAAACAAACTCTCCAAGCAGGACAGGAGTTGATTGGATTAAAAAAAGTGTATTGGATGCCCAATACAAAATAATAAACATGAAGTTATTAAAAAAAGCCACAGAGGATACAGCAACTACTACAGAAAAGCAAAAAAATTGTACAGAAAGGTCGACATCTACAGCAGTCCTTGAAATTCTTCTACATGAGAATCATAAAACAATGTACAGGTTTGGTTTGTTCCTTTTCCCCAAATGTCTGAGGGAAGCTGTCACTGCACAGCTGGACTATGACACTACAAGGATACACAATGTTCCAAAGTTAAAATCACAGGATATGTAAGAAAACGTAGCATTAAAATGTGAAAAAGTGCAATACAGATTGTACACTGAATTGAATAAATGTTTTTTCTTTTTTTTTTCAGTTTAACCTTAAAAAACCAACTTTGAACAGTTGTTTTATCATTAAAAATATTCCCCCTCCCCAAATTCAATGACAATATTAACATTCATGGTGTTCTACATAAGGAATATTCACAAAGGCCCCCAGCTGGGAATACTGTGTGTGTAGGATGGCATTTCTTTGGGTATAGGTAAAAAATAGGCAAAGGAACAGATCCACACCCTCCTTTCTCAGGCCGGGGGGTGGATTTTATTCTTTAAATACATGTTCTGTAGCTTATTTTGCCCTGAATTGTACTGATTAAAAGTCCAAACATTAATTATCCAGGTGGCCCATGGTGCTACCATTTATTTAATTCCCTCCCCTCCCTCAATAATAAATAAATGCAGGAAATGACCCCACCCTCAATCCCTGCTCTCCCTTCTCCCAGGGACAGCTTCAGCTCCACTTCAGGGGCTAAAGGGAAGCAAAGGAAGCCAAGTTCTTTTTGCCACTTCAGTGGAAATCTCCTGGCAGAGGCACAGAGGGGCCTGAGCTTCCCAAATCCCAGCCCCTGAACCATCAGGAAGTTTGGGATTCCTTTTATCCTAGAAGTGGCATTGCACAGGAGTTCATTGGCAGCTGGTTGGGGTTTCTCTCTCTTTTATTTCTCATTTTACTGACTCCAGCCCTTTTTTTTTAATGCAGAGAAGAACAGAGCCAGGCAAGCACACAAAGAGAGAAGGAAAACCCCTCTTCCCTCCCTGTTCCCTCTCCTCCCTTTCCAGGCAGGTCTGTGAACAGCACCCGGGTCACCAATACTGGGTTTATTTTTACATGGTTTCTAAAGTGTAAAAAAATACATTTTTGCCTTGGTTTGTGTCCAGGGAATCCTTCAGAGTAGGATTCCTGTGGGGATGGCCTGGGACAGGACCTGCAGGACCTTGTGGGCACTCAGTGCTCTCCAGGCAGGATCTGGGCTCTTGGGAATGAGAAAATCCTCAAGTTCTCAACCCCAGCCCTGCATGCTCCTGATCCATCTTTAAACCAACAGCAACAAAACAGCTGCCAAAAGAAGCTCCCTGTAGGGTCACCTGGGCAGGAGGAGCCCAATTCCCAGGAGGAATTCTCTGAATGTTCCTAAGGAGCCTCTTCCTGGCCCAGTGACCAGACACACAGTACAGCTGAAGATGTTTCCTTGTTCTTCAGTCTTCCCAGTCACTGGAAAAAGACGGGAAAACAACAGGAATGAACCCTCCCCCCCCAGGATCCCCTCCCCTTTTCCCCAGCTACTTCTCCCCCCACTGAAAATCTGAAACTGCACAAAAAGCGACAAACAAGGCTCTCAATTACACCTCAACTCAAACAGACCGGGAATCTCACAGTGATGAGAGGAGAAAGTCAGGCTTTTAATAATTATAATATAAAAATAATAAAAAAAGCTTACAAAGAGCAGTGCAGCATCCCAAAAGGCCATGGATTAACTGCCAGAAGGGGACGTAATTATACGCAGGATAAAAAAACAAAACTGAACAACCCACACTGGCAATGAATTTTCATACACAATAGAACAAGCAGTCAAACCTCAGCCTAGGCTGTGGAAAACAACAGTTTCTCCCTTTTTTTTTATTACAATATTTTTTTTCCTTTTTATAAAAAAAGATAAAATAAAAACAACAAATAAAATTGTACATAAATGCCAATGTCCAACACTGAAAAGGCAGGGCAATCACACCACTGAGACAAAACCTGACCAGAAAAAAACTAATGGCGAGTCCACTTTGCTTTGCTTTTGTCCTGCTGGATCCCAGCCTGGCGTGGCCCATCCTGCTGGGTGCTGCTGGAACCCCACGTGGCTCCCTGCAGGACAAGGGGGTGACACTGGGGTCACCTGGGGCTGGTTCCTCTCCTCCTCCCTCCATTGCTCTCATGTGCTGTCCCTCTTTCTGCTTTGTTGATTTCTTATTTTTTTTCTCTTTTTTGTTGTTTCCTTTAGTGTTTCCTCTGTACACTCCTGGTGTGGCAGGGCAGAGTCCGAGGCCGGGGCGCTCACGCCGTGGTGATGGCGTTCAGGTCCTTCATGAGTCCTTCCAGGTGCGCCATTTCTTTGGTCAGCTCGTCGGGCTCGTAGCTCTGCAGGGAGAGGGGCACTCACCCAGGGCTGGGGCTGGCCAGGAGCCAGCAATGGCCACTCCTGGGGCAGCCCTGACCCCAGCTCAGCCATCAGCACAATTTATCCATGCCAAGGTGGGGTGTGGGCACAGGCTGGACTCTGGGCTGGGAGCTCCTTTCCCAGCCCAGTGATTCTGTGTGAACCCAGCCTGGCAGGGTTGGAAAAGCTCAGCTCCTGCCACAGGAGGGGTGCTGAGCTCTCTTTCCAAGTGCAGCCCTTGGGCAGTTGTGGTTCAGAGCTCCACTGGTCAAGCCCTGTTTTCCTGTCTCAATCCCTGCCTTTGAACCAAAGCAGGAAATTGAGAAGGATCTTCCCAGCTTAGGGAAAGGTCCTATGCACCTTTTATATGGTGCATTTTGGAAATAAATTCATGGACAGGTAAATAGACAGAAAATAGACAGAAATACAACTGTGAAGAAGTCCTGAGTTCACCCCCACACACTACAGGAGGGTCTGTGACTGCCTGCTGCTCTTGCACTTGAATTTGTTGGCAGAGTCAGCAGAAATTGCAGAAGTGGTACTAGGGAAAGCCAGCACAAAGTAATGGAAAGAAACCTGCTTTTGCTGGAAATTAAACTGCCATTTTCCTGAAAATAGAAACAGTAGTTGCACTGATCACAACATAGACCAAACCCCTCTGATTGTCAAATCCAGGTCTTAGGACCAGAACTAATAAATTCATGGATCAATCCATGTATTACAAAGGAGCAGTGACTTAAAGCTACGTGTTAATTATCTTAACAGTACCATCAGACACCAGCTTGCAAATGACCACAGGACCATCCCTGTCACTGCACTTGGTCAATTTGGGCTAAATTATCATTTCATTTTAACAGATCAGACATTACTGTGGATGAGTAAAGTAAAGCTATGTTCCAGGAAAAAAGGTCAAAGGAATACTTAAATGAAGCTGGTTTGGGATCAGGATAGCTGCTAAACCCACACATTTTTAGGATCAGCTGTCTCATTTCTGTCACCACTGTGGACAGACCATGGCCTGGCTCATCTCCAAACCCCTCCTGACCAAATCCTTCCCAGTTCTGAGCAGTTTCCAGCTGTGACCTGTTCTCTCACACAAACCTCCTCCTCCTCCTCCACTTCAACAGCCAAGAACTTCCACTGTACCAAACCTCTGCCTTGTACAGCAAATCATCCCAGCCCTCTGCCCAACACATCATCTGCCAGCTCCTGACTGGGATACAGAGCAGCAGCTGGGAGTAAACTCCTTCCTTAAACTCCTCCCTACAGCTTCTCCTAAAAACCCTGAATTAATTCAAATCACTACCCAACCCTGAACCTCACAGTTCAACTTGTAATTTACATTTTAAGACTCATAGTTGAACCAGTAATTTAATTTAATCTGGGTTTTTTTTGTGCTGACTCTACCTTGCACATTAATGAAAAAAGTATTAATGGCTCTATTTAAATATTACAAATTAGTTGTGGAGAATGGGTTTGGTACTGACCAAACAAAATTAATAAAGAAACACAAAAGAGCACCAAGATCAAGTTTCCTCACCAGCACATAGAGAAATAAAATCAGGAGAGTAAAAAACATGTAACAAAAGGACAACGAGGAAAAAAAAAGAAATATAAATTCCAAATGAGCATTTCGTGCAGCAGTGATGCAGCAATGAATATTTCTGTATTAACAGGTGACACAATGGCCACAGGAGCAGCTCCTTGGCCTGCAATTTAAAAGGAAAACAGCTCTTCCAGTGCCTCACACCCAAAACATTCCCTAAAAGCTGCTTCCAAAGCTGCCCAACAAGGCTGCACCCTTCCCAAAAGTCAGGAAACTCTCCTGTGATAATTTAAAAACATTTTTGGGATGATGGCTTGGAACACACATTAATGTCAAATGTTCTGTGTGCAATGGTACTGGGAGTGCTCAGGGATGGCACTGGGAATGCCCTGCAGAGCTCAGGGATGGCACTGGGAATGCTCAGGGATAGCACTGGGAATGCCCTGCGGAGCTGGGGACTAATAATGACACTGGGAATGCCCTGCAGAGCTGGGGATGGCACTGGGAATGCTCTGCAGAGCTGGGGATGGCACTGGGGATGCCCTGCAGAGCTGGGGATGGCACTGGGGATGCCCTGAAGAGCTCAGGGATAGCACTGGGAATGCCCTGCAGAGCTCAGGGATGGCACTGGGGATGACTGCAGAGCTCAGGGATGGCACTGGGGATGCTCTGCAGAGCTGGGGATGGCACTGGGAATGCTCTGCAGAGCTGGGGATGGCACTGGGAATGCTCTGCAGAGCTGGGGATGGCACTGGGAATGCCCTGCAGAGCTGGGGATGGCACTGGGAATGCTCTGCAGAGCTGGGGATGGCACTGGGAATGCTCTGCAGAGCTGGTGATGGCACTGGGAATGCTCTGCAGAGCTGGGGATGGCACTGGGGATGCCCTGCAGAGCTCAGGGATGGCACTGGGAATGCTCTGCAGAGCTGGGGATGGCACTGGGAATGCTCTGCAGAGCTCAGGGATAGCACTGGGAATGCTCTGCAGAGCTGGGGATGGCACTGGGAATGCTCTGCAGAGCTGGGGATGGCACTGGGGATGCCCTGCAGAGCTCAGGGATAGCACTGGGAATGCTCTGCAGAGCTGGGGATGGCACTGGGAATGCTCTGCAGAGCTGGGGAAGCTGCAGCTGCAGGACTCAGCAGGACCCTCCCTGTCTTCCCCCATTTCCTGTGCAGATTCCCTGGCATAGGAGCTGTGGCAGTGCCAAGCCCCTGTGGCCCCGTGGCCATGAAGGTGCCAGTGCAGGTGTCCACAGAGCCCCAGGGTGAGGCCTGCCAGCCTGGCAGGGGGTACCTACGCTCTCCGAGTCCTCCAGCATCCGCGTGGTCTCCTGCACCTCGGGGGCGCTGGGCACCACCACGGGCATGGGCGGCCGGGTCCTGCCCAGGGTGCCAATGGACGCCGTCTTCACCGCGTGCAGGGGGTGCCCAGGGGCTGCAGAGAGGGGGGGACACGTCAGGCACGGGCACTGCCCCTGCTGCCTGCCCAGGGAGCTCCTGGAAGGAGCACAGGAGGGACAGGGGGGAGTGGCTTCCACTGCCAGGCATGGATGGGATGTTGGGAAGGAATTGCTGGCTGGCAGGGTGGGCAGGCCCTGGCACAGGGTGCCCAGAGCAGCTGGGGCTGCCCCTGCATCCCTGGGAGTGCCCAAGGTCAGCCTGGACAGAGCTTGGAGCAGCTGGGACAGTGGAAAGTGTCCCCTGCCCAGGGCTTTAAAGCTCCCTTTGAACCCAAAGCAGTCTGGGATGATTCCCTGAAGGAACAGGATTCTAGCAGGAGAAAAGGAACACTTCAATTATGGAGTGTTGGATTTGAATTGCCTTATCTATATACAGAAAATGACACCAACAAAACCCACCCCAGCCTCTGCCATATTTCCTGTGATGCCCAACCCCACCTCCCTTTGTTCCCCAAATCTCCACCCAACCCCACCTCCCTTTGTTCCCCAAATCTCCACCCAACCCCACCTCCCTTTGTTCCCCAAATCCCCACCCAACCCCACCTCCCTTTGCTCCCCAAATCCCCACCCAACCCCACCTCCCTTTGCTCCCCAAATCCCCACCCAACCCCAGCTCCCTTTGTTCCCCACATCCCCGTTCTGTGGCCTCACCTTGCTGGGTCAGCAGGGGGGTGCTGGGCAGGGCAGGGTCGAAGGGGCCCGCGGCGCTGGGCACGGCGGGCACGGCGAAGCTCTTGAGGGGGTGCGAGGGGCGCACGTGGGCCGTGGGGGGGCCCTGCGGCTCCTCCTCGGCGGGCAGGAACGGCCCCTCGGGCTCCGGCAGCTCCGCGCTGGGCACGGCCGAGCCCGCCGGCATCGTGTCCGTGCTGGGCGTGTTCCGGACGGACTCTGCGGGGACACACAGCGACAGCAGGGGTCACTGCTGCTCAGAGGGCTCACGGGGACACAGCTCCTCCTGCAGGGGCTGCAGGGACCCCCTGGCCCGCTCCCAGGTGACCATGGGCTGGATGGGAGCTAAAGGAGCCGAGAGCTGAGTGACTGCACCTCTCACGCTTTGGTACTGAAAGAGCTCCATGTTCCAGTCCTCAGACGAACAGCACAGAACACGAATCTGCAGCCTCCTTTTACCCCAGAGTACCAAAGTATTGGCATTTTTAACTAGGAACTCTTCACAGCACTGGGGTGGTCACAGAGGAGCCACACCTGAAATCCATTTACTGAGACTCATGGAATGGTTTGGGCTGGAATGGACCTTGCAGCCTCAGGAACTGTTTTCATAAGGAAACACCACTTTTGGCTGAGATACCTTCAAATGGTGACCTTAAAGTAGAGAAGCTTCATCCCAGTGTGTTACCCATGTGCACATTTAGCAACACCATTGCTTTGGGATTTTCCAGAGCACTGGAGACTTTACTGCTCTCCAAAACTACAAATGATTCTGATCAAGCCTCAAAGTGCTGCATGGAAATCACCCCCATTCTCTGTGTGCCCCCATTTTCAATAGCCAAGCCTGGACTTTCCTTTCCTGCTGGTTTCCAATTGTATTAATTAGGGGAAAAGTTAAACCAATGAAGCAGCTCAGAGTTAATCTGCTGTTTCAGACTCCAGGGCAGGAGGAATCCCTGTTTGGAGCTGTGTGTAAAACATGAAACCCTCTTTTCCAAGGACACCACCACGGATGTCAAGGATCAATATCTGACCTACCCAGGAAAGCCCAGCCCATCCTGACGGAACCCCCAGAGGAGGTTGGCCCAGCTCCAGGCTGGGGTTTCCAGGTGCTTCCCTGGCTGCTGCACAGAGCAGCAGCTCCCTGAGGCTCGGTGTCTCACCTGTGGAGTCGGCCCTGTCCGAATGGGACATGGCAGAGCCCAGGGGCCACGGGCTGAGCTGGTGCTGCAGGAAGCTGCGGGTTGGAGAGGCGAGGCTGCCGGAGTGGAAATGGTGGTGAGGGGGGTCGAGGGAATGGATGGGATGAGCACTAATCACAGCTGTGGATGAACACAAGACAGAGAAACACTTAACACACACACACACACACACACACAGAGGACAGGCTGGGGGCTCCCCTCCCTGCTCCCTCCTCCAGCAGGGAGCCAGACCCTTGGCTGAATGACAACCCAGAATCAACCCCTGGGTTATCACACCTCAAATGTGCTTAGGACAAAAAAATCACCCATTTACAGCTCCAAAAACTGTGCCACCAGCTCTTAATGCACTGCTTGATTCCAAGGAGAAGTTCAGAAGAAGAATAAAGAGAATACACATCTGTTACCCACATTGATGTATTATCCACTATTGAGATACTATGAAGTGAGGTGTGTTAAACAATAAACAGCCCTTTGCTTCCCAGCATCCTTCCAGAATTTCTGTACTCCAGGAGGCAAAAAAGGAAGTCACTAGGTACACACCATGACTGCAAATGAGACTAAAATGGCACAGTGGATTGTCATAATTCAGTACTCAGGAGGTAATTAATAACTCCATCTGAACGCTCCAGTGGGTGGAAGAAAGCCATGGAAGGTTGTGCAGGCAGAGCTGGACACATGGAATGGTTCTGGTGGGGCTCACTGAGGAAGGGCCTCATGTGCCAGGAGGGCACCTCAGACCCCACAGTGGATGCTCCACTCCCACAAAGCAGAGCCTGTGGCAGGAGGCCCCTGGAGCTCTCACCAACAGGATGGAGAGGCCAAGTCTCAAGGCCAAGCTCCAGCAGGGCCTGGGCCTGGTCTGTGCCCTCAGGCAAGGCAGGAGCAGAGCCTGGCATGGGATGGGCACCTGCCACACAGCCATGTGTGACACAGACCAGCTCCAAGGAATTTAGTGTCAAACTGCATCCTCTGCTCCCTCCTCACACATGGAGAGCTGGGAGACAACAAGGAGATCACACTGCTTGGAGTAAAACCAGGAAACCACGTGCTACTCTTGGAAAAAGGTCATAGAACAAGAAGATTGACAAACTGAGCAATCAGGTCATCAGGACACTTGAAAAAGTAGGCAGAGATCAAGAACACCAAGTCCTCAGCTCAGTTTTTAATTGAAGTAAAAAGAAAGTGGAAATGTGATGAACCACTCTGAAATAATTCCATCAAATGGAGAGGTTGTGGCAGCAGTCACCTGGTTACAGGTGGAACATGTAAGGGAAGTCTAAAGCTCAGCCTGGGTGAGCTTGGTGTGATTTTACCTCCCAGTTCTGCCCCTGCACAGTAACTCCTGAACTCTTCTCACCAGGGTTCTCACACAGGGTTTCAGTCTGGCTGTTCAGAGGTTAAGCCAAGTCCCTTTCCATCTTGGAGTCATTTGAAAACTCCATATATATTGTTTAATTCCAAAAAATTTTCCTAATAATGCTAATTTTGGTATCAGAGAAGGATCCCAGGGCAAAGAAGTCTCAAGGAGCTCGGAGGAAAGTCAGAGAAGGCTCTGAGAGCAGCAACTGCAGAGATAAAGGGGATGGTGACTGCCTGGGCTGGGAGGGGAAAACCAACAGTGAGGAACCTGAGAGAGATTCCAGCTCCTATGGAGCAGCTGGGCACTGGCAGAGCTCCAAGGGAATGACCACAAGAGGCAGCCAGGCCCACAGGCTGTCCCTGGAGGAGCCCCAGACAGATCTGGCCATGCTCTGCCCTCACCCCAGTACTCCCAATCCCTCCTAACGTGGTCTCACTCTGCCCACACCAGGAGGGCTCAGGAGCCTCCCCCGAGCTGCTCCTGCTGCCCAGGATGGGATTTCCTGGGAGCAGGGAGTGGCTGCAGCAGGAATGGGGGTGTTCACTTACGCTGAGGTGGCTGAGAATCAAAAGGCATCATCATCTTGGGCCTCATGCCCCTCCTTCCTGCCAGCGTGGACATGCTGTCCTCTGACTCGTGTCCTGAGGGGAAACAGCCACGTTATGCTCTGCTCCAGCTCCTGAACCAGCATTCCCACATCCTCCCTCTAGCCCTGCTCCCAGGCAGCTCTTGGAGCCACCAGTGACCAAAGCAGCCCCTTCCCCCTTTGCTGGAAGGTGGGAAGATGGTGAGGGTGAGGATTTTGGGAACTGGAGAAACTCCAGGCCTCAGTGCAAACTTCTGGCAGTGATTGAGCTCTGGGCTGAAAGGTCAGAAACAACTCCAATGGTTTAATATGAAGTGAGATGATCTTCCCATTACTAATCAGTATTTACCAAGAGAAAGTAATGATCTAACTCTTGGATGCTCCATTTCCTCACTAAAACAAATGATCCAACCCTTCCAGAGTCTCAGAAACCAGGAACAAACCCAATTCACTGCTTGGAAAATAAGAACAGAGAAGAGGAACTTCATCATCTCTCGATAAAGTGATGTCACCACCCACAGCAGATGTATCTCACCCCCCATGGGCTCCCACCTCTGTAGGAATTCCTCCTTTGATGGATGTTGCTGTCCATGGAGTTGTCCACCGGGGTGATGTCCTGGGAGTTGCGAGGGATGGGGGTGTCTGTCATGATGGGGTTGGGATCTGGGGATTTATCAATGGGTTTGAGCTCCAGCCTCTCATGATGGATCCAAAGGTCTGGGGGTTTGACATCTTTGGAGTTCCCCTTGTACTTGTGGGAGCCGTTCACGGATTTGCAGGCGGCTCGTTTCCTGGAGAGGAGAGCACAGGGATGTTCTGCACCTTTGGAAAAGGCAACTTTCACAGAATCCCAGAATCCCAGAGCCACAGAATTACAGAATCACAGAATCCCAGAATCCCAGAATCCCAGAGCCACAGAATTACAGAATCCCAGAATCCCAGAGTCACAGAATCCCAGAATCACAGAATCCCAGAATCCCAGAATCACAGAATCCCAGAGTCACAGAATTACAGAATCCCAGAATCACAGAATCCCAGAATTACAGAATCCCAGAATTACAGAACCACAGAGTCACAGAATCACAGAGTCACAGAATCACAGAGTCACAGAATCACAGAATCCCAGAATTAGAGAATCCCAGAATTACAGAATCACAGAGTCACAGAATCACAGAATCCCAGAATCACAGAATCCCAGAATTACAGAATCCCAGAATCACGAGCCTGGAAGAGACCTCTAAGAGCATCGAGTCCAACCTGTGCCCTAACACCTGCCCTAGACTCTAGCACCAAGTGCCATGCCCAGTCTTTTTTTAAACACATCCACAGATGGTGATTCCACCACCTCCCTGGGAAGGGCATTCCAGCACTTTATTATTCTCTTGGTGAAAATTTTCTTCCTAATCTCCAACCTATCCCTTCCCTGGTGTAGCTTGAGACTGTGTCCTCTGCTTCTGTCAGAGACCGACCCCACCTGTGCACAACCTCCCTTCAGGAAGGTGTAGAGAGCAATAAGGGCACCTCTGAGCCTTCTCTTCTCCAGGCTGAGCATCCCCAGCTCCCTCAAACCTTCCTCACAGGGTTTGTGTTCCTTGTTGCCTCCTCTGGATGTGCTCAAGCATCTCAACGTCCTTCCCAAGCTGAGGGCCCAGAACTGGGCACAGCACTGAAGATGGGGTCTCACCAGGGAGAACTTTCCCCTGGGATTTCCCTCAGGTCTTGCATCCAGCTGGGCACAAGTTTCCCACTTGGCAGGGAGCTTTGAATTTTGCACACAAGCCCCAGTGACACCTCAAAGCACATCCATGGAATGCAGCCCTGGCTCTGCAGCCCAGCCTTCCTTACCAAGAATGAAATTTGCAGAAATTCTGCTCATTGAGAGAATATTCCAATGCTGTGCCCATACCCCAGGCTCACCAAGCTCCAGCAGCAGCTGGAGATGGAGGTGCAGTTCTCCCAAGAGGATGGGAACAAGGATTAAGGACAGGAATGTTCCTTCCAGCCCCACTCAGGCTGGACACATCCCACTGGGGAGGCTCCCACCCTGCTGAGAGCAGCAGCAAACCACAGTGAGGCAGAGATTTGGGGTGGCAGCATTTGCTGAGAGCAAATGTGGGTTTCAGCACTCCTGCCATGCTGACTCCTCACTTTGGGCCATGGCAAAGCTGGAGGAGGGGTCCCTTTGGGAGCAGAGTTCCTGGGAATGGCTCAGACATTGGTAAATGTCACCAACAGAGCCTCTGGCAGGGGCCACTCCCAAGTCCTGCTCCCACTGGAGCTGATGAGTGACAGGGATCAGGTTATTCCCTGGCTGAGGGCACTCAGAAACTGAGATTTCACAGCGTTATTTCTGCCCTAAAATGAAACAAAACACATCTCCTGTCCCTGCCCCTCCCTGCTGCCCTCTCCCAGGCCCAGCCCCAGCTGCCAGGTGTGCCAGGGCCAGCTCCTCCCTCCCTGCTCCCTCCCCTGCACTTCTGCAGGGCGGTGCTGCTGCAGCACAGCAACTGCAGATTATCCAAGCCTGGCTTTTCAGCACTTCCTTAAAAATCTGGATTGCATAAAACAGATCCTTTTCAAACCCCAAATACAGCTCTGGCCTTTCAAGGAACACACAGAGAGACCCTGCAGGAGCACCACTGCTGCAGCATTAATGCAGCTGCTCTGAGGGAAGAATTCAGATACAAACCCTGGGATTTTGGAGCACTTTCCTAAGGAATCCAGCAGCACACTCAGATTCCCCTCCAGTGATCCTACTAAAAACTGGAAAATGTCAATGCAAGAGTGAGGAGCTGCCTGAGCTCTTGGGCTCTCCCAGCTCCCAACACATGGACTGGCTCCACTTTGGAAACCTGTGAAGGACTGGCACTGTGATATTTGCTGAAAAATCCCTTTGCCAGGATTTCTTCTCCTGGGAAGTTGAGAAGCTTCAGAGAAAAATGTAAATAATAATTATCTGATTGCTTCTCCTGTGTTTGCTGCTTTGGAATGTGGTCTGGAAGTTGTTTACCAACAGGTGCCTGTTTGATTGGTTCCATGTGAATTGTTTTAACTTAATGACCAATCACAGCCAGCTGTGTCAGACTCTGAGGAGTCAGTTACAAATTTTCATTATCATTCTTGTTAAGCCTTCTGATGTATCCTTTCTCTTTCTTTAGTATAGTTTTAGTATAGCATAATATAATATAATATAATATAATATAATATAATATAATATAATATAATATAATATAATATAATATAATATAATATAATATAATATAATATAATATAATATAATATAATATAATATAATATAATACAATACAATATAATATAATATAATATAATATAATATAAATGTAGCCTTCTGAGAACATGGAGTCAGGTTCTCATCTCTTCCCTCATCCTGGGGACCTCCCAAACACCACAAAGGACAATTTCTCCTCGGGGAGGGCAGGGGGAAGTGCAGGCACAGTGGAAGCACTGCCCTGCTTTGTGTGTGAACTGATGGCTTGGAACTGTGGGACACTGCCAGGAAAAGCAGCCCAGCAGCAGCACCCACAGGCTGCAGGATTTGAAGGAAATAAACCCTAGAAGAAGAATCAAAGCACAGGACTCGGTAAGGCAGGCAGCCCCAGCCCCAGCCCCGTTACTTTTTCTGGTGGGACGTGGTGCGGCGCGTGCAGAAGACGGCGACGATGACGACGATGACGATGGTGATGACGCCCACGGACACGATGATCACCAGCAGCATGTTGCTGTCCAGGGGGGATGTGGGGCTGCCATGGGGACTGTTACTGCCTGGGAGGGGAGAAAAGGCTCATTTATTACCCAGGAAATCAAGCAGTGCCCACCAAAGATGCCTGGAATCCTGAAATCAGCAGCAGGGGATGGATCTCCTGAGAAATGTTTGTTTCTCTGCATTTGCCAACTGTTTCTGTACAATTGCTCACCTGGAAGTTGATTTATAGATCCTTTTCCTCCTGAGTCTATCACAATTTAAGTGCAGCCTGCTCAGTTATCACAAAAACCTCCCCACTCTAAGCAGAGTCAGTCTGGGACCCTGCAGCACCACAGGCTCCCCTTGGAGCCACTGGAATTGGATCAGGAGCCTCCAGGGGTCACTTGGCTCCAAGGGAAACCTTTATCAGCACCCTGAGGACAGGATATCCCCCCACCCGGCACTGGGCAGCAGAAGGAGCACAGGAGGCCTTTCCCTCCTCATGTGTCCCTCCAGAGCTGATGTCCCACTCTGGCAGCTGTGTCCCACCAGGCTGGGAGCAGCTCTGCTATGGAAACGCCAGGGGAGCTCAGCAGCAGCAGGAACAGCTCTGGAACAGCTCTGGAACATTCCCTGGCTGGCCCACAGTGGAAGCAAAGTGTGCCCATGGAGCAGCTCTGCCCCACACTCACCTCCCAGCGGGGGTTTGTAGTCGGGGCCCAGGTCCATGGGGCGGCTCCCCTTCCCAGCAGATCCTGAGGCTGCAAGGTTGGACACACAGGAATTTTACACACACAGACACAACTCAGCATCTGAGTCCTTCTTTAGAACCTCCCCAAGCCCCCCAGGAGCAGCTTTTCCCCTCCTTTTCTGTCCCTACAACAAAATTTGGCTTTGCACAGCACCTGCTTCTCCAAGGAAAGAGCCACTTCTCCAAAGGAGCTCTTCAATGGTTTCCCAGTTATTATTTTCCTAATTAAGCCTTTCCTAATTCCACTTTAAAAACAACAGTAAAGCCCATTTGCAGTAAGGCACAGGTACATCTTGAGGCAAATGGTTTTGCCACACTTGCACTGAGAGTTCATCACCCCAAAACAGGAATTATCCAGGTGTCTTTTCCTGACACCCAATTCCAGCACCTGGGGGAGACTGGAAATGGGTGGAGGGTCCCAAGCACAGTAAATGTAATATTAAGGCCCTGCCTAGCCATAAAAACTTGCTTTCAGCTCCTCCCTGTTCTCCCCTGCACATCACAGGTGACAACAAAGCACCACAGAAATGGTTTTGATGAAACCCAAGGGAACAATAAATCAGTTACATCCAAACCTGGCCCTTCCACTCTGTGTTTTCATCAGAATGCACTAATGCAAAATTAGTGACAAAAACACTGGAGATGGGGAAACATTTGTGAAGAAAAATATTCCTTTGGTTACAGGAATCCACAGTATTTTACACATTTTCACACTCTTCTATGAAAAAAAAAAAAAACAACCCTCCAAAAAGTGAGGCAGTGTGGAGGAGAACAGTTGGGAGAAGGATTTTTTTCTGTTAAAAATCCCTTTTAATCAAGAAGTATGAAGTGTTAAAGGACATGTCACAAATAGAAACTGAACCTCAAGTGAGAGCCTGTGAACTGGTCCCTGAAATAAAGACAAATGGCAAAACCAGGCAGGGGCTAAAGCTGGGGAGGGGAACAAGGAGAACATTCTGTGTGTGCAGTGAGGGAAAGGACAGACTGCAGGACAGTGGGACATGGGAAGGACCCAGGGAGCTGCCAGGATGGAGCAGACACAGCACCAGGGTTCCCTGTGTGGGCACCAATAACCCTGCAGCAGCAGAGACAGACTGGGACAGCATCTTCCACAGCTTTCATGTAATGTTTTTGTGTCTGACTGGCCCCTGAACCTGCCCTGAAAGGTGGGAACCCCCAGAGGGACTCGAACCCCTGAGCCTGGTGCTGAGGAGCTGTGGGAGAGGGGGGACATGAAGAACCAGCAATGTTTAGGGAGGGAGTCAGACACCCTGAGCACTGCCAGTGAAGCAGCTGGAGCCCCACAGCAGGTGAGATGGTGGAAAAGGGGATGGACAGGAGATGGCACACGCTTCACATCCATCTTCCTGCTTCATGGAAAACAAGTATCTGCAAGAAGCAGAATGTCAGCCCATAAATGTGGCTGGTAACAGTAACTATGCAGATATATAATGAGGAATCTATAAAATATACTGCATTGGGCTTCCAGGAAATATCTGCCAGTGCTGTGCAATGCTTTGTTAAAATAGCACCATAAAAAACCATGTGGAGCCTATCAACAAGATTAACAACAAATTAACTGAGAAGAATGAGAATTATCCAGGAGGAATGGTTCCAGTGAGTTCTGCAAGGACCTGTGCTTGGCCAAGTGCAGCTCAGTGTCCAGAATAACGCCAGGAAAGAGAAGGGAACAACTGCCCTGAGGCCAGCAAGGGGCATCAGACCAGGGCTAAGAGAGAGAGGCAATGCACAGTGATCCTCATGGAGTCCTCCCTGATGAATTTAGGGTGAAATTTAGGTACCCAGCCAAGGTGCTTCTGAGGATGCAATTCCTAAACCCACAGATGAACAGTTTAAACCTTTAAATGCATTCCAGGCAGCCCCAGCTCTTAGGCAGTGTGACCTGTTTGAAGGAACAGTCTAAGACAGCATTTGCTGGAATTGTTTTTCATTCAGACTGTGAACCTCCTGTTCCAATATAACAGACAGAACATTTTAACTGTGGGTGACTTCAGGATGGGTTTACTTGATCAGAGACCTTAATCTTTGCTTTAGGAT
The DNA here is from genome assembly GCF_037042795.1 of Molothrus aeneus. Classification (NCBI taxonomy): domain Eukaryota; kingdom Metazoa; phylum Chordata; class Aves; order Passeriformes; family Icteridae; genus Molothrus; species Molothrus aeneus. The sequence goes on along the minus strand of NC_089658.1, from coordinate 2,888,430 downwards.
GAGGCCAGTGCAAGCACCTGAAGCCTGAGAGCAACAGGCCCTGAGTTCTCACCAAGCTCTGTGCTCCAGAAGGGTGGGGAAAAACAGAATCCTGTGCTGAGTTCAGAGGGAAACATCAAAGCAGACAAAGAGAGAAAGGGACAGAACCATTCAGGGCAGGGCCTCAATCCCCTCTGGTTTTGCTCCCAGCCTCAGTAACTTGCTGGTTCTCCCCTGCAGGTCCCAGTCTGGCAGTTCAGTGCTGCTCCTCAGCTCCTCTCCTGCCCTGCCTCTGCCTTTCCCACATTCCAGCTGCTGCCATGATTTCAGCTCTCCCAGTGTCCTTACAGCAATACCCAAACAAAACTCCTGGCTTTGATGATTTATAACTAATTGGATGTGATAAAAATTGATCATGACTAGGAGATGTTACTTTAGGGTGCAACACTGGCTGAAAAGGGCTTGAAACAGGGAGAAGCAGCAAACAACAACTTTCACCTGAATCCCTGTAACCTTCCCCCATTCCCTGCAGGTGAGCAGGACAATGACATTGCAGCATCTGCTCCCCAGACAGCCCAAACCCCAGCCCCACCTCCAGGACACAGGGATGGGGATCCAAATACTCCTGACTGCCCCTGCTACCAGCATTACCTGGTGCAGAGTAAAAGCACATTTAATAAATTATCCAAGTACCAAGCTGAGGAGCCAAGTGAGGAGCAGCTCCCTCAGAGCCCCTTTAGGATCTCTTTAATTGCATGTCTAAGCTGTTTGCCAATGGCCTTTTTAACTCATCCCTTCAGAGCAATTCTCCCCCTTTTTATGGGGCTTGTAGGTTATTTGGAAGAAAGCAAGAAGTGCCCTGGGACATCCACCTTCTAATTCGATGTGGGAAGCTCAAAGCTCCCATTTTTCAAGCAAACATTTTAAAACCTTCAGGCTTTTAAGAGCCAGTGCTGGGCTCCTAAGGAGAGTCTGGACTCCAAATGAGCTGACAGGCAGAATCTCTCCTGCACAGAGCTTTGCAGGGCTTCCCTGCCTTTATTATGGAATGAATCCTCACAAGCAGCACTTGTGCTAACCAGAGTCCCTTTGATCTTCCACCCCCTCGTACGTAGGCAGGGCTGGATGGGGCAGCACTGGCTCCAAAGCAATTCCCCCACAGGATTCAGAGCTGGCACAACCCCCATGGCCCTTCTGGGACATCTCTACAGGGATCCCTTCACATTTGTGCCACCCACAGCCCTCCCTGTCAGCACAGCAGGAATCGCCCCAGTCAGAGCAGCAGGATCCCGCTCCACTCAGAAAATGGCACAGCACATGGACAGCAAACAGAACAGTGAGGGATGGAGAGAGGAGAAATGTGGCTGTTCATTTACCTTGGTCATTGGGCATTTTATCTGAGGACTCAGCTTAGTGGGGCAAGCACAGGGAGGAAAAAACAAGAGACACATCACAAGGATTGAAGGAGTGAGACAGAATTCCAAGTTTCCCACAGGGTACAGCTCTTGAAACTCACGTGGAGAAGTGTCCAAGGCCAGCCTGGACAGGGCTTGGAGCAACCTGGGCTGGTGGAGGTGTCCCTGCCCATGGATGGGCTGTAAGGTCCCTCCCAATGATAGGATTCTCTGACAAACTCATAATTCTCTTTTTCCCAAGCTCTCTCTCATTTTACTCTTCACTATCTTTGCCCATCACCATCAGTTCCTGAGTTAGGGGCCTGTTGCATCCCAGGAGTTCCCACTGCACCATCCCACTCCCAGAGCAGATGTGACACACAGGGCCTGGACTGTCACTGCAGCCACCCTGAGTCTGTAACAGCAGAACAGCCCAAAGGGCCCAGGCTCTGGGAACAGCCAGTGAACCCCAGAGCTGAGCTCCAGCCACAGGGATGGAGCATCCCATGAACTCTCCCACCTTGGTCAATCCCCAGGCCCTCAGCCCTGGAAACAGGAACTCCTTACCATGGAGTCATCCCTCCCAAAGGGAAAAACAGACTCCCCATGGCCTTGGTGTCACAACTTCCTCTGGTTTCTCCTGGCTTGGTACCCCTGATGGCCACCCCTCTACCCCTGGAGACCAGGCCCCTCTGCCCACCCCCTTCCCCTTCTAAGCTGCCTGCTCCACGTGGTTTCCTCTTTCCCTGGTTTGTCCTTCGGTGACAGTGTTACTGTGCTGGAATAAAACCGTGCAGAAGAGCCTTTCTTGCCTCCAGCACTGAGCCAGCTGTGGTGAGTGCTGAGTGGAGGTTTGACTGCACTGCCTGAAGGTTAACTCAGCCCTGCCTTTCCACCACTTTACCACCCACATTTTAAACTGGCGCCCAACGTGGGGCAGAGCCCACGACCCTGAGAGTCTCATGCTCCAGGTCTGCCTTCCAGGGGCTCACTCCATGCAAGCCCAAGCAGCCCTGCAGAGCCCAGAGCTGCCTGGCCCAGGAGCACAGCCCTGCCCCTCCCGGGGGGCCCAGGTACCTTTGGGGGTGCGGAACTGCACGGCCTCGGACATGGGCCCCATGCCCTTGGAGTTGCGGGCCTGGATCTTGAAGAAGTAGGGGGTGTCCAGGGTGAGCTCCTGGATCTGGTGGGTGAGCCTGTTGCCCACCACGGGCTCGATGACCCAGTCGTGGATCTCGGCGTTGACGTCCGTGCTGTAGTAGATGATGTAGCCTGGGCAGGGAGGGGACAGTGCCACCGTCAGGGCACAGGGAAAGGGGCCCTGTGCCAGGGAAGCCACCAGCGGCTTCACAAGTGAGCTCTGACTCAAACACTAAAATCATCTTCAAATAGCAGCCAGCCCTCCCATCTTCCCTTTGAACCGCTCAAAGTAGATGGTAAGAGAAAAAAGCCATTTAAAATATCAATATCATTTAAAATATTTCTGATCACCATTCCCTGAACGTGGACAAATTGCTGTTTCCATCTCTTCACCTATTTATAGACCAATAAAGTAAAGTAAAGCTGCCATTATCAAAACATCCTCAGAGGATTAATGTTACCGTGATATTTTTTGAAAAATCCCTTTGACAGGATTTTTTCTCCTGGGAAGATGAGAAGCCTCAGCTTCTCCATGTTTTACTCCTCTGGAATATAGTCTAGAAATTGTTTGTCCAAATATGTGAATTGTTTTTAATTAATAACCAATCACCTTCAGCTGTGTTGGATTCTCTGAGTCTGTCACAAGTTTTCATTATCATTCTTGTCTGACCCTCTATCTGTATCCTTTCTCTTTCTTTAATACAGTTTTAATAGATCATTTCTTTTAATATAATATCATAATATAATAAATAAACCTTCTAAAAAACTTAAATTCTCATCTCTCACCTCATCCTAAAAACCTCACAACACCACAAATTCATATTATTTAAATTACATTCAAACAACAAAACATTCTCATGCACAGCAAAACAAGATGTTTTTGTAATTATCTCATTATTTTTTAGTGTATTAACAAAGGCAACAAGAATCTGAAGAAAACTGAGGCTGCCCTGCACATCCCAGAAAAAAAGGTATGGGAAGGATTTATGTTCTGTTTTAAAAATACAGTGAAGTCACCAATCATTATGCAGTAAAAACTTTATAACTATTTCATACAAGAAACACAGATCAGCATAAAATAAATACTTGAACCTCTATATATTTATATACACACAGAAATAAATACTTGAATCTGTATTTTATATTGTATGTAACACAATATACATGATGTATTTTCATATATTATTTATATATTTGTATCACTATTTATATCTATGTCTAGCTTCAAGTATTTATTTTTTATGTAACATATATGGAATACAATTTTTTATATTACTATATATCTATTTTATATATATATATCTGTTGTGTATCTATATATCCCTACATCTGCAAGATAACTAAATGTGGGAGATGTTTTTGTAGATTTGTAGAGAATATATACATAAAATATATATTATATAACATATATAAATATATATATATATATATATATATATATAAATAATTATATAAATAATTATATATATATGGCACAAGTACTGAATTAATTTCAGAGTGCCCTAATTAGTCAGCAGCTCTAACAATGCCTGAGCATGTGGGACCCAGAGTGGCCCAGTTCAGCATTCCATGGACAGGGGGCCATGGAATGACATCACCACTCAGAATTCTGGCATCACTGACAGCACAGAGTGAGTTAATGAGGAATTAATTAGTGCCTCAGCTGATGGGGAAGTTCCCAGCAGAGGGCACTCGGGCCCCACATCCCAAAAACTGCGTGGGCACTGGGAAAGGGGAGCAGGACATGGGAAAGGGCAGCTGGAGATGGGAAAGGGCAGCTGGAAATGGGGTTTAGGAAAGGGGAGCTGGAAATGGGTTTGGGAAAGGGGAGCTGGAGATGGGTTTGGGAAAGGGGAGCTGGAGATGGGTCTGGGAAAGGGGAGCTGGAGATGGGTTTGGGAAAGGGGAGCTGGAGATGGGTTTGGGAAAGGGGAGCTGGAGATGGGTTTGGGAAAGGGGAGCTGGAGATGGGTTTGGGAAAGGGGAGCTGGCACCTGCTGCACTCAGGCTTAGCCCTGAATCACCATTTTAGTTCGTTTTTAAGCTGTTAACTGCTGCTTGTGCAAAAGCTGATAAATACTGAACAGTTCTGTTCCAAGGGTTTCCTTCACTGCCAGGGGATTTGGGAGCTAGACAATGGGATAATTTTGCCAGCCCTGTGCAGGTAAATGCTGCTCTCTGTAGTTCTCTCCCCTCCCTTGGGTGTGCCTCAGTGTGAGACATTTGTGCCCCTCACTGGCAGCCAAATCCTTTCACCAAAGGCTCCTGTGTCTCCAGCCAATCCTCCTTTCCCATGGAGAGGAAACATTTTGCTGCCTTTTCAGTGATTTAATCAGTTTTAGTCTCCTGTGCAGAGCCTGGGCTCCAGTCCTGCCCAGTCAGGTGTCCCAGGTTTGATTCTGCACCATGGTTAATCCTGAGCTCAGACCCAAAATCACACACTGCCATTAAAATCTGATTTCAGCTTTAAACAAATTAAAATTGAAGTGACTATTTCAGAAAGCCCTTCCAAATGGGAAGCTGAACAGAAATTACAGAAGGGAATCAGTAATTATTACTGTCTGGAAAGTGATTTATCCTGTGTGGCAGTGATGCAGTTAAAGGCAAATAACAGTTTACTCCTAATGGTTCTGTCAGGGGAACAGGAAACTGCTCTGGAGTCTGTTCTGTGGCACAAAAATGCCACAAAGGTGACAAAGAGCACTGGGATGGCCTCTCCTAAATAAACCTCTGATGGACCAGAGGGGCCATTGCTGGAGGCTGCTATTAGAACAGCACCAAGGTTATGGAGATATTTAAATTCCAGCTGCATTTCCCACTGCAGTTGGATCAGATGTGAGTAGAGCTGGGTGAGGAAGAGCAGTGAGCAATGGGTGGAGCTCCTGAGGCTGGCAGAGCAGCTGCAGCCCAGCTCCTGGTGCCCACCTGTGATTTTGCCGTTGGCCTCGGAGGGCGGCTGCCAGTTGACGATGATGGTGCGGGGCTTGCCCTCCTTGCTCACCACAGTCACGTCCTTGGGCGGGGAGGTTGGCACTGAAACAGAGCCAGAGAGTCAGCAAGGGCTGCCCTGTCACACCAGAGAACAGCCAGCTCAGGGCCTGCATCACCATCTGGTCATATTTGGGTTGTTATGTATGTCTGGGTTATTCTCTTTACTGACATAAATCCCCCCTCACTGGCCAGTGCCTCCCTCCCCTATGGAGTTCCCCCTTTCCAGAGCACTTCTGGCACCAGATGTGATCCATGAGGGAGCATCCTCAAAAATCTGCACAACTGACTTCTCACCTGAACTTCTTCAGTCATCACAAAAATCCTCCAAACTTTGTGAAAGACACATTCTGTTCAGGCAGGCATCTGAAACATCTCCCTGTTTCCAGGCTTATGGTGGGACTCAGACCCAGCAGTGCCCATTTGCCATTTAAATCCCAATCAGCAAAGTAAATCCAGCAGCAACTCAGAATTATACCAGCCTGGAATGGTTTGGGAATGGATCTTCAAGCCCATCCAGGGCCACCCCTGCCATGGCAGGGACACTGCCACTGTCCCAGGCTGCTCCCAGCCCAGTCCAGACTGGCCTGGGGCACTGCCAGGGATGCAGGGACAGCCCCAGCTGCTCTGGGAACAACCTCTGGGCAAACCTGTAATGGCTGGTTGAGCTCCTGAGGAATGATTTGCAATTTGGAAGGCATCTGCACCTCAGAGTGTCTCAAATGCAGAAGGATTTGCTGAACACAACGTTTTAACTTGGGTTGCCAGAGAGCAGCACTGAGGGAAAGAAAGGAGGGGAGAGTTTTCCTTCTCCCATCAGCCTCTCCTGCCAAGAATTCAGGAAACAGAACAAATGGCTCCAGCAAAAGCTGAAATCCTTGCTGTGAGCTCCAGAGGGCACTGACCATCCCTGCAGTGCCACATCCTGAAATCCAGGAGGCTCCTGAGGGGGCAACCCAGAGTAAATCCACCTTGGGTGTTTAATGCAGCCACAGGAGCACTGAAATTTCTGCTTTTCCAGAGGTTTATGTGGGTGACCAATTAGAAATCCATCCATAAATCCTCTGGGATGGCCACCAATTATCCCTGTGATGAAGAGCTGGAAACCAGGGACAGCCAAAGCCCAGGAGCTCTTGTAACTATTGCCCCAAATATGTAAAAAAAAGAATTCAGAGGAAACAAAAATAGAAAATCAGGAGTAGCCCACACAGGAATACACAGACAACACAGAGCCCAGAATTCCCTATTTTCCTTTTAAGAGCAAGTCCTGTAAAACTTCTCAGGAGTACCCCAAAATAATGAGCCACTCACTCAGGAATTTGGCCAATATTATAAATCACAAGATCTGTTATGAGAAAATATATTTAGCCTTTTTTTTTTAATTTCTGTTTTAAATTTTCTACTTAGTTCTCCAGCTTTTGGGTCATATTTACAAACATTCCTTCCAAGCACTTCAACCTGAGCATTCCTGTTCAAATGCACTGAGCCCTCCTGCATTGTGCCCTTGCTCAGGGGCTTTGTGGCAAATTCTCATTTAAAAACCTTTATTTGTGCAGCTTTTGCAGTCCCTGCACTCAGAGCAGAGTTATGGCTGAGGACTGAACATGTGGCAGCAGAAACACCAAATGGAGTGTTTAATGTGGGCTGGGAAAGGAGCCCCAGCCCAGAGCTGGCCCCACACCATGGAATTCCCACCCAAAACCACCACAATGGTTTCAAAACCAACTGAAGCTCACTGGGACTTCAGAGAGTTCAGATTTTATCCTGGGTTTGCTTTTTCTGAAGCAGAAATTAAAGAATTTCTACCACAGACTATCTGGAAAAATCTCACTAATTCTTTGCATGATTGATTTTTTTGGCTGTATTTTAATTTAGAAGGAGAACTCTGGGCTCATTTGGACTCTGGCCTTCTTGTCCTCCACAGTCCATCTCAAGGGAACCCTACCCATAACAGGCAGTAAATTTAATTGCCCAAAGTTCATTTAACACTGCAGGGTAAGAAGAGCTAATGAGGGGCAGGTCAGGGAGAGGGCCTGGCCCTCACAGTCACTCCCTGGGCCTGAGTTGTTCCTGGCAGCTCAAACCCTGCTCTGTTCTGCACTGAACAGGAATTTAGAGGTCATTTGGATGTCTTAATGCCTACTGTGATTTTTTTGTCTTCATTTGCCTCATGCACCTCCTCACTCTGTGACAATTATCATCACATTTACAGCAAATTTTAATTATTATTTGCTGAAGTGTTTTCTTTGTATTTGCTGTTAAGGTGCTTTTTGTGAGACTTTCTTCTCTCCTGCCCATGAAGTGTGGTACATTATTCATGACTTCTCTGTAATTTGATGTAAATTCTCCTGCAATCATCCCTTGCAATTTTCAAGTATGTTGTTGTTTTTTTAATCAGAATTTCTGACTGAACTATTCAGACCCGACCTCCCCCCCCCAGCAGGTGTTAATGAGCAGAACCATTTCAGGTGGAGGTTTCTTTGGGAATATCCCAGGAGTACCTAATTCAAAGGTTGTCCCATGTGCTGTCATGCTCCAGGTGCTGGATCTCCTGCCCTTGGTCACCATCACTGAGAACTCGTAGAGGGTGTTTGGCTTCAGCCCCGTCACCAGGTAGCTCAGGGTGGTGGCATTTGCAGTCTGCAAGGGAAAGCAGGGTCAGCACTTGCCAAAGCACAGCCCTCACACAGCCCCAGCCCCTGCTCCCAGCATTTCCATAAGCACAGTCATTAATTAGGGCTGCTGCTTCTCTGGCGTGCAAATTCATTAATCAAATATCAACGTTTATCCTCCACTAGAAATGCTGCAATCAGCAGGAGCACTTAGCAGCAGTCAATTAGAAATGGGAAAAAAAACAATCCAAGGGCCAGGGCCCACTTGCTCTGCAGTGGTTAAAGCCCTGTTTACCTTGGGGTTGGTTTACAGCATTTCATTAACTCTTCTGGCTGGGGAAAACAAAAAGCACAGCAAGGAACAGTCCTGGCTTGGAACCTCAGCTGCCTCCCAGATCCCTGCTGGAATTTCCAGAACAACCTTAAATGTAATAAACAATCAACTAAAGACACACTTGTGAGACTTGAAGAGAATGAAGCTTTGCTAAAATGTAGATTCTTTTCAGAAAAAAATGGTGATTTAGGATCACACAAGGAAACTCCACGTGGGTTGTAGTGGAATTTGTAATTTAGCATTTCTAAAGATCTGGTATTTGTTATCAATGGCTTCAGCACCAACAGAATGTGCTGGAGGCCCATGGACAAGAGGGAAAGCTGTATTTACAGATAAGTATATTCCCCACCTTGACCTGTGGTGTTAACACAGAATTAAGGAGTTGTTGCAGGATCTGACAGGGCCATACAACAACTGCAGCAGCCACTGCCTCCAGAAACCTCTGAGTGCAGCTGATTTATTGCCAAGGTAAAGGCACCTTCCTGAAGGCTCCAGCAGGGACAAAGAAACTCTGAGATCTCCAATCTCTTCATTTCTTTTTTCTTCCAAGGGATAGAAGCTCAGGAAATGCTGATCCAAGGGATGGCAGGGATTTGTGCTCAGGGCTTTGCTGTCTGTGGCCAGACAACAAAGACTCATCAAATGAATTAAAATTCAACCCTTTATTGGCTTTAAGGCTCTCCTTGGTGAGGCTCAGTGCAGTTTGGAGTGGCTGGGACTGTGGCTGAGGGGCTGGGGCACAGCTGGAAGGGAAGGGGCACAGCTGGAAGGGGCACATCTGGAAGGGAAGGGGCACAGCTGGAAGGGGCACAGCTCCCTGGGGAATGCAGCCCTCATGGAGGGATGGAGTGACAAGTCCAAGGCAGGAATCTTTCCCTCCCATCTGGCATTCCCAGCTGCCTCACCCCAAAAAGCTCTTCCTCTCCAGGATGCTGCAATTCCCAGCAGTATTTAAGCACTCCAATATTTGAATTATTTGATGTGGCAGCTGGGCTCCTTTTACAGGTGAAAGTTCTGGTTTCCATCTCTGGCTTTGAATCTGGGGATCTTTTCGTTTCCCTGTGCATCCCACTGAGTGCAAATGACACACCTGAGCCCCCCTGGAGTGTCAGACCCCACAATTTAACAGCACTTCATTATTTTAACATCCCAGCCTATCCCACAGTCCCAAACCCTGCTCACCTGCTAGAAATAAACTCCATAAATATTACTCTGAACAATTTGTTTCTCTTTTATGCAGTCCTAAAAGATCCAATGTTTAATATTTTTATTGATTTCTGATGGATCCCAGGTAGCTGCAGGACAAGCCCAACACACCAACAAGGGGGCTTTGGAAAACTGCTCCATTGTTACAGTTTTATAAGTTGTGAGTTTTACAGTGCTTCACTAACAAGGTAAAAAAATGGAGCTCTATTTCTCTCTTTCTAAGGTCTTTAAAGTATAAACTGTCTAATTAAGAAATCATACTTAAATTATTTTTACTTTTAACTTAATAACTAACTACTTGCATCTTGCAATGTGGATTTTTTATCTAATTACACAATACTACTCAAATTCATGAAAAAGGCAAAAAATAGGACTAGCTTCTAAAATTTTCATCTTGCTTTATATATATTACTATCTTCTAAAACTTTAAACTCCAAGTTTTCTGCTATGTGATACTACACACTTCTATTTCAACTATACACTCAAAATTCTAGTTCTGTTATTCAATTTTGGAAGTTTTTTTATGGCTTCAGGTTAAATGTAGTGTTCTTTTGGGGGTCAGTGTCTGACAGCATAGAAAGTCTAAAATTCTGAGCAACCAGAGTTCTGATGACCATGTTAGTGCACAGACAGCTCAGACACAGGAGCTGCTCCCATCTGTTGCTGGGTTTCCAGGCTCAGACTGGCACAATGCTGCCCTGAGCACTGAAATCCTTGTTTTCCTCAGTTTCCTGCCCAAACCAAGCTCCTCAGGGAGGAGCCACTGGTGTAGAAGCACAAAGCTCCTTCCTCAGCAGTTTGGGACAGGCAGGAACAGAACACCTCGGTGACCAGTCCCAACCCCCAGTTCAGGGATGAGGGAGGATGGAACCCCACTGAGCTGAGCAGATGCAGCTCTGGATGCTGCAGAGGTGACTCAGGAGCTCTGGCCCCAAGAATGGGGACCCCAAAGCCTCTGGATGCAGAGCAGGAGCTGCAGAGGGGCCAGGACAAGCACTGCCCTCACTGCACTGAGGTTGTCAGCCTGACTGAGAGCCAGCAGTGCCTGCAAGGGCTCTGACCTCCCAACAACATCCAGCAGGGCAGGAGAGCATTTCCAACAGAAACAAGGGGGGGAAAGCAGGATCTGGGCTCTCCAGACACCACAGGTTACACGTGACTGGAGCAAATTGCTCAAACTTCTCTCCTTCAGGCAAATCCTTTCTACATTTCTGAGTAATTTGAAATTCTATTCCATCATTCTGTGTTGGTTTTGGTCACAGTAAAACTTGTTGCCCACTGACCACCAGCACTGGAATAGCAGGAATAGTAAATTTACTGTTTTATTCCATTTTCTATTGTATTTCATTCTTTTAAGCAATTAGCTAATGAAACTGCAGCTTTATTTAAACCACTCCTGAGACATCCTCTGCACATGACTCAGGAATGTGGCTCAGGAGTAACTTGCCTTTAGAGGAGGAATACACACATATTTACATCTTTTCATTTCAATAAAGAAAAGATCTGGATTCTAACAAGCTGGCTCTGCAGAAGCATAAAGGGAGCTCCACTGGCTGGGTATTTTAACAACCAGTTCCTCTGAGTCTCATTACAAATGTGAAATTTGCAGTCAGCAGCTCTGAGCCCTCCAGGTAACTCTGAAAATTAATAAAAAAATCCAACCAATTACCAAACCAAACCTCAAATCCAGTCTCCAAATCAAAACACACGAACATGGAGGAAGGCAAGGATATAATAAAATTTTTGTTGTGTATTTTGAAGCCAGTCAGCTCCCAAAGGAAAAGTTCACTATTAGCTTTGTAGGAACTGAAAAGGCTCTAAAAGGAAACTCCAAACCATGGGGGTAAATCTGTTTTCCCTGCATGGCTCAGTGAGGAGAGCCAGTCACACAGCCCTTGCACCTGCAGGGACTCTCCAGAGGGGAGCCCACACCTCCCCTTCCCAGGGACTGGGGCAGGGGGAAGCTGCCATCAGACCATCACTGTGCACAGAGCAGAACAACTCTGCAAATTCCTCTTTGCTCCTGGAACAGCTCTGCCACAACAGCTCCAGCTCCTTCCAGGAGACACCAAAGAACTGCTCCCAGCTGACCCAGAGCAATCCTGGCCCTCCAAGGCCCCCAGGCTCATCCCAGCAGCATTCCCAGAGCTGTGCCTCCAGCTGGGAGTGGGGCTGGAGGGACCCTGCCCCTCCAAGAGCCCAGCAGAGTTCCCAGAGCTGTGCCTTGCCCTGGAAGTGGAACTGGAGGGACCCTGCCCCTCCAAGGAGCCCAGCAGGGTTCCCAGAGCTGTGCCTTGCCCTGGGAGTGGAACTGGAGGGACCCTGCCCCTCCAAGGAGCCCCCAGTGCTCCCAGAGCTGTGCCTTGCCCTGGGAGAGGAGCTGGAGGAATCCTGATCCTCTAAGGAGCCCAGCAGTGCTCCCAGAGCTTTGATTTCAGCTGGGAGTGGGGCTGGAGGGATCCTGCAGTGCTCCCAGAGCTGTGCCTTGCCCTGGGAGTGGGGCTGGAGGAATCCTGATCCTCTAAGGAGCCCAGCAGTGCTCCCAGAGCCGTGCCCTGCCCTGGGAGTGGGGCTGGAGGGATCCTGCAGTGCTCCCTGAGCTCTGCCCTGGGAGTGGAATCCTGCCCCTCCAGGGAGCCTAAGCAATGTTCCCAGAGCTGTGCCCTGCCCTGGGAGAGGAGCTGGAGGGATCCTGATCCTCTAAGGAGCCCAGCAGTGCTCCCAGAGCCGTGCCCTGCCCTGGGAGAGGAGCTAGAGGAATCCTGCAGTGCTCCCAGAGCCGTGCCCTGCCCTGGGAGTGGGGCTGGAGGGATCCTGCAGTGCTCCCAGAGCTGTGCCCTGCCCTGGGAGCGGGGCTGGAGGGATCCTGATCCTCTAAGGAGCCCAGCAGTGCTCCCAGAGCCCTGCCCTGCCCGGGCAGCTCCCCAGCACTCAGTACCTTGTACTTGGTGTTGGCAGGGATGTTGGTTTTCCAGCGGACGGTGTAGAAGCGCGCGTCCGTGATCTTCTGGTTCTTGGGCAGGGAGTTGTCTGCCCAAGTGATCCTGATGGTGTCATGGCTCAGGATGGAAGCCTGAACTCCCACCGGGGGCATCATGGGAGACGGATCTGGCACTGGAGTGTATGGAGCATTAATAACAAACAAATCAACCTCGGAAGTGTCTGCCCAATCCGTGGTTTAGAATTAAAAAGGGAGGAGGTGGCATTTTAATGTCAACCAAAATAAAAAAGGGGATGCAGGGAAGTGCAATGAGATGGAAGGTGAGGAATGGAGAGAAAGAGAGAAAAGCCAGAGTTAATAGGTGACATTAGACTGGGCAATAACATCACTCTTGCATTGTCCTCCCTCCTCCAGACAGTAAGACAACAAATCCCTGCTGGCATAGCCCTAATTAGTGCCCAGGACACTCAACCATGGCCTGGGAACCCCAAACACTCAGTCACTGTAACTTCATTTGCATGGAGTGTCACTGAGTCCTCTCCCAGAAAACAAAGAGGAGGACACAGAGCTGGAGCTCTGGATGGGCAAATGCCACTTCCCAAACACCCAGGGACCTCCCAAAAGGCACCTTCAAAGGAAGGTTCCAGTGAGAGACCAACTTGCAGTAACTGTGAAACTGCAATTCCAGCATCCTCTGGACAACCTCCAAGCATTCCAGCTCATCAGGACTAACCCCAAGTGTTGCACCTAAATTCTTGGGTGGCGCCATCAGGCTGGGAGGGAGCCATGGCAAGGCAACAGCTCACCTGCACATTCCTCTGCTTAAACCCTTTATGAATTACAAATCCAAAATAAAAACTGCCCAGATTTTGTTCAGTGTGAGTGACAACAGAAGGACACAAAGCAAACACAGGCATCATATTACAAAATCTCAGTGCAAAAGACCATAAACCCCCAGCCTTTAGAACTGCACCCACGTGGGCTGTGCTCAGCAGGGGGAACACCTGGAGTTAGAACATCCATTAGTAGCTGTCAGGTGAGTTTGGAACTTACAAATGAGCCCAATTGAGGTGGTTTATCAGAACGAGCAAGGCCAAGCAGTGACAGGCACAGAGAGCAGGGGATGAGCTGGCAGCAGGACCCTGCCTTCAGCCCCAGCCCATCCCAGCTGGGGGCAGCACTCACCGGAGTGGGGCCGGGTCACGGCGCTCTCGTACAGGGGGATCCCCTCTCCCACGTTGTTGAAGGCTTTCAGGGTTATCACGTAGTGTGAGCTGGGATCTGAAGGGAAAAAGAAATCAGCACAGCCAATGAATCCTGCTTTCTGCTTCTCCCTGCCTTCTTTGTTCCAATTTGAATTTTAAAGTGGAATATGTGATTTGAGCTGAGGAAGTCTCCACGCAGACTTTCTGCTCATGGCCACAGAATCCCAGACTGGTTTGGGTTGGAAGGGACCTTAAAGCCCATCTCATTGCACCCCCTGCCTGGGCAGGGACAGCACAGCTCAAGTCTACAGTTCCAGCACAGCCTTTACTACCTTTAGGCACAGCCAAATCAGGAGCGAGAAAAACAATTTGGAACAACAAAAGCAAAATGACTCAAAGCTCTGATTTGATGGAATTCCCAATATTGCTGTTTCTCTCACTCTCAGACTGTTTTACCTCCCACAGAGAGCTCTGTGCAGGGGTGAATCTTTATTTTCCTTTTAAAGGAGCCACCAGTGAACGCTGGTGACATTTCAGTCCCTTTCCCTCCCGCACAGAGCACGCCCAGCTCAGGAGTGCTGAGCTCAGGAGGCTGGGCTGGGGCCCAGATGCACTCACCCAGGTTCTCAATGGTGTAGTATCTCTGCTTGTAGTCCACCTTGATGGTCTGGGCGTGGGGGCTGCCGATGCCGTAGCCGATGGCGTAGCCCCTGACCACCACGTCCTGGTTCTCGGGCGGGGTCCAGCTCACCACGATGCTGGTGACCAGCGGGCGCACGTGCAGGGAGCTGGGCACCTCGGGCACACGGCTCTCTGCAGGGACAGCCAGGGGGGCAATTCAGGACACCCCTCTGGCCACCCTGGATTGCCTGAACCCCTGCCAGGGGGGCTCAGAGACACTGGCACAGAGCCCAAGGCAGCTGTGGTTTTGATTATGACCCATGGAAAAAATGATCAACCTTGTATATGAGGATCTGCAAGCCACAAAAGTCTAAGTAGAATAATAGTTAGTTTGTCACAGGGTGAAAAATAGATTTTTTGGGGTTTTAGAACAGGGGTTCAGGGGGCAAGATGGAGGAATCTGGGCGTGTCCAGCCTTTCCCCTTCTTCTTGGCCTCCATTTCTGCTGTGATGGTGGCACTTTTGGACTGGTTTAGAGTAGAAGCTCACTGTCTAACATGGGTGATATGTATTGGGAAGTTATGGTAAATAATGTACATGTAGTTTTTAGTGTAAAAAGATAACACCACCCTGGGGGTGGCCAGAGTGCCTCTGTCTGTCCTGCTGAATGGACCTTGGCAGGCCAGAGAAAGAATTGTATAGATAAGAAACAATAAACAACCTTGAGAATGAGAATAGAAGAGCTCTGACTCCTTCTTTGACTGCCAGGCTGGGAAAAGAGACTTTGTGACACATCTCAGGGTCACTGTGAGCAGCAGAAGCCCCGGGAGGGAGGCAGTGCAAGGCCTTCTCTCAAAGAAAGGCACTGACATGGAGCCCAGGAGGCAGGAAGGGCAAATAAAGCACTTGTGTGTGTTGGAATGAGCACAACGAAACTTTGGGGTGCAGCAGAGAGCAAAGAGCTCCAAGAGCAGAATGTTAACATTACATTCCAAGAGATTCACCCTTTAAAAGGCAGCACAGCTGTGCTGAAGCTTAGGGGGTCAGGATGGTTTTTCTGTCAGATCTGTTTGGGCAGATCCATGTTGCCCATGTCATCAGCCAGTTTTATCCCATCCTTTCCCTCCACAAATTCATCTAATTTCAATTCCATCATATTCCTTACTTGTGGGTATTACAGTAATTACATGGGAAAAGAATTTTTCAAAAATAAAACTTTTAAAATTCATATTCCTTTCTCCTCTTTCTTTTTAAATATATAGAAAGGGTGAGGTGTAGGAATGTGCCCCCTGTAAGGGGACAAAGGATAGTTTTTGAGTGACAAAATTGTCCTTTGTCCCCTTAAAAGGAAAGAAGCACAGAAGTTTCTCTCCTCAATTAAGTGAAAAGACACCTCATAGGACCCAGGGGACTTCACCTCAAACTTAAGGATAGTTAATTAGACAGGAGCCAAAAAGTTCTGCCTAGGCAATTTAGTAGAAAAGGACAAAGAAATTAACTGCTTTTGTAAAGTGTTCTTACCAGGAGCAAGAACATCTAGCACCTAGCTCGGTTTTTCTGTTTGTTATTTTGCCTTTTATTAAACCTTTTTATTTCTAACACTGCAACAAAAGCCATCCTGCTGATTTGTATGCCTCCAAAAGTAGCTGAGCTATCTTAGGATTGTTATAGGCTTCCAAAAACTTATTAGACCTGGCCCAAAGAAGTTACTATAACACATTTTTCATCACTTTTCTGGTGACGAAAGAAAAGTTCCTGAGCTGGTTGTAGCGTTAAATAGCATATTTCACAGCTGTAAGAACTGGGTTCTCCTCACTTGTCCTACAGTTGCCCCTGCCTGGATCCTTGGATTCCCATAATTCATACAACAGAAGCAGGAACTGCACAGAAAATAGAGTCCACATCAAATGTTCAGACTCTTGCCCCAAAAGCAGCACAAGTCTCACCCCATCCCACAGAGACACAGAACGTGGGTCCCTGACTCCAAACACTTCCACAATGTGCCACTGTGAGCCCTTAATATTCCTCCTAAGAGGTTTTTCCTCACTGTTGAGTGGAACCTGAAAGCAATCTGCCACCCATCCCTGGAGTGTCCCTAACTTTGGGTTCACTTCTCAAAAATGAAATCAATCCTTTTGTCGTGGATTAGGGATAATTCCCTGCACCAGCAAGCAGAGCTCCCCACTCCAAATGGAATCAAGGACTTGTGCTTCCTGCAGGGATTTCTTTTTAATGAAACATGCTGCATTTCTCCACAAACATTTAATAAAGCACCACAACAGGATTAGCTGGATCACAGCACAGCCCTGGCCCCCAGCCCAGGGAGCTCTGGGGCTGCTGCTGACACAGCCCAGCAGCTCCAGCAGCTCCAGTTCCCCACTATCAAACACAGCAAAGCTCCAGGAGCAGCACCAGAGGTGACATTTCCCCTGCACTGGGGACAAACTCTGTACAACTGCTCAACACCTCCTGCTCTGCACTCAGGGGGAACCTGCTCCAAATCCAGAGTGGAACTGTAACACTCCTGCTCCCCTTTACATCCATGGGACTCTCCTGGAATTCTTTTCTGTTTAAACTCAAAAAGCAGCCATGGAATAAAAAGAAATGATGCCTCATGTGTCTGTTGAACCCAAGAAATGCAAGATGAGCTGTAAATGCATTTGCATGTGTTAAAATTATTCACATGAGCTTTCTAAAGAAAGAAACCCAAGAAACACAGTGTGCACACACAGATCTCACAGGTGTGTGCAGAGTTATATGAATATCATGTTATGTTGTCTTAAATGTCAATTTTTATTACTTTATTCAAGGGAAAGAATGGGTAGAAAGTCAGATTTCCTGCAACATTCAGAGGTGAAAAAATTTAAATGACAAAGCCAACAGAGAAGGAAAAGGTTATTTTTCTTCTTCCTCCTTCTGCCCTGTTGAAATTTAAATTTAATCCTGGTGCTGTCCTCTGGCAAAGTGCTGCTAACTCCAGTTCAGGGACACTTCCAGTGCCCTGTGAGGAGCTCATGTTCAGAGCTCTGCCCTCTGTGGGGACCTGGCAGCTCCAAGGGTGTGTCACATCCACCAAGGGCCAAGAGACACAGGATCAAGGAATTCCCAGTGCCCACATCCCTGAACTGCTCTGTTCACACCAGAGAAGGAGCAGCAGGAGGACCAGGACTAAGCTGAGCATCAGCTTTGCCCAGACAGAGATGGGAGAAGGGTTTCCCAGGCTTCCCAAGCTGGCTGCTGAAGGATCCTCCAGCAGCAGAGAGCAAATCTTGACCCATTTCCATTACTGCACCTCCCAGCTGCCAGGATGGCAGAGCCTGCTCTGACACAGCACAAAAATCCATGGGCTTGGTGGAGCAGACCTTCTGTTGAGGAGAACCCTTTAGAGCACATGCAGAGAGCTTTGGAAAATCCCATTTAATGCCCCAACAAGCTCAGGAACCTTTCTGCCATCATCAGGATTTTCAATGTAATTATTCTAATATCCACAATTCCAATATAATTTGTATTTAATACCAACAACAGAGTTTCTGATGGGAGATGTGGCGCAGAAAATATAGAAAATAGAATTAATCTCCCTTTTCTTCTGTGCAAAATGAGTTACTGTGGGTCAAAGGAAGCACAGCACCACCATGGGGGTAAGACTGCAAAGGGCTGTGGCTGAGAATGTTTCCAATGATTTCTTTCCTACTGTGACATCTCATTGTCACTATGAATGAGCATTAACATGCAGCTCTAGGAAGTGTAGAAGCAGCTTCATTTCAAGCCACCTTATTGACTTGGTGAGAATTTTCTGTTAAAACAGAAATTGGTGTCAACCCTAAATAAACCCCATTGTACACCTGGAACAGAAGTGAAAACACAGAAGTTTGCTGTTCAGAGGCAGCCAGATGTCAGGGAAATGAAGTGAATGGATCCCCCATTTTTCAAGGAAATGAGTGAATGGGTTCCCCATTTTTCAGTGAAATTAAGTGGATGGATCCCCCATTTCTCATAGAAATGAAGGGAATGGATCCCCATTTCCCAGTGAAATGAAGTGGATGGATCCCCCATTTTCCAGTGAAATGAAGTGGATGGATCCCCGTTTCCCAGTGAAATGAAGTGGATGGATCCCCCATTTTCCAGTGAAATGAAGTGAATGGATCCCCATTTTTCAGGGAAATGAAGTGGATGGATCCCCCATTTTCCAGTGAAATGCAGTGGATGGATCCCCATTTTCCAGTGAAATGAAGTGGATGGATCCCCATTTTCCAGTGAAATGAAGGGAATGGATCCCCCATTTTCCAGTGAAATGAAGGGAATGGATCCCCCATTTCCCAGTGAAATGAAGGGAATGGATCCCCCATTTTCCAGTGAAATGAAGGGAATGGATCCCCCCCGTTGCTGTCCCAGCCCAGGGCTCTCTCTCACCGTCCAGGTCGCTCTCGAAGGTCTCAGCTGACACCCAGTCGGTGGCGGGGCCGGTGCCGTTGACGGTCATGGCGGCCACGCGGAAGCTGTACTCAGTGCCCCGCTCCAAACCTGCAGGACAGGGCAATGCCCACAGAGCCATCAGCACAGGAGCCCCCACAGATCCCTCAGGAGAGGGATTCCCACAGCTCTATCAGGAGAGGAACTCCCACAGCTCCATCAGGAGAGGGATTCCCACAGCTCCATCAGGAGAGGGATTCCCACAGATCCCACAGCTCCATCAGGAGAGGAATTCTCATAGATCCCACAGCTCCATCAGGAGAGGAATCCCCACAGCTCCATCAGGACAGGGGCAATTCCCACAGATCCCACAGCTCCATCAGGACAGGAATTCCCACAGATCCCACAGCTCCATCAGGATAGGAATCCCCACAGTTCCATCAGGACAGGGGCAATTCCCACAGATCCCACAGCTCCATCAGGAGAGGAACTCCCACAGCTCCATCAGGACAGGAATTCTCACAGATCCCACAGCTCCATCAGGACAGGAATTTTCACAGATCCCACAGCTCCATCAGCCCAGCAATCCCCACAGCTCCACCACCCTGGCAATTCCCACAGATCCCAATAAAATCCAGGAGCCATGGATAACCCAGCCTTTCAGTCCCACTGCCCCCCAGCATCAGTGCTGGAAGGGACTGGGAGGGCCTGCTGGCAGCCAGGCTTTAACTCAGGGCTGGTAATTAGTTTAATTAATTAGTTTTAAGAACAGGAACACTGCCACCATCACCAACCCTGGGGGTGGCACAGAGGCAGCAGGTGGGCAAACTCACACACCTGATTAATGCATGCAGGAGTCTGTACTGAAAAATCAGAGCACTGTGAAAAGGAACTCTAAATTTGGTATATTGAACCTTTCCAGCAGGTTTTGTTGCTGGCAGAAATATACTGGAATTACAGGAATATCTCAATTCTGTGAGAAAACTGAGACTTGCTAAGTCACAGCTGGAGTTGCTGAGAAAAAAAATCAGAGTATCTTGTTAGAAACTCTTCCAGAATCTCCCAGTTTCTTCTCTTTTGATCAAGTATCCATTTCCAGGGATTTTAAAGAGGAACACAATGGAGTGTGGCTCCTGTTCTCATGCACTGCTTGTTCTGCTGAACACAGCTGTAGCTCTGGTAGCAATATGTGACTGACACAAGTGAGGGACTAGGCTGGATTTTTAAGCACACAAAAGGATGAAAGGCATTCCTTCTAGAACATTCCATGGATATGAGGTGGGATATTGCAGGCATGCCTGAGATCAGCTGTTCCCAGGGCTCAGAGCTGGGCCCAGGTGCCTGTGCCAACCCTGTCCAGCCCCTGCTCCTCCTGCCCTCCTCACCTTCATCTCTGGTATTTGGGCACCCAATGAGCCCAGTCACCTTCTCCAGGCCTTTTTATAAACATTTTATAAGGAATCATCCAGTCCACTTAGCAAATCCATGGCCAAATCAGGGCTAGCAATCAGGTCACCAGGCCCCAGGCACCACCTGCAGTCCACAGGACCCCAAAACTCCTTTGGGAGCTGCTTCTGTTTGTCTTCCAAGGCAGGAACCCCATGGAATCCTGACCCTGAACCCCCTAAAATAGCCAGAGACCCCGGGGAGGACAGGATCCTGTAGGAACCCTATGGGATCCTGTCCCTGAGCCCTCTGACACAACCAGGGATGTCAGGACCCCACAGGAACCCAATGGGATCGTGTCCCTGAGCCCCCTAAGCACAGCCAGGGATGTCAGGACCCCACAGGAACCCAATGGGATCATGTCCCTGAGCCTCCAGACACAGCCAGGGAGGGCAGGACTGCACAGAAACCCAAGGGAATCCTGTGTCTGAGCCCCCCCAAATACAACCAGAGGGGACAGGACCCCAGAGAAACCCTATGGGATCGTGTCCCTGAGCCGTCTGACACAACCAGGGATGCCAGGACCCCAGAGAAACCCAATGGGATCGTGTCCCTGAGCCCCCTAAACACAACCAGGGACCCTAGGGAGGACAGGGCCCTGTAGGAACCCAATGGGATCCTGTCCTTGAGCCTCCAGACACAGCCAGGGAGGGCAGGACTGCACAGAAACCCAAGGGGATCCTGTGTCTGAGCCCCCCCAAATACAACCAGGGATGTCAGGACCCCAGAGAAACCCTATGGGATCGTGTCCCTGAGCCCTCTAAACACAACCAGGGATGTCAGGACCCCACAGGAACCCCATGGGATCGTGTCCCTGAGCCCCCAGGCACCCCCAGGCGCCCCAGGGCAGGTGCTGCTCACCCTCGATGAGCTGGGAGAGCTGGGTGCCCGCCACGCTCTCGGTGACGTCGCTCTTGCGGGCCACTCGGCGGTAGCGGATTTTGTAGCCCGTGATCTGCCCGCTCTGGGTCCCGGCAGGAGGGGGCTGCCACTGCAGCAGGATGCTCTGGGAAAGGCAGCACAGGAAGGTGTTGGGACAAAAAGGCTTTAGGAAAGCTTTAAAAAATAATCTCTACGTGCAATTCCAAAGGCCTAATGGCCAAATATTTCATTTTCTCAAGGACCCAAGGCACTCCAGAAGTGTTTCTGTGTGTGCCCATGCTGCAAACAGTGAGCAGGGATTCCAGCTCTGATCCTTCCAGCCTCATTAAATCCCTCCCATCATTAGCACTGTCACTGCATCCCCCATAGCAACTGGACTGCAGTTCCTCCAAGCCCCACATTCAGATTTTCTCCATAAAGATATTCAGAAATATATTCTCCATTCAGATTTTCTCCATAAAGATATTCAGAAATATATTCTACATTCAGATTTTCTCCATAAAGATATTCAGAAATATATTCTACATTCAGATTTTCTCCATAAAAATATTCAGAAATATATTCTCCATTCAGATATTCTCCATATTCAGAAATATCAGAATATTCTCCATAAAGACCTCAAAAGCAGCATGGGAGGAAAAAAAGACCCAAAGCAGCTCCAAAATGTGGCCAATCTAAGACCCCCCCCCCCCAGCCTTTTATTTACCCATTGGCAGCAGGAAATGCTCCAAGCTTACCTTGGAATTCCGGACCTCCAGTGTCAGATTCTGGGGTGGAGCACTGGGGACTGGAAACATTAAAGGAATTACAACCCCAAACCTTTCAAATATTGCATTTCCACACCCAACTACTCTCTGCTCTTGTTTGCTATGGAAGTACAAACCATTCTGGTTTAAGGCAGCAGATAAAGGAACTACCAATCCTCCCACAGGTTCTTTCTGACCCAGTGAATGGCTAAGGAGGGCTCTGTATTTTCATCCTGAAGAAAAAACTCTTTATTCAGGTCTTTATTTTCACACCTATCTAAATAAAACATGGTTTATTTTTAAAAGCACTTCTCAAACTCTCAGAGGAACTATCCCATCCAGCTCTTTCCCAAGGCAAATCTTTCCTGAACACACTGCTTGATTAGGGGAACCCACATTTAAATTTCTGGCCTGGGTTTTGTTATCCTGATTTTCTGTAACAGGAAACCTCTGAGTCCCCAGGGCCCTGTGACAGTGAGGAGGTGAAGGGCATCTCAGACACTGGGGCTGCCTTTGAACTCCTGCTCTTTGCTTGTTCTT
The DNA here is from genome assembly GCF_037042795.1 of Molothrus aeneus. NCBI lineage: Eukaryota > Metazoa > Chordata > Aves > Passeriformes > Icteridae > Molothrus > Molothrus aeneus. Next base: position 2,865,986 of record NC_089658.1, on the reverse strand, counting down.
TACTCACTCCCCATGGCAGTGAAATCCAGGCAAAAAGGGAGTGCAAGAAAAACCCTGGGAGCAAGAAAAAACCCTGGAGTGCAAGAAAAACCCAGGAAGCAGAGAATTCCTTGTGGCTGCACAGCTGGCAGAGCTGAGGCTTCCCTGGCAGGAAGAGGAGGCCCCAGGGAAGCACAAGGATGGGCGAGGAGCACAGGGATAAAGAGGGATGAGGACTGCTCCAGCCTGCAGAATTCATTTTCCAAATAGCTCAGCCCAGCCACAGTAACATCCCAGGGAACCCCCTGAGGGCATGAAGTGCAAGAAGAGTTTGTAAAGGATGGGGTGAACCCTCCCTCACCCACCACCCCATGGCAGAAATGGAGAGGAGGATTTGCCTTCCCTTGCCAGCCCAGCCTGACATCACCACACCTGAGGATGGAGAGCCAGGGGCACAGTGGAGAGGAGAGGATACAAACCCAAGCTTTCCATGCTTCTCCAGTGCCACCCCTGCCATGGCAGGGACACCTTCTGCTACCCCAGGCTGCTCCAAGCCCTGTCCAGCCTGGCCTGGGACAGTGCAAGGGTCCAGGGACAGCCCCAGCTGCTCTGGAAAAGCATCTCCTGGAGGGGGACAGCCCATGGAGAGCAGCCTGGAGGAGCACCAGGACAGGCTGATGGCTCTGAGACTGTGAGGGAAGGGCCTCAATCAGGCTCTGAGGCTCAGAGTCCACTCCCAGCTGTAATCCCTGATCAGGAATTCCAGGAGAGGAGAAGCAATCCCCAGGAGCAGCACATAAACCCGGGTTCAAATGGTAATACCTGCAGAGTTATCCCTGCAACAAGGCTCTGGGACAGATTAGGAGCAAAAACCTACATAAAAATGCAGATGCTTTGTTAAATCAGGGCTAAAGGAAGCTTAGGGAGAAATCCCTGCAGGGAACATGGAGATTGCTCCTGGACAGCACAACAGGAAAACATGGGAGGAAAATGTGCATCATTCTGGAAAGATCTGAGAGCTTGCCAGGATTATGAGACTGTAAGAAGCAAGATGACATCCTTCAGAGAGCTTTAGAAAGTAAGGACCTATAGGTTAAGTGTGAAAACTGAAGCTGGAGAAGAAAGAACTCCAGGAAAACTTCAAAATGATATTGTAACTAATAAGAAATTCTTCAAACAACCAAGGAGCTGGCAGCCCTTTAGAGAAATCAGTGAGCAAATGGTCAGGTAGGGCAGAAAAAGACAAAGGTAAGGCCACCCAAGTCGCTCCTTGCATTGGTAGTGAGGGGAAGGGAAAGGAGAGGATTCCCATGCTCTCTCCAACTGCAGCGGCAGTGGAAGGGATTATGGAAGAGTCACAGGGAACAGCAACCTCTTGCCAGGCAAATCCACCCAGGAATTCTCAAGGAACTGAAGAATGAAACAGCTGCAAGACTTCTGCAACCTCTCCCAGTTTATTTTGATACCAGAGGTGGCAAAGTGGTGCCAGCATTAAAATGGAACCACTCAAACTCCACCTGCTGGGTCAGAAACTTCCACCAAATCAACCAAAGTAACACTAAAGCATCAAATTGAGAAAGCAGGAGCCATAATAGGAGCAGAATAGGGATTTCTCTGTCTTTCAAGGGAAATCCCTTCACTTTTAAGCAATGAGGGGATAAGAGGGAAGTGCTCATTGAAAGAAAGGCCAGAGCAAGAAGAAGGGGGGAGATGAGTTAGGGAGATCCCAGGGGATGATCCTGTGGTGAAGAACTGCACAAAGACCTCAGGCTGATTCCTCTTGGTGCTCAGAAAAACCCAAAAAGCTCCTCAAATGCAAGTAATACCTCACTTACACCTTTGGTACCATTTCAGTCCCCTCCATCTGAGTTGTTAAAATAAAGCAGAAAAGGAACCTGGAGAAAAGTTCAGAAAAGGGCACTAAAGGTTGAATCAGCTTCCACAGGAGAAATGGGCAACCACTCCTGTGTCTTTGGAACTGAAAATGGATGAACCAGGGAGACCATGGCAAAGGTCCACAGAATGAGGAGTGGGACAGAGGAATAATCAGTCTAATTCCCTCCTTCAGGAGCACAGCCCCAAGCAACAAGGGACCCAAACACAGAGCAGGGGCAGAACAGAGAGGAAGGGGGGATTTTTATCTGTGGAACCTTTGCCCACTTGATGTTGAGGATAAAAGCTGGTGTGGGTTCAAGAAGATGCTGACAGGGTCTCATGGAAGAGGAGCTGAATTAGCAAATACCCAGAACCACTGCCAAGTCAGGAAGTGCCCCAGAAACAAAGCTGGACCCAGAGAGAGTTTGGGACAATATTCCCAATATTCCCCTCTGCTCCTGGTCACTTCTGGGGAGAGGATTCCAGGCTCTGCTCCCTTTCCCTCTGGGTGCTCTTCTATAGAAACTTCTCTCTAACAAATACAGTTACCAACCTTTATATGAAGAATTACAAGTCAAAAGAGTTTAAGTAGAATGATAGTGAGTTTATCACAGGGTGAAAAAATAGATTTTTGGGGTTTTTAGAATAGGGGTTCAGGGGGCAAGATGGAGGAATCTGGGTGTGTCCAGCCTTTCTCCTTCTTCTACTTGGCCTCCATCTTCTGCTGTGATGCTGGCACTTTTGGATTGGTTTAAGGTAGAAGCTCACTGTCTAACATGGGTGATAGGTATTGGGAAGTTATGGTAAATAATGTACATGCAGTTTTTAGTATAAAAAGATAACACCAGTGTGCCTCAACCCAACCTGCCAGACAGACCTCAGCAGGCCAGAGAAAGAATTTTATAGATAAGAAACAATAAACAACCTTGAGAGCGAGAACACAAAAACCCTGACTCCTTCAACAACTGCCAGGCTGGGAAAAAGAAGCTTGTACATATCTCAGAGTCACTGTGACCAGCAAGGATTCTCAGAGTCCCCCTCATCATTTCCCCCAGATGTGGGGCAAAAATATCCCTGCTAAGATAATTGATAATTGCTGGAGCCCCCAGAGTGGCAAGCAGAGGAGCAGCGTTACCGTCTGACAGCGTGCGCACCACGACGTCGTGGGTGGAGACGCCGGGGCCGTGCTTGTTGTAGGCGACCACGCGGAAGCTGTACTCGGTGAACTTCTTCAGCCCTGCCACCGTGTGGGACAGCCCTGCCACGTCCACATCCTGTCCCCAACAACACCCCCAGCAAGATCAGCTCAATCTGCTCATGCTTCAGGTTTTGCTTTGCTATTTTTCTGGTTTTGTGCTGCTTTAGTGGGTGGGGCTGGGCTTCACATTAGGGGATGTGCACAGAGCAGGGAGACAAAACAATTCCTGCTCCAGCTGGGCACCAAGGACAAAGGATCCAAATCTCAGGCCCAAGGGCATAAACAACATGGGCTGAAGAGAAAAAAACAAGAAGGATGGGACTGCATGGGCTGGAGCTGGAATTGGACAATTAACTCCAATATGCAAATGGGCCAAAACTTATAAATGTGACAGACTCCATGACCTGTGGTCCATTTTTCTGTGGTCGTTTTGGGTTGTGCTGCCCAAGGTGGATCTATTGAGGCCTCTTAATAAATCCCTAGTTTGTTCTTTAGCTCTCTGTAATCTCTGTTTTGGGTCAGCCTTCACAAGGCATCACAAAGTTCCTGCACAGCCCACAGCAGGAGCGACACCTCCGTGTCACCTTCAGGCACAGCCAGGACTTGGGAGGATGCCAGCTCTGAGTTTCCAGGAGAAAATTCTCTCTGTCCTATTTAAATCCTAACATGGACACTGGTCCTGGACATGAAAAGGGACCTGGAAATGCTCAAAAGCATCATAATATAGTTTATATATATTATCGCTATAATAATATCACAACAACAAAAACAATAATAATAATATAATAAAAATAATAAATAATATAATAATAGATAATAACATCACAATAATATTATCACTATATTAGTGATATATCTATATATAGAGAGAGATATTAATATATAGAATAGATATAGTGGGATGCAGATCTACAAAAGGCAACAGCCCTATTCAAAAACTGATGCAAACAATATTTAAAAGCTAAGAAAAATATTCTCCCTTTGCTTTTTAAAGCTGGAAGGATACTGATATGCAATCAGATGGGAATGTGGCTGGGATTAATCCTCATTATTCTCAGGTGGCAGCCCATACTTTTACAGAACACACCGAATGCTTCAGTGGAATACTAAGAAAATTAAATTAATTGGATGCTCTGCAATATCAATATATCAATCACTGGGTCCAAGAATTCAAAAAAGTTTGGATTAGGGATCATGCCAAAATCAATATTTAGCCTGAACAGCTAAAACCCAGCCCATAACTCTGTGCAAACATCTTTAATATCACCTGCAGCAGAACAGCTCAATAATGACATGGCTGCTCTCTGCCCTCTCCTTTTGTGGTATGATGGAATTCCCCAAAATATACTTGATATTGACAAATATCAAATCAGGACATCACCAATAAAAAATGGGTTTCATTCCCAGCCCAGACACAAACATTTCACATTGAAATTCTGATTTTAGGTATTCCCACATCTGAGGCTAAAGCATTCAGTCTGTTAGGAAAGCAGCCCCTCCCCAAGGTGTGTGCAGCCCTTCAGGGCAGTTGGAGTGGGTGCAGCAGGCCCTGTACCTGCTCTGTGTGCTGTCCCTTCTCCATGTAGTAGAGTTTGTAGTTCTGGATGTCGCCGTTGCCCGAGAGCGGCGTCTCCCAGGTGACAGTGACACTGGTGGGGGAGCTGGAGAAGGCACGGATGTTGGGAGCGGGGCCAGGCAGCTGGACTGCAACACAAGGGGAGCTCTGTTAGTGCCCACCCTGGCCAGCACCCCAGGAAAAGGGGGGATTTTCCCACTGTGACATTCAACATGGATCCACTGCAGGGTGGAAGGTGGGACTAAATTTCCAAAGGAGATCCTGCTCCCTTTTGTCTGGAATGACCCTAACAAGTGACTTGGCATTTGCCTGAAGTTTTGGCTTTTTCAGTTAATGACCATTAACTGAAAAAGACAAAACTTCAGGCAAATGCCAAGTAATAGCAAGAAGTATTCCTGTTAGAACAGTTTAGAGAATTTAGCAAGATGTTGGGAGCGGGGCCGGGCAGCTGGACTGCAACACAAGGGGAACTCTGTTAGTCCTGAGCCTGGGCTGCCCACCCTGGCCAGCACCCCAGGAAAAGGGGGGATTTTCCCATTGTGACATTCAACATGGATCCACTACAGGGTGGAAAGTGGGACCAAATTTCCAAATGTCCCATCAGTTCTTAATGCTGCCAAAAAATCCCACAATCCCATCAACACAGAAAATCTTTGGAAACTGCGGTGCGCAAGTACAACTTGAAAAAGCATCAGATTCTGGGAAAGGTTGTGAATGGGGAGAATAAAAAATGAAATCAGTATCAATCCCAAAGTGAGGAAAACTCCAGGGACATCCTGGCTCACCCTCGGGCTGCGTTGCCACCTTGAGCGGTGCCGAGCTCTCGCCGGGGCCGTGCCGGCTCTGGGCCACCACGCGGAACACGTAAACTGTCTCTGGCATCAGGCTCTGGATCACCACCTGCGTCTCTCCAGGACGACTCGTGTTTTCCACACGTTCCCTTTGGGAAACAAAAGGGTTGGGCACAGACACCAGCACTGATTAGTAAATGAGGAGTAGCTGCTCCCGTCCCATCTGAACGTAGGCAGCGTGTAAATGGTGCGGGATTTGCACTGTGCTCCCTGCACAACACCACGAGCGTGTGCCACGAGTGCTACCGACAAACTGCTCCCAATTCTGCAACTCCCCTTTGCACAAAAGAGAATGCACTGAAGGAACAGAATAAATTACACTTGACACCCACAAACTCGGAGTGGTTTCTTTGTTATCCCCGTGACAGCAAGTGATAATTCACAGTGACAGTTTATCCTACAGCTCGGGAGCCAGCACAGAAACTATTTTAGCAGCAGGCACAGTCTGGCGAGATTTAGGGCATTCCTGTTAATATTGTGGGGCTGCTTTTTGGGGATTTTTCAAAGGAGCTGTTTTAACATAATCTTCTACCTCCAGCCTTGCCTCAGCTCCTTGCTGATATTTGGATTTGCACGGCCATGGCACTGACACTGCTTCCACACAGAGTGGAGATGAAGTGAAAATTCCCACCTCCAGCACCTCGTGGAGGCAGACCCAGGGTAGCAGACCCCACAGCAGGAACGTTCTTGGCATGGGCAGGGGTATCTCTGTCAGGCCTGCAGGCTGTGAGCTGGAAGCCCTCACCCAGGTCATGTGTGGGGCACCTGGAGGGGCATTGCTGCTGCTCAGTGAGCTCCAGCCAAGCCTGGCACCGGAACAGGACATTCCCCCTGGGGAACGAGGCCTCTGCCAAACACCAGCCAGGAAACTCCAGCTGCTCTTATCAGGGATTGAGGGCAAGATTAGGAGGTCAATCATTAAACCTTTACTTCAAGGCACTGCCCTGCAGCTGAGCTGGTCAGGGCTGTGTCTGGGTAACGCCGTCCGTCTGTCCTTCCCTGGGAATGCCAAGAACTCCAAAAGGAGCAATCAGGAACTTCCCACAGAGCAAATGCAGGGGACTGTGCCTGCTGTGAGCACCATGCAGCCCCTCTGGGCTGCCAGGCTCCCCATGGGACAGGGATGGGCAGGGGCAGGCTGGCCTCAGCCCCACTGACACCTGGTAAAGCATTTCTGACACAGAACCATCCCAGGCTCCTCTTCCTCCCTTTCCAGCCACTCTGCTTCAGTTTTTATCAGGGAAATAGGATCCCAAATATCCCATTTTTAATTTTTTTTTTTTTTTTACATCCACTGGTGTGGTTGATTTAGCAGAACCTGGCTGAAAACATTCTGAAATCCCTGTTGGTTTCTGCACTATTAAACTGTATCTATAGAGGGGAACAATGCACTCTCTGTAACTAAATACCTATTTACATCCTTTTTCTAGAATGTTCCCCTTCATAAGCTCAGCTAAAATGGCACTGCATAAATAGCTTCATTTATTTCAGCTTTTTATTAATTTTCATTGCTAATTTTTCCACTTTGAGCACAACATTTTCTTGAAAACACATTTCCAAGTGGAGCTTCCTTTTGACATGCTGTAGCTACAAGGATGGGATCTGAGAGCCCAGCCCAAGTGCCAATGGATTCACAGCTGTGAGGTAACATCCAGCTCCCATTAACATGCAAAATATAGCATTTTCTGTCTCAAGTGCAAGTGTACTCCCTGATTTGATCTAAGAAAAAATGGTAATCAGCAAACCAAGGTTATTATTTAAAATTAGAAATAAAATTATTTTACTGGCAAGACAACATCGACCAAAAATAAATAGATATGTCACAGTATTGCAAATTTTCAGTAATAACCAGGGATGTGGCTTCACAACAGCTTGGTAAAAATAGGGAGAGATTAATCTAATTAAGTGCTGAGTGAATCTTTCCTTTATGGCTGTTCCTGGGGAGCCTGGAGCACCTTCTCCAACGTGCTCAGGTTGGGATAACAGCACCAAGCAGATGGGCCCAGGAATAACTGCAGTACCCTGCAGATCCTTCCAACTGCTCCATGACTCCACTGTAATCCTCAGCTCAGGAGCTTTGGGAGCTCCAGGTTCACAGGAACTCTCAAGCACCCATGGAAGAGCCTCCTGTGCAACCCCAGGAGTTTGGCTGAAAGTGCCAAGGTTAAAGCTGCACTTATATCTAAAAAAGCATCTTTGGGGAGCTGTTAGGGAGTGGATATTGTGTGTGCCAGCTGTGGGGCTGGCAGGGAGCTCCAGAGGCATTCTGAGTGTGATTACACACAATTAAGCTCCATTTGCTGTGTCTGAAGCACACCACAGTTAACTGTGAATTCAGCAGTGTTTCAACATCCCACATGTGTCATTTACTACCTCAGACCAGCAATGTGCCATTTTTATTCTTTTAATGTGCCATTATTTCTTTTTTTTTGGTCCAAATCTTAAAGTCTGGGGTTCTTCTGCCTGAGTGCTTATCTAAAGTTCCCCAGTATTAAACCTCCCTGCAGCACTTTGGAATTTTCACTCCCTTTCCAGGGAACTGCCTTGAGTGTGGAGTAAATAAATACCTGGGAATGAAGTAACCCTGCAGCTGTGTGAGACAGGAACTTCCTTCTGATCAGATTCCCCCAGGTCCCCAGGGGTGTGACAGGGGCCACCCCCTCATTCCCACCTCCCTGCCTCCAGGGGAGCCTCATGATAGCACCAGGCCAGGGTGGCACAAGTCACAGCTGGTGACACTGGGCAGCCCCCGAAGCAGAAATGTCCCCTCCATTGCTGCCTCCTCACTTTGCAATGCTCCTCTTGGAATCACAGGACAGGCTGGCTTAGAAATGAAAAGTGACCCAGTGCCACCCCTGCCATGGCAGGGACACCTTCCACTGTCCCAGGCTGCTCCAAGCCCCATCCAGCCTGGCCTTGGGCACTGCCAGGGATCCAGGGACACCACAGCTGCTCTGGGCACCTGTGCCAGGGTGGCACCTCCCAGAGAACAATTCCTAATTCCCAATCTCCCATCCATCCCTGCTCCCTGGTAGTGGAAGCCATTCCCTGTGTCCTGTCCCTCCATCCCTTGTCCCCAGTCCCTCTCCAGCTCTCCTGGAGCCCCTTCAGGCCCTGGCAGGGGCTCTGAGGGTTCCCTGGAGCTTCTCTTGTCCAGGTGAGCAGCCCCAGCTCTCCCAGCCTGGCTCCAGAGCAGAGGGGCTCCACCCTCAGAGCATCTCCATGGCCTCCTCTGGGCTCTCCAGCAGCTCCACATCCTCTCTGTGCTGGGACAGCTCTGCAGGTGGGGTCTCACTGAGGGGGCAGAGGGGCAGAATCCCCCCTCAAATAAGCCCAAGGGGCAGAGGTGAGGGGGCACTGCCATGATCCTGGGTCTCCCTCCCCTGAAAACTGAAGGAAGCTGAGCCAGCAGAGGCCAAGGCAGTTGGAATTCAAACCCTCAGAAGATTTGGGTGTTCCTGAACACTTCCCACTGTCCCAGAGCCTGGCCTGGAGCACCTTGGATATCACCAAATTTAGGGAGCAACAGAAAAACACCATTTGAGAGGCAAATAAAATGTTACAAATTGCCTCAGTTAATTGCCATGAGCCTGGACAAGATCTCTATGCACAGGATTGAGGAAGAGCAGGAATTCCCCTCTGGAGTGTTTTCTGTTCCAAATGACTTTGTGTCTCACACTCTCATCAATAAAGTGAACAGATAATTTTCCCTTGAGTAATAAATCTGATAAGCTAATCTGCAATTAATTTAGCATTGCTCCAAATGAATGTTCACTTCAGCTTCCTCAAACTTATCACAATTTGAAACTGCAATTCTGAGCAGTAGATGCCATCAGGAAGGAGAAGGGGTAGATTGATATCATCCACTGGAATAATCCATCACAAGTGATGATTGTGAGGCTTTCCCCAGATTTCTGTTCACAGCAATTCTGAGGAGGGAACTGCATTTAGCACTGACCATGGGGTTTAACCAACACCCAGCACAGCTGTCCCTGACTCAGGGGGGATTTGCAGGGCTTGGAAGCCTGATGGGATGTGCCTCTTGTTCCCAGCCTGATGGGATGTGCCTCTTGTTCCCAGCCTGATGGGATGTGCCTCTTGTTCCCAGCCTGATGGGATGTGCCTCTTGTTCCCAGCCTGATGGGATGGGCCTCTTGTTCCCAGCCTGATGGGATGTGCCTCTTGCTCCCAGCCTGATGGGATGTGCCTCTTGCTCCCAGCATGGCTTCCAGGGGATGTTCCTGTGCTCCCTGAGGAGCTGTGACACCCCTGCTGCTCTGTCCCCAACAGGCTGCTGAAGGCAGGTGGCAGCTCTTGGAAGGTTTGCAGTCAATCCAACCATGCTCAAGGACTGCCTGTGCAACTCCTCCAGTGTGTTAAACTCCTCCAGTGTGTTAAACTCCTCCAGTGTGTTAAACTCCCCCAGTGTGTTAAACTCCCCCAGGAGTGTGAAACTCCCCCAGGAGTGTGAAACTCCTCCAGGAGTGTGAAACTCCTCCAGGAGTGTCCAACTCCTCCAGGAGTGTCCAACTCCTCCACTGCCTGTGCAACTCCCCCAGGAGTGTGCAACTCCTCCAGTGTGTGCAACTCCCCCAGGAGGGTCCAACTCCCCCAGGAGTGTGCAAATCCTCCAGGAGTGTCCAACTCCTCCACTGCCTGTGCAGCTCCTCCAGGAGTGTAAAACTCCTCCAATGCCTGTGCAGCTCTTCCAGGAGTCTGCAACTCCTCCAGTGTGTGAAACTCCTCCAGTGTGTTAAACTCCTCCAGGAGTGTCCAACTCTTCCACTACTTGTGCAACTCCTCCAGTGTGTGAAACTCCTCCACTGCCTGTGCAACTCCTCAGAGTGTGTTAAACTCCTCCAGTGTGTTAAACTCCTCCAGGAGTGTGCAGCTCCTCCCCTGCCCGTGCAGCTCCTCCAGGAGTGTGCAGCTCCTCCAGGAGTGTGCAGCTCCTCCAGGAGTGTGCAGCTGCTCCCTCCAGGAGGCTCTGGAAGGAGGCAGGGGAACGCCACCCCCTCCAGCTCAGGCTGTGCCAGCGAAGCCCAGGAGAGCCCCTGCCCAGGTGCTGCTTACCTGTTGATGCCCTCCTTGGTGTAGAAGATGGAGTAGGTGAGGTTGTCGCCGTGCGGGTCGGAGGCGGGCGGGCGCCAGGTGAGCCGGATGAAGCGGGTGGACACCAGGGTGGCCACGACGTCCCGCGGGGCCGAGGGCAGGGGTCCCGCTGGGGCTGCTGCTAGATGGTCATTAGTGGCACTGGTCAGTGAAGTGGGAGGTAATGTTGGGATGGCAACATCTTGGCATGTGCAAACATTGGGGAATATGAAGGGCAAACATCACCACGGTTTAAAATAAAAAAGAAAAAAAAAAAAAGAGAACAGAAGAAAAAAAAAACGTAAAAGAAATAAACAAAACCACGATGGGAAACAGAAGAAAATGAACACACAAAAAAGGCCATTAAACTGAAGGCTGACATGCAGGCAGAGGTAACTACTGACCACTAATGGGGAGTACAGGACACGGCACTGTCAGGCAAGCAGACCAAATCTCCACTGTAATGGAAGTGGCAGGGGAGGGAAGGGTGGAACTGGGGGTAAAATAAACCTCAGGAGAGGATACCAGCAGCAAACCACAGTGTCATTGCTTTGGGAGCACATGTGTGACAGTAAACCCCAACCTCTGGTTATTACTCAAATGCACACCCAGACCCCACTGCCTACTGTAGCTCATTAACATACACAATTCATTGAAATGCTTCTCAATCATAACAAAATGACAGATGAATACAGAGAATTCCTTTAGTGCAAACTCATCCAGTCAAACCCTGCAGTCCTGACCTGGTTGGGTTCTGCTGCTGCCCATGGCACTGGAATTAAAGCCCTTTCCCCACTGTTTTCCTGCCATTTTCCTCTGTCCCACAACCCCCATTTCATCATTTTACAGTGACTCTAACAAGCAGAAACAACTGTTGCTCTGGATTATACCCACACTCTCCAAACTTTTAGCCTCAGTCATGTCTTCCTATGTTGCTACTCCAAGGCAGGGTAAATCCAGGGATTATTGCATTAAAAGGTTGCTGATTTAACAGCACAAGCTGAACCATAGGAAGAGCCACTCTCTCTCCAAATCCTATTAAAGCAATCCAGGCAGTAAATGTAACAGTGAGATTCTGAGCAGCTGGACCCCAATTACCAGTGAGTATTCCAAGCAGCACAATTAGTAACAAACCCCCAAAGCACAGGATACATGGAATTTTTCTGCATTCTGAACTATTTACCAAGCTTAAGCCACCTGATGACATTTTCCACATGGGAATCCATGCTGCCAAATACATTTATTTTTTCATTAATTATGGAAACGAACTAAAATTGCTCTGCTTTTCCCCAGAAAGAAATTCAGGATTAGAAAGCTTGTTGAGCTGCAGCATCTCCACCAGAACATGTGGATTTGTGTTCTGATATGAGAAAACCTCCCAGAAAACCTGCCTAAAGAAGAAAATGTTGTCTGAATGAGCAAACCTTCAGGGAAAAACACTGAGGAGTCTTCCATCAGCAACAACCTGACTTTTAAATTGTCAAAGCCCCTTGCCAACCCAAGCATCAGCTTGGGAGAACTCTTCAATTGGCAGAACTCTCATTTTTCCTGTTCTTTTCCTGGGCAGGTCCTGACACAGACCTAAGAAGCAGCCATGGGTTTTATCAGATTTGTACAATGTAACACCAGCCTGTGGGCAGAACTGGGAGACATTCCCAGAGCCAGGACCATTTTGGTATTCCAAATACCCATCACAGAGACACATACTCCAGGGTACCTCCTTAATTATCCCTTCCACACTTTAATAGCTGAGGATCCCAATTAAGTGCTCTCCAGCAGCCCCTCCTGATCAATACATGACACCATTAATTTCACATTCATTGCAAAATCTATTTTTATTCTAAATCCCCCTTTTTTAAAATCTCAACTCCCCTTTTTTGGTGTGCCATCACTGGATTTCTTGCAGGAATGCACCACTTTCAGCTCCTCTGAAAGCAGGGCCCCATTCCCCAGGGAGTCCCTTGCTGCTGCAGATCACTCAGGAGAGCCCTGAATGGGGCCAGGGGATCTTCCCAAAGCATCTCCCAGCTCCTGAGTGACATTCCAGGGCTGATCCACCATCACACCAGGTTTTCCCTGTGTTTTCATCCCAGCCCTTGCCATCAGCTCCCCTGCACTGGAGACCTTCTCACTGCACCTGACCAGCTCCTTCCTCAGTGCTCCCACTGAGGAACAAGGGCTGGAGCTGCCTGGTGCTCACTGCTCTCAGCACCTTTCCTACTGTCCTGCTTGATTTCCAATCCACTTCCATTTCCAATCACTCATACTTGGGTTTCTCTCACCTGTTTGTCAGGTCATCTCCTCAAATTACATGGCATTGATGCAAAATCCACCCCTTAGCTATCATTAAAATTCCTGCAGTTGAGTTGGAATGGAATATTTTTTAAATTCATCTGCTTCATCTAAACCCCATCCCCACACATTTGTGTGTTTTTCTTCCCAGATCATGAAATGGATCCTCTTTTGTGCAGTGATGTGCACACAGAGCTGAGGGGAGGGCTGCCAGGATTTCCCAGAGAACAGCCACCCAGTTCCATCCTTGTGCAAGGCTCAGAGCAGGAATGTTCCTCCCCACAGCATTACAGGAGAGCATTCACAGACAACAAAACCCTCATGATGCCTGAAAAATCAGACCCAGAGAGAGCAGCAAGGACCTGAAAGCCTCCAGGGGAAGTGAGCAGGGCCAGGCCCAGAGCTCCCAAAACTCTGCACTTAACACTTCTGGGGCTGCCAGGAGCTGGGGGAGGTACCCCAGAGATTTAGGAATTTCCTTCTTTTTTTCCCTGTATTTCCTACAAATGCCTCAAGTGCTGTTACAGAGGCTTCATCCCCAGGCGAGTGAGCAGAGCTCAGCACTCAGAGCTGTGTTAATGAGTAATTACACCCCAATTAGCTCCAACACCAATCAGGGAATGGCTTTGTCCTTTCCAGCTTTCAGCACTATGGAAGAAACAACTCAAATCTCTTCTAACATCTCTATCACTTCTTAAACAGTAACTCCAACTCTGGGCTGTTCTCTGCAGTAGGAAGCTCTGTGTAGGAAGCTACACAGTTTACATGAATCTCATTTTTTTAAAAGCACATTCAGCAAGAGATTTGTGCTTTGCACCACAATTTCTCTCCTGCTGTGGGGGAACTGGAACCAGAGGGATGCTGGAACTCCTGGAACACAACTCCAGGCAGCAGAGTTCCACCCCTGCATCCTGGCCACTGCAGCAATTCCCAGCCACATCAGAAGCAGAATTTTTAAACATTGTTCTAGAAATTATTTTCCCCATGGAAATGGTTTTCCCCACGTCCCCCAGCATTCCAAGGCACAGGAATCTGTTTGTGCTGCTCAGGTGTGACACCAACAGAGCCAGCCAAGGCAGCCCCAGAGGAATCCCAGGGATGCAGGTGAGAGGACATTCCAGCTGCTGATCCTCAAGCCCTTCCCAAGGCTCCTTCTGAGCAGGTATCAAATTCTACAACTATTTTATCAAACTACTTTGCAGGGTGTGCAAACAGCCACAAGGATTTGGACTGGAATCAATCAGTAACAAGGTCTGAACTGCCCCAGCTGCCACTGGGCTGGTGACATCCAAGAGGTGAAGGTGTCCATGGGGTGGGAGCACTGGTGTGACCCCACCTTTTCATCTTGGAGGAAAACCATGGGTAACCATGGTAAATCATCTCTCCCTGCCCAGAGAGCTGCTCCAGGGCCACCACCCAGGAGATCTTTTCTAAACAGCCCAGCCCCACCTGAAAACCACTCACTGAACCCTCTGGCTGTTATGAAATCACTGGAAATACTTTCCATGCTGTGTTCAGATTTCCCTTTTCCTGCCTTCCCCCTGCTGGCATATCCAGGCTTCCTCCTGTTTGGCAACAACATTCCAGTGATCCCATCAGCTCAACACAAAGAGGGGACAGGAATGTTATCTGCTCCAGGCTTATCTGAACCTCTGGGGACACTCCAAGCCCCTGGCTGCTCACCTGGCAGTGCCGCCACCTGTGTTACCATGATATTTTCTGAAAATTCCAAGTCTTTGCCCAGGATTTTTCTCCTGAGAAGCCTCAGAAAAGAATGAAAACAATAATTATCTGATTGATTTGGAACGTGGTCTGGAGGTTGCTCACCAACAGGTGAATGTTTGATTGGTTCCATGTGAATTGTGTTGATTCAATGACCAATCCCAGTCCAGCTGTGTCAGACTCTGAGTCTGTCATGAGTTTTTATCATCATTCTTTTCTAGCTTCTGATGTATCCTTTTCTCTATTGCTTTAGTATAGATCCTCAAGCCCTTCCCAAGGCTCCTTCTGAGCAGATATCAAATTCTACAACTATTTTATCAAAATACTTTGCAGGGTGTGCAAACCTTATATAGGTTATATAGTACAGTATAGTATTATATCATATATCATATCATATATCATATATCATATCATGTCATGTATCATATCATATCAGCCTTCTGAGAACTTGGAGTCAGATTCCTCATCTCTTCCCTCATCCTGGGGACCTCCAGACTCCACACACCTGCCTCTAAGGCTGTGGAAATGCAGGGATTCTGATGATGCCTGAAAAATCAGCTGTGACCCAGAGAGAGCAGCAAGGACCTGAAAGCCTCCAGGTGAGGTGAGCAGGGCCAGGCCCAGAACTCCCCAAACCCAATTCCCTGGGTGCCCACCTGGCAGTGCCACCACCTGCCTCTAAGGGCTGTGGAAATGCAGGGATTCACACCCACACACACCTGCAGAACTGCTTAAAGGCCATGTTCAGGGTGTTTTGACCATATCCAAGTGTTTGCAAGTCCTTGTTGCAGCCCCTGCCCAAGGACAATGCTGGGATTCCAGAAGCAGGAGAGGCACCAGGGGGTGATCCAGGTGCTCCTGGAGCCCAGTGCCTGCAGCCCGTGGAGCTCCAGAGCAGCTCTGACCCCAAACAGCAGCAAGGGAGCCAGGAGCATCCCCCAGCCCAGGGCCAGTCCCTGAGGGGCAGTCAGGGGTGAGGAGCAGGAATGGCCTGGGAAGGTCAGTGACCCCTCCAAAGGGGAAGTGGATCCAGCACAAAAAGGACCTTCCCAATGGAATCATTCATGGGGACAACAAGGAACAGGGACACCAGTTCATCACAGAGGAGAAGAGAAAGTCCTCCTTGGAAGGACTTCAGGGTGGGTTTTAGAGATTTGAAATGTGATTTCAGCAACAAAGATCTACAACAACTAAAAATAGCAAATAACCACTTTGCCAACAAACCTTTTGGAAAAAAAATTACCTAAGACATTCAGATCTCAACACCTCTAATATTTTAACTGTATTCCCTAAGAAAAAAATTCCTAAGAGGCACCAAATGTTTAATTTTGACTTGAGGTATTCATATAAAACTGTGTACTCGATAAATAATATTTCTCCCATAAATCTATTTAACTGGTTCCAGAAAGGTAATAAAGACTTTCAAACTTTTTCTTTTACCTACTGCACTGTTCTCCTAAATCTGAACTTTGGTTCATGGTGTCCCCATGGAAGGATTCACTCAGATCAGGATTAAGCAGCTGTGATGCTGCAAAGAGTCACAATCAAATCCAACTGATTTCATTATCCTCATCCTATTTAAAAATAACAGCAGCACTTGGCTGCAGTGCAATAATAAGCATGAAATAACAAAATTAGTAAGTTCACACTACACACCACCCTTCAAAATTTTGCTTTCTCTATTTTTTTGTCCATGTTTTTGCTTGTATCCAAGTGTTGTCCTTGTTCAGATGTTTAAAACAAACATTTCCAACAGAAGGGATCACCAGGTTATTGCCAGCTGTTCCCTGAGTGATACCACACTCAAACAAAGCCAAGGTACCTGGCCCAAGTAATTTCTCTCAGCCAAAGTGCTCAAGTTGGTCTCACCAGATCAGTAATAATGGAATTAACTTCTTCCCTTGGGAAAAATCATTTAAAGAAATCTCTGGGATTCCCTCTGCAAACTGATGCTTTTGTGCAAAGCTGGAACAGAGACTGAACAGATGTGGAAAGAGGAGGGTGGAAAGTCATTTCTGCTTTATAGAATGAACAGAAATGTCCTGAATCTCCTGGATTTCCCAAGACAGCCACCATCTCCTGTATTTCTCTGGTGCAAGTCACAGATCCACATCTGCTGAACAGAAAACACCCTCCAATTTAGGATTTTGTAGACTTAATTATTCTTCATGAGCTAATTTAAACTGTAGAACTTTGTGGACTCAAATCTTGGAAATTTGGAGATGCGTGGAATTTGGAAATGTGTCAGAAAGACAAAGAGGACAGTGTTGGAACCAAAACCTTGAGGGAAGCACAGCTGGACACAGAGCCACTGAGCAGGGCATCCTTTGGGAATTGGTGTAATCTGAGTGTGATTCCTTTGGGAATTACACCTGCAGGAACCACAGAGCAGAGGGGCCCAGGAGCTGACCCCACCCAAGCATTTCCCTGCATCACCTCGCTCAAGGAAGAGGTCTGAGGGCAAGAACTCCATTCAACACTTGGAATAAATTTTGTCCCTCACACACTTAAAAACCCAAATTCAACCCTCACCCTGAGGAACAGACCCTCCCCTACCAATATCCCTCATTTTACTCATAAATGAAATGGAGACTCTTCCTTATTTATTCCTCTATGCTGACATGTTTAGCTCAGAGCAGGCAAAATGCCTTATTTTAAATTTTTAATTGCCTTAGATTAATTTACATCACCACTGGGAGTGAGAGCTGTTATTTACTCTTCACTCAATGCACAAATTGAGTGCAAAAAATTCCCCAAAAATCCAGAACGAGCAAGTGTCTAACTGCCACTCAGTGATTCTGATTTTTAGGCATTTATTTGGTTCACATTGTGAACAGGCACTGCTGGGTGCTCAATAAACTGGGATATATAAAAATAGTGATAAACACATTCTGACTGGGAGCCTGTGTTTTAAAGGAAGTCATAAAACCCCTCCTGATAAGGAGCCCTCCTCCCATTCCCCTTTCAGCATGAAATGCTTTGGTGTAGAGGAAACAATTGGATTTTTTCCTGTCTCATAAAACAGCCCTTAAAGAGGCTGCCAGCCCCAGTGACGCATTCCAGGAAAGGCAGCAGGAACCCCCTGGCTCCAGCCACAGCCCAGAGCCCCAGGGCAGGGAAAAGGGAAAGGGCAAAAAGCCCAGCAGGGAGTTCAGTCATGAGACTCAGGTTATTAAAAAAAGGGAAATAAGCCAAACACACCTCACCTGTCCCCAAGGAGTGCAAAACTGCTTTGAAACACGTTTTGTCATTGGAAAGAAATTCCAACCATAACATATGTTGTAAAATGATGGGTATGACCTTCAAATTCAGTAGTGAAGATTCAATTATTTAAAGAATTAAATATTTTTTTAACAGCTGCTCCTTAAGAAAAAGAATCAAAAACCCCAAACCAAAACCCACATACAGAACCTGAGGCAGAAAAACTGCCTGGAAGTGTCCCTAAAAAACCCTGGCCAAGGTTTCCTCTTACTGTGAATATTCATCAATTGAACTCCTCTGAAGAATTAAAAAAATTCTCTTGAGAGCAGCAGAGCCTGCAAGAGTGTTCTGCAATCTGATTTTATTAATGGCAGCAGAGCTGTGAACTTTATTCTCAAATAACTGAGCTCTGTTCCAGCACAGCCCTCGAGGAGCAGTGACAAACAAAACCCCATGTCCTGTGCAAAGGATTCAGCTCTGCACAGCCACTGGCACACCTGAAGAGCTCAAGATGCCTCTAAAGTTCCCCTGGGTCCTACCAAAAACTCCTCTGGTGCCCTTGGGCCCTTCCCTTCCCACAGGGATGCTCAGCAATAGTGAACACACATGATTAAAAATTACATTTCTTTGTTGGATTTAGGGCATTTCCTTAGGGAATAAACCCCATGAGCAGGTTATCCTGTCAATAGGGACCAGAGGCTTCTCCCAGCTCCAGATCTTCATCAGCATGAGTCCTGTTACCCACTCAGCCAGTGAAAACCAATCCTGTCCCTTCTCTCCAAATGGCATTGTGCTGTCTCTGCTATTCCTGTATAATTTAGCAACTCTGAAATATAAGCAACCAATTAAGACCAAGCCCATGTGTTTGTTCTCCCCACTGGTGTGAGACTGACAAAATCTGATCTTTCCCTTTCCAACATGAGCCTGGGATCAATTACAAATTAAGGGTGTTTGTGTCAATCTTCAGAGCCCTGATGAGAGGAATAAAGGCAGAGGAAATGCCTTTGGTAGTCATGATGGATATCAAGCTACAGCTAATCCTGCCCTTCCACTCATCCAGGGATGGAAAAAGCAAAGCCACTAAAAACAACAGCCCTCGTGATCCACTCCTGATTGTTTGGATTGTCCTCTCCAAGCAGCAGGCAGAGGAGCCATCAGCACTGCTTTGTTCCCAGGAAAAAGCACTCCTGCCATGACATCAGCCAGCCAAGCTGCCAGGAATATGTAAAATAGGAGGATAAACATAACTGGAATGGGTGGATTTCAGTGCTGTTGAGGGAGGTGTATTTGGTGTTAATAACCAGCCTTGCTGCTGGCCAAGAGATTTTGATGGGACTGAGAAACTCTCTCAGGAATTCAGGATTAGCCAGAAGTGATAAAATGGACTCAGAGCCTTCCATGCGCATCCTACCTCACTGCACCTCTGCAGTGGGACAATAAATATGGAATAATACACATGGAGGACAGCAAACTGGTATTAATGTCTGTTGTGTATTTCTCATAAAACACTGAAGGTTTTTGCTCCTCCAGGCCCCTGCTCTGCCTCCACTGAACATTCCTTACCTATCACTCCTTTTCCAACATGACATGGAATTTCTTCAAGTTCCTTCTAGCCATCAAATCCCCTGGTGCAAAGCAAAATTCAAGGTGCCAGTGTTTCCAAGCACCAGCAGCATCCCCACAACCCTTTATTTGTGGGCTCAGACTGAAGCCAGGGCACCCAACCCTGTATGAATTCCATCAGGAGGTGAATTCCCTCTTCTCTGCCAAGCCAACTGTAAATACAGCCATAAAACAAGAAATGAAAACTAATAAGCACAATATAAATGCTGTTCTGCCTCCCTGCAATTCACAGCACGCTGGCAAACATTAATCTATTCCTAATTTAATCTAAATTAGAGCAATTTATTCCAAGCCTGTGCCAGCTTTAAACATGAATAGGCTACTGAGGACTGCTTAGCTCCCGTTTCATCAAGTTAAACGTTCAAGAAGTTTGGGATCTAGGGTGGTTTAATCAGTTCTGCTTCTCAATAAGACTATATATTAGCAAGGCCCATAAAAAAGGAATAAATAAAGATCATTTATTAAACAGGAATTGAGTGGAGAAATGGAACTGACTGCATTCAAACAGCTCCCAGGCCATTTTGAACAGACATGCAGCCATGAGAAACACAAATGCTGCCTTTCCCTGAGGAATAATAGCTAAGTAATGTAAATTAAAATCAAAATTAAACCCCAAACCCCCACTCTTTCAACACTAAAGAGGAGCACACACTGCTGTGTTTACAGAAAATTAGCACTGGAGTGTACACAACCAGTACAAAACATTCTCTGAGTTTGGCTTTGGCTGTGTTTGAAGTCAGTTTGTGATTTCAGATGCTGTTTATGTTCCTGAAGCACAGCTCTCCAAATGAGGCTCCCAAGCTGTTCCTGCAGCATCCATCTGATGCTGGGTGCATGCTGCAGGGCCAGGATGAAGGCAGGGACTTCAGCAATGCTCTCAGCTCTGTGGAGCCCCAGCACTGCCAGGAGTTCCCCATGTGCAGCTTGGGGTTTGACATTTGCTGCTTTTAAAGCTCTCTGGGGACAAACCTTAATCCTGGGAGTGGAAAGCCTCAGGGATGTGTGGGTATCAAACAGACAGAAGCAGGGAGGAAGCTCCCCTGCTACTCCTGGCTCTGATGATGCTCATCCCACTGGATTTTCCATTCTGGGACTTTCAGATCTTCCCATTCCACCAGCCCAGAGGTTCTTCCTCCTGTCCCCAGTGCACAGAGCCAGGTGGCCTCAGCACAGAGCTGCTCTCCCAGAACCATGGGCTTTTTGTGCTGCTTGAACATCCAGTTCCACCCCAGGTCCATCACCCCCAAAATCCACACTTCATTCCTTTCAGTACTTTTTCCTCTTGGCAGAAAATGTGAATTTTGGTCTGCAAGGCTTTGCAGCCTCCCTGCTCAATTTTTATCTATTTCTTCCTGCTGGATGCTGAGACTCCTGAAAGCCACTCCTGGAAGGCACAAGGACCTCTTCCCATCAAGAGATGCAAAATTGGACAAGGCAGAAAGAACATGAGGATGTTTCTGTGTGAGAGAGGAAACAGGAGACCCTGCAGAGGAACACCCAGAGTCCTCCTTTACTGCTCTTTGAATAAGAACAATATATCTTTATCTTGCTCTGGCATTTCCTTCACAACACCCTGCAGATTTTTCAAGTACTTCTGTAGTCCCCAAGAACTGCAAAGAATTCCATGGACTGAGAATGCTTTCATTCACAATATGTAACTCAAAAATACTCTAAAGCATCACTTCTGTGAGACAGAGAGCCTGAGAAGGTACATCTGAGATCTATAAAAACATCCAAAATAGGTCCTGAGGTGACAGGAGAGGAGTCTGCCTCAGGGCTGAACCAGGCAAGGCCTATTTATGGGATTTTTTACACATGGCAAATACCCAAATGTGGAACTGAGTTTTTCAAAGCAGAGCACAGTTGGCCTGTTAGTGCCAACTTTTGTATTTCTTTCAGTAGGAGCCAAAACTTGTCAACAAGAACTTCTATTTGCCTCCTAAAACAGCATAATGAAGCTTACAGTTATGGAAAACACAGAGTATTTCATCTATCCTGACTGAAATAAGGCTTTTAACATTGCTTTTAACAGTTTAAAATCCAGCTATAGCTGGGAATCTTTTCAGTCAGGTCAGGGGAGCTGAAATGGCCTCTGTGAGGAATGGGAATCTGCAGTGCAGAAATGACAGATTTTCAGCACAATCTTCACTGAAACGTGCTGGTTTTGGGAGACTTGGATCAGATTCCTGATGTTCTCCACCTTTGTGGGGCTCAGAGGAGCCCCCAGCTCCCTTCAGTGCTCCAAGCCTGCACACAGTTCATGGGCAAACCCTGGCAGAGAGGTGCCAACACTAAATGGAATTGTTTATGCAGCACCAGGCCTGGAGAGAACTCAATTGCTTCAATAAGCACTGATTGAGGGCAATAAATGATGGCTTTAAAACTCCCTCCAAGTTAGGATCCATGGGATTGGACTCAGCAGAGGCACTGGGACCGTGCAGGGCTGGCAGACTCGACTCAAACAAGGTTTGTGAGGTCAGGCTGGATCAACAGCAGCACTGGTGCCTCTCCCAAGGAGATGAGCAAGAAACACATCCCATGGAATTGTCACATCTGGCCATTGCAGAGCACCAACACCAAGAGGCTCCATCCCCACCCAGCCTCACAGTGTGCCAGGACCACAGAACAGGCCTGGGGCCTTCCCTGAACCCCAGCTGGAGCAGGGCCACCTTCAACCTTGTCCAGCTGTGTCCTGAGTACCTCCCAAGAGCAGAGATTCCCTGGGCAGCTGTTGGACTGCAGCCCCTCCCTGTGAAGCTGCTTTGTCTGATCAGAAACTCCTTTGCTTGCAGCTTTTCCCTGTCCCCACCACCTGCCCCGTGTCCCCATCCCTGCCTGAGCAGCCACAAGGGCTCCAGGACGAACCAAACTCAGCACATCCAGTACACCACACCTCCCACTTTCCATGGTTCACCACACTTCATCATCCACTCTGGATTGCCCCAGTTTAGCTTCAGGGATGCCCTCAGAGACTGTTGGGACTCAGGACATTGCTCTGGCTGCCCTGGGTGATTCCAGACCCTGGCAGGGGGCTCAGAGACCTTGGCACAGAGTCAAAACCACTTGTGCCTTGGATTTTAGCCCATGGAAACCATTACCAACTTTGTGTGAGATTTACAGGCCACAAGAGTTGGAGTAGAATGATGGTGAATTTGTCACAGGGTGAAAAAGTAGAATTTTGGGTGTTTTAGAATGGGGGTTCAAGAGGCAAGATGGAGGAATCTGGGCATGTCCTGTCCTTCTTGACCTCCATCTTCTGCTGTCATGGTGACATTTTTGGATTGGTTGAGAGTAAAGACAGAGTGTCTAACATAGGTGATAGGGATTGGAAAATCATTGTAAATAAAGTACAGGTAGTTCTTAGTATAAAAAGCCAACACCACCCCAAGGGCAGGGACTGTGCCACAACCCAACCTGCTGGACAGATCTCAGCAGGTCAGAGAAAGAATGGAACAGATAAGAGAAAATAAACAACCCTGAGAAGCAGAACTACAAATCTTGACTTCTTCTTCTGTCACAGGGCTGGGAAAAAGAATTTCGAATACCTTGGGGGTCATTTCAACCACAGAAACTCAAGAGGAGACAGCACCAAAGGCCTGGTTAAAGGCACAGCAAACCAAATCTGCTTCTCTCCTCTCAAGCACAGGCCCAGCCATGTCCCCTCAGAAGGCCATGGGAACAGCTGGGCACAGTTTGTCTTTGGCAGGTCCATGCTGATGTTCCCAACCATCCTCCCTCTCATGAAGCCACTACATGGCCACCAGGGGGGTTTGCTCCATAACCTTCCCTGAAAAGGTTCCAGCTCCAGCTGAGCTTTGTCTTTCCTACATCCCTGCACTTCCAGGCAATTTTCTGCCTTTGATTCCAGATTCCCTGGGCTTTTACTTTGTGTTGGAGCCCAGTTGGCAGCTCCTTCTTTATCCCTCCTGCTCTCCTGGACACACACACACCCAAGCCCTGCCCTGTGAGCAGACCATTGCTGTGCTTTGGTCCTTCAGGATCAAATGGTTTGCCTCTTGTTAACACAGTCTCCTATGGAAGCCTACCAAAAATATCCCAAACAAGCCAAAACCTCCTGTCTGGAAGCTGAAGGCTGGAATTCTCAGCTCCACTCACCAGCCAGACACAGGCAATGAATTCCAGCCTTCTCTGGAAACTCCAAGTGGCACACACAGAGCACACCCAGCACCCCCACCTGGCTCAAACCCCTCAGGAGCACCAGGGCTGGGTTAAAAGCTCCATCTCCTCCCTGCCCTGCAGGACCCAGTCTCCAGCAGACACACACTGCCCTCCTTCCATCCCCTGACCCCTGTGCCAGTGCTCCTGGCTGCCTCATCACCCTCTCCAAAGGGAGGAAATGCTGGAATCAGCCTTTGAGGGTGACCCAAGTCCCTGCCCCTCCTCCCTGAAGAACCTGCACCCATCCCATGGAGCCATCCCCAGGTGTCTCTGTGATCCCAAAGCCTCACAGCTCTACAGCTACACACAGATTTCTAATTCCTCCTCCTTGCCTCCCATGCTGGGAATAATTAATCACATGCAGGATACCCTTGCTTGGACAGAGACCTTTTTTCATGACAAAACTGATTTTAAAGAAACAGTTCCATTACAAACAATCCTGACATGGTTCCTGCAGCAGGGTATTCAACTCACTCACTCTGAGATCTCACACCTGTACAAGTCACAATACAGTGAAAAACCCCAATTTTGTAGTATAAAAGTATAAGAGCCCCACAAAACACCCCCCCTTCAGTTGTGAAGGTGACACAGTGCATCTGAAAGATGGTTTGAAATTGTTCTCCCATAGCACAGCATATTTGTTTACAGCCCAAACCCTGCTTTCCACAGTGTTCAGGCATCACTCCTGTTTTTCCCTGGTGCCTGAGTACTCGTCAATGCCTTTCACACAGGGTGACAGGGAACCATCTGCCTCCCTCCTCCTACTTGTTGCCACCTGTTCTTTTCCCAGTCCCCACATGGCAGCGTGAGCAGGGCCAGATTCCCTGGACAAGGCTGGGTTCCAGCACCAAGAAACCCCAAAAGCCTCTGCTACCCCAAGGGTCTCACCCCACACACACAAAAATGCTGTAAAAGTGATGACAAGGAATGGCTCTGCTGTAATTCAGTGTATCTGCTCCATAACTGGGACATTCAGGGGCTGAGCAATGAGGAGTGGAACTAAAGCTAGCTGGGTTTGTGTAGGAATGGGGGAGGAGAGATTCGAGGTTACTGAGAAGGGCATTCCCAAGGCACAATGGAGATTCTGGGATAGGCAGGAGTCCTCCATGGGGGCATCTGCACGACACCAGACCCTTCATCTGCAGGACACCAAAGCCTCATCTGCACGACACCAGACCCTCATGTGCAGGACACCAAACCCTCATCTGCAGGACACCAAACCCCTCATGTGCAGGACACCAAAGCCTCATCTAAAGGACACCAAACCCCTCATGTGCAGGACACCAGACCCTCATCTGCAGGACACCAAACCCTCATCTAAAGGACACCAAACCCTCATGTGCAGGACACCAGACCCTCATGTGCAGGACACCAAACCCTCATCTGCAGGACACCAAACCCCTCATCTGCAGGACACCAAAGCCTCATCTGCAGGACACCAAACCCTCATCTGCAGGACACCAAACCCTCATCTAAAGGACACCAAACCCTCATGTGCAGGACACCAAACCCCTCATGTGCAGGACACCAGACCCTCACCTGCAGGACACCAGACCCCTCATGTGCAGGACACCAGACCCTCATGTGCAGGACACCAGACCCTCATCTGCAGGACACCAGACCCTCATCTGCAGGACACCAAACCCCTCATCTGCAGGACACCAAAGCCTCATCTGCAGGACACCAAACCCTCATGTGCAGGACACCAGACCCTCATGTGCAGGACACCAAACCCTCATCTGCAGGACACCAGACCCCTCATCTCTTCATCAAGGAGGCAAAGAGAGAAGCATTGAGACTGAAAAGTTCAAGTGCAAGGCAATGAGGTCATTGAGGAACTTCCTTCTTTTAGGGAGTTCCCAAATTCTTCCTGAAAGGCAGAGCAGGCAGCAGAGCCACTCCAGGGAAATTGTGAAAGGCACTGAGTGTCCAGGGCCAGTATCTGAAACAGGGACACAGCTTCATACCCAAAGTGACCAAAAAGCACACGAGAGGCTTTTCAAGTCCCTTGTAGAATTCCACACCTGATGTTCAGTATAGGGATAAAGAGGATTTAACTCAGACCATTGACCCTCCCTCTTCTATCCATCCAACCTTCTCAATTACAAACACTTGTCCTAAAAGTCTCTGCTCTAAACACCATGATTCTTTCATACACTCCTGAAAAAGAAAGGGTTGTGGATTCTGTATGGCCAATCCCTTTCCAGGTGCAAACATTTCTAAATTTATTAACAGAATTACCAAAGTTTAGAGGAAAAGCCACTCAAGAAATTTCTCAATTCTGTGCTTTAACATTTTCCACTTTCCTGTGTACTAAAAGCTACCCAGAACTCATCCAAAGCACAAAAAAGCCCAGCCTAAAATGTTATGTTGTATGGATGATTATACCAAGCTCATAGCAGGAGATAAGAGTCTCAGACAGACTTTATCCAGGTTTCTGTGGGGCTGTGCCCAGGCTGTGCACAAGGTGAATCACCCAATTCCTGCTCTCTCCAAGTCAGAGATCTGCCCAAGCACAGACACACAGACATCTCCCTTTGTAGCAGATGAATGTTTTCCCCTCCCTGCATTTCAAACCTCCACTGCCTTCCAGGAGCACAAAGCTCAGATGTGGGACTTCACTTGGATGAGAGAACTCACGTGGCCTCCCCGAGAAACTCCCCAGGGCTTCCACTTTCTCATTTGCATTTAGTTCATTCAAGATCCATTTGATAAGCAAAAGGGCTAATGAGAAATGGTTTGTAAATAGCCAGATGTTTGCCAATTCCAGCAGGAAGGAGAAAACAGAACAGCACGGGAAGGGAAGCACTGCTAACTGGGAAGAGCTTTGATGAACACTTAATCAACATTTTGTTCACTGAAGTTACTTTTCAAATTGGTAAAGTTGGCATTTCTCATCAGCAGCTATGAAACAATTAGGAAAAAAAAAGTTTTCTGAATTAATGATTGAAATGTTCAGAATAGTTTTTGCTCAAATTAGGGATTTGAATTTTCATACCAAGCCAGCTGCCACTACTGCATGTGACACCTTCCCCTCCTTCCCAGAACAGTTTCCTTCTCCACTGCTCATGGATTGAGAGAAGGTATTTTAAACCCAATATCTGTATTTCCTCCACCTGTGAATGGTCAGATTTCACACATCACACTCATTTCCCATGGCACTGGCCATCACAGCCCCCTGCACAGCACAGTTGCACTCAGATGTTCCATGGGGTGTCCCACTGCTGGAGAACAGCATCTCAGTGGCCCCAGAGTTCCAGAGCCACAGCCTTGGGTGTGCCTCTACAGCCCCAGTGAGACTCCACCACTGCAGCCCAAATCCTCTGGCAGCATGCAAAAGAGAAAGGACATCATGAGCAAAGTCCTTGAGGACAGCAGGATGAGGTGCTGGAGCAGAGCAGGAAGGAGAAACCACTGGACAAACAGCAGGGGAGGGAAAGGAAGAGGAGTGAGACCACAGGAACTCCAATAACAACAGTGAGAGTCATTTAGAAACCACTGCTGGGAGCTGGGTGCAAGCACAGGCTTGGGCAGGGCTCCCAAAGCCAAGGCCATCCATTATTCAGTGTTTGAAATGTGGAGAATATGGAATAATGCCTCTGCTGGAAGGGGCTGCAAAGCACTCAGGTGATTGATGCACAGAGCAGAAATTCAATTCCTTTTCAGAATTTTTCTGGCAATCAGATGACAGCAGGGCAGTGCTGGATGCAGACTCCTGACACTGCTCAGTGGCATTAAAGCCCCTGACCCCAGGAGAGGGCACCCTGCACTCCCCAAATCCTTGTGGGGAGTACCTGGGGCTCTTCAGCCAGCAGTGAAACACACCCAGATCCAAAGAGGAATTCAGAGGGAGTAGCAAGTGCACAGCTATCCTACAAAACAACTGGAAAATAAACAGATAATCTCTCTTCATGGCTCATTCCAAGTTTACTCTCTGTAAAGTGGACACCAAAGCCAGGGACAGCAGAGTCACACCTGTTCAAGGTGTGAAGTTCCATCAAACCTCCAGCCATGGCTAAGACTGTTTCTCCTAAATCCTCTCCATCCAAATAAGAAAGAAATTAGCATTTTAAACAACCCCCCTCCAAAAAGACAACACAAAGCCCTCCTCAGTACAGTTTTAGTATTTTCCTGTCTGACTTGTCACCCCTCATCCTCTGGGGTTTTCTTCCTTGGGCTCTTAGAAATTATTTTTCAGAACTCTGTGACCTGAAAGAGCAAAACAACCTGATGCCTTAGTGATGATACTGGCAGTATCTCTCTTTTGGGGTCTTTAATGATAACACCAATTGTTCTGCTTTGCCACCCCAGCCATGCAGTGCAGGGCACTGTATAGGGAGCACTGGCAGGAGTTCCACTGAGTGGAGCACAGGGACAAATATTTACCTTAAACTGCAGCTGTAAACCACCAGATGTGCAGCTGCAGTTTGCAGGAATGACAAAGCTCACTATTTTTTACACTAATAGCAGAAAAAAGCTTCTGACACTGGAATCACTTTGATATAAAATATTTGGGGTGATTTGGGGTGTGCTCCATAAGTGCTTCTTTTCCAGGTTTGTGTTTTTAGTGACTGTTTTCATTTTGGCTACTCTGCTATTGCTTGTAAACCTCAGCATGCAACATTTCTGACCATGTTTTATTATTGCACCAAATATTATTCAAACTACAGGATGCATCCTGTAGAATTCCTTCAGATCTCCTCACTAAGTGTACAGGAAACAACACTGGATCACTCACATGATTTTTAAAAAAAAATCACCCTGCTCTATAGGCTGAGCTATTGACAGAACCCACCATGTGGAAAGGTCCTTGGAATGGTCCCTCCCCACTTTTGGCTCTCTGCTGTCACAGTTTATCTTACCAAGGTCAAGTATTATCAGCTGGGCTCCAGCCTGTGCATTTCCAACATCGTTTTCTGCAATGCACTGATAGAATCCTTCATCAGACTTCACCAGCCCCAAAACTTGCAGGTTATGTTCTTTCTGAGGAGCAAAGGGAGAAAACAACACTTAGAAATGGGCTGCAATTGCCAAAACAGTGGTGTCAGCAGGGCACGTTACCGTGGCAGGAGAAACTTCTGACAGCAACTGGGAAAAGTGTGTTTGGAGCTCCCAGATCTCACCTCCCTTGCCCTGAATCCTCATGTTCTAGTGGGTTCAAAAAGCTGCAGAAGCTCTCATTAATGGCTATAATTTTCTAGCATCACACAGCACTGGCAAATCCCAATGTTTCCCCAGCTGTTGTGGTGGTATTTTGGAGCCTGAGTGAAGCTCACAGCCCTACAAGCCAGGTACACCCCATTACACAGCCATTCATTTTTCAAATGCCTCAATAACACCTTTCACTGCACCTAAAATCTCCCTGTAGAAGCACCCCTGTGCCAAACTCACCATTCACAGCTCAGTTACATTTCTATTTCAGCTCCTGCTAGAAATTGGAATTTTTATGGGGCACAGACTGCAGCACACACAGCCAGTGGTCATGGGGAGCTCATACTTTCACAGTGCTTTTTGCCACCCTGTATGCCCAAGTCTCCTGGAAATTCCAAGCTATAAAGACATCAACTCTTACAACATAAGCAATGTACATTAAAGGAATTCAAGAAACCATTTCTCTTCCCGGTCCCAAACTGTGGGAATCCATAAAATCAGAGGGTTTTGGGAAAGCTGCAAAAGGCAGGGCTCAGAGACAGCTGAACTGTGATTAGAGCTGAGCAGTAGACATCAGACTGGTCAGCAGAAAAATTATATAAGTAGAAAAGTAAGGACAACTAGAACAATGGTCTGTGTATTAACACTTGTCTAGAATAACTCCCTAAGCTGCAGAAAAGTTTATCTAGTGAGATATGAGGAAGTTCTAAGCTTAATAATGGAGCTCTATGCATTGTGTTTTAAGGCTTACAAGCAGGTATTGTATTCAAAATAAGCAAGCATTGTTTAACCAAAGGTACCCGTGCTTATAGTGGTTGGATGGAACCACTGTCAATGTGCTTCTGCTTTGTGGGATTGGTCAAAAAACTTTTGATGTGAGTTGTAACATTAAGTTCTTGTTCTGCTGCCTGGAATGTGAGCTGCCAGCATCTTCCCATTGTCATAACCATGTAATGAGAGTGATGCTGGAAAATAAAACAGCTCAAAGCACGTTCCTAGCAGTCCCATCCTGTCTGTGATTTGTACAGAGACCCCAGCCAGTGATACCCAACATCAACAGGACAAAAGCAGGTTCTAGAGAAGAACCCAATCTCCATGACTGTGCAGAACTGACAGGCCAAAAACATGCCTGGGATGTGAGCTGCTGGCATCTTCCCATTATCATAACCATGTAATGAGAGTGATGCTGGAAAATAAAACAGCTCAAGGCACGTTCCTAGAAGTCCTGTCCCATTTGTGATTTGTACACAGCCCCCAGCCAGCGATACCCAACATCAACAGGACAAAAGCAGGTTCTAGAGAAGAACCCAATCTCCATGATTATGGAGAACTGGCAGGCCAAAAACATGCCTGGGATGTGAGGTTATAGCATCTCCCATTGTCATAACCATGTAATGAGGCTGATGCTGGAAAATCAAACAGCTCAAAGCACGTTCCTAGCAGTCCCATCCCATTTGTGATTTGTACACAGACCCCAGCCAGCGATACCCAACATCAACAGGGCAAAAGCAGGTTCTAGAGAAGAACCCAATCTCCATGAGTATGGAGAACTGCCAGGCCAAACACATGCAAGGTGGGCAGTGCACTCACCACGATTTTGAAGTAGTCACTGGGGATCACCACGTCCCCGTTCTTGACCCACTTGACGGTCGGCGTTGGCTTCCCGGTCACCTCGCACTCAAACACGATGTCCATGGACTCGTGGGCGTAGATGTTGGCAGGGCGCTTCAGGAACGTGGGGGCAACTTCAGGGGGGAAGGAACAAAGACAAGGAGATGGTGTTAGAGAGAGAAAGAGACCTGACAGTCCCACACACAGCCAGCTTGACACCAAGAGATGGGCTGGGCACTTGGGCATGAGCGGCAGCAAAGGCAGCAGGAATGTGCAGCTCAGCTTTGACAGACACCCACACAAGCTGGGAGCTCTTCCAGAACCACTTTTGGGCCAGTCTGCTCCATGGAAGGTGTCACTGCCCACAGCAGAGGGCTGGGAATGACAGGATCTCCAAGGTCCCCTCCAACCCAAACCATCCTGGCATCCTGTGGGTTCTGGAGGTTGGGGTTGAAGGTATTTGAGATGGCAGTTCATGTTTGGACTCAGGTGTTTATTATTTCTTATCAGTGAAACAGCCTCACAGCTATGAGTTTTGCAGCCTTCCATTAGCAAGGGATAAAATGGCCAACAATCTCTTGTTAGGACTAAACTATCCAATTAAGAACTGACACCTAGATTATTTTCCCTTTTAACCCAATAACTGATTGCTCAAAGCCTGCAATGTGGACTTTTCTGTCCAATTACAAAATACCACCTAAAACCACGGAGAAGAAGGTAAAGAAGAATAACTTGCCCCTGCCTTTAAACTTCTATCTTGCTTCATATTTATTTCTATATTCTAAAACCCCAAACTCTAAGTTTTCCACCCTGTGAGATTACACACTTCTAACCAACTACACACCCAGAATCCCAGTGCTATCAATCAATTTTTAAAGTCTTCTCCACAGCCTCAGGTCAAATGCAGTGCTCTCTTGAGGGTCTGTGCCTTAAAGCACAGAAAGTTTAAAGTTCTCAGCATCCAGGGTTCCAACAGGATCTAGCCAATTGGGAATGACCCCTTGAGACCACATGAAAGAAGAAATGGAACTGAGGTGTATAAACTGCAAAGTTAAACCTCAGGGAGTTCAAGTCAGTAGGAAAAAAAGGCTACAATTATATTAAAAAAGTACTTTTAAAAATGAATGGACACAAAACTGAGATGAAACTTTCCCAGGGCACCACAGCCTCATGTTCCTGTGAAGGAGCTGAGGTTATCAAACACAGAGTGCCGTACTGAGCCCAGGAGTTTCTCCTCTGGCCTCTGGAAGCCAAGGAAAGCTCAAGGATGTCCATGAGCAGCCAGGTGCCCCTGCACCACAGTGATGACATTTCATGGATGTACAGAAGGGGAGCTGTGTATTTATAACACAGCAGAGCAGAAGCTGAACATTAATTCTATGAAGAGCAGAAGTTCTTCACTTACAACATGCACCAAAGGTGTTACTCTGGGTCTTGGCTGCCTTCTATATGTCCTTAAGTCCCCAGAGTGAGATGAATTCCACCAAACACATTTAAAATCACACAAACTCTGAGACACAGATTTTTTGAGAACACCAGCCCCAAGTGCTTGGTGCACAGACACAGTTTCTTCCACAGGAGCCTCCATCTGCATCCAGGGCCTCTGCACTCCTCTGGCTCAGCAGCACCAAGCCCTGGAGGCACTCACTCCTGGAATATCCTCTTCAGAGAACACCCACCTGTTGATTTGTGTTTATTATGTTCCCAGCACAGGGCAATTCTCTTACTTGTGTTGGCAGCTCGGATTGCTGGAGTTCCAGGAAAGCCCAAAGCAGCCTTTTGCCCTTTAATATTTAGCAAAGAAAGTCAATATGGAAGGGCCACGGGGTTTAGACAAACAATTTACACATTTGGCCTCTCAATGGGGTTTATTTGGTGCTGTGGATAAGGACTCCTAGGTCATGTTTTACTCCTTCCTCTGAAATGATCCCAAAGGTTTGTAGGTGGATTTAATACTTTTAAATTAAAACAGTTGGAGGTGAGCAGCTCCCCCAACCCCCCTCATGTTTTGGATTATAAATGAATAAAGAGAACATTAATAAATGGAAATACTTTAGAGTAAGGAGGTGGTTTACCTCTCAGGCAAGGGTGCAAAGCTACACAAAGTGTACATTCACTGCTCTAACTCTCACACAGGAGCAAAAAGCTGGATGGGGCTGAGCCCTGCTGCCTGTGCATTCAGACACCCCTTTCCTACCAACTTCCCAGAAATTTACCAAACACACCATAAATTCCACCTTAAAAAGGTTCAGATATTTCTGTGCTTACTCTCTGATGGCTGCTACCACCACACACAACATTGACATTTGAAAACTCTCTTCTGAATTTATTTGCCACCAAATTGCTGTAATTTATTCTCTATGAAAATTATTTTTATTCCTCCCTGGTATTTATCCTCAGCACTGTTATTTATTACAAGCTGTGCTACTGCTCCCTCCCTTCCCCTACCCAGCCTTATTTTGGGTGCCTCAAGCAGTCACATTTGCTCTGCTGTGACAATTCCTCCCAACCCTCTGGATGTGCTCCAGCCTGAATCCATCTCCAGAGCCTGTGGAGTTTCAATCATTTACATGGAATTTTCTCTTGAGTTTCTGTGGTTGAAATGACCCCCAAGGTATTAGAAAGTCTTTTTCCCAGCCCTGTGACAGAAGAAGAAGTCAAGATTTGTAGTTCTGCTTCTCAGGGTTGTTTATTTTCTCTTATCTGTTCCATTCTTTCTCTGACCTGCTGAGATCTGTCCAGCAGGTTGGGTTGTGGCACAGTCCCTGCCCTTGGGGTGGTGTTAACTTTTTATACTAAGAACTACCTGTACTTTATTTACAATGATTTTCCAATCCCTATCACCTATGTTAGACACTCTGTCTTTACTCTCAACCAACCCAAAAGTGTCACCATGACAGCAGAAGATGGAGGACAAGAAGAAGGAGAAGAAGGACAGGACATGCCCAGATTCCTCCATCTTGCCTCTTGGACCCCCATTCTAAAACCCCAAAATTCTACTTTTTCACCCTGTGACAAATTCACCATCATTCTACTCCAACTCTTGTGGCTTGTAAATCTCACACAAAGTTGGGAATGGTTTCCATGGGCTAAAATCCAAGGCACAGGTGGTTTTGACTCTGTGCCAAGGTCTCTGAGCCCCCTGCCAGGGTCTGGAATCACCCAGGGCAGCCAGAGCAATGTCCTGGGTCCTGACAGAATTTCAGCTGTGTCTCAGCAGTGCCTTGAAAAATGGCACAAATACCATGGCAGCACTGCAGCGAATCCCTCACCCAGGGCATCACTCTGCCTCTGCCCTTCCCACATGCATCATCCCCTGCCAGCCTGGGCCAACCATTGCCTGCTCATGGTTAGCTTTTTTAACTCATGCCTCATTTTGTTCACCCTGCTGATCAATTCTGATGTTCTCACTCCCCTTCCATCTCAGGCTCTACTCACACGCACGATCGATTCCTGCACTGCTTGCAGAGTTGACAAAAGGGAATACAAGAATTGCAAAAGTTGTTTTTCCATGAATGTACAAATGCTTCCATTTCCAAAACATTCATTACAGGTGAGCTTGAATTCCTTAGCCACATATTAATCTTGTCAGAGGAACACAGAGACACAAGCCAGTATCAGTGACTGCCAAAAGCACTGATGTGCCAAAAACTTATGTGAAAAACTCCGCATGGAATCCCAGCCTGGTTTGGGGTGGACAGCTCCTTGAAGATCATTTCATCCCACCCCTGCCATGAACAGGGACACCTTTCATTGTCCCAGGCTGCTCCAAGCCCTGTCCAGCCTGGCCTTGGGCACTGCCAGGGATGCAGGGGCAGCCCCAGCTGCTGTGGGCACCCTGTGCCAGGGCCTGCCCACCCTGCCAGGGAAGAACTGAATGCCCAAACTGTACCACAGCAAAGTTCTCACTCTGTGTTCTCCACTAATGTTTAACTCTTCATTACTGTTGTAATGAAGACATTTGGAAAGAACTCAAATATCTTTGGCAACTGATATTGCTCCAGTTTGGGACATCATCCAGAAAGAGGCATTAATTTTGAATTGTAAGAGGCAGGATTTTCTTGACACAGAAGGGGAAGTTGAAGTAGAGACTCTCCTACCTACTCTCAACTACTTTTGATTTAGGAGATTAAGAATTTGAAACACCCTGTGTTTTCAAAGTGACTTTGCTTTTCTGGCTCATGGAGCAAATGCCAAGCTGTTCACAAAGGGATAATAACATGAGGAGTGCTCACTTTATCAATTACTTCCCAGTTAATGAATTAATAAATGCTTTTCAAACACACTCTTCTGGTTTAACCATGTCAGTGTTTAGCATTAACACAAGGCAAGTACAGATGTTTGTGGTAGAGAAGTTCAATTGATAACCAGTGAGCAAAGGAGCCAATTACCACAGAAAACCAGATTTGTAAGGGAAGATGCTGTGCTCTGTTGCCAAACACACAATTCAACTTCAAAGACAACTTGGCAGTTCAGCCCCCTCTTCGTGTCAGCACAGAACAACTCCTGAAAAGGCAAAATGCTTGAACAGAATTTCACACCCCCCAGGGAGCCCTGCCACCCTTCTGGGGATGGAAGAAAATATTTTGATCACAACAATGATCAAAAGATTAAGAAAAAACACCCAATCCAAACTACATCAGCAGTTGATTCAAACTTCTAAGCTACATCCCAATAAAGGTGAAATATTTTAAAAATAAGATGCTTTTTAAGCCAATAGCTCTAAAGGATGGGAAGAGCTGAGGAACTGCAGACATGCAGCAGGAATTGCACCCAAGGTGATGAGGAAACAGGAATGGATGCTGGACATGGATGCCATTCCACAAGTACAGGTGATCAGAAGGAAATGGAAATGAACTCCAGTGGCCTGCAGCTGTGCTGTACAGGAGGAGCACAGCAATGGTCTCCTCTGGACACACAGGCTGTAAAGATCACTTTAAAAGACCTGTTCTCTTTCTAAAAAGCATTAATAAATCAGCTGCTGGTCTATTGTATTTGCTGGGAACTGCCCCAACGAAGGCAGGAATGATGCATCTGACTCCATGTTCTCAGAAGGCTCATTTATGACTTTATTATACTATATTATATTAAAGAATTCTATACTACACTAAAGAATACACAAAGGATACTTACAGAAGGCTAAAAGGATAATAATGAAAACTCCTGACTCTTTCCAGAGTCCTGTCACAGCTTGGCCCTGGTTGGCCCAAGAGTGAGAACAACTCCCAGCAGAATGCAGTGAAACAATCACCTGTGGGTGAGCAATCTCCAAACACATTCCACATGAGCACAGCACAGGAGCAGCACATGAGATCAGAATTGTTTTCCTTTTCCCTGAGGCTTCTCAGCTTCCCAGGAGAAGAATCCTGGGTGAAGGGATTTTTCCAGAGAATGTCAATGCCACACTGGCCCAAGCACAGCAGCCAACAAAGCCAAAATAAAGAAATAAAGAATGGGACCAACCAGTGGCTCCAAACACTCCCAAGTCACAGAATCCATGACTGGTTTGGGTTGGAAGGGACCTCAAAGGCCACCCAGTGCCATCTCTGCCATGGGCAGGGACACTTCCACTGGACCATGGTGCTCCAAGCCCCATCCAACCCAGCTCTGGATGGCAGGGACAGGAACATTTCCAGCCAGGACTATTCCTGAAGCGGTGCTGCAACTCCAGTAACAGCCTGAGGCTGAATTTCAAACTGGAAATGTCCAGGACAACACTGAAGCACCATTCCTGCTTCCTCAGGCACCTCCAGGTGCCCTCAATCCCTAGAAATGAGGAGTGTGTGTTCTGAGGTCAGCCAGGGAAACCCCAGCTCCTGCCCTCCTCCCACGCTTTGTCCATGGAGAGCATCTCCAGGCACTCCTTACAAATCATCTGCTCATTCCAGAAGCTTCCCCCCAGCCCAAAGAGCACAAACACAAACTTAGCAGTGGCCACATTTTCCCAGTGTATCTCAAACCCTCCTGGCTCCAGCACTCCTGGCCACTTCCATTTATAACCCATTTCCCAGGGATGCTGGGGGCACAATCCCCAGCTTGTATTTCAGTTACAAATCTGGATTACCAGCAGTATTTAAAATTTTACCATAAAGCCCATTTCATATCAGCCTGTAATGGTCCACAGGGATTTTATTTCCTCCTCCAGGGATAACAACCTATTCCATTAGGATATGCTCCAAATCCTATTAGAATCATTATAAAGTTAAATGCAATTTTCACAACTGCAATTTAGTTTCTAAGAAGGATCAAACTGCAACATGACCATTACCCAGTTAATCCATCCCTTCTGTCCCTCCCCCAAAACACAGAAAAAATGTTTGAATTGATGTTTAAAAGCAGAGTTTTTTGATTATCATCTTCTAATTCCATGAGTTAGTTGTATACAAATTAGTTGATTTTCTTCAAATGTATCCTGAAAACAAAAAAGGATTTTACACTTTAAATGAAAATGGGGAGTCATTCTTCCTTAAAAAACAGCAGAAGTATATGGATAATACTTGGGAAAAAAAGAGATTTAAACACCAAAACTACGTTGTAGGCAAGACAAATTCTTCCCAATCCCTGAGCATGACTGTGATGTCCTTAAAACACACTTAATATGCAGCTACAAAATTTGCAAAGCAAACACAAGCTGAGAAAAAGGGTTCCTCTAGAGAAATACAGAAAAGTGTCAAATTAATGTACAAAAATCAGCATACCAAGACACAAAAAGGTTATAAAAATGTAAACTACTACTGCAATTTTTTTGCAGCAAAGCCAGAGTTGCAGTTGATGAACAGTTTTGGTGGCAGTGACAATCTCCAATGTACTAAATGGGGTTTTTTTTAATATATATTTTAGAAAATGAAAGCCAATGGCCCTAGGGAGAAGTGGTGCCTGTGGCATCCTGACTGGTGGGAATCTTTCCCTCTTCTTGCACAGCCAAAGCACAGGGGGACCTGGTTTGCCTGCTGCAATGACCTTGTTAAACCTCTGCTCAGCAGCTGGAATTACCCCAAATGAGCATTTGGTGGCCATGGGTTGTTCCTGTGGACTGTTCAGAGTTTACAGTTCCCTTGGAAATGCCAAACCCCAGCTCCATGGAGAGAGCTGCTTCCAGTGCTGGCAGAAGGGCAGGGCTGAATTAAAGCAGCTATTTTACATTTACAGTGAAAAGCTTTCATTCAGAAACTGCTAAATATGATCCATGCTTCAGAGACCAGCCCCTAAATAAACATTCCAGAGGCAGAAACTAAAATCCAATATTCAATGCTAGGACAACAACCAAGAAACCAGGTAAGCATGAATAGTACAGAACAAATATAAAGTATAATTATACTGATCAATTAGAGAGCAAAAAAACTCAAGCTGTAATTCAACATATGTGGGGGTTTTTTTAGGCAGAAATAATATATTGTAGATTTATGGAGTAGGAAGTAATAGCACTAAAGTTCACAGCAAAAGGCCTGAGAAACAAGGATTTTCTCACAAACTGGACATGAGTGCCAGTATCAGAGGGGGATGAAGAGCTGCCCACGGGGAGGCTGGCAGCAGCTCCTTCCACCCAGCACACCCCAACCCCCCCACATCTGAGGGAAAACATGAACTCTGATTTACAAGAGAGCAATGAAAATGATCAATGACCCAGAAAATTAGCTCCAAAAGAAAAATTGAAGAGCTGGAATCAGTTATTTGAGCAAAGGCAGGATTATGCAGCCATGGAACTGGACACCTCAAATAGGAGCTTAACAAAGAAATGCTCTGTGCTGCAGAAAGGAAATGAGTGTGTATATAGATATATTTTTGTATATCTCTGTACCATTCCTGTGCAGGAGGAATGACACAGGACTAACATCTCCATCCCTGGCCTGGCCTGGGATAACACTCCAAACAATCAGCTGCTCACTCTTGCATGGAGGGGTGGAAATGGGATTCCCTCCCCGCACGAGCTGCAGTAAAATCCAGCAGTCCCTGAACACAGCCTCGTGTGCAGCAGCCCCATCCCCAGCAAGGCTCCTGTGCAAGCTGTGGGCTCCAGCCTGGCACAGACATTTGGATTGCAGGCAGGCAGAGCTCTGGACATGGATCCACAGCTGGAATTGCCTGGGAAGCTCTCTGGCTGCACAGACATGCAGTGAGTCTGCAGCATCCTGTAGTGAGCAGGATTTTTCTGTCTGGCTTTTTCACTTTCTGACATCCAGGACCAGCAGATTTAGACAGTCCCATGATGATTTTTCTGCTCAGGTTCCTATTCCTTTCCTAACAATTCCTACTATTTCATTTGGTTTTTAAGATCCTGTGCTTTCCAAAAACCTGCATCTTCCAATTTCAATATTTCAGGGCCATGCCAAGCCCCAGGTCAAAGACCATGGCTGTGTTACAGGAACTGGCAGAGCTGCATTTCCCTGTGCAATCCATCGAACTCCAGTGTCATTTCACCACCTGGATGTTCCTTACATCACAAGGTGTTCCCAAAACTCTTCACCAGCACCATCTGTTTTCACAACCCCAATGAACTCAGGACACCCCAAATCCCCTTTTCCACACTGAGCAGTGCAGACTCAGCTCCACAGATCAAAACAACACCCTCTAATTTCCTATTAAACAATGAATTCATTCCCTTTTCCTGCAGGAGGGAATTCACTCTGACTCACAGCACCAGTGTTTGAGGCTCTTAGTGAGTGACACTGGCAGAAAGGCTCTGGGGAAGGAAGGGCAACAACATCCTGCAAAAGGTTCTCCAAAAGGTTCACAAAAGGTTTTGTGTGGCTTTTTCCACACAAAATACACATGGGTGGATTCAATCAGCTACCAACACTGTATTTTAATTTTTTGTCATTTTAACAGCTCCAGATATCAAATTAACTCACCCACATTTTCCCAAATCTCCCCTGAAAGGCTTCTAAAACCCTCATGTCACACTGACCAAATCTCCTTAGTCTGATTTTTTTCAGTCTGCTGATTTAGGTGCTAGGTTACACAGCACTCTTGGGAACTCAGGATTTCACACTTCAGCTCCTCAAGAAATGTGGAGTGAAGACCATCTGGTCCCAATGATTCCTCACTGTTCACTTCAGGGGTTTGCTCTGAAATAGATTTTACTAACACTGCAAGTTCAGGTACAGCCTCTCTATTTGAAAAGATAAAATACAGTTTAAGACAAAAGTCTCCAATCTTGCAGAGAACACAGACAGCAGGAATTCACTTTTCTGCTTCAGGCCATCTTCTCACCCCTTTCTCCTCACACTCCATCATGTGCTGACCCTGTGCTGTCCCTGGCAGATGTCCCAGCTCTGACAGGCTTGGAAAAAACTATCACAAGATTTGTCTGTTATTAGCAAATGACTGAAAGTTTTCTATTCATTTACTTGCAAATAAACGGGAGAATAATAATTCCTTTCCCTTGTCCTTAGGAGCTCTCTGGGGAGGTTTGGAGCTGGGTTTTTTTCCTCTTTCCAGGGTAACTTTTCACTGGTGTTGGATGCTCACTGTGAACACAAACACCACGTGCCCAGTATTTGTTTAACCTCTTGGGCTTTGCTTTGTGTTTTTAGTAACCTCCCTCAAACTACTTTATCCTTAGTTAACTTTATCCCACAGATCCCCCTCTACAAAACTAAGTGCTGGTGGTGGTGATGGATGTCACCACCCAGGAATGGCCATCAGTTTACAGCCCTAATGCCCTGATAAATTCTGGGTTTGAGCCTGGACTCTCCATGTTTTCCATGACAAGGCCATTACCTTTGCTGTGGGGTTGGGAGGTTTGGTGTTTGGACCCTCAGTGCCACCATGGTGCTGAGCTCCATCAGAACAGGGCAGTGAGGGAAGCTGGGGCTGGAGAACCTCTGTGCCCTTTGTGATGCCTTGGGAAGGCTGACCTAAAACAGGGACTGGGCAGAGCTAAAGAATAAAACAAGGATTTATTAGAAGGCCTCAACAGAGCCACCTTGGGCAGCACAAGAGCCCAGCCAGGGCTGCATCCAAGATGAACCAAAATGGTCACAAAAATGGACCACAAGTCATGGGGTCTCTCACTTTTGTAAGTTCTGCTCCATTTGCATATTGGAGTTAATTGTCAATTACAGCTCCAGCCTATGCAGTCCCATCCTTCTTGTTTCCTCTCTTTGGTCCATGTTGTTTGTGCCTTTGGGCCTGAGATTTGGATCCTTTGTCCTTGGTGCCCAGCTGGAGCAGGAATTGTTTTGTCTCCCTGCTCTGTGCACAGAGCTCACCATCCCATAATATGAAGCCCAGCCCCACCCACTAAAGCAGCACAGAATGTGAAAAATAGAAAAGCTAAACCTGAGGCATCAATACAAACACACCCAAACCCCTCCTTTGCCTGTATGGCCATGGAAGGGCTGCTCCTGGGGGACAAGCACAGCTGGGCCCCACAGAGGAGCAGCAGAAGGAATTCCTGTGTGCCAGGATGGTGGACACCAGGTGGGTGCTGCTCTGACCCACAGCACCCCATGGATCACGGCTGCAGGATGGAATC
Source organism: Molothrus aeneus (assembly GCF_037042795.1). Lineage (NCBI taxonomy): Eukaryota > Metazoa > Chordata > Aves > Passeriformes > Icteridae > Molothrus > Molothrus aeneus. Next base: position 2,825,160 of record NC_089658.1, on the reverse strand, counting down.
CCCACCCACTCTGAGCCCAGGGGAAGATGTGCCACAGCTCCCCCAGCTATTCCCTGCAGGGATGGAACACTGACCTTTGTCCAAGACCACTGAAAAGCTGCTTCCATTACACTTCTCAGTGGCATTCAGCAACAGGAATTGCTAAATATGATCAGGAAGCAATGGGCATAAAAATGAAATCACAAGTTCCACCTGACTGTGAGGAAGAGCTGCTTTCCAGGAGGGTGTGGAGTCTCCCATGTTTGGGGGATCCCAAACCCACCTGGATGACCCTGAATGGACTGCATGGTCTCCAGAGGTCCCTTCCAATCCCAACTGCTCTGTGAGTCTGCCTCAAGAGGATTTGGCCCCAGCAGTGAGTGTCTGTCCTGCACCAACATCAAACAGATTAACCAACACCTGGCTCAACTAAATAACAAAAGCAGGTCTGTGTCACTCTAAAAACAGGGGGAGAAAAACACAAAAGGACTACAAAACCACAAATCAAACAATAAACATGCCAAATAAAAAACACACTACTACAGCTCTGTTTTGCCCACAACAGGGGAACACACAAGTGAAAACTCAAACCACCTGTACACTGAAGTTGTACCAATTTACAGATTCCTGTTTCTTTTTATGGGAGAGATTTGGCCTCAAAACCTTTTGCACTTGTCACCTCCCCTCCAGTGCTCCCAGTAAGACTCCTCCATGTCCAAAGACACCAAAGCTTTATTTCCTTCTTGTTCAGACTGAGCCCACCCTCTGTGGGAGGACATCTCCCAAAACCTGCACAGGGGAGGCATGGGCTGGGATTAACCTGCTGCTCTAGGGGTGAACTCCCCAGTGAAGGAGAAACTCAGACAAAGAACAGATGACAGAAGAGATTTCTAGATGGAAATGAGTTCACCAGATGACATGGAAAAGCTTATCCACTGTAATGAACTAGAGCAGAGCTCACTCCATGCTTATCCGAGGGTATTACTGATTATCATTCGGAGTGAGCCTTCCACGCAACTTCTCGGGTGATTTTTAGAAGTAAAAACCTTAATCTGGCCATCAATAATGTAAAACTGTTACATTCATTATTTCTCTGTTTTACTAAGCTCTCCTTCCTCAGCCCTTCTAGGAGAAATCTCTCCTGTTTGACCCTGAATCTACTCCAAGTACCATGGAAACATCTGAATAACAAGAACGCTCATCAAAATTTCAACTTCTTACAGCACTGCCAAAGGCAATGAAATTTTTATTGAATTCCAGAGCCCTCATTTTCCACACAAAGCTGAGCTGGGGAAGAGGCCTCAGACAGCCCTGAGCACAACAAGGCCCAGAGCCTTTGGGGCCTTGTTTCCCATTTCCAGCTATTTCCAGGCAAAACCCTCAATCCCAGTTGCCAGCACGCTGCCTCTGGTGTCTGTTTAGATCCCTCCTGCCCCCTCCACACAAATCCCCAGCAGGAATCCTCCATCCACCCTGGCACTGCTTGGTGGGAGGATGTGCAGCACTGCTGCCATCACTGGGAACATTACAGTGTTCCTTCAGGATTTAGGGATGTTTATTCTGGATATAAAGGGTGGATATAGGGCTGAGTCCTCCCTCCACCCAGAATGACACCCAACACCTCAGCAAGAAGTGCTTTATAACTGGAATGTGGAATATGGCACATTTCCCACTTGTATTTTCTTCCTTGGGTCTTTCAAAAACTCAAATCTTAAAAGTTTACAATTATTCCAATAATTTTGATACGTGAAGATTAAAAAACAACAACAATAATAATAATAACAACAAAGTGGCTCTCCCTGGATGTGACAGCACCCTGGATCCCCAGGTGCCTTCCCCAGCCCTGCCCCTCTGATGGCACTGGGTGGACATTTATGGAGCAAATCCCATATTTGAGAGGTGACTGTGGCCCCTCAGCCCCTTCTCCAGGGCAGTCACAGCTCTGAAGGGACAGATTATGGGATGCATATTCTGAAAAATCAATGCTGAAGTGTCTCACACTGGGCACTAAAACAGCTGGATACATTTCCTCTTAATTTTTCTGTGTCCCAGTCAATTTTTTAAATGGATTCAATGCCACTTCATTTCAGCAGAGAGCAAAAATACATTCATTAGTGGTTATGAATGATTTAGGTGCCATGGAGCTGAATACCAAAACAGGAATAAATATGGATTTGAACCGAGCAGTATAAATAAATCATGGGACTATCCCCTGAATAAGGAAAAATAGCAAATATTGAATATTTTCTCAATAAAGTAGCACTGTGAAGTTTGTGCAGTGCACAAGGCAGTGAGATCCTGGGGAGAAACAGCAGGAGAACACGTATTTAAGAATTTCCTAACTCCATCCCACAAGAAGGGGAAAGAGGACGTGACAAATTAAAGGCAGCAAGCCTTGACATCCCATATCTTTGAATATTTCCCAGTGCAGCCCTCCCAGTGAGGGGGTTCATTTGTGTGTTACAGACTGAGGAGCTCCAAAGGCCAGCAAGGACACACATTTTAAGATTATTTCAAATATGAAGCTGTTTGTTCACTGAATACAGATTGCCTCTGATCATTTGGGGAAAAGACAAACTAGGGCTGGGAACAGTAAAAATAATTTATGGGATCAACTAAGCCCCTCTCATGTTCACCAATAGCTGCTGCTGGATCCAGGCACATCCTGGCACTACAAAAAATAGCTTTTTTCAGATCAAGTTCAAAAGAAAATACAGAGTTACTGCTTTTCCATGTTTTTTGTCTTGTAATGACACAAATTCTTCAGGCTGGCTTTCCACATCAATTCTGATTCCTTTCCAGCTCAGTGAATGCAGGCCCATCTTCACATCAAAGTCCCTTCTAATTTACAAATCCCAAAAATAACCTTAATTACAACTCACTTCAATAACAGCTTGTGTGTAAGGAGCCAGCAAACAAGACTCTGCAGCCTGAAAAGAAACAACTCCAAGGGCTCAATAAAGGCCCAGATAAACATGACTGGCATAGTGGGGGAGTAAGGGGGGACTGGCTCAGCCTTTCCCATGAAAGCTTGGAGAAGAAAAACTAAATAAATTTAACAGATTGGCACAAAATAAAGAAAAAAGGTGCTGTTCTTCTCAGAGGCATGGCATGAGGGGGATACAAGATGTTGACATGGAGTGAGAGAGGAAAATGGAATAATAGAAATCTATGGGGGATTGATAAATAATGGAGAAACCACAGAGGAAACCCCAATCTGCCTGGAGAACAGGACATGACCCAGGGGAAATAAGAACTGTTCTGACCCTTTCCTTAAATCCCCTCAGCCATCTGCCTCTGGACACTGGCACAAGATGGAATCCTGCAGCAATCCCTGCCTGGGGCCAGAGCTGTCACCATCCAACAGGAGCTCCTGGGGGGCTCTACCAAAAGAGATTCTCATTTCCCTTTGACTTTTTTTTATCTTCAGATATGTAAAAACATTTTCTTGTTTGGGGTGGGTTTATCCTTTGCTCTAAGCCATAAAAACTCCTTCTAACTAACACACCCTTTGCCTCCTTGGTTAGCCAGTGAGACTGGCTCAGCAATTCTTTACTTCTATATCAAAACTTGCTTCCATCTCTATTCCTCCTTTATATTCTACATTCAAAAATCTTTCTGCTAAACAGATATATCTGTGAGACTTTCTTATATCTGTCAAACTTTCATCCTTCCCAACACAAATGGATTCTAACCACTGAGGTACAGAAAGATACAAAATAAACTTGGAGCAATCTGTGTAAACTGTGCCATTCACTGCACAAAAATATTCTAATTGATCATTCAGCTTTCCACAATTACTGAAGGTGGAATCTGAGGCTGTTTCTTGTCACACAGGTACAAATTTGCCTTTACATTCTCTTATGTTGAAACCTGGCCCAGCACACGAGGCCAGTGAGAGCAACAGGAACTCAGGAAAGCACAGACCCCAGTAATGTTTTTTTCTTAAATAAAATCCAGTAATTTGGGTAAAGGTAAAGAAATTGAAACAGGTATTATGGATCAGGTGCACACCTCAAATCCAAGGAAGTTTTTCATATTTAAAGTTTGTGATATTCTAGAAAAGAATTTTTCCCTCAAAGAGAGACTGCAGAGCATTCACACACTTTAACCACAAACTAGTAACAGTGAATAGATTAGGAAGTTCTAAGAGTCTTCAGATTTCACATTAGTAAATTAAAGTGACCACTTTAACAGGAGCCTCCTTATAAAAACACTGGTCAATAATTCTAAAATACTATCTTAGAAAAGTATTTTTGGCAAGGTGGTACAACAATGGATCCCTACAAGTGAAAGATGTTTTTCCAAATGACATTTTACCCATCTGAGCTGTTCCAGGCAAACCAAAGAATCCTTTAGGTTGGAAACAACCCCCAAGATTGAGTCCCGCCATCACCCCAGCACTGTCAGATCCATCACTAACCACAGCCCCAAGTGCCACATCCACGATTCAAATATCCCCTTTAATCCCTAAGATTTTCCTGCACTTCAAAGAATTTTCTCTTTTCCTTGGAAAACAACAATTACAATTCCATGTGAAACTAAAGAAGCCAAGTTCCAGTTTTCCAACAGAACCAGCTTAACATTTGGACCCACAATCCTTTCCCCAAGTCCTCCAAGTCCTGAAGGAACATTACTGTGGTTGATGTGATGATGCAGAGCTCTGCTAACAGCACCAGCAGCCCATGGAAACCTTTTGGAGGCTCCATAAAAGCTTTTTCCATGTGCTCCAGCACTTGTTTACACCCAGGGGAATTTTCCATGAGTTCCCAGGTTCATTGTGGAAACCCTCACTTCTCCTGTGTGTCTGCCTGGACCAGCCCAGCTGCACTCTGAGCAGCAGGGAGATCAGCAGCTCTGCAATCACCCCTCTAAGGGTTAATCACACTAAGCAGGGAGATCAGCAGCTCTGCAATCACTGCTCTAATGGTTAATCACACTAATGATCGTTTAAGCAAATTAGCAGAGCAAGAAGCATGCACTGTGCAGATGAGTGTGTGACTGGGAGCAAAAGCACAGCCAGTGCCAAGGACAGAGCCAAAGCTGCTCCAGCCCAGAAATCTGAGCTTGTGGAACTGAGCCTCCTCCCCAGCCCCACAAAGCCTCCAGTGGTTCTTTCCTTCCCATGCAAATTCCCAGAGAGCAAAGCAAAGTTTCAGCCAATTACTTAAAGCACAATGATTTGAGTCTTATGGTTTCTTCTGAAGCCAAGAGAACATACCAGGATGGTGGTAATGAACTCTTATTTTTCTGGAAGCACCTTCCTAAAATACAGTTTCTTCTCTATGTGGCATCTTAGGATGTGCTACAGGAAACAGGCAAAATATAAACACTATAAATCAGAGCTACGTTAGTGCTGACATTGTCAGTAAACAAAGTTATTAATTATACATGTACTGAGAAAGCTGAAAAAAATTATTTGCCCAAAGGGAAAAGGAAAGGCAAAATTATATTTTAAAGATTCTCCAAAGCATGGCACACAGCTTATAGTAAATCATTAGAATTTAGTGAAATGTTTGTTCTGCAGCCCTGACTCAGCTCTGAGCTGTGAGCTGCTATAAACTCACCTCAAAAGAGACTTTCAGTACAGCAGAGTGACATATTTGAAGTCCTACTTCAGCTTCTTTGGTTCCTCCCTGTGCACAAAGCCTGCCTGAGCTCCCTGGCCAGCAGCAGCTCCATCCCTGCCAGAGCCATGGGCTGGTGGGGAAGGGACCAGTTCCAAGCCCTCAGAGCCCTGCCCAGCCTGGCCTTGGGCACTGCCAGGGATGCAGGGGCAGCCCCAGCTCCCCTGGGCACCCTGTGCCAGGGCCACAATTCCTCACTCACCCAGTGGCACACACACCAAATCCATGGCTCTCCAGAGGATGGGATCACCAGGGCAGGCTGTGATGCTTTGCACAAGCCCAGGCAGATGTTCTGTTGCTCTTTTCTTGCTCACCTCATTTCCCTTTGTGCCTTCCTGCAGTTTCCAGCAGGAGCTGCTCCATGACCCTGCTGGGCACTGAGGTGGCACTGACTGCCCTGTGCCTCCCAGGGTCCTTCATTAACATTATTCCATCAGGATAAACAAATATTAATTTGAGGTTGGAGCTCCAAAACGCTACAGAGCTCCCTGAGTTACAGAACACAAAGCAGAATTATTTCCAATGCTGCCAAAATTGTTGCACCTCCTTCAAGTCCCATTCCACTCTGCCACCTTGCTATGGAACAAATGCATTGTCCTGCTCCTTGGGCTCACTGTCCAGCTCCTGACAGACAAACAGCACTTTTATGGGAAGCTTTGGCAACTTGCAGGCAATGCCAAGAGAAATCCTGAGTAATCCTACATTCTGTGCATTAACCTGTCAGTAATGGGGGGGTTCCAGGGGGCCTTTCAAGTGTTGTAACTCAGGAGGAGCACAAACCCCCTTTTATTCAAATTGTGTTCACAGGACCAAGTGCTTTACTGAAGGCAAAAGCATCTGATGTGAGAGACACACAGCCTGGGGAGTGGCACTGCCAGAGCATGGGGTGCTTTGAGGTACCACAGTACAGCAATTTACATCCTCACCTGCAAAGGGCTTTGTTCCATGTTATACTGGGACTACACTTAAGCTCCTAAGGATGTGAAAATAGAGATCACAGATCCAACTTCTGAGTCAGCACTTGAACACAAACAAGACCAGCAGAGCTGTCAGAATTTGGCACTGGTTAGAAAAATATTCAATATAAAAATAATGTTCTGCCCTTCATTAACCATTAACCAGCCCACTTTGAACCTGGTTTCCTTCTGTGAGCATCTTAGATCCTGTTCCCATTTCCCTCCAGTCCTGCCCCCAGCCCCTCTGTGCAGAGGGCACCTTGAGGAGCACAAAACACCTTTATTAGGCAGCTCACACCTGCCCCCAAGGCTTCCCATCTCCTCCAGAACTCTGCCAGTGTTGAAGCTCCCCTGGCATCATAACCAAACCCTGTTTACTCCAGGAACCCAAACTCAGCCGTGGTTTTCCTCTAATTCATTCTCCTCACGAAGACAAACTAATTAACTGCAAGACTATGTAGGGAATCAGCCACCACAGATAAGAGCCCTCCTCCTTCCCACAAATTACTGGATTGTTTCATCTCTGCAACTTTGGGAGAAACTTCCCTGCCAAGGACTAGAGCTTGGATAATGAGACATCCAGTAATGGCAATAATCTGGCTCCCATTAGAGAAATCAATTATCTGCTGGATGAGAGTCAGCTTAACCATCATAAAAATTTAACTTGAAAGAAAGTATATGTTCACTTTATGGTATGGACTCCCTCTCAAGACTGATTGATGTGTGGTGTTCCTCAGCATTTCAACTTTAACATCACCCTCAGTTTTCATCACGAAATTTGGTGGTGTGAAAACAGTGCAAAAGTTTCTGCTGAAATGGAAAAAAAAATTTAAATCCCATAAATTCAAAAATTAAACTTGGAGCTTGGTTCACCCAATTAAAATGGAAGGATGACCCTGATGAACAGAGAAAAGTACTCACCATTTAGGGCACAACTCCTATAAAAAGAGTCTCACTTGGAGGCAAAAGGCATTTTAATGAGCTGCTTAGTTCACACATTCACATTTCTTGGAAGTCTCTGGCATGTGCAACTTAAAAATTACTACTGAATCTTTCAGCTTTTAGTTTGCAATTGAAATTCTGTCATCTCCTTTTGATGGGGAGTAAAAGCAGTATTAAACCCCTATAGCTTATCTCTAGTACATACATTTACTGTGTCCTTGAATCCTTGAAAGCATCCAAGAGCACTTGGGACCATGAGCCAGCTGGGCTTACCTTTCCTACAGCACTGTATGAAAAACACACTGCAAAAAGAGTAAATCCTGGGCTGGGCAAAGCCTGTTCCAAACTAAAAACCACATTTTTATTTTAGAGACCAAAAGGAAAAAAAACCCCATCCCTAAATATAAACCCTGGGCAAAACCCTACATTTTGTAACTGCCTGTCTAGGCCAAAGGCAAAGCCTCAGCTTTCTGTTTTAAAAGCCATTTTGGGGGAAAAGGATTTCTGTCCCTAAAGCAGCAGCTGGTTCCAATCCCTGTTAATATGATCCTCATTTATTAGAAACTCTGCCTGAAAGAGAAAGCTGCCTTTACAATTCCCTCAGTTCAATATCAGTTTCGACATTGTAGATATTTAAGACACTGCTGCTTAATTTAGTAACATTTTCATTATCCCCAAGGATTCCTCAAGAACATTTACAAGGAAAACCATTTGTGTGAATTCTAAGGGTTACTGATCATTTGGTTTTGTCTTTCTTAATGGGTTTTTTATAAATATATATATATATATATATATCTCACAAAGAGGTTTTTTTTTTTAATTCCACATGTATCTCATCTCCCTGGCATGTGCAGTTCTGGATGTTACCTCCCAAATCCCCACACCATTCCACCATGAACACCCATCCCAAAGGATCTCATCCATGTCCTCATTCACTCCTGCCCATCTGGGGGCCGTTCTGTAACTTTTTCAGCACCACAAAAATCCATTTGAAAGCTCTGCAGCACCTCTGTAACACAAGACAACTTTTCCAGATATAATCACACTTGGAGCAATCTTTGTAAACTGTGCCATAACTGCACAAAAATCTTCTAATTAATCTTTCACCTTTCCAGAATTACTGAAGGTGGAATCTGGGGCTGTTTCTTCCCACACTGCACAGGTACAAATTTGCCTTTACAAATACAGGGAATTTGCCTTTACAATTACAGAGAATTCCAGATGTTTCATGTACAAGAACCTCACGATTAAATATTATCAGATCTTTGGAAAAGAGACTTTGGAAGAGGAAAAGCCTCCCTTGCAGCAGGATTATCTGGGGGCTGCACACTCCATGGTGCTGGGGATGATCCACATTTACTGCAGTTAATAATGAACCAGAAGAATCATAAAGAGGGGCTGCACATCATCCCTGGGATGATCCTGGGACCATCCCAGCCTCCTCCTGGCCACAGGGACCCACCCACTGACCAAGGCACACCCAGCAGCTGCTCCTGCCCAGCCTGAGCCCAGGAAAGGCTGGAAATCCTCCCCAGCAGCCCTGAGCTGCCAAGTGCCCCCTGCCTGGGGGAGATCATGGCCTGGGAGGGCTCAGATCATGGCCAAGCACAGATCATGGCCTGCAGGGCTCCCCTGAGCTGCTCCTACAACACATTTGACATTTCCCTGCTCTCTGACACCCCCACAGAATGTTAAACATCTGCACTGCTACCAGAGAATGCTCCCTGAAATTCCAGCAAAGCTCACTGGTGACTTTTGGAAATGCTGCTAAAGAAAACAAACGTTGGTGCCCCCATTGAGGACCAAGGCAAGCTCTCTTCCACGTGTCAAGGGCTGGACAAATGTTCCTCCTGCTCTTAGAAAAACATCAAGACAGACCAAGAAACCTGAAAACTTACAACAGTCCAGCTACAGAACAAGATTTGGACACTGAGCAGGAAAAGCAGAGGCAGTTGAGCCCAAGCCTGTGGAACAGAAATCAGGACACAGTGTTGAACACAGGAGTGGGACCTCTGCATGATGCAAAGAACATCTTGGGGAAATTTACCTTTAGTATTAAAAATTACACCTCTGCTGAAGATGGGCTTTTCTGGTGTCCAGGTACAATGTGAACAAGTGATGTAGCCTTAAAATGACACTCCCCTGTCCTTCCTCTCCCATGTCCCTGAAGATCTGTGTATAACTTTTCCACCAGCAAGCCTTGCCTTGAATACAAATGTGAGAGGCAAAAATTCCCAGTTAGCTGAATTCACAAGTGAACTCCCTTCACATTAAACTACACCAAGGAGCAAGAATGAGGACTTTCAGAAAGCCTTTTCAGACCAACAGTGAAGTGCAGTGGTAGAGACCCAAATTCCAGGGAGTTCAGCTCCTCCACCATCCACACCAGACTCCTGGACTCTCTGCCCTTGTTTGCATCACCACAGAAAAAAGGTCTCTAATTACTCATTACATTTTCAGGGCAAGAAATAACTCCTATGAAGCCAAGGTGTTGTTTTCCTTCCAAGAGCTTCTTCAAGCAGCACATTCTGAGACCCCCAAAAAGGACAATATTTTGTCCCCCACGTGAGCCTTTGCCAAGTTCAGGTTCATGCAGCATCTCCTGAATCTCTAATTGAGGAGCAGCCCATTATCAAATACAGACTGAGCTTAATTAGAGAGGGAAATCGATGAAGTTCATCTCGAAGGTATGAGAGAGGTCTGAGCAATTTTCAGTGATGGTTCAAATTTCTTCCCTGGAATTGTTTTCAATAATAATGAAAGCTTAATGCAAAAATAACAGTTAACCAGACATATTACTCTGCTGCTGCAGGATTTAATGTGCTTTGCAAACAGCTACAATTTCTGGGGCAGGATGGCATCAGCTTTTATCAAAGCAGCTGCCCCAGAGAACCCTGGAAAACAAGCCCAGGGTTCTTCACATTCAGGCTCTTCCTTCTGCAGCTGTCCTGGTTCTGTTTTAAAGAAAGTCTTGACTTGCCTCACACATCCTGGCACATTCTCATTTTATTTTAATAACAAGTCATATGTTAATAGATGCATAATCACAACTAGTTTTTTAAGCCAAAATCTCCAATTAAAACTTTAAAATAATTACATGCCATGAGTAATCCGAGTACTAGAGACCCCAGCAAGAGCAAAGGCAGCAGGGAAACCAAGGTGAGGCAATCCTGCCAACCCCCCCAGAACACAGCAATCACTGTTCTTGACACTGCAGGACCAACACTCAAAAATACCCCATTTTCTGCTGGAATGAGGCTTTGCCATTGCTGTGAGCCTTGTCAGCTCTACTGAAAATATTTCCAGCACTTCCTTCTAAAGCACAAAGTGGACAATTCCATCAAAACATTTCTGCATTTGGTTTTTTCCACACAATTTGCTCTGGCAGCATGAACAAGGTCGTGAGCAGCCAGTTGCCACATGCAATCTCTGATTTATCATTACAGATACCCCAAAAGAAGCTTCTTTTTTATTTTTAAATTTAGTTACATTCACACAGTCAGACATTTCATGTATAATACTTAAGATGCACTATCAGACACTGAATGCTGTCCTAGACAACTCAGAAGATGATTTTCTGCTATTCCAAAAACTCACTGAAAGGCAACAACAAGCAACAGCAAAGAGCAACTCTCACTCTTCTCCCACAAACACAGGGACTTATTTATTTTAGAGGCTTCAGACCTGCCATGTCAATTTTACAGGAGAATGAAAATGGATTATTTTTTTTGGTTGATGATTTTTCTGGTTCATTATTAACTGCAGTAAATATTTCAACAGGGAGAGCAAGTCCCCCCAAGCACCAAGGCAGGCCACAGGAAGGCCCTGTGGTGACCTCACTCAGCCCCAGCCCCTGCACAAAGCCCCAGGGTGCTGGGCACAGCCATAAATTTGAAATATTGCCCAGATGAAGGCTGAACTTGTGACCTCCCCAGTATTTAACTGCCACTCTGGCTCTCCCAGGCTGAGCACATGAAATACAGTAATAACTACCTGTTTGCCCAGCTCTGCTGTCATCACTTCCCAACCTTATCTGAGGGAAATGCTCCAGATTCTTTCATGCCTGGGGAGAGCAAAACAAATTTTTCCAGTGCTCTCAATTCATTACAGGTGTTGTAAATAACCTGGTAGCAGCACCCACAGTGAGGGGACAGCACTGCCACCACAGCCAAGAGAGAGGTGACTTTTCAGGCTCCAAATTCTTGCCTCCACCATGGGAAGTGTCCTGCCCTTGCTTGGCCTGGGCTGTGGGGACCTGTTGGATTAAGCCCTTTTCTGACCCAGAGATGGGGCAGCTGAGAGGTGTTTTATAAACTTTTATTCCATTTTCAGTCTCATGAGAAGGGTGGGACAATAGAGATGTCATAATTCACACCACCACAATCAGAAGCCAACTATTTCCTAATTACATTATAAGTGTTTCTGGGCCTATCAGCTTTTGTCACACCATGCTGGAAATGCTTTAGAGCCAATAATCTAAAATGCATCTTTCATCTTTCTATTTCTCCAAAGTATCTGGTTTTACCTGCAAGGCCATCCTTTGAAACTTGTTTCTGGTTCCATTTCTCTCTCAACAATGTCTGTCCTATTCCATGGCATTTCTCAGTCAGCATTTCTTCTCTCAGGGTTTGCATACAGATATGTGAGACTTCTGTCAGGCTGTGAGAATTCTCTCTCTACAAATCCATTTCCCACAGTGCTCCCTGCATTTGCACCCCAGGAAAACTGAGGAGGTCCCTTTGCCCATTCTGTGACGCTCTGGGTACAAAGGTGCCCACGTTTTGTCCATTCAGTGTTTGGCCCTACCCCAGGTGTGGGCAGGGTTATGTCCAGCTTTAGGGGCTGGGATTATGGGACTGTCTCAGCCACAGCTTTCCCTGGGACATTCCCTGTTCTCTCCCACATGGAATCACTTCTCAGATGCACCAGGCAAGGGTTCAGTGTGTGACCAGTGGGTCCATGACATCTCCAGTTTGCAGGTACACAGAATCCCTGAATGGTTTGGGTTAGGAGGCCCCTGACAGGTCACCACATCCACCCCCTGCCATGGCAGGGTCACCTTCCACCAGCCCAGGTTGTGCCAAGCCCCATCCAACCTGGCCTGGAACACTTTCAGGAACAGGGCAGCCAAAATGCCCTTCCAAAGGTAAGGAAATTTCTTGACTCTACCTCCCAGATACACAATGCAAATAAAGAGACTGAGGACAGAAATTTGTGTAGAATTCTTCTGGACTCTTCAGTACCTTTCCAGTCAAGTTAAAGGCCATTTTCCTGCTTCAGTCCTTCTGGGATGTATGTAGGGGAACAAAACCCAATCATTTTTAAACCCAGCATGAGGGCAATAGAAGGCTCCTCTAGCACCTCATATTTATGACACAGGGGTTCAACTGTTCTCAGGTATGTGAAACTGGTATATCCTAAAGTGTCACCAGAAGGATCTGAGGAAGTGCACTGAAGGTACCACTTCTCCCAATTGAAAATGTGCCAGAAGTAACAGAAAACACCCCAGGAACTCCCAAGACTGGTGGGTGTACAATGCCATATAAACTGGAATAAGCTTTCCCCAAGCACTCCCTAGCACCCTACACAAACCCAGGGTAAAACTCAGGTATTTTCCTGCCATTTTCCAGCACAGCCCCAGTGTGACACACCTGAGGGCACCCTCCCACCTGGGATGGTCAGGAATTTCATCCCCACTGCCATGGAAGGAGAATTCCAATGGCCAGCACCATGCCAGAGACGCTCATTTGCTGGCAGGGTTTTGTACCCTTCTCAGAGGACACAGAAAAGCTGATCAGGGAGCAAAGGGACCTTTAGAGCATTCCTGAGTCCATGCAAAGTCAAAGTTACAAGTGGATAAAGCAGGTTGTTTCTTGCTGTTATCTTATTGCAGGGCTTCCATGCTGTTGTCTCCTATCACACAAGTTCCAAACCTTCTTGGTGTTTCTCATGGGCAGCTCCTCTGAGCACTGACTCTTCCTTCTCCACAAAGCAGCCACTGATTCCAGTTCCCTTCTCAACCAGCCACAGCTCTTTAATAGCCCTCTCTTCTCACTGCTTACAGCTGTGGCCTGGTAAAGTCAGGCCTGCTCCTAATCCTTGCTAATTGGCCCAGCTGCAACTCCTTAGGGGTCACATTACTTTCTACACTATCTTCATTTTCTTCTATTCTGTCCCCCTACAGTTTCTGCCTGCAAATTTCAGTCAGCCCCTAGCTGGCACTGCCAGGAAAGCTCAGTCAAGAGGCAGCCACAGGAACACCTCTCCAGTTCCACTGCCCTAACACTGCCAAGCAACAGCATCACCCCCTTGGCACAGAATTCCATGTCTAAACTGCCATGGAGAAATGTTATTAGAGGAAAAATGATTGGCTGCCTGAGCACAACTCCCAGTGCAGAGTGAAACCTCTTACAAAAAACAAGGGCTTCAAGGAGAGCTGTAGAAAAATACAGTACCCAAAAATGAATTCTTTGTTTGAAATGCTGCCAGACTCATTTCCAAGAATGGCAGAAAGAACTTAAATTAAGCAAAATCATGATGTTATTAGGTGGGGAGAGATGACAATTTCTTTGGTCTAGAAGGAAATGATCCAGGGATCAGGTAACAGTTATTCAAGCTATTCAACCCTGCACCAAAGTACAGTAATGCAGAAATACAATTACTCCCTACAGTGACCTCCCAAGGAAAGTAGAATTAAGATTAGAACTAAGAAGTAAAATCAGAAATGTCATATCTGAAATGCAGTCTGTAGAATCTTTAATATATTTTAATACTCAAGCATAAAGGATTTTCTTTCCAGTGCCAGGTGTAACAAAACATCAGCATGGAAGGTCTGGCAGAACTTTCTAAATCTTCACAACCAAATGAAGAAATCCTTGACAATGGTTCAGATAAGGAGCAAAAAAATTGTCCCAGTTCACTTTCATCCCAGGTGACCTGGCTGGATGTGCTGCACTAAGGCTCCTCTCAGCTTTATCTACAACCTGCTTAATTGCATCATATAATTAATGTTATTAATTGCTGTCACTGCCCATAAAACACAAAGCCAATTCTGTAAAATAGAGAGGCTGGAACTGAATTAAACACAGCACACATGAGCTGTTTGAAGCCATAGTAAAGTGTTCTGAAGCCTGAAGTTTGGAGGTATTTCCCAAGCCAGAGCACCAAATCTTTGGCCAAAAGAATAAAGATACAAGGTAAGAAAAATGTGAGGTTTTTCATCTGTGACCAGATAGAGTCTGAGTGCTTCCTTTTGGTCAGAAAACCCTTCCTTTTGTTTATAGAAAACCCTTCATTTATGGATGTTCAGTGAATAAATTTCTCCCCTCAGAATTACTTTTTAGATCAACTTTGTAGCACCACAGTCCACACTAAACCAAGTCAGGTAAGCTCTTATAAGGACCCTGCACATGCCATGGAACTCCAGAGAAAGAACTGGAAACCCCTGCTAGGGTCCAATTAATAAAAAAGAGATTTCCTCATGGAGTGTAAGAAAGGCATGGAAGGCAAGCTTTCACCTCAATTCTTTCCCACTCCTTACCAAGTCTATTTTCTTTGCTTACCCAGTTTGCTTTATTTACCTTTTTATGCATAGTAAGATGCTTTTTACAACTGCATTATCAATATTTCAGTACTTTTTCTAGTAAAAATAGCTTGCAAGAGTAAGCAAAACAGTTAAACACACAATAAACCAGCATATTACCAAATATCTCTGCTTTTACCTTCTCTCAAGCTCAATGAAAACAACAATGTACTTAAGGATTATGAAAAATGCATTAGAGATGTCCTTTCCAAAGACAGCCAGGTTGCAGGAGCACAGGTTGACTTTCAGATGGGATCAGCCACTCTGTGGCCTTGGCCCTCCTTCAGCTACATGACATCAACCACACTTGATAGATAGAGCAGCTTTGAAGCACCCACAGGTTGTATTATAGGAGCACATTGCTCATTTGGCTATTTAGGAAATCATAAGCAGTTTGGAAATAAATCAGAGTAACAATATTTATAACAGGACTGGAGGGGGCTCAGTTTTTAAGAGGGCACAGAACTGATCACAGAATAAACTTAGATATGTAGGTCTTCAGGTATGTGGAGAAGTGTTCTCTGTGCAAATGGAAACCCCTGACCCACCTTGCACTGCCAGCTCTGCCTGAGCCTCCAGGGTGTCATTGCCACTCTCAGCGATGCAGGTGAAGGTCCCGGCGTCGGCCTCGGTCACATCCCGGATCTCCAGCACCCCCCCTGGCAGCAGCTGGAACCGGCCAGACCTGCGACACAGGACACACAGGGTCACACAGGGTCACACAGGGTCACACAGGGTCACACAGGGTCACACAGGGTCACACAGGGTCACTGCAGGGACACTGCAGGGACACTGCAGGGACACTGCAGGGACACAGCCTCAGAGCTGGGACACAGGACACACAGAGTCACACAGGGACACTGCAGGGACACTGCAGGGACACAGCCTCAGACCTGCAACACAGGACACACGGGGTCACACAGGGACACAGCCTCAGAGCTGGGACACAGGGACACACAGGGTCACTGCAGGGACACAGCATCGGAGCTGTGACACAGGGACACACAGGGTCACACAGGGTCACTGCAGGGACACAGCCTCAGAGCTGGGACACAGGGACACACAGGGTCATTCCGTGGGTCACTCCATGGACATGGCCTTAGACCTGCAACACAGGGACAGGGTCACTCCAGGGACGTTCCATGGGTCACCCCATGGGTTGTCGGGTTCGGCTGTCTGTCTCTGCCCCGACACGGGTAGTGTGGTTCTTGGGTGGCACGCATTTTAAAGGACGAGTCTGGACTCTTCAGCTTTTCGATCTTCGGATTGTTTATTATTTCTTATCTACAAAATTTTCTGTCTGCCCAACAGAGGTCTGATCTGCAAGCAGTCACAGGCACTCTCTGACCACCCACGGGGCGGTCATGTCTTTTTATACTAATATCTACGTACATAATATTTACCTTTATTTCCCAATGCTTTTCACCCATGTTAGCAAGTGCACCTTCACCATAAACCAATCCCCAAGTGCCAACATCACCACAGGAGATGGAGGACAAGAAGAAGGAAGAAGAAGGACAAGACACGCCCTGATCTCTCCATCTTGTCTCCATAACCCCCCTGTACCCAAAAACCTTAAAGTCTATATTTCACCTTCTAAATGTGTCCCTTTTACACCTTTTACTCTAAAGTGATTCTCTTGTCCTCAAACTCTTGTTATTTCTGTGGATGGATCAAAATCAAGCCACCAGACACTTCTGGCAACATTCCAGGATTTTCGAGACCCCCAAGGGTTCTCCTGGCATCTCTGGACATCAGGAATGATGTGCTGAGATCCCACAATGGGTCACTCCATGGACACAGCCTCAGAGCTGCACACACAGGGACAGGGTCATTCCATGGGTCACTCTAGGGACATTCCAGGGACAGGGCCTCACACCTGCACACATAGGGACAGGGTCATTCCATGGACATGGCCTCACACCTGCACACACAGGGACATTCCATGGGTCACTCCAGGGACATTCCATGGACAGGGCCTGAGACCCGCATGCACAGGGACAGGGTCATTCCATGGACATGTCCCAGATCTCCAGAATACCCCTGGCCAGCAGCTGGAAGCACCCAGACCTGCACACACAGGGACCCTGTCATTGCATGGCCTCGGCCATACCCTGGGTCCCTGGGCTACCCTGGCCAGACCTGCACACACAGGGACAGGGTCATTCCATGGGTCATTCCATGGGTCATTCCATGGGTCATTCCATGGGTCATTCCATGGACATGGCCTTGGCCATAGCCCAGGTCCCTGGGATACCCTGGCCAGACCTGCACACACAGGGACAGGGTCATTCCATGGACACCACCCCAGTGTGGGACACAGAGGAGTTATAATTACACCACACTGAAAATTAGGTTCAACCTTATCAATTCCACAAGAGCAGCTCATCTTTTTGCACTTGCAGCTTCACATGCTCTTAATTAAATGTGATCCAAGGTATTTAGTCAAGAGCAGCCAGAACTGAAGAAAAATGAGGTATTGTAATCACATCATTAAGAAAAAGGCATTTTGCAGCTCCAGCTGGAATGACTGACTGCTTGGAAAGCTGAGGGAAGTACAACAGGAGAGACTTTACAACACAAGGACAGCAGTGCACATTACACAATGTACAGGAACTGAATTCTGTGAGAAGGTAAGGCATCCCTGAGAGATGAAATACTTCAGAATAAGATAGAGGTTATAAGAAATTCAAAATACAGACTCATCAGGTGACAAAGGGTCTGTACAGAACCTCCCCCTCTGACTTGCAAAGGGCAGGGAAGGGTTTCTAACCCAGCCCTTACAACCTGTCTGCTTTTGCTGCTAAATGGGGCAGGTAAAGGTGGCACCTCATGCTCAGTGCAGCACCCTCAGCCTCCAGCCACATCCTCCTCCCCTGCAGCCATCACTGACCTTCACCTGATACAAATTTGTACATGATTTTTCCAAGTTCCTTCAACACCCAAGTTCCCACACAAAATACCCAATAAACTTTCCAATAAAATGCCAAGAACCCCAAGCAAGGACAAGTTGTGCCTGGATGCTGACCCAGAGCCATTTTTATTTGCAGCTGGAAAAGGAAGACTGGGGAAAAGGGAAGGGAACCTGGTGGCTTCCTGCCTGGCACTCTCAAGGGCAGGAAGGAACTGAATTCTGTCAATATATGAGCATTACAACAATTGCCTTTCTTGGTCTCTATTTGGAATGAATGGCCAATGGACAAAAATCAACCTCAGTGCTTTCTCCATTTGAAATTTTCCTAGAATTACATCAGTAGGACCAATCCTGACCTTCTTGGACAGGTAAATTGTTGGGACACAGAGTTTTGCCTCATCTCACTATTATTTATCAGATAAATACTGATTTATGATCCTACTGTAACTGCTGAGCAAATCATTTAAAAGCAGAGCAAACAAAACCATAAGTGGCATTAGGTGTTAAAAGCATCCAAAGAGATGTCCCTGTCCAGGTGCTCTGTAAGGAAAGCCACACTGTTCCCATGAGAAACACCAGGACTACAGAAAGGCTGCCTTGGAAGAAGTGCAGGGAATTTGAGTGAAGATATGAGTTTGAAAAATCATATTAAGGGCTTCCCAAATGCTGGGAAAAATGTGGCAGGCTTGCGTGGGAATGGCACATCAGACAGCCTCCAAAACCAGGCCTGAAGAAAAACACCAGGGTAAGACAAGCCTGGACCTTGACACATCCATCCATGAAATTTTCAACCTTCTTTTATTATGTAAAAGAGCTGCTTTGGCTTTTTGTTCTTGCAGCAGGGAATGTGCTGAGGGCTGGGATGAAAGCAGGGAGCTGGATCTGCCAGGGACAGCAGCACAGGGAGCAGGGAAGGAGCTGTGCCCTAAGAACTGCCACTGTCACATCCTGAAGGGATGATCCAAGGCCATCAGCGTGTCTGTGGCATTTTGAGGACATGAATGTCCTTTCCAGGAGATCTGCTGTTACCCTCTGAAAGCAACACGTGCCTTAGGGCGCTCCTTTCCCACTGCCAGCCTCTGGAAAAGTTACTGACAGCAGTTCAGATGTTACTAAAACTATTAAAAACTGTTCCTCCTTGTCACTTCAGCTTGTCCTAGGGGATCTCACAAACTACTTGCAGCATCAGAATGTTTGTGGGAATTCAGCCACCTCAACATGTGCCATGTTTTTATTCCCTTTGATTATTTTCCTCCAGAAAGCCCAGAGTTGAGTTCAATTTCCCAATAGGTGATTTATTAGAAGTTTAATGGAAGAAAACAATTAATCTGCCAGACTCCTTGGTGATTCCCTCTGTATCAATCAGCTGTGGAAAAATTCTGGACTTAAAGCAAAGCTGCTTTTATAATAAAGCAAAACATCTTAATTTTGTAAGGACAATGAAGCATTTTCACAAAAGAGTGAGGCAATCGGATTTCAGACACTGGAGACAAAGAATCAGCTTAATAGAAAAGTGATAACATAATTTAAAGTGTCATTAAAAACAACAAAGATTGATCACTCAGATGTCAGGGAAGAGGAAAATCAAATTCCAGCCCTTTATATGCATTCCATCCAGCCCTCACTTGCACCCCATAACATACAATTACTGAGCTACTCTGGATGCCTCACTC
Source organism: Molothrus aeneus (assembly GCF_037042795.1). Taxonomy (NCBI): domain Eukaryota; kingdom Metazoa; phylum Chordata; class Aves; order Passeriformes; family Icteridae; genus Molothrus; species Molothrus aeneus. Next base: position 2,805,487 of record NC_089658.1, on the reverse strand, counting down.
ACAGGCTCTTTGTGTTTCATTATCACAAAATATAGTGAGCCTTTATTAATTTACTGTAGTCAAACTGTCAGTTATACCCTGAGGTTTGGGCTTTTCTTCCCTCTTTTAAATTACTATTCCCCAAACATCTTATAATCTATTTGCTGTCTCAGTAAGTACAGCAGATAAAATTAGACAGTAAATTAGATTATTTTGTGGGATCTACTACCAGAAAAATCTCCATAATTACTCTGCTATGCTTAACCTTTCCTGAGCTGGGCAAGTGTAATTCACTTGGTACCAATCACTCACAACCCCGCAAACAGAAATGTGCAATAATGGGAATCTCTCACATTTGTGGGAAGCACTAAGGAACACCCTGCATTAGGGATGTGGATGTGATCCTACAATCACAGACTTCCTAGAGCAGAAATGAACATGGCACAAGTGCCCTCAGCTGTCATCCCCTCACTGCAGGGAAGTGTTACATGTACAACCATGTTTCTGCAGGAATTTTTCAATTACACGAAATTTTGCTAAGCTGAACAGCAAAAAGCTGCTGCAGAGCTTGCTGGACTTTACAGACATTAAAATGTCACTGCTCAAGTCCTTTCAGTGGCTTAATTTCAGATGAACCATCTCATCTACTGCAGTTTTTCCAGAACCTGTGGCACCTGCATTTGTTCCTTCTCCCACAGACATGTTCCAGGATAAATGAAGATACAATATATGCTGGTGGAGCACACACTGCAAAGTTCTCAGAGCAGATCATCTTCCAGACACTTCTCTGTGCCTGTGTCCCAAGCTCTGGGGACAAATCCACCTGGGCAGCCACCTGGAACTTCCCTTCCCAAGTAAGGAATTGCCAAAAGCACCAAGTGACTCCTGCACTTGCTGAAGAACAGACCCTTCACACAGCAGGATCCTCAGCCAGAATGGAGACTGAAATAAAAAATATTCAGGGTAAAAAAGGCTCCAAGTTGGTTCAAACCTGAAGAGCCACTCACACCTCCATTCTAACCTTTTGTACCAGGCAATGTTGGAGATTTCACTTTAGGAAGTTTTCCATAAAGGGCCTAAGATTTATTCCAGTAACTTCCCACTTCAGAGCCTTCCCTGCTTCCTTCCATTTCCCTCAGCATTCTCCACATTCCTGGCAGAGACAGCACTGACTTGGAGAGTCCATGGAGCCAATCCAGCTGGAAAAGCAGGAGGATATTCCCAGTGCAGAGCCCATGGATGACATCTGTCCGTGTGCCACCTGCCACCATGGCTCACACACGAGGCTGGAGCCTCCCTTTGGGTTTGGGAGCTCCTAGAGCAGGTTAAGTCTTTTCCTTTCTTTACAGACAGTGGAGATTTGGGAACACTCTAAAATATGAAGGTTACAAGCTGGAGCAGTGAACCAATTCAAGGAAAGCTTCTTAGTCTTTAGTGGCATTCCTTATGGAGAACCAAGAAGTCAGCAGTCTCTCCATCAGAGTTCTTTAAAAATCCTCAAGTTAGTGAGTTCAGAAGGACTCCTTGGAGTTCTAAGAGCCTTGTTCCAATGGAAACTTGGAGCACTGAGTTAACTTCCATTTCTCACCCAACACCCAAAGCTTCCTCCTCTCACACTCTAATTAATTTGGAAAATACTTTATCACAGCAACTAATTTCAAAATATATTGCATTACAGGCTGTCTGAACAACTGCCAAGGCTGCCATCACTCAAGTTTACTCATATTTATCCATTAACATAAATCTTATTGCAGTCTTCAACAAATAATTCATCAAATTTAATCTCCTTCCCTTTTCTCCAGATCTTATAACAAATATTTAATACCAAAACCCCACCACTCCCTATCCTTAAAATTCATCTATTTTCCTATAAATACAGGCTCCCATCCATATTCTCCTTAGGAATACAACTTGAAAGGCAAACATTCTATTTGGTATTAATTAATTACCACAGTTATGACAAAAGTAAAATAAGGTTTTGTGTAAAACCCTTTAACAAGGGGTCAAAATTAGGGATAACCTCCCCATGCTGTCTGAGTTTTGTTTCTTAAGGGCAGACACACACACAGAAATGTCCCATTATACATGGCTATACCTACATATATGTATGTTAATGTTTGGGGTGGGGGTGTGCATAAACAAACCTGGGATTTCAGAGCTTTTCCCAGGCAGAAGGGACATTAAAACCTGCCCAGATGAAAAGAATCAGTTTTTTCTTGGGATAAAGAAAATCCATGCTAAGAAAGTCGTACTTTTATATCAAAAGGGGATTTTAATACAAATTAAATGTGATTTAATTTGTAATTACATTAACAGACCATGCATAACAAGCTAAGGTAGCTATTTAGCAACAGTAACTGCAGGCTTTTCTCCAACAAAGAATCTTAATTTCTGGAGATTTTCCAGTTATTCTATTCACACCAATAACACAATAGCTGGAGGGTAAATGGAGTTTAAGAGGTCTCTGTTCTCAGCTCTTTGAATCCCTGCCCTGTTCAGCCACAGTCACAAGCAGCAGACTTGGGAGCTTTGGCTCAGTTTGATCACTTGAAGGAACAATGAAAAAAGTTTACCCCACAGAGGGGAAAAAGATCAAATTTCTACCTTTACCTACCTTAAAAAACTCAAGCCTACAATGAGCACGTTTAACTTTAAGGAAAGAGTTAAGTGTTGCAAAAAGTAACCTGGAACCCACTCTTGTAACAAAAGGCAAACCGCTAAAAACTAATGCTAAATATTCTGAAAAATCAGGTTAGACTTGGTTCAAATTGTGTACATTTGAAGTTCAAGTATATTTACTAATGTTATGCTCCAGCCCTCCAGAACAATTTCTCACTCTGAGTTCTGAGAAAAAGAAAATACCTGTGAAGCCCTAAGAAGTTATCATGGTAACCTCAGAGAATGAGGGAAGCAAATTCCAAAGGGAATTAACAGCACTGTATTCAGTGGTGGGAAAATCTGGGCTTTATGTCTCAAAAATCAAGAAAATAAAAGGAGAGCTTTAACCTCCCTGTGCCCTGAATGTGCCACAACCTAGAGAAGGACAGGGCATCAAAACTTCCCAAAGATGTGACATGACATCACTTTACATACAAGAACAACAAATTCAGCTCTTGCCAGGCACATTTATTCTGCCATTTCACCCCATTTGATTGTGCTGCTCTAATGAGTCTGCACCAGCTTTTGTAGGGGAGTGAGCTCTTATATTTCTAAAACCCCCTGAATTTAAATCATGTGCCTTCACACTGACACAGCACCATCTCTCAGGGGCTGTTTGTCATTTCCCACAGCAGCCTCCCATCAAAGACAGTTCAAATTACCAGCCCCTGGATTCTTTTAATTTAAGAGTTGCCAAAAGAGAGATATATTATATCCCTGGTGCTGCAGAGACTTGAGCATTGTTCTGGCTGCTTTCTGTGTCACAATTTACCTCTCCTTGTTCCATGATTAACTTGGCTCCCCATTAATCTCACTGCTGACTTTGAGGGACATGGAAAACATTCAAATAACTGTGTGAAATCCTGGTTCTAGGAAGCATGTTCATTACATAGACAAAAATGGCCTTGATAAGATTTGTTCTGCTACTTTAATATGGATTTCCTACCACATTATCCTGACTATGCCAGCAACGACAATGTGTAAGTTCTCACTCTATACATCTCTGAAAGCTCACTGATTTTTTTGCCATCATGCCTACAGTTTTATCATTCTATTTTAATGAGAAAATGTGTCATTTTGCTTTAAACACTTATTCTTCCATTCCTGTGGGACATTCTGACACAGAGTGGACATTTCCACTGCAGAAAGAATGAGTGCAGGGCTTCACACTCAGAATACCCCAAGTCATCCTCCTTTTCCTGCAGTGTCCTTACTCCCTCAATTGTTGCTTCTACTCCAGTGCCAGTCTACAAGTAATCCATTCTTAATAACCTCCCTGTTTCAGACAAGATTTCTTGGCTTCAAACAGCTGCAAAAAAATACCTTGAGACTGGTTCCAAAGTCTCCCTTATCCCAAGACTGAGCCTTGAGCATTTGAGCTCAGGCTGTGCTCTGCAGGTTCCAAGCCCAAAGGAAGGCGTGCACCAGCCCAAAGGCTGCCTCCAGCGGGATTGCTGCCATCAGCCAGGGCCAGGGCTGGCACAGCCGGTACTCACCCATCGGTGGGGAGCTCCTCCCCGTTCCGTGTCCACCTGACCAGGGGAGGAGGGAAGGCGGCGGCCACGCAGGGGAACAGGGCGCTCTGCCCGGCCAGGCGGCTCAGGGATGAGGGAGGCTTCAGCAGCGCCAGCTTCTGGGGCTCCTCTGCATCTGCAACAGGACAGCACACAGCTGGCACCGGGGGCAAACTCATGGTAAAAGCCACCAGAAACCCTCGGAACCAAAATCCAACCAGCCAAAGAAAATCACAAATGAAACTTCCAATTCCTTTCCTGGGCCTCCGGAGGATTCCATCCCCGCCTCACCCACAGCCTCTCCCAGCCTGGTTTCCATTTCCTCCAGACATGCAAAGTGATTCCCCACTTTTGGGATTCTCACTCTTCCAGCTCCCTGGGAAACTATTCCAGCTCAAAAGTACAGCTCTGAAACTGGAACTTCCACCAGGTAGCAGAGATTTAGGAAAGAAAGGAGCAGGTTTGAGTTTGTCCAGCAAGCCTTGGGCTTCATCAGGGAGCCTCCTGAGGAAGTGCTTTTACACGTTGGAAAATTAAATTATTGCAGCAGTGACTGACCCCAGGTAAAATACAACAACCAAGGAATGTACATGCTGAACAACACAAAAAAATGCCCCACCGCAGCTCTCCATCCTTATGAAAACAGGGAATCCTCTGAAGTGGTTCTACATTGGATTAGGCTGAGTGGGGTTTGTTCCCTTTTCTTCCCACCCTTAAGAAGAATAGGAGGCACTGACATGTTTACTCAGTCCCTACTACAGGGTGTAGCCTCTGTGTGTGCCCTGCACTGTGCCCAGATGAAGTGAGCTCTACAGAGCAGCAGCACTTGGGGCTCACCCTGCATTGCCAGCACTCTGAGGGCTGTTTGAAGGTGTTATGGCAGCAAAGCTCCACACCTGGACAAAACCTCAAATTATTTCTGGCCCTCTAAAATGGGGACAGAGTATTCTGTACCTACTCTACTCCTGCTCCCTGAATGAAGCACCCTCTGTGTCTCATCACACACATCTTTGGCTGCTCTCTCACTTGGGCCTGAGGTGATACTCACAGGGATTTCAGGAAGTTGTTGTTTTGGTGTTCTTCAGCTCAAAACAGTAAAAATAAAACTGAGTGTTCACAGCACTGAGCTCAAGGCACACATGAGCCCCAAGGCACAACACCAGGAGGTGCCAGGACACTTGGGGGAAGCAGAACAGGTGGAAATGCCATGTGGGAGCTGGCACAGGCAGAGGCAGCCAAGCTCTGAGCAGTCCTGGATCAGCCAGCCCCATCCCTGCAGCTCTGCCCACATTCCTGGCAGGAACTGCTCTGCCTGCCCTGCTGTGCGTGGGGAAGAAGTGACAGGGACCTGGAGCAGCCAGGCTGCAAAGCAGGGGTCCAACACCTCCAGGCAGCCATCCCTACACTGACAGGAGCCAGGGTGATTCCCTGCAGACACAACTCCCACTGCTCCAAGCTCCCAGGTAAATGGAAACTGCATCCCAAAGCTAAGTGCCATTTTTCCCTTGCAGTCCTTGTTTGAAAGCACCCACTGTGAAGTGGCAGAGCTCAGAAATGCATCTCTCTGCTCAGTGGCAGCCTGGTATCAGCCAAAGCAGAACGTTTAAGCAGCAGAACACTGTCTGAGGATGTCAGTCCCTGGGATGCAGGAGTGTGCTGGGTGTGCTTCAAAGCCTGGGAAGCACTGGTGGGGTTCACTGTCAGCCCCACATCAGATAACCATTTAAATGAGGAATAAAGTGAATAAAGAACAGATTAATCCAAATCCTTCTTTCAAATACTTCTCAGGCCAAACAATCAATTATGGGACTGCTCAAGACTAAGGGAGCTTTCCCTTCAACAGCTTAATCCCACTTTCTAAAAAAGGGGATTTTACCAAACTTCACCATCAATACTTTTGGATTCATGATGGAGCAAAGAAACAGCATCATTTAAATTCCCTAACACAGCTCTATTTCATCACTTTCAGCAAAACATTACAAAAGCAAGTAAACTACAGCTGCAGCCAAAAAGGATTCAAAAGATCAGTGTAATACGGAAGTTTTCAAGAAATCTTCAGTATCCAAAAAAAAAAAAAAATCAGCAAAATCCTCAGCATTTGAAGGGCTGCAGAAACATGAAGGCAATCCAAACTACAGGAATTCAATCAATCTTTTCCTAAAGGGCTTTTTTTCAAGCCCTGTATCCTTAGTTGGAGAGGCCAAAGAACTGAATGGAACAGTCCTACTTTAAGGATGATTCATTTCCAACACCCCAATTTCAAAAGAGAGCTGTAACTGTACAAAATGGGGTATTTTACAGAATAATTTAGTATTCTAAGTAGAGAAGGGCCAAGAAACAGAGCTATTCCTTGAAAGGGACCCCTGGAGGTGCCCCCACCTGCCTCAAGTCCACCTGCTCCAGGTGAGGCCAACCACAGCATTGCCCAGCCTAACCCTGAGAGATTGCCAAGATGGAAACTCATCAACTCCCTCCAGCAGCTCTCCAAGAGTAACAACTGAATGAGAATTCCAACATGGAGAATTCCAATCCAGAAGAGACAGCTCTGGGAACAATTAAGGAAGCCCTTAGGAAACACAGCCTCTATTTCCCTAGTTTGGGAAAGCACAACCCACATTCCTGTCCTATTTTTGGTCACTTTTCAAACCTTTGTATTAAAACAGCTGGTGGTGTCACTGGGAACAGAACACACTGAATGTGCCAATAGTTTACATCAGCACTGGACTTCTGTTCTAACAAAAATATCTCAACATTTCAGCACAACAGGCAAAGCTGAACCTTCCAAAGTAAAATGTCACCTCCTCTGAGGGTTGGAGACTTCCCAAAAGGTCTCATTGCTTAGACAATCAGTTTCCAGAATACTGGGACAATTAAAAGCACCTCAGCTAAAGTATCCCAAGAGCAACAGACTAAGCACCAATTTCTTTGTGACGCTTCCACGGGTTTGAAACATGGGGTTCAACATGTGAAACTTAGAAATCCCCAAACTTTTATACTCACAGAAACAGTCAATTTCCATTTTGTAACATGTCACAATGGAAGTATATTATTGGGGTTTTATTTTAAGAAGTCTTTCCACAAAATGTCTTAAAAGCTGAACCATTAAATATGGGAAGGCAGCCTGTGAGTGTCTCCAGCCTGTTTCCAACCACTGTGAAAAGCTCAGGGCCTGCGGACAAAGACCCTGAGTTGAAGACTCCCCCAAAGGTCCCAATGTTTAGATGGTCAGAACTTCCTGAATATGGGAAGAATTAAAACCACCTGAGCTTAAGCATCCCAAGAGTGACAGACTAAGCACCAATTTCTTGGCAAAGCTTCCACAAGGTTTGAAACATGGGATTCAACCTGAAAAAAATGTACAAGTCCCCAAACACTTCTACTCAAAGGAACAGTTGGTTCCCCCTTTGTATCACATCCCAATGGAAGTGTATTACTGGCAGCTTTTAATTTTTTTTCCCCAAAATGCCTTAAAAGCTGAAGAGGAAAGCAGCCTGAGAGTGTCTCCAGTGTCCAGCCATGAAGAGCTCAGGGCCTGGAGCAGCTCAGTGCAGAGAGCAGTAGTGGCAACCTACAGTAAAGGCAGAGCAACCCCAACGAGGGGGAGGAAGTGATGCATCTGACTCCATGGATCTCAGAGGGCCAATTAATTACTGTATTATACTGTATTATTCTATACTATAGAATCACTATACTACATTACACTGTATTACATTACATTATACTACGTATATTTATATATAGATATTATATAAACATTATACTATACATATATATTACACTATATTACCTTACTATTATACTGTACTATATTACACTGTATTACATTATATCATACTATGTATATCATATATATTATATATCTATAAAAATACATATTATGTATACACATTATACTATACATATATATTACACTATATTACACTGTATTACTTTATACTATGTATGTCATATAAATTATATATAATATATATAAATACATATAATATATATAAAATATATATGATATATACACACATTATACTATACATCTATATTACACCATATTACATTACATTATGTATATTATATATATTATATATAATATATTAAAAATATATAATATATATAAAATATATAATATATACAAACATTATACTATACATATATATTACACTATAGTCCATTACTATTATACTATACTATGTTACACTATATTACATTACATCTAAACTGAATCTGCACAAGCACCCAACTCAAGTGCCCAAAATCTTGTGACTCTCTGCTGACTGACAGCCTGCTTGGCCCTGACAGGCCAAGGAAAGAAACCACTCTCACTTTGGGTTAACAATCTCCATATTGCATTCAACTTTGGCACAACACAGGAGCAGCCAATGAGATAAGAATTGTTTTATTCATTCTTTTCTCTGCATCTCTGTCACTGTGATGTTTTCTGAAAAATCCCTTCACCTGGATTTCTTCTCCTGGGAAGTTGAGAAGCCTCAGAGAAAAATGTAGATAATAATTATCTGATTGCTTCTCCTGTGTTTGCTGCTTTGGAATGTGGTCTGGAGGTTGTTTACCAGCAGGTGCATGTTTGATTGGTTCCATGTGAATTGTTTTAACTTAATGACCAATCACAGCCAGCTGTGTCAGACTCTGAGGAGTCAGTTACAAATTTTCATTATCATTCTTGTCAAGCCTTCTGATGTATCCTTTCTTTTTCTTTAGTATAGTTTTAGTATAGCATTCTTTAAATATAATATGTAGAAGCCCTGGGGGGACATCTCCTAAGTTACACCCCATTGGCTCCTTCCCCTATTCCTATGTCTGAACACAGGTGTTCCTGAGCCACTCCCTCCCATTTCCCTGACTGGCCCTTATCCTTGTACTGCCCACTTGCTAACTTTGAAAGCTGATTCTCTCTAATATCATCCTAATCATTATGAAGCTATGAACCAGCATTAGCCTTTTAAGCTAAAGAAAGAGGACTCTCCCTGTCTTTAATGGTATGCCTCAACTAAACCCCAGCCCCTGGTTTTTTATCATGCTTACTTCATGACTCACTTAATCATCACAATTACCTCATTCTCCTTAATCATCCAACCTAAACTCCTGTTGTTGGGATCGATAAACCCCCATCTAACAAACCACCTATCGCCCCAAGGAGACCAAGGGCAGCCAGGGGGCCCGTGGGGGAGAGATCTGGACCTTGGGGGGTGTGTGGGTGTGGGACTGGAACATCTCACCACACAGCTGAACTCAACATCTGTGGATATTATGCAAAGGCCCTTTCTGCTTCTTTACCTTGCACTTTACTAGCAGCAATTCAGGCTGCAACAATAATAGAATACCATAAAATAAGAAATCAGCCTTCTGAGAGCATGGAGCCAGATTCTCATCTCTTCCCTCGTCCTGGGGACCCTCACAAAGAGCACGCTTCTCTCGGGTGGTACCTGGCAGGACTCTGAGCTCGGCCTCGTCGCTGTACTTGGGGGCGCCGGGGGTGTCGAGCAGGCAGCGGTAGAGCCCCGCGTCGCTGTCCGAGGCGTTGCTGAGCAGCAGGGCCCCCCCGGGCAGCTGCAGCACGCGCGGCTCCGGGGCCAGCGCCTGCCGCTCGCGCTCCCAGCGCAGCAGCGGCGCCAGCTCGGCCGTCACCTCGCAGCCCAGCACGGCGCTGCCCCCGCGGCGCACCCAGGTGGGCTCCAGCTGGCTCGTGAACCTGGGCAGACCTGCGGGCAAAGGAAAGGAATAAAGGGTTGGAGATGTGCTGAGCAGGGCAACAAAGACTGGAAGTTCAAGTCAAGACTCAAGAATGGAGTTTTGGAAAAGTTAAGATGTCGTTGTGAAAAACGCCAATCATTTGTTTTTCAAATGGTAAAAGTTTAATAGTAATAAAATGGTTATAAAAATAGCAATATAAGTAGAGTAATAATAATTTGGACAATTTGAATTAGGACAATATGAGACAACAGAGACAAAGAGTTAAGGACATCCAGGTACCTTTTCTGGGCAGCACAGGCCCAAAACAGGACCCACGTTAACAGAGGATTAACCCTTAAACACAACAGCCTGTTGCATATTCATACACCTCATCCATGATGCATAAATTCCATTCAAACACAGGATTCGGTCTGGGCAGTGTCAGCTTCTTCATCTTAATCCTAAAGGTGTCATCCTGCCCGAGCAAGGTGGGAAGAAGTTCATTTCCCCTGATAATGGAGCAATAAATTCTCTTTCTCTGAAAGATGTGGTGTCCTGTGGCTGCTCTCAGTGCGAGTCTTTTTTTAGAAAAAAAAGTATCCTACATAGCATCGTTTCTATTTTAATATTATGTTATAACCTAAAACTACATTTAACACACTACTTAAGAGAATTAATACAGCATAACTTTCTAACACAATATATAATATTCATTTTAATATTTGTGAAAAGCCAATCAAAAAATACACATTTTTCACATCACTATAGGACACGAAATAACACGACGTGGACACGTTGCTGCTCTCAAGGTAAAAAGGGAAGTTTATTTTCTGACTCTAACATTTATAGTTTTCTAAAAGAGACAGTGGATTGGAGGGTGACAGTGCCACCTCTCCAATGACACTGGACAAACCAACAGTCCATCAAACTTCTCCTCCTCCATAAAAGAATGCAAAACAATCAGTTATTTACAGAAAGTGTGCGAGAAAGCTCATTACAAGAATGTAAACATCAGAAGGCTTAGAAAATCTTAAAAAATCAGGGCTACATTAAGATGCTCTCCAACTCTTAAAAAACCTTAACAGCTGACAGGACAATCCTAAACATGGATGGTGTAAAGGCAAACAGACCAAATAATCACAGAATCCTGGAATGGTTTGGCTTGGAAGGGACCTTAAGGCTCATTCAGTCCCACCCCTGCCATGGACAGGGACACCTTGCACTACCCCAAGGTGCTCCAAGCCCTGTCCAGCCTGAGACACTTCAGGGATGGAACAGCCACAGCTCCTCCAATGCCGCCTATAAAACACCTTCACTTACCCAAAAGCCTCTGTACAGGGCCACAAGGTAAACACTGAGGTAAATATTTGCATATGAACATTCCCAGTGTGCCTGAGACCAGAGTTTCTCCAGGGCACACCACAGAGCTGACCCAGCAGTGCTGCACAACCTGTGTCACCTTTTCCATAAAAATGTTCTCCAGAAACACCCAGAGCCCATTTAATGGCTTCACAGTTGGGCTGGGGAAGCCAAACCTTGGAGGAGTTGTGGGAAGAGCTGGGGACACAGCTGGAGCCACAGCTGAGGCAGCCAGTGAAGCTGGGGACACATCCAGGACAGGGAATAGCACAGGACAGCAGTGAGGGAAGGGTGAGGTACAATCCTGGAGCAGGCAGGTCAGAGGAGGAGGAGGGAGAGGAGGAAGGGCAGCTTTGGGTGTCACCCTGGGAAACCAGGGTAGAGCATGAGCCTGAAGAATTGGGAATGAAGGCAGGGAGTTGCACATGGAAATGGGGAGCAGACAGGGAGAGCACTTTAGTTTGGTTTTTTCTTACCACTCAAATGACTTTAGTTGTCAAGAAATTAAATTAATTTTCCACAAGTCAAGGTTGTTCTGCCATTACAGTAACTGGGAGTGATCCCATCTTGACTCAGTCACTTTAATCTTATTTCCTCTCCATCCTGCTGAGGAGCAGAGTGAGGGCACAGCTGGATGGGCAGGCAGCCACAGTCACCCCACTCTAAGCATTCTGCACAGGAAATGATCAAATCTGCCACAGTTCAACCCCTATTTTCACAAGTCTCACTTAATACCTATCACAAATGCACTGGGAATGCACCAGTAGAAGGACTGATCCTACAGGACAGCCAGACTGAATCCTACCAGAGGAGGATTCATATATCCTAACATTTAGGATTAGGATTTATATATCCTGACATGCAAATCACTTCTGTCCTGTCAAGAGCCTTCCATAATCCCGTACAGCTCATCTCCAACTGTTACAGATTTTCTTCCCTCTCTGAGTCCCACCTGGGGACTCCTCCCAGAACTTCATTCCTCCAAGAAAATTTGTTTCTAGTTTCCCCTCCCAGAGTATTTCCAACCAACTTGCAAGTCCTTTGATCTTGACCTTGTTTTGGTATTATTTTGCATCTTTGATATTTATCCATCAGTCCCTCCAAGGTATTCACAGGAACAAAAAATCCAACTTCTTTCTTTCAACTTTCCTTCTGCTTAATGAAGCTACAATCTTTAGTTTCTCTCCCTCAATCCCCAAACACCCATTGACCTTTAAAGATGCAGAATGCTGGGATAATTTTGGAAGGAAGGGACCCAGGCAGAGCAGAATCAGCTACAAGGTCAGAGCTGGTAACTTGGGGATTTGTCCAGTCAGACCTCAAAAATCCCCAAGGGGTGGAGACTGCACAACCTTTGGGCAACCTCTTCCACCCCATGGAGCAGAGCTCCCTCTTTAAACCCAGCCAGAACCTCCCTTGCTCCAACTGACCCCAATGCCTCCTGCTCTCCCACCAAGCACCCCTGGCAGAAACACAAACCCCAGTGCCCAGAGTCATTTAAGATCACACACATCCACAGAAATACAACAAAACTGCTTCTCTGCCTATTGAAAGGATCTTCCCCAAAGATGGAACCATCTCAGAGGCTCTGCACAATCCATCCTAGAAGCCAAGGGACCTTTTCCTGTCCTGAATCACCTCTCCCTCTGTCCCAGCACAATCCCAAGGTAGCTGTGCACCTGCCTGATCTGCACACTGTGCTCACAAGTTCCATCATTAGGCAGTCTGGAGCATTACTTAATTCTTCCTGTGAGACCATGGAGGCCACAGCAAGGGTACCAAGGTCTCCTCCTTTGCCACACTCACTAATTCAGTGGGTAAATAAGTTGTTCTTACAGCTGATGAGGCTGTTAACCCTGAGCCTCTGAACTGCAGGCTCTGAAGCATCTGTCCTTTCTGAAAATCTCCTTCTTGACAGAACCCATTATATGTTCATAATTACCTCTGATTCTTATCTCTCTCAATATTCTCATTTATTAAGAGAGCATATGAAGCATATGAAGCCAGTTCTTTCCCCATCCTGGGAGGGAATCCTGGGTCTCCTCCTTTAGCCAGGTGACCCTGTGACACTTCTGTTTTCACCTCACCTTTGCCATCTCTGCTCCCAGCAGCTCCCACTGGTACAGCCCCACACTGGCTACTTCAGGCACAAGCAGGAAAGTTCCTGGAGGACTGAAGCCCTGCAATTCCTCACATACAGCTCAAATATCCTTTAATTTTAATCCCTGACAAGTGCTGTTCATTTCCTGGACAGGACAGACCTTGTGCCTTCTGTTGTGTGCAGGTGCTCCACTGAGGTTAAATAAGCTTTATTCAAGATGCTTTCATTACTCACTGGAAATGAAATTACAGTTCATTTTCCAAGTCATCTTAAATGCCACTAAAACCTGTATTTCGTCATAGTCCTGTGTGGTTTTAAAATATACATTTTAACCTAGCCTATAATTTTGTCCTAAAGAGTAATTTTCTCTTATTCTACAATTATTGGCAATTTGCACTGCTTAAAAGCCTCCACTGTGGAGGAGGACCCTTTGCTTCAGCTAACAAACAACCACAAAACAATCATGATGCATTACAAAAAGCACTCCAAACCCAGGCTTTAATTGCTATTAATTTGGAGATCTGTTTATAAATCCAGGAGCAGGTCCCAGAATGCTGGCACACCTCCTGCAGCAGTGAGCCACTAGAAAATATCCTTTCATCTCCCAGCCCAGAACCTTTCCATTACAGAGCTGCTCTCTTCAAAACATCAATTATCAACTTCTAAGCCAGCATTTCCTCAACTTTCTATAGTCATTTTTAGAGGCATTACCATGTAAGCCAATTCAATCTGGTTAAACTACAAACACTTTTACAACTATTTTTAAAGTTAAGTTTTTAAGAAGTTGATACTTTTCGCTCAGTGCTTGGTATTTCCCAAACACTTCAACCACAAAGGCTGAGCAAGAAGTTCTAATGATGAGTAGAGTCCCAGGATGGTTTGGGGTGGAAGGGACCTTAAGGCCCATCCAGTGCCACCCCCTGCCCTGTGCAGGGACACCTTCCACTGTGCCAGGGTGCTCCAAGCCCCATCCAAGGTGGCCTTGGGCACTGCCAGGGATGGAAGGTCACTCCTAATTGAGGGAGCAGCCCCCACTCCTCAGCCATGTGGTGCAGGACAATCAGTTGAAGACATCAGCCCATCTTTTGGTAAATGGATGTCATGATAAATGACACTTTGGGCTTCTGACATTGAAGACAATTTTTTCGTGTTTGTACACACATTAATCATTCTGTGGCAGTGCACATACATTAGGTATCGATCTCAGGACACCAAAGGAAAATACTACTGACCTAGCAAGAATGCAGGTTAATAAACTAAATTTAGGAAGGATGATTTTCCATTTGGAATGCTCTCTAAACACGGGCAGGAGAACACATAAGCAACAGTGCACTCACATGCACATAACAGGGATTAGATGCATCCCAAACCCCTCATTTCTGCCAGGACAATGCAAGTGGCAGAGAAGGTGGGGAAGTCAACTCTGTGCCTCTTTTCTCCTTCCCTTTTGTTTCTTCCTTCCCCTCATCCAAGCCCAGAGCAATGGTAGGAATGTGAATGAACAATCTATTAATGCAAATGTGGTGCATTCAATCAGCATTCCCAGTCTCAGCCTTACTGAGATTTGTGGCTCATTGTCTCCATTTCTGAAAAAGATGTGCCTAGAAGAGCAATAATTCCCAGGCTCCTAGAAAACACAGATGGTTAAAATTCTGGCTGTAGTCTCCTGCCCTCAATGGAGCCAGTATTTCATCTCCTGGAGTCTGCAGAATCAGGGAATTCACTGCCCTGAGCCAGATGCCAATCCAGTTCAGCAGCCTCCCTGCAACTGCAGCCAGTGCCAATCATATACAAGGAGACTGAAAGGAAAAAAGCTTCATTATCAACCATTACTAAATAACTGGCTCACTTGAGTGCAGTAACTGCAGAGTCACACCTGCCTGAGCTCTGGCTGCAAACCCTGCTCTGGTTAACGTGGGTGCCATGGCCATGCACAGCTCAACCCCCCAGAGCCCTACCAACCCTTTGGGACCCATCTCAGCACATCAACACTGCAGAAGGGAAGGGAGAGATGAGAACCATCTCTTCATCTCTAGGGAAGAGAAAGCTGGGGAGGAATCCCCTTTTCCTGCCTGGGGCAGGGCTGTAGGAGTGGCCACAAGCCTCTGGGAGTTTTCCTCACTTGTGTCCCCTCTGTTGCCACTGCTCTGACTGGAATTTAGGATAACACTTAGTACAAGCATTAGACTGCTCTAAACACACACATCACATGTTTGTGCAATTAACATTTTCCCAAGGCTGGTTTCAGGTCTTCTTGTGACATCTCGATGTGCTCAGCAAATGTTTTCTGTTTTTTCCCCCATTGCTACTGCAATATGGAAAAAGCAAAGCACAGGAGCAGCTGGCAGGTTTTCCATCCTGTTCCCTCCTGGATACCATCTGTGAAAAGCCTTTGCTGCCCAGAGTCAACTTTTATTCAAGTTTCTCCTAACTTACCCAAGTCTAAAGTAACTCCAGCAGCACCAGCTCCAAACATTCCACCCTACAGCTTCTTCCACTCTCCACCTGAAATTCATCCAACTAGTCTGTGAATGATCCCACAAACTGCTCACAATTTTCAGCCACTTGAATTTTCCCCCATTCCTGTCTGCCTGATCGAATTTGAACTCATGACAAATCCATAACTGTAACTCCTTTCCCCAAAGAGCCTCTTGGGAAGTGTAGAGATTTCAGCACCACGAGGAGGTCCTGGAGAATGGGAACATGATCCCCTACTGTTAGGACAGCTCCAACATCTGCTACCCTTCAGCAGCACAGCCATCACAAAGATGCTGCCTATTTTGTTAGTGCATCAGCTCCTCACCCCAACCCTGCTAAAAAATTAATAAGTCCAGCCATCTGTGGACACTTCATTAAATTATCACAGCTCCTTCTCTCCAACATTATTCAGCATCATTTGTTGGAGTGGCAGAGGTGTGAAATGGCTTAAAATACACTGCTGCTAATGAGCCATATTTCATGGATCTCACTGGCACATGGAGCAGACTTTGTAATTACAAACAGTCCTGCAGAACACAAGTCCAGCAGCACCTGAATTAGGAAAAGGCCAGATGCTTCCAGTCCTTGCTACAAACACCAAGCAGCACATCATTCTCCCCCCTTGCTTTAGGCAAAGCAGACAGGGGAGAAACAACCAAAAATCTGGGCAGGAGACAGCTCCTTGGGGAAGGGATGGGGATTTTTACAAAGATTGTAACAGGGAGAGAGGAAAACCTAAAAAATGTCCTTGCTGGGTAAACAGAGATGGGAAGTACATGGAATACAGAACACAAATGAGAAATGTCAGAGCATAACCACAATCCTGACCTGGTTGAACACAGCCATGACAGCATGGTATGTGCTGATTAAAAACAGTGTCCCTTGGCCAGAATGAGAGCAAAATGTCACTGGACACATCAGTAACACCCACAGACACAGGTGCTGTCACTGCAGTGACACACCAAGTGACCAGGCGGCACCTCAGAGCTCTTCTGAACAAACAACTGAACTCCCCATGTCCCAAGGCCCCTTTCAAGCTCAATTATCTGATGACATGGGCAAGGTCCACAAAAAAACATACTGAAAAATAGCAAAATATACTGAAAACCAGCAAAATATTGGAGAAAATATTGTCCAACCTGGCCTTGGACACTTCCAGGGATGCAGGGGCAGCCACAGCTTCTCTGGGCAACCTGTGCCAGGGCCTCCCCACCCTCATAGGGAACAATTTCTCCCCTTTATCTACTACATATCCAAAAATTTTAGAGGGTGTTGGGACAAGGAAAACACATCAGCAAATATGATGTTCTACCTGGCAAAACAAGCAATTCCAAATTCTAGTTAGGTGATATCAAGAGGAGATGAATAAATTATTTCAGAAATGAAATGGGAGCAACAACATCACTGAAAGAAGATGTTCAAAAATACAGAGGTCACTACTGACAACCACAACTCCAAGAAAAGCAGTGGGAGTGAGGTGTGGATGTCTGTCCATAGTACATGGTCAGGCTCAAGAGGTGCTGCAAGGAGTGGCAATTTGAAATATAAAAGCTTAAGAAAACCTGGGTTTTTCAATAGGAACTAGTTTTAAGCAAGCAATTAAGAGTCTCTTCACCTGGGCTCTGACTTGGTTATTAGATGTCAATGAAGAGTTTCAAAACAAGGAGTTCACATTCCCTGCAAACAAACAAAGAATAGATCTTCTGATGGAGGAGGTGAAATAGCATCATGAAAATTGGAGACAGGACTGGCAGTCCAAGGGCCAAACAACACAAAAGCTCCAGCAGCAGCAGCAGCAGGAAAAGCTGCAGCAGCTAATGAATCTGACCTCCACAGACACCAAGAAACAGCTAAAACAACATTCTAATGCCAGAAAAAATGAACTGAGGGCATGCAAACCATGGAGTCATTTATTTGCTGCTGCTGAAGATCATTCTAATAGCAAGACCAATGAAACCCCTGTGGGATTTCAAGAGAAGCCCTAAAGATAAGGCACACAGATTGCCTCATCATTTAAGGAACTTCAGGTCTTCATCAATAGACTGCCTAAAAATAAGAAGCCTACAGGCTCACAATTACTCTTCCTAAAACAAAATCAAGAGCCATAACAAAAGAAGAATAAGATCCGAGGGTTGTGGTGGAAGAAAAGAGCTTGACAGGTTAAATAATTTTAGTTCCAGGCGAGGCTATCAATTACGGAAGCTCATGTGAACAAGCTATTCAAAGAAGATTAATGCACAGAGAGGACTGTCAGGATAAATTTATCACAAAACTGGAAGAAAGGAAAGATCTGAAAAACTTTTTGCAGGCAACTCTATAGACAGTGACAAAGACAGCTGGTACCTGACAACAGGCATTTAGAGACAGGAAATAAGCAACAATTTCACTGCAAACTCCTCGGGATGCGTGAATGGCAAAGAAAGCCCCAAAACCAGGGTGCTTGGAGGCTGACAGAACAGCAGACAAGCACAAAGCACAAAGAACTTTTACAGACACAAACATGCGGCTCAAAGAGGCGTCTGGAGACAACAAGGGTGCGTGGCAGGATAAAGGCAAACACTAAAAGCCGTATAACTGCTTTATATATATATAATTATCCAACACCAGCACAGCCCAGGTGGCATCAGCACACCACTGATCTCCCCAGCAGCTGCTGGCCATGAAGCTCAGAGTATCAGAACCAGGTTTTTAGAGGTCTCTCCACAACAGAGCCTTTCTTTGCCTAATTTTTATTCTGTTTTTAAGAGCAGACTGACAATGCATTTAAGCCAGGGCCAACTTCAGAAGCTGTTACAGAAGGAAGAGGAACACCTTTACAGAAATATACAAATTATCCAGAGACATTTCCCCATGTTCCCCCAAAATAGGGGTTTCTATATGCAAATGAATAGGGCTTGGAGAGTTAACAATTTTTAACATCTTTATTCCCAGCATATTTATGTGAAGGATGAAATATACCCTATGCTTTTAACAATGTTACCAAGAACTAACCTCACTGAACTGAACCCTAGCCAATGTCATAACTTAATTTTTCCTTATTCTAAATATTTTTCCTCCAGTTTGTTTCCTTTTCAGGGTCATTGAACTTCATCTTGAATTTTTGTTACAGAAAAATATAACATTAATCAGAGATACCCTTGTGCCTTGATACTTCTTACCCTTGCTGCTTTTGTGTCACCCTTCACTTAGGGCAATAGCACAGCTTCTTATTGTTTTCAAAAAGCAATATTGAGTCAGCCAGAAACCTGAACAATGCCAGCACCCAGAGCCTCCCCTGTACACTAATAAAGCTGAAATCTCTTGCTGATTGCACACAGGAGCAGGCAGGGAGGGAGTGAAGAGCACAGGCTGCAGATGTAACCATCACTGTGCTGACAGCTCGGGATTCCGAGCGAGCCCCGTGCTAACTTGTCAAACAGAATTACACAGGGATTGCTGGTGCTGACATGCAGAGCAGAGAGAGAGAAAAATCTGATCTGAGTCAAAACATTAACAAATGAGAATCCAATCTAAACAAAGTTCAGCCAAGTTTCTAGTTCAGGGCTGTTGATGCACCATCAGTATGGTGTCACTTTGTCCTTGTCTCACCATCCAGACCCCCCAGCCGAGTGTCAGCTCACGGGATTTCAGGGATTTGGTCCCAGCTCCCTTCCACCAAATCCCTGCTTCTCCACAGATTAACTCTATCACCTGCCATATTTTCAAAGGCAAAGGTCAAGATGGAACATATGCTGCAAAGAGCTCCCATTTCTCATGATTTACAGTAAGTTTATATTATTCTGAAGTACATGAACATAACTTTGCCTATGAACTACATGCACAAAGGATATTCCCTTTGCCAGTTACAAGACTTGCATTGCACAGCACTTGAATGAATTTCAGTCTAGAAAGCACAAGGCTTTTTCTGAGCACTGCTGTTACATCATTACCAAAGCAGGAAGCTCAGGCACGAGTGCCACACATCTCCCTGTGCCCCCTCTGCTCCAGCCTCAGCAGAGCCTTTTGTCACCCTCCAGCAAGCACAAATAAGCTTTAACTGGCTCACTGACCCACAGGAGTCAGGACAGGGATAGTATTAGTCACAATGAGCTGCTGGGTTTGGTTTGATAGAAGGTGAAATAAATTTGAAATATAAAAGCTTAAGAAAACCTGTGTTTTTCAACAGGAACTAGTTTTAAGCAAGCAATTAAGAGTCTCCTCACCTGGGCTCTGACTTGGTTATTAGATGTCAATGAAGAGTTTGAAACAAGGAGTTCACATTCCCTGCTGTGGGCTTTCCCCAGGATTCCAGTGATAATCCAGCTGCAGGCAAGTCCTGCCCTTCTCTGCCCTGGACATGGCAAGAGACTCTGGTATTAAATCCCAATCTGAGACTAAAAATTTATAATAGTTTTGAACCTGGACCTTTGCCTTCAGTCCAAGAACTGCAGACCAGTTCAAAGGCTCACATAGATTTTCTTTGCTACTTTAGCTGGACAAATGGGAACTGCAAGAATTGAGAATGACAAATAACAGAGTATTTATTGTCTTAAGTGTCTAAACTCTCATACTTTCAGTAACAGCTGACAGAACCTGTACAAACTGCAGTTGTGTTAAAACCACCTTTGCCATTTACCTGTCATGAAGAAATGCATTTTGATCTAAGCCAATTTATGAAAAACACAGATGCTTTTTTCATAGAAAAACAGATTTCTGCAAGGAAAATTTATCACCCATGTCACTTACTGGCTAAGTGCTCTTAAATACCCTCCTCTGAAGTATCTCTGCTCTGAGGTTTTTTCCAATTCCAAGATACAGAATGTTCTTTATTCGCAAAGATGAGATCAAGATTACTTTTTTCTCCTTGCTGTTAAAGGAAATGTGCAACCCTGGATAAAAATGTGCTGTTATTCCTAAATTAACCCCATCTCTGCAGAGCTGGGACAATTTGTTCTGAGCTTCTCTCTCGCTTTGGGATGGCACACGGAGTCTAGTGAGAAATAAAACACTGCTCAGCTGCAATCTTTAGAGCTTGGCAAACTTCTCAGAGGACATGAGCAAACAGAACCAAATATTCTGGCTACTTCTGTGCAGCTCCTTGTAGTTATGGTAAAAAAAAAGCAAAGATAAAATTTCAGCTCAAATTAATGTTTGAAAAAAAATCCTAATCTCTTCAGCATTAATTATACAGAAAGAAGTGATTGATATGCAATAGCTAAGCACTCTAACAGCCCAGAAGGAAACACAGCACACCTCTGAGGCTGAGCTTTGCAGAGCTCTACCTTGAACTCCAGGTCCTGCTCCCTCCCACAGGCTGTGCTCAGGGAATGGCCTGGATAATGATTTTATGGCCTGATAATGGATAATGATTTCTTGGTCACAATTTCACCCACTGCCTACCATCCATACTGTAATGGATACAGAATTCCTTATCTCTACCTGCCCTCCTGGTCTGCAGCACTTTGGTGCATTATAACAAGTAATACTTGAAATTTATGGTAGAGAAATTCTTTATTAGCCCATGGAGAAAAGCAAAGCGTGGGGATCTGGAGCTGGTGTCATGAGCTGCACCAGAAGCAGGATCAGACCCTGGCATCACCTGGCTCAGAACTCAATCAACTCCTCCAAGCCTCAGGAACCACCACAGCCCATGCAGGCCTCCTGCAGCTCTCCAGCCATCAGTTTGGGAGCCCCTAGCTGGGCACACACAAGATGCAAATAAATCTTGAAGAGGCAATGTGGTCAGCTAAAAACTGGAGCCATTTCCCAAGCAAAGTCCACTCCCTCTCTCTGATGTCTGGAGGAACTCTCAGCAGCAAAACCTGACCAAGGGCAGGTCCCCTGTGACACCTGGCACGGTCCCAGCAGCCTGGGGACACCTGGCCCCACACAGAGAGCAGCCACAGGAGCTTTGGCTGCACTCCTGGAGTGCCCATTTTGTCAATGAGCTGCCCCAGCCCTGTGCCCCAGCACAGCAGTGCTGAGGAGCCGTGGATGGGCAGGATGGAGCAGCAGGAGGAGGGGATTTACCCAGGCCAGCAGAGCAGAGAACACCACCATGCTCAGGAACAAAGAGCCTGAGTATGGCTGGAATTGCTCCAAATCCCTCTTCCAGGGATGGGCACGATGGGCTGACTCCAGCATCCCCAGTTTGAAGTCAGAAGTCTCCCAAAGCCTCAACACAAAACAACACGTGAAGCTTCACTGTGGCATTTCCAGAGTCACTTTCAGGGACATCCCCCTCCTGTGCTGCCCCTGCAATGTGCTCAATGGCTCCAAAGGAGATCCTACACTTTTACTAAGCACATATCAAATCCTTCTGGTTTCTGAAGTATTTTAGAGTTTGACTTGACATGGCAGGAGCATTTCTTAACAGAAGTGATTTGTCTGTATCTTTTCTAAAAGTAATTACAAAATGAAGGCTTGAAAATAAAATTTCTGTGAGTGTTTAAATGAGAAATAATAATTCAAGGAGATTATTTAGTTGAGGTGAGGAAAAACAAGTGAGAAGCTATCAGCAAGTGCTTTTGAATTAATGTAACTCAGACACACCTGAAGTTTGTACCACAGCAGTGCCACAGCTGCCTCATCACAGCCAAGCAAAATCTCACAAAGCTCAAAGCCAAGAATTATCAAATGCAAGGATAAGTGGAAGAAGAGGAAGAAAAACAGCTGGATTCACTTGGGGAAAGAAGATGACAAGAGGTGAAACAAATAATTTAGTGAGCAGTCTTGAAATGGATTTACAGGGCAAATAAGTCTGCATGATCAAACTCAATGCCCCTGTCACACTTCCCAACTTTTAGATCCTCATACATCTGTGCTCTTAATAAAAGCTTTAACCAAGCCACAGTAACCAGTGACTGGGGAAAGATCATCCTGGGAATATTTTCAGCTTGTGTCATTATAGTTTTTATTAAAATACATACATATTTATTTTTCCAAGATGAATTACTGACACAGATCTCCGAAACTTTGTAAATCTATTTTTAATCCATGTTTTACAGCAGCTTTTTTAAACCCCCTACCCTTCTTAAGATCTAACTAGCACTTAAGTATCAAAGACAGATTTGCATTTCAAAAGCCAATTAAAAAACATAGTGTACCAAGGCAGTGATTAAAGTGTTGTGGCTTTACATAAATTAGGCAGTTCCTTTGACTTTCCCTATTTCAAATCCATCCTAACAATGGGGAAATCCTACACATTACATGGACTGTATGAGCACCTTCTCCCTTCACTGCCCTTAGAAACTGGAGATGACAAACTCAACCTTCATCTGCTTGAAGGAACCAAACTGTGGAGCTCACACTGAGTGGGAAAGAGATGCTCATGTCCCCAAAGTGCTGCTCATTAAAGAAAACTAACATTTATGCTTGTTTGCAACCTAAAAATTTAGGTTTGTTCCTAAAAATCAAGGATTTACTACTACAAGCCTGGCAGAACAGCAAACACTTTCCTACCAAGGGATAGCAGCACACAATTTCAAGTTACAGACTAACTCAAGTGTTCTTCACAATGGAATATTTTATGGTGTCCTCTGACTTTTAGAAATCTAAAGGCAGCAAAGATCAGTTCCTTTACAAGGCTCAGTTGCCACAGGACCTCTTGATCCTCACCCCTCCAAAAGAGCAGAGTCTTCTCATGGATCATCACACACAGAGAAGGTCCTTGAAGGGCACATTGCCAAGTGAAGCTGCCATGACCCAGTCCCCTGCCACAGCACACTCAGAGCAGGGTCAGACACACAAATTGATGAAATCCCAGCCAGCCTGTCTCTCACACAGCTCCTGCAAGCCCTGACCCAGCACTCCAGGCCTAGGCACTCAGAGCCTGTTTTGGGTTCAGTTTTTCATGCAGTGGCTCACTAATCAAACCCCTGTCATCCTATGGCAGCAAAAGAGCTTCAGGTTCCAAAACCCCATAAAAATTAGATCCCTCAAACTAGAATATATATATAGGAAGTCCTTTAAATAACTTGAGAAACTTATCCAAATTTGGCCACCTTCCTGCAGGTGGAATGCTCAGCATCATCCACCAGCTGTGCAGCTCCAAGACTGAAAATTCCAGCCCTGTATCCACAGGATGGAACACAACATGTTATTACTCCATTTCCTTGCCCTGCCCCCCTAAACTTGTCATTTTTAAGAGTTATTTAATGAGTAAGAAGCTGTTAAAACATGCAACCTACACTTCATAATGTTCCCTTTTAGAGATCAGGTGCATGGCAGCACCACACTCACACACAGCAGAGGAACCACTGCTCAATTAAGAGGGGAATTTGCTCCCTCCCACTGGAATTTTGAGGCCAAGGGGAACCCTTACTATGCCAACAATGCCCACGCTCACCACAGCCTGAAAGCTGCCAATTAAAACAAAGAGTGGGAAGGAATATTAAAAACCACTGTTAAAACTAAGGGATTCAAATGAGGACAAGAAAAGCAACAGGCTAAACCAGGATTTAAATATTCCACCTCTTATTCCAAAGCCTTCAGCAACCCAAGTGCCTTTTCCCCAACAAGAGGATTAAACTCAGCATGGTCTTGCCCAGCTCTTGGCACTTGTCTGGGGTGGTAAATGGGTTTTCACACACCCACACCTGCCAAAGCTCTGCAGCACTGCAGCCAGAGGATGCTCTGGGGCAGCTTTCCAAAGCACAGGATGGCAAAAGGCAATGCACAACATGTGTCACCAGCATTTCCTCTAGCTGTGGGCAGTAAAAGTACCATTTTTATTGCATGGAATTAATCAATAATCTAAATACACAGCTGTCAGGCCAATGTGTGCCAAAGGGGCAACTGGTTGTGTGGGGAAGGTCCTTATTGTCTTGGGCTAGACTGTATTTGTTCTGTTTTCTACCTGAGATTTTTTGGGGAAAAAACCTCACCAGAACTGCATTGTTGTTTGTTGTAGGTTCTTTTTAAGTAGGCTCTTGGGTTTCCTTTTTTCTTCCCAAGTACTTGGGTTCCTCCACAAGTACTAAAAGGCTCTTAAAGATTCCATCATTTTAGAAAATATCAATTGAAATGATACCTTCTACCTAGCTAGGAGAAAATGGAAGTGGAAATTCAGCAGACATTTTGGCTTACCTTCATTTTTAACCCCATTAACCTCACCTAACGATCATATAGAGCTGTCTGATAGCAGAGGCAGGAGGCTGAAGGCTCTCACGTGGAAAGCAGCAGAATTAATCCCGACAGCAGCGAGGCAAGGAGGTGGTAATTGCTGCAGAGAAGTGTGGGAGAACTGCCTTTATTGTCCTCATTGCCAAGAAGCTCGGCAATCTATTCCTCATTAAGAGATTCTCAAAGTCACTCTTTTAAGGTATAAAACCCCAATTTTTCTATTTCTGACACTGCTGATGTTTCACAACAATGCTACAAGCCAAGTTAATGGGAACAACATGCGAATACAAACGATGGAAGCAGCAGCTCTGGGAGATGCAGGAGCACCACTCAGGAAGAATTCATTACCCCCAGACATTTATTAAGCAAAGGAAAAAAAAACTGTTTGAAAAAGGCTGGCAAACATCATTAGAGAAACAAAGGGAAATCGCTTCACAGGCTTTTTTTTCTAGTTACAGTGCCTTAGTTTACCTTGTTTTTCTCATTGGGTTGGTTTTTGAAGTCTCACCCTTACTCAGTAATTACAAGTCTCTTCCTGCTTGATTGTTTACAAGACACAAGCTGACAATACCAAGCCCTGAGAAATAAGCAAGTGACAGAACAAATCACTTTTCCCAGACATAATCTTTATTTTTACCTGCAAACTTCACTCCTTCACTGCTTCCTATCCCCAAAAATAAAGCTGTCACATAGCAAGTCTAAAAGGTATTCAAAACACCGAAGGGTTCTGAGGTTTTCACTTGGGCTTTTTAATGGAAAATTCGTGTGTATTTGGTTCATTGTTGCTTTTCAGGCTTCCTTGTTCACACCTGATACTCAAGAAACAGAAAAATACAACTCCTCCATCCCTACCCATCTCCCAGTCCTGCAGGGATTGTACACACTGCTATTAGGAGCTTCCCAAATGTTTGAGAGCAGGTAATTCTCCACATACAAGCAGAGAAAGTTATTTTAAGGTTATTTATACATAAAGAAAGCAAAATCCTGTTTTCTTCCTCCTTCTAAGCTGTGGTAAATCTCCATTGTGATTTCAGACACCTGACACTTCTCTTAATCCATTCATTGCAGCTTTGCTGATCTCCAGCATTTCCTGAGAAAAACCCCACATTAAGCTGCTTACAGGAACAGAACACATGCCAACTGCCAGCCAGTACAATGAGAGCCACAGTCCCAGTTTCCCTGAGCTGATGGAACCAGCTCATGTTCCTTGGGAAGCACCTTCCCATTTTTCCAAGGGCAGAGCATCCCTTTCTGTGAGAAATGATGCTCACTTCCAAAAATTGAAAAGGTTTATTAAAAACCTTATAAAAAATACAACAGAAGACTGAATAGAGAAAAGATTACAGCACCAGGAGCAGAGGATTTTTCCCACCATGTGCTCATCCACACAATGGAGGTTTTGCCTTTTAACCCTTTAGCCTCTCCCAAAGGTCTGTCCATTGAATCCTTCTTTGCTGCCCAGTGGTGGAGATCCCTTCCTGACATCTTGATTGGAGCTCAGGAGCTGCCACAGTAAGGAGCTGACCCTCCCAAATGTCCCAAAACCCAGGCCACCCCTGATAACAACACAAGGGAGGGGAATGAAACTTAACTATAAATCTGTAAAACTTCTCTTACCACACATACATGATATTTCCTTTTAATTGTGAGAGTCAGCCATGGCATCACTCACCCACCACACCTCCCATCAGCACGTTCTCAGCCACACTCCCAAGCAGAGCCTTACCTGCCACGGTGAGCTTCGCTGTCCTGCTCACGATGGTCCCCAGGCTGTCCACAGTTGCCACACACTGATAATATCCCTCATCAGGTTTGTTGTGCTTGGAATGCACCACGCTGTTGATTAGTAAAGATCCATCGGGCAGCAGCTGGCGGCGGTCGTCGGACACGAGGTTGAGGAAGGAGCCGTCCTTCCTCCACTCGATCCGGGGCGGGGTCTCGCACTGCGCTGAGCAGTTCATGATCACCGACATCCCTCGCACTGCCAGCACGTCCAGGGGCTCCACCAGGAAGTAGAAAGGAGTGAAGGTTCTCACAAGCGATTCTGTAAAGCATCACAGAATTTTTGGGTGAGTTTTGCACAGTTTTTAACGTGAAACACACACCCTCCTTGAAGATACCGGAACGAGCACCAGCAGCGCTCACATCCTGCCCCTGAACACATTCAGCCAGCTCGGTCTTTCTTGATGACAGTGTTTTCTGCTTTGATTATTCACATCATGGACCCTCAGATTCCCAGACATTTTCATCCCTAAAATCTATTTCCCTGCTCTGCTCTCGGCCTCTGTGGTGTGGGTGCCCCCCCAGCAGTGCTGTCCTTTGGTTTGTGGAACCAAGGTTGGGAACCATCCAGAACAATTCAGCCCTCAGGAGAAAGTCTCCCATTCTGGGCTTAACACATCTTGCAAGTGTCATACAGTGGTTTTTTACTTCTATTCTAGCCCAGGATAAACATGATTACTTTTTCATTTTAAGTATTCCCCAAAGAGTTCTGTAATTAACATCTAGTTTGCATTAAGAAGCGAATTTTAATTACTGTCTTGCTGGTGTATTTGGTCAAGCAGAACGATTGTGTGTCAATATCACTTTGACTTGTCTTAATTTAATCATCTGTAGAAAGCAGAAGACAAATTCTTCCAGAGAAGAACAGGTTTCCAATCAGCACAACCCTGGGTTCAGGGAAAAGGGCATTTCAGTTTTTAAAGCCCACCTCAGAAATAGCACTCATATAACAATAACAAACTCCTGCACTCATCTCAAAACCATTTCATCCCTCACCATTGACCATTTCATCTCATGGTCAACAGAAAAATGGTGAAATATTTTAAGACCACCTAAAAGACAAATATGCATTCAAAAACATGATTTGTTTAATTAAGCCACAGAATAATTCTGGGGTTTGAGGGAAAAGCACAAACTCTGAATGCGACCTTTACTTGCAAACAAAGGCTGTCCTGGAAGCACTGCAGCTTCTCCCACTGCTTGGTTGTTTGTGGGGCTTTAAAATCGGATTTACCTTCTAAAATGACCTTAATTAACAAATTGATGTGATTTCCTCTATCACCGAACTACACAGAGAGTCCCTGGTCTCCAAAGAGCCTCCAGCTTTCCCCCGGAGGGACTCCAGCCTTCCTGCACAGAGCCCATTGTCTCTGCTACTCACAATTCACAGCAACTTGGAGATAAGGCAGGAGTGGTGTGAAAGAAACAACAGATAAATGAGGCTTTGGCAGCTGATAGCATTCAAACGCTCTCTTACCTTCAGGAATTCAAAGAGGAAATGAAAGAAAACATGCTAGAAAGATTGACATTTCTCCAGTGACAGAGTCAGGCTGGAGATCAGACAGAGTTAGGTTGGGATCCAAATCCTTGGGATTGTTTTTCTTGAGGATAATAGAGGCATCCCAAAAAAAAAAAAAAAAAAAAAAAAAAAAAAAAAAAAAAAAAAAAAAAAAAAAACCACAAAAAAAAAACAAACACCAAACCAAGTATACAGAACAAAAAAAAATCAATAAATCAATAAAACTTAAAAAATATCTAGGAGCTGCTTATGTTACTCTGGTTTGTACAAGGGCACCTATGTGTGGATGTTCTCAATTCTCTGTGCCTCTGAAATCCTCTGAGTGTCAGCTCTGAAGCAGCAAAAGGCAGAGCAGAAACAAGAGCCATGAACAGCAGGAAAATCTTTGACCTTTTTATCCCTATAATCTCCTCCAGTGCAGCAGAAACATAAAGTTCTTATCAAAATTAAAGACTGAGCTGCACAGTCCCTGGGCTTTCCAAGGGAAGCATTTCCCCCCCACCTCAATTCCAGGCTTCTCCAAGTTTTTCCAGAATAAATCTAGACCCCTAAGAGAACAAAACACACTGGTCTGAGTTTTGCTTTTCAAAGAAAAGTCAGAAAATCTTTAAAAGGGGAATGGCAGCTTTTTGTTTGCCCTGCCAGTCTCCAGCGCAGATTGGAGCAGATCTAATCCATCGATAGAGTAAAATTCTTCTTGCCCTGGAAGCAACAATGTGTCCAAGGAAACAGAGCAGAGGATGCCAAGAGAGGTCACAGCAAGACCTAAGAGCAGCTCCACAGGGATTATAACCCTTGAGGAAGAAATAAAGCAGATCTTAGCCAGGCTTCAGAGGGACCAAACTCCTGCCAAGAGCCCTGGGAAGACACAGCACAACTGCTTTGTCCCAGGATATCACTGTGCTCCTGCACTGAGTGCCCTGGGCACTGAATGAGGAGGGTTGGTGAATAACTCCAATCCAGCTTGAAGGAGTTAAAAAATGGTCTCTGATGTGGCTTCAGAGGATCTGCAGCTGGGTTTGGGGCACTCTGGAGAACCACACTGCAGCCAGCTAAGCTTGAGTCTCCTTCAAGCCTCAGTTCAGCACAAGGAGAGTTTGTACACCCTTGACTTTAATAAACTTCTATTTGTACCAAGGAGCCATTTCTCCCACTCCATCCACCTAGTGATTACTCAGCTCAATGACAGTGTCTTATTTTGGGGAGAATGGGTGTGTGTTTGGTAAATTTGATATTGTATATCAGGGAGTCCTTCCCCTGGCACACACTTACATGCACAGGTGGGTACACACCACTGCCTCCATTGCTGCTAACACTGCCCAAGGAGCTTAGGCTCAGTCTGTCTCCCTGCTGGAAACAGGAACAGATAAATCTCACTCATTCCCACCAGGGTGGAGTTGATTTCTCCCCAGATCTGCTCTGGAGATGAGTGGCAGGGAGCAAGATGTGCCAAAACCCAAGAGAATGCCCTGGCACAGACGAGATCTCAATGAGCCACAGACACAGAGTCATTTCTGTGTCCTGGGAATTCCACAGCTCCCTGCCTCAGCCCTGCCAGCACACAGGGCTGGGCTTAGCACTCATTCCTGTGCCCATCCCAGCACACAGGGCTGGGCTTAGCACTCACTCCTGTGCCCATCCCAGCCGGGTTTAGCACTCCTGTGCCCATCCCAGCACACAGGCAGTTTGGTTTAGCACTCCTGTGCCCATCCCAGCCGGGTTTAGCACTCCTG
Organism: Molothrus aeneus; assembly: GCF_037042795.1. Lineage (NCBI taxonomy): Eukaryota > Metazoa > Chordata > Aves > Passeriformes > Icteridae > Molothrus > Molothrus aeneus. The sequence goes on along the minus strand of NC_089658.1, from coordinate 2,775,583 downwards.
TGCCCATCCCAGTCGGGTTTAGCACTCCTGTGCCCATCCCAGCCGGGTTTAGCACTCCTGTGCCCATCCCAGTCGGGTTTAGCACTCCTGTGCCCATCCCAGTCGGGTTTAGCACTCCTGTGCCCATCCCAGCCGGGTTTAGCACTCCTGTGCCCATCCCAGTCGGGTTTAGCACTCCTGTGCCCATCCCAGCCGGGTTTAGCACTCCTGTGCCCATCCCAGCACACAGGCAGTTGGGATTAGCTCAGCAGTGTGGCACTGCTGACTACATCACTACCATAATCTCCAGATCCTGTTCTGTAAGGCTTGCTACTTTCAATTAAATGCTAGACTAGCTGATTATTCCTGCCTAACTGTATTAACTTGCCCTTGGGTCCTTCCACGGAACAGTTTGCCAAATTTGAACTCTAACTTTGCCCTTGCTCTTCCCTAAGTGGTGTGAAAATGTAACAAACACAGTTTACACCATCAACCACTCTGGCAGTGAAAGATAAATACAAGGTTACCTAAAACACACAAGCACAAAATCCCCACAAAACAGCCTCCAACATCAACACCAGGATGTGGAGCTGCTGGAGAGAGCCCAGAGGAGGCCACAGAGATGTTCCAAGGGCTGGAGCCCCTCTGCTCTGGAGCCAGGCTGGGAGAGCTGGGGCTGCTCACCTGAAGAGGAAAAGGCTCCAGGAGAGCTCAGAGCCCCTGCCAGGGCCTGAAGGGGCTCCAGGAGAGCTGGAGAGGGACAGGGACAAGGCATGGAGGGACAGGACACAGGGAATGGCTAAAAAGTGGAAAAGGGCAGGTTTAGGTTAAATATTGGGAATCAGGAATTGTTCCCTGTGAGGGTGGGCAGGCCCTGGCACAGGGTGCCCAGAGCAGCTGTGGTTGCCCTGGATCCCTGGCAGTGCCCAAGGCCAGGCTGGACACTGGGGCTTGGAGCACCCTGGGATAGTGGAAGGTGTTACTGCCCATGGCAGAAGGTGGGGATGGATGAGCTTTAAGTTCCCTTTCAACCCACACCATTCCAGGATTCTGTGATTGTAAGTTTGGGAAATACCAGCTTGTTCACCTCACTCATTTGTCCAGGAACTGATGCCCAATTAACTACTTTCATACATTCCTAGCCTCTACTATTAAAAATACTCTGGGGTGTTCTAGTCCTCCTTGTAGCTCCTCTCTGCTCCAAGTCTCACAAGTAACCACCAGTTGTGACACTGTTTCAGCCAAGCACTGTTTCAAACCCAGCACCCCAAGGTGATCTGACAGTATTTAACCATGAAGTGCTTCCAGCCTGTCCTGCAGCATTTTCTGTGCAGAGGTGCATTTTTATAGGGCTTCATGTGAGCAATGTGTAGAACAGTAAATGCCAAGCAGCTGCACAAGTGGGAAGAAGCTTCCCTTCATTATCCAGTTAATTTCTGGAAGACACAAGCACTCCAATATCCACCTTAAATCACCCAAATGTGTCCTTTAACAAGCGCCTGCCACCAGCTCATCAGAAATTACAGCACTTAGGAAAATAACTCCAGACAAAACCACTCTGATCTCAGTCCTACTGACTCCACATAAATCACCTCAAACTGGTGCACAGGAACAGTGTCTGGAGATTTTCCCAGCAGTGCCCCAGATCTGACTGGGATTCTGTGCTGCCACCAGAACGGCTCAGCTGTGATGCTCTCCTGAGCATGAGCAGCAGCTGCAGCCCCAGCACAGGGCTCCAACACCTCATTCCCCTTCGCTTTGCTAAGAAACCACAGCACATCTTACAAGGACCAAATGCAACAACCATCCAGAAGGAAAATGTGAAGCAGAGGTATCATTTCAGAATCCTTTTTCCCAACAGGATGATAAATTAAGGCAGCCAAAAGCTGCCATCACAATTAGCTGATGAGCAGCACACCAGGCTCTGGTTTGGAAGGAGTCAAACCAGGCTTTGATCACTCACTGTTGGGAGCTGAGGAATGACGTGGCACTGGGGGCAATACCTGTCCTTCTGTCCTTCTCCAAGGCAATTCAGGAGCATGGATATGACATCCTTCAAGCTTGACATGCAAAACAGAAGCATCTGACGAGTCCTGATCAGACTGGCAGGAATGGTTAGACAGCCCCTTCTCACTGTGAGTCAATGATAAAAGCTCCAAGCTCTCTGGCTGCAGGATTGCACTTTTAAAAGGCTTCTCCTCAGAATTTAATTAACGCTCCCAATGGCCTCTATAATCCTAAAGACAGTGTTATGCCCTTCCTAACCCACATCATTACAAAAAGCTGCCTCCAGAGTCAGCCAGACGTGGTTTAAGTGAAGATGTTCCCCACACCATTCCCTGCAGGCTGCCAGCAGGAGCTCACAGGGAACTTGTTCTGTGGTTTTGTTCACATATTCATGGCTAAGGAGCACATTATCTATGTGGGCAAATTGCTGCATGTGGTAATCTCTAAATAAATGTATATATTTTCAGCTCGGTAATTTAGTGTCCTGACAGCATCAGAAGCATTCTGCATTCCCCAATAAGCAAAATTTATCTATGATACTACAATGTACCAATGCTTAGTCAAAGATGTATTTTCTGCTTAACATTACATTTTTCTCTTATAGGCAACAGAGATTATACACCACCTGATCAAATTAAACTACAACAGCAATATATCCCAGCTAAGCATCTTTTGATTTTACTTTCATAAAGCACTTCCAAAGCCCAATCAAACACACAGTGCTTGGCAAGTTCATCACACTCAAAAACCAAGGTCACATTTCTAAACTCTGTTCTCTCAACACCACTTCAGGTCCTGCTTCACAAAGACTCTGCAATCCACAAATTATACCAGACAAAAAAATTAAACTGCACTTAAGCATCAAGAAAAAAAGGAGGGAGTGTAAGAGCTACCCCAGACTGCAGAGTACAGCATAAATCCTGCTGGGACTTCCATAATTCCAGCAGGGGCTGCCAGTGGAACCTGGCAGAGCAAGTGACAGAACATTATGAGATAAGTAATGCCTTGTATAAATCCAGACTTTCCCACACTCAGTAGATTCCCTTCTCCCCCAGCTCAAGCAGATTTCCCCCTCTGATGATTTAACACACTGTAACAAAGATATCCATCACAAAGAGGAACTCCTCTTCACCCCAGCATGGTTGGGAATTGTGGGCTAGGAATGGTGCTTGAGGATTGCTGGGGTGCCTCAAATTCCCCCTGCCCACAAGGGAAGGGGCTGTTCTCAAACCCCAAGGGAGAGAGAATCTTTCAGGATGGAGGAGGACACGTGGAAGAAATTGTGCCCCGTTGTGGTGGGCAGGCCCTGGCTCAGGGTGCCCAGAGCAGCTGTGGCTGCCCTGTCCCTGCAGGGTCCAAGGCTGGGTTGGACAGGGCCTGGAGCACCCTGGGATAGGGGAGGGTGTTACTGCCTCTGGTAGGGATGGCAATGGATAATCCTTCAGATGTTGGGAAGGATGGAAGCTTGCCAAGAAAGTCTCACAGATATGGATGCTTAGCAGAAAGATTTTTAAATGTAGAGTCTGATGAAGGAATAGAGATGGAAGCAAGTTCTGATACAGAAGTAAAGAATTGCTGAGCCAGTCTCACTGGATAACCAAGGAGGTAAAGGGTGTGTTAGTTAGAAGGGGTTTTTATGGCTTAGAGCAAAGGATAAGCCCACCCCAAACAAGAAGATGTTTTTACCAAGCAGGGAGAGAGCACAGGCAAACAAGGCAGCAAATGTGGCAAGTGGAAAAAAGGTCTCAGAATTTTCCACTGCAAGAAAACTGAAAAACAACTTCTAGCTTAAACTGTAATGTACTAACTTTGAGTGATTGGAGAACAGTAACTTGAATATGGTAATTACAGCAGTTATGATAGGCTAGAGATAATAGTTAAGGTATAGATTGGTTCTGCTGTATTAAAATGCTCAGCAAAGAACAGTCTATAATGCATTGTAACCAAACCCAAAGGGTGTCCAGGCCTGCCTGCAGCTGGAGCTGACAGCTGTGGGCACAGCTCTGTCACCCACCACCCTGGGCTGCTGTCACCTCTTGGATACAATAAACTGCATTTGGGAGAGCCCCTGGAGTCCCACATCTCTCATTTAGGCTGTTACATTCAGGTCCTCTCCAACACAAACCATCCCCAGATTTTATGGTGCGACTGAGCTGAGGTTTTTGACATCATGTACCAACAAGAAGACAAAAATCAAGACAGTCACCACAATGATGGCACCACTGTAACAGACAAAGAGCTGATAGGGTTCAGGACTTGGCCTCAGTAACTTGGGAGTACCCAGACAGCACAGCCCATAAACAAAGAGCCAGTCAAGCAAAGTAAGCCATATTTTGCAACAATGCCTTTAGAGCTTTGTTTGTATTTCCAGTTACACCTTTCATTTGTTAAATAACAAATTACTGTTGGCTTAATCTTAACTGACCTTCTTGATGGACCTCAAGCACAAAATTATATTGGAAAAAATTAGCCCATTAAAATAAAAAAGTGTGCAGGAATAGAATTAAGAAGCCTCCAAAGAGTGTGGTGTGTTTGCAGTAAATCACTGCAAGGAAGCATCCCTGCATCTGCTCCAACCACTCCCTCTGTAAGTGATACCATCACCTCATATATTATTAAATAATGGCAAGAAAAACACGATAATGATCAGCAGCCAAATCCAAACACAGATTGTAATCTCCAAGATCAGATGTCTGTGGAGATGCATTTATCTGGTGTTCAGTTCCACAGCCTTCCAAACCCCTCGAGAGGCACAGACATTTTTACCTGAATTTGGACCACGTGGAAGTGATTTTATTCATTACAGTTAACTGTCCCAGGTGCTGTGCCCTGGCTCCCTTCAGCAGCTGCTCCCAAGCACTGTCACAACCTCTGTGTCCCTTTATTGTGGGGCTGCAGCTCTGTTAGCTTGGAGAGCTGCAGGAGAAAAGATGGCACCAACTCCTCTTCACCTAAAGCAGGACCCACTGGAACCACTCCTCGTGATACCCATGTGCAATTTGTTAAAAAAATCCCCACCAAGGAGGTACTTCTCATGTCCAGTCCATATTCCCACTCTTAAACTGTTTCCTACTCACAAGAATTTATTCATTTGTCTTAAATCCATACTCAAAAAAAAGGAAAATAAAAGTTGCCTACCAGCTGTGCTTCAAAAACAACTTCTGGTGCACCTTTTGTTCCTCCTGGTGTGCCAGGAAAAAAAATCCTTTATAAGCACTAGGCCCAAAAATGTGGATTTCTTTCAGGTTGTTTAAAAATATCCTCGGATTTTACAGAATTCTCATGCAGCAGCTGAGCCCCACAAACCTCTCACCTTGTGCAAGGAACATTCTTTCAGGTCATTTTGCTTTTATAAATCAAAGGAAACACAAGTTGGACCATCTAACACCCTATATTTGAATTAAGCCAGTGAAGAAACCTCTCTTAAGGTCCTAACTGCAGAATTCCTTCTCATAACCATTTCAGAAGGAGAGCTTAAAGGATTTTATCCACTTTTCCCTTTTTTTGTGGAATACTAAAGCCATTTCTCTCATTTCAAGTAACTATCAGTTTTTAATACCAGCAGTGCTTCCTTCAAAAAGCACCTCAGTCCCAGGGGACCAGAGCTCCATTATTTATTTAATTTTTAATTCTTCCAGGGCCTCTTTTCTTTATTTTCTCCACCTGGGCTGAGAAACACCCCTCCAGCATTTCTCCACAAGTTTCCTAGAGGGCACTGTAAAGACACCTACAAAAGGAAGAAAATGCATTTCTGTTCCTCCCAGTGAACAATAGTACTTTGACTTTTCCCCAGAAATAGCTCCCAGATGTTGGCTCCTGACAATGCTACAGTTGTTACAGCAGGTGAAGAGGAATTTCCATTTTTTCCTGGAGTAATGGATTTCCTCTCCCAGAGTTCCAGTCTTCTGAGCACTAGGCACCTAATTTACCTCTTCAGACAGAGATGGGAAAGAGAGTGGCTTTCAGAGGGTTAAGGATAAACAGAAAACCCACTTGTAAGGCTGAAAATACACACTGCACACAATGCAAGGAGCTTCCTCATGCTGCCCTGCTCCCCTGCCTGGGCTCCACTCAAACCACCCTGCTCAGACCAACAGAAGTGGCTCCCCAAGCCCTCCCAAGGCCAGGCAAGGCACTGAGCTCCCTGTGGAGATGCCCAGCTGCTCTGCAAACCAAGCCCACGTAAGCAGGGAGCACATTCCTTGCTTCAGACAGGGTGGGTTTTTTACCAGACTGGTATTTCAAAAATGGTTTAGAATATAAATACAGAAAAAAATCCCCACACATCACAAGAGAATTATTTGCTGAAACCAATTACTTAAATATTTCCCAAGTGTAAACACGCTGCAGCATCCAAGAACTGTGCATCAAGGGGAAAGCAGTTTTCCCACTTCTCAGATGCCAAGGAGGTTATGGGGCACCCAACAGAACTAATGCAGTTTAAGATGCTCTCTAAGTGAGGCAGGCTTTGCACTCAGGGAATGATCTCCCTCCCCCAAACACCTCTTCAGTGCAGGGCTCCAGGCAGACCACAGAGATGCCAAGGGATGCTCACAAGTGTGAAGCTGTTACCAAGTCAGGGCTTGAAATGCAATGGCCAGAAAAGCCACACAGGAAGAAATATTGGCAGGAAAAGAAAAAAGAAAATTGGTTTCTATAGGAAGCATAAAATGAAAAAAAGGATGAACATGAAAAAAAAAGATGCAAGGAAGCATCAAATGGAAAGTTGCTGAACATAATTTCCAGTGTCTTTCTAAAGAAAGTGTCTTTTCTTTGGCACACTTCATGAAAGAGGAAAAAATTCTTAACAAACACCTTTTATGTCAGATCAAGCAAGGAGTATCTGAGAGGACCTGGAAACAGAACAGCAGCATTGGATCAGAGCAAACGGAATGCCTTGAACTCAGCATCCTGTGCCAGCAGCCCAGAGCAGATGCTGGGAGCACCCAGGGCAGAAGCAAGAGCAGCAAAGCCCCCCAGAGTCAGCCCCAGGGACCCCAGGGCTGTTCCTTGGCTCAGCAGCTCCTGGAGGGAAAGCACAGCCAGGAACCTCCACCAGCACCCCAGAGCTGCCTTCTGAGAGACAAGGAAGGACAGAGGGGAGAGGGAAAACTAATCTGAGTTCAGAATTGGATTGGAGGGTCCCTAATTTAGGGGACTAGTGCAGAGAGATCAGGATAATCAGTAAATTCTGTACACTCAGCAGAATAATGGTACAGCCCTTCCCTTCTCTGCTTTCCTACCAAGCACTGCCCAATCACACCAATCCACAATACATAAAAATATAATAACCTTAGCAATGTGTTAATGGGGGTTTTATTGATCTTTCAGGGCAGTAGTGAAAAAAAAAGGAATAGTAGAAAAGTGCAAACTATGCACATCCACACTACTACACACATGCTACAATGTTACCAAAAATCTTATTTAAAGAACATCCTTACACCAGTTTTCTATCCCATAAAATTCAACATTATCTGCAGAGTTCATTGGGTGCTCTTGTGGTTTAAGCTGGGGATGAGTCAGGTGCAATAAAACCTGCCCCTCACAAATTTAACTCCCAACACTCCTGTAAAAGTGAGCTGCCAACCAGAGAGCCCCAGATTGAGGCAGTTTTAGCAGAAAGGGTTAGAGTGGGATGACAGGCACATCACCAGCCACAGGAAAAGAGGGATGCAGCAGGTGCCCTCATTGACATGGAAAACTGGGGCAGATTTTAGTCACACCAGCACCAAAGTAATACCCTGGGGAAGCTGAGGAAATTAGAGAACCAGAGGTGTCCCCGGTTTTCTTGGGCTTGCACTGAGCAGAAGGGTTTGTGCCTGTGTTGGCAAAGCCCAGGCTAAAAGCTGTGGAGTGCAAAGCTAAACCCCTCAGAGATGTCCACTCTGGTCAGTGACCACAGCACAGCATCAGGACCCTTGAAAAATTACAACACCCATCAAAAATATCAACCAAACATCTTCCCAGTACCATCAATGAATGAGCCATAGAAAAGAAATAATACATAACAAGGCTTACAAAACTAGTATGCTACTGCACCAGATTTCAGGAGGACTCGGCAACTCCAGAACTGATAAAAATGTATATAATATTTAAATCTGATATCCAGATCAACTCCAATATTCAAATGAGCACCATTTGCACTGCGCAAGTTAGAAAAAGAAGCCAAGAAATGACATCCCAGACCTGTGCCCACAGGAAAGCAGTTTAAGCAGGACCTCGACCATGCATTGTGGAGTCAACAGCTCCTTCAAGTTCCTCATTCTTTACTCTGAGTGGTGGGTAAAGCTCTCCATTTGTGCCACCCCCACAACAAACCAGGGCTTGCTTGGCTTTTGTCATCCTCTCACTGTGAACTCTGCATATTGATCCTGAAATGTTTCATGCCTTTTGCACACTTTGGCTGCTCCTGTTCACCAAAGCCACGGGCTCTGCCTGGCCCAGCACTCCTGAGGGAGTATCTGCAAATCTTCTGCCCCTTCCTCATGAAATGCACAAAAATGATCTGGAATAAAACCCCAAATATCCCCAAGTCTTATTTACTACAACTTAATTATTTCAAGTGCAGTGAATGTATGTGAAGTAGAGCAAATTATTGGATTTTTGTTTATTATTTGCTATATAAGAAATCAAGCAGCTACACTTTGGGAAGGCAACTGCAGCCTATTAACAGTGTATTTGTATTCTAAACAGATCTGTAAAAAAACCTAATTGCACTAATCCTTTACTGTAACTTTGCAGCCATTTCTTTACCCAGCTGAGATTTCTCTGTAACCGATTCCTGCTAAGCTCTGAGTGCTCCTAAACCTCACAATCCAAGAAAAGCTATGAGAAAAAGAGCCCAATGCCTCAATTTAACTCCTGATTCTCAGTGTCTCCTTTTCCCCACGGGGAGTGGGATGTGCACAGCTCTCCCCCCTGTCTGGCAGGGCAAGGGGCAGCCCCAGGCTGTCCCTGCCATCCATTCCCACAGCAGCCCAAAGCACTGGAGCTGGCTGAGCTGTGTGGGTAACACAACCCTGGGCTGGAACTGGAGCGTGTGGAACAGCCATCCCTGCCCCATTTGATCTCAGTTGAAAGTACAGTAAAATGAAGTGAAAGAGCAGTTTTAAAAGCTTTACACAGATTCTTGTCTCTCCTCAAAGCACATTAATGAAAACACTTCCTGTGGCAGTGTGTGAAGACAAGCAGCACCTTTCATCTCCCCTGTTTACTGCCTTCACCTCCCCAGTTCCCAGGCACCACTGGAGCTTTGACTGGCACAGCTTTTGTCAGAATGAAGGAAAAAGCTCAACTGTAGCTTTGCAAATATATTAGCAAAAACATTTGCAAGTATTAGCTTGGCAAATGTTTTATACATGTGAGGGGAAAAACAGATTTCTCTGTTCATTTATATAACACAGATTATTTCAAAGTGGGAAAGTACATTTCAAAAGATCTTATGTAAGAGTGGAAATACAATTACTGCATGTATTAAGTGAATTATCATATAGATATGGGTATTGCTGGATGCACAGTTCTGGATCTGCTGCTTCCCTCAAGCCTTTGCTCTGGCTAATCCTGGCTGTGCTATGGATTGGCACACACTGGGTGGTTATTTGAAAGGTCCCTCTGCAAGCTTTTGCTCTGCTTCACACCAAGGAGAATTTTGCAGTTGAAATAATAACATCAAAACAGGCCCCAGACCTGCACTCTGTGCATCACTCTGAGAACAGCACTCCATTCACACCACCTCATTCCAAAGCTGTTAAACAAACAGACAGACCTGATGAAATATTAATTGGGCTAATTATGGCAACAGAACTGCAGAGGGAGGTAACAAGTGCACAGAACAGAGCAGTACCTGCTGGCAGCAGTGCCAGGTGCCCGAGCCCCAGCCATGGCTCCCAAGGCCTGGGCACACGGGGCTGGTCCCTGCCTGGAGCAGGCAAAGGCTCACCTGGGCAGGCAGAGCCTAAGTGTGAGCTCCTGAACGGGGGCTTTTAGGGAAAGGCAGCACACAAAGCATCTACCACTCAGCAATGGTTCCAATTCATAGACTGCAATCAAATCTCAGCTTTCACCAGAGAAATATTTACCTTTATTGCAATGAAAAGCTCTTCAATCTGCTTGGACAGCAGATGCAAAGGACCTGACAACTCACTGCCCAAACCAAAAATTTTGGATGATAATACTTCACAAAACATCATTTAAATGCAATTCTTGTCATGGAAGAATCCTCTGGAGCTCATTTAGTCCAGCCAGCTGCCCCCCAAACAGGTCTATTTAGATCAGGTTGCTCAGGGATCTGGCCAGCCAAGCTTCAAACTTCCCCAAGGAACAATTTCCCAACAACAGAAGAGAGCAAGCAAGAAGTGTGTGAGCATCCAAAGCAGCAAAGCATGGTGAGAGAGACACCCCCAAACTGGCTTTTCATTATCTCCCTCCTGACATCACAACTGTGAGCTTTAATTAAGCATCTGCAAATTAAAAGTCCCAAAGCCACAATAATGGCAACATTAGGAAAGATGTGTTTTGAGGAATCCAGCAGTAAAAGCTCCACCAAGTGCCTGGTGTGGAGCTGTCATTGCAATCAATGATGGGGTGGTTTGCACCACCAACCACGTAACCTGGGCTACTCTGGCTCCCAGAGCCCAGCCCACGAGTCCAGGGAGCACGAGACACACGGAGCCATGGCTGAAGCTTGACTTGGAACTGCTCACCTGCTGCAGGTCCCTCAGGGTCCCCAAACAGCCCCTATTTCAGCTGGACTCTGGCCTGCTCCACAGCACAGGCAGAGCCCACTCCTCAGCTGCACGTCTGGGGAGAGGCGCTCCAACTTCTGCTGTGACTGCCCCATCCCAGGTCAGCAGTCACCACCAGCAGCACACAACAAGGACCTCAGCACCCTTACTCTGCTGTCTTGGGTGCATTCCCTTTCAACCCAACCTTCCCCATGCTGCCAGGGCAGCCTTTCTCCTCCACTCTAAGTCCCTGGCAGTAACAATGCGACAGTTTTGGCACATCCTTCCCATCTGCATCAAGGTCAGTGCCTGCCACAACAAACTTTCTATTTTAAATACTGCACATTGATAGGAGTGCATTCAAATACAGAGCATTTCCACAGCTCCAGAAGATGTAACAGCACAGCTTTGCCCAGGTTCTGGCAGAATTCCTGCTGTGCTTTGTCCCAGTCCCCAAGCAGCACCTTTCAGAGAAAGCCACAAACGCTGGGAGCTGCAGGGCAGAGCCTCCACCGACCACCTGCAGACACCATTAGAGGTAAAAATTCCTTTGGTCTCGTTTTCCCTGTCCCTTCCGAGGCTTTATGTAAATAGCCGGCACAGCCTTCTCCTGAGAAACTCTCCCAACCTAAAGCTACCTAAAGCACGGCATAATCAGATAATTAGATTGTGGTCCCTCTAAGTCTGCCATTAGCACTTCCAAGCTATGTTTAAGGGGATAAAAAAGCTTTGTTTCAAGTAATTCACAGCACATGATGACTATCACAAAGGGGAAGCTCTATTTTCTAGCAGAGTAATTTACACTTTCTAAACAAAAAAATTCCACGAGAAAAATTGTCATATAATATGTGGTGGGGTTCTTTGTTTGCTTTAGGAACTACAGCAGCAAACAGAGCTATTGAACCAGCTCCTTTCAGCTGTAAGAAGGGTGAAATGCAGCTTGCCAGGAGAAGGAAGCACTCTTGTCACCATCAACCATGAAAAAGTCCCAGACAAGAGCATGGAAAATCATTGTATCAACTCCAAAACAGGAACATCCATGCTACAGATGGGATTATGGGAGGAGGAGGGAAAACAGAGGTCAGGAACTGGTCACAAGCAGCAGCATCTGTGATGTGATGCACTTGAGCAGCACATTCTGCAAATACAAACAAACCCTGATCACATTCACTTTATTTAAATTCAAAACCTGCTAGGTTGGTATAAAGCATTGCTTTTCTTGGATTTTCTGGCTTTGTCTCAATAGCAGGCACCACTGAGGTCCTCCTTGCCTTGCTGCACTATTACCTTGCTTGCACATCAGAGAGAATATAAATCACAGAATATTAAGCAAAGTAAGATGCTTTGCCTTTATTTGATTAGGGTTTTTCTGCAGCACAGATTTCTTACAGCCAATATTAAAGTGTAATTACTTTGTCTCCCAAAGTTTTCAAATACATGACTTGCATATATAGAAGTTGTTTTTATCTCTGTAAACACAAAGTAAGAGAGGGAGGGTAAATTACTCCACTTTTCTGCTTAGCAGTTTCAGTTCTAGCAGCCTCTCCTCCCCAGCCACAGCACCCAGGGCTTCATCCCTGCTTTGGCTGAGGATAAGGGGACTCAAATATTTGTCACAGGAGTCTGTGCCAACAACAAAAATGAAGGAACCACAATCAGGGCAGGCAGATGGGCCAGAGCTCAGCAAGGCACAGGCTGAAGTGTGTCAGGAATCTTATGAAATGAGATATTATATAACAACATCAAATCTGGGCACCCAGAGCTGGGTCACCTGCATCTCCCCAGCTGCAGAGGATGCAGGCAGCCCAAACCCAAGCAGTTAAACATCCTGCACTGAGTTATATACTGACTTATTTTTATATACTTATACAGAAAAGCATCAGCATGGCTGTGCAAACGGATGTACCTGCTGCTTTCTAAAGCAAAAATGAAGCTAGACCTATGAATAAACCCATGGGCAGCTGATAAACCCATGGGCTTTGATACAGCATAGACAAGAACATTTGAGACTCAACCAAAAATGGTATTAGATCCACTTCAGCATCCAAATTAATTTTGGATGGATGCTCCAGCAGTCTGAGTGCTCCTCATGAGCTTGTTCAGGGAGCTGGGAGCTGAGCTGGCCAAGGGCTTCTGAGCACAAAGCCCCACTTGTGGCACGTCTGCAGTCCCTGGGGCTCATCTCCCCACTTAGCTGCTCACAGACACAAAGGGAACTCTGGATCCCAGTGCCACCTCTCCAAACTGGTAATCTAGGTGAGCTGGTTTTACCAGAGGATATTTAATCAGAGATCTGAGAACAATAATTATCTAGAGCTACTGAAAATCTGGGGCTACACTGCAGGACCACACAACAGAAAAAACCCAGACTACAGAAGGACACTAATGAGGGCTCAGTCTGAAACAGGTGAGGGAGAAAAGCAGGAGCCCACAGCCACAGGGCACAACGAGCTGTCCCAAAGTTCTTTGTGCACCAAACCCACCTGTCTGAAGGGCTGCTGACTGCAGAGCACCCCACCAAACCAGAGCCCAGCAGATGTCACACTCACATCCAAGCAGCAAGTTGAGAACAGTGCAAGAGCAGCTCATTAACTTTGCAGAACTTGCCTTTAGTTCATAGGGAAAAAAATCGTGGTCAAAACTTACTATTAGACTAAGGTGTCTTTGATATCTCATCGATTAAATTAAATGTCATTAATTTTGCATGCAACTCATAGATCATTCTCTAAATGCTATGCCAAAAATCTAATTGAGTCTTCATTAAGTGATCAGATGGGAAATGGGAGCTCTTCCCCCACTATAGAACTCAAGGTTAAAACTGCAGATCTCCAAGGACTGTTAAGAACTGCCTCAGACCCTCACTTTCAGTCACCACACAAAAACCCCTCTATTTCATTCACTCCAAATTTCCCCTATTAGCCAGCTCCTCCTCCCACCTTGCACCAGTAACCTTGAAAAGAGGACAGGTGGAGCTACTAAAGAAAGACAAAGGGGCTTAAAAAAAGAGATTATTTCAAGCTACAAGTCGAGTATCCTACCAGACTACACTATTTTAAAGCTTAAATTTAAATTAAATTCAAGCTGCATTTTTAGCCACATGCTTATCATTACCTTTTTGTGATGCCAGTGTCAGAAGAGAACAATTCCTAGGCTCACCTCCACCACAGAGTGCCACTGCAGGATTTGGTCACCCTTGTGGTACTTGTGGGTGATGGTGGGACAAATCTACTCTCTGCCATTTCACAGTTAACAAGGAGACTTTAAAAAGTGGTAACTGAATACACAAAGACACTTCTGGAATAAAACAGCACAGCAGAGGAGGCAACAGGTTTTATCTCTGTGAGGAAGGTGTGTTCCCCATGTCTGGAAGATAATGTGAGGTCCTGACTGCAGCCTCCAGGATGGAAGGGGATGGAAGAGGCTCTTGGCTAATGCCAGGCAGCCAAGCAGAACAGCCTGGGGAGGAGAAGTCCTGCAGGAGCCCAGGCAGGCTCCCAGCTGGCAGGGGCATGTGCAGGCCACCGCCTGCTCACAGGGGAAGGACTGGAGCCAGTGAACAAGAGCAACAGGGAGCAGCACTCCAGGCTTGGGAAAGGCTTTGGAGAACTCCTCTGGTGCTTCAGGTGAACGGGAACAGCGCTGTGGGACAGGAATGGCTCCCATGTGGCCACTGCTGGAGGTTCAGCGCAGGCCTTTTGGAGTCCATTAGTTCAAGAAATGGACACCTGCCCTTTGTCTTCACACTACCTTGGTTCAATCTTCTGAGTACAGCCTTGGAGTTCTGTGCCCGCTCCCAACTCTGCTCTCTTTGGCGTCACACAGCAGGAGCAGGAATACTGACACAATCTATCATAAATGTTTTCCTCTTCACCCCAAAGCTGTACATTCAGATTCAGCATCCTGCCCTGCAATTCCACCTCACATTTCTATTAGATCATTATTTCAGCATAAATGCTACAGCCATAAATACCAGTTTTGCCATGGGAAGTATTTTGTACAGGTGGTATTTTGAGTCTCCCCAAATCATTGATCTATTATTGAGCCAAGCTGAACACACACTATCAATTTTCACTGAACTATTGATCACGTGAGGTCAAGCCTAGCAAGATCCATGGAGCACCAGGAATCTCCAAGCAGGCAGCTGGAATGAGCCCTGGTATTTCCGATGCCATACAAGGAAAGGAACTTAGAAAATAATATTTGAACAGCTTGCTGGAGTGCAGGCTACTTGTAGGAGAACGTCAGCACATTGGGTACTGATTCCAGTGAAAGAATGTGAGCCCCACTAGCAGAAACAAAGGTGATTTTTGAAGGCTGCTCCCTGAGCAGCAGGCAGCCTGCCCCAGTTCCCCAGCCTGAAAATGAAAATAAACTCGGGTTATCTCAGTTAAGGGGAGGCATGGATGCTGGGGAGTCAGGGGAATTTAAATATTATGGGTAAGTGTGAAATGGCCACGTTTGCTTTACCAGTAAGGCATTGCCATTTGCTATGGCAAAAGAGGAAAAAGGAACCATTTTGCACACACATTCCTTCCCAGGACTGGCACTGCCAAGAAGTTACAGGGGAGCTTTAACAGACACCAGTGTGATCTCTGAGTGCCCTGGACACAGCGCTGGCTCCAAGCTGGGCTGGGCACTATTTCAATACTATTTCAATTACCCACTCTCTCTCATAAAGCTGTTTTTTCACTTGATTTTCTCATCCCCTGCAGCCTCGTTTGCAAAATGAAAACAAACCCGAGAATAACTTCCCCTTGTAAAAACCTTGCAAGAGATAACTCGGGCTGTTGGTTCCCTTTGAGCTGCTGGGATCTGCCTGGTTTCCTGCCCCACTCCTTTGGAAGAGCCCACGATGAGGTTTGTATAGGAAATCAATGGTGAGGAGCTGCAGGTAGCCCTGAGCTGCTTTGTGCTGGCAGCACAGGGGCAGCTGAAGCAGAGCTGTCCCCCCGGTGCCCCGGCAGGCCCAAACAATGACATCACCCGGCTCCACCCGGCACTCCAAGGTAAAAGCCTCCTGCTCCTTTGAAGCATTATTGCAGAAACCATAGTGAAAATGGGAGCCTTGTCCTGCCACCAATGGGGAAGAGAAAAGCAAGACGGGCAGAAGAATGGTCTCTCAGTCATGCCACTCCAGCAATAATGTTTTTTTCCAAGGAAGCTTTCAGCAGTCAGAAATGGGAAAGATTATAGACACAGAGCCTGCAGTTCCATTCAAAAAGATCTTTGTTAGGAGAAGCAATGAAAAGAGGGGAAAAAAGCCCACAAAATTCCTCCACTTAAAGCACAATCTCAAAACATATGCTTACAATCCTGGAAATCTTTGGGAGATTCAGGGCGTTCAACAGCTGCAGCTGAGCTTACAATGAACATTGCAAATAAATGCTAATGAGATGCTTATAGATCCTGAACAAATTGATTTACTGAGATCTTGTCGAGTGTCTCCTATCAAGGGTTTGTCAGAGTAAACAACCAAATCCTTATAAACAGAAGTGACTCATTCATTACAACTGGAAGAAGAAAGGCATAATAACCGGAGCTATAGTCCAGGAAGATGATAAAACCAACCCCACACACACATGTGTTATTTACCAAAAAATAATAAAAATTAAGCTTTTGAAAACACTATTGGAAAACACGTACAGTTTACCTCAGCAGACAGCTACAGATCAGCCTGCAATGCTGTGAGTACATTAAAAACCACAGGAGTTATCAGCACAAAAAGTAACCATAATAAAATACACTTGAATAAAGCTTTAGGACAAACCCACGTAAAGCAGATGCATAACGAGTTCACACTCCTGCTGAATTGGTTTATTGCACATTGTTACAGCACAACCTCCGTGTGTAAGCAGCTCCCTGGAAATCAAAATGGGAGCAAATCCATTCTCTTACAAAAAACCCTTCCTGTTCATAAGGTTATATATGACTGAACAATAAATTATGCAGGAGAAGCAAGGTAAAGCTTCAGAAGCTCTATATCAGAATAAGAAAAAATGTTTCTAGTTCAATTAAGCTGAGATGATTCCATACTATTACAACTGCCTAGCACAGAGAATTCTAGGATTCCTCTTTGGCCAGTCACCTATAAAAAATGAACATTTAATGATTTCATAATGGCAGGCAGGGAAGGTGGTAACATGTATCCCCTGATTGAGCACAGACAGGGAGTTTCTCTTACAGAACATTAAGAGCAAAAAAGTGAAATGCTCCAAACTGGGATAAAAAGCAAGGGCCACTTTATTAACACTAAACAGTCTTTGGGGAGGCTACCCCAAAAAAACTCTTTAGAAGAAAAAGCAACAAAATGCAAGAAAAATTAATCCCTTCATCTTTTCTGTCTCCACAACTCCCCTCAGCGAAATCCTGGCAGCTTTTAAGGGAAATCCAATCCCCCAGCCTCCATCTCCTGCCCCAGCTGGAGCAGCCCCAGCCCCACAGACGTGGCTGTGTCTGGAAGGTGATTTCCAGAAGATCCTTGTGAAAGGCTGATGTGCTCTGGTCACTGCACACTCTGCCCTGCCTGCAGCTCCTCACAGCATCCCCTTCCCACAGGAAACAGGGGCTGTTTGTCCCTGCAGTGGGAACACAGATCACCACCAGCACCACCTGAGGTTTGGGATCCTCCACTGGGATCAGGAGAGCATATCCAAAATAAAGCACAAAGCTGCAGACTCGTTATGCTCCTCGTTTTAAGCAAAGCAATTTCAATGTGTCTCACAGCAACATAAGGAGAAAAACTCTGGGTTTTCCCCAAAGAGGCCCAAAGCTCCCAACTGAGTGACAAATGCAGCTCTAGAGACTGCAAGGAGGAACAGGAAATCTACTCTAGGAATTCTCTTGTGGGGAAAATTGCCAAGTTCCCAGTGTGGTGTGTGCAGCAGGACTGTGGCCAGGGAGGTCCTGCTCCTGCTCCATGCCATCCCTGCAGTGGCACTCCCTGCCTGGTGCAGCCCTGCCCGAGGTCACAACAGCCCGGCCTCCTCCAGAGACAAACCCTGGGAGAGAGGGAATTCTTTACAGGCCTGAGCCTCTCAGGGCCTCGATGGGCAATCCCCAGAAGCTCTGCTCTCCTCTCCTCCAGGTGCCCTTCACAAGCCACAAGTACAGCACAACAGCCAACACGATGGGCTGTGCCCTCGGTGAGGAATGCCACTCATTCTGCAAAACGGCTCTTCTGGGGGAAAAGGGTTCTGGAAAGTGCCTCCCCCAGCCCAGCTGCGGGGCTTAAAAACACAGCAACTCCCTGCTACAGACACAGGGCCACCTGCAATCTCTGCACCTTGAGCCTTCACCAGATTGATGGTGGTTTATTATTTCTGGGAGGTTTATAAGCTGAAAAACATACAGGGAATGGGGGTTATAGCCAGGCATTTCCCAAGACACTGCAGCTGACAAACCCAGCTACCTTCAGGCAGGGGCTCTCATCATCTCCTGCCAGACAGGTCTCCCAGCAGTAATCCTGCTTTTGAGAAAGGCAAGACAGAGAGACCAAGGAGAGACATGACAATGTCAAAACAGGACAAAGAAATTAAATACTTGACCGGATTCCTGCCTCTCTCAACCTGAAGGCAGTAGTCAAAATTAAAACCAGACTTACTCAGAATTTTGGGAAATTTCGAAGGAAGCCCCAGACCACGTGTTCCAACAAACTTAGAGTGCTCCAGATGAAAACTGACACAGTCCAGAGACTGCAGCTCCACAAAGGAAACAAAATCAGGTCCACAACGTGAAAGAGAATGGATTTAGACAGCAGAGGTGCTGAGGGCAAAGTCTGGTGTATGAAATCAAGGTAAACACAAAACCAGTTCAGCTTAGAAACAATTTTCCCACTCCCCTGCTCTTCTTGGCCGAGTCACTCGGGATGTACCAGGGCCAGTAAGACTGGATGGAAGCTCAGATAAATCCCAATTACTGCTACAAAAGGCCACTGCTTTGAGCACTTTAAAATAATCAATCTTCCCTTTGCAAGGCTGGACAACAATCTCCTCTCCCTGAGGTGTGAGCAGAAAGAGAAGAGGCTGCAAAGAGGCAGCACTTGCACTCCTTGTTGACAGTCACCTTCCTGCAGATACCAACCTATAATGTCCATGTTTGCCTTATCAGACTTTCCCCTGCACCTGCTTTATCTGCTGGATTTATCTGTCCCTCTTTCATCAGGCTCATTCCAAACCAAACAATTTGGTTTGTTGTTTTTTTAATCTAAAAATTAAAAAAAAACTGGGAAAGAGACAGAACAAAACAGTTATTAACTGAAATAAGAAGACACTCCTGAAAAAAAGATAAAGCTTAGAGTATTTCCCATTTGAAATTACATTTACAATGATATCTAGCAAATTCAGCAGGTTTATATAATTCAAATAGTATTTTTAAAAATGGGGTTAAGCTGTGCAATTTCAAAAAAAATGAAAGAATATAACAGATTAGGAGATAGCAGCAGCAAGATTTCCATGGCAGGAGTTTCAATAATGGTGTTTTGGGTACTTTGCTTCCATCCTCCACAGAACAGTGATGGGATTTTAACTGTACACAGAAGGGAACTGCCAGATGTGGATTAACAACACCACAACACACTCCAAGGGAAGTTATTTCTCGACTCCTGAGTGCAAACTGAAGCTACTGTGAGCTGCTCGTTCTCCCAGGACACCAGTTTGAGTCTCACTGAAAAAGCTGAAGCCATTATTTAACCAATTTTAACAAAAATGAAAATCAATCCAACAGGTGCTCCTAAACAAGCCATCTGCAAAGATGGGCATCACCAATACAAACAGCATTAATCTTCCACATCCAGGAAATAAATATTCTTGAAGCTTGAGAATTTTGGAAAATAAAGTGGCTTTGTAATGCTGCTGTTGACAAATTAATCCAGTGTAGCTAGAGAGACATTGCTGCAGGTCCCATATTTCCAGCTTTCCAAGGCCAGGCTTGCCTTTCCCAGGAGCAAATCTCCTCTCTAAACCCAGCTGAACATGTCCCTCAAAGCTGTGCTTGCATTAGGGTGTCCCAAACGAACCCCAAACTCCCCTCTGAGCCCCTCCAGTTTGTCCCCTAATGGAGTTCATTCCTTCCCACCCCACTATGGAAGTGTTTGCAAGGGAGCACTCTGAGCCCCACAGGTCTGCTCCTACAGCTCCAACTGCCTCTGCTGCATTTCACACTTGGGTGTTCTTTTGTCCCTGCAGGAAAAGAATCCACCAAAGCCCAAGAGAGCTTTTCAAGAGCAGAATTCCACAGCAATGTGAAGCAGGAACGGCTGGAATCTTGTGGGGTTTTCATTTTAATTTGCATCTTCAGGGGAAATTTAAATAAAAGCAGCAGACGCTGTATCTACGAGGCTGCAGCAGCCAACACAAACCAGCCAGATGTTTATACAAAAACAACAGCATTTTTCTAAACATAAAAAGGAAAGATTTGGGGGCTTAGTCTGCTAAACTCTCCTGTACAACTTCAATGCATTCCTAAAGCCTGTTCTTCCCTTATTTAATTCTTTGGCAGGGATGGGATGTGTCTGCACCATGGAATTGCACCATGTCTAACACAGCCAGGCCTCAGCTGCAGATGTGTCCTGAACCTCAGAATGTGAACATTGGTTTTCCTGACAAAGAGACTGCTCCACCATGGAAGTGCTGGTCCCTCAGTGAGGTCACACAGTGGGTAATTCTGCCAGAACTCAGAACTGCCTCACGTTTTCTCCCCTGTAGGAAGGCACACGCTGAGCTCCCCTGATTTACAGGGGGTTCTGCCTCTCCCATCACCCCGAGCTCTGTAAGGTGCTGTGCAGGGAGCTGAACACCACTGCTCCCAGCAAACAAGATTCTTTTCATTCTGCTCTATTTCAAATGCACCCTATTATTAGTACCAATCACTGGAGATGTACCTCGTGCTCTCTAAGACCCTGTGCACTAAGCACTGCTCTAGGCCTGAGCAGCTCCATTCCACACCTCCCTCAGGCCCATCCCTGTGCCACACCTGCCCCCTCCCAGGAAAATCGGGGCAGGCCCCTCAGCCAAAGGCACTGTGGGATCTGCTGGTGCCAGAGATGGTCCCTGGCTGATGCCAGCCCTCCCACCAGCTTCAGCTGAAACCCTAGAAGCCCTGGATACCAATTCCTCAATCCTCAGAGATGGGAGTTCTCTGGTGCACTTGGCAGTGAGAGACTCTGAACACCTCGAAAAAGGCACAAAATAACAGCTTTGTGATTAAGGCAAACACAAGTTTCAAAATATTTAATGAACAGCATGGCCAACCTCTCACACCTCTCCTCTTACATTAACTTGGAGAATACAGGCATCAATCTGCTAGTGCTCAAAAAACCTCAAATCCTGAGTAATCATGAAATCATAGAATCATTTAGGTTGTACAAGACAGTTAAGACCGAGCCTAACACAGCATTAAAAAATGTCCCCAAGTGCCACATGGTCCAGTGCTGTCAGTATAAATGGAAATGTGTGAGCCATAACCCCCTCTACAGTCACACCATGACAAAAATTTAACATGAAATATGAATTCTGCTCTGATATGGGTAAAAAATTATTAGAATCTATATTCAGATTCAACTCCTTCAATAGAGGCCAAACTTACAAACTGAGAAGCCAACACAACAAATGCTATAAAAGTCAGTGATGCAGAAAGGCCCTCCAGCAAACCTAATTTTTAGGTTGAGGAATTTGAATGCAACTCCAAAGTAGTAGCTATGTGCACAGAATGATGCCATAAAACATTAGAATGTATTTCAATTCTTCCTCCATAAATTTTAATTGGAGAAGTCCTGGTTTTAACACACGTAATTGACCACTTGACTGGATGACCATCAAGTGTGCAAAGCTCCCATCACTGAGTCTGGAAAGATTCTCAGGGATGGTTTTGCCATCACAGAACACTCTGCATCCTAAAAAGGCACATTGGTTTGAAGTTTTTTGGAAGCAGTCATACATAAATCCTGTAAGTGCTGGTTAACGGGTACTGAGTGCAAACAGACTGAAGCTGGGAGCTATCAACAGTTCCCAGCTCTAGCCAGGGAGAGGAGGGAGAGCCACTCCTGCTTTCTGAGGGACCCAGGGCACCGAGAAAGGAGAAAGCACTGGTTGCAGCAGAGAACCTGCACACTGGGCACAACAGCTCCATGACTGCAGAACACTTCGCTCCAGAATGGAGAGGTGCAGCAGCAGCACCCCAAAAGGATGCAGGGAACGCATGAGAACCAGCTGGAGGCCCCACTGTTGTTTTAGCAGCTGCATTTCCTAAAGCTGTCCCCACTTTGACTGAGAAAACACACCTGACACCACACTGGGTGTCAGTTCCAGCCATCCAACAGCAGCTCCTTCCTGTTATTCCTTTGCAAGGGAGAACAGCAGAGCCTGATCACTGTGTGTAACTCATTGCCCCTGCACTCCTGCAGCACCCACAGCTCACACACACAAACTGCTGGGGTAAATCACTGCCCAGACTGTGCTGCCTTTCCCCAGCACTCCCAGCCCCTCTGCACCTGCTCTGGGCCTCCCATGGCAGTGAGCTCCAGAAGCTCCATCCCCCCCCACTGTGGGATGTGGTTCTCTGGAACTCCTCCTTAAGAGAGCTCTTGGTTTCACCAAGTGACCCATCCCACTGCAGGCTCTACCTCAGGCTCTTCTCCAGCCTGTCAGGAGAAGGAAATTGGTGTAAAAGCTACAGTGAATTACATGTTGTGCCCAAGGCAAAACACCTTCAGACAAAGCAACAGGACAAATGCTGTCAAATCACAGAAACCCTTTTAGGGCCATCATAGAAATTAAACATTGACTCTGTCTTTTCTTCTGTATAATCCAGTGCAAGCTACAATGACAAGTTGTGCTAACACTGAAAACTAAAAGATGACTGAGCTGTTGCAAAGTGCTCCTTTGGTAAGCAGGCAGGAAACACTAATGCTTGTCACTCCTTCCCACAAGCAAGGCCAACAGAACTGCTCATTTGCTGCCCTTGCAAACGGGAAGATGCTTTCAAACATCTTTACATCTTTTGAAATTTATGCCATTTCAAAGACATAAATTCCCCATCTACCTCCACAGTGAGCTCTTCCCAGCATTTCAGTGCCAGAAATAAAGTGCCTGTGGAAGAAAATTGGACACTTGCATGAACACTTAAATCTGTGGTCTAAAGAAAAGTGATTATTTCCCACAAGTCCACAAGCATGATCCAAGACTTTAAAAAAAAAGAAGCAAAGACAAGTGAAGAGTGAGAGTATTAGAGAATTATACAGAGATACACATTATATGCATATCTGTGTCTTTATCTCTTGGATAATTGCTAAAATGAGATAAAGAACATAATTTCACACTTCCTTCAAATTACAAAGAGAACACCTTCCTGAAAAATAACATGATAAATGTGATAGAAGCAATCAACACCACAGGCCTGGGGGATTTGGAGAAGTTGAGGTGTGTGGCTTGTGAGTTTTGTTTTGTTCTTTAACAAAACCAACACCTGAGGACTTCAGAATCACCGAGTTTGAAGCTTCTGCTCCATAAAGAATTAAAGTATCACAAATTATCTTATAAACAGTACACAAGCTCTCTTCACATAAGTGACTGTCCAAAAACCAGCCCTCCTGGGAGTAAACCCCGTGAATCCTTTTAAACAGGACCTACTGACAGTAAT
The DNA here is from genome assembly GCF_037042795.1 of Molothrus aeneus. Taxonomy (NCBI): domain Eukaryota; kingdom Metazoa; phylum Chordata; class Aves; order Passeriformes; family Icteridae; genus Molothrus; species Molothrus aeneus. The sequence continues at coordinate 2,752,241 of NC_089658.1, read as the reverse complement.
TAACATTGCAGTGGGAGATTTTGCAACTTTGTTTCAAAGCCTCAATTCCAACTGCAGAGTAATTCACCCAAAATGAAAACCTACCAACTTGGTATGCAACACTTTCACTCAACTTCAGCCATGGAAGGGAATTTTGAAGTGAAGCTGCATGAATTCCTAAACACAGAAAATGAACAGCATATGAATAATTTATTGATGGCTTTTGCTCCATGTCAGCAGCTTTGCTGGAGGAAGTGATCTTTATGAAGTCCCCCAGGACACCAAGAAGTTAAAGACAGGCAAAGAGACCATAGGACACCATTCTGTGAGGCCACTCCAGGGGCTGGCTGGTGTGGGGGGCTTCCAAACACCACAGTTACACAGTGCCCAAATTGCTGGGGCTGGGAGAGGATCCATTCCCACCCCTGAGCTGCAGGAACTCTACATTTCAGGTGCTACAAGGAGGGGGAGAGGTCGCCGGGGATGAAGACTGAGAATGGAGAGCCCATGGGCCAGGATGGCACCAGAGCTGCTCAGCAGCCCCTGGAGCAGCACAGGGGCTCACTGTGCCAGGAGGCAGCAGCAGCTCCCACACCCACCCACCTGCTCCTCACATGTCCTGGCACTAACTCATCTCTTTTCCCCATCACCTCTACAGCCAGAGCAGTTTCTCCCCACAGCCCCTCCTCAGCACCACAGCTCCCACAGCAGGTCAGTTATTTGCCTTCTAAGGATCTGAGAACCTCCTCAGGCACCTGCAAACAGCTCACTCACTTGCCTCAGGCACCCACCAGTTCCACGGTACAAATCTAATTTTACAAAGAACTTCAATAATGGAAATATCACTAAGACCAAATCAGTTTCCCCTAATTTGCCCAAATCCCTCTGTAAGATCTAATAAAGAATATACAGTATCCTTTCTTGAGAACCTCTACAAAAAGCCTTTTTTTCCCAGATGTGGATTAGCTGTTGAGAAATACTTTAGCTGAAACAAGGGAACTCGCTGAAATTCGTATATAAACAGAAATATCTTGTGTTAATCTACAGCCACAGGTGACAGCTCTGTGCAGCTCTCACAAAGGGAACTGAAGTGACTGACCAGTTTACTGTGCATCCTGCACTGGGGGTGAGTGCTTACTCAAAATGAAGGGCAGATTAGCAGTGAATCTACAAGATGGGGGAGGAAGCAAATGAAAAAGTCAGCAAGAGGATAACTGATTCAGTGATGCAAATTAAGTGTTTTAAAGCCACTGGGACTCTGGAACCTAGTACAGCTCAACAGAAAAAAACCCAAGGCAATGCAACCTTCCAAACATTAATTAACCATTTCTCTGGAATGCCAAGACTCAAAAACATCATATTTACCTTAACTTTGACTGCTGATGGCTCAAAGCTTGAGTGCTACTACAATAATTACCAATGAGCAATATTTAACCCCATTTTTGCAAAGATTCCCTGAATTCACCACCCCTTAAGCAGAGCAGCAGTGGCTGGCCTGGCTGGCTCTGCAGTGAACATGAAATTTGTTCAGTGCCACAGAAGCTGAGCTTGCCTATGGACACAGCACTGCAAGCCAGGCTGAGCCTGCCCCAGCCTTACACCCAACACTACACCAAGCCACATTTCTGCCTTCAAGAATATGGTACTCACATACAGAAAGACTCCGTTTTCATTTTTTCCCTACTCACAGCAGGCTACAGGGTAAATTAATGCTTCAGCCTGCAGTGACTTTAGATTAGGCCAGTCTTGTCAATAATTAATACAGCTCTGTAGAGCAAAAGCACAGGAAAAAACTAGATTAACCAAAATCCCTTCTGCTGTGGCACCAGCTTCTACCCCTGCTGAATGTGCACACACAGAACTTTAAAAAGGACAAGATTATTTATGACCTTGATGTAAGAGTTCTGAATGTCAGGATTGGGTTTTTCTTCCTTTCCTTTAAAGAAATGCCTTATAAAATAAGCATTTTTACTCTAACAACTCAATAAATTGAAATAGTAGCAAATAGCTTTTTTAACTGGCCTCTAACTTATCTGAGGTCTTAATCACAAGTTTTCAAGCCTGGGGGATTTCAGAATCCTAATGGGAAGCAATGAACAAAGGCAGCAGCCCCACAATTCCAGGGGCTCAGGCATTGTGATCCATGTCCTCAGAAAGGAGGGATGAAGCAGAGCCAGCCCCTCCAAACAGGGATTATCCAAACAACAGGCACCAGCGAGGCAGTGCCCAGGTACAGAATATCCATCCAGAATATCCATCAGATGGGATTGCCACTCCTTGGAGATAGCTGTGGACAGCATCTGGATGCTCACTCCATCCCCTCTCTGTACTTTTACATTGCTGTCACTGCACAACTACTGAAGTTATTAAATCTGCAAAAGGCTTCAAGGTGAAACAATTAATTTGCAAATTGGCAGATCATTAAAAAATTGTTTTAACAACTCTAAGTATCAAATAATGAAATAAAATGCAAACATGCAATCAGTTGGAGCCTAAATTAATTCCTTTGTGAGGCCATTTTTCCTAAATGAAGCCCCTCTCCTGGATAATCCTGGATTTCAGCTGTTTTGTTCAGAGTGCATCTTAACGAGGCCACTGCTGCTGAAGGACGTGACCCAATTCCTTCTGAGGTCAGTGCTTATCAGTAGAACTGGAACAACACAGATTTCACTGAGACTCAAGAAAAGCACTCAACCTGCAGTACTTTTGGAGAGTTCTCACATCTGACACCCCATTTTGACAGGCAGTTCTTCAGCTGATAAAGCCCTCAATTTTTGCATGACCAAATCCAAGTGCTTGGCATCACTGTCCACCTATTGATCTTGGGGAAGATGCTTGCAGGAATGTGAGATGCTGCAGTCCAGCCATGAACTATGCAACTGCTGCAAAGCAGTACATAAATATTCCTTTTTCAGTCTTCAAAGCAGGTGTTCAGACTGTTTCTATTTTCCTAGATAATAGCAGACTTCTTGTGGAGAGTGAGACAAATTTAGATAAAGACAGAGATCTGGTACTTAGAGCCAGGCAGCAAAGTACCAACTTAATCACAGAGCTCCCACTGAATGAACACATTTCAATTGTTCTCCTAGAGCTGTGAAGTGACAGACCCCACAGCTCTGGCTGTCCTTCCAGACGTATTTTCCACTCCTTCACTCAGCCACAATCCAGCTCCACCCCAAGGTTTGCTTCCCCCTTGCAGCAGCTTCCAGAGCAAGGTGCAAGCTTAGCCCTCTCTGTGCACCACACAGCTGGCAAGAATAAAGAGTGAGCAATTCTTCTCAGCTAACCTCAGGTGAAGTGAGCTCAGACACCAGGAGGGCAGGGAATTGTACAAGATGGTCAAAGGCAGATAATTCATGCTCTTTGTGATTAAGAACAGTACATCAGGAGAGGCACAGTGATCCTAAGGTAAGCCACTATTTCATGGAGAATGCCAGGACAGACTGTTTAAAAATGTGCATCACTTCAGGACATTTCTTCAGTGAATTATGCCATAAATAAACAAGTTTGAAGTAACCAAAGCCATCTGCCTTTGGTGCAGCTCAGAGGAGCTGCAGCAGATGCTTGAGGTTTACAAAAGCACCTTTCCCTGCCCACCTGACACTGTCCCTGAAGTGCTGCTCTTTGAGGAGGACAGCTCTCGCCCCATTCTGACAAGGAGACAAAGAAGGACAAGGTCCTAAGGAGAATCCCCAATACTTTCAAACACAAACCACTACAAACATGAAGAGGGGCTTCCAAAGGGGCACAAAGCTTGGAGGAAAACAGCAGGCTAAACTCTCCCACAGAGACAGGTGGAAATGTGAAGGTATTTTGGGTAAAAATTTGGAAATCAACTGAAACTTACCTCATCCTCATGGAAAACTTCCATAATCAGCAGTCCCAGCACTGGCACTGCTGGGAACCCAACACATGGCAAACTTCAACCCAGTGGTAATTTAAAATAAATCCTTCACAGCAGGGAGTCCTGCCCACATACCACTGGAGACTTTGTTTAAACACAACTAGAGCCTGTATTTAAAATTTCCCTTTAGGCTGAAATTCGCCTTTTCATTGAAAAGCCTTACCCCTGCCTCAAACTACATTTAGTCAACATTCACAAGACTTAAACTTGAACAAATCAAAGTCTTCCTTCTTGTGCTTACACTTACTGAGGCTTTACCAGAAAAATTCTGCTCCAGCATTGGTCCATGCAGGCTTTAAGCCAGAGGAGCCAGTTTGATGCAAACAAACAAATACAAAAAATTCAATACATAACCACAAGGGCCACATAAAAGTAATTTAGCATAACCAGAAAACACACTAAGTCAAATTAAAGCCCAGTGCTTTCATTAGGGCATGGGGAAGTCTATTTATGCTCAGGCATTCTCTACTTGAGAATTACCAAAAATAGTCCTGACAAAGTTTGCTGCCCGTTTCCTCAGCTGGACCAGCACTGGCAGTGCTGGCTGTAACACAGCCAGGCTCAAGTCACCCAAGGACACCAGAGGCAGACAGCCTGAGAGCCCAGGAAATACAGCATTTCCATGGGCCACATCCCAGGGAGCCTCTGCTGGGACTCAGCAGCTTCCCCAGGGCCTGAGTGACACCTGGCAGCACTCACCAGGCTCCCTCAGCCTCCTGAGGGGCTCTTCTGCACATGGGATTGGCTTTTCCATCCCAAACCCACAGATCCGTGTGTCACAGTGGATTCTACAAGGCTCAGTGCATCACCATGAATGCAATCCCAAGAGACAGCAGCTCCCCAGCTCCTGGATAATCCAGAGGAAGCTGTGGATTGAAGCATGGAAAGAACCCTCTCCATGTGCCTGTGGTTCTCAGGGAGGCCTAGGAGAGCTCCTGCTGCCCCAGCAGCCTCCTCCTCCTCCTCTTCCAGCAGGTTTCAGACCTGCATTTGTTAACACAAGAAGCTCCAGCCCTGCACAGAATGTAGGTGAGCAATGCTTTGTAATAATGTTTTGAGCAAAGTCCCAGAAAACAGAGTAGAAAATACTTGGCATGTTACAATCCTGAATCCTTATCTCCCAGGGGCACCAATCTGGGGACTGGGTGAGGACTCCCACAGAAGCCAAAATCAGATCCCTGCAAAGATGACCCCACACATCAGATACATCACAACTTCCTCACTTTCAGGCAGCAGAGGTGCCAACCCCTCAGCAATACAACACTGAAAGCACTGAGTGCCCTCAGGAGAAGGAGAAGGCTCAGCAAGAGACATAGGTGGGTGAGAGGATTTAAAGATCCAGGTCTGGTGGGTTTGGGTGAGTACAAGAGTTCTCAGCCAAAAGTTCCACCTGGTCTGTAACACTCCAATAATATAAGGATTATATTGCAGGAACAATGGCAAAATTCTGAACCAGCAGGAAAAAAGTATTTTCAGTGAAAACAAAGAACCAAACAGAACAGGAATATGTACAATTCTCACTACTGAATTCTTTACAAAACTTTTCTTGAGGACTCCACAAATCTTTCAGCTTTAAGAGATTACTACAAATGTGGAGTTTAGCCTGTTCTCATGAGACTGTTCTAACTCTTAGATAGCAGAAATATATAAATATTGGATCAAACTCTAGCACCACTTCTTATATTATTAATTCTAGAATAAAATACTGTCCAAGTTCTTTTCTTTTATCAAATCACTTCCTAACCTGGGAGAGGGGCAGGGAGGACAAGATCAACCCTGCACATTCAAGCTTAAGCAACACTCACACTGCACTATGCCTGAAAGCTTTCAAACTTTGGCTATCACTGAATTTGCTGCTGCCCAAAAATACTCCACGGCAAGTCCTGCAGTTTCTGGTCTATACAGGAAAATGCACAGAAGGAAGGAAAAGAAACAAATTAAATGACCTTTTAGAGTTCATTAGTGATGTACTTAGACTTCTGTTCTCCTCAGAAGTAAATCAGTTTAATCAGACCCCAATTAGTCCAGTTCCAGCAGGCAAGGACAGCTACTGTGAGACTGCACAGAACAACACTGAGATTTGTTAACTCATTCTACAAGCTGTTAAAAATGTCCAAACCCACTGAGAGGCCAAGGCTAAAAAAAGAACCCCAAAAATCCATGCTCAAACTGTAATTTAGCTAAACAGTGAAAATGGTCTGCATGTCAGAGCTGGAAACTGCAAGTCCAAAATCCTTCTGTCCACCAAACAGCCACATTTGTATCAATATTGCTGCTGCTTTTAAGTAAAAAAAGGCTCATTTTGTACATAAGTACATTAATTATGTGTATTTATGTTATATTTGAGCACACACAGTCCCCACTTGCAGAAACTCCAAGTCTACTTGCAAATCTTGAGCATATTTGACAAAGATCATTTCAAAGAATTCCCATAAATGAATAAAAAGTGAATCAAATCAAGAAAGGATTTGATGCTCTCAAGATGAAAATGGCCACAAAGTCACTTTTTAGATCATGAAAATATCCAGAGAATATTTCAATGTTAATTATAAATGTTCAAAAAGGATTCATTCCATGGCTTGTAGAGTTATTAATTCCTTCCCTCCTTCCTTACAGAGGCCAAAGAACAGGAACGCAGAAAGCTGCACTCAAACTGTGCCCAGTTCCCCAGCAGCAGTGCCCAGGACAAGGGCACAAGGTGGGCACTGCTGACATGGGCTGGAGCACCTCATCTCCTGAGGGACAGCAAGTCTGAAACCACCTCAGACAAGTTAATTTTCACCTATCAAATGGTGAAAGCACTGCCACAAAATAGATCTTAAAGTTCATGTGAATGTTTTTTTCTTTCAACCCTGAGAACTTCTCAAGCCTTTGAGTTCTCTCCACAAACTTTCTCAAATTCAAGAGACAAGATTTTGTGTTATCAAGACTTAGGAAAAATCTGAACTCAAACTTGCTCAGATTTGAAAATGTTCACAGTCAAATGCAAAAATGTTATTCCTTGCCTATATAATCATAAGGCAGGAGGACAGACTGATTATACACTTTTGCAGCACTTGCTACCCAATCCTGGGACCATGTACTTACATACTGCCAGATCTGCTTTACTTTAATAACACAAAAAAAGAACTCATGCCCATTACAGCAGCCAAAGAACACATTTCATCATTTAAGATATTCTTTATCCTAACAGACATCAGTTTAAAAAAAAGGAGTGCTTAATCACATGAAAGGAATCTCCTCTCTTTTAAATCCATGTGATGTAGTGACGATAAAGCTCACAGGGACTCCCACCTGGCTGCAGCCCAGCCAGGGCAGGCTGGGAGGTGAGACAGGGCAGGGAGAGGGGAAAAACCAACAAAAACCACTTAATGTCACTCTGCCACTGATAAAAGGTGTTAGTGGAGAAAGCACAATACAGGCCCCCACTGTAAGGCTGTTTGCAGATGAAGAGAAGCTCAGTAAGGAAAACCAGGGGGACTCTGGCAAAGCAGGTGTCACACACAGAACGTTCACTTCTGCCCCTTCTCACACCTGCCTCTCCCAGCACTTCCTGGGCTGTTTTTTCTGGTTTGCCTATTTTCCCAGCCAGAAGTACAGTGAAGTTGACAAGCTGGTGTTCAAAACCAAAATTGGACCAACAAGCAAAATGATGCCAGTGAGATTGTTTCCTCTGAGCAGTGCAGAGTCCTCCTTGCAAAGATCTGCCAGGAGCTGCTCTTCTCCTGTGGTTACAAACCCCTGCAAGGGCCTGAGCCTAACAGTGCCTGATGCCACATTTCTGACAGCCAGGCTACAGGAAAGTTTTCTACCACTGCAAACAGCTCCACTTTCCTGAGCTGAGTGGCTGCTGCTATTGGGAGCTGAGCACTCCAGAGCAAGCAGGCAGGAGCAGAAGTTCTCATTTCCCAACAGCTTCCTGGATATTTTACAATTGCTTCCCCTCAGGAAGCTGATTCAGTCTTTGCAGCTCCAACACCAACAATTCTTGTTGAGAGGCAAGTTATCCAAGAATACTAAAAGCACATTCCTACAGCACACACAGACCCATTCCTGGCTCCCTAACAATGGGTTTTTCTTTTGGCCAAACCTCTCACTCCAAAGAGGAGCAAAGGAATGAACTGGTCAGGTAATGCCCAAACATCTTGGGCTTTTTTTGATTTGTCTGAAAGCAGCAGGGCACCCGACCACAAATGGAAAAACAGGCTGGGGAATGAGTCTGAAAGGGGAAGGGGAACATGGAGTAAATCACCACAGTCATTCTGGGGAGAAGGATTTCCTTCACAACACATTTAACCTGATGCCTCATGCTCCAAACTCCTGTTTTTCCCCTCTTCTTCATGTCCAAAACAGCCATGTGTCTGCACATGTAACACACCCTTTTTGTTTTGTTTTTACATGACACAATTTTACCTGCAACTGATCTTATTGTGTCATGTATCAGTTACTTGCTAAAAATTCCATCAGACTTCTTTTCCACAGAAGTGCTCCACCTGAAAGTAAAACTATTAGATCACCAGGATTTCACAGTGAGGATTTCACACGTGGTGGCCTTTCAATGCTTAGTCAGACTAAAGAATTGATCTATTTGGATCGATCTGTTAATCCTGTTACTCTGAAAAAACAAGAAAACAGTTTTACTGGGTCATCCCATCCTCTGGTTGTTCTAAAAATCATCACTCTATTATTACAAAGCTCCTCCCCTCGAGGCCAGGCTGATCATTTTCATGATGATAACCCATAATCACAGCACCAAACCTTAATCTTTGGAGCAGGAAAGATATTTTATATACATCAGACTGCTTAAAACCCATCTGTACTACTTTTCACATGTTATTACCTTCAAAAGAAATATTTATGACTTAAAATTACTTAATACCAGTGTCAAGCTGCTTTTCTGGGGAATTAACTGGAATGCTGTAAACACAGGGAGAAGTTGTTTGGGTGTTGTTTGAGTCTTTTTAAACAGCACACATGAAAGGCTCCTGACTCTGAGTTTTGCCATGTTGTGCAGATGGGAGATGTGTTGAACAAAAGCCTCTCTGGTTGGGAGTGCAGAGCTTTGATGGCGAGCTGCTGTGATCTGCACTTCCCACACGCTCCTCTTCACTCCCAGACTGAGCAGGAGACACAGTTGCCCCGATTTTCCTGTTCCTGATGAATATTTTAGGGTTGAATGAAGTATCCACTGAACTTTCCTTACAGCAGCATAAAGCCTGATGTCTGTCAGAATCCAGCTACTACTTAAACTCAACTGCCAGTGCTTATCCAGTGATTTCCCCCTTCCTACTCATATGAATTTCTTTTAAATGTCAGGCTTGTGCTGCCAGAATATTTAGTTATGCATTAATATAAATGTTGACTTTAAAGCAAGCTCAACTTTAAATATTTAGCTTTTATTAAAAAAAAAAAATCAGCTATAAATGATAGCCTGTGTTTAAATAATATTTTAACTACTTGGCCAGTAAATATTCAGATAAGATTAAACAAAATTTCCAGGAGCTAATAGGTCAGGAATTGCTTGAAAATGACATTTTGTAAAATGGGAGAACAGTGATAATTTCTAGTAATTTTTTTCCAACTTTTTCTTGGCAACCAAATCCACAAGTGAAAAACCTCATGACTAAAAGTCTTTCTTCCAGCAAATAACTAGGAGCTATTTTGCCATGGATGTTACCCAAACCTGCATCTCCTTTGGGCATTTATCAGTTTGATTAATTCAGCCCCAGGATGAAGGCTGCTTATCATCTTTGTTAAGGAGCTCTAAAGATGTCAAGTGCTGCAGCCCTGAGGAGTTCAGAGGAGAAAGATTATCCTCTAGTCCCATGTCTGAATAACTCAGATGTGGTGGTTTCATCATCAGCTTTAACAAATTCTCTTTGGTGAAACGTGGAGAGCAGGAAGACTCTGCTCCATCAGCATTAGGAAGGACACACATTACCTCAACATCCTCCTTGGAATTCTGAACCACAGAGGAACTGAGATAGATCCCTGCCCTGTGCTCCAAACAATCCCAGACAAAGCCCAGGGCGGCTGCCACAGGAACAAGCAGAGCACCTGGAGCACAAATGGAGCACCCAGGACAAGATGAGATGGACAGGAAAACCAGGCCCAAGCTCTGTGCCCAGAGCTCTCAGTGTCAAACAGATTAATGGAAACTCCCCAAGTTGCACCAGAAGCCTGCAAGTGGCTGAGTGGGGAGCAGAGGGAACATTAGTGCCAAGCCTCAGTAATTGATTGGGTCTGCTTGCATGCTCTATCTTTCCCCTCCAACTACATTTTCCCTGCATATGGTTTCTCTTTCTGCCACTTTTCAAGTGATTTATTCCTTCAGAAGGGGAATTAGGTCTTATTTTGATCAAATATTTAGGACCTTTTAGACATTAAAAGCCACAGATTACAAAGAAAGAAGGGTCAAAACAGTAAAGTCAGATTAAAATTGCAGATAAGCCACAAATATTGAAGGCAGGAATGAACAAACAACTAGCAAAACAAGATTCAAAGAACTAAGAGGCTTATCCACCCTCCCTGCAATGTCTGGCTCCTTCCTGCTAAATAACTGCTACTGAGATCTTCCCCACACAGGAGCTGATGAAAGGGGTCTGAATATAGGTCAGCAAAAGCCTTTCAGATCCAGCTACAGACACTAATTAGATCACTTTCAGTTATTAAAAAAAGAGAAAAGGGAAAAAACCTCCAAAACAAAGGTTTTACCGCTCAAAATGTTCTGAATTTCTCTTTTTTCTTGTCTCTAATTGGCAGTGGCCTTTGGTTTCAAAGCAGCTGGTTGCTGCCCCAGCTCTGAAATTGTCACCAGCACGCAGCAAACACGGCAGTGACCACACTGAGGAAGAACCTCCAGCAAAATTAAGGCTGAACAACATCTGCAGCGATCCACAAAGACATGGGGAGGGGGTCTTTAAATATGTTTTCAAGATATAAAAGAATTCTTCAGCTTTATAAGAGAACACTGACTGTTTTGTTTTACACTGCCAAAACCCACAAGGTAAAAAAAAATTCCGACTATTTTTTTCCCCCTGAAGTATACAGTATAGCTCAGTTCATACAGGGCTCCTTGTACCAGCTTGTTTATGCCTCCTCTCCTGTGAAACAAGCCTTTATGTCTCTATAGTGGAAAAACCCACTGGTTTATATCCTTTTTGAGATGTATGCAGCCAATTAAATTGTAAAGTAATACCTGTTTCAAAGTCTAACTCAAAGAAACGATACATTCCTGGACTGGGACCAGAGCCAAGAAGGTCACCTTACACCCTGCAGTCACGTGGGAACCCTTGGCTTTTGCAATTTTGTATTTTGATTTCCATGCAAAGTAAAAGTGGGGGACTGAAAGGATGAAGTATTGCGTGTTCTCTGCACCCAAACTGTGCTCCTTTCTCAAGTGATAAGGTTAATATTCAGAGGAACAAGAAAAGACAGTTCAAGAGTTCAGAGTGATTTCAAGCCATTCAGAAAGACTCAGGGAAGTGACAATTGCTGGTAGCTCTGCACTTTCCAGAACAATTTTAGTGATGAATAAACTATTATGTGACCAGACTATATGCATAAGAATGGTATAACGTGCACAAAACAACAGTGCACCAACACATTACAATAAAATCCACTTGTCAGAGTAACAAGCCAAGTCGATTTCCTTCCATATGAGAACGGTTATGAAAAGACTGACATCTTATTTTAATTTCCAGGTTTCTGCAAAACAAGCAGCATAGCAACCCCAAGAACAGCACTGGAGACACCAGTGAGCTCATCTGGGCTACCCCACAGCACCAGACAAGTCTGGTTTTTAAACTGGTTTGATCTGAGTCTCTGAGCTAATGTTAGGGTTTGTTCTAAATTTAGCAGCACAAATGTGTATGCACGGTACCCTCTGTCTCTACCTGATGCCACTTAAAGAAGGACCCCAACGTTTTGATGCCTTGGAGATTTCTGGATGGGTCACAAAGTCCAGCAAATGTACCAAAACAAGGACTTAAGATATTTTTGTGACATCTGTGTCTGCCAGAAGCTGTCGAGTCAAATTCACAGGTTGTTTTCTTCTAAGTTAGTGAACATAATTACAGAGTTTTCTGTGGAGCTTTCAAGACATCCTGTGCCATATTCCCACAAACCTCCTGCTTTAATATATTAAAAACTAGATTGCCTAGCCCACATGAAAAATCCTTGCAATGACTATACACTTAATAAGTTTAATTCCTTTGTCAGATCTGTACCATGCCACAAAACTAATACCTGTGTAAAAGACATTTTTGTACCTGTTTCTCATAATAATGTCCTGAGAACCCAGGAAAGCTAGAGAGAGAAAAGTAGTGTTAAAATCAATTTCTGGCACATAAAAAAATAATTCTGTATATTGATCAGGTACTCAGAAAGAATTGACTTAATATTGGCATCATTAACATCTAACAGCAAAATTCAGAACACTCTTCAAGCAAAGGCTACATCAAAGAGCTACAACATTGAGTAAGGGTTGGATAAACAACATCAAGTGCAAGCAGCTACGTTTCCTTGTAACTTGTGCACAACACCGTGTTTTGCAGTGTTTCAGAATAATATTGTAACTGTTTAGGCTCATAAATATAAAAAATTACTTTTTTGATGCAAGTCGCAATTGTGTTGACTAAAATAGAATTTGAATATATTTACATCTTCAAGGCTTTTCTGCACTTGACTTTGGGGTAACAAAACCCACTCAGCTCTCACAGTACACATTTTCTCCCCCAACGTGTAAGAATCAGGATTCATTTCTCTGTACAGATCACCAAAACAGCTTTTCCCTTGCAAACGATTCCAGTGCAAGCGTGCATTAAGAACAATAACCACGTAGAAAAGCTGCCACAATGGACTGGGAAAAGCTTTGTCTGTGACAGCCACGCTGGAAGCAGCAGTTGGAGTTCTCAGTCGTTCTAGAATTTACCAGAGTGAGAACTTGCGGGTTTGGTACTCCCAGCAGCCAGGGCTGGCCTGGCAGGGCAGGGCAGGGCAGGGGTGGCTGCAGGTGAAGGCTGGAATCGCGGGTCCTTTGTGCCCAGCCTTACAGAAAGGCAAAGCAAGCTGCAGACACCCACCCTCAGCCCTACCCGCGCCGCAAGAGCGCGATGCGGGCGCGGGTTCTTCCTCCTCCTCCTCCTCCTCCCGGCCGGGACAATGCGCCGGGCTCCGGCCGCTTCCAGGGCAGGGCCGCCGCTCCAAGAGCTCTCCCCAGCCCCTGCGGCGGCCTCAGACATTCCTGTGCTCTGTCAGGCAATGAAAATATCCCCGAGGGGATTAGAGCAGCCCTGGGCAAGAGAGCAGCTCGCCAACATCCCCTGCCTGCCCACGAAAGGCACCGACGGCTTTTGGGGGGGTCACAGGAGCGGGAGTGACCCCCAATTCCAGCGCCAACGGTGCGGCTTGAGCCGCTGACAAATGAAGAGCTCTAAAAATTCGCTGGTACTTTCACATTCTTGCGGGATGCAGCCAGCGTTTGGAAGTGTTCATTAAGGAGGGCAGACTCCTGCTCTGGCACTTACACTAAGGGAAAAAAAACCACGAGAACAAGCGAAATTAGAAAGCAAAACAGCTCTTCCTATTTCCATCCCCGGCACAGGCACAGCCAGCTACTCTATTCTTCTCCTATTCAACTTCATACATAGTGCTCAAGGGTTAAAGTGCTTAAAAAAAAAATTAGGAAAATCATTTTTTCTACAATGAGGAACACTTGAGAAAGGCTCCAAGCACCAGGCTAACAAAGAAAATGGTCCTGAAGAAGGAGGCCCTCACTACAGCATTCACCTCCTCTGCCAAGCAAATATATTTAAATAAAATTATTCAATCCCAGTGTGGCTTCCAGGCCACATTAAGGTAGTACCATTCTCCTTAATTATACTCCTTTTCACATCTTTAAAAATCCTTTCAATGTTTACTTGAAAAGCTAATTGCTGTCAGCCAGAAAGAGCATACACGTGATCCTTAACAATTCTGGGCCAGAGGGAGAGAACTGTCCCCTCCCCACAGCAGCTCCCGGGAGCCCCACAGCTCCCACACCCTCCGAGAGCCCCGGGGATCAACAGCCAGACACAAAACCCGAGAAAAGGAGGCTCGGGGACGCTTTATTGTCCTCCACAAGGCCCTGCCAGGAGGGCAGAGAGGGTGTCCCCAGGAAACAGCAGCCCAGGGGAGGCTGAGGTTGGGTACCAGGGACCGTCACTGAAGGGCAGTGCTGGAGTCCCCATGCTCGGAGGGATTTAGAAGCTGTGTGCGTGTGGCACTTGGGGACACGGCTCGGTGCTGGGGGAAGAGCTGGACTCAGCAACCCAAAGGACTTTTCCAACCTAAACAAACCCAGGGCTGTGTGTACATTATCCATCTCACACACCTTCCCAAAGACACTGGGAGCTGGGGGATGCAAAGGGAAACACAGGATTTTTCCAGACTTGAAAACAAAAGCCACCAGAAAACAGATCTATACAGAGAACTTCTGATTAAAACTCCAACAAGGATTTTAACTACAAGAATTACAGTTTCCTAATTGCTATTTAAGTTTAGCTTGTGGATGACACAAGAGGTCCATATTCCAGAAGTACAGTCTAAGAAAAATCTTTATTTTTGTACTCCAAAAATCATGAAGCAACTTCAGAAAGATCTCACACGGTGTTACAGTCATGCTCAAAATGATCTCCAAGTTATCAGTGCAGTTTCTCAAGAATTTACAAGCTTGAAGTGACTGTCCTACTGACCAGAACAGTTTACATTTTCTGTGCTGAGACCACCAAATTTCTACTTTTAAGCCAAGTACAGATGGCACAGACAGTTCTAATCAGACTTCCGTGATAAACATTTTTATTGATCATTTTCTGTAAAGAAAATGTTGAAAGTGCAAAAACATGTAAAAGAGAGGAATTAAATCAGGTCCAGTTCTATCTCTATAGAGATTACAAAGTTAGACACAGGGATGACAGAGGCAGAGCAATTAAATACATATCACAGAAACATTTCTAATTTTAACAAAAAGTTGTGAAATCCAACTTAGCAGCAATTTGGAAGGCAAACTCCGAGGAAAGGCACTGCAGGGTTTACCCAGAGGGGAGGGGAGGGAGGAGCTGAGCTAAAAGGAGCAGCAGCCACCACCCCCAGAACGGTTTATTAAAGCAAGAACCCAGCATCAAAGCACATGATAAATAATTAACGTGCAATGCCTTTGTGATAAGGCACTGAACTTGAGCTTTCTCCTAAGGTAAATGATTTGTAAATGCAAATTTGTCCAGCTGCTCCTTTCCTGCATCAAAAGCCTGCTCAAAGACAGAATTTATGAGCTATTTTTGTCAAATATTTATACTATCTTAATCAGGTTTTGAGTCATGCGTGTGCTCGTTTGTATACAAAAATGCAGGGCAGTTACAGTTACATAAACTAAAGGGTTTGGGGGTTGAAAAGTTGGGTTTTGCCTACTGGTCTATTCAGGCTCCCTCTTTAATTACCCCACCTCATTCACAGTGAGCAGTAACACACCTGCAGAGACCATTCCAATTCCATTCCTCGAGCCATCTTTCCCTTCACGTGCAGATCACAAGGCTTGGAAACAAGTATTACATTTTTTTATTCTAAAAGCATTTAGGAAATGGCACCTCAAAATGAAATTACATCTGCACAGCCACCACTGAAGGCTGTGTTACAGCCTTGGAAGGGTGTAGAAGCAATTACAGCAGGAGCATGGATGTTTCTGATTCCAACTGCTGTAAGTCTGCACAAATGTAACTGTTATTATCATTAAAGGCTGAAGAATGAATTAAATGTGGCTCTGCTCTTACAGTGATACCCAGTTTGGTCAGCATCTAACACCTGCCTATCAATCTCTAGGAAAACTGCCTGAAGAGGATTTTTCCAGGCAATAAAGCAAACAGGCTTCTTGTTAGTAGAATTCCAAAGCTCTGCCTAAAAAGCTGTAACAGCTTCCTGAAAACAGAAATATTCCTGCTCCTTTGCAGAGGATGGGTAATGGCTGCTTACCCACACAGCAGCCCTGGATAGCCCTGCAAGAAGGTGAAGTCCTGTTTCTGACACCTCTTAGGAGCAAGTTTTAAGAAAACCAGCAGTAACATGCAGAACAGTTCCCTGGCTACAAGGTAACAGACTGGCCCTACCCCAGCAGTACCTGAAAGGTACTTAAAACTTTGTAACTTAAAACCACTTCTAGGTTTTGCTGTAGGACAAGAGTCACCCAAATAAATTTTCAGCCTTTGGGTTACTGCTATCAAGCATCAACTCAACCTACCACCCACTGACTCCACTGAAAGACTGCACAAGTTCCAAGAACTCAGATGCCAGTACCATGGTAGGTCACTGAATGTGTGGTGATTTGGAGGAGTTCACTCCTTCAATCCAGCTGGCATCCCAAGGCAATCACAGTCAAAGG
The DNA here is from genome assembly GCF_037042795.1 of Molothrus aeneus. Taxonomy (NCBI): domain Eukaryota; kingdom Metazoa; phylum Chordata; class Aves; order Passeriformes; family Icteridae; genus Molothrus; species Molothrus aeneus. The sequence continues at coordinate 2,735,949 of NC_089658.1, read as the reverse complement.
GGCAGTGAACCCAGCTTTGCACCTGGCAGTGGTTCCACAAGGCTCTCAGTACCACCACTGAGGCACAACCTACAAAGACCAGCTATTATTTTATTTTTTTAATGAACACCATCACCTCCACTCATTGTGCTCACACACAATAACCAAGAAGCCTTCAGCACCCAAGTTTAAGAATGATGAAGTTGCTCACAAGACAGGAGCTAAATTCCATTTAAGCAACCAATATGCTCCATAAATTCATCTGTAATAACAGAAACAAGCACTTGATAACCTTTCAAATCCTTCTGAAGAAACAAGGATGTCTTGAATGGGCTAAACTTGGAGAAAATGCTTAAGATCACATAAGACAAAAGTAAAGGCAAAAATCTCCTTCTTACAGGTCCTTATTGCCAAAGTTCTACAGTGTGCCCAGGATGAATGTGAAAGCAAAGCTGAAACCCCAAAGCACAGGCTCAAGCTCTGCTCGAGCCCTGAGCAGTGGTGCCTCCACAGGAAGTTCCAGAGAGAACACAAACAGCACAAAGCAGATTGCACACAGAGATCAGATCTAGCACAGATTTCCAGCTCCTGTCGATGCTGGCTTTTTCCATTCAGACTGATTTCCTCAGTGAAATGAAAAGCTGGCAACAACAGCAAAGAAAACAACTGGAAAACATTACTTTAGAAAACCAACACTTCAGATTTGGGGCTGTTCATGCTGTTACCATGAGCACAAGAGATTCCAACTGAGCTGAACCAGGGAAAGCCTTTAACCAGCACTACCTAGAATGTGGAATGCATTGCATCCTGCTCTGGGTGCCTCTGATGCCTGGTTCTCTTCTTTCCACATTCAGAATTCAATTTTCCCCTCCAAAAGTCTCAGATGTGAAATACAAAAACCTCTATTCACATGCTGTGGTGTTGCCTTGCAGATTCTGGCCCCTCAATTTAGAGCAGACCTACAATATTTACATCACCTACAAGAAATCCTATATATCTGCACTTAGAGAGAACACAAACCCACACTCAGTGGAACTGCCAAGGTTTTCCAGCTGTGCCACCAGGACACTCCACTTTCTGCAGTTATGGTTTGTGTGGGTTTTCTTTCATCCACATCTCCAAAAAGTTACATAAACCCACAACACAAGCTGGTTACCAAATCACTGCAGGTATCTCAACCATCTCTTATCTCATACTATCCAACTATTTTTCAAAACCTACCATAACTTCAAATAAGGAGAGAAGTAAAAAGAATCCATAGCAACAGAAGAACTATAGAACCTAAAATGAAGGCTGTGAAGACCTGTAGTAGGTATGAGCAAACAAGAACATGTGAAGATTTGGATAAATAAGCTATTTTACACTTCAAACAGAAGACAAGCCTTGTCAGATTCCAGAAAAGGAAGCAACTTGGAAAAATGATGGAGGGCTGTCCCACCCAAAATCTGTGGTGCAGTCTCTAAGAGCTCTTAATGCTAATGAAAATAGTGTCCCATAAAATGTATTAAATTTGCTGTTGCAAATGAGTAAGAACAGATGCTGGATTTCAGCTGGAATCCCTGGGACTGTCTGTCCCCTCACCACAAGCAAGGCACAGTGCCCTACACCCTTACAGGGGCTGGCAGAGGTTGGTCTGTCAGCCCCATGACTTCTACCTCTGCATCACCAACATCTCCTTCAGCAAAAAGGGGTAACCAAGACAAATCAAAACACTTTGTCCCTTATTTGCTCTGCAGACCCACCAAGAACACAGCACAACAGAGCCCAGTGCAGGCACAGAGCACTTTTCCACCTCCTCAGCTCCCCAGGACATGCACAGCCCCAGCACTCATTTCAACTTCATTTTACCCTGAAAAAAATAACCATGTCACCCTGAGCCATTCACCTGGCTGCCATTCTCCTCACTCCTGGGGGCTGGTTTGGCTGTCAAGAGCATTTCCCATCTCCCTTCACAACCTGGCACACCCTGCAACACTTAATAGTTTTCTTACGCTTCCAACCAGGTTTCCATGAAGTGCTGCCCTTCCAGGACTTCATTATTGATACAGGGATGACTGTGAAAGTCCAGGCCCCCAAAAGCTCCAGTACAGCTGTTAAAAATGATATACTACACAAGACAAGCATCATCAATCGAGGTTCCCTCTGGACTGCTGCAACTGAGTGTATTCAGAGCTGTCAGGCCTCCATCCTTCTCTGAAACCACAACCTGTTGGGCAGTTTTGCATTTTTTTTCCCTCAAGGCTAAGTATTTTAAGATGAAACATGTAGCTTTATTCCCACTTCAGAACCAGACAAACAAATGAAATTTCAGCGTGGGAAAAAAAGTTCCAAACCAAAGCAGTAATTAAAGCTGAACTGAGAATTCGTTACCAATCTGAAAATGAACTTTTATGAAACATTTGTTTTTCAATGAATTTGCTAATAAATAATGCACAGTTTCTGAGAAAGTTTCAGTCTATAGATCTGGAATCTATATGCTGTAATACATAATATTAAAGATTGAAATGGTGACATGAGAGACACAATGTTATTTTGCTCCCAGTGCTTTTCATACTCCAATCCTATGCCAATCCCCCCCCACCAGAAAAGCAGTGGCAGCGTTCCCTGTGCCCATGTCCCCCTGTCCCTTCTGGCAGCACGAGTACTGATGCAGGCAGAGGAGCAGGGATCCGATCCAATTCTCTACATCCTCCACAAACACCCAGGAAAGCCAAGGAAGGGCACAGCACTCCTCACTGCAGTGGCACTGCCAGCTTGAAACACAAACTAAACACCAAAATAGGATTAACACTTGGCTACGACTTCATCTCGCCTGTGTTTCCTATCTGGCCAAGCACATTTCTAATGGAAGACTCACAGATCAATAACAAAATACCTGGATTTTCTGCAAGGTGAGCACTGACAGCCCACCACTAAAAATTCCAATCCCAATGGCACTGGAGCGTACTACAAACTGCTGAGGTGTTCTATCACAGCAAAAAATGGTGCTGGATGCAGTTTGCCTTTATTTCCAGATTTTTACACTTCCTTCCTTGCCTGTTTTCAAACAGGAACATTTGGCTTTATAAATCACTTTTGGAAATATTTCATCTTCTTGTTAACACCCAACTTTCCTCTCTGCTATGCACAACACTACAACAACCATAATTTCAAGTAATTATTCAGTTATTTAAAAGACATGTGGGTGTGGCATGTGGGGACATGGTTTAGTGGTGCACTGGGCATTGCTGAGGAAATGACTGGACTCGATCTTGGAGGGCTTTTCCAACCTAAATGACTCTGTGATTCTTCTGTTTGTTTTTTTAAAGTAATGTGACCTCTCTCAAAATTCTGAAGACAAGCTAGACTCCACTTCTCAATTTTAAAAGTCATGACAGGTCTAATGACTTAAATGACTTTTGGCAGGCTGTTCTACTTTTAGAAGGAATATCCAAACACCTCTATTTGTGGCTCTCCCTCCCTCACTACAGTTACATTATAAGGTTTCAATGCACAAACCACAGAGCCGTGTTAAGAGGAGATGTTCGGGCTCATTGACTACAGAGGAAAGCCAAGAAAGATGAAGCTTATACAGGGCTTGACTCCATCTCAGTCCAAGTGGAAGCAAGCTGTGGGACAATTACACTGAGAACTAGGGAATGAAAAAAACCTGGAAGCTGCCTCCAAGTGCTCAAGTCTGTTAGTGATGGCAGTAACACAAAGGTGGCTCTGCCAAAAGGAAGATGAAAGGAAGAAATGGAACCAACACAATCAGAGCTGGAGCTTTTACTACCCAGACAATGTAGGGAGCAGTGCTGTGTTATAAATACACAATCTAAAATATAGAAAGATACTGTATCTATTCATAGTGTCACATAAACATGAAGACAAACTGAGATTTACCATGGCTCAAAATACCATTGTAAAGTACACAACAAACAAAGCAAAACTTGCCCAGAAAAACACTCATTAAGTGGCTGGAAACTCATGCAGAACATGAAACAAATGGAAGCTGTAGATAAGCACAATGTCTCTTCAAAACCATCTCAAGTCTAACTTAAATATGTCAACAGGCAAGAAACAGCAGCTAAGGCTGCCCTGGTAGAGCCCTCAGCACACAGCCTGCTCTGTGCTGCTCACCCCGAGGTCAGCAGCAGCACTGGACACATGTCACGAGTTAAAAACACATCAAACAAGATAAATTCATCAAAGTATCGTAATAATAACAGCTGACAACTGTGCTGGCTACTGACACATGCTCTGACCCAGTGTCACAAACCCTGACAGCTCCAAGACATCCAAGACAGGCATCAGACAAAAACAAAGGTAGAATATATTTGGACTCCATATATATGAGCTAGAATTAAACCCTCTTGTAAGTTAGGCAAATTTCTAAGCCAAAAAGAAAGTTAAAAGAACAAACAGATGGCAAAGTCCAACAGAGCTGTACTGATGAAGCACTGAAAACCCAAAGGATATCAAGTACATAGGTGCCTACTAGGAGAGACAAAGGGAAATTTTAAGGGATCAGCAGGCAGAAGTACAAAGACGTGGGTTTTAAGATAATAACAAAACAAAACATAATAAAGACACAGTAAGATTCACACCCATATACATAACAATTAAAATCCAATCTAACTACAACAGACAGTAGTGCACCATTTCTTTGAGCAGAGAGATGAATTAGTGGGTAATTTAATCACAAAACAGCCTTTCCACTTTTAAAAGATCTCCAAACAAAACTGTATGACTAGAGGATACCAAAAATTATCACCAAACTGCCATGCTTTGATGAGACCCAAAAGAACTGAGTCATCAAAACCCACACCATCAGCAACAGTCCATCATACAAGCTAAAACCTCTGCAATGCACTAAGGAAAAGAAGATCAATCGATTAAAATGGACAAATGAAGAAATTCAGGCTAAGCAGAACATCTGAATTTCTTCAGTGGTAACCAGCACCAAGCCAGCTGCACAAACAGCTCCACAGTGAAGAAAATTCACAGCTAACATATGCAGAACAACACACTTTGAGGGGAAAAAAGCTCTCTCCATTGTACAATTCACTGCTTCTAAATCAACTGAAAATGAAATTTCTCACTGGAAAACTATGAAAGCTAGAATGTCAGAGGAATAGGAATATAAAATATTGTTAAATGACTGAATGACCACTATATTCCTTCCCAAAAAATGCCATACTCAGTCTTGGTCATATCACAACAGCAAACCCAAAGTTGAACCAGGAAAGTTCAGAGACTGGCAGTGAGAATCAGTGATGCCATTAAAAAATACCCAAGTTTATGTATTTGGACCCCAGTGAATTCCCAAGATGGGCAGTCCTGTGTGAACAGTACCTTTATGGATTTAACTGTCATTTCTTTCCTACTCATACACCCAATCCCAAAACATTCAGAAGCAACAATTGAAGTGTTAAGTTTAGTGTTGATGTAAAAAGAAAAAATTCCTTTAGAGTAATTTATTACTTTTCATTAAAATTAAACCTCTTCTCTTTTTGCACAAATCAAACAGCTTGTGGTTGTTACACACTCCAGGGAATTACCCAAAATCCCAAGAAAGTTTAGCAGCAGAATATTCCAATTCCTTCATTGCCTTTGGTAAGGGCAGCTTTAATGAGGAAAAAAAAATATTTTAACTGATGTAAAAAGGATTTATCATAAATTGATAGTCTGCTTATTTTGTAAAATTAAGATGCTCCTCTGCATGAATACTAAATGGTAAAAACCCTGGAAATTAAAGCACCTAATAGACCATATAAAGCAGACTTTCAGTTTTCCTACACAACCCTGCAACTGTACACATACAAATCAGGCTTATCTATTTATATGGAATTAATCAGGATTACCACTTTCATCTTGGCAATTTCACTGGAGGACGAAATCAATAGCACCCAATCAGTAAAATATGACTGTTTCCACTGCGCTGAGGCATTTGCTCTATTAAGAACTATTCTGCCTTTTTAAAAAATCAATGGCCTCAGGCATTATGTTTCAATATTGGAGACCCAGAGGTGTGTTCTGGCAGACAATCCAAGCAGCACCCCGGTGTTTGAGGCAGCTCTCCCGTCTCAGCCTGGCACACCAGAGAAGCAAACACGGGCCTGTGCCTCCATGGCCATTCCCAAAGGCTGCGCCCAGACTTTGGAGCTCTCAGGGGCTGAACACGGTCCACAACCCTTGGAGGAAGGTAAAAAATCCCTCTGGATCCAGCATGGAAGCTGCAATCTGGGCCCTGCAGCCACTGGGACCCCTACAAACCAGCTAAGCCAAAGTGGAGTTTCCCTTCCACCAAGTGACATCCCAAGATCAGCACGGATTCCTCATGGGAAACCAGCAGTAACCAGTTACAGCAACAACTCCAGTTATACCTCCTCATAGGCAATGCAAAGTGCATTTAAACATCCTGCATCTGTAAAACCACTGCATGCTTAGAAAAGTTGGCTACAAACACTGGCACACATTTTACACACCAAATTATCTCCATGAAACTGGTGATGATAATAAAATTCACTTTCAAATGCCCTGTGACACTCAGGCTGATTTTGCCCAAGTTCAATGTTTTTATAGCTTGAAAGCAAAACTTAAGCAGAACATTGCACTGCTCCTTGTGTAGTTTTCCTAAACTCCCACTTCATTTCCTCACTCATTTATTATCATTCTCTTTCTCTTGGCCATGCAACAAACTCCAGTTAGGTGCCTACAGAGTCTCCAGACTTCTGTGACAATCTCTGGCTGAAGGTTAACCTCGTGTAAATCACAAGGGCATTTTATCATCAGGAACAACCAAATACTCTTATTTGTATAAGGAAATATCTACCATATGTAACTTCCTTACTTACACTGATAAGTTAGCACAAGGTAACTAAGCCAAGCTTTTTTTTTTTTTATGACACTTTTTGTTTGCTGCTTTTCACTGTGATGCACATTAGGCACAGGTGTGTACACACCTGACAACTCTGAAACTGAAGTGTTAGTTTATTAGGAAAGCTTCATAAGCCAGTCAAGTAATTTTCTTAGCTGACTAATAAACATGCAGTGCAAAAGCCATATGCAACCTGTCCATATGGAACAGGAACATCAAGCAGGGACACCGGTGCTTAACTGACTTGGGACGTAACCGAGACCTGAATATTTCTGCTCTATTTTTAACTTGGGATATAATTAGAAATAATCAAGCAGCACACACAAAACAGAAACAAATGACAACCTGCTGTTTCTAGGGACCCAGCTGATCTGTGCTGCCATCCTTAGCTTTCCATACCCTCCATGACTCCCCAGGAGGAGCATCCCTGGCAGCAGCACCTGGATGCACTTCCCAGCTTGCTGCTCACAGACCCCTTCAGTTCTGGGCTCCTCCTGCAGCTCCAGGCCCACCAACTGCTAATTCTGCTCCACTGGGACTTGCCAGAGCAGCAGTTTGTCCTCTAAAAACAAAATACCTACCAATCCCAAGGACTTCAAGAATACCAGGGAGAGACAGAACAAATTTCCTGCTTCTGAATAATCTCATTTGCAATCTTAATGGTGTATACAAGCTATCACAGCTTTCCTATTAAAAATTAGGTGACACCAGCTTCATTTTTATTTCTAATAATGCAATCTGTATAGATCCAAGTTTTTATGCTTATCTCAACTCAGTTACAAACAGTTATAGGAGGCAGGATTTAGCTTAATTTGATGCTTCTTCCTGATTTGTTTTATTCCCTCAGCTAAGTGAAACATTGTCCCAATTCTAAAACCAGCAGCTCACGTTGCCTTATCTGCAGAGCAACCAGCTACAATGGAAAACACACTGATGTTTGCAGATAGACAAATAAATGAAGTTATACAGTTTTCTCCTAAAATAATTCAGCTGCACTCTTTTCTTCTTCAGAGAGCCATGAGAAGCTATTTATAAATAGGATCAAATGTCCCTCCAACACACGACTCCATACAAAGAACACGGGCTTCCAAATCTGCAACTTCTGCTCATTTATGGCACTTTTACCCACACCAAAATGGCAGCATGGGTATTTTCTGCATTAAAATCCCCTGATCTGGACATAGCAAGCAGCACTTCAGCCTTGACAAGGAGAGCTGTGAGTCCCACAGCCAAAGCTCCACCTGGACCTACAAACCTGGTGTTCCTCTGCCTCTCCAGCCCTCAGCATCAGCCTAAGGAGGCTCTTCCAGCATCCTGAAGAGATCAAGCTTCACCAGAGCATGGAACAGAAACCAGCACTGCCCCCCTCACATCTAAACTCCAACAGGAGAACTTTCATGCCAAGGTAACCTGCACCCAAGTCCCTCTCCCATGAGCACCTGCCCATAGAAAATATGTGGAACATCCTGTATTTAAGAAAAACTACTGGCAATTAGATGGGAAATAGTGGGAATTAAAATGAACTTCATGCACTACACACCCTCTTTCTTGAGACAAAGAACTAAGAGAGCCTTTCTCCCTTTCCTCCAGGTACTGGTGCAAACACCCTCAGACAGGACAAGCCCAGCTCCTGGTGCTCCCCAGGGATCCCACAGGACACATCCATGGACACAGCATAAAGGCACCTTCCACAAGAGACAGACAGGAGAGCAGGAGCTCACCTGAACTTCCAAGATTTCCACAATGATACTCCTAAATTCCTGCTCAGATAAACAGCTCCAATGAAGGTTTTATTCCACAGCATTTCAGCACATCATCCCCCCTCTGCAGACTTAATTCACATATTTGACTCCAACAGACAGAACTTCACCTATTAATTTGATTTCCTCAAACCATAAAAGATTATTTTAAACTAGCAAAGAGCTACTAACACAACCGTAAGACTACTGAGCTGTCAGGAGAGCAGGAATATCAGAAAATAATCACTATGTGGCAAGATTTTACACACAACAAAGTAACTTATCTGATACACATGTTCTGCAGATTGAGTCAAACTGTAATATTTTTCAAAAGCAAAAAAAATCTACTTCAGATCTGGAATCTGCAAAGTTTGTACTGTGTAAGAGGATAAATAAAAATATTCCCTGTCAAAAGGAGTCAGCTCACATGGTTCCATCAGTGGTGTCCAAGATGAGAACCACCGTGGAAGATCCTGCCTAATGTGATTTGAAACAGAACAATCACACCATTTAATGCCAGAATTTAACCATTCTTACTTTCCCAAATTGCATTTGACCAGCAGATTTTTCCATATTTCATTTGCACAGAGCTCTCTCTTAAAATACCAGGATTCAATCAACCTACAGGGGGTATTTTTTTTTTAATCCCAGCACTCAGCATTCAAGACCAGATTTTCTTTCAAGCATCCTACTAGCTTATGGCTGGCAAGAAGGAAATAAAGAAGTTACTTTTTAAAGCCAGCATTTGGCATAACGAACAGATAACATCGCTGCAAAGCTAAGGAGGCTTCTGTGGTATTAATGGTCTCATGCAAGGGCTTTTGAGAGAGCCTTCTCCTGCCTCACCTGGGTGAGATTACGTTTTCCGTAGCCTATAAAGAACCAGGATTCAATCATGGACCATTAAAGACAACAATGGTAAAAGGTGTGAGAACTACCGCGGCTGAAACGCTGCCAGACCGCTCATTTCTGGGCTACTGCGGCAGTTCCCAGGCAAGTTCCTCTCTCTCCACAGGTTGCCGGTACCGAGTCCGTGCCGCTTCCAGCAGCCCTCCCGAGCCGGGGCAGAGCCCGCCCGTGCCCGGCTCCCCTCGGGGGTAAATGGCAAGGCTGATTCCCCTCAGCTGTGCCCTTCTCCCCTCATTAGTGAGCTGCAAGCCCGATTTCCCTCAGGTGTGCCCTTCTCCCCTGACTGGTGAGCTGCAAGCCTGATTCCCCTCAGGTGTGCCTGGCTCCCCTCCCCGGTACCAGCGAGCCGGGAGCACAGGTGGGTGAAGCGTTCAATCCCCCGCAGACGGGGCTCCAGGTGTCCCTTGTCCGCGGGGAGGCACCGCCGCCGCTCCCCGAGGCTCGCAGTGGCCCCTGCTGGTGCCCGCACGGGGGGAGCGGAGCGGGCTCAGCCCCCCGGCACCGCTCGCCCTGCCGGGGCCGCCCCGGGCCCCGCCGCCCCCGGGACCCCTCCGCGCCCCCGCACAGCTCCGCGCCCGCCGCCTCCGGGGTCTCGCCGCGCTCTTACCCGTCAGGAGGCTCCGGGAGCCGCTCCGCGCCGCGGCGCCGGTCGGTGCGAGCTGCGCGAAGAGAAGGGCGATGCACAGGGAGCCGAGGAGCCGCCGGGCTCTCCGCGCCGCCATCGCTCCACTCCCCGCGCCCGGCAGCCGGGCTGCACCCAGCGCCAGCCCCTCCCCCGGGGGGGCTCCTCCTGCCTTCCTTCCCTACCGGGCGGGCTGCGCGGAGGCGGCGGAGGGAGAGCGGCGGGCGGGCGGAGCGGCCGCGCTCCCTCCCTCACTCCATCGCGGGCCGGGCTCCGCCGCTCGCTCGCTCCGTCCCTCCCTCACACGGACCCCGCGGGGCGCGCGCCGCCTCCCGCCCGCCCCCGCCTCGCGCATGCGCGCGCTCCTCCCCTCCCGCCCCCGACCCCCGCGCCAGGTGTGCGCGCGCCCGCCCCCCCGCGCGCGCCACCGCGCCTGCGCGTGCGCGCGCGGGGGGGCGGGGCCGCCGCCCTCTCCTGAGGGGCGACGCTTTGCCCCCCCCCTTCCCCTCAGGCGCTCGGTGCGTAAAGTTCGTGGGTTTTTAAGGCAATAAATGCATATTTTCCACTCTCCTGGACCAGCCCGGCATGAGTGCGGGACCTGCGCGTTTTCCACACGTAAAAACATGGAAAACCAGACGGTTCGGCACCAATCCGGGTATCCCCGCTATGTGGCGAGCCGGAGGGTGTGGGAAGAGGGAGCCCTGCTCTGCCATGGTGCTGGTTACCAGCAATCCAGAGCCGCCCAGAAACCCGAAATCCAGCTAAATGTAGAAAAATAACTTGCGGAAACTTGTTTTCTTGGGGAGCGACTCTGCTGCTCTGTTCGGGATGCCGCCTCTCCCAGTAAACATGCTTCTCAAAGATAAATAACGTGAAGAAAAGGCCAGACATGCTCCGAAAAGGCAAATGCGATGTATTTTCATCCTCCTGGGGGTAATTAGTTTTATACAGCATTTGCCATTCAAATCCAAATCACTGGAATGCCGCATCGTTACCAGCCCGTTCCAGCCCTACTGCCACATCCAGGCTCCTTAGAAAGGACACAATAAAAGCTATAAATATACATTCCTCCTTCATTAATCATATGGAGAGTACCCTGATATTTTTTCCATCTCAGCTTGTTTCCCACTAAATTATATTTTTACAATGCACACGGTGTCCTTGCTCATTTTATTATTGACTAATTGAATCGTCTCTTTCAGGACATAAATTACATGGGACCGGGGCTGGAGGTAACCAGGAGAGAGCCAAACCCATGGGGCACTGCAGGACGTAAACCATGGGTACATCCCCTGCAAAACACGTTGTGAAACATTTTAAAACGAATTTTAAATAATTTGTTCCAAAAATCCAGGCTTTTACACTGGTTGTGAAACTCCTGTTAAGGAAAGTTTCCCTTGATAACCTCAGTGTGTGTGGCAAGGGTGTCCCTCTTGTTGCAGGCAGCTCTCTATTCCCGTGAAATTCTTCTTGATCCAGCGGGATTTGCAGATTTGTTTATGGAGAGGGTTTTGTGCGAGGCAGAGGCTGGCAGAGTGCTCAGTGCCCCAAACGCAGGTGTGGATTTTGTCGTACGGGGATGCACACAGCGAATTAAACGCTGACGTGACTGCAAAGCACCAGCTAATACAGGTGTCTGAGGCGTCTCTCCTTGTGAAGCTTGCTTCATTATTTTATGTTTCTGTCAGGAAACAGGGGGTTTGGCCACTAAAAATATCCCGGGGCATTTTCACAATGGAATAATTACCTCCTCAGAAGGATGTTTGGGTTTCTCCAGCTTACCCTTGCCGAGCTATGCTGCTATCTGATATGCCACAAGGATTACCAGCAACCAGCTGCAATTTATCCTGAAAATGGAAGCGGTGATTAAAAGGCAGGACTGGTAGTGTAACTCCTATAAAAGCTGGTTAGCAATTCCCATCATAAAATCCTGCCCTCAGTCGCATTTAATAGGGCCAGTCTAACCACTGTGCTGAAATTTAGGCATCTGAAGTTCATACCTTGGGTAAAATTATAAACATTTTCTCCTTCTGTTCCTTCTGTCAGGGATTTTCTATTCTGAAAATGAGAGTGGTCACTTTGTCAGAGGTGTTCCCTCAAACCCTGCTATAAAAACCCTCCTGAAAGTCCTGCTAGTTCCTGGCAGGGGCTTCCTGGAGCTTCCACTCCCCAGCAGCTCCATCCTCACCACAGCCCAGGGCTGTGGGATCAGAGCTGGACCTGCAGCTCCAGTTCCTGGCTGCTCTGGACCATGCCATGTCTGCAGGTAGGAAGGGCTGACCTGTCCTTCCAGTCTTCTTGGGAAACACAGAGCAGGAAGCTCCTTGAAAAACACACAGTGGGGACAGGAACTGGGTCTGGGACAGGTAAGTTGGCAGGAACAGAGGCTCTGGAGAGAGACAGGTTCTCCAGGGTGGTGAAAGGGAATGAGGAGCCAGAAGGAAAAACAGGTCTGCCTGGAGGGAGGGATAAAGCAAAGCTCATAAGAAGGAGTCTGGAAGCCAGGCTGCTGGGAGAAGACTTTAAACCAGAGTGGAAATGAGAGGAATTGCTGGGAGGAGGACATGCAGCCTGGCAGGACTGGGAGCTGTCCCTGTGCTCTGGACAAGGTTTGAGGGAGAGCCTGCTGGGCAGAGGGGATCAGATGGAAGAGCTGGAGTGGGGCAAGGGAAAAGGACCCCGAGGCTGGGTGTGGGATGCAACAGGGCCTGTGGGAAGAGGGAATTCACTAGGAACAGCGATGTAGTAATGGGAATGACAGAAACTGGGGCAGGGAGGCAGAGCAGAAAGGTGAGGATTTGGGAATGGGAATGCAGACCACCTGTATTTCAGTACCTGAAATACACTGAGAATGTGCCTCACCCCCTTGGAGTGCTGGAGCTTGTGCCAGCCATGACATCCCTCACAGAGGGAAATTTCCACATTGCTGATGGCCTGCATCAATGTCAGCTCAGGATTACATTACTGGGGTTATCGCTACATGGGAAAGAAGTACACATTCAATAAAGCACTCAGGCTGCACTGTAACACACTCCCCAGTTACCAAACACCAGGACAAAGGCAACCAGTGCAGAAGGATATGCCAGGCTCAGACACTGAACCAGGGTCAGGGAAGCCAGGCAAGTGCCCCAACAACTTCCACCTCATTTACTGCAGAAATCAGATGTAGGTATTTTATGCACCTTGTGAGGAACTGCTGGGCAAGCAAGCACAGCACTGTGGGTGGGGCAGGTGACTGCTGCTCCCAGAAAGGATTTTTAGCCTCTGGAATCTGTGGGATGCACAGCACAGTCCCCAAACAGACCTGCCCAGCACTGCACTAATTGTGCAGTCAGCACTGCCCAGGTGCCTGGGCTCACATTTTGAAGCCTGACTTGCAGAAATGAAGAACTCTTGCAGATAAATCTGCAATAACTGAGAATTTATACAACTTCTGACTCAATTAGATGCCTAGCCATGTTCTATTTTCTGACTAAATCAGGCCATTGAGTATTTCTAATTGGATCTCTGAAATGAAAAGATAGTTTTTACTACTCTGTCTGTACACCCGAGTTCCTCGTCTGTAAAATAAGGGCAACACCAGTTCTCGCTACAGTGTTGAGAAAATGAATTAGAGTTTGTGAAGCACTTGGATACCATAGTGATGAGTCCCATGGAAAAGCTCGGGAGGAAATGAATAAATCTGTCTTCAGAACAATATTTGAATAGTCTGCTGTAAATAAAGCACGGGCCACACAGTGAACAGCAAGGAGAAAATAAAATTATTACTCAGTGAGCACAGTCTATTCTGTACAATGAGTGAGGCCAGGAACCTGTTGAAAGAACAGCGTGTGATCTAATTAGAATTAAATACTGTATCATAATGCAAATGCATGGAAGGGACAAATTACAGTTGCATAGGCCACCTTAATGTTGGTATTTCTAAACTTTTAGACTCTTGAATTTAAAAAAGAACTCCACTGTTAGGTGCAAAGGTGTAATACACATGAATAAATGATTTCCTCGCCCTTTAATAGTGGGAGACAATATATGTACCTCCTCTACCTCAGCCACTTAAGTGGAAAAAGTGTTTTTCTCCTCTTGGAGATATCTCAGCCTTACAGCCAAGATTTAACGCTGTCATTCACACGCTGACATAGAGATTTAAATCCAAAATTTACCTTCTTTGGGAGTCTGTGCACGATCATCAGAGACAGCCTATTCTCCAGAGAGAGAGCCAGAGGAGGACCTTCATTTCAGTGATTAAAATTTTGTGTTTTGCTTGGAGTGCTTCCCATTCCAAACCAGCCCCCTGGTTCTGGTGCAGAGGCAAGGTTATGGAACAACAACTCCCCTGATCTTGGTGACTCCTCAGTCCCGAGGCTGCACTGAGCTCTCCCGACTCCTGCTGAGACTTGGAGCCGCTTCAGAGCGGCTGTAAATTGCTCTGGGTTATCTGTGGCCCACAAGAAGGGTGATGGAATTAGGATTGCACTGTTCAGTGCCACTCTGCTCGTGCCTATTTTTCTCATCGTGATTTCTCTATTGCTTAGCAGGATGTGAGGTGACACGCAATCGTTACACCAATTTCTTGTTATCCAGAGAATTTCCCGTTACCAGGCATCCTCTGGCAGCTGGTAAGGGCAATTTGGGATAAGAAGGGGCTGCAGCACAAATAAAGACGTGGCTCGTTAAGTTTAAGACTTAGAGCTGTGAGATACCTTCAGTTTAACCTGCTGTGCTGCCTGCCTCGTGTGAGGCATTGGCTCCATTCATGGACAACATCTGGCACATGGCCTGTCCGATTATTCCCAGTCTCCATCCTGATTCCAGCAGCAGTGCCTAGCAAGGTGTGCTGTCTTTCATCCTTCAATAGGAGCTAGATTTATTTTTTCTTTTTTTTTTTTTACATTTATTGGTCACAGATGTGGTTTTGCAGACTGCTCTGAGGTTAAAAGTCATCCTCTGGACTTTGCCAAGCAAATTCTAGGTTAGCAGGTCATATGCCAGAAACCCTCCAACCCCAGCATATACTTCTGTCATTCCTGAGGTCAACAGCAGTTCCAGCTCCTCATTGGAATCAGGGAGGGTCATAAATGGAAGCAGACCTTCCAATCACTGAGGAGAGTTCCCTGAGAAGGCTGAGAGGAAGCTCCTTGAGTGCCAGGTTGACAGAGTCTGAAACATAAACAGGGCAGTTGGTACAAAATGCTTTTAAAGGCTTCCCTTGCTGAGCAAGGGAGCTGCTGAGGTTTAATCCAATGTTTATTTATTTAGGGTTTTCAGAGATAGATGGAGGGAACCTAGAATTCAAAAGGCAGGGTTTACTGGAATCCAATCCACAATTTAAAAGAAAAGGGTAATGCATGTGTTATCAGGAGATGCATAATGATGTGGGATATGGGTCTCTGGGCATGCAGAAGGAGAGAAACACAGGTAACCCCCAAGGGGAAAGGCTGATGTTACTGCAGGCAACGGGATTTTTGTCATCCATGTCAATGGTGTGAGATTCATCTCTGGAAGCCTGTCATGGCACCACACTGTGCCACAGGTGCTCACAGTGACTGCGTTTTCCTGTTTTGGTGGTTGTCATTAGTCCTTGTTCTCAGATGAGATCATTACTGGGGACACACTGACCATGCCCTCACTTTTCCAGTGTCCCACTTCTCCCTGAGCTATAACAACTGATCTTTGGACTGACAGACTCTGCACATCCAGTAAGAGAGGAGACAGATGGTCCATGCCCTCTCATGTGAGCAGGATCAGTCTCCTCTGCTCCTTAAAAACCACATAAGCCAGGCAAGGATTCCAGGTGGTGTTTATCCCAAAGCTTTTCCAACAATCCCACAAGAATGTTAATTACTGACACCAACAATCTTGCTCTCATTCATACAATGGGAGTGCCTAAAGGTCTTCCCTGAGGTTGTGTTAGATACTGTAGGATCACACAGGAAAAGGCAGAGGGGTTTTAGTGCAGCTTATCCTGCAGGAAGTCAGAACCATGGAGAGCTGTTGCAGGTAGAGCAGCAGGGCCACCTTTCACATCTCCTGAGTCCCAGTGCTTCTGCTCTGTAAATACCATCACGTTTCTGCTGTGCCAGGGGAAGTGAGACTGCAGCAGTCTGAGAGAATTCAAAGTGAGAGGAAAACTGTGCAGAGGAGAAAGGAGAAGAACAAAAGGGAAAGAATTGATGTTCAGCACACAGAAATGGTCATTTGCCTCTGGGCTTGGGAAATCAAAGAAATAACATTAGACCAACAGCAGAGGATGCCTGGAAAACACAGCCCATGTGTTTCCTGGAAATGGAAAGAAAAGGCCTCATTATCTGTGAGAGATACAGACAGATCAGCCAGGGTTAGATGAGCAAGTCCACACATAAAACTTGACACCAAATAGACTTGACTATTGTGTCAACACCCACAACTCCCACAGTGTCCTTCCTTTTGGTCTGTATCTCAGACTGTGATTTGAGGTGTTTAAAACTGAATATACAGAAACATTGATTCCAGGAGTCATTGCTTGGACATGGTGGCTGAAGTGTCCCTCTGCTTTAAATGGCAGGAACTGGAGGCACAGAGTGCTATTAGAACCTTGTGATGGAAGAGTAAATAAGGGCAAAATTACCTCAGTCTGCTAATTCAACAATTCAAAACCAGCCATTGCTATGATGTAGTGAAGACAGGGACAATGAACCACAGAAACAGGAAGGAATAAAGACATTGGACAATAGGTTGGGACAGGGACAGAGTCCTGTTTGCTGTAATAATCTTGTTCATGCACTCTCAGACAGCCCTTTAAAGTCATAGTTTTGGCTTTGGTTCCTCCAAGTGGAATGCTCAGACAAACCTCACCACCCTTTCAAATGCTATGAAGGAATTTCCTATAAATATAATGGATTTTTCATGGAGGAAATATTGGACTTCTTTATTTTTACCACATTATCTGACAAAGGGACAAACTCGAACAGTTGTAAAATTAAACTTTTCAGAACAAGACCTGGTTTTACAAAGGGCTTCCATCCCAAGCTCATAGTGTGCCACAGAAGGATGCCTGGAGCCCTGGCAGATTCTTTTGCCACAGGACCTGTACACTGTGATCATGGTGCTTCCCAAATCACCTTCCTGCCAGGAAAGGTTGTGCTGCAGCACCTGGGAATGCTGCAAAAGTCTGGACAACACCTTGGTGATGCAGCTGTCAGAGGAGAGCATGGAGGGCTCTTCCCAGAGAGCAATAGCAGGGGTGCAGCCTTGATTTGCTAAGGAGAGAAACAAGCTTCTGTTCCCAGCAGTTCCTGGTTTAAAAGCAGAGTTATTGACTCATTCTGCATACATTTTATTTTAAAATCATTCTAACTTCTTGCAATTCTTAAGCATCTCTAAAACCAGGGTGAATTACCCAGCATTCCTTCCTAGTGTTACCAATGTAACCTCTTACCCCATCAGCACAGTCTGACTCTTTCTCAGCTGCAGGACTGAGCAATATGGGGACATAAAAGCAAAGAACACACTTTGTGCCAGGGAATGGTGCAGCACTGAGAGCTCTGGCAGGGAGAATGCAAGCAGCCTTCAGACAGGTGAAGTCTGACTCCTCAAGCTCCAATCTGACACTTCTCACAGCCATTCATTTCACTTTTTTTGTTGTTGTTTAAACATCCCTTGAGGGCAATACTTCTGCAAAACCACCACCTTTCTCCCACCTTTCCATGCTCATCCCAGGGGACTGGTGATCAAAGCCAGGAGAGCAAACCAGGGGCTCTGATGGGATGTGGAACATGGGTGATGGAGCTGTGAGGCCTCAGATCTCCCTGACAGGTCTGGGCACTTGGCACATCAGGATTGCTGGCTCTGCTGTCACACAGGGCTTCTACCACTGCTGTTATTCCCTCAGCACCTCAGTGGCAGGTTTAAAATCAAATTACACGATTGCTACAGGCTGCACACCCTGCCTGAGCCCTGAAGTCAGATGACTTGAAACAATAAATATGCCTGGGTAGCAGTTCCCTAAGAAATGTCATCCTCAGGCTGCTCCTGTGTTCCTCCTAACGGAACCTGACGGGACTCATCGACTGCCCGCTATTCCTGGAACTGCAGCGGAAGTTATTGATTCTGGGAAATATGAAATGTGCCTGAGAGGTCACAATGGGACTCTGTGTCCAAGTGAGACACCAAGGCCTTCAGAGACACTGAACAAGGCAGAGGGAGCAGCAGGAAACGAAAGGTGGGGAGCTGAATCCATGAGGGATCGGTGGCGTTTGAACAGCACCGCCCCAAGAAGAGGTGAAGGTGCTGATCCAGGTTCCCTGTGACCAGAAACCACCACAGGGTAAATGTTGCCCAGGCTGTTGCTCCACCTGCTTCCCTCTGCACCAATACACATTTTTTAAGGGATGCTCTTAGAAGGACCAAAAGTTGAAATGCATTTCCTCCTCTTCCCATAGTGAAGGCACATGCTGGCAGGGAAATCTGGGAGGGAAATGCTCTTATGCCATACAGGCAATGGACATTTTGTGCACAAGCAAGATGCCTTCACATTCCCAGAGGAATTCAGCTAAAAAGCATCACTGCCAAAAACTGGAGAGAATTCAGATGCTTGGAACAAACTTATATTGCTAAAAGTGGGGAATTGGTCAAGAAAGATGTTCAGGCTATCAGAAGTTGTTATCAGAAGTGTCCTTCATTTCTGAAAGCACAGAAGTGTAGGTATTCAACAAAAATCAATTTCTCAAAAAGACTCTCCTTCTGTGACCAAAAGCCTTTGGTGAGGGCTGAGCAGAAATTGAGCTTTATGTCTGTATCATGTGGACATTTAGATTCCACAAAGCAAAGCAATGGTATTTTTCAGCCATGAGCCCTCTGAGGCAGGTAACAGATAACAGAGATTTGACAGAGGGAGAAAAGCTTTCTCACAAATCTCCTGTTTTCCCAGTCCCAAAGGGCTGCAATCTGCCTCTCAGCCCTCTTCCATGCTGCTGCTCAGTCCATGATCTCTTGGGTTTGTGTTTTCAGACAGGAGTCCAGCATTTTCCTGCTGACCTCCAGCACTCAGCTGCTCCTTCTGGGGTGTCATCACAGTATCCACCACTCCTGAGGCTGCCAGGACATTCTGGGAACCACTGCCTTTGGAGAAGGCAGCACAGGGGAGCACAAGGAATAGTGTGACTGACATTTGTTTTTATGTTTATTGCTACTACTGCTGTTAACATGTCTTGTTTTTTTTTCTAAAGAGCAGAGTTCATGAATTATGTTCAGCTTAAAAAGAAAGCTGCAAAAAGTACCAGTGAAAGACATCAGGAAGAAAAAACTCAAAACCACTCCTGTTATCTTACTCTCTCTCTCTCTTCTCTGTTTTTTTAGGTTCTGCATCCAGTTTCAGGCAAATGCAGCAGTGCCTGGGGTATGGTGCCTCATGAGGGCTCCTGAAGAGGCACCTGCTGTGGGAAGGGAGCAGTGGGAACTTAGACACAAGAGCACTGAGCTTGCTGTGAGCAGTTTCCACACCAGGGAGAGGAAGAACTTGGTCTTGTTCCTGGCTACAGGTGGTTCTGACACATGAAAGGCTTCACTCATTCTCAGTTGAGACAAGTTAATGGTGCCTGTCCCATTAGAAGTGACTAAGGTAGGATATCTTGCACTTCCCCCAAAACTGACACCAGAAGAAGGGTGGGTTTAGGTGGGATATTGGGAAGAAATTCCTGGCTGTGTTTGGTGCTGAGGCCCTGGCAGGGTTGCTCAGAGCAGCTGTGGCTGCCCCATCCCTGGAAGTGTCCAAGGCCATGTTGGACAGTAGTAGAAGGTGTTCCTGCACGTGGCAGGAGGTGGAACAAGGTGGTCTTAAAGGTCCCTTTTAACCTAAACACTTCTGGGATTCTGTGATCAAGAACGTGAGAATGCCAACACAGCCTGGAACGTGGACAAAATCCCTGTTTGGAGTTCCTGGGTGGGGTGACACTGCAGCAGGAGGGTCCAAACCTCAAAGATAAGTTATTCATAAAGATATTCAAGATATAAAGATATCAATATAAAGATATTCAAGTTGTACACCAACTTACAAACTTCTGGGAACTTAACTAACCCCAACAAAAAGCTACACACAGACTTTGGGGATTGAGCAGTGACACTGCTTTAAGTCACTCCCACAGTGGGGATTTCCCTCTGACCAAAGAGCTCCCTTGTTCAATGTATGGGAAACACAGACAGCAAAAGATGGTGGGAAAAATTAGCAGCATTTACAGTTGTGTTAGAAAGCCTTGTTCACATCAGAACACCTTCCCCACATACCTGAACAGGAGAATGGGGATTTTAAAGAACAGGAAAACCTGCACAGGGTGCTCAGTAAATCTGAAAGGAAAACACCCACCTTAAAGCTCATCTCCTATATGGAATTTTCACCTGGAGTGCAGCTGACACCAGAGGAAAGGGTGAAAAGACACAGAGCTCTGTGAGAGATAATGACAGAACTGCCAGCAGTGGACCCTGCTGGGTCACCAGAGAAAGGGGGAAAACACAACCCTTTGTGATTACAGTCAAATACAAATAAATATGTTGGAAAAGAACATTCTCTATTTCCTGCAAGCAGTAAAGTTTGGGGGGAAATGGCCTATGACAAATATTTTTCTCTGCTGGAGGCAGCAGCAGGGCTCTGACAGGCACGCTGGAAAACAGACCATAGGTTTGTGCATATTCAACAGCCCCACTGGGAGACATCATTTCTCAGGCTGCTGTTGGGGTTGTGTTTGGCACTTGAACTGTTTTGGGGGCTTTGATAGTCCAGGATCTGTGTAGAGCATGTTTTGTTCTGAGGGAAAAGAGCACAAGCACATGACCAGAAGCTCTGATCAGCTACTGAAAGACCCAGACCAGCAGAGCTCAACAACACAACTCCTTTGTAATGGAAATGCCATAGCTAGGATGAAATTAGGAAAGCAATGTGTACAAGTGGGCTCTGAGAAGGTTGAAGTCATCCCGAGTATTCCTGCCCAGCAGAAAAGGATGCAAAGTTAAGACACCTCTGAGTGGAGAAGTGTCGACCCAATTTAGCTGCCCAAGCAATCAATGAGGGATCTTTATGAGTGTTCAGGAGCCCTAACACACAGATCTTCCCAGGGAAACTGAAAGGAGCTAATTAATAGCCCAGATAAACAGAATGAAATGCAAAGCTGGACATAGATCTTTACAGCCCGGTGCTGACTGTGCTGAATTCTCCTTGCACTCCCAGCTGACCCCAGTGAGGCATCAAGATTAATGCTTGTACAAAAAGCTTTTGCTTTCCACTTTTTGTAAAGCACTTGCAGACTGTCTACTCAAGTGTTTCACCTGGCTGCAATTAGAGATAGTTTAGGCTTGACTTACAGACTTAGCTGGGTGTAGTTTTGCTCTCCCCATCCCACTCTGAGCACCCTAAAGTGACACCTCTCTGTCTTTACTGCTCTGGCTGGCAGGATGTGAATTCCCTAAACAACTGAGGCTGTTTAACTCCAAATTGCTGAGCTCCATCTGTGCCACCTGCCCTGTTTGCAGTGTGGTTTGGGACTCCCTGGTGCCCCAAACTGCAATGAGGTGATGATGTCACTCACAGTTAACACACAAACCCCTGGGCAGGAGATGTTGAAAAGTCATGGGAATCCTCCTTGTTCCCAAGAGGTGCAGAACAAGGGCCCTCAGAGGAGCTTTAGGAGGAGTTCCAAGGCTGGCCTTGAACATGGGATCCCCCTTGACAGGGGACTTGTGGTCATTTGGTCTTTTCAAGAGCAGGTAGAGACATGAGCTGGCTTTGGGGACAGGGCTGCTCCAACCATGGGACATATGGCCAGCCCAGCAGAAGCAGCTCCTGCCCTCTGCCACCAGACTGAGGCCATTTTGATCCAAGTGTTTTAGGGAGAAATACCAGTCAGTCTTGTCAGCAGGAAAGGTCTGGGTGGGACAGCTGCTCTGGGCAACCTGTGCCAAGGCCTCTCCACCCTCACAGGGAGGAATTTCTTCCCAATATCCCATCTAACCCTAGGGTCCAGAGAGATGTGAGATGCTTGAGAAAGGTAAATCTTGGGCTCAAGGGCTGCAGCTGACCTTGATTTTGTTCCTCAAGTGAGGAGCTCTCCTGGTTCCAGAAGGAGCCTCTTTCTATGTGGAAGCTAAAGATCATTAAAACCTTCCAGAGGACAAAAGCCAACATTCTCCTTTCTCTCAGCTCCCACTCCCTCACACACTCCCTTGACTGAGGAGGAGGAGCAGGTTCTGCTTGGCCTGATTTGGAAGGGAAACACAAACCCCACTGGGAGGGATTTGCAGTTATCCAACTGCACCTCAGTCTTTCCTCTCCCATCACTCTAGTGACCCAGAAGTCCTGGAAAATAAATAATATTTGTAATTGTTGGGTTATTCCTCTACACAAATGTAATCTTTCTATCAGTGCTGTGCATAAGGATCTGCAGAGAAAACAGGAATGTTCTTGGGATTGGAGACCAGTGGGCAGAACATTTTTTGCAGGCCCACACAAAACTTTTGGGTTGTCCCAAGCCAATGTCCCAGAAGGACATCAGAGTCAGCACTTTCACTGCTGAAATTACCCACAGCCAAGATAAATACATGAAATATAAGTGGGAATATTGAGAAATAACAAAAACTGGTGCAGAAACCACGGTGGAATGTGCTCGCAGGGACATGCACAGGCACAGCCTGTCCAACGGACTCGTGGTCATCCACCATCCTGGCCCACAACCATTCCCTGAAACCTTCCACCAGCCTCAGTTCCTTCTGTACAAAAGCAGTCTCATGGCCTGGATTAAAGCTCTAGCAGCTTCATTTTGGTTTGAGCTCAGCTTCTCTCCTGGACTAACAGGCATTTGGGAAGCTGAGAAGATCATACCATCATTGCAGGAGAGAAAACATTTCCCCATGGCATCCCCCTTGCTCTGTGCCCACAAACCTCAGGGTCCATCACACAGCCTTGAGTCTGCATGGAAAGAGCCAGCTGGAACCTCTGGAAACCTGGAATGCTCATGGGATTGAGGAAGGGGGAAAGCACAAGCACTGGCCCCTTCTCCAAAAGCTGCACACCAAGATCCCAAATCACTTCTTACTCCAGCACTCAGGGATTCACTGGAGTCAGAGCTTTGGGATTTAACTGCTGCTGGAAAAGGAAAAACTCTTATTTGCATGCACAAAGATTGGGAGTTTTCTTCCTCCACTCCAATGGAAGTTTAATCCAACAGGCCCCTTGCTGTGTGTCCAGTGGCCTGGTCACCACTGCCTCAGGTGAGCACAAATCCAGTGCACTGACATAGGAAAACAGCCTGAACTGCAGGTGTGCTCACATAGCTTCATTTAGATCTTTCCTGATGGGAGAATTGAGAACCAAAGATGTTCCCACCAAACCTACTCATCCAATTACTGGAGCACTTTGAAATTGTGATACGGATCAGAGGAGCAGCCTGCGCTTTTCCCTGGACAGACAGGAGTGTGCAGACACTGCACTTTTGGGAAGCATCAAGAACCAGACACAGGAGCTTTGTGGCTTTTCTTCTTTGGTTCTGACTTGCTCTGACTCCTCACCTGCTCACCATTAGCACCCCGTGGTGCAGTGGTGTTTGACATCCCTGTACCAGCCCCTGATTTATATGGCCTCTCACAATCCCTCCTCCTCGGTGCAGCCTCGGGAGCAGCAGAACAGACATTCTGAAATGGAACTGCTTTGAATCAGTCACTGCCAAAGGAGCAGACACCTTCAAAGAGCATTATCTTTGGGAATCAAACTTCACCCTTCCCAAATGATCTCCTTTTTTAATGATATGGAGCTTTTAGGGTTTGGCAGAAATGGACAAATACTCCAATGGACAGACTTAAAAAAAAACAGGTGAAAGCATGACTGAGATTCACAGTCACAGAATAAAGGAGAGAAAGGATCCAGGGAGAAATCCAACATGCTACATTCATCATTCATTCAATTACAAGGATTTGAGCAACAGTGCAATGAAGGGAATTCAAGCTCCCCATTTTATGCTGTACCTCTGATGCTTTTCCACATGGCACTGCAGGAGATGAGCCGTGCTCCTTTCTACACCCATTCCCCACAGAAAATCTGCAAACCATCACCACTGATGTTCCCCAATTTAGAATCCATGTCCTAACGTTCTCTGCCTCCAAAGCATGGCCACCACTTAATGCCCTGCTTGCTTTAGGAATGTGGTTTTCCTTTGGTCTGATGGGAACACCATGATTATGTGCTGCACGTGCCAGGGAGGCAGGGCTGGGTGGGGAAGGAGAAGGGAGGCTTCAGCTCAGAAGTGATAGTACCTATTTTTGGCTCCCAGAGCCAGGCTGTGCTTCTCCCACTCTGTTTTGATGCTCCAACACATTTCACTGGAGATGTCACCAATCCCAGGCAGTCACGACAATCTGGGGTGCTGGGATTCAGCCTCGTGGGGGAGGGAAGACAAGCAGCAATTTTTCTGAAGTCTGTGGCAGGAACAAATGGATTTGTGACTGTTGTGACTGTTATTTGAATATTAGTACTTAGATGAGGCTATTTTTCAGTCTGAACATACCATTAGAACACAGGAGATGTACACCTGGTGCTCTCTTCCACCTGGCTGCAGTGGGACATCAGCTCTTCCTGAACTTCCATGATGAGGTTTTCAGATCTGCTTAAACATCGTGCAGAACCAAATGCCCTCTTGCTCCCCACTGCCTGGGACACATAAAACAGACAAAATACAGTGAATCAATGTCCTAAGTGTGTTTTACATAACTACAGTGCCTACTGGGGGTGCACAGGATTTCCCCACAACTCCAAGTGTTACAGTTCCCACTGTTGTTAAGTGACAACTTATTTACATCTCAGAATCCTGAGGCAGTACAAGCCAAGGTCTTTGCTCACATCACAGCCCCCAGGAGGTTGTGAGAGCCTCCCCTCCACGGCTGTGCTTCAGCCATGTGAAGGAGGAAGCCCAAAAACTCTCCTGAAACTGAACACTCCACCTGGGCCCCTCAGTCGGTGCTGGAGGGGCTCCCCACAAGCAGGACACCCTGTGCCCCCTGCCCCCAGCAGCCTGTCCCTGCCTGGCACCCTGCCCTCAGCCCTCAGCCCTGAGCAGGGAGGGGAGACAAAGCTGGGGCTGCCATCCCTGGCAGTGTCCAAGGCCAGGTTGGATGGGGCTTGGAGCAGCCTGGGACAGTGGCAGATGTCCCTGCTCATGGCAGGAGGTGGAAGTGAATGAGCTTTAAGGTCCCTCCCAACCCATTCTGTAATTCCAAATCCAACAGGATCCAATGGAAGACAAGGCAGAGCCTGAGGAGCTCAGGTATCTCTGATGCCAGAGCAGTGCTCTGGGAAAGGGGGGAACCAAAAGCCAACCCTGTGGGCCTGCTGCTCACCCACCACAGGATCAGCTTTCCTTTCTTCAGCTGCTTTTCTTCATTCTGTCTCCTGCAGCACCCTGTGCTATGGAGTGATAGAAACACGTAACAGCTTCTCCAAACACAGTTATCTTTAGAAATGGAACAGCAAAAGAAAATGACACCATGTAGACACTGTAAAAAGCCTTCACTACATTAAAAAAAAAAAAAGTTACATTCTTGATCAAGGAACAAACTGGTCTGAATAGTCACAATCACATTTTACAGCCATGTAACTCTTTTTATCTTTTTCTCTCCCAACATCTGAAGAAGATGAACATCTGATTCCTTTATGTGGGAATTGCTTAAACCAGCACTGGGAGAAAATACGCAGTTGAATATTGATCTGGAAAGATGGAGTGAGTTCAGCCCTGAGTTAATGCTCCTGGATTTTGGACAGGGGCTGGCAGAGCTCAGCCCCTCTCAGGACCAGCCCCAGCCTGGTTCCTGCCAGCCCCACAGCCTGAGGCTCCTGCAGCTCCATTATATTCAGCAAAGGTTGGCTGAAGGAGCACAGCACCATTTTATTTAATCATGGTTGGAGTTCTGGCATCCACAGCAAAAAAATCCTGGGAGCAGAGTGTATTTTCATGATCAGTGCATGCAGAGTGGTATAAAATGTCTGCACCACTTCTTTCCACTCCAGCCTGTGCCTTTGAAGTCATGGTAACAGCTTTTGGATCCCAATCCTCTGATGAGACTCCTTGATTTATTAGGTAAAACATCTGGAAAAAATGAGGACTTGTGGCAGTGTAAATCCTCCAGAAGGAGCAGAGAGAGGTTTCATCTGAGCAGCCCTCCTGTCAAATGCAGGAAACCTGAGCCCTGGCCACTGGCTTGAGGGTGCTCCGGGCTGAAAAGCTCCAGCAGGGCCCGTTCCCGTTTCACCCAGGCCAGAAAGGAGCTGTGAGCAGAGGAATGCCCAGCAGCCCGGGGAGCTGGGGCCATGCCAGGCCCCTGGAAAGGTTTGCAGACACTCGGGTGGCAGTGGCAGTGCTGCCCCTGACAGCACCGGGGAGCCCCTGCTGGAAATCCCGGCGCTCTGGGGGCACTCTGGGATGTAAATACCTGCAAATACCTGCCTGTCACCACACAGGGACAGGCACCAGCCAAACCCACTGCCCGAGAGGGGCCTTGGGGTGGCTTTTCCATCCCAGAATTACAACAGGAATGTCAGAGAAGAAAATGGTTTGGAAGGAATGAAGCCTGTGGAAGTAACAAACAAGGCGACATGCACTTTGGAGGCAGATTCCTTCTTTTAGGTGACATGCCCTTTGTGAGGCAGATCCCTTCTTTTATTTGGAACCAGCCCTGAGATAAGAGAAGAAAAGAGGAGAGAGGGAGCATCAGGAGCAGCTTGCTGTGCTGTGCAGGGTGTGTGCTGGGCAGACACGTGTGAGAGCACACGCGTGTGCATCCAGCGTTGGGCACGTGGGGGCAAAGGTACAAATCACCCAGGTACCTGACTCCCAGTTATTTACTCTCTGCCTTCTCCACACAACAACCCAGGTTCCAAATTTCAGCACTGAAAATCCCCTGAGAACCATCCTTTGCCAGTTATTTTCCCATCTAAATCCTTCTTCCAGCAATTTGAATCACACAGTTCAAACACCGGCCCTGATGCCAATGGTGCTTTTTGGAGGGGGCGCAGGACTGGCACGGGAGGGGGAGTTTGGGGAGTATTTTTTTAATCAGATAAATTATTGCTGGGAAACCAGCCACTTCTCTCCATTCAATTTATACTCTATGGGGAATCCATCTAATACCCCTGCTCAGAGTGGGAGGCAGGACCAGCGAGGTGCTGTATCAAAGCAGGGAGGGAGGCAAAAGATGGGATGGAGTGCAGGGAACGAACAAACAACGGGAGGAAAGGGATCTGGAAAAGCCTGCAGAGAAGAGGGAAAGCCAAGGGATGTGTCTGCAGCTCCTCAAACAAGGGAGGAGGGGAGAAAATGGATTTCTCTGCTGGCAAACTGGAACAGGCTGGAGCATGGGCAGAGTGGGATGGGATGGGATGGGATGGGATGGGATGGGATGGGATGGGATGGGATGGGATGGGATGGGATGGGATGGGATGGGATGGGATGGGATGGGATGGGAGGGGATGGGATGGGATGGGATGGCATGGCTCAGAAACATAAGGAGCTTTTCACCTGCGGGGAGGTGGCACAGCTGCAGGCAGGATGGAGGGTCCGATCAGGCTCTGCTTGAGTTTGCAGGGTGAGTTAAGTGATTTCCCGTTTCCCAGTGGAACTGGGAAGCTGCCAGTTCAGCTCACTGCTGTATTTGGAAGTGATGAACACTTTGCTGGCTGGCAGAGAGAGGCCAAGGCCTGGGAACAGAGACAGTTTGCAGCACCCAGGGTTCCAGCTGTGCTTGCAGGGCAGCGTGTCTGGGAGCCTTGCCCTGCTGTCTGGGCATTCCTCTCATCCCTGTTTGTGTTCCCTGCTCACCTCAGGCTCTGCTGCAGCTCCAGGGGTGGGGAACAGGCTGTGTCCTGAGCAGCTCCTCATCCCAACGGGCACAGCTGGAGCTGGGCACTGCCAGCAGGGGCACAGGCAGGGATTGACTGCCCCGAGCCCACCGAGCGAGCTGGGGACCAAAGCTGCCCAGAGCCTGCTGCCCATGCAGGACTGGCTCTCTTTCATGTGCTAACACCAATTTAGTCCAGAGGCTTCCCAGTCCAGCACTTCCCAGTGACTATAAATGCACACAGAGTTTTTAAAGAATTACAGGGTAATGGCACCTGAATGGGTGTCGAGGTGCACTTTGCTGGCCTTTTATTCTTCTTTATAACAAAGAATTCAAAGCTTTAGTGGGAGAGTTGGCAGTAAGCTCAGGAGATGGGGAGACTTCTGAGGATGATTTCCCAGATTCTGGGAGTGACTACAGTACAAATAATGTTGGAAAAGAAAGGAATTGACTCAGCAGGAGGCAAAAGGGAACAAGTGGAAGAGTAACTCTGCTCTGGAAAGCCATGAGGAGAATATGACACAAAGCAGAAAAGAGAAATAAGGCCCAAAAAAAGAAATCTAATGTGTATTTCAGAGGGATTCCTTCTGACAGCCTGACTGTCCAAAAACTGCCGAGTGCCATTCTCAGGAAACTGGGCCTTACACGAAGCCCAGGGAATTTTGGCCCAAAACAACAAAGAGATGCTTTACCTCAGAGTTCATTCCCATCCTCCCCAACAATCCAGGGGCTCTCTCCAGTCCCCCCTGGCTCAATCTAAGCAGTGTGAAAGTGTTGCTCCTGACATTACACCCTCCTTTCCCAGGCAAATTAATGCTTGAAGCAACGCTGATCTAAACACGTAATTAAACCCCCTCTAGCCCACCTACCTAATAAACTCATTTCCAGACACCAATTAACCTGTGAGGTTATTACTGGGGATTACAGATCTCCCTAGAACTCCTCGTGTCAGGATGCAGGGAGCCCAATTGTTCTGCAAGTGTCAGGTCACGGGGATCACCTTAACCTTGGATCCTTGTCCAGCTACCACAGTCCTGGGAATAAAATTAATAACTTTTTGGCATTTTCTTCCTCTCTAAGAAATGGAGAAAGTGTTATCTCTTCCTCCTCATAATTTTTCCTTGTATTTTGAGTCCCCAGACATCTGTACTTTGTTAAGGCACTGCCCATTTCAGAGGCTTTTTCCAGGACTGGATAAACTCTGGTGATAGATATCCAAGCTGCTTTGTACATTTAGTAGTCCCTAAATGTCTGTTTTGGAGTCTGTTCCAGATTCTAATCATGTTACATTAAGGTTCAGGGACTCAGTAACCTCTCCCCTCTCAATCCCCAAGAAAAACAGAAACAACAGCCCTTCAACTCTAGATCAAGCACAAACCTCTCCAAAATCCCAGCCCAGAACATCTTTCACCAGTCTCGGTTCTCTGTGACTCCTGGACTCCACAGGACGTGCAGAGTCTCCCTGTCCAAGGAAAGAACGCCCATGACATGACTCAGGATTTCTCCTGACAGAACAAGGTGGAGAGGCTGCTCGTGGCCAGCTCATTCACATTAAGGGGCTGTTTAAGCCTCTCCAACCTTTCTGGAGCCTCGCTGGGCTGTGGGAGTTTTGGGCTGCTCCCTTGTTCCACGTTGGTTTTCATTCCTCATTTCTTTGACACCTGATGCCATGTGGTTTGTAGAAATCCCTCTGGGCTCAATAAACTATGGAACTGAGCCTCCTTATTTTGCTTTTTTCTTCTTCCACCTGTGGGGACTCTGCTCTGGGTTTCTTTTTCCTCTGTCCAGCTGCAAACTTGCAGGTAACTTTTGGGAATTTTGTATCGGTGAAGTTACTCCCAACTCTGCTGATTTTCAGAAGGAATTCAAGGAAAGGGAAGAAAACAGCAGGATACCTCTTTAGAAACCAAGATTAGTGCAACAGGGCTGCTGGAAACTTGTTTTCATCACCCACAAATTCCTTGATGCTGGAAAACGTCCCCCACTTTCCCATCTTCTCCCATTTGCTGCAAGTTCTGACAGGAACAGCTCCTGCTGGGAAGAGCTGACTGTGCCAGAATGGGAGAGCTGCTGTTCCTCCACCGCCCTCCCCTCCCCAGATCCCCACATTTCAGCCCAGAAAATGGAAATTGCTCAGTGTTTACCAACCCTCCTGCTCCTTCCTGCTCCACCAGGACCTCTGTGCCTGAGCCAGGTCTCTGCTGTTTACAAGCCCATCTGCTGCTGTTGCTTTTCCTCACCTCAAGTTTGAATGCTCTGTTCAGGATTTCGCTCACCATTGTGTTGGGAGCTGCAAAGAGCAGCCGAAGATTTCAGGTGGGAAGTGAGCAGCAGGGAGAGAGGAATGCAAATCTGTTCTCATCTAAAGAACCCTCAGAATAATTAAAAAAAAAAAAAAAAAGAAGAAAGAACCAGATGAAAGAGGAAATTCCAAATGTTTTCAGCAGCACAGTCATTCCAAGGAGAGTTTGTCTTATATTTTTGTGAGAATTTGAACATTTAGAACCAGAAGGGAAAAAGCACAAGTGTTCCAATGGCTGTTGCCCTGAAATTACCTTGGTCCCTCTGGTCTCTGCAGTTTAGTCTCTGTAGGAGCTTCAAGCCTCCACTTTGCCCAAACCTGTCAAAAGTGAGTTGAGAGCTCTCCATGCAGTGTAACTCAAGGCTGCATCTCTCCAGGAGATGAGGGGAGACCCTTGGGAGTCAGAGAGAGACTGGAAATGTCTGTGTCTGCCCAGAGGCCCCTCTGAGCACAGAGCTGCTGCCCTCCTGCCCGAGCCTGCACGAGGGGTTCTCTCTCCAGAGGCTGATAGATTCAAGCTCTCTCCTATCCCTCCCTTTGCCAGCAGGGAAGCACAGTGTGGAACAAGCCTGGGCAGGTGCTCAGACACCACCAGGCTCCTGCCAGGAGCAGGGATGGGAAGCAGCCAGGCTGTGGCTCATGCTGTGCTCCTGGACACGGTGTGGCTGCAGTGGGAACCAGTGACCCCCCAGCTCTGCTGGGCCCCACTGCTGGGCCTGGGTTCTGTCTGCTCCCAGTCCATGTGGGTGCCTGGATTGGAAGGGAAAACAGAAATTGTTATCCTGGACCCTTCTCAGAGTCAGTGAGAATCAGGAGAACCCAAAGAGCTGAACTGCCCTGACCAGAA
The DNA here is from genome assembly GCF_037042795.1 of Molothrus aeneus. NCBI lineage: Eukaryota > Metazoa > Chordata > Aves > Passeriformes > Icteridae > Molothrus > Molothrus aeneus. The sequence continues at coordinate 2,704,851 of NC_089658.1, read as the reverse complement.
AACATCAGTGGCCAAAGTGTCTTTGCTCCAGCCCTTCCTGGGCTTTACTCCTGGAGTGGTGAACTCAGCTGAGATCTGGCTAAAGGGAGCAGCATTTGGAACAGGCTCTGCTGTGCCCTGAGCTTTGGGAGGCCCAGCCTGTGCAGACCCAGCTGCCCTTGCATGTGGGAGAGCAGACATGGCAGGTTCCAGAGCAAACATCCACGGGAAGTTCACACTCTGTGTGTGTGAGGACAATGACTGAGAAGGAGCAGGAAGAACTGGGAAGTGGAGAGGATGGATCCTCAGGAAGGAGAAGCCCACCAGAGGTTCCTTCTGGCTGTCCCTCTGTGCCACTGGAGCACAGTGGATCAGCTGCACCAGTTCTCAGCCAGGAATCTGCCTGCTTTAGGGAGGAACACACTGTCCTACTTGGCAGCTTCCTGGGCCTGCCCTACCAGCTCAGCACAATGCACAGATCCCATCCCAAGGCTGGAGGCTGTTGGGAAAGGAGATTCCCAGGAGGGCAGGAGGCCCCCACTGTGGCCAGGGCAGCTGTTCTGCTCTGACCTGGAACCCAGGATAACATTCCCTTCCATCTGCAATGCCTATGGCCCTTCTCCAAAGGATGTGTGTGTTTGGATTATCTCTCTTTGAGGACTTCACCGTGCAGAGCAAGGCCTGAAGAGCCCAGAGCTGCTCAGAGGTGCTGAGTGAGTGCTGGTTCAGCTTCCCCAGCCCAGAGCACTCAGGGAAACTGCTGGATTTACAGACACACTCCCAGTGGAGCCAGCAAGGTGCTGGGATGCCCTGAAAATGCAGTGCTGAGCAGGTGAGGGCAGAAAGACTGAAATTAGACTTTGCAAGAAGTTCCTGCCTCGTTCACTCCCAGAAATGTCCTCTTTGAGCTGAACTGTTCCTGGGAATAGCTGTGTCTAACACCAGGCAGTGCTGCAGCTCCAGGGCCTGGAGCAGGACCTCTGGAGCACACATGCTGTTCATTAATGCTAATCCAGGAGCAGGGATGATGTGAGAGCAGAACCTCTGAGGGGATTAAGTACACAGATACCACCTCATGGAGCTGCAGTGCAGGACGGGATCCAACCTGAACACCCTCCAAAACGCACTCAGATCTCGTTGCTCTGGTTTGGCCTCGACTCCAGCAGGATGGAAGGAGCTCAGGGAGATGGTGAGAGAGGGGAGAAGGAAGAAAGGAAAAGTCTGCTCCCCGTGCTCCCCAAAAAGCAGCGTTCCATGCTGGGGCTCTCAGCGTGCACTGCAAACTCGCCTCCCTTCCCTCGCTCCCGCTTACATTGTTCACTTTCCTGCAAATTGTTTCCACATTCTGTATAAATAACCCCGGTGCCAGTGAGGGGGAGGGGAGGCGCAGGGAAGGGGTGGGAGGAAATCCAATGGCTTTGTTACTTTGGAAAAAGAAGGTGGAGGATGGAGAGGAGCGGTTGGAGCTGGAGCCCTGGCAGACGGAGCAGAGAGTTGCCATCGAGCTTGCGTTCAGACCTGGAGGAAGAAGAGTAAACAAGGAGGAGATTATATATAATTATAGACAATCATGTTGCTGGGGATAAACAGGAATCAAAAGCACGGAGGCACTGGAGTCTGGCACATCCCCAAGCACGGAACAGGAGCCAGCCAGCGAGAGGCACTGCGGCAGGAACGCGCTTCCCTTTGGGCCTGCTTTCACTTAGCTCAGGGGCTGGGGGTTTTTTCCTCTCTTTTTGGCTGGAGGCATTCCCCCATAAAGAGAGGAGCCCATCCAATGGGGAACAGAAGCCAAAGTGAAGTCAGCAGAATTGTTGTCTGTGACATTCACCGATTACCCTGTGAGAAACGTCAGAAAGGTTTGGAAAAGATACAGCCCACAGAGGTCAGCAGGAACAACAACAACAGGAATTTCTGAACAAAAATGGCTTTAGAGACACTCCAGAATCTGTGCCTGAGTGTCCTGTGGGCAACTCCTCTTTGGCAGGACGCAGAGGGGGAGCTGCAACTCCTGCTTGTGGTTCCCAAGGATGCAGGGTTTGCTTAATGGGGAAATGGTGAACAAAGCCATGGAGAAAACCTGAAACAACAGCAGATGGGCCATAAGGGCTGTGCTGGGGGTTTTTAAACGAGGACTTGGGGGAATTTAACAAAGAAAGAGGAGCCTCCTTCATTCCCTCGAAGGCTCTTGAGAGTCAGAGGGAAGGTGACAAACAAAGGACAGCAACCTCCGATGGTGACAGGAGGAGATTGTTTAGCAAGGCAGTGTGAAGAGCTCTCTCCCAGGCACTGTTTTCAATCCAAATAGCTCACAGCCTGCTGAATTCTTAAGCCATTTTGCTGATCTCTCAGCTGTTCTTCATTGAGAACACAGGCAGATACTTCAAAGCAAAAAAAGCAGAAAGGAAAAATAAATACATATAAGAAACAGCTAGACCTGTGTTTAGAATCTGCATAACATCAGAGGAGGCAGGGAATGCTCACAGGCTTCTTCACCTTCTCCCTTTCAGTACAGGTGCTCCAAGTGTCCTTTCCCCTAAGGAAAGAAAATGGATTTTTTAAAGGGAAATGACATTTACTCTCTGAGAACAGTGTCACAGTTTGGTGGATGATATTATCTGGCTATCTGGATGTAGGATTGCATATTTTCTGTGCATTCATCATTATGGGCAACTTTCCTCTGGGATTTCTTCTGCTGATAAATCCTTCCCCAGAGGATGTACCTGTGTGTGTGCACATGTGGGGGTGAGTGAAAGATCTCTCTGTTGGCCATGTACAAACTGTTTGGGTGTCACAGAGAAGTGATAAAACAGGAGTCATGTTCCTCTCAAAACTGCTGCAAAGAGCTCAGAAAGAGCAGAGGAGAATGGACTTGGAAAAGACAGTAAAGGGTTAAAAAAGGTATTTGGAGTCCAAGTCTTATCTACTCTAAATTTACATCGACTCTGTGAGGTAATATTTAAGCAATCTCCTCCCATGCCAAGTTACAACAGCTCCTTCCAAATATCCCAGACAGTGAACAGAACCAAGACTAAAAAAAAAAGGTAAAACAACGATAGCAAAAATAGCCAAGTGTGTCCTTTCCCAGTGCTCCTGTGCAAAGTGGGGCACAAAAAGGTAAAACAACGATAGCAAAAATAGCCAAGTGTGTCCTTTCCCAGTGCTCCTGTGCAGAGTGGGGCACAAACAGTGCCAGGACAGAGCCTGGGGGTGAGAGGGTAGCTCTGGACAGGCTGCAGCCTCTTCACTTTCTCTTTCATTTGTGCCTGACCAAGAACAGAAAAGGACACAGAGCTCTTGTCCTGATGTTCTGGCAAAACTGAAATGAGGTTACTGATCTCCTGCAAGCACAAATGAACATCAATTACCAAACACTCATCAAAGCACAAAACACAGTCCCTCGGTGTTGTTAGACAGCAAGAATTAAGAGTTTATCAAGCTGGAAAGAGCAGATCCTCAAGGGAGAATGGATTTCATAAGCAAGCAGCAAATCCTTCTCCAGGCGTCTTGGTGCAACTTTGGCAGTGAGAAAATCAAAAGAGCTCCCACCTAAAGAGAAACACACAGGAGTGTTCCCAGCAGGCTTCTTAGGAAAAGCCCTTGGCGGGAGAAAGTGTAAATCCTGCCTCGCCTCCTCCAGCTTTCCTGAAGCAAAGAGGGAAAAAAGACAGGGGGAAATTAAACAGAATGAGATATTTGCATTGCTGCTTATTTTTGCCCTGCAAAACAAATCTATGTGTGCTGGAGGAATGGTTTGCACTGGCTTGTCACAAAAACTCTGCAGCTGGGGCAGTCAGTGGGACAGCCTGGCCTAGGACAGGCTGGAGGCAGCAAGAGCTGCCTGGCACATCCCACAGAGGGGCATCCCCAGAGCTCTGCCAGGGCCAGGGCTGCAACAGAAGCTGCTGAGGGCTGCCAGAGGTGAAACTCAGCTGCATCTCACCCTGCTAATGCCATTTTGGAGACTGGAACTTGGCCATGGGGAATGAAAACATGACTGAAGCATTTCTTTAGTCCAAGTTTGCCTGGCTGCCTTAGAGTCCCACCTCTGGAAAATCCAAAGATAAAGGGACAGAGCAATTAGGGTTTTCTCTGGTGCTGGAAATCCTTGTATTCCCAACCCTTGGATGCACAGTAACTGCACAGAGATGGGGGATTTCTCTGAGGTCAGGGATCACAGGCTGGGGGGGACCAGGGGATGAGCTGCAGCATCACCCACTGCACCTTTAGTCAGCAGTGACCTCTCCATGGCCCCACTTCCCTAGCCAGGTGCTCAGGAGGCAGATGTTTAAACCTGCCATCCAGAAAATGTGCTTCCCTGTCACTGTTTATGTGCTGACACTCCTTCTGCAGCCACTTTGGAAATAAATATTCCCATTTTTATGAAAACGGGCAGGAATGAGCTCAGCCCTCCAGGCCAGAGCTGCTGGGCACAGGCAACTTCCAACACATGCCTGTGATGAAGTAGAGAGATGCTCAGGGGAACCCAACATTTTGTTTAATGAAAAAAAGCCCTGCTTCAAGCTTCTGAAGGGTTATTATAAGCTGTGGCAAGATGAAACTCAAGACATAAGTCTCTTTGTATTTAATAATACATGGGATCGATTTTTTCCTGTGGAGAAACTTCAATGAACATCTTTTTTTTTTGTTTAAATCTTTTGTTGCAGGTATTGATTATTCATTGAAAATCTAAACCCCAAAGATGTGACCAAATGATTTCACAAAAAAAGGTCTGATTTCTGCTCCAAAGCAGGCATTTCCAAACAGTGACAACCCTTTTGCTGTACAGATAGTGCAGTACTGATGATGAGTTTATAATTAGCCCACACAAATGTGTACACAAATGTACATAACTGCATTTCAGGGGAAACTACTCACCCCCTAAAGCAAAAATGCAGCTACAATACACACCAGAGAAATGCAGCAAACATTCTGATCTTAGCAGGTAATTAAAGCAGATTAATAAAAGTCAACTTATTACCAAAGTGTCCCCAGAAAGGTTCCCACAAAGCCCCCTTGAAGAGCTGTGACATCCAAGCTGTTTCTGCTGAGGAGGCACCACTCCCTGGCTTTACTATAAAATCACTTTGTCACAGAGACAGTCCAGCAGGCAGCGACTCAAACTCCTGTGTTTCTATACCTGATGCAACACGAGGGTGCCATCCTTTTAAATATGTATTTAAATATGTATTTATGCTTCTTTAACCTCCCGGATCTCCTCCTGCACAGCGGCTGTACTGCAGCTCTGCTGGGATTTATTCTCCGAGCTGGAGGAGGGGGTGAAGCAGATTGAGATGCACATGAGACAGGAGGAGGCAAAGGGAGAGAAAGAAAGGAAAAAGATCAATTAACGACCTGATCCCGGGGACAAAACAGCACAATTATGGTCCCTAAAGTCCCCTCAAGTCGGTCGTGGGCGTAAGTGCTGGGGAGGGACGCAGTGCTCTGTGACAGAGCCCAGTTCCAGCGGCCGGGCACGAGTCTCCAGATCACAATAAGGCAGCTTGAAGGTGACAGATTTCATTGTTGAAGGTGATAAAATTCCACGTGGCGCTCTGCAAAACAAGGGCTGGAGCTGCGCCCGCGGAGAGGGAGCAGCGCCGCAGGCAGCGCGGCGGGAGGGAGGGAGCGCTCTGCTGCTCTCCCGGCCTGGAAAATCCTGGAGAAGGGCCCGATGCCGGCGTGGGTGACAGGTTTGCTCTTGCCTGACACAGGGCAGGGAACTGCGGTGGCCAAGAGAACCTCGGCATTGGCAACTGTGCCGTGGGAGTGCCGCGGCTGCAGCGGCTGCTGAGGGTGGGCACCCGGGACAGCGGGGAGGGACAGGGACAGGGACAGGGACAGGGACAGGGAAAAATGAAAGGGAAAGGGAAAGGGAAAGGGAAAGGGAAAGGGAAAGGGAAAGGGAAAGGGAAAGGGAAAAGGGAAAGGGAAAAGGGAAAGGGAAAAGGGAAAGGGAAAGGGAAAGGGAAAGGGAAAGGGAAAGGGAAAGGGAAAGGGAAAGGGAAAAGGGAAAGGAAAAAGGGAAAAGGAAAGGGAAAGGGAAAGGGAAAGGGAAAGGGAAAGGGAAAGGGAAAGGGAAAGGGAAAGGGAAAGGGAAAGGGAAAGGGAAAGGGAAAGGGAAAGGGAAAGGGAAAGGAAATGGAAAGGAAAGGGAAAGGGAAAGGGAAAGGAAAGGGAAAGGGAAAGGGAAAGGAAAGGGAAAGGAAAGGGAAAGGAAAGGGAAAGGAAAGGGAAAGGACAGCCAGGCAGGATCCTGCAGGATGCACACTGGCCATGTGCTCCTTGCAGCTGCTCTCCCCCAGTTCTCTCCCATCTCCTGTGGGGGTTACAGCAGCACAGGTTTGCCATGAACAAGGTGTCCCAAAAGTTTCAGGATTTGTTTTCCAAAATAACCCTTAATGCTGTTACACAGCTAAAACACCCATCCAGCAAAAGCCCGGCCTTTGCTGTCATTACCACGGGCCCACTTTGCTGCAGGGACTCTGGACAAGGGCTGGGCAAGGACAGGTGCTGACTCCCAGTCACACAGAGGTGCAGCTCAGGCTGGACACTGCCCCAGCCAGGCTGCTTGAAATGCAGGAAAGTTTCAGTGGCAGAGATGTGAAAACAACAGGAAAATCAAAGCCTGAGACTAAAGGAGCAATTAAACCAGCCTCAGAATATATTTGAGTCAAATCAATCCATACAAGAATTGCAGTCACGGTGTGCTGGTGCCCACACTTCTCCCTCCCTCCCTCCCTCCCTCCCTCTTCATTTCCCTCTCTCTCCCTCCCTCCCTCCCCAACCCAGGCTGAGATCCAACCTCACTGTCTGCTTCATCAGAATATGCACAAAGTGCAGTGACAACGCGTCTCCTAAGATGCTTTATCAGTTTTTCAAAGTCCCAGTTCATCCTCCTCTTGTGGATCCATTTACATATTGATGTATTTATTCCCCTCTCTCCAGGCAGGCCCCATGAGATTAAACTATTTTATTTACAAAGACATTGGGGCTGCAGCTCCTAACAATTAAGTCAGCCAAGATGGAACTTTGCTGGTGCTCCCAGATTGATGTGTGAACAGAGGAATCGGCCTCGTCAGCGATTTGGGAGCAGCCAGGGGGGACTGCCTCAACCCCATCTCTATAAACCACTCAATAGCTGCTGCAACTGGGAAAAATGAATTGGGGTGGTGGGAGGCACCAGAGTGCAGAAGGGAGAGATAATGAGGCTACAGAAAACCAGGATGAGAAACTTTGCCAACAGGGCTCACCTTCAAAGGTTGGTGCTCCAGAATGGTTTGTGCCCCCTGGGAACTCGCAGGCTCCTGGGAGCTGCCCCTGCTCCATCTCCCCCACCCAAGCCAGGCACATAAGGCTCCAGCATGTGTTCCTGTTGGATCCTGTGCCTCCCACCAGGTGAAATACATCCATCAGAGCACCTCAGGCTCCTTAAACACCGAAAAGTCACCTGCCTATTCAGGCCTGTATAAATCTGGTACACTATTGCCTCTCCCTGACAGCAACTTCATCCAGCGCCAGCGTTCTTCTCAGCATCTCTGACATTTCAGAATTATATTTAGAGACCTGGATGGGAATTTAATTTTGAAGTTTTCCACGGCACCCTGTCATATAAATATTCCTCAGTGCCTGCCATCGGGGGTGTCGGCGCGGAGCGAGCCCGTGCCGCTGCCTCTAATTAAACAGGCCCAAGGAAAGGCTCTAAAGAGTGCTGGAACCATCTTAAAAGTCAGCACGTGTCTCCCTATTAATTCTCACCCTGATCTTTTGCATAGCGCTATCGCCAGGCTAATTAATCACCGGTGTGAGCTCGAGCATTAATTGGAACAATGAATCATTTTTTTTGTCTGTTCCTGGCCACTTCTAGCCTATAGGAATGCAGCTAGTGCCATTACTTTAATAATTATTATAAATATAAAGCCAGCAGCACGCACTACATTTGGTAGGCATTAAAAAAGACGTGGTATTTGGCCTGGAGCATTAACAATCTGGTGCATGTTCAGGGGAGTGATGGATGCAGCTCACTGGCAGTCCAGAAACATGCTCCCTGAATCACTTGAACTCAGGACACTTTATGAAGGTGCTGGGGAAAGCACAGGTTGCAGGGACCCAGTGTCTGGATCAACACGCTTCGGCAGGTCCTGGCCACTCGTGGCTTGTTGGGACTTCCAGGCGCCCAGGGATGGAAACATCTCCATGAAGTGCACGAGGGAGGAGAAGCTGCTGACAGAGCTCTTCCAAGGGATGAGATTATAAATGTATGGAATGACTCAGGTGCACCCTGCATCCTGCCCAGGAAAAGCACCTGCATGCACAATGCCCAGCTGGGATGTGGCACTGACAGCTCAGGCACTGGGGTCAGGACTCACCTCCAGCGTCAGACTGGCAGAAGCGCTTCGGATGCTGGGAAACACAAAGCCACAAGGATGAGAACAGAGCTTTTCAGGGGGGAAACAAAAGCTAAAATGTGAACAGCTATAAACCCCCAATTTGTCACCCAGAGGACAGCAAGAATTTCCTTTCCTTGCCAGCCTGGAGGCTGGGGAGAAGCAGAAGTGGCTGAAGGAGAGCTCAAGGTGAGGCCCGTTATTTACTGCTGCTGATGAATAAGCAAACCCCCACATCATGTTTTCCTGCAGGACAGGAAAAGCTCTGGAGTGTTTGCAGGCTGGGCAGTTGTTCTTTTCCCCCTCCTGGGGTGTGTTTTACATGCTCTTCCAGTGAGCCGCAGTCCCACTATTAATTGTTCACACACATAAAACACATGGAATTCTCCTCCACCCCCACTCACACCCAGCAGACCAAGTGGGGGAGGGCTGGAAAAGTCACCTACCGAGACAGAGGTGGGGGGAATAATGTAAAAAAGATCCAAAAGGATTTGTGTTGGTTTTTAAAAAAATGTAATATACTTCTGTGCACCAGTTTAAAAGCACAGGCGTGTTTGAACTTCCTAGGGAAGGCGGGAGCATGGGGCAGGAATTGGCAGGCTCCGATCTGGCAGCTTTTCCTTATTATGAGAAAATCCACTCTGGTCTTGTGCGAGGGTATGAATTCTTCATCTCATATTGTGTTTGCACAGAAGCGTGAAACACATCCCGAGTGCTGGTGCCGTCCCCAGAGCACAATGCGAGAACAACGAGGGCACTGAGAGCTGCTCGCCCAGGGCCCTGCACTGCACTGCATTCAGCCCATCCCCGGGGCTGAAAAGGAGAGCCCCAGGCACGTATTTCCTCCTCAGGGCTCGGGGGCCCTGGGCTGTGAGCTGCAGTCCCTGTGGGAAGCTCCCACCCTCCCACCGTAAACGTTCCCCCCGCTGCCGCTGAATCACCAAATAATCAGGAGACCCGTGGGAAGGGAATTAAAGGGTGGTTATCACGCTGCCGTGTTCTGCTCACTTTATTTGTTTTAAATGACCATGGAAGCAAAGGGGGGGAAAAGAAAACACACAAGTGGAAACTTAATTGAGCTGCTGAAATGTCTTCAAAGGAGCATTCTGGGCTGGATTGCGATGCCTCGGCTCCCACTGGTGGCATTTGCTCACATGAGTGGGCAGCTGATGAGGCAGTCTGGGACCTTTCCCTGAGTGATCTGTGTCTTCTGCTGCAGGCTTGGAGCAGAGGATGGGCACAGACACCCAGCTCTGGGGGCTTGGGGACACTGCATGTCCCAGAAAGGGGCAGGATGGGAGCGGGCTGCAGGTATCCAGCATTGCTTTGGGCTACAAGGGTCTGAGTCCTTGTTTCATGGCAGGGTTTGCTGCTCCAGGGGCAATATCCATGTAGGGATACAGCTTTTCCCTCCTGGAGCCAAAGACCACCTGCCCTGGCTCCACTTCTGGGCAGGAAGAAAGGGGAGCCCACTCCACTCATCACGGGCACCAAAGTGCAGGCACGAGGTGACAAAACCACCTGAAGTCACAAAGTGGCCTTGGGTAGATGCTGTCTCAGGATGGAGGTTTGGGAAGGGCTTCCTGAGGGGCTGCAGAGCCCATAGAGGATTTATGGTGCAGGAGAGCACATCAAAGAGCTGGGCAGCTGCTGGTCCGGGACAGGAACACGATCAGAGGGACAGGAACAGTGCCACAGGAACAGAAAGGAACATGCCATGGAAGTGGCCAGCAGAAAATGACCCAAATGTGGGACAGAGAAGAGGGAGGAAATGCCCTGACCAACTGGCTGGAGCTGGAATGTAGGAGAGGGGGCAAAGAGAAGCCAAGATGTGGAAAGGCAGCTCCCACAATCCAGCACAAACCGAGCCACCCACACCTGAGGGAGAAGACAGGGCGGGACTGTGTGGGAAAAGGGGGCTCAGGAGATCCAGTGTGGGAGCCCAGGGATCTGACAGGGAACCTGCTGGACCTGCTGGAGCAGCCACACTCCAGCTAATCTCTGAGTGGAACAGAACTTGCCTCTGGCTTGTTACACCCCGTTTTGTTATGAGTCCAATAGGCACCCAAGTAAATAAAAATGGGTTCCTCTCTATTCAATCTTCTACTGGATCTTAAAATCTTCTAACATGCAGGAAACTCTGTCCAAGACCCCTTGGGAAGGATCCCTGCATTCTCATGTCTGAGTTCCAAGTCCTGTGCAAATCCAAGCAGAGGCAAATGGGAGGAGGGGGAGCTGAGCTGCTCTGCCTTGCTGTGTGCATCCCTTACACTGGCCCAGCTCAAAGGAATGGATCAGCTCCTTTCTGATCCATTTGCCCAATCTCCTCCCTATGCATGAGCTGACTCCAGCCCAGCAGGGGTTTTTGGGATGCCCTGTCTCCTGCTCAGTTCCTCCTGCCCCTATCTCCATGCCCCAGCTGTTTTGTCAGGTGCCTTCCAGCCCCAGGATCTCCCAGGAGCCTGGTGCTCTGAAATCCAGTGAGGAGGGGTACACATCCCACTTGTGCTGGGAAGATAATGAAAAGGGCAGCCAGGGATGGAAAGGGGGATGGAGACCTTCCTGCACACCTCCTGCTCCACTGGCTCTCACTAGCTCAGCACTTTCTGGGAATTACTGCCTTCCCAGATGTTGATTGGGCATCTGACAGGAGATGAATAAAGCCAATAAAGATCTTATTTCTGGCTATAAAAACAATAATGAAAAGCAGACAGGGATGGGGGATACGCTGCCTAAAGCCTTCCTAGGCCACACTGAGCTGACTGAAGCAGGAACTACCCTCAGCTGCCCTCCCTGCTTGTTCCTCCTGCCTGTGTGCCATCAAACAGCCCTGAGATGGAGCACTTGGATGATCTGTGTACAGTCAGAATTCCTCTCCTCCTGTCCAAACTCCCCAGCCATGACCCTGCTCCAGAGTTGTCTGTGCTGAGCTGACCCCACAGTGAGATCAGGGCTGTGCACAGCGGGGCAGCTCCGGCACCCCCGCACGGGCCAAGGCACCTCCTTTAAATAAAAATTCCTCTGCCTCCAGTGGAGCACAGCAGAGCTCCAGTTCCTGTGCCAAAGGCTGCCCAGGCCTCTCTCCCAGGGGCACAGCCCTGCCTGTGCTTTCAGCTTCTACATAGCTAAAGACCAAGGTCTGAATATCAACCACTCCTTTGTGCTCCGCTGTACCAGCCTGGGGATATTTGGCCAGTTCTGAGGAGTTCTGAGATGTATTTCTGCAGGGAGATTCGCTACACAGCTGCCAGCAGAAGAGCTGCCTCTATCCCTCCCTCCAACAATGGCACCTCTGCTCCTGGGAAGTGCTGCAAAAGGGGCAGATCATAGAATCAGAAAACCCCAGACTGGTTTGGGTTGGATGGGTCCTTGAAGATCATTTCATCCTACCCCTGCTCTGTGCAGGGACACCTTCCACTCTCCCAGGTTGCTCCAAACCCTATCCAACCTGGCCCTGGACACTTCTCTGAGCAACCGGTGCCAGGGCCTCTCCACCCTCACAAGGAAGACTCTCTCCCTAATATCCCATCTAACCCTGCCCTCTGGAAGTGGGAAGCCAGATCATGCCCACACCTCCCAAAGCCAGGTGGCAGCTGCAGATTTGAAGGGTGAAGGGGATATTTATAAATAATTTATATTGGGTTTATAACCTCATAACCAAGGATTTAAATTAACTCCCCATGAGATGTCTTGAACAAGCCACAAACCTGAGGGCTGGTAACAAAGGTATCCTTTGTGGCAAAGGTATCATCCTGCCACTCTGCCATTCTGGGAATGCTGGCACTGACCTGTGCACACCTGGCTCTGGATAAACCTGCAGGTCCAGCTCAGTCCATGGCAATCAGAGCAGCCCTGCTTCCCCTGGGATCCAGGCTGGCAACTGAAAAGAAACATTCAAAATGTGCATTAACGCTGTTTTAGGGGGTGGGCACCACCACAGGGACAATGTCCAGCACCACAATGTCCAGCCTGGCTGGACATGGCACACAGCAGACTTGCATGACTGTGGTAAGCTGCAGTCAGGCCTAGCTCTGACTCATAAAGCCAGAACAGGAGCTCTTCCCAAACAACAGCACCTTCAGCCCAGAAACTGCTGCAATCCACATGGAAAACCTCCTGCTGGACCTTGGAAGGCCAAGGAGTCAATTCCTGACCCAGAGGCCAGCAAGCTGCCTCAGCACCACAGGGCATGGTATGGGGACACTGGTGCAAACACCTGCACCAGCAGTGACACACACACCTCTGCATTTAACATTTCTGTTTTCCCAGGCCTCAGCTGCCAGCATAATGGATTGGGAATGCACATTTAAGGTGGAAAGCATTCCTGGAAACTGGCTGTTCTTCAAAGGCATATTTACTGGATGTTCCAATAGCCACGACACAATAAACATACAGCAGTATTACACTGGCTAAAAATATCTGGGATAAAAGAAGAGTGAAACTCCCATTGCCATTTTATTTAATATTTTTATCAATGATCTGAATGACTCCATATAAATCCTTGTCATGGGAAAGTTTGCAGATGCCAAAGAGATTGGTGGGAGGGGAACAAGAAGCAGGATTGGGCTATCAATACACTGGGATCTGATGTGAGTGAGAGCTGGCCACATGCCAGTGAAATGTGATTTAAACAGCCAAACACAAGGTAAGAAATCTGAAACCAGAAACACAGGTTACACTCACAGGCTGCTGTCTCAGAAAGGAAGAGTTTGGAAAAGGTCTTGGAGGACATTGGAGATTTGCTGTAGCCCTAAAGCTGCCATAAAGGGGGACTGTGATCCCTCAGTGCTCAGAAGGGACAATGGATGATCCCAGCAGGAAGGATTCCTTCTGGCACACAGGAACCTGCTGGAAGGCCATGATCAGGCTCTGTTCCTTCCTTAATGGAAAAAGGGAAAATACAGGAGCAACACTGCAAAGCCAAACAGTGACTCTGGGGCTGGGAAATGGAAGGTGCCCAGTGCTCTCCTGAAGGAGCCCAAGGTGCCAGCTTGTCAAGGATGTGACTTGTCAAGGATCACTGCTCCAGGCACTGATATGGGATGGCAGTTGGTGAGGAGGACTCTTGGGAACAATGATACCTCTTCCAAGACAATTGCAAATTCAACCTTGAAGTAAAACCTAACAGAAACAGCCATGGAGGATGTCCAGCACTGGAGGAGCTTCCCAAGGCACCAGGTGAAATGATGAGGTCAGGTGTTTTCCAGAAGGGGCTCTTTAGCTGACCTCTGGAAGAAATTACACAGGGGGTTGGTTACACTATGGAATCCCTGGATTACTACACTGGATTCTAGTCCTTGCACAGACTGTTTGGAGCAAGTGTCTCTTTGTATTTGAGGGAATGGAGGAAGCCTGTGGAATGGCTCAGGCAGCCTGGAAGACTTTTCCTGGCTGCCTCAAACTCTACACAAGGGGATACTCCTGCTTAAGCTTTACATACTGTAAGTTATAGGGCTGTCTCTTCCCAAATTAAACAAACAGAGATTCCCTCCTGCCGAGCTGAAAATCTCAGTATCAGTTTCTCCAGTCCTCAACAAATCCTCACCAGTCTGGCTCGGGAGAAAATGCATAAAGAACCCCCGTCTGCTCTGAGTTCCAGCTGGGGAGCTGCACGGATATCAGCAAGGTTTCAGGGTGTAACAGAGCAGAAACCAGCTCAGCATGCTCATCCTCTCAAGCTAAGTCTGTCCTTCTGTTTCCATAGATTAGCTCTTCCCTGCACTCCCCCTGCACAGGATGCCAGGCTGGCCACGGCAGCAGCGAGCCGGGAACAGCGGGAGGTCCTGCTTCATCCAGCACCAGCTCCCACGTCCCCAACAGTGGCAGCTTTTGTTCTCCTGGCTCCTGTCTGATCTCTCCAGCCCGTCTTACATTCCTCCTTCAGGGCCCCCTCCAAAAGTTACTCCACAAAACATGATCCTGCTTTTCTATTTCAAATCCAGACCTGGCATCGGAGCAAAAATAAAAAACGATCCATCATGGCACTGATGCACAAAGGTCTTTTTCCATCTCTGCCTTGGTTTGTGCAAGCTGAACTGTCACAAGCTGCTCTTTGAATACACAGGGAACACATGGATTCAGGGAGGGGGATACAAGGAGTGTATTTCCTGGATACAAAAGTGAATGCATGGAGTAAAGTGATCTTACCTGTACAGCTTCCTGCCAAAGCAAGCTGTGAGCTTGTGGCACTGGGTGAACCCCACTTCTCACTGCTCCCATTCAGTGCTGTGTCCCACTTGCCCTGTGTCTTGGCTCCTAAATCCCACATCATCAGTGGCAACTTTTCCACCATAGACCAGATCCTGGGGGAGCACCAGGTGCAAGTGCCCTTGGCAGATCCAAGTGTGCCCAGACAGTGCCATCCCTCCCCTTGGGAGCTACAGCGATTCTAATCACAAAACAAGCAACTTCCTGACTGGGAGCTATTGCTTCCCTGGAACAACAGCATTTCAGAGTGAATGTGTTATCAAAACAATAAACCAGGCTGTGCATGTCCAGATTAACTTTCATCTGCTCTTTCCAGGAAGGAGGAGCTGCTCTGACAGCTCCCTGCACATCCCGTGCCTGTGCTGGTGTTTGCTTTGTCTGGAGCAGGGCAGCCCCTTTGAGGGGACTCTCCTGACCTTGCCAATTACTACAGTCAGGTCCAGTCTGCAGAACTGGAGTCCTTTCAGCCATGGGAAGAGACCCAGAGACCCACAGAACCCATTCTGCTATTGAATGCTCCAAGCCATGGGGCCAGACCAAACCTATCCCAAGAAATTCCTCCCAAAACACAGAGTGGACCAGCACTGGGCATTTCACTCCCCAAATCTGTCCATATTGCTCCTTCCTGCTTCCTAGTGCAGGTTGCACCTCTAGGAAGCCTCTCTGCCCCTGCCTGTCTCCCTGCAGGACCTCATGGTGCTTCCCAGACAGCCAACACAGCCCAATTAGCTCAATCTGCCCCCTTCCCCTCTGTTCTGATTTAGCTAAACAAGATTCCCATCAGCAGGAGAGGGAAGGGGGTATGACTGGAGCTCACAATTTACCCACAGTTGTCAAGAGCAGCTCATCCCTGGAACCAGGTTGGAATAACCTGCTGTAGTGGAAAGTGTCCCTGCCCATAGCAGGGGTTGGGACTGGATGGGCTCTAAATTCACCAGTCTGTGATTCCATGATTATCCTCTTGTCTGTGAGTGAGTGCAGCCTGCAGAGGTCCACACCCTGGGAGCTTGGCTTGGACCATCAAACCCTCTGACTTCTCCAACTCACTGTCAGGCTCTGAATAAAAGAAAATCGAAATAATCTAAAGAAAATCTAAATAAAATTCAGGCTCTGAATAAAAGAAAATCCAGAGCTGAGGTTCAGGAAGGGAACCGTGTGTTCTCATGCTGGAGGCCCTGAAGGAAGTGGAGGTGAATTCCCATAAAGAAATTACCAGGATCATTAAGGATTAATAATTATCTTTGCATCTGATAAGCTATTGGAGCTTTAATTTCCTGCAAGGTTTTTGTGAGCTGTTGTGTGTACAACAAATTGTGTGTGAGCTCAGCCTGGCGTTCGCGGGCTCCGATGACAGCCTGGCTAAGATGTGCTCAGCCACCAGTTATTTTCCAATTAATGTGGAGCTGTGGTGTGATGAGTAATCCTGCACAGAGAGGGAATCTTAATTTGCCTGCCCTTAGAACAGGTTACTGGGATTTCTAATGGGTGGCAAACAATTGCAAATCCTAACTAACCAAAATAACAGGGCCCTGGCTGGTGTCAGGTCTAATTTCACTGAATGCCAGGATCGTTACATTCTCCTGTGGTGGTGGATTTTGAACTGGCACCAGGAATGAGTTATTCCCACTCCATAGGGATTTCAGATTTCATCTTTGCTTCTATCTTTGATTTATTGAACAGATTTATTTTCTGGGTTAGATGTTAATATTTTTGCCCTTCTGTTAATGATAAGGTTTGCAGTTCAGTGTCTCACTGGTGAAGGAATCAGGAGTGTGGGACCTGGGTGTGCTGGAAGTGTGATTGGCTGCCTTTAGACACTTCCACTGGCTCAGAAACACTGGTGTTCTCCCCCTTTGCAGAAATCTCAGTTCAAAAGCATCACTCTTCTCCCAGAAATGAATTCTGCCTCAGGAGCTGATTTAAATCAGAGACCAAAATAGAGGAAAAACCACTTTCCTGTTATTCTCACTCTTCCCCTGCTCAGAATCTCATGCGACAAATCAGCTGCTACTTACAGAACGTCTTCCCAAGACTGAGCTTTTCTCCTGGAGAGCTTGGAAGAGGAGGGCATGTCCCTCTGCCACTGGAGCAGCACAGGCAGCACATCACTCTGGAAGCTATCCCAGTTACCTTCTATCAACCACTACTGGGCAAACATTTATGGTGAGAGTGTCTTAAGGAGCCAAAAAATTTAAAAATGAAGGAAAACTCTCTCTGTGTCCTGCAGGTGATTTCTCTCCCCCCACTCTCCCAGTACAAACCTCCCCATCTCAACCCTAAAAACCCCAGTTTGTACAGAGCTCTGCCACGGAGCATCTTGGTCCAGTCAGGATCATGTTTTCAGTCTCCCTGCATAATTCAGCAAGATTTTACTGCCAGGAAGTAATTTCTCTGCAAAGAAAGACCAGTAAGTCTTGTCTGATCCCTTTAGCACTGTATAACTGCAAATTTAATGACCCTACATGCTGCCATGTCCTGTAAATCTTTAGTAAAAATATTAAAGAGCCCCAGCAGAGAATCTGCTGCTCAGCCCCCTCCTCACTGACACTCACCCTGAGCTCCAAGCCTTCTTCCTTTTTTATTTTACTCTTTTCCATAATAGATTATTTTAACCTACATTTAGGGAGTTTGGACCATAATCCATCAGGCAAAATTTTCTTAAAGCCTCTTGGACAACCAGATAGATTTATACTATCTAGCCTGATAGTTATTTCATTAGCATAAGTGATCAAATTAGTCTGACATGATTTACCTGCAATATATCCATGCTGACTCATTCCTATTACGGTAAATTTATACATCCTAAAAAAAAATAAAATTGAGCCGCAGACTAACTGTAAATGAACATTTTGGAAGGGGATTCCTCTGGAATTTCTGCCTCCTGTTGTTATTTCTGTTGGGATGGAGCACAGCCATTGTTGGGTTGTTTTGGGAATGGGCTGGACTAAAAGTGAGCCAGAGGGTACAGGAACAAGTGGAGGCATGAAAGAACTATCACTGCAGAGAGGGCAGCCACAGTCAGAGATTCTTGACTCCTTTCAGAGAGAGACACAGCACAAGGAATTAAGCCTGGTACAAGACACTCAAAGTGGGATTTATCTGATCTGATTTTCTACAGACCCCGGTGAAGCACCTTGGGCAAGAGAGAGAGGAGCAGATCCACCCAGGAGCTTCCAACCACAGACCCACCATTGCCTTCTAACAAAACTACTAAAGCCCACCTCCCCAAAAACCAAAAAAAGCTATTGAGTGGCCAAACTATCTGTTTCTTACAGTTCCTTTCCCCACCATGGTGGGCAATAATGTCCTTCCCCAAAGGGTTTACCCAGAGCTGAATGCAGCTGCCAGGCCCCAGGCAGCAGCCCCAGCCTGCAGGGATTGCTGCTGGCACAGCACACAGGCACTCACTGGGGCCTGGGGTGCAATTCCAGCTCTGCTCCTGTCCTCTTGTGCCACCTTTAGGCACAGCACCTTCCTCCCAGAGCTGCCTTCCCTCCCACCTCGAGCCTGCTTTGGTTAAACCTGAACTCTCCAGAGGACAGAGCAGCTCAGGTATCTCCCTGAGTCCTCTGGGCAAAGATGCCTAAATCTGCTTCCAACTCTTTCAGTCAAAGCAGAGACTTTTCTTTCATTTTGCTGTTGGCTGAACATTCAGTTGAGATTCCTCACACAGGATTTAAAGATGGGAGAGGAGGGAGAGAGACTTTTGATATGGGCAGGTAGTGGCAGGGCAAGGGGCAGTAGTTTTAAACTGCCAGAGGGCAGGGATGGATGGGATATTGGGAATGAGGAATTGTTCCCTGTGAGGGTGGGCAGGCCCTGGCACAGGGTGCCCAGAGCAGCTGGGGCTGCCCCTGCATCCCTGGCAGTGCCCAAGGCCAGGCTGGACAGGGCTGGGAGCAGCCTGGGACAGTGGAAGGGGTCCCTGCCATGGCAGGGGTGGGATGGGATGAACTTTAATGT
The DNA here is from genome assembly GCF_037042795.1 of Molothrus aeneus. Taxonomy (NCBI): domain Eukaryota; kingdom Metazoa; phylum Chordata; class Aves; order Passeriformes; family Icteridae; genus Molothrus; species Molothrus aeneus. The sequence goes on along the minus strand of NC_089658.1, from coordinate 2,686,315 downwards.
CCCTTCCAACCCAAACCATTCTGGTATTCCATGACCTGGGAACTTAACCACATAGCACTGCTAAATGAAATTTTGTCCAGGGAAGCATTTTGATATCAAAGGATGCTCCCAAAGGCTCACTCCACATGCAGCTATTGGGTAACCTGTGTTACCACCTGAATCATAAAATTACATTTTCATGTCAACCCTGTTCTCCAAGACAATGAAGCCACATTCAACATTGTGTTGAGGGCAAGGTCAGTCAAGTAGTTTTTAAATGGTCACCGTTGAGAGGTAAAACAAAGGTCCAGTCATTAAAGCACTGGAAAACTGGGCCTTTTTCACTACATAATCCTCTGTCAAGCCTCCCCACTCAGTGGTTGGCACAGTAAAATAATATAGCCAGAGATGATATTTTTTTCCTCCTACATAAACTCTCATTTAGTTTCTCGAGGGAAAGAAAAACCTCTTCAAGCTCTTAAGAGTTTAAAGAGAAATAAAGCTAAGTGTGACAGTCACTGAGGCATTTCCAGCCTGCTGTGTTGGATCAAGGGATGAGTTTTGTCCTTGAGGAAGAACAGGCACCAGTGAGGATTCATCCCTGACCAAGCAGCAAAATTCAGTGTAACTGAGGCTGGTCCTTAAGCACTGTTGACTTCAAAAGGTTTTAAGCACATATTTAAAATTATGGGAGGCTTTGATAACCTGGGACCTTACTCAAATCCAAGGATCTCTCTAGGAGAGGAGGAGATGCTGTCTCCAAGCACAGGACACACATGGCACTCCAGGTAACCCCTGAATTAGCACATAATCTGTGCCCTGCCAGGAAATCTGAGTCTCTTCTCCATGAGCACCATGAACATCATGGCAGTGCTGCAGGAACTTTCTCCTTAATTACATGGGCTCTCTAGAGCAACCAGGCACTGTGTAATTAGTCCCAAAATGAAGCATTTCAGTAACTTGCATTTAACACGTAGTACTGCCATCCTGATTGTCAGCCAGTGTTCAGCCACCATAAAAAGATGTTCTTCTTACACAGGAAAACAGATTTTTTCTGCTTCTAAGATGCTGCAGATTGGAGAATTTTTCCAGGCTTTATTACCATCAAGTCCTGTGTCCTTACAGATCTCAGGGTCAGCACTGACAAGGGAGCTTATCAGGCAGAATGATCTCTGGAGCAGGTTCCCAGCTGGATTAAGCACTGCTGTGAATGGAGGAAATCAACCCAAAAAATAACAGGGAAAATGACAGCCTTTCTGCCATTTGACAGAGATCTTGCTTTTCCCTTTTTTCCCTTGTACACGTTCATAATTTTGTAGACAGGTAATTACATGTCTGATGTAAAGACCACCCCTCCTAGTTCAGGCTTCAAAGCTGGCAGAATTCAGATGCAATTTTATCACAGCAATCACAGATCCAGCAGAAATGCAGCTGGGATGGAGGTGGAAGATCTCACTTCCAGTCGAGGTATTCAAGTGAGAGACAGGGAATCAGCCACAGAGCTGCTGCTCTTGCCTTTACCTTCATCCTCCAAGGAAGGAATGCACAGGTGAGCTCAGTTCTCCCCCAAGACAGGGATCCAGGCCACCCCAGCTCCCAGCTGAGCAGGACTGCACCCAGGAAGGTGAATTAAGTGGGGTGAACCAAGATCACCCTAAACCCGAGCCTGTTTCCTACAGCCAGCTCAGCATCCCAGCCCTGCCATTCCCATCTCTCCCACCCTGGCTGTGGCAGGGGCAGAGGCAGCTCAGTCTGCCCAGCCTCCCTGCCCAGACATGCCCTTCCTTCCCCATGGAGCCCCACAGCCACATTCCCTTGGACTGGAAAGCTTCTGGCAGGCAATGGCTGGCAGCCATGTGGGCCAGTGAGCACATGTTATTTGGGGAGGGCAGGAGTGAGGAACACCTCAGAATTTAGGGCATGGTAGCCCAATTCCAGCTTCCTCTGAAGCATGGAGTGGACTCTGCTCAGGAGAGGAGCTGGTGTAGAATTCAGAATCACAGAACATTCTGAGCTGGAAGGGACCCAGGAGGATCATCAAGTCCCACTCTGAAGTGAATAGTTCATACAGGGGTCAAACCCACAACCCTGGCATTATTAGCACCATGCTCTGACCACCTGAGCTAATCCCAGTGAAGAACCACAGGGAATTTTCAGAAGGACACTGCCCAGAGACTCTGGTCTGTTGTCATGAGCTGGTCTGGGGGCGTCAGAGCGAGAGCTGCGCTGCCAAGGCTGCCAAGATCAGGTGTAAATGAACACATCAAACAAGCAGAGAAAAAAGCAGGAGTGCAGTGAACAAACATTTGCTTTAACAGCAGCTTCCACTCACCTGGATCTTGTCAAAACACCTTTATCTCATAAGCAGCACTGCTCAGCATCAGCGCCGTGCCATCCTAGTAGGGCAAACAAACCTTCCCACAAGATGTGAAGATAAAGGGGAAGAATAAAAACAGCTTCACTGGTTTTCTAGTGACAGGATGGCCAGTGGAGAAAACTGATATTCCCTGAACAAAACCAAACACTGGATAGGAAATGAGCCCTGAAATTACCATCAGACATTTCCCTGTCTAACAGACACTTGTTCTGGAGGTCTTCAGTCATTATTATTTCAGGGTTGTGCCTGGCATCAATTCTTTCTGACACATACAGACAGAACAAGCCAGAAATGGATCCCAACTGCTCCTAAGAAACTCCAGCCCTGGGGACTGCCCCTCTCCAGCCCAGGAGATCTGCTCACACTGTTACTATTCTTACCACTTTCCCAGCACCTACATTGAATATCCTTTGCTGTTAAGGCCATTCTTGCCCTCCCAGCACAGACCCATCCCTCCCTCTTTGCCAGAGCACCATCACCAGGTGCTCTCCTGCCCAAACATGTCCAGTTCCCTCTGTCTGCTCCCCGAGCAAATGTTCCCTGGAATTCTGATAGCTCCAACCTGCTGCTCATCTCTGTTGGTGTGTGCACCTCCTGTCCCCCACTGAGGCAGGTTTACAGATCTTTCAGGTGCAATTTCTATTTTATGAATAAAAGAAAAGATCTGGTCAATCAGAGACATGAGAAAAAAGACACAGGAGCCCTGTCTCTGCTCAAACACGCCCAAAGAGCAAAAGCCTAAAATACACTGTGGATGAGCAGATAAAACCAAGAGCATCACAACTGAATTGGGATGCCTGGTCACTTTAGCTCTGTCACAACTGTACCCTGCTGGTGCTATTGAAGCCTCTCAGCTGCCCTTTAGCAGCACGTCCCTTTCTGAAGCTGCCAGGCCTTTGTTCCTCCCCAGAACAGTGTCCTGCTCGTGCACACAGGGGCAGGGCAAGGTTGGACACTGTGCACTGCATTGTACTGTCAGCCTAAATAGAAGCTGATGGGATAATAATTAATTGCAGTCTCCCTGTAATAAAAGACAAGACAAAGCCAGAGATATAAATAAAATCATCAAAGGGACTCACAGAATAGGAGCTGTGTCTGCATTTTGTGGGCAATTTACAAGCCAAAGGAAGGTTGGGAACCCAAGGACTGAAAAGCAATAAAAATCTATGGAGCCCTCAGAAAACCGTGACAGCGTCTCGCTGATCTGTCTTGTTACCAGGCAGAGGTATAAATTCCCTCAACATCTCTGTTGTTTAAGGAGCTGGAAAGGGAAGGGGAAAGCAGGGCTTGGAGTGGGAGTGACCCCCAGCTCACTGAGCCCCGCTCAGCGGGGAGGTGCCCTGGGAAGAATAGAGGAGACAGAAGGCACCCAGCTCTGCTCCGGGGGCTGCCAGCAAAGCACCAGCCTGGAAACGGAGCCTGCCGAGCTCCGGCCAGCCCCAGGGCTTTCACCGAGACGTTTTTAACTCTCTTTGTGCCGCGAGGGCTCCTTTCCTTATGGCCTGCACAAAAGCAAACCCTCCCCTGACCCGCAGCTGCCTGTCGCTGCTCCCCGGCTGTCACCGCCTTCCAGCCCAGGGCCAGACTGGGGAGGAGGCACAGCCGGGGCTCAAAGGGCCCCGACACTGCCCCGGCCTGAGCAGCTGCAGCCTGAGAACACGGCAGGGAGGAGAGAGGGGAATCCTCCCCCTGCGCCCTCCCCGTGAGGCCGTGAGAGAGGAAAATGGATAGAAAGGAGCGTGGATACGAAGGGAGGGGAGGGCAAGATCCTCCGTCCCGTTTAATGCCTCATTCTCACTAAAGTCGGACAAACAGGTACCTAAACCCCCTCAACGCTGCTGCCATGACACATCCTGTGCTCAGCAGCCTGCCCTGATCCCCAGATCTTTCCACGCAGCCTCAAAGACAGAAGGGCTGAAGGAAGATGACCAGGTGCTCCCATAAAAGGGGGAGAGGTACAGCCCTCCCAGACATCTGGGCCAAACGGCTGCTGCTCCAGGCCCCTTCTCCTGGGAAACGGGCTATTGTACGTTCAGCTCATCTCCATATGGCCCTGGATCCCAGCACTGAGATACACAGCCTTCCCTCCTTCATCCCTAAAGTGGATGGAGAGGTCAGGAACAGTGGGAAAGCAAAGGAGACACACCCTCAGCCTCTGGTAAAAGCTTTTCTTGCTAAGTGTGTGCATAGCAGGGACGAGCTGGGAGCACAGATCCCAAATCCCAGCCCCACATCTGAGCTTTGTTTTGTGTTCCTCTTTCCTCTCCCTGGCTTTTTTTTTTTTTTTTTTTTAATTCTCCTTTCAGAACCTTCTTCTCTGGCTAAACCAAGCCAAGGTAAAGAAACAACAACTAATTAAAAGGAACTGACATTGCACAATGTCCCCCCAAAGGCAAACACGATCTTCTTCCCAAAGAACAAATAAGTCCTCAACTAAACAACGGCTTCCTTAATGGAGTCAGCAAAGTCTTTCTTCCACCCGATCCCTAAACAACAAACAAAGCAACCAGAGAGGAAAGTCACCTCCCTTTCCCTGCTCCTGCTTGCCAGGGCTTTTCATCCCCGCAGCAGTGATGGGATGGGAAAGGGGCTCTGCCCTGCTGGGGACCTGCTGGGAGGTCAGCAGAGAGGGGATGATCACAGACCAGCCCTGCCCTGTCAGGAAGGAGAGGGGATACAGCCCCAGCCAGCCCTGGGGGCAGCACAGCTCTGGCCAGCTCAGGAGCTCAGGCTACAACTTTTGCCTTTGCTTCCAAGCAGGGCACAGAACCAAAGCTGGGTTGGTTGGATTTAGGGACCAGGTGCTGGATCTAAAAGGAGAAGCCTGTGTGAGATGAGGGTCAGCCACACCTTTCCAGTCTAAACAGCTCTCTCTTCTCTATGCTCAGAAGTTGGATTGATTATTTTAAAGCTCTTTTTCAACCTGAAGGATTTTATGATTGTGTGACACTATCCAAGGACCCGGAGGGGCGATGCCCAGAGCAAACTCAGCAGTGCAGCATCTCCAGCTTGGCTCCAGGGAACTCAGAATGGATCAATCAGAAGTCTCCTGTCACCTGGCAGGTATCCTGATAAAGCCCATCCCTGTCTGGGTGCAGAGCTGGAGTGATGGGTGGTGTGGGGAGAGAAAGGCAAACTGAGAGTTAATCTGTGTCCTTGACTCCAAGCAAGTTGAGAGCTGCTAGAGAGAGTGGGAGAGATCTGGAAAGCACCCAAACGTTTGTGGGGCCTGCCACCAGATCCTCCCTCTAGCTTGCAAGCAATGCTGTGGGTAGGGAGAAGGGAAGGAGACTCCAAGTGCTGCCAAGGGAAGAGCACACTGTGGGTACACGAGCAGGAAAATCAGAGCTCAGCTGCAGCTGTGCCAGCTTTGTCACTGCCCACTCCCAAGGACCACCCTTGTGCCATCTGCCAGCCAGGGTGGCCTCTCACTGCTCCCTAATCTGGCTCAGCCAACATGAACTGTCTTTTTCCATACCCTACACGTGCATGAGCACTTCCCTTCTGCCTCCTTGTCCCTCTGTGGGAGGGATGGATGGGTGGGTGGGTGCGGAATGCACATGAGGAGTTATCAGCACACTGCTGGTGTCCCACATTTCACATCCATCATTTCCTGAGGTTTTAAAAGACCACAGCTCAGCTTGCTCCTCAGGAGCCCTCCCAACCCACACCTATGTCACACATCCCTCAGCCAAGGCCATTTTAGAGGGATTCACTTTGTGCTCTCAGGGCAGCCTTGTATTGCCAGACACCACAATGAGCCACAGAACACAGGGATTCTGGACCCAGAAAGTCTCCAGAGACCGCAGCTTGATAAGGAAGACATTGGCAATCCCTATTCCTTCAGCCAAAGAGCTCTCAAGGCTGAATTCAGTCACCATGAAGCTGGCCAAGGTCTTTGGTGGGTGAGAGCCATCAAAATGTCCAGCCTGCCCTCTGTGCAGGAGGACACAGGCCTGGTGAGATGAGCCCCACAGCTCCAACACCAAACATTTCTCAGAGCACTCAGCCAGGAAGACCCTCCTTGCCCAGCTGGTCCAGAAGCTTCTTCTGCCAAGGGCACAGTCCTGATTGTCCTCCTGACCTGAGAACCAACATTACTGCTGAACTTCAAATCCAGGGCTGCCCCTAAACCCCCCAACTCCATCCTTTCCTGCAGCTCCAGAGGGCTGGATGGCCACAAGTGCCTGCTGGGGGGGAGTGTCCCAGGGCCTCTCTGGTGAGCCAGGGCAGGCTCTGCAGAGGCAGCTCCTGCTGGGGGTCAGATCCTGACACTGCCAGATTGGGCACAAGAGCAGCGTTGTCAGCAGGGCCCTCACCCAGCCCTGTGTGACTCTGCCCTGCCCAGAACAGACACACAAACAGAGCCACTTCCCCGAGCTGCAGGAGCAGCCCTGCCAGCAGAGGGGCCGTAACCTTTTGCTGAAATACACCAACTTCAAAAAATTCCATTCTGGGGACAGAACAGATGCTCATCTATCACACCTTCAGCTGTAAGATATCCCCTTCCCACCAGGAGGCTTTTTTTTAACCTGCATCCAGGCAACGGGAGCCACGCTGGCTGATGGACACATTGCACAGCCAGCCCGAGGTAATTCCTGCTCACGGGCAGGGGAGGGAGAGCTTGGGAACGGCTCTGCTCAAGGCTCCAGAAGGTGATTAAATACTGGGCTGCTCAGAACCACACTGGCAGCCAGGCAGGAACAGGTCAGAGGTGAGGAGGGAGGATCTCACCATGTGAATATGGAGTATAAAGGGAAGCATCTCCCTCTGATTCTGATTCCAGCCTCTTGTGCAGTGTGAGCAGAGGAACAGGTTGGAGGAGAGGCTGCCTGTGCTGAGCTGTCACAGCAGCACCCAGAGAGGACAGGGATTGGACTCAAGCTTAGAAACTGCTCCAGCCTGTGCATGGAAGAAGGGGAAGGGTGCAGGCACCTCCTCTGCCCACCCTCAGCCTGGATCCAGGACTGCTGCTCCTTCAGCCTCAGCAGGCTGATCAGGCAGAACCTTGGGCCTCCTGCCTTTCCTGTTCCTGAGCCATCCTGCCTGCTGTGCAATTTAGGAAGTGTGGCACAGACTGTGCAGGGTGTGAGCACACTCACATGCTAAACCAAATGCAGTTCAAGGTTTTTTATCAGGACGTGATAACACCTGGACTTTGGGCATGTATTCAGACTAGTTTAGTGATTAGTAGTAAATATTCTTGGTGATAGCACGTGTGAAATGCAAGCCAGAGCTCTTTTGATCTTCTGTCTTCGTTCTCCTGGATCCTGGACTCCATGGCACAAGGAACCACATGACTGCAGCCATGGAAGGTGAGTGCTCAAAGAACATTGCTGTGTCCTCTCCTGCTCTGCACTCCAAGATCCTGCTGTTACAGCCTGCTGGGATTGCTGGAAGGAGGCAGCTGAGTGAGAAATCATGGACTTTAAATAAAAACAGAGGAGTCCTGATGGATATGGCATAAGGACATGTGGGCTCAGCTTTCCCCAGGGCTTGGACAGGTTCTTGAGCCTTGTGAGCAGTCAAAGATGATGATGATACCAGATGCTCATGGTGCTCCAAGGCACTGTTCCCTGCTCCTCAGAAGCTCCACAGATATCCTGCAGACCCATCAGTGGAAGGCACAGCAAGAGCAGAGCACACAGGATGCCTAGGGCCATGTCATCGTGTGCTGCTAATGCCATGAGGAAGGAAGCACCATACCTTGCAGTTTATTTATTATTCTGTGTGCCCCAAGAGCAAAACCAGATACCAGCAGCTCTCCCTGCTATAGGATTCCTGGAAGAGAGCACTCCATCCAGCTGAGCTCCCACAGACAAGTGAGGGCTGGTGTGTTCAAGCAGGTGTGTTAAAACTCTCCCTGTAACAGAATTTTACAGCCCCTGAGATGCTGCAGCCTTCCATTAATGCTGCACTTGACTTTCCAGGCTCTGTCCCTCACTGGCAGCCTCATGATGCTGAGGTGAGTCCTACAGAGCCATTTTCCTGAGCTCACCCTTCCAGGCACATCAGATTCACCAGCTCAGAGGCAGCAGCAGCAGCATCCTGAGAGGCTGTTGAGGGCAGGAAGGCAGAGCTGCCAAGTCCTGAGGGGATCTTCCAGCTTAAACTTTATCTGCTGGAGACCTGCAGCCCCTGAGCTCACACTTGTTGGGCACTGTGCTCACAGAAGAGCCCTGCAGTGCTACAGCAGTTCCTCTGTTCTTTACAAGAGTTTTCTTCCTCCACAAAGGAGTTCTTTTACAGGCATTTCCTTCTCAGGTGTCCCCACAGCGTGTCTGGGTGCTGCAGAGCTGCTGTGGGCACATGATGTGACTTCCACAGTGCTGGGAATGGGGCAAGGAGAACAGGCAGGCCCTGAACCCAAGGAACCTCCCACCCTGGGCTTATCATTCCAAGGCCTGGTTGCTCCATAAACCTGGAGCATGGAGGTGTGACCATGGAGCCATGGAGGAGCATGGAGCTTGGAGGTGTGAGCAAGGAGGATCACAGCTGTGTGGAAGGCACTGGACTGCCATGGAGGGCTGTGGGAGCAGAGCTATTTGAGTCACTCAGTGAAGACTTCAGCCACACTGACTGCAGAGTACTACAGGGTTTAGGACAGAGCCCTGCTCAGGGTGACAGCCAGGGGCTGGCTGCTGGCAGAGCACAAGGCACAGCTCCAGCTCAGCAGGGCCATTTGTTCTTTGACTTCATCTTCATCTTCATCCCTGGGCTGTTCTGAAGGGAAGTTTGTGTGAGACAAACACACATGGCACACAATGCCAGCTTCAGAGCAAGCTGTGAGGAGGCAGATTGAGCTCTCTGTGCAAACCAACAGCAAAACCATTCCTTGGTGGCTTCTCTTGTGGGACACTTCAAAGGCACCACGCAGCCACAACGCTGCTGCTGCCCTGGGGAAGGACTCTCTGAATACCCTCTGTGAATGAGAAGTAAAAATTAAGCACTTCTATTTGGCACGTGCAGCCCAATAAAGATCCCTGAATGCTCAGCTTCTCATTGAACCTAAGGCAGGCTGTTAATTCGTTATTCACTTCCCAGCCTGGAAGGAAAAGCATGTTATACCCGAGGGCCAGAACTGATGAACAGAGCCATAAATCAAGCAGTTTACAAGACCAGCAATTAGGAAACAAGCCGACAGAAGGGAGAACTCTGTCAGTAATAAAGCAGACACACCACAGGATCTGCTGAGTGCTCAAAGCAACAGGGGATACACAGTCCTTTCCACACTCCATCTCTAATTCTTCCAGTCCTTTGCTGCTTTTTCCCTCTCTCTCCTACTTCCTTTTATTTCCTCCTGCCCTCCCTCCAGCTTTTCCTCTGTTCTCTCCCTCCTCTCTTCCAGAAATCCTGTTCTTCCAGTGAATGCAGGAGCACACCTGCTGAGCAAATGGGTTTGGCAGCTGCTGCCCAGGAGCAGAGGCAGATGCTGGGTACCAGCAGCCACAGGATGATGGATATGGGCAGCCCACAGGTGCAGGGTGGCATGGGGGCAGCTGGGTGCTGCTCTCCAGCCCAAGCACTGCACAGTGCAGGGCAGGGGACAGGTCCTGGGATGGTGGTGCTGGGGGAGAGAGTGGCAGTGGCACAAATAAGGAAGGCATGGGGTGACTCTAAACCACCTCACCTTGCTTCTGCCCTACTCATATCCTGGATCCAGCACCAGTCAGATCCAGCTCCCTTGACTTTGACAGCAACTTCCAACACTCTCCCAATATCTCCTTCTCTCTTCCTACTTCCCTGTCCCTTGACATTACTCCAAATGATCTCCTGGAGAGAAGCCACTGGGTGGCCAAGGGGCTTCAGTGGCTTTAGACCCATTGCAGGTCCTGATCCCATGGGCAGCTCTGCACCATGTAGTCCCATAGAACCCCCCCAGAGAAGGGAGGCAGTGCTGGGGGCTGGCTGGACACTCCTTCCCAGATGCTGCATTCCTGTGGAGCAGCACTCTGGGCAGAGTCAGCCCTGAGCAGCTGTTCTGCACACAGCACAGGCATCCACATGTGAAATCCCAGTGCAGGACATGGGCTTGAACCACCTCTCACATCCCCCCTGCTCCATGCTCTGCCACAGCTGCTGAACATCACAGATTTGGGAAATCACAGCCAGAGGTGAGAGATTTTTGGCACCAGTCTCCCTACAACAAGAGGAATATGGCTAATTATGAACCTCCTTTTATCAAGGAAGGAGGGAGACCAGACACTCCTCCAGTCACCCCAAGACCAAACAGATCAAGTTATGCCAAGAATTAAGTGTGTGATATTCCAGTGCAGCCTGGAGGAGCCTTATGTTAACAATGAGCATCACTCCAACACCCTCCCAGCTGCCTACAAGTGGAAAAGCCAAAGATTTGTCAGGAAAAGCTGTCCATGAGAGGAGGAAACATCTCCTCTAACCTTGAGCAGAGAGAGATTAATAATCCAGCTCCCCCAGCGCTGGGGACGAGAGGCTTTGATGAGCTCTTTGGCAAGTGCTGTAGGAAGAGGCTGCAAGGCAAAGTTAAATAATTAGGTCACTGCAGAGCACGAGGAAAGAAAGTAGAAATGTTCTCTGATTCCAGAGAAGGAGCAAACAGCTGCATTTCTGGAGACAGGCTGCATCAAACTCCCCGAGGAGTTGAGGAGGGGAATGGGTTTCAAGGTCTTGGGGAAAGCAAATCCCAGACACGAGGCCATGACAACAAAGCACACTCAACAGCTGGGACTCCTTGGGACAAGACAGGAAATCCTCTTCCAAGAAAGGTTTTTCCCACTCAGATCTTGGCAAGCCACTGTGAGCATTTACATTTCACTTATGCAAGGTCTCTCTCAGGCCAGCCAGCCATGGATTCCAGAACAACTGGACAGTTTCTGAACTACTATGACTCACCCTAAATGTGTTTGAAGACAGGGGAGATCCCAACAGAGCTGTGTGGGGCTTGCCTCAGTTATCCCAATATAGATGCAGGGAGCCCCTGAGGCAGGGAATAATGTGCCCTGACTCCATGATTCAGAAGGCAGAACAATTGCTTTATTAAGCTATACTATATTACATTAATGCTATACTAAATTACATACTAAAGAGATACTAAAGAAAAACCCATGACTGTCTGCAGACAGCCAGGACACAGCTTTGACCCAATTGGCCAAGGAATTAAAACAACCTTCACTGGTGTCCAATTAACAAGTCACTTTGGGTAACCAATCTCCATAACACATTCCACGTGTGCAAAACAACAGGGGCAGTGAACAGAGATAAGAATTGTTTTTTTTTTCTGAGCTTCTCACTGCCTTTCCCAGGAAAAATCCTGGGAGAGAGCTGTGCCTGCTGCTCTCTGTGAAGAGAGCTGCAGCCACATCCCAGCCCATGGTGTTGCCCTGGGTTCCCAGTGCCATGCAGGGAGCACCTGTGGAGCAGTGCTGCTCTTTGTCACCTCTGAGCACAGAGCCCACAGGGGAGTCACAGGTGTCTCCTGCTGCACCATCCCAAGTCTCTCAGCTGTCCATGGCGCACAGGAAGGAAGAACACGAGGGAATAACAACTGCTGGCACTTGGGCCAAGGGTTTGTTTGCCCAGAAGTGCCACAGAGGACTTCCACAGCATCAGGTAGGTTGGGAGTGGCGCTTGAAGGGAATCCCAGGCGCGCTCCGGGAAGGTCAGAGCTCCACAGTGAGCCATATGTTCAGCCTTGGCTTCCCCTCCCAGTGCCAGGACATGTCTGTGAGGAAGGAAGCCAGAGGGAATGTGGATCACCACTGAGACAGAGCCTCTCCTTGGCTCCCACCCTAATTAACCATCAGAAGGGCCCTGCCTTGCCAATAAAGAATGTGGGTAGGTAATTAATTAGTGGCCTACTGGGATCCCGGCACCTCTCACCCAAGCCCAGCTCCATGGATTGATACAAAGTGGATTTCATGGAAACACAGTGGTTTTCCCATTGTGGCTTTGAGCTAAAAGGAACTGGTTTTGGAAGGAACCTCATTCACAGTCCTGTCCCATGACTGATGCTTGGCTCCTCACCCTGCATGTACAGGAGGAGACTGGAAAGGAACCTGCCTGTGGAATGCAGGAATGACACAGAGAGAGCCCCTGAGCTGATTTGTGAGCTATTTATGTTCTCCATCCTCCCTGAATAAGAAACCAGCAAAAGCAGAAGGACACAACAATCCTTTCCCACAGGAGGAAGCTGGAGGTGAAAAGTGTCCAGGAGCTGGAACAGGGACAGCAAACTGAGGCTCAGGTGGTTCTTTTCCTCTCCCATGACCATGGGTGACATTGAAGCACCAAGGTGTCAGGCCCAGGGGAAGGAGCAAGGGCAGAAAGAGCATCAGGAAATCACATCAGGGCAGCCCAAAATGTTTTTAAGAGATGCTCAGAAGACAAGATGAGGAGCAGCTGCCAGAGGTCAAGGGATAATCTCTCTGGCCTGGGATGGAATAACACTTTTCTAGGGGTACTGAGGGTCTGGCACCATGGATGATACCCACTCTGCCACATCCCATGCAGAGATCCAAACCGGAGCCAGCTCAGCATCCTGCAGATGCACAGAACATGCACAGCATGAGACAAAGCCACACTGTTGGGTGTCAGGGCTGGTTTGTGGGCCCAACCAGTGACAGAGCTCCAGAGGGCAAAGAGAACAGAAAGAAAGGTCACTCTGTTTAGAACAAGGGGCTCAGAGCCAGACAGAGCACAGTATCAGCAGTGGGACAGGCCAGAACAGCCCTGTACCCCAGGAGAAAGGAGCCATCCTCCGCCCAAACTTGCAGTTGTCCTCCCTTCCTAACAAGTTTCTGGCTCATTAACCTTGTTTTGCTTCTCTTCATCTCCTTTATTGCAGCTGGAGCCTTTCCAGCTCCCTCTCCTGGCTTGATGTCCCTGTCCCTTGCAGCCCTGCTTCGGGGGGACAGGTGCCATGCTGCTCTTGTCTGTCTGTCCCTAAGACACAGCATTGTCCCAACACCAGCAACTTCACAGCGGCCTCTCCCAGGTGACATCCACACTGGGAGCTATTGTAACCTCTCCTTTCAGAGTCCTCTGATAGCCCTTGTCCAAATAAACTCATCTTGAAAAGATCAGGATTTTTCTTTCCAACAGACACCTTTTTCACTCCTCTCAGTCAGCTCTCATTTTTCCACATAAAGCTGTCAGTTCCATGAAAATGTCAGCTCAAGGCTCGGCAACCATCGAGAAACAGATCAAGTGGAATGAATCATTTGGAAAGCAAAGAACAGAACAGAGAAATCTATGATTCATCCACACCTTGGGTACAGCGGGCACTCGTGGTCCCTTCATCTCAAAAGGGGATATCAGAACTGAAACAGATTCTGAAAAGAGCACAACAGATGGTGGCAGACACACAGCATAATTAAAAGCACAATTACCGAGGCACAATGAAGTAGGCTCAGCCTCGTTAGTGTGCAAGAGAAAAGGCTCGTGGGGAAAAAGTCAGGGTGTGAAGTCATTATTGCTGTGAAGGGGGCTTGGCTCCTCACCTCCTCCTCCAAGCCAAGGGCTCAGGGCTGTGGATTAAGCTCAGAGAAGCACCCCAGGAGGTGCAGCTCACCCCTCCTGCCGTAGACCAGGGAATCCATCCTCTACATCTGCTCCTGAAGCTGGCACGGAGGCTTTGCTTCCAGTGTCTCAGGAACACAGGGACAACCACATTCACCTCTACAATTCCCATTATCTCCTTCTCTCAGTCAAACATCCTCTCTTTTCTCTATCATATTAGGAGAAAAGCTCATCCCAGTGTTCTCAGGAGTAAGTTAATTATACCAGTGCTGAAGGCCTTTCCTTGCCTCTCCCCATCTGTCATCTTTCATTCATTATGAAGGAATGAGCCCCTACCTTCTATCAGCTCATAGCACCAGGCCACCCACCAGATTTCCAAGGAAGCACTGTCGTGCTTTTCTTTATTCATGCTTCTAGCAGGGAAAAACCACCCAGAAAGCTCCTCACTTGTCTTCAAAACCTCCTTTTGCTGTGACTCTGCAGCAAGTTTGCCAGCACAGCACCAGGATCACAGTCAGGATCCCTTCACTGCTCCTCTGTTCACCTCCACCAGTCTCACACTTCAGCAGGAGCTCTTCAGGACAAGCCTCCTCCTTTTCCCTGGTGCAATTCCACAACTCAGAGCTTGGTTTTGCAGCTCTCCTGCTGAGGATGTACCACAAGAGCTTCCCCAGCTTCAGTATCTTCCTCTTCTGATCCATTCCTTCCCAAAGGACCATGGGAGGGACATTCAGGCCCCTCACTGTACTGGTCCCACTCTCTTCCTAGACTGGTTGAGCTGGGCCAGGGCATGCAATGGTCTGGGCTGGCCCCAAGTCCTCTGTGGTCTGCAGGGAAGGAGCTCCTTGGATCCAGATTTGTGTGTGGAATTAGCTGGAATCCCTTCAAAAGCCTGTGACACTTCATCTCCTCAGCAAAACATCTGAGATGCTGCACATTTATTTACTGTGATGTTCCAAGTTATAAAGTGCCTTTCTAAACCACCCCGGATAACACTGGATGGGAGCTGGAATCGTCCCCTCTGCACTTGGAAAAGCCCACAAAGAGGCTGGAGGAGCTCTAGGAGCACAGGGGAAGCCTGGTGGGTGTTAAGTCAGTGATAAACCTGCTTTGAAAGCAGAACCTCTGCTAGCATAGAAAAGGGCCAAGATTTTGGAAAAGATTTCACACTCAGTGCTGAGGACTGTGCTCAGGAAAACCCAATTATCCAGGACAGCAGCCCAGAGAGGCAGAACAATCCCTGCCCTTGAAGACAAACAAAAGCTGACTGGATGATGGCCAGACCAACTGGACTTCACTGGCTCCAGCTGGCTCTGGAGACTCCCTGAGTGTCCTTTCACCCCATTATCCACTGCCTGGGGAACTACACATCCCTGGCACCACAGGCAAGTCCCAGTTGCACAGGGATCTGCAAGGCTCTCCCAGTCAGCCCCAGAGCACGCCCTGGAGCTCAGCTCTCCTCCTTGGCTCCCTGGCATGAGGTACCCACAGCAGAGGAGCAGGCCCTGAGCTGGGTGCCTTTTGCACACAGGAAAATGGCTCCTGTCTTGACAGCTTTCCTACAGTCCTGTGGATAAGCCAGAGGGTGCCCCTGGAAAAACAATCTGCAGGAAAGTTGAAATGTTGGAGTGAAAGTCTCACTGGTTTGCATTTGAATTTCAGTAAAAATGCACTTAGACCAATGTTTGGCTCCAAAAACCCTTCCAGGTTTGAAAGCAGCTCCTAAGAGCCTTGCTAAAGCAGTTCTTGGCAGTGGGGTGCTGTCTGCAGAAGAAACACCAGTTCTCACTGACAGACACAGGATGGGAACTGCCCCTCCCTCACAGCCAGACACACCCCAGGACTGGCATCCTGTAAGGATGGATTTTACCCTTCACCTGGGGATCATCATGGAAAACAAGGGGTTATAAAGCCACTTTATAACCTGGAACATCACAGCAAATAAATGTGCAGCATCTCAGATGTTCTGCTGAAGAGATGAGGCGTTGTGGGCTTTTGATAAGATTCCAACTAATTCCACATACAAATCTGGCTCCAAGGCCCTCCCTTCCAAGCAGACTCTTGCTAAGGCCTTGACTCAAAAGGCTGAATGCAGTGACTGACTGCATTCCTCCTGACCAGGTCTTTCTCTGGCCTCTTCTCCCTTGCTGCAAAGCTTGGCCCTCTCTAACAGTGCAGCACAAGGGAAGAGAGGACCATGCTGCAGGACATAGGTTGAAGGATGTTGGGTTTTGCTGCTTGCAGGGACTTGTTTTGAACTGAGACCACTTGGATTTGCTTGGACATTTGTAGCCCCAGACCCCCAAGGCTGTGCAGTAGCACAGGGGAGGGTAGTTCTGCCACCAGGGAGCTCAGCCCTGAAGTCTGTGTGTATTCCAGGGCTGGCAGGAAAATAGGGAGGAGCAGAGGCAGCATCACAAGGGGAAACATGAGAGACTTCCCTTGGAATAATCCCTTCCATGGAGAGGGGTTCAAGCAGCTGTAGGCTCTTCCAGATTACACCTTCCAAATCCCTGGGATCAAGCAGAAAGAGGCTGAGTTGTTGTTTCCACAGCCTCACTCTGGAAACTACACCCAGTAACACTTCACAGAGATGGTTCAGGACTGGCCCTGCTCCTGTTCTCCACAATGCAATAAAAAGTGTGCTGGCAGCTCAGAGAATTCCCCATGGCGTGTTCAGATGTGGCTGATGTCCTTTAAAATAATCAGTGCATCCTCCAAAACACTGCCTGCATTCCCTGCTCCTGAAAACTGCCTGCTGGAAGTGCTAATGTGCTGTTAGACTCTGTGTGATGATTATAGATGATAAACATAATTATTTTGGGTCCTGATTGCCTCTGCTGTCTCCATTCTGTTGCTGATGTGTAAAGCAATCTCAGTGTTATCAGTTTTATGGGCAGAGTGTGGAGGTACAGATTTATTCCTGAAGCCAAACCCTCAGGGAACAACCCCCCCTCCCCCCTGAGGCACTGAGCTGTGCTGTGACAGATTCCTGCTGCTTGGAGCGTGGAGTCTTTAAGATGCACCTGAACAGTGCCCAGCCCAGGTCAGACAGTGATGGAGGTGGGTTTCCTCATCCAGCTGTAAATCCCAGGGGATTTCCCACTGGTGATGGAGTGGGAGTGATTTGACTGACCTCTGCCCAAAGCAGTGCTGCCAGGCAGGTACCTCACAACAGGACTTCATGGACATGAAGAAAATCAAGCCTCCTAAAGCAGCACAGTGGCCCATTCAACCTGGGGTACTGTGAGTGAAGCTGGGGTGGGGGAGCCCTTCAGATTAGGACCAGCAGATGCCTCAGGTTGGGATCCAGAGCACAAACCTCTGACTTTTGCTTAAACCCCTGACTAATCCATCCTCCAAAAGAGTGCAATTGTTTCCCAGCCATGAAAATAAAGACAGCACTGCTAAGCCCTATGGGAGGATGTCATTGTCCCTTATAGAAAAGGTGAGAGACAGGAGACATATACTGTGACAACTGTAGGGATCTGCACAGGAGAAATAACCAAAGGAAGGCCCACCCTTTGTGTTCCATCATCTTCTCTTTACTGTCATACTGTCCTGTTTGTGGCCTTGGGCTGTGAAGTCCCTCTTGTACCACCCCTGGCACATCCTGAGAGAGATGGAAGTGGCATGGTCTGTACAGCACCATGAACATTCCTGCCAGTGCAGGAGGAAAGGGTTACTGGAGAAGGCTGAGGAGCAGAAGGAATAGTGGGATTGGCAGATTTTAAGCTCCCCAAGCAGCCCTGCTTCCCTCCACACTAACCCCATCATGACCTGGCTCCACAGAGAAAGCCACTGCCTGGAAAACAACTTGCTCTTTAAGTTTAATTATTAAATAAATAAATCCAGCCAGCTATCACAAGGCCCTGCAGCCAGAGCAGCCAAGGAAAGTATTGGAGAAGGCAGAAAAGCTCCAGTGAGAGCAGGTAACCAGAGACATGTTCAGCACAGAGCAGAGACAAGGCTCCTCACATGAGCAGGCTGCAGCCCCACAAAGATCCCCCCTGGCCTGGCCTGGCTGTGCAGGGAATTCACACGTACAGGCAGGGCGACGCCGAGCCCTGGCTGCTCAACAATCAACTTTTATTCTCTGCAGACCAGCAAAGCCAAGATTTCAGTAAACACACAACCCCAAAAATGTGCCTGTGGATTGGGTAGAGCAGAGCCTGTGCTCTGCCTGCCAAACTACAAAGGCCTGCTCTGCTGGGTGGTTTCACGGTGAGGTTTCTGTGGGGAGGAAGTGTTTCCAGTGGTCAGGGCAGGGAGCAGGGCTCCAGGAGAGCTGCAGCCATCCCTGGCTCTAGGAATGTGGAAAGCTCTGATTGCAGGAAATCTCACACACACTCAGAGCTGCTCTCCCTCTGCACATCCCTCCTTGCTGAGGCACAGAGCTCTGAGGGAAGGCTGATAACACTGCCTGACCTTGCAGGGGTGTTGTGGTGCTGGGTGATTGATGCCTGAAAGGCTGTCAGAGCTCTCTGGATTAAAATCTCCCTGCAAGGCACTGGGAGACTGCACATACGGGTGCAGACACTGAGGGATGCAGCTCACACTCTCTGCTCCCCTCCCTGCCTGCAAATCCCCACATGGACTTGCTGGGCCTGCTACTCCTGCATTTAAATATTTACAAGATGGGCCTGCAGAAAAGCTGGGGTTTAGAGCAGAGCAGCCAACACTCAGCTCAAAGCTGCCCTGACAAACCCAGCCTGCTGCTCAGGCTGCCCAGGCTCAGCCCCAGCTCTGCTGAGCCCACAGCAGACACAGCCCAGCCCTGCTCAGTTTGGCCAGGCTGGAACCTGGGACCTCCTCTGGCCCTTGGCATGGCTTTCTCTTCCTTTCACCCTCCATCTTTTACCTCATTCATGAAGACAATAAAAAGGCTGGAAGCCCTGATCCCTGTGGCCTTTGGAAAAGGACCTCCTTGAGCAGCCCCCATCACCTCCTCCATGGGAAGGACCTTGCCTGGAGGTGTGCAGAGCTCATAGAGCAGCTCCTTTGCCCCTGGGGAGAAACCCCCAACTGCACTAACAGTTTCTATAACAAATGAAAAAGCAAGCAGGAAGGAGCATCACTGTCACAGGATGGCTCTGTGTTGAGTAGCTGTGCTGGGCTTGGCTCTTTACAGTATTTTATTCAACTTTTGGGCTCCCTTCTTGTCCTAAACAGATCTGGACACTGTTAACTTTTCTAAATCTTCTTTTACCTTATTGGCTGTGTTTCAGAAATAGGTGGCATGAGTCAATCACAGAGGACCAGTTTATAACATTGTAAGCTACTTCCCTCAAGTGGAGGGAATAAAAATCACTCAGCTGTGTGTCACAGGCTCTGTGTGTACCTCAGGTAGGGGGAAGATAATGGGAGATGGACACCTGCACGAGGTAGAACCTACCAAGGTGTCTGAAAGGTGTTAGGAGAACAGAAACATTGCCAGTGACAGTACAGAATAAACTTTCCCACTGCACAGACCTCAAGGCACATGGGGGCACCCTGTGGGTCAGATCCCAAAGGGGCAGGTGCTCTGAGAGCCCAGCAAGTTCCCACATGGACAGCTCCTCTACATCCATGCCCAGGCTCTGGGAACATGCTGAATGCAAGCTGAGATGAGTGACAAGTGCTCCTACACAGCATTTCAGCACAAATGGAAGAGACTGCTTAGAAGCAGCTTGAGGGGTGGGTGAAAGACCTGTGGAACAAAGCTTTCCTGCCTCCCAGAGCTGGGCTGCCAGGCAGGATGGGATGGAGGGCACCAGGCCCAGCTGAGGGAGCTGCCAGCACTGGTGGTGGGAGCTGCACTCACCCTAAGGCTCTGTCTCATCTCATGGTCTCTGTTTTCCTCGGAGAAGCCAATGAAACACAAAGAATCCCCATTTCATCACAGTTCTACAGGTGTGGAGACAGCAGCCCAGCTCCAGCCTCTTCCCTGTGCTGTGAGCAGGAGGATGTTTCATCTCCTGCAAATGCAAAGAGATAACAGGGGTTTAGCACGAGGCAGGATTTGTTTCTGATCAGCCCAACAAAAGGACACACAACCCGTTTATCACTGGAAATTAATTGTGCCATCAATGCAGATGCCTGCAATTACTTCTGTTAAATATTATCTTTAATTAACTGTAAAATATATAATTAATAAACTTGCCCCCTCATTTTTGTTAAGTTTCACTGCTAAGACCTTATTACTGAAATAAATCTTCCTAGCAACACACGTTGGCAGAACAGAGGAAGGTGCACGCCTCCAGCACAGGATAATTTCCGTATGGGAAGTGGAATTAGGAGGGAGGAATAATCACCTCTCTTCATGGCTAGGACTGTAGAGACACCCCACTCTGCCACCAGTTGTTTCAGCTTGTGCTGCTTGGAAGCAGGCACAGAGAATCTGCTTTGGCTGCCAGGGATGGCTCGCTCTGAAAGCTGTCAGGCAGATGCATGCTCGTCTTTCAAGCCTGGAGAAACAAAAAAATAAATTTCCTTTTCTGATTTATAGTCCATTAAAGAAGTTTTCTGACTGTAAAGCTGCACAGAAAGACCTTGGTGGTTAGGCTGGTTCTTTTAGAAGCCCTGTGTTGCTCCAGCTCTCAGTGCTGGGCTAGAGCTGCATGACTGATTTGCTTCCCACTTACATCAGAACTGCTTGGATTCAGGGAGGTTTGGGGATGGCTCTTAAACCATCCCAATTAGAAACGCTTCAAAAACATTGCTGAAATTTGACTCCAAGCATAAAATTCCCCTTAGACTTTGTCTCCACTTGTGATCTTTACCTCAAGTTCGTTGATTGCCAGATTAACCAGAGGTAATTAAAATATTTCCAAAGGCTGTTCTGGGCAACACTTTTTGCCTTGCTGCAGGTGACAAATGTTTGTGGTTTGCCTGAGGCTGGTGTTCCCTCCTGCCTGAGCTGAGCATGCCAAACCCAGAGGAATGCCTGCTCCATCACCTTCCTCCCTGCCTGGGGAAGGTGGCACAGGGACCCAGGGGCTGCTGGCACGAGGGAGGAGTGAACAAGCACAGAGATCCAGCTCCTGGGCATGGAGGGACATAAAGAGGCACACAGGAGGGAAAGGGCTCTATGGCTTTAGAGGAAACCCTGCAATTTCCCTGCTTTTGCAGGTACCTGCATGGCCCCCAGCAGAGCCCACAGCCTGGCAGTGTCAGTGCAGGTGAACTTCAGAAACAGAAGCACAGAAGCACTGAGGCTGGGAAAGACCTGTGTGATCACCAAGTCCAACTCTCCAGCCAGCAGCACCACCATGGTCACCACTAAATCATGTCCTCAGGTGCCATTTGCACATCTTTTTTGGACACTTTCAGGGATGGTGGCTCCACCACTTTCCTGTTCCAATGCCTGACCACCCTTTCTGTGGAGAAGTTTTTCCTAATACCTGGTCTAAACCTCCCCTGACACAATTTTCCCTTCAATGCCCTGGTTTGGTCCCATTTGGAGCTATTTCACAAAATCACTGAGGTTGGAAAAGCCCTCCAAGACAATCAAGTCCCACCTATGATTGATCCCCACCCTGTCCCCAGCCCAGAGCACTGAGTGCCACCTCCAGGCATTCCTTGGACACCTCCAGGGATGGGGACTCCAAACCTCCCTGGGCAGCCCCTTCCAATGTCTGAGCAACCTTTCCATGGAGAAATTCCTCCTGATGTCCAACCTGAAGCTCCCCTGGCACAGCCTGAGGCCTTTTCCTCTTGTCTTTAGTAGAAGAGGAGAGGATTCTCACCTTAACCACTGTACCAAGGTTTTAGCAATGAGATGAATGTGGGGAGACAGAGGGTATCAGTTCCTGGCCATCCACTACCACTTTGTCACCCCATTTTGCAGCTGTGAGCAGACTAAAAAGGGCTCTGTGGGTTGTGGGTGCTGGAAATGTCCAACCCCTGACACAGAGCAGGTCCTGTCTCAAAAAAACATAGGGGAGACCCTCACCCTGCTACAGCCTGAGTCTAAAGAAAGGGCTCCATTCTCCACTTCATTTAACTACCACTTAAAAATGGTGTCAGACAAATGTTAAAACAGCCAGCCAATTTGATTACACAAAAATTTTAGAGTCAGCAAATTATCTAGTGAAATGATGCATATAGAAATGTTAATTCAACAGCAACCAAAGCCTTCCACATCCCTTAACATCTAAAGATGATAATTCTACACAAAGAAAAGAGAGGCCTGAGCATACTGTCCTTGCTGGAGAAATTACAGGAATATTCTAGCTCCCACCTACACGGTATCCTATATGCAGTGATATAAATAGCAGGGGCTGAGGGAGAGTTTAGAAGTGGGTTTGGGCTGGAAGCTCTGAAATTATATTATTTGCCCTGGGTTTGCTGGGAGAGAGGCTCCAGTATCAGCCCATTCCCACCATGTGCCTCTCTGCAGAATCTTTCTGTATAAAAGTCTAATTTTCCTGTTCTATACAAAGCATAAAGGTATTTTATTTTGACACACACATACTCCCACCCTCAGGAGTGAGGACCCTTTGTGCCCACTCCCAGGCATTTTGTTCCTCAGGATCCCTGCTGGATCAGACCAGGAACACTGGAGAGGGAGAATGGAAGAGTTAAGCAACTTAACTCTCTGGCTCTCGGGCCGCAGAAGGGGAGGGAGCAGGGAGGCAAAGCATCTGGCTTCCCTGCTTCCCTAACAGCCTGGCGGGAAGGCTGCTGTCAATTCCGCCTTCTGCCTTGTTGGAAGAAAGTAGAAGTGACAAGAGGCCCTGCAGGCAGGCAGCCAGCAACCAGAAATTCAATTGTGCTACCTCCTGAAACTGGACTTTTTTTTTGGAGACCCTTTCCCTGAAATTGTTTTGACTTTAAAGAAAGGACTGTCATCACAGTCCAGGGCCAATTCATCACCCCTGCTCTCCTGGCTCTCCTTGCCTCCATGCAAGCACATTTGCACAAAAGGATTTCCATTTTCTGGGCTGCTCTACAACCAGCCTCACCCACAATAAATACACAGACCCATAAATATGCACACACACACACACACACACACAAACACTGTTATTTATAGGTACAGCCAGACGCCCGGCCGGGTGTGTTCCTTCACTGTGTAACACCAGGGCTGCAGCAGCTGAATTTACTCCACACCCCCAGCTCAGCAAGCAGAGTGTGGGCCATACGGTCTGTCCCAGGGGCTTAGACCAACTGGTTATTGGCTGGTGCTGTTGTTCCTCTAACAAGCCCCTGGATATATGGCAGGGGCTGCAGAGAAATGCAGCTGGAGGAGCCTCTCCCTGTCAGCAGCAATCTGTCACCGCGCGCCCGCGCCCGCCCCGTGCAGCACAAAAGCTGCACGCCAGTGTCAGCACAAAGGTCAGGCTGCAGGTAGGCTGGGGGGGGTTCTTCATTTCTGGCAACGTGCAGCCAGCTTGAGGCACCGTCTGGATGCTGCAGCAGGAATTTCAGCCTCACAGATGCCTGGCTATAATTTAAAACGAGGCAGCATTTCCATTACAAACCCCATTTTTCCCTGTGGATTTATACCTCAGCTATTCAGCTCCACTTTGGGGTGGACCTTCTTCACATTTTTCCTGCACAACATTTAAATCCAGCTCAGCCTCTGTTGGTTGTGAGATGGAGAAGGAAATTACATATGCACACAAACACTCACGAGCACACACAAAAAGCTTACACAAACATATGCCTGCAGAGAGATCTGTCACAAAAAACCAGACCAGCCAATGCAAATAAGCTCAATTTTAAAAGTGAATTAATTTGACTCAATTATTCTAAATTATTAACAAGTTCCAGCAACCTTAGAATGCAATAACCACACTCGAGCTTTCAGCTGGGTTAAATGGAAACAGATAACTCACACTGATAGAGATGATACCAGTACAAATCTGTGACAGCAAAGTTGGAGGCACAAACCCGACCCACTCGGAGCCCCTCTCCTTGCAGCAGTGTGGTAACAACTCCTGGATGCTTCCCCTCCCCTGAAATATTCCAGTGCCATGAATCACCCCTGACAGAGCCAGAACCCCCCTGTTTCCCTGGCTGCCAGGTGAAACCTGACCTGCACCACACTCCTGTCTGTTTATGACTTGCTCTGCCTTAAAAAGCCCATTTTGTTAGGGTTTTTTTAACTCTCTATCGATTCTACTTTGATGTAGTCCAATAAAGCACATTGACAGGAGCAATTTATGTTGGCCAGTGCCTCCAGTTCCAAGGAAGCCTTCCTGGCATATGAAGAAGGGTTAAGCACCTGGCAAGTACCATACAGGTTATCTAGTTATCCCAGATTACCAGGCCTGAGATGAGGAATGACCTCCTGTTTCTCCCACTCCCAAGCAGAAATTGGTATGATTCTCTCTATGATCACTTCCTCACACCACACAGAAACATTAGGATATGTGACAAGGATTTTCTCCATCTGAAAAGGAAAAAGCTGAAAGTGGCCACTGGAAGGAGATGAGCATTCCCTCACCTCTGATGGCACAGAAACCAATCCTGGGGCACCAGAGCTGGCACTGGTACCAGCAGGGCTCAAGCACCTGGAAATTGTAAGATGTGCCTATTCACATTCCTGCACAGGTGTGCAAATGCAAATTGTTCCAGTGGCACAAAGATCTCAATGAGGCAGTTAGGAATAGCATGGATTTATCCTGTCAGCTGGAAACGTTGCTGGTGTGCACATGATATGCTGTACTCCCTCTTCCTTTCCTGGTTTCACACTCAGACCTTGCTCCTGAGGCTGGGGAAGCACTGACCAAGAGCATCACTCAGGGAAGACATTTAGTAGATGTTTAGGTGGCTCCTAAGTGCAATCTAACAGTTTCCTTGTCTTTTGCTGAGAGGACAGAGGAGCAGAGCTGAGAGCTGCAGGGATTGGAAAACTCAGCTCAATTTAGCTACAGGGCAGTTTAAAGTGCCTGTTGCATTTTTCATTTAAGTACAGCAAATCCCCTCACTAAGCACCAGCTCAGGTGGCCATAACTCCTGGAATGCTAAGTGGGGAGCAGGTATTGGACAGGCCATGCATCAGGCAGAGCAGGGAGCAGCTGGAGAGGGACCCTGTCCTTCCAGGGAGGAGATGCCACCTGTCAGCAGCGCCCGCCGCTCCGCAGGCATCCGACCATGCTGGATTCTCATCCATCCAAAGCTTCCTGCAGTCACCAGGCATGGATAGGGTTTCACTCCTCACCAGCTGGAGCTCCAGGAAAGGCAAGTCCAAGTCTCTGTCTCCAGAAATGAAGATGAGGGGGGAACAGAGAGGCTGCAGTCGTGACACAGCAGAGATGGCCCTTGGTCACCTCCCGTGCCAACGGGACACTTGGATGCTGAAAATGCAGCCCAGCACTTACAAAAGGAAAAGAACACAACAAAAACTTGGTCTTAAAACCCACCCAGACCTGCTGCCCCTGTGCCAGGCTCCCAGGGAGCTCCTGCTGCAAGAAGGGGGACAAGGCACAATTATTTGCCATGAGGCTGAGAGCACCTAACTTAGAGCTCTTCATTTATCCGAGAAAGAGCTGCAGAGCCTCCTGTCTCCTCACAGAGAGCCCTTCCCAGCACCAGCAGGAGGTTTCCTCATCCATGCATGCACCCTGAGCTCCATGGGCAGCTGGCAGTGCCCAGGGCTGAGGAAGGATGGCTGAGTGTGGCAGCCAGGCTGGAGCACAGGCAGACAGGAGGAGGGAGAGGAGCTGCAGCAGCCCTGGGTGAGCTGAGATGGACACAGGGCTCTGCACAGTGACCCCACTGTGTGGCTGCTCCAGGATCCCCCAGAGCTCCCACATGGCAGCTCCTGAGTGCTCAGGGGCTGCCAGGACAAGCACGTGGCACTCACTGGCATCCCACCCAGGAGTTATGAAGCCATCACTTGCTCAGGCTGTCCCCAGACAGTGCCAGCAGAGCTCTGCCTGCTCTCACCTGATTGGCATTTTTGGATGCTGTCACTGAGAGGCAGTTTTGGAGCTTTGGGACCTGCTGAGGAGAATGAGGCCAAATTCTCAGCCCTTCTGCCTCCCCACTTCTGCCCTGCTTTCTCTTTTCTGGAAAGTTTTCTCATGCTAAGTATAGCTCCTAACAGGTGCATGACCAGAGGGGACTGTCAGGGATGCAGCTGTCCCCACAGAGGCCTGGCTCCATCTCCATCTGTCTCACTGGAGCTGTCCATGCTGCCTGGCTGAGCTCTCTGGACACAGGATGGGGGAGCAGCAGGGATGCAGGCAGGAAATACACGTACACACACACAGGGAGGGAGATTGTGCCAGGGAATGCCACAAACAAAGCCTCTAACATCAAACTAATGCATCCTTTGAGGCTTTCAAGACCCCTTGGCACACACAGGCAGGTTGCCAGCTAACTCATCTCTCTTCCTTGCCATGCTACCAGCCTGATGCCAAGGTCAAGCTTTAAAGGAAAGCTGGCTGCTCTGTAATCCCCTGTGCCTCATTTGGGGATGCCATAAACTCGTAAGGATCAGTGACAGAAAATATTTGACTGGGGCCAAGGCCAGTGTGATGCCTGAAGTGTTCCCTTGCCCGGGCACTGCCAGTCCTGCCTCCCACCCTGCCAGCCCCACAGCAGCCCCTTCCAGCTGGGAACCAGCCCTGGGGCTGCAGGTGAGGTGAGGCAGTGACACAGGGAGCTGGGATCCCTCTAACACCCCAGAGTGGGCAGGGGACATCAGGAGGCACCTCCACATGCACAGTGGTGACAAGGTGTCCCAAATTGTAGGGGACAGGTGCTGGGGTGACCATGCTGGGCACTGAGTTGGGGAGATGAAAATAGGAGCAAGAGGGATAAGTGACAACCCTGCTCACAAACTAAAGGTGCTTCCAATCCCTGAGGTGTCCTGGGATAATTCCAGGCTGAGAGGACATGAGGAAAGAAGCATTTTGGAACAGCCCACTGGGTGTTGCAGCAGATCTGGTTCACAAATCTGGGTCCTGGGATGTGTGCTGTGCTAACAGGCTGGCTTGGCTTAATGGGAGGGTGATGAAAACCATCTGCAGGGAATAGGATGGCACAGTGACATCAGCACCACTGGAAGAACAGAGGAGGAGGAGGTTTCTGCAGTCACACTGGGCCACCACAGGACGTGCTGCAGGCTGTACTTTGGCCCCAGAGTCCCACATCTGAATTTGGGGAACCCAGAGCCCAACTCCCTGCTCAAGCTGCAGGAAAGTGAGCCACAACCAGCCCTCAAAACTCTGCTGGGGCTCAGTGAAGGGGTGGGAGGGGCTGGGTGAGACTGATGTGTATAAATCCTTAGCAGAGGGAAAATCCATTCTCTTCTTTAATTCTCTGCTCAAATGAATTTTGAAATGAAACCACACTGCTGGTAGCAATCCAGTCACACCCTCCCAAAGGAAGAACCCTGCATCCCGGGTTGACATTTTTTCCCTGGATCTGGGGTGACTTTCCTTCACCCTTTCACAACAACTCCTTTCAGGCAGAAGTGCTGACTGAAGCTCTCTGGGTCTCCAAAGACCATTCCATCAGCTCGGTGCTGCTGGGGCTGCCAGGCTGAGTTATCACAGGTCCTGCCCTCCCCTGCCATTAATACCTGCTCACCAAGGGAGCCCCAGCCAGCCCAGGCAGAGAAAGGCAACCTTGAGCTGCAGGAGTCTCCCACAGTAAGGAAGGAGGCATCAAAGGGAAAAAAGAGAAAAATAAATATACCCCAGGCATCTCTGGATAGTCTTAACAGAGCTCAGACAGCCCCAGGAAAGGAATGAATTACTGGGAGTCATGAACTTTCCAGCTCACATTCCCCAAGGAGCTCCAGCCACACCTCATGCCCAGCCTGATGTCCCACAGCTCTGTGTCCCACAGTCTGGGGTCTCCTTCTGTCCCAGTCCAACCCCTTCCTGCCAGGCAGAGGCTCACACTCCTGTCCTGCTGCCACCTGTGTGACTGTGCCAGGTAACACCTGTAAATCATCTTCCTGCCAAAGCCCAGAGTAAACCAAGACAGAAGCAACACCCAGCACTGCAGCAGCACAGCTGGAACATCTGCAGCGTTGTGCAATCCCCTGCCTGGCCAGACGTGGGACTGAGAAAGGGCTTTCTGCTGAAAAATCCAAGACATGGGTAAAATTCTCTTTGTTTTTGGTTTTAATCCCAAACCTTGAGTGCCTAAACCCCAGGACTCGTGCCAGCACCCCAGCAATGAGCACAGTCACCCCCTGAACACCCCAGAAGTGAACAGGATCAGTGACCAAACATGGGAGCAGGGCTTTGTCCCTGGCCAGGGAAACCAGCAGCACAAACCCAACTCAGGGATCTGAGCAGCCTTGGTCAAACCTCCTGCCTGCACTTCACCATCCAAACATCAATCTCCTGGGGGAGGAGGGGGGTTGATGTGCTCTGTGGATTAGAGCTGGTGAATTAAGAACCTATAAAGATATTATCTAGGATCAGCCTTGAGAGCCCCAAAACACCCAGAGCCACAACTTTACTACAAAGCCTTCAGAAACAGGGTGTTCTTCAGTCCCCATCTCCTGGGGCCCTGTGTCTGCATGCAAAATTCCACTTTTGTTACTGCAAAAATGGCATTCCAGGCTCCCACAGCTGAAAAGTCTGAGAATGCAGCTGAAGGATTAAACCCCTCCTCCCCAGACCAGTAAATAAAGAGAACTAAAGCAGTTCTGCAAACTAGAAGGATTTGAAGCCAATTTTGTGACTGTATCAGGCAGACCTGGCATTCTTTGTACTCAGGAGAAGCAGGGCAGAATAAAGGGGGATTGACCAGAGGACTGGGATGGCTCCCTCCTATGTGCACATTTCTGGAGGTGGAAGAGAGGAGGCAGAGGGAACAGGAGCAGACATTTGAGAGACATTTACAAACGGATTTCTGAGCCAAAATTTCCCCTCAGTTGCACCTGCACATCTCTGCAAACATACCTGGCCTCTGCACTGTGGGTTGAGGACAATTTAACCTGGAGTCTGAACAACGGGATTAAGCACTGGATCAGCAGAAAAATGGTTGCAGATAGCTACGATTGCCACTGGAGAGTGATTGTTTCCCTGAGCCACATTGTGAAAGTGTCGGTGCCTTTGTGAGATTTAATGGCCCAATTATCGCAGGCGGTGTCACCTCCTCCCTTTGTGCATGCCCAGACCTGCTCTGTGCCTTCCTTCCCCTCTCCCGCTCTGCCAGCAGGCAAACACACCTTTGCTGCTTCTTCCTGGGTAGTTCTCAACCCACCTTCTCCCCTGCCCAGGGATCGGGGGCCGGGGATGCCAGACCAGGTGGTCTCTGGGATGGCTGTCTCATCCTAAAGGTGGCTATTTGGGTCTTTTTCCATGGGTGAAAATCGAAGTTTTTACTTAATTCACAAAAATCTAATTTAAAAAATTCTCATTGAAGTCATGTCAAGCTCTCCTCCCAAACATCAGAGTGAGCCACCATCCTGGTCTCCAGCAGCTGCAGCCTCTGTCACACAGCACCTGTCAGCATCCCAGCAGCTCCACCTGGCACTCACAGCAAGGGGCTTGGCTGGGATGTCCAAGGAAGGGGATTGAGAGGGCCCTGCCAGACTACAAAGTGCTTTATCACCCAAAGACTGAGGTTACACCCAGGCAGAGATCAACCAGTCTCTGTTAGCCCCACAATCCCTCTCTAAGGAACATCCACTGAATACTCCATAGGCACAGAAACCTACCTTTGGTACCTGGCTCCTTGGAGAGCAGCACCTGAGCCAAAAGCCCACAGAGCTGTGGCAATGGGCAGTGCTGCTCCTCCCCAGCACAGCAGGGTCAGGCCACAGGGAGAGTTAATCCCACAATGGTTGGGTTGGAAGGGACCTCAGAGCTCACCCGGTTCCACCCTGCCAGGGACAGGGACAATTTCACTGGGCCAGTTCGCTCCAAGCCTCATCCAGCTTGGCCTTGGATACTTTCAAATTAATTCCAGAATTCAAGAAGGGGCAGGGGCTGGTGTCAGGAAGGGGCAAAGCTCCTCTTCTGCTCTCCTAAGAGCAGCCTGCAGCAGGCCATCCAAGATATCCTCACCGGATATTAATAAAGCACTATAACAACCAGAATTAGAGAGTTTCACCACAGGATTGGACATTTATGTGCACAAGAACAGCATCTGAGGGACTCCAGCTCCAGTGTCAATCAGAGCAGCTCCTGCCTCTCCTGCTCTGGGGTAGGAGCTGCTGCCAGCTGGGGTCAGGGGGGAATCTCCCCTCACAGGGTAGTATTGCACAATTATGGCCATTATGGGATTTTTATGTCTTCCTTTAAGGCATCCAGCTCAGCTTCTGGTGGAGACAGGATACAGGGCTGGAAGTTCTGTTGGTCTGTTCAGCTCAGTTTTTATGTCCTAATACAAAATTAATGCTTCTCTCACTGAGACTTCATGAGGCAAAGCTGCCTGCTCTGGGCATTCCAACTGGCAAAGCAAAAGTGGATTCCTTCCTTGCAAATTGATTCCTTCCCAATGCTCCTGGATGGAACACATCCCTCAGCTCCCACCCAGGCTCTCTGACTCACCTACACCAGTGCAGCCCCCCAGACTCTCAGGAGCAGCACCCTGGTGCTGCAGTTTGCAGCTCCCATGCTCGAGGGGTCCCTCAGCCTCCTGCTTCCTCTGCCAGGGATGCCAGATCCACAAATCCCTGCTGCAATACAGGTGGGCTGCAGGCACTTTAAACCTGACTGTGCCTCCTCTTCAGCAGCCTCTCCTGCTGACTAAGGGGCTGCCTGTCAGGTTAGGCAGGAACAGCTGTCTCAAAAACTGTATTTCAGGATTCACACAGAGGTTCCTTCTGATTGTATGGAACAACACCTCATTCATCATTCAGAGTGCCAGACAGAGCCACTCATCTTCACTCGATGACACCTCTTATCTACAAACACCTCGACTGACTCACAACCAGCCTGTGAACCCATCAGGATCTTTTTACCATGCCAGGGGCAGGTTTTCCTGGCTCACATCCAGCACAGTGCTGGGGGCTGGAAGAATTCCTTGCTCCCACGAGGTCTTTTTCAGGGTTTTTCTGAGCAGACACTGTGCTCCTAGCGACTGGAGCAGGCTGTTTTTCTGGAGCTGATAATTTTGGTGTCCAAGTGGAAGCCAAGCTCTGCAATTGCCTTGTGTGTGGCTGGCTTGTGGCTTGCCCTGAGGGAATCCATGGCACTGCTGGGAATTCTGACCCCAGAGTCCTGACTCAGGCATTCTGCAAAACCACAGGGCCTGTTGCTTCCAGGCCCATCTCTGTGCTCCTGTGTCTCTGCTGGGGCCAGCACAGGGATGGAAAAGGCAGGATTTGAACTGCTGGACCCACAACAAGGAGAGAAGTGAGCAGCAGTCATCTCCCACAGTGCAGCTCCAGAAGCCTCTTCCCTTTGGCTTTGTGTCCAGCTGTGAACCTGCAACAACTTCCACCATCCTCACCTTCCTGCTTCCACCTGATCCTCTCCAACCCATCTCCACCTCACTGCAGGCTGCCACAGAGCTCCTCTACCTCCTCCAACCAATGCCATAAAGTAAATTATGGTGCACTGTTACTGATGGGGGAGCTTTCACACACACAGCTTAATTCACTGGGAAAGAGGACTCAAATATTAGGCCCTGACTCTGAAATAGGGAATTTCTCTGGGTGGCCCTTAGTGACAAACTGACCACACAGAACAATGAGGCAGAGGACCAGAGCCCCTGAGCCCATCCTGTGACACCAAACACTCCTGCTGTGCCCTGCTCTGATCACAGCACCATGCTGAACCCTTCTTCACCCTGCAGCTCTCTCTGTCTAGGGAACAATGTCCTGATTCCTAGAGGGATGTCGACCAAATCATAAAGATGTAATGACATTGTCTGGGCTGACATGCTGATCAATGCCTTTCATGCAAAATTATGCTTTCTGCAACTAATAAATATTGATCCTTTTTGTTCCTGTGCAGCTCTGCAATAAAGAGTGACTTAAATGTCTGCCAGCTCTGAGCTTCCACCATCATTTTCCAGCCCCCAGCTCCTTGGCAGCATCCCTCTGCACTTCCTACTGACACTGGTGCCAGTGCCTGATCCCAAGGAGGGCACAGCACCCCCATGAACATCCACCTCCCTCTGTTCTCCTGTCCTTTGAATGGTCCTCATGTCACAGGGGTTCATGGGAAGCAGTGGAAAATAAATGGAATTGGAGAGAGTGCTGGAGAAGGGGAGCAGGGTCATGTCCTGGGCACATTTAGGATAATAAACAGGAGGAACCAGGCCAAGTGCAGAACAAATAGAAACATTTACAACTGCTTGGCAGGAGAATCATGTAAGTGCTAATGGGCTTGGTTCAGACTCCTTAAATCAAAGCTCTGGGCTCGGCAGCCAGCGCCTGCTGACAAACTCTGCTGGACACAGGGATCCATTCAGCCCTGAGGAAAGCCTGGGCTCCACGTGGCAGCAAGTCCTGCTCCATTTGCTCCTCTTCTGGACAGGGGTGAAGCAGGACCCTGCCCTTGACACCCACTTGGCTCCCTCAGCTGCCCACCCCAGAGCCCGGTGGCCGCTGCTCCTGCCCGCACACGACCCCAGGGTGATGTGATGGAACCCCCAGGTTGGGTTCTGGACCCTCTTTGCTCCAGGTCTCACTCCTCTGCCTCTCATCCTCCCATCTCCCCAGCCCCAGCTGGAAGAGGAGCCTTTCCCAGCCTCCCAGGAGTGCAGAGAAGGGAGCTGCCCCAGAGTGCACAAGGTGTGAACTCAGAGCCAGGGCTGCAAATGGATTGATGATGACAGGCAGAGGCCTGGCTTCAGTCACTGCTGCCTGGCAGCCAGGCACTGATTGGATCTGTGTGCTACACACATTTTGGGAGCACACTGCCTTCCTCTGCTGAAGGGATTCAAACCCATCCTGAGCAGAGTTCAGCTGCAAGAGTGAACCACAAAGCAGGAAGGGCCAAAGGTCCACAGTGCCCTGTACAACCTCAGTGAAATGTGTCCTGCTCCCTTCCCCATGCAGACAGCAGAGTGCTGAGAAGGCTTTTAAGGCAAAAAAACTACAGATAAATACTCTGCCTCTGGATTACAGAGCTTAAAATATGATGGCATCTCCCCCAGATTGTGAATGGGTTCCCTGAAGAGCTCCTACAGTTCTGACACCCTCCCTTCCCCATTCCCCTCCTGGGAGTATTGGAGAGGCAAAGGGCTGCTGTTCCAGCAGATTTGCAGGAGTGGGAGTTGAAGAATCAATGAAGCTCTGAAAGCCAGTGGGGAAAGTCATTCTGCACCTTCCTGACACCAGGAATAAATGATTCAGCTGGAAAGGGAAAAAAAAAATCCAACAACCCTCAAATGAGGCTGGAATTACCCTCTGGAGAGATATTTCATCTTGAGGAATTGTGTTTGCTGCAGTGTTCATCTTACTGAGCCACAGCAAGGCTTTAATATCCAGCAAAAGGTCAAACCTAAATGGGAATTGCCAGAGCCTGCTGGAGCTCCTGCCTGCACATGAGCTCCCAACCCTCACATGGAGCAGCTCTGCCCAAACCAAGGCCTGAAACAGGGAATGGAGCTGAGCTGGACCCTGTAGGGATATCTCCCTTCCTTATGGGATATTTCCCTTCCCAATGGGATCCCAGACACAGCTCAGCCCTGCACTCACTCCCTTTGGATGGATACAAAAGGAACAGGGGGAGTTTGGAGAGAATGCTGAGAGCTTCCAGATGTTTCCACCCAAGGGATCTCCCTGATTGTCAAGGAAGATGGGATTTCAAGGCACCTGAGGGCTGCAGAGGCAGCTGCCAGCTGCTCCTCAGCTGGAACATCCATGCTTGAGGCATTGCCAGTGCCTCCAAGTCCAGCACAGTCTGCAGGGCTGTGGGAGCTCTCTCCTCATGCCCATCAGCTCCCCATGGATAGAGAGTTCTTCCCACTTTTCCCATTTCTGCTTTGGTACTGCTGCTGTCTCCCTCCACCCACACATCTGCTTAGCCTCTCCTTGGTAATTTGTATTCTTCTTCCTTGCCTCAGACTGAGCTCTGCCCCCTGTGACTCTGGTATGGCAATCCCAGGCTGCAGCAGAGTTCCAGGGATCAATTAGGCACACAGGAGATGAAGGCAGGTGAAGCCAGGGAGCTTCCTGTCCCCTCCACACCGAGACAAAGGTGAATGTCCAAGAAAAGAAAGGGAACTGAGCCCTTCCTGACACATCCACCATCCCCCCAGGAGGGCACAATGCTCATCAGTGAGCTCAGCAGAGCAGAGGGGGGGATTTTACCTAAAGCAGAGCTGAAAATCTGCTTGAGCTTTGAGCTTGAGAGCAAAACTGGTCCCATGCTGCAGGCGAAATCCAGACCCTGCAAGGAAACAGATTTGGGACCTATCAGCAATCCTGACAGCCCTGAGCCTTCCAGTGGCCACCTCAGTCATCCCACACCACGTGGAGCCCTCCTGCTTTCCTGTTCAGGACCTCATCAACCTCTACCAATGCATTCTCATCCTGCCCAGCAATTCCAGCTGTCCTTTCAGCCATTCCTGATGAACAAGGTGCCATCCATGATGGGCAACACGCTGGTTTCTGTGCCAATGTGAAGGAACATCCACTGGGGATGGAACTACCACTCTCACTTCCACATGTGACTCAAGCCAGATTTCACTATGTACAGAGAGATTAAATTTCTCTCAGGTTAACACAAGATAATTTTTTGTTCAAATATTTACAGTTAGAGCTCACCAGAAAATCAACAGGATTCTGCTGGACAACACTCAACTATCCACATCCCTCAAAGGCAAACAGGGTTTTTATGTGGTATTTAAAGTGTCCTGAGAAGCCATCCAGAATGAAGCCCTCACAATTGCTCCTGTGCCAGGCTGGGTCTGTGCCATACATCCATGCCTCTGAGGGAAGCAGGAAAACTTGCTGGCCTTTTCTCCCTAATAATGAGCCCACATGGACACAGCCAGGGCAGGTCACCAGCCCTCACATGGTCACACAAACAGAGGAGGTGGAGACCATTCAGAACTGCATTCAGCAGCCACATACTTGGGAAGCCCATGCTGGGGAAAATGGGCTCAGGTTGCTTCTCCTCGTGTTTGGCTTTGTGGAGATGTTTGTGTCTCCTGGATGCAAAACTTCCCTGGCAACAAACCAGAGCTGTCATTTGGAATCTTGTCCTTTCTGTCCAGGATGTTTAAATTCAAGCCTCAAACTTGTGGTTGGCAGGGAACAGGGGCAAACAAAGAGCCAAACAATCTGCTGTCAGCTCCTGAGTGCCCAGCCTGCCCAGTTATCCCTCCTGTCCATGGGGAATGGTGGAGTACAGAGGCTCAGGGGCCAGTCACAGATTGAAGCTGCTCAGACTTACAAGACAGAATTAAAAAAGCCCAGCAGACAATAAGTGTACTGAAACATTTAGGTTTTGCTCCCTCCTCTGCAGGGTCTGTTGTTTCACGAGCAGAAGGGACTCACCCACAGCTGCACTAAACATCTGGGGCTTGAGGAACATTCCCTGTCTGCTTCTGAACCTTTGTTTGCTACTCCCCCAACCCCTGACCCTCTTTTGACATGCCAACCTTTACTTGAAGCTCCCCTCACTCCCTCCTGAGACTGCTCCTGTCTGCTGTGTGTGCACCTGAGATTCCATGGTTTTCTGTCAGGGAAGTTTTCTGGGAGGGAAGTTTGCCAGAGCTGCTGTGTCAGGTGCTAAGCTCAGGTGGGAATTGTTCTCTCCCTCCTCTGCTCCTTTCCAAGGGTTAAGAGGGAAGGTGAGCACAGGCTGGATCCCTGTGTGAAGAGCTCTGAAGGGAGCACAGACATCCTCAGACGTTACTCCCACCGAGGTGGAGGTGATTTAACAGCCTCCCTTGCCTAGGTGAACAATCAGCTTTCCAAGGGAGGGAACGACTTTCTGAGGCTTTTCTAACAGGCAGTGCTTTTCTGGGATGAAACTCCTGCCTTTGAAGGTCTCTGATCTCTCCCAGTGCCCTGGGGCTTTCTCCTTACTCTGCTCATCCTGCAAATGCATCCCGTGCCAGCTTCTCTCTCTGCTGGGTTCAGAAACATTTCCCTGCAGCCACAGAGTTTGTGTATGGTGCCCTCAATCCACCAGGCTCACAGGGAATGCAGGAGTGCACACAACTCCTTCCTCTTGGTCATCCCCTCTAACCCAGCCCTACAGATGGCAGGTCAGCCCTCCCTGTGCTGCTGAAAAAGGGAGCACAGAGGCAAGGGCAATGCAGACAACATCCTAAACAAATCTGCTGTTTACAAGGTCCTCTGTAAACTGTTTACTTTGCTGGGGAGAAAGCATGGAGGCACAGCAGCTGGAGAGTGCTCTTCCCACTGGGAGCAACTCCACTCCCGTTTGCTCCACTGCTGTGGGAGGGACTGGAGCCGATGCACATCTGGAAATGGTGCAAAGGCATGAGAGGAAAGAAGAGGCAGCAAAACGCCAGCACCACCCACTCCCCCAGGCTGTCAGGAGCTCTGGCTACCTCAGCACTGCCTCCCAGAGCACACTCTGAGGAAGGTGGTCTGTCCCTGGGGTGCAAGGTGACAGGGAACAGCCATCCTCAGGCTCTGAGCAGTGCCTGTGATGGTCAGGCTGAGCTGTTCCCTGCTGCCAGAGGAAGCACCCAGCCAGCCCTGAAGCTCACTTGGAGCCACTTGGCTCTTGGGCTGTGTGAGGAGGGAGCCTTGTGACTCTCATCCCTCAGAAATGTGGTGTGTGGTGCCTCCTGCTCATGGTTAAACATGGGGCCTCAGGAATACCAGCTAGAACATTGCAAAGTGCTGGCATAAAATAAAAGAATGTGCCTCTAATCTGCCTGTTTCCTGTCCATGGAAAGTTCTTTGAAGTGCCTGTGCTCAGGGCAGTGCTGGAACAGCCATGATCCAGCTGACCAGCACAACACTGGCTGGTGACACAGCGTGACTGCCCAGGCCCTGGGGGCTGCCACGGGGCAAGGAGGCTCTGAGGGGGGACATGGAAGAGTTAAAACACCCTGCATCAGTCCCCTTCACACTGCAAGGTTGGTTTTGTTACTTGAGCAGGATGTGAGAAAACACAGCCTCCACTCAAGGAAGGTGAGAAGTGCTGTGAAGCCAGAAATAGTCCCAGAGGGGTAGGGGAATGGGCAGCCAGCTGGAGAAGCAAGGACAGAGAAAACATCCTCCCTACACATGATATGGCAACCCCTGACCTGCTGGTTGGAAAGAAATACAGGTACAATGACTAAAAAATACAAAAAAGAAAGTGGGCAAACTCAGGCTGCCCAGAGCAGCTGTGGCTGCCCCATCCCTGGAAGTGTCCAAGGCCAGGTTGGATGGGGCTTGGACAAACCTGGGACAGTGGAAGGTGTCCCTGCCCATGGTAGGGGGTGGAATGAGGTGATTTTTAAGGTCCCTTCCAACCAAAACCAGTCTGTGACTCTATGATTATAGGTACAATGATTTTTAAAACAAAGGAAATGGTCAAACTCACCCATTTGGTGTGAAGGGCAGGCAGGGACACTGCAGTGCTCCATCAGAAGGGGTAAGGGATGTTCATCCACATTTACTCTCAAACACAGAACAACTCCACTCTCAGCACCTTCACTCTCCATCCAGTCATTCTTTCAGGGCCCAGTTGTGTCCCTGTCCTGATCAGGAAGAGGATGGAGGGGTCTCCCAGCAGAACCAAACATCTCAGCCAGTCAGAATGTCAGTGGCATCTGCAGGACCCCTCAAGGACTGAGCTAAAAGAAAAACAACAGAGGAAAAAAATACCCAAACTTTGTCAGGCCAAGCCATTACAAAAGACCATCAAGTTCCTTTGTTGAAGAAAAAAACTCAAATCCAAAATCATTTTTCACAGCCAACCCCAAAGAAAATTTGTTTGGTTTTGGTTTCAGAAGCTTTTGTGCAGCTCTAAAAGCATCAGCCAGCTACATTTCTGAATGAAATGGCTCCACAAAATGAAAACTTGAGCAATTTTGTTTTAAACTAAGTCAGAAAGGACTGGAGCCGTAATCCCATAGGAGTGCTGGATGTGTTTCCTTGGCCCAAAATGACTTGCTGAGTTTGCCCTGAATTTAGTGGATATTTTTGCTCAACACCACATGGCTCAGGC
Organism: Molothrus aeneus; assembly: GCF_037042795.1. Taxonomy (NCBI): domain Eukaryota; kingdom Metazoa; phylum Chordata; class Aves; order Passeriformes; family Icteridae; genus Molothrus; species Molothrus aeneus. Next base: position 2,648,461 of record NC_089658.1, on the reverse strand, counting down.
ACAGTGACAAAGCACCTTCAGATTCCAGTCCTTGCAGTGACCTGCAGGGATACCCCAGTGCTCCCTAAGCCTTGAGAAAGGCCCTGTGGAGGTGGGTAGGCACAGTTTGGAAGAGGTGTTAGGGCTTTTTGGTGAGTGGGCACCCTCTCCCACTTCTATTTTAATTCTGAGACTCACTCATCTTCATACAACCAGCACAGCCAGGGCAAAGAGATTCCTTCAGGCAACATCTCCAGTGTGAGCACCTTGCCCAAAAATCCCACAGGCAAAGGCAGAGGGACAGCACAGCAAATTAATCTGTCATAAATTCCCTCATGCCTGGTGTGACAGGCTGGTCAGCACCTGTGTCCTGCTAATGACAAAGGGATCATCTCTTCCTTTCTTCTTCCCAGGGGTTTTATTACTACAAACCTTTAAAACATAGACAAAATGGCCAGGAATTAACCCACACATTTTCTCAGCATGAAGCTCCAGACTCACATGTCAGGCAATGTTCCAAAATCATCTGCTGGAATGCTGTCCCAGACATCCACCTGGAGCAGCCTCCTCCTGTGCCTTCCAGGAGCATCCCCATCCCTCCCCATTGATTCAGAGCATGGCTGGGATATGGTCTGTGTTGCTGGCAGCTGTGGGAAGGGGAAAAGCAGAGCTGGGAGGAGGCAGTGGCCTGGTTTGGGATGAGGATTTGTGCTCCCCATGCCTCCCCAAGGTCAGGGGGCGGTGGGAGCTGCCCCCAGCCCTGCATCCCCTCACCCCTGTTTCTAGACAACCCTCCCTGCTGGCATGCCAAGGGCCTTTCCATGCATGGAAGTATTCAGGAATTCTTGCAATTAATTCCCTGTCATCCCCCAGACAGCTGTGCTGTGGAGGAGTGCCACAGAGCAGCAAGCAGGGGGCAAAGACAGACAGACTGCCAAGGGAGGCACTGGGGTCACACCTGTGCTGCTCCAGAGCTGTGCTGGGAGAAAGGCCTGACCAAGCTCCAGAGGGAATGGCAGCTCCTAAGTCAAACCCAAGTAATAAGGTGGTCTTGTAGGGGGAAAAGATTAATCATTATTGGCAGCAAAGAATGAGAAAGTCTAACAAAAGCTAAAGGGTTTTTTATTACAGTCCAACTGCAGCTGGGAAGACAATGTTAGCAAAGAATCATTAAATCTGTTGCAAGAATAAATTTTCTTTGATCCAAACCATAAAATGGGAGTGAAATCCTCTTAAGCCAGCAGCAGCTCCTAATGGAATAGACATTATTATTTTTTTTTTGCAAACCAATAATAAAAAATAAAAAGGGGTTAGATTATTAAGTGAATAGATTAGGCTCCCAAATGGTAAATATTTAGTCAAGCAAAACCTGCCTAATTTAATACCTGCCTCGATTAATTTTTCACTTTGGGATTATAATTGAAGGGAATAAGGGCATTTTCTGACTGTACAACAGGGATTCATGAACCCTGTTTTCCCAGAATTCAGGCAGGAGAAGAAAGACCTAGGGAAACTTTCCCTTGCTAACCCCAGGTAACATCAGTGCTGCTGCACGTGCCAGTGATGAGCTGGCAGCTTCTGCAAGCCTGGAAGATGGAAGGTGAAGCCAAGGTCCCCTCTCACAGATGGTCATTAAATTTCCTGAAACATCTGACCAGGAGGTCACTCCTGATATTATCAAATTTAAAAAATATTATAGAAAATTTGAAGCAATTTCTTACTGCAGTCTGATTTAGTCCCTGCTTTCAGGGCAAGCTTGGAATATTCCTCCCTCAGTGCTTTTCCCTCTCTGCCAGACACAGGAGATGTGGGAAGGGAGTGGAACTCTGAGCTCCAGCATTCACAGGGGCTCTGTACACCCAGGTGGGGAAATTTCCCTTCTCTGGGGCAGGTGGTGTAAAGAGAGTGTGTCCTGTGCCCAGGGAGCCTTTTCCACTCCAGACACTCCTCCTCTATGCTCTGGACAATCTGTCTTCCTCCTCCATGGGCTCTGCTCCCTTCCCACTCTCCAGAGGGCATCCTTGGCTGCTCAGACCTTTCAGGCCTCTAAAAGATGACCTGATCTAGACATGGCCTCTGCACAGTGGAGCTTTACATCAGCAAGTCAAGGGAGGGGACTCTGCCCCCCTAGGTGAGACCCCACCTGCAGAGCTGCCCCAGCCCTGGGGCCAGCACAGAGAGGATGTGGAGCTGCTGCAGAGCCCAGAGGGGGCCATGGAGATGCTCTGAGGGTGGAGCCCCTCTGCTCTGGAGCCAGGCTGGGAGAGCTGGGGCTGCTCACCTGGACAAGAGAAGCTCCAGGGAACCCTCAGAGCCCCTGCCAGGGCCTGAAGGGGGTCAAGGAGAGCTGGGGAGGGACAAGGGATGGAGGGACAGGACACAGGGAATGGCTTCTCACTGCCAGAGAGCAGGGATGGATGGGATATTGGGAAGGAATTCCTGGATGGGAGGATGGGGAGGCCCTGGCCCACATTGCCCAGAGCAGCTGTGGCTGCCCCTGGATCCCTGGCAGTGTCCAAGGTGAGGTTGGACAGAGCTTGGAGCACCCTGGGACAGTGGAAGATGTCCCTGCTTGTGACAGGGGGTGAGACTGGATGAGCTTTAATGTCCCTTCCAGCCCAGCCAGGCTGGGATTCTCTGATTCCATGATTTTTACAGCTCATATGCACAAAACACACTGATGTGCTCAGTAACAGCCATCCACCACTGCTCGCTGTCCCCATCACTTGCACAAGAGTTCTCCTAGAGATGAAGATTCCTGGAGCAGCTCCAGACCCCACTACAAGGGGATATCACCACTAGGTCTGCCCTGGAAAGAACCACATGGCCACTGGCTTGCAGCTGGCAACCAACTCTGATATCCTGCTCCTGGAAGCACACACTGCAATAAGGGGGAAGAAGAGAAACATTTGAGTACAAACCTTCCTGCCTGCAAGCATTTCTGATCCTGGCTTGACCAGCTCAAACTCGGCTCCAGGAGTGTAAACTTCAGTGCATGTCAGAAGTCTTTTGGGGAGGAAGATGAGAAAGCACAGGGGTTTATCTGACATAGATCTTGCTGTCATGTCAGAGCTCTGTTGCTTTTGTTTTCCAGACAGGAACCTCACTGGCAAGTGTTGGTGAGTGCTGCAGGCTCATGCAGCCTCTCCACACAAATTCCTGGTGCAGGTCTGGTTGTATGTTGTGCACAAGGGTTAGTGGGGACAAAAATGAGAGAGAGATGGATTCAATAATGAAATCTTGAAGTAAAAATGTGGCTGGTCAGCTGACAGAGAAGGTCAGGAGTACTTTAGACCCAAACAGTTCTTAAATCCAGGTAAGAAACGGGACATCTGTGGCAACAGCAGAATCATCAGAAATAGCAGTTAATCCCAAATTGGGAGCAAGTAAAGCCCAGAGCTTGCCAGAGAACAACATGTCAGCAGGATTAGGGGCAAACCTTACAGGGCAGCTGTGATTCTGAAGGCCTGAGAAGCCAATTGTGATCAAAGAGGCACGCAGGCACAAGAGGAAACAGCATGGAACCCAGAATCCTCCTCCTGAAGGCAGATGGAGGTGAGTGACAGCCCAGCAGATCCTTTCCAAATCACCCCCCGGGTCCCAGGAGCAATGGATGGGGGACTGCTCACGTGACGCTGACTGACACGCTGCAAGATTGTCTGTGGGAAAGGAACAAGAGGGGTAATTTTATTGTCACGTCCCGCAGGGGGGTGTAAGGAAAATCACAGCATGAGAAAATGACAGTGTATCTGTCTGAGGTCATTTGCATGCCCAGATAATCTGTGGGAGGAGAGCCAGAGTTGCTGTGTTTGACAGAGGCAACACCACGACAATGGGCCTGGGAATGGGGAGATTTGCAAGCCCTGAAACCAGCCTGGTGTTTGCTGCTCCCAGAAACCAAAAGGATCTGACTTCATCATTTAGGCTTCCAGGATTACACTTTCCTCCCTCATTATGGGCTGTATGATGGTCTCATCTTGCTGATGGCACAGAGGGACAGTCCCACGCTCAGAAGTGTGCCCACACCCCAAGGAAACACTTAGGGGACACAAAGAGACCATACACAGGCAAAGGAGCAGAAACATGAAGGCAGATACTGGGTAGCTGTAGCAGTGCAGTCCAGTAGATTTTGGCAGGGATCCAGAAGAAGGAAAAAAGGCTTTGTCAGTGGTTACAGGTTGCTCCTCTGCTGCAGAGGGAGTAACCTGGGAGAAACACACGGTGGCAGATGGGAACTGGCATGGCTGGCAGGAACACTCAGCATGTCTGCAGTGGAAAATCCAGCTGATGGTTGGATGGAGCAGGGCCAGGAGGACAGGCTGCCTGCAGGAGGCACAGGCACTGCACAGGGAGTGTGAGGAGATGGTGACAGGCTGGGTGAGACTCACTCACACAACCCTTTAACACTGCACTGCCAGAGGCTCCCAGGAAAATCCCAATGATAAGGTGTGTGGGACTCTGCACAGCACTGATAAGTGTGGCAGAAATCTGATTGCTTCGAAAACCTGGGCATTCCAAAGGGATTTCAGCTGGGTGCACAGGGAGGACGAGTTGGATTTCAGAGATAACCTTTGGGCAGAACCATCCAGCTTTCAGCAAAGCCCAGATATGGGTATTTAGAGAAAGGTCAAGTCAAAGAGAATGGAGGGGGTGAGTGGATGGTGAGAAAGAGACATCAAGAAAGGAGCAGGGAAGAGCAAGTATGAGGAGATTTAAAACTCCTGAGCTGAAGGCAGAAGGTAGGTGTCCAGGAAGGGCAGTCAGAAAGCAGAATGTGAATTAATTTGGACAGTGCAGGATGGTTTAGAAGGAAAGTGGTTGCTCTGTGAGTCATCAGCAGGACATTAAATATGCAAAATTTGTAAATAAGGTCACCCTGAGAGGGAACACAGCAGGAAGAGAGGAGGGCTGGGCAAATAGCCAAGGATGGAGCAGGTGAAGTAGCTGACAGTACCTGAGGATTGTCAAGCAGGGCAGGCACAGCCCCAGATTCATCAAGGCAGGGGGAATTGGACAGAGGGGAATCACAAACCTTCCCCTCCACCAACAGGTAGACTTGTCACTAGCAGACCCAAAGAGAAAGCAAACTGTGATGTCAGTGTGCTAGTGGTAGCCATAGATTGGAAAAGACAAGCCCACAGCTGCAGCTGGCAGGGAGTTGTGTGGGAAGCTGAGCCTACCCAGCATTATTCAGCTGCTTCCCAGGTGCTGGAAGAGCCAGAGCTCGTGTCTGAGATTGCAGGGGCAGGAGCAGTGGGATCCTGAAAGGCTCAATTGACCCCAGGTTACAGAGCCAGCTGGGCACAGGCCAGGGCTGAGCTCACCCACTCACCTGGAGCTGGCTGGGAAGCAGAAGGCAGCTGGGGGGAATGCCAGGTTACCTTGCTGCTGCCAATGGCCTCTCATTTGTCAGCGAGGGATGCAGGCAATTTACACAGGGATGGGGGAGTGGTGCAGGTGTTAGGCGGCCACCCTGAGAGCTCAAGACAACAAAGAGATCCTGAAAAAAAAGCAGATCCATTTCTAGCTGCAGAGAGGCTCCTAGCAAGTCCAGCAAGCCCCAGGCAGAGCTAGGGGAAGGGGGGCTGGGAACAGACCACTGGGACAATGGTCCAAGGACAAAAGGGCTGCATTAAAGGGCCTATTCAGGCAGTTAAGCCAGGTTTAAGCAATTTTGCTGCTGCCCAATCTGAGGCTAATAATGAGTCAGTCTTAAAACCTGGAAATGCCTGGCCAAGTCAGTGGAGAAGAGAGGGTGAAGCACTTAAGCAGTCCAAACATTATGTTTCTTTCTGTCTGCACGTTCAGGACAAAGGCAAACTGCTCTCAGGTTTAAAGTACACGATTCCTGATGGAAGGAAGATATTACACAGACCTGCTGTGGTGCTGTGGTGGGGTGAGGAGCCTTAACATCTCTGTCTAGGGCAACCCCCAGAGGCAAAGTTCAGTGAGCTGGTGCCAGGGTGAGTGGCAGAGGTTATCCAAAAGCCAGGCTCCATGAAATGCAGTTAGTCAGGACAAAGTGCCTGGTCTCTACAGGCTGCCTGCTTTGCTGTTTACCTGACCCAGCAATCCAGAATTTCTTTTACACAGCTTCATTTATAAAAGAATCCAGTCTGCAAAGCACAGCTTAGCCCAAATTTCCACTACCAGACTTCATCAGATCACTCCAGGCTCTGAGACCACTGTCTCCACACAGTAATAGACATTATCCTCAGGCTTTGCGTGTGTTTATGTTACCCTTCCATTTTCCCTTCAGATATGACATGCAATTCCTAGAAAACATGTTATAAACTCTTCTGCTCTGGAGTTCTGCCACCTCTGATTGCACTCATTTCAGCCAAGGATGTAGTTTCAAAGTAAATCAATAAACAGGGCTTAAAAGGGTCCTACAGACAGAGGCTGGGGGCAGCACCACCTCCCCCTCCCCAGTTATCTCTGCTGTGCTTCAACCTAACCAAGTAAATGGGTGAAATCCAAACAGGAAAACACTCCCCAAAGCTCCCCAGTGCTGCTTTACAATATGGGAGTAGGGGCCAGGGCCTGCCTTGCACCTGGAATATCACTTCCAGTGTTCAGAGTTCCCAGTGAGCATGAGTGGGTGTCACAGCACAATCAGGGCAGCTGGGAGGCTCTCCCAGGGATCATGGGCAGGGGTACCCCTCACTGCCAGCCTGTGGTACCCACGGGGGGCTGCAGCCAGGGTCTCCTGCTTGCTGCAGGTGCTTCTGGAGAAACCCAAGGAAACATCTCAACCCCAGTGAGAGACTGGAATGGCAAACCTGGAAAGCCTGGATTCAGAAGGGGGGTATGCACCTCCCAGACATTTAGGGCCCCTCAGGCTTCCTATCACATGGAGAGGAGCACATCCAAGTACAGCATACCTAGATTTGTCTGGGAATCCCAGGGGAGCACATCTTCACTCCTAATCCTCCTTTACACTGCTTGTGGCTTCTCATGCTTCCCAGCACACCAACAGCCATACAGACACAGGATCTGATCCTTGGGAGTCTCCCAAGAAGCTCTAACAAGGTTGTACCTCCTCAAGCAGCTCCTCCAAGGTGACCCTAATGGAGCCCATGAGCAGAGCATGGACTGCTGGCTGAACACCTCCCTAGGGAAGAGCTGAGAGCTGGATTATTCATCACCAGGAGCTGTCCTGCTCTCCAGGATCAATGCACACATGGGCAAGGAACTCTTTGTGTCAGAGAAACCTCTGACACAAAGCCTGCTTGGATGCACTCACAGCAGGATTTACAGAGCAAATTAACTCCACTGGTTGAATTACTAGCATTTTTTTTTCTTTCAAAATCTCCAAAGGCTGCATAGACACAATGCTGACAACTCAGCCAGAGAGGAGGGCTGCTGTTGCACACAATGAGAACGAAGACTCCCTCACTCTGCCACCAAACAACTGTTGGGTTTTTGCCTGGCTGCATCTTCAGTTGAGATCTCCATTACCTGTGTGCTGATGGTTGTATTGGTGTGTCTGCCTGGGCTTCCTTGGGCCAGCTCAGGACATCTGCTCTGCTGCTTTTCCTTGCTGTAAAACAGAATGAATCATTCAGGCTAGAAGTGATCTCTTGTTTTGGTTGTCTTCATGGGCTGGTCTCTGTTCAGTGCTCTGTGCTCTGTTTCCAAATCCAGCATTGTGTGTGTAGAATCTGATTAGGGGAGTTTACACCACCAGAATATACATCCAGTGTAGCAATTGCACACAGCTCTGGAAGAGCCTCCCACACAACACACTGGCACAGTGAAGCTTCTACTAGAGACATGTGGGACGAGCAGCCCACGTGTCTCCTGCACAACCAGATTACTCAGCCCCAGAGTGCTGCTCGAAGCAGCATTTCCTTGGGATTCAGGGAGAGATCCCACAGCCTGCTGCTCTTTTTTGTGGGGTCTGTCCTCGTTCACAGAGCTATTACTCATTGTCTGTAAGGCTGGATGCCACCAAGGTGCTCTGAGCTATCCCAGCCTGCAAAGAAGGTTCCTGTGAGCTGCACTGAGTGACACAAGTGCCAGAAGCCATATCCATGACATTCCCCTGCACAGCACCAGGCATCTGAACTGCACACACCGCTGTGGTGCCTCAGTTTCTCTCTGTACCTCCAGCACAGGCTTCCCTGCCCTTCACCCAGGCAAACCACAAATTCAAAAGGCCAAATTCTTCCCTGTGACCATGCAAAGCAGCCCCTTGTGACCCCTGCAGAGCAAGGGGAACCCTCCCACCCTGCCCAGGACTGCAGAGCTCTGTTATGTGGCCCCAGTGCAACACTTCCAACCCCAAAGCTGCTTTTCCTGCTGGGAACCATCCCCTGCTCTGGGCACCTGCAGCACTGAGCAGCTTTAGGGGTACTCAGCCATGGGGTAATTAATGAACACATGTAATCACTTCTATTATCTGCAATTTGAAGGCAACTCTTATCAAGGCAGAGCTGGAGCTGTGCCCACCCAGGGCACAGCCACATCTGGGGCTCAGGACCTTTGCTCACTCATTCTCCCTGGCTGCTCAGGGAGTCAGGTGCTGCCGTTCCTAGAAGGTGAATAAATTATTACTGCAAATTACTCTGATGAAGTGGCTTTTATTAGAAAGCCAGACACAAAGGGAGTTTGCTGATTGGCTCCCAGTGATGTCATACCCAGCACAGCACTCAAACACAGAGATACGAATTTTCTCGTCTATATTTTGCATATAATTTTCATTTTCTCCTGGCAATAAAGACACCAGCGAAGCCTTTCACTCAGGGAGGGTGGTGGGGGGTCTGTACTGCTCAAGTGGCTGATGAAAGAGAAGTGGCCTTTGTTCCTCTGTCTTGCAGGGAACCTCAGGCTAACAGTTTGCACCCACAAAGGCACTGTGGTTTATTGCTCTATTACAAACCCATCACTCCATTTTCTTAGGTGGATAGCAGAGAAATTGGCATTTTTTTGGCTTCATTGTATCTAAAATCATTCTGATCACAGAGATTTTGCTATTTACAAGCTGAAGCTTAAAGTGCAGATAAAGCAACAGCTTTCTGATTGTCATCAGAAGATGGGTACAGGGCTTTGGGAAAAAAAACAGGCAGCAAAATCCCACCTAATTATTTATTTTCCAAGTTTCACATAGTGGTTGTTTCTCTCTGCAAAGCCATTGTGAGTTCTCAGTGAGGACTGTCAGAGGCTGACTCAGTGACCAGCACACCGTGTGCTCTCACTCCTCTTCCCTAATTGAATGTCCTATCAAACTTACAGAATTTCCCTAGGAAACATTCCAGCTTTAATCATTTCTGGATGCAACAGGCTCAAACAGCAGAGCCCTGTGTGGAGAGCAGGCATGGAAGTATCCCTTGCCTCACTGAACTGGAATGAACTCCCAAATTCAAGCAAAGGCTGTGGTTTCCTCAGCAGCTCCCTCACGCAAGGCTGCCGCAGTTCTGGGCCCCTGTTGTCCCTGCTGACCCTGGGCATGGGCAGAGGGGAAGGTTTTCCATACCTTCCTGCCTCCATTATGTACCAGCGAGGTGTAAATTTTGCTGGGATGGCCAAGTGTAACATTTCCAGCCCTGGAAACAGGCTCCTGCTTGTTCTGTGCAAACACTGGGCTCTCCTCCAACAGAGCCAGCACAAATCCTGAGCTGACCTACAGTGCCTGCCTATTCCCCTTTGATTATGGCTCCAAAGTCATTTGTCCTACAAGGGCAGAAAACAAAACATATCTATCACTTGGAAGATGTCCTGGAAACCCCCAGACAGTTGCACTGATGAAACTGGACACTGAGGGCTACTGGAGAGCTCAAACATAGTTAGATTTGCTGTTCCCAGTCCTGGGGTCACGACTCCCTGCAACATCATCAACTCCACTTTATTCCAGGTGGCTCGAAGTTGGAAATCATTCTCTCTTATTGTCTGAAGATTTGCTGAGCTGCCTGCCCTTTGTGGAAAACAGGAGCTGCCCTCAGACTCCTGGATGTTGGATCTGAGGCTTTTGAAATCCTGAGGGTGAAGGTGCAAGGAACAGGCATCCGGGAAGGAGAGCGCCTGACTGTGAATCAGAGTGAGAAGGAATGTGAAGGCTGCAGTCCTGGGAGAGGATGCTGGCTGAGACACGCGGCCAGCAGCAGCAAAAAGGGAATGGGCTCTCAGGTTTAAGACCTGGAACAGATTCAAATCACCCCTTTTAGGTCTGACCTCCTTGCCTATCTGAGGAAGACAGCAGAGAGGGGAGGGAGCCATGAATCTTGGATCCTGTCCTTATGTGGCTTGGCCCTACATCCCTCTTTGCTTTTACCACTCCATGTGTAGAACAGAGGGTTATTAAAAGCACCAGAAGAATCTCAAGTAAAACAATTTTACTGTTTTAAGAGCTTTGTTATAGCATCTCTGGAGCTCTGGCTCGGACCACCGCAGACCATTGTCGGGAAGCTCTAAACAGCCTTTGGATATTGAATTACTGCTCAGAAACGTATCAAATTCCAAAATTGCAAACACTCATTCGGTCCAAAAAAAGAAGCCTCTGTAGAACAGTACCCACTCACACAGACAGCAAAACCATCATGCTGGCCTAACTCAGCTTCCCTTCCCCACCCAGAGTAACAGCCTTGCCCCAGTCTCATTCCAGCAGTGTTATTTTCCTGGGAAGCAGCAGGGCTCTAGAGGAGAACACAGTCCCACCTACTCATCACTCACCTCCAAACAAGAGCCCTTCTATTGCTTGGCTTTTAATGAAATTGGGGCTTGATATCTCAGTCAGCCCCTCCCTTCCACTTGAGGACAGCATTAGCATCAGTCTGGATTATAATATCCAGTAAGATGTTCTGGGGCGATATGAATCAAAGCCCTGAAAGTGGGATTGTGTTTAATTAATTGTGGCTGACAGATGAAGGTATTGATCGTAGATTGAGAGGTTCAGGACTGGCCCAGGGGATAATTATTGCAGGGCACACTGTGTTAGGGTGATATTTTTTTAATTTCTGGCGATGTAGGAGGGAAGCAGGGGGGAAATAAGTGAATAATTGCAGCTAATTAGGACTTGTGTATGCATCCCAAATTAATTTGTTTGAATAATCAACCACCAACAGCAGTCTGATCCAAAAGGAAAAGGAAACAACTGCTCAGAAAGATCTCAATTCCTCCCATAAATTGTGCAGTCCCATGTCTGGGATAAACGTTTTATGGAATTGAGGCCCTAAATACAGAAGGGGAATCGGGCAAGATTATTGAGTGGAAACACTTGCTTTTGCCTAAGATCTCCAATAAATCAAAGGGGGTGGGTGAGGCAGTGGGATGGCAGGGTGTGGGATAGCAGATGATGCTCCTGCTGTGGCCCCCACCCTGTCTATCCCTATCCATGTGCAACAGCCCCCCCGCCTGACCGCCGGCCGCCACCCCCTTCCCAGGTGGGACACGGGAGGTGCGGGACGGTCACGGGAGGGATCAGACACACAACTGCTGTCGGGAGGTGCGGGACGGTCACGGACACACAACTGCTGTCGGGAGGTGCGGGACGGTCACGGACACACAACTGCTGTCGGGAGGTGCGGGACGGTCACGGTGGGGATCAGACACACAACTGCTGTCGGGAGGTGCGGGACGGTCACGGGAGGGATCAGACACACAACTGCTGTCGCCGCGGGGCTCATGAGGGGTGTCTCGGGCGAGGAGAGGGCAGATGGAGGCGAGGCTGCGGCAGCAATCTGTGTCCCGGTGCCCGGCCCCTCGCTCCGGTCCGCGGGATCCCCGTAATCCCCCCCGGCAGCCCTGCTGCTACAAACACTCTCATCACCAGCACAGCGGGGGCAGCTCAGCACAGACAGCGAATGATCTAGCGGGGGGTTAATAAAAGGACTGGCGCAGAACAAAAAGCCTGTCAGCCGCCACAAGATGTGCTCTCCTCCCCTTGTGCCCCCCAGGAAATTAAAAACCGGAGCCTGTGGTGTGCAGTGTTCTCTGCGGGACTGGACGGGGCACTGGGATGTGGAAGGGTAGGGTGGGAAGGGGGAAGTAGGGAGTTAAATGTTTGTCCCAGCTGTTGTTTCTGACGCGATCTGTCAAGAGCTGTTACTCAAAAGGACAGGACTACCTGGTCTTTCCAAACCTGAAGAGACCAAGGCACATTTCTGTGTGCTGCTGCCAGTAGCTCCTCCTGGAGAGAGTCCACTACATCCTGCCAGGCTGCTGTGCCTGACACCACCGAAGTCCATGTTTCCATGGAAATGGGGAGAGAACGGATGCCTGTGACACGACATACCTTTCCTGATGTACATTTGGACCACTTCTAACATCCCTTTCTAGCGACAACCTTCAGGACTGGATATTTTGCAGGCACAACCGAAACAGAACAAGAAGGGGGGAAAGATATCTGGTATGAATCAAACCCTACCATGAATGATGGTATTAATCAAACCCCACCATCCTTTCTGGTGAGCAGCAGCTGAACTCCAAAGTACATTAATCCACTAAAACACCCTTCTAGGCAGAGAGACCCCCACACTAAACACCATACAATTCACAAGCGCATAGTGAGGATCTGCCCCTCCCCTCTCCGGGCTGGGTTGGGTAAAGTTTCCAGCAGCATTTCCCTGCCGAGGGCTGCGATCGCAGCGCTCGGAGGTTCCCCGGCGTTTCCCCGTGCGCAGCCCGGGCTGCGCAGCGCGGGCCCGCAGCGCCCTCTCCCGCGGCACCGGGGCACCCCCGGCACGGGCACCCGCGCACCGGGGCACCCCCGGCAGTCCGGGGCTGCCCTGCCCGGCCCGGCCCGGTACCCGGGCGGTCAGTACCGCCCACCCAGGGCTAACCCCGGCACCATCCAAACCAGCAGCGACTTCTGTGCGCTTTGAGGGATTCTGGTGAGCAGAGAGAAGCTGTTGGGGAAGATGAAACAGGAAAGCCTTATAAATATGATTGCCTGGCAAAAGATTTTGAAAATATAGAAACTATAAGCGAGATTGAAATGAAAGCAAGCTTTGAGATACCTCAGTTAGTGAACAACTGGAAAACAATGGTGTGGCCAGCTGAGGGTGATCCCCTTTTGATGGAACAACACCCTCTGCCTGCAGACAGGCCCAAGGCTCAGAGCAGACCCCACTAGCTTGACAGAAGGGGTCCAAAGAGGAGTTTTTAGGGTTTAAAATGTAACACAGTATGGTAATGTAATAATTCTTATAGGCTGTATGGAAATGCTATAGGATTTGTATCTTGTACTAGATTGGTTAGTGAGAATCAGAATATTCAACACAGAAGGAGATTTATTGTATTGTAACGGGAACTTTGCGCTCTTACCCTTTTACTCCTCTTACACTTTTGCTCTCTTGCCCTTTTACCCTCTTACCCTCTCATCCTCTCTCCCCCTCTCTCCTCTCAGTCCTGCTCTGAGCTGTGGCTGGCAGCTCCCAGTAGGGCCCTGCCCCCAGGCCCTTTGCAATAAACCCCAAGTTCCAGACCTGGCTGCAGAGATCTCTCATCTCCATCCATCCTGACCGTGCTGCCCCCAACACTCCTACAAGAAGCAGAAGGCTTTGCCTACCTACAGCTTGCCAACAACGCTGGGCACTTCAGATAAAAGTGAGGAGGCTCACAGAAGCTTTGCTGAGGGTATGTCAGTTTGGCATCTCTCAGAAGAGTGTGGAATAAAGCCATTATCCCTCACTTGGACGCAGTGCTCAGCACGTGAGGTCTGGCTGCACCTCAGGGTGTCAAGCAGCCAAAGCCTCACTGGTCTGTTCTCAGAGGTTTTGTGCAGCCTCTCCCAGCAGCTGCTCCTGTCCCACACTGCCCTAGGCATCTCTGTGCCCACACTGCAGACCAGCCTGCCCTGCACCTCACTCCAGACCCATCAGCACAGCATATTAGGAGGAGAAACACGAGAGATTTGCAAAGCCAAAGGCAAAGCAATGACAAATTTTGTCTCTGTAGGGAGTTTGCCTGGGATTATTATCATTTTAAAGGGCAAGTTACTGCTCCTAGAGCTGGGAGCCAAGGATTTGAATAAAGGAGCTTCATGAATGCAGATACATTGCATAGACAGAATAAATAAAGCTTATCCACAGCTGCCATTTTACTTTCCAAGTGGGTGAAAATGAGATGTGCCATCCCCAGGAGATGCAGAAAGGGCTTCAGCCCCTTCATTAGACACAGAGAAGAGGCTGAGATGCCAGGCCTGGCTGAGTGCTTCCACCCTGCCAGGAGAGCAATGTGCTGGACAAGGAGCCTTCCCCCAAGGAACACCACTCCCAGGAAGCAAAGGCTTCCTGGCTACCATGAAAACACCTGGAAACTGGAAACACTCCTGCCCTTCCTCAGTGCAAGGGACTCCAGAAGACACCGGTGTCAGAGCCAGAGCCAGCTACACCCACAGGACATTCAGCACCACACTGCAGCTCCTGAATAAAGTCATCAGAATAAATGATAAATGAAATAAAATGGGATTTCAATTGACCAGAACATTTCATTCAGTCCAAAAGCAAATGAGAAGCCCAGGGCTCCCTGTGAGCAAGAAGCAGCAGCACTGTGACATGTCCCAGCCCTGCCCTCCCCAGTGTTGGCACTCACAGCATCTGGCCAGATGTGCCCTCAGGCCCTACACCTTGGCTCATGCACCAGCATCTGCTGCTGGGAAATAAGTTTTTTCAACATTCCTTCCTGCCACATCCATCTCAGACAGTAGAAATAACCATCATGTCTCTCACACCATGTTACATGTCCTGACAGATCTGCCCAGCCAAGACATCCCTTGTAACCCCAGCCTTGATTTTTCCCTGATCTCAGTGCATTTGGCACCAAAGGGATTTTCTCCAGGCTTGGGAAGTTGTTACTTCTTTTGGTGCCATTGGGAAAACTGTGTGTGCTATGTGGGAGATCAGCTGGGCTGAGTGCAAGCAGCCCTGTAGTGACAGGAGGGTGGTTTATGTGGGGTTGTAACAGGGCTGGGATATGCTCCATGGCAGGCAGCAGGTCTGTGTTCCTCCTGCTGCTGCTGAGCACATCCCTGCACATATCCTGTCCCCCAAGTCTCATTTGTCCTACACCTGCAGGGAGTGTGTGTATTTTTGGTCTTGGGGAAGCATACAAGCAAGAATTTACCTGCTTAATGGGTTCTGCTGGGTCCCACCTGTCCACAAAGAACAGTGTAACACTGGCAGGACCTCTTGGTGGTAGTTCCACATGGTCTTTGTGTGCTGGTGATAGAGGATTTGTTTTTTCTTAGCACTTTTCTGCTTTGTTTTGGGTCTTCCACCACTGCTGGCTGTGGCAACATTGAAAGCACCAGCTTCAGGGTGTGCAGGCACCAAAGTGAGGAAATTCCCCTTTTGGTGCTCTAGGTAAGGACAGATCAAATCCAAAGCAGACAAGGGCAAGGAGCCCATGCTCCTGACTCCATCACCAAACACATACACTCACCCTGGGATCAAACACTGTGCCAGGATGCCACGTCCAGCTCTGGCAGCACAAAGGCTCCCTGCTGTTCACTCTGTCTGCACTCTATTTGTGCTCACCTCAGCTGCTGGACTGGCACCCCATGGCCTTAACTTCAGGAGGGTGACAGTGACACTGTCCTGACAGAGCTCTCCTGAGGGCTGAAGCCCTGCCAGTGCTCAACACCTCCTCACTCACTTTGCCCTAGGCAGGCTCCAAACCCACCTCTCCCACTGCACTGCCCACAGCTCCTCCCAAGCTCACAGCACCTGTTACTCCAGCAAAGAAGTGGATCCCAGTCATGTGAGGACACTTGCAGAGCCCCAGCTTTGCAGGGACTGGAGTTGGTAGTTTATGCCTCCAGGGTGACATTGCAGATGAAAATCAAAACGCCAGAACCGACCAAAGGAATTTTAAAAAGCATTTTCTGCTTTTAGGCAGCTGAGGGATGAACAGATCTAGATTCACTGGGCTTAGGTCAGTCTTGTCTGAGATCCACGGGTCCTTCCCACTTCTTCCCCTTCCCAGAAACACCCAGCTGAGTCTCTCACTGTGCAACTCCCAGGTCAGTCTTTAGAGGGGCTGCAGTAGTTTATTTGTTTAAATCTCTGCAGGCACTCAGACTTCTCAGGAGCCCTCAATCTTGACAGAGTAGCAAATATTCACAACTGTAAATGTGTCTTGCACAGTTTGTTCTCAGATTCCTGATAACAGCACCCAAAGTTTGGCTGATGCCCTCTTTTTCTGCGTTTTCTTTTATATGGAACAAACATCTTGTTTTGCCATTACCTTGTGGTATTTATGATGTGTAAGGCTGCTCAGGGTTCCAACTCTGTACCCTTGTGTCCTTTTCTCCTCCACAGACACAAGCTGCAGCATGTCACTTCAGCAGAATGTGCCAAAGGCATTTGGGGGGCACTCACAGTGGCATTTTACAACTGCTCCTTGGGGATTTGATCTCTTCCTTCTTAAAAGACCTTCTGTCCTTGAGATATAGCTTGAACTTTTCACATGAGACCACAATATGCTAAACATTCCTGTGCTATTTAGAGCCATCTTTGCTCTGTTGATAGCAGTGACATGCCCAGGAAAGCCACTGCTCTGCTGGCACTCCATTTACTGGCAACAGGTGACATGGTCAACCCTATTACTGATGGATAAGACCTGCTGTGGGTGTGTCACGTGGATGTAAATGTCTCCCTAACAGTTCTCTTTGGTAGGGTCAACTCAAGGCTTGCAAATATTTGGAAGGAAGCTGGAGTTTTTACATCCCAACAGCATCTGATCTGGCAGTCCACACCTTTCCTGGGCCGAGTCCAAACCTCAGGAATTCAGCAGGTACCTGCTGTGTGCTATTACAAACCAGGATTTCATCTGAGGTTTACTCCCCCAGCTCTTGTTAGTAGACTGATGGCTTTGTGATTATGATTTTCCTCAGCTTCTGTCTTGAGATATTTCTGTGCCTGAGATTGTCACTGGGCACTGCACTGACTCCCACTTCTCTCTGATTGCTGTGCTAATGAGACACTGAATAACCCACATAAAAAATGCTTTCCTTGGGTTGAAGCATGGTGTCACTCCCCCCATTTCACAATAAGGTCAGAAGGAGACTCCCTGAGACCTGCTAGCCTAGGAAACAAACCTAAATCCCTGCCTGGGGGGATTCAAGTTCAGCTGCTGTTCATGGGCCATGCAGCACCAACCAGCCCTGCCTGGGGCAGACACAACCTTGTCCTACCTCCCTTACCTGTTACCCATGAGCAGCACAGGGCTCACAACTGTTACTCTCTGGCCTGCCAAGCAGAAATTACTATTTCAGTCAGAACGTTGGAGGCTGATGGAAATCTGACAGTCCATGGCTAAGCTGCCAGCTGGGAAGTGGGTGGAAATGAATCTTTTGTCGAATAGTTAAACTGCCTTTTCTCCAGATTAATTAATTCACAAAAAATGCATCCCTTCCTGGGTTTCACAGCTGAAAACAAAGCCAGTCTCACCTCCCCTGCACTATCTGTCAGTCGTACCACAAAGTGTGGAAGTGCTCACTCCGTCGTTCCTCGTGTGATCAAATCCTGGGGAAAAAAGAAAATCCCTGCACTGGTTCCAATTCACCTGAGGTTCTGAGCTGCCCCACATCCATTTTTCAAACAGTTACACCCAAACAGCTGCCTCGAGGTTCTGCCTTGAACTGATCCACAGGGCCATGACCCCAGGCAGAAGCCCCAGCACAAACTCAAAGCACTCAAGGCACTGCCCAGTTCTATTTTCAGCCCAACTTTCCCTCAGTTTGAATTAAATGCCAGGTGTCTGTTCCATATCTCCAACCCTCAGATCACATTTGGTTTCCCATGGACCAGATCCAAGGAGTGATGGATAGCTGGACAGGTGCCCAGCTGAAAGCTCAAGAGCCCAGCAGTGAGAAGCATCTCAGCACCTGTGTCTTGACAGAGACAGGAGCAGGCTGAAAATCCAGCTGTCCACAGGCTCCTGCTCCTCATCTGCTAGCACAGCACCTTGGATAATCTCAAAGCCCACTCATCAGGTGCTCAGGGCATAGCTGTGCCCTATCTCAGCCCCATGTCCTGTGCAGCTGCCCAGACCTGTCTTTCTCACCTTCAGCTGCCAGCTAAGTGCTAAATCTGTAGCAGACTCCAAAGATTATCAGTTCTTTTCCTGTAAGGAAGCTTTGTTTGGGAAAGGCTTCCTCACACACCTCTATATTTGGCACCTTAGCACTCCACTTGAAGTGAAAACCAAGCCCAGTAACATCCCTCCCCTCCAGAGTAGGCCACAAGGCACTCACAGCATGTGCAGACTCCCACAGGCCACTACCCCACCTCTGGAACAGTGAGATACCTGGGAAAGGAAAAGCCATCCCTCCCTGCTCACCCTCTAGATACAGAAGACTTCACAGTCCCCTGGAGTTGAAGGGTTCCTTTTCAGACAACTCTTCCTTGTACAGAAGCTGGTCCAGATCAACAGATTGTTCTTTCCTGGTTATTTTTATACTATATCATTTTTGAGGTTAACAAGCAGCCAAAACTGTCCTTGTAAGCCTGAGTTTGGCTAAGGAGAGTGTTCTGTCAGCAGCTGATTCCTCAGGAGGAAATCACTGAAAAGTCTGTTGTTTCCTTTGGAGATGAATGACCTCCTCCAGACAGCAGATGGAGTAGTCACTTGCTGCTGAGGTCTTCTGCAGCAGGATGTTTCAGCTAGAGGAAAAGGGGGAGGAATAAAGTAACATTCTGTCTTGGCCACTTCCGAGAAGGGAAAGGTCACAACAGTCATTTCTGAAATCCAGAGAGCAGCAGAAGTAGAGAAGCATCAGTTTCTTTTCTTCTGTACTTTTGTGAGGATGAAGGAGGAAGAGTCTTTCTCAGTTTGTCCACCATGGAGAGGCTTTCAGGGCCTCTTTAGCCCCTTGTCCCCATCAGTGCCCAACAGCCATTTCTACTCGAGTTGTGCTGTGCTGTGAGGTGGGGAGATCAAGCATCCCCCTCACCCCAAACAGCCTGAGGATGCTGCAGGGAAGCCCTCAGTCCTGCAGCACTAACAAAGCACAGGCTGAGCTCCCAGAATGGAGACAGTCAATCACATGCAGACTTGCAAAAGGCAGTCTCTGGAGCCTGAGCTGGTTGATCACCCAGCAACTTCCCTGGGAACCTACCTGGGTTTCCCTTTGATCTCTTTTGGTTAGTACTTCTCCTTGTCATGTGTGATGCCCAGCCTAGAGGCAAGACATCCTCACAAGACTTATAAGTGCCACAGAACTACAAAGGAAAAAGGAATTTCAGCCTCACAAAGCCTGAGCAATATCTATACACACACATAAGAAAAAGCAGACTTCAAACACTTACAAAAGGACTTATTGTGTTCTGGATTTCTGTGGTTTTCCAGTGTCTTACAGCTTTATTTCAGGACCATAAGATACTTTCTTTGAAACCTTTTCAAGCTCTTCCCCACACAACCAGTTTTAGCATCCCTTTGCTCCTCCACCCCTCTTTATTTTATAAAAGATTTTCTGGGTGTTCTGACTGTGCATCACTTTCCTCAACCATGTTTTTTCTATTTCTCTGATTGTTGTCTCTTTATGGAAGAGGTTAGAGACCTCTTTTACCTACTTAAACAATATAGTTCCATCTGCAGCTACAATCACTACCTTTGGTCTCATTTAACAGCAAGCACTCCATGCCCTATGCTTCCTGTATTCACACAGAAGCAAAATACCAGGGACACCTTTGTCACAGCAAATTCCACGGCCCAAACCTCTGTGGACAGATCTAGAGCTGACAGCTTTGCCAGGCACTGCTATTTATGAGCTGTATCTGTTAACACACAACCCAGGGGGGTGTGTGAGCAGTTTACAGTATGAACTATGAAATACACAAGTAGGTTTGGCAGTCTCAATGGTGACATTCTCAAACAACTGCCTCTCAGAAGACCAATACACACATTCACTGCAAAGTCTGACTCAGGGCTTCAGCTGGCATGTTAAAATATGCCCAGCTTACACTGTTGCATAAGGCACATCCTATCTGGATCAGCCACCCCTGAGAGAGCACCTGACTGCACATTCTGCAGTTCCTGGAGCTGTAGCACAGCCTGGAAGATGCTAAGGAAGAGACAGGGATCAGGAGGAGGGAGCAGAGGCGGCCCCAGTGCTGCTCTGTGGGAGTGATGAGATCTGTAAGGCAGGATCCCCAAGGATGAGCAGCTGATGTCACCTCACGCTGTCCCCACCCTGAGGGATTCTCCCACAGGGCTGTGGGTGACTGGAGCAGCAAAATGGCAGCTGAGCCAGTGGGAGAGAACCAGTCCCCATGGACTCACAGCCCTGTGCCCACAACACAGATGATGTGCTTCTCTTCAAGCCAGGTCTTATGAGCTCTCAGAGAAACCCATCACAGCTGAGAGAGCTCAGCTTCCACTAACAGCATAAAATTAGCAGGATGGCTTCTGAGTTAGTGTTGGAAACAGAAAAAGGTTTAATAAAAGGCAAAATAACAAAGTTCTTACAGAGAAAAACCAAACCAGGGGCAAGAGGCTCTTGCTCCTGCTAAAACACTCCACAAAAGCAATTATTTCCTTTGTTCTCTTCCTTTTCTAGTGAATTACCTAGGCCAGACCTCTTGGCATCTGTCCAACTGGACAGCCCCAGGTATGAGGTGAAGTCCCAAAAGTCCTATGAGGTGTCTTTTGTACCAAACTGGGAGAGAAACTTCTGGGCTTTGTGCCTTTTTAAGCAGACAATGAATAATTTAGTCACTCCGTCAACAGGGGGCACCAAGACTGCCTGTTCCAGACACGCCTAGGACACACACCAAGTGAGGAACAGAAACACGTTATGTTCACACCGAGAGCTCAAGTGCATATTTGCTGGTAAAACTGTGGCACTCTCTTTTCCCTCTCCCCTGCTCATGGAAAGCTGAGGGGGTCCTGTCCCTTGCAAAGTGTCCTCAGAAGCCCCCACACACAGCTCTGAAGCTGAGTCCCTACAGCACAGCAAACACGTTGGCTTCTCTGTTCTCACCTTTCCAGGCCTACCTAAATCCTTCTTCCATAATCCTCTGCCACTGCAAGGGCTTCCACTACAGCCTCAAAGGCTGCAAATCAAAGGCTTCTCAAGCACCCAGCTTTAGGGAGTTTTCTACAACAGTAACAGAAATGAAGGTTTTAGCATGTAATTTTGCTGGTGGGGTTGTACTACACCAGTTTGTGGTACATGATGAGGTTTT
The DNA here is from genome assembly GCF_037042795.1 of Molothrus aeneus. Lineage (NCBI taxonomy): Eukaryota > Metazoa > Chordata > Aves > Passeriformes > Icteridae > Molothrus > Molothrus aeneus. Next base: position 2,627,354 of record NC_089658.1, on the reverse strand, counting down.
AGCCTTTTGTATCACAGGAATTGGTAGGCATCAAACATTTCAAGGCACATTCACTCCCAACAACACTGGCACTGCCATTAGTGCTGAAATGATGTGAATATAAATTATAACAACCAAAATACAGAATCCAAAGTATTTACAATGAGCTACAACCCACAGAACACTCACCAATGGGCATGCTAATTGGATGGGTGTAGGGTACTGCAGAATAATTCAAGTTTGGATTTCAGAGTTCCTTCCCAGAGATAAGACTGAGCATCTGTCATCTATCTTCTACCTTGCCAAGTTAAGAAAACATGAAAACACTTCAAGCATTGCTCTGCTCACCTATACCCATCCTTTCTTCTGAACAACACACCTCTTGTGGCAGCATATACCACAGCTGAGATAGCACAATACACAGAGCATCATCACACAATATCAGGAGGCTTCAACCCATACAGAGTAACAACACACCACTTCAGAAGGCTTCAGGCATCTGCCCATACAGAGAAACACCATGTCACACCAGAAAGCTGCAAGCATCTGCCCTTCCCATTCTTTAGCCCAACCTTTATACCCCTTGTATTTATGCACTGCCCCTGGGTGCCCTCTGCTCCCTTTGGTGGTTGCTCAGTGCCCCTGGGCACTCCATGGCTCATTGCTGGCAGTGCTGCTCCCCTGCTGCTCACAGCTGCACCCACTGGGGATGAGCTGCAGCCCCACTCCCAATCACCACACACTGGGTGCCTACAACCTCTAACACATCTTATCACTCTCATGTTTACAGGGCCACACCTGACAGATAAACTCGGGTTTGGCTGCAGAGCTCAGCTCCTGCCAGTGTTGTAGCTGGAGTCACACAGGAGCATAACTGGAAATGCAGGCAAAAAACATTCCTACCAAAGTTTCTCACTTCCTGAGGATGACTTCCTAACCTGTCTTCTTCCCACAAATTTTAGTTGTTCCATCTTCATTGATCTGAACCATTTGCTCCAGAAACAAGCAGCTCAGCAGTCACTGCGACCACCTCTGATTGCTTGGGGTGTTCCCCAAGCTGGCACCAGTGCCTACTTGGGCTGGTTTGACAGTGCCAAGTGCCTCCTACAAACTGACACCAGGAACCTGGGCTGCTGACTTTTGTTTGCTAGAGAGAATGCCTGAACAGTTGTTCAGGGGCCTGAGGCCCAAAATGGCCACTGCCTGCTGGAATTTCACCTTTCACAGGATGCCTCCCAGACCCAAGATGGCACCAGTGCCAACTCGGGCTGGTTTGACAGTGCCAAGTGGCTCCTGCAATCTGCCATCAGGAGCATGGGAAGGTGAGTTTGTTTCCCAGGGAAAAGGGCTGGCATTTGTGTTCAGGGTCATATGGCCTGGAGTGGCCAGCTGCCACCAGCACAGGACGTGGCTCATGCCGTGCCCAGTTCCTGTGGATTTTCTGGAAGCCAGGCTGGTCACCACAGGGTGTGAGCAACCAGCACTGCAAGATCCAGCAATGTGGCTCCAACTGAAAGAGATGCATATATTTGGACATGGATGATGCCAGCTCTTGCCTGGTGTCTCAGGCAAAATGGAAATAGTTCCTCCTCTCACTGCTGAGCTGTCAAAAACTGGGAGGTGGCAAGGTCTCCAAGGAAGGCAGATTCATAACCTGGGAGAGAGGGAAAGGGATTTTCTGTGCAGAAATACTTTTGCACAGCAAATCTCTCCAATGTGGTTCAGATTCTCTAGAACATCCACACAAGCGGCATCTGGCAGCTTCAGACTCTCCCAACTCTCATTCTGGGAACAGAGTTGCCAGAGAAGCTGATAGTAATTATTTAAAACTGAGATTTGCTTATTTCCCATGCCATTCTACTTCTGAAGCGCTGCTCTACTGAGGAGAGGTTTGCAACTGCCAAGACATGAGAGAGTGTTTGTTATTAACACATCACTAAATAATCAGGGGCCTAGCAGGGGGCTGGGCATGCACATGAGTCCTCCTCTGTTGCTGATAGTGTGGATGGAAGTCCCCAGGTATCCCATTAGGTGACAAGTGAGAATGAGTACTGCAGCCAAAACCAAGCAATTTGGCACAATTTAGTAGAGAGATGGCATTTTCTGCTCGTAAAGGGCCCAGAATTGGAACAGCATGAGATGTTTCTGATTGAGATGGAGCTGTGCTGGCCAAGCTGAGTGGGTGTCTCACAGAGCAGAGCAGCAGTGGGTGTTGAAGTCCAGGACTGAGATCTGCTGGCAGAGCTCAGATGGGGAATGTTGCCCAGTTTCTGAGAACAACACTGAGTGTGTATTTTAATTAGAGCTCCTCTGCTCATCTGCATGGCTCAGCAGAAACTTTGTGAATTTTCTAGGCCTTTATTAGGATCCATCTTTCTTCTCCTCCCCCAGTGAAGCCACACCAGTAGCAACCACCCACCCCACATGTTCTGCTGCTGGCTGCCATGGAATGCCACAGGTAGGCACTGACTCCATGTCCATGGAGTGGGGTGTGTCTGGAAAGAGTGTCCAGCTCAGACTAAATGAGCCCTGTGAGCAAAGGCAGTCTGATAGCAAGGTATGATGAGACACAGATGAGTGAGCTGGACACACAAAACCTGAGTGACAGACTCCAGGGTGCCTGGGGAAGGCAGGGATAAGGGACAGTACACTGGGAGTGTTGGGCAGGACAGGGGCCCAGAGGGCTGCAAGGACCTGCCATCCAAATCGTGCCCTGGGTCCTGCCCAGTGTTCATTGGCTCCATCCCAGGCACTGCAGACACACATGACCCATCCTAACAACAATAAAGGAATTCATACTTTGGGAAGGCTCCTCCCCTCCCTGTGTTGTGCACTGACCTAGAATTTAACTGGCCAAAGCAGCTCAAAGGGAATGAGCCCATTTGAATATGGAAACTCAACTCAGTAAGGAGTAAAGACAATTGCTTCAAGCTTGTGAGTTCAGAGAAAGAAAAACAGGTTTCCAGATCTCCTTTGGGAACAAGAACCTGTGGCTTTCACCCCTCCCTGTTGTTTCCTCCCCGTGCCCACCCTCATTCCCTTCCCTCTTGCCTCCTGCCTAATGAGGGGCTGGCAAACCCTCATTTCTCCAAGGCCATGGTCTGAAAAGCAAATTCAGTGAGGCCAAAAGCTCACACAGACAAGTCTGTCAGCTCTGAGTGGCCTGAGAACAGGTGCCACAGTGCAACTCTCCAGAGCTGATCTTCAAACAAGCAAGAATCACATCCTTTGTCTGCTTCCTGCAAAACAAGGGGGTTTTCCACCTTTTTTCTTTTTCCCCCACCTTTTCTGGTTTTTTTATTTTTTTCCTAAAGGGAACAAGTTCCATTTCCAATAACTGAACACTGATTAAAACCACTGTCCTTCTACCACCCCCCCCCCAAGTTGCAAGCAGCTTACACTAAAAAGCTGTCAAGAAAAAGATTTCTTGTACAAGGATTTCATAACACCAGGGAAAAGAAATGAAAGAAAACTGTTGACATTAAATTTTAACTCTTTCCATTCTGAAAAATATTTTAAATCTTACCCTTCTCTTCTCATGCTTTTTCTCATCCCAGTGAAAATTCATTGAGATCAGTTTCAACTCTTGGAAATTACACACAGCAGTGACCCAGAGGCAATCAGCTTGCTATTTCCATAATTAAACAGGTATTTAATCAATACTTTTTATTCAGTCTGAGTTAGCTCATATGAATGCAACAGCCCTGTGTCCCTCTCTGGTACCTCTGACTGGAATTCATGGGGTGGCTCAAGGGCAGGCAATAAGGAGCTGGACTTCAGTTCTCAGCCAACAGTTTCACCTTTAATTTTGCTGTTTGAGGCAAATCAAAATCTCCATTGGCTTAAAAAATAAATGTTGACCAAGAAATGAGTGTTTAGCTCTTTAACTGAACAGGTTCTCTGAGAGAACTTGTCTTTTTATAGACCTCTTGTTTTTGTTGGCAGATTGTAAAATGAATCATACAATTACCTTTGCAGCCTTATTCAAGTGCACTGCCAGAACTGTCCATGGAGGCTGAGCACCAGCAGTTTACAAAGATCAAACTGAGGTGGGTCCTTCTCAGCAGCATCAATTGCATTGATGTGGAAACTGCATCTGCAGAAAAAAAACCCCAAACTTTACTCTTCAGGGCAACAACTGCATCAGCACCACGTGTCAAACCAATCATCCCAATTGTGAATTGTGCCTGAATTCCCCAAAGTACTGCTGTGTCATATTGCTGCTCACAGCCACACCCTGACATGGGACTAATAATGGGGTCCCTGAGCAGTGACAATGCTCTGGGTTGAGGCTGCCCCATGGGCACATCTAATTATGATGTTCTGTGACAAGGCTATAAATACCCCTGGTCCCACAGGTGGAGCCCTCATTGCAGCAGGGTTTTGGGGCAGGTATGTGCTCTGTTGTCTCTGCCTGCCTGGGCTGGAGAGCTGTTTGTGACCATGAGAGCCTCACAGGCCTCTCCCCCAGGGAGTGTGAAACCTGCGAGATTTCATAAACACACATGGATCAAACATCAGCCAGAAAAGCACTGAAGGGGAAATGATTAAATCGGCTCAAATGAAAAAGCTACTGACAAAAACCAGAGACCACCTGAGCAAAGGAAAAGGGGAGTTACACCTTAACCAAGCAACTCTGGTGAGCTGAACAGGGTCTGAGAGGAAAAGATGATCACTCTGTGAAGGGCTGCTATGGCAGGAAGGTATTCAAGGATAAAGAACTGCATGAAGGATCTGTTGAAAAACAGGGAAGGCAGAAAGGCCTCTAGTTTGTCTTCACAATTCTGTTCTTTAAGATCATTACATTATCGCTTTAGGCTCACAATCCCAGTCGTGCCCCTGGTCACCATCAGCTGTCAGGTGAGGAGGTTCTCACTCTCTCCTTCACCAGCAATTCCAGCCTCCACCATCCACCTGGCCTGCCCATCTTTGCACCCCCAAAGCTCTGAGGAATAATTTTAGAGAAAGAGAATACATAAATAAATGAGGATGTCATTTATGGCAATGTCTAGGAAGAAAGGAGACCTGATGGTCAGCCAATGAACCATGAGGGCCAGACATGAATCCATGGCATGGCTGCTGACTAAATAGCGTCCTAAAAAGAAAGAAAAATCAGCAAAAAAGCCTTTCAGTAATCTATCTCCTTTACTGCTTGCTTTGTCAGAGTCTGAGGAGATGACAATCACTCACAACACAGAACTGAATAAGGAAATTATCGGCTGCCTCAGCCAACGCGGTGTGGCACACAGTTGTCAAACTCTTGCAAATTTTGTCAGAAGTCTCTGAGTGAACGCTCCTGCAATTTCTAAAGAAGCCCAGAAAAACTCTCTTTCATTAGAAAGGGAAACTTCCTTCTTGCTCACTAGGGCATCTCTGTGAGGGATGCACCAGGCAGCAAAGGGCGGTCCCAGGGCTGCTCCCAGCGCCGGTGCCCTCAGGGGTGTGGGCAGGTCTAATGAAGCCAGCGCCGCACCCTGGGGAAGGCACGGAAGAGGCCGAGACAGACCGGGAACTTAAAAAAAAAAAAAAAATATATATATACATATATATATTAGGGTTGGTTATTAGCTTCAGACAGTGACTGGGTTGATGGATGTGAGCCTTTAGAGAAACTTTGGTATGAGGCAGGGCAGGGGAGCTGTGGGACTACAGGCACTGCACTATTGGGGCAGAGTGGAAATACAACACAGACCCACAAAGGTGTTGGGGAACAAAGAAATAACGGCACCGTGAGGAGGAACCCCGGGGAGGGGATGGCCAGCAGTACCACGTACATAGGAGGCTGCAGGCATCAGCTCAGCACTACTGAAGGCCCCAGCACCGGGGCAGTGCTCACCGCGGGCTCCTCATCCCAACTGCCTGAGGTTCCCGGAGGGCTCGGCCCGGCGGTGCCGTGAGGGAGCCTCCCGTCCCGCCACCTCCCCTCACGACGCGCCGCCCACTGCCGCCTATGCTATTCTGGTGCCGACTTACGCAGGTGACGTAGCAGCATTGCCGGGCCGCACGCAAGTTTCTCAGAGGGGAGCGCTATTCCCATACCGATTTACGCAAGTAGCGCAACAGCATGAGCCGAGCCGCACGCAGATTGCGCATAAAGAGCGGCGCGCCGGGATTCCCGAAGAGATTTACGCCATCCGCCGGCCGGCGGGGGCGGGGCGCTACGGAGGCGGCGTAAGGAGGCCCCCGCCGGCGGCGCCCCGCCTCAGCCGCGGCGGCGGGGGAGGAGGAGGAGCAGCGGAGCGCGCCCAGCGCGATGTGGCAGCGGTCGGTGTGCGTGGGCCTGCTGGCCCTGGCGCTGGGCTACCTGTGCGTGCTGGGCCCCGAGCTGCCCCCCGCGGCCCTGCGGCAGCTCTCGGCCTCTTTGCTGGGGACGCTGCGCCGCGCCCGCTCGCTGGAGGCGCGCACGGTGGCGGCCTGGCAGGCGGCCATTGTCCGCCCTGCGCGCGGCTGGGCGCGCGTCGCCGTCGGGTAGGTGCGGGAGCGCGCGGGGAGCGCCCCTGGCGGCGGGGCGGGAGCGCGCCTGGGCCGGGATGCGCGTCCCGGTGTCCACGTGTGTGGGTATGGAATGTGCGGGTACGGATGTGCTGCGGCACCGGCGTGCATGGGGATGTATCCCGTACCTGGGATGTGTCTGCGCCGCCCAGGTGAGACCACACCTGCAGAGCTGCTTCAGCTCTGGAGTCCCCAACATCAGGACGTGGATTTGCTGGAGCATCTAGAGGAGACCACGGAGATGCTCTGAGGGTGGAGCCCCTCTGCTCTGGAGCCAGGCTGGGAGAGCTGGGGGTGCTCACCTGGACAAGAGAAGCTCCAGGGAAACCTCAGAGCCCTGCCAGGGCCTGAAGGGGCTCCAGGAGAGCTGGAGAGGGACTGGGGACAAGGGATGGAGGGACAGGACACAGGGAGTGGCTTCCCACTGCCATTGGGCAGGGATAGATGGGATATTGGGAAGGAATTCGTCTCAGTGAGGGTGGTGAGGCCCTGGCACAGGGTGCCCAGAGCAGCTGTGGCTGCCCCTGCATCCCTGGCAAGTTGAGGTTGGACAGGGCTTGGAGCAGCCTGGGATAGTAGAAGGTGTCCCTGCCCATGGCAGGGGATGGAGCTCAGATGACCTTGAAGGTCCCTTCCAATCCAAACCAATCCAATCTTTTTCATGGTTCCATGAAAAAGAACTGGATGTGAGTGCAGCACCTCCCACAGTGCTGCTCAGTTGGAGTTGGATGTTGGCCGAGGGGATCAATGATCCAGAACACTCCTGTGGTGGGGATTTAAGTTGGGCTCTGGCCCTCTTGGAGCCCTTCTCAGAGATATTATTCCTACCAAACTTGTCTGTAAAACAACTTTGTGTACAGTCTGAGGTTTGGGGTTCAGGTCAGTTGGAGCTGCTGGTCCATCCAGCACAGGCTGGCAATAAATAGGTACCAGAGACAAGTTATAAAGTGGAGAAAGGAGTGAAGTCTTTCTTTGGGAAGAGGTAACTGAGTCCAGACACAGCTGGAGAGAGATAAGGAGGGAAGGGACAGGGAAGGCAATGGATATTGAGCTCAGGGAAATTCAACACCCTTTCTCTTTTTAAAGTGGGAAGAGAACAAGGGGAAAGTTCAGGAATGTCACATTGATCATATATTTAGTGCTTGACTCACTTTCTTTTAAACATGGACATGGCAGGTAACTTGACTATGACTGGATGAATCATCCTTTGGATGTTGGAAGGAGTTATCCACGTCCATGGCTGTGTGGCTCTGTGTTAGCAGAGGAAGAGGACTTAGTTTTATCCCCTTGGATCTGTAATGATTCATTAAAACAAAATTTGGGGCTAAAATGCTGCTTGAATTTATGATTTCTTTTCTGTGCGATGCTTGGGAATTTCTCTGTCCTTGTTGTAGCAGGTGATGCACATCCTGAGGATTTCTGGGTTGGTTACCTTGTGGAATGGAAAGCCTCAGGGTTTTTCATGTCCTTTATTTTGTGTGATGCAGCTTTTTTTTTTTGTTGCAGCCCAAATGTGACTCCAGAGAGGTCAGTGCCAAGGGAATGCTGAGTGCTGAGCACTCCTCACTGACAGGGAGCAGGAACTGGCCCTTGGAGTGTCATGGGGGGAGAGGTGGAGAAACTCAGGGATCCTGCACGAGTTTGATTGATGGTTTGGATCCCTGTCAGGGAAATGTGGGGCAGAGGAACAGAAATGGCACTTGACAGCAGCTACAGAAGATGTTTAAATTGCATCTCTGTGCAGTTGCTGATGTTATCTCAGGAAGTATTTCCTATTTGTTGTTATCGCTCTGAAACCACAGAGTGAGACAAGGGCAAGTGTTTCTAAATTGTCTTCTGGGGTTCTGGTTCCTGCCACAAAGTCTCCTGTCCTGTAGGCTGAATTAGACTGTGATTAAATCCATGAGACATGGGGACTGGAAGTCAGACTTTCCAAAAAAACCTGGATCTGCTGAAATGGTTCTTATCCTTCCCTTACAATTGCAGGATTTTTCTCCTGTTTCCACTGCATGCTATTTCTGTAAGGTAGGGATGATCCTTTGGAAACTCATTTTCAAATATTTCAACTGACAAATTGCTCTCTTGACTTTTTGTAAACAGAGCCAGCCTGTGTGGGGAGTTATGTGTGGGTTGGCTATTATTAGGAATAGTTGAAACTCCAGAGGCTGATCTAGCTGACTTCAACGCTTTCAGTTTTGTTTTAAACGTGCAGTTTTGAATCACATGGACATTTTAAACCCAAAATACATGGGTATTAGAAGCTTTTAAAAGCTTCTAAGAATTTAAAATGCCACTGTTACTATTCCTGTTTTTTTTTTTTTAAGCAAGCCCAAGGCAGGAAATGAAGTAGAACCTGTATTGTAACACACTCAACCACCTTTGGACCACACAGCTTTCCTTGTTTTCGTGGAGCAGAAAGTTAGAAATCCCTCCCTGAGCACAATAAAAGCCAGTCAACCAGAGAAAGCTTTAGGAGAGAATTTCAGGAAATTCCTGTGCCTTTTTTCCCTTTGGCTGGTTGTTCTCCCCCTGCAGAGTCAGGGATGTGCCCTCCCTGCCCTCCCAGGTGCCCTGAGGTCTGTGTGCTTTTCCCAGGACGCCTTTTCTTTCTCTCTCCCAGCGTCAACGCCTGCGTGGACGTGGTTCTGTCTGGGGTGAAGCTGCTGGAGGCTCTGGGCCTGGAGCCCAGTGATGGGAAGAACCATGCAGTCCTGAAATCTGGGCAGGACCTGAAGGAGGCTTTTGCCCACTTCATGGAGAGAGGGGCGGCTGCCGAGCGCTTCTTCAGCGATGCCGAGGCCTTCCAGGACATTGCCCGCACAGCCTCAGAGCACCCCGCAGCACAGGTGGGTCTGCACCCAGCACAGAGCCTTGGGAATCCTCTTCCCTACTTCCTTGTCACTGCTGACTTTCATTCTCTCTCTAGAGAGCAAATCATTGAGGAAGAAGCTTGTGGTGTAGCTTGAGTTGTGTTAATGGTTTTCCCTGGGATTCTGTCCCCGCTGCAGATGAGGGGAGGTTCAATGGTGTCTCCCCTGCTGACATTCCCAAACTGAAATGTCAGAGATGTCTCTTGGGAGCCAGATGGGGCTGAGGATGTAAAAGAGGCTGGGAGTGAGGAGTTGCCTGATTTTTAGCTGTATGGCCTGTTTTCTGTGAGAGAAGCCAGGAGTGGTTGGCCCATCCAGTGCCACCCTCTGCCATGGGCAGGGACACCTTCCACTAGATCAGGTTGCTCCAAGCCCTGTCCAACCTCACCTTGGGATCCAGGGGCAACCACAGCTGCTCTGGGCACCCTGTGCCAGGGCCTCACCACCTCACAGGGAAGAATTCCTTCCCAATATCCCATCTATCCCTGCCCAATAGCAGTGGGAAGCCACTCCCTGTGTCCTGTCCCTCCATCCCTTGTCCCCAGTCCCTCTCCAGCTCTCCTGGAGCCCCTTCAGGCCCTGGCAGGAGCCCTGAGGTTTCCCTGGCACCTTCTCTTGTCCAGGTGAGCACCCCCAGCTCTCCCAGCCTGGCTCCAGAGCAGCCCTTGGGCCTTCTCCATGGCTTCCTCTGAGCACCTGTGACCTCAGGACAACCCATATTCACTGCTTTTCAAGCTCAAATCAGAGTTGAACTGGAAAGTTTGACCTTTACTATTGAAGAAGCTTCCACAGTTCCTTTCACTTCACATGGGCACAGGCACCCGGTTTCAACTCAGCCTCAAACTGGAGGAAGAATTGCTGCAGATTTAAATGATTCCTTGTCAGCCTTGCTAAAAACCCCCAGGGCTTTAGCCACAGAGAGGTTGCACAGGAGTAAGGGCTGATTAATTGATTTTTACATGGCTGTTACCTGAAGGTGAATATTAAGGTTATAAAAATAAAGAATGCTCAACTTGTTGAGATCTCACTGAGAACTGTAAGATCATTTTGCCTTCAGCCTCAACAACCTTTCGTAACTTGGGTACTGCTGAACCCTGTTCTAAAAAGCCAAAATCTCCAGCCTGTGCTGAGGACTAAATGTGTTTCAAGGTCCCAAAGCAAGGGGATGCCCACACCCAGCTCTGTTTGTTTTACAGCTTTACGTGGGAGGAAATGCTGCTCTCATCGGGCAGAAGCTTGCAACAAACCCAGACCTGAAGGTACACACGTTCAAACATCTCATGCCATTTGCTTGTGTTCTTTAATTTGCTTGTCTCCTGTTACTTCTGTGTAAATTTTGGGGATCTGGCAGTTATTTCTTAGGTTCTGCTGGTGGAACATGGTTGGACTTCCAAGCTAATTTTTAAAAATTGAATTATTAACTTTTTAAAATCAGTTGTGTAGGAAATGCTTAAATTTTGGCAAGGGACATGGCAAGGGAAACTTTGTTTTTCCTTGTTTTCTAGATCCTCCTTTGTGGCCCAGTTGGTCCCAAACTCCATGAACTGCTCGATGACAATGTGGTTGTGCCACCTGAATCCATGCAGGAAAGAGATGAATTCCATCTTATCTTGGAATATCAAGCAGGTACAACAGAGCAGGTGTTCAGTGGTACCCCTGAACATCACTAAGATTGGTGCATTGTCATTCTGAACCTCCATAAACACTAAAATGCTCCCTGAAAACAGAGATTTAACCATGTTAAATCTGATGAAACTGGTAATCTTCTGTAATGAACCGCTGGAAACTGCTGATGAAATTCAGGGTAACCTTCATGTGATGAAGGTTAAAACAGTTCTAAAAGCTAAAATGGCTTTTCTTGCTGCTGATGGAACCCATTGAATTTGTGATTTTGCCCAGGAATAAAGCAGTTCACACACACTTGGTCCTGTTTGCTCCACCCCAGGTGAGCAGTGGGGCCGAGTGAGGGCACCCTCTGCCAACCGCTTCATCTTCTCCCACGACCTGTCCAACGGCGCCCTGAACATGCTGGAGGTGTTTGTGTCCAGCCTGGATGAGTTCCAGCCTGACCTGGTGGTGCTTTCAGGCCTGCACATGATGGAAGGGCAGAGCAAGGAGATGAGACAGAGGCGACTCATGGAGGTGAGATACTGAATCCCTGGATTTCCTTCAGCTCCCCTCCAAGTGTTTTTTGTTTCCCCAGGTTTGAAGGTGTAGGAAGGCTGTGCCTTCAGAGCTCCCACAGGTCTCAGTACTGAACGCCAAAAGGAGAGTGGGACCTGCAGGAATGGCTGAAGTCTAATCATGTAACACTGTCTCTTCTTGGATTCTGTGGCTTGTCTAGGGCAAAGAATGGCTGGTTGCCTGGCTGGAGGGTGTTGATCTGGTTACTGGGCTTATCTAGCAGCTGAACCAGGCTTTTTCTGTGCTGGACACAGATGATCCAGGTTATAATCAACACCTGCACTCCTTAAAGAGCATCTGTCTTGTGCCACCTGTTTTACAGCTGAGGGCTTATCCTGATGTAAGGCATTGGCATTTTTCATGTTCTGGGATCTGCTCCTCTGCAGCTGCTTCAGATTTGTGAGGTTTTTGGAAATAATCCATTAGAAAGGTTCTGAGCTGGGAGCAGATTAAGGTTAGATACAGTTTTCCTGTCCTCAGATTCTGCAAACTAGAAGTTGTTTTATTTCCTCTCCTTAGCAGTACATACACAGGTCAGACATCTCTTTGAATTGTTTATATCCACACACAGGGGGATTAAAGGATGTGTCTTTTGAGTCAAAAACCTTTTTCTTCTTCTGTTCCTTAATAAATATGTGTTCTAAGGTTGTATTTTCCTTTTCCCTGTAGGCTGTGGCCTCCATCTCTGATATCCCAACCGACATTCCCATACACCTGGAGCTGGCCAGTATGACTGATCAGGATTTTATGAGCAACATTGTGCATCAGGTAAGGAAAATGAAAGGATGTGCTCTTTTCACTTCAGTATCACAGTGCACACACTAGTGCATGAATATAGAAATCAAAACTCAGCATTTGGACTGTACATTGGAAGGTGGATGAATTTGAGCTGAGTTTATAATTTTAAAGTATCCCTTGATTTCTTTGCAGAATTTCTTTCCCGGTGGTTCCTTGTTTGGCTTGATGAAGCTCTGATCTCAGTGTTATGTTTTATGTGGAGCTGATGTGGTTGTTATTCTTTACTGTCTGGAAAATTAATTGCACCAAATGGAATGTTTTCTTGGCTAAGTAATTCTTGCCAACTTGTGGAAGTGCAGCGATTGGGAAACTGGGTGCTGCTTCTGCTGAGCCAGCACCGGGGTACTGCAAAAACCCCAGCCTGGGGAGGACTCCAGGTGTGACTCTGCTCCTGAAGGCAAACGTGCTGTCCCTGTTTCTGTTAGCAGGTCTTTCCCCTGGTGAACTCCATCGGGCTGAACGAGCAGGAGCTGCTGTTCCTCACCCAGTCTGCCTCTGGTCCCCATGCCTCCCTGGCCTCCTGGAGCGGCATTCCCGACGTGGGGGTGGTCAGTGACATCCTCTTCTGGATCCTGAAGGAGCACGGCAAGACGGCGCAGCGGGCCTCGGACCTGACCCGGATCCACTTCCACACGCTGGCCTACCACATCCTGGTCACCGTGGACGGCCACTGGGGCAACCAGGCAGCAGCAGTGGCAGCTGGGGCCAGGGCTGCCGGCACCCAGGCCTGTGCCACCGACACCATCGACACCAGCAAGGTCTTCCTCAAAGCTCCCCTGGAGTTTGTCACCTCCCACACGGAGGCGCCATCCAAAATCTCCCTCAATCCGGACGAGCCCGTGGTGCAGTGGCACAGGGAAGGCATCTCCTTCCACTTCACCCCTGTGCTGGTGTGCAAGGATCCCGTGCGGACCGTGGGGCTCGGGGATGCCATCTCGGCCGAGGGACTGCTCTATTCTGAAGTGTATCCTCAGTAGCAAACCAGGAGCCTCCTTCTTCTCCAGCACTGCACGGTGTCTGAGACCCGTGGATTGGGATTTGAAGCAGTGGTGGTATAGGAACAGAACCAGGGTGTGGTGTGTTTTCTGGGTATAAATGAAAAAGAGCCAAAGAATAATTCCAGGTATAAACTGTCAGCTACATTCCAGTCACTCAGCAGTGACTCGAGTGCTTCACGTGCAGGTCAGGTGCAAATGTTTTAATATTTAATGTGAAAACTGGCTTTGTCTTAAGGGGGAGGGACACAAAGACCAAAATCCCTGGCTGGCAAAGTTTGCTGCTCGTAGCTCAGAATGGATCTTTTCTGGTAGTGCTGCAAAGTGCAGCAGCAGGAGAATTTTCTGCCTCTGGATCCCAGAGAGAGCACAGCAGTGCCCAGTCCTGCCTTGCCTCTGGTAAATTCAAAATAAAAGGCTTGTGGGTTATCTCCTCCCAGCACTTTGCAAACCTTCCTTGGGGTGAGGATGGAATTACTGCCTGGTGCAATCACCTCTCCGTGTGCCCAGCTCCAGAGGAGGCCACGGTCCCAAAATGTGACACAGACTGAACCTACTGCAGGCTGCACAGGTGATTCTGGATATCTGTGACTAAGGGTGTTCAACTGAGCCCCAGCAGCCTGTGCTTAGTTTTTAGGAAACAAGGAGTGAAGATAATCAGGTTTTCTGTTTGGAGGACAGCTCTGTTTCCCTGCCAGGGGACCCCCAAACCATTCCCTGTGTTTGCTGTACACTAAATACTCTGCTAATGGTGTGTTACAGAAAAGCTCTTGAGTGCTGGAGACTCATTTTTGGTTGTTTGAGAATGGTTGTGCCAAATTCTTCAGTCTCCCTGCCCTCTATTAGGAAAGTTTAATATATCAGGGAGGGTCCCTCTGGAAGCTCAAAAGCTGCAACAGGTGTTTTCCAGGTAAGACTGAAGTGAGGTGGCCTTTTCAGGGTTTGATCTTGGGTTTTTTTTGACTAGGTCACTGATAGTTTCTTTGCTCTGGCCTGTGAAATTAAAAAAGCAGAATCATGTCTCCTTGTTAAATACTTTGCTTCTATTTTTTTACCTTTTCACAGTCACACACTAAGAATTGCAGAGCAGCAGCATGGTTTTCTCTCTTCCCAGCATGGTTTTGTCTCTGGCCACTTCAGGAACCTGGAGTGTATTTGCACAGCTCTCAAGGCAGTTTTCAGTAGAACTGGGTTAAGTGCAATCAGCCTGTCTGGGCAAGCCTGTGCCTTCCCAGAGCTTGGTAGAGGTTGTTCCAGGTCAGTCTTTGCACCTGAATGGAGGGAGGAGAGTCTGTGTCACTCAGGGTGGAGTGATCTGTTGCAGTAACACTGTCAGGCTGCTGTCAGTGGTGTTCTCTGTTGGGAAAAGCCATCCTGGCTGCTCTGCAAGGATTGCAAATTGGCAGCTGTTGTACTTGCACTGACTCAGCACACAATGCTGTCTGTCATGTGTATTCAGCTTTCCCCTGAGCAGTGTTCTGTGTTGTAAAGAGCAGAAGTACAGTCAGTGCTGTGTTTTCCTGCAACTCAGCCCACCTTGAGCTTCCCTTGAGTGTCAGCATTTTATCCAGGTGCAGGATCTTCTTAAGACTTGAGGCATTTCAACCTAGATTATTTTTTTATGAAGATGATTATTACTACTATTATTATTATTATAATTGATAAACTGTAGCACAGGAGTTGGAGTTCTGGTTTAGTCTTCCAAAACTGAAAATAAATGAAAAGAACCTCTCTTTTTGGCTCACTTAGAGGTCCAAGGCCATTAGCAAGGCAGTTTTGCAGCCTGGGATGGTGGCCTTTTGGCACTCCACTCACTCCTAGGGCCACCAAAGGCCATGGATCTGCCAGCTGGAAACTGATCCTTGGCTTGTACTGTGGATTCTGGACCTGGAAACAAAACAAAACTAAATACACACAAGCTGTCACCAGCAATGGCCCTGCTGCTGTATTTCACTTCTTTCTTGCTAAAACACTTCCAGGGATGTGAGGCTGATGGGACTGACATTCCTTAGGGCCACCTAGAAACATGTGACTGCACACAGACCTTGTCCCAGGGTTAGCTGTGCTTGCACTGAACAGGAACGTGATAGGCTAAAATCAGCTTTTTTAATCCGAGTCAGTAAGTGCTGTAAAGAATCATTAAAAAGGAGCTTACTCCTTAGGAATCATCTGGGCCAAAAAGCTAAATTAATATAATTATTGTTAGCTCCTTCTTCCTGCTGCTCCTCACAGGTAAACATTTCTGCTGCAGCCCATTCTGGGTGTGCTGGAACACCTGGCATGGGGAGTCCCAGCTCTAATCCCAGCAGCTGGGGATGGCCAGGCTGCTCTCTACCCAAATCTGTTTTATCAGGCACATAGAGCTCATCTGCACCCAAAGTCAATTCCCAAGGAGAATCCTTAACCACCATGACCTGTTCATCAGCTGTGCCAGTGGGATCCCTGATTAAGTTGTGGAACAATCTATATGGTAATAAATCTGAATTGAATGGAGGGGCCCAGCAGCCTTTGCTTTGTTTCACATGCTGTGAACATGATGTGCTTAACTTCCTTCTGCCTTCCCAAATTAATGACAGGGAGACAGAGCTGCTGAAATGCTTCCCCTGTACTTGTAGTCTCACACCCCTGCACAGCTACAGTAGTGACAACAAAGAAAAACTGCTTCAACAGCTGCAGAAATACCAAAGCTTCAAAACCAGGCTTGAGCTGACCCTGTTCCCCCTCATCCTCTGTCTCTACAAATTCTGTTTGTTCTCCTGTGTTACTTGTACCTTGAAATCCTCAGTGATGGATGACTCAAACCTCAGCCAGCCTCACTCCTGGAGCAGGGTTTGCAATGGAAATGTTTATTCACACAGATTCTGCTGGAGGTGCAGCAGCAGAGCTCAGCACTGTGACAGCTCACCATGGGAAAACCTGTGCACCTTGGTATTTTCACTTGTGTGTTCCTGTAGCCACCTTGGCTTGGGCTTATTTTGCCTTATCCACGATCCAAAATTAGCATTCTTCCCATGTTTCCTGTGTATGGCACTTAGTGAGGGTCAAGTGCTGGATTATTTGGGAGGTGTGAATCACAGGGGCCTGGCAGATCCCAAAGGACACGTTCCTTCTCCCCTGTGCCCTTGGTGCTGTGCCATGGAAGAGCCAATCCCAAATCCAACTCTTGCCAGTTTAAAGGCTCTTGACCTCTGTTCCTCTCCAGGGCAGTTTCTCAGCATTACTAAGAATTACTTGATTTTCTTTTGTTTCCTGGTTATCTCCTGTTGGGATGTGTGAGCTGACCTCCCTTCCCAAGTTCATTTACAGAACTGGTGCTGAAGTGTTCTTCCTCAGCCTTTAGCAAAGACCTCATTAACTGCTTTGTGCTGGATGTTTTAGAGCTCAGCTCAACTCATTAGCCACTGGAATCCAAAGCCTGGAAAGCAACAGAGCACTAAATCCATTCCAAAACCCAATGGAAAACCATCAGCAGTTGTGCTTGGGTTCTTTTTTCACTATTTATTCTGTAATGATACACTGAATTATCAGGGTTTGTGTGCCACAGGGTGACTTTTCCAGCCATGTCCTGAGCAAAGAGTTAAATAATGGGACAGTTCTGTGAAATGGTACAACAGAACTCAATTTCCAGTTATCCTAAACTGTTGGTTGGGGGTTCTTTTGGAGCTTGCAGCTTAGGTGGAAGCTGAGGGTTGTGAGTGGGTGAACAGCTGAAGTGTTTCTGTGCCAGTATTGTCTCTGTGCAATCTGTTCCAGAGCAGTGCTGGCACAGACTTGTGTCACACAATTGCTGCCTTGCTATTCCTGGGCTAAGGAACCTCAGAGTGTTGGGGAGAACAGGAGAAAACCAGAGGAAAATACTGGGTCTGAGTAACCTTGGCAATAAAACTTGGATTTCAGAGCCAGGAATGCTGGTTCTACCTCTTGGAGATGTCAGATGAAGTTCTCCTCTTTCACTTTGGAGCAGTTCCTTGTGTGGCATCTCAGCTGGATCCAGGCAGAATTCTCAGGGAGTCACTGGTCCAGACTCTGGTGGGAGGATGTTCCCTCAGGAAAGGAGAGGTGCAGGTTGCCAACAGCACATGGCCATTCCCTCCTGTGCCAGGAGCTCTGTTTCCAACACCCTGGCATCAGCCTGTGCTCAGCAGAGCTCACAGCAGCTGGGGAACACAAATGATGGCAGCAATTATCCCATTCAAATGCAAGGGGAGGCAATGGAAAAATAACCCTGGAAACCTCCACTGTGAATTTCTCAGGAAAGCTGCCCCTTGGTGCAGACTGGGTAAAACTGGGTTCAAATCTCACCTGTGTCTTCCATTAAAAACACAGATTTTTTGGAGCAGTTTGGTTTGAGGGAGTGGTAAAGCTTTCCTTGTAGCAGAGCTGGGTTTTCTCTTCTAGAAAAGTCTTGGCAGATGGAGTACTTGTTACAACATGGGCTCTTTTTGAATGCATTTATGTGTGGAGCTTATTATTTTAGCAAAGCTTTCCCCCATTCAGCACTGAGGCTTGTCTGTCTCTGCAGAAGAGGCTTTGCCAACTGAAACCCACTCCCCAGCTGGGAAATCTAAATTCTCAACAGCTTTAAGGCCCCCACATCCACCTTGCTCAGTCACAACCAAGCACAGGAGCACAGCATGTACCCACTAATACTGCCTGTAGCATAAATCAGCATCCAGTTGTCTCAGGGACCTCAACACCACATTTTTTGGGTTGAACACATGTTGCTGGATAGACAGATCATTACTCTTGGCTGGAAAAAGGTCTTGCCACTCAGGCATTGATGTTTGAATGACTTTTGTTTTGTTTCCTGTGCAGCAGCCAAGATGCAAAGTACCTTGTGAGCTCTGCTTTACCCTGTTCATCACAGACCTTGCCCTAAAAAGGGGAAGAAAGGTCCTAAAGCAGATGGTTTCTGCTTCCCTCGAAATTAAGCTCATGATTCTTTCCAGTTAAGGGGGAGAAAAGAGGGGATTAGAATTATGGCTGATGCCAGAAACAGGTTTTGGAACATAAGGTGTGATTTCCAAAATCCCTAAATGCCTCAGTGCAGTCCTGCTGAAGACTCCCTTGCTTCATTCCAGCTGAAAGGGCAGTCCAGCCTCATTACCATGAGCACAAAAATGCTCTCCAGAATGATCCCAGCAATTCACTGCATGCAAATGCCACCATCACCATGCCCAAGGGAGGGAAAGGGGACAGGACAGGAATTGCAGCTCTATTTATTATCCAACTGGAATTACATATTTAAAAATGCTCCCCTAGACATGAAGCTCCCAGGAAGAAAGAAGTTGTTACTGCTTCATTTCATAGAATTGGTTCACTGTTGCATAAGCTTTTCACAAAATATATATTTAAAATAAATCCCTTCACAGTACCTCCAAGTGCAGTATGTGCTCCCTGTGTGACACTTATCCCATCAAAGCATCACAGGACAAAAATCTGCCTTGAATTCAAGTTTTGGGGCTGAAGTGAAGAATTCACAGCCCACCCCTGCTCTTCAATCCTCACCTCTTCTTCCCAGGCACTCTGTTAGGCTGCAGGGACTTTCAGTGTAAGAAGTTAAATGTGAATAAAAATCTCTGCACTGTACCTGACTGACATTGTTTCTTGTCTGGTTTGTTTCAAATTGCCAATGCTCTGCAAAAAAATTCTGTTTAACTCCTGGCAGGAGGGAATCCTTACAGAAGTGCTGCCCTGGGGCTGAACTGACACAAAACCCAGCAGAAAGGACACCTGAGAGGAAAAAAAAGCCACATTTAAGATAAGCAGTCAGTTTGGGCTACCAGAACCCAGGGGAAAGTGAGGGGTCCTACTCTTTCAGTGTTCTCCAGGGACCAGGAGAGCACTTCAGCTCCTGGCTGGGCTCTAAAGATGCATTAATGCTTTTGGATAAGAGCAACAAACCACAGAGCACAGCTGAAGGCTGGGATGTACCCAGAGCCCTGCCTGTACCCTGCTGCCTCCAGGATGTTTCCATGACTAACCTTCCTCTCCTGGGCTGCTAATTATGGAGGGATACAGTCCAACAGTGCAGAACCAAAAGCAGGAAAGAAATTGTCAAACAGCTGGGGAGCTTCACCAGCAAACACAGAGCCCTGAAGCTTCAGTTTTTACTGGTTCATTATGCAAACTCAGCTGCTCACCAGTTCAGCCACTGGAAGGGTTTGATTCTCCTCACCACCCAGGATCCTAAATCACTACTGCTGGCTTTGCTAAAGGTCCTTCTTGAGGACTCACACCCAGCCTGTAGAGAGCTGGACCCTCCATGCTGTGTAGTGAGCTGTGACTGCACTAAGAGTAGCTACACAGCAACCTCTGGTCACTGCAGTGAGTGCCTGGAACAAGGCAGAGCCACAAGCTGAAATCCCTGATAGAAAACAGCTCCATCCAGACTGACAGACAGTGGGGAGAAGCCACCCTGGGGCAGGTCCCTTTCCCCAATCCCAGGCAGCCCTGGAGAGGCTCCTGCACTGCCTGTGCTGCCCAGAGCTGCCCTACTCTGCTGCCTCCTGGCTCTGGTGCTTCTCCTTCCCCTGCTCCTCGTGCCCTGTGGGAGCTGAGTTCTCCTCAGGGCTCGTTTCTGAGTCCTGCTCCTGTTCTGGCTCCAGAGGCAGGGAGGGAGGCTTTTTTGGCAGAGCTGGTGTTGCAGCACCTGGGGAGAGAACACAGTTAAAGTTACTCTGTGCCTATGTGTGTGCTGTCTGCTCTTTATGTCCTTCTCAGCAGCAGAGGTGCAAAACAATCACAGCTTTTAATTACCCTCAGATTCCTCCTGCCTACCATTGGTTTATTGACACTGAGTTATCCAGACCTTACAGTGCCTGAAGTCCTGCTGAAAGGAAGCTCAGGTACAGTCAGAATTCAGTACAAATGTAGGAATTAACTCATGCCCTGGAAGGGAAAACATTTTCTAGAATAATGAATCCCAGAATGGTTTGGGTTGAGAAGGACCTTAAAGCCCATCTCATTCCATCCCCTGCCATGGGCAGGGACACCTTCCACTATCCCAGGCTGCTCCAAGCCCTGTCCAGCCTGGCCTTGGGCACTGCCAGGGATGCAGGGGCAGCCACAGCTGCTCTGGGCACCTGTGCCAGGGCCTCACCACCTCACAGGGAAGTGCCACTTCCAGTTCCACTGAAGCTGGTTTATGCTTAAGCTGCAAAGTGTTGCTTGCACTTCACAGCTTTAGCAAATATGGGGAGAGTTTCCAGGCAGGTAAAGTAGCTGCTTACAGAATTAAATCACAACAGGACACAAGTTGTTTCTACATTTACATTTAAGGTGCCAACTGGTGTTATGAACCAGCTCCCTTCTCTGATCTGGATGATTAAGTCCTTCAGGTACACCCTAAACCCCTGATGTGTCTTATTTTTCAGATTTTCTGGCTAAGTCTTCCCTGCATGGAAAGTTTATTCCATGTGTGAAAAATGGGACAGGTCCTTGGGGATGCCAAAGAAAGAGGCCTGGATTACACAACCACTCTCCTGGTTCAGCCCACAGGCAACAAGACTGAGAGTGACAGAAAATCACCACAGTGAGCAACATCTCCAGTGCATTCCTCCTTGGAAGCTGAGGGGTGAGAGGAGGTCAGCCTTGGAATGGCTCAGGAGATGCTCCCACCCAGCCCCAGCACATGCAGTGATGGGCTGAGCCTCCAAAGGCTCACACCACCCCTCAGTCCCACTAAATCCAGCAACACCTGCAAGGATGGGCAGCTTTGGAGCAATCCAGCTGCAGTTATTGTTGTCAGAGAATGGATGAAAGTACTTTGGGAAATTGTCCATCTTTTCCCTTCTCTGCAGCAGTCTGTCTGTGCATGGCAGCTCCTGGGCTCTTGCTAAGAAAGGCAAGAGGTCTGGTTGCTGAAACTGCTTCCTTCCCAGAGCAAGAGCACAATGTCATGCTAATGGAACCTTGCCCATTGTGGTTCAGACAGGAAGAGAAACTTTCCCAGCCTCCCACATCCCCACAAAAGCAGGAGAGTGAAATACACTACACAGAGCATCTTCCTGAACTCAGAAATCTGGGAAAGTTTTCACCAAATATTGCCCTCACTGCTGTGTCAGCAGTCAATCCCCTCCCACACAGGTGCTGTGACTCTTCCAAAGGGAAGAGAGATTTATTTTCTTCCCTCCCACATCTATACTTGAAAGAACAGCAGTGCAGACGTACCTGGGGGGAGCTGCATGGTTTTCCCATATCCTGCAGCAGAGGACATGGCTTGACCCAGGGCCTGGTTGGAGCCCAAAGGCTGCTGAGAGCTGGATTTCCCTGACCCAGCAGCTTTCTGCTTGGATCTGGACTCTTTTGAAGGCTTGCTCCACACCAGGCTCTCCCCAACCTGCAGGGCAGCCCCCATCTTCTGGGCCATCTCCACCATCTTCTCGAGAAGCAAAAAGAGAAGAGCACTGTAAGCAGGGACACTTCAGAGAACAATAAAGTCAACAACTCCATCAAATAAAGAAAACCTACAAGAAAAGATCTGTGGAGAGCTGGCTATAGTTTGGTGCTTGGGGGAAACATCTCCACTAATTCAGTCCCTTAATTAAGAGGGAATCTTGTCTTGCTGTGTATTGATTGAAGAACTGGGCTTCAAAGAGCAGAAAGGAAGCGAGCAGCTCGCAGCAGGCGCTCGCTCTGCCTGGAAAATCTCACAAGCACAATTTGCTCCTAATAACTGGACCCTAAGTCAAACCTTCTCCTCATTTGCTGCCAGCCCTGGGGTGGCTCCTGAGCTCAGGCACAAACCTCGGGGTCGAAGTCGGGCGTGCTGCTCTCCCTGGCCACGCTGACCTTCCTCTCCATCTCCTGGAACTGGCTCAGGGCCCCCTCCTTGTCGCCCTGGTTGTAGAGCAGGACAGCATAGTTCAGGTTGATGAGGGGGTTGCACCTGCAGCAGACACATGGGATGCATCACATTTCCTGAGGGAACACTTATCCTGGCTGCAGTAATGCTAAGATGTGCCTGAGCAAAGCTGGACACACCTCACTGTCTGGCAAAGTGCTTTGGGAGCATGGCTGAGACCCTCTTGCCTGATGACAGAGCCAGTGTTGGGCTCTGCAAAGGCCCTGGGTGTCAGTGCCAACAGAAACCCCCCATCACTGCCTCCCTCTCTGCAACAGCCAGATCTGGGGGCAATCCTGGGACTCTCTGGCCTCCCAGCCCCACCAGTCATGGGGCTTTTTCATACTGAGACAGATGATTGATGTTTCTCTGATTTACCTCAGAGTCTCCCAGCATTCCCAGTCTGCAGGAGAGCAGCTCATCATGGGACAGGCAGCACAACAGAGCCCTGCTCTTGGGTTTCATAACCTGACACACCACAGGATGTGCTGTTTACATTTCATTTCCTCACCTCCTCTCTCTCCTACCCCAGCTGCACGCAGCTGCAGGTACTGCTACAGGTGAACACAAGCACCTGCACACTCCTGCCCCCTTCCTGAATGAAGATTTCACAAGGCAGAACTGCTCATACACTCTCATTTCCCAAACAGTCCATCTCCTTCACTGGGATACATCAACCCTCTCCATCTGGGCTGGCCAGGTGACACTGTCATGTTTTCTGAAAAATCCTTTCACCAGGATTTCTTCTCCTGGGAAGCTGAGAAGCCTCAGAGAAAAATGAAAACAAGAATTATCTGATTGCTTCTCCTGTTTTGCTGCTTTGGAATGTGGTCTGGAGATTGTTTACAGGTGGTTGTTGGATTGGTTTCATGTGAATTGTTTTAACTTAATGACCAATCACCATCAGCTCTGTCAGACTCTGAGGAGTCAGTCACAAGTTTTTCATCATCATTCTTGTTAAGCCTTCTGATGTATCCTTTCTCTTTCTTTAGTTTTTGTATAGCATTCTTTAATACAATATCATATCATAAAATAATAAATCAGCCTTCTGAGAACATGGAGTCAGATTCCTCATCCCTCACCTCGTCCTGGGGACCCAGCAAACTCAACAGCCAGGGTGGGTGGAGCAGCTGTGCCTGCTCACAGCTCCCTGTGTGGACCCCACAGGAGCATCCCTGCACCCAGGCCAGGCAGGGATGCTCTGATGCTCCATGGATTGACAAGAAATGTGAGTGAGGTACTGGTGCCCTCTCCTGGAGCATGGCTGGGATAACTGGAACCATCCATGGCCAAGGCAGAGGCAAAAATAAATAAATAATATCCTGTAAAAGTTTTATAAAGAATATCCTTGATTTAAATATATTTTAATTCTATTTTGCCTTTAATTTTTGCTGGTGTTAATGGATTAATGGTCTCTTTTTATTCACTAGAGCTCCTGCTTGACCAGTCTGTTGTTGACAACAGTTTTAATGAACTCTCTGTTCATTAAAAGCTGTTGTCAATCAGTGGGCACTGTCTTGTATTTGCACTTTGAAATACCCCCAGGATGGGCAGTGAGTTTTGTGAATACATGTTTGCTGTCTCACTTTTTTGTCCCCATTGCTCCTCTGGAGCAATGCAGAAGGGAAGGATCCTGCTGGCCCTGGGCAATAAATGAAGTGTAACCTGCAGGCCCTGACTCTCCAGTCCTGGTGATTCTCCATCCCAGTGCAAGGAAGGCAACTCTTAAAAGAAATCTCACTGCATTTATAACCATGGCTTCTTCTCCTTTAACCAGGAAACTGGAATGCTGAGCCCACCACAGAATAAGCCCTCCTCCCTGTCTTTGCCAAAACACTGAGGAGATCAGACAGTCCTGAGAACAGCCAGTTTTAAAATTAATTGAACCTGATGGAGCTATTTCACCACCTTCAAGAGCTGAGAAGCAATATGACAGTCAGAGAAAAATCAATAGCTGAATACCCACAGAAAGGACAGTTACAAGCCACAACCAGGAGTGGAACACATTTTTCTTAAGAGTTTTCCAAGTTATTTCTATTCCAATCCCCAGCACGGCACCTAGGCCACTACAAAGGCATTCCTGGTGATGGAAACCAACCACCTTCATCCCCACCAGCTCAGAACACACCAGCAAGGGAAACTTGTGGGGACACAGATTCAGCCTCACAGCCTGGATGTTCCCCCCAGCAGGCCCTGGCAGTGGGAATTCATTTTTGCTTTGATGAGGGTTTATTTTCCTGGTCAGACCATAGAGCTGAAGCATTGCTCAAGTGCCAAATACCTGGGCAAAGTTGTAGAGCCCATTTACTGTTCCTTCTCTTTGAGCAAAGCACACAAGGCCCTGACTAAGGAGTCTGAGCTGCCTTTAAGGTCTTGTCCTGCCTTGCTATGCATGGAAAGATGATCAGGAACAGAATCATGGAATGGTTTGGGTGGGAAAAGACCTTAAATCCCATCCAGTGCCACCCCAGCCATGGCAGGGACCCCTTCCACTGTCCCAGCTGCTCCAAGCCCTGTCCAGCCTGGCCTTGGGCACTGCCAGGGATGCAGGGGCAGCCCCAGCTGCTCTGGGCACCCTGTGCCAGGGCCTGCCCTCCCTCACAGGGAGGGATTCATCCCTGGTGTCCCATCTACCACCAGCCTGTGTGGCCCCTGCAGATCAAAGTGCTTTTGGCACTGCCCTGTCAGCTGCAGACAGGCTCTGGAGTGCTGGTAGGTCTAAGTCTGCAAATATTCACAGTAAACTGGGGAGAGAAACAAAACTATTAATAAATATGAGGTAATTTTGGTTTTGTGCCTGGAATGATGACATACTCTGAGGTTCAGCTTAACATTTCTGAAATCAAGTGCTCTGATTTTAAGACTTAGACTGCAAACATAGATGTTCTTAATGAAGGAGCTGCCCTTTAACTTGCTTTATACAAACTTTTGCACATTCTCCCAGCTAAAGTCTTCCCTCTGCCCAATTCAGAACAGGCTCTACCCCAGACATCTCACTGCTCGGCACTGTGTTTAAATTTTGGGTTAAAAAGTATGTTTTCTTCTACTCAATCTGCTCCACTGTGTATAAATATTCACCAAAAAGAGGACTGGCATCCAAAGTCACCACCACTGATTCACTACCCAAACAGCAAAACAAAAAACAGCTCTGGGTTGCTCTGAAATAAAATCCTCTCTCATTTTTCAGAGCTGACTTAAATTAAAAAGAAAAAAAAAGTTTTAACACTGTCACTGTCACAGCTACAAGAATAAAAGTATTTCCCAACTACAAACCATTTAGGGTTGAGATAGAGTGAGAGGCAAAGGGAATGAGTGCAGGGAGGCAAAGCAAGCCCAAACCAGTGACAGCTCTGACAAAAACTTACTTGTCCAAGGCCACAGCTTGCTCATAGGAACATTTGGCATTCTCAATGTCTTCAAGGTTGGTCAGAGCAACTGCACCAAAGCAAAACATACACACAGGAGGAGATGTTTCACAAGCAGCTGATTTTTAGGACAATTCTGAATGTCATCAAATAGGTGTCAGCAGGGTTGTCTGGACTCCTGCCAGGATTAACCCTACTGGATGGAATGGCCTGGGTTGGAAGTGACCTTAAAGCTCATCCAGTCTCAACCTGCTATGGACAGGGACACCTCTCACTATCCCAGGTTGTTTCAAGTCCTGCCCAGCCTGGCCTTGGACACTTCCAGGGATCCAGGGGCAGCCACAGCTGCTCTGGGCAACCTGTGCCAGGGAAGGATTTCTTCCTAATATCCCATCTAACCATACAATGTCATTTCTGACATATTTATCTCATTTCATCCCAACAATATCCAGTGCTGGAAACCCACACCCACTCCTTAGGCAACCCAACCCCAGTCTCACATGTGCCAAGACTTTTCCAATATTTAATCTGGATCTGACTGCAGTTTTCCCTTCTATTTCCCCACAGAGAAGAGACTGGGCATCAGCTCCTTAGTAAAGCCTTTATGGCATGTTTCTTTACTTCACCCCACACCTCCTGTCTGTGCTGTGGTGTTCCCAAGAGGGATGCACAGGGAGCATCCCATACCTGCCAGGAGCATGTAGAGCTCTGCCATCTTGGGCTGGAAGTTGATGGCAGCACTGAGGAAGTGGAAGGCTGAGGCATACTGCTGCATTGTGAGGTGCACCAAGCCCAGGTTGTACAGGATCTTCCAGTCAAAGGGAGCCAGGTAGTTTGCCCTCTTTAAGCAGCTGACAGCCTTGGGAAAAAAGGGATAAATGTGCTAGAACAGCCCCCACATTCTCAGGTTTCTGTGGTTGAGATGACCCCCAAGGTATTAGAAAGTCTTTTTTCCCCAGGACCAAAGAAGAAGTCAAGATTTGTCTGTTCTGCTTTTCAGGGTTGTTTATGTTCTCTAATCTGTTCCATTCTTTCTCTGAGAAAGAAAGAATCAAGAAAGAATCTGCTGAGATCTGTCCAGCAGGTTGGGTTGTGGCACAGTGACAGCCCTTAGAACTACCTGTACTTTATTTACAATGATTTTCCAATACCTACCACCTATGTTAGACACTCTGTCTTTATTCTAAACCAATCCAAAAGTGCCACCATCCCAGCAGAAGATGGAGGACAAGAAGGAGAAGAAGGACAGGACATGCCCAGATTCCTCCATCTTGCCTCTTGAACCCCCATTCTAAAACCCCAAAATTCTACTTTTTCACCCTGTGACAAATTCACCATCATTCTACTCCAACTCCTGTGGCTTGTAAATCTCACACAAAGTTGGGAATGGTTTCCATGGATTAAAATCCAAGGTACAGGTGGTTTTGACTCTGTGCCAAGGTCTCTGAGCCCCCTGCCAGGGTCTGGAATGACCCAGGGCAGCCAGAGCAATGTCCTGGGTCCTGACACCACATGACAGGAATCTTGTGCTTGCATGAAATTGGATGCAGATGGGAGAAAAAATGGAAACTGAATACTTACTGCCACATATTTCTTCTTCCCAAAGAAGCACATGCCAATGTTGTTCCAGAGTGGGGGGCTCTCAGGAACACTGCTGGCCACCACCTTGTACTTGGAGAGGGCGACATCGAAATCCCCGTGGGCCTGCATCATGCTGCCAGCAGCCAGGGTGGCCTGGGGACAAGACACAACAGTGACCCACTCACAGCCCCATCTGCTCCCACAGGAGAGAACAAAATGATTCAAGTAAAACCATCCCAGGAACAACCATTTCACTTCTAAGCACTGCCAAGATCAACAGTGGGAGCAGATGGGGATTCTGGAATCTCCCACCACAGAGCAGAACACAGGGTGAGGAACAAACCTGAGTCTGCTTCTCCCTGCACTGTTTGAATCATAACTGTGTTAGAAATGAGTTTGCCCAGAGGAGCTGTGGCTGCCCCATCCCTGAAGTGTCCAGGCCATGCTGATGGAGCACCCTGGGACAGTGGAAGGGGGTGGAACAGGATGGGCTTTAAGGTCCCTTTCAAATCAAAGCATTCTGTGAGTCTGTGATTCCATAAGCATTGCAACATGACACTACAAATGTTTAGGGTATTTTTTGGGCTGACAGAAGTACTTCTTAAGACTGAGGCTCTGAAAAGATCTGTGCACTAATAGATTCCTTTTACAACCAAGCACAGATAGAAATAGTTCTGGTGTAAGTTAAGTGAGGAGTAAAATGTACTCAAGCAAGACATGCAGCAAAGCTCTCCTAGTTCACACTGACTGGCTGATACTGCAAATTAATGGGAATATGCATGGGGAAAAAAAAGGAAGTGAGTACAACACACTATATTTAAACCACACTAGTTAAGTCCTTTTTAAGATTTCACAGTGACAAGTAAAATTCCTAAGTGTAAAGGTGTTTTCACAACAACTCATGTTTGTCAACCACACATTTCAATGCTCTGCATCGCCAACAGGGGAAAAAAAGGAGAGAAATTAAGTAACAGCCCTAAAAAGGGAAGCAGTTCCACAATGACAAATGAAACCCAGACACCAAGCTCAGCTTTCCAGGCCAGAGCCAAGGAAATATACACAGCAGCTGGAAGCACAAGGCTATCAGCAGATGGGAGAATAATAAAATGCAATATCACTTGCATCACAAGGGACCTGGCACAGCTCTTCAGGGATTTTTAAAATCCAGAAGATCTTCCTTCCAAAGTAAATTCCACCTGGCTTTGGTGCAACTTCAGATTAAAAACCAAAGGGATCAATTTAATATCATCCCATATTCTGCCTCCTTCCCTTTCCCTACCTCCACACACATCCAACTCCCTACCCAGGGAAAAATCCCAGAAATGTATTTCACAAAAAGCTCTCTGGGCAGGATCCTTTCCAGCCTCTCCAGGCCCCAGATGCAGATGGCAGAGCTCTGACAGTGGCTTTAGGAGGTGTCCCTTCATGGTTCAGCTGGGTCATTTCCACTCCTCACCATACCTTGTAGTTGCCTGGGTCGTAGGTGAGCACATTCCCAAGGTGCTCAAAAGCCTTCTGGTACTCCCCAGCCTGGAAAATGAAGTACATAAGCATTAGAAATTTAGGAATAAGGGGAGTTAAGAAGGAGAATACAGGGTTTGTGGGCACCAGAATTTCTGGTTCAGTCAGAAAAGTGAGTTTTACAGTGCTCCCATTACACACACATGTTCCTGTTTGATAATTCACAGAACAGATTCTAAGAATTTGACTTGGCTGGATTCACTGTTCTGACCCAACCACAAATGAGCTCTGGGTTCACAGGTCTCTGCTCCTTTCTCTAGCCCAGAACACAGGCTACAAACTGCTACTCTGCACATCCCCAAGTGCCTCACCACAAATTCCTCACTCCCCAGGGCTCTCCTGTTCAGGGCACTTCCCTTCCCTTGTCTTCTCAGGGACTGAAGGTGTTAGAGGGCATCACTGTGGCCATATATGAGCATGTGAGAGCTTGGAAACACTTAAATCCTACAGACTGCAACCACATAAGCTCCAAGGTTCCTTCCAAGCCATCCTGTGATTCTGTGGTTTCAACTGAATTCACCTGAAGCTCATCTCATTCCATGCCATGGGCAGGGACATGTTCCACTGTCCCAGGCTGCTCCAAGCCCCAGTGTCCAGCCAGGCCTTGGGCACTGCCAGGGATGCAGGGGCAGCCCCAGCTGCTCTGGGCACCTGTGCCAGGGCCTGCCCACCCTCACAGGGATCAATTCCTTCCCAATCTCCCATCCAGCCCTGCCCTCTGGCAGTGGAAGCCACTCCCTGTGTCCTGTCCCTCCATCCCTTGTCCCAGTCCCTCTCCAGCTCTCCTGGAGCCCCTTCAGGCCCTGGCAGGGGCTCTGAGGTTTCCCTGGAGCTTCTCTTGTCCAGGTGAGCAGCCCCAGCTCTCCCAGCCTGGCTCCAGAGCACCCTCAGAGCAGCTTGGGGGCCTCCTCCTCCTTTCAGGCACTACTCCCTATTCTTCTTTGCTTGTTCACTCTTTGGGAAGCCAGCTTCTGGAATAATCCAGCCCTTCCCATCCATTGCACAGACACAAGGATAAGCACACCTTTGTTATTTAAATTGATTCTGATTTTCCTTTATGGTGCATTAACACTCACAATTTCATGGCTGCTTTTTCAGGATAACTTGCAAGACTCCTGCTGCAGAAGCAAGGTAATGACTAGTCATGTTTTGTTATACTTGGAGGATTTATAACAGAGTTAGGGCTGTTGCCAAACAGAATTCCTGCTCTGGCTCTGCTCCAGGCAATCAGTTTGCTTTTAGCAGCAAAGACAAGATACAGAAAAGCAAGTTCTGTCCTGTTAAATTCAGTCTGTAGAGAAGCATGTGCAAGCAATGGGAAGGTGGATAGAAATTAACTCTATAAAAAATCCAACAGGGTTATACTGAAAATAATTCAGTTTTTGTAACAGTAACAGCATTTAGTACCTGCAGGTACAGTAGGCCCAGGGCTGTGAGGAGGTCTGTGTTTTCTGGAGAAAACCTGGAACATAAAAGCCTGAGTTTGTTTTTCAGCCCTTCTAGAACAGGGTAAAAAATAGAACATGGAATTCTGATGCTACATTATTGTTGTATCAATCCAGGAAATTAAACTGTAATTACTAAAAACAATTATTAGAACTGCCATCATGGGGACTTCCTTTGAATAACATCACACCTCAGCTACCCAAATATCTTCTGGGGATTGGTGGGAAGGCACTAGGCTCTGTGAAATACATCTGGACACATAATAAGATAATGTGGTTTTGTTAAGCTTCAAAGTGAGTCTGAATCAGTGACCTGGAAATACAAAATGAGATTTTCCATTGTCTCTCATAAACCACCCTGTAAATCCATCCATCCTAAGCCTCTTGGGCCATGTAGGGCAGGCAATCCTCAGCATTCCTGATGGATTCTACACACTCCTCATCAGAATTTAAATTCACTTTATAAAAAGATTACAAATAAATAGGATGGAAACCACAACAAAAAAGGACAAAGCTGAGAGAGAGACACAATTTGTGGTCTCACTCACCCCAAAAGGAGTCAGTTTTTAATTCCCTGCTACCAAGACTTAAAAAAAATCTGATCTGCACACTCACACTGGCACCTCTAAACTTCAACTACAACAGAACCACCTGTGCCTGGTGGAATATAGACAAGGAATAACAGACTATCCTGGAGCTGGAAACAGCAAGAAAAATGTCATAGGCAGATGAGAACAAAAAAAACCCCAGGAATAAACAGGAATGAAGAAGAAAGGAGGGCAGGGGAGCACCAGGATAAGAATATAAACCTGGTAAGATGCTTAGCAAGGATTATTTACGTAATAAACATTCTAGATTAGTCCAAATGCCTGCCCAACCCCAGCCACCCTCAGGCAGCAGTGGGGCAGACATGTAAGGAAACACCGCATCAATACCCCCTGCCTCCCAACACACTCCTGATTTTCTTTCCAGTGCTCACCTCCATGGCAAAGCTGCATTTGAAAGCACTGATAAGGCTTGGGAATGCCCTAAAACAAGGATATGTGGGCACTGAGGAGCAGGGATGGGGTGGGAGAAAGTGCCTGTGCCCAGCACACCTCCCTCAGCCACAAACTGCTCTGAGGGAAAGCAGCAAGTGACCCCCAGGCAGGGATTTTGGGGGGACAGTCAGGGTTACATTGTTTTGGGAGATAAACCTTTGGCATGGATGAAGTCAGTTTTGGATCACTTTGCTCCCAGGCATCTCCATCCATTTGTTATTCCAATTTTTTCTGGCAGTCCTTCCAACAGCTCCCTTCTTCCCTGCCACACTGTTAGCAGGAGCAGAGACAGCTGAAGTGCTTGGAAGTGCCAGCTTTGCTCAGAGCCCCTGTAATTACCATTAGCTTTTTAATCATGGCCTCAATTCAGATCTGGGACACCAATCAATTTTCTCCTGGCATAGGATGGGAATGGGCAGATGGAAAAAAAGGGATATTTCTTACTCTACAGCTTTCTTATATACTTCAATGGCTTTATCCATCTCCCCCTCCAAGAGGTGAATTTTGCCCAGCATCATGTAGGTCAGGTCGTGTCTGTTGAGCTCCAGGGCATTGTTGAGCTGGTCTTGTGCCTAAAAACACAACCACAGAGAAGAAAAAAATAATAAATTATTCCAGAGCCCTCAGCAGAGCAACGGCTCATGAGTAATCCCCAACAGCCAGGGAAGGAGAACAGCCAACAAACATCCCCTGCACCTGGAGAACACAAACCCCAGCCCAGCTAATCCTTGGAACAAGCTCTGCACCAGCAGCCACCTGCTTTTAGGGGCAGTAAAAGGCAACACTTTCAAGCCAAGCAAGAGGCATTTGCCTCCCCAGGAGGAGATGAGCACGGGCCTGCTCCTGGATTTGAGTTGGTTTGGCTTGAGGGACGCTCTGGATTTGCTGGGTGAACTGATACTTTGCAGCTTATTCTTCCTTAAAATGTTTATTCCAGCAGTGAGGAAGTGAAGATCTCAGGGGAGGTGTGAGCAGGTCCCATTTTGGAAGGTGTTAGTGCAGATAACAAATCCCAAGTGTGAACCCACACTCCAGAGGCTGCTTTTGCACAGGGATGCCTTGAACAGGGAGCACAGCTGGGGTTTGCTGCAAGGGCCACAGCACCCCACCAGCAAGGGCAGCAGGGAGGGGTTGGGCTAAATTTGGAACAAAAAGGGTCTAAATGCTGGTTTTTCCCTTAGAGTAGCTGGATCAGAGACAGCTCAGTGCTCACCACCAGCACTCAGGGGATGGTAAGTGAGGAACTGGGAATGGCACGCTCAGACCTGGGAATAAAACTGCATTTCAACCTCCAAAACTCCTGTACTAACTCCAGGTGTAGTTCAAAAGGAGCTTCAGACACAGGAGCAAAACCTTCCCATGGAGGAAAAAAGGACCTGCTGCACCTCCAGCAAACAACCCCACAACTCCTTCCCTCTGAGTCCTGCCAGACCCAAGGAGCTGAGGTTTCCTGCAGGAACTCTCTGCATGAGATAGCAGTTGAGCTGGGGAAATGCTTTGGGGTTTTACCATCACCCTTCCCTTGCTTCAAGAGGATGGAGCTGGATTGCTGCTCCTACAAAGCCAGCAGTGTTCCTGGGTCTGCCTTTAAAGGGCTCAGACACTGAAGCAGCTCTTATTGGAGCACAGCCCATTTTCTGTCTAGTTTGAGGTTTCTCAAACATTCCCTTTAAAACCAAAAATGTTCTCTGAAAAATCTTAGATTTCAGAAAAAGCCTCTGGCCCTGCCGCAGGGTGATCTCCCTTTACACAACCTCAATGACTTGCAGCTGACTCAAAGTAATTCAACACACAAATGGAAACAGAGACAGCTCACAAACCTTTGCTCCCAAAAACAAAAAACACTGAAGCAAAAAACTTTCTTGAAGCTTCTTGCTGTAAATGATCCATTTCAATCTACCAAAGACAGTGAAATTTCTGGGATGCTTCCTTGCTTCCCACTGACATTACCTTGTTGAAGTGTTTCAGGTACATGTAGCACACACCCAGGTTGTGGCTGATCTCCTGCATGAAAAAAAGCCAAATCAGCACAAGATATGAAATAAAATCTGACAACTCTGACCCAGAGGAGGAGAGCCCTGTGACTGCCCACACCGTTCTTGCTTTTTAGAGCAAGTAAACCTATAAATTCCAGTTACTTCAGGCACCCACAGAGCTTAAGTGGCGTTGTACACAAAACATTACAGTCCACTGAGACAAAAACCACAGAAATGACAAACCTCTTCTGAGACATCAGACATTTTGTTTTCAGAGAACAAGGAGCACAGACTGGTTTCTTCATTGTGGTGTCACCCTCTAAAACTTGCTGCCCTCATGGGTGACTCTGTTTGGCTGTACATCAGTAGGATATGCACAGTGTCCAACCCAGCTGGACAAAACTGGAAGATGTGCCTCATTTCACAAAACACAACTTGAGCACTGGAATATCTGATATCCCTCTGGTATTCTAAACAATTTTGCACAGGGTAGGGAGATCCCTTAGGGATCCTAAACACTCTGGTCTGTAGGGAGCATCCCTGCCCCTAACTCCTCACCCCCAGTTTAACACAAAAGTCACCTTCCCAACCCCAGCAAATCCCTGAAAAGCAAAGTTCTCCCAATTTCTTATTTTATTCTGCTGAGCATTTCACTGATTGATCAGCTTAGACAGCCTTGACCTTTGGAAACTCTCTTACTTCCCCATCAACCTGTTTTCCTCCATGCAGCCTCTCCAGCTGTGCAGAACTGAATCAGTGACTCCAGGTTGCTGCAGGCTGTAGAATGAGGGAAGAGCAGAGTCTCATTCTGCTTCCAGTGCTGAGCCAGGAATGGGGAATAACTAATCAAAATACCCACTGGCATCTGCCTGCTGGGTTGTAAATAGGGTTACAAGCATGCCAAGCACTGGAAATGCAGGTGGAAAAAAGCCTTGTGATACAAAAGGTTTCTGAGCTGTCTGGCACGGGGTAATTTGAATAACACCAAAGCTATCCTTGTATCCTGAATTTTGGATGTACTGACAAACAAAGGAATGAGCTCACACATTGCAAGCCTGCTTTAGAAACACTTTGCAGGCAAAACAGGCACCTGCAGAAGGCTGCAAGGCATGGCCTCTCCCTCACCCACTGTCACACCCTTCCCTTTGCAATGCTCTTCCTCTCTTTTTGTCTTTTTATACAGAAAAGCTCATTGCATCACTGCTCCTGCATTTTCAACAATGTTTTGCATACAGAAAAGCTTTCCCAATTACTCAAGCAAGTTTTAATAACTGAGTTTTCCAAACTCTCCCCATATTTCCCTTAAAGCACAGATGTGGTTATGTTAAAATTGATCCTTGGCAAAGTTCCAACACATTGCTCAATTCTCTGTGCCCCAAGCCAGGGATTTGCCCCAGGGCATGGGATTTGGTTCCTGTGATCCAAACCAGGCTCAGACCACAGACAGTGTGAGCTCACCATGGTTTGGGACAAGTTTGCAGCTATTACAAGGATCTGCAACCCCCCAAACACTCACCCAGTCCTTCTCATCGAGTTTTGCTGCTTCATTGTACACTTCAATGGCTGCCTTATGCTTCCCCAGGAGAAACCTGCAAAAGGATTGCAATTCTTATGTCTTTCCTGTTTTCAGACCCTGCTGTGCAGCCACTATCACCTTTGCCAGTGAGAAATTATCTTATTTGCTGTATCTCCAGACATGTGCAGGAGAAGTTTACAATCTGAGCACTGCTCCCTTTCAGGACCAAGGTCATCCATCCTGACACTACTGGGGATGTAAGGAATGAATGCCCAGGCTCTGCAACCTGCTTTTGTCTCCAAAGAAAGAGACAGGTGCCCCAACACAACATTCAGCAACAGAAAAGGATCTGTAGGGTAAGTCTGCCCAGCTCAGGTCAGCACCTGTAGCTCTGGACCTTGAAATCAGTATCACCTTTCTGCCTGAAGCCCAAAGAAAGAGAAAACACAAGAGCAGCCAGGCAGATAACAGAGATTCTGCTTAAAGAACAACCCACGCTTCTGGAAGCCAAGCCAAGTGTTGATAAGGAGGAAACATGTCTGGAATTAAGCAGCCTAAGAGAAAAACAAAGCATGGAAGTCCTGGGTGGCACATCCAAGAGAAACAACAAATAAAACACCACTCACAGGGATCGTGCCACCTGCTTGAGGTTGTCAGCGCTTCGAGGGTTCAGAATGGAACATGTCTGGAAAAGTTCAAGAGATTCTTGAATTTTCCCCTCCAAGCGAAATATCAAAGCTGTAAAACAACATAGAGCAGGCAAATGAATCCATTCTCAGCAGGAAAAACGTGCCTCTGACAGCAGGGAAAGAAGGAGGAGCACAGATCTATCACATCAGTGCTCCTCTGGTGCTTGTCCCTCCTGCAGCACCCACAGTTTTGTGCCCAAGGGCAGGACTCTGTGTGCCTGGGGAAATTCAGGGGTCAGAACAAAAGCTTTAAGCTTTAAACCTTGGGCAGTTGCTTGTACAGATGCAATCTGGATTTCTCCCCTCCCCAGCCTCTCCAGGCTGCAATATGTCCCTGCCAGCAAATCTCCACCGTCCCCCATCATGGCATTTGGAATTGGAATGTCACATTTTGGGAGACATTTTTTAGGGGCCAGAGGGCAGGGCAGGAAGAGGAATGCCATCCTTAGAGCAAGGAGTGAGACAATGATCACCTGGGGTGGGCAACAATCAGAAAACATGCATCTGTAACAGAATCAAACACACAGCAACACACTGAAGGTCAGGAACCCATACCCCAAAGAAGAACTGATGACAAATACAGAGAAAACAGGACATTTAATCTGCCCATTTCATGTGAAAATCCCAAATTTCAATACTAAATGGAGCAAGCAGAGGGGAAAAATTGTATTTTTTTCCCTATGTTCTATGGGAACATGGGGCAGGGAAATTCCATAGGTGAGGGAAATTCTGTGTTTCCCTCACCTATCCCCTGTATTGTTCTCTGTATCTCAAATCAGGGGTGACCTGCTTTAGTAAAAAGATTTTCAGACATACCTTGAACATAGACAGCATATTCACAGAGTCCTTGGGACTCCTGGAGCTGCTCTTTGATGACAGCCTGGAAGGACAAAATTGTAAACTCACATCATTTTAACAAAGTCGATTCCAGAGATTTGGTTCCAGTCACAAAAACCACAACCCCACCTCTAACAAGGGCACTGGACCATGATGGGACAACCACACAGTGCACACAACAGAGCTCTGTGCCAGGAACACTGTGGCCCTTTTAGTATTGCTCTGTTCATTCCTATTCCCAAAGATAATTAGGTACTACCTGGGGAAAACACCAGGAGGCATCTCTGAAAGCATCCTCTGCTGATAAAGGTCTCTACTCCAGGCCCTTTGTGAAGAAATAAATTGAACTGGAGCAACTGCAGCTGAGTGCATGAAAGCCAAAAGAACAAATGAGGAGTGAACAGGGAAAAAAATAAACAACTGATGAAAATGTAAATTCTTGCTGGCTTCATCCACACAGCTCCCAGTTTGGGGTGGGGTGGCTGCAGTCTGGATACATTCCATAGTCACAACTGGTCCCACTTTTGGAGGATGAACACCCTGGACAGGAATCAAGAGCGTAATTTCTGCTCTGAGACTGCCCTTTGTGCAGAAGTGGAAGAACACAGGGAGTAAGAGTAACTTCTGAGTGAGCAGTGACTGGTGCTTATCTGGCATTTCAGATGTGTATGGTCAGTAGCAGCATCCCCTGCCTCTGAGAGGAACAGAAGTGAAGGACCTGAAAACTGAACCCCAAATACAGCACGTGGGAGGAAAACTATTATTGAGAAAGTTATTCTTGAGAAGATATTAACTGAGAAGTTACCACTGAGAAGGAAAGCTCTTATTTACAACCCTCACTCGTAAAGAGAGGAAGGAAAAGGAAGAACAGGCCTGAGCTGCTCTTCTCTCACCTGTACCTGATAATTTATCTATGTAGCTCTTTACAAAGTGCATGATTATAAAACACTGTACTCAGAAGTAACCAACATCTCCTCAATTCACATACTCTGGATTGTTCCATCTACATAAACCTGGATTCTCAGAGCAAGAGAGGGCAATAGAGAGCTATCTTTTAGAGAAATCTGATTAATTCTATAAACCCTAAGAAGTCCCACAGCAAAAGGCCCTCAGCTGAGGAATATGATCTCAAATCCCAGATTTCTTCCCCCAAGTTTATTTAAGGTGCTGATGACAGAATTTAGACACAACTGGCAGGAGACCAAGCAGTCTCTGTGTCATCTGCAGCTGCAGACTCTCAGGGATGTCTGCCTGGCACCTTGCTCAAGCAGCATTGAAAGGGTCAAAATCACTTTAATGCCTTCACTTTGGGGAGTTGATGTCAGTAAATAAACAGTTTTTAATGGCCTTTTAGTTCATTGAAAACTAAGGGAGATTTTAAACTCTGTTAGAGAGGGAGCATTTCAAAGCACTGATCGGGAAAGACCAAAATTCATTAACACAACAGGTCATTTGTTTCTCACTAAGACTAAGCTGATGGATTTTAACAACACCCAAACCGTCCTGGAATCTTCCAGTTTGACTGCAAAAACACTGATTTTT
The DNA here is from genome assembly GCF_037042795.1 of Molothrus aeneus. Lineage (NCBI taxonomy): Eukaryota > Metazoa > Chordata > Aves > Passeriformes > Icteridae > Molothrus > Molothrus aeneus. The sequence continues at coordinate 2,589,679 of NC_089658.1, read as the reverse complement.
GAGCTCTGAGGAAAAGGAAAGCTGGCCTGCCAAGCAGAGGAGTATTTATTAGCTGTCTTCTCTCGATTTTCCCCTGCTATTTCCTTGCTTCCATGACTGATGAAGACATGGACACATCAGTGTTGCCTTTATATCATCCATTTGTTATTTTCTCTGGTTTCCTGAGCTGCACATATTTTTCTTTTCTGTGCTCTGTAATTCTACATCCCATCACAGAAACAATCAACACACAGAATCACACCAAGAAACTCCAGTCAGACCACAAAGAAAGGGAAACAATTTTCTGGTTTGAGGGCCAGTCCCGCTTGTGTCTCTATCTATGCCAACCAAGATCTGAGAGGAAATTACTGTAATGATACAACTCCCTGGCTCTGTTAATTAAGTGCTAAATGAAATTCCTCCAGCCTGCCCATTTCCTAAGCACCTCCAAGGCTTCTCCAGCAGAGGCAAGTCCTGACCAAAGTGGTGTTTCAGAAGCCAAAAAGACTTTTCAGATCTTTGCTGCACATGCCAGAATCAGAATGGCAACTCCTGTCCCCTCCTCCTGCCCATGGGTGCATCATCTTTTGTGTTCATTTTATCAGAAAAACACACTGTTAAATAAAAATTTGCCATTTCCTTAGTCCACTTCCCATTATAATTCCAGACAACCAGCTCTAAGCCGCTCACCAAGCCCGAGATGAATTAGAGCATGCCATGGATCATGTGTAAAATGAAAGAATTTTGCTCAAGAGTTACCAGGATGGTTTTTATTTACACTTGGTAGTAATGTTTCCCTCAACTGAAGTGTTTTCATAGTGTCCCTGTAGTACCATCAAGAAACCTGCACTGTGGAACTGTGTTATTATCAGTTTGGAAAACCCTATCCATCACTTGGAACAACAGAGGTCTGCAGCTCTTTCCACTTTTCCCTTCCCAGTGACATCCTGAGCTCACAGACTGCTCCAGAGAGCTGCACCCTCAGATCCTGAAGGCAGCCAAGGACTGGAGACCACTGAAGTCATTTTACTCATGTTTTCTCTCGGTCCCTTTCTTCCAAAAGAAGTCAGGAAAGAGAGTGGTTGGGAAACTGTCAAGAAAACTGTTTTGTCATGACATCAGTGAAATAATTCCCACATTCTGGAGGCAGCTCTTACCTTACACTCCTCGTAGTCTCTGCGGACGTAGAGCAGATAAATCAACCAGTTCTTCCTCTCTAGGAGTGGCAGCTCTGGGGCTGTACATGGAAAATATCCACAGAACACAAGGAATCAGACTGAGCAGCAGAGAATCTGGGAGAGATAGTCCCAGCCACCCCAACTGCCTGCACAAGGCAAGGAATTCAAGAACTGCAATTGCAATTAATGATTTGACTTAAAGGCTGGAGTGTGGATTTCTAAACAGGGTCTGGTTTTTTTCTACTTCTCAAATTTGTGGATAAAACACCTTGTTCAGGATAGACACTAAATAAAAGCTCTAAGCAGAAAACTTCCACCTACTGGAAGATGGTCTACTGGAAGGTGTCCCTGCCCACAGCACAGGGCTGGAACAATATGGGTTTTAAGGTCCCTTCCAACTCAAACCAGTCTGGGATTCTAAAAGACTTGAGGCATCAGCTCCTCCTGGAGCAGATCCTGGAGTAAACAGCTCCACACACACATTTTAATTCAACACCAACACTGGTTGGAGGAATTGCATCTTTTCAAATACACAAGAAGGAAGGAGGAAATGAGTTGGATTCACATTTTGAATCTAGGGCAAAAGAATCAAAGGTCTTTAAGATGAATTTCTGGGACTGAATGAGCAGGAAACAGTAGATAAACACAAAAAGAGATAGGAGACATGGGGTCTGAAAGTGTGAATAATTTCAAAAGGTCAAACTTAGTTCTTTGAATCTGTGAAGGGACTATGAAACATCACAGGTCTGAGAGACTGAAGCCACTGCAGAAAAACATTTGATGCAGTGGAGGAGGAAGCCTTGTGCTCCAGCATTTCAATGGTGCAGAGCTGGCAGCAGTAATTACGGCAAATCACGGATGGATGTTGCTTAGCGATATCCACGTCGGGTTTACAAGTTGAACACACTGCTGTGCATTTCATTAAGGCTGAGAATGTATTGCCTGGGACTGGAGTCTCCATTCCGAGGGGTAACCATAGCAACTGGCCCAAAAGCTCCGTGTTTGCAAGTCAATATTGTGACACGAGCGCAGAGGCAAAGGCAGGCGAGGGCTGGGGCAGAGCTGGGGGGACATAGCACAGGGACACCTCCTGCAGCACAGGGACACCTCCTGCAGCACAGGGACACCTCCTGCAGCACAGGGACACCTCCTCCAGCACAGGGACACTTCCTCCAGCACAGGGACACTTCCTGCAGCCCTTTGGAGGGAGCAGAGCCACCCCCGGACACGCTGGCTCAGCTCCAGCAGCACAGAGCAGAAGGTGACACTGGGGAGCCCGGGGCCCTCTGCCATCAGAGGTGAGGAAGAAGAAACCCTGCAGGGGAAGGGCTGGTGCCAAGTGTAATTATCTTTTGGAATGGCTGAGCTTTAATCGATTCTGGAGCACACCAGGCTCTTCCCCACAACCCACATCAAGTCCAGTTTCTCTTAGAGCTCCTAAATCCAACATCCTTTAGCTTTTGAATTTGGAAAACATTTCACAAAGCCATTCTCATTTTCTTGGTTTCTGGAGCACACCAGGCTCTCCCCCGTAACCCACATCAAGTCCAGTTTCTCTTAGAGCTCCTAAATCCAACACCCTTCAGCTGCTGAATTTGGAAAACATTTCACAAAGCCATTCTCATTTCCTTGGTTTTTCTTTCTTAAATTCCAGAGTATCCATCTAGATTTATATTAGAGCTGAGAATTAAATGTGCACACTAGCAATTTAAGGTCAAATAGCTTCTAAAGAAGGTTCAACTACCCTAAAACAAATAGAAAGCTTGCAGTCCAAACAAAAAAGTAATCCAAACACACAAAAGAGTAATCCAAACAAAAGAGTAATGCAAACAGGCTGAGCTTAGAGAAACGCACAGATCAGGGATCCAAACATTCCCAAATTCTGCTCTGCTGTGGAGTATCCAGATCTTTGTAAGTAAAGCATTTTAATAAGCATGTTCCCAGATCAGATTAATTGATTTCTGATAGCTTCATGTTTCCCATTTGTCCTTCTTTCAGTGAGAGGATGAAGGGAAGAGTCAAGAGGCTGCCTAAATAGCCACAAATTGATTGAAACCCCACTACTTCACATCTGAAGCCCACTCAGGGGCTACCAAATTCACTGACACTCTGTAATTACTTCCCTGTGCAGGTTATTACCAGTGCCAGGGTGTGACAGACACACAGCACCTGGGGGTGCTGGAAATGCTCTGTCCCATCCCTGGAAGTGTCCAAGGCCAGCCTGGATGGGGCTTGGAGCACCCTGGTCCAGTGCAAGGTGTCCCTGCCCATGGCAAGGGGTGGGATCAGATGGGTTTAAGGTCCCTTCCAACCCAAACCAGTCAGGGATTCTGTAAAAGCAGCTGGACTTGTGTGCCCTTCCTGCCTGGCATCTCCTGGTGCCACTATCTGATATAAAAACACCAAACCTGACACACCTGGGCAGTTCCCACCTTCTTCTCTAAGTACCCTGCAAACTCTATGTACCCATCAACATTCCACTAACAGTCAGAACTGAAGCATCCTTCACCATTTTGTGCCTATTAATACAGCCTCAAATTAGAAAATCCTGCAGCTGTCTGAAATAGGGAATAGTCAAAAGAACTCCAGACACACCCCACCAGGTCTCCAACCATCTGTTCATGCCTTACTGGGAAGGTAAAAAGTACCATTAAAGGTTAAAATACACACCAGTGTTGTGGGCTAAGATAAGATGCCATTACACCAGAGAGGGGATGGAGGATTGCTTGTTTAATTCCTGAAGGAAAGAGCTTTTTCACACTTCTGAGACAAGAAGGATGTTGCACTCCACTCCCACACCATGGAAACGCCTGCTGGGAACAGGGATGGGAAGGGAGAAATGCTGAACATCAGACTGAGGGCTGAGCAGAACAACAGGCTGCAAAGGGGAAGGGGGAAACCCAAGGAGTTGCCTAAAAGTGCTGGGATGGAGAGAAAATGGAGAAATGGAAAGGCACTGTGAGCCCCAGGAGTGAGCACTGTTGACATCTGCAGATAAACCAGCTCTGCTTCCCCCAGGGATGCACCTGTGAGCTGAGGAAAACTCTGTGTGATTGGGAAAGCACAGGGAGATTTGATGCTCCTAAAAGTCATTTGGAAATGGCAACAAGGCTGACTGAGGAGACACAAATCACTTTTTTTTCTTCTTTCTCCCTAAGACAAGCAAATTGAAAGCAGACCAACAATTCTGATGTTTTTCAAAATCTATGACAAAACTCATGGTTAAATTTGACACAAGAACATATCTGATACCCCCAAAAATAGCTGTGGGAAGTAAAGGATTATTACCAGGCTCTGTGCCCTATTCAGATGCAGAAAGAATTAATGGAAATTATTTGTACACCTCTCCAGAGCCTCAACCACTTAATGTGCATTCCAGCTTTCCCACAAAGCAGTGGATACCTGCTCCTGGTGAATTTATCTCCCTCAGGTTTGCTCCCCCAGCCTGCTGATAAGGGCTGGCACAGTGCAATGGGTCACTGCATTCTCCTGAAGAAAATGGAAATACAAATCCCTGGTAATTTGGGTCTCTAGCTCCAGAGAAAGGGAATAAAACACCTTCTTCAATCTATGGACCTTCAGGATTTTCTCCTATGTCACTGCTGTATGAAGAGACACTTTTCTTTGTCACCTCTAGCAATAATCCCAGGCACTGCACAGGTTGGAAAAGTGTGGTTTAGATCCTTCCTAGCAGTGAAGAAACAAAAAGCCATTATTTGCTGTAAATCAACCTGCCCAAAGGCCAGCTCAGGAAAACACAATCATCAAAGAACTTGGTATCTACATCAAAAAGAGTTTATAACTTGCATAATTGTCTTTCAGCCTCTCTTTTGTGGGACTACAAAAGTCCTGTGCCAGGGAGTCAGCCACCAAAAATATGATTAAATGCCTTTGAAGTGTGTTTTGATTGAATTCAAAAGGGAATCCATCTGATCCCCTCGCTGGCCAGTGATTGATTGCACGAGCCACTTCCAGCAATGTGATTTTTCTTTCTGACAATGCTCCTTTAAGGAAGCCACTGGAGCAGAAACTCTGACAGAATCAGAGTAAGATCATCAGATTTGTATCTGTGCTGCTCTATCATCACTCTTCCCTTTATTCCTCCTCTTATAGATTTTCTCAGAGGACTGGAAAAAATAATAATGAGTTATTCCCTTTTGTGTAAACCTCCCTAGGTAATTATTTTGTGCTTGCATCTTCATATTGGGTAATTATAGCTTAGGGATGAACTATCAAACAGTGGGGTTTAGATTTAATAAAAGGCCTTTAAATTGCTGTAAAAATAAGAGGGGAAAAAAGGCCCCAGAAGCTCCTATGAGATTTCGTGGGGGAAATGATTGCTAAAGCACCAGCAGGAAGAAGTGGCTCAAGAAAAGGTTTCAGTCATCTCAGAGAGAAAAAACCAGTTCAGAGCCCAGCCCTCCTTCCAATCCAGATTATTGGAAAGGGTCCAATCCCCAGTTCTCCCCTTCCAGCTCTGAGCCCAACCTGCAGCAGCCTGAGCAAGAGCAGCAAAGGGGCAAAAGACTCAAGAAGAACTTGTTATGGCCCAAAATCCCCAAGAACCTGAAGCACACATAACATACAGCACAAAGAGAGGTCAGAAAGGCTTTGCAAAGGCAGTTAAATAGAAGTAGTTTTAATTTTTTTATTCTGCAGTAGCTTCCTGAGCCACAGCCTGGATCCATTGTGGAAGGTACCACATATGTGGGATAGGTTTTCCAACAGGATTCAGCTGTCCCTTTCCAAATTCTAATTCAAAATTCCATATTGCAAAACAGCATCATCCAAGAACAGAGATATTTTCAAAACTAACAAACACCCAGACAGTGCCTCAATTCTCTATTGTGACATTTTGATATTGAGGCAGCAGAAGCACAAAAGAATTTCATAAAGTGAATCAGAATCCAAGGATGGTTTGAGTTGGAAGGACCTTAAAGACAATCAAGTCCCACTCCCCTGCCACCTTCCATTGTCCCAGGCTGCTCCAAGCCCTGTCCAAGCTGGCCTTGGACACTGCCAAGGATCCAGGGGCAGCCACAGCTGCTCTGGGCACCCTGTGCCAGGGCCTCAGCACCCTCAGAGTCAAGAATTTCTTTCCAATATCTATGTCTAAATTCATGATTAAATTTGACACAAGAACATATCTGATCCCCCCAAAAATGGCTGTAGGAAGTAAAGGATTATTACCAGGCTCTGTGCTCTATTCAGATGCAGAAAGAATTAATGGAAATTATTTATACACCTCTCCAGAGCCACAATCATCTTAATTTCCAAGCCCCAGTGTCCCACCAGGCCTTGGGCACTTCCAGGGATGCAGGGGCAGCCACAGCTGCTCTGGGCACCCTGTGCCAGGGCCTGCCCACGCTCACAGCAAGGAATTCCTTCCCAATATCCCATCCATCCCTGCCCTCTGGCAGTTTCAAACCACAGCACCTTGCTCTGAAGTCAGAGGAGGAAGCAGGGCTGTGGCAAAGAGAGATGCAGGTTTTCAGCTCCCATCACCAGGCCAGGCTCACTGGGACACACAGCAGCAGGACTGGATGGGTTTGGACATTCAATCCCCACTCCCAAGTTATTCTGCTCATTGCCTTAATGGCAAACTCCCAATGGCATAAAGACAACCCACTTGTCTCTGCAGGAGAGCCTCCACATCTGAGAGGCAGCACATGGAATTCTGTGGGAGCACCACCAGCCCCCTCCCACACTCCCAGCCCAGCCTCCAGTGGCTGTGTGCTGCCATTCCTGCCAGGATTACCATTACTGCCACTCCCAGAGCCTGGGGAAGGTGCAGGCATAGCTGTGGTTAGAGCCCAAACACAGCTCTGTGCTCTCCTATCCATTTAAATAAACATGGATAGGGAGGATGAGCCCATCTGTGCTGTCTCCTTTTTGCCTTGAGCTTCACAAGCTGCCAACGCCAGGAATTCCTCTCCAGTTTGGAAATCCAGTGTCAGGGAGGGAATGAGCATCTTCTGGGCAAAAATTACATTAAAATAATAGGGCACACACTCCAACAGCTTCTACAGAACAACACAGCCCTGCAGGGAATTGGATTTTCTGAAACAAGGTATGATAATGGAGAGAAAGCATTTGTAAGCTCTAATATCAATCTTCTTATCAAGATTTAAAACTAACAGACTGCCTCGGTGTCAGAAGAGCATCCTACAAATTTCCAGCAGAGCCAAATTTGACAAGAAATCCTCTTCCTTCCTCAGACTCTTTTACTGAGACTGTGGCAGCATAAATACATGAGAGCTTTGAAAGAAAACTAGCACAGGAACATTGCTCTTCCTACGCCCAGATCCATCCTTGGAGTTTGAAAATGGAGCTGTTAATGTATTCAAAACTCAGTAATAATGAAAAATAACCCCAAAACCCAGCACTCAGAAGAGGCTCTACGAGCTGTATTTCACTCACCATGTGTGAGGGAATATATGTGAGAATAAAGGTGTTTGTATGCACAAACCCTTCTAAAATGGATATAAACAACAACAAAAAAAGGACCAGCTTTACACTGCAGCCGTTCTCTGGTTAATCCCTTTTCCCTGTGTTTTCCTGTTTGCAAATTGTTGCTGGAGCACCTTTAAATCAAGCCCTAAAGCCGTGTGGTTGCTGGTTATTTACAGTCAGCTGGGGTTAATAAAACTCATCACACACAGCCGAGTGCTGGCTGGAGCTGTAACTCATCCCCAGAGCTGCCTCCCACGGTTTAATAGCTCCACGAGGAGCAGGGAAAGCTGGAAGGAGCCTGGAAAACAGAGGTTTAAACAACAAAAAAAAAGCAACATTTCTGACTCTCCACCTCCCCCTGCAGGAAAATTAGCTAGGGATAGATGAAAGACTTCAAAATTGTATCTTACATCTGATTTATACTCTAGGGCATGGGGAAGAAGGGGCATTTTCTCTTGCTACTATGCACTGCATAAATCTCATTGAGTTGCTTACTCAGATTTGTGGTTTTTTTCTGATTTAAGACATTTACAGTTCTGAGTTACTCCAAAGAAAGATGGTTTCCTTTATGAAATAAATACCCTGATTATTCAATTAATTTGCCAAATGAATAGAATTGATTTATTGAATTATTTGTGTTCTACTCCATGCTGCTCAAGTTCAACCTGAAGGTGAAGTGGGATGATGTTTGTGTAAATAAACACACACTTGTCACCCCCCTGGACCTCCCAGTGACAGTGAGGCTCCCAGGGGCAGAACCAGTTTGGTCACTGGGAAATCCCTGTTAGCAGTAGGAGGCTGCTGAGATATCACTGGGCAGCCCTGAGTCCATCTGGGGGGATGAGATTTACACACATCTTTAACACAAATACATGATACTGATCATTACTCCATAAAAAGTTGATATCAAGCCTGATAATGCTCAATTCAAATCTAAAATTTGATTCAAACAAATAACACTGGAGAGAGGTTTAGTAACAAATACCTTTAAAAAGAAATGTGAAAAATTTCTATGGTTTCTCTGAAAAATGAGATTTGAAAGTCTGTTTGCTCTTCATGAGCCAATTTTGACCATCAGTGCTGACTGCTGAGGAGAGATGTGCTCAGAACAGAGGAAAACCAAAAAATAGGGGGAAAAACCAAAAACCAGGCTACTTTATATGGCACTTCTAAAGTCCCTGAGGATGCAGACACCACACTTGGAGATACTCAAGGCTCCAAGTCCTGGCATGACATCCAAATCTTCTCTGTTTAAACCATGTTCTGCCTGATGCCTGGTGCTCTTGTAGGCACGGTGGAGTCTGAGCCCTCTCTGGGTGTGTGTTCCCAGATTTGGGGAGCAGAGCAGACCATGGCAAAGGCATGGCAATAAAATACCTTCTGAACAGCAGAGGTGGTCTGAGATACTCACTGCTGGCTCCTCTCTGCCTCCTCCCACAGCAACACTGGCATGGGAGATATTTCCCCCACATGTGGCTGCAGGCATTCCCAAAATAACCAGCTTCTCATTAATTCCAGCATCAGGAGCAAAGTAGTTTGGGGATTTCCAGTTCTAATCCCTCCTCTGGCTTTAATTCCTATGCTTAGTCTTTTTCTGTCTACAGCATGAGGTATTTTACATGAAAATTGAAACGAAAATAGTTGTAAGGCATTTGTAAGAAAAGCTTTTCCTTTAGAAAGCAAAATAAAATTCCAGCATGGAGAGGACCAGAATCCAGCCACATCAATCTTTGATATTTCCCACTCCATAAGGAATAGCACCTAGAACCTGTCCTCAGTTCATCCACTGCCAAAGAATGCTACATTGAAGGAATATTACAAGAACATAGATATATTTACACAAAAAAATATAGAAGCTGGTCTTGCAAACATTTCAATACTCCCTACACAAGACCCTATAGTTTGAGTTCTTCCAGCCTCATTGCCTCAGGATAAAGTTTTCCAGCCTATCCCAGCCTATCCCAGGATGAACATTTGCCTGTGCACCTTCACTCTTCCCTACTGCACAAATGTGTTAATGCTATAGTCTTTAATTACACAGTCACAGAAGCACAGCCTGCCTCCTTCTAATTAGAAGTATAAAAATGAATCACAGTCATGCAGGGAATGAAATTATTGAGAATTATGAATAAACCAGTGATAAAATCCCAGGACTTGCAGCGTGTGTAATGCAGCTGGAAGCGTTGGCAGTGAAGGGGACAAGCCCTGCAAGGAGTGAATGGAGATATTTTTTATTCAAAAAGCCCTCAGTGAGCTGCTCCTTGCTCAACATGTCCTGTCATTCCTGTGCCACAGATGCTGTTGGAGAGCTGGGCTAAATGCAACAGGTGATTCTGTCCCTAAAGACTCAGATGCCCAAATTCCAGCTGCACAGACACTGGGAATTCTGACTCTTGAGTGAGCTGCATCTCCTTCACGTGTCTGAAAATGAAGAGATGAGTGAGCTGCCTTGGGCTGTCTCCAAGGTAAAGGAGAGGAAGAGGCATCCTTAGGAAGGGATCCATCCCAGCACAGGTGGCTGGGAGAGGTCAGGGAATGGCACAGATGCCCTTTGCACTGACTACACATGCAGCACGGGTGATCTGCTGAGACTTGCTCTGCATCAGAGACAACTCAGTGCAGAGAGATGAATCCCACCCTTCCTAAATTTGCCACTCACTATTTTTACAGAATTATTTTTAAATTCCCACCAGGAGATGCTATTTTATCTGTATGCAGCACGCCAAAAAACTGCAGCTGAAGGCTTTAAAATCAGAAGACACTTGCCTGGCACCAAGGACTTTCAAAGAAGCTTCAAAAAATGAATTTACCTGTTTTAAAAACTGGCACTAAAATGTTCCCTGTTGTGCTGCCTGCAAAGGATTCCCTGCTCCTCTCAGCACAGATATTAATATACACACACAAGAGGGCAGAGCTGTGCTAGCACATTCCAATTTAAATATTACCAGTTCTTTGCAGTGCAGGGATTACTGGGCTGGTATTCTGGGGAGAAGAGGATGAAGTGAAGGATATTATAGAATTTAATTACCCAGAAATGATAATCCATTTTTTTAATCTCACTACTCAAAACTAGCAGCTGCATCAGATCCTGAGCATCACACACAGCACTCGCTGCTCCCCACTTATCGGCGAGATGGAAATACCCAAGTCTCTTACATAAAACAATGATGTAATTACCAACTAATCTAGCTTATTTAGGAACCAATTTCTTCCCACAAGGTTGGGGGTTCAAATGGACTAAAAGATCTTGGCTTGCATGTGGCCAAATGGAAGCGAATGGGTATGGACAGATAAGGGCTGGATTGGCTCCCTCCGACCATGACATTCCCACTAAGGCCTTTTCTTTCTGACACACTTAGAAGTATTAATTAATTTAACTCAAGGGGGTTGTTTTTATCTGGATTTCTCAGGCAGCTTCACTCTTACAAGTTCAAAGGCAGCTTTGAAGCCAGCTCAAAGAATGGATTTATATTGATTTAAGAAACTGTACCAGAAATTCAGAAATGATCAGCACTGCAAGTGCATGGAATCGACTCCACGGGGTAGAGAGTTCCTGCTCTTCAGATTAAATACTCACAGAATCCCTCAAAACATCTGCAGGAGCAGGAGGGATCCCCACTGGCTCATCTGGGCAAGCAGGAGCCACCCAGAGAGAGACAGGACAGCTTATCAAAAGCCACTTACCTATTTCTGCATAATCTGAGCATTATTTATTATTATTTATTGCATTCTTATCCATTAGCATTATTAAGAGCCACATTTTGAGATTGTTTATTGGCACTTCCTAACCAGAGCCACCACCCATCAGGCCAAGCAGTGCATTGTAATATATCCATTTATATGATACTTTTCATTTCATGTCTCCAAATGTTTTGTTAACCAAAAGCCTGCAGCATCCAAAACCTATCACTGGATATTAGGCCAAGCTTGTGGTTGATAAATGGAAAGCAACAAAAGCCAGAGCACTTTGCCAAAGGTCACACATAAATCCTTCCTTCAAACCCTAGAAAAAACATACCTACAAAGCACCCAAAAAATACCCCAATGCCCAGGCCCAGGAGAACACTTGATGTCTGCTAACAGTTTCACAGGGTTTTCATTTTGAAAATTATTTACCTGACCCTTCCTGTGGCAAGTGTAGAGGTGGTTGATGACAATTCAGAATTCTCATTCTTGACAGATTAATGGATTTTTAGGACAAGTTCTTCCCAGTGATTCAAGCAAAATCAATTTTGCTTCAGTGAGTTTATTATACTGTGTACATATTTAGGATTCTACCTTGTCATTAAAACACCATCAGTGCATCTCAGAAAGTCTGAGGTCTCATATTCATGTAGAAATCCAAATGCATTTAAAATTGTCCCATTAACCTCTGAACTGTTATTAGATAAACACGAGCTCAGAACTTACTTTCTAAACGTTTTTTCCACAATAAAGGGAAATAAATTGGAGTTATGTTCCATAAAAATCAACAATACAAGCTGGTAAAAGCAATTCTCCACTCCAGTACCATCAGATCCTATAAAATTATTTGATTTGCCTGTGTGGGAAAAAGAAAGTGGGAAAAAGATGGGAGACAGCCTATCTCAATTCCAAACCAGTAAAGCATTTAGGAAAATATCTGATTAATTTAGAATGCAGGAGGGAGATTAAAATCCCACCTCATCACACACTGACATTAACTCCTTATCACTTCAAGGAACAGAGCTTGAATTTATTTATTCCACCCTCAGTTGCTTGGGGATCAACAGAGGGAGAGTTATGGATGGAGCAACAAAGGGAACTGATTTTGGGAGCAGCTCTCCCAACAGGGGATAAAGGACAAAACAATGAATGCTACTCCTGTGTCAGCTGCTGCGGGACAATTGTCACCAAGGGTGGCCACAGATACTTGGAGGGGTCACCTCCACCCGTGCTGTTAATTCAGATCATTGCATGGAGAGATTTCAAACCTGATTCCACCAACACCATCTGCTCCAGAACCTTGCTGAACACTCATCCTCTTCCTCAGGGCTGGCCTGCCTACAAGCCAGAGCCTCCCAAATCCCAACTTTCAGGCTTTGGCAGCCCAACATGAGGGATCAGCTACTCCATGAACAAATTCCAACTCCAAACTCAACATTATCCTTCTAAGAGCCAAACAATGCAGTTGCTAAACTCTGGTTGTAGGTTCCTCCTTTTCTTGGCTCACAGCGAGGATCATGGGAGGAAAGCAAGAAGAGGGAGGGGAAGCTACAAAATTCAGGTTCAATATATCCAAAGGAAAGCAAGGAACAGTGAAGGGAAACCACTCAATTCAGGTTCAATATATCCAATGGAAAGCAAGGAACAGGGAGGGGAAACCACTCAATTCAGGTTCAATATATCCAATGGAAAGCAAGGAACAGGGAGGGGAAACCACTCAATTCAGGTTCAATATATCCAGTGGAAAGCAAGGAACAGTGAGGGGAAGCTACAAAATTCAGGTTCAATATATCCAATGGAAAGCAAGGAACAGGGAGTGAAAGCTCCTCAATTCGGGTTCAATATATCCAGTAGAAAGCAAGGAACAGTGAGGGGAAAGCTACTAAATTCAGGTTCAATATATCCAAAGGAAAGTAAGGAACAGTGAGGGGAAACCACTCAATTCAGGTTCAATATATCCAATGGAAATCAAGGATCAGTGAGGAGAAGCTCCTCAATTCAGGTTCAATATATCCAGTGGAAAGCAAGGAACAGGGAGGGGAAACCACTCAATTCAGGTTCAATATATCCAATGGAAATCAAGGATCAGTGAGGAGAAGCTCCTCAATTCAGGTTCAATATATCCAATGGAAAGCAAGGAACAGTGAAGGGAAACCACTCAATTCAGGTTCAATATATCCAGTGGAAAGCAAGGAACAGGGAGGGGAAGCTACAAAATTCAGGTTCAATGTATCAGACCTGCATTGCTGAAAACGTGGCCTTCTGGTTAAAGCTACAAACCTCACGTGTGTATTTTGTCACTCCAATGATTTTTGGCAAATTTGAGACTCCATTCTCAGAAACACACACTTATTGCCTCATTCCTGCCCAGTACAAGGACAGACAAGCTGGACAGGCTGAATGCAGCACTGTGATGGTTAACATAGAGCCTCAGCAATGGCTTGGTCCCACTCTGCTACACCTGTGTGCAATCACATCATCCATTATTGCTCTATTTGGGCAGGAATTTTACCCACACCAAACTGTTCATATGGTCTCTGCATTTCACAGACCTGTTTGTGCTAATGTTGAGCACAGGATCTCTCTTGCTAGAGAAAACACTGACACTAAAGCTTTATCCTGCTTGAAAACACAATGCAAATAGAAAAAGGCAATTTGCTGCAACAGAAAGTGGCCATTCAATGTTTAAAATGCCAGTTTAAAATAAGTTTAGCAGCACTTTTCTGTTCAAACAGCACTGATGTAACCTGGCTCCTAAAGTTCATTGTAATTCTTCTCAGCCAAACTAAAATTTAATTAAGATGTTCTACAAATATTCTATTAAAAAAACGCAGCTGTCATGGGAAATAGATGCTGCTCTTTCCTGCCAAATTCCACCAAAAAACATCCAACATCCTTTCGTTCTCCCTCCTCTTTTTCATGCCCCCAGTCCCCCACCCACACGCAGAGGACACTGTTACATCACTCCAAGTACAAATCTTTTTGCTGCCCTCATTTCCCAGAGATTAACGATCAGGCAGCTCAAATCAGCTTTCCCAGCTGCACTGAAGTCAAATATTAAATGGCAAAGCCCAAAGGCTTTAAAGGCATTTCAGTCAGAACAACCCGAGGTGTGCCAGGCCTGGAGATGCCTCAATTTACCTTAAAGGACACAAAAGAGAATTATAAAAATCACGGGCTAGATGATTCTTTTTAAAATCATCCTAGTTTACTTGGAGTCAGGGGTTGTGTCAGTATAAAAGGGAGATCCAGAGCCACAAATAAATGGGACTTGCACGAGGAGGAAGAGCAGGGTGGGGGTTATGGAGGATGAGATGGGAGTCATAACCTTTATAGGAAAGGATAGAGATGAAATAGCTCACCAGGGAGCCCATCAGTGCCTCCATGGAAGTCAGACTAATTGCCTCAAAGTAACCAATTTAGAGTCATTTTAGAGCAATCATTGCTCTGAAAGAGTTGAGGGTCAAGATAAAAGTAAATTTGGGAGTTATTTTTACTTTCATGCAGGCCTGAAGCAGTAGCAATCTTCTCCTCAGCTCTGGGCAAGCTCCCAAAGAGGCCTGGGCTTGTGCTGAGCCAAGGACAGCCACACTGTGCTCAGGGGCTGGAATTCTCCTACGGGAATTGGGACTATGCAAGGTTGGCCTGAGCTCCCCAAGAGCAGAGTGGTTATTCCAGCTTCCCAAGGCCTGGACATGCAGGACAAAGAACCCAGTTAGGCAGAATGTCATTGCAGAGTGTCATTGCAGTGCCCAGCTGCTAATCAAACTCCTCTTTACTGCCAGCATTATCCCAAGGCAGGCTCCATCCCATTCCCCATCAGGAATACTCTGCCAGGGCACAAAATGGCCAAAGGGCTGTGCTCACCAGCTGAGGGAGGGTCCCTGAATGCAAAGGCAAGGCAAAAGGAGGACTGCTTCTGGCACTGGGAGTAAATACCCTTAATTAAAATCTGAATTGATGGGGCCCTCTGCACACTTGAGAAAGGAGAATCTATCAAAAACCATCCCAAAAGCTCAGCTCAGGTAGGCACAAAAGCTCTGCAGTGAGCACAGCTGTGCTGGAAGGGGAGCAGTGCCACAGAGAAGCGAACACTTTGTGTGTGTTAGGACAAGTCCTGCCTCATGAATGAGGGAAAGCAGAAAAGGAGATTCTGAAGAATTTACCAGATCCCTCAAAAAGCAGCAGGATTTGGTCAAACATTTGGAACCAACAACAGAAATTGTACCTGTTCCAGTTCAGATTCAACCAAGACTTCAAAACCAACAATTTGCACTGAGTGAATTAACACATTTTCATTATTAAAAGAAAACAAACAAAGGTAAATAACTATAATTAAACTCACAACCTGCCTGATTTGATATCACTTTTACTTCAAAAACTGGAACATGTGACATAAAAAAACCCCACAAGACGGAATGTTTGCTTCCAGAGCAAGACATCATTCTGAAGACCCCAAACAAACCTGTTATTATTTCAGAGGATAAATGAGTATCAAACCCATTAACAGCCCCACCAGTAAGTACACAATAAAATAAACACTCTCACAGATTATAAGCAAACAATACAGGCCGTGGCTATGGTAAATCAGCCAGGAACAGCACTGAGCTCACAGAGACCCTGGAAAAATACTGGTACTCAGCAAATTACAGTCTAGACAGTCTCCTCTTTTCCCAGAGGACATTTATTTCCTCCTAGACAGCTGCAAACACTAGAGAAGAAACCTTAAAACCAACCTGCCCAAGAAACAGAATCAGATCTTCAAACAAACCTTTTTTAGCACGAGGTTTTGTTGGTTCTGTAGCCGCTGGCGATGAAGAAACCTGAAAAGACAGAAACCAGGAGTAGTAAATAGACCAGGCAAGGTTTCTTGAAGCTCTGTTCCAGAAAATAATCAGAAAGGACAACTGGCAAATCCCAAAGGAGGGCATAAAAATAGCAGCATTGCTGCTGGACAAACTCTGCCCTGCCAAGCAAGGAGAGATTTCTGTTCCACAGCTCCATTAAATAAACACCCCTGTGGTGCAGCACATCCCTGTTGGTGGGGTCACTTCTGATCATCTGCATCTTTACCTTTACCTTGCAAAAAAAGCAATACTGGAGCATTTAAAAACCTAATTAGAGATCACAAAGAAAATGAGTCAAAACCATTTATCATCAAACATTTATGAAGTTAATTAGGGCAAAGCTGTTCCTGGGAATCATCTGAGTCCACAGGATGTGAGCACAGGGATGTCCCATCACATGGAGGGCAGGGGACCTCCCCCAGCAAACACCGTCCAGAGCTTCCAGTCCGTGGCAAATACATTAATTTTTTATGATTTTCTTACTTTGCATCAGCCATCAAACCTTCATGGAAGAGAAATGGGCTTACACAGGAAAGTATTTTTATATTTCCCTCTGATTTTTGGGAAGACACAACGTGGGATTTTATACACCTGTGTCACCTTCCCTCTCCTTAATAAATAATTTTTAAAATCAGAGATTCAGTCAATCTTTGTTCCTTGCAATGTTTTGGGAACATTTTCTAATTGCATCTTTTTTTTCTTTACTGGAGATGGGGCAGATCAGAGAGGCTGAGACATGAAAAATAACCCAAAAAAGGCTCTTCCTTTTTTATTTTTTTTCTGTTAACTTTTTTGTTTCTTAACAATTTCTAAAATTTTAATGACTTTTCAGATTCCTATTGTGAAAAACTGAGCTGCTATTTTCATGGATTTACCCAACTCTGAGCACTCTATCCTCAGGAGGAATAACCAGCACAAACACCTCATTTTTTTTACATATTGCAATTTTTTTAAAATCTATACACCTATCATTCCGAGTCCTCTCACTCTGCTAAGACTTTCCTGGAGTTTCTCCTATTTCCTCCTCACCTGAGTAACTTTCTACCCATTCTTTTGTCCAGATCATTTCTAAGTACACTGAATAACCCAGGCCTGGTCCTTACCCCTGAGGGGCTCCACAGCAACCACTCTCCACCCCAAAAAACTGAATAATTATGGAATGGCTTGAGTTGGAAGTGCCTTAAAGATCATTTCGTTCAGTCCTCTGCCATGGGCAGGGACACCTTCCACTATCCCAGGCTGCTCCAAGCTCCGTCCAGCCTGGCCTTGGGCCTTCCAGGGATCCAGGGGCAGCCACAGCTGCTCTGGGCACCCTGTGCCAGGGCCTCACCACCCTCACAGGGAGGAATTCCTTCCCAGTATCCCATCTAACCCTACCCTTTTCCACTTTTTGGCCATTCCCTGTGTCCTGTCCCTCCATCCCTTGTCCCCTGTCCCTCTCCAGCTCTCCTGGAGCCCCTTCAAGGCCCTGGCAGGGCTCTGAGGGTCTCTCCGAGCCTCCTTTTCTCTGCACACCTCCAGCTTCCTCAGCCGCTCCTTGTGCTGCAGCCCCTTCCCCATCTCCTTTACTT
This sequence comes from Molothrus aeneus, assembly GCF_037042795.1. Classification (NCBI taxonomy): domain Eukaryota; kingdom Metazoa; phylum Chordata; class Aves; order Passeriformes; family Icteridae; genus Molothrus; species Molothrus aeneus. Next base: position 2,571,967 of record NC_089658.1, on the reverse strand, counting down.
TTCCCCTGTTCCAGCATCTAATAATCGATAACTAATGTTGATTACCTCAGCACAGGCTGAAGTTCCCTCACGTTTTCCATACCAAGAGTGTAGATTAAAAACTCGCTCTTCAAAAGAACTTCCCGCCGCCGCTGCCACCCCTCACTTCCCTTCCCGTCCCCTCCCGTTCCTCTCCCGTCCATGTCCCCTCTCCCCCCTCAGCCCGGGCGCCTCTCCCCTCGCCCCTCACCGCGGCGTCCTGAGGCTCCGCCATGGCCGCGGCGGGCCGGGGTTGCCATGGCGACAGCCGCCACTTCCGGCACGGCCATGGCGCGCGGGGCACGGCGGGAAGGTGGTGGCGGGAGGACTCGCGCCCTCCTCCCCAGTCAATCCCGGTCCCCGTTTAACCTGAAAAACACCCGAAAAACCACAGAAATAATAAAATGCCCGGCTTTTGGAAGGTTTTATTGGGAACTCCGCGGTGTAGAGGGAAATGAGGCCGCCAGTGAAGAGGGATAGGCCGGGAAGCGCTGAGCGGCCGCGGCCCCGCTGTCTCCCCGCCCCACAGTAGCAGCAGGGAGGGAGGTTGGGATGGCGGATTTTGTTTATTTTCCTTTATACTTCCACAGTGTCTCTGGGGATGGTAATTCACCTGCGAGCGCCTGAAACCCGGGGGAAAGGAGCTGCAGCGGGTTCTCCCACAGAGCAGGGCTTTGTCACTGTCTCCAGGTTTGCCAACAGCCATCGGGACTGAGGACGCCACAGAGCGGGTTTCCTTTGGAGGGGAGTGCCCTCAGCCCTGGCGTTTTCCTTTCGGGGAACGCGGAGCGAAAACCCAACGCCTCTGTGCTTGCACCTGCCCTGCCCAGCCCAGCTTCCAAGCGTTTCACTGCATGGACAGAGAATTCCCACCGGGAATGGCAGGGACGGATACGGGCAGGGTCGCTCCACGCAGCCCTGCGCCATCCCACCCCTCCAGCAGCACCAGGAACAGCACGGGGAAAGCGGCTGCGCTCCCTCACGTCTGATTTCCAGGGCAAATAAAGGGAAAAACAGGGACAAAACCACACCACGTCTGATTTCCAGGGCAAATAAAGGGAAAAGCAGGGATACAGGGACAAAACCACATCCGTGGAACGTCAGTAGGAACAGTGAGGGAGGCGAAGTGAGCCCGCTGCCAGCTGGAAACAGCATCCCGTGTTACAGCCCTGTCTGGGATCTGCCTTTTTTATCTGATCCCTTCACAACTTCCATCCCCTGGAAGCTGGCAGAGCGGCAGGAGGCTTGGAGGACACTTGCCTGGCGAAAAATACCACAGAAGGAATTCCTATACAGGAGTAAATTTAATAAAACCACCACCAATTGTTTACTTTAACATAGCTCTTGTTACAGAAATCATAAAAATGGACTCAGTAGCTAAACTCATTAGTTCTTTCCCCTTTTAATTGAAAAATACTCCGCTGATTTCAGCTTCTACTGCACTAGATGGAGTGTTAAATAGTTGCCAGGACAGGACGCCCAGTGATTGAGCCCAAAACAAACACAAAGACAATTCCATCAGCTTTCCTTTTCCATGTTACGACTCGTTATAATGAAGTGAAAATTAAAACAGCAAGAAAGGGTCCATTTGACAGATGAAAGGTGGAGGGAGAGGAGATCCACAGCCGAAATCTCGCAGGAAGTCTTTAGAGAAGTGGTGCAAAACACCCCTCCTTGTCCTGCCTCGGGATCCAAAACAAACCTCTAAACACACACACACACACACACACACACGCACTCACACACCTCCTCTGGGATCACAGCACGTGTCCTGCGTGCACCAGTGGGAACAGAGAGCTGGATTTGGGCAGGTAAAGATCTGGGGCCAAAAATAAACCAAGAAAAAGGCAAGGCATCCTGAACCAGAGCTCCAGGAGCTGCGAGGGGCCGCGTCCGTCGCCAGCAATGGATACACACACAGACCTGGGGGAGGCCCTGGACAGAAAGGAACTGCAGGAAGAGGAGAAACCCAACTGCTCTTTTGGAAAAAGCCTTCCAAAAAGAAAAAAAAAAAATAAAAAATATATATATCGATATATTCACTACACCAGCACACGCTTCCCCCACCCCAGCCCAGGGAAAAAAAAACAAAACCAAACAAAAGAATCAAACTGAAAGAAAATGCACAGCAAATAGACATAATCTTGAAGATTTTTAAAGAATAAATATTTTTTTGTAATTAAACATTATGCAAACACGTGCCACGCTTGCTCTTTGTCCATGCATATGCGCTATATACAACTTTGAAAAATACTGTGTTGTCCTCTTTTTGTTTTAAAAGTCATATACAAAGGTTGGGTTTTTTTTTTTCCTTACTGTGTACCCCCCTCCTTCCCTCCCCAAAAATCCTCTTTACAATGAGCCAATCCACATTCAACCATGTATTTGGGTGGCAGAGAGGAGGAGGGGGGCGGGAGAGCCACCCCCCTTACCAAAGTCCATCAAAATGGCTGGTTTGGACATGAAAAGCAGTGTCAAGAAACTGGTTTAAGTTTCATCTGTACTACACACAGGAAAAGAAAGAGAGAAAAGAAAAAGGAGTCGGCTTGGAGGATGAAGCTACGTTACAAGTTAAAGTTGGAGGGTTTTTTAGTGCGTCTGTCACACTCTTGGCCGCCTAGAATACTGTTGTACAATGGTTTATCTACCTTTTTTTTATTACAATATAATTTACTTAATTTTTCTGTTAACAAAACAGAATCCCGGTACTACAGACCAGCGGTGTAAGAGGCGGAGCAGCGCCCTGGGTGGGTTTTATTGGAATTGCATGAGCACTCTAGGATGGGAAAGGGTTCAGAGTTCATTGCTGCGGGGCCGGGCTCAGTCCTCGATGTACTCCCACAGGTCCTTCTCGTAGCCTTCATGCACGTGCTGCAACAAAACCCTCCGCCGGCTCTCGCAGTATCTGCAGGGGACAGGGACAGCATGGAAAAGGCACGTCAGGAATCGGGGAGCAGCCCTTGTTGAGCTGTGATTTCAGGATTTACCTCAGAAACCGGGTTCCTCCCATAGTGATTGCCTTCTGGGTTTGTCAGTCACCTCTCCCTCCCCCTCCCAGCACTGTCAGTCCTGGAATTCCAAAAGGGCCTCGAGTGATTGGCAGATTCAAAGGATGCCCTCCACCCCTGGGGGGACATTGGCCCATCCAAGTGTCCTTTGTCCCTTAGACCTCCCCTCCCATACGTGGTTGGTGGTCCCCATGTTCCTTCCCTCCCCCTCTCCCCCTGGTAAAAGGGCGAGCAAACCACACGGTTTGGAGAGTTCTGTTGGAGCTGTTGCTGGATTCAGGGGCCTGTGGGCCAAAATAAAGCTCTGGATCCAAACCCTCCATCAGAACCAACTCCTTTCCTTCACCATCGCCTTAAAGCTTCGCCGGCAGAGGGAAACCTGAGGAGCGGCCCCTCCACGGGAGGAGGCTCCATCCCGCCACCACCAGAGCTCCTGTGTGCCTGGACCTGCCTCCACGTGCTCAGCAGCAGCACCCAGCCAGCCAAAAGTGTCTCTGAGGTGAAAACACCACAGTTGCTGCTTTTTGGTCAAGCAGCAAGGGCCAGACAAGCTCAGGCACATCCTGTCCAGCTGTATTGGTAATATTCCAATAGCCTGGCACCAAGTTATCCAAACCTACAGTATCCCTCACGTCCTGTTCCAGACTGCAAGGCAAGATGTATTCTATTTGCCATCTCTGTGGCAGTTGTGTTCTGTTCAGTGGGTTCCTTATTTCTTCCATAACCACTCCTCCCTCCGGGGACACATCTGCTGATAAGAGGCTATTGAATGTCACTGCATGGCTGATAAGAACTACAGCATCCCATTGGGAGATGTGAGCCCAGAGGGAGGAGCCAAGCATTCCTAACTGGATATAATCTGAGATTCTGGAACACCAGCACAGCTTCTGCACTGGATTCCCAGAGGAACAGCAGCTGCCTCTTGCCCTGGATCTTCAGAGGAAGAGACTGCACCTTTCTCCAGGATCCCTGCTCCAGCAGAACCAGCCCTGACACTGCAGGAGGGCTGCAGCCACAATTCCAATGGGACTGCTACCAACACCCTGACCCACAGGGTGTCAGGCTGGGTTCTGACTCTGTCAGTGTTGTTTTAGTTTACTGCATTGTTTATTTTATTCTTTTATTTTCTTACCTATTAAAGAACTTTATTTCTTGCTCCCATATTTTTTGCCTGAGAGCCCCTTAATTTAAAATTGATAGCAATTCAATTTTGTAAACCCCTCCTCAGGGGGAGGGGTTTACATTCTCCATTTCAGGGAAGGCTCCTGCCTTCCTTAGCAGGCACCTGTCTTTCCAAACCAAGACACTTCCAAAAGAGGTGATCCTCCAAGAAGGGAGTTTGTATTTACAGCCCGTTAACAGTGCTAATTAAGACTTTGGTTGCTCCAGTCACTCAGCTTCAGGTCCCTGCCTGAAACCAGTGTGCAAATTCAGAGTTTTTCAGGCAAAAGCATTCCCAAAGCCTCTACAGCTGAGAAACCATCAGGAATAACTGGAGGAGGAGGAAGCTGCAGCTGTGGTTTGAAAAAGTCTGAGCACAGGTTCGTGGAGACACATGGAATGGGATGAGCTCTCCTCAAATATGGCCTGCTGCCTGCTCTAAGCGCCATCAGGACAACAAAAAGCCACATGTTAGCTGGGAAAAACCAGCTGGAGGTGTTCAAGGCCAGGTGAGATGAGGCCACCTGGTCTAGTGGAAAGTGCCCCTGCCCATGGTAGGAGGTGGAACAATATTTACTTTAAGATCCCTTCCAATCCAAACCAGTCCGTGATGAAAACCTCAGGAGCACTGACACAGTTTTAGATGGAGATGGAAGCAGTCCAAAGGGTTACTGGTCTGGCTGGAGAGCAGGTTTCACCTCACATCCCAACATGTGGCTCTCAGAGGGACACTACACCTGTGGAGTAGTCCCACCTACTCTGACTGAAAAATGCTGCACACAAAACTGATCCAAGAGCCCTCCCAGGATCCTGAGGAAAAGGGATATCACAGAACACAGCAAAGAATGTCATTTTGGGTGTGTTAGAAGACAAAAAGCACAGAAACATTGAATGAATTCAGGTTCCAAGAGCAAACTCTAAATAAGTTTGCTGGGAACCTGGCTTGCTTGGCAGCGGTCACACACCCCTCAGGAGAAGCCTCCCAGTGGAGTGAAGCTATCCCTGACCACAGCACACATTAACACCTGGCAGCAATTCCTCACCTTCTGCTCAGGACCTGATCAGAGTGACTGATTTATCCATCAGAGCAGCTGTGGCTCCCCTCACTGCTGTCAGCTGGTCAAGAGAAACCCCTGTACACAAAGTCCCATTGATTTTCAGGAGCATGTGATGGCAAACACGTGGTCTCTGCTTTCCAAACTTTAGTTATTTTTCTGCTGGCTGGGTGTGGGGGGCTTAATCCTGTTTTCTAGATATGTCTTTGCAAGCAAAGAGATCCAAACAGCTGAAACTAAACCAGCCTGGAGGGCAGTTCCTGCAGCTTCCCAGAGCTCTTTAAACCCACTTCGATGACATCCTGCTCCCAGTCTTGCATCAAAGGGCACCATGCAGGACATGATTAAGACATGACTGAACTGGTTAATAAGGGACCTGCACGGGCTTGACAGATGTATTCTTTCTTCCCAGAAATGTGAAGGCAGGTTTGGGATACTGTTTCCAAGCAATTCAGGCTATATTAGTTTGTAATTTCACCCCTACAAAAGCATCCAGGTTCAGAGGACTGAAGTAAACAAGCAGCTTCATCTGAAATACCAAATTAATGGTGGCCTTAAAGGGTAAATTACAAAATGTCTCCAAAAAGAAGGTCAGGAAAGTCTTGTCCAGCCCCAGCTGTGCTGCCAGAGTTGGACAGGATGAGCCACCAAATCTTAACAGCTCCTGCCACGCCCCACAGTCCACTGAGTCCTACAGCTCACCCTACTTTGGATATTTTCTTCCCCCTAAGCCAGGCATAACAAATTCAGTGATTTTGGCAAAATGCCTCAGAAATGCAAGCCCTAATCCTGTGACTCATCCGCATTTTCAGCTTTGTACTTTTCCACTGTGCAGAAATGATTCCCCTGGGACTGAACAAAGCACTGGCATCTGTGTCACCTGGACCCCAGTCCCTTGCTCCCCTTCCCAGCTGGGCAGGCTGCTCTATCCCTCTTCCTCGGGGACAGCTTTCCTACACCCACGTTCTGCACAAATGGACCCAGCAGACAATTAAAGAGCCAATTGCTCTCTGCTGGCAGCTCATCCTAGGCCAAAGCTGGCAGCTTGGAATAACAAAGTCACTCCTTGTTCTTTGGCCCTGGCTCTGTGGGTCCCAGTCTGGTGCTGGCCATTCCCACACACTCCTTCTGTGCAGAAACAGCAGTGTACTGAGAGCCATTGCTTCTGGACACGGGATTTTTTCCATTCTGGGGTTGGATCTTCCAGCTCCTGCTCTGCAGAGCAGATGGAAGGCAGAGCTTGGAGCCTCTCCCCACAGGCTGTCACCTCCCCTGAGAGCTGGTCCCAGCAGGGACACAAAAACAACTGCCAGCATCTGCGTGAGGGCTTCACCCGGAGGATTCGGGGCTGGCTCGGGACAGCGCTGCTGCTCTCAGAGATCCAGGGACTGGCTGATCACAATGGGTGGCACAAAGCCAAGAGCAAACAGCTTCCCAAGGATGTGGGTCTGGAGAAAATTGTATCTTGGCAAGTGCTCAGGTCACTACCTGACACAGGGCATGGCAACACTTGGCTGCTTTGAGAGAAAGGAGTATTCCAACACAAACCTGTACTTATCCTGTACTTTCTGCTTTATGTCTTGCAGCGAATCTTGGGATATATCTCGCTCCAGGTACCCAGAAAGCACCTCTGTAGCATTCTCTAAGTCTGCTTGGTTATTCTGTAAAGACAAAAGAAAAAAGTGTTTGAAGGGGGGTAGAGGAAAGGGGGAGATTTTTATTTCAGAGCAATTGGCATCAGTACCAAAATAAAAAAGGATTAGATATCATGGAATCCCAGATTGATTTTGGGTGGAAAGGGACATTGAAATTCATCCAGTTCCATCACTGCCATGGGCCACCTTCCACTAGACCAGGTTGCTCCAACCCCCATTCAACAAGGCCTTGAACACTTCCAGGGATGGGGCAGCCATAGCTTTGTGATTCTGTGACTCCTCCAGCACACCATCCTACACAATGCCCAGAGAACCTCTAACTTTTACACAACAGAATATTAAGCCAGACTAACTTGGGTAAAAGTGGGGACTAGAGGCCTCCAAGCATTAAATCTTATTTCCTCAGTTTTACAATTTGAATTCCTGACAACCCCATTTTCTCCTACCTCAAAGATAATGGACTGATTATTCTTTTTGAGGTAGAAGGCAAAGACGTAAGTGTACATGAGTGTGGCACGACACTGGCAGAGGACGTCGACTGCTTTCTTCAGGAACTGCACCTCGATCCATGACATGTTGTGCTGCTGCATCTCCTCCATCTTCTGCTTCACCTGAGCGTAGAGCTTGTGCTCGAAGCGCAGGCTCTGCATGTGGTTCATGTAGCGGTTGCAGTAGAACAGGTACCTCTGCAGGGCTGCTCGGGATCGCTGTGTTAATTCCCATTAGGGAGAAAGAAAACAAATAGTTAAAATAAAGTAATGGCTGCAAGAGAAGTAAACCCTTCACAAGGCTCTTCCTGATCCAGAGAATGAGCTTCCTTTCCAAAGGAGGCTCCTCTCCTGTCGTGTTGGGCAGACGGCTCCGTGCGGCCCCGCTAACCCTGGGAAGCGCCCCGGGCACTTCCCAGCACAGCTCTGACATCCTCACTCCCAACCTTGGAAGCAATTACAATCACACTGCTCCAGCCTCATCACTTCCGTATTTCAGCCTCTCAACTCAAGGTACAGCACTCAAATGCTTCCAGTGTCATGACAAAAGTGAGAAGATGATGTTTTGTTGGGGGTTTTTTTGCTAATAAGGAATTCTAATTACTGTGCTTGTGCTAAGAGGGCAATCTCAGGTTGATTATAAAGCAGGGGAAAGGCACCGTGTGCTAAACAAGAGAACCAAGATGACTCAATACACAGTCATTAATCTCATTTTCTTCACACTGACAGACCAGCTGTAAAAAACTAACACCACGGGCATGGTTCAACTTGTGTGCTCTGGATGTACAAAGGTAGCAAGCACATAGCAAGCAAAGCCATCCCTATCTTAAAAGTCAAAAGACTTAACTGTCCTTTGGATTTGTGCCTGAATCCGTGAACTCCTTCAGAGCAGATGTGTAGGTTTAGAGAAAGCACAGCACAGGGCCGATGATCTCCCTCATCACCAAAGGTTATGGACTCACCTCCTGTGCATCCCTTGCTGCCTTTGCATCATCCTCATTGTAGCGATTACAGTTGTACCTGTAACAGGGACACCGATTCCACAGATTTCAGTCCAAATCCGTGCCGTTTGCACCACGACCTCCTCGCCTTCCAGCAAGGCACGCTCCCGAACTCACCAGGCAGATCCGTGGGGCTCCCAGGGGCCCAGACACACCCAGCAGAACTCCGCCTTGCAGTTCTGGTTCCGACAGACCATGTGGTTGCAGCCCCCGTCCTTCTCGATGGTGACGTGGCATTTCGGGCATTCCTGTCCACAGGACAGAGAGCACCGTTAGCAGGGCAAGCACGGAACCCCAACAGCCTGGGGAACTTGGAAGGGTTCCCACGGCAGGCAGACAGAGCACGTCAAGGGAAATACATGATTTAATTCTTCCCTTTGGACATCGAGATCCTCTTCAGTCAGGCCTTAAAATACTTCCAAACCCGGAGCAGTTAGATAGAAAAAAACTTAAGGAATAACATATTTTATCTATGCTGCTGTCACAGAGGGACACTGGGCGAGTCACTTCATGACCTTCCCCAAAATCCCAGCAGAGGGATGGTCTCTAAGAGCCTGGGAAGCATGTGGCTTTCCTCACCACCAAGTGTCTGGTCCACTCTGGGACTGAGACCAAGCCGGAATCACGCTGTTACCAATCCTGCAGCTGTAACACGCCATCCAGAAAGGAGCTGAAAACATGCAGCAAGACTCTAGTGTGCTTCAAAGAAGCTGCTGTCAGCTAAAAAGACACTTCTCTTCCTGAGGTGTTTCCATGTTTCCCATCAGGTCCCTTTTTTCCCTTCATGTGACACCTCACTGAAGACTTTTCCATAAAAGCTCACATGGGGTTTGCCTTTCAGGAGTAAGGCTTTTGACAAATGTGAGTATCTCAAAGGGCAGCTCTGCACAGGGAAATATCTGGGGAATATAACACCAATATCATGGTCTCCATGAGATTGGAAGTTTAACAAATCAACAAAGCAGCAAATACAAAGAAAAAAACTGCATAAATAAAACCAAAACCATTTTAGGCTGAATCAGCTCCTTGTCCAGCTCATCCCACAACCACACCAGCCTTCATGAAGTTTCTGCACGAGCCAGTTTTTATATATAACACAGTAACAAACATATCCAGACCAGTGATACACACACCTGTGAAATCAGCTGCAGCTTTTGGGTCAGAAGCATGTGAAATCCCCTCCCCAGTCTGGAGCATGTCTTTGCTAACCAAAGCAAGCAGTTCCTACCATAGCATTCAGATAAACTCTCAGCAAAGGAAGAAACCAACATGCACAATCACTCCAGAACTGCTATTTCTATATAGGACACAATCTAATGGGTTCTCTCTGAGTGTCCCAACTATTACTGCATTTTAGATGAGTTTTCGAGTTTGGATTGTCATAGACAGGAGAATTTGCACATCAAACCAATGGGATCAAGCAGCAACCAAGCACAAAAGAGGATTTTCCAGACCTGCCTTTTTCCCAGTCACCTGTGTTTGTTCTTCAGACTCAGTAACTGTACTACAAACAGAGTAAGTGAAGCACAGTAGCTCCTGTCTTTCAGGTGGGACCAAGTTTTCCAATGTGTCCGCAGCGCTCAGGGCTTTGAGCTCTGGAATGCAAACTAGGACAAAAAGACCCTTCCAGTGCTGAAAGGGCTCCAGGAGAGCCTGTAGAGGGACTTTGGACAAGAGGGAATGGTTTTCCACTGCCAGAGGGCAGGATTGGATGGGATATTGGGAAGAAATTCTTCCCTGTGAGGGTGGGGAGGCCCTGGCACAGGCTGCCCAGAGCAGCTGGAAGATGGCTGCCCCATCCCTGGAAGTGTCCAAGGCCAGGTTGGACGGGGCTTGGAGCACCCTGGGCTAGTGGTAGGTGGGAGAGGTGGAACTTGATTTAAGATCCTTCCAACTCAAACCATTCCATGATTCTAGGATCTCATTCCAGCCCTTTTCTCACAGGGAATGCCATCCTTTCCACACCTTTATGGTCCTGTCTAGCAAAGCACAAGGAAGAGGTGATACAGTATCTGTGCAGATCCCTAAAGCTGTGTAAAAGTGTAAAGTTAAGTATTATTAAAAATTAAAGCCATGAAAAGCACATACTAAAGAAATGCTGGACACCAGCAGAAAAAGAAGTAGTAACTACTCAAGTCACCAACAGAACAAGTGGGAGAGATTTATAGATTGAGGATAGGGAAGGAAGCTCTCCCTGAGAATTACAGCTATGCAACAACCCAACAGGCAGCAAATCAAGTTACTAAACCTGCAGATTATTGTGCACATTATCAGTCACAGCACAGCACAGAAGTGACCTCATTAACATTGTTCCACTTCAAACAATTCCATACTGGGCTTGGAAACAAAAGCCTGGGCAAACCTGGCAAAGGAGAACAATCCTGATTTTGTTGTAAAAGTCCATGCACATATAAAGCACCATAAACCTCAGCAGCTCTTTTATGAACAGGAAGCTAAACAGAAACATGTTTCTTATTTCAGGGCAAGTGAAAGAGATTAGTCCTTTCCAGAACTCCCAGAGGAACTGGTGGACATCAGCCTCCCACAGCCACATTCACATCAATGCCTTCACCCTTGCCCATCCTATAAAGACTCATCAAAAACCACGGGGATTTCTTAATGAATTTCAACAAAACCCAAAAACTTAATTATGGCTAGCACAAAAAAACAATACACCATTCTAACACCTAGAGTCACAGAGCAAAACTTTTTTAAACAGATTTGAAACACCAGTTCATCTGAGAAAGGGAGATGGCACTTGGGCACTTTTAGAAAACCACAGATCAGGGCTCCAGTGCAGTGGGAAATGGAGGAGCACAGTTTGGTGCTGGTGCCCAGGAGGATTCCATGTCCTGCCAGAATTTCCACACATTAGAACAAATGCAGGATCCCCAGAAAGTACAGAGGGAGCACTTTAAGCCATTAAAAAGTGACCTGAAAAGGGAGAGATGTGGGCTCATGCCATTTTATCTCATGCACAGGAGAAAAACAGCCAATGGATTTTTTGGGGAAGAAAATGTGCCTGGTTTATCCATCAGCCCTTCAAGCTCTCTCTGGCCTGCAAGGGAAGGATGGGGACATGCCAGGAGCCAAAGAAGCAAGGCTGGGGCTTCTTTAGTACCAGATGAACAACTTTCATTAACACCAAATTAAGTTCCACAATAAAAAGCAGTGCCTTGTGTAAAGGCCAGCACCTCACTGGCGTTATTCTTTTCCCTTTGGTATTCCAAGAAGCAGAGATTCAAATCACACTCAGGTTCCAAACAGGCTTCCCTTCCTCCTTTTAGACCACTTCTAGATACACCATAAGAGCCCAAAATAAATGCACAAATCCAAGTTTTCTCTATTTTTCACTCCTTTAGATGTCCATTTGATGAAAGTAATGGATCTCTGTGGTTCCTTTATTCCCAAATACCTGAAACTTGCCGAGTTTAACTCAAGAAAGGAAGAACCGAGTTTGTAAAATAAACTGAAAAAGGAAGAAATGTGCAAATCCTTGGACTATTCAACACCATTCCTCAAGAAGACTGAGAATTACAGGCTCGATAAAGAACTTGTATTGCCTTATCTCAACTTTAAATTAATCTAGTTAAGCTGAACTCATGTGAAAGTAGCTTATTTTAAGAAAAAAGCCATCTACTCCAGCACATTCTGCTGCAAGGGCTGTATCTTTTGTAGAAGTAGAAGGAATTTAGGTCTCCTAAGTGCAAGTAAATGAATGCAAAAGAATAAAAAAATCATATCAGAAACCACAGAACTCACTACTCGAATCTCGTTTTTCATTCAGACCACTCTACATAATTCATCAAAAAATGCATCACATCATTCCAGTTTGGGAACAGAACCCAATTCAGCTGGGTTTCACTCTTCTGTTCTCTCACACAATTGCCTAATCTTCCTTTCCAACTCCATCTCCCAGGACAAGCCGGAACAAATGTATCTCACATTCTCCCGTTGCAAAGGATTATCCAGATTTCAAGCCCACATTCCAGAGGATTGGTATTTCTCTTTTACACCTTCATCTTGGTTATGACAGGAAGTCTCCTTCCCTGAGAGGAGCCCACATGGGACAGCATTCATGCCTGGATGGCTCCAGAAAGCGCTTTCCAAAAGCCAGAAACAGCAACGGAGAGTGTAGTCACAACTGAGTTCCTTGGAGAGCTGTTCCCAATGATAATGGAGATTTCTGCATCTGATGGTACCTGATTCCTTTCTAGTTCTTCAGAATGAAGTTCAACACAGAATTTAAGCTGTGAAGCCACCAGTGCAGGCACAAGTTGTGCCTCACCAAACACGGCTGCCCTGCTTTCCTGTTAGGAACAGTACAGAGAGAAAGGAGGGGTGGATACACACTCCAGCTGCACAATTCCCATCCCAGGTTACTGCCACAGCCCCACACCCAGACAGCACTTGGGCTTCTCCATGCCTCTGGTCAGGGAGCAGCAGGGAACAGAGGCAGGACCTGGATGCAGCCCCACGATCCAGGGCTGACCTGGCTCTCTGGAGGCTGCAAAGCTCCCAGGACACACATCCCACAGGCCAAAGCTGCAGATTCCCACCTTCCCCAAGGCAGGGATCAGCATGAGGGTGGTACTCTTCCTGCCAACTTTCCCCTCAATTGAATCCAGCATCAGCTCAGAGAGAAGAATGCCATATTGTCCTTCAGCTAATTCAATGGATATGGATGCTGTAAGACTCCAGGACTGCTGGCTTGCTCAGATGTCTGGAGTAATTACCCTGATGGCAATTTTTCTCCCTGCTGCAGCCTGGGCTCCTAAGTATTCCCATGTAGGAATGTCTGGGACAGTATTAGAGGAAGTAGCTTAGACAGTGATGTCCCAGAGCAGCAGTTCTGCTGCTCACACCAGACTAAAGGTACCAGTGAAGAAGCAGGGCTGGTGCCAGATGCCACCCTCCAGATGGGTGTTTCCCACCCCAAAAAAATCTTCTTATTCCCAAGGCAGGTAGAAGATGGGGAACCCCAAGATCTCGAGAGCTTTAACAGGCAAAGCAGGGCTGTTGCTGTTCCAGTGTCCCAAATATGTGAGACCCAAGGCTAGCAGTGCTTACACTCTGCCTTTTCCAAGCTATTGGCTGCTCTTCCTCAGGTTTAATAGGAACAGTCCCTGAAGACCCAGCAAACTCCAGACAAACCTGGTTCAGTCCCAGAGCCACTTTGGAACACACTGAGACAAAGGCAAAGTCCCTCTGGTGACTCTGTGAGCTCCAGGCAGGGCCCACTCCAGGCTGATCTGAGCTGCCCAGCAGGGGTTTCCCTGCCACCATAACACAACATTCCAGCTCGATGAAAACCAGGCAGCCAGCAAACAATGCCATTAACCACTTACACAACAGAGCTAAGAAAACCAAGCAGCCATTTCCTCACTCCCTCCCCACCTTCCTCCTTCAGCTGGGAGCCCCAGGCCTGCTCCTCACCCCCATGGGATCTGCTGCTTTTGTGTCCTTGTCACCATGACAATCTTGGTTTTAATTTGTCCCAAAACGATCAAATGCCTAAGTTTCAGGCAAAGTTGGGCTAAGTAGAAGGAAGACCTTTACATAATGAAATCCCAGACAGCTGTTCTGCCAGTCTCCACCTGGAATGCTGCCCAGCAGAAATGAAGGCTCCTCCAGAGGCCAATCCCAGGGATTTGAAGGCAGATGTAAATGATCCCAGCCAAACTGAGCCACGGGTGGTGGTAACATGTTCCACACATGGAATGGGCCAGGGATTTGCTTAGGGAAGCCACTGGTGCCAGACAGGAGCCCAAAGACTCCAATCTTGAGCTTCCTTTGAGTCTCCAATTAACTGTTTCTTGCAGGCACTTTCCTTCACTGAACTTGAAGAAACTCACCTGATTCCAGGCATTAAGACCTGTTCACTCTTCAAACAAGAGCACTTCTTGAGTGCACTGTGGATTTTAAGGCTTGCTCTTAACAGGGAACAGAAAAAGCAATCCTAGTGCAAGGAATTAGATTGATGTCCTTTTCACCTGACTGTATAAAATCTGTATAAAATCTCTATATAAAATGGAGAAAACCTCTCACCTTTGTGTTGGCTGCAATCCAATTGGAGGTTTCACTGTCATCATCACACTTCTTAATCCATTTCTTTAACCACTGTCAGAAAAATGATGGAAGAAGAGTGTTCAATGTAGCTGGAGGAACCGCATATGTTCCCAAGACACCTGCTCACATTAAGGAAAGGTACACCCAGCCACATGGGAAATGGGGAGTGTTGGTGCTGGAAAACTGTGCAAACAGCCACTAATTTAGTGGCAGACAATTGCTGCTGCTCAATCCTGAACCAGCACAAACACTCCTGCAATGAGTTTGCAGCTCTTAATCAACACAAACTTCATGTTGGACTCTTAAATAATAAGGACATTTTGGCTTTGGGGTGACTAATTGTGGCCTTCCAGTACCTGAAAGGAGCCTACAAGAAAGATGAAGAGAGACTGTTTACAAGGGCCTGGAGGGACAGGACACAAGGAATGGCTTCTCACTGCCAGAGGGCAGGGATAGATGGGATACTGGGAAGGAATTGATCCCTGTGAGGGTGGGGAGGCCCTGGCACAGGGTGCCCAGAGAAGCTGTGCCTGCCCCATCCCTGGAAGTGTTCAAGGATAGGGCTTGGAGCACCCTGGGCTAGCGGAAGGTATCCCAGCCCATGGCAGGCTGTGGGAGTACATAATGTTTAAAGTCCCTTCCAACCTAAACCAGCAAAACCAAATTAATTCCTCCAGTACAACAGATAACACCTGACAAAGCATCAAACACCTACAGGAACAACTCCTACAGGAATGCTCCTTGTCCAAAAAGCACCTTCACTCCTCTCAGGGGGTCACAGGTCTAACAGCCTCCTCTTCCAGACAACTCTCACCTGGATGAGGCACTGTTCCCTCACAAGGTCCAACTGAGAGGCAGGAGTAAAGGCACCCAAATAGGATTTCACTGCTGGTTCTCACCCTGGGATTTTAACAGGTGAGCTACTCTGCTCCGTGGTGGGAACAAAAATTGGGCTCAGTAATCCCTGGGGGTCCCTTCCAGCTCAGGATTATCTATGATTCTATGGACAGCCACAAAAAACTTGGGCTTCATTGCTAAGTCTTGCACATAAATGTATTTTAAACTTTTTCAAAACATAGATTTGTACAAGAACCTTGATATGCTCACCTTGCATTTAACAGGATCATGCCAGTTTTCACCACAGTTAAAGCTGTAAGGGAAAGAAAGGGAAAATAAGCAGATTGTATTTGTAATTAAACAGTGTAAGTTTTCTTCTGGGTTGTTCAAAGCCAGTCCTAAGGAAACTCAACACACCCCCCCTTCAATCCTGAAATCCCTCAAGGGCCACTTCAAAACAGTGACAGAACAAGGGAGAATGGCTTCCCACTGCCAAAGGACAGAGTTAGATGGGATTATTAGGGAGAAATTCTTTACTGTGAGAGTTGTGAGACACTGAAATTGGTTTCTAGAGAAGGCATCCCATCCCTGAAGTGCCCAAGGCCAGGCTGGACAGGACTTGGAGCAGCCTGGGATAGTGGAAGGTGTCCCTGCCTATTGTAAATCAAAGGTGACTCTGACGAAGGGGAGAGAGAAAGATGCATCTGACTCCACTGATATCAGAAGGCTAATTAATTACTTTATTATACTATACTATATACATTTCATCTAAACTGAATCTGCCCAGCACTCACTCTGCACACAACTGCTTACACTGCACTGAATCTTGTGACTGTCACCTGACAGTCCACACACACACACTCTTGGCCCCGACAGGCCAAGGAAACAAAACATCCTCACTCTGGATAAACAATCTCCATATTGCATTCTACTTTGGCACAACACAGGTACAGCAAGTGATAAGAATTGTGTTTTCCCTTTCTCTGAGGTTCAGAGAATGTGAATCTCAGAAATCCTTGGGAAGAATTGTGCCTTGCTTTTCCTTGTGAAGAGAAATGTGGCAACACCTGCCCGTGGCAGGGGGTGGAACTGGATCACCTTTAAGGTCCCTCCCAAGCCAAAGCAGCCTCCATGAACACACACTAACACACATCAGGGCAGTGAGTACAAGGCACTATCAGCATCTTTTCCGTGCTGGCTCTTACCAGAACTGACGGCCGCATTTGCAGCGCACGGGTTTCGCATCCGGGTACTGCACTTTAACGACGTGGTGGCAGTCGGGGGCAGGACACCACTTTAACAGTCGATTACACTGGGAAACAAAGCACACATCCCACATCACAGGGGAAGGCTGTGCTCAAGGACAGCTCCTGCCCTGCATCCCTTTGTTGTGGCTGCAAGCAGCTAAGAGATTAAAACCAAACCCACTGCACCCATCACTTCTGGCAAGGACTGAAAGCTTGATCCTGTAACAACTCCTGCCCCCGGCTCTACAGGACAGCTCAAGCCACACAGCTGGGAAATTGGGACAGTGCAAACATCTTGCAAAGCACCTTTCTCCAAGTTTATTTGGAGCCTATAAAACTATCAGTGTTTTGCTAAAGCACTTTTGCAGTTTTACTTTAACTGGCAAAATGTTTAAGGCATGTTCTTGTTTACAGCATTTCCTGGTTTTCAATGTGAAGCATCTCAGGTAACACTCAAGAGTCATAAATATTACATAACTATTATGTAACTACTATAACTACGTAATTCTGCTTCTCAGAACTCTAATATTAAGCAACAGCTCTTACATTCTCTTTAGGTCTTTTGTCCTAAAGTTTTTTTAGTATTTTCCTACAATTATCCCTGTAACGCAAAGGATTATAAAACAACCCCTGCCTTCACACCTGATTAGAGACTATGCAAAAAACCTGCACTGCAGTTCTAAACAAGCCTCCAGCCTCTGGCTGGCTACACGTGTGAGACAAACCCTACAAGGCATCAAAAAAATTCAAATAAAAACTCACCTCTACAAAACTATTGGTTATTAAATGCTGGTACTTTAATTTAACCTTGGAATCTGTGATCAGACGCCTGTGGGAAGGGAAGAAACAGAAAAATTGTAGCAGCAATCTTTTTTTTTCCATATACTGCCCTTAAGTTAAGACAAATAGGTTTGATTCATCCTTCTACACTTGCAGGTACTTTTTGTACTTACCTGTTCCCTATTTATTTGTTAGATCATTTTGAAAACTACATTCATTCTATTCAATATACAAATATATTAGCTTCAGGAACAGAAAGCTCACGCAGTTCAAAAGAACTGAACAACTTGGTGTGAAGATTTTTATTTAAAAATACTTTCCTGAAGAGCCCAAGAAACAAAGCAAGTAATTTAATCAGCTCATTTACATAAAACAAGCACATTTTGTGGCAAATCCCTTTAAAAAGCTCCAGAACAACGCTTGTGTGGCTAATAACTTTGGGAAGCTTCATGTTAGCTGGGTTTCAGTGGAATGCTACAGCTTCAGCTTAAAAATTAATGGTGCTTTAATCTATTTACCATAAAAACAAAGTTGACTTGAATTCAGTATCACTGGGGGTGTACACAACATGGACTTTAAATTAATTCCAGTCTGCTTGGAACTGGGAGAGTAGAGGAAAACTCAATGATGGGAACCCTTGACAAGCACAGTGACCACTTTTCTCCTGGGCACACCATTCCAGCTGGTATTTGCAGACTGCCCAGTCTAAATGCATCCAAAATAACTTAATTATGGATTGCTGAGCACTTCTAAAAATGTCTTTTAGCTATGACTGAAGTGTCTTCCCAATATATCTAAATATAAAGCTGCACTGACACACCCTTTGTGGCAGTCCTGGTTTAAATCCTACTGTGGAATACAGCTTGATACAGGCCACACCATGGCTAAATATTGGAATTAATGGATTTTCCTTTCCAGATGCAGCCAAAACTAAGGGTATTCCTGCATGTTATCCTTACAACACTCCCTGAGGAGCAGTGTGTGCCCATGGGATGTGCACAAATCCCAGCTCTGGGCAGCTGGGAAGCTCCTCTCCCAAGCACATGCTGGTTATTATATAAATCACAGCACGTGGCAGCTCAATTCCCAGGGCTAAAATAAAACAAATCAGCTGACAAAGCATCTCCTGCAATTCTGGAGTCAAACTTACTGAAGAATGAGAAAACAATTTGAATTTGGTATTAACTATAAATCTCTTTTTTTTTACCCCATACCTGGGCTTCAAGACATACTAAATATCACCTTGAAAATGTACTGTACTATAACAAGATATCAGGTACTGGAATTTAAATTAATAGTCATGCCATGACTAACCAGAGCACATAATCCATTGGTTTTTTTGCTTATCAATCTGCTTTGATTGCCCCAATCAACATCACCAGGTCAAGATCTTCAAGAATTTTGCTTTGAATGTTACTGTCTTTTGGCAAATCATAAATGAAACTAGACAAATTAAGAGGTGAAACTCATGCCCAGAGCCCATAAATCAGATTAATTTTGTGTTCATATCGCTTGGAAACTGAGAGCTGGAGACTTTGTAAACAGAAAAGGACCTAAAAAGTAATAATTAACAACACAGAAGTGAGTACAGTACAGTTGAGATAATTTACATTTTTTGTCATATATATTGACATATCCTAAGATTGCCACATTTGTCTTTGTTGGCTTTTAAAGGAAAGAGTTTTTTTCAAAAATGCACCTTCCTCCCCACAGAAATGCATGTAAGACCAGGGAAAGGTGGACTTTTACCTCTAGAAACAGTTTCTAGTTTTACTCAGACAAATGGGACTTGTTTGCTTTAGAGCCAGCTGCCACTGCCCTATCCCAGGCCTCAACCCTGCTCTCTCCAGCCAAGGGGAATCCCAAGCACTGCCCTCCTTTCCTTGCTGCTGCCACTGCCACCTCCAATGCTTTCAGCTACTCCATTTCACATGCAGTGTTTGAACAGCTCATTCCAACTGTTGCAATCAAGAAGACACTCCAACAAGTCCTGCTGAGAGCGTTCGACTGCACAAATTGAAGTTCAACCTCTGGTAAACAAAAATCTCAATCAAGTTACTCAAGACATGCCAACTTCAGCTCAGTTTCCACCCACTAGGCTCTACAAACCACCCCTCAACAGGGCAGGAAAGCATTTCAGCTACTTCCACTTCCATTCAGCCTACACTCCATGAGTAACCAAGAGCCAAAATTGGGAAAATCGCTACTCTGAAAGCAGCTGATAATAAAAACCACCAAATTAATATCAATGAGTGAGTCAGGCTTCAGGAAGGAAAGAATAAGGTAACAGAATAAGCCTCTACTGAGATGTGTTAGCAAGAAGAATTAAAATGAACTTGAACAAAGCTCAACATTATGAAGGATATTGCTCATGCAACAACCTCCCTCAGTATAAAAGAGAAGGAAGCTCATGGAGTTCACTGCTCCACCATGAACTGTATCAGTCATTCTGCAGCTGGACAACTTCATAATTCCAAGGATACAGGATGACACCCTACCTTAATCAAATCTTGTGTTCGAGGGTCAACTGCCTCCTATCAGAGGGCAAAAACCACATCCTACATCAGCCCTTAGGACTCCTGTCCTCTGACTCACCTCTTAACTACAGCTATAGGGCTTGGGCAACCAGTGGGTTGACCTGGGTAGAAGTCCTAAATTCCTACATAAATCAAAGGAAACAAAATGCACAAAGCAGTAAAACAGGGTTTGGAAACCCTGGTGTCACACTGACCAAACTGGTCAGGGAGTGTTTCCTCCCAGTGTCATCACATGGGGTTTTCACATCTAAACAGGAAGTTAAGAGACATCCTGGAATCAAAGCAGACAGTTCAAGACAGTTCCTCTGCTGCCTGCAAGCCTCTGTGCAGTTTGTTAGAAGCATTTGACTAGATCTGAATAGCACATAAGTAACACAATGGAAAGAGAGAGGAAAGCCATGAGAATTACTTACATAACTGTATTGTCGTCCACTAAGATATCACAGCCATGGGCAGGGCATGAAATGGTCTGGGAAAACACAAAAAGTCAGAGGAGGAACAGTGGTTATCCTGGCTTTGCATCACAAGGAATTCCAAGGCAACAGACTTCACTACAATCCACAGCCAAAGGAGTGCCCTGCCTCTCCCAGGTGTGCCACTGCTTCCTCCTTCCCCAGCCCAGAAACCTGCACCAACCCCACTGAATTCTCTCCAGATTGACCTTAGCAGAGCCTGCAGCCCCCAAACCTTTGGGGTTTGGCTTTTCTCTGTTGCTCTTTTGGGGTTTTTTTAACTTTAGCAGAGAGACTGTTCCATCTCTCTGACCCTGTTTCTCCAATGCACAGAATTTCCAGAAATAAGCCATGAGGTGAGTTGAGATTTTACCTGTCCCATGCCTTCCTCCATTATTTTGGTAGTTAAATATTCACTCCAGCACTGCATACAGAATTTGTGTCCACACTCTAGGCCAGTGAAGTACTGCAATAACAAAGAACACAAGACATGGCCTCATTTTATCACATGGATTGACTCAACAATTTCACCCTTCTTGGTGCTGTGCAGTTCATCCACCCCATCCCTCATTCCTCACACCAAAGCTGAGACACTGCTATTCTCTTTGCATCATCACCCCTACAGAACACTGCCAAGGCAGCCTTAGTCACTCTTCCAAAGCCAGACTTTAATCCCCAAGCCCAGCAGCAAGGACAGGTGTGGCCAGTGTTTCCATCCTGCCCATTTCAATTCATCCTTGTTTTAGGAGTGTATATGGTGCACAGCATGGCTCTCTCCCATTCTGCTTTGGAAATCAGTCAAATAAATGCAACACCAAACAGGTCACAGTGACAAGGATACAGAGTCTTCATTACTCCTGTTTTTTCCCTTTGGCACATGTGGGTGCTGCCCAGAAGTCCCAAACCTCCCCAGGGAAGTCCACCCTAAAACCCAGATGCTCATCAGATGAGGACACTCAAGATCCTAATTGGCAGGTGTAAATTGCTAAATAGAATTCAATAATGACCTGCTGTCACAGACAGCAACAGGGACAACTCCATCCTTGTCTGCATCATCTGCACAGAGCTGTCAAGATATCATCTGGGACTCAGTGGTTACACAAGGGGTGGAGAAGCAAACACTGCTGAGGAAAGACTGGAATCAAAGTACTTTGCTCTGGTCAGCTGAAAGTTATTTTATACTCAAAGTCAGCACCAAGGAAAACTGTATTTAAAACACTTCATTTGTACCACTATTGAGGTAGTATTTGCTGGCTCAGCTTTTCAAACCAACTTCTCAGCTAGTGAGATAAAACCAGAACTCTACCCTCAGACACCATCAAACCATGAGAACTCCACAGAGGAAAGAACCTGGAATCCTCTGTGGAACAGCCCAAAACAACAGCAGGATGGTGGTAATTGAGGAAGGGAGAATCCACTTGAGGCAAATGCTCTTTCCAAGCATTCTCAGACACCGCAGATCCATTCTGTCCATCCCACAGAGGTGCAGCAGCTGTGCTGTGCCATCTCTGGATGCTCTGGCACTGCCCAGGGCAGGTGCCTGTCAGCAGCCCTTTGCCAGGGCTGGCAGGCTGTGACTGCACTGCTCTGACACTCCTGCCACCAGCTCAGGCTGCAGCTGTGAGCACCAACACGGCTCAGTCTGACCTGACTGGGTCAGGGAAACTTGGTTCTGACTTGGTTCCAGGTAAAAATAGAAACATCCACCCCAAAAAAACAACAAAGAGACCAGAGAGGAGGCTGACACCTATGTGGTGCCAGGTACACTGGCTGCAAGAGTGCAAAAAGACACCTTCCAATTTCTGAACCCTTACTGAGCCAGCTAACAAGTTGTCTGATGCTCCACAGATGCTGCTGTGCCCAAGTGGCATCTCCTGGAGATGCAGAGTTAAGAGTAAAAACACTTCAACATCTGGAACTTTTGGGATGCCACAGCATGAAACCATGCCAAAGACTGCACTGGCTTTTCTGTGAATTCTGGCTTCTCCACATGTGATGGGAAGCAAGCACAGATAAGGGAATCATCCCAAACTGAACCCAAACACTCCTCATGCAGCAGGCACACATGAGGAACCAGCACAGAACACATCTTCATGTGAGACCTGTTTTGGTTATTTCAGGCAGGGAAATGCTTTGCTGAATGCCCACAGAAAGGCAGCCACCACCACACTTCCTCCCAGGCTGCAAGGAATGTAGAGAATCTCTCAGCTCTTTTCTTTACTTTGAGGGAGTTCCCAATTATTTTTGGCTCAGCTGACAGCAGATGTCAAGGGAGCAAATAAAAAGGCCAACATAAAACCACCAAGGATGGGGGGAGCAGTGATTCCTTAGGCAGCTCCTTAGCCCAGGGGACAGCTCTGCTGTCACCACATCTGCGCTCAGCATCTGCAGTCTGGACAAAGCAGGATGTTCCTAAAAACACCTCCAGCCCACTCTCCTGAGGGTGAGGGGCAAGAGAGGAGGAAGGCAAAGCCACAACCCTCTCAATTCCTGTCTTCCCAATAAAGGTGTCACCCAAAAGAACTGCTGGGACCTGAAAGTGCTTGACAGGGACACAGAGCAGGTGAAACATCTCCCTTAAGTCCTCAGACTAGCAGGGTGAGAGCTTCAAATGCTTTGTTTGGCAGGTGTTTCCCAAAACCTCAAACCACAACTCTCTGGAGGTGACTGAAGAGCTATAGAGACTTTGTAGATGGGAGAGAGGGAATTTCAGGACTAACTGCAATAACTTTCATTGTTGAGAGAGAATTTCAAGATTCCTGCAACAACTGTACACTGTAAAACTTCTTAACACCTCCAAACTCTCAGCTTTCCATAGGCTGAAAGGGGCTCTCAGTGTAAAAACCCCTCAGCTTTCATGTGGAAAAATAATTAGCTGATTATTGCAAAAGGATTTTCAAAGCTGAGATTTTTTGGGCATTGAACATAAAAATAATCCTAGAATTTATAATTCACATAGACTAAAAAAGCTTCAAAACAGATTTCAATCACCTTAGACACAGACACTACAGCCTTTTACAGAAGAAATAATAAATACTAGTTTTCCTATGGGCTCCAACTTTTCTGTAGGGCCAAGAAACAGAGTCCCCTCTGACGTCTTTTAACACCAGCAACAGAGAGAGCCCTGCTCACCTGCAACATCTCTCTGCTCCAGCTAAAAGTCTGCTCTTCTAACAACTGGGCCACTGCTATTTGAGCTACAAAATCAAGAAGTGTTAGCATGTTTTGTGCTGCTCTTCCCAGTTTCAAAACTCTAGACAATGCTGGGGTGTGGTTTTAGAGGTTATCCTGTGCAGGGCCAGGAGTTGGACTCCATGATCCTTGTGGGCCTGTCCCATGATTCTGTGATTCTGCTCCCCAGGTAGCACAGCAGCCCCAGCCAGAGGACAGGCCTGTCACTTGTGAGCTGTACCCCCACCCAGCACAACTACATTAAAATGGAGAGAACAATATATTAGAATATATTGCCTTTCTTTTTCAAAGCACCTCATCATACAGAGCAAGAATTTGCCTTCCCAGCTACTCTTCACAAGGAAGTCAGGGCACACAAGGCTGAAGAGGAGACACATGAAGCCTTGTGGTTCCTGGCTGAAGAGTGAGCAACAGGGACCTTGATGCTGAGAATGAGAGGCCTGAAGCTGGGCTTGGCTCAGCTCTGTTCACTCCAGGGAAGAAGATCCAGAGCAAGGGAGAGGCCACAGCCAGGGAACTTCACCCCAGGCTGCTCCTGAACCCCAAAATTTATCATGGTGCTTTGCTGAAAACACACCCAGAGCAAAGCCTTATGTCAGAGCAGCTCTGCCTGGCAAGGCCCAGCCCTTGTTTTAGGGTGTTCTGGAGGAGCAGCTGCCCCACAAAGAACAGGTTCCAACAAAAGAATTCCTTACTATCAGCACTTTGCCTTTCTTTGCTTTTTGATGAACTCTCCTATTTGAGCTTTTCCACTCGCCTCCTTTTCTCCCAGGTCTCCCAACAGCATGTCCTGCCCCTAGGAGCCCCAGCAGAGCCTGGACCTCTTAGCAATGTATGGGAATGCTTCAGTTTGGTCAACAGTGACAAAAAAAAGTAGCACTATCACCCAGAGCATTGATGCAGAGCCCCAGCAAGCATTGGGTAACACACCCTCATGTCTGACCAAAAGGGTATTGTCCAATATAATAAAGATCCAAAGACATCCACATTTTACTTCTACTACTTTTTCCTAGACTTCCTACTCTGACTATTTTGCTTTTAAAAGCTGTTTCCTACCTTGTCTTTCTATTTAAGTAAATCCCTTTGCCCATCATGATTTTCACAAGTTTGAATTTCACACATCCTTTATCTGTACACCTGACTTGGTATCAGACCTTTGCAAACATCACCTGCTTGCTTTTTCCTGAACTTTACCACACCACTGCCTGGGCCCCAGCACCCTCAGAGGTGCTGTGCAGGAAAATGTGAAGTTTCAGGTTGGAAATTTGGGGAGTTGCTACTCAAGTAGTGTTGGAACCCTGCATGCTGAGAATTTTAAACTTTCTGTGCTGAAAGGCACAGACTTGCAAGAGAGCACTGCATTTGACCTGAGGCTGTGGAGAAGATTTCCAAAATTGATTGATAGCACTGGGATTATGTGCGTGTATTTGGTTAGAAGTGTGTAATATCACAGGGTGGAAAACTTAGAGTTTGGGGTTTTGGAATATAGAAAAAATATGAAATTTATATGTATAAATATGAATTTATATGAAATATTTATTTCATATAAATGTGTATGAAATAAATAAAGATGGAGGTTTTAGGGCAGAGGCAGGTTGTTCTTTACCTTCTTCTTTGTGGGTTTGGGTGATGTTTTGTAATTGGACAGAAAATTCTGCATTGAGGGCTTCAAGGGATCAGTTATTGGGTTAAAAGGGAAAATAATCTAAGTGTCATTTCTTAATTGGATAGTTTAGTCTTAAAAGACCTTGTAACCAGAGATTGCTGGCCATTTTGTGCCTTCTAATGAAACGCTGCTGAACGCATGGTTGTGAGGCTGTTTCTCTGATAAAAATAATCAACACCTGAGTCCAAACATGAACTAGCATCTCAATCTACCATCAAACTTCAATCCCAACCTCAAGAAACTGACAGGCAGCAGCAGGGCCCCTGGGTACTCACGGAGTTTGGGTAGTTCAGATAGCAGATCTGACAGGACATGTCCTGGGCTGATGATCTGGTGTTCATCTGGCGCGTTCGCGACTTTTTACTTGGATTAATTACGTGACACTCTGCAAAGAGCTTCTCCAAGTTGCCATCAAAGTACCTGCACAACACAGGACAGAGTGAACATTTAACCACCTTCTAAATCAGATTTCCATTCTATGTAGCAGTTAAGTGTACAAAGATGCTTTTTGTATTTCAAAACTCATACACCCACTACTTCCAACAAACCCTTCTCTAATACAACACAGAGGTGGATATTAGACAACTGCAGAATTTCAGAGACTCTCACTTGAATAAACACTCCTGAAATTCAGGCACCTTCAATTCTTCACCTGCATTTCAAGTAATTTGTGACTCTCCCAATTGCTTGGCATTAGAATTCCAGGACAGGAAACGAGAGCAAGAACACCTGAGTTCACAGTTCAGGCATTGGAACACCTTCCTAAAACACAGGTTTGATGCCTTCAAGCTCAATTCTTTTCAACTGAAGCCTTCCATTTTTCCTAATAGCCTAACCCTTAGCCATCCGAACATCTTTTCTCTTCAATCAACCTGAGGTAATTTAACAACCTCCTAAAAACTACAGTTCCAGGTTTACAATGCTTCCAAAGATCAGGTACCTATTGGAAAGGAGGATGCAAAATTGCTTGGGGGCTGAAAAGAGATCACTTCCTTTCTATTTCCTATTCCCTTAAGGAAAGCAATATTGGTTTGCTTCAAAGGCTTATAAAAAGCTCTTTCTTGGAGAGGAGGACCAAACTGGAGAGAATCATTATCAGAAAGCTCAGCCTCTTCCCAGAATCCTTCACACACCTTTCTCCAGCCTGCAGCAGCTGCAAAGAACTAATTAAACCAGACAATTAACCAGCCCCATCACATGCACACATCCCCCAGCTAAACCCAGTAAGTCATTCCTCAGCTCCACTACAGCTCTACCTACCAACAAGGCTTGATTTATAATTGAAAAAATATCAATTTTCCTGCTGTTTCATATGTTTCTCATGCAGTTCATGTATTTTAGATCTTAAATTTCAAAACACTGAATCTGGAGGGAAGTGGTGAATTCTGGCATCACTGTAGCCATGAGGCTTTGCCATTGTTTTTCAATGTTAGCTCAGGATTTTACTCAACCAAGTTCTTTAGTTTGCTTAGAGAATTATATTTACAAATTTGTACGTTATATTTAAATCTAAATATATAAAATTATATATTTAGAAAATTTTAGCAAGTGAATTCAGTGAAGTCCCATCACAGGCAGTATTTGTTTATTAAGAATCATGGATAAATATTAAGTCCACAAAAGTTTTCCAGCCTTCCAACTGCTCTTAGAGGCAGCAGGAGCAGCACAGGACATGCTCTGAGGAGAGGAGATACAGCTGGGTGAGAAGTTTGCAAGGAAAATAGTTTTGTATACAAATGCTATGATGCAACTTGAACCCTGATACTCATGACCAGCTAAATGCTTATGGAAATACCAGAGGTTTTTGTAGTGGTAGGCTGGTTTTAAGGGTAAATATCCATGTCAGGAACTTGACTTTTTTCACCTGGAATTTCCTATCCCCTTTAAATACCTATGGATAATATTCCTGCTTCTCCATGCTGTTTTCTTTTTATGCATTTTCTTTCTGAGTAAGTAATTTCCACATTTATTTTTAGGTATGTCTCTCAGACTCATACTCATGCAGCCACTGGGTTGTAAGAACTCCAGAAAACGCAGAGGAAAATTGCATTTTTAGAGTGGATCTCCCTGAAAACACAGCTCTAATGGATACTCCCAAGTCCAACAGCTCTCTAACTGCTCCACCACTCCTCAGGCAAACATGCCAATGGCTCAGTCAGAAGACTCTTGCAGTTCCTTCAAAGGTTAGGAACAACACCAAATTCCAATTACCATCCCTTTTTCCCACTCATTCCAGCATCACCACAATCCATCCATGCAGGCAGATCTCCCCTTGCCCTTCCCATGTTCTTTGGTCAAAGGATTCCCAGGCAGCAGCTCTAACACCCTTCCCTCCCACAGCAGGTGAGCTCCATGTGACATTCACCATCTTCTCTGGCCAGCAAACCTTCACCACCACCACTTTCCATTTCCATTCATCCTCCTTGAATCCAAGGAAGCCAGAACACATGCAACCCCAGTCCTGATCTGACCCTGATCTCATACAATTTCACTTAGATTTCTCCTCCAAATCTCACCTAATGCACTGCAAATGGCTCCATTTCTCTAGATCTGCTCCATGTCAGCATTGCTCCTCCCTTCCTTTACAACTCCAAGAATTCTGATTTTTCCTCAAATATTCTCTATTAATGGGTTGGTTCTTGGTACCTCCCTCCATCCTTATTTTCATCCTAGGGAGGAGCACAGCACCTCCAGGAGCCCTTTAAATCCTGTGCCCTGCTTTCCCTTCACAAGGCAGACACAGTAATTCCAGCTCTTCTGGTGCACAAGAATTTCCTCTATTAATTCTCTGAAGTTCATTTGCTTCATCACAAAGTTGGGGGGGGGGGGGTTCTGCTATTTTCAAAGGAATGGACAAACCAGTGTTTGTCCATTATTTTCAAGTATTTCTACTCACCAAGACCAAACCTATAACAACATCAAGTCCTTTTGGCAGAGGGATCAAGCTGTCAGCCCCTTTATCTCCTCAAAATTCCCTCCTGCTGTTTGTAACTGCCTAATCGCCATTTTCCAGACATAATCAAATCTTACCCATGGGAGTACCAAAGATGAAAAGCCTTTTCACTGAAAAAAAAATTGCTTCTAGTACACACTTTGGGCTATTTACTTCCATGGAAGAGCATTTGTGAGTTGTCAGTGCGTCAAAACACTCAGAGTAAAAGATATCTCCACATCAAAACTCCTGCCATGCACCATTTTTCACCTGTTCAGCCTCTGCTGAAGAGTGGAAAGTGTTTATTTGTTCCAAGAAAAGCAGGCAGCAGGTTCTGGAGAAGAGGCAATCTGGGCATTCCTGACATCCCTCCTCCACTCAGAGAAAACAGGGACATGTGGCCACCAAGATAAGCAGCTACAAGGGACTGCTCTATCTCTGGCTGTGCCTCCAGGGATTAAATCAGGCCTTGGGGACATGCTGAGACACTGTTCTCTTTAAAAAATGACCAGAGGAAGGCACATAAAGCAGGAGAGCTGCATTTTAACCTCTTCATCACACAGAGGTGCCTCCCCAAACTCCCCTCAGGAGAGGACACCATCAGCCATAGGAATTGGAAGGTAGTAATAATTAAAGCACTTTCATCACTTGGTTCTGAGGTGATGTGGTCATTCTGCACCTGGTGCTCTCCTATCCCTATGAATCAAGCTTGCAAGACCCAGGAAAACAATATCTGACATCTTTATTCTCCTTAATGCAGCATATCAGAGGCTGAACTAGTATTTCCTCCACTCATCACTTCCATCCTACAAACAAACCCACCCTAAATCCCCAATTTTGCTTTTGCACACAAACAATTAAAGTGGGACAGGGCAGTTTTTTAATTGTGGCTGTTATTACTTTACTGTAAGTGGAATAAATATCTGTAGCACATCTGCCCTCTGAACATCACTGTGTAATTACTCCATGACAAAGCTGGCACAGACAGTAACAACCTGCTCATTAAAAACAGGCATAACAAGGCTTAAAAAAAGTGGGAAAACAGAAATTTTCATGTCACAAGCTCAGACCTCCCCACTTCTCAACAAAAGAGGAGCCACTTGGTTGAAGTGCTTTCCTCCAGGCCAGGACTGATAAGGCTGCTGGGAGCTCGTGCTGACTCACCATGAGCTAAGAGAAAACAGGCTCTAATTAGGAACTGCAAATATACCATCAAACAACAGGAACTTTCCAGCAAAATGTTTATTTTGGGGTGATTTTTTCACCGTAATCCTCACCTATCACCACAGCAATGACCAAACCCTCTGGAACAGTAACAGTTCTCAGTCTCCTACCCAGCTTCTTACTCCTGCTTTAACACAGCTCAGCACTCCAGAAGATTTCATGGAAGTTATTTGGTGCAGAAGTGTCAGAAGGCAGCACCAGGCACTGGAGAGATCCTGTTTTGGTGTCTTTCTAATACAAGGGGACATCAATAAGCACCAAAACTGGGAGCAGTGTGCAATAGGTCTGCCTAAGCAAGTCCTGCATTCTGTTACTCACAGGGGTAATCCTGCTGAGTTAAGTATTTTAATGAATATGTTTACCTGTGGATTTGTAAATATAACATGTACTTAAACTGGAACAGCCTTAACAATAATACCTCATATTGACCTGGCTGGCACCTCCCTTGAGAAAAAAAAAAAACAAAAACAAAACCACAGCCCAATTTTTTATTTTTAAATTGATGGCAGCCCTAAACAAGCTTTCAACAACAAGGGACAAAACCTACTTGTGTAGAGGTATCTCCCAGCCAAGGAGAGTGAACTTTACCCCAACTAAGAGAATCAGCCCAAGAAACTCAAATATCAAGTGTTGCAAAGCAGGTATTAAATCAGAATTCTTAACAGCTGTAGTTAGAGTTAAATAGTGGATATATTTGTAAAGCAAAGCTTTCAGGTTTCCAACATTTGCTAAAAGAGGTCAATCTCAGGAAAATAAGGACTAGAAAGCTGTAAAAAAATACAATCACTTCAGAAAAAAAATGTAGGTTAAACAAAACATAAGATATACCTGAGCACCTAACCAAAAATATTACACAAAGGGCACTAAAGATGTTCTAAATCCATTAGCCAAGGATAGCACAAATATTTATACTCAAAAATAATTACTGACAGTTTGAAAACCTTTGCTCCTCTTTCCCTGGGTGACAGAGTACCAAACTACAGGGGCTCAGCCCCAGGGTCAGTGAAGGGACATTTATCAATTGACAGGAGCACCAACAACTGCTCCTGGTTTACCAAGCACATCTCATCTTCCCATACCATTTCCTTTGCCTGATAATCAGGGTGATTAAGGGAAAAGTCAACTAATGATCCTACCAGGCCCTCCACACCATTGGTCACTTCACACCAAGTAAGACCAGCACAACCAGCAAGTCCCTGTACAGCTTTTACTGCTCTTTCTGGTCCAGATTAATTCTCCTCCCAGCTTCTAAAGGAATTTAAATTCTCCAGCTCCCTCAACTCTCTTCAATACAAAACTGGCATTGGAATGAACCAAATGCAGCTGGATTTGGTCTCACTGTATAACAACAAACTGAGAAGTACCTTTACCAAGCAACATTCCAAGAGCTGGGAATCAGAGATGGGAAATAACCATAAAACACTCTGCTCTGAGGGGGAGGGAGAGGCAAAATTCAAGCCATTATTTACACACCCTAAAGAAAACCTGGAGCTGTGGAGATGAAGACAAGGCAGGACCATTATCAGCCAGGAACAATTTAGCCTTGGCCAGAGCAGCAAATCAACATGTCAGGAATACACATGCCAGCATGACAGGCACGAACAGCTAAACCCAAATCCAAAACAGTTGCTAGATAACAAGAACCTGTTCCTGCTTGCTTTTTTCCAAAGCCTGCCCAAAGCCTGTACATGTTCAAACTGGAAATCCTTCTTTCCAATGGGCAACATAACTTCCACAACTTTAAATCTAACCAGGCATCAGTAATATTAAAACAATGAGTCACAAGTCACCCTTAGCTGGGAAAGGGGGAACATTTTGAGCTTACACAAAAGATCCTCCTGCCACACACTGAGCATTCATCCATCCTCACTTGATCCAGGAACAAACATTTTTTCCAGCTCTGCAGCTGCTTACCTCTCCATCAGCTTCTCCTTATCCCAGTTGAAATGGCTAAGCAGTATTCGAGTGATAGTCGCTGGGTTCTGGAGAAAGAAGAGAAAAACAATAATTGAGTGAGAACACCAGGCAGAGCTTTGAATAGGCATAGGGAAAATCAGGGTGTCTGATAACATCATCTGTTCAGACAGTACAGGTTTACTGGCATGGACTGGGAAATAGCTGGACTTGACAGATAGACAAATTTTAAAGAAAAAAAAACCCAACTCTATAAATCCAAGCACCTGAATAAAATGAGAATTTGGTTGAAGATTTAAGGACCAGACTAATTATACCTATCACAGTGCCAACATCTCTACATCCAGCATGCCCACACAATGCAATTCCAGGATGGCTGTAAAATGGAGAAAGGGCTGATTTCTACCCATCACATCCATTTTTGCCACAATCTCCACACTACTTGCAGAACAAGAATAATCCAGTCCTGGCCATCAAAACACTTGGGCTGAAAACTGTCCTAGAACACAACTGGCTGCCAGTGTAAGATGACAAAGTCCTTGGAAGACCTCAGAAGTTCCTGAAGCACCATCAAATCCAGAAAAAAAAACCTCAGGACAGCTAAGGAAAGAAATACTGTCCAGAAAAGTCAGAAGGAAGGTGGAATATAAGAGCTGATTTTCACTGGTGTACAAGTTTTTATTCCAACTAAATCTGAACCATCAGCCAAGAGTTTGATTATATGAGAAACACACCAGACCATATGGCTTCTGTAACACCCCAGAACCACGTTTTAGCTCTCAAAATCCACTCTCCAGGCTCAGTTTTAGGACCATTTACATGCAAAGGAGACAAGAGCAGGGCCCTGAGAGCGGCTGCGTGTACTTTGCCATTTGACACAAAAATGGAAGTTTGCCTCAGGGCCAACGTTCAATGGACGCTCTGAAGCTGTTGAAAAGTAGGACATAAACCAGCAATGTGATTTCCTGAGCCCTGCAGCTACAGCCACAACCCGATGCTGCCAAAAGCCAATGCTGTCACCCACAGCAGAGATCCCACCCCATCCCTGCATCTCCTGCCCTCATCAGCCCATACCACTACAGCCATTTTATGCTGCAAATAATGACTCAGAAACTGATCTTCTCTTTTCCTTTAGGTTGTGTTTTTCATGGAATCAGTTCTCCAATCTATTTGATTGCCTGACCACACAAACAGCTGCATTAGCACAAGGGGAAAGCAGGACAGCCTCTTTCACCAGCACCACCACCAGAACCATCACTGAAATAAAGCCCTAGGGTGACAATGTAATAAGCACAAAGAACCAGTCTTGTGGTTTATACGACAAAAAGTGACACTCCTCTCCTTCTACAGTGTGTTCTGACTCTTATTAATGCCAGCACAGATTGTTTAAGGCCAAACTAAGAATTTTTTTCCAGCTTAAAAAGCCCATGTGAAGCAAAGCAGCTTTAGAAGCTGTTTGAGCAGATCCCTGATGGAACCCCATGAACAGCTGGGACAGCAGATCCACACAGTATGGGGCAGGAGATAGCAGAAATGGGTATTGCATGGTGACACTGTGGTTCTGGCCCACATCTGAAGCAGTCCTCAGGTGACAGGGATCCAAGCTCTTCCCTGCAGCAACACCAGGTGCCTGGCTGACAACCACATGTCACCAGCCCTCCAACAACATCCCTCCCTCATCCAGCCTTGCAAGGGGAGCAAGCAGCTCAACCCTTTCAAGTCAGTCCTGCTAACAAAGAAGCTCTATGGGAATTTAAGGGTCTCCTTCACCCAAAGGTTGTGGGGTTTAGTTTCTGATCTTTTCAGGTTATTTTGTATTTGGATCTCCATAACAGCCTTTTCTGTAACTCTGGCTGTACTATGTAGGAGTACTTGAAAGGAGTTCTTAAAAGCTCACTTAGACACAATTCCTGGAGCAATTTAATCAAAGATAAAAATATACTTTAGTAAATAAGCCAATCTTATCTCTAGATTATCTTGGTTATGATACCAGCCCCTGTAATTCTCCAGTTATGAATTTCAGATGGCAAAGCACACAGCCCTTCAACATAAGGAGTCTTCACTCAGCCCAGAAATCTGCCAGATGTACAGAGAAATACAATTTTCTCCATTTCTCAAGCAAAGGCATTGAGAGAGCTTTAATTAAAATCAGCCCAAAGTCTTGTCCTATCTTCTACCACAGCAGCCCACTTGGCCACTTATTAAGGCTTCTGGGAATACCTGTTAATCACTTAATAGGCTAAGAGGCAGCTGAGGTAGGGGTCTTTGGCTGATTTTAAAAAGACAGAAGCTTTCTCCTGCACTGAAGGAAGAATTACAGTTCATGGGTAAGAAACTCCAGTGGTCTGCAGTGATTATTAAGTGTGATCCAGCAAATACCACTCCCCAAAGGAGATGTGGCTGGAAAGGACAAGAGGGTTTCATCTGTGGCTTCTCCATTTTCCCAACACACAGGCACTGCAGCTTTCCAAAAGTTTCCCTAGGTCAGAGCCCCCAGGTATCCCAGCACTGTGAGGTTAGGGTACAAAACTGGACATCATTTAGGATTTTACTGTTGACTCTGTGAGCTATCACCTTCTTCTGCCTTGCTGGGCTCCAGCTTCCTCCAGCACTGTTGGTTGAACATTTTAAAAAAGAAAGGAAACGCCAGCAGCATGACAAGCTCCCACCAGAAATAGCTGGGCTGCCTGCTTTCACTGCCTGCCACATCCCAGATGTAGCATTCAAACCTCCCCTGGCTGTTTCCCAGACACAGAAGGCAAGAATTAACACAGCCCTGCCCTTGCTCATCCCTGAGCAGGGATACAACCTGGGCTGGAGGAGCACAGAACACTGGGAGGAAGGCAACTAAGGGGCAAATCAGAGTAAAATACAAAAGTTCTGACATGAAGGATTGTTCCAGCCCAAGACCAGGCACACCATCATGGAATGCACAGACTTCCCTCACAGTTACTGC
Organism: Molothrus aeneus; assembly: GCF_037042795.1. Lineage (NCBI taxonomy): Eukaryota > Metazoa > Chordata > Aves > Passeriformes > Icteridae > Molothrus > Molothrus aeneus. Next base: position 2,537,775 of record NC_089658.1, on the reverse strand, counting down.
AGAGCAGGGCTGGAGGAGTAAACCACAGCACCCAGCCCAGTGAGAGCTGTGCCCTGTACCTCAGGCACTCAGGGTTAAAACACCACCAAAATCATTTGCTATTTCAACACCAGTTCCACTCCAGCTTTCCACCAACCCTCAGCCATCACTCTGGACACTCATTCTGTAAAAATTAATGGAATGTCCAAATCCTGGCTTACACAGCACTGGGAAGTCAGGGGCTCTGTCTGCCTCCTGGTTTGGCACACAGGATTATTTCCTACGACCACACCACACAGATTAGTTATGAACAGGCTCTGCTGCTGCTCAGACGGGATTACTCCTTAGGCTGAGAGAACACACTCCTACTAAAGCTATTTTCTGTTTACAAAGATGAATTTTCCTACAGAAAGCAGCCAGGGAGGACAGAGAGCAAAGGGAACAGCCAACACGTTCTCCTCCAAACGTGGTCTGATGAAAGCTGAAACAGCAGATCTCACTTACAGCAGCCTCCTATTAAATTTTACATGTTGGATTGCCTGGAGCTGAGGGCAGCAAGCCTGTTGATATCCAGATAGGAACAAACCCGAGGAAAGCAGCCATTTTGTTGAAATTCTCTGGGCACTTCAAAAGATTTCCTAACAAAACATTCCAAATAAAGCTCTGCCCAGAGAGAAACACCCTCAGTCTTTCAGCAGGGAATTTTTTTTTTTTTTTTTGAGCTAACAAAGCAACCAAGTCCCACATATGCTTCAAACAAATTCCACTCCACCATAGCTTTTCACTGGAGGTATTTGCATTTACTGTCCTTATCTAGGTTGCCATGCTCCAGCACACCAATGCAAGCAGGAGATACAGCCTTACAAAGGTCTGGACTTCACCAAAGAAGCATTATTAATTCAAATAAAACTCCTTAATTTAATAGAATTTAATTCAGCTGGAAGCTTCATCAGTGATAAGAGTTAGAATTCTTTTTGCTGTCAAAATAGGAAAGTATGAATCGGAAGGAAGAATCTGGATGCACTTAAATGCGTAAATGAATTATAAATTAAATATTATTAGAACATTAGCTTGAATCAGAATTTCCAAGCAGCACAGTTTGCTGAATGACAGTTGGGAACACTTGATCCATTCATGTTTCCATCCATCAAGACGAGCTGCATGGTTAATTCTTGATGTTATTACAAAGAAAAGCACATTCTACAGTTCGGCTTCTCCTCACATGCTAGGAATCAGTTCCTGGTTCAGTTTCAGCATTTACTGCAAATAAAACCATTTAAGAACAACTTAGGATTTTGCTGGAGAACTGAGCTTTTCTCCTGGAGAGATGATATTGATAAATTCTTTGTTTGGTTTTGTTCCACATCAGGGATGGTTTTGTTTTCTACCCATGGTAGCTTCTGAACTCCAAAAGTTTTCATCCCAACTGCAGCACCTCCATCCCAATATCAGAGGGTTTTACAGCAATAAGGAATTGATGCCACTTCCAGTTGGGTTTTTACACAATTGCTTTGCAGTTGTGAGTCCAAGCAGATGCTCCAGAAACCCTGACTTTGCCCAAGCCTAAGAAGTCTGTAGAGGGTTCCAACCTCAGCAACGTCCACTGCTGTACTCCATGGGGACACAAGGCTGGGTTTACATTTCCCAGCACAAGGAAACCCATGGTTTCACATCAGCTGACAAGACTGAGGGTTTGGCTCGGTGGAGGAGCAAAGAGCCACCACAAGCTACTGCTGGTGTGAAGCCAAGCAGCACAAACATCTGCTGCAGTGAGGTGCACCTGGGGACACATCACCACTGTCAATATTTAACCAGCCAAACCCCCAGTGTTTGCAACAGTAGAGCACCAAGTGGAAACTCCTGCTGCCCAGCATCTCCAAGGCTTGCCACGTGCACTCTGTGCCATGGGAGAAGCAGTGATAAATAACCCAGAGGTGGTGTTTAACAGCAGTGGGGAGAGGAGAAGGAACCCCACCGTGAGACTGTGACCAACACCAGGCACCAAAGAGCTGCTTCATCACACAATAACCAAGGGCACCAGCCCAAAATTCTGCAATAACCTGATGTCTGCTCCCCTTGGACCCTCTGCTCTCTCCCAGCCCCACACAGATAATCACAGATATAAAAATACAGCTAGAAAGTGTCTTAAATCAGCTTTTAACCTGCTAAAACAGATTGCAGTACAACTGTCAGCAAAAGGTTTGCACTGTTCTGCAAGTGGACTGAGTGACCTTCATTTGTGGAGATCCATTCACATCCATTCTTCCAGGAGACAATTACAGGAAATCTTACAAGCACAAAACCTCATTTCTAGCAGTTTACTAAAATTCCCAGGAAGCCAGCACAGAAGACGAGATCCAAGTGTTGAGTACTTCCAGGACATGATCTCAAACTTGCTGGTTTTTAAACACCACCAACTGAGCACTCTGAGAAGCTGCTGGAAAACTTCCGTGTAATCGAATATTCCCTGGCTCAATTACAGCCAGAACATGAGAGGGCTGCTGTCAGAAGAGGACAGCAGCTAAAGGACTCCATCTGCCAACCCATGCGTGCTCTCTCCCTCTGCCATCCCCTGGGGTCTGGGACACAATCACACCATGGACATTTCTGCCATTGGCCATATCAGGGCTCACAGGGACAGCACTGGGACACGCTGGTGGGGTCTCAGACAGTTCTCACCTTCCCCTCAGAGATAAAACCAGCATCAGAACTGCTCATTCTCTGTACCCCACTGAGGGGATTGTCTTTGTATCTTACATATTACCGAAGCCGTATCAGAAGACTGGAGTTAGAACTCTAAACCACCTGAAAATGTACCAGTTTCCTGCCATTTCCACACAACTCCACAAGAAGCCAGGCTACTCTCTGTGACTGCTGTTATCTGCTGTCCTCCATCTGGCATTTGCCACCTCACTACAACTTCCCATTATCACAGAGCCTTCAAGTTCGACACCGATCATCTCCTCAGCTCCCTACATCTTTCTTCATCTCGTTAACTTCCCTTCACACATCATCTCCTAATTCTGAAAATTAAGTTTTACTGAATTAGTACCATTACCTGATGGCACCCAATGGTAGCTTGAGCTGATGATCAGTTTGTAGTAACTTACGTGCACTTGACTGACTGTTTCCAGCTCTGATGAACATACATTCTTCTAGCAGGGGAAGATAATAAAAAGCAACTTCAGCGAAAACTCTATTACTTCAGTTAATTGGTTCAAGAGACAGAAATTAAGCAGTCAGCTGCTTTACATTTTCTCAGAACCTTTTGGAAAGCTTTCAGGTTAATGATTAGGAGCTGCAATGAAGAGCCATTGTCTAATAGAGCTTTTAAAAGCAGAAAAAAATACTAAAGCAACAATTCCGGGATGAATTAGCAAATTTGGAAATGCAAAAACTGAATTTGCACTGTAATACTTCAAAATAAAAGAAGATGGCATGGATTCACCCTGCTGCTCTCAGACGACTGCAGAAGCTCCACCACCAGCTCAACACAAATTAAAAATGACTAGGGAAGGCCTCTTGGAGGATTTCAGCTATGCTCACTTCCATAGCAGGAGAGTTAGGGTTGATGACAGGACACAGAGAGATGCTAACCGTTATTTTATGCATTTAGTTTGAAGAACACTTTGGTTTCTACTTCCTTTTGCTAGTTCTGGAGAATAAAGTCCATCCTTAAAGAGGAAGGACCCACAGATCCTGAGCTGGTGTTCTACTGCCCACAACAGCAGTATCACCCAGAGGGTTTCTTTCTTCCTGGTGTCTCCCAGCACAAGAAATCCCAACATATGAACAAAAGCTCAGTAAAGCTGGGGAGACAACACAAACTCCAGCTCTGGTTTCTGGAGTCTGTGCTGAGCAACTGCAGCTGCTGTGCTGAGTGCTGGGTGGGAGCACATGGGTGCCAGCGTACGCTGCACAACGGCTTTATTCAATCCTGAGCCTCCCACTCAAGGATTTGCAAAGACTTGCCTTAAAAGAGTAGGAGAAGGTGATGGCATCATTTCCATATAATTCTCTCAGTTTACTATTTCAGCAGCCCTGTAATATCTCCCCATCAGCTGAGGAGGAAGCAAACAGCCCCCAGTGCTGCAGCCAGGCTGGGCACGAGGGGAGAGCAAAAACCCTGCAAGTTTTGGCTACCGTGGATGTAAAGGGCTTGTGTGTTCATCCAGGTAAAATCCAAGTCCCTGGTAATCACCAATTTCCCCCTCAAGTTAAACCTTTAGTCAACATCCAGTGCCACAGAGCTGCTCTGACAGGATGAGACCCCAATGAAACAGAAATGGATATTCAGGAATCAATACCAGACCTTGGTGTCCCCATCACAAATGGTCACCTTCCCTGCTGGTCAACAGAAGACCACTCCCACAACCAGGGTCCACAAAGAATATCTGAGCCCACTTCCCTCTTGACACCACTGCTCTTCCAGAGCTCCAGGTTCCATTTTTCCTCCTCTATCCAACATAACCCCAATCCTATTGAAATTCTCACCCCACCACATAGCTACTGCACTCATGTCATATATGGGTCACAAATGTTTCCAACACTATCAGACACAAAACTTGGGTTTTCTCCAGATCACAAGCATCCCTAAGGCAGAAAGAACATCATTAGATACTTTCAGTTCTATACAGTCTCAAGAAGACTACACACAGGGACAGTTTCAGTTCTTCTCTCAGACCAGTATAACAACTCACTAATGCCTGGCTTGAATAAAACACACTGTGCTGCTTCTAGAGGAAAGCAAAGGCACATTTTGCCACAGAAAAAGAACTACACTGAATGAAGGCAGTGACTGACAGAAAGTACCAAAACACCACGGCTTGGCCCAAGAGCACAGTTCAGACACCTCTCCCCCTGCACAAGATTCCAGAGAGGCCAAGGAAGACTCTGGACACCCAGAACAGCTTAGCTATGCACCAGCTCTATTTCTGCCTGTGAGATGAAGTGACAGCAACTTGGATTACGATTTTAATCTGAAATAGGGCAGTAACTGGGCAAGACCAGACCAGTTCAGAAAATATTTATTCAGCAGTAACACAAGCTCACACAAGCACTGGCTCCTGGACTTGCCACTGGAGTCAGTGATGGGAGCAGGAGTGACCAGACACAGGAACTGACTGGGTAAAGGGGGTGGCAGGTTTATTTTAACACAGACAGGATCACTATGTCACCAGACAGCTGAGCTGGAACAACCTGGACAACAGGGACTTGCTTCCAAGAAATCTGTTTGTCTCAGTCTGCCAAAAGCCATGTGTCAGGCACATTAAAGCTGGGCCTTCCCCAATCAACAGACCCCCAAATCTTCTTGTCCAAAGACTGTAAAGCATATTGGGGTATACTCTGATGCCAGGTACAGTCAAAGGTCCCTTTTTTTCTCCATTATCTCACCAGCTCTGAAGAGCAGGCCCTCACCCTCTTCACCCCAATGTCTGGGGGCTGTATTCACCTGGCCTACCAAATAGCAGATCCTGATAGTAAACTGTGGGAATACTGCCAATATCTACTACCAAGTGTCCTCAATGTAGCCATGTGAGCCTGACAGAAATACACTCTTTTATTAGTCAATGTTGGAAAGACTGGAAGTGGCATATGTCAGGCCAGCTACCCATCAAGCTGACAAAAGGAAACAACCCAAAGCACATTTTTCATGTGCTGTCTTCAGTGACTCAACTCCTGAATGAACTGTGCATTTCTGGGAAGGTACAGGTCTGCTGATGTGAGCTCCAGAAACTGTCCTGTTTGCAGGCAGAATGGATGTTAAAGGAATAAAGCTGAAAGATGAACTGCACATCTGCTTTCTTCCTTTACATCATTTTGTACAAGTCTTCTGGAGTCTCAAAAAAGCTTTCCCTGCTCTTTTCCTTCTTTCCAATATGTACTGGTACATTGACTCAGCTCTTTCACCACCATGTGCACTGCCAGGGCCTGGCCCAGAGCCAGGGGCACCCAAAGGGCTGTACCCACATCCTGGGGTTTATAAATCTGTACAAGAGTGGCACAGCTCCTCCACACCAGGGAGGAAAACTGCTGGCTCTGCTGGCTCCTTCCTGCAGCAGCTCATGCAGTGTAAGGAACAGGCACCTCAGCTCTGGCCAGTGAATGATGTCCCAGTTAACAGCACCCAGCATTTCATGGATTTTGCACATCTTTAGCACAACAGAACTTTGCTTTTGCTGCTTTAAGCACATTCAGAGGCATCACCCAAACCAGGGCAGTGTTAGGATACTGCTATGAGCAAATGAGTGGAGGAAGTATCAGAAGCAACTTGAAGAAATAATGATACCATGGTATACTTCAAATGCTTAGAAGAAATCAGACAAACTCTAGGAGGATGAAGGTATTATTCTAATACTCAGCATCACAGCTGTACTGGGAAGAGTAAATTCCCAATAACTTGGGGACTTTTTTCCACAGCCTATTTCCATGGCAGACCTGTCTGTAGGCTCAAATGTGTGCCATGAAAACAACTGATTTTCTCAGTTAACTGTTGTAAGTTCTCAGCAAAGGGCTCTCAAATTGTCCTTCCAGATGATGATTTAAGGGTGTCCCCTCCTCAGACAGTGTGCAAGCAGAGGATCAGCCTCCAAGGATGCTCAGCATCAATGTGTCTCTCAAACACTGCTGGTTATGTCTCAGGTTTTGGGTGATCTGACCTGCTTTTGTTACTGGGCACTGCTGGAGAACACCTATCACAGGGTGCTTGGGCACAAAGACACATGAGTTGTTTAGTACAGAAGATATAATCCAGCCAAACTCTGGATCACCTCAAGACAGACACTGTTGATTCCTAAAAATCACAGGATAACCTGACTGTGAACAGAGAAATCCCCAGAAATCCTCAGACTCACAGGTATTTGGGGGTAATAACTCACCATGCAAAAATCTCACAGTAACATGCCCTGTGCAGCCTGTCCTGAGTCCTGACTTCCAGTTCAGAACATTATAATTAACATTTTCCAACAAATATACAGACAGGAAAAAGAAAATGGTAAGGGATGATAACTTCTTCCATGAGTACAATGGGGTGGCACCCACAAACTCCTGCAAGTTAAAGATCTACCAATGTAAGTAAACAAAAGCCATCCCAGTGAATAACTTCTCTCATGGCAATGGCCAGGTTACCTCAAAAATATTTGGATACATAGTCACTGGTGGCATGCAAGTGTTAACCCTTTCATCAGCAGTGTGACTACTGAGAAAAATAGGCTTGGCACAAGAATTTTTAGCCAGGGACGATTTACATGAGTATTTTTGGAGAACAAAAAAATCCTTAACATTTTTCTAGCTTCTTTTTCTCTTCCAGGCCCTAGTGAGGCGAGCACTTGGTACTTTTCTTCAGTTCTCTGTCCTTCATTGCTTCTGATTTTGTCCCTTCTTCAAAGGAACACCCACTTTTATGACCCATTCCCTCTCCACTGGGGCAAAGAGGAAGTCTTCCCATTGCACAGAAGCATCACCACACTCCATAGTATTTTAGGAAAGAAAAAAAACACATTCCTCAGGGTGACTTCATCTCCCCATCACAGACAAAATATGTTTCAAACACCCAATGTCACCCTGACAAACAGGCAGGAAATCCATTCTGGTGATGCCTATGCCTTAGTCTACAACTCTCAATCAAGGAAAAAAAAAATAGCCATCTTATGAAGCTCTTTAGGCCCAGGAAACCACTGCCAATGCAGCAGTGGCTTGGGGATGTAATCTTTGGCAGCATCTTGACGCTGGCAGCAGCCCCAGCGCAGATGTGGTTGTGGCTTGTACCACTTCCCTGCAAAAAGCAGCTTTACCTGCAAAAGCACTTTGTTCTGCTGGCACAACCTGCATCTGCACTTGGAAAACCTGCCAGCATCCTTTTCCCAACAAGCCTCTTCTAGCTGGGATCATTTTTTAATGATGACTTCGCAGTTTATTTACCACACTCTGCTCATTTATTCTTACTTAGTTTTACAGCCAACAAAACACAGCCCTGGCAACACGTTACTTTATAAGCTGGGATTTCCGCTACAAGAAGTAATTTTGTCTCTTTATACCCCAAAACGTTTTCCTCCAAGGGTTCTGCAGAAGCCACCTTTGAAGAAAAGATAGTCTGGAGGCATGAGGAGTTTAGTAATCACTTGTTCACTCTTGTTCCCAACAAGATATACCTCGAAGTCTAACTGCAGTCTCCAATTGCTGCAGGTATTTTTAACCAGCTACCTGAACTCCCTCAAGTTAAGAGAAAATAGTCTGGTGGGATCTGATACAGGAATAGCAGTACACAAGTCATACAGCAGTGGGGGAGAATGGGAAACCTCCAGTGTTTTCACCATTTTCTTGTTTAAGGGCTTTGAAGACTTGCCTCTACACAGACTTGCACTCATTTTATCAGAACTGTTTCTACAGCTGTTGAGTCAAACCAGCAAGGAGGTGCAGATTCCCTACCCCTTTTCCCTTTTGGTAGGGAATGGGAAACAAACCTGGACATGCAATTTTGTATTTGATGGACTTCACACCAGGTGACAAGTAGATCCCTTGTTCCTCTCCCATTAAAATATTACTGTCATGTAGACATTGGGCTTCTGCAAGAGGAAAACCACACCCAATCAGCCCTGCCTTGTAACTGCTGTGCAGGGCAGCAAGAGGAATAATTACACTAATGACTGGTGAATAATTGAGTGCACTGAACAGGCTGGCACCCAGCCTCCTGCAAATGCCAGTGCTGCCTGCAGAAACACCCTGGCAAAGGACAGGAGGGAATTACACCAGGCACAGGAGAGTGACACAGAGCCCAAACACCCTCCCTCCAGAGAGCTTCAGTATCCATCATCCCTAAAGAGAACTCCAAGACCTTGTACTGCTCCCCTTCTAGAAGTTATCAGCCCAGCCAGAAATGGTTTTGTGCACATTTTCAAGCATCAATTTCAGCTCTATTAACAATACAAATAAGGACATTTCAAGCATGTCATATTATCAAGTAAAATAAAGAGACTGGTTATTACAGAACAACCTAATGCATATCTAAAATGTGTATAAATCAAAGACTATCACCTTAATTTGCTCAGATGGCCTTTCAGTCATTGCAGAAGTATTACAAACTATCAAAACAAAGACATCCAACACATTATTTCATCAGATCTTCACAGTGTACAGAAATTGTTAATTTTTTTATTGAATTGTTATTTTATATTATAGTTATTCTCATCTATGCACACTAGGTGAGATTTTACCCCAAGGACCTTCCAGTTTACACTGTTGCTCCCAGAGGAAAAATTACACTGCTAACTAAGAGCTGGAATGTTGCTCTTCCCCCCTTTTTATTAAAAAGCTGCTGTTCAGCCTGGTTTTAATACACATTGTTTAACAAAGCTCTGTCATTTCCAACTCCTGCTCTGGAATCCAAGCTCAAGACATGGCTCTCCCACACTCTTCTTTTCACACCATTCTTTTTACTCCCTATTTCTCAAATGCTAGATGAGTAGGATAAAGAGAACTAGGAGTTAACTCAGTCTTAAGTTTTTCTTCCCACACAGGAAAGCTCATGGCAAGGGAGGCTGTTTATTCATGTGAGTCCTCCTGGTTTCCCCTAATCCCTCTCCACATTTCTGTCTGCCAGACAAAGGAATGCTGATTGCATTTGTGTTTTGTTGCACAAGAACACACCAAGCCCACAGTTACCAGCTGCAGAGGGCATCAAAATGTTGAAAAACTCTCCAGAGCTCTTCCCAAAGTTAAAGATGCACTTCTAACTAGATGTGCACACAAAACAGACCACAGAAACGTGGAGGTGTGGATGCACATCCATTTGTTTGGCTGACAGAGTAGAACAATTCAAACACCATCACTTCTGGCACCTGGAACAAAGCAGCTGCTCATGGGGTCAGAGGGCTGAGCAAGAAGAGCAGAGAGGAGACACTTTGGAGAGTTCCCTGATCCCCTGCATTCTACAGCCCTGCAAACAGCTGCATGCAGGCAGCCAGGAATGGGAACTGTCCAGGACCAACATCCATGTAACCACGGCTCTGCTGTGGGTGCACAGGTCTGTACATCCCAAAAAGCACCACTGGGGATGAGTGTCAGACACTCAAACATCAGAATGGTTAGAGTGAGTTGGTGTTTCAAGCCAACCAAGCCCATCCCAAGTGCCCCAACTCCAAAACCCAAAGGCAAGCCCCAAATAAGTGCCCCTGCACTGTCACTACCATGGCAGGTCCACACACCCACCAAAGCAAGCACAGGACAGTAAAAACAGCCATGTCCTGCTGTGCTTTTTACACAAGGGTGTTGTTCAAATGCCAGCTCCTTCCTCTGTGGCTCTGCAAGTATTTTGCTGAAGAAAACAGCAAAAAAACCACCCCGTGCAGGGCAGCACCCAACACACTCCTTCAGAGGCTGACCCAGTCACAAACACCAGGCAGGAAATGGGAACCTTCAGAACCGCTTCAAATTCTCATTTCTTTACCTTGGAAGAAACTCTCTTCAGGCTGCCTCCTTAATAAGAATTGCAAATATTAGTTTAAAAAGAAAACCTTTGAACTAACACTCAAAGAAGTCGGTTATTTTGGCATTTGACTACTTTTAGGTGCAATTATACAGATTCTTCTGGTTCTACTAAGTTTTTACTGTGTCTTCTCCACTTTGAGAGGACTTTAACTGTGCCCAAGTAGAATCCTTTTGAGCAGGAACTGCTACTCTATCCTGATTATCTGCTGGGAAACAGAGTCTGCATCCCTCATCTGGTGAAACCACTGCAACAAACAATTTTTCTGAAGGCAATAAGCGAATATGCAAGCTTTTAATTTGAAACATTGGGACTATCTTCCTTCAGCTCTCAAATTCCTCAAATCAGAAAGCAACAAAAGCTTCATCTGTTGTGAATTAAAATGCACATGACAAGGCCTATTTGTGGTGTCACAGTACATGGAGAGTCCCTCCCCTCAGACCAGGAAGCCTTTCACATCTCCACGCTTGAGACACAAGCACTGTCCCACAAGACCTAATTTTGAAGCAGATGGCCAAGACATCATCCTTGCACTGCTTGTCCCTGGAAACAAGAGGTGCCACATGGTGCTCTAACATATTAGTTTTTAACCAAGGAAGATACAAAACCAGGAATGTTTTATAAAGACTGGGCAGAAGTATCTTCATGTGCAGTAAGTGGGCACCAGTGAAAACCACCAGGAGAAGACCAAGAAGCCCAGCTTTAGGTAGGTTCTACACTCAATTACCACCAAATTACAGCCAAGAGCCACCTGCTGTCAGGCTTGTCAGCTACTGTCCTGTCCCCAGCAGCTGTATTTGGCTCCTACATCCACACAGGACCACAACCTTTTGCCATCACAAGCCTGGCAACAAGGACAGGCACCACACCACGGCCTGGAGAAGCTGTGCTGGGCTCCATGCTTCTCCAGAGGGAGGACACATCCCTCCAAAGCCAAATCCTTGTTTCTCCCTTTTTACTAAGCAGTGGCAATGCCTATCAGCTCTGTGCTCCACCAGTTCCCAAAAGTTGCCCAAAACTCAAGGCAAGACTGCTGGCAATGCCAAAATGTGCCACAACTGCCCAAGAGGCTTTCACAAAGGGCTTACTCACTTCTTCCAAGCGACTTTGCTGCTGCCAAAAGTTATCTACGTCAGGTTTTGGATCTGAAATGATTCCCAACATCTGGAAGAAGTTCTCAGTCTTTAAAAACAAGGAAAAGACTCAATGCCAACGGTTCTGTTTGAGTGTTGTGTATGTACAGTGGTTCAAACCCTCACCACAGTGAGCTGCTCTGGGTACCAGAGATTGTGACCTGGCATTGCTACACCTCCTAAACAAGGGGTCACTCCTGCAAGAGCCTCTGCACCTACATGGGCATTCCAAATTCAGGCAAGGTACACACCTGTGAAGTATAAACCCAGTTACACTTGAAACAACTACTGAGGGAAGCCCTGGATGGCAGTTTTCAAAGCATTCATTTAAACAGTGTTTCCATCACAGCTCAAGATCAAAAGCTAAGAGCAAGGCAAGGAATTCCATACAGGCCAAGCTCAGGGTTTCCAACACTCCCAACACCAAACATCCAGGATGGTGAAGATACTTGAATATTATCAGCATTTCCATTATCAAATTACTAATGATTTTTCTCCACCTGAATGCCTCATCCCCTCAGAGCCTCCTGCACCAACATCCCCCACAAAAAGCCAGCAGCCCTCTCCCAAACCTGAGGCATCTGTATTCTGGGCTGTGCTCAAATGCACCATTTGGCATTACTGAGCAGCTACAAACCCTCCCAAGGTGTTTTACAATAAACGAGGCTGCAATTTCCTTGCAGTTGCTGAAGCTCCTAAATGACTTGATGAATCCAGCAGCATTAAGCACTTGTATGCACCCAACGGCCTCCAAACATCCTTTGTGGCTGTCAGGGATCCAGCACAGCCAGGCACAAAGAGAAAACATCACTTACAATACTCAGAGCCTGATAATTACAGAAGTACCAGAAATCTGGAGGACCCTGGAGTTCAGGACTGAGCCATCTGGAAAGAACTTCCAGCCTTATCAGTTACAGACAATTCCAGGTTCTTTTCCCAGTTAACCAGCTCTCCTAAACACAGGAATGAGTTGCTACTTTCTCCAGGAAAAAAAAAAGGCTCCTACAAAGAAATTCCAGATGAAAACATTGACTTGCTGTTAAAACAACTACAATGTGGAGATCAACCATCACACCTGACACCAACAGCAGAACCACATTCTCATTTGTTTCATTAATGGAGTAAAGGGGAAGAGAAATTAGCTTAGAAATAGAAAACTGAAAACCATTCAACAGGTGCCAAAGACACAGGACTGCCCTACATTTCCAAAGGGCATTGGAGCTTTGGGGTTTATTTGCTGTTAGAAACTTGAACTCATGCAAGGTTAAAACTAAGGGGTCAGAGTTTGGGACAAGTATAAAAGGGGAATCCATGGTTTTGTTTTTAATGATGCTTTAACACCCAGAAATACCTCATTTTGCATCAACTGCAGTCTCACAGCTTCCACTTTATAGCAGAAACAACCCTTCTACTTTGCACAGCAGGGATGGTCCTGCTCACTGAAATTAAACCCACAGGGAATAGCAACAACTGTATTTACTATTTAGTTTTAGCTTTCTGGAAATAAACATTTAAAAGCAGCTCAAAAAAAAAATTAGTGTTTTCAGTTTCACTTTGAAACATCCCAGAACACATTGATTCCCATCTGCACCCCAAGGCCTCTAAGGAAAAGGCTGCATTGCTGTGATTTTGGGAAAACTACATTGAGACAAAAGCAACCAGCATCAAATGTTTTCACACATGGCCAACCACAAGATTTGCATTTGGCCTAACAGAAACATAAAGCACAAAGCAAATGGGTCATATCTAAGTACTAAGTTGAAATTCCTCTAGAGACTTAACAAGACTTTTCTACCTGGTAATGCTGAAATTTAAAGTAATACTAAAAAAAAAATTCTATAATTACTCAGAATTACATATCTTGGCAGTCAGGAACAGACACCATGTCATTTCCAAAAGCTTTGGAGTGATTGCTTATACAAGATTCCAGGAATGCTTTGTCACAACCAAGTTTATTCCATTCCTTGGAAATATTAAATGCATTCCTACCATAATGAAACACCTTATAAACACCACATGACAGAAACATGGGGTTTCAGAAAGCATTTCCTCCCAGCATCATAACATTCAGGCCCCTGACATGAATTTTATTATCAAATAAGTAACCACAGGGAGGTTTGCTAATGCACCTCGGGCTGTGAGAGGGCCCGGATGGAAGCAGCACCAGCCTCCAGTGCTTCCACCCACAGACTCCCACCTAATGCTTGTCAGGCAGCTCCAAGCACTCCCAATTTCCAAGATGTCATCTTCAGCATTAAATACAGCTTTAAGCACGACCCTGTACTACAAGCAGCAATTCCTGTTGCTCACTGGCAAGTCATCCCTGTTTTGGGCAATACCTTTGGAATGTGCTGCCCACAGTATGCTGAATTACACCAGGATTGGGAAGATTTCCTAAGTTCTGCCTGAAATTCAGGATGTTTTGTCCAAGCAAGTGAAGCCACTGTCTAACAAGACCCCTCCTGTAACAATGGGTTTGTACTTGTCATCACAGAGCTCTATTTAACCAGGGCTGTGAACTCCAGGGGCCTCCGGGAAAAGGCACTCCTCAACAAAGAGGGGTTTTTAACTCCTGAGTGGTCTGGGGTTTGGACTTATTTTAATGGCAAAGCTTCTACCAGCAAGGATCTCACCTTGCTTCCAAAGAAGTCATCCAGGTCCACAATGTGAATGAGAAACCTGTACTTGATACAAATACTCTGATGTTACATCTGACCTGGTCTGCTCTAAAAAATCTAATTTAAAGCCTTTAATCAAAAGAAAAGGTATTTTTGAGCTAGACTAAGTTTTGTTGGATCCAAGAATGCCACATCCTTCCAGAGCAAACTCAGGTCTGAAGCTAAACATGCTCACAATCATGCAGGTCAGGCACAACACCCAGCCACATGCAGGATCCTGATCCCTGCTGTGGGGTGGGGAAAGAAAACAAGAGGCTCAAAACTCCTTTTTCTGCCACTTCAGAGCTTCATCCCAGTATTTTCAATACCTCAACATTACAAAGTCCAGGAAGAATGAATATGGTCAGTGACATCACAACAATGTCATTGGAATGCTCCAGAAAAAGGCAGGCAAAAAGGGGAAATTAATCCCACCTGGTAATACTGGAATTGCACAAGGTTACAACAAAGCAAGGAGAATACTGGGCCAAGCCAGGCTACAGAGAAACATCATGTGCTCTACTCAAGAGCAGAAATAAATATGCCATTCTAAACATTTTTCAAGTTTATTTTCAGAAAAAACCTAGAGCAAAAATGGAAATAGCAATCTGATATTAAAAAAAAAATAAAAAAAGAAGTGGCAGTGCATTAATTGGACAAAAGTTCAGAGAGGAAGAATATGGGGAAGACATTTAACTGTGGGAAAATACCTTTGGGAGGAGAAGCCTTTTGTTCCACAGCACCTCTATGTCTAGGTTTTTACAGTCCCTTGCTAACTTATTCTGCCAGCAGCTGGAAAACCACCAGAAACTCGCCTGTTTACTTAGACAACTAAAATTCCAAATACCATGGCAAATGGCTCTCTGCTCCACCTAATCACAGGGAGAGGATGGGAGGAATACTCAAGTCTCAGCCAACCAACAGCACAAGGTTAAGGGGTTATTCATACCCCTATTTTTGCATTTGGAGAGCAAGGGGAATTCTTGTTGTGCGACACATGGAGACAAATCAGATTATGAGCATAAGTGCCAAATACTGTACAAAACCCACCATTAAACACCTGAAATCCTGCTTATGCTCAGACAAGAAAGAGCAAGTGTAAAATATTCTGAATATCTGAGACCTGCCTGGCTCACTGCAGGTTCAGTGGCCTTAGGGAGGCCAAGTGATGAGAGTTTGGCACTGAGCAGATGTCTCCAAAAGCCCATTCCACACTAAGGGGTGAATCACAGGCTCTGTGAACAGCAACTTAGGCACAAGTTAGCTCCTACTTCTGCAAAGTCTCCATCAGATCAAATCCCTTCCCTGAAAAGTTCATGTTTTTTCACACACAGCTTGTATTTGGAAATGACCAAATGGATGGGAGAAAAAAATTAATTTAGACCATTCAACCATAGCCCTGACAGCTAGTAACTGCTTAAATGGAGTGTTTTAATACAGAGTTACACCTGCCATGGCTCAGATACCTCCTTGAAAATATTCTGTGGCTCCTGTTCCATTTTCCTTTCCCTGCAGCTGCAAAACAAAACCCCATTTATACCTTACATTGGATCATCAAAAAAATCACTCATTAGAGAGCACAAGACCCACAGCTGAAGTTTTCAGGCTGCACATTACATCTCCCTTGAACAAATAAGTTCAAAGCACTCAAAAATGTAACCACAACCATCACTATTTGCTCCCAAGAACCCACGGCAGACACACACGGACCAAAGCCATCAGTACTTGACTGGAACAAGTGAATCACAGCTCAGCAACCGAGGATCCGCAGCAGGATCCCGAGCCAATGTGACTCCAGAAAAGGTTTACTGAACCAGAAAAGCAGCAGCAGCAATCCTGGTTGGGTGCCAAACACAAGGAAATAAACAGAACAGAGCCCTGGAAGGTTTCACCAGCAGGCACAGGAGTGAGGATGAGCAAATCCTGAAGCATTGGCCAAAGTCGGGCCAGTTACCCCAGAAATGTGATGGCAGGAAAATGGCATTTAACAGCCATCCTCAGCAACTGAGAGCTTCCCTACCCTCTCCTGATGCGGTCCAGGGCCTAAGCTGCTTTTGGGCCCTGAGTTTACCCACGATATTCTCAACAGACAGACTTTGTGCACCCTGCTCTGCTAAAGCAGGAGGAACCACTGCAAACGCCAGGCAGTAACTGGAGCAGGAGAGCAGCCACGGGAAGGTCGGGGGTGGTTCTCCAGAGCCCAGCACAGGGTCAGGCCTCCAGCTGCCACCCCGAGGATGGGGCAGAACAAGGGGCTCGTCACCTCAACCCATTGCTCTCCTCTATTTCTGCAACTCACAGGTCTAGGACACAAGTCAAACAGCTTCAGGGTGGTTTAAGAGGAGGGCAAATCCACTCAGACCAGCAATCAGGACCTTCTCTAACAAATTCATTCACAAAGAACATGCAGGTGAATCCACCAGCCAGGTCTGGAAAATGCAGGAGCAGGAGCACTCACAGCTCCTCACTGGCAGCAACTTTTCCACCACTTGTCTTATGCAAAGATAAGGAGTATGTCAGAGTCTGTTCAAAAAAACAGAATGGGACATGACTTTTGCAATCTTAATTATTAAACACAGACTCACTATTTTAATGGCTCTTTGAAAGAGTAAAAAGCTGAAGGTCCCAACTGTTTGCATGTCTGCCTGCCAACTGTTTCCCTGCCTACATCAGGATCAATAACTGGGAGCAAAGAAACATCCCTGTTTAACCATGAGATCTTCTTTAACTGCAGGGTAATCAGCTAATCCGGGCAGACTCCTTTATTCAGCTCTACACGGGCAATGCTATCATTAAAGTTATAAACTTTGACTCAAGGAATGCCATTTACTAATTTAGCACGCAAATATTTTTACAGCTGTTTGCATCAAGTTCCATATAAACTACAGGGGATTTATAGCGCATGAAGGAACATTTTAAAGTTGCTGTTACAGCCACTGCAGAGCACAGGACAGTTGGAGAAAAAACATTCACTGAGGTATCTCGTGTTTAAAGAGATTTACCAACACACACAACCAGCCCAGCAACTGCTTTCTGGGCACTGGATCCCTCAATATTTAATATCCACAGATTTCTCATGCTATTCCCGTTGGCATACTGGATAAAGGGTAGCAACTTCCTAGTGGCTCTGAGTAATGGCAAAATAAACGGGAACTAAAGAAATCTCATCACCTGAAGAAAAGTGACCTGAATCGAGAACTTGATGGTGAGCTGGAGCCAAACCCTGCCACGAACATTTAGAAAAGGATGCTAAACTGCTTCAATGGCTTGATTTTTTTCCCCAAAAACTTAGGAGGCAAGACATAAGACGTAGATACTTTGATCTAAAGAAGGTAGATGTTATTTCAAACTCTATTTCAGTTTTAAAGAGACGCGCTTAAAAACTGAGGGTAAAAAAAGTTACGGTTGTGAAGGGATTGCTCGTACCCCTCCTGGTCTGTGCTGGAAATAAACACAAGGTTCAACCTCTGTGTGTGGCGGGGGGAAGGGAAGGGAGACGGCAACAAAACCAGAGCGGTGCCTCTCCTGGAATTCCAGGGCTTGCCATGGACTCCGCGGGTTAGCGAAGGAGCTGGAGGAGCTACACCCCCCAAACATCATGAGGACGGAGGGGAGTCAAGAAAAAAACACAGATTACGGCCCCCAGGTCGCAACCACACAAAGAAAGAGGAGCCCTTTCAGTGCCAAAGGCCTCGTTCCCGACGCTTCCACAGCAGGAAGCGAGATCCTGGCCGGGCCCAAGGGGCCTCCCGGGAGAATGGGGGGACGAGGAGTCCTCTCCACCCCCAGGGTGTAGCGAGAGGAGTCGCTCCCCCCGCCCCTCCAGCGTCGGAGATACCGAGTTGAGCCCCCTCCGGCCCCGGGGGGTACTCAGGAGCCCGCTCCAGCCCCGGGGTTACCGACAAGTGTGTGTGAGGCCCTGGTCCGCGGACGCGCCGGGCCCGGTGGCCCGCAGGAGGCCGCTGGCCCGTCCCGCCACCCCCCACGCCCCTTTCCCGGTGCGTCCCCCCCAGTCCCGGCGCCGGGGGGCCGCACCTGGATGACCTCGTTGACCTCGCGGATGCACTCCACCATGTGCTGCAGGATCTGCTCGGCCGTCAGCACCTCGTAGCGATAATCCTCCTCCTGCTCGGGGCCGCCGCCGGGGCCCGGTCCGCCGCCCAGGCCGCCACCGCCGCCGCCGCCGCCGGGGCCCAGCCCGCCCGTCTCACTGCCCAACAGCCCGTCGCGCTCCCCGCCGACGCGCAGCCCGGGCTCCACCAGCTCTACTTCGCCCAGGTCCAGATTATCGTCGGGCTCGTCTTCTTCCTCGTCCTCCTCGTCCTCCTCCGCGCCGCTGTCCTCACTGCACTCCTCGTCCTCGTCGAACTCGTAGTTGTACCCCTCGTCCGAGTCCATGGCGAGGCGCTGAGGGAGCGGCGGCGGCTCCCGCGGCCTCCCCGCGCCCGGCCCCGCCGCCGCCGCCGTTGGCCCCGGCCCGGCCCGGCCCCGCCGCGCCTCAACCGCCGCCAACAAAGGGCCGCGGCCGCCGCGCTCCGTCACCGCGCGCCCCGCGCGTCACCGCCGCCCGCCCGCGCCTGCGCGCCCGCCACCATCTGACCCCGCCCGCCGCCGCCGCCATCTTGGGTGCGCGACACGCCCCCAGCCAGCCCCCGTCCGCCGCATGCCCGCGCCGCCATGTTGAGTGTGGCGCGGCGCCAGGGTGGGTGCGGCAGGGAACCAGCGCGGAATCACCGCGGAATCACCGCACCCACTGGGGTGGAAAAGACTTCCGAAAGCATCGACTCCAACCTGAGACCCAACACCGTGCTGTCAACCAGACCACGGCACTGAGTGCCATGTCCAGTCCTTCCTTGGACACCTCCACGGATGGGGACTCCACTATGTCCCCATCCAATGCCTGACAGCCCTTTCCATGGAGAAATTCCTCCTGATGTCCAACCTGAGGCTCCCCTGGCACAGCTTGAGGACTTCTCCTCTTGTCCTGTTTCCTGTCCCCTGGGAGCAGAGCCCGACCTCCCCAGCTGTGCCCTCCTGTCAGGGAGTTATGCACAGCCAGAAGGTCCCTCCTGAGCCTCCTTTTCTCCAGGCTGAGCCCCCCCCTGCTCCCTCGGCTGCTCCTGGTGCTACACAGTATTAAGCGGTTGGGATGGACCTTAAAGCTCATCTCATCTCACCCCCTGCCATGGACAGGGACGCCTTCCACTATCCCAGATTGCTCCAAGCCCCATCCAACCCAGCCTTGGACACTTCCAGGGATCCAGGGGCAGCCACAGCTGCTCTGGGCACCCTGTGCCAGGGCCTCCCCACCCTCACAGGGAGGAATTTCTCCCCAGTATGTAACTTAAATTTTCCCTTTTTCAGTTTGTACCCATTACTCTGTCCTATCCCTACAGTTCCTGATGAAGCTGGGGGGGTGGGGGAGCAGAAGGTTTGGGGGGTCACCAGCTTCTCCTTCTGCCCACCCGGTGATGGGACATGAGGTGGAGCTGGGGCATGGAGCCCTCATGAACTGTGCTGTGAGCCAAGCATGGAGAAAACTTCCAGTGCCACCATTAAATTGAGTGGTCTCTGGCAAGCGACTTGTGAGGACAATGTGATGGAAATGTGAGGGAAATGTGAGGAAAAGGTATAGGAAAATAGGTTGCACTGCCTCAAAATCAGAATAAAATTGTACTGAAATGCTCCAGGCAGAAATTCCTAGTCATTTCATGGGATAAACATGAGCCCACTGTCCCTGGGGGGATCCTGACTGTGCCAGGTGGCATTTCCAAGCTCCAGTGTTGTCTTCTAGTCTGTGAAGATGTACTACTTGGGTTTTCACTGGTGCCAGGCTTGATTCCCTTTATTCTCTGTTAATTTGGCATTTTGCAGAGAGAAGAACACACAAGTGGTTTCACCCACCCCCAGACCAGGGATAGACTTTTTTACCTCCTGGAGTTGACAAGTGCCCTGGGCAGTTCAGGAATGCTGTTCCCAGGTGGTCTCATCCCTGCTAGAGCCTCTCACCTGAACACTGAGCTGCTACAAAGGGCAGGATGAACACTGAGGTGCTGCAGGGGCCGAGCACCCTTTGTCTCAGCCTTCCCTGCCTCCAGCATCAGCTGTGCTCAGCCTGACATGGAGGAGGCTCACTGGGCTCATTGTCTGCAGCCGTTCGGGGAGCTCACGGAACTCCGGTTGGCTTGGAAACAAGGCTGCAGTCTGGCCCAGAGGAGAACCAGCCGCTCCCCGCTCTCCACCACTGTCCTCATTCACCGTGGATGTGAGAGCCTGGCACAGCCCCAGGAGGGCTCCAAGGTTACCTTCTCCTGCTGGTGCTCACCTTCCACTTCCGCATGCCCTGGGGAATAATTTCTTGCGGGGGTGAAGTGAGGCCATTCGGATGTGGTGATGTTATTCACCCACTCTGCTCGGATGAAGATGAGATTCATCAGGGCAGTATGTGGTGTAGGTGTGACAAATTTCATCAGCTCTTTGGGACAGGAGTCATCTGCTGCAGCAGAATCCTGCTTCCTGCTTCTGTCTCATACAAATCCCTTGTGAAACAGGAAGAAAATTAGAAGACACATCCCAAAGGGTGTTTATTTCCTGCTGGAACACAGCATAATGATGGCCACAGTGACAGGGGTTTACACATGCAGGTGCCCTCAGGGATCTGAGTAGATTAAGTGTCCCATGGCCTGGTAGATGTCTCTAAAACCCTCACTGGGTACCCAGCTTCATCCTCAGACACACAGGGAGCAGCTCCCTGAGCTCTGCTCTGCTCAGGTCAAGAGCACACAGGGCATGCACATTGCCTCATGCCATGCTACCCAGTCAATAAAGCCAGTTCTCTAATTACCCAACTTAGGTGGAATTGCAAAGGCCAGAGTTTTAATCATCCTGCCCTACATAAATGTAAGTAGCCTTGACTTGGTTCAGCTCCAGATGCACCATCTGGACATCTGCCAGGCTGGTCCCACGTCATGTGTGGGCTCAGGTGGTTGCTCCAGGTCCTCACCCCATGCTTCATCCCCAAGGGGGACTGTGTGTCACCCCCTGGGACTCTGAGCTAGTCCTGCCCAGCTGGTGGCATGCCCAGCTCCTGGCCAACAATGACAAGGTACAAGCCTTTTTGGGGCTGCTCATCTGCCCACGGGACCCCAAGAAAGGCACTGACCAAACAATGGGGTTTGGCTTCATTGGATTTTGGCGGATTTGGATACAAAAATCTTTTGCCAAGGTGATCTTCCCCTCAAGGACAGACCCAGGAGAGTGTTTGGGAAGGATCTGTTCCTGGGAGCAGGGACTGGCCATTTCCAGGTGCTCCAAGAACCTCCCTACAGCCCTGTCCTGGCCCTGGCCAAGGCTGCAGAGTTCAGCCCAGAGCCTTGCACAGAGCCCAGAGAGAGAAGGTTCTGGAGCCAGGCTGGGAGAGCTGGGGGTGCTCACCCCAAGAACAAGAGAAGGCTCCAGGGAGACCTCAGAGCCCTGCGAGGGCGTAAAGGGGCTCCAGGAGAGCTGGAGAGGGACTTGAGACAAGGAATGGACAGACAGGACACAGGGAATGGCTTCCACTACCAGAGGGCAGGGTTAGATAGGGGAGAAATTCTTCCCTGTGAGGGTGGGGAGGCCCTGGCACAGGTTGCCCAGGGCAGCTGTGGCTGCCCATGGAAGTGTTCCAGGCCAGGTTGGACAGGGCTTGGAGCACCCTGGGATGGTGGAAGGTGTCTCTGTCCATGGCAGGGGCTGGAACAAAATGATCTTTAGAGGTAGGGACCTACCTTCCTACCCAAACCATGCTATGATTCTATGATGGTTCCATGATTCCAGTAATAAATATTTATAAACAGTGATGGGATCATCTCAATGACATCCCACAAATAAAGGAAACCAGTTCTCCTTCTACAGTTCCAGCCTTACCTTTCCCAACTGCAAGACGGGCATCAGCATTTTGCAGCTGGTTACTCCAGCAACAGTTGCACTAATACATCTCAAAAATACTCTTTGGAATGAAGTTTTATCCGTGCCTTTTGCAAAAGGCTTTTCTTTATTTTGAAATTTCCAACCAACGGTCACGTATGAAGCCCTGGTCACCCACCACTTTCTTGTAGGTGGTTGGCAAAAAGTACCTGAGAAAAGCAGGGCTGCTGCCTTTAGCTCATTTGGAGGGGATCTGCACTGTCTCTGGGGATTTTAGGACTCCAGCTACTGAGGAAAGCCAAAAACTGCTCTTCTGCCCACTCTGAAAAATGATTTAGATCTCCATAGACACCTGGTGCTTTTTCACTTTATTCTTGCAAGAGCTTAATTACCCAAGTGATTCTGGTAACTGTTAACACTGAAGCTGACAAGAATAAAATATTGCCTTGCAATCACCTTGCTCCCCAAAGTTAAGCACATGCTTACAGGATTTATGGGAGCGTCGCCTCTGGGCACAGGGAGTTTGTCACGGCGCATCCACAGGCTCTGATTGATTCCAGCTCAGCCCCACAGCCGTGACTGGGAGCAGCCAGGGACAGCAGCCACATGTACTCAGCCTCCACAAGAACTTGCAGCATCTCCTCGTGACAAGCCCTGATTCGTGATGCCAAAATGCTGTGAAAGTGCTGGTGCCCCACACCACAAACCGCCTGCAGATTCAGGGTGAACCTCCCATCCCACCCAGCCTCTTTCCTGCTCCTGCATTTCTTGAGGCAGGCAGGATCTCTGGAAAAAGCCTTTCTTCTCCATCACCAGAGACACACAGAGCTCCCACGCCGGGAGAAAGGAAATCCAGAAGATTTCTCAATGCCTAGGGTTTGATTTTGGGTGTCTGCACACTCTTTAACAACCTCAACCATAAGCATGGGCTGAGCAGCCCTCGGATCACCACTCCAAAGCTGTGCAAGCTGGAGATAACTCAGAAGACAAAAAAGCTCTGTGATAACATCAACAGGGGAAACACCACCAGGCTGAGCTTGAGTCAGGACCCCAAATCCTCCACACTGATGAACACATCTCACTTCAAGCTTTTTGATTTAAACTCCACTCTCAAGCTCCTAACTGTTGAAATAGCAGAATTGATAAGTGGTGATCTAGCTGGGAAGGTAGGGATGTGGAAATGAGTTATCCTGTGCTTTGAAAAGTGCTGGAATGCATCCCTGTGCCTCCAAAAGCATCCTGCTATATATACCAGCTTGCTTCAGGCCCCCAAAACATCAAGGTTCCTCGTGGGCTGAGTTGTTAGAGCTGGTGAGAATCACCTGGATGTGGATTTAGCATCTCATGTTTAGGATCTTCTTTGTGCACATGCTAAAGCTCAACCAAATGTCTCTGGGGGCTCCTGCTGGGTGTTTAAATGGGGGCACCCCTCTGCTTGATGATAAGCAACGTCATCCCTGAAATACAAAGATGTGCAACAGAAGGGTCCACACCTGAAAAGACCTGGCACATGCTGACCACACTTCCTCCAGATCACCACCACAAGTAAGGACACTTCAACCCCAAAACCCTTGTGCTTCCAGTCCAAATCCCATCATTATTTTACCAAGGATTAAAGTGAAGGTAAACAAGCAAATGGAGACAGTAGTTTTGCCCAGAAAGAGATGCCAAAATTCAAGTTAGAGGTATTTCCAGGAGATGATCTGTGTTTTCCAAAGCCCTCTTCCAGCCACACCATCAACAGGTCCCTTGAGCTGGAAGTTGCTTCATTCAGGAGCAATTTTCCTAGACAGTGTTGGCTCAAAGAGCAAAGCAAATAGAAAACTCATGCCCTGTGAAGGTGTTCATGAATGGCTTCTCATCAGAGGAAGAATCAGTGTGCAAAACACCCTCCTGGTTAAATGCAGAAGCAGCCAACATTATGGGGAGTTAGGCAGCATAATAAATGGAATTATATATTTTAAAAATGCTGTGATGCAACTGCACTGATAGCCCAAAGGCCACCTTCATGCACCGAAGTCAAACAAACCAGAAAGACTCAAATGTGACACCAGCTAGGTTTTATAACAATTTATATCAGAATAATTAATTTGGATTGTTACCAAATTCATTGTTGGTAGCAAGCAGGTAATCCAGCAATGTTCTGGCACAGCAGTTTTTTGCAGTCCTCCAGCAAGTCCCAACTTTTGCATCAGAGGGGTTTGTACCTAAGCCAGTACCTAAGCTTTGTACCTAAGCCAGTACAACCCTGCCTGGGGTTCACTCCCTGCATGTTCCTTGCTGAACTACCTTGGAAAAGGGCCTCCCAGGTGGTTTTATCAGCCTGCAGATCTGCTCTGAGCCCATGAGCTGATTATTGATGGGCTACTGAAGAGCATCAGCAGCTTCAGGCTGCTGGTGCTCTGTGCCTGCCACAGGACAGAGTGCAAACCAGGTTCTTCCAGCCAAGCTCCAGAGTTAGACACACACTTAAGCAGTTTTTTTATGTAAAGAAACACTCGAAAATCAGACTGTTAGTCTGGATTAATGCCGGCCAGCTACAGATGAACTTCAATGAGTCATCCCCCAGAGACATCAGGTCCCCTAAAATAGCATCAGCAACTGAATCTGTAGAAAGGCTGGAATATTTGGACTGAAAGCTCTGATCACAATGCTTTACATAAGCTGGCAAACATGCCACCCTCCCCAGGCTGAAATGAGAATTCGCCTCAAGCCAGGGCACTCCCACAGTTCTGTCTCTTGCGCTGGGAAGCACAGTCCTGACATTGCCTGATGGAAGACAGCAACAAACTGGCTTGTTTGGGGTGTTCTTCCTTCCACTGAAATTTTAATTCAGTGAAACTACTTGAGGACAAGTCCAGAGATACTGAAATCAACCAAATACAGTCAGAAAATGGTGGTAACAGCTGGTGCTCCAGAAGTTTGCACAGGGAAAAGCAACAAACCCAGCATGAGACCACAGAGGTTTTATGCAGACTGGCAGCAGGAAACTTGAATGCAAAGAATGACAGGGGCCACTTTCCCAGAGGTCTGACACAGGCTGGAATACAGGTGTTCTCTTTTCCTGCTGTGTGATGAGGACAGAGGTAAAGAAGGGCCACAAAATCCTGGAAGAATAGTGAGGAAGCAGCCTGGCATGTGCCATTGTGTTGAATTTGGGTCCTGCCACCTCTGTAGGGAAAACAAGGGATGATTGTCAGGAGCCTGAGGGAACCAACAAGCTTTAATTGACCCTTTAATTGGTCCCTCTCCTGAGACCTCCACCCATGAACTCCATAAGTTCCATTATTTCTGAGATCCAGGCAACCAATTCCTCCTGATCTCTGCTATGAGTGTACCTGCTCCTAGGTATTCCTAAACTGATGTTGGACTTCACTCAGTGCCTTTAATTCTCTGTTGGTCCAGCCCTGTGCTCTGTTAGCCTGGCTGTGGAGGTACACCCACCTGGTAAGGCTGTGCCTGTCCTTGGCTCCTGGCTCACCTTCCCATTAGATGGACTTTGCTGTTTTACACAGCTGGAAAAGAAAGATGCAGTGCTGTGTAGGTGTTGAGCTCATGGCAACACCATTTGGCTCTCTTTGACCCCCTTCCTGATGGAGCCCAGCTTCTCTATCTCTAGGTGACCCTTAGTCCCCTCCCTATGGATGGGGAGCTCCCCATGAGCTCCCTATAAATTTTCACTAACCTCATTAAATTCCCACAATCCCATTTAGACCCAAACCTGTGATCTCCTCCTGGTGCCTCATTTCCCCACAAGTTTTTCACCTCCACGTCACCCCCAAGAACTTCACTGGAACCTCACAGCCTTCTTCAACACTGGAGAGCACCTCCCTCCATCTCTCCCCAGCCCCACTGAAACCCTTCCATGTCTTCCCAGCTCTTTTTCTTTCCCCATCGGTCTCCAGCTTTGTGCTGGTGCTATTCTAACATTTGACAACAAGTTTCTTGTGTTTTTTTTTTTCTACAAAAAGCTTTTTTCCTGTTGATCCTGTTCTCTCTACACTGCTCCCATGAGGGACAATACCTTACATTCCCCACCAGACCTTTCCATAGCTATGTCCTGCTCACACAGAATGGTTTTTCCTCTTGTGTGATGGGGCCATCTCCCTTGTCACACTTTCTCCTGTGCCATTTGTTTAATTTCCTCCTTGCTCCCATGCCTCTGGCTTGTCTCCCAGCACGCCTGATACCTTGGAGTTTTCTGGGACAACAGGTTTTTAATAATTTGATGGAATGAGTTCCCTTGTAGGTTTGTGCTGGCAATTAGATGGGTAAGACCTGGGCTTAAGGCCCTTATTTGAGTTGGGGATTGCTAAGGAAAGCAGAGCTGGAGGGAGGAAGCAAATTAAATAGAGTTCATCTGAGGTTAAGGCTTTCCTTGGAAAAGCCAAGCACTGCACGGAAAGCATCCCTGCACCACTTCATTGTGAGGATCCACCATGGAATAAAGCCTCTTTTATTTGTACAACCCAATCAATATTTCACTGGCCACATATAAAATATCCTTGGAAACCAGTGCAAAGGATGATTTATATATTGCTCATAAAAATACACAGCACCAACAGAAGATGCTTTAACCCAAGGTGGATCCAAAGCATGGGAAAGGGGTGCCGGTTTTCAGCTGAGAGAGGTCTAGTTAGGTTAGACACAAGGAAGAATTTATTTACAATGGGGGTGGTGAGGCCCTGGTGTAGGTTGCCCAGAAAAGCTGTAGGTGCCCCATCCCTGGAAGTGTCCAAAGCCAGGTTGGACACAGGGCCTGGAGCAAGGTGGGATAGAGGAAGATGTCCCTGCTCATGGCTGGAATTAAATGGTCTTTACGATCACTTTCAGCCCAAAACACTACATGATTCCACGAAAGCAGCAGAGGTGAAATACATGATTTAAACCATCAATCTCCTCAAACCCGGTGCAGGCTGCTGAAGCTCCCTGGCGGCAGAAATCATGGCTGGGGTGGGGGGGCTGTAAAGCCTGAAGGCTGGGACAGAAATGATTTTCGGTGGGGAGCTGCAGGGGCTTCCGTACCTTATTACAAGAGAAGGAGGGAAGGGTGGACTGCCGGGGGAGGCTGTGGGCCAGCGGGGGGAACGCCGTGAGGGCGGGCCTGAGCTGCCATTTCGCGGCCGCCCGGCCCCCCGCTGTCGGGCGGTGCCGCCTCCCTCAGGCTCGGGCGCGACATGGCGGCGGCGCGGGAGGTGCAGCTGTCGCTGCTCCGGCTGCTGCTGCTCCCGCCCCTGCTGCTGCCGGGCCCGGCGGGGGCCGTGTGGCCGCAGCCCCAGGCCCAGAGCTTCCCGCCCGGCGGCGGCCGCTGCCCGGTGCTCGCCCGCGGGTTCCGCTTCGCCGTGGCGGACGGCTCGGCCGTGGGGCCGGGCTGCGCCGTGCTGGACGCCGCCTTCCAGCGGTACTGGCCGCTGCTCTTCGGCCGTCCCACCGGTGAGGGCCGCGGCGGGCGCTGACCCTTCTTCTCCGTGGCTTTGAGCTTAAACAACCCCCGACACCCTCGCTAATTCTGGGGTCAGACCGCGGGGTTTGGTGGCCGTCTGCCTCCCCTCAGTTCTGCGGCGGCAGGTGGGGTGGGAGTTGTGGTTTGGATGGGGTCTGGTGGCAAGGGCAGCGATGGGTTGGGATTTGGAGAGCAGTGCCTATGGCACGTGTGGAAGGAATCTAATCGAGTTTGGCACAGCACTAGTTGTCCTTCTGCCAAGATTTCGGCTCTCGCTATCAAGAGTTTTCTCTATTTCATTTTTTGCTTCCTCCAGGTAGTGTTAATCTCTCCATTGCTTCATTTCACTTCCTTCTCTTGTGGCTGCAGGGAGAGCTGCTCCCACTCTTGCAGCCATTCCTGCTTCAGGGTTACTGCTCAGTCTTGGCTGTTAGCAGCTTTCGGTGGCCTGTGTGAGGTCTCACCTGGAGGAAAGACTTCTGCTTTGTGTGTGTTCTTCCAAGTACATACTTGTGCCACAGGACACCTCTGCCAAAGTGGAGCTGCTAAAAGTCCTGAGGCAGCGTGGCTTTTCTGCCAGGGAGGGATTAGCTCCTGGATTCATCCTGAAATTGTAGGGTAAGATGAGGAAAGGCAAAAGCTTTGAGAGTCTGGATTTGCTGTGGGACAGGCTCTAAAGGTTTCTTGAACCCAGACTTCTTCATGACAGCACCCATTGCTTGCCTGGGATGAGCTGCAGGAAATCTCTTGGCTGTGGAGCTGACGTGCAGGGACGCTCAGTAGCTGCGTGGGTCTGCTGCAGCCTGAAGTGCTATATGCAGGGAGTATGAAGCACTTCATTCATCAAAAAGAGCTAGTAACTCTGCTCCCGAGTGTTTTAAATGTCAGTGTGAACTCTGTCGCTGCTGATCAAAGCAGAGAAGGGTGGCAGTATTGGAAGCTGCTTGGCTTTGTCTTGAGTACATCATACTTTGAAAAAAGCAGGTTTGAAACAGAGAACCCTTTGGCTTATTTTATTTCTTCAACTCTTGTGAGTAGAAGTAGAAATAAATTTTGATTTGAGAGCCAAAAAGGCTCCTCTTGGTTCTCTTTTGCTGCTAGGAACTAAAAACAGCTGATCTAATTATTCACGCTCTCCTGTTCCACTCAGAGGGGAAATGTGACCATCAAATCACTTGGAGCAACACTGCGATCACAAGATCCAGCTCACACTCATCACTTTCCATATGCCCTGCTTTCTGATGTTCAAGCTACACAAATTATTTTAAGGCCTTTTTTCCCCTCTTTTCCTTCGGTTTTTTTTTTGGTCTTTTTTTTTTCCGCATGGGTGGTTAGTAAGAACAGGCAGTGGAAACCTTGGATGAAAGGAAATCATTTGTATTAATAGAGGAAATAAATGGCAGAAACCATTTTCTGGCTGCGCTGCCTTGCAGGTGTGGTTGGTGGTGGTGCCTGGCTGCACCTTGGCCTAGGGGGCTGTGTTTGGGTTGGGAAGCACCTCACCCAGCAGGTTCAAACACGGCGTGTGATGGTGGGACCAATTCTGTCGAGGCTCCTCAGCAGAATGAGTGCTCCCAGGCCTGAGAGCGGCTGTTCCCGGTGAACTGCCGCCTTCCCCAGCGGAGGGAGCAGGTCTTGCTGTGCTGCTTGCACATCTGTGAGGTTGCCTTGGCTACCAGCTTGTCTGCAACCGAGAGGAAAGCTCAAAACAGGGCTGGCTTCAAGCTGTTTTCCTTCTCTCCGCAGAGGTTTCGTCATCCCTTCATGGAGAAATCGGGATTTCTGTCAGCTCCTGTGAGCTGTGGAGCAGGGGCTCTCTGCATTTTTCTGAAATGCTGGCAGTGCCACAGTCTCTCTGGAAACTTCTTGATACTCTTGGCTTATTCAAAGCCAAGCTCTTTATTTTTAGTGACCACATTGAGCATTGGCTGTTCCTGGGAATGCTGTGGGGTGTAGGTATGGACCTTGTCTGGGATGAGCAGGGTCCCACCCTGCTACCCCATGCTCCTTCTGGCAACTGACTGCTTTAAGTCCATTGCACCCCAATGAAGGCTGAGCATCCCTTTGGAATGGGGGAGTGACTCAAGTGGGAATTCAGGCTTGTGCATCCTTGGAAGTGCTCTTCGGTTAGGGAAGTGTGCCCAGAGCTCCTACTTGAGGTCTCAATGTGACTGGGCTCGTTTCTCTGGCTGCTACACCTGGATCCTGCTCTGCAGAAGGTGAAGTCAATTGGGAGCTTTTCTGAGCTGGCTGAGACCTTTTGATTGCCTCTAACTCAGGCCAGTTTAACAGATTCATTCTCCACCCTTTTTTAAAGATTTTCTTTGCCCTTTTCCAAGAAGTTTGGGTAGAGCAGAGCTCTTGGGCTTGTAGTTTTTTGCAGTGCTGGGAAATCTTGGAAACAAGAAGCTCTTCACCCTCATAGAGAAGCTTTCACTAGCCATGGCTGTAGTGTAAGAGCCAGGGCTGGTGTCCAGGAAGCCTCAGGGGCTGCTGCTAGTCCATATTCTGATGTTTCTCCTCTCTTGTGTGCTCCTTTAAGCTTCCTTGTGGGCTTCCTCACAGGTTGGGATCAGCTCATGTTCTCCTGTTTGGCTGTGTTGAAATTAACCCCTGCTGAACACTGTGGTGTTTGTTTTGGGGTGCAGGAAGGGGTGCCTGTTTCTGCTTCCATCCCTAGCTGGGCTGGGAGGATGGTGGTGGGCTTGGAAGCAGGGAAAAGAGCTGGGATGGGGTTGATGTGCATGGTTTGTGTCCTTTGCAGAGAATGAGCCATCCTGGGAAACACCCTGCACCAAGCTTCTCGTCTATGTTTCCACTCCAGGCTGTGACGGGTTTCCCAGCCTGGACTCCAATGAAAGCTGTAAGTGACAGGGTTGGGAGTGAGAGGGAACGTGGCTGTTTCTGTGCCTGTCACTGGGAAGTAGCACTGTGCAGTTACCCTTGGATTTGGGGAGGTCACCAATTCCCTGCTCTTGAGACGCTGGGGCAGGGCAGGAAGAACCTGAGAGTGCTGATAAAACAGTGGAGAGAGGATTAAAACAGGAAGAAAGAACCAAAATTCAGTTCTCTGGGGTCTGGGGTGCAGTTCTGTACCTGAGCCCTGCCCAGTGCTGTTGTGGCAGTGTGGGCCATCCCTCTGATGCTGTTTTTCAGATAAGCTGTCTGTCTCCAAAGGCTCCATGCTGCTCTCAGCAGAGACCATCTGGGGAGCTCTCCGAGGTGAGCTGTGCTTCCCACAGGGCATTCCCACTCTCCCTGCCTCAGGCCTGTGGGGATGTCTCCAGTGCCTCCCTCTTTCCATAGACTTTGTTAATTGAGCTCTGCTCCTTTGGGGGTGTCTGTGCTGAGAAAGGGGCTGTGTGTTTTCCTGCAGGCCTGGAAACATTCAGCCAGCTTGTTGGGAGAGACGAGAATGGCACGGTGAGTCCTAGCCTCATCCCCTGGGGGCAGGCAGCTCCCCATAGTGCCCCAGCCTCCATGGGGACAGGCTGAGAGTTGCTGGGATGCTTGGAATGAGTGGGCACAGCCTTGCCAAGGGCCAGGTGGAAATTCATGGATCCAGCCAGATCCCTGCCTTCTGAGTGCGTAAGGAAGTGCTGCAGCTCTTTCTGGACACTTTGCACTCTGGGCAGTGAGAGCACCTCTGTCCTGCCAACCCTGGGGACAGTGGTGACCCTCAATGTCTCTTGCTAATGGCCATTTGTCCAACATCCTGCTCACATCTTCCTCGTGTCTTCTGTGTGCAGTACTACATCAATGAGACAGAAATCGTGGACTTTCCCCGCTTCCCTCACCGGGGACTGTTGCTGGACACCTCTCGACACTACCTGCCTCTGAAAGCTATCCTGGAAACTCTGGTAGGACACCCATGCTGGGAAATGAGATGGTTTAATTGGGTGTCCCTTCCCCTGTGACAACTGAGCTCCCTTGTTTGGGTGATTTCTCAGCTGCCTTTGTTAAAAAGAACACCCTGAGGTATTTTGGATCCCTGCAGTCCAGGTTAGTCTTCAGGGCTGAGTTGTTTCTAAGGCAAGGGAAAACACTGGTAAAGGTGGGTGGTGGTTCTATGCTCATCCCAAGCAGAATTAAATTTCCAGATCTCCACCAGTGGCTCTGTTACAGGGAGAACAGGGATTTTACTAAGCAGAAGTATTCCTGGCCCTGTGCAACTTTTGTGTTTGGAGAGAGGTGTCTGAATCCCTCTTGGATCCTGGGGAGCATCTAGGGAGACTCTGCCTTGTCCTTCTGGAGCTGGAGGACCTTGTTCTCTATCTGTGGCAAGCTGGGTGACCTTTCAGAAGGGATGGGACATGTTTCATCTTTGTCCTGTTCCTTCCCAGGACGTCATGGCTTACAACAAGTTCAATGTCTTTCACTGGCACATTGTGGATGACCCATCTTTCCCCTATGAGAGTTCCACATTCCCAGAGCTCAGCAAGCAGGTAATGATCACCATGTAAAGCCCAGCTCAGGTGAGCAGATCCCTGCCTCTGCTCCTGAGCAAGGCACTGAGCTTTCCTGTGTCCCAGGGAGCCTTCAATGCCATGACCCACGTGTACACAGCCAGTGACGTGCGCAGCGTGATCGAGTACGCCCGGCTGCGCGGCATCAGAGTCATCGCCGAGTTCGACACCCCCGGCCACACCCTCTCCTGGGGGCCAGGTGAGGAGCACACCCTGCCTGCTGCTGCTGCTCTGAGGAGACTTGGAGCTGTCCCAGGGGCAGGAATGGGTGCTGCAATCTGGACCCTAAAAGCTGGGTGTGAGCAGCAGTGTCCCACAGGCTGGCTTTGATGAGGAGCAAACCATTATTTGGGGGATGTGGGGCCCAGTGATCCAACTTCAAGAGCAAAATTCAAAGGGAAACATTTCCACATTTCCATATTTTCTTGGGTCCAAGCTGGGTGATTTTTTTGTGGGAGCATCTGCTCTATCAAAACTAACACTATGGCTTATTGCAAGGTTCTTGTGTAACTGAGGGTACAGCTGGCCAAGCTTCCTTGATCTGCTCAGCTGTGTCCCAGTCCTGACACACTGCTATCTACTCCAGGAACTGTGTCTCCTATGTCTAAAAGTGCAAGAAGCTCCAGGAAAACATTCCATTGGTTTTTTCTCTTCTTTCCCTGCCTCCAAATGCCAGGGCCCATGTTAAAATTCTCTGTGTGTGTGGTCACAGCTGGAACTGTGGCTGTCCCTCCTTCCTTGTCCCCTGACAGGCCCTAAGTTGTGCTGAGTGGAACTGTAGAGGGAATTGCCCCTTCCTCACCATCCTGCATTTGTTATCATCAGGTGCTCCAGGCCTCCTGACTCCCTGCTATATGGGCAAGGCTCCTTCTGGAGTCTATGGGCCCATCAACCCCATTGTTAACAGCACCTACCAGTTTGTGACCAGGTTGTTCCAAGAGGTCAGCACTGTGTTCCCAGACTTCTTTCTCCACCTTGGTGGTGATGAGGTAGATTTCACGTGCTGGTGAGTTTGAGATCAGTCTGGATGGGGGCTGGGGGCAAGTATTTGGGATTGGAGTCCCAGCCTGTGGCTTCTTGATCATGAGCTTTGGTGTCCTGCTCTCCCAGGCCAGGGGTAGTGGTGGTGCTTGGGATTTTTGGGATTTCTGTGCTCATGGTGATGCTGAATATAGGGAGCTGCTGGTGCTGGTGCTGGTCCAGCCACAGCTCTGGAATACCTGGGCAAGCCTTGGACTGTTGTGGGAGGGACTTGACCATGCCTTGACCTTACTGCAGAGCTCAGGTTACAATGGTTTTATTTCTTCTCTTTGGTGCACAGGAAATCCAATCCAGAAATCCGTGCTTTCATGGTTGAGATGGGCCTTGGTGAAGATTACAAAAAATTAGAGTCTTTCTACATCCAGAGGTAAGGACAGGGCATCCAGGGCCTGCTGCTGCACTGTGTCACCAGCTCAAATGTCTTCTGTCCTGGGGACACCAGATGTCCTTTCCAGGAGCTTCCCTGTTGGTCATGTCTCCCTGAGCCCAAAAGGGAACATTTTAGTGGGAGATTGACCACAAAAAAGCCCCTCCTGGGGCTGAGGAGAAAGAAGCCCCATAAGGTGCTGTGCTCTTTCTCTCCTCCTTCAGAAGCACCTCCACATCCTGCTGAGGGTGTTGGGAATATCTGTGCTACTCCTTAGCCTGTATGTAACCACCAAAGAGGGAATCAGTGAGATCACCCAAACCTTGGTACTTTTCCCACTCTAGGCTTCTGGACATCGTCTCTTCCCTTGGCAAAGGTTATATTGTATGGCAGGAGGTGTTTGACAACGACGTGAAGGTGAGAGCTGCCTGTGCTGGGTGAACAGTGCCAGCATCCCCCCTGACACACTGGTGTGCTCTGGGGGGCTGTGCTGGGGTGAGCAGTGCCAGCATCCCCCCTGACACACTGGTGTGCTCTGGGGCTGGTGGGTGTTACTCTGTAATGGGACTGTGGTTGGTCTCAAGATGGTGTTACCAGTGAGCTGTCCTCATCATGGCTTTGTCACACTGCTGCCAATGCTCTGCTTGCTCTAGGATGCAGGTTTTAACCCTGCCCAGGACACTCTGCAAATGGCCTTATCCCTCCTGTTGTTCCTGCAAACCAGATGGGAAGTGGCTCAAATATCAAGCCCAAGTCTGCTTCAGCTTCCTTTTGGGGGTGTGGAGGGGTCAGTGCACTCTGCTCAGGGGAGCAGGTGATGCTTCTGTCACTGCACTGATCCCTGCCCTGTGTTCACCTGTGCTCCTCAGCTGAGGCCTGACACCATCATCCACGTGTGGAAGGAGAACAACCTGCAGTACCTGAACGAGATAGCCAATGTCACCAGGTCTGGCTACAGGGCTCTGCTCTCTGCACCCTGGTACCTCAACCGCATCTCCTACGGGCAGGACTGGATAGAAGCCTATAAGGTGGAGCCCTTGATGTTTGAAGGTGTGTTCCTTGTGTCCCCTTTCTGCATGGCAGCTGCCTTAGCACTCAGATGTAGTGCCAGGAGTGGCTGTTTTGCTGTCCCCTCCACAGGCAGCCCTGAGCAGAAGGCCCTGGTGATCGGTGGCGAGGCCTGCATGTGGGGTGAATATGTGGATGTCACCAACCTGACCCCCAGGCTCTGGTAAGGGAGGCCACGGGGAGGTCACTTGGGTTGTGTGAGGCTGGGCTTGCATCCCTTTTCTTTGCCACCGAGTGTCATGTGCTGAACTCATGGGTTTGATCTGCACGTGGTGCCTGTCCCTGTCCTCCCTGTGCTGGTAACAGCTTCACTGGGGCTGAAATGGGAGTTTGCAAGGCTGTAACAACCTGCTGCTGCAACCAGGTTGTGTTTAACAGCCTTCTGTGCTGTCACCCTGGTCTGCTCCTGATGGGCACGTGTCCGGGAACAGGGAACAGATCTTGGGATACTCTGAAGCCTTTGTGTGTGGAAGGACACTGATTAGGAAAGTGCTTGGGAGTTCAGGGCTTCATGTAAGAATCTTCTGAGCTCCCCCTTGTCCTGACTGCCTGTCTCTTGTCTTCAAGGCCAAGAGCTGGGGCCGTAGCTGAAAGACTCTGGAGCAATGAGACTGTTGGGAACGTGCAGGACGCATACGCCCGGCTGGCGGAGTTCCGCTGCACGCTGCTGGGGTAACCATCCTGGGGCACCTGCCCTTGCCCTGCTGCTCTGGGCTCAACCCTGGGAGGGCAGGAGGGAGAAGGGTGCAAAATGACCCTTGTTCCTCTGGAAAGCCCTGGTTTTTGTGCTGCCTGTGTGTGGGCAGAGCCTGCTTTGTGCAGCGCTGGAAGAGCGCTCCTGCTGCTGGCGTAGGCTGGTGGCTCTGGCGAGGAGAGGGCTTTGTGCTGAGGAAGGAGGGGACTTGTCAGCTCTTGCCACTCCTCCTGCAGCACCAGCTTCCCCAGGAAACCTGTCCTCACCCCGTGCTCCCACACATGAGCAAAAAACTGAGTTTATAAGCACAGGATGAAAACCACTCCCTCCTTGTCACACCTGAAACGGGGCACCCACAGCCACCCTGTGCCACTGGAAGCCCTCAGAGCTGGTGGTGTCTCTGCCTGTGCCTCTCCCTGATGCCATCCTTCTGTTCTCTTCCCAGGCGTGGTGTCCAGGCACAGCCTCTCTACGTCGGATACTGTGAGCATGAATTTGGCGGGGTTTGAAGGGAGAGCCCCACTGCCCTGTCTCTGTGCATGCAGGAGGAATGTTCCCCCCTCAGAAGGGCAGAGGGACCCCTTGCCACCCCACCTTCTGCTCTGGCTTCATTCCAATGAACATTTCTTTTGCCTCGGCATGCACTTTTTACCTCTTTTTCTATTTTTATTTCTTTAAATCTATAAATAAATGACCCCAAAGAGGAAAAAGCTGCCTATTCCTGCTCATCTGGGGCTTGGGACACTGTGCAAGGGTTAGCAGGAGATGGGTAGGGCTTGCTCCAGAGATGCTGGTGGAGAAGCATCGTCCTGGCAGCTCTGGAGTTTGCAGGGTGCCTGCTCAGCTGGATGAACTGTGCTTAGCCTCTGCTGCTGTCCCAGGGTTTGCTTCTGCAGTCACATTGTGCTGTGGGGTCCTGTCCTTGTCCCTTATCTCTCCTCTGATGGCCTGGCCTGCAAGGCACCACCTCTGCTGCCCTAAACCCTGGTTGCTGCCACCTCCTCTGACTTTTCCTCAGCAGATGACACCCTGGAGCCTCTCTGAGGAGCCCTTGCAAATCTGCTGAGTGGTGCATGGATACTACAAAATCTCTGCTCAGCTCTTCAGGCTGTCACCTCTGCCTGGGATTTGGCCAGCTGACCATCCTCCTCCTGCTCTGTTATTCTCAGGGTGGGGAGCCCAGCTCCAGGTCTCCTCCATCCAGAGGGATTGGTTTCAATGATGTTTTCCTTGGAGAAGAAACCAGTGGTGCTGCTGTCCCACAGAGCTGGGACAGGCGTGATTGTTGTCCTTCCATGGCTGGGATTGCCGTGCTGGAAACGGCATTCAGCTGAAAGCAGGGAATCTGTCAGGGAGAAATCCCTGCTGGCTGGGACTGTTGTATGTGTGTCTTGGTCTTAAGTGAGTGAGATGCACTGTTATGGCTGGAAACCTTTCATGACTGAACTTGAAATTAAAAATAGTGAATTAACAGTTATTACTGCCTCCTATTTTTACAAGTCAGATTTTTTTTCCTTTTTTTTTTCTCCCCAGTGTGCTGTAACATGGTACCTTGGCTGGGTGCTTTTGTCACTGCAGGGAGCTGCTGCTAGCAGGGATGGGGCAAGCAGGACCCTGACCCTGGGAAGGGTGCTCTGTTCCCAAGAATGTTGCTCTGTTCCCACAGATGATGCTATCCCATTCCCTGCCCTCATTCCACCCTCCCTTCTGCCTTGCTGGGCTCCCTTTCCCCCACAGCCAGGTGTGAGAGCCCCCAGCGCTTGGGATACCCGCGGAGGACCCATCAACATTGCACCTTCCACTGAAGCCTGGTATTGTGATCCAGG
The DNA here is from genome assembly GCF_037042795.1 of Molothrus aeneus. Lineage (NCBI taxonomy): Eukaryota > Metazoa > Chordata > Aves > Passeriformes > Icteridae > Molothrus > Molothrus aeneus. The sequence continues at coordinate 2,500,713 of NC_089658.1, read as the reverse complement.
TTAAACATCACCCATGATCCCATTTCCCAGGGTGTCTGCACCAGCATTTTCCCAAACCCACCCTCATGGAGGTGGATCAGTGACGTTTCCAGCCTCGCAGGGGCCGGGATCCCGGGAGTGCCCCGCTCTCCCCGCCGCGGCTTTGCCGGGTGGCCCGTTCCTTCCAGAACATCTATTTTGGTCGTGTAAAACTTGCCGGGGAGCAGGGAACAGGGAACAGGCAGCGTGTGAATCACTCGGGGCCAACGGGTTTAAAAATAAACCCAAGCGGCGGCGAGGAGCAGCCGCCAAGCCCCCGGATTCCGGCAGGATTGTGCTCCACACGTCCCAAACCCACCCGTGGGCACTGGGACCAGCCAGGGGAGTTTATTGGGACACGCTTGCAGCGGCGGGCACCTGTGTGCATGGCGCGTGTGAGTGCTTGTAAACACGTGTGTGCATCGGGTGTGTGCCTGCAAGTGTGTGTGCAAGGTGTAAATACTCGGGGTGTGTAATGTGTGTGCTTGTAAACACGTGTGCACCGTGGGCATCGTGTGTGTGTGCTTGTAAACACGTGTGCACCGTGGACATTGTGTGTGTGTGTGTGTGCTTGTAAACACATGTGCACTGTGGGCATCGTGTGTGTGTGCTTGTAAACACGTGTGCACTGTGGGCATCGTGTGTGTGTGTGTGTGCTTGTAAACACGTGTGCACTGTGGGCATCGTGTGTGTGT